>NC_092126.1:180084440-182584440 GCF_043159975.1 Macaca nemestrina | reverse complement strand
TATCGTTGTTATTTGGCTATTTAATGTTACATTCCCCTGGACACAAAACACTCATGCAGTGAGTGCAGATAAGCAGTACCTTGGTCCCTGCCCTTGTGACTTGTAATGTACAATCCAAAACCGACCTTCCCCATGCCTGGTCCCGTACAGGGTATGGAGGGCCACAGCAGTCAATGAATGGGGCAGAGGAGCAGGTAGCTGAGAACCCGATCTGAGGAGTCAGGGAGTGAACAGGAAGCAGGACCACTTGCAGCCAAGGCTCCAGGTTCCCATTGCATGTTCCATTGTCCCATCAGACATCAGTTGTAAAGTGCAAATTCAATAACCCAGTGTCAAGAATTTCAAAATGATGCCAGCAGAGCATTAAACCCTAAGTGCAGGGTCCCTTTCGGAGTGTGGACCCTGTGCAACTGCACATGTCACACACTTGTGAAGCCGGCCTTGTGCAGATAAAATGGTTTCTACTGGACCACAGTGAAGAAGGTATAACATATTCTTACACACTCAGACGTCTCCATCTGAAACTATGTATTCACAGGTGCTTCCTGTCATGGAAAGGGTAGATTTGTGCACTCTTTGGAAACTGTTGATTTCTACTGAGTAGCCAAACTGTACTAAGTTCATTCTGTATCACTCAGATAAGTGCATCTTGTGTAATATTTCCAAGAGTTATCAGTGCCTGGTGTTTTCTCAAATCCAGTAGACAAGACCCATTTATTTAAGTATTACTCTAGAGCATATGCTTTCTTAAGACAGCAATAATAATCTTCCTATCTCTACTATAATCAACAGTACCTTGCATCAGTTGATACTCGATAAATGCTTCTTGAGTTGAAATAATAAACTCCATACTCCTCTTCTAATTACGCTATTCCTAAAATAAAAGTCAACTTAAAAAATGCATGGTGGAATCTTTAAAATATCAGCCTATTTGGTGTATGTATATATGTGTACACACACACAGACACACACACAGCGTCTTAATTCCATACATTTTTTCTCAAAAGTTCAAGGTAGCTATCAGGACCAAGCCTACAAATAAAGAGATTGAAATTTCTACACAAAGTTATCACTTTAAACAAAAAGAAATCCTAGTTAAAATGGAAAAACGAAAACGATATTTAGAAAGAATATCTTAAAACTTGGAGAAGAGCTTATGGTATAATTAAATAAAAAACCAAGAGGAAATAATGTAGTATTGCAAGTCTTCAAAATAAGAACATGTATACATGACTTCGTGTATACATGACTTAATACACAAAATAAAAAGATTGGAAGGAATCATTATCCAATATTATTAGTATTTATCTCTTGTGTGTCAGATTATGAAAGATTGTAGTTTTTAAATTTATTTTGTGTACACATTAAAATTTTTCTTCTATACTGAGTATATGCTGCTTTTATACTCATAAGTATTTTTTTGAAAAGCAAACATTTGAAAAGAATAACTTTTAGTCATTTAAAGTGGTAGTTAAAATTATTTTTTATTAATAAAGTCTTTTGCCATCAAAATTATGGCATCCCAATATATACATTTTAAAATGAGGAACAGCTTCCTTAGGCCATTTAAATCTTCATCACTAGGCAGAGAATATTTCATTGCTTAAAGGAGCTTTTGGAGTGCCACTCAGAAAGTCAGTGAGTTAAATCCAAACCCCATCCAGTTGTTGTGAAAGAGGCATATAAATGGCCTTTCATCTCACTTCCCTGACTCATATTTTATTCAAGATATTGGTGTGTTAGTTAAGTAATTCTTGATTATGCTGCAGTAACAAATAAATCTTGAAGTCTCGGTGGCTTAACTACAAGGGTTTATTTTTCACTCAGGTCAACCCAACCCAAACCAGGTGGCCAAGTAATGACTCAGGATCCAGGCTCCTCAATTTTACAGCTCTATCATCTTATACTTCTTCACTTCCAGTTACACAGATAGAAGAGAGAAAGATATGGTAGAGGCACATACACAAATATGTATGTATGTATATGTGTGTGTACATATATAGTGATGGGGTGTGTGTGTATACATATATTTTATATATATATTTATATATATTTAGCCAGACCTAGTCATTGGCCCCACCGAACTTCAGTACTGCAGCAGTGACTGAAAAATGTAGAGAAGTGCAGGAGAATATTTGGTTTTTACTACTACTGTCACAAGTTTTTAAAATTTCAAATAACATTAAAGAAGGACACAGGATTTATCATAATGGGGCAAAAGTTAAACTAGGATGTAAGATACTATATTAGCAGAAACTATTTTTTCTTCAAAAGATTGATGAAAAAATCTGAGAGGATATGACAAGACAGATCACTGATATGAAGAGGTGTTGAAAATGAGATTAAATAGGGCTGAAAGCATGAAACGATACCCTAAGATGTCAGACAGCTCCGCTCACCACGCTCAGATTTCCTGAGGTTCTGTATTGAGACAGGCAAGTGGAGCTTTTAAAATGCCCCAGCAGAAGTAGAAAGCTGCCACAACTTATTCATTTCTCAAAGTGTAATTGATGTTGCTTACAATAAACTTCAAAGAGGTACGTGCTGATGGTTTCTAACTGCCATATAAACACAACTTCATATAAACATCAGCCTGGAACTCCTCCAACTGGTACAGACCTGGTGGATGTTCAGCAGGGCAAGCTAGCAAAGGACTATTTTTAAGCCTCCACAACTGAGGATAACTGTTCATTTTTTCTACTTATTTAGTCGAGTGCTCATTTAACGTTTGTCCTTCAGGCAGCAGTGTATGCCCTTCATGGTTTTACATGTCAGTTCAGATTTCTTAAGAAAGAGGTCTATAAATTTCGGGGAAAGAATGCTTACCAGTCATGCACACTATGCCTACCATTACACTCTGTGTATTCATTGGCCCCTTAAGTAAATGTTGGTGATCGATTTACAAATACAGTAACTGAAATCAGTGGAAGATACATTTGAAATATAATTCTAATCACATATGTACATGAGATAATTTTACAAATGTGACCTCATTCCTGTCACATGGATTAAGTTCATTAATGCCAAAATGTGAGATAAATTATTTCTATACCATATTTTCCTATAAATGGCCAAGAAAGGTTTAAGGTAAACTAATGCTTAGGCAAGCTATATTTGTCAGAAATTTATGAAGGATAATTCTTGCTCCTTCAATGTAACAATAAGAAAGAAAGGAGAAGAAAAGAAAGAAAAGGAGAAAGAAAAAAGGAAAAGAAAGCAGAAGAAAGGAAAGGAAAGGAGAAAATCTATTTGAATTATTTAGAGGACACCCTGTACTCTCTTTAGATCATATGTATTCAGTTTTGTTTCGTTGGTGTTCTTTACTGTTTTGGTTCTTTATTATTTCTGATTTTGTAATAAATGGAGGGTAAAATACAAAATTTCTTCTGGTTGCTACATAGACAGCTGTGAGATCTATAGTTTCATACATTTAAGGATGGAATCTCTGAGTAAACAATTTTGATTGGCTCTTACTATCTTGCAAGCTCCTTCTTCATTAAACTGAATAAATCATCAGTATAATTCATCAAGAAATCCCCAGGAGAGGTTCACAAGTATAAAAAACTTTTGGGGCCGGGCGCGGTGGCTCACACCTGTTATCTAAGCACCTTGGGAGGCTGAGGCGGGCAGGTCATTTGAGGCCACGAGTGTGAGACCAGCCTGGCCAAAATGGTGAAACCCTGTCTGTACCAAAAATACCAAAATTAGCTGGGCATGGTGATGCACTCCTGTAATCTCAGCTACTTGGGAGACTGAGGCAGGAGAATTGCTGGAACCCAGTAGGCGAAGGTTGCAGTGAGCCGAGATTGCGCTACTGCAGTCCAGCCTGGGTGACAGAGCGAGACCTTGTCTCAAAAAATAAAAATAAAAAGCTTTTGACCCAAGTACTGTCAAAGAAGTAAGCCACCTGAACATATCCTTCAGTAACTTTACTTTAGTTCAGAGTGAATCTTAAATTATCATGCAAATGAAAGAGTTGATTAATCACTTCAATATCCTTATCTTAGATGCATTACTGAAACAACAACTAAATTTAACTTTCAGTCATGGGGAATTAAACAGGTATGATTTGGTAAAAGCCGGCTCCATTTTCCCCCTAGAATAAGTCAATATGGTTTATAACTGAAAATAATCTCAAGGGACTTTTGACTCTGTCATTTTCCCAAAACAAATGGTTCTGCTGCTATTGCTTCCAGAACAGCATAACATGCCACTCAGAGTCTTTACGCTGCTGAGCCACTCATATGCGTGTGTCAGAATTAATCTGACATCCTACAAGCAGAAGGGGCTTGGGCCAGTTGCATTGATGTAGGCTATATTTTAAGCGTCTGTTTACTAGTCTGTCTCCTACATTAAATTGTGAGCAACATCAGAGGGTCTCTCATAATCATCATTGCATTTTTTTTTCAGCACAGATCTCAACACTGACAAATGTTCAATTCATTTTTTAAAAATGTGTTCATAGAATACTAAATTTTAGTAAACCAATCTAGTCAGTAGTGGTGGAATAGATACTAAGTGTGTAATTAAGTTATTTGTAGACGCTCTTCTTTCCAAATGCCAGTAACCCAATAAAAGGGCCTTTCTTTTGTATTCTTGGCCTTAACTAATGTTGAAATTAGAAAAAAAAAATAATTATCTCAAATAAACCACTGCCATGAATTCTTGTTACATGAAGAAAGCTAAATCGCGATATTCTTTTCTAAGGTCTACGAAAATGTATTTAAATTATTTTCCTTAAAAAGAAGTAGAACTGATAATATATTATATACTCCAAGAATGCATTCAAAACTAAAATTCCCATTTACATTTTCAATCTCAATCTAAATTTATATTTTTGCAATTCAGTCCTCTCCCTCTATTCTCTCTTACTCTCTTTCCTGTCACCAATTTTCCTAGATAGAAGAGGATTTCTGTTTTGAACTTTACTATTGAAGAAACTAAGTTCAGTGAGTGAGAGTATTTAAAAAAAGAAATAAGAAAACAACCTGACACAACACAGGTGAGTTTAAAAACTTTTTTGCGTAGCAATGGAAATAATCAAAAAATGAAAAGGTAGCCTACAGAATGGAAGCAAATATTTACAAAGCACATATTCAATAGGATGCTAGTATTCAAAATACATAAGGAACTCAAACAACTCTAAAGCAAAAAAGCAAATAACCCGATTTTAAAATAGGAAAAGGATCTGTGTAGACATTTTACCAAAGAAGACATACAAATGGACAACAGGTATGTGAAAAAGGTGCCCAACATCATTCGTCATCAGGAAAATGCAAATCAAAACCGCAATGAGCTATCTCACACCTGTTAGGATGGCTATTAACAAAATGTTAAATGATAACAAATGTTGGCAAGAGTGTGAAGAAAAGGAAACCCTGATATACTGTTGGTGGGACTGTAAATTAGTACAGCTATTATGGAAAACAGTATTGAGTTTCTCAAGCACTAAAAATAGAACTACTATGTGATGAAGTAATCCCACTTCTGAATATATATCTAATTGACATTTCGAAGAGGTATTTGCACTCCCACGTTAATTGCAACATTACTCACAATAGCTAAGATATGGGAGCAACCTAGGTGTCTATCAATGAATAAATGACTAAAGCAAATGTGGTGTGTATATATATAATGGAATATTATTCAGTCTTAAAAAGGAATGAAATCCAGTCATTTGTGACCACATGGATGAACCTAGAGGACACTATGTTAAGTGAAATATGCCAGACATAGAAAGACAAATACTGTATGATCTCACTTACATGTGTAATTGAAAAATGTTAAACTCATAGTGAAGCAGAGAGTAGAATGGTGCTTGCCAGGGTCTGGAGGGGGAAGGCAGAATGGGGAGGTGTTGGCCAAAGGGTGCAAAGTTTTTGTCAGGATAAATAAATTCTAGAGATCTAATGAACAGCATGTTGACTACAGTTAGTAATACTGTATTTTATACTTGAAATTCACTGAGTAAATCTTGAATGTTCTCACCACACCACCAAAAAAAAATGTAATTATGTGAGGCAATGAATATGTTAATTAGCTTGATTGTGGTAATCATTTTACAATGTACATGTATATCAAAACAACATGCTGTACATCTTAAATATATTCAATTTATATTTGTCAATCATACCTCACTAAAGCTAGGGGAAGATAATACACGTTTAAACAAATTTTTATAAAAGGAAAATAATTGTCCATAAGATATTTGACTGAAAATAGGGAAACTATTAAGAAGCTGTTGAAGTAATCTAAGCATGGAGTAAGGCAATTCTAGACTCAACTCTGGACCAGTGGTTATTAAACTCCATCACCCATAAGAATCACCTGGGGAGCTTACTAAAACACAGATAAGAAAAGATTCTAATCCGGAAGGTCTGGGATAGGACCAAACACTTGCGTTTCTAATAGGCTCCCAGGTGGTACCGATGCTGTTGATCCACGGACCATGCTCCAAGAATGCATTCAAAACTAAAATTTCCATTCACATTTTCAACCTCAATCTAAATTGATATTTTTGCAAGTCAGTCCTCTCCCTCTATTCTCTTATTCTCTTTCCTGTCACCAATTCTCCTAGATACAAGGGGATTTCTGTTTTGAAGTTTACTATTGAAGAAACTGAGTAGCACTGCTTTAGACTACTGAGGTAAAAGCAACAAAACCAAAAACCATTTTATTTATTTATTTATTTATTTATTATTATTATACTTTAAGTTGTAGGGTACATGTGCATAACGTGCAGGTTTGTTACATATGTATACTTGTGCCATGTTGGTGTGCTGCACCCATCAACTCGTCAGCACCCATCAACTCGTCATTTACATCAGGTATAACTCCCAATGCAATCCCTCCCCCCTCCCCCCTCCCCATGATAGGCCCCGGTGTGTGATGTCCCCCTTCCCGAGTCCAAGTGATCTCATTGTTCAGTTCCCACCTATGAGTGAGAACATGCGGTGTTTGGTTTTCTGTTCTTGTGATAGTTTGCTAAGAATGATGGTTTCCAGCTGCATCCATGTCCCTACAAAGGACACAAACTCATCCTTTTTGATGGCTGCATAGTATTCCATGGTGTATATGTGCCACATTTTCTTAATCCAGTCTGTCACTGATGGACATTTGGGTTGATTTCAAGTCTTTGCTATCGTGAATAGTGCCGCAATAAACATACGTGTGCATGTGTCTTTATAGCAGCATGATTTATAATCCTTTGGGTATATACCCAGTAATGGGATGGCTGGGTCATATGGTACATCTAGTTCTAGATCCTTGAGGAATCGCCACACTGCTTTCCACAATGGTTGAACTAGTTTACAATCCCACCAACAGTGTAAAAGTGTTCCTATTTCTCCACATCCACTCCAGCACCTGTTGTTTCCTGAGTTTTTAATGATTGCCATTCTAACTGGTGTGAGATAGTATCTCATTGTGGTTTTGATTTGCATTTCTCTGACAGTCAGTGATTATGAGCATTTTCTCATGTGCCTGTTGGCTGTATGAATGTCTTCTTTTGAGAAATGTCTGTTCATATCCTTTGCCCACTTTTTGATGGGGTTGTTTGTTTTTTTCTTGTAAATTTGTTTGAGTTCTTTGTAGGTTCTGGATATTAGCCCTTTGTCAGATGAGTAGATTGCAAAAATTTTCTCCCATTCTGTAGGTTGCCTGTTCACTCTGATGGTAGTTTCTAAATGGGATCTAATTAAACCAAAAACCATTTTTACTAAGAATCAAAATGACCTAACAAACCTAGGTATAAGGAAAAAGATACTAAAATTTCTAACATGATGTTTGTGGTGTTGACCTGCATGGAAATTGGAGGAAAAAAAATAAACTAGTTAAGAGAGTAAGAGAGAAGGTTTGTTTTTATAAATGCTGGATTTGAGATGACATCAGGATATCGATGTGTACATGACTTGCAGGGAGCAGGAAATGAATGGCTGTCATGGACATATAGTTAGACTTCAGATTTAAAGGTAAAGATTTACAAGTTTCATGAATACAGTCGTCAAACTCGAGAGAGGACTCTGAGTTATGAGAATAAGTCAAAAAGCCACTCACAGAACCTCAAAGAACTGTCATGTCATGGGGGTAGGGGAATGAAAGACATCAAAAGAAAGAGAAGGACTGGTTACAGTTATTATGATAGAAGAGAAGTTAGTAGGTGAGTGAGTGTTGCCGTCAGTTAAAGAAGAGAACATTCCATTTATTAATAAGTTGTCTGTGCTGAATACGTTAAAGGGATTAAGAAGAATGAAAACCAAAGAAAGATCCAGGATCAGTAGCTCACTGTAGTCACTAACAAAGTTTCTGACAACCTCAGTAGTCACTGACAAACTTTGAAGAGCATTGTACCAACAGCATGGAGCAGAAGCCAAACTGGAAATGGTTAAGAACAAAATAGGAAAAGAAAAAGTGAGGCAGTTTGTGTGAATAAAGTAGGAAAATCACATTAAACTTAAATTTTGTTTACAGAACTAAGATTCAAGAACATCTATGATATTTACACCTTCCATTTTCATTTTCTTTTTATATTTCCAAAGATTCATGCATAGGTTACAAGAGGCTGAAAAATGGTTCCTCCCAAAATGTCCATAGTCCAATCCCTGGAACCTCTCAATGTTACCTTTACAAATGTGATTAATTTAAGGATCTTGAGAAGGGGAGTGAATTCTGAATTATGCAGATATGTCCTAAATGCAATCATAGGTATCTTTATGCGGGAGGCAGAGGGAGATTTCACGCACCCAGAATGAAAAATAAATGTGAACTGAAGCAAGATGCTATGCTGCTTCCTTTGAAGATGAAGGAAGGGGCCACACACCAAGGAATGCTGCTCTAGAAGCTGTAAAAGACAAGAAAACAGATTCCCTTCTAGGTCCTCCAGAGGCAGCATGACCCTACCAATCTTGACAGTTTCAAGTGAAACAATTTCAGAATTCTCAGCCTCAAGAACCATAGAAGAATAACTTTGTATTGCTTTCAGCCACCAGGGTTGTGGTAACTTGTCATAGCGCCACAGGATAGGTCAATATTCAATTGTAACTTCGCAATAAATTAAATTTAGTGTATTGAGTCATCTACTGTTAGGCAAAATAACACCCTAAGTGATTATGAGATACTTCTCAATTGAGGATCACAATATATTGTTACTTTCCTCATATCCAACTTGGTGAGAAATATATCTGCTGTGTTATAAGACCTTGCAGGGCATCACTATTTAAAGAATATGAAAAATTAGGTAGAAGGTAGAAGGTACAGATTTTATCCCCTAAAATTTTACCTTTTTAAAATATAGTTTGGCCAACTAGCCAAAGCAGGTTGTCCAGCTAACAACTAAGTGACAAATGTGCCAGAAAGTATAGTCAACAGATACAAAGATTAAAATCCCAATGTTTTAGTTGTTATAAAAGTCCAATAACAAATCCTAACAGGAAAAAAATGGAATAGCATGGAAATTCCAGAAAAATCAAGATTATGTGGGAACTGACAGCCTAGTCAACAAAGATAATTTGTATTCGATTGTATTACTTTTTAAAAAATGATTTACATCAAGTCAACAATGAAAAAAAACTCAATTTAAAAATGGGCAACAGAACTGAATAGACATTTCTCCAAAGGTATACTAATGGCAAATAAGTGCATGAACAGATGCTCAACCTGCTAATCATTAGACAAATGCAAATCAAACCACAATGAAGTAATACCACTTCACGGCCTTTAGGATAGCCAATATTAAAAAAAAAAAAAAAAGTCCACCAAATGGAAAGTAAGTGTTTGTGAAAATGTGGAGAAATTGGAACTCTTGTGTATTGTTGTTGAGGATGTAAAATGGTGTAGCAACTATAGAAAACAGTTTGATGGTTACCCAAAAAATTAAACATAGAATTAATATATAATCTGGCAGTTCCCTTCAGGATACAGAAATACATCATTTTATTGCACTTTGCAGATATTGAATTTTTTACAAATTGAAAATTTGTGGCAGCCCTGTATTGAGCAGGTCTATTGGTGCTATTTTTCCAACAGCATGTGTTCACTTTATGTCTTTGTGTCATATTTTGGTAATTCCCACAATATTTCAAACTTTTTTATTATTATTACATCTGTTATGGTAATCTGCAGTCATCTTTGATGTTACTGCTGTAATTGTCTTGAGGTCCCCGAAAATGTACCCATATAAGATGGCAAATTAAATCAATAAATGTTGTGTGTGTGTGTGTGTGTGTGTGTGTGTGTCCTGATAATTCCACTGATGGCCATTCCCCCATGTCTCTCCTACTTTCTGGCCTTCCAGTTCCCTGAGATGCAAAACTATTGAAATTAGGCCAATTAATAACCCTACAATGATCTCTAAGTGTTCATGTGAAAGGAAGAGTCACACGTCTCTCATTTGAAATAAAAAACTAGAAATGATTAAGCTTAGTGAGAAAGGCATGTCAAAAGCCACAACAGGCCAAAAGCTAGGCCTCTTGTGTCGAAGAGTTGGCCAACTTGCGAATGCAAAGGATAAGTTCTTGAAGGAAATTAAAAGTGCTACTCCAGAGAACACATACATGATTTAAAAAAATAAAACGATCTTACTGACTGGTCTAGACAGAAGATAAAACCAGTCACAACATTTCCTTAAGCCAAAGCCAAATCCAGAGCAAGCCCCTAACTCTTCAATTCTATGAAGGCAGAGAGGTGAGGAAGCTGCAACAGAAAAGATGGAACATAGCAGAGGTTGGTTCATGAGGTCTGAGGGAAGAAGCTTTCTCCATAACATAAAAGTGCAAGGTGAGGCAGCAAGTGCTCACATAGAAGTTGCAGCAAGTTATCCAGAAGATCTACCTAAAATAATTGATGAAGATGGCTACACTATACAACAGATGTTCAATGTAGGTGAAACAGCCTTACATTGGATGAAGATGCCATGTAGGACTTTCTTAGCTAGAGAGAAGTCAATGTCTAGCTTCTAAGCTTCAAAAGACTGTCTTTCATGTTGGGAGCTAATGCAGCTGGTAATTTTAAGCTGAAGTCAATGCTCATTGACCATTTTCAAAATCCTAGGGCCCTTAGAAACTACGACAAATGCTAAATCAACTCTGCCTGTGCCCTGTAAATGGCACAACAATGACGGGATAATAGCACATCTTCTACAGCCTGGTTTAATGAATATTTTAATCCCACTGTTTTATGGGGTTTTTTTTCTGTGAATATTACACTGGGATAGCCCTCTATTGAGATCTACTACTTGGAGACAAAAAGATCCCTTTCAAAATATTGCTACCCAAAGACAAGAAATAACCAAAATCAGAGCTGAACTAAAAGAGATTGAGACATGAAAAACCATTCAAAAGATCAATGAATCCAGGAGTTGGTATTTTGAAAAATTTAATAAAATGGATACACTGCTGGCTAGATCAATAAAGAAGAGAAGAGATCCAAATATACACAATCAGAAATCACAAAGGGGATATTATCACTGACCCCACAGAAATACAAACAACCATCAGAGAATACTGTAAATACCACTATGCACACAAACTAGAAAACCTATAAGGGATGAATAACTTTCTGGACATATACACCAATCCAAGAGTGACCAGGAAGAAATTGATTCCCTGAACAGACCAATAACAAGCTCCAAAATTCAATGCATAATAAATAATGTATGAACCAAAACTGCCCAGGACCAGCTGGATTCACAGCCAAATTCTACCAGAGGTACAAAGAAGACCTGTTACCATTCCTACTGAAACTACTCAAAAAAAATTGAGGAGGAGGGACTCCTCTGCAACTCATTCTATGAGACCAGCATCATTCTTATACAAAAACCTTCCAGAAACACAGTGAAAAAAAGAAAACTTCAGGCCAATATTATTGATGAACATCGATGCAAAAATCCTCAACAAAATACTGGCAAACCAAATTCAGCAGCACATCAAAAAGCTTATTCACCACAATCAAGTAGCCTTTATTACTGAACTGCAAGTTTGGGTCAGCATACACAAATCAATAACTGTGATTCATCACATAAACAGAACTGAAGACAAAAACACATAATTATCTCAATAGATTCAGAAAAGGCTCTGAATAAAAGTCAACACCTCTTTATGTTAAAAACTCTCAGCAAACTAGGTATTGAAGGAATATACCTCAAAATAATAAGAGCCATCTATGACAAACCCACAGCCAATATCATACTGAATGGGCAAAAGTTGGAAGCATTTGCCTTGAAAACCAGCATAAGACAGGGATGCCCTCTCTCACCACTCCTATTCAGTATGGTATTAGAAGTCCTGGCCAGAGCACTCAGGCAAGAGAAATAAATAAAGGCATAAATATAGGAATTGAGGAAGTCAAATTATCCCTACTTGCAGATGACAGATTCTATATCTAGAAAATTCCATAGTCTTGGTCCAAAAGCTATTTCAGCTGCTAAACAACTTCAGCAAATTAAAATCAACATACAAAAATCACTAGTATTCCTATACACCAACAACAGTCAAACTGCAAGCCAAATCAGGAACACAATCCCATTCACAATTGCTGCAAAACAAATAAAATACCTAGGAACACAGCTAACCAGGAAGGTGAAAGATCTCTACAATGAAAATTTAAAAACATACCTGAAAGAAATCAAAGAAGACACAAATAAATGGAAACACATTCCATGCTCATGGATTAGAAGAATCAATATTGTTAAAACGGTCCTACTGCCCAAAGCAATTTACAGACTCAATGCTATTCCCATCAAACTACCAGTGACATTTTTCACAGAATTAGAAGAAAACTATTTTAAAATTTACATGGAACCAAAAAGAGTCCAAATAGGTAAGGCAATCCTAAGCAAAAAGAACAAAGCTAGAGGCATCATATTACCTGACTCCAAACTATACTACAGGACTACAGTAACCAAAACAGCATGACACTGGTAAAAATAAATAAATAAATAAATAAATAAATAAATAAATAAATAATAAATCAGACACACAGAGCAATGGAACAGAATAGAGAGCCCAGAAATAAGAAATAAGATTGCACACCTACAACTATCTGATCTTCAACAAAGCTGGAAAAAACAAGCAATTGGGAATAGATTTTCTATTCAATAAATGGTGCTGGGATAACTGGCTAGCCATATGCAGAAGACTGAAATCGGACCCCTCCCTTACACCTTAGGCAAAAATTAGCTCAAGATGGATTAAATGTAAAACCCAAAACCCTGGAAGACAACCTAGGCAATACCATTCTGGACATGGGAATGAGCAAAGATTTCATGATAAAGATGCCAAAAGCAATTGTAACAAAAGCAAAATTTGACAAATGGGAGCTAATTGAACTAAAGGACTTCTGCACAGCAAAGGAAACTATCAACAGGGTAAACAGACAACCTACAGAATGGGAGAAAATATTTGCAAATGCTGCATCTGACAAAGGTCTAGTATCCAGCATCTATAAGGAACTTCAACAAATTTACAAGAAAAAACAACCCCATTAAAAAGTGGGCAAAGAACACAGACACTTTTCAAAAGATGACATACATGCAGCCAACAAGCATATGAAGAAAAGCTCAATAGCACTGATTATTAGAGAAATGCAAATCAAAACTACAATGGGATACCATCTCAGATCAGTCAGAATGGCTATTATTATTAATAAGTAGTCAAAAAACAACAGATGCTCCTGAGGCTGTGGAGAAAAGAGAATGCTTATACACTGTCGGTGGGAGTGTAAGGCAGTTCAATCATTGTGGAAAGCAGAGTGGTGATTCCTCAAAGAGATAAAAACATAACTACCATTCGACCCAGCAATTCCATCACTGGGTATATACCCAAAGGGATATAAATTGTTCTACTATAAAGGCATATGCATATGTATTTTCATTGCAGCACTATTCACAATAGCAAAGATATAGAAGCAGTATAAATGCCCATCAATGGCAGATTGGATAAGGAAAATGTAGTATATGTAACTGTGAAACACCACACAGCCATAAAAAAGAACAGGATCATGTCCTTTGCAAAAACATGGATGGAGCCACAGGCCATTATCCTTAGCAAACTAAATCAGGAAGAGAAAACCAAGTACTGCACGTTCTCACTTATAAATGGGAGCTAAATGATGAAAACACATGGACTCAGAAGTAAACAACAGACACTAGAGCCTATTTGAGTGTGGAGGGTGGGTGGAGAAAGAGGAACAGAAAAAATAACTATTGGGCACGAGTCTTAGCACCTGGATGATGAAATAGTCTGTATAACAAACCCCTGTGACACAAATTTACCTACACACCAATCCTGCACACGTACCCCTGAACCTAAAATAAGTTTATATGTAAACTTTATATAATATATGATATTATATAAACTATATATTACATTATTATATTATATATTATTATATATATTACATTAGTAATATTTAACAAATATATTATATCACATTAGTAATATTATTAAACTAATATATTATATCACATATATGTAATATATGTAATATTATATTATTACATAAAATATAATATATATCACATATATTATTATATATTACATATATAATTATGTTATATATGCAATATACATATATGTAGTATATATTATATATGTAATATATAATATAATATATAATAATCTATGTGATATATTATATATGTGATGTAATATTTTATGTAACATATATATGTATTACATATATGTGATATAATATATTAGTTTAATATTACTATGTAATATCATATATGTAATATATTACATATTAATATAATATATATGATAATTATATATTATATGTGACAATATACAATATAATATATGTAATATATAATATATATTATATATATGCTCATTGACAAAGCACCTGGTCACCCAAGAGCTCTGATGGAGATGTGCAAGGAAATTAATGTTATTTTCACACCTGCTAACACAACATCATTCTGCAATCCATGGATCAAGGAATCATTTTGACTTTCAACCCTTTTATTTAAGAAATACATTCCATAACGCTATAGCTGCTGCCATACATAGTTATTCCTGTGATGGATCTGGGAAAATTAAATTGAAAAACGTGTGGAAAGGGCTTGCCATTTTAGAAGCCATTAAGAACATCCATGAATCATGGGAGGAAGTCAAAATAACAACACTAACAAGAGTTTGGAAGAAGTGGATTCCAACACTCATGGATGGATCTGAGGGGTTCAAGACTTCAATGCTGGAAGTAACTGCAGATGTGGTGGAAATAGCAAAAGAACTAGAATTAGAAGTAGAGCCTGATAACTTAATTAAATTGCAGCAATCTTATGATAAAGCTTGAATGAATGAGAAGTTGCTTTTTATAGTTGAGCAAAGAAAGTGCTTTCTTGAGAAAGAATCTACTCCTGATGAAGATGCTATGAACATTGTTGAAATGACAACAAAGGATTTAAAATACCACATAAACTTAGTGGGTAAAGCGGCAATTTTGAGAGGATTGACTCCAATTTTGAAAGAAGCTCTACTGTGGGTAAAATGCTATCAAAGAGCACCATATGCTACAGAGATTTTTTTTGTGAAAGAGTCAATCAATGCAGCACACTTCTGCATTGCCTTATTGTAAGAAATTGCCACACCAAACTTCAGCAACCACCAACCCGGTAAGTCAGCAGCCATAAACATGAAAGCCAGACCCTCCATGAACAAAAAGATTATGACTTGCTGAAGGCTCTGATGATTAGCATGTTTGGCAAAAAAAAAAAAAAGTGTTTTTAGTTAACTTATATGTACTGCTTTTTTAGACATAATGCCATTGCACACCTACTAAACTAGAGTGTAAACATAACTTTTATATGCACTGGGAAACCAAAAAAATTGTGTGACTTTATTACAATATTTGCTTTATTGTGGTGGTCTGGAACTGAACCTACAATATATCCGAATATACAGGTTTCTTGCATATACCCAAAAGCATGAAAGCAAGTACTCAATCAGATATTTGTACACCTATGTTCATAGCAGCATTATTCACCACAGTCAAAAGGTGAAACCAATTCAGATGTCTATCAACAAATGAATAGATAAATAAAATGTAATATATACATACAATGGAATATTATTGAGCCTTAAAAGGAAATAATGTTCTGATACATGCTACAACATGGATGATCATTAAAGACGTTATGCTAAGTGAAATAAGCCAAACACAGAAAGACATATATTGTATAATTCATTTATAGAAGGTACTAGAATAGTCAAATGCATAGAGACAGAAAGTTAAATAATGATTATAAGGGACTGGAATGAGAGAGAATGAAGAGTTACTGTTTATTGGGTTCAGAGTTTCAGTTCGGGATGGTGAAAACGTTCTGTTGATGGATGATGGTAATGGTTTGCACAACAATATTAATGTATTCAATGCCACTAAACTATACACTTAAGAAAGTTGTAGTGGTAAGTTTTATGCTATGTTTTACCACAATGCAAAATTGACTTATGGTAATGTTAGATTTTGATCTGAACCACCAAACATCCCTAATATTGTCGTGTCAAGGGGAATCTCAGACACCACGAAGCATATGACAAGAAGGCTCCACAAATATGAGCATTTCCCCATTTTACTGGCAAACAAGTGATGGGTCTTACTCGACCAGAATTCTCCCTTCTTCCAGATAGTCTTACAGCTGTTTTAGGGGCAATGTCTAGACCTCATCTACAAGGATACCAGGGCACAACCAAGGTTCCCTAATGCCTGTTAACATGATGTTTCTCTTCCTGGTCAGGCCATATATTCCTTCTCTGGAAATTGGTAGGAAGGTACAGTATCTGTGAAGGTTATTCTGTATACTTTAGGATGCCTTCATTCCTAGTTACAAATATGTTATCTTGTATATTATGACTTGTTTGTCAGTCTGTACTTGCTCATGCCTTATCGCATGTCATGTAAAGAAATGTTCATCTATCATCTACTTACTTTCTGTAAGGGGCTCTCCTATTTGTTTGTTCATTGATTTGTTCTGCAGATTCCTTCCATTTTCATGCTCACTCTGTGACGGAGGGCCTAAGTAAGCCATATGGTGCATCAGCTTGGAGACAGATAAGAGGCAACCAGAATCCAGCTGTCAGCACTGTTGTTATTTACCCCAGTGACTATGCCTGTATTTATCATACTAGAGTTCTTCCTGCTGAGAGTCATTTTGCCTGTCTCCAACAGTGAAAGCACTTGGCAAGTGTCTGTCTTCTCTAAATCTGAGTAAAATGGAGACAATTATTCTTCCTAGGGTTTTGACAATTAAATGAGAGAAAACATGGCATACAGTTAAAATATAAAGACATTCAATACATGTTCTATGAGTATATATATGAGATATGTATCAGACACTTTTTGTGTGCAAAATTTAATCCCTTAGTAACCCTATATGAAACATTTATCCTACTTTTACTGATAAAGAATCTGAGGCTTGGGAAGGTTAAATGAAATATCCCGAGTTACACAGACTAATTTTACTCCAAGTCTGTGGAATTCCATGTTCCCAGTATCACATCATCCTTTACCAAAGAGCTAATGAACTGAGAAAGATAACACCGTTGGAAATATCTGAGATGTATTAAGACCAACAGTCTTTTAATACTATTTAAATAGGATAGCAAATTGATTTGCCTTCTACCAAGGTTATCTTAGTAATACCTAGAAAAGATTTAGAGTTTTGTGCATTCTCTTGACCTAAAATTCCAAGAATTGATTTCAATTAACAGAAACTACTTCATAAGGAAGAAATGAAAGATATCTGCAAGAATTTAGGGACAAAAATCTTCACCATAGTTGTCAGTAATTGCGAAAAATTACAAAGCACCTAAACATACTTAAGTAGGAAGTCAGTTAAATTACAAAATCTAATAGAATGTTATGCCATTATATGTCTTATAGATATATTTTTGACACACACATACATAAAAACAGCATGTACAGGGTGGACTGTGCACATACAGAAAATGACCTAGAAACATATATTCCAAAAGGTGAACAACTATCTCTAAGTCATATGAGATTATGGGTCGTCATTCTCTCTTATCCGTATTTCTGATTTTTCTAAAATAAATATATACTACTTATCTACTAAAAGCATGATTTCAGATTTTTACTAAAAGGATGAATAATAAGATATTGATTAAAGGAAAAATTGGGGAAATTATCATTATAAAAAAATAACTGACGCATCAGAAATATTTAAGGGATGTTTCTGATTAATAAAACTCTAAAGAGAAATTATGAAAGGAAATTAACAAGGAAATACCACATTCTTTTGATTCGAGAGAAAATACAGAGCTCCAAATGGGATAAATGACAAGGAGCTTCCCTGATTTCTTTTTGACATCACGTATAATAGAAGAGTACATCATAACAAAGCCCTGAGCAGCACAGTAGTATAGTATAAATGAGCATTTCCAAATATATCCTATGGATAATACAAGTCCCACCAGATGAATATTAGTAATATCAGTCTATGGTCAAATAAGCTTGTGAAGTGCTTGGTTTTTAAAAAGCTAAACCAATTTCTTTATTGCAGGATTTCTCAAACCCTTTGATATGCTTCATGCACTATGAGTCACAAAAACAGATATAAGATGCATGCAACATTCACTAAATAAATGGAATTACATCATTATTTTGGCTTCTCTTTCAGAAATAATATACCAGAAGACACTCTGAAAACCTGGATTTAAGGAGCATATGAAGGGAGCCTACATAACTGAGCAGAATACTCACCAAAGGCGAGTGAAATTGAATATATGAAGTTTACATAGAGGCATTTCGAAAAATATCAGGCAAAAACTAATAGGAGAAATGAGGAGGCTGGGGTTGGTAAATATAAAGAGAAGACAGGTTCAGGGTAGGCTAAAACTGTCAGATTTTTATAAATAAGACTACAATGAGTCAATTCAGACCTTCAAAGCCTGTGCCCTTAAGTATCACTGACTGACTACTTCCTTCTCTCTAGGCCATCCTTACTGAAATATCTAATACAAACTAATATTCTTCTGTATAACAAGATATTAAAATAGGATCCCTCTCCCTGTTTTGGCTGAGACCTCAGAGAGATAGGTACCTACTATTGCCACATTCTCAAGAAGCATGCTAGACTGTGCAGGGCTTCTAAAAAAGCAGCAAAGAGCCAAGTTTGTAACACTTTCCAGCCTTCTAGAAAAGATAAGGAAGCTGTATTAGACTGTTCTCGAATTGCTACTACCTGAGACTGAGTAATTTATTTAAAAATTTTTAAAAAGGTTTAATCGGCTCACAGTTCTGTGGGCTGTACAGGCTTCTACCTCTGAGGAGGCCTCAGGAAACTTACAGTCATGGTGGAAGGCAAAGGGAAGCCATCTTCACATGGCAGACGGGAGAGAGAGTGAAGGGGAGGTGCTAACACTTTTAAACAACCAGATCTTGTAAGAGCTCTATCACGAGACAGCATTAGGAGGTGGTGCTAAACCATTAGAAACCACCCCCATGATCCAATGCCCTCCAACCAGGACTCGCCTCTAATACTGGGGGTCACAATTCAACATGAGATTTGAGTGGGGACATAGCTAAACCATATCAGAAGCCAAATGGTGAGAAAACTCCTTTAGAGAGAATTGTTGGTGGGTTATGAGCCTTGGAAAGCAGGTCCTTCTACTTTCCTCAACCCTTGTGAGAGATTCTTTAGAAAGCCACTCGGAGGGCTTAATATGTATCCTTGCGTTTGTACATACAGAGTATAATTTCCCAATAAGTTTCAGACACCTGGCTGAAAGTAAGAGGTGTTGTGTGGAGCTCCTACTTTGAAGACAGAGCAAGCACGATAGCCATATTTGGGACAGCATATATCTTGGTCAGCTCAGGCTGCTATAACAAAATATCATAACCCAAGTGGCTTAAACAACAGATATTTATTTCTCACAATTCTGTAGCTGAGAGATCCAAGATCAAGGTACTGATTGGTCAGGTTCTGGTGAGGGCCCTTTTCCTCATTTGTAAGCAGCTGTCTTCTCACAGTGTCCTCACATGGCAGAGAGAGGAAAGGGAATCAAGTTCTCTGGTGTCTCTTTTTATAAGGACACTGATCCCATCATGGGGGTCCCACTCTCATGACCTCATCTAAACCTAATCATTTCTCAAAGGTCTTGCCTCCTAATACCATTACCTTGTGGGTAAGGATTTCAACATGAATTTAGTGGGGACACATTCAGTCCATAACAGTCTGTAATTCCAGAGTTGCTTGGGACAAGGGATGTGTTGATGCTTCTCCCGGACTAGGGATGGTCAGAGGTCAGAATCTGCCTGCCTGGGGGACTGCCTGGAGGTGTGGGAAACCCAGTGCATAAAAGCTAAAGTTGTACTGCCAGAGGTCTGAAGACTGAAGAAGGAGTTTTAAGTACCAGCTAAAAAAAATAGTTATTGAACTACAGATAGGGGGCTGCTGTAGTTTGGTGGAGAAGAGGTCCCTGAAGACCAACGAAGCCTCCCACGAGGCTCAGCTTTAAATAGACACTAAGGGTAGAAGAAGCCAAGTCTTTATAAATTGGGGTCAGTCATGCAAAACCTTTCCTAGTTATTACCCATTTCTCTTTTCCCTATGGTTCAAACCTGGGATATGGTTCAGAAGCCTAGGATAGAAAGCGAGAAGGGAAGAGGAGCTGGCATGGAAAAGAGAGAGAGAAAAAGAAACCTAACCTGAACCCATCCCTCTGACAGAAGATAGAAACTGAAGTAGAAGAGAAGTTTAAGTTAGTTTTGACTGTTTCATGATTCTCAATGTTTTATTCACTTAAACTAGACTCTTTGAATAGGAAAAGAAGGCTTGATATCTGAGCATTTAGATCTTAGCCAAAGGCAAAGAAACAACTATTTTCATAGAAAAAATTTGAATGAGAGATGGGGATGAATAAAATGATTTCCAAGTATCCCTTAAATGTTTTTCTCCTTCAACATGTAAGTTAAACTTACAACCCTTGAGGAGTAACTGGAAATTCATTTTTATTCCTCACTATTTTTAAAGACCAGCTACCTCTGTTTCCTTACTACCCACTTAGTCCTTGTATCCTTGAAACTCATTGTCTATAGAAATTGCCAATACAAGTTACTGGGGAGTTCTATCAAATAAGATTTTTTAAGAAAGAATCCCATTATAATGTAAACTATTTTAGAAAAATCAAATCCAGCCTCAGGCTAGAGAAGAATACATCATGTCATAGTTGGTTTTATCCCCAAAACACAAGAAGTTTCCTATTGGGGCATTATTAAAATAATTCATCACATCAGTTAGTCAAAGGAGGAAAAATGATGTGATTATTATAAAATTCATAAAATAATTACTGATTTTAACAAATCTTAGAAAATGAATAAGACTAATGCCTTCTTGTGATAAGGATCCTCTTAGATTGAACCTTCGACAGAATTGTGCCTGTGAGCCTGGCCAGATGTTTTGCTACTTGACTATACCACCCAACTATGACGAGGGATTCGTGTCTAGGTTACACAACCATAGAAGCTGTGATAAAAAGCTGGCAACACAATACCCCAATTGCTTCCAAGACAACTAAGTAAACACAGTGTCATCTCATGGTACAGTTGGAGAAGGGCAATGATTCTCTAACCTAGCTGCACATTAAAATCACCTGGCCGACTTTTAAAACATACTGACACAGGGAGTACGGGACTCAGCTCAGAGATTCAGACTCAATTCACCTAAAGCGAGGCCAAGGCCTTTTTGTTTTTAAGTTTCCCAGGTATATAGTACAACTGACCCTTGAACAGGGCAGGAATTAGGGGCACTGACTCCTCATACAGTTGAAAATCCACAGATGACTTTTGACTCTCCACATAAACTTAATTAATAGTCTACTGTTAACTGGAAGCCTTACCAATAACATAACTCAGCACATATTTGGTATGTTATATGTATTATATACTGTACCCTTGCAATAAAGTAATCTGGAGAAAAGAAAATGATAAAAAGAAAATCATAAGGAAAAGAAAATATATTTACTGTTAAGCATAAGTGGATCATCATAAAGATCTTCATCCTTGTCATCATCACACTGAGTAGGGAAGGAGGAAGAGGAGGGGTTGGTCTTGCTGTTTCAGGGATGGCAGAAGTGGAAGAAAATCCACATATAAGTGGACCCAGGGAGTTCAAACCTGTGTTGTTCAAAGGTCAACTGTATTTCATCATTAAACAAAGGGGGTGTGATTTATTCCTTGGCAGCAGCAAAGCTGTGGCGTGGGAAGTCTTTTGAAAACTAATGGTAATTTTCCCTCTCATCAAAGATACACAGTCTTGTAAATTGAGCAGTCCTACTCAATAACTCAGAAAGTGAAGAAACACCTTTCTTCAGGACAGATCTGGTTTCTGGTTATGTACTTACTTCAAAAGCTCTGTTTTTAGTCCCTCTGAACTTTATTTCTTATTTTATTTTATTTTAATTTATTTTATTTTATTTTATTTTATTTTTGAGACAGAGTTTTGCTCTTGTCCCCCAGGCTGAGGTGCAATCAGCTCACTACAACCTTCGCCTCCAGGGTTCAAGCGATTCTCCTGCCTCAGCCTCCCGCCTTGTTGGGATTACGGGCACACACCACCATACCCAGCTAATTTTTTTAATTTTAGTAGAGAGGGGTTTCACCACGTTGGCCAGGGTGTTCTCAAACTCCTGACCTCAAATTATCCACCCACCTCAACCTTCCAAAATGCAAGGATCACAGGCATGAGCCACCACGCCCAGTCCCTCTGCACTGTAAAATCCTCTTACACTTTAACATCTTCACCTTCCCATGACTTCGTAGCTAACCTTTATAATTTTAAAACTATTGCTCTCTTCAACAAAAGAAGGCAAAGGCAATGACTAATTAGTTAGAGAAACTTCAAATTTGTATTTTTGAAGGCAGGAGTAGAGGACTTGCAAGATTAGACAAGGCACATGGCACACATTCATGCTGGCATAACAAGAGCGCTTGAATTGTTTTTCCAAGTCAATGTGTTTGCCAGGTAAAAGAAAAAAGAGAAAAAAGCTGCCAGGGAGGCAGGAATATTTCAGCCTGAACTCCTAGCTGTTTCATACATAAGCACAAAAACATCTTCACACTGAGTACATAAACTCTACCAAAGCGCTCTCTCTGAAGAGAAAAACATCCTTCAACCTTGATGCTGTTTCTCTAATGACTTAGGAATGTGATCTCTAATCACCACTGAAAGCCTCACAGCAAATGCCCTGGGCTGGGTTTACATCCTACAGTGTTTTGTTCGATTTCTTAATTTTTGCAAAATTCTTTGACCTTTTACTATGTTTATTCTACTTAAACTAGATGGTTTGAACTAGCTCCTTAAGGGCCAGGATTGTCCCTTTGTATCTTTATCACATAGCAACTGGTACCAATTAGCACTCAATAATAGCTCCACAACAGTTGTTTAAAATCATCCTCACCTTCTTTACCCTAAAGCAAGATCTCACATGAACCACACCTAAGTAAACAGTCCTTGGGTAAAGGGCATGTCCTCAAACTCTATTTGTTGGAAGACTCTGTCCTGTTAAGATACCCAGTTATAGGAAAACATGGAGGGGCAACCAGAAGTGGTAGACAGGGTGTTTTATTCATTTGGGGAGCATAAGAAGAAAGCTCCCTTGCTTTCTCCATTCTCCAACAATCTCCATTGCCATAAGCGGCTTCAAATGGCACCAGAAACAGCCAACACCACCAAGGTAGGAGACCAAATCCCAGAAGGAGAATAGGCTGAGTGACTGTGGCTGTCATATTGATTTGTGGCTAGATGAGCCTCCTTTGGAGGAAACCCAGAAATATTAGGGGAGAAGATCCCTTTGAAAGGTATGGAAAGTCCTACCCAGGCAACTGGAGGCAAAAACAGGAACTCTGACTTGCTACTGTCACTGTGACCCTGTTGGTACCCTCAGGCAGGTGAAATATGGTCATGTTGAGTTGTAACCGAAAGAGAATGCCAGAGAGGTACCAGTGTGCTTTCTCCTGATGCTCGTAAGCCCAAAGTCTGCCTTTTCTACCCCTCCCAGCTTCCCCAAATCCCTGCTCCAACTGCACAAACCATACACTGGGAAGCATGAGGTTTGCAGAGCCAAGACTCAAACCTTGGTTTGTGTGATGTATTCAAACCCATATACTTGCTGCCGCACCATGCTGACACAGGTCAGATGTGCGTGAAACTGAAACATAAAGTAGACTGTACCTTTTGTGGGATTTACTACTATTAAAAATAAAGTATCCAAAAATGGAAATTCAACAAAAGGAACGCTGTATATTCTTTAAATGTCATACTGAAACGTCATCTGACGGGTCCACCCAAGAATTATTTAATCTTGTGGGAGATATACCTTTCTTTGAGTTGCTATATAATGTTGATTCTGTGAGGATATGTAAAAACTTGTAGATTTTTGTCCAGTAGAGATGCAAATACATTTCTGTTCAGTAGAAAAAATAACCCCAAAAGTACAACGTTACTGCCCTTTAGAACTCTGGCCAGTTATATCTCTAACTTAGCCAACTCATTGTAACATGCCATTCCCAACAAACTATATAATACAAAAGCCCTTTGAATTAATTTATCATCTGCTGTCTCCATCATTGAGTTAAATACATTTTTTACAAGAGCTCACTAAGTATTTATATGTGTCATGTTAAAATTGTTGAAAATTATACTTTGACACTGTAACATACTGCAAAGGTTTGAAATAGGAAGTTATTTTATGAAGTAGGGGGCAAGACCAAGGTAAGGTAAGGTTTCACGGATGAAAAGTCACTAATTGGGACCTGGAGGGTTGGAAAAGATTTCACCAGTAGCTGTGGGAAGAAAAGTCATTGATGGCACAACTTCAAACACATGTTTACATGGAAAGCTGACAAAGAGATTCTAGCCTGGATAAGTTAAAAACACTTACTTTAGATCCATTTCATGTAACTTTCTAAATAAAATGTCATTGAATGGGATTCACCTCTACATGAAAATAATACATTATGATTAAATAGAACTTATTCCAGGAGGTGAGGGAGGTTCAACATCTGAAAATCTATCAACATAATAAACTATATCAAGAAATTACAGGAGAAATATCACATGATATCAATAAATGCAGAAAAAAGACTCAAAATTAAACCACCATTTTTAATGAGACATTAAATAGATGAAAACTACTTAAATAAAAATTATTTCTCAAGGATCAACAGCAGATACCATTATAAATAATTTTTAAACAAAGCCATTGACATTAATTTCAAGAACTAGATAGATTATTGCTACCATCATTATTGACTTACTATTGATAGCAAATGCCACACGAGTTTTAGAAAACTTAAGTATCATGTAAAAGTCATTGGAGAAAAACAAGGTTAATCATTTTACCAACATGAATATATTTTAAAAAACAAGAGAGAATGAATATGAATTTGTGAATAGGTACAGGATCATTTTTTAATCAATAAATTGCCCTTGTTTAGCAATAATTGAGAAATGGAAACAGGAAAGAATTTCTATTTTTAATGACAACAATAAGAAGAAAAGTGCCTAGGAGTTCATTTAATGAGAATTCTATATGAAGAAAGATCTATATGAAGAAAAGTTGAAATCCTGTTGAAATACAAAACATAGTATAGGAAGAAATTGAAAGATGCATACTATGTTCTTGGTTAAGAACATTATAAAAGTACAGATTCTTCCAAAATTAATACATAAATCTAATGTAATTTCAATTTAAAAAACCTAACAGAGATGGTTATATTGTATTAAAGTTTTTATAGAATCTTAATTCCCTTGGGTCCTATCTTGTGTTTTAATATTTTCACAGCCTTTGTTATCTTCTAAAGGTATATAGGGGTGCATGTGCGTGTGTGTGTGCATGTGCACGAGCATGCGTATGTGTCTCACATTTCCACCAAGGGGAGGGTATGCTGTGATTTCAAGTTTTCAGTCATCTTCCTACCTCCTCTGTGTGGTAGAAGACCCCAGTGCAACAGAAAACTCTCTTCTGCACTAAAGGAGGCTGAGGAGGGATGTTTGCTCTGGTTTGATGATGGAGGGAGGTGGGAGACAGAGAGGGAGGGATGAAGAGGGAAAATAATAGTTTCAACTCTATGCTGGAGTTCATTTATTTTTACTGAAATATCTGAAGGCAATTTTACTCCTTAACATGACGACTCCCTGTCATCTACACGAGGAATGTACATTCGCATTAATATAACTTAAACCTCATTTCTTACAAACAAGTAACCTTAGGCTAAAATAGCATGTGCCTGTCTTGAGAGCTTCCTTACATTGTACACAGTTTTCCTCCCTCAGCTGGTGATGAAGAACACCTTGCTCAAATGTCCTCTTTCTAATTCCTACTTCTCTCCCCTTGGTCCACAACTGGTTTGCAGTGTGACAGAGGTGTGGCAGCACCTCAGTTCAGATACCCTCAACAAAATCAACTAAGGAGAAAAATGAACCTTTATAGGTCAAGTTGCCTCTAAAGATGCTTAGAAAGACTAAAGCACTGGGAAGTCTGACACTGACTTTGTGCCCCACTCCAGATCATTTTGCCCATAATTCTTAGAGACTCCTTTTGCCTCTCAGTGACAACGTGCATTTTTCTTCCTTAGTAAAAATAATGTTACGTAAACAGTTTTCTCTCATCGACACATTATCCAAAAAAAGGATAGAAAATATTAATATCTCATTCAAAATTTCACTATATTGAAACTGCAATCTAAAATTTTACAGAAGATAACAATTTATTACAAATCTGTCATTGCAACTTCTTAAAATCACAAATAATAAACTCTCCTAGGCACATTTTCTTTAAATTGTAGGGTTTGGAAGGGAGGCTTGCTGTGTTTTACATAAAAGAACTCTAATAGCTTCAAGGATCCCTGTTGAAAATTAGTCTTTGTAAAATCAGCCATCTGTACAGACAGAAAGTACGCACACAGCTTAATTTGCCTAATCGACAACTTTAAACCTTCCTTCCCAAATCCATAACACATTCCAACTCATTAAAAGTTGTATTGCTTGTGTTTGTTATCTGTGAATAGTGCCAGCTGATGCTACAAAAGATAGCAATCTGAGCAAAGCATCCTTTTTGGGAAAAATACAACAGCTGCTGTCCAGGCAACAGTATTATTTATTATGTTCAATTACTAAAGCAAAAGAAAATATAAAGTGTTTGAAATCGGCCAGCTAATAAACACCCACTATTTACTGCTTAATCACCACCAGGAAATATTTTACATCATAAACATCAGCTGATAAACAGAACATTTTTATTATTCTCACTAAACACAGAGGTGTTTCTCAGTCAATAGATACTCAATTCATACTTTAAATCCCTCTCCTCCTTCAACAAGAATCGTTCATGAGCACCTATGCATCAGGCACAAATCCTTTCTGAGGTATCCATATGGTCAACATTTAGTGAGTTCTAAATTTTCATATTCCAAAACATATGATCATTTTACATGAAATCTAATTTCTTATGATGCTAATCAGTGGATATATTCTTTAAATTAATGGTCACATTTTAAATCTAATCCCATTAAGTGAATTCATTTAAAGCAAATATGAATTAGCTCCTACACCATGGACAACACAGATTTCCCTCTGGAATAACTGTCTCCTGAAGTCTTTCATTAAAACCCACCTCAAATAAAGCTCAAGGCAAGAAGAAACCCCTCAAATCGTTTTGTTATTCCAAAACCCACTTTGAAGCCCCAACGAGCGAAACAGAGTTTGAATAGTTAATTATATTCTATTAAACATGCCAATAGCTTTATCAAAATATATGTGTTTGCCGGGGTAGGAAGGCAGGTCGCTTACCTGTTTCCTGATTTTGACTTGCTCTGACAGCAAGGTTATTGGAAAGGTCAGGACACAGCGATGACTCTGCGCTGGGGGCACGTGGGTTTGGAACGGTTTCCTGCCTCTACATGAAGCATCACAGAAAGCCACTAAAATTGTTTGACTTCGGGAAATGGCTGGGGTAAGATGAGCCCAGCTGGCAAAACAGTAAAACTCACTTTACCCCACAACAGCAGTCAAGCCAGCCTCTGCTTCTGAGCTGTTTCACTAATTTCCTTAAAATCTTCTAAACCTTATTTCATCTGTTTGAAGAAAAACCTGATTTAAGCAAAGTTCGAAATCCTTTGGAGGCACAGGTGTTCAAACTAGAAGACATAAGAATCACCTGGAGTGTCTCATCCCAGTCCTTCTGAATCAATATTTGTGGGGTTGGGGGTGGGGAGTGCACTTGTTTTTATACTTGCCTAGGTATTTCTGGAAGAGTTAATACTGTTGTAAAAACACTGATCTAGAATGCAAATGTGTGCTCCTTAATAAACAGGTATAAGAAATGACTGCCTCATTCTTTTCATTAAAAGAAATCAGATAGGCATTTAAAGTCTCTTGGAAGAAAAAGCTACCAAAAGAAAAAGAGTTGAGGTCTGTCTCTGGCTGACAGCTAGATCACTTTTCACTTTAGCCGAGACCAACTAATACCAGCATTTCTTCAAATATGATGCCATCAACTCTACTCAGTGAAATCCTAGAAGGAAGAAGAGTGAGAGAAAATGTCACAACCCGAAAACTAATTTCCACCATTTTGAGCTCTTGGTGCAGAAATAGCTTGAACGAAGAGCATGATTCGGAAGAAAAGAGTAAAAGAGTCAGTGTTCCTCATAGGCAGAGAACTGAAGTCCTTAAAATCAGACTCCAAGCTCCACAATGGGGGGGACAAAAGCAGGATGTGTCAGATGCCAGCTGTGTCCTTCATATCTCAACCCTCAGCTTGGTTCTCCCCTTTGATTGGGAGAAAGGCCCATACACCAGGAGGTCACACCAACACACTCCTTTCAGAAACCAAGGGGATATGAGCTCATCCTGCAGCCTACCTTCACCTTTCCCACCTCAGTCTTCCCTTAGTTTTTGGAAAGGTGTGGTGTAAGCCAATGTCATTTTGCTGGAGCATGATTAACTGGAAATATATTGAGGTAAACATTAGCATTAACTTCACTTTTAAGAATTGTGGTGGTTAATTTTATGTGTCAACTTTAGTGGGACCTGGAGTCCAAGAATAAACGTTGTTTCTGGGGATGTCTGTGAGGGTGTTTCCAGGTGAGATTAGTGTTTTAGTGAACTCAGTAAAGGAGACTGCCCTCCCCAGTGTGAGTGGGCATCATCCAACCCATTGAGAGCCCAGGTAGAACAAAGAGGCAGAGGAAGGGGGAATTTGCTCTTATTGCTTGAATGCTTGAGCTAGGACATCAGTCCTCTGCTCTTGACTGAGATGTGCACTATTAGCACTCTGGTTCTCATAACTATTCCATCAGCTTTCCTGGGTCCCCAGCATATAGACAGAAAACTGTAGGACTTCCCAGTCTCTATATTTGCTAAGCCAATTCCTTATAACTTCTTAAATATACATACATACATATACATCTATACGTATATACATATATAGGTATACATACATATACTGTTGGTTCTATTTCCCTGGAGATCTCTAATATGCAAATCTAATCTGAACTCCAGACTAAATGTCTAACAAGCATCTTAGAGAAGATAAGATTAATCGATCAATATTTGGTCCTTTCAATGGTCTGTCCAGGAATTCCCTTGGAGACACATCAATACGGAACCTGTTTTGCCCCCTCATCACACGTTGGTAGAGCTGACATAAGTCTCTGACCAAGCCTTAAACCAAGCTTGTGTCAGGCAAGTACAAAATAAATCTGAGACTTCTGAGATCTAGCTAAGACTTCCTATGAAGAGATCAGAAACTCAAAATATTGACTACAGCTGGGACTAAACTAAAGTCAAAATACCCATGAAAAGGCTAAGCCTTGGCTTGAGCTTATCTGACCACATATGGACAAGTCTGTCACCTCGACTTGCCGGCCTCCTGGTCAATGAGAGTCAAGCCAGCAGAGTGGGAGACATCCAGGAAGGACAGCAGGAGGTATGGTAAGTGGAAGAGTCAGAAAACATCCTTGGATACAAGTGACCCACAGGAGTCAATGTAAGCAAATACCACCTAGGCAAAACTGCCCCGTAATTGCCAGAAATTATGGCGATACTTTTGGATACCCACATTTGAAGAACAAAGGGTGCAAGTGGAAAATCCCTACTGAAAGCTAACTTATGTATTTATCTAACTTATTTATATATGCTCATGTATGTATCTTATAAACGAGGCCTACCATTCACACAAGATCAACAAATGAGTCTATATATGGCAAGTGGCCTTGTCAGTTTCAGAGTGTAATTACTGTGAACACTAATTAATTTGGTTTTACCATATTTATATTGATTAGTATAAATCAGTAATGAGTGCCTGTCCCATATTTCAGATATTCCCAGGAGTGATAAAAGAAAAATTAACATGCCATAAAACTACCAAGATGATGGTACAAGATCAATGTCGTGTCCAAGGGAGAGATTACATTCATGGGTTCTTAGTTTCTGTTTTTGGTTGGGCCAGTAAAGCCCCTTCTTCATCCCTCTTTTCCACATATCACTAGAGATAGAAGCTAAAAACCATGGCTTCAGGCTGCTAAAATCCTAAAACAAAATAAAACCAAACAACCAAAACAAAATAAGTTGTGTTGGACAAGCTTGGTGTAGATGTCGAAAATGGCCCCAAATTCCCTGCAAGGAAAGGGACTCTGCCATATGACTGGCAAAATTAGTTAGACATATGGTAAGCAGTGTTAGCCCTACTGTAAACCTTGAATATAAATTCTACATTATGCTATGATTGTATGGATAGTGATATAGTTTGACTGTGTCTGCATAACATCTCAACTTGAATTGTATCTCCCAGAATTTCCACATGTTGTGGGAGGGATCTAAGGGGAGACAATTGAATCATGGGGGCCGATCTTTCCCGTGCTATTCTTGTGATAGTGAATAAGTCTCACGAGATCTGATGGGTTTATCAGGGGTTTCTGCTTTTGCTTCTTCCTCTTTTTTCTCTTGCCCCCACCATGTAAGAAGTGTCTTTTGCCTCCTGCCATGATTCTGAGGCCTCCCCAGACATGTGGAACTGTAAGTCCAATTAAACCTCTTTTTGTTCCCAGTTTCAGGTATGTCTTTATCAGCACCATGAAAATGGACTAATACAGATAGTTTTAACAGCACTACTTCTTCTCCATAGCCACCACCAACAAACACACAATAACAACAACCACAAAAATCCAGAGGATTCTCTTTCTCTCTTTGCGAGCTCTATTCTGCCTCACTTCCATCTTTAAAAAGAAGCAGAGGATCTGACTCCAGGCCTGTGTGATCCAGGGAGTCAGGGTGACAGGTTAATACATTCAAACTCTCTGCCCCTCTCCTTAGAGAAACTTACCTCGTTCCACGTCCCCATTGGGAGTTGATTTGCCTACATGTCGGGGATTAGACTGTATTGGGAACATCATAGTTGAAAGTGAAACTGAGCCCTGGCTCCCTGTGAAAGCATTCAAGAAACCAGTTTCTTGAAACTAGTATGATTCTAGCCCCAGCATATTTTCAGTTCCTGGTATTTCCATTAGGTAGAAAAAAAATAGAATCTTGAAGCCAGGTCTCTCTTTTTTCCCCTCTTTTAACAACTAAACTGCTTTATACTAGCTTTTCCAATTGTACATTTTATGAAGCAACAGGAACAAACTGCTAAATTGGTGGGAGATCACAAAAAAACCCCAGGGAACAAACAGCCTAAGTTGTTCAGGTAGAGGATGCAGGTCCCAGATCCTAATGCACCTTCTCAATCTCCTTGGAATCTTTAAAATGCTATTTAAATGTATTATGCTGCTTTCTAAGTGTTAACCACGACAGATATAGACTCAAATTGCAGGCTGAGAAATGAGAGATTTGGAGATTTAAAATTAATAAAATCATCTCATATGTATTCTTTTTAAATAATTCAGCAAATATTTACTGAGTTCCTGCTGTATGATAGGCATTGTACTAAGGGTTGAGAGTACAACTCAACAAGGAACCAGTCTGACAGACGACGAGTTGCCCAATTAGTAAAGATTTTCTCCAGATAGCTTTATAAACAGAGTGTGCTCTTCACTCTTACTGTGGGCTTGAGCTGGGTAAGCTCACTAATCCAGTTCCCTGCTAGCGCTGTGATTCTGAAGTGCCCACCCACCCACGTAACCACATCCATCCACTCAAGATGCCTCTGAGGCTATGGATCAGTCCCACTGACCAAATTTCCTTTCTGTTTCCACAGGTGACATCTTCAGTTTCAAATCAAACAAGGTCATCTGGTAGCACATTTCTTAGGGGGGATTAATTTGTCAGACTGCCATTTTCTTAAGGACTTGCCTCACTGTAGATAATATCTGGGAAGCATGTCACTGTCTTCAGAGGAAGAGTGCAATATAAACACCAAACTTCCGGTGTGGTTGTTTCTTCATTGTCTATATTCTCACTCTTTGAGTTTCCTTTATTAGAGTTTTTTTGCTTGCAGGATCCTGCATTCTTCCTGTTGATATTTAATCTGTGTGCAGAGCTGGGCAGGGAGAGAAGGGCAGAAGTAGTGGCGCATTTTGCCATGAGACAGGAGCCCACATGCTCTGAGCTTCAGGATTTCTTCCAGTTCTATGATTTGAACAAGAGCAGACTGAATACAGGAAATTACATATAGCTAAAGCATTCTTTCATCACATCTGTTGTGCCCTTGGTGGGGGCCAATAGGATACCAATGGGGTTCTTGAGTCCAAGCCAATGGCACAATGCTTAAGGTGAGTTTAAATTCTACCCAGAGAAATGGATCAAAGCCAGGAAAGTGTCACAAAAGGACAAATACAGTATGATTCCACTCATATGAGGTACTTAGAGTAGCAAATTCATAGAGACAGAAAGTAGAATGGTTGTTGTCAGGGCCTGTGGGGAGACAGCAATATTTAATGGGTACACAGTTTCCGTTTTGCAAGATGCAAAGAGTGCTGGAAATTGGTCTCACGACAATGAGAATGTACTTAACACTGTTGAGCTGTACACTTAAAAATGATTCACATGGAAAATTTTATGTATATTTTACTACAATTTTAAGAAACAGAAAGGCCAAGTGTGCTGGTAGATTAAAACTGCCTTAGTGACATACGTTTATTGCAGCACTATCTATAACAGCAAAGACAAGGAATCGACCCAAGTGTCCATCAACAATGGATCAGATAAAGAAAATTTGGTACAGATACACCATGGAATACTATGCAGCCCTAAAGAAGTATGTCCTATTGGGTACACCTGGACACAAAGATGGGAACAATAAACACTGGGAATTTTATTTATTTTAAGTTCTGGAATACATGTGCAGGACATGCAGATTTGTTACATAAGTGGGAATTTTAAAAGCAGAGAGGGAAAGAGGGGGACAAGGGTTGAAAAACTACCCTCCAGGTACTATGTTCACTACATGGGTGGCAGGATCATTAGAAGCCCAAACCTCAGCATCACACAATATACCCATGTAACAAATCTGCACATGTACCCCCTGAATCTAAAATTTAAAAAATTAATGCTTTAATGAGGAAAAAAATGAAAAGCAAAGCCTCAAAACAGTCAGGAGCAGGGTACTCATGGGATGGGCGCAAGGGCTGCAGAGAAGAGAGAGTGCCCAGGACTGTTTTTCAAAGTCAATGTTTTATGTTCAAAATTTGCTGTTACTGGGAGCTGGCCATGCAGTGCTATCTGGTTGTCCTGGTTTGGAGTCACCAGTCACAGTGGGCATATTGATTATTGAAGGCCTCCAGTCTGCATTCGAGAGAAGAGGCACGTACCTCGGAGACACGTGGCTTCACATTTTAGGTCCTACTTCAGAACAGAGCGAAACTTTTCAAATTATGTTTAACGTGTTATTCCTTTGGACCTCACCAAATTGATCAGGAGCTTCAGAAAGTAAAGCATTTCTTCCTTGGTTAATGGCCTTCAGGAAGCAGAAAGAGAAGGAAAGGATTAAAATGACATGGCAAAAAAGAGTCAAAGAAAAATATGCAGTGTTTCATTGTTCCATAAAAGTTTTACTATTTATTTAGAAATTCTTTGTGATGTTTGCAATTTTGCTTCTCAAAAATAATCTGGTCACTCCAAATTTAGACCAAAAAAGATTTTCAGGCTGGAAACCACTGTACCACCCTTTTCGGAGTGCCATAAATGTGCCTCCTGGACTTCAAGCTCAACCTTTGCAAAACTGAAGATAGACTAAACATACTTTTCCTCCTGAGTTCTCTTTCCCAGTAATGGCACCAGAATCCTCGCAGCCACCCTTGAACTTGAACTATCGGAATCAAAGAACTTCTCCTCAACCCGCACCAATTTGGTTGCCTAAGTCCTTCAACTGTGCGTTAAGGGTACTTGCCACATTCATCTCCTCCTCTCCACTGCCTCTGCCTCTGATCGAATCCAACTCTTAACATCAATCTTTTGCTTGGCATGCTGCTAGAACTTCCTAGAGGGTCCCAGCTTTCACTCTCCTGGTTTCCACTCCAACTTTTTAATAGCCATGGAGGTTGCATGCTTATACTCCCTCCTTAAATGCCTTCAGTGGCTTTGTTTGGACGATCAAAGTCCAAAGTCCTTAGTCTCAGTTTTATGTTCCTATACAATCTTTTCCAAAACTTCTCTCTTAGTCCCATCTTCTGCTACATCCCTTTAGGTACCTATGCTTTGCCATATCCAACTACTCTCCGTTCCGCATACATGCTAAGAAATTTTACACATCTGTGCTTTGATTATGCTCTTGCCTCAACCAGGATGTTTTTATCTTCCCTGTCTTTGTTACTCATTGAAATTCTACCCATGTTTTATAGTGTATCACAGACACTATCTCCTCCATGAAACTTCTAAGATTTCTCATTGGAATGAATCATTTCTTGTTCACACTGAACTGCTATTAAATGCTTAATATGATATTTTTAGCATATTGTACCAAGTCACAGGTCCTGTTTCAGAAAGCTTACAGTGAGCCATAAAGAAAACATACTGTAGTCTTTCCGCTATTCTTGCCTATATTTGTTGTTTACATTTTTATCTCCCCAACAAGATGTTAAATTTCTTTGTGTTAGAAGACATGTCTCATTAACTTCCTTTAAACCACTATTGATGAAGTAACAGTGTTTTGAATTTAATAGGTACTCAATAAAAATAAATGAATGGAATAATTCATCTTTACATGCCAATTTACTATGTCATTACATTCTAGCCTTTTAAAGTAACAGAAGATATGATTTCACCTTTGTGTTTCATTCTCACCAAGGAATTCAAAGTTACTCATTTTGACATTTTTTAAGGCCAGTGGCTAGACAACTTAATATATAATAAGTAGTAGCTTTTCTCTTTCCCAGCAACATCTAGTCAGAAGCAAGGGGAAAAAGTCTAATTCACATTAGCTACAAAATTATAAAATATTTGAAAATAAATTTACCAAGAAGGATACAGCACCAATATAAAAGCATAACTACAACACTTTATTGAAGGGCATAAAACTAGTTCTGAATAAATAGAAAGATATACCATGTCTCCGGAAAGAAATAATTAAAATAGTAAAAATATAACTTTTCAAAATTAATACATAAATTTAAATCTACCCCACTTGGCAAAAAAAAAAAAAAAAAAAGTTCAGTGGATTTGCCAAGTTATATAAAATCAAGCCATATATGCATCTCAAAAATGTTACACACATTCCTAAAAGTAATACTTATTTTTTAAACACCAGTGCCACTAGCCTTATGTGCCAGAATATTATATGCAATTGTATGGTATGGACATTTTCTAGGCATTTCCAAGAAAGTTTTTAAAAAATTACATTCCTCCATAATGCTCTCTAGAGAGGCTGAATGTGCAGAAATTAGCAGCAAAATCTGCAGTTAATAATGTATTCCAAATTCCTGTTTTTTAAAGGTAGGTAACTCTATAGCTTTGAAGGACAATCCACAAGATCCATCAAAGAATCCTCTGTCATTTGTATTTGCCTTAACCAATGTTTAAAAGATGGTAGAAGGAAAGATACAGGAGTATCTTTGGAGGGTATCACAGATTATTATTCAGAAATATTCACACTCGCTATCTCAGACTTGGCCATGTGAATTGTTTTTGCCAAGAGAACGTTAGCCGGTGTGACATGGCCAAAAGCTTGCAAATTACTTGCATAACTAGCCTTGCTCCCTTTCACTTCTGCCATTTCTACGAGAAGAGCATCCGTGGGTGAGCCTAAGGGTCCAGGAAAAAGAAAGACACTTGGGAAACAACTGCTCCAGCAAGACCACCCCAATTGGGTGCAACCTAAAAAAAACTCATAGACATGTGAGCTAAATAAATGCTTACTACAGTATGCCTCTTAGATTTGGGGCCTGTTTGCAATGCAACAATATAATACAGTAAGCCCTCTCCCCCATGTCACTGTAATCTGGTAAACAACATCTTCATCTTCACTTTCAGGCTTAGTGCCACACCTAATATCTTGTGCTAGATATCTCATATTTGCTCCTTCAAATCCATGCTCCATCTTTTGCCAGTCTGCTTTCTTCTCAGGGACACTGACCTGGATGAACTGTGTTGACAGACTCCCTTTCCTCAGGTTTCCAGTAGGGCTCAGCCAATGGGAAGCCAGAAAAAAAAAAGAGAGAGAGAGATGGCTAAGAGAGTGGAAAATGAGGTCTGGTATTTATTCCGTTGACTTCCTGCTTGTGATATCACCTTAGACTTGCTGTGTCTCTTGACCAAGCATCGTTTCTCTCAAGGCGACTCCTCTGATTCCTTCTGCATTCTGGTAACAGCTCCCTCTCTTGTCTATCTGGGCCTAGAGTGGTAATGGTTCTACTGCCACTAATCCCAGGTTACTGCACCAATTCCTGGGGTCCCCTATTCCCCAGAACATTCACTTTTGCAGATGGTCCCCTTGCAAATAGATCTTTCTGGAAAGGTCCTAATTTGTGTGTATCACCTCTTTCCTGTTGGAATCCTGACTGATACATGTCACCTCTGGATCTCTCACACCTTCTGCCTAGCATCACTTTTCTGATGACAACTTACCTATTTTATTCTTCCTCTCATTTAGACTTCGGCCTTGTCAATCCACCCTGTCTGATTTAACATCTCTTATATTGGACATGGTCAAAGAGTCAGTCACTGATCTAACTTTAATTGAGTATTTACTAAGTGTTACTAGGCATTAGAGATACAGCAGACTCTGCCTTCAAAGACTTCATCGTATAGTCGGAGAAACAGACAAATCAAATTAAAAATACAATATGGCAAGAACAATAATAGGGATATACACAAAATGCTATAGAAGCCATAGAAGAAAGGTTATGCAACACAGGACATCCATAAAAAGTAGGAGCTATGTCAGTAATGATGAGAGAGATAAGGTAATAATGTGTGGGAACTGCAGAGGCAACTAACAGTCAGGGAAATGCAGGGTTGTGTATTTCTAGGTGTGTACATTTGACCAGATACAATTATTTGTTTTATACAGTGGTATTCCATAAATTATTTCTTTTTTATTGATACATAATATTTGTACATATTTATGGGATACATATGCTATCTTGACACATGCATACAATACCTAATGATCAAATCAGGACATTTAGGATATTCATCACCTCAAACACTGATGTCTTTGTGTTGAGAACATTTCAAAATTTTCTCTTCTAGTTATTTTGAAATGTACAATGTATTGTTATTAACTGTAGTCACCCTACTGTCCTACTGTTCTATTAAACACTAAAACTTATTCATTATATCTAACTGTATTTGTACTCATTGACCAACCTCTCTTCGTTCCCCATCTCCCCACATACCCTTCCCAGCCTCTAGTAACTATCATTTTACTCTACCTCCATGAGATCAGCATTTGGCTTCCGCACTTGTCTTTCTGTGTCTGGCTTATTTTGGTTAACATAAAGATCTCCAGTTCCCTTTGTGTTGTTGTAAATGACAGGATCTTATTCCTTTTTGTGGTTGAATAGTATTCCATTGGGTGTATGTATATATATATGTGTGTATATATGTGTGTGTATCACATTTTCTTTATCCACTCATCCACTTACAGACATGTAAGCTAATTCCATATCTTGGCTATTGTGAATAGTCCTATAATAAACATGAGGTGCAGATATCCCTTAGACATATCAATTTCCTTTCCTTTCCTTTGAATATGTATTCAGTGGGATTGCTGGGTCATATGGTAGTTCTATTTTTAGCTTTTTGAGAAACCCCATACTGTTTTCCATATGACTGTATTAATTTACATTTCCACCAACAGTGTATAAGAATTCTCTTCTCTCTGCATCCTTGCCAGCACGTATTTTTTGTCTTTTTGATAATAGCCATTCCTACTGGAGTAAGATAATATCTCATTGTGGTTTTAATTTATATTTTCCTGATTATTAGGATTTTGAGCATTTTTTCATATACCTGTTGGCCATTTGTATATATTCTTTTGAGAAATGTCTATGGAGATATTTTGCATACTTTTTAATGGGATTTTTGTTTTGCTGTTCTTGTATATTCTAGATATTAGTCTCTTCTCAAGTAAATAGTTTGCAATATTTTCTGCCACTGAACAGGTTGTCTTTTCTCTCTGTTGATTGTTTCCTTTGCTATGCAGAAGGTTTTTAGTTTAATATAATCCAATTTGTTTGTTGACTTTTATTTTTTGTGGCCTGTGCTTTGGAGGTCTCAGCCATAAAATCTTTGCTTAGGCTAATGTCCTGGAGCATTTTCTCTCTGTTTCCTTCTAGTAGTTTTATAGTTTCAGGTCTTACATTTAAGTTTTTAATTCAAATAAATCATTCCTTTTGAACAAAAATTCAAAGACTTTGAAGCCTGAAAGCCTCTAAATCAAACAATAATTGAAAAGAAGTTGGAAAACTGGAACTGCTAAAATCTATGAACAAGAGGTAATAAAAGCAGAAGAACTAAACAATGGAACAGGAAATAATGAATATTTGTGTTGCTTGGAAATAATAGCATTAACTAAACTAGCTGTGAAACTGAAGAGTAGCTTTCAGCAACCACATACACTAGAAGGTAGAGGCAAAGGCAAAAGAAGCTCTGTTCTAAAATAAAAAAAAAATCAAGAATACATGTGGCTTGATAAAATATCTGCTCTAATTACACTGGACAAGATTTACTACAAAAATGTTTTCTTTGCCTGAGTTTTAAAGACTGTATTGTGCATAGAAGCATAATTAACGCATGTTTTTTAAAACAACTATTCAAAAAAATCAATAAGTGGTTACTGCTCCTATAATTTTGAAATGATCAGGGAGACAGTCTATAGAAGCAGTGGATGGTTTGAGGAAAGGAGTCAAACATGTCTCTGGCCTAGGGAGAAGCAGTCCTCAGCAGAGAAGCAGAGAGTTTGCAGGAATTGACAGGACTCAGTAATTACCAACTGTCATTATCTGAGCACCTATTCTTTTGTGCTTTCTGCTATGGAATTATGCTTATTCTTATTTAGAGTTGACATTTATTAAGTCTTCTTATGGCCCAGGAATTATGCTATAAATTTTATTAATAAAAGTACTGATTACTAGTAAACAAAATTATTAATTTTAAAAGGTAATTATTGAACACTTGCTATGTGCCAGATATTATGCCAAGCGTTTTATATACTTATTTTCCATTTATAATTAACTATCTGGGTTTTATATTCATCCACTCAATAAGTGTTTTACTCTTTCTTCCATACACATTTATATTATGTGAACTGTTTAAAAGAACACTATGAGTTTTGTGAATGAACAAAAAAAATACATAGACCCGTGCTAGTTGGAGACACTGAAGTCCCTGTGCTCAACCTGGAGATAGAACCATGAGCAAAATAGGCAAGAGGACTGTTCTCATGAAGCTCTAATAAGGAAGACAGACAATTACAAATAAGCAAGTAAATACCTAATATATTGGATGGTGATAAGTCAGGAAGTGAAGATAAATGAAGGAGAGTAAGGAAAGAAGATAAAGATATGGAAGTGGGTGGGGGAAGGTGGCTGGAGGGACTCTTATACAAAGTGATAGGAAAGGTCTGTATTTATGAAAAAGAGACATTTTAGCAGAGACCTGAAACAGGTAAGGATAGAATTTTTCCAAGCAAAGCTAACAAAGATAGATGCCATCATTAGACCTATTTTACAAGTGAGGAATCAGGACTGACAGTGAGGGGCACAGACAGCAATGTTCATCAGATATTCCATTTGTTCCTCTACATTTCCCTGGTCCCCTTTCAGTTGCAAAGCATAATGACAAATTAACTGGAAATGGTTACAGTACAATATGTTAAGTTTGAGTAATCTGTGTTTTATTTTCAGAATCCTATGCCTTTTATTACAAAATTAACAATGTTTTGTAAACCACTCAAGCAATATAGAAGCATGCTAAGAGAAAGTAAAATTCTCCCTTAATCCAACTTTCCAAAGTTACCATAATTACTAAGCCTGTGTCCTTCCAAATACTTTGTTATATCAGCATATTATTATATAAAAATAAGTATGTCAATTTCATAATATATCTTAAAATTAGCTGAATATCAGTGGAGTGGCAGTTGAAGTGAGATGGACATTCTGGGGTAGGAGATGTAGCAGTGCTGGTTTTGATACTGAGCATCAGCACCTGTGGTCCCTCTAATAGAGATTCAGAGTTTATAGAGCTTGGCCCTGGTGATGGTGGAACAATCTTCTCACTGAGCCTGTTTCTGGGACATAATTTTTGGGCACTGTTCTCTGCTGCTTAGCCTCCAAGCCTAGTTCTCCAATCCTTCTTGAAATTCTGGACAATGCCCAATTTCATTTGTAAATTGAAATGTTAAATTGGAAGTAGAGACTGAAAAGCACCAGAATCCAATTCTCAAAATATTCCTAAATGAGGAGCCAAACCAAATTGCAGAAATTTCCAAGCGGGTGGCTGAGAACCAACATGCTGTTTACACTTTAAAGAAATTGTTTTTCTGCTTGAATTAACTAGAGTTCATTTCTACTCATTGCAACTAAGTTACCTGACGACACGATGACCTTAATTAACCCCTGACCAGAGTTGATTGGTCAAAAGATGGAAACCTCAACCCACCTTGACTCTCTTATTATCCAGTTCTGCATTACAACATTTAGTGGCCTAAAATGGTGATTCGTTTTCTCCCAATGTTCAGTGGGTGGCTGAACTCAACTAGGATGTGTCACTTGGGCTCTCTCAGGTACTTGCAGTCGGATATCAGTTGGGCTTGCAGTCATCTGAAGTCTCAGCTAAGCTGGATGTTTAAGATGATTCACTTATATGCCTGGAAGCTGTTACTCACTGCCCACTGGGATCTCGGTTCAGGCTATTAACAAGTGCATGCTACATGGCATCTCCATGTGGTTTGAGCTTCTCGCAACATAGTGAGAAGTTCCAAGAGAGAGCATCTAATAACTACAATTCCAAGAACCCCAGGTGGGAAGCTGCAGGGCTTCAAAATTCACACAACATCACACCCCGTTCAAGACAGAGCCACAGAAACAGCTTAGAGATACTACAGGTCTTAGATTTAGACCTGTAGTATAAGGGCGTGTGGCCGGCAGAAAAATGGTCCTCCAAAGATGTCCATGTTCTAATCCACAGAATGTTACCTTATATGGCAGAAGGAGCTTTGCAGATGTGATTAAGTGTCTAAACCTTGAGATGGGGAGATTTTCCCTGTGCCCAATTTAATCATATGTGTACTTAAAAGTGGAGAAACCTTTCTCAGCTCCAGAGAAACAGACAGATGGCAACATGAAGACTTGGCCTGTCATTGCTAGCTTGAAGATGGAGAAAGGGATCTCCAAACCAAGAATGCAGGCAGCCTTGAGAAACTAGCAAATGCAAGTAAATGGATTCTCCCCTAAAGCTTCCAGAAAGCAATGCAGCCCTGCTGGCATATTGATGTTGGCCAAGTGCTACCTGTGCTGGACTTAGGATCTACAGAACAGTAAGAAAATTCATGTTAACCTACAAAATCTATAGCAATTAGTGATAGCAGTGATAGGAAACTAATTTACTAGACGGCATGGCTCATTGGGATATTATCTTTGAACACCAGGTACCACACCTGACCTATGAGAGCCCTTTCTTAGAAGTTCAGAATTGCAGCTAAAAAATCAACCTCTTAGGTGAAAAAGATTTAAATCCACAAAAATGTTGGTGGCGGTCTGTTTTCTACCCTGTGCTCTGTAATCGAAATACTGTATAACACCTACAACTTTTGAAGTGAATTAATGATAGCAACACTAATTGAAAATGAAAACTCTCAGACCCTTAACCTGTTATTTTATCTCCACTGCACAAATGAGGCTTTATCCATTTACTTAAACAATCAGCCTATTTCTTCCAACAATGAGACCATTTAAATCTAGAAATAGTCATTTGCTTTAATAAGTAAGTTCCTTAGGTAAGAAAGAAATATATACGTATGCTTTGGTAGATATAAAATAAGTGTTCAAATGTAACTGACTTTAAGCAGGAACTAGACAGTGTGAAGTGGGATATCTGGAGAAGGGGGTTTAAGAGACTAAGTATTTAGGCATCTGAGTTACCCACCTGACCCAAAGGCGACCAGGCTATGACAACACACAAGATAACAAGTTGAAGAAAGAAGGAATATTCAGGAGTTTTTTGCACAAGTTTTTCTATGATTATATGTTAAGTCTGGTTATAGGATAGTAAGATAAAAATCAACTGAATTCTCAACAGTTAATTTTTTTTTAGTGTTTCTGTTATTCAAACAAACAAAAATTGAAATATGAATTTAAAGAGTGTGGGATTGTCCTGTCTCCAATCACTACTTTACTCTTCTCCTTCCTACTCAGCAGCACTTAACTTCCCCAGAAAATGCATAATGAGATGCTGAAGATTATGTTAGTGGAAAACTGCTTTTTTAACTTATTTGGAATAAACATCGTTTACCGTGAAGATTTTAAAAACTGAGTCAGAGTCTTCCTTTGATGCTAATAAAATTTTGGTGAACAAAGGAAAAGCTTGTGTTTTAAATGTGCATTTCTCTATCCTTCTCATTTAGACAGGGGGCAGATATGTAAGAGTCAGGAAGATGTCAGAAAGTTACTTTAATCAAATAAGCTCAAGTTAGTTTTATAGGCAAGATTAAATTAGTGAAGCTCCTGAGTGATCCAAGAAGATAAAGGAGTTCACACTTCATAAACTCACTTGTAGTACTGTTTATTATAGTTATTACACAGTTGAACTTGTTAACTTTTTTTAATTTCAAAAGAAAAACAAATATATCCCAAGAATATCTTTATTGATTTTATGCTCTTCTAGCTTTATTTTTCTAATAATAAACATTTTAAAGGTTGCTTTTCTACTTTAGTCCTTTAAGAAATATTATATAGAGAGATGAAAAATCTATCATCAGAGCATTTGAAAAAATAATCCCTTTTCTATGACCAACAACTTCCCCCAAAAAAGGTGTCGGCTCCTGTTTCTTTCTATTTCAGTTAATTGCATAAGATAATCTCACACATCAGAACCGAAAATCTCGGAGGCAAGAAACATTGACTCCTCTCCTTTCTTTCCCCTCCCACTCCCAGAAACAGCCAATGGCTCACATTCAGTCCCCCCTCCAAGCCTTCTTTTCCATTCCCATTGTACTCCAGATTCTCAGGTCCTTGTTACCTCGTCTGAATGATCATAAAAGCCTCCCAACTAGTCTCTGCCTCTGGTCTTTACCTTCTACAACCCATTCCTTCACACAAAGTTAGATTCCTAAAATCCAACCTTGAGGACAGAGTTTTAAATTCCTAAAACCCGTACTTGATCACTTCCTACAATGGCATCTGTTGCCCACAGAATAAACCACAAATTCTTCATAATAATACAAGCCCTCATAATTTGGGCTCAGTGTCTCCTATCTCATCCCCCATGTTACTCTCCCACTCCTCCTTCTCCCTCTCACCTTTAGCCTCATCCCAAACAATATCTGAACATACACTGCAATTTTTCTACCTTTATTTCTCTATGTAGAATACCTTTCTTCTTTACCTCAGTGTTTTCAAATTCTGTCTTCTCTATGAAGCTTTGACACTCACCCAAGTTGAAATAATGTCTCCCACATCTATGTACTGAGCTACTTCATTTGTATGTCTGCTACATCCTCCATCACAGGCTGACCTGTGGTGTATATGTTTGTGCACCTAAGAACAGGAATTGTACCTCACTCTCCATAACATAGAGCTTCGCTTATATTAAACTTTGTTCAGTAAACTTTGGTGGAATTGAACTCAAAAGGGCCAAGCTAGAGAGAAAAATGGAGTTGGGACAAGGGGAGGGATAGTCTACTAAAATGAAAGGTTATCATTGCAATTTGACAAATTCTAAGTTTATTTATGCCACAAAGAGTTTACCCAATAGCTACTGCTTAGACCAAAGAAAAACTAACGTCAAACAAAAAGATTAGTGACAAAATCAATTCTATTCTTTTCACAATTTTCATTTCAAAATATTCATTCTATTATCCTGGGGATTTCCAAGCAAAACTTGAAGGACTGGCTGAAACTGAGTCATGGAGGCCACATGTGTTATCTTTAGCATATGCTGCACAGTAGTATGACCAGAATCTTCCACACACATGCTATTAGCCACAGAGAACCTAGCTGTGACCCAGTTGCAGTGGCAGGGGTGTGGTTTGAACGAGCTGGGGTCACTGTGTAATGATATCGACAGTTTCTTAACATCTCCAATAATATCATGCAGGAAATTGATTCTATTTATTAATACCCCTCTGCCAACACCCACTGTGAACCTCCCCAATATGCTAACAGACAATACCCACACCAGCCAGAAATAAGAAATATCATGGGTTCTGCCCATGAGTGAGCTATGTCACTATGACATAGTGATGAAGAGAACAGGTTTTAGATTTAGATCCTGACTGTACCTCTTACTAGCTTGGGAAAATTATATAAACGATCTGTGTCTCAGTTTCCTCACCTTTTAAATGAATATAATAATAGTCCCTACCTTTGTTTCCCCCACTATTGTAAATATCTTATGTATATTACCAATTTACATATGTAAAATATGATTATTACTAGCAAGAGTAAGCACTCAATAAATATTTGTTTTCATTATTATTATTTTATTTACTGGAGAAACATGTAAAAGAGAATATAACTAAAATCAACAATATAAAGGAGAAAATGGCATAATTGATATTTTTATTGGTAACATCTGCACACAGAATTAAGAAGACTCCAAAAAATAAAATAAAATCAAGATCTGTTCTCATCCGATTCATCTGGCAAAAGTTCCAAATGTCTTTATTTATGAAAATTAATGTATGTCTTTTCATCTCACCCACAAGGAAAGCTCTTAAAATTTAATTGATTATGATTATTTTTACCCTTTTCTCCATCAAACTCTAGGTGGGTTAATATGAGCACCAGATGTTGGCCTGGCACATTCTCCTCCTTCCACCAACAGTCTTTTAGGGAAAAGTGAAGAGGTTAGAGGAGGAAGATAGGGGTTCACACTCAGTGGTCAATAGGGGCAAACGATGAACACCCCAGAACTAGGCAAAAAACCCCAAACTGTCACTTAACCATCACTTTCTGAATAATTATGGGTTGATTTTAGTAAATAATAAACTGAAGATGTATTTGAAATTGTATGTTTCCGGCAGCACATCATAAGCAGTGGTGATTTAAATTTGGTATAGTTGAATTTCTACTGCTCTTGAGGCTGTATCTCTATGCCCAAATGGTAAAATAATCAACAGATTCCATAAAATAGTATTATAAGAAGTCATTTGATTTCTAGCAAAAAAAAAAAAAATCTTGGCTTTCACAGTGGTATTTGGAAGGCTGTTTTAGAATAAATTTTATTAGCCTGAAAAAGACAGTAAATGAGCATCCCAGCTGTTATTCCATGAAATAGAGCAATGAGATTGTCTTTCTTGGGTTTTTTTCCTGCTTCATTATGTATGTTTAACTACTAAGTTAGTTAAATAACTACTAGTTTAGTCATTCCCAATATTTAACTTTTAAACTACATTAACTTTAAAGAGTTAGACTAGAGGAGAAGGTGGCAGTGTTTCTAAAGGGGCAAGATAGACGAATATGTTTTGTTGATTGTCTTTCCATGTTTGACTTCCAGGACTACTTTTCCATTTCTGGAATTCATAATAAAAATGTGTATATCTTCTTAGAAAGCCATTTTTTAAAATTATTTATTTATTTTTTAAAAATGGACACATAATTGTACATATTTATGGAGTGCAGGATGATGTTTGCATACATGTATACATTATGCAATAATCAAATGAGAGTATTTAACATATCCACTACCATATATTTATCACTTCTTTGTAAAAATGATAAATGAAAACATTCCAAATCTCCTCTTCTAGCTACTTTGAAATATACAATATTGTTAACTATAGTCCGCCTATTCTGCAACAAACACCAGAACTTATTCCTCCTGTTTAACTGTAACTTCATACCTGTTGAGCACTCTCTCTCCATCTCCCTCCACCCACCCATGAAAATGCCCACTGATGTTCTAGGTGTCTCATAGTCATGTAATGGTCTCTGCAGTGAAATGAAAAATAAAGTAAACTTGTTTGGGACCATGAAATAATTCCGTGTCTTGGTATTATCTATGTGCCAAAAATTAGAGATAACTACACACTTATCAGAAAAAACACTTGAAAACCGATAGCCCCATTTTTTATGCATTTTCAGAGCTATATAACCTCTACCCAGAAAGCCATAGGAATATGAAGAGTCAAGGAAGTTATGTTTGTAATTTCATTATTACTCAAGTGGATATGAGTTATATTTCCTCCTTGTCAGTATAAGATGTCATAAGTATGGAGGTGTGTATCAGGACATAGATTTTTCTCCATGCCTCCTCTGCTGGAAAAGGCGGTTTCCTGTCCATGCAGTCTTTTGATCTCCACTTGGCTGCATAAGAATGGGTCTTGGGCCTCGAACACCTTCTTACCCAGATATAAAAAATCCTCACAGCTCAAGCTGGGCTATATCTGTCCTCTGCAGGGAGGATACAGGGTCCTTCTTTCTGCAGCACTAGAGGAGCGCATGTGGCCAATAGCCCTGTGTTGGCTGCCAGGAGGGACCTGTGGGACATGGGGGACCAGTGCCCACTACCGAAGCTGATCTTGCTCTCTTTGTATGAGGAAAGCGTGGTTCCATCTAGTACTTGGCTGTATTGCGTTTTTGTGTTTTTCTTGGTGACTCTGACACCAAGGTGCAGTGGGCAAAAGTGTTAGACTTTTACTTAATGGTGACAGGCAACCCATGCCACTTGTTTATAAAATCCTCATAGTAGGGACTTTCTCTTACTCTCTATGTTGTGTTTCGCTGTGTTAGAAGGAGCTCGATTCCAGCATCTTTGAACATGATCCACAAGAAGTTGTTTAAAAACGGCGAGAAGTGAAAGCCCATTAGTTTCCTGACTTTCTAATGCCTAATGATATGAAGCTGAGCAATTTATTTATGCTTGTCTGGGTGCTTTAATTTTCTTCAGAAGGAAGGTATTAAAAAAGATTTTGAGAGCTAATACAAGCATAATACTCTACTTGGGAATGTTTATGAATCATCCCTCTATAAATACAAACATTATATCATAAAAGACAATACTTGCTGTGTTGCATAAAATAATAAAATGTCTTGAAATCAGTAAAATTTATTATCTGTAAATGTTTTCCTAAAAATAAGGTGCTCAGCACAACTGTAATGGTGGCCATATGATTTTGTTATTGTGAATTTTGTTAGTGAACACTTCAAAACATTCTGGGATCAGAATTTCATCACAAATGATCTCATATCCTCTCCTCTATTTCTAGAAGTGGGACACATGTGTGTGGCTGTGTTAGGGTCCATGATGCAGTACTGTCAGCACATGAGACAGTCTGAGAGTTCATAGTTTTACTAAAATGTGATTATCCTTTAGAAAAAGATGGGGAAGAGAACATAGTATTCAGTTTTACCACTGACCTTGTTAAACAGCAAAACACCTCTACATTAGAACTTTAAGTTCCCTCATGAGCTCATAAACTCCTTCTAAGATGTGGCAATTGTTCTGCGAAGCATATTATGAAACTTTCCAGGGCAAAGTGGTAAAGATATTTCAATAAGTCAACATCATTAGACATTTCTAGTTGGAAAAATAATTGAAAAAGTCAAGCCCCACATTGCCAGACTTTACACATGGACTTAAACCCTTGTGCCAATGTCAGAGCTATTTACTGAAGCTGTGGAATGAAACAATGAAACATATTCCATATTAGAGATGCAACGAATCATCTATGTGTGCCTTATCATAAAAATTCTAAATATGATGAAATGCAAATTCTAATCCAAAACACAAAAGCGGTATATTTAAAACTACCTTGTCTGATGTATGTTTTAATGTACAATCATTTCATGCAGCAATTCTCAATAAAACATAGTATTGAGTAGTAATAGATTAGACAAATAATAAAATACATATTTTCTATCCCCAAAGAATTTGCTAAGATTTTTTAAAATTTTACACAAATTGCATTTATAATAAATTCTAAAACACTTTTAGACTAAGTGCCATATTTTGGTGGGGAAAAAAATCTTTCAGGGAAAAAAGTCTTCCAGCTTGCAATAAATCTTTTGTGAATCAATAAATGAAGGAATAAAACCTAAAACTGAAACCTAAAAAATCTGAAATTTAAAAATAAAAAAATTGAATTTTTATATTTGTTCAACTAGTTTAAAAAGCAGATGTTATAATAACTTATTAATATGTCTCATAACTTTCCTTAGTCTCCCTCTAGAAGCTGCGGAAGAGCTGAAACCAGGGAAGGCAGGGCACACGCAGAAGCAAGAGGCGGTGGAGAACCACATGCAGAAAGCCACAGTGTGGAGTCCAAGAAAGTTTCCAAAACCAAGGATGGGAAACAGATATTGTGTTCCAATCTAGAATAATTCTAGATTGCTGGAATTGCTAGAGAGTTCAGTGATGAGCAATCCTGATTCACTGTACCTGGAGGATTTTGGTTGGCAACCCAAATGAAGGGATAATGATGAGTTAGGAATTTTTGTAATAACCCCCAATGTATTACAGTTTCCACTATTCAAACAATAGCACATTAGTCCAGAAGGGACCCTAGAATTCCTGCATGTAGTTAAACTGTTAATTTAACATGTAAATGCACCAGAACTCAGAGAGTCTGGTCAAAAGAAAGCTAAGACTAGAGCCCTGCCTCAGGAGCCTGTTCACTGCTCTTTCCATAATGACAACTGTGATTTCATGTCCATCTACACAGCAAGAAATGAAGAGTGGCTTCCACACATTACCAGTTATACATTGATGTGGTTTGACTGTGTCCCTACCCAAATCTCATCTTGAATTGTAGCTCCCATAATCTCCACATGTCATGGGAGGGACCCAGTGGGGGGTAATTGAATCATGGGGGTGGATCTTTCCTGTGCTCTTCACATGACAGTGAATAAGTCTCACAAGATCTGACGGTTTTATAAAGAGGAGTTCCCCTGCACAAGCGCTCTTTGCCTGTCACCATGTAAGATGTGACTTTGTTCCTTCTTCACTTTCTACCGTGATTGTGAGGCCTCCCCAGTCATGTGGAACTGCGAGTCCATTAAACCTCTTTCCGTTACAAATTACCCAGTCTGGGGTATGTCTTTATTACAATGTGAGAATAGACTAATACATACATCTCTTCTTGTCTGTCCACAACCTATTCAGGTTCTCTGATGTCTATAAGTCTTTCTTTGCACTGTAGAGTCAGCATTTCCAAATGACCAAAGGTATTGTCATCCACATCTCCTTTTACCATCGCCTGCACTGTAATGCATCTTTTCCTTAAAAAGGAAGCACAGCAGCACAGTAAGCTGAATGGAGAACTCTAACTGCATTAAATACCACCAAGCACTGGCCAGGGTCCACCAGCCAGCCACATACCATCCCTTCCAGGACTTGCAATTTTCTGTTACCCTCTGATCACATTCATAGCGGACCTTCACCTTACCCAGTCATGGTTCTATTGCAGAAACAAGTAAGCTACCCTAATTAAAGAAGCTCCCATAAGAGCATTGAGAATATATAAGTGTTCCTTGGTAGTATGACCACTTTATATAATTTACCACCAAAGCATACTCTACCCTGAAAAGTGTTTCATGACATCAGCAAAATGTACACCTAAAATGAATGAATCTTAAGATAAAGTTCTTTTAAGGCATATTTAAAAATTTTTACTCTAACATGCCCCAGGCCACTAATGCCAAGTTCAATATAATACTTAGAAGTTTTTCCAGATGAATTCATGCTTAAAGTCATTACAGATAATTTGAAAATTAAATGGAAATGTAATTTAATCTCATATTTGTGTTTCTCTCTCTCTCTCCCCATTCCTCTCTGACTCCTCTCTGGCACCTCTTCCTCTTGCTTCTGTGGACCAGACAACCTCAAGATTATAAAACTATTTAGTGATTACAAACACTCAATAAAAGCAGCTTTTTTAATGAAGAACTTTACCCTTAACCAGATAGCTACAGTTGAGTTAATAACAAATTAAGTTGAGTTGCAAATAATTATACATATGTTAGACACATTTAAAAAAATTTTTACGACCACTTTGGGTATTGTTTAAAAAAATTATTTACTACATAAATTTTCAAAAGGATAGGTAACCAAAAAAAAAAAAAAAAAAAAAACACTCATAATCCTGAAATTTAGATATACATCCCAATACTCTGAAGACCTTCCTCTGTAGGTATCATACATATTGTTTAAAAACATACTTTTAAAATTTTAACATATCATCTATTTTTTTCTGTCATTAAATATTTGTATTAGTCAGGGTTCTCCAGAGAGACAGAGCTCTTGAATTGTAGCTTCCACAATTCTCACATGTCATGGAAGGGACCCAGTGGGAGGTAATTGAATCATGGGGGCAGACCTTTCCTGTGCTCTTCTCGCGATAGTGAATAAGTCTCATGAGATCTGAAGGTTTTAAAAAGGGGAGTTCCCCTACACAAGCTCTCTTTGCCTGATGCCATGTAAGATGTGTAGATTTAGACAGATGTAGTAAGATATATAGATATAGACAGATGATATAAATACACACACACACACACACACACACACACACGAGAAGAGATTAGGGAAATTGGCTCATACGATCATGGAGGTTGGGAAGCCTCATGACAGGTCATCTGCCAGCTGGAGACCCTGAGATGTTTGTAGCATGGCTCAGTCCAAGTCCCAAAGCCTCAGACCAGAAAAGCCAAATGTCTGAGAACCCAGGGAGTTGTGAGTGTAAGTACCACAGTTCTAAGGTCAGAGAGGTCAGAGTTCTGATGTCCTTATTGGCAGGAGCTCCAGGAGAGAGAAAGGGGGAATTCACCGTTCCTCTGCCTTTTTGGTCTATCTGATCCCCCGGTAAATTGAAAGTTGCCTGTCCACATTAAGGATGGATCTTTCCCACTCAGTTCACCAACTCACACGCCCATCTCCTCTGGAAACAGCATCACAGGCACACCCAGAAGTAATGCTTTATCAGTTCTTCAGATATTCCTTAATCCAATCAGGTCGACATCTAAACTAAACCCTCAAACATTCTTCCATAGCCTTTTTGATACTTACATGATACCTCATTACATAGATAATATTATCTTAAATCTAACATGTTTTATTATAAGAAACAACACTGCATTGAATATCCTTATATCTTTGTCACTGTATCTTTCCACGTACTTTTCATTATTTCCTTAGGAAAAGATAGTGGAAGAATGATGGTTGGATCAATGGTTATTCAAACTCTGAATGCTTCTCATATATATTGCCAAGTTACAATCCAGAAAGGTGTACCAATTTATAACCTACCCCAGCCTTCATAAATGATCCATAGCTCTGAAAACCCACTGTAAGTTTACAAATGATAAAGAAAAAATTATGAAAACATTTAGAAGGCCCTTATAAGTACTATTTCAATTAAAATATACAGAATATAATTTATGGACCTAAACTTTTTTATAAGATCGTAAGATTTATTTTTACAAAACTGGCTACTTACGTAAGGTCCCAAAAAGACAGACCTAAGACCTTTAGTAGGTTTTCTATGTTTAAAAAATAAAAAAGTTAAGCAAAGCACATATTGCATTCAGCGTTTCAAATTGAACATGTTTAGAGATTGCTATAGTTCACAGTATATCCCAGAATCAACATGAATGTATTGTGCATGCGTGTGTGTGTGTATGTTTGTGTGTGTGTTTATGTAACAGGGAGTTAGATTGTCATATTCATTCCCTTTGATTATATCCCTTGCCAGTTGGCTAAGCTTAAGAAATTCTGAACACAGCTGTTGCCAGAATTCTACCCCCACAACCTGGCTGACAGCTTTATCAACAACCCTGGAGGGAGAACAGTCTCCAGCCCGTCCTCCCATCTCTGTAGTGCCAACTGCAGCCCGAATATTTGGGCTTCAATGGTAAACAGAAGCAGACAAGCCCCAAAGATCTAAAGTGAGCAGATATTTGTTTTGCTAGCAACAAAAACAAATAAGTAAATACATAAAAAGCAAGCTGTGACATTCAGAATGTGCACGCCCTTTTAATGCACTGAAGATTTAAGCAATTAGCAATTTAAATTTAGCAATGATACTTAATGAATACTGTATTCAAAATATCAATAATCACATTGGAAAATAAAATCACTTTCATTAAACAAATATTACCTTTCAACTGTCTAGAAGGCAAATCATAACACAAAGAATAAGACAATTAACAGAGCAATGGCTCAGGTAACATATGTCAAATCCTTCTTCACCTGCATAGATAATCAAAGCCAATTCGGACAGAACACTAGAGAAAGGCCCTGTAAAGAAAATTGATGCAAACTTATCATTATTCTTTAACTGTTCTTGTTAAATGAAGTCATACTAGTAGTTCCAAATTGCCCCACAAGTTTCTCTGTTAATCTCCCATCAATTACCCAAATATGTTGGTTGGAGGTGACAGCAAGGGAATTATATCAGCTAAGTCCTCCAAGGAGTTTGCTTAACAGTTGCAGGCTTGGCAGTTTCACTCCAGGGACAGGACTGTTCTAGAGTCGAGGCTGGTCCAGAAAGATGGAACTAGCTGCTCAGAGGGGCAAGCTAGAAAGTAGTAAAATGTTATTTACCTTTTGGTTATTTAATAATGAGACACTTAAAAATAGATACCCATTAGGGTAACAATGGTTTTTTAATGGAAAATAGAAAGTGTTGGCAAGGAGGTGGAGAAATTGTAATTCTTGCATATTGCTAGTGGGAGTGTAAAATGACACAGCCACTGAAACATTATAATGGCTCCTCAGAAAGTTAAACATAGAATTACCACATGATTCAGCAATTCTACTTCTGAATATATTCGCCAACTATTGAAAACAAGGACTTAGATATTTTTGTACACCGAAGTTCATAGCAACATTATTCACAGTAGCCAAAAGCCTGGAAACCCAAATGTCTATCAATAGATGAATGGATAAACAAATTGTGGTACGTATACACAATGGAATATTAATGAGCCTTTAAATGAAATGACATCATAATACATGCAACAACACGAATGAACCTTGCAAACAGTATGCTAAGTGAAATAAGCCAAACATAAAAGGACAAATTGTACGATTCCACTAAGTGAGGTACCTGGGATAGGCAAATTCATGAAGACAGAAAGGAGATTGGTGGTTACCAGTGGCTAGGAGGAAGGGAGACGGGGAGTTACTGTTTAATGAGGACAGTGTTTCTGTCTGGGATAGTGAAAACCTTCAATAGATGGATAGTGGCGATGAGTGCACAAGAATGCAAGTAAGCTTAATGCCACTGATTCGTACACTTTAAATGGCTAAATGGTAAATTTTATGTCATGTATATTTTACCACAATAAAACAATAGAAAAAATAATCCATTGAATACTTAAAGAACCTGATCAAAATTTCTGTCTTTTATTCTTCTCTATAAATTGTATGTGGACAATTTTTTACCAACAACAAAAAAGCTAAGAATAGAAATAAGTAGATCTTAGACAAACACATGTACTTGGAACCATTTTGTTTATTTGCTGTATTTTATTATTGCCTGATCTGACACAAAGGGTCAGACTCACACAAATCAATATTATAGCCAGTGTCAAGCTTTCATCATGATGTAAAAGAGTCAGGTAATCCAGTAAAAGATTCAGGTTCCAGAAAAGCAGAGAGAAGTTGGGGACATTGAGAGCAGTTCCCTCGCTCCTTTCGGTTCTTGACAGACATCAACTCTCCGGCCCAGAGTGAAAGATGAGGTCCCCGGTGGAGGTTTTGTGGTGATATCTCCTACCATAAGGGAGCATTTTATGAAACATCTCTGTGTTATAACCCAGCTTTCATGTCATTTTTTCAAGGATATCCTGCTAAGAGCATTCTACAGAAAAGACCCTTCGGCTAGCATATTTCATTAGTGTATTTACCTGGAGTCCAGAATCACATTGACTAGGCACCTGCCTTCTTTCCCCCGTTCCACTTGGAGCATCCCCCAGATAGTCAGGGGGAAGCTGAGTCACAGTTCAACTGCATTATTTTTTTCACCTTGTTATAGACTAAAAGTTTATGTCCTCCCAAAATTCATATATTGAAGCCCTATCCCCAGTATGATGAATTTGGACGTGAAGCCTTGGGAAGTAGTTTCTTCCCAAGGTTTAAATGTAGTCATGAGGGTGAGGCTCCCATGATGAGATTGGTGTCCTTATACAAATAGGGAGAGAGACCACAGTGAGTTCCGTCTCCACCATGTGGGGATACAGCAAGAAGGTGGCAACCTGAGAGCTAGTAAGGGGCCTTCACCACGCACTGAATCTGCTGGCACCTCGATCGTGGAATTCCTAGCCTCCAGAACTGTGAGAAACAAACTTCTCTGGTTTAAGTCACTCAGTCCACAGCATTTCGTTATAGCAGCCCAAGCTGACTGTTCAATGTCTAATCACTTGGATTGAATAAGTAAACAAAATATATATGCATGTACTTGTCTTTAGAAATAATCATTTAATATAGAAACCTGGGATATTTCCATGGGAGCTTTCTACTCCCCAAAGTTCACTGTCTAGACCTCCATACCAGGAACTCTCCTCCACAAATGCATCAAAATCACCTGGTAAAGGTGAGGAGGAAAAGGCAAAGCGTCCTTTGGATGGGTCCCCAAGTCCTTGTACAACTCAACAAGGTGTCAGATGTAAGGAGCTATAAGCAATGAAAACCTAATGTTGAAGGAAAATTGCTTTCACAAATTAGACTTCAGGCCAAAAGGAAATTGAGCGATGGATGCATCATTGCCTCAGGACTCTCCAAGGTCTACTCAGCTTATTCCATCTTTTATGTTCTCTGTTGCTGACCTTCCACAGCAAAGTTCTCATTCTCCACCTTTTTTTTTTTTTTTTTTTTTGAGACGGAGTCTCGCTCTGTCACCCAGGCTGGAGTGCAGTGGCGCAATCTCGGCTCACTGCAAGCTCCGCCTCCCGGGTTCACGCCATTCTCCGGCCTCAGCCCCCAGAGTAGCTGGGACTACAGGAGCCCGCCACTGCGCCCGGCTAATTTTTTTCTATTTTTTTAGTAGAGACGGGGTTTCACCATGGTCTCGATCTCCTGACCTTGTGATCCGCCCGCCTCGGCCTTCCAAAGTGCTGGGATTACAGGCGTGAGCCACCGCGCCCGGCCCACCTTTTTTTTTTTTTTTTTTTTTTTTTGGACTACAGGATTTAGACAGTTCTTTGTATCCCAGGTCAACTTTGCCTTTGACAAGAACATAAATTGCTCTTTGCTCCCAAATCCTTGATTTGGCCTCAGTCAATTCCACCCAGGCCCAGCTGTCAGGACCTGAGGAGGCTGCACCAGGACACGTTTCCCACAGATCCAGGAGGCAAGGCTGTGGGGAGAAAACCCCAAAATGCTAGGATTAGTGGCAGCAGCAGGAGCCACCCCAACCTGATCACCACACGGAAGACTTGGTCCTTTCACCGTCACTCACCCAGAGGACAGGGTTTCTCTCTGCCCTGTACCTGCCACCCAAAAGAGCAGTAACAGGGAGAGGCATAGGCCCTAGTACCTTTAAACTCTCCTCAAAGTTTCCCGATGGGGGTGGTGAGTCTGAACTCCACCGTCACTAGCTAGAATTCTTAGCTTAACAGTGGTGCCAGGAAGTCACGGGAATGGAACCAAAGCTGGTGCCTCAGTTGTGAGCATATGGTGTCTCTAATTAATCCCACCTGGCTTCATACGATCATCTAAGCAGAAATGCTTCTGGCGTTATTTGAACCACAGAATTCTGCTGGTAGCTACAGAACGCTTTCTTCAGAGCGTGCAGCGATCGATGCAAGCAGACAGAATAATTTCTTCTTATAGATGTGCACACTGGACAGGAGACATCGTCTGAGTGAAATACTACCAGAAACATCATCCATAAGCACTTTAAAAACCCTTGTAAATAGTACCAAATGCAATTTTAAAAACTTTAGAAATTATGGCGGTTTAAATATGAATGGCATTTTACAGCTTACAAAGAATTTCCACCCATCTTCCCACTTGAAAAGAAAATAGGAAGTAACTGTCATGCAACCCCAATATAAAACCAGCATAAGAAAACATAAGCCTGGTTGTATAGGCTTTGCAGAAATTCATAATGTTAGATAATTAATACATGGGAAGAAAATGATTTGCTTTAAGTCACAGACTGTTTCCAAGAGCGTCTATGTTATGATGACAGCTGTTCTTCATAATCTTTACATTTCTGGCTCTGAAGAAAGCAAAATAATATTTTCACCTCATTTATATGCATCAGAGAAGTGCAAGGAAACATTCCAATGAAACTCACTGTGGCAAAAAATCTATTTAATTGCAGCAATATATTTGATATGGGCTCTGGACACAAGGCAAACCCCCAAAGCTGGAAATGATAACTGATGTTTTCGCCAAAGTTTGCCAGTGGCTGGTGACCATCACTTGCCTAATCGTGAGTGGCTGTCTCTTAGTGGTGGTTTCGTGTATGTGTGTGTGTGTGTGTGTGTGTGTGTGTGTGTGTGTGTGCGCGCGCGTATCCTGCCAGAATTCTCTGGGTGGTCTGTGGAATATCTAGAATTTATGGTTGGCCTTTCCCATGGACAGTTAGGCAAACACTTCAAATGCTATTTATGGCTGCTTGGATGAGGCGTGGTACCTGGTTTAGTCTCTCCAAAATCAAATCAAATGCCAAGGATGCCATTAGATCCTGGTTACTATTAGCATAACTCCTTCATGAGTAAGGGAAGAAATTGCCAACACATACAACATATCCTTTAGATCCACAACAAGAAAGAATCATCTTTTGCCACTCCAAGAACACAAGAGGAAAGGAGAAATGTAGATTCTATCCTTGTAAGCCCGCAGATATCTTCTCTTTACTGCTGAGAGTATCATACCCTGTTCATTCTAATATATGTTAAATCACTTTGCACTGTAGTTCTCTAAATTTTGAATATCAATAAGAATTTCAAAGCAAAAAAAAACTACCATTGAAAAGGAAATCTTTCCCCTTATAAAATGATTCTTCAAATTTGATACCAAGACATCATCTCTTCAAGTTAAAAAATGTAATGCACTTGGAAGAGTAATACATAAAGTATTTGACATTATTTACACTTAGTACAAATGAAAGTTCTGAAAATTGATTTAATTTGGGAAGAAGAAAGACTCAAAATACTAATCTCCCCAATAAATAATAGGAGAATAAATAAGAAGATAAACAATTAGCTGAGATCAAGTTTCAATATCAACTTTATATTCACCTCTGTGAAGAGGATGATGTGCAGTCTCAACTTGTTTGGTGGCACAGTACGGTTCATCTGGGTTCAGGGATTTCTATTGTTCTTTTTTTTTTTTTTGAGATGGAGTTTCACTCTTATCATCCAGGCTGGAGTGCAATGGCACAATCTCAGCTCACTGCAACCAACCTTTACCTCCCAGGTACAAGCAATTCTCTTGCCTCAGTTTCCCGAGTAGCTGGGATCACAGGCATGCAACACCACACCCGGCTAATTTTTGTATTTTCAGTAGAGATGGGGTTTCGCCGTGTTGGCCAGACTAGTCTCGAACTCCTGACCTCAAGTGATCTGCCAACCTCGGCATCCCAAAGTGCTGGGATTACAGGTGTGAGCCACCATGCCCAGCCAGATTTCTGCTGTTCTTGATTGCATCTTTTAAACAATGGATTCATTCATTCATTTGTTCAACACTTATTGAAGATCCACATCTTCAATATGTAATCTTCAGATGCCAGGCACTGTTATTGATGCTGGGGATATACCCGTAAACAAAATAAGCAAACTATCTGGTTTTATGGAGCTTTTGGTGCACTATAGTCTTAATATGATTAAATAAAATACTAGGGATATACTGACATTCGAATATATGAAGCCATCACCTTGCGTGCACTTATAACTCAATACGAACACTTAGTACACAACTGTGAATCTCACTTTGATCAGCAACTCTCCTTTCCTAGGAACTGAGACAAGACGACAACATCTCCAGTGACAACATCAAAGACTTGAGTCCACTCCTGTGTGTGTTTTGGCCTTTTCTATTCAAGCTTACTCTGTTTTGGACTGCACTGTCATATCATCAATCTCCATTCCCCTCCTCTGGAGAGCTATTCTTCTTCACAGAAGAGCTACAACAGGCCAATAGCAGGGTCCCCCCACAAGCCACTTCTGATCTGCGCAGGTCCTCAAAGCCTTCCTCTCTTATCCCATTTCATCACATGAGTTTGTCTTGCATGTTCTTAAACATCCCTAGCAATGCGGAACTACCTTCTTGAGTCCACAATCTGATTGCTGAGTGAAAAACAATCCCTGTCCTTTTTGTCGGTGGTACTGTTACCTCCTCAGGCCACCTCCCTTTTATTCAGAGGTAGAAACTAGTTTCTGCAACATTATAAAAGTATTCCTCTGGGTTAAATATACCTTCCTCAACTCATCTCCTAAAAAGCTTTCTAAAACTACCCTGGAGATTCTGATTCAACAGGTTTCAGGCAGGACCCATAGAGCTTTATCTTTTTTTTTTTTTAATACCACAGGGCATTCAGATGTTCATCTAAGTTTGACAGTATTGCCCAGAGAGCTAATCAGTCAAAATATACCTAACATATCTTACATAGTGACCTCAACTTCCCCTCACATGCATCTCCTGCTTACTTCCTCAGTTCCTCTCCAGATATGTCACCTCCTTCCCATATTTCAACCTAAACATTTGTACTTGTGACCACACTTGGTTGCATCATTCAGTATCTCTCCATCGCCATCTCTTTTATATTCCTAGGTGATCTTAGCCTAGGCACTGCTTCCATTTGGCTCTTTTCATACTTCATTTCTAATCTATCAAGATTAGATTCTTGCCAATATTGTCTAGACTAGGCTTGACTTTTAGGTCATTTAAAATAAGCACTGAGGCAAAAATAATAATAATAATAATCTAGAAATCAAAGGATTATTCTACTGCCCCTATAACTTCCATTCAAAACAATTATACAGAATACTCTAGGTTGGGCCCGGCCTGGGTCTGACTGGGGCATGGGCACCCATGGACCATCTTGAGTTCCTGGGAAAGGGCAGTGAAAGAGGAAGAAGTTGTAAGAGAGAGTATCCAGCTAGGGAGGGTTAGAAAGTCCCCATCTCCTGCCATCAATCTCAAACCAGTACTGATCAGATAAAGCCGTGGGGCAGCAAGAGGGAAGGAAGGGTGATAGCAGCAGGAGCGAAAGAAGATGGTGGGACACCTACCAGTGTGTTTGGTGGATTGTGGCACTGAGTATACAAAACTGGAACATGTTGCAAGTATAGAACAATAGTTTATTATCCCTTGATGTATTGCTTTCAAGAATTCAGCAAAAGTAGGCAATTAATCTCAAAAGTGGGTCATAAAGAAAGCCAATGTCGTAGACTTCTTCTTTGGGGATGATGTAACAGGAAAAAGCCACATATACCATGAAGTGGTGAACCCACCATGGTTTAGTTGAAGACTGTTGAAAGAAAGGTTTGGAGTAAGTCATCTTTAAACACTTAAAGCAGAACATGAAGGTCACTACTTTCTTTTGACTAAACTTCGACTGAATGCTCCAGCAAACAGAATATGCTGCCGAAATAGTATTTGAGTTCTTTGATATTCCAGGCTTATACACAGCCATGCAGGCTATTCTTGCATTAGCAGCATCTTGAGCATCAAAACAAATAAGAAAACCGACATTGACTGGTATGGGAAGAGATAGTAAAGATGGTGGCACTCCTGTCCCACCTCCAACTGAAGGATATAGGGTTGGCAACTGCCATAAGCACATTCCAATCATAGGGCAAGCATCACATATTTCATTCAGTAACTGTTCAGAGGCCGAGAAGTAGAAATTCCTTCAGAGCAATCCCTGGAAACAGTTACAGCAGTAAAGGAGTGCTATAGTCATGTCTGCCCAGATTTAGTAAAAGAATTTAACAAGTATGACACAGATGGGCCAAGTGGATTAAACAGTACACTGGAATCAGGGCAATCTCAAAGAAAGAATTTTCCATTGACGTTGGTTATGAGAGATCTTTGTGACTTGAAATCTTTTTTCACCCAGAATTTGCTAATCATGACTTCACACAACTACCTAAGAGGTAGCAGAGGAAGCAAGTCAGAATGATAAGAATAATCATTCTGGGCAGGGTGGCTCACGCCTGTAATCCCAGCACTTTGGGAGGTCAAGGCAGGCAGATCACTTGAGGTCAGGAGTTTGAGGACAACCTGGCCAATATGGTGAAACCCCACCTCTACTGAAAATACAAAAATTAAATGGGCGTGGTGATGCACACCTGTAATTCCAGATACTCGGGTCACTGAGGCATGAGAATTTCTTGAACCAGGAGGTGGAGGTTACAGTGAGCAGAGATGGTATCACTGCACTCTAGCCTGGGTGACAGAGCAAGACGCTGTTTAAAAAAAAAAGAATTATTAGAGCTGAGCTGATATCAGAGTTTTCTCTGCAAGAATATTAACCTTACTGAACTGGATATGCAAGGACTTTGAGTGTTGTTTTTATATTTTGAAGGAAAAAAAGTGACCAAGATAAATTTTTTTAAGTAGCCTCATACACACACAACATGAATGTATTTAATGTCACTTAAATATATGCTTAAAATAGTTAAAATAATCAACTTTATGCAATGTATTTGCTTAACAATTTAAAAGATAAATAACTGCATTTTTTAAGTAGCCCTATGACACTTAGCAATACTCATTCATGAGACAAGGAATCCCAGTAATTATGAATTTCTACCATCCTCCCCACAAAAACAATTTGGTTTTTGTTACAAGTGCTTTTAGAACTAAGAAGTTAATATCTTAGATAAAGTCTACTCATATTCTTTTTCTTGTTAAAAAAAAAAAAAGTAAAGGCAAGATTGTTGGACCAATTATACTTCATGTGCTAAAAAAGCAGTATTCATAACATTTCAGTATTACCACACTATTTAGCCTCCTCATGTTGAGATTTCCTTCCAGTTCACATGTCTAAGCAGGTATCTCAGACCCAGTGTGTGAGGGGCAGTCAGAGAAGCTGGTGCTGTGTGTGCAAACAATTGTCTACTTCTGAGGAAGAAGATGTTGACCTCTCTTATTAACGCTCCTATGGCAGGAATGACTGACAGTGCCAGGGCTCATATCTCTATTAGCTGATTTGGGGTGGTTTTAATGGACTTGTTTCCTCTCTGCTCTTTAATGATAAACACCAAGCTGGCAACATTTATGGGCAAATATTTTTACAATAATTCAGAAAGGATCATTAGTATTGTTCAATTGTTGCAATAACATGAAATGTATTTGAGAAAGATGTATGCAGATTTTGGTGGGACTTTCATGAAAACATTAGTTCCCAAAAGTAATTTGTTATTTCTATTTTTTCCCAATAAAGAGGCTGAAACATTGAATAACTTTAAATGTCTAGGGCTCTCATGGTAAGTTTCAGTTCTAACAGATTTAGAGACACATCTTATGCAATCTCTGTACTCTCGGTTCTCCAGTTGCTTTTGAAAAGAATTGAAGTGCTCCTGGGTGCTGCTCTTTAGTAAGAGAGTTTTGATGGAGTCTCACCTTCTTACCTGTTCTTCTGACTCCATCAGGCAAACCATAGCGTTTATGGTCAACAGTCTATGCCCCAGAAATGTTGGGAGCAATAGGAAGATCTACAATGACTATGAGTCATTCATCCACTTTACAGCAAACCTTCATCACTGTCCTTGATTTTTTCATGTTTTTTGTTTGTAATACTGAAAAGCATAAGGAGGCCAGTAGCTGTTTCCATTAAGCAAGCAAGCACTGGCTAAGTATATGCTCTGCACCCAGCATTGTGCCAAAGGGATATAAGCTTAAAACATGGCACTATTCTCAAGAAAATTGCAACACAGTTGAAGGGCAGGACATGCACACAGAAACTTTTAGGGGAAGAAGTGGGCATCAGGAAAAATAAGGTGTGTTGTCTCCTGACTTAGTGAATTGTGTGGTTGCACACCTATGTCTCAGCCAAATTTGTTTGCTTCTGATGTTGGCCACATTGACTCCAGGTTCTCCTTGATTCTAACTCTTAGCTAATTAAAGAGAAATATTTTGTCCCTGTTGCTTTCAAAGCATCATGCTCCTCTACTGGATGCTCCCACAACCTGAGAGGTCATATACTCCATCTCCACCTACATTATACTAGGTTGCAACAAACGATGATTTTTGCTAGTACAGATATAGTTCTGTACAGGTTCCACCTTGGCTGTGACTGAAGGCCATAGGAGGAACCCAGGAGGTTTAAGTTAGAGGCAAATCTAAGTAAGACACCACATGATGTATGCAAATCACCACTTACTACTAACGATGACCTACGGTTCTTAGTGATCATGGTATTTCCCCTGCCAGGTAAGAATGACCTATAGTCCTTAGTCCATGTTCATGCATCTTGACTCTTCTGGCCTTCAGATTGATTTCTCCTCAATCCTCAATGCAAATTACCCCACATGAGCTCATTTCATTATCCTTCCCAAAAAAAATGTCCATTGTTGAATGATAGCTGAGAAGTTTATATTGGAATCCCCACTATGACATAAAAATTCAGGAACTGACACAAGCAGACCACTCCATCCATTCAACCTTATTCTCTTTTACTATCTATAGTGGCTTGATAGTGTTCTGCCAAAAGATACATCCAAGTCCTAACCCCTGGCACCAGTGAATGTGGTCTTATTTGTAAACAGGGTCTTTACAGATGTCATTAAATCAAGTATCTCTGGGGAAGACCATCCTGGATTCAGGATGGGCCTTAAATTCAATGATCAATGTCCTTAAAAGAGAAATGGAAGAAGGACTAAAGACACAGAGACCCAAGGGAGAAGGCCATGTGAAGATGGGGGCAGAGATGGGAAGGATGCATCTACAAGCCCGGGAACACCAAAGAGTGCAGACAGCCACCTGAAGATGGAACCAGAAGGAACCAGCCCTGCCAACACCTTCATTACAGGACTTCTAGCCTCTGGAACTGTGAGAGAATATATTTATAGTAATTGGTTATAGCAGCCTTAGGAAACAAATACACTAGCTAACAGTCAGTTCATTGTCCCTAAAATATAACATCCTCTTTCCCACCCCCATACCTTTGCTTACCAATTCCCCCACCCAGAATGCAACATCCTTCACCCTTTCTCTCATACCTCTTAACCTTCAGGCCGCTCTCTCAAATTCTACTTATCCCAAGCAATTTTCCCCAGCTGATCCTAACCACCTATATTCTTAACTGTTTATCTTGATATATATCATACACTGTTTTCCCTTACTATGTAAGGTTCTGTGTTTCCTTAAAGAAATGGAAAGTTCCATGAGTACAGATTCTGATGCTGTGCCTATACAACGTTAAACTGGTAAGCGCTTGATGAAGATATATTTAATTACTGTACATCATTTGGTAACCCAAGAAAATGGGCTTCACAGGCTGGTAAATAACAGCTGCAGCCCCACTGATGTTAACAATTAAATCTCAGGGATCTCTATACATCTATTGTAGCTCAATTACAATGGGATGAAGAAGGTCCCATGTCATTCCCCTGAAGTGCTGCTCAAGGCTGAAACTCCACCCTGAAAGCTGTAACTGTCACCCTGTCGTTGTTTTTGTTAAATTAAAGGGGACCCACAGGACGTTCTCACAGCAAGACCGTATAAACAGTGTTACAGTAATTAGTGATATTGAAGATCATTGATGTATTTTGGTCATAGAGGTCTGAGGCTGCTGACGCCAGATTGTAATTTTAAAAAAAAAATTAATATTAAAACAAAATGAATGAAAATGACTCAAGAGAAATGTTCAAATCTTGCTTTGTGATCCAAGCACGAATAAATGATTTTTCTCTGAGTGAAATGGCCTTGAGTAGATATTTTCAAATTATCTTTCCTTTTATTCTTTCTTTCATTCCATCTGGCAGCTTTAGAAAAACCTTCTTATTTTCATACTTTCTTGACTACACATTTTCAGGACTCTCAAGTAGAAAATAATGAATCAACTCCCTGTGAAAGGTACACGACCTGAGATCTTCAAGGCCAAAGCTGATCTAGAGTGAAGTTATCAACCAGCTATCAGAGACGTTGTTAGGACGTAATACGCAGTGGACACTTCTCCCTCTGGCCTCTCTTGTTGATAGAATATGAGTTGTGAGATGATGAACTGGGTGGGATTGGGAGGATACTGTAGAAGACACCTTATTGAGACTTCCAAATCATCATGGAAGTTTCCGTCTCTGAGTTGGTCTCAAGCCAGGGCATTGCCTGCCTGCCATGGTGGAGTGGAATTCATGTGGTCGACAGAATTGTTTAAGATTTCCCAAGTCAACAAGTCACTACCTCCCCTAACTTATCTCAGGATCCCAAGGAGAATGGACCCTAGGTCCTGGTAAAGGTAACTAATGATACCCTTTCACGTATCACCAAGCCTAGCTAGGCAGAGATTTCAAACCCGGGCTCCACGTGTCCTACAGAAAAGGCTTTGCACTCCATTAGCCCACTCCCACTAGCCACCCACCGCACGCCACACCCCTGGAGCTAAAGAGCTGCCACAGTGATCTCACCTATTCACCAGGACAGCAGTTCTTCAAAGTACAGATTTTCCTTCTCCTCTTTATACTTGGTCAGGATGCGTTCCTAGAGAAAAATTAAACCTCAAGAGACATATTCCTTCCCTCTCTTTCCCTTCTTCCCTCATTCTCTCTCCTCTCTCTCTCTCTCTCTCTCTCTCTCTCACGCACACACACACACAAGTGCATCTGGAGAGCCAAATGTGGCTCATTCTTTCCTTTTCTGTAATGTACATGTCTTCAGTAGGTTACCAAGTATCAAAAAACTTGAAAAGCTTTCCTAATATACTGGGGAGGAAAACAAAACCAAGCGCTGGTCTCTTTGTGTGTAGATGTTTGTGATATCCAAGGCCCTGTTGCTGACCCTGTGGGTTGGCACAGCACTCACACATACAGAGCAGGCGGGATAGTGACTGGCATAAGTGCTGCCTGCCACCACCTTGTTGGGTCTTTCAGGCTTCGTGGCGAGCCATCTCTCAGAGACCTACAGTCTTTTTCTGAAATCTGGTCTGTATTGTCAACACTCTGGGTCTGCAAATAGTTTTGTACATTCCAGAAAAAGTAGTTCTCAATCTGGGCTAGACATTAGACTCACCTGGAAAATTTTATTAAATAGCTGATGCCTGGGCCTCACCCTAAAGATTCTGGTTTAATTAGCCAGGAGTTGTTCTCCTGGATCAGGGGATTAAAAGTTTCCCAGGTGGCTATAATGTATGACGTAGATTAAGTGAGCCTGGGAGTGGGGGTGGTAGGAAGTGGGTCAGAGTTCAAATGGCACAGCCTTGATGTAAATTCATATTTGCAGATAGATTTGAGAGGAAAATTAGATGCTAATTCCTCTCACAGTCAGTATCGTAACCCTGCTTCTGCTCCCTATTACAACTATTTCCCTTTCAACTACAGGTTAAAACAAATATTAAAAATTTTGTCATAAACAGTATTGTTAGCTAAGCAAAGATTTCACACCAAGGCTTTACATGTCCCACAGGAAGGACTCTACAATTTACGAGCCCACTCCCACTGGCCACCCACCCCACCACCTGCCATAACCACTGGAGTTAGAAAACTGCTGCCGCGACCTCACCCACTCACCAAAACAGCAGTGCTTCCGTCTACTGACCATTCTCCTTCCACTTACTGTCTCTGTAGGAAGATGTACATGTTGGCATTGCATTAGAGAGTGAGGAGAAAAAATGTTACCGTCCTAAGTGAACTCAGAATGTGTTCATCATATCACCTCACCCTGCATTCACTCATTTTCCTCCAAACCCAAAGCAGGAAGAAGAGTTCTACCTTTCCTGTCTTGTGTAGCCATAGGCTATCTTAATTAGAAGAAAGTATAGATGATTAACTAGAAGGCATTATTCTATTAAAAAAAAAAAGAAGCAAATTATTTCTCCAAAAATTACTAGTAAATAACACCCTTACGTGACATACTGTCATAACCCTGTTCAAATGAGGACAAGGCCAGTTTATCAGATTTTCCTCTGACTCATAAAATTCTCCACTCCTCCAGAGCCTACAATTTAATCACAGAGAGAAACTATAAACTACCCTACCCTGTAGAGTGCAGGAGAAAAAATTAGCCATCATCTTTATTTATGAGTATTCTAAACAAAGAAGTTGGCAAATGTGGATACAGTCGATGTCTCCCAGGCCACACCAACCAGGGGGTAAAAATAGGGTCACCATGTGTTTTAAGCAGGATTTTCTGGCTTTGTTCTCCAGCTACTCTGCCAAAACTTTAGTCCCCTCTTAGAAAACTCTCACAGAATTCTGGGAGAGGGGTGCTGGAACTGATGCTTGTGTTTGCCATGGGTTTCTGTGCTTTTCGTCTGTCCTGCTCAAGTTCCTGGAGGAGATAGTGCCTGTCTCAGAGGAATCCAAAGTTGTGAGCTACACCAGCACCACCTGCTAGAGATGACAGCACAGCTGCCCATGTTAAGAGTGCCACGGTCACACTCCAAAGGCACAGTCTTCACTCCTGGATCAGCTGCTGTTACAGAGCTGGTGATGGCTTCAGCGATCCGGAGAGGCTCTCGAAGAATGGCTGTTCCTCACCTGACCCTTTCTTGCAGTCCCCTTGCCCTAAGACTTAGGCAACTCCATGGAGTATGGGCCAGAGAACAATATGGTTGAAAGGCATCTGCTCTATTTAAAAGCATTCCTCTCCTCTGGATGTGGTCCATTCTTCCAGAATCAAGCATGTTTGCCTTCATTTTCACTTATGAAATTTTTTACTGGAGACTCTTCAAGTTCACCAATTCCTCTGGCCCCACTCCTAGTCTTCTGGATGTATTCATTCATTCAAGGACTATGCTAGACACTAAGTGAGGACACAACAATGGCCTAGAAAGACAATTTCCTCCTCATAGACCAAGGTCAATGAGCAAGTTCCCAAGTGGGTAGTTCAGCACGCTGTGTGCATGCAGAGGACAAATGCTTCCTCCTAATATTAGTGTAGTCAGGGAAAGGATCTCAGAAGAAAGAAATGACCTAGAAACTGAAACTTGATGAAGAATCAAAAGCTAAAGAAACAAGAGAGAGAGAGAGTGGGAGTTAAGGGAGGAGAGAAAATTCCAGACATAAATAACATGCACAAAGCCTCAGAGGTCAGGTAGAGCATATCAAATACCACAGATAACCCCAGAATATTCACTTTCATCAGACGTTTTAACTTTCTGCACTAACTTCTTGTAACCACAAAGGGAGAAAAAATGACTGATTGAGCTTGATCTCCTCAGTTTGTCTTTGAGAAAATGTGAATTCAGTGGGGACAGGCCCTGAAGGCAAAATCAGATGAAAATAGAATTGCCAGATAAAATACAGAATGCCCAGTTAAAATAGAATTTTAGATAAATAGTGATAATTGTATGGTAAAAATATGTCTCAGATATGGCATGGGATATACTTATACTAAAAAGTATTTGCTTTTTATCTGGAATTCTAATTTAACTGGGCATATTGTATTTTTATTTGCTAAATCTGGCAGCCCAAGATCATGAATATGACCACAAACTTGGTCACTTCTCACTGGAAAATCAATTGGAAAAAGAAGAGATAAGATTACAAGAGCAGACATCAATGGTAAAAACATAAAAATGCGACTCAAAAAAAAAAAAAAAAGGACTACAACAGGCCAGCCAACTTTCTTGTCTGAATTCTAAATAACTGAAACCCATGGAGAATGCTCTACAATAGAAAGTAGTGGGTTCATTGCCAGAAGCACTTCATAAGAGCAGGATTACAGAGGAAGGACCCCTAAGACTGAGTCCCCAAGTCACTAGTAATCATCTGCTTGGTTAATGAACCTGATACCAATAGAAAAAAAATACCTGTAGTCATCAAACAATAGGGACAGTTACTCCTGAACCTGTGGTCACATAAAGCCAAGGTATTGACTACATCAGGTTCTTAAGAATTCTGTAGGGTGGAAGGATGTCTAAATGCTGCATGTTTGTCTCATTGTAATATAGCCCCGGGCCCTTGTCACATGGGCCAGTCTCAACATGTGGGCCTCAGAAGAAAGTGGATGAGAATCAGCACATCCACTAGAAAGAGGAAAATTCATGGCAGCAAGAAACAAACCAACAAAACAGATCAGCAGTGGAAAGTGGAAAGATTTGCTGCTTTCTTAGTCTTGATCTGAAGACCAGTAGTATTTGATAAGAAAATTAAATGGAAAGGAGGGTAGTCATAAATAAAAATGTCATAGATAAAGTTATGGGACTTCAGTGTGTTTAATGTCTCCATATGGCGGCCTTTAGGTATATGTGTGTGTGTGTCTGGTGTGTGTGCATGTGTATTTGTGTGTGTGTGTCTGGTGTGTGCGTATGTGTGTTTGTGTGTGTGTGTGTGTGTGTGTGTGAGAGAGAGAGAGAGAGAGACAGAAACAAAGAGAGAGGGAGAGAAAGAGAGAGACAGAGAGAAAGAATGAGAAGGAGAGACTGCTTAAGAGATGACTGTGATGGACACAAGAAAAAGATCAAAAAATAATATTTTTATTCTGTTTCAAACTTCCATAAAATTGTTGAGCTTAAGTGGAAACAAACTAAGACTGAGGACAGATGAGAACAAAACCAATAACTTTCACAGGACTGTAGTGAACACCAGATGTTGAAAGAAAAGTTTTACCAAACCAAACATCTGCTTTCTACTCTGAGAGACAAGAGTGATTTAAAATAAAAAAAAAATAAAAAAATAAAAAAATAAAAAACAGAGAAAAAAGGACACAAAACCAAGAAGAATTCGAGATGACCAAGTGAAAACATTCAGCTCCAGACTTCAAATCAGGAGGCACTATCAGGAACCATTGTTCATTCATTCCTCACACCCAAGTCCTCTGTCTCAGATTCCTGTGTTTCCACAAGGACCCATTGGTCTCAGTTCTTTACATTCAATTCCGTTCTGAAATTATGGTTTCAAACCATTTGAAACTGAAATGCCTAGAAATTCCCTGGGAGTTCATTCAGGCTGCTGTAATAAGACATCTTAGACTGGGCAACTTATAGACAACAGAAATTTATTGCTCACAGTTCTGGAGGCTGGGAAATCCAAGATCAAGATGCTAGCAGATTCAGTGTCTGGTGAGAGCTTGTTCCTTATAGATGGTACCTTCTTCTGTTTCCCCATATAGCTGGAGGTGCAAACAAGTTCCCTCACCTCTTTTATAAGGGCACTAATCCCATTAGTAAAGGGTGCAGCCCTCATGAACTAATCACTTCCCAGATGCCCCACCTCTTGATATTATTGCATTAGGTATCAATAATATCAATATCAATAAATGGGGATTAGGTATCAATACATGAAATTTGGGGGAATATAAACATTCAGGCTACAGTACCACCTTCCATTCCTTATCCCCTTAAATCTACCCTCCCTGCAATAAACCCAAGTGTACTCATTCCTAATTACAAGATGGAGACTGGCCTTTCTTTCCAGTAGTAAGCAGAGCAGCATTAGGCCATGCAAGTTGATCTTCCCACACAGTTCTTTACATCATACTAACAGAAAAAAATAGGTTTTGCTCATGAGGGTCATACGGAGTCAAAATATTTTACCATTAAAATGTAGGAGTTTTATGAAGACATTAAAAATGTAATGCAAAAAAAAGAAAGTTAAGCTTTGCCTGTATAAAATAATGTACAATAGAGGTAAGCTATATTAAAAATTATCTCAGATGGATGCTACAATGGAATAGCCTAATAATCCAAAGCTGCTGTGCTTTCAGATCCAATCATCTGTTGCAAAGTGAACATGGCCCTTAAAACAGGTAGTTATTTTCTGTGCATTTTTTAAAAAATAGTTTTATCTTCCGCCACAAGGTAAGGACCCCCTCTCTCATCACTCCCATTCAACACAGTATTGGAAGTTCTGGCCAGGGCAATCAGGCAAGAGAAAGAAATAAATGGTATTCAAATAGGAAGAGAGGAAGTCAAATTGTCTCTGTTTGCAGATGGCATCATTGTAAATTTAGAAAACCCCATCATCTCAGCCCAAAATCTCCTTAAGTTGATAAGCAACTTCAGCAAAGTCTCAGGATACAAAATCAATGTGCAAAATACACAAGCATTCCTATACACCAATAATAGACAGAGAGTCAAATCATGAGCAAATGCCCATTCACAATTGCTACAAAGAGTATAAAATACCTAGGAATACAACTTCCAAGGGATGTGAAGGACTTTTTCAAGGAGAACTACAAACCACTGCTCAAAGAAATAAAAGAGGACACAAACAAATGGAAAAACATTCCATGCTCATGGATAGGAAGAATCAATATCATGAAAGTGGCCATACTGCCAAAGTAATTTATAGATTCAATGCTATCCCTGTCAAGCTACCATTGGCTTTCTTCACAGAATTAGAAAAAAAATTCTTTAAATTTCATATGGAACCAAAAAGAGCCCGCATAGCCAAGATAATCCTAAGCAAAAAGAACAATGCTGGAGGCATCACGTTACCTAATTTCGAACTATACCACAAGACTACAGTAACCAAAACAGCATGGTTCTGGTAGCAAAACAGATATGTAGACCAATGGAACAGAACAGAGGCCTCAGAAATAACACCACACATCCACGACCATCTGATCTTTGACAAACCTGATAAAAACAAGAAGTGGGGAAAGGATTCCTTATTTAATAAATGGTGTTGGGAAAACTGGCTAGCCATATGCAGAAAACTGAAACTGGGCCCCCTTCCTTACACCTTATACAAAAATTAACTCAAGATGGATTAAAGACTTAAATGTAAGACCTAAAACCAGAAAAACCCTAGAAGAAAACCTAGGCAATACCATACAGGACATAGGCATGGGCAAAGACTTCATGACTAAAACACCAAAAGCAATGGCAATAACAGCCAAAATGACAAAATGGGATTTAATTAAACTAAAGAGCTTCTGCACAGCAAAAGAAACTATCATCAGAGTGAACAGGCAACATACAGAATGGGAGAAAATTTTTGCAATCTGTCCATCTGACAAAGGGCTAACATCCAGAATCTACAAAGAACTTAAACAAATGTACATGATAAAAACCAACTATCTCACCAAAAAGTGGGTGAAGGACATGACCAGACATTTCTCAAAAAAAGACATTTATGTAGCCAACAAATATATGAAAAAAAGCCCATCATCACTGGTCATTAGAGAAATGCAAATCAAAACCACAATGGAGATACCATCTCAAGCCAGTTGGAATGGCAATCATTAAAAAGTCAGGAAACAACAGATGCTGGAGAGGATGTGGAAAAATAGGAACACTTTTACACCATTAGTGGGAGTGTAAATTATTTCAACCATTGTGGAAGATAGTGTGGCCATTCTTCAAGGATCTAGAACCAGAAATACCATTTGACCCAGCAATCCCATTACTGGGTATATACTCAAACGATTATAAATCATTCTACTATAAAGACAAATGCACACGTATGTTTATTGCGGCATTGTTCACAACAGCAAAGATTTGGAACCAACCCAAATGCCTATCAATGACAGACTGGATAAAGAAAATGTAGCTCATATACACCATGGAATACTACGCAGCCATAAAAAGGTTGAGTTCATTTCTCATTCATAAGTGGGCGTTGAACAATGAAAACACATGGACACCCGGAGGGGAACATCACACACCGGGGCCTGTCAGGGGGTGGGGTACTAGGGGAGGGATAGCATTAGGAGAAATACCTAATGATGGGTTGATGGGTGCAGCAAACCACCTATACCTATGTAACAAACCTGCACATTCTGCACATGTATCCAAGAACTTAAAGTATAAAAAGAAAGGAAGGAAGGAAGGAAGGAAGGAAGGAAGGAAGGAAGGAAGGAAGGAAGGAAGGAAGGAAAGGAAGGAAAGGAAGGAAAGGAAGGAAAGGAAGGGAAGGAAGGGAAGGAAGGGAAGGAAGGGAAGGAAGGGAAGGAAGGGAAGGAAGGGAAGGAAGGGAAGGAAGGGAAGGAAGGGAAGGAAGGGAAGGAAGGGAAGGAAGGGAAGGAAGGAAGGAAGGAAGGAAGGAAGGAAGGAAGGAAGGAGTTTTATCTTAAAAACAGTGTCAAAAATTTGGGAAGCCAAAAGCACAAGGAAAATGTACATTACCCATAATCCCACCACTGAGATTTAAGAAGTTGGTATTCAGCCTCCTAGTCTTCGCTCTACATTAACATACCATTTTTACAAAAATGAGATTACCCTGTGTTTATTGTTTGGTAACAACTTTACCAATAAACAATATATAGGCAACATTGTCACATCATTAAAAACATTCTTCCAAAACACATAGGTAATTTACAAGCACTGCAAAATATTTCATTGTTCCTCTTAAGTGGAAATGCACTAAATTTAAGGACAGTTGAGAATAATAAATTGGTTTCATTTTATGAATGTACCTTAATTTATTTAACCAAATTCTCCCACCACTACTTTTCTCTCTCCCCTCAACCCTGCTATAAGCAAGAATAAATGTAACTTCCTTGTAATAAATTTTTTGCATGTCTATTTGCAAGTTATTTTCTTGAGGTAAATTCCTAGATGTGTAATTACTGGGTCAAAGAGAATTCACTATGCTTTTTAAACCAAATATTTTTTATTTTCTCCCGAAATTTTCTAGAATTGAACAAGAGCTCCAACACTGTCAGTGATGTATGAAATTTACACGTATGTCTCTTGTAGTGTACAATACCTAATTTCATTCTACCATGTAGTTGATGTCAAGCACATGTGTTTAATTTTTTTAAAAACAGAGTCATTGCAACTCTCTTATGTTGACAGCTCCAGTCATTTACAGTTTATAAAAATTATATCACAAATTTAAACCAAGTCATGGAAGCAATTTACATAATAAAGCCAAGAGGGAGCTAATTTCTGTTCAGAGCAGTGTAGAGAGCTCCTTATTCTTAAATCTAAGTCAATGAACCGCAGGTACACACAACATGGATAAATCTCACAGGCACTATGTTGAGTGGAAGAAGTCAGACACATACGTATGATTCCATTTATGTCAAGTTCAAGAATAAGCAGAACTAATGAGAGTGATAGAAGTCAAAATATCAGTTACCTCTTGGGGTCAGGGAAGATGATGTTGACTGGGAAGCAGCCCAAAGGAGTCTTCTGGGGTCCTGGAGATAATTTATCTGTTGATCTAAATGACAGTTACACAGTATAGTAAAAACTATTAACGTATACACAAAATAATTGAACAATACACTTACAATATGTATATTTTCACTTTATGTATGTAACTATTTATGTTATACCTCTATTTTTGCAAAACCAGAAACAACCAAAGGTATGAATGTTATGTGTATTAGTTTCCTAGGGCTGCCATAACCAAGTACCACAAAATGGGTGTAAACAGAAATTTATCCGAAGAATAGAAGTCCAGAATTAAAGTGTCAGCAGGGCGCTGCTGCCTCGTGAAACCTGTAGGGGAACTCTTCTTGGCCTCGCTACACCTGCAGGTGGTCTGCCAACAGCCTTTGGCATTCTTGGCTTGTAGGTGTATCATCCCAACCCGCCATCTTCACATGGTCATATTCCTTTTTTTTTTTTTTCTTGAATTACAGGTCTTTTTAACTTTTATTTTAAGTTCAGGTTGTTACACAGGTAAACTTGTGTCATGGGGGTTTGTTGTGCAGATTATTTCATCACCCAGGTATTGAGCCTAGTACCCATTAGTTATTTTTCCTGATCTTCTCCCTCCTTCTCTCCTCTCTTCCCTCCAATAGGCCCCAGTGTGTGTTGTTTCTCTCTATGTGTCACGTGGCCATATTCTTAAAAGGACACCAGTCATACTGGATTAGAGGCCTACCCTATTCCCCTCTGACCTCATCTAATCACATCTGCAATAACCCCTATTTCCAAATGAGGTCACATCCTGAGTACTAGGGGTTAGGCTTTCAACGTGTATTTTGGGGTGATACAATTCAATCCATACTAGTTTGCAATCTTGTTTTTAAATTTTCTCTTAAAAGTGTAAGCTCTGCAAAAGGAAACAAAAGCAAGAAAATAGTGTCCGGAAGGGTTTATATCACAGTCAGCCATGAAGGGGCTCTATTTGCAAGGAGATTCAGTAGGATTGCAGATTTGTTCTTGGTTTTCAGAACATGTATCAACAGGAGGGAAAGACACTTTGGAAAAATTACACAACGAGAATTATCAAGAGATTGCTCACTTAGCTGAGATCCGGCCACTGCACTCCAGCCTGGGCAGCAGAGCGAGACTCTGTCTCAAAAAAAAAAAAAAAAAGATTGCTCACTTAAGTAGCAATGCAGTGTAGTACTTCTGAGATATTAAGATATGTTATGCTCGGCCGGGCGCGGTGGCTCAAGCCTGTAATCCCAGCACTTTGGGAGGCCGAGGCGGGCGGATCACAAGGTCAGGAGATCGAGACCACAGTGAAACCCCGTCTCTACTAAAAATACAAAAAAAAAAAAAAAAAAAAAAAAAATTAGCCGGGCGCGGTGGCGGGCGCCTGTAGTCCCAGCTACTCAGGAGGCTGAGGCAGGAGAATGGCGGGAACCCGGGAGGCGGAGCTTGCAGTGAGCCGAGATCGCGCCACTGCACTCCAGCCTGGGCAACAGCGTGAGACTCCGTCTCAAAAAAAAAAAAAAAAAAAAAAAAAAAAAAAAAAAAAAAGATATGTTATGCTCGTTGTTCTCCCAGTATCCAGTGACTTGGCTACATTGGGAGATGCCTTTGACAGGGCAGAAAACAGAAGTAAAGAATGAGCCTTGCTGGATTTTGTGTTCCAGAGTGGGGACATTAGGTGTGGAGACACAATGTCTTGGGCAAAAATTTGAAGGGAGAATCCTACCTTTGTCCATTAGATGTGAGAAGGATCCTTTCAGCCTTGGGATGGAAGCAAAAAGCAAGGGAGACTGATTTCCGATTCCCAGCAGAGCCTCTTGGGGCGTTCAAATGCCAGAGCAAGAATAACTGCAGCGGAAGGGACTGTGGCAGCCTCATAGATATTTCTGTGTCCCAAGTGCGGCATTGCATCAGCAGATAGAGCTGCAGGGCTCATGAGCTACGTGGACAGCCAAGAGTCACCTACAGAGATCTAGCAAAAATCCGTGGACCACACAGGCCCCTTACAATCCATAGGCCAAAAAAGAAAAAGTGATTCATTAAATTGATAACTAAATCTCAAACAGTTTGTCCCCATTTATAAGGCATTTCAAATAAATAAATGCACAAATAAGAAACATAAATCCCTGGTCAGATAAGACATCCCAATTTTTAGTTCAGACATTATGGTCACATATAAAAAATCCGGCAAAAGGGAAAACTGGTTCTAAGAGCACCAAGAGGGATGGAAACCAAAATCAGACTAGAGCTGAAACCTAGAACCAGGGATTTAGCTTATAGTGACTTCTTAGTGCAGATCTAAAGAAGAAGAAACAAAAAGTATTAAATGTTTGGTGTGTTGTCCAGGATACAAGAGCATGAAAGGAATGGAGATCAACAATGGCTGGTCAAGTCTTGCCCATGAAAATCAATACTGAGGAAGAAAGCAATGGATGGGATGCAAAGAGAGATGCTATGGAAGGAATTCCAGTGGGTAGCAAGGCATGCCTGTTGCTTCTCTTAAACCCATCTTCCAATATTACCTTAGCTGCGTGTGGTTCCCAGTTTTATAAAATCCACTAACAAACTACTAATGAAACCACTTTTAGAAGAACATCTATGGAGAGCAGGCATGTTTATACATAGTTATAACAACTGGTGCTGTCTTTAGCAGACAGGGCTGGCTTGTGTTCATTTGGTTTGTTCCTTGTTAAGTAGTTCTACCTGCCCATTTTAGCACCATTGAATATTTCAGCCTCACGTCTGACTTTTTAGATGACCATGACTTCTGAACCAAAATTTGGAAAGTCTGACCTGAAAAAAACATTTTTTTCTGACTTGTGAGTATATTTATATAATATTCATCATCTCATAATTGAAGATGAGTTATGTCATATTTAGTTAGAGATTTACTTATTCTATTGAAAAGTATAAAATCAGATAAAATTGGGTCTAGGCTCGAAAATCCAGGACATATGGTCATCATACGTGGAAAACTGGGATTTGCAGAGGAGGCACCAGCAGTCATCTGGAACCTGACCCTTGCTTCTGGCAGCACAAGAGTTTGCTTCAGGAAAATGGATCATCCTGTGAACACAGGGTCCAGCTCAACATCATGTGCCAAAGAAGACCTAACTGTCATCAGATGATGAAATGAGAAGGATTCCACAGGCTGGAGCAAGGTATTTACTGGGTTCCAGTTTCCTTCCACTGCATTCCTACAGTTCCTGGTCGGCTGTCAGTAGTTGCCTGCATGCGCCTTTCTGTCCTGAGCACCCTGTGCTGTCCCACGGATGTCTGAGACTTCTTTCCAACAGACCTAACCGTGAGACAGCCTTTCCTGCATGTTTGCTGATTCTGAGTTACGTCTCGTACCATGCATCTCAAATGAAATCATCAGCAGACAAACATTTTGGCCAGAGCAAGATAGTGAATGCTTCCATTTCTAAACAGCAGGATATCAACACAGAATATAAACTTTATTTCCATTCATTGATGACTCTCCACCATGCACCTATGCATTTAATTGTTAAAATAAAAAGTATATAAGCTGATTTCTTGATTGAGGATAAAAAGTATGACCCTCATAACTTTTAGTTGATGATAAATTATGAAAAAAAATTGAAATTTATTTCAATCATTTATCATTCTCCTACACAGGAGATCTGATAACATCTAATAAAATATGCTCTTTTATGGATGAAACCCTGGAGTCAGGAGCTTCTGGATAGCTGACCACATAGAGATTCTAGAGGGTAGCATGCCCAGGGAGGGCATGCAAGCTCCTTGCCCCTCCCCCCATACCTCACCCTATACATCTCTTCACCTGTATCCTTTGCAATATCCTTTATAATAAACAAATCAATGAGTTATTGTTGTTGTGGGTTTCTTACTTCCATAGTTTGGCGGGCAGGAGTGTTACAGCTCTTTTACTCCAGCTGCCCATAGTTCAGTGAGCAGGAGCCTTATAGCTCTTTCACTCCCACAGTTTGGTGGGTTCCAAGTTCTTGTCTCACCAGGCTGACTGTTCCCTCAGGAATAACCTCCTGAGTGTCTGGACTATATACAACCATCCTCAATTTTCCAACAGTGAGCTGTGGTTCCTGCCATCAACTCAAACATGCTCTTGCTCTTCCACTCTGCAGCATTTAAAATCAAAGATACTGTCCCTAAATTACTTGCTCTCATTAATCCAGTTGGCTACAAATCCCTCTTTGGGTTTGACTAACTTTCTGGAGTAGCTCACAATGATAGCGTCAGGAGACAGAAAAATCCAAATCCCTCAAGTTGCACCCAACTTGAAGCCAGTCAGTCACTTGCCACTGGTGTGGTGTGGGGTGGTGTGGGGGTAGCCTTGAGGACTGAGCCCTCAACCTGTGGGGTCCTACACTCTCTCCAGGTAGTGTCAGAATTGAATGAGAGGATACCAGCTGGGGCTCACTGCTTGGTGTGTTGCAGAAAACCCACACACATTTGGTCATAGAATTCTTCTGTGCTGATGATTATTGTGGTGGTATGAAAGCAGAAGAAAAACTGGTTTGAGAAGACAGTTTTTCCCTGAAACAATTTGTGTCAGTGAAGTTCAATTTGCTAGAACAACCCTCACTCATAGAAACATGTGGTTTGGGAAGAGAAAAAATGAAAGGGTGGGGAATGAGGAATCTTTGATTCCTGGGCGGCCGCGTGGTCATCCATGGTATGAAGCCGCCCCTGTGCTGAGATCAGTTACCAAAGGTAAAATTTACCAGTGGAATTTAGAGATGGATCCAACTCCCCGGGAGCTGGTTCACTGGATCCATAAGGAAATGCAAATTAATATGAAAAAAGCAAAACATTCAATCCCTTGGTTATTGTTATCTGTAATAGCTAAAATGAAATTTGAAAGGAATTCTGGGTCTGACCTTAATATTAGACCAAGCTTAGATTTCAGACAGCCTGAGCTCAGGCCACCAGCCTCAGAGCCACCCCCTAAGGGCAAAATTGTGCGGAGACAATAGAAAATATCTCCAAGACCTGTGGCTTCCAAGAAGGTAGTCAATGGGGGGAAAGGCAAAGCCAAGTAACTATTGAAACCAGAGGGTATAGTGTGAAGGAAGTGCTCCATTTTATAGACTGGTATCATCGGTTTCCTAAGGAACCTTTACTAAGTTGGATTATGACAGTAACTAATTGAGGGACAGTATCTTTGGTTTTAAATGCTGCAGAGTGCAAGAGCATGTTTGAGTTGATTCAGGACGCACAGCTCACTATCGAGCTATTGAAGATGGGTATATATGGTCCAGACACACAGGAAGTTATTCCTGAGGGAACAGCCAGCCTGGAGAACTGGATAAAAGCCACTATACAGTATGTTTACCCTGAGAAGGGGGACTGAGCAACTCCCCCTTTAAATGCCAAGTGGAGCACTCTAGATGAGGCAGCTGATATGCTTTCTATACAAGCCATGCGGGGCTAACTGCATAATGAAAGAGATATTCATGCACTGGATATGCCCATTACCCAGGTCATGGTAAATGCTGTAGTTAAGAGGGCCCCTTCTATAAGGGCACCCAAAATGACTCCTGCAGAATCAAACAAGAGTTTCAAAAGCCTGATCAAATTTGCTGTCTCAGCTTCCTCTCATGGGTCTTACAGATGCTAGTAAAAATACTAGGTTAATTAGTAAGAGAATGGTGAAGGGGAGAGGGGAGAGTCAAAAGACTCAGGACAGAAATTTTTAAACAGTTATTAAAAAATAAAGTGAGGTCAGACACAGTGGCTCATGGCTATAGTAACAGCACTTTGGCCTTCGGGAGGCTGAGGTGGGAGGATTGCTTGAGTCCAGGAGTTTGAGGCCAGCCTCTGCAACATAGTAAGACCTCTTCTTTACCAAAAAAAAAAAAAGTTTTAATTAAATTAATTTTTAAAATTAGCTGTGCATGCTGGCTTGTGCCTATAGTGCCAGCTACTTGGGAGACTGAAAGGGGAGGATCACTTGGGCCCAAGAGGTTGAGGCTGCAGTGAGCCATGATTGTATCACTACACTCCAGCCTGGGCAACAGAGTGAGACTCTGTCCAAAAAAAAAATGAAGGCTGGGTACAGTGGCACACACCTGTAATCCCAGCACATTGGGAGGTCTAGGAGGAGGATCACTTGAGCTCAGAAGTTTGAGACCAGCCTGAGTAACATAGTGAGATCTTGTCTTTACAAAAAATCCAAAAATTAGCCAAGTGTAGTGGCACATGCCTGCAGGCCCAGCTTCCCAGGAGGCCAAGGCAGGGGAAGGATGACTTGAGCTTGGGGGACAGAGGCTGCGGTGAGTTATGATTGCGCCACTGCACTCCAGCCTGGATAACAGAGAAATACCCTGTCTCAAAAAAATAAGAAATAAAAATAAATAAGATGAAGATACACTGTTGATGGGATGAAACTAAGAAGAAAGAGGAGAGTCATGGGACTTGTCCTAACAGGATAAAAATCTTCAGATGGTTATTTTAAAATGGAATTAATAAAATAAAAATTGATGGGGTTAAAACAGAAGTCTTAATATAAAATTAGCAAAAATTGAGTGGACCAAAGGGACCCTCTGTTGGTCCCTCATTAATAATGGACCCCCAAACCATTTGCCACATTTCTCACAGTTGGAGGTATTTTAAAAGCCCAAAGGTAAAGATTACTCAAAAAAAAAAAAAAAAAAAAAACCCACCTGGAATTGCCTGGGGCGATTAGACTGGTTAATCAAGGTATTGACAAAGAAGCCAGAGTCCCTTAGACCCCTAGCTGGAGACCCAAAGCCTCTTTTTTACACAAGAGAGGGTAAAATGGTCTGGGGGTGAAGAAGAGAAGTTTCTGGAACTAGAATATGCAAATGTAAAAGTTGATAGAATTATACAAGTTGGTGTATTTGAACACACTGTGTGTGAAATGGTTGCATCTCTCTTACTTGATTATATCATGGAAATGAATACTGCATCTGACTGGGAAATGTTTTCCCTACCTAGTACCATAAAACAGAAAGCACAGAAGTCTGCCCTTCAAGCAATATAAATTGGACATGCTAAATGGGAACCAGTAAGATTCCCCAAGCCCACACAGTGCAGAGCAGAAACTAGAGTGCTATTAGGGACAAATTCTCCATTTGATAGCCTTTCATGGAGTATTTTCTAGAACATATAGCAAAGGCCTATGAGTGCCTCCCAACAGCAACCACTGAGACTTTGGACTAGAGAATTTCCACTTGAGGGGCATTTACTACCTTGCTAATGGGGTGGTAATTGAATCTACCCCATGGCTGAAGGACATAAAATGATTTTGACACCTGAAATATCAACGCTATGTCATTGATACTAATATGTCAAAGAAATTCTCTAAGGGGAATAGCAGTGCCCAGAAATATTCCATAATACAATGAAAATGGTTTAAACATGATTTTGCTGTTCACTGGATGGATAAGGAAATGCAAATAAGAAAAAAATCAAAGTATTCAAATCCTTGGTTATTGAATGCCATAACCAAGAGATGAAATGCGAGGGGGAAGATACTCACAGCAGGGAGCCTCTTTACCCCTAGGACCGACTCTGGAACTCGGAAGGTGCTGCTGGAATCTATCAACACTTGGACAGTACCCCATAAGCATCTCTCAACTGACCAACAAGGAGCTGCCTGGTTTACAGACAGCAGTTCCAAGTGAATGCACCACATCCTGTTTGGAAGACTGCTACTTTGATCACAGAATGTAAAAATGAGATCCTGTCATTTGCAATACCATGGATGGAACTGGAGGTCATTATGTTAAGTGAAATAAGCCAGGCACAGAAAGACAAACATCACATGTTTTCACTTATTTGTGGGATCTGAAAATCAAAACAATTAAACCCATTGAGACAGAAAGTAGAAGAATGGCTACCAGAGGCTGGGAAGAGCAGTGGAGGGGTTGTGGGAGGAGAAGATAGTTTTGGGTAGAAAAAAATAGTTAGAATGAATTAATAAGGCCTAGTACTTGATAGCATAACAGGGCCTAGTACTTGATAGCATAATAAGGCCTAGTACGTGATAGCATAACAATAAGTAGATTGTTTGTAACACAAAGGATAAATACTTGAAGGGATGGATACCCTATTTCCCATGATGTGATTATTATTCATTGCATGCTTGCATCAAAACGTCTTGTGTACCCCATACATATATATGCCTACTATGTACCCACAAAATTATAAAGTATAAGTTATTTAAAAATTGGCCAGGCCCCAGAGGGTGTGGTACTGAGGATCTGAGGTAGGGTGAGAGATCTTTGCTTTTTTTTCTCATGCTTTTGTGTGAAGCCTGCTCTTTGTGTTGCTGTGACCCCAGTCTTTGAATTCCTCCTCTCCCCACATTCCCTCAGTTCTTCAGCTCCTTTCTATCTTCATTTGAGTCCCTAACCAGCCTGGGTTTCGTGGGTACCCATTTCACCTATATGCTTGCCACTGCCCTGGAATTCCTAGATTTGTTGACATTTTAGCACACCAAGTGTAACTTCCAATCTTTATACAAATAGAATTGGTTCTTTTGCCTTGAGGCAGTGGCCTTGCCATTCTGATATGCTTTATTACTCATAGTAATATTTGCTATAGTGAGTGTCCAAAACGAGGCCGAGTTTTATCCAGATGACCTTGGTGAACTCAAGCCTGTTTTGGAGGAGGCTGGGTTCACAAAATTTACTCAGGCTTTGTTCTTCATCAGAAGATGTAAGTGATACCTCAATAATACTGCCAGATTTTGTTTGTCTGTAGAGTAAAATTTTGATAAGCAATTGTGAAAACTGTTCAGATGACATATAAAAATGTGTTTAAGTTCGTCAGATTTGGGAATTTTATTTATCAACAAATGGATTCTGTTTTTATTTCCGTTACATAGATTTGGCCATGGGTCAACGTCAATGAAAACTTTTGATTGACTATACTTATTTTGCTTAAGTCACAAGTACATCAAACAAACCTTGTTATAGAACTATGGACAGACACAATAACATGAATGAGTCTGAAAATGATGATGTTGAGTTAAAGAAGCCAGGAAAAAGATAGTACCATACTGTATACTTCCATTTATATAAGATTCTTGAAAATGTAAACTAATCTATAGACACTGAAAATAGATTGGTGGTTGCCTGGGATTTGGAGGCAAAGGGGAAAGAAAAAATTGAAAGGGCACAAGGAAGATTTTGGGGGTGATGGAAAGGTTTATCTGGATTGCATTTGTGTGATTGTATCAAAGATGTATGTATATGTCAAAATTCATTAAATCATATATATGCAGTTCCTTATGTGTCAGTTACAGCTTAATAAAATGGTAAAAATCATTAACGAAAAAAAAATAAAAATAAAAATAAATAAATAAATAAATAAAAATTGGCCAGGCATGATGTCTCATGCCTGTAATCCCAGCATTTTGAGAGGCCAAGGCAGAAGGATCACTTGAGCCTGGGAGTTCAAGATCAGCCTAGGCAACATAGCAAGACCTCATCTCTACAAAAAAATTTTAAAAAAATAAATTAAAAAGAAAATTTTTGGCCAGGCATGGTGGCTCATGCCTGTAATCCCAGCACTTTGGGAGATCGAGGTGGGTGGATCATGAGGTTAGGAGTTCGAGACAGGCCTGGCCAACATAGTGAAATCCTATCTCTACCTAAAAAATACAAAAATTAGCCAGGTATGGTGGCATGTACCTGTACTCCCAGCTACTCGGGAGGCTGAGGCAGGAGAATCGCTTGAACCCAGGAGATGGAGGTTGCAGTGAACTGAGACAGCACCTGAGTGACAGAGGAAGACTCCATCTCAAAAAAAAAAAAAAAAGAAAGAAAGGACATTTTTTCATTGTAAAAAAATTTTTTTTAAATAGAAGGTAACAACATCAGATTGGTGGATAGAATTGCATGCTGTTTTTCTAACAGTAATGAAAGAATGGAAGAGTGGTAAAAGTCTCTGTGTTTAGGTTTTTACTGACTCACAGGCAGTGACCAATGACGTGACTATACACTCAGGTGGAAGGAAACCCTGATGATTAAAGGGATGCCCAAATGAGGCATGGCCCTATGGAAATTTGTGGGTGCATTAAAATAGAACAAGTCAATGCTCGTCAGAAGAACTCCCTCCAGGTTAGGAAGGTAACTGGAATCAACAAACAGATCTCCTCATGTGCTCCCATGGGCCACCTTGGTCCGTGAAATGAGTGGATTTGGGGTTACTGCAGCAGTGTGGAGATGAGCTGAATTAAAACATTGGCCAGCCGTCGTGGCTCATACCTGTAATCTCAGCACTTTGGGAGGCCAAGGCAGAACGACCACTTGAGCTCAGGAGTTTGAGACCAGTCTGGGCAACATGGCGAAACCCTCCTTTTGCACTCTCTCAGGCCTGCCAGTAAGAACTGTTCTGTTTCTCTGCAGGAGAGACAGAGACTGCCAATGGGTGTGGAGCTTATTCACTGGTAGGAAGGCCCTCAACACTGGCACATGAGACTGATGCTGGTTTTCTCTGGGGGCTACACATGGATCTTGACAGGATTAGACACTGACTTGAGAGTAGGCTTTGCTTACCCAGTAGATGAAAATGCTTAGAGTGCCAGAAAAAAACCACAACAGAAGATAATGCATGGATTTGGATGGCTCACCATCATTTCTTCAGATCAAGGAACACACTCTACAGCCCATAATGTCCAACGGTGGGCAGAGAGATAGCTGCTTAGAGTAATCGTTTGATGGACAAGTAGAACAGGCAATTAAGACATTGGTTGTCTAAAACAGAAGGAGCTAAAAGCAGGAAGGGCTGGCCTAAATGCCTTCATGCGTGTGTGCTCACACTCAGCATGAGTGGGACTAGAGTGTCCCTGCCAGATTTTTTCAGTTTTTCTGGTTGACCTGGGGAAGAGTAGGTGAGAGACGCTGGTATGACTATGCAATTCTTGCCAAGGGAGGAGTACACTGGTATATGGACTATATTTTTTTCTTTTTTCCCTCATATCACCTCAAAAAAAATATTTTTTTCTCTCTCCTACCTGATGCAGTAGTCCTAGGACCAAGGGCTGCAACCACAACTGCTGGAGGCAGGGATGATTCCTAAGCAAGAAATCTTCACTGTGTTTTTAAACTGTGACAGAATTCCTAAGGGCCCGGATGGGGGTAGATGGTGCCTTCACTCCATCTGGCAAAATTGGGGTTAAGAATAAATGCAGCTGTATTACCTGGTGGTAAAAATGGCACATTCGTTTGGAACCTATGTAATCCTTCTTGATATGAATGCAGATGAACTAAGGGAGAGGCACTCGCTAGACTAGTATTGCTGCAAGCAATCTAGATCAGCACAGTGGCCAAACCCAATATCCTTTCCAAAAGTGTCAAAGTTTGGGTCAAAACAAATAACGAATGGAAAACAGGAGGAATAATAGCTGAGGGTAAAGAAATGAATAAACAGTTATAAATGGAGGGAAATACAATATTACATTAACAACTCTAAAGAGTCTCAGAGCAAGAAATGACATTGCCTCGTAGCTCAGTTATTCCAGATGCCTGAAACGGAGAAGCTATGTATTTGCCAATACCACTCTTGCTTTTGGAACCTGACAAGAATAAAAGGAAGCCTGAAAATCTAAGTGGCCTCAGCCTGGAGGACATTCATACAATATAATGGACTGGACCACTTATTAATGATTGTGTATCTTTGTTTTGCTATAAGGGATTCATGGTTGAAAAACAGGGAGTGGCCTGTGGTGTCATAATATATATTGCTATTCGCCCATGGTTTCTGGACTTGTTACAGTTTTTTGTTACAATGTTGGGTGTGTTAGGCCTCAGGGGCAGGCCTCTGGCCTTCTCCTGCCCTCTTTTCATTTGCCTCAAGGCAGGAATCTACTCTTCCCATTCTTTCTGATTGTGAGGTTTTGTTCATTTTTCTTTTTCTTTTTTTGAGACAGAGTATCACTCTGTCATCCAGGCTGGGGTGTAGTGGCACTATCTCAGCTCACTGCAACCTCCACCTTCCAGGTTCAAGCGATTCTCCTGCCTCAGCCTCCCGAGTAGCTGGGATTACAGGTGCCCGCTACCATGCCCGACTAATTTGTGTATTTTTTGTGGATCCAGGGTTTTGCCATCTTGGCCAGGGTGGTCTCAAACTCCTGACCTCAGGTGATCTGCCCACCATGGCCTCCCAAAGTGCTGGAATTACAGGCGTGAGCCACCCCTCCCAGCCCTGAATGTGAGTCTTAAGACCCTCCCCAGAGAGGAGAGAAGGAGAATTCTTCCAAGAATTCTCTAGGGAGAAGAAATGCTGATGTCATGAAGCTTCCATAAAATCCCAGGAGAACTGGATTCTAAGAGCTTCCAGATAGATAAACACATGGAAGTTCTTGGAGGGTGCCACACCCAGAGAAGGCATGGACGCTCCTCACCCCTTTCCTCATACCTCACTCTACACATCTCTTCATCTGTATCCTTTGAAATATCCTTCATAAGAAACCATTAAACATAAATGTCAAGAAAAAAGAAAAGAATTTGAGTCACAAGGAGCTTAAGGCAATGCTTCTCAAACTTGAATGTGCATCAGAACCACTCAGGATTCCACAGAAATACAAAAGATCCTCAGAGACTGGTATGAACACCTCTACGAGCACAAACTAGAAAACCTTGAGGAAATGAAAAATTCCTGGGAACACGCAACCTTCTAAGACTGAACCAGGAAGATATGGAAACTCTGACCAGACCAATAACAAGTTACAAAATTAAATCAGTAATAAAAAAGTTACCAACCCAAAAAGCCCTGGTCAAGGCAGATTCATAGCTGAATTCTAGAAATTGTACAAAGAAGAGCTGGTACCAGTCTTACTGAAACTATTCCAAAAAATTGAGGAGGAGGCAGCCTTCCCTAACTCATTCTACAAGATCATTATCATCTTGATACCAAAATTATTAACGGTGTGGAATCTCATCAACTTATATTTTAATATTTGGTGAGAAAATGGACACAAAGCACTTGTGCTGCTTACTGAAATACTACATTGTCTTGAGGAAAAGCACCTGTGTGTTTGAGTTGTGAGTTGAAGTAGTTGCTTTGTTTCATGGAACACTATATTCATTTTCTATTGCGACTGTAACAAACTGCCACCAAGTTGGCGGCTTAAAACAAAACAAATGTATTATCTTACACTTCTGGAGGTAAGAAATCCAACATGGGTCTCACTGGGCTAAAATCAAGGTGTCAGGAGGACTGTGTTCCTTCTAGAGACTCTGGGTAGAATCAGTTTTCCTGCATTTTTCATCTTCTAAAGCCCACCTACTTTCCTTGGTTCATGGCCCCTTCCTTTATCTTCAAAGCCAGACTCACAGCGTTTTTAAATCTCCTACTGCTTTCTTTCACTCATAAGGACCCTGTTGACTGCAGTGGGCTAAACCAGGTAATTCAGGATGATCTTCCTGTCTTAAGATCTGTAACCAAATTACATCTGCAATGCCCCTTTTGCCATGTAAGCTAACATATTAACAGGTTCTAGATTAAAACAGCCATTATTCTGCTTACCACTATCATCACTATCACATGAAAGAATGAATAACAGACAAACAGTGGTTATTCAGTCCTGGGTATTTGGCATTTTCTCAAAATAAACAAAGTAAACCTGTAACTTTAGGAAAACCACTTTTTTTTTTTTTTTTTTTTTTTTGAGACAGGGTCTCACTCTGTCACCCAGACTGGAGTGCAGTGGTGTGATCTCAGCTCACTGCAACCTCCACCTCCTGGGCTCAAACGATCCTCCAACCTCAGCCTCACAAGTAGCTGGGACTACAGGCATGTGCCATCATGCCTGGCTAATTTTTTTTTTCAGAGATGGGGTTTCTTCATCTTGCCCAGGCTTGTCTCAAACTCCTGGACTCAAGGGATGACTACCAAATCTATCCATGATATCATAAGGGAATCTGCTTTAAGTAGATGGAAAGTTAAGGAACAGTCCCCAAGACCACCCTCATTTCTGGCACCAATTGTAAGTTCAAGGGTTCCCAAGACCACCCTCAGATTTGGTAACTTGCTAGGACTCACAGAACCCACTGAAATCTGTCATACACATGATTATGGTTTATTACAGTGACACGATATAGATTAAAATCAGCCAAGAGAAGAGAGGCACGGGACAGACTATTTGAGTCAGGGTTGGGCGCAGTGGCCTACACCTGTAATTCCAGCACTTTGGGAGACCAAGGTGGGCAGATCACCTGAGGTCAGGAGTTGAGACCACTCTGGCCAAGATGTCAAAATCCTGTCTCCACAAAAAATAAAAAAATTAGTCGGCCTCACCTCAGCCTCCCAAAGTGCTGGAATTACAGGCATGAGACGCTACACCTGGCCAGGAAAACCACTTATAGTATTTGTTACCAAAGATAAAACTCAAATTTTCAAACTAAAATTAGAATTTTGGAAAACTTGTGTCCACCACAGTGAACTTTACAGCCTCCCAATTCTTAGACTTCTAATGAGATTAGTAGTGTGATTTCTTTTAGACATTAAATAATGAAATGTGTCCACATTTGGAGGATCTGAGTAGCTAAGTAAACCAATATTTTTCAAATGACCACTGCATGATGTTACAAAATCATGCATGGGTAAGAGATTACTCAGCATGGAAGATGGACCAATGGGTTAAAATGTAATCGAGTATGAAAAGTTTATGATATGACTTTAGACTCCACATTGCAATCAACCTTTAAGAAACTACCACTTGTTAAATTTTGATGTAGTATTTCAAAAGACTACTCACAATTATCTGAAAAGGCTATAAAAATACAATTCCTTTTCCAACTGTCTATCTGTATTAGGCCAGATTTAGTTTGGATACCTCAATTTTTAAAATCATAACAAAATGAATGCAGAATAAAGTAAGAATCCAGCTACCATTTTGTAAATCAAACATTAAAGATATTTGCAAAAATGAAAAACAATGCCACTCTTCTCTCTGACTTTGTTTGAGGAAATCTAGTTATTTTTTATTTAAAAAATTAATTATGTTAACATGGAATGGGTTTATTATTATTTTAAAGGAGTAAATAAAGTGTTTTTAATTTCTCAGTTTTAATTTCTAATGTGGTAAATATTGACAGCTATAACTCACATAAAGAAAAGCTCTTCAAAGCCTTCAACAATTTTTAAGACCGTGAAGCCGACCTGAGACCAAGTACCACTAGTCTACCCTTTGGCTACCAGAGCAGGGAACAGAACTAAAGAGGTAACAAGGAAGAGCTCAGCCACAGTAACCCTAATAATGGTATCAAGTGACCCTGAAAATGCAATCCGAATAATCTTTTCAATGCCCTCCTCCCAGGGAGAGGAGGTCCCAGCACTAAGGCAGTTGAGATGAGGTTTGGAGGAGGTAAAGAGGTATAGTCAGGACCCATCAAACCCTGGGAGAGCCCATCACATGCCCCATGAGAGCACCAGCACTTTTGACACCCATCACACAGAGGGCATCAGTTAGCTGTTCAGGGTTAGCTAAAAAAGCAAGGACAATCAATAAAGTGCAGCATTTGTCTCTTTTCCTCCCTCTTATCAAGGCTCAAACCAAATGAGAAGCTAGAGACTTAGAAGAAGAGGGAGAATTCCAGAGGAAGATCACATACTCCCACAGTGAGGGGGGCACAAGACTGAAAGAGAAGACCAAGACCTACCCCTCCCACATCAAGTCCCTGTAGCTACAAATCTGGCTGGTAATGAAAAAGACTGAAACTTTAAAATTGGAAGTTTAAATTCAATAGATCCTCACTAACCAAAGGATCTGGAAAGCTACCAAATCTATCCATGATATCATAAGGGAATCTGCTTTAAGTGGATGGAAAGTTAAGGAACAGTCCCCAAGACCACCCTCATTTCTGGCACCAATTGTAAGTTCAAGGTTCCCAAGACCACCCTCAGATTTGGTAACTTGCTAGGACTCACAGAACCCACTGACATCTGTCATACACATGATTATGGTTTATTACAGTGACATGATATAGATTAAAACCAGTCAAGAGAAGAGAGGCACGGGACGGAGTCCAGGAAAGTTCCACTCATGCAGCTTCCAGCTGTCCTCTCCCACTAGAGTCGCAGACAGCATTAACTTGCCCAGCAACAAAATGGGACGATGCACACTGAGTACTGCCAACCATGGAAGCTCGCCCCAGCCTTGGTGTCCAGAGTCTTTATTGAGGCTCTAATGTACACATGATAACTGCTCACATAACCAGTAACACATGACCAAAAGCCCCCACCTTAATCACACTGTTAGACTATCCAGTGTGGCCCAAGGCCCCCAGGTAAACAAAGACATTTTTAGCAGCAGGACATTTCAGGGACTCAGAGAATTCCTCCCAGGAATCAGTGCAAAGGCCAGATCTCTCTTTAGGTGAGTTTTATTACATTATTTTTTATTATTATTATTATTATTAAGACTGAATCTCGCTCTGTCACTCGGGCTGAAGTGGCAGTGACAGCTCTTAACTCGCTGTAACCTCAAACTTCTGAGCTCAAGTAATCCTCAGCCTTAGCCTGCAGAAAGTCAAATTCTTTGCTACATAGTGGAGAAGGGAGATTCAACTTAATGAAGCTAGTGGTAATGACTGGCAAAAAGTAAAACAACTTCCATGTTTGCGCTTCACCCACTGACAACAACACGTAGTCTTTACCCTTCTTCCTTGTGACCTAACTTGCCTCGCTTGAACCTCGGTTGGCACTGGCCTGAGTGCCTGTGCATTAGTATAGCCTGTGCATTGATATAACCTGCAAACACACCTCCCGCCTGAGAATGGAAAACACCAACTAGTCTAGGCAGAATCAGGCAGGAGTTGGTGCAAAACCCCACGTGATAAAATTCCAACATGACACCCACTCATTTTGATTAACAAACTCTTCTTAAAATATATCAGGAAAGTTAGGATTTTGGTATATGTCATTCAACCTTCTGTCATTAGTTTTATCTTACTATTTTTCATCCTGAAAGCTGGATTAAAACAGTTGTTTGTAGGAAATAGAAACTAAAATATCATGAATCACAGAAGTTTTCTCCAAGCAGGTGAGTCTTTGAAGCCACTTCTGTTGCTGACTTTTCTTACTTACATATATTAGTGTCCAAAGCTCCTGGAATTTCTCAAGAACTACCCAGAAAAAAAATCTTCTCAAGTGATAATCATTTAGTAGTGTCTGCCTGGATCAACACATTGAGGAAGATTCTGAAGCTTTACCTGCGGTCTGCTTGAAAACGTGTGGTAATGCATTAGTAAGGTCAGTCATGGCCACAGGAGAGGATGGTAGCATTAGTACCTTCTAGTTCTCATTCTGATCTAACATTTAACCTCAGGCCCTGACGCTGCTCTTGGGGAAGCTGGGCCACTTGCAAACCCTTAAGTTAAAATCTGTGGTTCTTCATCCTCACCCACTCACTGGCCAATCCAGCCTTCCCATCTGTTTCTCTCCTGGTGATGTTTTACTCCTAGTGATGCAAAGACTATATACCATCCAGCAAGCACCACTGGCTCTGAGGTCAAGGATAACAATTGCTCCCTCACAGTTGTGCTTTGGGCCAGTTCCTCAGCATGCTCTGAATACCCTGACCCGGAAAGGAGAGGGCAGAAGTAGCACTTAATTTCTCCAGAGCAGTGCTGTGCAAGCATCTCCACCTCTAGTAACCCAGGAGCATCCATTCTTACCTTCAAGGTTCTGACCATATTGCCACCAGCAGCATCATCTGTGTGTTTACTATGTGCCAAACAGTGAGCTAAGTACCTTTAATGCTCACGTCAACTCTATAAGTTACATATTATCATCGGCTCCACTTTAAAGAAAAAAGAAACTAAGGGATAAAAAGATTTTAAAATTTGCCCAAAGTCAAGTGAAGTTTTATGTGGTTCACCTGAGTCCAGAGATTATACTTTAAATATTACGTTATATTGCTCATATCTTGCAAAAAATAGCCATGCACAGTTGTGTTCTGTGTTTAAAAATCATACAGATTACGTATTCTATTCTGCAATAAGTCTGGGTGTGTTTTAATTTAAAAATTATATTACGTCTCATACACTGTAGTAAAGTTGATCCTCCCACAAGAGATGACATGATAATCCTGAGGCTTGATGTTCCCCCGGGACACAAGTACACTGTGAAAGAAACAGCACCAAGGCACTGGACTTTGCTCTACCTCATGATAAAATCTGTAAACTCAGAAAACTTACGTTATCCTCCATACATCCTTGCTACCTGTGAGACTATCAGCAATGGGCTGGGAGCTTAAAGAGAAAGAATGGCCAGAATACTCTAGGCAAAAAGAAAAGGAAGAATATTTTAGTTTAAATAATAAACATGCGAGTTGAAAACATTTGAAAATTACCCCACTTCTTACTTTTATAGAGAAAACAGAGGACATGATCATTATTCACTAGAAGGAGCTCATTAAATATGGTCCTATATAAATGATCATGAAAGTAATTACTTTTTGAAAAGCCATAGGCTCCATGTTTTCCACAGCCCAAGACCCCAGGGCCTTTGTCCTGTCATCTTTCTTAACATCAGTGACACATGTTTTACATCTAAGTACTTAGAGGTAAAAGTTTTCCTTTGTCTCAGATCCTCATAGGCATAAACTTGTAGGCTTAATAGCAACGATGCATTGTGTTGTGGGTTACATATAATAACAGGCATGAAATTACATATAGCATATGTCAGCAGTATATTCTATACTGAGGCCAAATTCCATAAGGTCAATTCTCTGGGGATAGGACTGCACTGTATCTGCCACATGATGTAACACTGAATACTTCCAGTTATGTGTCATCTCCTGAGGAATGTGATATTAATCTTCACTATTTGATGAGTACCCTTCTGAAATGTATATAATTTTTTAAACTTTTCTTTTAGATTCAGGGGTGCATGGGTAGGTAAACTTGTGTCAAGTGGGATTGTTGTACAGATTATTTCATCACCCAGGTATTAAGCCTAGTACCTGTTAGTTATTTTCGTTGATCCTCTTGCTACTGCCACCCTCCACCCTCCAAAAGGGCCCATGGTGTTTTGTTCTTCTCTGTGTGTCCGTGTGTTCTCGTTATTTGGCTCCCATTTATAAGTGAGAACATGTGGTATAAAACCACATTTTCTTTATCCAGTTATCATGGATGGGCATTTAGGTTGATTCCTTGCATTTGCTATGCTGAATGGTACTGCAATGAACATACTTATGTATGTGTCTTTGTAATAGAATGATTTATATTCCTTTGGGTATATAAATTAGTCCAACCATTGTGGAAGACAGTGTGGCAATTCCTCAAATGAGATTGCTGGGTCGAATGGTATTTCTGTCTTTAAGTCTTTGAGGAGTTGCCACACCATCTTCCACAATGGTTGGACTAATTTATATTCTCACCAACAGTGTATAAGCATTCCTTTTTCTCAACAATCTCACCAGCATCTGCTATCTTTTGACTTTTTAATAATAGCCATCTGACTGGTGTGAGATGGTATCTCACTGAGGTTTTGATTTGCATTTCTTTAATGATCAGTGATGTTGAGCTTTTTTTACATGATTACTTGCCACATGCATATCTTCTTTTGAAAAGTGTCTGTCCATGTCCTTTGCCTACTTTTTATGGTGTTTTTTTTCTTGTAAATTTGTCTAAGTTCCTTATAGATGCTTTGTCAGATGTTGTATTAGTCTATTCTCACACTGCTATAAAGAACTACCCAAGACGGGGTAATTTATAAAGAAAAGAGGTTTAATTGACTCACAGTTCTACAGGCTGTATGGGAAGCATGGCTGGGGACGCCTCAGGAAACTTACGATCATGGCAGAAGGCAAAGAGGAAGGTAACACATCTTACACAGTCAAAGCAGAAGAAAGAGAGTGAAGGGGGAGATAGTACATCAAACAACCAGATCTCGTGAGAACTCTGTCACAAGATGGCACCAAGGGGATGGGGATACTGCTAAACCATGAAACCACTCCCATGATCCAATCCCCTCCCACCAGGCCCCACCTCCAACACTGGGGATTGCAATTCCACATAAACTATAAAAACACCAGGAGTAATTTAAAACTATAGAAAAGCAAGAGTAATTTTAAAAATCCTCATAGAATTTTCAATCTGGAAAGACTCCCAAGTTCAAACTACACCCTGAGCCCCCAGCTCCCATTTACAGATGAGGCCACCTAGAGCTCAAAACATTGAAGAACTTGCCCGAGGACACATTAATGCCAACCCGCAGGACCAGGACTGGTACAATAGCTGTTAAAGTCCTCCCAGTCTGAGACTCTTTCTGCTTTCCTATATTTCCCATAATTTAAATATTGACACAGCGTCCAGCAGGGGTTAGCATACTTTTCCCGTAAAGGACAACACAATACATAATTTAGGCTTTTCAGGCCATGTGGTTGCATATGGTCTCAATTAATTCTGCCATTGTAGCATGACAGCAGCCATAGGCAAAACATGAGCTAATGGGTGTGGCTGTGTTGAAATAAAACTTCATTTGTAAAAACAGGTAGCAAACTAGATTTGGCCTGTGGACAGCAGTTTGATGATGCCTGGTCTAGAGAAAAAGAACTTTCTCAGACTTCTCAGACTTACTTTCTCAGACTTCTGATTCACTTTCTTCATGTATTACTCAGGCTATGGCATGAGTACATGTGGAAGAACAAGGTACATTTTGACCCATCCCCGAAGCTCCTAGAAAAGTTAGAAAACCCTACACAACCAATATCGAAAATCATTAAAATCACATATATGCACACCCCAGAGAGAGAAAGGGTGAAAGCGTAGGGAGACAGGCTAACAGGTGAACATTCTGGTAGTTAATCTGCTGCCTCTTTTTCTCACTAGCTATTTAATTAATGAGATCAAATCAAGTGGCAAAGCCTTTGTTTACTGGTATCTAGGGTACTCATTAACTACCTATAAATCTCTGCTGCTCTCTGGTGGTAGAAGACATTTCAGAGAAGTTGAATACTGTAGAATTTAGCAACTGAGTTCTCAAAATTTTGGGGGACACTAAAGAACTAAGTGAGTGAGACAGGGTATTTTCAAACTTACTAAACAAAATCATAATTGAATCCCTGAAATATTTCTATGAATGATTTTCCTTCATCACAAATCCTCATTTTTTTTTTTCTATCAGGTCCAAGCATCAGTTTTTCTGACACCTGAAGCGTCCATTATTTTTCTTTCTCTAAAGCAGGAGCATCATAATTAATAAACATGGCTCAGAAGAAGCTTTAATTCTTCCAGAACTTTTGGATAAGGCACAAAAAGGTATAGCAGAGAGTCAAAGGAGAATAAGTGCTACCTGGCAGCTAGCTGACAGCAAAGGGGCTTTTAATGCAAATGACAATTTCAACTCGTGCGTGTAGCTGAACATCAACAGATTTGACTTCCCCTAGGTGCTGTTTTTTTTTTTTTTTCTAGTACCTTAATCACACCAGAGAAGCTGAGAACCCCATCTTCAGTTTTCTTATCGCTGAAAACTGCTTCAGGGATGGGTTGACATTTTATACCAGGAGACTAGTCAGACCACTATTTTCATATTAGTCGGTGTATGACTCCTGGTGACTCAAGCCAAACGTGGGTGGGGAGATTCCAAAAACCAGAGATAAGGAAGAGTAGGAACAAGTGAGCCTGAATCTTTTATGGGCCCAGGGGCTGTGCCTAGCTTACCCACTGTGGTTAATACATTCCAGCTCCTGGAACAGAGACTAATACATTGTAGGGACTAATATGCTTTTACTAAGCGAGTGAGGAAATAATTGAATGAATCATTTGTTTATGAGAGTGGTTTATACGCTATATAGCACCCTATAAGTAATCATTGCATTCATACTAGAAGTAGCAAAGAAGTGAATTACAAATCAAGAAATAATGGCAGGAAATAGCACATCTAATATGGAAAGAAGTTCTTTCCAAACCCACAATTTCATGTTTCCTTTCTCAGTATCACAGTATCACAAAACTCAGGGATTAGAAAGGCTTTTAACACTTTCGTTGTCCAAACTTCCACTGATGCTCTTTATTCAGAGTTCCACAATATTCCCACCAAATGGTAGTCACCCACCCTCTGCTCAAACACTTCCGGAGACAGGAAGTCAACGTCTGCAAAGACACTCTGTATTTTGGGTGGGGAAGGGAAGTTGAAGCCATAGGGCAGTGTAGAAACAGGAGATTCCAGAGTCGTGCTGTTCAATAGGTCGCCACTATCCACCTGTGACCACTGAGAACTTGATATGTGGCTAGTCCAGACTGAGGTGTGCTGTGATTTTTGAAAACTTAATACAAAAAAAGGATGTAGAATATCATTAATTTCTTATAATGATTACATTGTGAAATCATAATATATTGTATCCACTACAATAAATATATTGTTAAAATTAACTGCACTTTTTTCTGTTTACCTTTTTAATGTGATTACTAGAACATTTAAAAGTACATATATGGCTCACATTATATTTCTACTGGATGGCATGGGTCAAGAGAACACATTTTGTCTTTCTTTAAATTCAGCAAAACAAATACAATGTCTTCAGGAGACACTAATATGGAAACTCTGGTCTGCTCTGAGTATGAAAATCAAAATCCCTACTCAATAATTTGAATCCCATCCCCTCTTTTATGGTACTTGTGTCTGTGTCTGTTCTTGGCTGTGAAATGGATAAAATATTTTCTTCTTTTCCCTGTCTCTACAGAGAGTCAGAGACTCATGATGAGCCTCTCATAATGACAGTCTCCTGTTGTCCTGGAAACAGTGTGCAAGGAGAGCTGCCTCAGCTCAGTGAAAGGGAGGATTTTCTAACAGAGCTCTCCAGAGTGAGAATGATCAGCTTGACTCAACCCTACCCCAGTAGGTGAACTCTACATTTTATAATTTCTGAAGTGTCATCACAGCTAAAAATAGGAAAGGAAGAAAATGTTCTCAGAAACTCCTGATAACAAAACAATAAATCTTAACTCATCATTATAAAAGTGTACGATTATTTTACCAAACTGCCATAGCTTACATATATAAATCACAAGGAATAATTATTGAGTTGAAAGTGCCTATGATATTTAAGACAAGTGTAATCCTTAAGTAATAGGGTGATAATTCTATTCTTAAAAATCCATTTGAGTATCATTTGACATTGTACCCGCACTTTAAAAGTCTGAGCCTTTTTAACTGGTTTGTTGAACAGGCTTGAGATGGTAGGTAAAACATAAAATTATTTCACTTTACTTATTTTACTCCATGTGATGAATGTGTGCATGACCTGTGAGGATCTCCTACTAGCTTAAGAGAGAAAGCACCCCCGCTTACACATATCCCCCACCACACACACACACACACACAAACATACACACACACAAACATACACACACACACACTCTCTCACACACACACACACACATACACACACACATACACACACACACACATACACACACACAAACATACACACAGACACTCACACACACACACACACACACAGAAACATACACACACACTCACACACACACACACATACACACACACAAACATACACACACACAGACACTCACACACACACACAAACATACACACACACACGCACACACCCACACACACTCACAGGCTAATGTCTCAACTCTAAGGATTTCCCCTCCTCCAGTATTCAGACTAAAGAGATTTGGGTTGGGGTGAGAAGAGTCTGTATTGATTTGGGCAGAGTCAGATCTGTCCCCTCTTCACAAGCCCTAGAGGGTTATCTTCTCCAAAGCTGTGTTTTCACAAGCCCTAGAGGCTTATCTTCTTCAAAGCACAACATAATTTGGCAACTGAAGTGTCCAAACTGTCAACTATGAAAAATGGTTTTAGGCAATACTTGAATTGCCATGTGACCCCAACACAGCAAATAACGTAGGAAATGTAAAAAATGCATTTTCTGACATTTACAGCTGTTGAACTTTAAGTTTAGTAACAAAGTGATTACAGGTGATTGCGACTGTCTTTAGAGGCTTTTAAGACCTGAAAAGAAGTCTTATCTATTTGAGCAAAACGTTCCTTTTGACAGCAATAAAACTGAAGAAACTCTCTAAGCTCCTTCCGACTAAAATTTAGGTTGCTAAGTTATTTCATGCAGACTTTCAAAGAGTGAGAATTTTCTTATCTTTAAGAATCTTTTCTTAAGGGTATTTCTTTCTATATTAGGGTGCAGAATTTGATTGGACTGCTGAGATAAGTGCTGTTCTATCAGTTTTAGGTCTAGGCACTCCAGGATACCTAGTTTGATTTCCTAAAGAAAGAGCAAACAATTCATTGTTTTATATGAGTGGGGAAACATAGCAGTGAGGTTTCTCTGCCAGGCACATGACCAAGTTGTCTGACCACATGTAATCACAGTAGAAGTAGAGCATTCTCCTCGTTCTGTTCTATCAGAATTTGGCCCAACATAATTGAATAATTTTTAAAAGTTTGAAATAATGTTGCTCCTTGGTTCTCCAACTTAGCAAGCATCAGAATTATGTGGAAAACATATTAAAACACATAATGTTTGACCCCATCAGCCTAGCTTCTGATGCAGCAGATCTGGGTGACATCTGAGATGTGCACTTTGGGAATGGACCCAGACAATGCTGATGCTGCTGGTCCAGGGACCCCACTTGGAGAACCACGGATCTAGATACAGATAATTATAATGAAGAAGTGCAGAGAGAAACCTGAGCAAGAGCTGTTCTTTGAGAATTCTGATTGAGGACTCCTTTCCAAAAACAGATTTAAACAACTTATTGAGATCATTCTGCAAACTATTAAACCTAAGCATAAAAATATGGTCCAGAAAAATGGGTTTTCCTTGCCTGATTAAATGAATGACTTGCTAATGTGGAGCATAACATTTGATTTAAAATATAGCCATTATGCATGGTGATCATTTCCATCAGGGAAAGCCCTAGAAAAACAAACTGTATTCCTCAAATTTCAGTGTAAAAAACAATTCTCAATCCTTTTGTAGTTTATAAACATAATGATTGGGTTTTCATATGCATGTGTGAAATGTGCTTCCCTCAAACCTTGTTACAGTGTCAGCACATTACCCTGTGCTGACATGAAAATAATAAAGTAAAATAATTATCCTTTCACTTTCAACAAAAAGTGGCTCTTTTTGTTCCCATAATATATATTTTTATGCTTAAGTACCCTTAGCTTCAAGTATTTTTATTTTTCCTTTTTAATAGCTTAGATAATCAATACCAATGCTTCAAGTAACTTTAAAAGAATAATTTTGCAATACTATCAAATACCTAGGATTTATATTTAAAATCTGGTTCACCTTGAAAATCTAATGATCTTCCAAATTATCTAAGTTTCTGCAGTGGTAGTTAGGATAGGACTCGTAACGTTTATAGGACTGGATATTCAAGTTTTTAAATCTTAACTACCACTAAAACATTATACAGGTCCCAAATGAATATTAATATGACTAATGTCATCAAGTGAATCTCTAATTAAGGCTTAAGCAATCTTTCTAAAATGGTATTAGGAAGACTTTCTGAATAAGGTGAATTGAGCATGCTCCCAAAAATCCTGCAAATAAGGTATAAATTTAGTTAAGGCAAAAAAAAAAAATTAGGGAGGAAAATAGACCTATGAGCTTTCTTGACAGCAAATTGAAAGTCAAGAATGTGATGTGGCTGCCACTACAAATGAACACTTTCCAGGTAAAGAGATGCCACACCCATTTTATTCAGTGGTAGGCATACCGCTTCTGAAATGCTGTATTGATTCTGCGGACATCTTAGGAGACTCATCAACAAACAGGGGAGGCTTCAGAGATGGCAAGGATGGTAAAGGGTCTGAAAAAACAGGTCTTTTGGGGAACATTTGAAAGAACTTACAGTGAATGACTAGAGAGAGTTGGATGTCGCAGGTGAGGGCCACACAGATACACGAATGATCTCTTGAAATATCTTAAGAGCTGTCAAAAAACAGAAATTTAACTTCCTCTTTTTCTCAGCAAATGGCAGAATAGAAACACATGAGTGTATCAGGAAGGTTAGGAACACAGCTTTGAAATCAGACAGCGGATTTAAGACTTGGTTCCAGCCATTGTTGGGTACGTAAACTTGGCAAACTAGTTGTTCATTAGAAAAAAAGCAATATTAGAAGCACCTCTCCTTAGGTAAGGACTAAATGAGATGACAGATATGATAGACTCAGAACAATGCCTGACAAGTGTTCAGATAACCATTTGCATCAATTAATTTAATAGAGATGCCTGAAAATGCATTGAGCCACTTCTAGAAGGAAATTTAGCAAAGACAAAATTAACATCAGCCAGCGATGCTATGCTAAGAATCCCGGCATTGGGTAAAAGAACTAGGTAACCTGTAAAAACCCTCTCAACTGTGAAGCAATTCTTCACAGTTGTTAACTAGTGCTTAACTCTCCCTCCCCTGTGCTCATAGCACTTTGTTCAACCAGTATTGCAGAATTTATCACACTTTTTCATCAGTAGTTATGAGCATGTGTGTCTCCCACCTAGGTGGTAAGCTCCTCAAGGTCAGACTATGCTTCATCCATCTTTGTTCCCTATGCATCTTGCCCAGTGCCTGGCATACAGCAAGCATTCAATAAACAGTTGTTGAGGAAAGAAGATGCTCAGGGCTCAGGGCTAATGTTGACTCCTGGCTGCTTCTCTATCTGTGTGACAATTCCTCCAGGAAAGGGCCTAGCTAATATTCAGTCCAGGAAGCTTTTGAATTCTTGTGGTTATGCTAGAAATATGACTTGGCGGGCATTACTTTTCTAGGTGAATAAACCATTCTAATTGCACAGCGTTGAGTACATTGTGAATTTATGAAGTTTGGACCAATTCCTGATCCCCAACGTGTGAAGACACCGCCTGGCCACAGGCTGTGGCTCTTTCAGTTTATGCACATACTCTCTGCTGTCCTGTTCTCCAGCTGATGAAGTGGTTCAGTCCACACTCATGGAAATCCTTACGGACACCTTCCTTTTTCCGTACTAGAAGTTCCTAAAAGTGGTAAGAGGCTTAAAATTGCACTCCAGCTATTTTACTGAAAATTAAAAAGACACCTGTTTATCTATCAGGAAACTATGCTTGCATGATTACTAACTCTGATTCTTGTAGTGCCTAACTTCTTCTCTGGATAAAACTGAGGCATCTTTCAGATCCCCAGACTTATTGACCTTTAATGTTTGCCCAAGTACTTACCAAAATATTATTGTTCTCTCGGCCAGTCAATAAATACTTGATGAGTAACTAAGAAGTACCCTAATGGCATGACAGCTTCCAAACTTGCCTAAATTATAACCATGGAGGAGCTTATGAACTCAGAGAAAGTGGTTTAACTGACATTCAGTGGAGGAAAAATGTTTTAATACTTTATACACTGAACTAAACCTGTTCTTAAAGAACCAAAACTCCCCAAACTACCTAAAAACTCAGGATGGGAGATGAATAGAAGTAGCAAATGAACTGCCTGTCCTGGCAACCCACAGCATTTTGCCATGTGATTCTAAACAAACTGACAGTGGGTCTGTTCCAACACCACGTGCTCCCCTGTTCTGGAATGTAGTGAAGGGAAAGTCTGAAAGGAAAGCCAATCTTGGCAAAATCTCTTTTGTTCTCTCACATATTCCAAAGATGTGAGGCTCAGGGAGCACTCAAGTCCCCAGACCTGGGCATGACTAAACCTGGCTTTTACAAAATTCAGAACAATTTCCCTTCTGTTTCCAACAGTGAATGCAGCACTGAGAACACAAAACTACCCAAACTGCAAAAACAAGAAAGTACATGTTTTCCATCAGGACCAGCTTCTTCAGCAGTAATCGGTTATTTCTTTCTGATATTCTTAAAGCCCATTCTCTTTCTACTAGCATGTATGAAGTTTTTGATATGAAAAAAAAAAAATCTTTTCCTATGCAGCATTCATCCATAAACTTTTTAATTCTTTCTGTCATTTGTTTTCATTTTTTATGTGATTTACATCCTAACTAGTATATTGTCTACCCCCACAGGAGTTCAGATATCTATATATAGTCCATTACCTTTGGCCAGTGATGATCAAAAGGACTTTTATATACTTTTCTGATAATTAACAAAAGAATGGCTGAGGAAATGTAAGACATAATGTAAACACCCTAGTACCTAGTGATTCTTGTTACTATTTATTACTTACTATTGTGATGTATGCAGTGAATTGTTTGTAGATTTAATGGTTTTGTACCCAGGGTTCCTCAGTGCAGTGAATTTAGGTTTGGGTTAGTTCACAATAATTTTTGCAAAACTAAGACTTTCTTAGACAATATTGTTAAGGGATTATATTGTATCCAGAGTTCATCAGTCACGGCCACTTGGCTAAACAATATTGACATTTGTAGTGACCTGAGGAAAAGCCTGAACAAACTTTACACCTCCCAGAAATTAAAAGGGAAGGACCTAACATAAATGTTACTCAAAAAGCCAGGTAAAGTGCTTTTCTCAGCAGGGTGATCAGAACACAGGAACTGCAGGATATCTGAAGATCAATTAAGAAACATCATCCCTGTTCCAACTCAACATAGTCATACCAGTGTTCAGCTTACATATGCAAGGAAGTATAAAATTGAAAAGAAAGACAACTTTCAGAGAGGTATGTTCTTTACAGTCACCGAAATGATGTCAAGAATTTTCACAGCCAGCCGCTCATCTGATAGATAGTGACCTTGAATGTGGAGAAGCAGACTGGGCCCAGCATGACACAGAATTTGTAACGGTACTCATAAATGTCCATGAGTAAAATAGAAGTCACTCCAACTGTGGTAAACCCACACTAATAAAGATAACTTTCACAATATTTTTTTCACAAAACCCTGTATATCCAAAATGTTCACATCCCCAGCCATGCTGCAAGATGATAAAGCTATTTCTGTTTACGTGGCCAAAACTGGGTGTGCAATTATATAATGTGGGTCGTCTGAATGGAGGAGCCTCCTTATAAAGGGTGTTTCCACAACTCCCTTGAAGAGGATCAATTTCATGATAGTAGAATTAGTGCCACTCTGTAGATACTGGTGAGATAATCCAGCTACAGAAACTAATAACAAATTCCCCATGGTATTCTAGAAGGAGCTCCAAATATATGAAAGAAGGAAATGGTGTCACTCCATGAGAATCAAACTTTTTCTTCAATCCATTTAATTTTTTTGAAAAGGAACAAAAAAAAAGACATTGAAGCAAAGACTGAACATCAACTGTACACTCAGAGGATCCCACTGGTTCTACTATCAACAAATAACGACGGTAAACAAGACTGAAGGCACGAGGTGTGCTCTGGCGATGTGGCCCTTAGGCAGTAGACATTCTCAATGCACCAAATCTAGATTGTTCTTCTTGGAATCTGCAAAAACTTGATCATGCCCAAGTACATCAACAGATACAGGACACTGTGCATATATATTGAACAAAAATATTTCTAATTCTGTGAACAGCATTCCTAGTTAAGGAATGCTTCACTTGCAAATTCTTATCATCCCTTAAATAAATTTCATTGCTTTATAGACACTTTGCTTTCTAGGATTCCAGATCTGCTCATGATGTCATGAATAGTAATTATAACACAGCATTTGTAGTTTGTGATATAATTTTTCATAAATATTATCTCATTCAATATATGTGAGGTTGGACTTATTATTATTTTTTTAATATAGTAATGGAGTCTTACTCCATCACCAGGTTAAAGTGCAGTGGCATGACCATAACTAACTGCAATCTCAAACGTCTGGGCTCAAGCAATCCTCCTGCCTTAGCCTCCTGAGTAGCTAGAATTACCTGCATGCACCACCACACCTGGATAATTTTCTTTAAATTTTTTTTTGTAGAGACAGGGTCTCATGATGTTGCCCAGGTTTGTCTTGAAATCCTGGACTGAAGCAGTCCTTTTACCTTGGCCTCCTAAGATGTTGAGATTATAGCATGAGCCACACTTCTAGCCAGGACTTCTTATTATTCCCAATTAAAAGATTAGGACATTGAGGCTCAGAGGAGTAAATTATCTTCCCCAAGATGACACAGTCTATGAAGAAACCCAGATTTGGATTCCTATCTTCCCAGAATTTTTTTGCCTTTTTTCTCTACCATATTGTCTCTGACCAATGATGAGATGGATCGAAAAGTTTAAAAAGGAACAAGTTAGAAGCAGTCATACAATGTTCCAAAACACAGGGGAAAGCAAAAGATATATAAAACCATAGCTATGCAACTTGTATTTTCCTTTCACAAAAGGCAGCTACTGCTGAGTCTTCATCACCTATAGGAAAGGCAATCCTTGGCAGGTCTTTGTCTAAAGACAATCTCCAGAATGTGAAGTAATGTTTACTTCAATTTTGAGCTAGCACGTTAGCATAAATATAAATTTCTGTTTCTTACCACTGATATTTTATCTAATTATTTTGGATCTGAACTTAACCATAAAATACCAGCTGTCACAGAGCAACATGTTATTACTACTTATATATTATGTCCCATAGAAGAAAGATTTGTACTCAGATTAACAGAGAAGCTTTGGGGGTTACCATGAAAGGCAAGAATTTCCAAAATAATTCTCATATTAAGCCTTAACAGTTTGTTTTATCGTCAAGCTATTGTTAGATCTTTTTTCCAAATATAAGCCTTTTTAGTTTCTTTGGTTACTTTGGTTACTACATAGGCTGTCCCTAGAGTCTTTAACTCAGAGCCCATGACGTCCTGCTTACAGTAGAATTGCTTGCTGATGCCACTAACACTGCCATAAATGCAGCCTTTTGTGAAGATTTATGTAAGAAACACTATCCAACTCACCTTTGCAAGCTGATCAAATCACTGGTTGACTTTTTCATATCTTAAGCTGGGTGTAGATGGAGGAGTCTGGAAGAAAAACTGATGGAAAAACTTAAGTTTTTACAAATAGTGAGCATCAACCACCTAACCATAGAGGGTACCTTCCCTCAATGTCCCCAAAGTCCATTGTATCATTCATATGCCCTTGCGTCCTCGTATCTTTGCTCCCACATATTAGTGAGAACGTACGATGTTTGGTTTTACATTCCTGAGTAACTTAACTTAGAGTAACAGTCTCCAATCTCATCCAGGTTGCTACAAATGCCGTTAATTCATCCCTTTTTATGGCTGATAATCTCCTTGCTTTTTATATGAGGAACTCAAAATTCGGAGAAGTAACTTGACCAAGATTACTTAGTTATTTTGAGGTTGATCTATGGCTCCACAACTGAAAGTTAAGTCCTAACCACCCTCTTTCCTCAAATAGTGCTTTTTCCACTCTGCCTCACAGCTCTTGCCATTTGTAGTGCAAATGTCAGATAGTTTCATGTTAATAAGAGTCCATATTTATCACCATGAACCCTGGACCCCATTTGAATGGAAGGGATTTATGGTCAGGAAATTTATCTGGACTGTCACTATTTTGTATCTCTTCATCACCAAGCAAAGAGCCATTATTAATGAATGGTGCAGAAGATTAAGGACATCCTAGTCTGGATGGTGAAAACACCCTGGCCATCTAAGTTTTTCAAGATGTCCCTCTATGTTTAGCAACAGGAAGTAGTTCTGTTGACATATTATAAGGCAGTTTTTCAAAAGTTGTCTTAATATCTTCTTTCAGATCTAAGCATGTTTAGCACAAATCAGAATACATTACCTGTTTTGTTTTTGTTTTTGTTTTTCCACATTAAATAAGTTGTCTTTACTTATTTTTAACACAGATTTGGAACTATGGGATCTAACCGAGGTAGCATTATATCATTAACAGAAAGTTTCTGAGTCTGTGTCATCCATCCCATTCTTTAAATTATACCAAACTACTCATGCAGCATTCAGCCAGAAGCCCATAAAAGCAAGTCACAGGCAATCCTACTTTGTAAACCTGGAATTGCCTTGTTTTGTTCCTAATCTTGTTCTTGCTCCACTCTATCCCAGTTTGGTCCAGTTTCCAGTCCCTGTCTTATCATTTGCATTCTATGACTCACTTGGTCTTTACCGATTCATTTTTGTTGCTCTATCAAACTGTCTTTACTGCTCTTTAAAGTGTCAGCTCCTCCTGGCTCCAAGTGCTTCAACTCGCCTTCTCTCTTGCCATTCCTTTGGACCCCAAAATTGCACAGAGAAGGATTTAGAAATATGTCATATGAGGTCAAAGCAGCAGACAGGTCAGTGTGTGGCAATGCCATGTTTACAAGCTATGAAGTCACTATTCCCTCCCAGGGAAACTTGGCTACCATTCCTATTCAATGATGAGTTCTTAGACCAACTAAAAACTCAAGTGTCTAAAAAAGTGAAGAAAGATATCATTGTTTTCTGAACTTTACAACTGTTGAAGGTGATGGAAATACTTGATGCCTCTTTCATACTCATCTGATGGCCTAGGAACAGTTTTGAAAATGGATTCCAACATGCTTATTGAAAGAATGCTCATGCTAGTTAATTTCCCTGCTAAAGGGTTCAAAATTAGTAGTTTTATTCCTCTAAGTTTATGCAGTGATATGCTATGGTGATTTAAGGTAAAATATCCAGACTAATGTTTACAGCAAAAGAAGACTTGTTTATCCTTATCTTGTCTTCTGAAACCCAGGTCAACATTTTGAACAGTAAGACACACTAATCTGTTCACTTTTAGTCATTTATTTTTTCTTTGACATTTATTGTTAAAGAATAAATTAGTGAATAAAGAAATATATGATCAGGGTCCTAAGAAAGCATGAATCTACTGTGGGCAAGGCATGGATCTGGAGAAGTGTTTGTGCACATACACAGGTATGTGCATATGGATACACATACGCATGTTTTAGCAGCAGAAACTGATTTGCATTGATCCATTCTCTGAAATTCCCAATATCCCTGGTGTGAACAGCATGAATTTGCAAACTGGCGAGTTCACAATTAGGAGTAAATTCTGTTACCAAATAACAGAGCAAGTTAAGTAGCCCATATTTAAAGAAAGGGAAATGAAATTGGTAATCTTTGTCTTAGTAACATTATGCTACTTAGCTAATTAGACTGGAATATAAATGGCTCATGAAACTTAAAGAAAATTTTATATTCTTCAAGGCTAACCTGTTAGCCCACCATTCAACTTTCTGCCCACCCTCAAGTTTACCACCTAGCACTCTAATACAACAAAACTAAAGAAAAACTCAAGAGACACCCATGAAGAAGAAAAAACGTTTCTAAAACTGGATATATAGTACTTTCTGCCATAAAGTGAACGAATCTAAGCTTCCTTGTTTCTTTTTTTTTTTTAATTTTTTATTTCCATGGGTTATTGGGGAACAGGTGGTGTTTGGTTACATGAGTAAGTTCTTTAGTGGTGATTTGTGAGATTTTGGTGCACCCATCACCCAAGCAGTATACACTTCGCTCAATTTGTAGTCTTTTATTCCCATGCCCCCTTCCCACCCTTTCCCCCAAGTTCTCAAAGTTCATTTTTTCATTTTTATGCCTTTTAAGCTTCTTTGTTTCTAATTTAAAACTCCTTAATGCTCCCGGTGCCGAATGTGTAATAGGCTATACATCTAGGCTTGCGTAAGTACACCATAGGATGTTCACACAATGACAAAATTGCCTAAGAATGTACTTCACAGAATTTATCCTCGACGTTAAGCGAACACATGACTGTACTTAATTTTATTCTCTGAATCATTTCATGTATTTGTGTCCTGACTTCCCAACTAGATAATGAAAGTTATTCAGCCTTCCATGTAGATATTAAGGTAAAATATCCAGAGTAATGTTTACAGCAAAAGAAGACCTGTTTATTATTATCTTGTCTTTTAAAGCCCGGGTCAACATTTTGAACATTAAAACACACTAATCTTCTATTCACTTTTAGACATTTATTTTTTCTCTGACATTTATTATTGAAGAATAAATCACTGAATAAAGAAATATATGGTCAGGTTAATTATTTAAATAATAATTACCAGCTTCTCGTTTTGTGTAGTATTGACAAATCTTTATTCAATGGGAACTTTTATCACATAAAGCAAATAATTTTTTCTAAGCATTAAAGTATAATCATACACTGAAACAATCCCCCAAAATGTGTAACTGAAAATAAAAAGAATATCTTTAAAAATAAAAGTAAAAATTCATTGTTATAGTGACATTCCAGTACTCTGAATAAACATCACAAAACTCACTTGAGGCTGGGTGCAGTGGCTCATGCCTGTAATCCCAACACTTTGGGAGGCCAAGGTGGGTGGATCACCTGAGGTCAGGAGTTCAAGACCTGGCCAATATGGTGAAACTCCAATCTCTACAAAAAATACAAAAATTAGCCAAGTGTGGTGGCACATGCCTGTAATCCCAGCTACTTGCAGTGGGTGGGGGAACTGAGGTAGGTTTGAGCCCAGGAGATCCAGGCTGCAGTGAGTCATGATGACACCACTGTACTCTAGCCTGAGCAACAGAGTGAGACCCTGCCTAAAACAAAACAAAACAAAACATAACCCCACTTGTACTAACTCATCCTTGATTTTAAAAATAATAAAGGAGACCCTGACCAGATTAATTTGAGCAAAGAGGTGAGTGGAAAGTCAGGCCTGAGCACACTCTCTTGCTGGCTGCTGAGAGCCCCTCCATCACAGACAAGCAGGAGGCCTGGTCTGGCTAATGCCCATGCTGTCAGTCTGAGACCCAGCTTAGCTGACAGTATGAACAGATTGACCAAATGGAAAGAAGGCTGTTGTCAAGTGAATGCCAATAAAATATTTAAAAAAACAAAACAAGGCTGGGCGCGGTGGCTCAAGCCTGTAATCCCAGCACTTTGGGAGGCCGAGACGGGCGGATCACGAGGTCAGGAGATCGAGACCATCCTGGCTAACACAGTGAAACCCCGTCTCTGCTAAAAATACAAAAACTTAGCCGGGCGAGGTGGCAGGCGCCTGTAGTCCCAGCTACTCGGGAAGCTGAGGCAGGAGAATGGCGTAAACCCAGGAGGCGGAGCCTGCAGTGAGCTGAGATCTGGCCACTGCACTCCAGCCTGGGTGACAGAGCGAGACTCCGTCTCAAAAAATAAAAAATAAAAAATAAAAAATAAAAAAACAAAACAAAACTGAAAACCTCAATGAAATCAATCTACTTCCAAAATCTTTCTTAAGGAAACATTCAGAAATGCAGAAAATATGATAATATTCCTTATAGTGTTAATTCTGACAATTATAAAAATTTGAAATAATCTAAAACAGATCACTATATGTAAATGGCTACAGTAAGTTTTGGTAGGACCATCTCAGAACTCTCAAAGAACATGCCAAGGGGGGCCAAACCAGTCACCTAGACTAGTGAAGTTGGCTAGGGGATGTGAAATCTCCTGATTTTAAAATATTGACAACTAATTCAATCATTTTAAATATTTTAAAGTCCAAAGAAAATATGTCTATGGGCCATACTTGGCCCCCAGATCATCAGCTTGCTACATCTGATCTATGTAGTGAAATGTTTTTGAAAATTTATTAAATAATTTTAATGAAAATGCTCTTTGTAAAATATCCGGAGAAAATGTGTTACTCTAATTACTTAAAATACATATGGGTAGAAAAAAGGACTAGCAGGAAAGACATCAAAACAATAATAGCTATATGTAGAGAGAGACTATTGATGGTTTGTTTTCTTCACACTTCTATGTAATTTCAAAATTAGTTTCAAATGAGGATTTATTATTTTATAATAACTTTTTAAAACCATCATAAAGAATGAAAAATACATTTGCTCAGCCCTTCATCGGGGTTCAGCATTAATGCTGCATTACTGATTGGGTGATGTCCTTAAGAAGGGGCAACGCAGAAAGGATAATGTCTGTTCATTTTTCCAATCAGTCATGCTAAATTTTGTGTTGAAATGACTGTGAGGTCCCACAGCTGTGAATTGCTGGAAGACAAATTTAACATCTTTAACAGATTGAGAGCACTGCTGAAGGCTGCTGTAAAAATAATGCCATGAAATATTGCATATAAAGTACTTAACACATAGATACAATCAGTAAATAGTAATTTAAATAAAATATTCAGAATTAGGTGCCTCATTCTCAAATGAGAACTAAAAATGAGGGAACACATTACTTTTTTAGTCCAAAAATAGGCATTTAAGAGTGAAACCAGAAATAAACTTGTAAAATGGATAATTGACCAAAAAAATACAATTCCTGTAAACATAAAATCAATCAATCTCACTAAAAAGAGAGTAGCAACAACATTCAACGGCAGTTTGCTCTTTATGCTGATATGGTTTGGCTCCATGTCCTCACCCAAATATCATTTCTAATTGTAATCCCCACATGTCGGGGGAAAGACCTGGTGGTAGGTGACTGAATCATGAGGGTGGACTTCCCCCTTGCTTTTCTCTTGATAGTGAGTGAGTTCTCAAGAGTTCTGATTGTTTGAAAGTGTGTGGCACTTCCCCCTTTGCTCTCTCTGTTGCTCCAACATGGTAAGATGTGTTTGCTTCCCCTTTGCCTTCCGCCATGATTGTAAGTTTTCTGAGACCTCCCAGTCATGCTTCATGGTAAGCCTGTGGAACTCTGAATCAATTAAAACTCTTTTCTTCATAAATTACCCAGTCTCCGGTAGATCTTTATAGGAGTGTGAGAATGGACTAAACAAAAAATTGGTACCAGGAGAGTGGGGCACTGATAAAAAAGATATCTGAAAATATGGAAATGACTTTGGAACTCATTAACAGCCAGAAATTGGGACAGTTTAAAGGGCTCAGAAGCAGCCAGGAAAATGTGGGAAAGTTTGGAACTTCCTAGACAATTGTTGAATGTGTGTGACTAAAATGCTAATAGTGATATGGACAATGAAGTCCAGGTAGAGGAGGTCTCAGATAGAGATGAGGAACTTATTGGGATCTGGAGCAAAGATTATTCTTTCTATGGTTTAGCAAAGAGACTGGCGGCATTGTGTCCCTTGTCTAGGGATCTTTGGAACTTTGAATTGGAAAGAGATGATTTAGAATATCTGGTGGAAGAAAATTCTAAGCCCCAAAGCATTCAAGATGTGACCTGGCTTCTCCTAAGGGCATATAATCATATGCATTCACAGAAAGGTGGTCTGAATTTGGAACTTATGTTTAAAAGGGAAGCAGAGCATAAAAGTTTGGAAATTTTACAACCTGACCATGCAGTAAAAAAGAAAAAAAAAACTATTTTCTAGGGAGAAATTCAAGTTGGCTGCAGAAATCTGCATAAGAGGAGCGGAATGTGTCTTTCTTTCTTTCTTTCTTTCTTTCTTTCTTTCTTTCTTTCTTTCTTTCTTTCTTTCTTTCTTTCCTTCTTTCTTTTGTTCTTTCATTCTTTCTTTCTTTCTTTCTTTCTTTCTTTCTTTCCTTCTTTCTTTTGTTCTTTCATTCTTTCTTTCTTTCTTCCTTCCTCTTTCTTTTTCTTCTTTGTATTTTTGTTTTTTTAGGAGCTGAATGTTAGTAGCCAAGATGATGGGGAAAATGTCTCCAGGGCATTTCAGAGATCTTCATGGCAACACCTTCCATCACAGGCCCAGAGGCCTAGGAAGGAAAAACGGCTTCCTAGGCTGGACGCAGTGCCCCGCTGCTCTGTGCAGCCTCAAGACATGGCACCCTGTGTCCCAGCCACTCCAGCTCCAGCCATAGTTAAAAGGGGCCAAGGTACAGCTCAGCTTGGGATGTGGCTTCAGAGGGTGCAAGCCTCAAACCTTGGTGGCTTCCTTTTGGTGTTGGGCCTGTGGGTGCACAGAAGGCAGGAATTGAGGTTTGGTGAACCTCCACCTAGATTTTAGAGGATGAATGGAAATGCCTGGATGTCCAGGCAGAAGTCTACTACAGGGAGGAGCCCTCATGGAGAATCTCTGCCAGGGCAGTTCAGAAGGGAAATGTGGGATTGGAGCTCCCACACAGAGTCCCCACTGTGGCACTGCCTAGTGGAGCTGTGAGAAGAGGGCCACCATCCTCCAGACCCCAGAACAGTAGATCCACCAACAGTGTGCACCATCTTCCTGGAAAAGCCACAGGCACTCAATACCAGTCTGTGAAACCAGCCATGGGGCCTATACCTGGCAAAGCTACAGGGTCAGAGCTGTCCAAGTCCTTGGGAGTCCACCTCTTGCATTAGCATGCCCTGGATGTGAGACATGGAGTCAAAGGTGATTATTTTGGAGCTTTAAGATTTAATGACTCCCCTGCAGGGCTTCAGACTTGCATGGGACCTGTAGCCCCTTTGTGTTGGCCAAATTCTTCCTTTTGGAATGGGAGCGTTTACCCAATGCCCTTACTCCCATTGTATCACAGAAGTAACTACTTGTTTTTTATTTTACAAGCTCATAGGCACAACAGACTTGCCTTGTCTCAGATGGGACTTTGGACATGGACTTTTGAGTTAATGAGAGAATGAGTTAGGACTTTGGGGGACTGTTGGGAAGGCATGATTGGTTTTGAAATGTAAGAAGGACATGAGATTTGGGAGGGCCCAGGAGTGGAATAAAATGGTTTGGCTCTATGCCCCCACCCAAATCTCATGTCAAATTGTAAACCCCACATTTAAGGGGCCTGGTGGGAGGTGATTAGATCATGGGGGCTGATTTCCCCCTTGCTATTCTCATGATGGTGAGTTCTCACAAGATCTGATAGTTTAAAAATGTGTGGCAGTCTCTCACTCATTCTCTCTCTCTTTCCTGCTTTGCCATGGTAAGACATGCCTGCATCTCCTTTGCCTTCTTCCATGATTGTAAGTTTCCCCAGGCTTCCCAGCCATTCATCTGTACAGCCTGTGGAACTCTGAGTCAATTAAATCTCTTTTCTTCATAAATTACCCAGTCTCAGGTAGTTCTTTGTAGCAGCATGAAAACAGACTAATACATATGCCATCAAGTAGACATTAAGCTGTGTTTACTTTTCAATACTATGCCTAGAGGTTATTACTATAAGGCAGAATTACGTGCATATACTGAATGTTTTCCATTGCATTTCAGAGACTGCATTTGGTATGGTTTTACGTAGACTAATTTACAAAAAAGAAGAATCTTTATACCAAGTCTATGTGTATGGCCTAATATAAATTTCAGAATTAAAAACCATCTGAGTAACTAAGTGGCCAGCACAGCAGGGCTTCCCCCTGTGAAACTATCCATCCCTGGGTCATTTTCACACTACCATTCCTTGCCTTTACCTCCCAGCTCCAACTAGGCCCTTCCAATTGCCTGTAATGCAGAGCCTAGGTAGCAGCAGGACAGAAGTTCTTGCCTCTCAGCAGTCATTTAAACCTGGCAGCAGGAACAGGAAACTTCCTCATGATGAAAGCCAACCTCTTCAGAGTGCCTTTTGTTCACTGATTTTTTTATCCCTTTAACTGCCACGGACTCTTCCATACCAGGCCCCAATTTAGACTTCAGTACTCCTGTATTCGATTCCCGCATTCGGTAGCAGCTTCTGGCACCCACTGACTCGACTTCAGAAATATTCACCTTTGGCTTGCCTGCTTTGATGCTGACCTCAGCCCACTCTGACTTTGAAAACATTATCTCCAGCTCAGTTACTAGCGTTTCTGAACCCTCTCCCTGCCTTCTTCTGCACCACACACCTACCTGTGTCTCAGATTCTCACTAGCATTGTTGACTGGAAACCACACCCTGGTCCCTCCAGGTTCTCCTTGACCATGCCCCTAACACCTGATTTCTTACAAGTCAGCAATAAATGTGAATCTAAATGTAACTCATTAAAGAAAGCTTAGTTCAAATAATGGTTTTTGAAGTATACGTTTATCATAACCTATTCTTCTCTTCTCTTTCTGATCCCTATTTAGCCAATATTTGTGATTCATTGTAGCCTTTACTTTTACACTGTGCACTGTTCTAGAACTGTCTGGAGAAAAGGTATTTGGAGACTTAGAAGAGTATGCTCTCTTATGTAATCAGCCCCAGAGTAATGAGTTGAAATTCTAATCATGAAGTAATCAGGTGACTCTTAATGAAGCAAATTCACCCATATCTACCTTTATGTTTTGATTAGCCAAATATGAAAATTATTTTGCATTCTCCTAACTCAGATTAAATAACAGTGAGAATAAATTGACCTCCCTGTCAGGAAGATATAAAATTTTACCATGGGTAAATGAGGGGTGATTGATGTCATATTTTTCAATAATTTCAGAATCACATAGGATACCCAAGCAAGTAGCAGACCAAAGACAAGCATATAAAAAAGAATAACAATATCCTCATAAAAATCTATCCCTTTGGAAATGTAAATTTGATAATATTCATAAAACGAACAACTGCTTTTATTTAGCTATTCTTCTTAACAAGAGTATCTAGCTTCTGGACAAGGAGGAAAGAAGTGGTATTGTTTATCACCACTTTCTACTGGCCGTTTTAACAACAGATTGTACCTTCAGCCTCTGGTTGTAGCCACTCAGTCCAACGGGCATTGGGTTCTCATCCACTCAGCACTGTGTTGCACAACCTCAGATACAGCCTTTTGTGAAGTTATGACTTTGAAACTCAGACACTGAGCTCACATAGTAACCATGAGTACACACAGGTCACCATGGCCAGAAGAGGAGAGGATGCCAGAGCTGGAAGCCACGAGCAACTCAAAGCATGCAAAGGAACAAGACGTCACTTTAAGGGGAAAGGCAAGATAGAGACATTGCATGTGCCCATCAACACAACTCACTGCTCTGTAGCAGCTGGAATAGGAGTTAAGTTGCTAGGCCTGAGTGGGCTTGTGAGTTCTATACTATCACGGCTTAGGTTTTAACAAGTAGATTAATACTAGAAAACTGAGTCTTACATGACCACTTCTCTTTGCTAGAATTACATTTTAAAATGGCAATTTCAACCTAACAGTCCCCTTATCTTCATACTTTGAAGAGTATCATCTGCTCTGGGAATAGGCCACTAAATACTTTTTCCTGCTAAAAACTGCAACATGAATTATTGATTATTTGCCAAAAATAAAACTGTCACTAAATGACAGAAGGAAATTTAGGTGCTCATTTTATTTGTGGCATCCCAAATTCAAATAGTATTTCAAAAAGAAAATGAAAAAAATAAATTTTCCTTTAATTTAGATCATTAACCTTCCCTCATTTATAGTAAATTTTCCAGTCTTCTAGATAACAGAAGGAAACTTGAAGTGGAAACATTTTCAAGATTTTTCACTTCCTCTTTCTGCTCCTGAGGCACAGTTTTATAATCTGGAAATGAGTGCTATTATCTCCTCCTTAAATCAGTATAAAAGTTGAGAGGTTGAAAACATTATGTTTTGATTCTCATCATTTGGCAATAAAAGATGATCTCAACAGTGAATATTTTAGGTAACAATTCAGCCCAACCCTATTCTCTAAATCAAACAGTACTGGGGACAAAATTTTCTAAGACACTTAGATGGAAACATTAGGGCAACTGAATTGCAAGTTAACATGTTTATCTCTGAAGGTTGACATGTAACTTTCTCCTCTGTATTCAGAAAGTTCTGAAACAGATAGCAAGGACTTTCACTTGGTGCACTGCTGAGACATCTAAAGAGAGGGTCACTTTGAGGTACTGATGTAAATGTGTCCACAGAGAGCAGCACAGTATATCACAGGCCAGGAACAATGCCATCAGTCAGTGTGGCTCCTGCCTGGACAGCACAGAAATACTGGCAAAGCTAGTGTTTTATAACATGCTCATTAACATTATCAGATTCCTACTCTCTCCAGCATAGTTTAATAAAACTGAGAGGAATCATCTGATTTTATAAATCTTTCCAAACTATCAATTTTATATTTTCAAGTCAAAATTAAGACTGTCTTCAAAATAGAATGTCTAAACCTGTTCATTAATGGAAAGTCCATTTAAGTTTGAAGCTTTGCCATTCCAAGTTGAATTTTGACTTTGAAACATCACTGGCAAATCTGAAAGTAAAATAAGAAAAACTGAAGCAATGGAAAAATCTCCCCTGGCCCACAGTGTTGAATGGAAGGTATTTCTAATCCTCAACATGTGTTTTAGAGCTTTCTTTTATGAAGAAGAAAGATCATCCACTACTGTGTCATGGATATCATTTCATAAGGAAAATAAATTTATGTAGAAATAAAATTACCTTTACTTTTACATTTTTAAAAGAAACAGGCAACATTTTAAAATGGCAATTTCAACCTAACAGTCCCCTTATCTTCATACTTTGAAGAATATCATCTGCTCTGGGAATAGGCCACTAAATACTTTTTCCTGCTAAAAACTGCAACATGAATTATTGATTATTTGCCAAAAATAAAACTGTCACTAAATGACAGAAGGAAATTTAGGTGCTCATTTTATTTGTGGCATCCCAAATTCAAATAGTATTTCAAAAAGAAAATGTAAAAAATAAATTTTCCTTTAATTTAGATCATTAACCTTCCCTCATTTATAGTAAATATGGTACTGAGATAGCAGAAAGCATAAATTCTTTGAGGAAAAAACTATTTCTCAAAAGTTTCCTATATGATAACTTTAAAAATAGAAAAGTGGTGTCCATGGCAAAAGAAAAAAGGCAGGGGAGGAGACATCTGAACCAATTATCACTACAAAGCAATTAGAAAATTAAATCAGGCTTGGTGCAATGGCTCACACCTGTAATCCCAACACTTTTGAAGGCCGAGGCAGGCAGATCACTTGAGCTCAGGAGTGTCTCAAGAACAGCCTAGGCAAAATGGCAAAACTCCTTCTCTACGAAAAAATACAAAGATTAGCCAGGAGTGGTGCCAGGCACCTCTAGTCTCAGCTACTTGGGAGGCTGAGGTGGGAGGATCACCTGTGCTTTAGAGGTCAAGGCTGCAGCGAGCCCTGATCATGCCACTGCACTCCAGCCTGGGTGACAGGGTGAGATCCTGTCTCAAAAACAAACAACCAACATCTGTTTTCAAATCACTATAATATAGTTTTTCCTCAAATTTTGAAGTATTTCTAATCTATTTTATTTTTCTGTACCTTCCAAGCAAGAGCAATTTAAAATCTGAATCAAAAATGGGTTTTCTTCATTCATTATAGAAAATAATTAACAATTGTTATTACACAAATCTTTTATTAAAATTTTTTACATCAGGTAGCCCCGCTGATCCAGAATATGTCCAGAGTGCCTCCCTTACATAAACCTTTGATGGTTTCATAGTAGCAGTGATAGTGACAAGAGGCAGTCAAATGCCTAGGCAGACAGGGCGGGTCCCCAGTGAAACCCCAACTTCAAGCCAAAGACAGTTTAAAGACTAGCTACAAGTCCTGGATAAATCCACAGACTGCATTGAGAAGCTGTCTTCATGTTTGGCATGCTTTCCTCTGACTGATCCCCACCCTTTGCCTATTTTACATATACCTACTCTTTCCTATTTGGTTTTCTGCACTGTTGTGCCCACCTTTGAAGGGTGTCTTTGCTTTAGCCTTTTTTGCATACTCACAAACCAATCAGCATGCACTCCCCATTCTGAGTCCATAAAAAGCCCCAGAACTAGCCATACTGAGAGAGAAACCACCCAACTGTGGGAATGGGGAACCACTCCTACATCCCATCTCTGCTGAGAGCTGTTCTGTTGCTCCATAAAATTCTTCTCTGCTATCCTCACCCTTCAAATCATCAGTGTATCCTCATTCTTCCTGGACATGGGACAAGAGCTGGGGAATGACGGAACATTGGGTACAAGCTATAACGCAGGTGGGCTAAGTGGGCAGGGTGCCTCCAGTGGGAAGCCTGGTGTTGAGTAAGGCCTGAGCAGTGGGGGGGGGGTGGGGGGGCATCACTGGCCATGGAGGTCCCCAGTTGGCAAAGTGGCTGAGAAGAATCCTGTGTCGGTACCAATATAAGTCTTGTTGAGTATTTGCCAATTATCTAAAAATGAGCAAAACTAAACCTGTTCTCTAGGAGTGTAGAGTCAAATAGATGCTTCCAAATACCTACATCACATTAGGGGCAGTATGTCCTGGACAAACCTGGCATGAAGACTTCTCTCTTAAGGGCCTTTCCTTTGGAGCACCAGGATACCTGCCACTATGTGAGGATAGAGTTACAGAAAGAGGAAGTCAAGCAATTTTCCCCTTAGGGTAAACCCTGGGAAACTATAGGGAAATACCAAAATCAGTCACTGCTATGAAGGCACATCATCACTAACTTTCAAAAAAGATAATTACAGAAACTTGAATAAAACTGAAAGGTGTAACCAACTACTTATCTCTCAGGTTTTTTTAAGAAAGGGAAGAACTGAGTCACACCTTCACCCATGTCCTGCTTTCTGATGCCTTTTTTCTGCCCTACATGATAAAGAAATAGACAAAGCATAAAGTCACTTTTTAGGAACAGTTTTTAAGATTAAATAAATGCCTTTTTATGCCTCATACTCCAAACTCTACAAGCAGAAAATAAGTTATTATTGTTCCCACAATCCCATCTATCTCTACAAACCCCTCAGTTTTTACCCCTCCCTGAGCCACAGCACCTAAATTTTTCCTACTATCCTACCACCACTCCCCAAACCATTCTACCTCTTCATCCTGCCTTCTTCCTTGAGTCTATGGTTGGGAAACTCAGAAAGGTTACTACATGTGGACATGCAATGTATGGAATGTAGCAGTCCATACATTCTATGAATACCAAATGAGAATAAGGTAGCTATAAATGTATCAGTTTGATCTTGTGAAATATTTAGTGCTATTTTTAAATCTCCGTAAACCATCTCTTTAAAAGTGATTTTTAATCCACTCAGGGGTCCACCTAATTTATTCCTGGTATACAAGGTAACCATTTGCTTGCTGGTGATAAAACAGATACCTCCATTATTTCAAGCCAACTGAATTTCTCATCATTGTAAACTAATTCTACATCAAGTACGCTTTGGTTTTGCAAAGAATAAATGAATAAGCCACGGCCCTAACATCAAAAAACTCCGTTTAGTGGGAAGTTAATGACACGAATAAAAATTATAATACAGCTTTAGTGAATAACAGAATGGAAGCATATATGTGTACAGAAAAGGCCATGAATGAATAATTTTTGAGGCTCATTGAAAGGCCCACCTGACAAAAATATGTACACTCTTCCCCAGACTTGCCTTAGTGTGTGCAATATTGACAATGAGAGTTATTAATCTGAGACAATGAGTTGTTTCTTAAAAATCCACACATGATTTTGGTGTTACTTGGAAAAGACTGATTACTGAACACCTATTATTATATTAGCATCGATTCATTTGTTCTTACAAACAGGGGGTGCAGGGGGGACAAGATATGTAAGTTTTGGTGAGAAGATAATTTCAAGGTTAGCTCATGAAGCACAGCCCATAAGGACTAGCTCACATGGGACATTAATTCAGAGGAACTAGAAAGTGGACCAGCATTGTGAGGGCATGAGCTAAAAGTGACTAGGGCTTGTCCAGACCAGACTTCTTAAAAGCAGAGTTATTACTCACTGTTTCTCCTAAAACCAGGTCACTTATTAATCAATCAACAGATATTTATTAGGCATATTTCCCCTACTTTTTGTTTTTATAATATGGCTTTGGAGTCAAATCAAGACCATCCTCCTATTTTCTTTTTTTTTTTTTCTTTATTATTATACTTTAAGTTCTAGGGTACATGTACACAATGTGCAGGTTTGTTACATATGTATACATGTGTCATGTTGGTGTGCTGCACCCATTAACTCATCACTTACATTAGGTGTATCTCCTAATGCTATCCCTCCCCCCTCCTCCCACCCCACGACAGGCCCCGGTGTGTGATGTTCCCCATCCTGTGTCCAAGTGTTCTCATTGTAAGACCACCCTCCTATTTGCTAAGACTGATTTACGATTTCTTCATGTCCTGTTGCCAGCAAGACATCATGCAAAGGTAGGAAGGAAAAAAAACTGAAAACTGAGGTTTCTGATGCCAGTGCACTGGGGAATCACCTGCTTAGATAACTGGTAGCTGGTTTTCCTCCTGCCCCTCCCAGGCAAGATTGCTTTAGATCATTGCTACCATATTTATGTCTCCTCTCTTCTCTTTAGAGAGGTCACCCATTTCTCCTCTCCTTACAGACAGCTGGTGCTAGCTATGTCACCTAATCTTTCTTTAATCAGCTTCATCAGTTTTCTTTCCATTCCTACCTTAAGCAGTGACTGACGGCGGCGGCGGGGGGGCGGGGGAAGATAGTTTCTAACAGTTTAAAAGAGTAAAGTTTAAGAACGGCCAAATAACAACTCATCATCATTAAATACAACATCATTTGAGGCAACACTTAGGCTCCAAATTCATCTCCAGTTCTCCTAATCTTCACTTTGCAGAGATAAATCAAAGAAAGATTTTCATTTTCACACAATGCTCACATAGTATGTGTCTTTAAATGGTCATTACAATTCAGCTGTTGCTAAGATCTACAATTTTCCTTCTAATTGACAAAAACAAATGTAGACAGGTTCTTGAAAGTGATGTTTATTACTAATGAAAATAGTACAGTTGTATACATAGGAAAAGATCCTTATTTATTCGTAAAGACTTTAAAATATTTATTTCTAATTTTCCAATAAGAAGAATAGAACATTTCAATAAAATAGTACAGTTAACATGAATTTATTTGTTTCAAACTCTGGATAAAATGTCATTATAAACAAGGTGAAAAAGAAAAGTCCTTCATTATCCATACTCCATATTAAACATATATTATGGTATATACACTATTGTTTATATATCATCACATAGTCCTGATATGTGAAAAATTATACCTGTATTCTCTGATACCACAATTATTTTTTCTATATATAATCTTAATATTTAAAGAAGTAATTAAATATGAGAAAAAACACCAGGATGAGGAATCATTTAACTTAGGCTGTAGCTATAACTGTGTGGGCTGAGGGCAATGTTTTTAGCCCTCAGTCTTACTATCCCAAGGGGAGGGGTTCAACCTGTCTCTTATTAGCTCACAGGCGTAGCGTAAGGTTTTACAAAATGCATGACTCAAGGAAATTTCCAGGCAATTCTTTACATCATGGTACTGTCCCATCTTCCCACCTTCCACCAGGATATCCTTTGTGAAATACAATGCAATGGATTTGAGGATTGTGACCGTCACATCATTTTTCTGCATTTATTACACAATTGGGAGTAGAATAAGCTAGAATCTTGACTCACTACAGCTGGATTGTAAATGAGGAAGGCTGGCCCCACCCATTCCTACTGGGAATTGTTAGAAACGTTTTAGAAAACAATAAAACAACCCGTTTGGGGTTTGTTTTTGTTTTTGTTTTTTTGCTAAAACATCTCAATTTAATAGTTATTCTACTTCATTAGCTTTTTCATTATGAAATAAATATGTTGTCTTCTCTTTCCCTTGCAAAATGAAAATTTAATTCAGGGATAGAAAGATGCCAAAGTAGCCATTGTTGAAAACAGAAATAACATAAAGCTACCAAAAAAGTCATGAAATGGAAGTCAAATTTATAAAACAAGCATACAAATGAATAATTAGTTCAGGTATCATACTTCAGCCAACCTACTTTTAGAGCCTACAAAGAATATTTGTGCAGTTTCCAACTTTTTGTTAGAGGTAATATTAAGTCAGAATTGTTCGACCACATTACAACTTAGTGTGGAAAAAAAAGAAAAGAATAAAAAAGAGAAAGTGGGGAGGAAGAGCCAACCCATGGTGACTAGATAATGCAGAAGAAAAACACAGAAGGTGGGAATAAAATAAGGTAAAGCCTGTACTTGTTTTATTATATAAAGTAAATGGGGCCGGGCACAGTGGCTCACTCCTGTAATCCCAGAACTTTGGGAGGCCAAGGCAGGTGGATCACCTGAGGTCAGGAGTTTGAGACCAGGCTGGCCAATATGGTGATAGTGAAACCCCATCTCTACTAAAAATATAAAAATTAGCCAGGCATGGTGGTGGGCATCTGTAAGTCCAGCTACTCAGGAAGTTGAAGCATGAGAATCGCTTGAACCCAGGAGGCAGAGGTTGCAGTGAGCTGAGATCGCCCCATTACACTCCAGCCTGGGTGACAGAGCAAGACTCCATCTCAAATAACAATAATAATAAGGTAAATGGGACTTCAGGCCACATAAATGTGAACAAATACCCTTAAACCTTTGCAATGGTGAAAATGAAGCCCTATTTATCAAATAAATTCCCCTTTATCCACAACCCATACAAAAGGATAGTGTATGTAATTCAGTTACAAAGGCTACATCTGTAAACCACCACAGTATCTTACAACCTTTTATAATAACATTTTTAAAATGGTAATTTACCATGCACTTTTACTGCTAACTGCATTTTATTGTTTTCAAATAAGGTGATAGTCTTATTGAATATTATATTGCTAGGTTAACAAGAACGTTCTAGTACTCAGAAAATTTCATTCCTCAATTGTGCAGTGTAAACGAGAGTTCAGCCTAAGACTTTTAAATGATGGCATGGCATTAAATCACCTTTGAGGAAGGTCTTTTAGAAAGAAGCCCTTTAGGGGTAGTTTTTTCCATCAAACTAATAGCTCCTTTAGTGCTTTGCTTTGTACATGAGTGGATCTTCGCTGGGGAAACTGTGTTCTTCAACCTTTCAACAGTGGTTCAGCTATAGCAAAGGTAGGACAAAAGTTGTATTCCTCAACTGAGGCCTCCTGTTCTTTCCCTGATAGTTGAGGGGTTCCTTTACTCTTCCATTTCATTGGTGTGGAGCAGACATTCATGAAGAGCTAAGTGTTTTGCTCTTGCATGAAAAGGTCATGCAAAAGGAAATCAGAAATGGTGACGTGTGTCAGAATTCCCAAATTCCCACTTCACTGCTTAGTTTGTGGAAAACAACAACCCTCCTTTGGCTCAGTTTGTGCTTCTCCTAAGTGTTCCACATGGTGACTTGCCCTAGAGGGATTTGTGTCCACCTGGAATTCTTCCAGCAAGCACACATTCAAAGAGTTGCATTCTGAGGTTAATTTGTGATAAAATATATTTTCATCTAACACATAGTATAGGAAAACAGTTTGCAATCTTAAGCAGAAAATTTTGAAAGTTTCATAAATAAAACTAAGCATTTAGTAGTGACAAATATCATTAACACTTAAAATATCTTAAAGATAATTATCAATTACTTTTCAAATGGGCCCAGTGGAAAGTGTCTAATTATCCAATATGAAGACTAGAACATTTCAATAACATAGTGGAAAGTGTACCTATACTGAACTGTTAGAGGATCCATTATGTGAGTAGAGAATGAAAGGAAATACTAGGACAAGGGTGCCACCTTGGCGCGGGCATGCATACGCATACACACACACACACACACACACACATCTTGTTATCCACACATACTTTGCAAAATACCTGGCCATCTTCGAGGTTTTCACTAGTTTTACTGTGGCATACACCGAGCCCGGATATTTAGTTTCCAGTATCCTCATTATGAGCAGAATTGGCAGTCATCAAGTTGAGGAAAAAAAAGTGAACCAAGTATTTTATCTTATGGTTAGTTTATACTGGTTATTTATATCTGGTCAGAAATAAATCAAAATGTTCAGAATTGGTTTTGGCAAACATGAAAACATCTAGTATAAAGTATCTGCATTAATAATAACCTAATGCATATGCAATTTAATAACATGATGATGATTATTTGGCCTCCTCAAAAAAACACTAGGGAGAAAGAGGAAAACTTCCATTTTCTGTCAAAATGTATATAAGGTATGGACTTCCTATCTGTTCAGTTTTTTAAATATTTTAATAGTAATAAAAGCTTTGCCCTGTTGATATAAGCAGGAGTTAATTTAGACTGGAGGTATTACACAGAGGAGAAGCAATGAAAATGAGCTAATCTATATTATGTGAGGTAGTTAAGTGCTGTTTTCCAAATTAATATACCAGGAACTGAAGGAGAGACAGGATTTGCCCAAGACATCTTTAGATCTCAGAAGCAACCAGGGAACCTCAGTCCAGCAATCAAGAAACAAAATATAATCTCAGCACTGGGATCTTGACCTGACACTCACTTCCTCCCTGCCCATGTGATTAAATTTGTCTTTAGATTAATGGGAATCTTCTAAACTTTATTTAGAAGTTTATTATTGCATTATTCCTGAAAACTAAAAAAAAAAAAAAAGACATTAACATAGTTAACATAACAATAATGTGGTCTTGATTAATATGCTCAGGAAATGCAAAACACTGATAGAAGCATAAAAATACAACCCTAATTCTATCCTGCAGCAAAAAAGTTTGCTTTTTCTTTAGCAGTTTGATCAAAAAAAAGAAAGAAAATATTTTATTTAGATGAATGCCTGACTATAAACTACCCACTAAGACTACTTCAAAGGTTTCCCCTTCTACCCAACAATAACAAATATGCTCCAAAATATTCCCTTACTAAGCCAGACTTCTCCATGTAAGAGTCTCACCTTATTTTCCTATTGAGAAACCCGAGGCACAGTTCTTAGGAGACACCCTCAATGATTCAGAAGCAGACAGCAACGGCAGCCCTAACTCCCAAGTCCAGCTTTTTCTTGTAGAATACTTTCCAGAGTTCATGTAGTTTTCAATTTCTTTAAACACAGCTTTCAGTCTTTATCGAAATAAAAATGGTAATATCTCTTACTACATTCTGAAAACTTAAGCTGAAAAAAAAAAAAACAATGTGCCCTACATTTAAGGTTTTAATAGAAAACTCTTCTTCCAACAGTGTTCAAAATCCAGGTTAATTATATGACATAAGCGACAAGTAATCTCCATCTTCTCCAGGCTTCTAATCAGTTTCAAAACAGGAGTTTTGGTTAAAGCTCTTCCCTGCCATGAAAACACAAACAGCAATTCAGTTTAGGAAAAAAAAAAAAAAAAAAAAAAAGCAAGAATGTAATAAAATGCAATTACTGTCATAGATCACTAAGCTATACTCCTAAAATCATGAATACTTTCTATTTTTTTCTTTCTTTGAAGGAAAGTTGTTCTGTTCTGTGCTAAAAAAAAATTTTAATCCACTCTACAAAGACCATGTGATGCTCTAACTAATCCTGAATCAAATCCATTGATATTTTTTGGGCTACCTGATATATGAAAACTCTGAAACTAAGTGAAAACTGAAAATGCTATATGGATTATGTGCCTGACATCTTTCTGATGTCTTATTCCTTCTATGAACCTCCTCAGGTTACAGAGCCTGTGTGGACTTTCTTTTGTGTCACAGGGTCTTCTAGTTCAAATCTTCTTTGTTTCATAGACTCTGTGTGTGTATTTTAATGTTAGACAGTGCACCAGAAGAAACAGAAACATGTAGTCAATCTGCCTATTCCTATAAGGCTCTCCTGAATCCTTCCTTTGGATATCTTAGACTAGAAAAGACTCATTTTTAATTCAATGAACACATTCAGGCAGGTAGCTTCCAGAGGCTTCTAAAGGGCCTTAGGAAAGACAAAAACATTCCTGTTCTTTCTATTGGATACTACTGAAATGGAGCTGTGGGTCATCTGCTGGCTGAAGAGGCAGAGATGAATGGATTCTCTGGTTTAAAAGGCAGATGCCTGGTGATACTGCTCTGGCTGCGTTCAGCAAGACTGGCAGCACCTCCTAGGAGCCAAGTCAGATGTTCAGAGATTTTTAGAGTTATCTCTACCATGCACATGGAATAGATTTCTAAGCATCTTTCTCAGTTTCCTTAGGTATCAGTTTGTCCCTTCTCTGAGAGAGGAACCACGAGCAAAGGAGCCACCTATCAGAGAAAAAGAATTTTGAGTAAAGGGGCAGGGGTTCCACTCAGGGCCATGGGTGTTATTCTGACCCTTCATTAATTTCTTTTATAAGCATGCATGGATTTCTCTGATTTTTCTCTTCTAAAAGCCAAGCCAGAAGATAGCTGTCTGGCCCTCCGTGAACACACACTTCCACGAAGGCAAGAGGAGGACCAAATATCAATACCAAACTGTAATCCTACCCAATACACTCAGCTAATGCCCACGATGGCATCTCTTCAAGATAGTTTATTTTGTAACCTATGTCTAGTTATGGATTCTGGGAACAAAGAAAAAAATTACAGACATTTGCCCAAAATGCATCCTGAGAAAAGCAAATAGGAAAATTAAGATTAACTTGATAGAGGCAAGAGATACAGTTTAACGAGATTTGTAATTCAAAGCATACTGAAAAGTGTCTACAGAAATGGAATTGAGGGCATACGTTGCAATATGTGAGGACTTATGGCTACTCAAATGTTCTTCAAAGGAACTATCGATGAAAAATATTTTATGGCATCACATCAGTCAGATCACTGGTGAGATCTATGATAACAAGAGAGAAAATATGAAAAGACTATGTGGAGTCCAGGCATCTCTAGTCCAAAACAGACTTAGTTTTACAGTTTATCTGCCACTGGCTATCACTGTCATCTTGAAGGGACATGTAAGGGACAAGTAAGTCCCTTCATGTCTCCAAGATTTCATTTCCTCAAATAAGAAACACCCAATTTTACAAAGCCCTTATAAGGAATAAATGAGATAATCTGTGTGGACATGCATAAACTTCGAAGAACTCAACAAATGTTGGTTATCACCGAGACTCCTGTCACATGGACAGGAAATTCTGTGCTCACTCAGGTGTGGGCAAACTGTTCTAGGGCAAACTGTTCAGTCTGCAGGTTGGAGTAGGGGGCTGTTCCAAAAGCTTACACTTGTTGCTCTTTCACAAAAGCTGCAAACTCAGGATCATTGGCATACAGTTCCAAAACTCTCATTCTCTCTTGAATTTCCTTAAACAAAAAAGAAATAATAGGCCACACATTGCATCAGAAAAACCTCAACAGCCTTTTAAAAGGAGTTCTACTTTTCATAAGGAATTGTTACATTCTGGGCTATTCAGGAGTGTGCTATAAGAAAGAATTACACTTCCAGAGAAATGCAAGGATCTACATACACTCCTCTGGATATTACATGTCCTGCTCTAAATCAAACATATTTCTAAGGAAGAAAGGGAGGAAGGACAGAGTACCAGTTAATAGTGCAAAAAAAAAAAAAAGGCCATTGGGTGGGAAATAAGGTACTGCTCAGAATTTAATACTCAGTGCATATCATACTGACTGGGAGATATGAGATAAAAACCAATCACTAAATATTTTTTACACTTTCTTCAAGTCCATATGCATGCACACATACACTCACACACACCCCCACCCGCTACCCACCCACCCCCACCCGCACCCCCACCCCACACACACACACCAGCAGTAGCTGCAACAGCAACAGTACAGAAACATAAATGCAAAGTTTCCCACCTCTCTGGAAAGCTCACTGCTCTCATACATCTGCCTGATTTCTTCTCTGCTCAGCCCACCAATCATGTCTCCACTAGCAGAGCTGTAGAAGGGATGCTGAGGATAGGGTCCCTCATACTTCTCACATCCAGTCCTGTGACTTTTATACACAGGGTTGTACTTCACAGCATTCTCAATGGATGAGAGGCTGTCAGGCTGCCTGCTGAAGCCACTAAAAGAAAGATAAGATTGATTCAGCCTCCTGTTTGGATGCTCAACTATGTGGAAGACTATTTACCTGGGACAAGATTTCTCTTGGGGAAGAAAAATAGGTGCACTTTACACACATGGCAGGACGTAACTGTGAGAAATATCCAGATCAATCTCAAAAACTATTTGTCAGGTATTATCATTATGATTTCCTCACATCCATGGCAAGTGCCCTGTGGACTTGCTCCATGTCGCATTCATCTTACTTGCCATAGCGCCTGGCATTCATAAATGTTGGGAACCATGTCTGCCAGTAGATGGTGCTTCATAAACTATAGCTTCATCGTTCCCAGAGTTAAACACATTGAAAATCAGTGTGTAGCCACGCAGCAAATCTGACTGAAATATAAATATTAGGGTCTAGGGGAAGCAGGGCCTCAATTAAATTCAACTCAGGTCTACACATATTTACCGAGCATTGATGATGTGCGTAGGACTGTTCTACACACTGGTGATACAAATAATCTGTTATCTCTGCCCTAGATGAGGTTACAGTCTAATGAAAAGTCAGATACAATAAAAAGTATAATAACAATGATGGAGGTATGTCCCAGGTGCTCCAGGACTTAGCCAAGTTGATGGTGAGGGAAGGTAAACTAGACCTCAAGCTGTAGCTCTTACAGACTTCAGACGCACAGAAGCGAAGTACAGTGTGTGATTATGATCCTCGAATCCTTAGTCTAGCAAATGGACCAGGTTTCATTTCCCCATCGATAAAGCAACACTTAACAAAACAGAGAATGAGATTTCATTTATTGACAGACCCTTGCCTAGATTTAAAATCTGGCTTATTACCACTAGTATGAGCCAAAGAGGAGCAAGTTGTAACAGATCTGGTCCTCCCTGAAGGGAAATTCACCTCTTCTATCTCATCTCCATCTTGCTTCTCTAAATTCTTTCTGGCCATGAAATAGGCATTCTGGCCACACGCAACCATGCCTTTCCTCCAATGAGCCTTGAAGTTCATGCGTGCCTCCCTGACTTTGCTCATGCTCATTCAACCAGCTAGAAAGCATCCCCCCCGAAAAGTAGCAAATGCCTACTCTTTCTCTCCAGCAAATTACCACAGCTATCATTAAAACTTTTAAGACTCTTTCCCCAGGCAAAACTTATTTATACCTCATCTAGGCTCCTTAGCATCTTATTCTTAGTGCTACTTCTGTTTTTCTTCAATTTGGCACCCCTTTGAGGACAAGAACCATGTGTTTATTAAAATTCATAGCTCTCTTCCACCCACCCAGCTCCTTGTCCAATATTTGGCACCTGGTAAGTACTAAATAAATGTGTGAATGGAACATTGTATTCCATTAGAGAGCTCTTTTCCTTATTTACCTGAAGGGCCTCTCTCTTTCGCTCCTGTCATGGTGTGCTTGAAGAGTCCTGATGAAGAAGTAGATGATAGCAGAAAAGATGACAAGAAGTCCAACCACAGAGGCAATAGTGATGCCTATGATCACAGGCTCAGACACAAATTCCTCACAGTGCTTGCCTCGGTACCACCAGTTCTCACCCACACGGCACCTGCAACCAACAGTCACCAAGTCCGATATCTGAATCACTCTGTTCACACTGACAATTAACAGCAGAACCTTCTGAGGGACTAGGGGAAAGTGGAGAAATAAATGCTGACCATGTGAAGCTTCATAAAGAGTTGAACAGACAGGTTAAAAGATCATACAATTTAAGGCAGTGCATAAAGCCCAGCACAGACCTAGTAGGTCCTCAATGACTGTTTGAAAAAAAAACTGAATAAAAAGCTAAATAGGTTTAAGGAAAGTATTTTACTTAACATCCTTATTTATGGATAACCAAAAAACAAGCCTAGAAAGGAAAGTGACTGGCATTAGGCCATACAATTAGTCTGCTACAGAACTGGGTCTAAAATCCAGGCCTACAGACTCCCCATGTCCTTTCAGTACGCTAAAGATATCCTTCAAACCCTAAGGCCACGGGGAAAGGAAATCACTGCTTTTCTAGGTAATATTAATTTCTCTGGACATGAAGAGACTGTTTTTCTCCTTATAAACTTTATGCTTCTTCATGTAGAAGAGTCTGGATTATTTCTACTTATTTCCTGTTTCTGGCATCTATGCCAACGTTTGCTCATTTTGACCTTGCAAACGGTCCTCTATTTTGTGTTTCTCCTCCTTATTCTCAGCATCCTCTCCTCTTCAACCACGCAATTTTGGTTGTGTGCGGTTAGAAAGTTGATTTGTTTGACTTTGTTTAAGGGGAGCGGGCAGATGACAGTCAGACTAACTGAACCTGCTCATCTTCTCATTGGTTCTACCTTTAGAAAATGGATCTCAGATGTACTTAAAGAAAAATATTTTTGTCACCACTTTGTAAACTTTAAATATTTGTTTTTCTTTATCTTTGAATGAATACTAAGTAGGAATAAGAGGTGCCCAAAACCTTTAAAAATATAATTCAAGTATAACAATAAAACTCATTTGCACATTCAGATATAGGGGAATGTGATCTTATGCCTAAACCTCATTTGAACACGTTGCCTTATTATCACCATTAAAAACTATAATACAAAGATCTCCATCTGCTCCAAGCACTCTCAGTAGGTCTTTTTTTTTTTTTTTTTTTTTTTTTTTTGAGACGGAGTTTCAATCTTGTTGCCCAGGCTGGAGTGCAGTGCAGTGGCACAATCTCAGCTCACTGCTACCTCTGCCTCCCAGGTTCAAGCGCTTCTTCTGCCTCAGCCTCCCAAGTAGCTGGGATTCCAGGTGCCTGCCACCACACCCAGCTAATTTTTGTATTTTTAGTAGAGATGGGGTTTCACCACGTTGGCCAGGATGGTCTCGATCTCCTGACCTCACGTGATCCACCCACCTCAGCCTCCCAAAGTGCTGGGATTACAGGCGTGAGCCACTGCATCTGGCCTGTAGGACATATTTAGATAATTTTTTTTTACAGTTCCCTAAGAGCATAAATTACCGATTTGAAATTCAGCCCTGTTAAACGACTCATCCTCACATGACAGTGAGATGGCTCCCATCTACTGCCTAGATATAACTTCTATAATGCATTCTATAACAAGTATCCTAAAATTATAGGTGCAGGCCCCTTTAGAGGAAATATCTATAGCCTCTAAAGCCAAAATCTGTAACTACAACATACCTACAAATGGCCCCGTGCCCAGGCATAATGTCACACTTTCCATCGTTCAGGCAGAAGTCAGGCTGTAGGTCACAGAGACTCTGACAGGGCCGTTCTTCCACACTCAGGTATCCAGGGAAGCATCTGCACTTTGCTTCTCCACTCCAGGGGTTGACCAGACACTCAGAAAATTCATTACAGGCCTGAAACTTGCAAGGGTTGGCTTCGTCACCTAAAACATTAAACAAATAATAATGCAAGAAAATGCAAAACACAGAAATTCAGGTATACAAAGCCCCTCATCTAAAGTTCTCCCCCAAAGTATATGGGACAACCTCCTTCCAGAACCATTAAAGTATACCATCGCCACCAATACCACACACAAAAATTCTCACTCATCCTAGATTGATAAGCTTTTGTCAAATTTTTGTGCAACCCAGAGCCCAATCATAAAACCCTATGACCTATGTAAGTCTTAACATGTTTTACCTAGGGAGCATTGTAGAAGCTTTACAAATCCATGCCATGTAATTGTAGATCTAAGTTAAACACAATAGTAACTGTAGATCTAAATTAAACACAGTTTTCATGGACCATTCATTTCCACCAACCCCTACCTGCTGCAGTTGACCTCCACTCTATATACACTGCTACACGCCTTGCACAACACTGAGAACAGGAATGGGGAGAGAGAGCTCAAAAGATAACTGGCAGGAGCCTCAGGGATTGGTATAGCCCAATAAGAGCAGCCTAGGAGCAGTCAAGATTTGTGAGAATCAACGTTAGGAAAATAAGTCAGCCCTGCACCTCCTAAGGCCATTTCCAACAAAATATTTTTGCCTTCAAACTTAATTTTTCATTGATAGGGTGAGGGAAAATGACTATTTTAAAAAACTAATTAGGATAGTAATCAGTCAAAAAAGACTTAAGACATTGACCATGAATGGACCTTCCATCCTGCCACAATTCCCTCATGTTCTTCACTGGTCAATGGTAATCTGTGAATGGTAAGTGGGCAAATGGTGACACAGACATTGAAAACAGGGGAAATAGGTGGAAATGATCCATAGACTCATCTGTATTAAAAAGTATAAAGTTTAGCTAGAAAGCTATAGGGAATAAAAAGAAATAGCATAGTCTCTCGGTTTCCAAAAATAATGGAAGCATCTATATACATCATGTTTTGAAAAGCAATGATTTCCTTGCTGCTCTGGAAATTGAAGACAATTTTGCACAAGTCTCTGCCCTTGGAGTTTGGAGGATCACTGAAGTTGATCTCCTTTGGCCTCATGTGGTAACAGAGGGAATGTACTGAGTTGAATAGTGTCCCCAGAAGTTCATGTCCATCCAGAACCTCAGAATATGACCTTATTTGGAAATAGAGTATTTGTAGATGTAATCAAGTTAAGAAGAGGCCATACTAGATTAGAATGAGCCCTAATGCAATGATTGGTGTTCTTATAAGAAGAGGGAAATTTAGACACAGACAAAAACGCACAGGAAAGAAGCTATCTGTAGACAAAGGCAGAGATTAGAGTGATACACCTATAAGCTAAGGGATGCTAAGGATTGCTGGCAAACATCAGAAACCAGGAAAAGGTAAGGAAAGGGTCTTCCCTAGGTCTTTCAGAGGAAACAGGGCCTGGCCAACATTTTGATTTTGGACTTCTAGCCTCAAGAACTGTGTGAGAATAAATTCCTGTTGTTTTAAGGCACCTAGTTTGTGGTACTTTGTTACAGCAGCCCTAGGAAACTAATACAGGGGACCACTGCCAAGATGCTCACATAACAGGAAAAACATACAAATGTATTGACAGGTGGGAAATTTCTACAAGGGAACCACATGGCCAGATTTCACTGTATATTTCGTAAGTCTTCACATCTTTATCCTGGTATTCATTTTGTGACTTTGAAATCAGAAAATAATCTGATCCTTACCCATTGGTGAGGGATAGGAGTGTCTATAGGGGTGAGGAAGATGGTACTGCATAGCTCTCTTTTGTTAATGGAAGTTCAAGAGCTTCTGAGACACTGCATGTGAAAATAAGTTGGGCAAGAGTCAAGTCAATCTTGTCTCTAGCCAATCTTGAAAAAAAGTACTTTAATCTGAAGGCCTTTAACTAAAAACATAAGACTGAGTATCCCTTATCTAAAATTCTTGGAAGGAGAAGTCGTTTGGATTTCAAATTTTTTCAGATTTTGGAATATTTGCATTTACATAATGAGATATCTTGGGGAGGGAATCCAAGTCTACACAAAAAAAACTCATTTATGCTTCACGTATACCTTATACACATAGACCGAAGGTAATTTTTCACAACATTTTAAATAATTTTGTGCATAAGACAAAGTTTGTATATACTGAACCACCAGAAAGCAAAGAGGTCACTGTTTCAGCCACCCATGTAGACAGTCTGTGGCTGTTCAGCATCACCATCACGCTGTGCGTGGAAAAACTGTATCACACTGCAAGGAATTGTGAGAGTCTTTTTTCCCCTGGGTCCTCTGAATAAACTGTTGTGCATCTGCGTTTTGACTTCAGCCCATCACATGAGGCCAAGTGAAGACATTTACTCTTGTAGCATCACGTCAGTGCTCAAAAAGTTTCAGACTGGAGCATTTCAGATTTCAGATTTTCATATTAGGAATGCTTAACCACTATACATGTAGTAAAATAATTCTATTAAAAATTTTTGAAACTTTGTAACCATTCTGCAGGTATATGTGTCTGAGGTGAGAAAAATAGAGTCTATATTTTCTACACATTAGGAAAAAGATATAGCCACAGGAAAAAGATAAAATATAGCTTTTTGCTTGCAGGCCAAGAAGAAAGACAAAGCCTAATATTTTAATCATGTAAATAAAAGATTGTGGTTTCAAAGTCTCTTTCCACTCCTTTGTGCTGGTGAAGAAAGGGTGCCCAGGTAGCTGACTATATGTTAGGAAAAGTGCCTCAGTGATTCTATTGGGGAAACAAAGGTAGAGTTGTAGGTAAATTTAGGATGGGAGACAGGGATCTAAATTGTGGAATTAATTACATTCTGGTTTTCTAAAAGCAGCTTAAAAGAAGGATAGATGGGTCCAGAAAAACGAGAGCAGAGGAAAGATGTGAAGATGGTCTGGAAAGACAGCTTTATGGCCTGAGCAACATCATAGCTGGCTGGGTCCTGGGAAAAAAGTTGGTCAGTAAGAGATGCCCTTGAGAGGGTGGCAGAGGAATTTTAGGATGGTTATGCCTAACTAATATTTTTAGGCCATCTGCCGTGCTGAGATAAAGCCTTCTCCATTACCTTTATACCATCAGCAAATGCCTGATAGAATCAACTGCCTTATGTTAGAGATGCTTTGAGCAGATCAAAAACAGGACTGTGATTTGCATTAGGTGAACACCACAAGAGTTGGGACTCATGTGAGATTGAAAATTCAGCAGAGGAAACTCAGAACTGGGGAGGATTAAGAGATATTTAAGTTCCCTAACAATGCCCAGAAATATTGAGGAGTTAGGGGAACGTAGATCCTGGTTTTATACTGCACAGGGTGGGGCTAATGCCAGCTAATTGAATATTAAAAGTAAAGGCGAGCTTATAAACCTTGATGACATTGCACACAGCTGACATGTGAGTTACATACAAAACTGAAGTAAGGTGGTGGCTGCCAAGATGGCCAAATAGGAACAGCTCCAGTCCCAGAGAGATCAATGCAGAAGGTAGGTGATTTCTGCAATTCCAGCTGAGGTACCCAGCTCATCTCATTGGGACTGATTAGACAGTGCGTGCAGCCCACAGTGGGTGAGCCAAAGCAGGATGGTGTGGTCACCTCACCCGGAAGTGCAAGGGGTTGGGGAACTCCCTCCCCTAGCCAAGGGAAGCCATGAGGGACTGTGCCAGGAGGAACAGTGCATTCAGCCCAGATACTATGCTTTTCCCACTGTCTTCACAACCCGCAGACCAGGAAATTCCCTGGGGTGCCTATACCACCACGGCCCTGGGTCTCAAGCACAAAACTGGGTGGCCATTTGCACAGACACCAAGCTAGCTGCAGGAGTTTTTTATTTTTTATTTTTTGTTTTCATACCCCAGTGGCCAGCAAGACAGAACCATTTACTCCTCTGGAAAGGAGGCTGAAGCCAGGGAGCCAAGTGGTCTAGCTCAGCGAATCCCACCCCCATGGAGCCCAGCAAGCTAAGATCCACTGGTTTGAAATTCTTGCTGCCAGCACAGCAGCCTGAAGTCAACCTGGGGTGCTCAAGCTTGGTGCAGAGAGGGGCATCCACCATTACTGAGGCCTGAGTGGGTGGATTTTCCCTCACAGTGTAAACAAAGCCGCCCGGAAGTTACAACTGGGCAGAGCCCACCACAGATCAGCAAAGCCTCTGTAGCCAGATTGTCTCTATAAATTTCTCCTCTATGGACAGGGCATCTCTGAAACAAAAGCAGCAGCCCCAGTCAGGGGCTTACAGATAAAACTCCCCTTTCCCTGGGACAGAGCACCTGGGGGAGGGGGCGGCTGTAGTGCAGTTTCAGCAGACTTAAACGTTCCTGCCTGCCAACTCTGAAGAGAGCAACCAATCTCCCAGCACAGCACTCAAGCTCTGCTAAGGGACAAATGCCTCCTCAAGTGGGTGTCTGACCCCCATGTCTCCTGACTGGGAGACACCTCCCAGCAGGAATTGACAAACACCTCATACAGGAGAGCTCTGGCTGGCATCTTGCGGGTACCCCTCTGGGACAAATCTTCCAGAGGAAGGAACAGGCAGCAATCTTTGCTGTTCTGCAGCCTCCGTTGGTGATACCCAGGCAAACAGTCTGGAGTGGACCTCCAGCAAGCTCCAGCAGACCTGCAGCAGAGGAACCTGACTGTTAGAAGGAAAACTAACAAACAGAAAGGAATAGCACCAACATCAACAAAAAGGACGTCCAGACACAGAAACTCCATGTGAAGGTCACCAACGTCAAAGACCAAAAGAAGATAAATCCACAAAGATGAGGAAAAACTAGCATGAAAAGGCTGAAAATTCCAAAAACCAGAATGCTTCTTCTCCCGTAAAGGATCACAATTCCTTGCCAGCAAGGGAACAAAACTGGACGGAGAATGAGTCTAATGAAGTGACAGAAGTAGGCTTCAGAAGGTGGGTAATAACAAACTGCTGCAAGCTAAAGAAGCATGTTCTAACCCAATGCAAGGAAGCTAAGAACCTTGAAAAAAGGTTAGAGGAATTGCTAACTAGAATAACCAGTGTAGAGAAGAACATAAATGACCTGATGGAGCTGAAAAACACAGCATGAGAACTTTGTGAGGCATACACAAGTATCAACAGTGGAATCAATCAAGCAGAAGAAAGGATATCAGAGATTGAAGATCAACTTCATGAGATAAAGCATGAAGACAAGGTTAGAGAAAAAACAATGAAAAGGAAAAACAAAGGCTCCGAGAAATATGGGACTATGTGAAAAGACCAAACCTACATTTGATTGGTGTACCTGAAAGTGACGGGGAGAATGGAACCAAGTTAGAAAACACTCTTCAGGATATTATCCAGGAGAGCTTCCCCAACCTAGCAAGACAGGCCAACATTAAATTCAGGAAATACAGAGAATACCGCAAAGATACTCCTCGAGAAGAGTAATCCCAAGACACATAATTGTCAGATTCACCAACGTTGAAATGTAGGAAAAAATGTTAAGGGCAGTCAGAGAGAAAGGTCGGGTTACCCACAAAGGGAAACCCATCAGACTAACAGCGGATCTCTCTGCAGAAACCCTACAAGCCAGAAGAGAGTGGGGGCCAATATTCAACATTCTTAAAGAAAAGAATTTTCAACCCAGAATTTCATATCCAGCCAAACTAAACTTCATACGCAAAGGAGAAATGAAATCCTTTACAGAGGAGCAAATGCTGACAGATTTTATTACCATCAGGCCCGCCTTACAAGAGCTCCTGAAGGAAGCACTAAATATGGAAAGGAAAAACTGGTACCAGCCACTGCAAAACATACCATATTGTAAAGAACATCGACACTATGAAGAAACTGCATTTGCTAACGGGCAAAATAACCAGCTAGCATCATACTGACAGGATGAAATTCATACATAACAATATTTACCTTAAATGTAAACAGGCTAAATGCCCCAATTAAAAGACACAGAGTGGCAAAATGGATAAAGAGACAAGACCCATCTCACGTGCAAAGACACACATAGGCTCAAAATAAAGGGATGGAGGAATATTTACCAAGCAAACACCAAACACCAAAAGCAATGGCAACAAAAGCTGAAATTGACAAATGGGATATAATTAAACTAAAGAGCTTCTGCACAGCAAAAGAAACTATCATCAGAGTGAACAGGCAATCTACAGAATGGGAAAACATTTTTGCAATCTATCCATCTGACAAAGGGCTAATATCCAGAATCTACAAGGAACTTAAACAAATGTACAAGAAAAACACAAACAACCCCATCAAAAAGTGGGCAAAGGATATGAACAGACACTTCTCAAAAGAAGACATTCATGCAGCCGACAAACATATGAAAAAAAGCTCATCATCACTGGTCATTAGAGAAATGCAAATCAAAACCACAATGAGATACCACCTCATGCCAGGTAGGATGTCGATCATTAAAAAGTCAGGAAACAACAGATGCTGGAGAGGATGTAGAGAAATAGGAATGCTTTTACACTCCCACTTTTGTTGGGAGTATAAGTTATTTCAACCATTGTAGAAGACAGTGTGGCGATTCCTCAAGGATCTAGAAGTAGAAATACCATTTGACCCAGTGATCCCATTGCTGGGTATATACCCAAAGGATTATAAATCATTCTACTATAAAGACACATGCACACGTACGTTTATTGTGGCACTATTCACAATAGCAAAGACTTGGAACCAACCCAAATGCCCATTAATGATAGACTGCATAAAGAAAATGTGGCACATATACACCATAGAGTACTATGCAGCCATAAAAATGGATGAGTTCATGTCCTTTGCAGGGACATGGATGAAGCTGGAAACCATCATTCTCAGCAAACTAACGCAGGAATAGAAAACCAAATATTGCATGTTCTTACTCAGAACTGAGAGTTGAACAATGATAACATATGGACACAGGGAGGGAAATATCACACACAGGGGCCTGTCAGGGGTGGGGTGCTAGGTAAGGGATAGCATTAGGAGATATACCTAATGTAGATGACAGGTTGATAGGTGCAGCAAACCACCATGGCACGTGTATACCTATGTAACAAATCTGCATGTTCTATACATGCATCCCAGAACTTAAAGTATAATAATGATAAAAAAAAAACCTGAATTAAATGTATTTATTGTAATTCTCTTTATTTTTTATTTTTTTTAGAGACAGGTTCTCACTATGTTGCCCAGGCTAGAGTGTAGTTGTGTGATCACAGTTCATTGTAATCTCAACCTCCTAGGCTCCAGCAATCTTCCCACCTCAGTCTCCCAAGTAGCTGGAACTACAGGCACATGCCACAATGCCCAGCTAATTTTTAAGTTTTTTTGTGGAGATGGAGACTCACTATGTTGCTTAGGCTAGTCTCAAACTCATGGCCTCAAGCAATCCCTCTGCCTCAGCCTCCTAAAGTATTGGGATTATGAGTGTGAGCCACAGCACCAGGCCTGTAATTCTGTTTAAAAAGAAGTAGATTGACTTTTGCAAAAGTTTTATAAATCATAACTGTTCGCATTTGTGTAGTTAGTCAAATGCTTTATATATACTACTTGTTTAATGCTTAAAATAGTCTCATAAAATACAGAGGCCAGGCAATATTACCCCCATTTAATATATGAGGAACCAAGGGTTAGGGAAGCCCATCTTGGGTCACACAAATAATAAATGGTAAAGCAGAAGCAAGAAATCATTCCTTACAAATTATAATTAATTGCCTCTTCCACTATATCACATGACAAAGAATGTGCAAATGGCCTTAGAGAACTCAATTGGCAAGAGATTTGCATATGAAGGATTCATGAAACCATTTTCTTCACTTTCAACGAGTAATGATTCTTAAGTTCACTTCGTTCCTAAAGAATAGGGCTGACTTTCAAACCAGTTTGAGATTAAAAGGCACTGGAGAAATACAAAACCAGACATTCCGTCTTACTCCTCAAAACCTCTGTCCTCTGGTATGTAGAAGGGAAGGAAGAACAAAAGTTCACATTTCAACAGTGTTCTCTGCATCCAAGGCTTCAAAATAAAAGCAATGATTCATTTCATTTATTCACAGTATTTTTGAGTACCTTCTGTGTTCAAGACACTATGCTAAGTTCTGGCTAAAAAGTAGTTAATAAAACAAACACATTCTCAGTTCTTGTAAAAAGCTCATCTGGAAAAAATAGCCATTAAGCAACTATGCACATCAATTAACATTGTTACAATGATGATAACTCTCTAGAGGAAAGAACATTGTACTATTAATATAAAAACTGACAGGAAAGACTCAGTCTAGACCACAGGTAAGTCAATGAAAAAAGTCCTGAGGAAGTGACATTTGAACTGAGGCACATGGGTGAGCAGGAGTCAGTAAGAAGGCAAAAGTGGACAGTGTGTGCAAAGGCTTTAAGGCAAGAAGAAGGTTTTGTATCTGAGTAACAAAAAACAAGCTGGTTTGACTAGAACATGTTGAGAAGAGGTTAGTTACATTGGATATCGGGGAAGAAAATGGGGACAAGGCCTTGTGGCTACTGAACCAGACAGCCCTTCAAGAGTACCATGTCTGCCTTACGGAGGATGGATAGGAGGAGGAGCATGAGAGGATGTGGGGAAACTGGTCCAAAGGAGAGATCTTGGTGATTTGGATGGAGTAGTAGCAATGGAGATAGAGAAAAGAGCATGAATTTGAGATATTCTTAGAATTCAGAATCAATATAAGTTTGGTGAGTGACTAAAAGTTCCAGGTGTTAGGAACTGAGGTATCAAGGATGACTTCTCTGGCCAGGTGCGGTGGCTCACACCTGTAATCCCAGCACTTTGGGAGGCCGAGGCGGGTGGATCACCTGAGGTCAGGATTTCAAGACCAACCTAGCCAACATGGAGAAACCCCGTCTCTACTAAAAATACAAGAAATGAGCCAGGCGTGGTGGCAGGCGCCTGTAATCCAAGCTACTCGGGAGGCTGAGGCAGGAGAATTGCTTGAGCTCAGGAGGCAGAGGTTGCAATGAGCCGAGGTCATGCCATTGCACTCCAGCCTGGGCAACAAGAGCGAAACGCCACCTCAAAGAAAAGAAAAGAAAAGAAAAGAAATTTTTTCAGGTTTCCAGTTTAAGTAGCTGAGTAGATAAAGCTTACATTTATGGAAAGAGATAGAGAAGCTGAGAGAAAGAGTAGATATAGCTGGAGAGTGGTGAGATATGGAAAAGAAGAACTCACTCACAGCTATCTTAAATTTGATATACACAGAATACATCCAAGTGGAGACTGTCAAGTAAGTAGATATTGATTCTGGAGGCTATGAGAGATGTTTGATCTGCGTAAAAAAATGTGGAGAGTTATTGACATTTATATAAGGCTTAAGACAATGGAAATGGATGCAAAAGCTTAAAGGGAAGAAGGATCAAACCTTGCAGGTGACAACACGAAGGCATAGCAAGAACAGATCCAGTAGGTAAATAAAAACAAAAGCCAGATGCAGTGGGTAGAAAAGGGAATGGAGGTGGAATAGTAAAGTAAAATGTTTGGAGGATGTTTTGAAAAGGGAGTGGTGTTGATGCTCTTGGGAGAAATATTTTACTAGTTATCAAGATGTGGAAGATTTGTCTGACATAGTACTCTTTTTTCCTACGAGTATTGGATTCACCTTAACGCAATGAGGAAGAAAACACACAAGAATAATCACGGGATTCTACTAAGAAACCACCATGCTAGGCAATATCATACCTGATTCCACATCAAGAGAGTATTTATCAATAGCCAAGTTCATGGTATTGTAGGCAGCGGTACAAAAATCTTCCAGAATCATGTACACCGCAGTGTTGACATTAGGAGGGACAGAATTGGCAAACTTCATTCGGCTGTTCACCACAATGCTGCCATTTCTGAAGTTGAGGATTTCTAAGTTCTGGAATCCCGTGAGATTTGACTGGAGATAAGGAACCAGCTACAACACACAAAAAGTGGTAAGTTTATTGACGGCGTTTCACATTTTGTTCAATACATACCCAAACAAAACAAAACAAAACAAAAACACAGGTAAGACCCTGCCTCACTTTTCCTAATTGTATTTTATCTACATTTAAACTGTTAATTAACAAAAGTATAAATTAGGAATGATTTGACAGTATAAACTAGAAATGCTATGCGATTTTCATAGTGATATTTAGGAATCCCATGGAATTCATACATAGTTTTAGACACTCAGAGAGTTTATTCTCTGTTTCACTGAAGGATCCCAACAGTGAAGGCGACATAGGTACCCACAAAACATTAGCTTCACAGTAAAATGTGAAAAGAAGTGTCAAACTTATTGTAGTCCCATAATTCATGAAAACAATCTTCCTTGTAAATTATCACATCATTCTCATGCCACTTTTGTGTTTTCCATTTCTTACATGTCTTACTGTTTTCTTTCCAACCCTAGGCCATGATACTATTTGTGAATGATAGGAAATGAATGTTCACAGCAGATCACACTTTCCCTGGCTCAGACTTTGTGTGCTAGAGGGGAGGAGGAGTGGGTCATACACAATTATTCACTAGCGCCCATGTTTCACTTTTTGTGCTTACCAATTCTAAGAATCTTTGCTCCAGGGCTTTATACTCCAAAGAGTTCTTATTAAACAGATCTTCTGAAAACATCATGTTAGTCACTCGGAGGCTGAAGAAAACCACCAAAGCTCCTGAAGTCTGGGTATAACTCAAGGCATCTCCTCCTTCTGTGGGCCAAGCCACACTAACCATCTCTGTGGAGTGAACACTTGTAGACATTTCCACATAACTACCAACCTTGCCATTTTGCTCTTGGACTAGCTCAGGCTGATAGTAATCTGTGCCTATCCGGTCCAGTTCTAATGAAATATCCTGTACACCCATAATTACTTCATCCTCTAGCAGGGTGGAGATTGTGGTTGGAGGCAATTTGGTAGACTGTGTCACAGAAGCTTTCAACCAGAGTCTGTCAGTACTCTGTGGTGTACTTGCCAATGTGTCTCTGGACAATTTCTCTAGGGAAGAAGTTCTTGTCGAAACTCTCTCTGATTCTGGCAATATAGTCCACAAAGGTTGCATATCTGGCTTTACCATTGAAACCTCGCTGTCAAACCATTCATAGTTGGATGACTCGGTAATTTGTTCCGTATCCTCCCTTAGGATGGCATCTGCCTGATCTGATATTTCAGTAGAGGCAGAGATTGCTACAGATGTCAATATAAGAGGTGCTTTGGTAACTGAGTAATCATCAACACCAGGTACTTCTGATATGTGCTTGGGGAGGGTTAGAGATGCAGATTCAGTTGCAGTATCTGCGAAGATGGGCACAGCAGGCCCACTAAGAGGCTCTTCCTCTGGGAAGTGTGTGGATCTATCATCATGTTCATATTTTGAGTGCTTACTAATTTGGTCTGTGGAATCCATTTTGTCAACTAAAACTAGCTTCTCGTCTTCAATCTCAGCTGGCAAAAGTGAATCGTCATCTTCAAGCCATGGCTTGGACAGTGGTTCAGTGCTCTTCTCTGATGAAGTCTCACTCCATGGCCAAGTAATCAGATCTACTTTTTGCCCTGATCCTGAACCTAAACCACTGTCAAGTATTAACTCTTTTTCCATGGATGCATCTGGCAGGAAAGGGCTCACTTTTAATTGATCTTTGACTTTGGAGGTCAAGGAGTCCAAGCCAAAAGGTATAGAAGAGGTCAGATACGGTGAAGATGTTAAGGACACATCAGAGTCTTCCATGGATGGTATTGTTTCTTTTGGCACAGGTTGAGTGAATGAACTTGAAGGCAATGAATCAATAGAAAGAAAATCTTCTGACTCTTCAACATTGGCTAATCCTGAAAATAAAGTTTTCCATTAATTAATCTACAGAGTTGCCAAAATATATTCCTAGTTCTTCTAGTTCTTCTAATAAAATTAGTTTCCTATTTTTTCCCTGTGAAGTTAACAGGGGCAATTGTTGACTTTTGTTTTTCTATATCTAGCAAACAAAAGGAAGATCTGATAACATGTTTGTAATATGGGACAGTCACTCATGAATATTATCTCCTTCTTGAGGATGACAAGACCTTGACTATTGAAATAATCTTCAAACGCTTGTTTTTTTTAATTCCATGAAAATAAAGAACTGCTAGTAGTAATTTTGATTTGAAAAAATCCAGCAGTCATTTAGGAGGAAAATTCCCTGAACATTGTGTTTCTCTTTGAATTCTCATTTTCCCTGTTATGTTTATTGTCTATTATCCTTCAGATTCACCCAATATTCACAATCCTGAATTCATTATTTATATATTTGCTCATCTTCCTCTTTTCACATGTAAACTCCATTTCTAAGTCACATTTATTTTTCCTCTCCTCCACAACATCTAGATCATCTATTTCATTTTCACTTCTTTATCTCTGCTGTGGCTGCCATGATTTAGTTTCTTCCCTTCACAATACTACTACAAGCAAGAATCTTTAGACTTGGCCCCCACAACTAATTGTATTATAACCCAGTTGAATAATCTTCTTTGATACTATTTATTACTCCAATATTTAAGTAAAGTGGTTATTTAATAGTAGTAGCAGTCATTTAACTAAACTATATACCCTTCGATATGACCTTCAAAATATCTGTTAATTGATCCCCACCCCAGTTCCCCAAGTTTATTTCTTATTATTTACCTATTTGGACTCTCCATTCCAACAAATTAAATTTGATTGTTTCCTCTCACAAACAATTTTACCAAGACATTTTACCCCTAATGAATACTACTATGTTTTTTTCATAGCCATAGTCTCTTCCTCTCTCTAAAAACCCTGTCATCAGATACAACAAGAAGTATGAAAAGCGATTAAAGTTTCTCACCATCTTCTACCAAGTGAGATCCAGAAGTCCTTTCCTCAGAAGCCACAGGCAAGCCAGTCTGAAGCACTGCCGGGGTGACAGAATGAAGAGTCAAGCTGCTAACCTCTAAAACCTCTGGGGAAGAACTGAGGCCCATCTTCGAGGGAAAGGCTAATTTGTGTGTAGACACTAAATCACCCAAAGGACTTTCTGACCAGAGTTCCCTGCCAGTGGCTGAGGGAGGACCAGAGCTGAAATCAAGTGGTGGAATACTGCTGGTGGCGGATTCATCTGCTGAGGGCCATGCAGCTTGAAAGGTATTATCCTGGGGGGAAAAAAAGGCTAAATCATATCATAGATAAAAGAAACATATAAAAAGTGATTTTAAATACCACCTATCTGTCTCTATATTCCCAGATTTTCTAGGGACAAGGAGGCAGTGTATTAATAGTATTGGGAGTAGGGGGAGACATGGGCTCCAGAATCAAACAGATTTATAGTCAAATTCCAATATCTAGAGAAAAACTATATCACCTCTCACCTGAAAAGGAAGGACAGATGAGGTAACATATTTTAAAGCCCTCAAACAAAATGAATTTATGAGAGAACATGTTTTTTTTTTTCTTTAGATGGTTCATTTTCCTCTGTGTTTTTAGCTTAAATGACTTTAAATACATAGAAGTTACTGTTATCTGTAACTTGTTGGCAAAGATCTAAGTCCATTGCCCACAGCAGGAAAGAACAACTGGCAATTTTATTCATCATTCTGAAAAGATAATTAGTTAATGAAGGCCCTCTAGTCTGGTCAGAAATGTCACCACAACAAAATGTAGTCTGGTTACCTCAAATGAATAGCCACTCCTGTAAAATGGTATCACACTTATGAAACATAAACAATTTCCTCTTTCTAGTGATGTTTTACTAATGTACTACTAATCTTATCTTAAAATGTAGTTCAGAAATGGAGAAGTATACAGAAACACAAACCTTGAACATGTTAATTATTTAATTTTATGAAGAACTGTCTATGTAAATGTACAATAATCAGCCAGCCACAGTGGCTCACGTCTATAATCCCAGCACTTTGGGAAGCTGAACCAGGAGGATCGCTTGAGGCTAGGAGTCCAGTCCGGGTAATATAACAAGACCCCATCTCAACAACAACAAAAAATTAGCTTAGCCAGGCATGGTGGCACACACCTGGAGTTCTAGCTACTTGGGAGGCTGAGGGAGGAGGATCACTTGATCCTGGGAATTCAAGACTACCGTGAGCTTTGATCAACCCACTGCACTACAGCCTGGGCTATAGAGCAAGACGTCGTCTCAAAAAAAAAAAAAAGTTTAACAATACTGCTAAGAGGTAAAATGGCCACGGTATTTGGCAGGAGTTTATATAATTTATTCTGGATTCTGAATAACAAAGATAGAGAAGTACAATCCACATGGAAAAAACTCATAAAATATATCCTGGATATATGAAAACTGAAAAAGGAAAAGAGAAAAGAACAATCCTTTTCAGTCCTGAGAAGGTATTTGAGGTCGGGTGTGGTGGCTCACGCCCTTAATCCCAGCACTTTGGGAGGCCAAGGCAGGTGGATCACCTGAGGTTAGGAGTTCGAGGTCAGCCATGACCAACATGGAGAAACCCCATGTCTGCTAAAAATACAAAATTAGCTGGGTGTGGTGGCACATGCCTGTAATCCCAGCTACTTGTGAGGCTGAGGCAGGAGAATCACTTGAACCTGGGAGGCAGAGGTTGCGGTGAGCCAAGATTGCACCATTGCACTCCAGCCTAGACAATGAGAGCAAAACTCCGTCTCAAAAAATAAAAATAAAAAGGTATTTGAATCACATGGAAGCTTTTGAAAAACACCAATTCCCAGGGCTGACACTCAGAAATGTTAACTTAATTGGTCTGGGAGGAGAACCTAGACATGGGTACTTGTAAAAGTTCTCTAGTAGAGGAAATGGCTGGATCATGTTCTGGGCATAATATTCCAGCCTGTGTTTCTAATATACTTCTTCAGTTGCTAAATGATTTTATTTCTTATCAACTGGAACCTTTAAGAAATTTCCCATATTTATAAGTCTATCAAAAGACTAGAATTCATGTTATACCTATGAACAAAATGAAAACTACGAATAAGAAATGCTGAATCTAGCCTCCTCCCCCCACTCCAGGAGACTCCTATCAGCAATAGTAAATTTGCACTGACAGTCTCAACCCTAATATGCTTTTTGAACAAAGCACACAGTTTTAGGGTGGCTAACTAGAGTTCAGTCTATGGCCATGAAATAAAACAGAACATACTGGCCTATGAAGACAGCTAACCCAAAACAAGGTGATATGGTTTGACTGTGTCCCCACCCAAATCTCGAATTTCCACATGTTGTGGGAGGGACCTGGTGGGAGGTGATTGAATCATGGGGGCAGGTCTTTCCCATGCTGTTCTCGTGATAGTGAATAAGTCTCATGAGATATGATGGTTTTATAAAGGGGATTTTCCCTGCACAAGCTCTCGGCTCTTGTCTACCACCATGTGACATGCGCCTTTCACCTTCTGCCGTAATTGTGAGGCCTCCTGAGCCACGTGGAGCTGTAAGTCCATTAAACCTCTTTCTTTTGTAAATTGCCCAGTCTCAGGTATGTCTTTATCAGCAGTGTGAAAACAGACTATTACACAAGGCCTAATTAGTCTTTTATGCTTTGTCTTCACAGTGCCCCTTGTCTCTCTGTCAAAGAGCTGTGTGAGAAGGCTTTGAACTATACACTCTCACAGTCACAGATGGCAAGAAACCACCAGGCATGTCCTACTTTGTCCCTTCCCCTAGTGACAAATGCACAGGAAAGATGGTAATAACAGAAGGTCATTGGTTCTATAGAGAGTTACCCACAGTTTCATCTACCATCTTTAAACTAAAAGCACTCTGTCAAACAATCTAATTTTCTTTTGTGGAACTCAGTTACAACATCACTTCCTGCCTTGTCCATGTGTTTTCATTGGTTCCTATTTTAAGTGGGTCACCATGCTGATTCTTCTGTATTTGTCACCACCACTTCAGATCCTTCTCTTCCTGCCCTCTGCCCTAGGAGGCTGACCCTGTGATCTGCACCACCCTTGCAAATGCTGCCTTGCATTTGTTTTCTGTTTCAGTTTGGCCAACGGGAAGCATAAGCAGATCAAAGGACAGGGGGAAGAGAGGTCAAGGTATGTCTTCCCTGCTTCCTCCAAGCCTCAATACTATGTGTCTAGCATAGTTGTGCTTCTCCCTCCACAATTACAGCTCCAGCTGTCCATGGGCTCTTGTAACAGCATTTCCTCCCCTTCCTCTGTAATCCAGTGGATGGTAGTGGTAATTGCTTCCCACTGTTGTTAGTCTCTGCATACCTCAACATTCTTTTTATGCTCCCTTAAGCCTATCCACATCTCCATTAGTAGATTCTTCTAGATGATTCTGTTACTGCTGAGACCCTGGATGAGTGATATTATGCAAAGGTGCCATCGTTTTATAATATACTTCATTTAAAAATCCATTAAAGTTTAAGTCATTTCTGTCAAAAAGTGTTAGACAATCCAAAATGAAATATAAATGCCCAGCAAATAAGGAATGAGAATCACTTAAAACAACAACATGAACCAAAAATGATATCATTCTGGCTAAATATAAATTTAGCCAGAAAATAAAAATCTGGAAAGGAAAAAGGAGAGTGATAAAAAGTATATGATGCAATGTTAGCCAACATTTTTGGCAATGTAGCTTTGGCTAAAAAAAAAAAAAGAAAAGAAATAGAAGCAAGATATATCTAGGAATTAGACTGGAGTCTAATAACCAAATCTCCTGAATCTGTTGAAGTGAAATGTATGAGAGAAAAAGCAAAACATCTGTAAAGAAAGAGGAAGCCAGAGGCCATCATCAAATGACTAGATACAATTGCAAAACAACCTATAGAGAAAGAGAAAGATCTCAGGACACAAAATTCCCTCTTGGGGAATCTCCTAACAGAAGTGCACCTGAGGATAAGAAGACATGTTTCATGATTCAGGACAAAAAAAAGAAAAAGAAGATCTAATTGGAGAGATGACTTCTGGCATTTTTCTAGTAAACTTTAAGAGCATGCAAGTCTGGGCAACAGAGTAAAACTCTGTCTCTACAAAAAACATAAAAAAATAACTGGGTGCCTTGGTGCACTCCTATATTACATTCCTATAGTACTCTGGAGGCTGAAGCAGGAGGATCACTTGAACCCAAGGAGTTTGAGGCTTCAGTGAGCTATGATCACACCACTGCACTCCAGCCGGGGTGACAGAGCAATACACTATCTCAGAAAACACCATGCAATTACCAGGAGTAGAGTTAACCTTACATTACTCTATTCAGTAGAGGTGGCTTACAATTGCTGACCTGTGTGCAGAGTGCTCCTACATAACTTACCACCAAAGAGAATAAAGCTGGTTCATATTTCTGCCTAGAGGGTCTAAGTTATTCTGAGTCCTCACGAACAGAGATAGAGCAAGAGTTTATTTCCAGAGAAATGGAAGACAACAAATTAAAGTCCAGAAAGTGAAAGGCAAAAAAGTTAAGTAAAAACACCAGCTCTTGTCTTGCCAAAGGCTCGTGTGCTTTATGAGGCCATCCTTTGGCTTGTAAAAATCTTATGTTGGGAAGAGGGGCTGAGCATGCACATGTATGTGAACATAACAAAATTATCACATTTTACACTTAGAAGGACTCAAGAACACATGTAGTATAACCATGCCTATTAAAGAGAGGGAACTGAGGATCATAGAAGTGAAATGCTCAAGGACACACAAAAAAAGAGAAAAAAAAAACAGACTGGAAGCAGCCAAGTCTCTAGATTTCTCAGTGCCAGTGCTTTTCCCACTAACAGCTATTCATCCAGAGGTCTCTACAAGTGTATATTCCCAAGTGGTAAAAGGATTCTCAGAGGAGAAACTAGAGCAAACAGACTTGGCAGTCCATGTGCTCATTTGGGTTAACATATCCCACAGGTTTATAAAACCCAGGTCAACACAGATGGAGGGAGTGTGGGCAGCCATCTCCTAATATTTATCTGCTCTATGGGATATGGAGGCTGCTTACATAGAAAAAAAGTTTCTAGCCTTCCCCTTTATTTTTCTAGGACTGAAAATTACATTTGTAGTCAGGGAAAAGAAGGCCATTTGCTCAATACCAAGTTCTGTTCTTCAATAAAGTAGTTACAATGATGATGATCATTCCATAAGAGGGAATTAACTTTATTCCTTTTAATTATATAAAACTACTTCCAGATATGTGTTAAAGTTACTCATATATTCTTGCAAATTCCAAATGTACTTTACAGAAAAACTCAAGTGAGATAGCTTAAGCCCTTCAAGCCATGCTTAAGAAATTGAGTTTTATCAGATGGCGCGCATAACCTGACACACCTTAGGAAAGCAGCTGAATCCTCAACGAAAAAGAAATCCTCAAAGAGTAATATACCGTTTCAGGGTATCTGTAAACAAAATGCCTTTTCACTTCATAAAAAATTAAAAGTGAAACAATATATAAACTCTTTTCAAAAGTCAAGTCACAGACAACATAAAATGTGAAAGTAAACAACTTGACTTTTCAAATAAAGAAGAAAGACCATCCCTTCCAAATAAGTATTCCCTAAAAACTGGCATGGCAATGAAGCTTTCTTATACATTTTGAAAAGTTAACACATACATGCCAGGAATAGCCCTTCATTAATTTTTCTATCCATAGATGTTCCCATAGTAACAAATTTAACTTATGCTTTCTTTCAGTTCAGTGTAGTATATTGACAACTGTATTATATTGGCCAGTCTCATTTCTGCTACTGCCAATTGAAAAGCTTGTTAGTCCTAAAGAAAGCACACTGTACAAGTGATTTTCCAAGTCAGGGTGCCAGAAAGGTGTCAAATTCCATTTCCCAACATTCCTAGCTCTAAAATAACATTTTTTTTTACTCTTTGAATAAAGCCTTTATTACTAATAATAAAAACAATAAAATGATTAGTAATATAATTATTGCAGCATTGTATATAAAATAATTTTTTAAAATAAAATCTAGGGGGGGAACCCACCTCACTTCTATGGTAGAGTAAAATCTTGCTAACAGTTGGCAAGGGTGTGAAGAAAGGGAGGGAAGAAATAAATTAAAAAGAAAGTAATAACTAGACATTTCTAATTAATCATTCCTTGTTTTCATGTCTTATCATCTCCCATTAACATTCTAATGTTTCCTTAAATTGTTAATGAATGCCCTACAGTAATCACTATTCAAAAAAGTAATGAGTTGGCATAAATGCAAATGAAAGCACTGCAACATAAATGAACAAGTGAGCCTACTGGTGCTTGCTATCATTAAGGGGCAGCCACAGCCAAGCTCCAGCCACTTTCTGCCACAAGGGAATATGAACTTAACAGTAGCAGATCTTCCTGGTATTCAAAAGAAGCCAGAAATCTGCATTTTTATGTAAAAATCTCCTAGTTTTAAAATATTGACTTTTTTTTTTTAATTTGGTCCCAAGCTGCATGTCTATAGTTGGATCCAGCTAGTCTCCAGTTTACATGCTCTGGCTTATATAGAAATTCTCATCTTCACAATATAATTCTAAAATATCATCACAAAGCTTCTCCTGTGGTTAGAGAATGTGATTAAAAGCGGGAGAGTCGTGGTGCTGTCATCGCTCCCTGTACCCTGGATCGACCTCTAGGACAATGTCTGCATCACCTTGTTTAGAAATCTGTCTACTACCACCAGACTAGAAATTTTTGTAGGCAGAGCCACACCTTATTTGTCTTAGTTTCACAAGCGCTTGGCACATAGAAAGCACAAAACAAACATACTTGAATGAATGAATAAGTGAAGGAATAAATACACACCAAATGAATGTACTCTCTGTAAATCTCTTCTAATCTATTTTGTCCAATATGTAACTCAGTGAAAAGATTGTTTTTAGTAATTCTACATTGCAATAATGAGTTACTCTGTAACCTAGTAGAAGAAATGGCTGCAGAGATTAATGGTTATATGAATTAAGGGCAGGCTTTCTGAATTTCCATCGCTCCATTAAAGTCGAGAAACAAGTAATTCAAATAGCTGATATGAGACAGAAAATAAATTTTCAGAGGGAAGAAAAGCAAGGAATGTCGATGAGAAGGGAGTCCCCTTACTGTTTCTATGTGATAACAAAAGATTCCTGTATTCATTGTAGACAGGTAATTCTGTAGTGGTTTGTGGTTGTAGATGTTATCATTGTTGTTTAAACTATGCTGTTTCTTTCCTACTGTATAACTCCCTACAAGTGAAGTGGCAAGTGGAGGTTTAAGGGGAAGAGGAATTCCTAATGCAGCTGGGTGGTAAGAACAAAAAGGAAAGTTCGTCCCATGCTGTTTCTGTGCAAGCGGGAGTTTTCAGTCCAGGTTACAAGGAGACCTGATTTAGGGTCCCTGTCATCCGTCAGCTAGCAGATATGCTTCTTTCTCTCCCTTCCGTACACACACTGTTCTATGTGCTTCACAGTGTAACCTTTTTTTCACTATAATCATTGAAACAAAAAATCTACGCTCTATACCTAGTACATCAATTTATCATCTTGGCTATAAAATCTATTTCTGGGTAACTCTCAGAGAACAACTCAGCGGGTACTTAATAGCTTAATTATCACCGAACAAGTAGGAACCATAAATAAGTTTTCTACCCTGTGTGGAATTTGGCAATGCAGACTTTATTTCACCACTGCAGAAGGCTTCAATTTTCTGAACCAACACTTGGTACCTATGAGCTGACACCTATGAGTAATGGTCTAGGGATGATGCAAGAGAATAATTGAAATGAGAACAGCTTGGGAAATGTATAATGCCAAAGTAAGCAGGTGAGGGAAGAAAGAAGAGAAGCTTGAGGGCCTAGTTCTAGCATAAAATATAAAAACATACCAGAATAGATGATGGCGTTGCCTGAAGACTTGAACTTTGGGTGTTCCAAACTAGATCTTCAGTTTGGTGACGCAAAACTCCTCTCACTGAGGAAAGAACAACATTAGAGAACATTTTTAGTTGAGGCCGTACTGTATTTGAGGTGCAGGGACAACTGAAAGCCAAGTTCTTCCTCTTCATAGTTTAGATTTTAGCAGAACATACGGGACACACTTACTTAGAAAATATTTATTACTTTATTCAGATATTTTATTTATATTAGCACAATCTGCCTGAATTATAAGAATCTAACATAAAATAAAGATTCTTCCCATTATTACATTTAGGACATCCTCTATTACTTCCTTTCCTTTCTCAAGTCAGTTTTTATTCTGTTCAAGATTCCTATGAAGCGCTTATTTTTAAATTAATTTTTAAGTAAAAAAGTTGTACTAAATTTCAATTCATTTGGTTTATGCTAAGAATGGTAGAAAAGTATGCAAACATAATTGCCTTTTGGGAAGAAAGTACCTTTGAAAACTGAGCTAGGACACCAAAAATCTTTATCACTGTAATGATATTAAAGAGCAACATAGAGAGTAGATTATATAATTTAATTCAACAAAAATTTAATGAATCCTTGCTAGTTACCACAGACTTCACCAAAGTTGAGGTTATAAACATTAATAAAGCCAAGTTTCTCTTCTGGAAGCATTGCATATATCAGGGAAATAAACACAAATTCTAAAACAATGTAAGGGGCATATATACAATGTATGGTGACACAGACAAAGAAGCAGCTGATTTTGCCCACAGGGGAGAGAAAATCAATAAAAGCTAAAAAGAAGGGATTGCCAGGAGAGTGATCTGGTGTATGCAACCAAAAATAGAAGTAGAGTCTCTTTATCCACCTGTTCTCACTGGCCTGACATAACAGGAATCAAGCAAAGGTCAAAAACCCTATTTGGCTTACGTATTTTCCAAAATTTTTAAAAACTGTGTATACAATTATCTTGTCTCCTATGAAAAATAAGCTCCACAAGATCAAGAAGTGATATGGTTTGCCTCTATGTCCCCACCCAAATCTCATGTTGAGTTGCGATCCCAAGTGCTGGAAGTGGGGCCTGGTGGAAGGTGATTGGATCATGGGGGCAGATTTCCTCTTTGCTGTTCTTGTGATAGTAAGTGAGTCCTGATGAGATCTAGTTGTTTAAAAGTGTGTGGCACTTCTCTCTCTCCCTCTCTCTCTCTCTCTCCCTCTCTCTCTGTCTCTTCCCCTGCCTCCCTTCTGCTCCACCATGGCAAGACGTGCTTGCTTGCCCTTCACCTCTTCACCTTCTGCCATGATTTTAAGTTTCCTGAGGCCTTCCGGCCATGCTTCCTGTACAGCCTGTGGAACTGTAAGTCAATTAAACCTCTTTTCTTCATAAATTACCCAGCCTCAGGTTCTTTACAGCAGTGTGAGAATGGACTAATACAAGGAGGATCATATCTTTTGAGATAATGATCAAGTTACATAGAAAGCTGCCACCATTCAGAACTCTGAAGTTGGCCTGACAATAGAAATAAACTTTAGAGACTAACTTCTGAGTAATTGAAATATACATCGAATGAAAGCCTAAGGCACTTGAATTAGTTGGTATTAGATATTGTAAAGCTTTTGTTGAACTTGCTTACAAATTCTAAGAAAGTCGTTTACCTCTTTTCAGGACACCTTTATGAAAGTAGTTCCACCCACAGGCTCCACACAAAAGGAAGATCTTGCAATACTGTTTGTGGATGTCGTTTCCTAAGCAACCTCTGTTTATTGTAGACCTTAATCTTCATGCCATTCTCCTACCACTCCAGTTACTGACCTTGGTGTTTGCACCTTCTGCTCAATGTCAGTTCTTAACCCACTTAGGTCATGATCTCCTAACTATATCTTTTCTCTGTCTGATCCCAATATCCTGATGCCTAGAATCTTCTGCCCATATGCCGTCCCTATGGTTAGCCCCAGCTAATCTCTATTAGCATTGCCAGAGGGACTTCAGCAGTTTCAGATTATAACAAGCTTCTTATCTGTTCACTGTTTTATCTAGCCCTAGTATTCCAGCAGAGATTCAACAATGACAAAGGAGTATATGAAGAAGTGAGCGCAGGATACCTACTCCAAAATATAAAGGCTCCCTAATGTTTCAGAATGAATGGTCCTATACCACTCTCCTCCACTGAAGAGAGTGCTTCTCCATCTTAAAGTCCTATGTAATTCATATAAAGCCCAGACCACTTTGTGACCCTGTCCCAGCAGAGTGTCACATTAAAAAAAAAGGTTAGTCCAGCAGCCAAAATAAGTTGAAAGCAATGTAAAGTTTTGGTCTGGAAAAAAGAAAGAAAGAAAAGAGAAGAAAAGAAAAGAAAGAAAGAGAGAGAGAAAGAAAGAGAGAGAGAGAGAAAGACAGAGGCAGAGACAAAATCTTATTTGGGAAAAAAGAGATTAAATCACATGCAGTAAAATCTTATTAAAAATTTTTTCTCTCCCTTTCCCTTTCTCACTTTCTCTGTCTCTTTCACACACACATATATACACAAATACACACACACACACACACACACACACACACACACACAACTGCCTGGAAAGACAAGACTCTTCTTTGTCTCTCTAAGAGTTCTCCTTCCCTACCTTGCCTTTTAAATCTACTATTTTCTTTGATTATTAATTTTCTGATCTTCCTGTGTAAATCCAACAAGCCTCTCTGGCTTCTCTAGTGTCTATTTTTGTTCATTTGTTACACACACACGCACGCACACACACACACGCACACACACACACACGCACACACACACACGAACACGGCTAGGTAGTAGCTGCCTGAAAGGACAGGACAGAGGCTCTTTTCTCTTTAAAATGTGTGGCAGCTACAGAGGCTGTAAAAATGCATCATTAGTATTGCCTCACTTGTAGATTTTCCTCCTCGGCAGCTGGTATTTCTCCCATGCTGTCACTTCAGTAATGCATATTCCACTGAACATTTTAAAAGCTAAACTACCAATGAGTAAAGAAATCATGGAGAATAGAAGCAAATGCAAAGTAGCAAGTGAGTTAGCAGGATACCGTGGCCCTGATGAGTTAAGATGCTGCATACTAGTAGCCAGAATCTTAGCAAGTTTTAAGTCCAAGGTTGACTGGGCACCCTGTAGCCTCCAAATCCAGGTTAAACACCCTCTTCTTCACGATCTGTCATATCCACCTGTTCATTATGGATCATAACAGGATCTCCACAGCGATCCGAATTTAAAGTCAGTATTGGATTATCCGGGATTCCGCACGGCACCCATTATCACTTCTTCTTTGACCTAGATCTCCCATTGCCTTTCTTGAGCTCTTCCTTTTTTTCTACACTCTGATTTTTAAGCCTTTACTAGCTGACTTACCTCAGAGAGTTCATGTCTCAGTTGTCAGGGAAGCATTATAGCCTATTTCAGTACATACTACCAAGTGCTACTTTCCTTTTTCTTATACTTTGCTCCTATTTCTCTAAACTATTTCTAACTGCCACTTTCCACACTCTGTGGCCTTTTGTCTAAAAATATTCCAGAAAGCCCCTGATTAATCTATCCAAAAGTGCTGCACGGCTAAAGCTCCATTCATATCAGGTTGACTCCTGTCTCATAAAGTCTAGAGAATGGTCAGAACCTTATATATTTTGGGAAATTAGTTTACACCAGAGCGTACTGGAAAAGAAACTATACAAGGACTTCATGATGGATATGAAACTCACCATTGATAAGCTGCAGGGAATCAGGATCTGGATTCAAGGAAGAGTTCCCCAGCAAAAAATTCTGCTGCAATGTCTCAGCAATATAATCTCTGAAGTTACTGATTGTATAAACAACAGTGGGTTTATCGTCCAGTTCCACAAGGCCATGGTTTTCCACCTTGTTGGAGTGAAGGCTGATGAGGTCCCAGGTGGTATTGCTAATGGCCTCACCGTTGAAGGTAACTGCATAGTAAACATCTACGCCACTATGGATGGAAAGAGAGAACAGATTAGGTTCAGCTAAGGAAGCACAAAGAAAGGATCATTGAACCCATGAAGAAACAAATATTGGACCCAGAGGGGGAGTCTCAAAGAGCATGGATTCCATCACTTTTCTCTGAAAACCCTGGACAACCTTTTGCCATCCTCTCCTCCTTCCCAGAGAATGAGGGGTCATAGCTCTAAGAATAGGGAAAAGAATTGTAAGGAGGCCACAGAGGCAACCCTACAGAATGATCTGAGCATCTTCTTCCCCTGCGTTCTCACTTCTTTCCTCTTTCAAAGGTAAGTCCTCCGTCTTCACTGTCAACCTACTTCTTCTTTTCCTATTAGCATGTCCCCCCCTGCCTTTTTAAAAACAGTCTTTCTAATTCCTCTTGACAGTGCAAAATCCTCTCACATCACTTCATTGTTGTTGTTAGATGAATTATGTACTGAAACATAGTTATCTATTGTGGTAGGAAAATTATGAAAAACTTGGTACTAAAGCAAATTGATGATTATTTTCCTTTAAAATGTTGTGCTGGAGTATTTTCTAATATGACAATTCTTTCAGAAGACATACTTTGGTTTGATAACCCAGACAATTTACAGTTCTATAAAGTTTAAGACTAAATTGTAAAAACTATTATGAAGTATTTTTTTTCTTGGCCTAGTAGGAAAAAAATCTCTAAAGTTATATTTTACTACCCTCCAGGGCATTAACCAATTTTGTATGCAACTTAGTAATCTGTTCCGAATTGACTATATGAATTTCTCTTTTTCAGATACTCTAGAAACAAGCTCTCTCTCTCTCTCTCTCTCTCTCTCTCTCTCTCTCTCTTTTTAAAGCTAACTCCCTTATTAGTGAATTATGTAAAACTTCAACAAGTACTAACAAACAGCACTTGTCTGGGAATTAGGCTTTTTCACCATCAACCTTTCCACAAGCAAACAAAGAGGAGACTTCTTGGAACACAGGACAGAAAGACAGAAAATAAATAAGTATGAGTTGATGTGTTGACATTTTCTTAACTAGTCTTTTGGAGAAATAACATCAGAACATAAAATTTTAAACCAAATAAAAATACTCCTCTAGACTCCAACTCAGATTTCTCTAACTAAAAGCTAACAGTTTGTAAGTGCTGATAATGTGACAGGTATTTTACATGCTTTATCTCATTTAATTTTCATAATCACCTGATGAAAGATATTTTAGCTTCAGAATATTGTTAAGGAAACAATATTCAAGCCCTTAGAGCAGTTAAAAGACTTCCTTTAGATTTCATAACATGTAATATGTGGCAGAGTCATAATTTCAACACAGATCTGTCCAACTCCAGCCCCTACATTCTGAACTACTATGCTACCCTCTCAGTAGCTTTAATTAAACTATTACCCAAAAAAGTAATTATGAGGACAGCTCAATACCAGTCATCACTGTGGCTTCCAGCCAGTCTCTGCAGCACATCCATCATAGGCAGTAAGTACCCAGCAAGCCACACCGAGATCCCTCCAGAGGAAAGGACAACACTACCTTCCAAGAGACAAACCACTCAAGGCAGACATGCAGTAAAAGCAATTTGCCACTTTCAGACATTCCACAGCAGCAAACTAGTCTCAAAACAAAGCATAAAAATAAAAAATGAAAAATTGAATAAAATTTAAACTAACGTGCTTCTTCCTCTGAACTTATATATCCTCACATATTTCTTTATTTTAGCCTTCATTGCTTTGTGCAAAGATTTTGTTCACAGTGACGGTGTCTCAGTCTCTCCTTGAGTTTCTATCCCCAGTGCTCAGTTTGGTGCCTAGCACAGAGAGGTACCCAGTGCCTACTAGACGAACAGAAATATATACTTGCCTGAATGTAAAAAGAAACCTGCAGCATAATCAAGGTATTTACAGATCTAAAGGAAAGTACCAACATAATAAGGATGACATCATAGAGTATAGGAAAAAAGAAATTAGTCAGCTCATTGATGTTACTAGTTAGTGGAAAGCTTCTGACCAGTATGTTGGGAGTTCCTTGGGAAATAGATCCCTAGGTTGGAAATGGCTACAATAAGCTATCATGGCTAGATGATACTGGCTGCTGAGATCATCCAACTTTCTCTTTTTGATTTCAAGCTTGTAAAAGAAACTTTTGATTATAACTCCCTACAAATTTTCCTATGAGGAAAGAATGCATGAGCCAGTCAATGCTATAATAATTGATTGGTCTGTTGGCACATATATTTCTCACTTTTAAATAGATCAATAGGCATCCTAGAGACTTTATTGTCTTTTATGGTTTGGTAAGCATGACTGGCCTCAAGAGACTTCTCCTTCCTGGGAGCTCTGGTCTGGACCTGGCCTGGCCTACGCAGCACAGATCACACACCCGGGACTGCAGGGAAAGCCATAAAGGTGACACTCCCACCTGCCATACAAGCAAGCAGCCGGGCCTCTTTGATGTTCCTGTCTTACTCTGAGTGACGTCAATACTGTTTTCTTCCCAGATATGATAGGATACCTCTTCTAATGCAGTGGTTCAGGGCTCTTAAAAGTAATAACTGAGCACTTTGACACCCTGATGCTCTAAGTAGTAAAAACATCTGCTTGTCTCTAGAACTTCCCTCAATCCTCTAAGCAATGAAAGTATTTCAATTTTGCACATCTGAGAATGTTGATTCATAGGTAATTCCCAATATTATTTATAAAGAAATCAAAACAGTAAAATATGCTAAAATATCAAATGATGGTTACAAGATAGAATCAAACAATAAGAGGGTCACCTACTGATCAGAACTCATCACACCATATTCCCCCTTGCTCTTGATGAGCCTTCAGTCATTCTGATAGACTCGCAGACCATAGGCACCTGCTCTGTTTCTGGTCTTTTCCTTCTCTCTGCAATGCCTCTTATTACCTCCCAGCCCTTATATCTTCCACATACACATGTACACACACATATAGATACCTTCTTCACCTGGCTATTTCTTTTTTACTTCAGCTTAGCTGTCATCTCCCAGGGAAACTTCTTTTTAACATGAAGACGTGATTGGTGCTCATGTTCTATCTCCCCAACAACTTTATAAGCACAATTATTTTTTGGCTCTATGTCCCCACCATCTAGCACAATGCCTGGCTCATAGTAGTTCAATATAGGCTTGTGAAAATAATGAAGAAACAAATGGTCAATTTTGTTCCCTAACGTAGGCAGATAAGACAATTGAATGTATGCCACTTAAACAACGGTACATGATATGCCTGACTTAATCTGAAGCATTTTCAGACTCTAAATATAACAGAGCAATTTTTAACCCTAAAGAACATTCATATTAGCTTCATATATTTGCATCTTCTGGTTAATAATTTTAGAGACATTGTTTCCTGGCCACAGCCCAGCTCTGTAAGGATGTGCATGCTCTTCCAAGTCTTAGAGTGATGGACCATATCGACCTCTCCAGAAAGGTGGGTTTCTTTTTGGGATTTTTGCACAACCTATTAAACTTACTTCTAGCGTAAATATGATTCTAAGATGAAAAAAAAAACTATAAGAAAAAAAGAAAAAGAGGGCGGAAGAAAGGTTATGTCAGTTAGCACTTCAGTTGGTTCTTAGGTTATGCAGAAAATCAGACAAGGAGAGTTAGGCATTTACTGGGAACCTACCATGTGCCTTGCATGACTTTTCAAATGATAGGGAAAAGATCAAGAGAAATGTTCCTGGATCAAGAAATGTATGCAAATCAGGCAGCCTGGAATAGATTACTGGTGTTACTCTTTATTGGCAAAATATTATTTGCCTCCCAATGTTTCCATTGGACATCTAAATATAATACTTCTATTATAATCTACCTTGTCTAGTACAGATAAGTTCATTAAAGAAGATAAAATGCCTCAGAGAGATGTTATAATTTGTTACCATGTTTTTGTCCTGGAAAGAGAACTCAAATAAGTGCTTGAGATACCAGAAAACCATCTATTTTGAGGGCCAAGAACATCACTGTGACCCAGAACAGACTGAGTTCTGGCATGGTAATGGAGTACAAAGATATCTCAGGATGACGGACAGAATAAAAGAAAACAGAGAGGCCAAGGAAATTCATGAGAAGCAGAATACATACTGGCAGATCAAATAGTATCTGATTGAAGAAAGCTGTGCTGGCTCTCCATACTTAGCAACTCCAAGTTAACTAACCACCACTGGATCATCATCTGTCATCTTTTGAACTGGACTCAGGCAGCCGCTATACAGAGGAGAGTTTCTGTGTCTGACAGCTATTTCCAAAGACATCAATCATGTGGAGGTGAAATTTACCCTTTCTTATTCTCTCCCCTCAGATGCCCTGATTGGCTGTTTGATGCATATATATTTTAAAATTTAAAAATAGTGCTATCACATTTCATCGAGATCAACCAAAATAAGGATGTTTTGGAGAAACTCAGATATCTCTTCTTTAATAACTTCTTCTAGGAAGAAGATACATATTGAAAAGACCTGAAGCTAAATACATAAATTGGGTGTACCAGATAGATATATTGTTGATTCACTTCAAATACATACTACTAAATTAACTAATGAGGACATATTTCCAAAGACATCAATCATGTGGAGGTGAAATTTACTCTTTCTTATTCTCTCCCCTCAGATGCCCTGATTGGTTGGTTGATGCATATATATTTTAAAAATTAAAAATAGTGCTATCATATTTCACCAAGGTCAACCAAAATAAGGATATTTTGGAGAAACTCAGACATCTCTTCTTTTGTAGTTTCTTCTAGGAAGTAGATACATATTGAAAAAGCCTGAAGCTAAATATATAAATTGAGTATACCAGATGGATACGTTGTTGATTCACTTCAAATGCATACTACTAAATTAACGTAATGAGTACATTTTAAAAGAGGTGCACAGCAAATAAAAAACTTCATGTGCATATAAATGCTTATGAAGAGAGAGAGAGAAATGGCATATTATATATCCTATAGACTATCTCAGTGCTATACATTCATTTATACACAGCTCAGAATATAAATACACCCAAAAGTTACAAATAAATTGTATCAGTTGGTTAATTCCTGACAATGCTGAATAATTTTGAAAACTGTACCTAGATTAGCAATTGTGGGTGACATCAGTAATATGGCTGACTAGAGACACCTGGCACTCATCCCCACACTACAAGAAAGGATCAAAGCAACCATAAAAATAAACAATGAGAGAAGAAATAAGGAACAAAGAATATACAAAACAACTAGAAAACAAACAACAAAATGACAGACGTTCTCAACTGAATTACAACCTTGAAGTTAAATAGGTTAAATTCTCCATTTAAAATATATTGACTGGCTGAAAGGATTAAAAAAAAAAAAAAAAAAAGACAAACTATATGCTGCCTACGAGAAACTTACATGACCTATAAAGACACATAAAGATCTAAAGTGAAGGGATGAAAGCATATATCTCACACAAACAGAAACCAAAAGCAAGTGGCAGTAACCATGCTTAGAAAAAACAGACTTCAAGTCAAAAGTTGAAAAAAGAGACAAAGAAGGACATTATATAATAATAAAGGAATCCATTCAGCAAGAAAATGTAACAATTATAAATATACCTGTGCCCAAAATGGAGCACCAAGATATATAAAGCAACTATTATTAGATCTAAACAGAGAGATAGACCCCAATATAATAACAGTTGAGGACTTCAACACCCCATTATCTCCCTAGAACAAATCATCTAGAAAGAAAAATCAACAAAGGAACACCAGATTTAAACTGCACCACAGACTAAGTGGCCCTCACAGGCATTTACAGAACATTTCACTGAATAGATGCACAGCTGCAGAATACACACCGTTTTTATTAGTACATGGAATATTTTCCATGACTGACCATATGTTAAGACACAGAACAAGTCTCAAAAAAAATTTTTGATCAAAATTATATCAATTATCTTATCTGACCACAATGGAATTATACTAGAAATCAAAACAAGAGACAAATTTAAAACTATACAAATAAAGGAAAGTTAAACAATATGCTCCTAAATGATCAATGGGTGAAGAAATTTAAAATAAAAACAAAATATTCCTTGTAACAAATGAAAATAGAAACACAACATACCAAAACCTGTGGGACACAGCAAAAGCAGTAGTAAGAGGCAAGTTTATAGCAATAAATGTCTACATCAAACAACCAAAACAATTTCAAATAAACAACTTAACAATGCATCTCAAATAACTAGAAAGGCAAAAACAAACCAAACCAAAAAATTAGTAGCAGGAAAGAAATAATAAAGATCAGAGCAGAAATAAAAGACATGGAGACCAAAATAAATATACAAAAGAGTAGCAAAACAAACAGTTGGTTTTTTGAATAGATAAAAATCAGCAAACCATTAGCTAGACTAATGGTCTATAGCATTCTACCATTACTCAAAGTAATCTACAGATTCAAAAAAAGAGAGATAGAGGACCCAAACAAATAAAATCAGAAATGAAAAAGCAGACATCACATCAAATACCACAGAAATGGAAAGGATAATTACAGACCACTCTGAATAACCATATGCCAATAAATTTGAAAACCTAGTGGAAATAAATTCCTGAACACATATAACCTACCAAAATTGAACCAAAAAGAAACAGAAAACCTGAGCAGACCAACAACAAGTAACAAGATTAAATCAGTAACAAAAAGTCTACTGAAAAAGAAAAGTTCAGGACTGGATGACTTCAACACTGAATTCTACTGAACTTTTAAAGAAGAATGAATACCAATTCTTCTGAAATTATTCCACAAAATTAAAGCAGAAAAATTTAATTATTCCAAAACCAGACACGCACATGACAAAAATTGAAAACTACAAGGCAAAATCCCTGATGAACACAGATGCAAAAATCCTCAACAAAATATTAGCAAATCAAATCCAATAGCCCCTCAAAAAGATAATACACCATGACCAAGTAGGATTTAGCCCAGGAATGCAAGGATTGTTCAACATACGCAAATCAATAAGGATGAAACATCACATCAGCAGAATGAAGGATAAAAACCATATGATCATCATAATGATACAGAAAAACTATTTAATAAAATTCAGCATGCCTTCATGATTAAAACCCTCAAAAAATTAAGTAGAGGAAAAGCACCTCAATACAATAAAGTCCACATATGACAATGCCACAGCTAACATCATACTGTATGGGGAAAAGTTGGAAGCATTTCCTCTAAGAACTGGAACAAGGCAAGAATGCCCACTTTTACCACTGCTGTTCGACATAATACCAGAAGTCCTATCCAGAGCAATCAAGCAAAAGAAATAAATAAAAGGCATACAAGTTGGAAAAGAGGAAGTCAAATTATCCCTGTTTGCTGATCATGTGGTCTTACACTGAGAAAAACCCAAAGACTCCATTTAAAAAACTCCTAGATTTGATGAATGAATTTAGTAAGGTTGCAGGATACAAAATCAACTTACAAAAATCCCGTGGCATTTCTATACACAAGTAACAATTTAGCTGAGAAAAAAAAAAAAAAAAAAAAAGGCAATCCCATTTACAATAGCTACAAGAAAAATAAAATATGTAAAAATAAATTTAACCAAGCAGGTAAAAGACCTCTGCAAGAAAAACTACAAAACACTGATGAAAGAAATTAAAAGGGATACAAAAAAATGGGAAAACATCCCATTCTCCTGCATCAGAAGAATTAAAATTGTTACAGTGACCATACTACTCAAAGCAATCTACAGATGTGAAGCAATCCTTATCAAAATGCCAATGACATTCTTCACAGAAATAGAAAAGAAAGTCTTAAAATTGGTATGGAACCACAAAAGACCCCAAATAGCCAAAGCAATCCTGAGAAAAAATAACAAAGCTGAAGGTATGTATCATACTACTAGACTTCAAATAAAGTACAAAGTTGTAGTCATCAAAACAGCCTGGTACTAGCAATAAAAACAGACACACAGATCAATGGAACAGCATAGAGAATCCAGAAATCAATCCATATATACAACCAATTGATTTTTGGCAAAAGTGTCAAGAACATATACTGCAGGAAGGACACTCTCTTCAATTAATGGTGCTGGGAAAACTGGATATCCATATGCAGAAGAATGAAACTAGACCCCTCAGCTCTCACTCTATACAAAAAATCCACTCAAAATGGATCAAAGACCTAAATGTCAGACTTGAAAAACTATCAAATACTAGAAGAAAACATTGGGAAAACACTTCAGGACCTTGGTCTTGAAAAAGATTTTATGAATAAGACCTCAGAGGTATAGGCAACAAAAACAAAAATAAACAAATGGAATCATATTAAACTAAAAAGCTTGTGCACAGCAAAGGAAACAATCAACAGAGTAAAAAGGTAACCTGCAGAATGAAAGAAAATATTTGCAAACTATTTATCTGACATGGGATCAATATCCAGAATACAGAAGAAACTCAAATATCTCCACAGCAAAATAATAATCCAATTTAAAAATGTGCAAATGATCCGAATCGACATTTCTCAAAAGAAAACATAGAAATGGCCAAAAAATATATTTTAAAATGTTCAACATGTTCATCAACAGGGATATGCAAATCAAAACCAAAATGAAGTATCATCTAATGCCAGTTAGGATACCTATTATCAAAAAGACAAAAAATAGCAAATGCTAGTGAGGATCCAGAGAAAGGTGATTCTTACATACTTCTGGCGGGAAGGTAAACTTGTATAGCCACGGTAGAAAACAATATAGAAGTTCCTCAAAAAACTACAAATGGAACTACCATATGATCCAGCAATCCCACTACTGGGCATTTATTCAAAACGAAGGAAATTAGTATATCAAAGAGATATCCACACACCCATGTTTATTTATTTCAGCACTACTCACAACAGCCAAGATACGGGGTCAACCTGGCTGTCCAACAACAGATGAATGAATTAAGAAAATGTGGTATACATAAGCAACCAAGTAGTTTAGCTTCCAAACTCTTTTTTTTTTTTTTTTTTTTTTTTTTTTTTGAGACGAGTCTTGCAGTGCCGCCCAGGCTGGAGTGCCGTGGCGCGATCTCGGCTCACTGCAAGCTCCGCCTCCTGGGTTCACGCCATTCTCCTGCCTCAGCCTCCGGAGCAAGGGGGACCACAGGCGCCCACCACCGCTCCCGGCTAATTTTTTGCATCTTTTTTTAGTAGAGATGGGGTTTCACCGTGTTAGCCACATTACCGGTGTGAGCCACCCTGCCCGGCCCCAAATGCATTTTAAAACATTTTTTCTCTTCTCCTTTCTTCCCAGTCTCAAGTTGTAACCTTGAAAAAAACTGTAGGAGCCTTTTCCCCCTTAGTTTTAAAATACAGCCCTGAAACATACTCTGAAACTTCACTCCCTCCTACCATCTCCCACCATGTACTCCCTTACCCCATGCACGTTTATTTAACTGCATGCTTATATCTAATTACATGCTTACTTAGAAGTTCCAGGGGCTAATCTTGAGACAGACCAAGCATGGAGACGCAGCTGCAAAATTCCAGAGATTATCTCAAGACAGTCAACAACCCAGCCATTGTTGAGATGACGCCAGCTGCGCTCCTGGTGGACCATGGCTCGAGATAGCCACTGGAACAAGACATGCAGACCTTGTACCCAGCACCCCTCCTGCATGCCTCCCATTGCCAATTTCCTTTTTCAATCCCCTCTTCCCAGCCTGAAGTTTGAATCATTTCTGGAGGTTAAGCTGGCCGCTTCCCCCACTGCTAGCTTTGGAAATAAAGTCACTTTCCTTTCACTGCACATCGTCCTTGTTACCGGCTTTGCAAGCAGTGAGCAGCCAAGCCTCCCCTCAGTTACACATACACAATGGAATACTATTTAGCCATGAAAAGGAGGAAATCCTGTGATTCACAGCAACACGGATGGACTGGAGGACGTTATGTTAAGTGAAATAAGCCAGGAACATAAAGTTAAACAGCCTGTGAGCTAAATCCAGCCTACTACCCATGAGTTAATGAATTTTACATTTTTTAATCGTTGAAAAAACCAAAAAAAGAGCAATATTTTGTGACATGTGAAAATTATATAAAATTCAGTGTCCATAAATAAAGTGAAACACAGCAAACCTCATTAACTTACAACATATTGTCCATGTCTACTTTTACCTGATAGTGGCAGAATTGAGTAGTTGCAACAGAGACTTTAGAGCCTGCAAAGTTTAAATTATTTGCTACCTGACTCTTAATAGAAAAGTTTGACAAACCCTGATCTGAAAAAGTCAGACAGTGATATTGGAAGTGATGTAAGATTTGAGTTATGCTCCCCTGGACCTACGGCCTGCCATATTTACTAACCTATCTCCCAATTCAATGGACATTAGAGAAAGTGCCAAAAAGTACCTGTCATTTTCCTTGGGGGACCTGAAAATAAAAATTGAAAATATTAAACAGAGTTTGAGACAGGTATTATTGTCACATCATTCATCAAAGTACAAGTTCTTTGTGTATTTCCTCTGAATTTCTTTGAAATACCACCTTAAATAAAAATGCTTGCATAGTATCAGATACTGACAAATTCCTATAGATTGAAGAAAGTGAGCAAAGGTGAAAAAAGCATTCTATTTTAAAGACATGGTCTTTACTTTCTTCTAAATTTTAAAAATACTTTAAAACAATTCACATATGGTTATTTCTTCATCAAGAAACTTTTTTCAGTAAATCAGCAGAGAACTCCAGTTGTTGGCTTTAACAAAATTGGGAACCTTCTTTTTTGGGATACAACATGTTATGTAGTATTAAAATCAGATGGTACACTGTAAAGTAGTAAGGGTTTAGGTAAAGTCAGGACCGACTAATCCACAGGATACTGCACAAACTTTAATATTTATTATTTTATGTAGCAGATGCTTAAATAGAACTTTCCATGTGCCAGGAACTGTGCTAAGCATTATACAAAACTTAGTTGATTTAATCTTCATTAAGATTTATTAGTATCCTCATAATATAGGTGTAGAACCATGGAACAAAGACGCTAAATAATTTGCTGATGGTATTTCAAAAGTATTTTTTTAATAAAGCAGGATTAAGGTAAACTGTCTTTTTTATACAAATGAGAAGTTAAATCCTGGAAATACACCCAAAAGCATCCAGCCAGAAGTGCAAAGGCAGGATTTGAAGCCAGGCAAGTTGGCTCCAACGACTGTGTTGCCCTTCATGTGCTGCCAAATAAGGGAGGCCTTCAAAGGCCTCACATTCTCAGGTTCTCATCTGAGCTTACAACTGGAGGCAGCATCCTGTTTGAAAACTGCTAAAGTTGAACGGGGGCTACTGGTCATGATATGAGACTAGGTAAGTAGGTCAACTTTAAATATTTGGCCTCTTTCCACTAAGCCTGCATCACTAACTAGCTAAACAACACTGGGAAAATTATTTAAATTCCCTGTGCTCTGGTTTCCTTATTGGAAAATATGAGCATCGTAACTATCTCATAGCATTGATGTTGGAATTAAATAGTGTGTGTGTAAATACACATATATATATAAAGCCTGGCACACTGTAAATGCTATATAAGTGCTTGCTGTTATTTCTGGTAAACTCAGAAGTTTTGTCAAGAACAAGCCAAAGTTGAGATGGATAACATCTAAACTTGGGCTAGAGCATCACCTAAATCATGGCATTGAGTCTAGCATGAAGGTTCAGAGCAAGAAAAGCTATAAAGTCAGCTGCTTTGTTTCAAAATTCCTCCTCCACCCCAGTTTACAAACTCTTGGCTTTGGGTTAATATTTCATCCCTTTAAACCTGTTTCCTCCTCTTAAAAATGAGTATTAATAATATCTATCCTGAGAGGGTTGAAGATTAAGTGAGCTCAGCAATGTGGTATACTCAATATAAAATATTCACTCAGTAAAGTATTCACTCAGTAAATGTTCACAAGTATTATACTGTGGGTCTTAAGCAGGGAATAAATGTCTTTAAAAGAGGTGTCTGGTTTACTCAGATCTGCTATGTTTAAAACAAGGACTAATACATCCCTTCCAGAGTGGCCTCATACCAAGATGTCAAAATCACCACACTGACAAGCTTTAGGAAAACACTGGGGCCACATCTCGTCTGCCTTCAGGCTCCTATCAGTGCCAAGTAAGACCTACGTAACTTGTAGGCAGCAAGCGGGGGACATGAATCCCTGAATTCTTAACCTAGCCAACTTTAGACCTAATATATCTCTTTGAGTTATTATTTGGTCTTTTTCTAAATCAATTTCCTCACCTGAAAAACTAACATCAAGAATACTAATTTACCAGAAATAGCATTAAGTTACAGCATTCAAATCATTTATTGTTAGAATATATATGATAAATATAATGGACATTCCATTCAGAATAAAGAATGCTACTGAACATGTGCATATTTAGAACAAGTCTATTTACCTAAATTCAAGTACACGAATTTCCTTGTAGCCTGGTAACCCAGTAAATGCATTTTCAACCTGTTAAAAATACAAATAAAAATGATAACTATGTAGAAATATGGAAAAATATATAGAAAATAATGCTTTTAAGACTAGAATAAGAAGTGCACTGTTCACAACTATTAGACACTTATACACTTACCTAGGCATACCCAGGTCAGAAAGTGAAAGAAAAAATTTTACCTAAACACTGCCACATTTTTCTTTTTCATTTTGTCTTTTAAGGTTTTAATGTGCTTTAATATTAATTTTTTCCAAATTATTAAAAAGCATGCTCCTTGTTGGCAAAGCACTGTTTTTCCCTTACGTGAAGAAATGTGAAAAAAAAAATTGTTTCAAAAGAAGCTGTAATAGCTTTTTTTTTTTTTTTCTCTTGAGATAGAGTTTCACTCTGCTGCCCAGGCTGGAGTGCAGTGGTGCGATCTCAGCTCACTGCAACCTCCACCTCCCAGGTTCAAGCAATTGTCCTGCCTCAGCCTCCTGAACAGCTAAAATTACAGGCGTGCACCTCCATGCCCGGCTAATTTTTGTATTTTTACTAGAGACAGAGTTTCACCATGTTGGCCAGGCTGGTCTCGAATTCCTGACCTCAGGTGATCCACCTGCCTCAGCCTCCCAAAATGCTAGGATTACAGGCCTGTAATAGCATTTTTAAATGTTATTGTTTGGATTTGAAATCTGGCCACAGCACACACACTGACAAACAGTGTTTGTTTTCTATAAGTGTGAATGTGGCTGGTGGCATCTGTTTCCTGCTCCTACAATGAAAGAGAACCACAAACACACTCAACACTCAGATGAGAGGCTTTGTGGTCAGGTAACTCCGTTGGTCCAAAGACCGATTCATGAGCATCACATCTGCAGGAGCCAGTTTTATTACTGAGTCTTTAAAATCTAGCCATGTAACTCCAAATGAGCTTAGTGACTGGAGGTGGAAAATGGTATGCTAGATTGGACTAAAGACGTAAAAATAATCAGGTTGAGGCGGGTGGATCACAAGGTCAGGAGATCGAGACCATCCTGGCTAATACGGTAAAACCCCATCTCTACTAAAAATACAAAAAATTAGCCAGGCATCATGGCGGGCACCTGTAGTCCCAGCTACTCAGGAGGCTGAGGCAGGAGAATGGTGTGAACCCGAGAGGCAGAGGTTGCAGTGAGCCGAGATCACACCACTGTACTCCAGCCTGGGTGACATATTCTCTCTCAATAATAATAATAATAATAATAATAATAATAAAGTTAGGCATAAATGCATATTTTAACAAAAATAAACATTTAATCTGTAACATTTCAGAAGATGACAACCTCAGCAGATGGGTCACTATGGGGCCAACATCAGAACAAAGGAAATAAATTAATGGACTTTGGCAACATCTCTGGGCATCTGCTTTTAACCAAGTCCTCATATGAGGAGAGTGGGATTTTTTTAAAATCATGATTCACTGAAGATCTTTATGCCGTAAGAATAAAGAATCCAAAGCCAAAGAATGAAACTCTTTGGCCATAGTAATATGCCCTGTTTTACTCTCTGAAAGGAAATAAAAAACTGTTATAATTCTTGTAGGGTGGTGGGGAGGGGTAGAAGACATAGGACTAGAAATCAGAAGGCTGAGGGTTAGTCTCAGCTCTGTTTCTGCTGGCAGAGTGGCCATGCACAGGCCTTCTTTTTTCAGAACTAAGACTTCCCTGCCCACCTACCATATTGATTTTAAGATTAAAAGAAATGTACCTAAAAGCACTCCATTAACTGAAAAATGCTGTACAACTGTATGTTAGCATTACTACTAATCCCATCTTAGCATAGGCTTTGCCAGCTCTGGAGTCTAAACATGTATAGGTATCCAGTTGCAAGAAGTCATTCGACTTCAACATCGATATTAATAGTGAGTAAAATGTATCAAGGACTGCAATATGTCTGGTGCTTTGCTTTACTTCAAATCTCTGCGATGATCCCAAGAGATAATACATTATTCCTGTTTTATGGATGAGAAAATGGAGATTATAAGATATTAACTAACTTGGCCAAGATCACACATTTGGTGAGTGACTGAATCAGAATGTATTCAATCCCAGATCTCTCTAACACCGAAGCCCATATTTTTCCCATTGCATTACATTGCCCCTTCCTCTTTCCCCTGCCTCATGATGAATGTGCTTGAGAATTGGGACCAGGACTGGGAAAACTAAGGTTCACTATAACTTCTCCCTTGAATTAAAAGGAAGGGGACTCTGTAGAAGAAGAAGGAGTACTTTGAAAGGCAGTAGGAGACCTGATTTTCATTTCTGTTCCTAGAGAGACTACATGACAATGAACAAGTTGTTTGGCCTCCTGAGCCTCATCTGTAAAGCGGAGATGCTTGCCTACATGGCTGCTGTGAGCAAACAAATAGAAAATCACCTGTGGAGCACAAGGCACTATGTGAGGATCACACTGACACTGGCACTGCACTCAGGCACCAACACTCCCAGGCCCATCACAGTGACCTTCCCCTCTCTGATGTTGTACTTCGTGTTGTCCCAAATCTATTATGCCCCCACTTCTTATCCTTTACACACAGAGAGAGAGAGACACACACACACACACACACAAAGACTAATAGCTCCTAAACCTCATCCCCTCCAAGCAGGCTTTCTTTCTCCCTGTGTGTCTTCCAGTAATACCCAGAGAAGCTGCAGGAAAAATCTGTGTGATGGTGTCCTAAAGGGAGGGAGCTGGAGGATCCCCTTCAGTTTGAGACATGATCCCCTGCCTCTGCTGTTTCATGCAAAGTGACTGTTGATAGGCATTTCATTCCAGGTAAGGGGACAGGGAGTACAGAGATAGGCCAGAGAAGGAGGTGTTCCATGGAGGTTCAGAACCTTCAACACCCTCTAATCACCTCAACTCAATAGCTACCTGCCTCATAAAGTCCCTGATGGAGACATTTTTCAGAGTGTTATTGGACTTCTCTAAATCTGCAGTCATTCCATGCAATTGTGTACCCAAACACTAAGCTATATCAAAAGTTCCTTAATAAAGGACAGAGAAAACCAGACGGCCAGCCCAAGACACTCTTTGATGCCAGGTGGCCACTGGCCTGGCTGACATTTCTTCCACATACCATGCAGCCTTGCAAGTTGGCCACACCACTAGGAAAATGAATTGTCTGGCCTCCCCTTCCCACGTCTGATGGCTACAATAATGCTTTGGCTGAGAGATGCACATTTTTATTTCCCATCTGGACATAGTATCTGGGGAAGAAAATTAAGGTAATGGAATTGATAAACTTGGCTAAGGAGAACCCCGTCAAGAAGGAATGGGAAAAAATAAACAGTAAGGAATGATGTGCCCTGTCATCTGACAGACAGGGATAGATGAGCATTCAATGTCTTACTGCACAAAAGCAAAGGCAAACTAGATGGGGACCATGGGTCATTTCTGACGGAAAAAATCTTGAGTTTAAGTCCTATATAGAATTTTTCCAGAAAGTGAAGTTATGGGATGGTCTAATCCACAATTCTTTAAAGAAATCCCTTTTTAAAAATACCTCCAACTAAGGATAGGAGAAATATTTATTTTTCACTGGATGGCCTTTTATGCCTCCAAACTTTGTACCAGGTATGTGTTAACTATTCAAAAATTTTCAACTAAAAAATACTAAAGATGAAATTAAAAGACATTAAATGTAATGTTCCCTTAAGAAAAACAATACAGTATGTGTAATTTCTTAGAGAAGCTTATTTCTCCAAATATTTTCAAGTCAAAACTATGCCACAGGACACATTCTTCCTTGGCTGTGCAGCAAAAGTTGGAAATTGCATTTATTTTTTAGCAGATGGCAAGATTTTTCTTTCTGTGAAAGAATTCATCTGTCCTGTGACTTTTTACAGAGTTTTCTGAAGAAATGGCTGAGTAACCACTCCAGGAACCAAGTAGACAAACAACTTGAAACCTAAACCTATCTTTAAACAGTGTTGTAAATATGGGAAACTAACATAGCAGGCATACTGTCTTGTTTGTTTTTTTTTTAATCACCCACCTCTGAAATAAATTCTTCTTCAAGGTGCTGGTGGTGAAAGCTGGAGGAATCCTGTAGTTCTTCCCTGTACTCCTTCCCCAAAAGGTGGATGCTGAATTCTGCAATCTGTTCAGCTGCTGGTTTTGTGGCTTCTTCTATCACATTCTCAATTTCATTGCTAATCTGGATTTTCAGAGAAAGAACAATAAATGCCAAGGCTTATTCATTCAGTCAAAAAGCATTTATTGATTGTTTCAATGTGTCAGAACTGTGCTAAAGGCAGCCTCTGAAGATAACATTATTATACCGTATTTGACTTTGGAACAAATTGGGTAGACTTTAAGACATAGGCCAATACTGAAATTACTATGCATTTGTTCATTCCTTTGAACGCACATTGCACAGTTCAGGGCAAGGTAGAAAATTTTCCTTGGGAAACCATCAAGGTGAGTTTAAAAATAGTTGACTGCTATAATTATCATCTGAAAATAGCCTAGAAGGGTTGTTTCCAAACTTTTTTGTCTTAGAGCCCTTTATACTCTTAATAATCATTGAGGAATGCAATGTATGTGGGTCACACCTATACATATTTACCAAACAAAAGATTAAAAGATAAATTTAAAAAACATTAATTCATTTAAATATAATCATCTCAGTTCATGTAAAAATGAAGAAAATATTCTGCAAAATAAAAAAATAGTGAGAAGAGTCACATTGTTTATATTTTTGCAAATTCTTTAATGTCTAGCTTAATAGAAGACAGCTGGATTCTTCTATCTGCTTCTGTATTCCATTAGTTACAATATGTTGTTTTAGTTGACATACATGAAAAAAATCTGGTCACACAGATATCTATCAGAGAAGGGAGGAATATATTTAGATTTTTCAGATAACTGTGGATATTCTTTTTTGATGCTACACCTCACTCAACAAGCAGTAATTTCTTAAAGGTTAGTTGCTATGTGGAACCTGAACCCATATTCAACAAACTTTTTGTACTCTGTAACATAAAAACCCAGGCCTTCTACTGGCCAAAGCTGAAATAATTTAAGCAACAATAAATAACGGATTATAACCCAAAGAATAAATTAAATATCCATGAGTCTATACTGATATAATAAATAAATGATGAAACAAATAAGTGAAAGGGAAGTGACAACAGTTTCTTACAGAATAGTTTCAGTAATTAATAAAGGTAGAAAAAAATGATGGAAGTAGAAGATCACTACTAGAGTACCACAGTAATAATTATCACATGCAAAATACACTTAAGTGCATGTAATCCAAGTTTCTCCATTTTGATACATAAGAAAACCAGGGATTGAATAGGATGAATGACTAGCATAAAGAATCACAGCATGTCAATGACAGAGTCAGGAAGAGAATATCAGGGCTTTTTTCACTGTATCGTTTATCATGCCTGACGAATCATACAGTCAGAGACCTTTAAAACTTCAGAATGGGAAAGAACCTCAAAGATTCTACCACTCCTTCTGATGCTTGAATTTTCTTCATAATATCCTTGACAAATGGCTGCTTATCATCAGTTCGAATGGCTCTGATGAGAAAGAAGCATGCCTTTCAAACACAGACTACTACACTTCAAAAATGTTCTCATGGTTGGAAAGTTCTTAATATTAAACCCAAATTTACCTTCCTATAAATTCTACCATTGATCCAAATTCTATAACCTGTGACACATTTAAAACTTAGTTGCACAAAGCCCGTCGAATATGTACAGGCAGCTATCATGTCTTCCCTGACTTTTCACTAGTTCCTTTCCTCCATACATTTCTTAGGCTCTTAATATCTTTCTTAGAGAATGACACTCACAAGTGAAGTCTAGCCAATGAAAATATGCAATATGTTGTTTTAACAGAAATATATGAAAAAATCTAGCCACACATCTCTCTTACAGTAAACTGTATTTCAATTAAAACAATCTAAAATTACACTAGCTTTTGTCTTTTCAGTAACTGCATCATACTACTGATTCACAGTAAGACTAATATCAACAAAAACTCTTAGTCCTATGAAATTTTGCACAAGACTTTGCATTTTTTCCTTATTAAGCTTCATCATCTCACTAAATTTTCAAAGAGACCCGTTTCCAGTTTATTATTTTAAAAAATCTTGAGCAGTATTGCTGCTACGGAATACTGAAAACGCTAAGTAAATATTTTAATGGTTTTAATGCATAGTCTGCAAGAAAGTAAAAAGAAAACAAAACCAAACCAAGGTGTCAAAAAACAGGAATCCAGAGAGTTGAGTCAGTGTCGAAGGTGGCAGCTTCCATGGAGCATCTGCTGATCCTTTGTGACCTAGGCTTTAAGTTTAAATAGCACAAAGGGACAGAATACAAAGTAGAAGGTCTATACATGTTGACAAATCAGATCAAAGACTCCCACATAAAGAAAGGATTCTAAAAACTCAATGGACAGTTTGAACAACAGTAGATTAAGTTGAAAGAAGAATTAGTGAAGTGGCAGACATAACTGAAAGCAACACAGAGAGACACAGAAATTAAAGTAATTAAAGTAGTTAAGAGACATGAGAGAGAAAATGAGGAGGTCAGGCATATCTAATCATGAAAGATAACAGCTGAGAATTTCTCCAAATTTATGTTAGACATAAAGTTTCACATTAAGGAAATACAACAAATCCAAACCACAATAAATAAACATAAATACACATCCATACCCACTTTTGTGAAACTGCAGAATCTTAAATACAAAATCGTACACTAAATGTGTATATATATATGCATATACATATATACACAAACATATATACATACGTGAATATGTAGATACATACATATCTTAGAAACAACCAAAGAACACAACCAGATTACAAAGGGAGTGCCAAATGAACTGATAGTTCACTTCTCAGTAGCAACAACAGAAGCAGAAGATTGTAAAATAAAAGCTTGACAAAAAAAAACCTTCAATCCAGAATTGAACATAGATTTAAAACACCTTTCCAGAATTAGAATGAAGAAATTTTCAGATGATCAAAAGCTGAGATCAAAACAGTGAGAGACTTTCATTAAATTAATATCTGAATTATATATTTCAGAAGGAAAATTACCCAGAAGATAGATCTAAAATATTTTTTTAATTAGAAAATAAAATAGTAGGGCCAGGAGCAGTGGCTCGCACCTGTAATCCCAGCACTTTGGGAGGCCGAGGTGGGCAGATCACTTGAGGTCAGGAGTTCAAGACTAGCCTGGCCAACTGAAACCCCATCTCTACTAAAAATACAAAATTAGCTGGGCATGGTAGTATGCTCCTGTAATCCCAGCTACTCAGGAGGCTGAGGCAGGAGAATCACTTGAACCTGGGAGGCGGAGGTTTTAGTAGCAGAGATCCACTGCACTCCAGCCTGGGTGACACAGCAAGACTCCATTTCAAAAAAATAATAAATAAATAAAATAAAATAAATAAAATAGTAAACATCTGGGTAAATCTTAAACAAATTTTAGCTGTATAAGTAGAATATAATACAGTCTAATTAGTAGAATGAAAAAAGAGAAAGAACAAAAATACTGAAAAGTAGCATATAGGTCAGCAAAATGATCATTTGAATTACAATGTTCTACTGTTTCCACATTGCTCAGGATAAGAATAAAGATGTTGAAAAACTTAAAATTTGTTAAGTTAAACACACATTATAATTTATAGGATAACTCCCAACAGAACCAAAATATGGTATATAATTTCTAGAAGAGTAGATGGTAAAATGCATTAGGAAAATAGCTGCACAATAAAACTACCTTGGGCTTCATTTGAACCAGAGCTACAGGCAATCTAATTTTTGTTAGGTATCTCTATATTGTTGTGGTTCTATAAATTGGCTTAAATCCTCTGTTTTGGATATTAATGTTCCAATTGACTGCATACAATTCCTTAATTTCCATTAAAGTGAATTCTATCTATTCTATAAATGTTTTCAGATCTAAATCACAGCTATTCTGCCTCAGGTTCAAAGCTACAGTATCACTTTTTATTCATTCATTCACAAATATTTATCAAATGCCCGTATTTGCTAGCACCATCTACTTGGAACACGGCTATACTTAGCATAAAAGTATTGATTCAGGTATCCACTCAGGGATTACCACCAGACTTGTTCAGTGACAGGGAGGGTGATGAGGCAAAGTGGAGCGACTTAACCTGATTTCATGTAAGTTAAAACGTCCATGTTGGGAAGTGAAGGTGCAAGATAACTAAATTGCATCTTCCTAGTGACTATGTTTTGTCAGAGTTTGCTCTATGTTTAAAAAACAGCATTTGTGAACCCCCTAATTTTTTAAATGCAGTATTTAAATATCTAACAAAATGTTTCTATATTCCTGGGCAATGTGTAATTTTTTTGTTAATCTGTATATATCTTTTGTGAGAGACTCAGCTATAGGATTTAGTGTTGTTCAGTGGACAGGTTTCTATTAATTATGGTATATTCACAATGCACGGTACTTTTTGCCTTTTAAACTACATAAAATGTATAGTTTTACCCTCTGAAGAGCTAAGATCTGGTCTCTTAAGGGTTAGAAGAACATAGGCAAAACCACCATAGTAAATCATGTCACAGAGGCCACAAGAGGCAGTGGGCTTACCTCAATGACAGTCCATTTTATTTATAATTTGAAGCCCTCTCTCACCAAAAACTCTACAATAAGAGCAGATTTACTCAGTTCTCCAAGGAACCTCAAAATTGTTTTTAATGTACTGGTTTTAGAATTCACGTCATTTTTCTAACAGGGCACTACATGAAGTCCTGTGTAGTCCAGCAATGGGAGATAAACTCTCCCTTAATCTCTATGCTCCATGTTAGAAACTAAGTAACAAAACAGAGCATCACTCACACTCTCCTCTGGCCTTTCCAAGCTGCTGTCTGAGGCACCTTCATAGGAGTCCACCCCTGGATGTGGAACACTGAGAGCAGTGTCTAAGAAGAAAAGCAAAAACATATGCATGAATTCAGTCCCTGATTAAGTCAGAATTCCTATCAGGAAATAAGGAACTGACTTCAAAAACCATTCCCATAAATAGTTTGCTTTATTGTCCTGGAAATTCGGTGCTTTCTAACCTCAAGACACATTTGTATGGCGTCTTCTCAGAACAAGAAATAATTGTGGTGCATTCAACAAGCATATATGGAGCACCTACTGTATGCCAGACTCTGCACAAGACACTACGGACACAGAGACAACATTCCTATACTTAAGGAGCTATCTAGCAAAGGGGACATATACTAAAAGAAGTAACTCCTCTACCAGAGGGGGGAAGTGGGTAAAGGTTGGAAATTGGCTGTGAATTGACAAGTGTTAAAACTGGACCTTATCATGTTATTCTATTTTTGTAGATGTTTGAAATTTCTAACACAGAGAAGTTTGTGGGTTTTTTTTTTAATTAAAAATAAAGAAATGAATTACCAATTTACAAGAAATATACTGGTCAAAGGAACATGTTAAACTATACCACAGAATGCAACAAGAAAATCCTTCCTCTGGAAAACTCTCACAGGACGAATGACAAATGGTGGCATTAGAATGGTTCTACGTTTTGACATTAGTGGTAGCTACAGAGTGTTTGCCTTAAAATAATTCATTAGCTCATACATTTGTTTTCAGTGGTGTTCTGACTTGTATTATATACTTAACGATTAAGGATTTTTAGGTACTGACAACATTATGCCATAAATATTTAAAAATTACTTTTTCTTGAGAATTTTGAACAACATATAAAAAGAGAGAAATCTGATATTTTTAAAAAGTTAGCACAAAAAAATGTACTTTTTTGTGAGACTGTCTTAAACCATAAATAATTTAAAAAGAAAAGTGAATAAAGACACAAAAAGCATACCTCCCAATGTTGAAGTATCACCAACAGGAACTGGAGAAGACAGTTCAGGGCTAGAAAAAAAATGTTTGCAGTTAATGAAATGACAGACACATGAGGGTTTATTTTGGGATTTTGGAGTTGTTTTCCAAAAAGAAAAACACTAGATCACCAATTAAGGGCTCCCAAGCAAAAGTACCAAGAAGCAAAGGTTTTAAAATTAAAACTTCATAATTCATTTATTTTACATTTATTGATGCATACTCAACTAGAATCACCATACCTAGAATTCTTCCCTAGTTATCTTTTCATCACCCTGTTTTCTCTCTTCTCAGTTCTTATCACTATGTGAAATTTTATTTATCTTCTTATTTATCTCTGTCTCTAATGCCTTAGTCCTCTAGCACATTATTGCCCAAAAATGGTAGCCACTGGACACGTGTAGCAATTTAAATTAATTAAAATTAAACCAAGTTAAAAACTCAGTTCCTCATTTACACCTGCCACATTTCAGGTGCTTAATAGCTGCGTGTGGTTAATGGCCATCATACTGGACAAGATGGTAAAGAACATTTCCATCACCACAGATGTTCTGTTGAACAGGAATGCATTAAGAATCTAAACTGCATGAGATTGGAGACCTTGACTAATATATTCCTGCTGTATTTTCCAGTGCCTACAACAGTACCTGCCATTTAGTAGGCATTAAAAATATATTTTGGGGTAAATGAATACTATGTGCCAGGCAATGTAGAAGGTACTTGGCATGTAATTGTGAGCAAAACACCCATGGTATATGAAGGTTACAGTCTTACAGAAATTATACACACTAAGTCAATAATTACAGATGAGACAAGTAGCATAGACAAGAAAGTAGTGGCTGCTAGAAGGAACATAAAGCCACACACCTGATCTCATTGCAGAGATCACTGAAATCATAAAACCTATTTATGTAAAGAAAGTCAAGCTTAGAGGAAGTATTTGCTGTAGGCCACATTGCTAACAGGTATCAGGTATCCTAGCTGTCGTGTTACCATGCCACTCTGCAACTGCAAGCAAAGATAACAAGAGATCAGAAGATAATTTGAGAAAGCCCCTCCTCCTAAAGGAAAGAAAATAGGTTTCCACAAGTCCATATTTTCACATATCCCAAAGGTATAAAAGTTAGATTTGCAGTAATTTGGGAACATTATAGAATTTTCAAGTTTGTACACATGTCATAAGAGGAAAAGGGCTATTCCCTTAACTTTTTCCAAAGATATTGGATCAGTGATGATTGTCTGTTTTCAACTCATAGCAATTAAAAACGCTCTTCAGGTCGGGCATGGTGGCTTATGCCTGCAATCCCAGCATTTTGGGAGGTCCAGGTGGGTCAATCACCTGAGGCCAGCAGTTCGAGACCAGCCTGGCCAACATGGTGAAACCCTGTCTCTACTAAAAATACAAAAATTAGCTGGGCGTGGTGGCACATGCCTGTAATCCCAGCTACAGGAGCCCGAGGTATGAGAATCACTTGAACTCAGGAGGCAGAGGTTGCAGTGAGCCAAGATTGTACCGCTGTACTCCAGCCTGGGTGACAGAGGGAGACTCTGCCTCTACATAAATAAATAAATAAAAACTCTCTTCAATGCTACCAAGTCAACTTCCTAAAGCAATTTGATCAACAGTAAAAAATATCTCCTTCATAGATGTGTCCAGGTCTGTGACGTGTCCAGTAAGTCACATCTTCAGAGCCACACCTTTAGATCACCCTACTGCTCTCAATTAGATTACAGAGGTACTCAAAGCCTCGAGATAAACACGGCACACATTTGGAGGCATCAGTCTTACTAGAAGCTTAAACAGGTGAGGAGTTAAATAAGAACTGATGTATAATTTAAAACATTTTAAAATTATAAAAAACATGGCTATATTATGGAATAGAATATAAGTTTAAATGAATATGAAAATCAAATATGATAATTCAAAGACATTTGATGATTGGAGCTGGTAGGGGAGGGTCAGCTAGGGGCATGTTTTCTAAATGCCCAGGCTTTGGTAGAAAATTTGAGAAACATTAAGTTAAAAAAAAAAAAAAAACTTCATCATAAACATCCTTCTGGTTTTAAAAATTCTATCTAAAAAAGTAAGATGTTAAACTATTACACAAAACTCATCAGTATTGTTTATTTAGAGTACTTTTGCATAAAATTGCTTACTAAGTTTCATCTAGAAGAACCTAAAGGGTATGACATCTGGACAAGTTATTTTGATGAGCAGAGGACAGCATGAGGGATGAGGAAGCATCAGGAGGCTTCCTGGGTTATAGAAGATGGAGCTGAAAAAATGGGAATCGGATGCATTCGGAAGAAACATTAACATAATCAGGCCTGAATAGGGTCTATCAATTGTCCACATGGCAGTACTCCTTCTCAGTACCTTCATTTCATAGATGAAAGAAATAAGGTCCAAACAGGTAAAGCAACTTTACCAGGCTCACACAAAACTTCCTAACTGTATCCAGTTCTCTTTCAATGATAACAGCAAGAATAATTACAACTAAATTTACTGAACCCTCATCATGTGTCATACACTGCTAAGTGCTTTATTTAGGTTAACTAACTTAATTCTGGCAACCACCCTAAGAACGAGATCCTATGATCCCATTTAGACTGATGAGGAAACTAATGCTAGAAGAGGTTAACATTTGCTCAGGGTCACACAGCTAAGCCAATGGAGGAGCTGTGATGTAAAATAGGCCCACTGGATGCCAGAAACCTCACTCTTACTCACCTCAAGTCACTTCTTCACAACATGGCCCTGACATGATCCCTACTCTTTAGAAGGGTTTCACTTGGCCTTCATGATACTGGCCTATAAAAACCAAATGACCTAAAAGTCAATGTGTAAGGTCCCAGAAAGAGGAAGGGGAACCTGGTTACAGTTGGAGGCCTATGGAGAGAAACCAGATATAAGGATCACAGTAAGGCAAAGGTAGGAAAGCACAGCACAGCAACTAGAATAGGATGTTGGGATGAGGTAGCAGAGAAACCGGACTTCACCTGGGGTGAGTTAAACTGTCCCCGACATCAAATCAAATTTAAGCTAATTCTCTAACTAAGCAAGCATTCAGAATGGAGAAGTTTGATTACTTCAGTTGAACTAGATTTCACCTTGCTAAATTCAAAATAACATTATTTTAACAGTGGTAAGTAGGAAACTCTCAGTAATTTAAATCACTTGCCTACACTCCAACTCTTAATCCCTCACCCACCCACTCTCCTTTCAAGAGACAGTAAAGAACACTTAACAACAAGAATCCTTTTACATGTTTTCATTAAGTATTCCTCCTGCAGAGACCCTTTAAAATGTCACTCACAACAGCACTGGAACACGGAGGTGTCTTGAGTTTGGAAAGAGAAATACTACTTCATTTCTAAGTCAAACCACAAAGCCGAAGCTGTTCAGCTAAGATCTTTAGCTTAATACTAACAACATGCAACCCCTTACTATCTCCTTTCCTCAGCTCATCCAGCACGTTATTCATTCTTCACCACTATTACCTAATCATGTCAATGGAATTCAGGTGGGATTGTGTCAAAAGTTGCTCACAGCCACACAGAACATACATTTAAAGACAGTGTAAAACAAGCCAAGCACAGGTTCGTATGCAGATTCCTACTCCCCTTGATGACCTTCTATACTTTGCTTTGCTCTTGAATATGTTACTATAATCACATGTGACAGCAAAAGAATTCAAAGAAAGGAGTTAAGAAACCTGAGTGCTAGTCCTAGATGTATCACTAACTTTGTGTATGATTTAGGGAAATACCTTAGTTGCTCTGGGCCTCAAGAACTTAACCTTTAAAACAAGAACACCTCCATGTCTTCCTATTTCATGAAGGTGTTGACAAAAACCAAATAAAATATTATATGCAGAAGCATCATAAAAAGTATGAAACGCTAAACAAATATAAAACAGGGGTTAATGGGATAGTGACATATGTCATCCCAAACAGAATAAAACATTTGCTGAAAAAAAATATATATAGGCCAGGCGCAGTGGTTCACACCTGTAATCTCAGCACTTTGGGAGGCCAAGGTGGGCGGATCACCTGAAGTCAGGAGTTCAAGACCAGACTGGCCAACATGGCGAAACCCCATCTCTACTAAAAAACATACAAAAATTAGCCAGGCATGGTGGTACATGCCTGTAATCCCAGCTACTCAGGAGGCTGAGGCAAGAGAATCACTTGAACCTGGGAGGTGGAGGTTGCAGTGGGCCGAGATCAGACCACTGCACTCCAGCCTGGGTGACAGAGCAAGACTCTGTTGCAAAAAAAAAAAAAAAAAAAAAAAATATATATATATATATATATATATATATATATACACATACACACACACATATTCGGCTTTGTGATTCATTCTCAACTACAAATGTAAATTAATTGAGACACACACACAATCCCAAAGAGCAGTCGTTATGCTGAGAATATCACCAGAGACCTGATAATAGACTTGGGTGATTAGGCAGAAATTCTGTTATTAATTTAACAAATATTTAGTAAGCACATATCCTAGGCTGAGCCTTGCACTGGTTATTGGGGATGTAACCATAAAACCAGATGGCAGGAGTTTAAGCAGTGACTGGAGCTAAGTGGATATTCTTTCAAGATGTCTGGCTATAATGGAGATAAATGCAGGCTTTTTAAAAAATATGTAACATGAGAGGGACTTGTGCATGTTTAAATACTAATGGGAAAGGGTCAGTAAAGAAGGAAGTTGGAGACTCAGGAGAAAGAGAGAAACAATGACAGGCAGAGGTTTCTAAGAGGAAAGACAGAATGTAAGGTCCTGAATACAGGCAGAAAATGTTCTTTTTAAGAGTTGGCAACTGATGGCAGAGACATTTAAAATAGGATATAGCAGAGTATATGGTGCAAGACACACATTAGCAGATGTATTAGAGTTTGCATAGAGGTCTGCAATTTAAATTACAGAGAATTGTGATTGGCAGAATACTAACCTCCCAAAGAGGTCCATATCTTAATCCCCAGAGAGGGGAATTAAGGTTGCAAGTAGAATTAAGCTTGCTAATCGGCAGATCTTAAAATAGGTAGAGTATCCTGGGTTATCCAGTAGGCTCCATGTAATCCCAGGAACCCTTTCATGTGGAAGAGGGAGACAGAAGAAAGTCAGAGTGATGGAATGTGAGAGAGACTCCACCAGCCATTGCTGGCTTTGAAGATGGAAGGGGGCCATGAGCCAAGAAATGTGGGTGGTCTGTAGAAGCTAGAAAAAGCAAGAAAACAGATTCTCCCCTACAGCTTCTAAAAAGGAACACAGCCCTGCTAATACTTTGAGACCCAAAAGAGGCTTCTGAACTACAGAACTATAAGATAATAAATCTATGTTGTTTTAAGCTGCCAAGGTTAGACTAATTAGTTAAAGCAGCAGTAGAAAACAAATACAAGAATCTCTTTACACGGAGAATACAAAAATAATCTCAAAAAATTATAAAAATAAATTTGAATAGGGGAAACAGGAGTTAATGGAGTAGTGACATATGTCATCCCAAAGAGAATAAAATATTTGCTGAAAAAATATATATATTTGGTTTTGTGGCCCATGGAAATCATGGGCAAATAAGGATTTTAATAGATAGCGGTAATATTCAATTGGAGAAAGATAGGCTGAGTAAATTCTTAGGCCACTCCTATGGTATCACTCCCAGTGTGAGCTAGCCCCATGTCACCACCTTCAGCATCTCCCACAGTCGGCAGTCTCCACCCCACTTCAACCTGGTCTGCCCTAGTTTCAGGCAGAATACAAATTTTTTAATTTTCAAAATTCACTTTTATTTTTGTTTATATGTATTGTTATTTATATGCCTTATTTTCTAAGAATAGTGAATATCTTGTGTCCTCTATTAGACCTAGTACAGGCAGTGACTTATCAGTAGAGATACATGATACATACAGTCAGCTCTGCTATGCTATTTATTTGTGAATTTGTTTCAACATGATTAATATATTAAGAAACAGTTGAGTATAATGCAGATTTCTCCTTTACCTATACTCAATTTCATTGTGAGAAATGCTAGATGAATAATCAAAACTGCACCCAGATGAAGAGAGGCCACATTGGAATACACTAAGCACTCTCATGCCCGACACTTCAGACATCTTCAGCTACCTCAGTTCACCCATGGGTTATGAACCACACCCTCCCTCATATGGTGTTACAACTTTCCGTTCTTCTTCAGATAATTCTCCTTCCATCACTTTACAATAATTTATAAGCTACAATCTTTCCAATGTCCAATTTTACAAACAAATGTCAGGAATTCATCAAGGTTAAGTGACATATTTATTATGGTATTTGTGTATTTCTTAACCACATGGGACATGTAAACTGTGCCACCATTTTTATTAGGTTCCTTTTCTGTTTGTTTCTGAGATGGAGTCTCACTCTGTTGTTGCCCAGGCTGGAGTGCCATGGCGCAATCTTGGCTCACTGCAACCTCCGCCTCTCGGGTTCAAGCTATTCTCCTGCCTTAGCCTCCCGAGCAGCCAGGATTACAGGTGTACGCCACTATGCCTGGCTAATTTTTTTTGTATTTTTATAGAGACGGGGTTTCACTATGTTGGCCAGGCTGGTCTTGAACTCCCGATCTCAAGTAATCTGCCTGCCTCAGCCTTCCAAAGTGCTGGGATTACAGGCGTGAGCCACCGTGCCAACCACTAGGTTCCTTTTTTTAAAAAAGAATGTATTGTTGACAAAGTTTCTGGGTATTGTGCCCCTAACTTTATTATTCCCATTGCCCCTATAGTTTTTAATCACATGATTTTCAATGATTTTTAGGAAATAATATATCATTTTATATAGAATAACTATATGATGAAGGTGTTTTGTTTTCATTGAAAGTTTTTGAATAAATGCCATAAGTTTGTTTGTTCTAAGACTCTTTCCAACACGGTACACACACGCAGAGTATACACTAGATTGCCAGAAGCCATAGAGTAGACTTGGCTCCATTTCTAAAGCTTCCATTTTGTGTGATATTTGAGGAAATAAATCAATTCACATAAAATACATACTGATACACTACATAGCAGAATACAAAACAGTGCATGAAGTCTTAAGAAAAGAAAAGGAAGTTTGGATTTGCAAAAACAAACCAAAAAAAAAAAAACTCCGAGCTATACTGCCCATATTTTCTGCCATTGAGGACTTTGGGAGAAAAGTTTGATAAGCACTGTTTTAAGCAAATGTTAAAATCCCCTTAGCTGACAAATATATAGACTAATAAGAAAAATAAAAAATCACTCTGGCTGCTGTGTTGAAAATGTACTGTAGTTGGGAAAGGGTTAGACGTGTTAAGAAGCTATTATAAAAATAAAAGATGCGGGTGGCTCAGACTAGGATGGTGGCAGTGAAGATGGTGAAAAGTGATCAGATTCGAGATATATTTTGAATCTACAGGCAACAGAATTTCTTGATGGATTGGATGTGAGGTGTGGAAGAAACGGAAATGTAAAGCATGATCACAAAGTTTTGGTCTGCAATGACAGACATGATAAAGTTGCCACCAACAGAAAAGCAGAGTTAATTGGGTTGGGGGCATGGGAGAACCAGGAGTTCAGTTGTGGATGTGTTGAGTTTGAAATGTCTACTTGACATTCACGTAGAGATGGCATCATAAATATGAGTTGTCTTCTATCTTCTCAGTTTATAGATAAAAAACATTGCATCAGATTGTTTGAGTCGTTTATCCAAAATCAAAGTAGCCAGGTAGAAGCAAAAAGAAAAGGTCTCTGGACTCCCAGTCCAGTGCTATTCTTAGTAAACCTTCCCAGAGAGTAGAGAACTTTCCATTAAAAGAGACTCATTGTTTTAATGAATCCAGTGAATCAATATTTTTATAGGTAAACAAATTCTAATATTCAAGAAACTAAATCTATTTATCAATATAAACAACAAAAATACACCGAAATTATTTGAATGGCAAAAGGAGAATGCATAAATATCTTGGGTAGGCATTAAACAAATTCATGTATATTTAGGACAGACTCAAAATCTGTGCCTAGCACTTTCTAAAAGAAGTGATAGTCCTTGTCCTAGCTGTGCACACAGGATTTCAACGCACTTCCAATGCCATCTGCTTACTGTAGTTACCACTATCTCCTGGAGCACAAGTTTGAGAGGGCCAGAGTCAGAGAAGGCTTAATGTTTGTCTCTATGTCTGAGATATTTCATAATTTAAACTTTTTTCAAAGAAACAAAACTGCAAAAAAATAGAACCATTATTGAATTCTTGCTTTCTAATAAACCACAACCATCAAATTAATTTTCCTTTTGCTGACATTGCTAGAATGTCCCGGAGACTGTTAACTAATTTGATAGTTCCATTTTTCTGTCACTTAATGATTGGAATTGTAAACAAGTCTCACTAAGTTGTGTGAACGTCGGAGAATTTCACTCTGTAAAGATTTCATAGGGTAATTGTGACAATTAAATGTAAAAAATCTTGTTAAAATGTAAAGCTCTATATGTCTATAAATGCCAATGTGTAAGGGATGATGGTAGGGTTGAGGATATGTCGTTTCATGAGAGGTCAGGGAGTATCACCACCATGCCTCCACTGGTCCATCTTTGCCGCAAGAGTACTGCCAGTGTGCACCAAAAGAATAACCCCACACTAGGCCATATCCCTGACAGAAACACACACAGGGATCAGCACGTTCTGCCCCTGCTCTCACTGAATGTGCTACAGACACAGAAAGATGTGGACTTCCTGCTCTTCTAGGAATCCTATTCCTGATCATGTGATGCTTTCCTAAAGCCTGAAAAACAGACATTTTTCTATAAAGTGAAATGACCAAGATTTAGCACAAGTTGTTAATAAGACAAACACTAAAATTTCCATTTCTCTCCTGTCTACAGCTCTGTCTCTCTCCTATACTGCCTCTTTGCATGGGCTCACAGCCAGGCCACGTGGTACATATTCAGTATGCTGACAACTGATGGTTTAAGAAACATTATCATGGAGAAGTCTGTCTAATATAAAGTAGCTACTTTCTAAATCTTTATTCATTTGAAGTTAGCTCCTTTGAATTTTAGCAGATAAGACTTTCAAATTGGTACAAAGATCTATACAAAAGTTCATAATATCATTTTTAATTTTAAATTTTTATAAATTTTGATAGATTTAGGGGGTACAAGTGCCATTGTAGTGATGAAGTCTGGGCTTTTAGTATGTAAATTATAGCAACCATTTAAATACTTTTTTTCATTCTTCATGTTTGTCTTTCTCATTCACACACACATATGCACAACAAAGAAAACCAGTTTTTTAAATCTCTGAATGATGTAAAATATTCTAATAATTTAAATACATATGCATTATAGCATAGGGGTTGAACACTGGCTTTGTGACCTTGGACAAGTCCCTTAAGCTCTCTATGCCTTAATTTCCTTCTCTTTAAGAGACAGATAATATCAACACCTACCTCATTATATTGTTTAGAGGAAATTAATACAAGTAATAAAGTACTAGAACAATGTCTGGCCTATAACTTCTACATTAGTATTAGCTAATATTTTTAATTTTATTTAAAATGACTCTAATTAGGTGATTATTGAGTATGGTTATTCTAAACCATTTAAAAGGGCAAACATCATTGTCCATTCTTGTGAGTAAGAAGCTTTTCACAATATTCTAAGTAACTGCTGATATATTAGTATTTTTAGTTATTAGGCCCAGATTTAGAGTGAAATGGCATGCTTCAATATCCAATCCAGAAAACTAAATTATGGTCTACCTCTTATAGTTGTCTACCATGAAGTCTACCAGCCTAACTCTATGACAAGATAAGGAAGAAAAAGTGTCATCTCTCTATTCTTTGGCATCTTTATGATATTTTAACATGCAAGTGCATATCAGTACTTTGAATGCTTGGAAATTGTACTGCCTCAACATTTGTAGATATATATACTCACACTGTATGTGCATTGCATTACCAGTCTAGCTTCTGATGGCATGTGCTGCATTATAGGCTAGTTCTTATGATGAAAGACTTTCTCTTTACATGGGCAGAATCATTTTATCTTTCTTTTTAAAAATTCCTCTTGGGAGTTGGGATGGTGAAAGAGAGAAAGAAGGTGTTTGTTTCCAGCTGATGCACAGAAAGATGGGACAGTTTGAATCAGCAGGCAGGAGAACCCAAGGAAATGAATGAGATAATCAATTTGGGGCAGCTCCGGAGAAAACCCATTCTGCTTTAACCAATTAACAGACTTTCATTCATTCCCCCCTCCTTCTCTAATCACCTCCTAGTAGTTGTGAATGAGGTGCACTGTGATCAGGTATTTAGTAGTTGATACATTATGCAAGAAATACATCTCTTAGCAGGAAAACAGCACAGATATACATTTTTCTCTTTGAATGATGAAATCCAGTAAGGTCTGAAGTTAGGTTTTCAGGAATATTGTGTTACTGTCAGGGTATAGTAACACAGAATCTGTTGAAACAAAATGTACTTAGCATGTAACCATGACTAATTAACATGGAAACATAGCCTTTGCAAAATTTACAGTGTGGCCATCTTGACCACACCCAAAGCTAAATCAATCAAAAAAGTCTCATGCTCATGGATTGGAAGAATCAATGTCATTAAAATGGCCATACTGCCCAAAGCAATTTACAGATTCAATACTATTCCTATCAAACTAGCAATGTCATTTTTCACAGAATTAGAAAAAAACTACTTTAAAATTCATGTGGAATCAAAAAAGAGCCTGAATAGCCTAAGTAATCCTAAGCAAAAAGAACAAAGCCAGAGGCATCACACTATCCAACTTCCAACTAAACTATAAGGCTACAGTAACCAAAACAGCATGGTACTGGCACAAAAACAGACACATAGACCAATGGAACAGGATAGAAAACTCAGAAATAAAGCTGCACATCTACAACCATCTGATCTTCAACAAGGCTGACAAAAATGAACGATGGAGAAAGGACTCCCCATTCAATAAATCCTGCTGGGCTAACTGGCTAGCCATATGTAGAAGAAAAAAACTAGAACCCTACCTTTTATCATATACCAAAATTAACTAAAAATTGATTAAATAATTAAATGTAAGGCCTCAAACTAAAAAAACTCTAGAAGAAAACTTAGAAAATATCCTTTTCGACATTGGTCTTGGCAAAGAATTTATGACCAAGCCCCCAAAAGCAATTGCAACAAAAACAAAAATTGACAAGTGGGACTTCATTAAACTAAAGTGCTTTTGCACAGCAAAAGAAACTATCAACATACTAAACAGATAACCTACAGAATGGGAGAAAATATTCACAAACTAGGCATCTGACGAAAGTCTAATATCCAGAATCTATAGGGAATTTAAACAATTCAAAAAGCAAAAAACAAATAACCCCATTAAAAAGTAGGCAAAGGACATGAACAGACACTTCTCAAAAGAAGACATATGAGGTCAATATATGAAAAAATACTCAGCATCAGTAATACTCAGGGAAATGCAAATCAAAACTACAATGAAATGCCATCTCACACGAGTCAGAATGGCTACTAAAAAATCAGAAAATAACAGATGTTGATGAAGTTGCAGAGAAAAAGAAATGCTTATATACTATTAGTAGGAATGTAAATTAGTTCAGCCACTGTGAAAAGCAGTTTGGAGATTTCTCAAAGAACTTAAAACACAGCTACCATTCAAACCAGCAATCCCATATCATTATATCAAAAAGATACATGCACTCGCATGTTCATCACTAGCTATTCATAATAGCAAAAACATGGAATCAATCGAGGTGGCCATCAATGGTGGATTGGATAAAGGAAATATGGTACATATATGCCATGGAATACTATGCAACCAGGAAAAAGAATGAACTCATGTCCTTTGCAGCAACTTGGATGGAATTGGAGGCCATAATCCTAAGTGAATTAATGTAGGAACAGAAAGCAAAATACTGCATGTTCTCACTTATAAGGGAGAGGTAAACACTGAGCATATACGGATATAAACATGGGAATAATAGACACTGTGGACTACTAGAGGGCAGGTGGGTGTGGGTTGAAAAACTACATATTGGGTACTCTGCTTACTACCTGGGTCCAATATACCCATGTAACAATCCTACACATGTATCCTTTATATCTAAAATAAAAGCTAAATTTTTAAAAAATTATCCTTGGAATTGACTTGTCTTCCCTCTCTCTATGTATGGGTGTGTGTGCACATATGTACACTATGAACACAAGCATGTTTTGATATTGGTCTGATTGGTTAAACAAAGTCAACCAAAGCAATACAAACTGTACATATTAAGATTACACTACATACACATTTGGTGCTAGTTAATGTAGAGCTTACAACAAATCCTAAAACAGTGCATTTCCTCAAGATTGTTACCTATTAGGGTTACAAAAATGAGTAAGATCCATTTTTATTCATTCATTAGGATCCGGCAGAAACCTGCTAAAAGCTACATGGTAGATTTTTCAAGAAGAGTCAGGCTTTAGGTATTTTGTGCAGTTACTGATTTGTATGCATTACTGATTTTATTCATATTTTGGATTCCTGTAAGAGTATTACTAACTTAGGTTTTTGGTTGTTGTTGTTGTAATAATTAAGTGAGGTAACATATTTTACACAGTAAAAGGCAGTATTAATAGAGGTTAAAAATCAGATGCTTAAGAATCAAATAAGCTGGATTACCTTGAGTTATTTAAACTCTAATAGTGTTTCTTCGTCTATCAAATAAAGATAGTAAAAGTACATAATTCAGAGGCTTAAACTCAGAGGATTAAATAAATTAATATATGTTAAGTATCTAGTATACTGTAAGCAATCAATAAATGTTAAAATGCTATTACATGTTTGATAATGTTAGTCAGGCAACAAATATGGAAACACAATGGCTCAAGACTACTCTGAAAAACTGTGGCTAAACCATAGAGTTTGAGAAGGAAACTGAGACAGATGAGGCTGGGCACAGGCCTAACTGTGAAGAGCCTTGCGGGTCATGTTAATTTTGATCTTAAAAGCAATGAGGAACTATTAAATTGTCTTACAGAGGAGAGGCACGTGATCAAACTTATTCTTTTGAAGATTTCTGGCCAGGGTGGAGAGGAGGGCTCAGAGGGAAGTAGAGAGAACTCTTGGCAAGCCTCTGTACCGTAAGGAAATAAGTGTTGATTATACGAATTAGTGTAGGGACTGTGGGGTCAGAGAGAAATGGATGGAATCAAGAGATAATTAGAAAATAGGAGAAGAGAAGGGAGAAAGCAAGAGAAAAGAATATGGGCAACTAGATGGATGATAATGCCATTCATTCACTGATAAGAGGAACCTAGAAAGAAACAGATTTATGAGGAAATGATTGATATAGCTTCAGGCACAATGAACTTAAAGAGATCTTAGAGAAGTTAATTGAGCCAATAGACTGTGAAAGTTGGATGAAGCGACCTCTAAGGTTCCTTCTAGTTCTATCATTACAACCGTAGATTTACTGATCCACTGTCTGTTGCAGTGGCAATCACAAGGAATCTCTGAGCTCTGCCTCTCTGTGGTGAAGAAACCACACACAGACAGGCATAGTGGCTCACGCCTGCAGTCAATCCCAACACTTTGGGAGGCTGAGGCGGGCCAATTGCTTGAGCCCAGGAGATCAAAACCAGCCTGGGCAACATAGCAAAACCCTGTCTCTACAAAAAATACAAAAAAATTGGCTGGGCATGATGGTTTGTGCCTGTAGTCCCAATTACTTGGGCAGCAGAAGTGGAGGATCACTTAAGCCTGGGAGCTCGAGGCTGCAGTGAGCTGTGATCATGCCACTGCACTCCAGCCTGGGTGACAGATCAAGACCCTGTCTCCAAATAAATAAATATAAAAATTAAAACAGAATAAACCACACCCAAGAGACCACATGACCCCATATTTAAGTAAATATTCAATCATCCCACACCCTGGTATAGACTCAGTGCCATTGGCTGTATGAATAATACCACACAGAGTCCCACTTCTTTCCTATTTACTTGTGTTTGACTTGAAACCTGGATACACCCCACTACCACCCACATATATATTCCATTTATGGTTTTGCCCTGACTCTGATGCCCAGGTTGGATCTCTGGACACTGACTCACTTACTTGTTTTTTCAATCTGTCCTTCCCTCTCATTTGAGGCAAAATTCTGGACTGTGACCTGGATTGCATGCTCTAGTGGTGCTTTCCTATATAACCACCCACATGCTATTACAATTTAGATACTCTGATGATGAATAGAATTGGAAAGCTTTAGCCCCTATAGGCTCAAAATCCCTTACCTTCTGTGATCTTTTTTGTACTGATACTTCCCAGAAGCCAGAAATTACCTTAGCCCCAAGCCCATGGTGAACAGAGTCAAGAATCAAAATACTGATAGATTCATCAAGGTTATGCTATTCCTAAGTTTCAAGAACATAATCATCAATAGTCAATAAATTGATCCATAGCACCACCCATCATTTAATAAACTATCCTCCACTGTGGTGTACCATTTCAGAACAATTTCATCGTTAGTCTTTAAACCTCGACAATAATAGGTCATTCCATATAAGCCATAAATCTGTTTTCTTATCTAAGAGAGGAGCAAGTTTGCCTCATAATAAGGTCAGACGGCAAATGTGCACAGTGGCTGTGGTGGCGGTCTGGAAATAAAGGTGGCTTGGGAATGAGGAAAAATATTTGGGACTTATCCACAGGCCTGGTCATTGCAAACTGGCAAGAAAATAGAAAGTCACCATTAAATTTGGGGTGAGTCTTGAATTAGGTTATGACACACCTGTGTTGCCAAATGTGAATTTTGGGAAAAAGAGACACTCACCTGCTTACAGTTTCCTTTGCATAAGTCAGTTTCTAAGGAAAACAAAGACATAAAAATGACTGAGTTAACAACAGTTATTAAGGAGTAAATAAAACTTATTTCATAGAGACCACTACTGCCCTAACATGGTAGAATCCATGTTACTATTCTCTATGGTTAGACAAGTGATTAAAACAAGTACTAATGATACCAAGTTTGTTTTGCGACTATTGCAACACCCTGACATTCAGTCTACTTACATGCACAAAAAGTTCCTATGCTCTTTCTTAATGGGCACAAATAACAGACTTGATCTGCCAATCATTTTGTAAAGGTATCAAAGTTATAGATTTGCAGAGTTTTACATAAACCTGCCATGGACTTAGAATCAAAGAATTTTTTATCTGATGTATTTATAGTAATTCTCATCCTAGAACAATGTGAACATGTGGATAAAATAATTGATAAATTTGTTTCTACAGAATTCAGACAAAAAAGACATATCATACCAATAATTGGATTATTCTCCAGGGGCATTCTAAAGCAAATTGCCTGCAAGTTTCCCCTAAATTAGGATTGTTATTTTGAGATCAATATGATAGAAGGAATAGTGACTTGGAATCAGGAGACCTAGTTTCAAGTTCCAGTTTCCCCTCCTTAGCTATATAGGAAAATCCCAAAATCTCTCTGGTGCCGGGCCTCAATTTCCTCATGGGTAAAACAGAGAGACTATTACTCTAAGTACGTCTCATTGCATTTAGAAATGACTCATTGCTTTTCTTGCTCTACAGATTCTCCCAGAATAATCTCAGCCACTCTCATGGTTTCAATTATAGGCATACCTCTGATATATTACAGGTTTGGTTCCAGATCACATAAAAGCTCAATGAAGCAAATATCCCAGTAAAGCAAGTCACATATTTTTTTGTTTCCTAGTGCATATAAAAGTTATGTTTACATTATACTGTAGTCTATTAAAAGTGCAATAACATCACATCTAAAAAAGGTATATACCTTAATTTTAAAATACTTCATTGCTAAAAAATGCTAACAATACTCTGAGCCTTCAGCAAGTCATCATCTTTCTGCATCTGGAGGGTCTTGCCTCCCAGTTGATGGCTGCTGACTAATCAGAATGATGGCTGCTGACTAATCAGAATGATGGCTGCTGACTAATCAGAATGATGGCTGCTGATGATTGAGGGAACGGTGGCAGCTTCATAAAAACAAGACAACAACGAATTTGGCCCCATTAATTGAATTTTTCTTTCACAAAAGATTTCCCTGTAATATATAATGCTATTGATAACATTTTATCTAAAACTTCTCTTAAAATTGGAGTCAATCCTCTCAAATCCTGTCACTTCTTTATCAACTGAGTTTATGTAATATTCTAAATCCTTTACTGTCATTTCGATAGTGTTCCCAGCATCTTTACCAGAAGTAGATTCCATTTGACGAAACAACTTTCTTTGTTCATTCATAAGAAGAAATTTCTTATTCATTCAAGTATTATTATGAGATTGTAGTAATTTAGTCTCATCTTCAGGCTGTACTTCTAAGTCTAGTTCTCTTGCTATTTCTACCACATCTGCGGTTACTTCCTCTAATGAAGTCTTGAGCCCCTCCAAGTCATCCATGAGAGTTGGAATCAACGTCTTCCAAACCCTTATTCATGTTGGTATTTTGACCTCACCTACTGAGTCATGAATGTTGTGAGTGCCATCTAGATGGTAAATCCTTTCCAGAAGATTTTCAGTTCACTTTGCCTAAATCCATCAAAGAAATCACTATCTATGGCAGCTGCATGAAAAGTATTTCTAAAATCACAGCACTTAAAAGTTGAAATTACTCCTTACTCCATGGGCTGCAGAATAAATATTGTATTGGCAGGCACAAAAACAACATTAATCTCCTTGTACATCCCCATCAGAGCTCTTGGGTGGCTACATGCATTGCCCATGAGCAGTAATACTTGAAAAAAAAAAATCTGAGCAGTAGGTGTCAAAGATGGGCTTAAAAGATTCAGTAAACCATACTGTAAACAGATGTGGTGCCATCAGACTTTTTTGTTCCATTTATAGAGCATAAGTGGAGTAGATTTAGCATATTTCTTAAGGGCCCTAGGATTTTTGGCATGGTAAATAAGCATTGCCTTCCAACTTAAGTCACTAACTGCATTATCCTATAACAAGAAATTCAGCCTGTCCTTTATTGAAGCCAAGTATTGACGTCTCTCTCACTATCAAAGTTCTAGGTGGCATCTTTGTCCAGTAGAAAGCTGCTTCATCTACATTAAAAATCTTTCATTCCATGTAGCCACCTTCATAAATTATCTTAGCTAGATCTTCTAGACAACTTGCTACAGCTTCTGCATCAGTACTTGCTTATGTTATGAAGATAGCTTCTTTTCTTAACTACATAAACCAACCTCTGCTATCTTCCAACTATTCTTCTGAAGCTTCCTTGCCTCTCTCAGCCTTCACAGAATTGAAAAGAGTGAGGCCTTGCTCTGGATCTGGCTTTGGTTAAGGGAATGTTATGGTTGCTCTGATCTTCCACTCTGACCACTAACACCTTCTCCATATCAGCAAGAAGGCTGTTTTGCTTACTTATCACTCATTTGCTCACTGGAATAGCACTTTTAATTTATTTTTATTTATTTATTTATTTACTTTTACTTTAAGTTCCAGGATACAAGTGTAGAATGTGTAGGTTTGTTACATAGGTATTATACATGTGCCATGGTGGTTTGCTGCACCTATCAGCCCATCATCTAGTTTTTAAGCCCCACATGCATTAGCTATTTGTCCTGATGCTCTCCCTCCCCTTGACCCCCACCCCCCAACTAACCCTGGTTTATGTTGTTCCCCTTCCTTTTCCCATGTGTTCTCACTATTCAATTCCCACTTATTAATGAGAACATGTGGTGTTTTGTTTTCTGTTCCTGGGTTAGTTTGCTGAGAATTATGGCTTCCAGCTTCATCCATGTCCCTGCAAAGGATATGATCTCATTCCTTTTTATGGCTGCATAGTATTCCATGGTATATATGTACCACATTTTCTTCATTCAGTCTATCATTGATGGGCATTTGGGTAGGTTCCATGTCTTTGTTATTGTAAATAGTGCTGCAATAAACATACATGTGCATGTGTCTTTATAGTAGAATGATTTATATTCCTTTGGGTGTATACCCAAAAATGGGATTGCTGGGTCAAATGGTATTTCTGGTTCTAGATCCTTAAGGAATCACCACATTGTGTCCCACAATAGTTGAACTAATTTTCATTCCCACCAGCAGTGTAAAAGCATTCCTATTTCTCAACAGCCTCGCCAGAATCTATTGTTTCTTGACTTCTTAATAATCGCCATTCTGACCGGTGTGAGATGGTATGTCATTTTGGTTCTGATTTGCTTTTCTCAAACGACCAGTGATGATGAGCTTTTTTTCATATGTTTGTTGGCTGTATAAATGTCTTCTTTTCAGAAATGCTGTTACATCCTATACCCACTTTTTGATGGGGGTTTTTTCTTGTAAACTTAAGTTCCTTGTAGATTCTAGATATTAGACCTTTGTCAGATGGGTAGATTGCAAAATTTTCTCACATTCTGTAGGTTGCCTCTTCACTCTGATGAGAGTTTCTTTTGCTGTGCAGGAGTTTTTTAGTTTAATTAGATCCCATTTGTCAATTTTGACTTTTGTTGTTACTGCTTTTGGCATTTTCGTCAGGAAATCTTTGCCCATGCCTACGTCCTGAATGGTATTGCCTAGGTTTTCTTCTAGGGTTTTTATGGTTTTGGGTTTTACATTTAAGTTTTTAATCTATCTTGAGTTAATTTTTGTATAAGGTGTAAGGAAGTGGTCCAGTTTCAGTTTTCTGCATGTGGCTAACCAGTTTTCCTAGCACCATTTATTAAACAGGGAATTCTTTCCCCAGCTTGTTTTTGTCAGGTTTGTCAAAGATGAGATGGTTGTAGATATGTGGTGTTATTTTTGAGGTCTCTGTTCTGTTCCATTGGTCTATATGTCTGTTTCGGCACCAGTACCATGCTGTTTTGGTTACTGTAGCCTTGCAGTCTAGTTTGAAGTCAGGTAGCATGATGCCTCCAGCTTTGCTGTTTTTGCTTAGGATTGTCTTAGCTATACAGGCCCTTTTTAGTAGTTTTTTCTAATTCTGTGAAGAATGTCAATGGTAGTTTGATGGGAATAGCATTGAGTCTATAAATTACTTTGGGCAATATGGCCATTTTCACAATACTGTATCTTCCTATTCATAAAGATGGAATGTTTTTTCATTTGTTTGTGTCCTCTCTTATTTCCTCGAGCAGTGAGTGGTTTGTAGTTCTCCCTGAAGAGGTTCTTTGCATACCTTGTTAGCTGTATTCCTAGATATTTTATTCTTTTTGTAGCAATTGTCAATGGGAGTTCATTCATGATTTGGCTCTCTGCTTGTCTATAATTGGTGTATAGGAATGCGTGTGTATTTTGCACATTGATTTTGTATCCTGAGACTTTGCTGAAGTTGCTTATCAGCTTAAGGAGTTTTGGGGCTGAGACATTGGGGTTTTCTAGATATAGAACCATGTTGTCTGCAATCAGAGTCAATTTGACTTCCTCTCTTCCTGCTTGAATACATTTCTTTCTCTTGCCTGATTGCCTTGGCCAGAAATTCCAATATTATGTTGAATAGGAGTAGTGAGAGAGGGCATGCTTGTCTTGTGCCGGTTTTCAAAGGGAATGCTTCCAGCTTTTGCCCATTCGGTATGATATTGGGTGTGGGTTTTTGTCATAAATAGCTCTTATTATTTTGAGATATGTTCCATCAATACCTAGTTTGTTGAGAGTTTTTAACATGAAAGGCTGTTGAATTTTGCCAAAGGCCTTTTCTGCATCTATTGAGATGACTGTGGTTCTGTTTATGTGATGGATTACGTTTATTGATTTGCATATGTTGGACGAGCCTTGCATCCCAGGGATGAAGCCAACTTGATTGTGCTATATACGCTTTTTGATGTACTGCTGGATTGGGTTTGCCAGTATTTTATTGAGGATTTTTGCATCAATGTTCATCAGGCATATTGGCCTGAAGTTTTCTTTTTTTGTTGTGCGCCTGCCAGGTTTTGGTATCAGGATGATGCTGGCCTCATAAAATGGGTTAGGGAGGAGTCCTTCCTTTTCAATTATTTGCAATAGTTTCAGAAGGAATAGTACCAGCTCCTCTTCGTATCTCTGGTAGAATTCAGCTGTGAATCCATCTGGTCCCAGGTTTTTTTGTTTGTTTGTTTGTTTTGTTTTGTTTTGTTTTGTTTTGTTTTTGATTGGTAGACTATTAGTTACTGCATCAATTTCAGAACTTGTTATTGGTCTATTCAGCGATTCTGAATCTATTCAGGACTTCTTCCTGATTTAGTCTGGGGAGGGTTTATGTGCCCAGGAATTCATCCATGTCTTCGAGATTTTCTAGTTTATTTGCATAGAGGAGTTTATAGTATTCTCTGATGGCAGTTTTTAATTCTGTGGGATCAATGGTGATATCCCCTTTATCATTATTTATTGTGTCTATTTGAGTCTTCTCTCTTTTCTTCTTTATTAGGATAGCTAGCAGTCAATCTATTTTGTTAATTTTTTCAGAAAACCAGCTCCTGGATTCATTGAATTTTTTTTTTTTTTTTTTTTTTTTTTTTTTTTTTTTTTTAGGATTTGTCATGTCTCTGTCTCCTTCAATTCTGCTCTGATCTTAGTTGTTTCTTGTCTTCTGCTAGCTTTTGATTAGTTTCCACTTGCCTCTCTGGCTGTTTAATTGTGATGTTAGCATGTCAATTTTAGATCTTTCCTGCTTTCTTTTGTGGGCATTTAGTGCTATAAATTTCCCTTTTAACACTGCTTCTGGTACATTGTGTCTTTGTTCTCATTGGTTTCAAATAACTTCTTGATTTCTGCCTTAATTTCATTATTTACCCAGGAGTCATTCAGGAGCAGGTTGTTTAATTTACCCAGGAGTCATTCAGGAGCAGGTTGTTTAATTTCCATGTAATTGTGTGGTTTTGAGTGAGTTTCCTAATCCTGAGTTCTAACAGGATTGCACTGTGGTCTGTGAGACTGTTTGTTATGATTTCAGTTCTTTTACATTTGTTGAGGAGTGTTTTACTTACAGTTATGTGGTCAATTTTAGAGTAAGTGCCATGTGGCGCTTAGAAGAATGTGTATTCTGTTGATTTGGGGTGGAGAGTTCTGTAGATGACTGTTAGGTCCACTTGATCCCAAGCTGAATTCAAGTCCTGAATATCCTTGTTAATTTTCTGTCTTGTTGATCTGTCTAATATGACAGCAGAGTGTTAAAGTCTCCCATTATTACTGTGTGGGAATCTAAGTCTCTTTGTGGGCATCTAAGAACTTGTTTTATGAATCTGGGTGCTCCTGTATTGGGTGCATATATATTCAGGATAGTTAGCTCTTCTTTTTGAATTGGTCCTTTTACTGTTATGTAATGCCCTTCTTTGTCTTTTTTTACCTTTGTTGGCTTAAAGTCTGTTTTGTCAGAGACTAGGATTGCAACCCCTGCTTTTTTTTCTTTTCTTTCCATTTGCTTGGTAAATTTTCCATCACTTTATTTTGAGCCTATGCGTGTCTTTGCATGTCAGGTGGGTCTCCTGTATACAGGACACCAGTGAGTCTTGACTCTTTATCCAATTTGCCAGTCTGTGTCTTTTAATTAGGGCATTTATTCCATTTACATTTAAGGTTAATACTGTTATGTGTGAATTTGATTATGTCATCATGATGCTAGTTGGTTATTTTTGCACACTAGTTGATGCAGTTTCTTCACAGTGTCTTCAGTCTTTGTATTTTGGTGTGTTTCTGCAGTGACTGGTGCCAGTTTTTCCTTTCCATATTCAGTGCTTCCTTCAGGAGCTCTTGCAAGGCAGGCCTGATGGTGATGAAATCTCTCAGCATTTGCTTGTCTGGAAAGGATTTTATTTCTCCTTCACTTATGAAGCTTAGTTTGACTGAACATGAAATTCTGGGTTGAAAATTCTTTTATTTAAGAATGTTGAATAGGCCGGGCGTGGTGGCTCAAGCCTGTAATCCCAGCACTTTGGGAGGCCAAGATGGGCGGATCACGAGGTCAGGAGATCGAAACCATCCTGGCTAACACGGTGAAACCCCATCTGTACTAAAAAATACAAAAAACTAGCCGGGCGTGGTGGCAGCACCTGTAGTCCCTGCTACTCGGGGGGCTGAGGCAGGAGAATGCCGTAAACCCAGGAGGCGGAGCTTGCAGTGAGCTGAGATCTGGCCACTGCACTCCAGCCTGGGCAGCAGAGCAAGACTCCGTCTCAAAAAACAAAAAACAAAAAACAAAAAAAAAAAGAACGTTGAATATTGGCTCCCACTCTCTTCTGGCTTGTAGGGTTTCTGCTGAGAGGTCCACTGTTAGTCTGACGTGCTTGCCCTCTGTTGGCAACCCTGCCTTTCTCTCTGGCTGCCTCTAACATTTTTTTCTTCATTTCAACCTTAGAGAATCTGATGATTATGTGTCTTGGGGTTGATCTTCTCATGCAGTATCATAGAGTGTTCTCTGTATTTCCTGAATTTGTATGTTGACCTGTCTTACTAGGTTGGGGAAGTTCTTCTGGATAATATCCTGAAGTATGTTTTGCAATTTGGTCCTTTCTCCCTGTCTTTTTCAGGTACTCCACTCATCATAGGTTCAGTCTTTTTACATAGTCCCACATTTCTCAGAGGTTCTGTTTGTTCCTTTTCATTCTTTTTTTCTAATCTTGTCTGCATGCCTTATTTCAGCAAAACGGTCTTCAAACTCTAATATCCTTTCTTTCGCTTGGTCGATTTGGCTATGATACTTGCGTATTTTTCATGAAGTTCTCATGCTATGTTTTTGAGCTCCATCAGGTCATTTACATACCTCTCTCAACTTGTTATTCGAGTTAGCAGCTCCTGTAACATTCTATCAAGGTTCTTAGCTTGTTTGTATTGGGTTAGAACATGCTCCTTTAGCTCCGCAGTGTTTGTGATTACCCACCTTCTGAAGCCTACTTCTGTCAATTCATCCGTCTTATCCTCCCTCCAGTTCTGCATCCTTGCTGGAGAGGCACTGCAATCATTTGGAGGAGAAGCAGCACTCTGGCCTTTTGGGTTTTCAACCTTTTTTTGTTGATTCTTTGTCATCTTCATAAGTTTGTCTAGTATTAATCCTTGAGGCTGCTGACCCTTGGATTCGGTTTTTGTAGGGAATTTTTTGTTGTTGATGCTGCTGTTGTTTGTTTGTTTGTTTTTCTTGCAATGGTCAGGTCCCTCTTCTGCAGGGCTGCTGCCGTTTGCAAGGGGTTCACTTCAGCCCCTCTTCATCTGATTCATTCCCATGCCTGGAGATGTCACTCGAGGAGACTGGAGAACAGCAAAGATGGGTGCCTGCTCCTTCCTCTGTGGTATCTGACCTCAAGGGACACCAACCTGATGCCAGTAGAAATGCCCCTGTATAGGGTGTCTGACAACCCGTATACAGGAGACACTGTGAAGAAACTGCGTTAGAGGGTCTCACCCAGTTGGGTAGCATAGGGAACAGGACCCACTTAACGAAGCACTTTGACTGTCCCTTGGTGGAGGGAGTGTGCTTCACTGTGGGGAAACTCACTCGTCTGGGATACCCAGATTCCTCAGAACTACCAGGAGGGAAGGCTAAAGTCTGACAGTCCACGGAGACTGTGGCCACCCCTCCCCCTAGAGGCTCAGGCCCAGAGAGATTAGAGTCTGTCCCTAAGCCCCTGGATGGAGTTGTTGGAGTTCCTGCAGGGAGGCCCCGCCCAGTGAGGAGGGACGTGTCAGGGTCCGGTCTGAAGAGGCGCTCTGTCTGCAGTCTGCCACAGCCAGTGTGGTGGGCTGTGGGGGATACTTCTTGGCACAAAGCAGTCCAGCCTCCCTGTCTCCAGCAGAGGAAAGACATGGCCTGGAGCTATAGAGATGGCTGCCCCCCTTCCCCCGCCTGGGAGCTTAGTGTGTTAGGCAGCTATCGGTCCCATTGTTGGCCAGAGCCCCTCCTGCAACGAGCTCAAAGGGCTTAGACAGCAGGCAGCCGCAGCTGTGGTGCTGGTTGCCCCTCCTGATGGGAGCTCCGCAGGCTTAAGCAGATTCTAGCTTAGTGGCTGTTGAAAATCTGCTGGGTTCTGTGGTTGGGACCCTAGGCCCCGGTGGTGTGGGCTCACAGGTGAGATCTTCTGATCCGTGAGTTGCACAGTTCCATGGAAAAAGCACGTTTTCCCAGGCTGGGTAGCAGGCTCATTCACTGCCTCCCTTGGCTGGGGCCCGCGGCACCACACTGCTCTTCCTCCCTCTCTGTGTGTCACGCCAGCTGCCTAGTCAGTTCTGATGACAGAACCTGGATACCTCGGCTGCCAGTGCAGGACTCACATGCTGTTATGGTTCTTTTAGATGGGAGCCACAGATTGCTGCTGCTGCTAGTTGGCCATCTTGGCCCCGACCCCCACTTTTAATTTCTTTCAAGAACTTTTCCTTTGCATTCACAACTTAGCTAACTGTTTGGTGCAAGAGACCTAGCTTAAGGCCTATCTCAGCTTTTGACATACTTTCCTCACTATGCTTAATCATTTCTAGCTTTTGATTTAAAGTGAGAGACATGCTATTCTTTTCACTTGAACACTTAGAAGCCATTGTCGGGTTATTAACTGGCCTGATCTCAATATTGCTGTATCTCGGGGAACAGGGAGGCCTGAGGAGACGGAAAGAGGCCTCAGGGGTAGTCAGTCAGTGGGTAGAGTAGCTGAAACACAAACAACATTTATCGATTAAACTTGTTGTCTTACATGGATATTGTTCATGGCACTCCAGAACCATTACAATAGTAATTGTAATTGTAATAATCAAAGATAACTGATCACAGATTACATAAGAGATAAAGAAAATAATTTTTTAAAGTTTCAAATAATTTGAGAATTACCAAAATGTGAGACAGAGACACAAACTGAGCACAGGCTGTTGGAAAAATGTCACCAACAGACTTGCTTGACACAGAGTTGTCATAAACCTTTGATCTGTAAAAAACTGCAGTATCTGTGAAGCACAATAAAACGAGGTGTGCCTGCGCTAAGTCCAAAATGGTGATTCCTATAGCAACACTGACATCCCAAACCCCTATCCTTGGCTTCATACCTAAATATCAAGCAATTCACATTTCACACAGGTGGTTCAAATGAACACATCAAAAGTGAACTCATTCTCCCTGCCACATCTACAAAGCTGCTTCTTTGCCCCAGTTATTGGTTTAGTTACCCAAGCTAGAAACTGGAAGGCTTCCCGGGCCGTTCCTTCACCCTGTCTCAACCCATCAGAGTCCTGCTAATTTTGTTCCTGTTTACATCTCTCAAGTTCCCTTTGTCTATCTCACGGTCTGGTTGGTATCCTTATCCTCCTTGGCCTGGAGTACTCAAGCAACACCCTACCTTGTCTCTCTGCTCCAGTTTTATCTCCTATAATCCATCCTATGCGATGTAGAAACCATAACGACCTTTTTAAAATTCAAAACTGCCAAATCAGTTCCTGCAACTTACCTACCTACAACCCTTCAATGGTTTCCTAAGATCTACAGAGTTAAATCCAAGCTAATTCAGTTATCCATTTTTTCAGTCTGATCTCCTGTCATTCCTAGTCTACTTTTTGGTATATTGGTCCAGGTCATTCTCTACAAACACTTGGCTCATGCTGTCCTTTCTGCTAGAATATTTATCCCCAACTCTTCCTCATTTAACTAACTTGTACTTATCATTTACAACTCTATCCAGGCAACACATCATTCCCTTCATCTGCTTTTTCTATTGAATAATTATTGGAAGAATATTTTCTATGCCTTCAAATCTAAATTTACTAAAAGTTCCACTTGTAAGAGATACATTCCAAAGTAACATCAGAAGATTGTGTTCTTCTGGTAATACTAACCCATCATATATATTTGCTACACTAATGGCTGATCCTATATTGTGGACATCATTAAGATAGGCAACACAATTAAAAATATAAGTATGTATATGTGTGTGTATGTCTATATAGTTTCCCTTAAATAGCTATCCCACGTTAGCCACTGCAATTTGTAAAATTGGTAATGATTGAGAAAGGAGGCCCAATGGTGTGAAGGAAAGAAAACCAATTTTGGAAAAGAGAACTGGATTTGGATTTAAGCTCCATCATATCTGGTTTAATGTTATAGAATAAAGAATTTAATAATTCTATGTCCTTATCTGTAAAATGGGGATATTACCACCTCCTTGTAAGGTTGCCGTTATAACATCTAATAACTTATTAATGAGTTTGATACATGATGTGGTACATGGTAGATACTGAAAAAATAGTAGCTTTTAACATAGTTATTAATGCTGAGCAGTTAAAAATGTGACAAGCAAAAAAACACATGCAATACCTTTGATTAAAATGTGAGGTGCCATGACTAAAAGTCGCATTCATTTTAAAACACACAAAACCCTGCACAGGTTCAAAACATTTGTACCCCTGCAAAATTTGTCTTTAGTCCACCCATGTTTATCAAACCATCCTTCTCTCCCCAACATCCCCCATTTAATAAGATCATTCCTCTCTTGGACTAAATGTTAAGAGTATAATATAATTCTTATACTATAAATAAAATTTTAAAATAGAATAGGATAATATGTTTTATTACCTTTACGATATACTAATCTGATTTGATTATACACAAAATAGCTCAGTGTTATTGAGTAATTGTTTCCTCAGTCTCTGTAAAGTATATAATACTTAGAACCAGTACTTAAAATAATCTTCATAAAGTTTACAAATTGTACCAAGTAAAAAAATACAATATAGTTATTGCTTGTATACTCATTTAAACAAGTATCTATTGCAGCTTTACTACCTTACGGGAAAGCAAAAATGAACAATGACATAATCCTTGCCTTGTGCCTTACAGTCTAGCAGAGGAATTAGTCACATATACAACTAATCATCATAAAATATAAAAAGTACAGTATTAAAAATGAATAAAGAATTGTGGGAGCTCAAAGAATTATGGTAGCTAAATCTTCTAGGCTGAGGGTTGGTTCCTTGCAAGGGAAGTTACATATGAGGACATAGAGGAATTGAATAGATGGACAGGGAGATATACGGAATAACAAACAGCATGAACAATTTGCCACATATGTCTGGACAGTTTCACTGTCTGGTCATGAATACATATGTGCTACATGAAAAGGGAAAAGTGGCAGGTAATTCATCTTTCTGCATGTTTACTTATCCTTTGCTAAGAGTAAAACACTGTTTAAAACAAGGAAAACAAGTGAGCACACTCATTATTAGAATCATACCTATGCCTCGCTAACATTTATTCAAATGAACTATGTCCTCTGTCTTAATTAGAGTTATTGCTATTCACTCTGAGTTGATAACATGTAAAACTTTGGCGAAAACATTTGACTGTCACAGATTTATATTCTTAACCTAAATCTTTGCTGAATATTATTTCCAAATATTTACATCTATAAACAAGGCTGAGGCTCTTGTCTGAGTTAATAATGTCTTCTTTTTCTTTTTGTAGACAGAATAACATGAAAATATTAATAAGGTATATTACAGAGACCAGAGCTAGGAATAAAAGACTAGGCCACACGCTAGGGCTGCTTACTCGGATAGCCCAGTTCAACAAAAGAGTAATACAGGTATTTGCCACTTGTTTTTGCTTCCTTTAGGCTTTAGCTGTGTATATCCTCCTACAATAGCCCAGGAATTCATTCCTCTGTTGTGACACTTACCTTCATGATTAAGCTTCTATGTTCCACAGATTCACTAAAATTTGTGCCCATTTCAAATATACTTGTGACTCCATCCTCACACAAATTCATCCAGTAATGATATTCCTCACGCCCAGGAAGTCGATCCCAAAAAGTCCTGAAGGCTTCCCAGACAGCTTCCTGACACACTAGAAAATAGAGAGGTGTATTTTACAAAAAGCTAACATGCTCTGGGGTTCTTACAATGATCATAGACGGATTCATACAGATTCCTTGAGACACTCAAGTGTCCTTTCTGGAGGGACCTAGGAATGATTCTCAGTCAAAGTGTATGTCCAGTTTAAACTTTTCATTTCTGAAGAGAATTTATATTTCCCATTCCTTTCTCTTACAAAGGGAATTGATTCATCTCTTCATGAGCTGGAGTGTCTCCCCCATCTCTTAAAAAAATCCATATTTATACTTTACAAAAGTGGAGCTGATATTGAGTATACTGTATTTAATCCAATTGTTTTCCTAATGGACACAGTGATTTTCAGTTTCCTTAATGTTCGCAGATGTTCTCCTAAAGTCTTCACTTGATCTTAGCCAAAAGGCTGAGAAGCAATATCCTAAAGTCTTAACTTCAAAAACCAGCTTCTTTGCTTTTCAGGATCACTGGGGAAGGAGACACTGACATATATAAATGGCCTGGAGCTTTTTGGCTAATTGCAGTGACATAACCGCATTGCATCTACTTGCTCAAAATGTCATCACGTTTCTGATTTAAAAAAAAAAACAGGAGTATTCAAACTTTTCCTCAAAGCTTACAGGAAGCAGAAAGTACTACATGAAATCGAGTAGAAGACATCCACCTGAAATTATCACTCTCAAACTACTATATTTCATATCTGAGAACAGAAAATAATCGTCTTTTTTATACATAAAAACTTGTGTCCACACAAAAACCTGCACACAAGTATTTATAAAGTCGCTTTATTCATAATTGCCAAAACTTGGGGGTGACGAAGATGTCTTTCAATAGGTGAAAGGATGAACAAACTGTGATGTATCTAAAATATTACTCAATGATAAACAGAAGTGAACTTTCAAGCTGTAAAAGACATGGAGAAAACTTTAATGCACATTGCTAAGTAGAGGAAGCCAATCTGAAATGACTGCATACTGGTGATTCCAATACCATTCTGGAAAAGGCAAAACTATGGAGACAGTACAAAGATCAGTGGTTTCCAGGGGCTGGGGGAGACAGGGATGAACAGCAGATTTTTAGGGCAGTGAAAGTACTCCATATGATACTATAATGGAGGATACACGTCATTATACATTTGTCAAAATCCATAGAATGTAAAACACAAAGAGTGAACCCTAATGTTAACTATGAACTTCAGTTAATAATAATGTGTCAGTGTTGGCACATAAATTGTAACACATGTACCACAATAATACAAAATGTTAATAAAAGGGAAAAGTGGTGGGGGAGTTGAGGGAATATATGTAACTCTCTAAACACGCTGCTCAATTTTTCTGTAAACCTAAAACTGCTCTAAGAAATATAGCCTATTAATTTAAGAACTATATATATATACACACAAACATACATACATACACATGAACTTTAAAATGATATTCAGGAGAAATATATTGCTGTATTAAAATAAAAACTAATCAATTTATTTGCTAAGTTATTCCAAAGCATCAAATCTGAAAGGCTGCTAAATAGTATCTGTGTGCATTTTGCATAGTACTGAATGTACTGCTGTTTTGTAACCATTTCAGAGGTGCAGGACTCTGTAGGTAACAGATCAGGATGGAAGGGAAGAGGAAGAGAGTGATAAGAGAGAAAGTTAGATTTAACAGAGATTTTTTTAAAAAAAACTATTTTTCATAGCAAGAAGATTGAATACACATCAGGCAGTATAGTGAGGTGGAGCCTCTGGATTCACATAGTCGGAAGATCTAAATTCCTGCTCTAGCTTTCTAGTACACTAGTTTGATAACCATGGGTAACTTACCTAACTATTCAAAGCTTCAATTGACTCATCTCTCTTTTTTAACAGGATAAATAATTACTACCTTATTATCTTATCTGTGAAAGTATTTTACAAATTGCAAAGTGCAACATGAATATCATATGTTAGTATCAGGTTCAATTCTGATTGTCCAATAGTTATTTGGTGGAAGAAGATAGTCCAAGCCAAAAAAATTCTTAAGCTTTAACAGATTATGAAATGTATGAGTATTGAAAGTTTCCCTGTCAATTGAGTTTTAGGGCTAAACTGAACCTTTTATTACAAACTTAATTTGCCTTTTATTGAACTAACTGTATCCTTATTATTGTTATTCAGAACTTTTGACCATACGGCAGACAGAAGAGTCCAGCAGGCACTGACTGAGGCAGAGCTGAACTGTTTGTAGATCATTGTTTTTCATTTCTTCTTCTTAAAACTTCGAAATGAACATTAAAGTAAATTCCAAAAGACAACACAAAGGTGAAAAGTCTGGGTCAGTAAAAACTAACAAAAAGTGAATGTCTATAATGTGTGGTTATGAAATGAAGTGATTCAGAGAAACTATTTTAAAAGTTTGAAAAAACAACTATCTACCCATAGGGAAAGAAAAAATAAATCTCAATGCCTTCTTCATACTATACACAAAAAATGATTTGAAATATTAGGGTTAATACTATGAAGTTTCTGAAATAAAACATAGAAGAGTATCTACATCACTTGAGGATAAACAAAGGTTTTATAGACTACACAGAAAGCAACAATTGTGAAAGAAAAATATAATAAACTAGAATTCATCAAAACTAAAGTGTCTGATTATCAAAAGACACTGTTAATAAAAATGAGTAGGCAAACCACATATCTAGCAGAAATTTTCAAAATACATTTATCTGACAAAGAATTGGGATTTAGGATACTGAAATAATTCCTACAACTCCCTAACAAAAAAAACAAACAACCTAATTTTTACAGTAGGTAAAAGGCTGGAATATATAATTCACAAAGAAAGAGATACAAATAGCCAATGAGTATGTGAAAAACTGTTCACCATCATTCATTTTTCAGAGAAATTCAAATTAAAGTATACACACACAAACCAGAATGACTGAAATTTTTACATGGAAAACACCAAAATTTGGCAAAAATGCAGAGCAACCAAAAGCCTCATTTTGGTAGGAATGTATAATAGTACAACCACTTTGAAAATAAATGTTGTTTCTTATATAACAAAATATACACCAATCCTATTGTATTAGTTCATTCTCACGCTGCTATGAAGAAATGCTCAAGAATGGGTAATTTATAACGGAAAGAGATTTAATTGACTCATAGTTCCACATAGGTGGGGAGGCCTCAGGAAACTTACAATCATGGTGGAAGGGAAGCAAACACATCCTTCTTCACATGGCAACAGGAGAAAGAAGTGTTGAGTGAAGTGGGGGAAAGCCCCTTATAAAGCTATCAGATCTTGTGAGAACTTGCTCACTATCATGAAAACAGCATGGGGGAACCACTCCCATAATCTAATCATCTCCCACAAGGTCCTACCTCCAACAAATAAGGATTACAATTTGGATTAAAATTCAAGATGAGATTTTGGGTGGGGATACAGGCAAACTGTATCATTCTGCCCTGGCCCCTCCCAAATGTCATGTCCTCACATTTCAAAACACAACCATGCCTTTCCAACGTCTCCCAAAGTCTTAACTCATTCCAGCATTAACTGAAAAGTCCAAGTTCAAAGTCTCATCTGAGACAAGGCAAGTCCCTTCCACCTATAAGGCTGTAAAATCAAAAGCAAGTTAGTTACTTCCTAGATACAATGGGGGTACAGACTTTGGGTAAATACACCATTGCAAATGGGAGAAATTGGCCAAAATTAAGTGAAATCTTAAAGCTCCGATATGATCTCTTTTGACTCCATGTCTCACATCCACGTCACACTGATGTAAGAGATGGGCTCCCACAGTCTTGGGAAGCTCCACCCCTGTGGGTTTGCAGGGTACAGCCCCCCTCCTAGCTGCCTTCACAGGGTGGCATTGAGTGTCTATGGCTTTTCCAGGTACCTGGTGCAAGCTGTTGGTTGATCTACCATTCTGGGGTCTGGAGGACAGTGACCCTCTTCTCACAGCTCCACTAGTCAGTGCCCCAATGGGGACTGTGTGGCAGCCCCGAGCCCACATTTCCCTTCCACACTGCCCTAGCAGATATTCCCCACAAGGGCTCCATCCCTGCAAAATCTTCTGCCTGGACATCCAGACATTTCCCTAAATATACTCTGAAATTTAGGTGAAGGTTCTCATACCTCAATTCTTGACTTCTGTGCACCTTCAGGCCCAACACCACATGTAAGCCGCCAAGGCCTGGGGCTTGCACCCTCTGAAGCAACAGCTTGAGCATTATGTTGTCCCCTTTTAGCCATGACTGGCGTGAAGGGCACCAACTCCAGAAACTGCATAAAGCAGCAGGCCTCTGGGCCTGTTATGAGAGGGGCTGCTGTGAAGACCTCTGACTTGCCCTGAAGACATTTTACCCATTGTCTTGGTGATTAACATTTGGTTTATCACTACTTATGCAAATTTCTGCAATCAGCTTGAATTTCTTCTCAGGAAATGGGTTTTCTTTTCTATCGCATTGTCAGGTTGCAAATTTTCTGAACTTTTATGCTGTGCTTCCCTTTTAAACATAACTTTCAATTCCAAACCATATCCTTGTGAATATATAAATCTGAACGCTTTTAACAGCACCCAAGTCACCTCTTGAATGCTTTGCAGCTTAGAAATTTCTTCCACTAGATACCCTAAATCATCTCTCTCAAGTTCAAAATTCCACAGATCTCTAGGGCAGGGACAAAATTCCACCAGTCTCTTTGCTAAGACATAGTGAGTCACCTTTATTCCAGTTCCCACAAGATTCTCATCTCCATCTGAGACCTTCTTTCAGCCTAGACTTCATTGTCCATATCACTGTCAGCATTTTGGTCAAAACCATTCAACAAGTATCTAGGAAGTTCCGAACTTTCCCACATCTTCCTATCTTCTTCGGGGCCCTCCAAACTGTTCCTACCTCTGCCTGTTACCCAGTTCCAAAGTTGCTTCCACATTTTGGGGTATCTTTACAGCAATGCCCTACTACTTGGTAGCAATTTGCTATATTAGTTCATTCTCATGCTGCTATGGAGAAATATCAAAGACTGAAGAATTTATAAAGGAAAGAGATTTAAATTATTCACAGTGCTTCATGGCTGGGGAGGCCTCAGGAAACTTACAATCATGGTGGAAGGGGGAGCAAACACATCCTTCTTCACATGGCATCAGGAAAGAGAAGTGCTGAGTGAAACAGGGGAAAGCCCCTTATTAAGGCAAAGATCTCATGAGAACTCACTTGCTATCATGAGAACAGCATGGGGGAGCCACCCTCATCATCTAATGTCCCCCCATGAGGTCCCACCCCCAACACATAGGGATTACAACTCAAGATGTGATTTTGGGTGGGGACACAGCCAAACTATATCACCTATGACCCAGCAATTTCCTCCTAGGTACTCCTTTTTCTTTTGGAGACAGAGTCTTGCTCTGTCGCCCAGGCTGGAGTGCAGTGGTGTGATCTTGGCTCACTGCAAGCTCTGCCTCCCAGGTTCACACCATTCTCCTGCTTCAGTCTCCCAAGTAGCTGGGACCGCAGGCGCCCGCCACCACGCCCAGCTAATTTTTTGTATTTTTGGTAGAGACGGGGTTTCACCATGTTAGCCAGGATGGTCTCAATCTCCTGACCTTGTGATCTACCTGCTTTGGCCTCCCAAAGTACTGGGATTACAGGCGTAAGCCACCATGCCTGGCCCCTCATAGGTATTCCTTTAAGACATCTGTAAGCTTATATTCACAGAAAGACTTATGTTCAATGCCAGAGCATCTTTATTCATAATAACTTAAAAATGAAAACAACCCAAGTATCCATCAATAGAAAAATAAACAAACAAATGGCCATGTAATGGAATCAAAAGGAAATTACTAATTCATGCAATAACATGGATGAATCTCAAAGGGCTGAGTGAAAGAAGCATTACACAAAAGAGCACATACTATTCGATTTATATAAAGTCCTAGGAAGGTGAAAATAATCTGCGAGTTAAAAAATGGTTCAAAGAGTGGTCACATACTAGAATGGGAATTATCTGGGAAGGAGTATAAGAGAACTTTCTGGGGTGATAATATCCTAAAACAAGAGAGGTTGGGGTTAATGTGTATTAGTCAAAAGTCACCAAGTGGTACGTATGAGATTATTGCGTTTTACTCTGTAAATTTCACCTTTAAGAAAGTAAACAAATATTGAGTTCTAGTTAATGATACTCATACTGAAATATCTAGAGGGAATTGTATTGATGTCTTCAACTTATGAAATATATCTAAAAAATTAGATGGTTAAGCCAGGCATGTTAGCTCACACCTGTAATCCGAGCACTTTGGGAGGCCAAAGTAGGCAGATCACTTGAGCCCAGGAGTTCAAGATCAGCCTGGGCAACGATATCTTGTCTCTACAAAAATTACAAAAAAATTAGCTGGGCATGGTGGCATGTGCCTATAGTTCCAGCTACTCAGGAGGCTGAGGTGGGAAGATCATCTGAACCCAGGGAGATCGAGTATGCAGTGAGGTGTAATCACACCACTGCACTTCAGCCTGGGTGACAAAGTGAGACCCTGTCTCAAAAAAAAAAAAAAAAAAAATAGTGGTTAGAGAGATAGACACAAATAAAGCAAATATAAAAAAATGTTAACTGCAGAACTAAGCCTTGAGAATATGAATGTTTATGACATAATTCTTTCACTTTTCTGTTTAAAATGTTTTCATAAAATCTTAGAAAAATATTATTGTGTGCCGAAGAAATGTAGTTGGAAGGAATATGGGAGAGCATCCAGAAGTGATATAAATCACCAGGTTTCATAGCAGACCTCCCCTTGACCTCACTCCTAGTTTCACAGAATAGCATAAGCTGTCTCCTATAAATTATGCTTTGGGCAATGTTTCCCCACCTCCTATAAAAAGCTCTCTCAGTAGTTCAATGCTTTGTCTAAAAAAACTCCATAGAAATTCATTCTTCTAAGTTAAATTTAACCCTTTTATACCTTGTAGTCTATTAAAATTCAATTACCAAAGTCCCATTTCCAGCATGAAGAGTGAGGAGCTATATAGATCCATTCCCCCAGAGAAACAGGCAAAAATCATTTTGAAAACAATCATTTAAAAGCTCTGGAAACGGTCCTAGGGGCATATGACAAATGAAGAAACATTTGCTCAGGAAAATCTACTACAACTAGGTAAAAAAAAAAAAAAAAAGTGAAAATTAGTGGTTCTAACCAGGGCAATTAGGCAAAAAAAGGAAATAAAAGGCAGCCAAATTGGAAAAGAAGTAAAACTACGTCTGTCTGCAGATGACATGAGCTTGTATCTAGGAAAGCCTAACCTAAGGAATACACTTTAAAACTATTCGAACAAATGAACAAGTTCAGCAGGGTTGCAGGATACAAAACTGATATACAAGAATGAGTTGTATGCCTATATGATAACAATGAACAAACCAAAAATGAACATAAGAAAACAAGTGCATATGCAAAAGCATCAAAAAGATTAAAATGCTTAGGAATAAACGTAAGTCTCCCAAAATGCAAACCATACTCTGAGAACCAAAAAATTATTTTAAAAAATAAAGACCTAAATAAATAGAAAAACTTCCCATATTTATAGACTGGAATATTTAACACTGTTGAGATGGCATTATCTCCAAACCGATTTACACATTCAATGCAATTTTATCAGAATACATGCTGACTTCTCTGTAGAAACTGACAACCTTACTATAAAATTTATGTCGAATTGCAAGGGACTTAGAATAGCCAAAGTAATTTTTAAAAACAACAAAGATGGTGAACTCATGCCTAATTTAAAAACATACTACAAAGCAAAGACTACAGAACTGGCACATGAATAGACATATAAATCAGTGGAATACAATTGAGAGTCCAGAAATAAATCATGTGTCATGGTCAAGTGATTTTCAGCAAGAGTGCTAATATCACTCAGTGGAAAAGAATAGCCTTTTTGACAAACACTGCTGGGAGAACTGGATAGCCACATGCAAAATAATAAATTTAGATCCTTACATCATATACAAAAAAAATCAACTCAAAGTAGATGTAAAACTTAAATGTACACACCAAAACTATAAAACTCTTAGAAAGAAATACAGGAATAAATCTTTATGACGTCAGGTTCGGCAACAGATTCTTAGTCATGATACCAAAGGCTTAAAAAAATAGATAAATTGGACTTCGTCAAAATAAAAAACTTTTGTGCATGAAAGATACCATCAAGAAAGTCAAAAACAACCCACAGAATGGGATAAAATATTTTCAAATCATTTATCTGATAAGGAATTTATAGCCAGCATAAATAAATTACAGCTCAATAATAAAAAGACAAATAACATAATTTTAAAAGGGGCAAAGATGTGAACAGACATTTTTCAAAGGAAGATATACAAATGAGCAATAAGCATATGAAAAGTTGAATGTTATTAATCATTAGGGAAATGTAAATCAAAATCACAGTGAAACATCACTTCAAACCTATGAGAATGGTTATAATTTTTTTTAAAAAAAGGAAAACAGTGCTGGCAAAGATGTGAATAAATCAGAACCCCCACACACTGTTGGTGGGATATAACACAGTACAGTCACTTTGGAAATTAGTTTGGCAGTTCCTCATGTAGTTACAGAGTTACTGTATGACCCAGAAATTCTACTCCAAGATATATACCTAACAGAAATACAAACAACCCAAATTGACTGACAAATGTGATCTATCCATACACTAAAATATTATTGGACCATAAAAAGGAATAAAGTACTGATACATGTACAACATGGATGAACTTTGAAAATAATATGCAAAGTGAAAGAAGCCAGTCACAAAAGACCATATATTACATGATCTTATTTTATGATATATCCAGAATACACAATTCTGTAAAGACAGAAAGTAGATTAGGTCTGGGAAGAGGGGGAAGGGACATAAAAGGATAAAAGGATGATAGCTAAAGGGTTACGTGTTTCTTTTTGAGGTGATAAAAATGTTCTTAAACTGACTGTGGTGATTTGGTGTATCTGTGAATATACTAAAAAGCCACTTAATTTTGTAGTGTGAATAGGTAAATTGTATAATATATGAATTACATCCCAATGAAAGCTGTAAAATTGCAATTCCCTCTGGAAAGGGAATGCATCCTTAATTAATCCAATGGCTTTTCAATTGGGAGCTATCTGACAAGAAGGTTCAACTAATTAACTTGGAATAACAGGATTCAGAATGGTTACATTTTCTGAAGCATTTGCACAGCTCAGAAAGGAGAAACCTAGATAGGACATGTAGGCAGAAAAGAGAAGAGCAAAATCAACATGACCTCCAGGTAAAGAGGTACTAAGGAAGGTAAAATTCCATCACTGACAAATACTGCATACTTCACTACTTGGCCTATAACTAAACAGTTCAGAATTCCCATCCTTGTCAAATAAAGATATTATAGCCTTTAGTAACTTCTGAAGAGAGCTTTCTATTTTGAGAAGATAACTAATGTACAAATGGCCTCTCTTCTGGCAGAAATAACCTGCCCTGGAAACTAGTAGTAGAAGGGAAAATGTTATAATATTCTGAAGAAGAAAATGCCAGCATTTAACCTGTCTTTAATCCTTCTACTAGATCTCCAGCTGTGTCTTATCTAAAACATAGGAATCCAGAAATCCAGTATGGAATTATCTTTTTTTAGTGTAATGTATTTTCCTTTCAGAATTGTGGAGCCCAAAGCACATGGAATAGTCCATTTTGGTGCAACAAGGCAAGAAAAAGAAATGTAAGGCATAGAAATTGTTAAGTAGTATAACTATATTTGCAGATGAAATAATTATCTATGTAGAAAGCCCTATGGAATATACTGAAAAAAGCTACTAGAACTGGTAAGTGAGTTCAGCAAAGCTGCAGGATAAAAGGCCAATATACAAAAATCAGTTGTATTTCTATAAACTAGCAAGGAATTATCAGAAATCATACTTTTAAAAATATCACTAACAATAGCATGAAAAAATGTGAAATCTTTATAAACAAATCTGATAAAAGATATGCAAGATCCATACACTAAACAAAACATTGGTTATATGTTCCTTCCATTCAATCAATAACATTGTCATTTATTTGGGATCTACAATGGCCCTAGAACTCTTAGGCAAAGTCACCAAAACCGTTAAATATATTTTATATTATTATTATTCCCATTTCAAGGGTGAAGAAACTAAGATTTTAACAAATTGAATAATATTCCTAAAAACAAAGAGCCAATAAACCTGTATCTCAGACTCAGATTTGCATAGCCCTGTGGCTTAAATATTGCATGGGACATACGTACACTAAAAAGATTATTTGTTGTCTATTTGAAATTGAAATTTAACTGGGTGCCCTGCATTTTTATTTGCTAAATCTGGTAACTCTATGTATCAGTCAAGTATGGGCTGTGGATGGCCTCACTCCTTAGGACTCTAAACTTGCATAGTAAGTTTTAAACAAATGAAACTATGCCCAGCGTTTGGGTCCTGAGACCTTCCATAGGCTGTTTCCCAATCTGATTCACTGGAAAAGGCCAACTCATTCCTCAAAATCCAGGTCAACTAATTTCTTTCACCCCAGGCATGGACGGCCATTCCCACTTGTGTCCTTCCCACATATACACTTTGTACATACCTTTACTATTGCACACTCTACAGTGTTTTAATTATTGTGGTTAATACTATACCTGGTAGAATCAGTATAAATGAGGTTTCATGTGTAAATTAACAAATGAATAAATGAATGAATAAAAATCACAAAACATTCCTGAAAGAAACTGAAGATGACCTAAATAAATGGAGGGATATATCATGTTCATAGATCAGAAGACTCAATATAGGTTGAACATCCCTAATCCAAAAATCCAAAATGCTCCAAAATATGAAATTTTTTGACTGCCAGCATGATACCACAAGTAGCGAATTCCACACCTGACCTCTTTTGATGGGTGATAGTCAAAATGCAGGTACACTAGACAGTTTATTCAGAGTACCCAAGGGAAAGAAAAGACTCTCCCAGTTCCCTTCAACTGTGATATCTTTTCTGCCCATGTCCAGGTTACTCCACCAAGTACACCCACAAAGGGTCATAAAATGGCACCCATGCAGCCCAGACACATGAACAACAGTAACAAATAAAGTATGTTGTACAAGAACCTTCAATCAAAACACAGAATTGTAGAGAGAAACTAGAAGCCTTCCATCGTTTGTTGTTACTGTTGTTTAACAGCTGAGGCAGGTATTCTGGTGATGCCACTGTTCTGCTTAGTTACCCTGAACACATTCTTCTTCACTGTATTAACAGTATAGCATACTTTTTACTGTGAAGTGCTAATATGTAAATAAGTATAAGAAAATGATTGCTTGTTCGTAGCATGTAAATTCAGAGTCAGGAATGATGATGATGCCAACCAGCTACAGATTGTCCACAAGAGTGCCTGAAATAGTGCCACCTTTGCTTTCTGATGGTTAAATGTACAAAAACTTATTTTGTGTACAAAATTATCAAAAATATTGTATAAAATTACTTCAGATAAGTGCATAAGGTGTATATGAAACATAAATGAATTCTGTGTATAGATTTCAGTCTCATTCTCAAGATATCTCATGTCTATGCAAATATTCACAAATCCAAGAAAACATGAAACCCACAACACTTCTGGTCCCAAGCATTTTGGATGAGAAATAGTCAATCTGTATTGTTAAGATGGCAATTCTCCCCAAATTGATCTATAGAATGAAACACAATCCCAATCAATAAGTCAGCAGCCCTTTTGTAAAAATTGGTAAGCTGATTCTAATATTTATATGGAATACAAAAGACTGCATAACCAAACAAATTTGAAAAAAGAACAGAGGTTGGAGGACTTACACTACCTGATTCAAGACCTATAATAAAGCTTACAGTAAATAAGACACTATGGTATTGGCATAAAAATAGACAAATAAGTGAAACAGAATGAAGAGTGCAGAAATGGATCCACCGTATATGAACAATGATTTTCAACAAAGGTGCAAAGGCATGAAAGGATAATCTTTTTTAACAAATGGTATTGGAACAATTAGCTCTACATATACAAAATATTAACTTTGATCCATATGTCATAATCAAAAATAAAAGCAGATCACAGATCTACATCTAGAACCTAAAAACTGTAAAAATTCTACAGGAAAAGACTGAGAAAGAAAACACTTTGTGATCTTGGGTTATGCAAACTAAGATCAAAAACTAAAAGGATGCTCCCCCAAAAAGCCTGAGAAATTTGACTTTATCAAGTGTTAAAACTTCTGCTCCTTAAAAGACATCATTAAGAAAATGGAAAAGGCAAGCTACAGATGGCGAGAAAAATGTACGCAAAATATATGTTTGACAAAGAACTTATATTTAGAACACATTAAGAACTATTACAACTCAATAATAGACAAGCAACCCATTTTTTAATGGGCAAAATATTCAAATAGACTCCTCACAAAAAGAAAAAGTCTATAAATGACAAATAATTATGTTAAAAATGTGCTCAAAACTGTTAGTCATAAGCGGTTAAGAAAATGCAAATTAAAACCACAATAAGATATACATCCACTACAATGGCTAAAGTTAAAAAGACCAACTATACCAAGTGTTGTGAGGATGTGAGGAAAATGGGATCCTGCTACACTGTTGGTGACACAGTCATATTGGAAAACGTGCCAATTTACTGGAAAGTTAAACATATACCTATCATGACGTGGCAATTTACTGGAAAGTTAAACATATACCTATCATGTGACCCAGACGTTCCACTATTATTACTCAATAGAAATGAAAATATGTTCACAGAAAAACTTGTACCCAAATGATCATAATTTCTTTCCTTGTAATCAGTAATAACTAAAAACAACCCAAATATCCCATATTGTGGTATATCCGTAATATAGAATGCTACCCAACAATAAAAGCTAACAAACTATTGATACACAAAAAACATGCATAAATTTCAAAATAATTACACTGAGTAAAAGAAACCAGATCAAAAAAAGAGTATATACCAAAAAGAATATATATATATATGTATAGAAAATGCAAACTAATACATAGTGATAGAAAGCAAATTCATGGTTGCCTCAGTATTGGGGTAAAGAGAGGTAGTGAGGGAGGTGGGCATTATAAATGGTCATAAAGAAACATTTAAGAGTTATTGATAGGTTTATTATCTTAACTATAAGATGGTTTCAACGGTAAATTTGTCAAAACTAATGAAATAGTATACTTTAAATATACACAGGCTATATTCCATTAAAATATACCTCAATAAAGCTATATTTTAGTCCAACAACGAATTTTTTTTTAAAAAAAGAGAGGGGCATCCTAGTATGCTGTTTAATTTTACAAAACATTAGGTTAAATACAGTTGTGTCTTCCTTAGAAACACTTTTCAAATTTGTTACAAAAACTAGCAATTAATACCAAATTCTGTATGAAGGAAAAATTGAGCAAACCATTAGACTGAATTGGCTTGGTAGAAAGAGCTAAGATCCTTAGTTGGACGTTGAATAACTCCCTCCCTCTAAATTGCAAGCATTTGGTGTTAAGGGCATAATACAATTATCTCTTCAAAATCAAGCGAGACCTATGTTGAAATACTCATTTATCCTAAATTTTAAAAACATAACAAATGAAATATTTACTCTTTACCATGACCAGTAACAGCTCTCTCAGCTATAATCTTGATGTCGTGTGCCAACCATCTTAGCTGTATGAGATCCCTTTTCAAGGATCCTATTCATAGCATCTGTATTTTAAAATCAATTATTCTAGGAATGCTTTATCTTCATTTTTGTCAGCTCCTTTTTCAACAGTATCTCTTGAATTTATAAAAACAAGAGCAAGTCAACCAAAAGTTATGACCAAATCCCTTACATGATTGGTTATTTCCTCTTCACTATTTAATCAGTTCCCAAAATATCAAGATATTTTTATTTTAAAATAATATAAAGTACAGTGAGACACCATGTCTACTAAAAATACAAAACAAAACAAAACCAAAAAAAACCTAGGCATGGTGGCATGTGCCTGTAATCCCAGCTACTCGGGAGGCTGAGGCAGGAGAATCACTTGAACCCAGGAAGTGGAGGATCCAGTGAGCTGAGATCATGCCACTGCACTCCAGCCTGGACGACAGAATGAGAGTCTGTTCCAAAAAATAGTAACAATAAATAATAATAATATAAAGTAAAAATCCAGGTGGTAGAAATCAAATATTGATAAATTAACTGTCATTCTCATTCACCTTCAGTTCCTTTATTCTCTTCCCACTGTCTTTGGAATTTTCCATTTCTGGCATATGGCCTATATTCAAAATGCCAGGTCTATGGATCTCCATTTAAAAAGCAAAAGGAAAGCTTATTGCACAGTAATGTTTGATAGCTCCCAAATACAATCAAGAAATAGAAATACACTCATAAAAAAGAGCTGCCAATATAATGCATTATACTACTTTAACAAACAAAAATATCAAATGTATAAATATGTGTAATAGCTGGTATTATATTAAATTTTTATTGTGTTTTTAAAACTTTGATGAGAAGGGAAGAAGGGAAGGACAGGAAGAGGAAAATAAAGAAGATAAAGTAGCAGCTCAGACAGAAGGTTCATATAATCCAGTGCCTGGAAAATCCGGGTTCAATGAACATTTGTTGAATGAATTAATGAATAAATGCATGAATTTAAAAGCCTAATTTTACAATCACTTCATCATCTATCTCCACCTTGTTTACTAACATCACATCCATATTATGGCTTTTTATTGGTTCTTGAGCAGTAAAAAGCAAAGTTTGGGAATCCTTCAAATGTCTAAGGAACATACTAAGGTCAATTAAGCAATGTTAGTAAATATATGAGAAACAGAATTGACTTACATAAAAAGTATGAGATCAAGAATACTGTTTAGTTAAAGACAAAATAAAATGTGAGTTTCAGAAATGCCATCACTTTAGATGTAAAAAGTTGTATGTGTACCAACTGGAGAGCAACCTGTGTGAATCTGTAGAATATCTAAACTATAAAATATAGAAACTGATTATATTTGTATATATAATAACTATCAATAAATAGGCAAGCGTGTGAGTATACTTTGGTAGAGCTATTTTGTGAGTGTACTTAGGCATTTACTGTAAAGAAGAAGTAAAAACTAAAATTAATGTAGTCCAAAACATAAACTGGTATTTCTGAAGTGCTTAAAAAGATTTAAGACATTTCCTTTCTGAGTATGTTATTGAAATTAATGAAAGACATCTTATTGTGACTGCCCTCATGTGAAAAAAGTTTCTTACATAACGCACCAAAAGCTACAAACTCAAATCATGAACGTTCTTCCTTTGGTTAAGTGCATGTCACTATTAAATGTTACTATTGCCTTAGTTGGAGGGCACTGGAAAAAAACATACCTCCTCTCTTAATGTAAACTGTTCTCTGAAGTTACATTAGCACTATATTCTTAGCCGTAGAAAGGTAGTTTTGGCTCAGTCTTGTCTAAATTATCATAAACTTTAATTTACAATGTTACCTAATAAATGATTAAACTGTGTTTGAATTTCATTATGGAGCTGAAGGATTTGGATGTTTGCTTACCTCGGACTTTAAAATACTTCACATGATTTGCCACAGCCTCTGTAACACTTTCATCTGGGCAGATTTTTACTCCATTAGGAAACAGAATAGATCTCCGCCTTCTGAGTAACCACTGTCTTTCAGTTTCTCTGAGGTCCAGAGGCTGTTTCTTTTTGGTAGCTAGAGAAAGGTCTGTTGATTCTTCAGGCAGGAGAAAAGAAACTGCACTCTTGGGTTCTTGGATCTCCTCTAAAGATAAGTAGGTTTGTGCTACAGAATGAAAGTATAGTCAAGTCTTCTGATGATGAAGATACAGTACAAAAGGTAACAACTAAAGAAAAACTGACGCTTGTGCTACGTTAAGATATAGAAGCCAATGCCCAAATCATAGGCAGGCAGGCATATCTAAGGAAAAGAGGAGTGAAGCATTCAGTCTTTTTCCATTTAACTCCCACTCCTTTCATTCAAGATTGTTATCAAAACCAAGTAAATACACATCCAATTTCAACAAAATAAAAAAAGGTCTAAACCGGAAATTACTAATGAAGAGGGAAAACCAAAATTATTGGAGATATTTTAAAAAACGGCTTAAATGAAGCAATATCAAAGATTAATAAAGTAGTATTTGATTCAATTTCTTGCAGCAATCACATCAAATAATGTTATTTTTGAAGAGCATATACTACAGACATGGAAAGATAAAAACAAATGCAGATTTTTAAATACCTGTTAACGATGGAAAGTCTCCTATCAGGACAAATATCAAAATACCCAGAGAAATCTTCCCAAAAAGAGGAAACATAATCATTTGGGCCAAAACCAAAGGAATGAGGAGAGGACAAAATCCTTAACTGAGCGTCCAAATCCTTGAAACTTCCAATAACAACGAGTTATAGGAAAGACCTAACATTTAAAAGTCTATGTTTGAGAATGAACAACCACTTCAAAACCATTATAAATTAGCGTAAAGAAAAATGGTTGTCCTTTCAAAGTAGCTCTCACTTCTTTTCTGAAATAACCAGCATGCTATAAAAGCTGGTGAGATAAGCTAATTAGAACAGATGGAGAGAGACAATTTCTTTATTCTAATCTAGCTAAGCTCTTTACTAACACTCTCCTTGCCTTTAACAAGCAGTCCACTAAGAATAATGTGTTTCACATACAATTCACTGATTTTTCCACCTTTTCTGAATCTATCAGTTGAACCTGATAGATTCACATTTTCTGGGTTTTCCTAGGGACTAACATGTATAAGCATAAAATGTCCAGACTGACTATACCTACCTACTTCAATACAGAGCTACATACAAATTTAGTTTTTGTATTCAAACTACTCTCTTGCAAATTTCCTTCCTTGATAGAAAAATCACTTACTTTGTCTCCTTCCTTTCCTATAAAATGGAATAGAAATAGTAAACTCATGGTAGAGCTAATGTGAGGATTAAACTAACTAATTAACTAATTTGATCTTCACATTTCTTAGAATAGTGTCCAGAACATACTAAGCACTTAATATAAATGATAGCTGTGTGATAACTTTGTTGTTTACTTTGCCATTAAATGTGAGACCCAGTATGTTTATCTATATGAGGAACTCTTAACCAAGAAAAGATTTTCTCTGCAGATGAAATTCTCTATATTAGAACAGTTTTTTAAATCAAATAAACCTAGTAGAAAGCAATTCATCAGAATATCTGTGGAAGCTAGGATTTACTATCAAATAGCAATGAGATTATATTTTATTTCATGTTATCTCTGGGAAAATCCTCTAAAAAAAAAAAAAAGCATATTGTAAAGATCTAAACCACATTTCTCTTGAGAATCCTTGACTAATTGTGTTAGCTAAATCACCCTCAATGTTATTTTATGCTTTAGGAAAAGCTCAAGTATATTTTTTCAATACAGCCTCAAATAAACCACATTTTCAGCCTTTATAAAAGCTAACAAACCTAAATGACCATTAAATACATGTGCATAGTTGCATTTGCAAAATACTGGTAAGTTTATAAGAAACTTATTTGCCAAATTTATTGTATGGTAGGAGAAAAAAAGCCAAAAATTTTATTAGCTAAGTCAAAGTTTAATCTTAAGAAAAGCTTCATAAGGACAATTCAGAACAAGGGACAACTCTTAGGTAACAAATATTAGTTGGAAATTATTCTTTTTGATGGCCTTGACCAAAAAGTTAAAAAAAAACTGAGAATCATAGTAATCTAGAAAGATTCCTGTATTTAGACTGAGAAAACCTGGGCTCAAATCCTGGTTTTATCACTTACTATTTGATTTTGGTAAATAACCTAAGCTCTTCGAGCCAGTTTACTCACCAAAGAAATTACATGTGATAATCTCTACCTGTATCACAGGGTCATTGTCAAGAATTAAGAGATATGAAAGTTCTCTGTAAACTTTGTATTTGTATTACTAGTAAACTTTGTAAACAGTAATTGTTTTGTATTACAAGTGTTCACAAAGTCCAAAGATGTTTCAAGCTTTGAAATTCTATTTTATTCAAGCTCCAAAATAAATTTTCCATTAACTTATATTTCAAATAATTTACATAAAAACTTCTAAAACATGTATTATATTATGTCCTATAAAATATAGTTGGTATAATTGTACTTCAAAAAAAGAAGTATAAGAAATTAGATGGGTTCATTTGTTTCGAAATATAATCACCATTTTACAAATTCAATTTAACTTGACATTTATTTGTAACTTTGAACTACATCATTCTTAGAATAACTGTATCTATGATACAAAGCAGGTGATGCCTGCTATAAGTTTGTGTCATAGGAATCCGAAAGCAAGAGTAACTCCAACTAGAAAAAGAAAGGGGGTGGGGGCAAAGCAGGGGGTGGGTATTTCAGCTGCGCCTTGAATGGCCTACTTGGCATTTCAGTATTTCAGTGGGCAAAAGTAAGGATTGTTAGTGGGAAGAACTAAGAGTTAGGAAAGAAATCCCTGGTAGTGATCAATAAGGTGGAAAAGTACACTGTTTTATAAAGAAAATAGGAAGATATTTGCTAGAGCAGGATAAGAGCATACAGCAAATAGATTGGGAATGAAGGCTGAAAAGTTGAGATTGATTATGGAATACCTTCAAATTTTTAGCAAGAATTTTGGATTTTTTTCCTACAGATGAAACAGATTGTGTCTCTAATGTTTACTCAAAAAATATATTTGTTGAGCTTTTATTTAAGGACATTCTTTTTAGGAAATATTTCAAAATCTCATAGGATGGTCCTTGAACCTTTTATGCTTCAAGAAATCATAAGCATATGAGAAACTAAACATAAAACTCTGTGCTTTAGAGACAACAAATACAGATTCCTTCATCTAAACTTAATTACAAATCAGTCAAGGGTCATTATTGACTCAACAAAATTTTCTGAGTGTTTACTATATGCTACTAAGATACTTAATGCCAGAAATGGAAAAATGCTTCCAGTCTCTGAGGAGCTTACAGTCTAAGGAGAAAAACGTGTATACAAGTAATATAAAACAGTAATTAGAGAAGTATATACGAATTGCTACAGGGGAGCAGGAGGGGGAATGAATTATTGTTTGAGTAGGTGTAGGGGTGGTAACACTTAAGTTCAATTTTGAAAAAATAAAGTTCACAAGAAGTGGTGAAAAGGTATGGAGGTACAATGTCACAACCCCCACTCCACACAAGCATCTGTAGTCTTGGGTTCAAAGTGACATTCACACTCATGGGACAACAGTCCAAAACGTGGCTCCAGGCTTACTTTGTAGAGAAACACGGCACAGGAAACAGTGTTATAATAACAATTTCAAGTAAAGTACATCTTCATCTGGAGTCTTTATAGAAGCCCTGACTCTGATATTTCCAGCCCCCAAGAACGATGCACGAAGCTGTAACAGAAGAGACTATCTGGGTGGGAGCAGGCCACAGAAGCAGACAGAAGCCTCATACACACAGAACTGTGCCTCTTAACAACGCATGGGCTAAGTTTCCAAATTTCCACAGGGACAAGCTTAGTTACAAGAGACTGCAGAGGGAAGTACCCTAAATGCATGAACGAATACTTTTATACAACTGCAAAAGTAGAGGACAATGGAAAGATGAGAATAGGATATAGGCTGGAACAAGATTAAGGATGGGTTCTATATGCCAAGTCTAAACCTATTTTTCCTCTTGGCATAAAATAAGTTGATTTCAAAAGGTATTAAACTTTTTAAAAGTCCTAATTAGGTGATTGGATATGATTTAAATAACTTTTTTTTTTTTTGAGACGGAGTCTCGCTCTGTCGCCCAGGGATCTCCTCATTCTTTTGGGGTGCAGTGGCACGATATTGGCTTACCGCAAGCTCCACCTCCCGCGTTCACGCCATTCTCCTGCCTCAGCCTCTCTGGTAGCTGAGACTACAGGCGCCCGCCACCACGCCTGGCTAATTTTTTCTATTTTTTTTTTTTTTTTTTTTTTTTTTTTGGTAACATCCTAGGAGCTGTGAATTTAAAATAATATTATCTTCTCGAGGAAGGCTTGCTTTGTTCACTAACAGCCCTCTGTCTCTCTACTGCCTCACTAACACACACACACACACACACACACACACACACACCCCCCTCTAGGCTGAGCTCCCTCCTGCATTCCCAAAGCAACTCTATGGTTGTTCTTACCAGAAAATATTTAAAATGTTCACATGTCCATAAATGACTCAGGAACAAAAGCTATCATTCACTTTTTGTGCCTAGCAAAATGCCTGCTAGTAGTAGATGTTAAAATACTTTCCCTGAACTGAAATGACACTCAAACTATATGCTTATTAAACTATGAGGAAAAATTAATATAAGCATCAATTTCACGATATACACAGAGCAGCATACAACTGGAAATTTATTTCTAACAGTAACTCATGTTTCTTAAGGAAAAAAATTACACCTCAATTTAATGAATTGGAAATATGTTTAATATAAAACACTGATATCCTCAAAACATTATTTGCACATTAATTTAGGAAAACGAATTTTAAACAATCTTCAAAACATGATAAAGGACAGTGGTATCTTTGAAAAACATACAAACAAAAACATTAAGAAATCACAAGATGACTTATAGACTTGCTTTCCCAAAATTAGATGTACAAAACAATAGTCACCTTTAAAAGTACCCCCCAACACACACAAATTGGGAATGAAATATGTAATTATAGCCATCTTTATATGAAATATCCAAAAGACAAATATCTTTAATAATATAAAGATAGCGACAAAATCAAAAGGTAAGAATACTGAGGCTTAAGTGACAACCTCAATTCATATGATTTTGAAATAAAATGTTCAGACTTTCTAGCTTTATCTTAAATTGCCTTTGCTTCACTGCTTTACATAGTTATAATGTAAATCTAAGAGATGCTTAAAACAGATTAAAATAATATTGTTAAAAAACATTTTTCTTATCTGAGAAAATACAATATAATCATATCTCCCTCAAAATACTCCTGATAACATTAGAAAGTTCTGAAGTGCTTAATCATACACAATGCCACCATTATCACATGAATTCAGAACTGTTACCTGAATATTTAATAAAAAATTAAGTTCCATGAGGATCATAGGTCTCTAAAAGCTACAATTTAAAAATATAAAAGCAGTAAGAGCAATCTGGCTTTGCAAATGAATACTGGGTAAATTGAGCTATAAAATTATATATTTAATTCTAACCATTAATAAATAGGACTGAGGGTTTTCTTTGTTAAAGTTATGAGGACATCAATTTTATCTTCTATATTACAGAAACTATACATAAATTCCGTGATAATGTAAGAGTGAATATTTATATAGCAGTACCTCAAGTTGAGCTACATGGATAATTTTTAAAAAACTATTTTGCACAGGTAAAATTTTTTGTTTCAGATTTTACCCTGAACAAATGAACTAAATTATAGGATGCTCACATATGACATCAAAAGAAATGAAAAAAAAAAAAGAGCAGAGTAATCGCATTTAGCAATTGAGAATAATAAGCTGCACTTTAAAAGAGCGAATTTTTATAATCTTCCTAACATTAAGAATGTCTTTTTGTTACATACAGAAGGGATGCCATAAATGGCATTTTCTGAAGCCTTGATACTAAATTCTTTTTAAAAAAATACACAGTATTCATACTGCATGCTTGAGCTGCAAAGAATAGAATTACAATATGATGTGACTTGCCAACAAATTTGACAAGCACTGGGGCTGGCACCAGGGAGGCTTTCACTCCCCTCAACACCCAGTCATGTGGAAGTACAGATCATGTAAGTTTTATTATCTACAAAACATTTCCATATTACATATGCTATTGCATAATCCAAGCATATTTACTCAGAAAAATATGAAATATTTATAAAATTTTAATTTATATCTAATAAGTTTATCTGTATCACCCCCATTCCCACTCCATTTATAAGATCCCAACAATTCTAATAATATATCCTATGTATTTTAAATAATGTTCCAATGACTTATTATAAAACTACTGCAAGTTATTTTCTTCTCTGTGAGCTGGCTAACACAAATGCTAGTAAGAGGCTTTCCAGTAATCTTAGAGAACATCTGTGTCATGTTTGTACAGATTAACTAGCTACTGCTGCCCTTCTGTTGCTGTAAATGAAGTTTCAAGATGAGCTCTCGAATATCTTCCCGTTTGGTCTTTATTACATGACGAGGAAACCATTTCTCCAAATGAATTGGAAGTTCAAAATTAACAATAGGATCCTAATGAGAGGAAAAAAAGAGTGCAATCACTTTAGCAGCATAATTTCAAATTTGTTTTAACTTCATTTTTATAAGAAATGACAAATTGCTAACTTTTTTAAAATAACAATTATATTAAGATATAATTCACATAATACAATTCACCAATAGCATACAATTGAGCATTTTTAGTATATTCACAGTGTAACCACTTCCACAATCAATTTTAGAACATTTTTATCAAATTGCTAACTTCTAAATATCAAAATTAAATACTCTGTTCTGCTACAATGTATGTTTAAGTGAATTAGCACAAACAGAATTGGTAAATAAATAATGATTCAGAATGAAGTTGGTTTTATCACAACTTTTCCCAACATGTTAAGATTTTGAAATATTAAAGAGAAAGCCTTAGTAGTTAATGAAAAATCTCAGATTAAAAATGGAAAATCCTGCCAAGTGCCTTCTTTCGGTGTAAGAAATAGCTGACTTATGGCTTCAAGAATCACTACTGTTTCAATGATGTTAAGCTTAACCAGGAAATCGCAAATTGCAACCACAGGATGTTTCCCCGAGTGTTTAAAAAAAAAAAAAAATTCTGAAAAGGGCTATCCTTAGCATATGTTTATAAACTTGATAAAATTATTAGAAGCCAGAGGTAAGAAGGACTTACATCTTGAAGAAGGAATTAAGAGCCCAGGGCGTATGGCTGAAAGGATGGACTGATTGTGAGTCCAGGAGCAAATGCTAGTGGAGAATTACTGTGCCAATATTTTTATTAGAAGTAATATTATTTTTATTAGGGCTTACTTACAAAGTCCCATATGTTTTGAGCAATCTGCCTTAAGCCCATGTTTTAAATCTAAGCTATCTTATATTAGTGCACCAAATTTACAAAACACGAGGCTTAGATTTTTGAGGTTTTTCCCAGGAATCTTACATGGTGCTTCATCCTGTATTAGATGTACATTCTATTGACTGGGCTATATAAAGTAGAATTACATAACAAACAAACTCGGAATACATTATGTAATAAGGCAATCTGGATATTCGAAACACAAAATCAAATCTATTTGGAAAGGCTATGAGAGGGCCAGAACCTGACACCCGATGATGAAGTTCTAGTGTAGAATAAAAAAGGGAGAAAAAAACCCAACATAATAGATATTTAATGATTTCCAAAATGTGTACTGTATTTTACTATATATTATCCTTCCTCTCTCATATTAAAGACATCAAAAAGTTGTAGCTGCATATTATAACTCTCATGCTTTCTAAGTACCGTTAAGCATCCTCCAAGCCGACTTCTGGTCAAAGACATCCTGCTACTAGACCCATCTTCGTAAATAATAGTGGTAATGACTGAAGTAATGAGCTGACAGTTCAAAAAGCAAAGAGTGATTCCTTGCTATTTAAAATTTCATTTTTAATACTGCTACAGTTCCTACAAAGTCTCTGTGAACTAGAAAATAACACCTATGTTTGTCATTGTACTTCTCCAGCTATAGTTTTCTGAGCTTCTTGAATAAACAGATCTTTTCATTTTAGAAAGTTTCATTTAAAATACTGTCTCTGCCGTATTCTCTTTCTCTCCAATCTTGCTGGGACTCCAGTAACATGTAAATTATACCTTTCAAACAGTAAATTATACTGTTTCATATTTGTCTCTTTTTTTTTTTTTTTTTTTGAGACGGAGTCTCGCTCTGTCGCCCAGGCTGGAGTGCAGTGGCGCGATCTCGGCTCACTGCAAGCTCCGCCTCCTGGGTTTACGCCATTCTCCTGCCTCAGCCTCCTGAGTAGCTGGGACTACAGGCGCCCGCCACCGCGCCCGGCTAATTTTTTGTATTTTTAGTAGAGACGGGGTTTCACCGTGGTCTCGATCTCCTGACCTTGTGATCCGCCCGCCTCGGCCTCCCAAAGTGCTGGGATTACAGGCGTGAGCCACCGCGCCCGGCCCATATTTGTCTCTTAAGCTCTGTTCTCTTCTTTACATTCTTTTTTCTCTCTGGGCTATTGCTGGATACTTTATTGCCCTTTAATTTCACTAATCCTATCTTCTACTGTATCTAGTCCTCTATTAAACTTGTCCAATAAGTTCTTAATTTCAGATATGTCATTACACATCTTCAGCTCTAGAACATCTATTTGATTTTTTCTTTTTTTTTGTCTACTCCATGTCTTCATCCATTTTGTTTCATCTTTGGCTTTATCTTCTCTAACCTATTAATCAAATCATTTTAAAGTTCTTATCTGCTAATTACAGTATCTGGATCACCTGTGGTTCTATTTCTTTCTCTTTAAAAAAAATCTTGATTACCTGTAACATTTACCTACCTCTTTGCTCGCCCAGTGATATAGTTTGGCTGTGCTCCCACCTAAATCTCATCTTGAATTGTAGTTCCTATAATCCCCACTGTGGTAGGAGGTAACTGAATCATGGGGGCGGTTTCCCCCATGCTATTCTCATGATAGTAAGTTCTCATGAGATCTGATGGTTTTATAAGGGGCTTCCCCCTTTGCTCAGCTCTCATTCTTCTCCTTGCTGCTATCATGTAAAAAAGGACATGTTTGCTTCCCCTTCCACCATGATCGTAAGTTTCCTGAGACCTCCCCAGCCATGCTGAAGTGTGAGTCAATTAAACCTCTTTCCTTTATAAATTACCCGGTCTCAGGTATGTCTTTATTAGCAGCATGAGAATGGACTATTACACTCAGTAACTTATGACTGCATGGTGGTAATCGTGAATTAAAAACTTATTTATAGCTTCACATACCTTGAAGAAGCTTTCCACATATTGCAATAAATATACTCCACAATCACTGCTATTGTCCTGTTTAGGAACTTTAGGGCATAGATCCACCATGTTTGTTTTGCTGAATTGACGATGAGTTTTTAGTTTAACTTCCCACTCTACCTCTAAATACCTGAAATAATCAACAAATAGAGTGACTAAAGTAGAAATCTCTTTATCAGTATGCAACATTTTCACAAAGGCAGAAAAACATTTGTTGCCAGATGTGCTGTCTCAAGCCAAATTTCCAGACTGAATTTTACCAGTGCAACCTACATTTTGAGGCTCTCAAGTGCTACTTTAAAGAAAATATGTAATGTGATTTTCAAACTATAAAGCTAGACTTTTTTCAACAACTCAACTTTCACAACTCAATAAAGGAAACTAGGAAATCATTTTAAAAGTTTCATCGTTAGTTTTTTCCAAGTACTACAGTAAATTACAAAATTACACATACATACACATAATGATACAAATGTGAAAGAGTTCCTACTTTTTTCTAAAGTGGTACTTTTGATAATCAATGCAATGCTTCTTTGTAAAACTATACTTTCTGTTCAATTATGAATACAAATTCTGAATATACCTTTAATATAATCCTTTAGAAATATTAATATTGAATATTAACAGAATTAAAGATATTACTGATTAAATTTATAAGGCTTATTGAAATAGATAATAAAATATAATTCCTGATATAGTCTTTTCAATAATTCTGAAGGTAACTTCAAAATTACTGAGGATTTAGATGACAGACTGAATGGTAAAACTGTCATTACTTACTCTCGTAAATTCTGAACTGTGTTTTGTACAGAAGCAGCTTTCAAGGAGTCTAGTATAAGAATACATGGCCTATGAAAAGCAAAGAACAAAATCAAGATTTACACACTTGTATACAGAGTATATCTAAATACCTCAAAAAACTGTATTATTTATTACAGCATGTACCTACCTTTTACACATTTTCTTTGGTACTGACATATTCGACTCGGTATTCTGAAATAACATAAATTTTTATGACTGCAATTAAAGCTATTTTGAATAACTTACTATTCAGTTACTCCTTTAAAGTGTTTCAAACTTTGAAATTAAAATGTCAAATAATAGTTATTTTCATCATCAAAAGTGAGCTAACTTTATTTTCCACAAATGTATTGATTTTACTATACTGCTAAAACAGTAGGCTATATATTTTTACATGCAGTCTCAAGTAGTTAAGGAGTTTTAACTTGTCCTAAAAGGCAATCTGGAACTTTAATTACTTCCATTCCAAGTTATTATCTTAAGCAAAGATAAACAAGTTAATTTAATGTGTCTTTACATACATTCGCCAATTTATGAGGTCAGTAGGAACACATTTCTTCCCTTTGAAGCATAAGATGCAGAACCTTAATCTATATTAGGTTATTATCACTTTAACCTTAATCTATAAGGGAAAAGGGATAGGGAATTTTGTTTTGTTGATGTTATTTGTTTTCTTCATAAGTTTGAGAAACCACAGACCAAACTTAAACAGATTTATATAATGCAGACCTTCTCAGTGCCTTTATTATTCTAATATACACAATGGCTCTCTAAGACAGAAAGAGTATACAAAGTTTGCCCAACTTAATTGCCTTGGAATCCTGCTTATCATGAACTGTGTCTCAGAATGAATATCCAAACAAACTCAATTTGAGAAATCTGGCCCTAGAGGCAAGAAGGAATGCTCCTGTTTTGCCACTGTGACAGCAGGAAAGGAAACCTTTCTCCGTAAGAAGTGACACTTCAAAGAGAGAAGAATCAAATCGACGCAATTAAAAATGATAAAGGGGATATCACCACCGACCCCACAGAAATACAAACTACCATCAGAGAATACTATAAACACCTCTACGCAAATAAACTGGAAAATCTAGAAGAAATGGATAATTTCCTGGACACTTACACTCTTCCAAGACTAAACCAGGAAGAAGTTGAATTCCTGAATAGACCAATAGCAGGCTCTGAAATTGAGGCAATAATTAGTAGCCTACCAACCAAAAAAAGTCCAGGACCAGATGGATTCACAGCTGAATTCTACCAGAGGTACAAGGAGGAGTTGGTACCATTCCTTCTGAAACTATTCCAATCAATAGAAAAAGAGGGAATCCTCCCTAACTCATTTTATGAGGCCAACATCATCCTGATACCAAAGCCTGGCAGAGACACAACAAAAAAAGAGAATTTTAGACCAATATCCCTGATGAACATCGATGCAAAAATCCTCAATAAAGTACTGGCAAACCGGATTCAGCAACACATCAAAAAGCTTATCCACCATGATCAAGTGGGCTTCATCCCTGGGATGCAAGGCTGGTTCAACATTCACAAATCAATAAACATAATCCAGCATATAAACAGAACCAAAGACAAGAACCACATGATTATCTCAATAGATGCAGAAAAGGCTTTTGACAAAATTCAACAGCCCTTCATGCTAAAAACGCTCAATAAATTCGGTACTGATGGAACGTACCTCAAAATAATAAGAGCTATTTATGACAAACCCACAGCCAATATCATACTGAATGGGCAAAAACTGGAAAAATTCCCTTTGAAAACTGGCACAAGACAGGGATGCCCTCTCTCACCACTCCTATTCAACATAGTGTTGGAAGTTCTGGCTAGGGCAATTAGGCAAGAGAAAGAAATCAAGGGTATTCAGTTAGGAAAAGAAGAAGTCAAATTGTCCCTGTTTGCAGATGACATGATTGTATATTTAGAAAACCCCATTGTCTCAGCCCAAAATCTCCTTAAGCTGATAAGCAACTTCAGCAAAGTCTCAGGATACAAAATTAATGTGCAAAAATCACAAGCATTCTTATACACCAGTAACAGACAAACAGAGAGCCAAATCAGGAATGAACTTCCATTCACAATTGCTTCAAAGAGAATAAAATACCTAGGAATCCAACTGACAAGGGATGTAAAGGACCTCTTCAAGGAGAACTACAAACCACTGCTCAGTGAAATCAAAGAGGACACAAACAAATGGAAGAACATACCATGCTCATGGATAGGAAGAATCAATATCGTGAAAATGGCCATACTGCCCAAGGTAATTTATAGATTCAATGCCATCCCCATCAAGCTACCAATGAGTTTCTTCACAGAATTGGAAAAAACTGCTTTAAAGTTCATATGGAACCAAAAAAGAGCCCGCATCTCCAAGACAATCCTAAGTCAAAAGAACAAAGCTGGAGGCATCACGCTACCTGACTTCAAACTATACTACAAGGCTACAGTAACCAAAACAGCATGGTACTGGTACCAAAACAGAGATATAGACCAATGGAACAGAACAGAGTCCTCAGAAATAATACCACACATCTACAGCCATCTGATCTTTGACAAACCTCAGAGAAACAAGAAATGGGGAAAGGATTCCCTATTTAATAAATGGTGCTGGGAAAATTGGCTAGCCATAAGTAGAAAGCTGAAACTGGATCCTTTCCTTACTCCTTATACGAAAATTAATTCAAGATGGATTAGAGGCTTAAATGTTAGACCTAATACCATAAAAATCCTAGAGGAAAACCCAGGTAGTACCATTCAGGACATAGGCATGGGCAAAGACTTCATGTCTAAAACACCAAAAGCAACGGCAGCAAAAGACAAAATTGACAAATGGGATCTCATTAAACTAAAGAGCTTCTGCACTGCAAAAGAAACTACCATCAGAGTGAACAGGCAACCTACAGAATGGGAGAAAATTTTTGCAATCTACTCATCTGACAAAGGGCTAATATCCAGAACCTACAAAGAACTCAAACAAATTTACAAGAAAAAAACAAACAACCCCATCAAAAAGTGGGCAAAGGATATGAACAGACATTTCTCAAAAGAAGACATTCATACAGCCAACAGACACATGAAAAAATGCTCATCATCACTGGCCATCAGAGAAATGCAAATCAAAACCACAATGAGATACCATCTCACACCAGTTAGAATGGCGATCATTAAAAAGTCAGGAAACAACAGGTGCTGGAGAGGATGTGGAGAAATAGGAACACTTTTACACTGTTGGTGGGATTGTAAACTAGTTCAACCATTATGGAAAACAGTATGGCGATTCCTCAAGGATCTAGAACTAGATGTACCATATGACCCAGCCATCCCATTACTGGGTATATACCCAAAGGATTATAAATTATGCTGCTATAAAGACACATGCACACGTATGTTTATTGCAGCACTATTCACAATAGCAAAGACTTGGAATCAACCCAAATGTCCATCAGTGACAGATTGGATTAAGAAAATGTGGCACATATACACCATGGAATACTATGCAGCCATCAAAAAGGATGAGTTTGTGTCCTTTGTAGGGACATGGATGCAGCTGGAAACCATCATTCTTAGCAAACTATCACAAGAACAGAAAACCAAACACCGCATGTTCTCACTCATAGGTGGGAACTGAACAATGAGATCACTTGGACTCAGGAAGGGGAACATCACACACCGGGGCCTATCATGGGGAGGGGGGAGGGGGGAGGGGGGAGGGATTGCATTGGGAGTTATACCTGATGTAAATGACGAGTTGATGGGTGCAGCACACCAACATGGCACAAGTATACATATGTAACAAACCTGCACGTTATGCACATGTACCCTACAACTTAAAGTATAATAATAATAAATAAATTAAAAAAAAAACAACAAAAAAACAAAAAGCAGAGACACCAGGGAAGCCAGATGAAATGACTGGTTCAAGAAAAAGAAATCCTGTTGGATGAGATAAAATAAAACAAGGACTTAAGAGAAAAAAAAAAAAAAAAAAGAAGTGACACTTCATATCAGTGACAGTAAAGACATAGGCCTGTGCCAGGGAGTCTGCTGCTATCTGTACATGCCAAAAAAAAAAAATCATTAAATGGCAATCTTAATCAATTTAGAACACTGAACCTAGGCTACGCAGATCAGTTTGGAGCGCCAAATAAAGAAGAGTTAATGATAACTGTTTTAGCCTAAGGAGTTACACGGATTCACTTTGAGTCTACCTTGAATGATTTTTACAAAGAATTTTCTGGCAGGGCTCAGTGGCTCACGCCTCTAATCTCAGCACTTTGGGAGGCCCAGGCAGGCAGATCACCTGAGGTCAGGAGTGAGAGACAAGTCTGGCCAACATGGTGAAACCCCATCTCTATTTAAAAAAAAAAAATACAAAAATTAGCCGTGCATGCTGGTGAGCACCTGTGTCCCAGCTACTCGAGAGGCCAGGCAGGAGAATCGCTTGAATCCAGCGGGGGTAGGTTGCAGTGAGCCGCAATCGTACCACTGCACTCCAGCCTGGGTGACAGCAAGACTCCATCACAAAAAAAAAAAAAAAAAAAGGAAGAAAGAAAATAAAGTAGAATATACAATGTGCTTAAGAGGATTAATTACCTAAGTTCAAAAAATTACTGACATAAAAAAGAATAAAAGTAAATCTGATCCTTAGAAATTAGAAAAGTAGTTAACCAAGATGAACATCAGATAAACTACTAAATAATCTAGAAAGTTAAAGCAAGCTAAACAGATATAAGAATAATAATGTATTTTGTTCTCTTCCCCAGTCCCACAAAAACTGTCAAAAGAATCACAAAGCAGCACAATCTAATGATGGGCCAGTAGAGTCCACCTAGCTATGCTCTATTTTATAGATAACATTATTATATTCATGAGTTTTCTTCCCATCTGTGAAGAACACACTTACTTGGGAATCCTCTGCACTCAAAGACAGTGTCGAAGTAGTATGTAGATCATTATCTAGTTAGAAATAATTAAGCAATTATGAATGTTTATTGTATTTTTTATACAGGTAACTTAGAAAAGCTTAAAATTATAATTTTCATGCAGTTACTGGATGCACAGTAAAAATACTTGAGATTTAATTTTTTTCATGATCAATGTTATGAATAAAATTCAATCAACAGATAAAACTGACAATAGTTGGCTGTTATCAAATAACAGGTAAACCCCAGAGCCATGATCTGAAATACCAGTTAGCTAGGCAAATTCTCTATAAAAAGATAATATTCAAAAACAGCTCATTAATCAAAATGTCTGCTATTTAATGCAGAAGGTAGTTAGTTAATCTGCCTAACAATGGTGCTTCTAACTATGACCATACAGTTTTGTGTAAGTACACATCTCAGGCTTAAGAGGTTTCAAGATATTTAAACATAATCAGTTGCTTCATCAGTTTGTCTTTTTCCCCACATCAGTTTTGGCCAGTATTAATGGTAACAGCTATTTTTCAATCAGCTTACTGCCTAGGCTACAGCTATAAAACACTTAATTTTGTTACTTTTTTCTTAAAGAAAGTAGGCTTATTTACTTTAGATTCTGGCTTGTAAGAAAACTCGTGGAAGAATTATAAGAGATCCTATATTACCTAACCAAATTAATAGAGTCTACAAGAAATTAGATTAAGTAAAAATGGGGGATTTCAAGCATTGCCTGGAAATCAATGGCATGAATTCTTAGTCATGTTAGCAAACCTAGTGTATTTTTTAAAATGTTATAATACTATTAATTAGCTAGATTTTGTCATTCCACAACGTATATATATTTCAAAATATCATGCTGTAGCCACATGTGGTGGCTCACGCCTGTAATCCCAATACTATAGGAGTCTGAGGTGTGAGGACTGCTTGAGGCCAGGAGTTCCAGACCCACCTGGGCAACATAGTGAGATCCTATCTTCACAAAAGAAAAAATTTAAAAATAAGCCAGGTAAAGTGGTGCAACCCTGTAGTCCTGACTAATCAGGAGGGTAAGGCAGGAGGATTACTTGAGCCCAGGAGTTCAAGGTTGCAGTGAGCTGTAATTGAGCCACTGCACTACACCAAGACAACATCTCTTAAAAAAAAAAAAAAGTATGTTGTACATAGTAAATACATGCAATTTTATCTGTCAATTTTTTTAAGTTAAAACAAGCAAAAAATGTCAATGGAAATAATAGTACATATTATTCCATACATTATGGAATAAACATAAAATTTAGGGTAGTGGTTACTTCTGGATTAAAGAAAGTGAAATGGGAGTGGTCACAGAGGAGATTATTATTATTATATCGGAAAAGTTTTAATTTCTTAATCCAGGTGAAACAGGTATTGATGTTGGTCATATTAGTTATACTTTTTGTATGTTTGAAATATTTCATAAGATCGATAAGTAGTAATTTTTAAGTGCCATAATAAAACTTGATATAAGAATACAACTTCAGAATTATATTTTGTCTATACATGAGTCTATCATTACAAATTTCAGATTTTTTATTCATCCTGCTAAAGTAGGTTTAATGATAATAAATAACTACACTACCATTAACTTCATTTTCTTGCCTGTAACCATTATATTATTGTCATCATTATTAAAAACACCATCTACGTTATGGATGTCACCTATTGTTTTGTTGTCATTTTGGGACTGCTGAGCCTGGGACTGCTGGGATACAGTTTGTGGAAAATCTTCATACACAGCTTCTTCTAACCAGGGAAAACAAATGACTGCGAGATACCAGTGAGACCTGTGGAAAAAGAACTACAATCTTAATACCATGCAAAGTCTAAACAACATATAATACATTCTAGAGATACATCTGAGCAAGTGAGAATAATATTTCCTATTAATTTTGAAGACATCCACTGTGATATCTCATTATAACATAGAGCATACATACCAACACTAATTAAATATCCAGAGTTACCAAGGCATAAGTAACACTATTTAGGGTAACAGATGAGTAATTCAAATTTAATTTACTTTCATACAATCAGTGTTTCCTATTAAGGACCTGCCTTAATAAATAGACTCATAGCATTATTTTTTTCGTATTGGTGCTTGAAGAGTTTTGTTTTTGTTTTTGTTTTTTTTAAGACGGAGTCTCGCTCTGTCACCCAGGCTGGAGTGCAGTGGCCGGATCTCAGCTCACTGCAAACTCCGCCTCCTGGGTTTATGCCATTCTCCTGCCTCAGCCTCCCGAGTAGCTGGGACTACAGGCGTCTGCCACCTCGCCCGGCTAGTTTTTTGTATTTTTTAGTAGAGACGGGGTTTCACCGGGTTAGCCAGGATGGTCTAAATCTCCTGACCTCATGATCTGCCTGTCTCGGCCTCCCAAAGTGCTGGGATTACAGGCTTGAGCCACCGCGCCCAGCCGAACAGTTTGTTTTCTTAAGTATTTGAAGATTCAATCAAAAATATTTCTTTTATTTAGAAAATTTTTTCCTTAATCCAAACAAAAAAACATTCAATGTCTCAGTCATTATAGTCTTGTGGTCATTTGTCACTTTATTTTTTTTTTCACTACTTTTACAACATAACCATTGTCAAACCAAAATCCAAGATAAGGAATTCATTGCCTTAGCTACTTTTATAAAAAATAAAATAAAATAATACCTGAGATGTATGTGCCCATAATTTTTACTGATTATGAATCTAAAAACACCATACAATTTTTTTCTGAATTCTTTCCAATACGTTCTTAAATAATCTGAAATACTTACGACTCATTTACAGGTACAAAGATGTAATCTTTATTAAAAATGTTTATGTGACGAGTCCATGTTCTTACTCTTTTATGTCTTCTCTGTGCCATTCTGAGAATATGAAAGATATGTAAAAATTTTTTCATTTAAGTCAGGGACTTCAAGAGCCATTTTTATATACTGTAATATCTTAAATTTAGTTTATTTAGTCATCTTCTTTAAGATATATAATATTTAACACATTATAAATGTATCCCCTTATAGTAACCCCTGGTTATTCTTAAATTTAATAACTATAAACAATAATGAAATGGACAGAATAAGGCAGCAATTTATTAAATGCTTTTTAGATTCCAAAACCTGCCGTGCAACTTAGTATAAACACAGTTAAATCTGTTTATTTTGCTTAGCTCCAGCTAGGCATGATATAAAACACTGTCATTAAACCTTAACAGAATTCTCCAACTGTTATATCTGTCATTAGGGAGGTTTTAAAACTCAATGGGCTGAGTGTGGTGGCTCATGCCTGTGATTCCAGCTACTTGGGATGCTAAGGTGGGAGGATCACTTGAGATCAGGAGTTCAAAGCTAGACTGGGCAACATAGTGAGACTTCTGTCACTAAAAATATAAAGAAAATTAGCCAGAGTGGTGACATACACCAACAGTCAGTCCCAGCTACTCAGGAGGATTGCTTAATCTCAGGAGTTTGAGGCTGTGATCACACCACCGCACTCTGGCCTGGGTAACGAGGCAAGACCCCATCTCTAAAAAATAAATTAATCAGTTAATTTAATTGAATTAAAAATCTTAATGGAGGAGGGGAAAAAATGAGGCTTTTATTCTCAGATTCTTTAAAATAAAATTCATCTCCCTTCCTTTCATACACAAGGAAACTACAGGACAACGTTAAAGGTACCTACTACTCATCCATCTTTCCTTTTATTTCTTCAACAAATATGTATTAGGTTCCTAAAAACAAATAATGAAAGTCACCTACACTGCCCTAGAAGGATTCATAATCTAATATGGGCAGAAAAAACTGTAACAAATAACTAAAATATGTCATAAGAGGTACAAAGGAATTATGGTAAAGCAGTAAGTCCCCAACCTTTTTGGCACCAGGGACCAGTTTTGTGGAAGACAATTTTTCCAGGGACAAGGGGACAGTTTCATATTGATCATTCAGATCATCAGGAATTAGTTAGATTCTCATAAGGAGCACGCAACCTAGATCCCTCACACGCACTGTTCAAAACAGGGTTCGTGCTCCTGTGAGAATCTAATGCTACCACTGATCTGACAGGAGGCAGAGCTCAGGCGGTAATGCTCGCTCACCTCCTGCTGAGTGGCCTGGCTCCTAACAGGCCATGGACTGGTACCAGTCTGAAGCCCAGGGGCTGGGGACCCCGTTATTAAAGCATCTGATACAGCCACCTTGAACAGGGTTGGCTTGCATACACACAAACACTAGTTTATTTTCTTTACCTAATCAGGGGAGTTAAAAAAGAAGGATACAAAACCAAGTTTGACTGTCAAAAGAAAGGTTTTAGGAAGGAAGAAAATGACATTTAACAGGGGGATAAAGGTGGCATGTGACTTCTGGCTCAGTCCCTTGGATGGAACTCTTATTGCAGGGGAAAAAAAGGCAAACCATTACGTTGTTATATAATTTTTATCAAGTCATACAGGAAACTGAAATCATTGCCCCATCTTGTTCATCTGAATAATATCTAAACAAAACCATATGGGTAAACATTAGGAGTAACATAGGATCCAGAATGAGCTAAAAGATTTGACAGCAATTAGACACTATGTGGAAGATTAACCACACAAAAAAATCAAAGTCATATGTTTATTGAATTTTCTCGTTTCAGAAGGACCCAACCATTATAATGACTATAAACAATTACTTTCAACTAGTGCATAGTCTGTTAATTTGTTTTCTATTTGAAAATCTTAAGGACAGACATCTGGTTTTATATTGGTATTTGGTCCATTTCCTGATTATGCTAACCTTATTTGATTGAGAATGTATTAGACATAGAATGAGGCAAGGAGGATAGGGCAGAATATAGGGGCCAAACATAATCTCCTATTCTCAGTTCCTAACTGTGTAGAAAACCTTCAACTAAATGTCCAACAGTTATCTCAGTAATCAATAACAGGCACTGTTATCATCTCGTATTTTGAGTTCCTAGTATGTTCCAAGCACTGAACAAGGCACTGGGGATAGAGTGGAAAATAAGACAGATAAGTCCCTAACTTCATGTAGCTTCAAATGAGAAACAGAAAATGAAGAAGCAAACAAACGAATAAAATGATTAGAGATCATGCTGTGAAACAAATTTTTTAAATGCCAGGATAAGTTGTTTCAGGCAGAAAATAGGAAAGAGGTCAGCACGTTTGAAAGTGGAAAGGAGGTAGGTTGAACGTCAGTATGGTAAACGAGAGGAAACAATGTTATGAGATGAGTTTAAGGAGATGGAAAGAAGCCAGATCTTGCGGGATCTCATAAAGTATAGTAAGGAAGCTGTGACTTCTTAACACTAGTAGTTTGAGCCTTTTGGTGTGGATTTATTGGCCGTTAAAATTCATATCTCTTGCTGCTCTGATGACTTTTAAAAACTGATTTGTAGAGATTCTTTGTGTAAACACTAATGCTCGGTCTGATATATCAAGTTGTGTGAATGCTTAACAGACCAAGCATTAGTATTCACACATTCGTGTGCATGGTGTGTGCGTGTGCATGTGTATGTTAGTATCTTATGCATCTTACCCTAGAGGATGCCACTCACGTAACTTTATATTTATTATGTACATAATAATCAGGTACATAATATCTGTTTTTTGAAAAAACTCTGTAATATAGCAGAATCTATCTACTTTCATTTCCTTAGTAGGAAGGTGAGTATACAAAATTCACAATCTCTACATTGAATAATCTTAAAATAAAACATGAGATTAAGTGCATAGTACCAATCATTAAATCTGCATACATAAAACAGAACAGGAGAGCATCAGAAATGTTATCTAATTTATTTAATAAATCTCCCCCTTCCATATATCCCTCTCCACTAGCCCTGATTATCAGAAATATTTTCAAATTGCAGTTTTCTCCTTAATTGATCCTGGCAGGTCTTGTCCATCAGGACAAATTCTAGACCTATAAAGACTCTAAAAATGGAGCTGATCATACATCCCAGTCTGTCTAGGAAAGCCCTGGTATACGCACTCGTTGTCTAGTGTACCCACTGACAGAGCCTCCTATTTTTCTCACAAGCGTACCAATTTAGACCATTAATTATACAGTCACAACACTATGAACAACAGAAAGAGCTGAACTTTGAAACTGGAAAGCTATATCCAACTTTGAAAAACTTATATAACTTCTTTAAGCTTCAATTTATAAAGACAATGACAATAATACTGTAGAATCAAATAACTTTATGTTCACTGTCTTAGTTCCTAGCAGGCACTCAATAAATATTAATTAGTCTCTCTATTCCTACCCTCTTTCTCCAACAATATATCAAATTCAAGCAGTTTATCCATTAATCCTCTTCTAACTTGTTTATTATTCCTATTATTTTAATGAGATGAATCAAACTGTCATAGCCATTTTTTTAAAGCAATCTAGTACAATAAAAACTTTGGATTAGAAGTTAAAAGGTAAAGATTTAAGTACCAACCAGTTCTGCCATTCACTAGCTGTTCATCTTAAGTAAAATTTATTAATCTTCATTAGACTGCTTCCTCATCTGAAAAACTGGGATATAGTTTATATGCCCTATCAAAAGGTACCGTCATGATAGGAAAAACTGAAATAATGTCAATAAATGGAATTGTAAATTGTAAAACAGTAGAGAAATGTTTATGCTAACTTTTAAAATAACAATTCAGTTTTATCATGAGTCTACTCAGATTATCATACAAATTGTTAAGTATGGGGAAAGGGGAGAAATGCCTTATGTTGCAACAACTATCCAAGTTTCTACTGTCTAAGAAATACCTCCTTTTTGCCTATCCCTAGCCACTGCTCCACAGTTTTAGTATTAACCAAAAAAATACTTGGGCAAAAATCAGCTACGTTATGCAAACAAATATGGTATTTCATATAATGTAGCATAGGTTTAATTAAATAGTCTGTCATTGGGGGTCCAACCAGGAAAACAAAAACAACCCTATATAACACATAGAATGTAATGCAGGAAATTGGCTACAGCATTGACAAAAAAAGAAAAACAAAAATACATAAAGCCAAAAACGGGGACAGTGAGACAGCCAAAGATTAGCAGAGGAGGAAACTGCTATACCTGTAGGGTAGAGGGCAAAGAGAAGAAGCAGTACCTCCAGATGGAAGCTGGAGTTATAGCAGGACTGTCCTGTGAGAGGTGGACTCACAGAGGAAATACAGCCACTGTCAGAATCATTTCCCAGTGCAAAGGGAGTAGGGAAGAAATAACCTAGCTGCTTTCTTCCTTGCCCTCCAACTTCCAGGATTTCCCCCGGGGACAAGCAATTGGAAATGCAGACTGCAAGTGTCAGCCTCCCTGTCACGGGCAGCAAAACAGTGGAAGAATGAGAAATGGCTCTCGTGGCAAACAGACCCAGGACCTGCACAAATGGTAGTACTGCCTACTCTAGGAAATACTATGAAGAAGCCACTTTACTAGGTGCATAAAAATAGTATATTTTCTCTTAAAACTTAAGTACATTAGAGGATTAACTTACGAAAGATTTGGATTATCTTCTGTTAAATTATTTTCCTTTCTTGTCAAGCATTTATAGAAAAAGCTACTAAAAATGTGACTTCGTTCAACAAGTTCATCTGATGCCTTCTCCAATATAAGATACCTGTAAAGCAGTAACCCCACAAAAGTAAATTATTTTTAGATTTTACTTGGTCTTCCCCCAATTGCCTTATGTGTTCTGGAAATCTTTGTTTTTTATCTATTTTGATTCAAAGCAATCTTGCAGTTTCCTCTAATTTCAGCTTTCAGTTTGGTTAGTTACCTAGCCTTCCATCATGTAAAGCAGAAATCACCCACTTATTCATTCATTTACTTAACAAATATTTATCAAATTCCTAACATGTGGCCCGGCATGGTAGCTCACGCCTGTAATCCCAGCACTTTGGGAGGCCAAGGCAGGCAGATCACGAGGTCAAGAGATTGAGACCATTCTGACCAACATGGTGAAACCCTGTCTCTACTAAAAATACAAAAATTAGCTGGGTGTGGTGGTGTGTGCCTGTGGTCCCAGCTACTCAGAGGGCTGAGGCAGCAGAATCACTTGAACCCGGGAGGCAGAGGTTGCAGTGAGCTGAGATCACATCACTGCACTCCAGCCTGGGTGACAGAGTGAGACTCTGTCTCAAAAATTAAAAAAAAATTAAAAACTTTAAAAATTCCTAACATGTGCCAAACTCCATGTTTACACTAGAGACACAAAACAAGAGGGGAAAAATAAAGTACCTGCCCCTGTAGAGCCTATAATCCAGAGGAGTGAGGGTAGAAAATATTAATCAAATAATCATATACTCAAATATAAAAGTGAAATGATGACACTGCTAAATAAATCTAGAAAAATGTTAATAACTGTGTGATATGATTCATCTCTAAATTCTTAGTCCATTTCTGTACTAAAACAATCCTTCCATATAAGCTTATAATTCAATCGCTTAGTAACTAACCCCTTCATAATAGAAAACTCTGCTATTCTTTATAGTTTATGCAGGCTTGAAAATGTGTGATTGTTTTTTAAAAATGGAGTAGCTAGAGTTTGCAGATCAGAATACTAGAAAGGAAACAGCTATACAGAGAACTCCAGACAGCTGCAGAGAGTCCTCTTCAAGTATTTAGGAGAGTATTAATCCCTGAATGTACGTGAGGAAAGTACCCAGGGATAGGGAAAGAACTACTCAAAAAGATTAGAAAGAATGATACCAAGTATTCACAGAGACCAAGAATGGTGCCTGTTCCTATCAGCGAAACTGGACACTTCGTAATTCCTGAGACATTGGGTAGAGTACTCAAAAAGGTCTTTCCTCAGTAGTAAGATTAAGTTATTGGCCTCATCTAACAAATCTTAAAGGCATCAAAACATTTTCCAAATAGTTTTACTGTGTTCCAAAACAAAATTCAAGCATATTTATAAATACAAAAATATCCAGCACCCAATCAAAAAATTACCAGACATGCAAAAGCACAAAGGAATGACTCATAATGAAGAGAAAAATCAGTCAATTGAACCCAAAACTGACAGAGATGTTAGAATTGGCAGAAAAGAATATTAAAATAATTATAGCTGTATTCCATATGTTCAAAAAGAAACATGGAAGATATAAAAGAGACTCACATTTAATTCCTAAAGATGAAATCTACAATGTCTGCAAATATAATATGAGATTTTGACCTGAGTCACTGGAATAAAGATTACTAGTATTATTAGTAAAACAATAGAGCTTAGATAAGATTATAGTAAATTTGGTTTGGGAGAGATGTGTAAAATAATTAGGAGATATCTCCATCAACAGTTGGGAATCTAGGTCTAGAGCTACAGTAAGAAATGACGGCTAGAAGCAAATTTCCTTTGCATAAAGTTTTAAATGTTTTCATACCAATTCCTGCAGCTCTGGCCATACAAAAACTGGGGGGAGGGGGGGTAGAAATTAAGTGATATGGATTCTTAAAATGATAGCTAACTCTTAGAGTGCTTAAGGGAGGCCAAGGCGGGCAGATCACCTGAGGTCAGAAGTTGAAGAGCAGCCCGGCCAACATGAAACCCCATCTCTACTAAAAGTACAAACATTAGCCAGGTGTGATGGCGGGCACCTGTAATCCCAGCTACTCAGGAGGCTGAGGCAGGAAAATAACTTGAACCCAGGAGGTGGAGGTTGCAGTGTGCCGAGACTGTGCCACTGCACTCCAGCCTGGGTGACAAGAGTGAGACTCCGTCTCAAAAAAAAAAAAAAAAAAGATACAACAGATATCTAAATAGAGCTGCTTTTTTTTAGTTCCCAAAATGATTTGTAATTTGTAAGTAACTTCTTTCACCACCATAATGCAATAGTTAAAGAAATGTATATCAAAAACTAACAAAAGCTAAAGAAAAAAAAAAACAAAAATGTAGCAACTCTTCTTAACTGTATAGCATCCACAGTAAGTAAAGCAATGAAACTGAATTAGTCAATTCTAGAAAACCTTGGTAAGCAAAAATTTTCCAAATCTGAAATCTTGGCAGGTTACTTTTAACAGGATTTAAAATAATTCAGAGATAAAAACATTTATTTTAAGTTTCTCAGTGAAATCTGTAAAACATAGGATCATTTATCATTGTACTTACTTAAGGTAAAAATCAATGATTACATCATTAAGAAACTCTCCTTCTTCTAAACACTCCAGATCTTCATTAGTTACTCCTAATCCCCCCTTAGTAGGTGGTGGAGGATATACAATCAACCTTAAAAGTAAAAATAAAGTTAAAATATATTGATGTTGAATATCCTATTATCTAAGAGATTTCTTATATGAAACAATAACTGGGCAGTGGTATTCTGTAACTCAAATCTGTAGGGTAAAAAACATTTGACCTGGCATAAACAATGATATTTTCCTTCCTTTATCCTCACAAGCTACTAATGGTACTCCCATTGAGTATTATCTTTTCTTTTCCAATACTTTCCATGTGGGCTATTCTCAATAGGCTACTATCTCAATTAGTCTCTAATCAATAGGTTTTATCTCACAATCAGTTATATCATTGAAGATGCTTCTCTTCTTCATAATTTTTAACTTTCAATAAACTGATACAATAAATATAGCTTTTCCTTTCTCCATTTTCTAAGTTTGAATCCTCAAGACTAGTTCACTTCCTTTCAGAAAAGCTAGCAGTCAAAAATTGTGCGCTGCTCCTGGTGGCTAAGCTATACCAGCAGCAGGGCAAAAAAGAAGTAACATGGGAGCTGAGGAGGAAGTCTCCCCATAACAAAGTGCCTGCCACATACAACTTAAGAGACTATAAAGGAAGCAAACAATTTAATCACAACCAGAAAGTAGTAGAGAAGAGATGACAACTAATTAGTCATCCTTCTGCTGGCATTCTCTCTTAAAGCTTAGAAATAAGACCAGTTGCGAATTCCTGGCTATAATCTTGGAATAGGTAGAGCAATATTCAATGAAAAATGTAGTCAGTAATGAAGGTATAATATGTACTTCTTGCACCAGAAAGGTTCAGAATGGTAAGAGTTATCCACATTGATTTAATCTTAGTACCATGGCACCTAAATCAAAAAAGAAAATGTAAATTTAAAGTGCTAATATGATAGTTTCTATTTTACTGGCTATTTTCCTATCCTAGTCTTTCTTTCAAGTGTCTTTCTTCAAAACAAAGAAATAGAATCACATGGAGGTATAGAAATCACCATCAAATGCACAGACTCCATATTCTGTCTTAGCACCATGAGAAGACATGGATGAAATATGAACAAAGAAGCAATTTCCGAAAGAGAACTTGTAACAAACTCCAAAGTACCTTAAATTGAAGCATATTTTAGAAAGCAATTTCATTTTCCCTATCATATATTCAGATAAGGAATGTAGAATTTTTTAAATCATACATTGCTATTCAAATATTTTTAATAAACACTTTAATCTTACCAAATACGACACTTTGGCTGCCATTTATGTCTTACTGACATAAAAGTAAGTAAAATGGCACCTATTGTTTTCTTAATACATTTTTTAACTTCCTCATAATTTCTTTTTAAAAAACCCCTATTTCCATTACTATCAGCATGAAAGTAAAACTTAAAACATTTCAAAAGTTAAACTACTGAAAAGCAGCAACACGAATACAAACTACTAATATGCCCATCTATTACAAACATGCTATGACAGTACATACTTCTGAACAGGTCCAGTGTGCCTGACTTCTCGCCACTCTTCATCTGGATTAGATGTAATAGAAAGGGAGTAGCAACCACTACTTTGCTTCTGCAGGAAGGTGTAAGTAGGCTTGGCTGCATCTGTGTTTGAGGGCTGGCAGAAAGTGGCAAGGAAAATGGTCTCAAACATCGTAACTTTCAAAAGAACAAAGTCAAAACAAAGACTTCTCTTACAAGTCTACTGTAAGAGAAAATGTGACTTTAAAAATCCCTATGAGTCATATCTATACTTTTAGATTTTCTATAGATATAACCAAACTAAAATAATACTTGTGATGAAAAGATATTGTATAAACAATGGTCAAAGATTAACTTGAAGTACTGTTTACAGATATGGACTACAGAATTAAAGAAGAATATAACAATTTTGCAGTTCAAAATGATCAAAAAATGTAATGAATATGAGGAAATAAAATTTAAAAGAAGCTACATTTATAATAATGTAATTCCATTAAATGGAAAATATATAAATATATACAATATAATTAGGATGCAAAATGTTGACATTATACATAGAGATGAAGTCTTATACTTTAACACTAATGTGGCTTTCTAAAGGCCTTTTGAATAAAAGATTAGCCTCTGGCCAAACCTGCGTATGTGCATGCATGTGCACAGGTGTGTAGATGAGTATGCCATAGCTTCTTAATAAATTCTTTTCTTTCTAGAACTATTTGGCAGAGATATACAAGCTACATGTATATTACCAACCGCCTATAAAAATAAACATAGCATTTTAAAACTTACTATTGTTTTCAAGATAATTTTAGCCTTACAAAAGAGTTGAAAGAAATCAACCTTGCCCAAATTCCCCTAATCTTATCATATACAACCATAATACAATGACCAAAACTAAAAAATTAACACTGGCATAATAGTATTAACTAAACTACAGATTTCATTTTGATTTCACTTTTCCATTAATATCCTTTTTCTGTTACAGGATCCTACAATTCCTTAGTCTTTTCTTGTTTTTCCTGACCTTGATACTTTTTTTTTTTTAGACAGAGTCTCGCTCTGTCACCAGGCTGGAGTGCAGTGGCACAATCTCGCTCACTGCAACCTCCACCTCCTGGGTTCAAGCGATTCTCCTGCCTCAGCCCTCCCAGTTGCTGAGGTTATAGGCGCGTGCCACCACACCCAGCTAATTTTTGAATTTTTAGTAGAGACAGGGTTTCACCATGTTGGCCAGGATGGTCTTGATCTCTTGATGTCGTGATCCACCCGCCTCGGCCTCCCAAAGTGCTGGGACTACGGGTGTAAGCCACTGCATCCGGCCGACCTTGATACTTCTAAAGAGTACTGGTCAATTATTTTGTAACTGGATTTGTCTCATTTTTCTCTACTGAGATTACATATTATTGGAAAGAATACTGCAGAAGTGATGTGGTACTTCTCAGTGCATGATATGAAGGGGTGTGTTATGTCAATATGTCTTATTATTGGTGATGTCCATTTTGATAACTTGGTTAAAGTGATGTCTACAAGGTTTCTCCACTGCAAAGTTACTACTTTTCTTTTCATAATTAATACATATTTTATGCTAGAGACTTTGAGATTATGCATGTATTTTGTTTCTCTTAAATTTTTACTCATTAAATTTAGCATCTGTCAGTGGACTTTGACTGCAATGATCACAAACAAGTGTTCTACTGGTGGTTTTATATTTCCCTTATTCCTTTTCATTTATTAATTGGATTTTTTCTAAGATATAATTGTCCCGTATCCACCGTGTATTATTTATTCATTCATTTACTAACTCAGCTATTTATATAAATATAGATGCATATTTATTTTTTATTTGGTTATAATCCCATGCTGTCCTTACTGATTTTGTTTAACAAATTGTTCCAGCATTGGCAACGGGAGCTCTTTTGGGTTGGTTCCTGTGCCCTTTTCACAAAATTTAGCATTTGAAAGCAGCCTAATATCAATGCATAAATATCAATGAATAAACCCTTCTGAACCTCCCCCTTCTCTGCCGATTATATTAATGACATGCTAACCTGAGATACTGATTTCAGCTTCATTTCTTCAGCAACAGCAACACCAGCAGGGAAAGAGTAAGTTGAAGCACAGTAATAATGAATAAAAGAACTTTCTTTTGAAGAGAGGTTCTGAAACAATGGAAATGCCTGAACCCAAGACAATGGATAAGAAAGTTCTAATTCTCCACTGATTATACTTATTTCCGTCATAATATCTTTCAGCTTCAATTCTTCTCTTTGTGAAACAGGATTGTGTAGTTCAAGGAAAATGAATTCACTAGATTTTGCTACAAAAGGAAAAAATAATTTGTATTAATAGTATTATTTTTCAAGAGGATTATAATAAAAGTAATTTAATTATTAATAATAGTAAGGTTGGAATATAACCCCAAGTATTTTGTATTTTAGGTAATAATCAAGGCAAATTAATACCCCAAAAGCAGGCCATTAGTAATCCAGAATCAAAACTCACAATTGGTGGACTCTTGTTCTACTGCACTAAAATGTCACAATAGTACTGATTGCTATACCTGCAGTGCCTGACATTTAGTAATAGTAAACATTTGTTAATGTATGAATGAATGAATGAATATTATTTTTCTCTAGCCTCCTTTATGAATCAATTCTATCAACTAGAAAAGTATTCCAATTAAACACCTCCTACATTTTCTCCTCAGTCATTTCAATGGTGACCTCAAAAGACATTCTCTACCCAGATAATGCTTATAAATGGCTGTTTCTATTTTCCCCACCTCCTCTGCTATTTAATCATGAATTTTCCTACTACAAGTAATTAGGACAGGAAAATAACAAATGTGAAAGTTATAAAATTTAGTTCACTACTTAACATCTTTACTGTGCAGGAGAGTAGGAAAAGGTAGAGGGATCAAACAGGTAAGAAAGAACCTTACTAAATTTGATTGATGTAGTTCTAAACCCAACTCCTTTAGGAGTTTGAGACTAAACAAAGTTGAAAAATATCTCAAGATGTATATATATTATGTAGATAAGTGTTATAGGTGCATATGGGAAAGTATTCAACTGAATCTTAAAGGAATAATATATACATAAGTAAAGTGAATTTCACTTTTTAGGAACTAAAGAAAAGACTGAAGGCAAAGACTTTCATATTTTATTTAACTTTGCTGCTAATTCTGTCAGAGTTCATTATGATCAAGGGCAAGAAACTCATAAGAAAGGTAGTTGGCCAGGCACGGTGGCTCACACTTATAATATTAAAACTTTGGGAGGCCAAGGCAGGAGGAGAGCTTGAAGCCAGGAGTTTGAGACCAGCCTGAGGAACATATCAAGAGCCCATCCTTGGAAAAAGAGAAAGGAAAAAAAAAAAAAAAAAAAGAAGAAAGAAAGAATTTGGGCTTATTTCTGGGTTCTCTATTCTGTTTCATTGGTCTATTTGCCTATTTTTATACCAGTATCACACTGTTTTGGTGATCATGGCCTTATAGTATAGTTTGAAATCAGGTAATCTGATGCCTCCAGATTTGTTCTTTTTGCTTTGTCTTGCTTTGGCTATGCAAGCTCTTTTTTGGTTCTATATGAATTTGAGGATTTTTTTTCTAGTTCTGTGAAGTATGATGGTGGTATTTTGATGGGAATTGCACTGAATTTGTAGATTGCTTTTGGCAGTATGGTCATTTTCACAATATTGATTCTACCCATCCATGAGCATGGGATGTGTTTCCATTTGTTTGTGTTGTCTATGATTTCTTTCAGCAGTGTTTTGTAGTTTGCCTTGTAGAAGTAAGCTATATTCCTCCTTGGCTAGCTATATTCCTAAGTATTTTATTTTTATTTTTTGCAGCTGTTGTAAAATGGGTTGAGTTCTTGATTTGATTCTCAACTTGGTGGCTGTTGGTGTATAGCAGAGCTACTGATTTGTGTACATTAATTCTGTATCCTGAAACAGTGACAGTTTGACTTCCCCTTTACAGATTTGAATGCTCCAACAAAGCAAACAAAAACAAAGTGGGGAAAGGACACCTTACTTGACAAATGGTGCCGGGTAATTGGCAAGCCACACGTAGGAGAATGAAACTAGAGCCTCATCTCTCACCTTATACAAAAATCAACTCAAAATGGATCAAAGACTTAAATCTAAGACATGGAACTATAAAAACTCTAGAAGATAACATTGGAAAAACCCTTCTAGACATTGGCTTAGGCAAAGATTTCATGACCAAGAACCCAAAAGCAAATGCATAAATAGGTGGGACTTAACTAAAGAGCTTTTGCATGGCAAAAAGAACAGTCAGCAGAGTAAACAGACAACCCACAGAGTGGGAAAAAATGTTCACAATCTATACATCCAACAAAGGACTAATATTCAGAATCTACAAGGAACTCAAACAAATTAGCAAGAAAAAAACAAACCCATCAAAAAGTGGGCTAAGGACATGAATAGACAATTCTCAAAAGAAGACACACAAATGGCTAATAAACATGAAAAAATGCTCAACATCACTAATGATCAGAGAAATGCAAATCAAAACCACAATGCAATACCACCTTACTCCCACAAGAATGGTCATTATCAAAGAATGAAAAAAATAATAGAAGTTAGTGTGGATACAGTGAAAAGGGAACACTTTTACACTGCTGGTGGGAATGTAAACTAGTACACCCACTATGGAAGAGTGTGGAGATTCCTTAAAGAACTAAAAGTAGAACTACTATTTGATCCAGCAATCCCACTACTGGGTTTCTACCCAGAGGAAAGGAAGTCAATATACAAAAAAGATACTTGCACACACGTTTATAGCAGCACAATTTACAAGTGCAAAAATGTGGAACCAGCCCAAACGCCCATTGATCAATGAGTGGACAAAGAAACTGTGGTACTTATATATGATGGGATACTACTCAGCCATAAAAAGGAATGAATTAATGGCATTCACTGCAACCTGGATAGGACTGGAGACTATTATTCTAAGTGAAATAACTCAGGAATGGAAAACCAATCAGCCCATGTTCTCACTCATAAGTGGGAGCTAAGCTATGACGATGCAAAGGCATAAAAATGATACAATAGGCTTTGGGGACTCAGGGTGAAAGGGTGGGAAGGGGGTGAAGGATAAAAGACTACAAACTAGGTTCAGTGTATACTGTTCAGGTTATGGGTGTACTAATATCTCACAAATTACCACTAAAGAACTTATGTAATCAAATACCACCTGTTTCCCAAAAACCTATGGAAATAAAAAAAATTTTTTTAAATAAAAGATTTCAATCCTTTTTAAAAAAAGGAGGAGGAGGGAGGGAAATGAGGAAGGAGGGAGGGAGGAGGGAGGGAGGGAGGAAGGAGGAGGAAGAAAGAAGGAAGAAAGAAGAACAGAAATTGCCAGGCATGGTGCTACACCCCTGTAGTCCCGGCTACTTGGGAGGCTAAGGTGGGAGGATCACATGAGCCCAGGAGTTTGAGGTCATGGGGAGCTATGAACATACCACTGCACTGTAGCCCAGGCAACAGAGTAAGACTGTCTCAGATGAAAAGTAAAGAAGGAAGGAAGGTAGTCAAAGATGACAAATGATTAAAAGATAAGGCATTCCTTTTTTAAGAACTTACAATTTTCAAGGTAAACAATATTTAAGATTTTTTAAGCTATTCTTTTTATTTTAGATGAGAATTTCAATTGGTTGAATACAACTATAAGGAGAAATTACGTGAATTAAATAATCTATCCTAAAATTAAGAAACAAAATTATTTTAACTAAATAAAATCAATTTCAATTCACTGAAATAACATTCTATTAAATTATTTTAGAAAAAACTATTTATAGGACAATTTCAAGTTATCCTAAAATTTAGAAATCATTTTATACTCACATTGCTGGCTTAATACAGAGTGTTCTAATTGGGTCTGAATCTCTTGAAGATAACCCGAAGAGACCCAGAAGAAAAGAATAGCATGACTCCTTTTACTGTGATTATCATCCTTACTTTTCCATAACCCAAACCGCTTTAAATGTGTGGTATCCACTAGCAATGAAATCTCATTCAGCGACACTGAAAGAAATAAAAGATAATAATTTTAAAAATTAATCCATTTAAGAATATACTACTTAAACATTATATGACACTTGTTAATATATTACATTTTTTAAAAAAGAATTATATAGAAGTTTTTTCAAAAATATATTTCCAGTGCACTTTGCTAACCTTAGCTAAAATGCCCCAAGCAGTGTTATTAAGGTAAAAAAAAATCACGTTACAATTAGGAAGGGCTAAATAATTATTAAATGACAATTAGAGATTTAGTCCCTCACACTACATGATTTCAGTTATAACCAGAGAGGGAAAATTTGAGATTAAATATTCATAGCATAAAAACTGTCTGGAGAGAATGCTCTCCAAGAATTCTGATAATCATTAGCAAAAAGGAAAAAAAAAAAGTCCATCAATGCAGAAAACTAAGCACAGCATAATTCAGAAAATTATGTATTTCCATCCTTTCTATATTGGTCAATACTACATAAACCAAGATTACACGTGCCATCATAGGCCAATTTCTGCCCATCTTTCTTCTCCTAAGGCATTTGCATTCCACTATACAGATGAGCCACTATCAAAAGAGTCTCAAGAAAATTAAGAGGTTCTGAATGGTCTAAGGAGACATTTCTTTTAAAATTTTTCCAGGTCTTATTTCTCAAAACTTCTAGATGATCATTCTAAATTTAGTCTTTCTCCCTGTTAGGGAGCTAAAGGAATCTCCTCTGAGGACTTTTACTCTTTAATTCAAAGAAACATAAAAAAAAAAAAATGATTTAAAGAAGTCCTGAAGGTCACCTAGTTCAACTGCAAGACAGCAAGCAACTGAACTGGAATATAAATATCAGTTAAGCATAAACCCAAGATGGGCACCTAGTTGAAACAAACCTCTTAGTATTCCTCCCAGCATTATTTCCTGGAACTTTGCTACTCAAAGAGTAGTCTAAGCTGAGCTTGTGACATTAGTATCAGCATCATCTGGAAGACTGTTAGAAATGCAGAGTATCAGGCCCCACCTTACATCTACTGAATCAGCAGATCTCAGTTTTACAGCCCACTCCAACCCCGTGATTCATATGAACATATTTTAATATGAAAATGTTTCCATGATGAGTATTTACCAGTTATCTTAATGTTCCCAAGCCAGTCATTCTATTCTTCATACTGTAACTCTTCTATTCTGAAAACTGTCAGTAAAACTGGCAGCAAAGCTTAAATCAAAACCAGGATGAGAGCCCTCAGAATACTACTCAGCATTTCTTTCTCATGAAGCTCACAGCCCCACAGGTACATTTGATACTATTTCTGTGAAATCTACACAACTATTACTAATCTAATTGCTCTTGGTGTTTAGAATGAAAGCTAAATTTTCTTTAGAAAGACAACTTTAAAAGATTATCTTTTAAAAAAAGGAATTTAACACCATCACGAGAAAAATGTTTACCTCATTACCAAGTCTGCCCCAATATATGGTTTATTCTGTTACAGGTGTATAGCAGATACTGAAAGTGGGAGTTGCCTACCTACTTTTCCATTTCTTCTTCTTCCTCAGTAACGAACCCTAATTTTCAAGATACACAGTTTGGAAAACTCTATTTCCTAGCTTCCTTTACAAATGGGTGTGTGGTCATGACTAGCTGGCTAATAAAATGTAAGCAGAAAAGGTTATGTAGCATGGACATCCAAGAAGTCTCCTTAAAAGGGCTAGAGATTGGTAGCATGTGCTCCGTTTACGGTTTTCCCCTTCCTACTGCTTTCTGTCTAAAATACCAACACGATGATGGAGTATGGGCTACAATAATGGCCATGAGACAAACTTGAGGATGCAAGTCATGTGTCAGGAATGACAGAATAGAAAAATGCAACTCATGTGTCAGGGTCATGTGCCCCCCGATGATGAAGGAAACGTCACATCAGTTCAGATTACTTCTGGATTTCTTCTATGTGAAGCAAAAATAAAATATTTTCTTTATGCCATTGTTACTAACAGCCAAACATAATTAAGACCTAATATAAATATGGATAAATCAATTTTTTCTGCAGCCGCATAGAAAAAGAGGAAACATTTAGACCCTCAGGTTCCCACCTACAAAAACCTTTTATACATATGCTTTGTTTTAAAAAGATTTATGGGAACTTGGACAGGATTTGAGGAAGAAGACTAATATTTTCTTCTTCCATTATAAAATTATAAACCTATTACCACTGAAGAGAGTATTTTTCCACAATTTACAATAAAATTTGTCTTTTAAAAATTATATGCAATAGAAAAGTTATAAAACAAGAAAGCAATATTATAAATATTAACTATGAAAATCTAAAATATCATTTTTGATGTTTATATCACAAGAATTTGAGAGGTAGCTCTCTCTGTTACCCAGGCCTTTAACTATAAATTGTAGTGCTATCTTTTCTGAAATTATTATCCCCTTTTAAAATCATATGACTTTTTTTGTATCTTCTACAGAACAAATATTACATTATTCCTTAATAATTTATTGGTATTTCCTAGTTAGGACTATCAATATACTTATTCTGTGCCTTTTATATTCTTAATAATTAAGATATAGTAAGCGATCAAATTATTAGAACAATTATCACAACATAGTTTTGGATTCTGTACATAAAGTATCTGTGGAATCCAACTAAATCCAACGAATCCAACTAAAGCTACTCTGATAGCATCTCCAATCATGGAACAGAAGCCTCCTCTTCTCTAATTCCTATCTGTGCCGTTTGTGTGTTTTTCTTCCTTGTTCTTTTTATAATTCATTATATAAAAGGATTATCCTCTATTGTTTACTGGTTTTCTTAGTGTCATAATTTATTCTGAAAGGTTTTCAGTTGGGAAGAGAATGAGAAAATGGTGTGAGTCTCTATAAGTTACAGGTACATTTTCCAGTCTACTTTCCCTTACTCAGATACGCAATTGTATAAAATTCTCTTGCCCTGTATGCAAAAATATTTTACATGTTTGTGTGCAATATTAAACATTTTCCTTATGCTTCTTTTCTTATAGTTACTGTTACCCATTTTTATATATACCAAAATATTCTTGTTATCTATCAAAACTGTATTTCTGTTAATCCCAAGAAATCACCATGAATCCTTTAATATTGTTTGATTTACAGTCATTAAAACAATAGCATACTATTTTCAGAGCAAGTTTATTATAAAACATTTTTACTCCATTTGGAATTGCTAAAAAATATTAAGGTAAAAAAATATTAAACTTAGTTTTACTTAAATTTATACTAAGAACTATAGTAAAAAGACAAGGTCATAAGAGAATAACTTACCTTGAAATGGGATCTTAATATATTTTTTTGTGATCTGAAGAAAAAATTAAAAGGCAAACAATGAATGATCACTCAAAATGTGTTACTATTCAAATCACAAGTACATATTCAAAGTCTACACTATAAGTGTTCAAGCCTTTTTATCAATAAGCCAATAAAATATTTCATTACAAAGACTTAGTTTTATGGAAGTTTTAAGAACCCCATGTACTTTAATTCTCAATATGCTAATTTACAAAAACCAGTAAGACTAATAAATATATTTTTCAAAATATTTTCTGAAAATGTAAACACTAAAATAAAGCCCAGAAGAAACTACCAAGAGACCTCTAAGTAGCAGTGACTCTGGTAAATATAAATATTCCATAAAACAGAGTTTGATTTTTGGCTTTGCTGACTCAGCAGCTGATGATGGTTCCTTTGGTGATGAACTCACACTAACTAAACTCACAAGAAACTGCTAAACAAACCAAAACGCCAACATATTATATTATTTATAACGAGAAATTAAAATTGTCCAAAGGCTTGTGTCCCACCTGATGTGAGCATTCTGTTTCTGTACCAAAACTATCAATTATAATTTTAAAAGCTGCTTTTACCACATAAAAGCAGAACTAGAAAAATCAGTTGTTTAACATGAAATGGCTACAAAAGTCATAGATCCAACTTCATTCACAACAGTGATCCACCTGTCAAAATGGTAACGTAAATTAAGTCCCTAAGCCAGAACACCCTCTTTCCTGGATGACTTTTAGGTGGGCACCACCACCATCCGCATTCCTAGCATTCATCTTTCTTTGTTTCATGTTATGAATTCCCTTCCAACTGAGGTTCTTGCTCTTTCTACTCCTTCTGTCCCAGGACACTTATTTTCTCTAGGTACCTTTTGTAGGTATCTGACTTCCTTAAGAGTTGCTTTTATAATAGCGTTGTGGAGCACCTAGCCAAATCTTCCATGTACTATCTAAAACAGACTTCTGCTTTTTTGTTTTTCCATTAATGTCAAATGAATTTGTACCTATTTATTTATTCTTTGGTTAAGTTTTGTTGTTGTTCAATACACTTTGTTGATCAAATCAGGTATGGTCTGTGAGCACAAAACAAAATCAAAATGTTCTCGGTAAGTGAGCTCCATATAAGTATCAAACAATGTTCAGTGAAACCACAGGTTTATTTTTACTCCATTTATTTTCCAATTTAAAAATTATTTCATCTTGTCCTTTCACAAATATAAAACCCTGTATTTCATAAGGTAAGTCAGCCACTAAAACAAAATAGATCATAATTAGCTAAAAGCTGAGCTTGGAATTAAAAATCCTGCCTCTGTTGTCTCTACCACTTACACAAGTAATAAGTATGTAAACTTAGGTAACTTACGAACTTCTTCCAGCTTTAGTAAGACCCTTAATCAAGGGGAGCTGTTATCATTAGACACTAGCATCTGATCAAGAATGTTATATAATTTAATCAAAATCTAATTATTGTTACTTTCACATAACTGCCACCATATTTAATGTATACTGTCCCTTTCCAAACTCTTTCTGGCATATTTCACAGGGTCTTTAATCCTATAAAATATATCTTGGCAAACGTAAATCATTAGTACTAAAAACTAAACAGAAGCAGTATTTGTCTTTCAGAATTTGCACAGCCATGACTTCCAAATTATAAAGTAGAAGTCGTGCATCTGTATGTCCCCATCCGCTACTTACTACACTATTCTCTCACTTTTCCCCATCAAGTGCTCAGGAGCTATCAAACTTTTCTACTTGGCAAGGATCTGATATTCATTTATATCTCTGAATAATGACTAACAGGTTACCTCTGCAGAGTTAAAACCCTACTCCAGGCAGACTTAACTCCTGGATTTAAAAATAAGAAAAATTTTGTGGCAGTAAGGTAAACCTAGTTCTCTGAAATCATACCAACTTTGTTTAAACTTAAGAATAAAGCTAATAATAAAAGCTATTTTATAATTTCTTACAATAGCTAGTACAGTTATCTGAATATAGTATTACTTAATTTCTCATACTAACAACAAAGATTTTTAAGAAAGACAATGTTTACATTTATTGCAGCATTTGCTACACTTAAAAAAACAACTTAAGTGTCTAACTATAGGAACATGTCTCTAATTTATGTAATAATTTCCAGCCATAAGTATTTTTCTAATTCAGCTAAATTGTAACTACTGTGAGAGTGAGAACAGTGGCTCCAGTGTCTACAATAATTCTAAGGTGGTCACTGAATGTATGGAGAATAAATGAATTTAATTATCTATATCTTTATCCACCAAAAAAGAAAAAAAAAGTTCTTTAATTTCTGTTACAGTGCATCCTGAACTGTCTGAAAAAGAATATACATAAAAACCTGAAATTTTTACCTTTTTCCCTTTTTTAGGTTATTCATTACACTTAAAAAAAATTTAATTGCTTATGTTCTCTCCATCATAACTGTCTTAATTTTTGTAGAATTCTTCTCAGCTTTTGTTTGCATGCATATATTTACTTTGATTTACTAAATCACTTTCCCATAATTAAACATTTAAGTTTTTAATCTAAGGAATGTTCCAGCAAACATAAATAAAATTTTTTAACTTTTATTTTAGGTTCAGGGGTACATGTACAGGTCTGTTATACATGTAAACCTGTGTCACAGGGGTTTGTTGTACAGACTGTTTTGTAGCCCAGGTATTAAGCCTAGTACTCGATAGTTATTTTTTCTGCTCTTCTCCCTCCTCCCACCTTCAAGTAGGCTCCAGACTTTGTTACTCTCTTCTTTGTCTCCATGAGTTTTCATCATTTAGCTCCCACTTATAACTGAGAATATGCGGTATTTGGTTGTCTGTTCCTATGTTAGTTTGCTAAGGATAATGGCCTCCAGCTCTATCCACATTCCTGGAAAAGACATGATCTTATTATTTTTTTAGCTGCATATATGCACTACATTTTCTTTATCCAATCTGTCATTGATGGGCACTTAGGTTGATTCCATGTGTTTCCTATTATGAATAGTGCTGCAATTCACATGCATATGTCTTTATGGTAGAATGACTTATATTTGTCTGGGCATAATACCAGTAATGGGATTGCTGGGTTGAATGGCAATTCTGTTTTTAGCTCTTTGAGGAATCGCCACATTACAGTCCACAATGATTGAACTAATTTGCACCCCCACCAACAACGTGTAAGTCCTCCCTTTTTTCTGCAACCTCACCATCATCTGTTATTGACTTTTTAACAATAGCCATTCTGACTGGTATGAGATGGTATTTCACTGTGGTTTTGATTCGGATTTCTCTAATGATCAGTGATACTGAGCTTTTTTTCATCTGTTTCTTGGCCACATGTATATCTTTGGAAAAGTGTCTGCTCACGTCCCTTACCCACTTTTTCATAGGGTTGTTTGTTTTTTTACTGTAAATTTAATTTCCTTATAGATGCTAGATTATTAGACCTTTGTCAGATGCCTACTTCGCAAATATTTCCTCCCATTCTGTAGGTTGTCTGTTTACTCTGTTGATAGTTTCTCCTTTTTTTCATTTTTTTATTATACTTTAAGTTTTAGGGTACATGTGCACAATGTGCAGGTTTGTTACATATGTATACATGTGCCATGATAGTCTCTTTTGCTGTGTAGAAGTTCTTTAGTTTAACTAGATCCCATTTGTCAATTTTTGTTTTTGTTGTGATTTTGACATCCTCCTCATGAAATATTTGCCTGTGCCTATACTGAGAATGATATTGCCTAGGTTGTCTTCCAGGGTTTTTATAGTTTTGGGTTTTACATTTAAGTCTCTAATCCATCTTGAGCTGATTTTTGTGTATGGTATAAGGAAGGGACCCAGCTTCAGTCTTTTGCATATGGCTAGCCAGTTATCTTAGCACCATTTGTTGAACAGTGAGTGCTTTCCCCATTGCTTGTTTTTGTCTGCTTTGCCAAAGATCAGATGGTCATAGGTATGCAGCTTTATTTCCAGGCTCTATATTCTGTTCCATCGACCTATGTGTCTGTTTTTGTACCAGTACCATACTGTTTTGGTTACTGTAGCCCTATAGCATAGTTTGAAGTTGGGTAACATGATGTCTCCAGCTTTGTTCCTTTTGCTTAGGATTCCCTTGGCAATCAGGCCTCTTTTTTTGGTTCCATATGAATTTTAAAATAGTTTTTCATATTTCTATGAAGAATGTCATTGATAATTTGATAGGAATAGCACTGAATCTATAAACTGCTTTGGGCAGGATGGTCATTTCAATTATATTGATTTTTCCTATCCATGAACACAGAATGTTTCTCCATTTGCTTGTGTCATCTGATTTCTCTGAGCAGTGTTTTGCAGTTCTCATTGTAGAGCTCTCTCACCTCCCTGGTTAGCTGTATTCATAGGTATTTTATTCATTTTGTGGCAACTGTGAATGGGATTGTGTTCCTGATTTGGCTTTTGGCTTTGTTGCTGTTGGTGTATAGGAGTGCTAGTGATTTTTTTTTAATGTACTGAATTTTATTACATAAAAGTACAATTAGTAAAATAATATATTAATTTATTTGAATATACTTTTAACTATAATTAATCATTTATTCCTCTCACTATAACGTTGAGAAGTATTACTCTGAACACCTACCTTATACAATACTTAACATAAGTTAACTACAAAGAGCCTCTCCACTTACATTTTCATCATGCATCTTACATTTTAATGTCCTTATTCTTTCATAGAACAGGTCATAAATAATGCCCAACTAACAAAAAAGAATCTCTAATATCTCTAATGCAGCAGCAATTGATCACATGCTTTCACATGTGAATACAATAGGAATAAAATAACAGCATAAAGTAATTTGAAAGCTGTATTACATCATTACTCACTTTTCAAAAAAATTTTTTCAAGGAAACAAGTATACTTTCAATGTAATTACAATGCTTCAAAAAATCTACTCCCTTTAAAGTTATATACAAATAATTTATCTAACAACTTTAGTTGTAGGTTAGTTTTTATACTCAACACTCTGATTTAGTGTAATGTGTGAAGTGTCACTACCTTATTCTACTTTAAATTCTTTGATATTTACATAGAATCAATTTTGAATTAAATATTTTTTCATATTTATTGCATCTGCAAAAATATTTTTTAGTATAAACTCTCTGGTGTTTTCTAAGCTGTAATTTTTGGAAAAAAAAAAAAAAAGTGTTTCCAAATTCATTACATTTGCAGGACTCTTCTCCAATATAAATTCCCTGATGTTGAACAAAGCTTGAGCAACTGCTTTAGGGTTTTCCTCTAGTACAAAATGTGTGCAATAAGATCTGTGATACAAGTAAAGGTACTACAACCCACAACCCCCTTTATATTTGTAATGGTTGTCTTCAGAATATATACTCTTCTTCACTTTAAAGGCTTATATTTTCTGAAAGAATTTTTGACAGTAATTGCACTTTTAATGCTTTTATTAACTATGAATCTTCTTTTTGTTTCTTTTTTTGAGACGGAGTTTTGCTCTGTCGCCCAAGCTGGAGTGCAACGGTGCGATCTCGACTCACTGCAACATCTGCCTCCTGGGTTCAAGTGATTCTCCTGCCTCAGCCTCCCGAGTACCTGGGACAACAGGCATGCCCCACCACGCCCAGTCAATGCTTGCATTCTCAGTAGAGACAAGGTTTCACCATGTTGGCCAGGCGGGTCTCGAACTCCTGACCTCAGGTGATCCACCCACCTTGGCCTCCCAAAGTGCTGGGATTACAGGCACGAGCCACCTCGAGAAGTGGCATAGCCTGGACACTGCACAGTGGAATTTATATAGGGATGTGATGTTAGAGAACTACAGAAACCTGTTCTTCCTTGGTATTGTTGTCTCTAAGCCAGACCTGATCACCTGTCTGGAGCAAAGGAAAAAACCTTTGACTACGAAGAGACATAAGACGATTGTCAAACCCCCAGTTACATGTTCTCATTTTGTCCAAGACCTTTGGCCAGAGAAGAGCATAAAAGATTCTTTCCAAAAAGTGATACTGAGAAGATATGAAAACTGTGGACATGACAATTTGCAGTTATAAAAAAGGCTGTAAAAGTGTGGATGAGTTTACATAAGATGCACAAAAGCGGTTATAATGGACTTAACCAATGTTTGACAACTACCTAGAGAAAAGTATTTCAATGTGATAAGTATGATAAGTATGTGAAAGTCTTTCATAAATTTTCAAATTCAAACAGATATAAGACAAGACACACTGGGCGGGGGGGACTTTTAAATGTAAAGAATGTGGCAAAGCTTTTAACCAGTCCTCAACTCTTACTACACATAAGAAAATTCATACTGGAGAGAAACGTTACAGATGTGAAGAATCTGGCAAAGCCTTTAAGCTGCCCTCTAACCTTACTACACGTAAGATAATTCATACTGGAGGCCGGGTGCGGTGGCTCATGCCTGTAATCCCAGCACTTTGGGAGGCTGAAGCAGGTGGATCACGAGGTCAGGAGATCGAGGCCATCCTGGCTAACACGGTGAAACCCCGTCTCTACTAAAAATAAAAAAAATCAGCTAGGCATGGTGTCGGGTGCCTGTAGTCCCAGCTACTCAGGCAGCTGAGGCAGGAGAATGGCGTGAACCCGGGAGGCGGAGCTTGCAGTGAGCCGAGACCGTACCACTGCACTCCAGCCTGGGCAAAAGAGCAAGACTCCGTCTCAAAAAAAAAAAAAAAAAAAAAAAAGGTAATTCATACTGGAGAGAAACCCGACAGATGTAGAGAATGTGGCAAAGCTTTTAACCACCCCTCAACCCTTTGTTCACATAAGAAAATTCATACTGGAAAGAAACTATACAAGTATGATAAATGTGGCAAAGCCTTCATTTCATCCTCAATCCTTATTTAACATGATATAATTCATACTGGAGAGAAACCCTACAAATGTGAAGAATGTGGCAAAGTTTTTAACTGTTCCTCAAACCCTACTATACATAAGATAATTCATACTGGAGATATACCCTACAAATGTGATCAATGTGGCAAAACTTACACCTGGTTTAGTCAAGCCTCAGTAAATGTAAGAGAACTCATCCTGGAAAGAAACCTTACAAATGTGAAGAATGTGGCAAAGCTTTTAACCGGTCCTCAGCCCTTAATAAACATAAAAGAATTCATATTGGACAGGAACCCTACATAGTAAATAATGTGGCAAATCTTTTAAATGTTCCTCAACGCTTAATAAGCATAAGATAATTTACACTGGAGAGAAACTCTATAAATGTCATGAAGGTGGGAAAACCTTTAACCAGCCCTCAACTCTTACTAAATATGAGAATTTATATGGAACATAAACCCTACAAATATAAAGAATGTGACAAAGCTTTTTAAAGAAGTTCTCAACCCTTATTACACATAATTCATACTGGACAGAAACTCTACAAGTGTAAAGAACATGGCAAAGCCTACAACAAGTTCTCAATTCTTTTTTTTTTTTTTTTTTTTTTTTTTTTTGAGACAGAGTTTTGCTCTTATCACCCAGGCTGGAGTGCAATGGTGTGATTTCGGCTCACTGCAACCTCCGCCTCCTGGGTTCAAGCCATTCTCCTGCCTCGGCCTTCCGAGTAGCTGGGATTGCAGGTGCCCACCACCACACCTGGCTAATTTTTGTGTTTTTAGGAGAGATGGGGTTTCACCTTCTTGGCCATGCTAGTCTTGAACTCCTGACCTCAGATGATCTACTCGCCTCAGTCTCCTAAAGTGCTGGGATCACAGGCATGAGCCACCATGCCTAGTCATAAGTTCTCAATTCTTAAGAGACATGGTGATAATATATGCTGAAGAGGAACCCTACAAACCTGAAAGATGTGACGGTGCTTTTACCAACACCTCCAACTTGTCAATACATTAAAAAAAAAAAAATTATACTAGTGTGAAACCCTAGAAATGTACAAAATGTGACAAAGCCTTTATATGGTTGCCACACTTGATTGTAGATTGTAGGTAAGATAATTCATACTGGTAAAACTCCTACAAGTGTGAAGAATGTGGCAAAACTTTTAATCAGTGCTTACACCTTATTTCACAGGAAAGCTATTACCCTTGAGAAAAGTTGTACAAACATAAAGAATATGGAAAAGTCATTAATGCTAGTGATTTTTGTACATTGATTTTGTGTCCTGAAACTTTGCTGAAGTTGTTTATCAGCTGAAGGAGCTTTTGGGCAGAGATCCTATTATCTAGAAAATATATATATAAATATATATATAGAATCCAGACATAGAATCATTCTCATCTGCAAACAGGGATAGTTTGACTTCCTCTCCTCCAATTTGAACATACTTTATTTCTTTCTCTTGCCTGATGGCCCTGGCCAGGACTTCTGACAATTAATTTTTAGGACCACTTTACAACACTTCTTGAATATTTGCAGTCCCCTACTATTTGTAATAGTAAAACATTGGGACAATTTGAAATGACCAACAATTAAAAATTTTTAAAGACAACCCAAATATCCCAAAATAAGTGGAAGAATTAAATTAATGAAATTATGGTAAGTGACAAAATAGTACATATTATGTAATATCCCTTTGTTTTAATGTATCTATATATGCATGAAAAATATGCAATGATATATACTATACAGTGAGTGGCAGCTGTCTCTAAATAGGCAAGATTATATGTGTTTGTAATATTGTTCCTTGACTAATCTGTTTGTGGTTTTTTGCTTGATCTTGGTTTTTGAGCATAACATGCCCACCTGACTGTGTAATAATAATTAATACATTAATTAATAGAAAGTCCACTGTTGAATACTTATATTGGATTTTCCTCCCCGCTGGCTAATTACTCTCACATATTTAGATTATCCAACTTTTTGCCATTACAAAGAATTCAACAGAAATAACTGGGTAAGCCTGAATTAAAATAATAAAGTAAAATAGGTGAGAAAATCCTGAAAAATGAATAACATTCCTTAAAGAAAAAGAATTGCAAAATCACCCCAGACGTGCCCAAATCAGTAAAAACCAGTGGCCAAAAAAATATTAATTTTAAATCAATTCATTCTTGAGCTTTCAAAGCAATGTTGACTACATCACAAACTACTATTATTTGCAGTTTCCAGAATTTAGGATTAGGTCTTTGTCTGCATGGCTACCAAGTAAACAACAGGTACTTCATGTCTTATTAATGTGCTGTTTTCTCTGTGAAGCCTTTCCTGATTCCTCCAGACACTGATAGATATCCATTGCCATATGCACCCTTCTTGTACATACTTCTGTTTTACATTTTACCATAATATAAAGTAAATATGTGTCTGTCGCTTCCATTGGATTAAAAGTTCTCTGAAAGCAGAAACCATATCTTAGCATTTTTATATTCTCTGCCCTATCCCTAACACAGTGAAATATTAATGAAACTGCTATAAAAAATGCCTGAGTTACTAAATCTGACACAGTCATTTCGACAAACATTTAAGTAGATATATGGAAGGTATAAAAGGAACTAAAACTGTGGCTCTTCACCATAAGAAGCTTAAAAGGTTAATGGAGAAGTTTATACAAGAATATAAGTAATTATAAAACACACAGAATAAATCTTAGAAGTACAAATGAAGTGTTACAAGTGTACAGCAAAGGGCGAAGTTAATTCTGTCTGAAAAGGAGGGATCAGGGAAAGTTTCCTGGAAGAGTCAGTATATCAGAGAAGCTTTAAAAGATGATTAGGATTTTAAAAGGTAGAAAAGGTAAGAAAATATAGAGAACTAGCTGGGCACAGTGGCTCATGCCTGTAATCCCAGCACTTTGGGAGGCTGAGGTGGGCGGATCACTTGAGGCCAAGAGTTCAAGACCGGCTTGACAAACATGGTGAAGCTCCGTCTTTACCAAAAAATATAAAAATCAGCCAGGTGTGGTGACACGCACCTGTAGTCCTGGCTACTCGGGAGGCTGAGGCACAAGAATCGCTTGAATCCAGAAGGTGGAGGTTGCAGTGAGCCAAGATCAGTGGAGTGCGCCACTGCCCGCGAAAAAGAATGAGACTCTGTACCCCCGACAAAAAAAAAAAAAAAATAGAGAAAGAACCAAGTAGAATCCAGTCTCACTTTCATATACGGTAGGTGAGGAGGAGTATTTTTTTTTTTTAATTAGAAAAACAGAGTAGCATTAGTTCCTGGACATCCTTAATTTAGAAATTTGGAGAAGTCATTTTACAACTGATTAAACAGGCAAAATGAGATTTCTTCTTTATGTTCCAAACTATACCTGGAAAAAAATTTCACTTTACCATCAGATAACTTTTAGAAACCAAAGATTATCAATAAATGTGATTTTTTCCATACATGATTTTCATTAGAGTAGTCAGACTAGGTGGGATGTTAGGAGGGGAGAATTAAAGACACATTTCAAATTAGGTATAATGACTTTCAACATATCCATAGTGTCTCATATAAAATAAATCTTTATTCTTATTTGTCCTAAGAAAAAAAAAAAAGGAAAAAAATTAAAATGCCTTGTCCAAGATCCAAAACTAGAAGAAAATTAAAGAAAATATACTTACTGTAACACAACCTTTAGAAGCTCCTTTAATTTTACCAATATAAACAGAAGTAAATATAAAATCCAGTTGTAGATCCATCTCATTACTAGGCATAATACTGGAAATGTTTTCCATGACAGGATTATATGGGCATAATTCAGATGACATCTAACAAGGAATAAATCATAAAATGCATATAACTCTAAGTATTATATAAATACTGAAAACGACTTTCACCATCAAATTCTTCTTTAAATTACTATTAGTAAATTTTTGAAGACTTTTATACTGCTCTTACTGTGAAGAAATAGTTATCTAGATTTTTTTTTCTGAAAAAATACGACTTACCTTTGAGAAAATTACACTAAATAGCTGAATGCAAAATTAATTCCAGAAATATATACTCCTCTGTATCAAAAGCCATGGTTTCACATTCAATAGTCTCTAATAGGTTTTATTCATTTTTAACTTGACAGAAGCAAGTTTTAAACATATATTGTACTTTTGTTTAAAATGAGTTTTTAAATATATGATCTCTTTTAATCCCCACAACCACCCTATAGGCAGGTTTTTCAGTTTTCCATTTCATAAATAAAGTTAACAGATGTTTAGATTGGTTAAGCGACCTGCCCAAAATCATGCGATTTGTAAGAAGCAAAACAAAGATTCAAATGCAGGTTTCTCTCTCCAGGTCCAGTGTCACTTCAACCATAAAAACTGTTTCCATTAACCAAAATAATGTTCTTGCTACTGTACTTTAAAGATTTTTTATTTTAGATTCAGGGGGTACATGTGCAGATTTGTTACAAGGATAATATTGCATGATGCTGAGGGTTGGGCTTCTATTGAACCTATCACCCAGATAATACCCAACAGGAAGTTTTATGGCCCTGGCTCTCCTCATCCCCCCCCCCCAATTTTTGGAGTCTCCAATGTCTATTGTTCCCATCTTTACGCCTGTGTGCTACTGCACTTTCAATACGCCACAAAGGAGTGTAAGTGCCTAAGAACCATCCATTATATCAAATCTATCTACTCTATGTTTGAAGACAACCAATCAGAAATGGCTTATACTTGCCTAAAATCTCAAAAATCATATCACTTCCACTCAAGTGACCATATAACTTTGCTTTTAAATTATAACAGAAAACCAAGCAATATCAGCAGCAACTCTTCCCCACTGTTTCTTCTGAATTGTATACTACTTTCAGATGACTTTTTCAACTTTTTCAAATGTGCCGAACCTCTGCACATTATGCCTAACACCACACATGACCAAACAGATTACTACCAAAGCAATTACTATGAACATGTACTCACTCCCCTCTTACCTCTAGCAATGGTGACTAATCCTTGTCTAAAACATATCATACTCATTATTTTAAACCCAGCTCATAATGCCATTTACCTGCTTAATTGAATTTCTTTGTCATTCTCATGTTTTATTGCTTAGTATACTATTAATATCTTCTTATTCCCTAAGTAAAAAAGGGAATCAAATCAATCAAATCAAATCAGGTAGCTCCAACAACAGTCAGACAAATAACTGTGGGCTTTTTTAGTGATCAAATGAGAAGTTGGTATAGAAATAATTTCTCACTGGGCTTCACATTTGGTAAAAACTAGGTGGCTCCTAAAAATGACCAATCCATACTTCTCATCATTCATTTAAAACTGGAACAAGAGAGAGCACAGAAATGTGGCATTCTGCCTTATGGTAGATCTCCACAGTATTGGCTGCTTGGTTGTGATTATGAATTTAGTAAATTCTAAAAGATATGTTATTTTCTTATAATATGATCATTTCATACTGCATTGTCAATTTATACCCTGCCAAGGCCTAATTCTTCTATAAGTTTAAATTCATTATCAACAATGACACTTTTAATTATACATGCAACTAAACCATCAAGTAGGATATTGACTCAATCTGGCAAAAATGGTTACATTTTTGCAAAACTTCAGAACAAAGCTGCTGAAGTGATTTCTACGTGGAATACCAAATACAAAAGCAAATACCCATGAAACAATAATCAGACCAAACTGTTTTCATAGATCGGGCCAACTCTTCATCATACTCTGCAAAATAACAGCCTCTGACATTATTCAAAAACAAAACAAGATAAGTTTACCATAATTCTGCACTGGTGGTCAATGATCTTTTCTTACAAATAGAATAATCAGAGGCTAATAACAAGAAAGAGTACCAGCTGGGAGCAGTAGCTCACACATGTGATCCTGGCACTTTGGGGGGTGGAGGTAGGAGGATTGCTTGAGCCCAGTAGTTAACAGACCAGCCTGGACAACACAGGGAGACCCTCATCTCTAAAAACAATATATATTTTAAAAACATTATCCAGGCATGCTGGCACGAGCCTATGGTCCCAGCTATTTGAGAAGCTGAATGAGAGGACTGCTTGAGCCCAAGAGGTTGAGGCTGCAGTGAGCCATGATCATGCCACTGCACTCCAGCCTGGGTGACAGAAAAGACCCTGTCTCAAAAAGAAAGAAAGAAAGAACAAATACTGACAAAAAATGTTTTGAACCTTATTTTAGACCTACTCTCTTCAAAGGACTGACTTAATTGACTGATACTAAACTAACACACTTCCATTTACTATTTTCTATAAGAATGAAGAGGCAGAGGACTTACCAAATTTGACAGGTTTCTGACCTATATCCCCAAAGCCATGTTCTTTCCTCTATATCATACTGCCTTCGTAATATGTGAGGAAAAGGAGTAATTCCAAGTAGCCATAATACTCCAAGACCAGACATATAAATACTAGAAAATGTTTTTAATTCTACAAAATGTTAGTGAAATGTCCAATGAAAGCCAGAAAAAAAGAAAAATATTCAAGTAATAGAATATTTAGACTGAAAAAATATAAATCACCAGAAAAAAATGGTATAATCTTTTCATTTCAAAATAAAGACAACTACATATTTCATTCAAACTGCTATAAAAGTTGTCTCAAAATTCAAACTAAGAAAATTTCTAATTTTCATTACAATATTCAGCTTGATAAAACAAGTAACAGTCATTAACCAATAGTGTATATTTCACTGTTAATCTGGGAGAAGACAGAAATAAATTACCTGTACAGATTCACGTGAAATCAACGGTAGTTCTGACAATGCTGATTCAGAAGTACTCTCATTTTCATTAGTTGTCTCATGGTCTTGCTTAGATTGTAACTTAAGAATTTCTGAACTTTTATGCTCAACAGGTCCTTCTTCATCACTGGAAACAACAACTAAAAGGAAAAGAAAAATGTATTTTTATTCTTTTTTTTTTTTGAGACACAGTCTTCCCATCTTGGCTCACTGCAACCTCTGCCTCCCGGGCTCAGGCAATTCTCCTGCCTCAGCCTCCTGAGTAGCTGGAATTACAGGTATCCGCCACCACGCCCAGCGAATTTTTGTGTTTTTAGTAGAGGCGGGGTTTCAGCATGTTTGTCAGACTGGTCTCAAACTCCTGACCTCAGGTGATCCTCCTGCCTCAGCCTCCCAAAGTCCTGGGATTATAGGAATGGGTCACTGCGCCCAGCCGAAAAATGTATTTCAAATGTGTAACAATCACATATCAAAAAAAGAACTTTCGGTTGGGTGCAGTGGCTCACTCCTATAATCCCAGCACTTTGGGAGGCTGAGGTGGGTGGATTCCCTGAGGTCAGGAGTTCAAGATCAGCCTGGCCAATATGGTGAAACCCTGTCTCTAGCAAAAATACAAAAATTAGCCAGGCGTGGTGGTGCATTCCTGTAATCCCAGCTACTCAGGAGGCTGATGAAGGAGAATTACATGAGCCCGGGAAGGGGAGGCTGCAGTGAGCCGAAATCGCACCACTGTACTCTAGCCTAGCTCACAGAGCGAGACTCTGTCTCAAAAAAAAAAGAACTTTGTAATTATTGCAATTTATTTTTAATAATCCTGTTAAACTTAATCACCTAAATTTATTCAATTTAGAAACAGGCCTATCATTTGTTATCTGATTTACAGTAGTTATAGACAATGACTCCGTATCAGTGCAATTATTCAGCAGTTACCTGCACCCTTACCTTCTAAAGAATAAAGATGTTTAAAAATGGATAAAGCCATGAGGAAGCCTTATGAACAAATGCTAGTTCTCACAGTGTATTGTGCCATCACTCTAAATTGTACCTTAAGTCCTGTTACATGAATTGCTTCAAGGAATGGGAAATTAATAACTAGGGGAAGATGTGGGAGACTATTCGCTGGAGATCCTTTAAAACCTTTGGAATTTCTTTGTACCATGTGACGGCATCAACTACTCAGAAGCTGATTAAATCAAAATTAATGATAATAATTAGATAGCACTTAAATTCTGCATACTTCATCAACCAAATGACATTAATGATGGTCCTTAAAGAATCTATTTTAAAACTACTGAGTGAGATTACTGTGTACGAATCTAAGAAAAAATTACTTCTGTTTTCAAGTCCTCCATTAGTTTACCTAAACCGATATTTTAAAACTCATGAAGGAAACTCCAAACCCCAAGCCTTTTTTCCCTAAAGTTAATATATTCCACAATGATGTCATAAACAGCTTATGGCCTTAGCCAAATTTGTTCAAGAGGAAGAAAAAAACAACTAAGTGAAGCAGAGGAAATTAAGTAAATTTATAATCCTCCTGTCACTTACTTGGTTCAGCTGAGATCAATGATTGGTTCCCTTCATTATGTCCTCTTAGAATAGGCTTTTCTATTGTATTCAACTCATTCTCATCGTTCTCAACCAGGGAAGAAATCCCCACAGTATCAATGGAATTAGAGTTCTCAACAGTTTCAGTGGTTGAACAGGCAGAGGCACTTTTGGTGGTGTTACTCAAAGTCAACTCCTGACTGTTAAGTGAGGATGGTTTAGTAAAATCACTTTTTGTAGGTTTAGTTGTAATTTCTTCAGGCAGTTTTAGATCCTGATGACAGTTTTCACTTGACTTTTCAAACTCAGTGGATATTGTTGAGTCATCTTCTTGTTTTTTCTAAACATAAACACATAGAAAAAAATAGTATTTTTCAAATTTGGCTTGCTTAAACCATTTTTAAATTTCTAAAAAAAAGTAAAAATATTGTTATCACTTCTGTAACTACATGGATAGAAAACTAAACAATTATACCACATTATACTTGCCAATGTCTCCCAAGTATAAAGATATGGGGTTTGATCTGTCCAATCGGATGCCTGATAATTTTTTAAAAGGTGAAATTGGGAGATTTCCATCATTACAAATGCTTTGTCAGACAATCTCCCACGATCTAAGTCAACTTTAGAATGAGAAGATGTATTTACGTATTTTTATTTTGCAAAAGTAATAATGCCAATGTGACTACTTTGGTAAAACTACTTTGGTAAAAAAAATTTTAAATTAACAATATAACAACATTGAAAATTATGAAAATCAATCATTGCCTTCAGTATCTCATCTACTGTATAAATCTAAATCCTGCTTATAATTACAACCCAAAAACATTACAAGATCCTGAAATGATTTATGGATCAAAGAAATTGAAAAGCTGTCTTACTGTTTTATTGCTATTTATATACTAAGTCTTTGAAAGTACAAAATGTATGTATTTAATATGATAATTCTTTACTTACAATAAATTCCCTAAACTCGAAATAAACAGAAGCTTAAAGAATTTGATAAGTGAATTGCTACTGATAAAATAAATCTAATAATAATTTTACAGAGCAAACAAAAAAAAGCAAGTGATTAGACAGTATGAATTGTATTTGGCTGAAATAAAGAAAAAGAAAAGTCTAAAGGATGTACAACAAACTACTAAGGAAAGAGTGATACAAGAAAAGGAGCAATTTTAACTTTTTTAATCATTCATATTTGAAATGTGTTCCAATAACTCTGTATCACCGAGAAAAGTTACATTTAAAATTGTTTTCTAATAATAAAGCTAACAGTGAACCAAAAAAGAAAAGAAATCTGATAATAAAAGCTGAAAGCTAGAGGAACATTATTTGGCCACAGTCAACTCATTTTTATCATAGCATGAAATAATTTCCTATAATATCTAAATACCTCTACTTACTGTCTGTTCTGTTGACTTATCCAAAGAAGCACAATTTTGGGAATCAGGTAAATTATTTCTAAGCCTTCTCTTTGTCTTCCTGGAAATCAGAGTGGGTTCCATTTTTGAATCAGAATATTTAACAGCCTTGTTTCTGCTTTCCTGTTCGAGATGATCACAACCTCTACTTCCACTGTTAAGGTCTTAAAAAACAAATGAAGCATAAATATGGACAAAAAAGTATAGAGAGAATCTCTTTTAGAAGAGCTCGAAGAAACATCATCGAAATTGCTATACTACTTCCAAACCTCATTAAAATAGAAATATACTGTTAAATTCTCATACTGACACTGGATGAAGATAAAGGCATGCCCTATTTTAATTGGCATACACAAAGTAAAATGTTCATTATACAATAGTTGTGAGGTGAGAAAAATATATAAAGAAGAAATATCCTTTTTCATTGTAGCCAAAGCAAAGCCATCAAACTGTTTTTCCATTTGCTATAAATGAATTTGGTTATACTATCAAAAAAGGGGAGGTCTTATTAAAATCTAGAAAATTCATGTCTTAAAGTTTGATAATTCAATGTGACTTTATAAACTAGTCTTTTAAAATGTAATTTACATAAATACATATTTTTAGTGGAAAGGGACTACAATTTGAAAGAGTGTTGATTGCTGCTCTTTAAAAGGAGCCAAAATACCTTTGCTCTGTAGTTGGCTATAGTATGTGATCATTCACAAGGTTGACAATTTACTTACCAATAATCAAGACCCTGTCATTTTAAATCTCCAATAAATCCATCATTCTAGAGAAGTACATCCTTTTTTAAGTCAACAAGAAATCATTTTGAAACTCATGCCAATCATTACTAAAAATACTATTTGTTATCAAATACATGTACTGTACAAAAATACCTTCCAAAAGTTTCCACCTAATTAACTAAAAGTTATCCTGAATTATTTTGCTTTCCAAATCTATGTCATATAAGTACCAACTCCAAGTTTATGCACAGCAAGTCAGAAAGCAGTTGCCTTTAATTCACAATTTTCAATTCATCTGACTGGCCTGACTTCTCCATTCATGGAACGTTCTTCAATACTACACATCTTCTCTTCGAACTATTCTTGCTTTTACTGTAGCTTCAACAATTCCTAATAACTAATATTCATGATAATCTGTCTTTGACATTACTTAAAGGAAGGCACTGGAATGGGATTGAGGGTAAAAATTCCGAGAGGGTCAATAGCCTTTCAATTTCCAGAGAAAACACCTTACTCACTCCCTAAGGAAAATAAAACTCCCTCCAAATCATCAACACAATATTTAGGACAGCACATTAAATTTTATATGTAATATTGTAAACTATAAAAGTGGTCTAATACAATTTCTACACACAACATATCAAACTATAATTTCTAAACATAAATATTATACTACAGTAAAATGACTCATGAAAGGAAAGGGGCTTGAGAAAAACTTGGGTTATACAGGAATTTTCTTTTAAAGAATTTATTATTTGCACATCGGTCAAGCCTGTCTCATGGAAAAATGAGTAACTTTATTATATAGAATGAAATATGGTAAAAATAGATTACACCTGCATCATATATAATTTAACCTGCAAATATTACTAGCATATAAAACTAAAAAGGTGACAAAATCCTTTAAATAAAAGAATATTAAGTATTTCCAAGGTATTATGTTGGTGAAAGCAAATTCCACAAGGCAAACTTAATGTGCTATGGAAAAAAATGGTACACCTAAGGTTTAATTCAGAATTTCCATTCATTTACAGGTTTTTTTTTTTTTTAAATGACTGGTATCAGATGTAGGAGAGTAAACTTTGCTTTAATAAAGATCTGATAGCTAATTTTATTAGAAACACTTTCCCTACCAGTGGTGGTACCTTCAGGGATACTGAAAAACTAAAAAACATTTATTTTGTCATGTACTTTTCCCTGATGCATGTCTAAAATGCCACTGTGACCTTAAGGTAATACTCCTGGGTATAAATCATAAAGTATTTTATTCAGGTCAATGTGAGGACTACTGCTTTCCTGGGTAGAGTAGGAATCTTTGTCTTGATAGTATCTGAAATGAGCCCATTTGTACAATTACTTATATTTTTACTTGGTAATCAATACAGTCATCCCTCAGTATCCTCAAGGGATTGGTCCCAGGGACCCAGGATACCAAAATCTATGGATCCATAAGCCCCTAAAGGTATAGTATTTGCATATAACCTATATACATTCTCCTGTATAGCTTAAATAATCTCTAGATTACTTATAATATCCAATACAACATAAATGTTATGTAAATAGTTGTTATACATATTTTTATTATTGTATTATTGAAGTTTTTTCAAATATTTTCCATCTTTGGTAGGTTGAATCTGCAGGTGCAGAACACAAAGATACAGAGAAATGACTGTAATTATTTCTAAGAAAGTACAGTTTAAAAGAAAAATGCTTTTCATTATACATTGACAGTGACTAATTGGAAGTTTGTCTGTACAAAGTCACAGCACATTCTCCAAAGACTGCCTTTATAAGAGTTTCCGCTGGTTTCTTGTACAAATATAAGTTATTAGTCTAGTTTCATTTAAAAAATTTTTTTATTAAAAAGGCTACTGAAAAGAATCTTTAAATAGCTGTGCTCCAAATGAAGTGCAACGAATTTCTGCATAGTGCCGTTAAAATACTTCTTTGTATTACGAAAACTTATGAAACCACTCAAAACTAAAATAGTGGCCAAGCGTGGTGGCTCATGCCTATAATCCCAGCACTTTGGGAGGCCAAGGCAGGCAGATCGCTGGAGCCCAGGAGTTTGAGACCATCTGGGCAACATGGCAAGACCCTGTCTCTGCAAAATACAAAAAATGAGCCAGGCATGGTGGTGAATGACTATAGTCTCAACTACTCAAGAGGCTGATGTGGGAAGATCACTTGAGCCCGGGAGACAGAGGCTGAAGTGGGCTGTGATCATGTGTGATCATGCCACTGTACTCCAGCCTGGGTGACAGAGTAAGGCCCTGTCTTAAAAAGAAAAAGAAAAAGAGAAAAGCAAGCAAGCAAGCAAGCAAGCAAGAGACCTCAACAAACATTTGAAGCTATCAATAATCCAACAGACCCCTGAAGGTGTTAGTTTCACAAATAAATAATGTAAAATTGTTTTTCTCCAAGTATCAGTAAAATATTTTTAATTCTTGAAAGAGAGACAAACAAGAAAAATAAGTCAAATCATAAATCCTATATATGCAAGGAGGCCTACAAAAAATTTGCCCAAGTCTAGGAAGTATTTACCTTCAAATTTGCTAATAGTGGCTTGTTTGGCATCCTCCTAAAGTTGAGAGAAATTCTAATGAATAGAGAATGTATTTCATGGTAGGTGAACAGACAGTGATAAGCTAATAATAAAAACCCAGTTAGCAGTAACATTAATATCCATGGAAACAACACTTAGAAATAGCTAAATTAACATAACTTCATAGCTATATCCAAGTCTCCCCAAAGAAGAAAAAAAATATTAAAATTTAACTTTTGGGATCAGTAAATAAATCCGGAAATGAGTACTATACTACATAAAAGGTTTAGCAATTTTCTTTGTGTTGCCAAATAATCTCCCTTTACTTTCACATATCCTTTCAAAGTAAAATAAAATAATTTCTTTATAACAAAAATTAATACAATAAGCCAAAATTCAAATTCCAACAGTTTACTAAGGTTCACAAACCTTTAGGCTGAGTATCAGACATTAAAAGAGAAATGTCATCATCCTTTATTTGTTTTTCTTTATTGTGCACAGCCTGCTTCACAGAATTGTCATCTACTGTCTTACTTCGTTGTGAGCCCCTGCAAAACAGAATTGTATTATACTCAATTCTAATAAAGCCCAAATGAATTTAGAAGCCAACTATCATGTATTTAAAAATCCAACAGATTAGAAACACAGTCCCACATGGCAGACTGTAACAGCTGGGTAGTAAAAAAAAAATTGAACTCAGATTTAAGAAATAAGTTATCTTCCCTTTTCTACTTTTAAATTCCCCATGTGTGTTTTGGGGGAAAAAAAAAAACAAGATATCAACATTGGAGGACTATGCACACGCAAAATGAGCAAAAGAGTAATACTATACAGTATTAAATAAGTTAGGTTTAAAAAGTAAAATTCCAAGGACACAAGTACCTCAATAATCAAACCTATGTATAGTCAAACAATTACAAGCCAAAGCTGAATGTTAATATATTTCAAGCATGGTTCATATATCCAAAAGTAAGTATGGTAACAAATTTTCAATAGTATGTGGTAATAAATTTTACCTATAGAAAAAATAATTTAAAGTCTAAGGTACTGGTAAAATAACAAATTTTGGAATGACAGTCACAATGTTATTGCTAATAAAAGTTCAGGAACACAAAACATACTATAATGTATAAGTGCATATATATGAAACAAAATATAAAAATTTAGACTGGAAGGATTCAAGCCTATTTGGATAGTAGAGAACTCTAAAGAGGGAGAGTATTAGAATCAGGGAATATAAAATAAGTAAGTTTTCAACTTTCTATAATACTTCTTTAAAAACAAATTTAAATCTGAAAAAAATAGGAATTATATTGGTTAAATCTGAGTGATATGTATTGGAATATCATTCTCTATACTTACGTGCGTATTTAAAGTATTTCATAATTTAAAAATATATAAATTATTTACATCTAAGGCAGCTAGTGTAAGTTAAAAACAAGGACTATAAAGACCAATAGCACATAATGCTTCTTTGTTTTGAGAGAATTATTTGGAAGGGAAAAAATGACTTACAAATAAAAAAAAGCTACAGTATCCGAACATCACCAGTGTAGTGTCATAGTTAAAGAAAGGGTTATAGGTGCTATTACACTGCTCATTTTCATATTTACTTTGGTACAATTTTCTTTATTTTCAGATTGGAAATTAAAAGGCCAAATAATCAAAATCATAAGGGTGAGCCAATTTCACTTGCAAAGAGGTTCTGACTGAGTCAAATCATTCCACTCCTTAACTCTCAAGAATTATTCTTGAAGAATAAGGGCATCTAAGCAAATTTATACCATAGAGTTTTGTTTACTGAAAATGAAAACCAAAAGAGAAGTAAAAAAAATTTTGTTCTCCCTGAAAGAATTATCACTACAGGCACTATAAACAAAAACAGAATGTGACCTAAAAGACGATCTAAAAAGATGCTTAGGTACTTATGTTTCCCCTGATATAAGAAGCAAACAGTATAATAGTCCTCGTTTTTCTAGCACAATGAACATTGAAAAACAAAATAAGATTTCACATGTAAACCACTTTAAAAGTTATATGGTTGTAGAAAAAAGACTTTATAATAGAGGATTTTCTTGACCAAATGCTAAGCATTAAGTAGTTGGCATGAAACAAAAAATAAAAATGAATAAGTATTTTCAAAAGGTAATGTCATATGATTCAAATGCACATACAGTGAAGCCAAACACATCTGTCATATAATCTCAATCCAAATAACAGTTTTTTGCAGAATATGGCAATCTGGTTCTAAACTACACATGGTGGAAAGTCATATGTTTAAAGATAAGGATAGCAATGTTCAAACACTGTTAGCTTCCATCCTCTTATAAGAAAAGGAAATGAATGGACTGGAAACACCTAAGTTCCTGAACAAGAAATATAAACATTCACATTATTCAAGTAAATGTAAAAAAAAGCTCAAAATAAATATTTTCCAGTGTGACAAAATTCTAAGAAATTTTTTAATACTTAAGCAAATATATTTTAAAATTATAAAAATGTATTAAAATAGTGTGGTACTAGAATAAAGACATATCGACTATAGAAACAGAAAACAGAACCCAGTAACAAACTTTCAAATATATGCTCAAAAGATTTTTGACAAGGATGCTGAAACCATTCAATAGGGAAGGGACAGTCTTTTCAATAAAGGGTGCTGTGAACAAAGGATAGTCATATGCAAAAGGAAGAAGTTGGATAGTTATCTAACACCATCTACAAAAATTAACTCAAAATGGATCAAACACCTAAATATAAGGCAGAAAACTATAAAACTCTTAGAAGAATACATAGGGGAAATCTTTATGACTTTAGATTTGGCAGTGATTTACTGGATATAACAACAAAAACACAGTCAACAACAAAGATAAATTTGAATTCATTAAAATTAAAAACTTATGGCTGGGCACAGTAGTTGATGCCTGTAATCCCAGCTACTTGAGAGGCTGAGTGAGGATTGCTTGAGGCCAGAAGTTCAAGAACAGCCTGGAGAACATAACGCCTACACACACACACACACACACACACACACACACACACAATTTAATAATTAACTAGGCATGATGGTATGCCCCTGTAGTCTTAGCTACTCAGGAAGCTGAGGGGAGAATCACTTGATCCCAGGAGTTCAAGGTGGCACTACAATCATGCCACGCACTCCAGACTGGGCAACAGAATGAGGCTCTGTCTCAACACAAAAAAAATCAAACCACATACATATTAAGGGATTAATACTGAGAATATATAAAGACCTCCTATAGTTCAACAACAAAAAATAAATAACAATCAAAAATGGGCAAAGTATTTGAAGAGATGTTTCTCCAAAGACATACAAACGGCCAATTAGCATGAAAAGATGTTCAATATCACTAATCACTAGGGAAATGCAAGCCCAAATAACAACATACCATTTCACACAGATTAGGACAGAGTAATTTAAAAAAAAAAAAAAATTTTTTTCATTTAAAAAAAATTAACAAACATTGGCAAAAATACAGAAAAACTGGAACCTTTGTACATTGTTGATGGGAATGTTCAACAGCGCAGCCACTGTGGAATGGTTTGGTGGTTCCTCAAAAAACTAAATAGAGAACTACCATATAAGAAGTTAAACACAGGCCAAGTGCGGTGGCTCACACCTATAATGCCAGCACTTTGGGAGGCTGAGGCGGGCGGATCACCTGAGGTCGAGAGTTCAAGACCAGCCTTTCCAACATGGAGAAACCCCGTCTCCACTAATAATACAAAAATTAGCTGGGCGTGGTGGCGCACTGAGGCTGAGGCATGAGAATCACTTGAACCCAGGAGATGGAGACTGCGGTGAGCCAAGATCACACCACTGCACTCCAGCCTGGGCAACAAGAGCGAAATTCCATCTCAAAAAAAAAAAAGAAGCTAAACACATAATCACAAAGTTATCAAGCAATCTCACTCCTAGGTATATACCCAAAGGAACTGAAAGCAGGGATATGAACAGATTCTTGTACTCCACTGTTCACTGTAGCACACTATTCACAACAGCCAAAAGGTGAAAACAACCTTAGGGTCCATCAACAAATGAAAAGAAAAACAAAATGTGGTATGTTCACACAATAATTATTGTATGAACAATTCATACAATATTATTATATAATATAATGTATGAATTCATACAATATTATTGGGCCATAAAAAGGAATGAACTTGTGATATGTGCTACATGAACTTTGAACACATTATGCTAAGTAAATTCAGCCAAACACAAAAGGACAAATATTGTGTGATTCCACTTAAAGAAGTAACTAAAATAGACAAATTCACAGACAGAAAGTAGATTAGAGGCTACCAGGGGATTCTGAGAGGGTAGAATGGGGAATTATTATTTAATGGTAACATAGTTTCTGCTTGAGATGAAAAAGTTGTGATAATGGTTGCACAGCAATATGGATGAACTTCGAGGACATTATGCTAAGAAAAAAGAAACCACTAACTAAAAGACAAATACTGAGATTCCACTCATATGATGACATATTTAGAACAGTCAAATTCATACAGGCAGAGAGCAGAATGGTGACTGCCAGGGACTAGAAGAAGGGAAAAATGGGGAGTTATAGTTTAATAAATACAGAGTTTCAGTTTGGGAAGATGGAAAACGTCCTGGAAAAGAATGGTGGTGATGGCTGCACAAATATGTGACTGTACTTAATGGCACTGAACCGTACACTTAAAAATGGTTAAAATGGTAATTTTTAGGTTACTGATATTCTATTACAATCTTTAAAATACAAAAAAGGTATTAAAATGTACAATAAATGAAGAGAATGGGAGAACTGGTTCTACTAATTTCATAATAAAACATACTACAGAGTAACATCAACAAGTATAGTACTACAGACTAGTATATAAGAAATGGCTGACAAAAGAAAAAAACAGAAGAATTTGAAACAAAGCTGGGAAACAAAGCTTTCAAATTCAGTTGTAGACGAATAACTGAGTAGCAACAGAGAAAAAAAGAATTCAGAATCACATCCAATACTCTAAGGTAAAATGAACTATCATATGCTAATGAATAAAAGATGTAAGATTTTTTTTAAGCCATCAGAAGAAAAACACTCTATTTATTAGCCTTGTGGAAGAAGAATTTCTTGAGAATGGAAGTAAAGGCCAGGCGTGGTGGCTCAAGCCTGTAATCCCAGCACTTTGGGAGGCCGAGACGGGCGGATCACGAGGTCAGGAGATCGAGACCATCCTGGCTAACACGGTGAAACCCCGTCTCTACTAAAAAAATACAAAAAAAAAACTAGCCGGGCGAGGTGGCGGGCGCCTGTAGTCCCAGCTACTCGGGAGGCTGAGGCAGGAGAATGGCGTAAACTCGGGAGGCGGAGCTTGCAGTGAGCCGAGATCCGGCTACTGCACTCCAGCCTGGGCGACAGAGCAAGACTCTGTCTCAAAAAAAAAAAAAAAAAAGAGAATGGAAGTAAAGAAATTATAGAGAAAAATATGATCGGATTCAACCACATACATGGTAAACTTTTAATAAACGATAAACTAAGAGCATCAAAATACAAAAGAGAAGTTAAACCCAAAACTGCATCAAAGTGCAATACACAGGAGTTCCAGTTCCCAGTCCAGCATGAAAGGAGCTTGGAAGTTATCTACCCTAACGGGTAAAACTGAAAAATCAACAACTCTTCCTGGACATGACAAAGAAGTGAAGTCACAGGATGCATGGCTGCCCCCAAAATGGGAGAAAGATGGCCAGGTGAATACAGAGAATCACAACTTAATAAAGCAAAAACACACAAGCAGAAACAGTCCCAGGAACTATTATTGGAGTATGAACATCTAAACTGCAATTGACAAATTGCTGAGGGTTTAGTGAACACAAGTCTAAGCGTTAAAAATCCCAGAGGACTTAGTCATAAAGGGGGTCGCACACTTTTGTGAGTTTTATCTGCAGGGTTCAACCAGGTTCTCACAGTGAATATCAGAGGAAAATCCCCTCATGGTTCAGCAGAGGAAAGTAAACACTTTCAAATATGCCAGAGTATTCTGTTCTTCTTAACAAGGCCTGCCCTCAAGAAAAACTGTTTCACCAGAGCCTAAACTATGAGTTATTTTTCAGAGCCTAATCAACCAGGGGAAAGAAAAAATACCCAACTCTAGCTCCGTCTAGCATTCTGTGTGAGGGAAAGCAAGGAAAATACACAATTCCGAGAACATCTAGGTTTCCACGTGGGAAAAGGGAAATACCTAACTTCATTATATTCCAGGTATGCCATTGCACCAAAGTGTTCAGAAGAGAATGAGAAACACTACTTGTAAAGTTAACAGGCCAAGGACAAAGGCTCATTAACCCATTTATGCTTGAGGTTGCAATTTTTTTAATTTTTGCAATCAGAGCTTGGTGATAACCTTTAGCAGTAGGATATAAATAACTTCCACATGCGTAGCATTCCAATAATGGAAAAATAGGGATAAATGGGTTAAAAGACTGAAACCTAACAGGACTGCAGAATGCTTTTCTTCCTCTCACATCTTACCACCACATTCCTAAAGGTCTACTTACAGTAGCTGCTTTTATCTAGTACGTCATGTCCAACCACCCAAAAAAAAGAAAGAAAATTAAAAGCCACACTAAAAGAAAAAAAAAAAAAAATACACACACACACACACACACACACAGTTTGACAAGTATCAGAACCAGAACCAGACATGTCAGAGATGTTGAATTATCAGACTAGGAATTTAAAACAATGAGATCACTTGGACACAGGAAGGGGAACGTCACATACCGGGTCCTATTGTGGGGAGGGGGGGCAGGGATAGCATTAGGAGATATACCTAATGTAAATGATGAGTTAATGGGTGCAGCACACCAACATGGCACATGTATACATATGTAACAAACCTGCACGTTGTGCACATGTACCCTAGAACTTAAAGTATAATAAAAAAACAAAAAATAATAAAAAAACAAATATGATCAACAGATGAAGTATACAGCATATAAGCACTTATGGGCAATGTTAGCGGAGAGAAAGTGTAAGAAAGAGTGAAAAAGAAATACTAAAAATCAAAACACTGTAACAAAAAATGAACAATGCCTTGGATGGGCTCACTAGTAGACAGGATATGGAAAAGGAAAGAATCTCTCAACTTGAGTATATAGAAATAGAAAATTCCAACACAGGAAAGCAAAGAAAAAAAAAGACAAAAGAACCGTAACAGAATATTGAAGAAATATGGGACAACTACAAAAGGTGTAGCATAGGCATAATGGGAATATCAAAAGAAGAAGAAAGAGGTAAAGAAACAGAGGAAATATGCAAAGCAATAACGCATGAGAATTTCCCCAAATTAATGTCAGACACCAAATCACAGACTAGCAAATTCAGAGAAAACCACAGAGAATAAATGCCCAAAAAATAACACCTAGGCATATCATATTAAATTGCAAAAAAAAAAAAAAAAATCAAAGATTTAAAAACTGTGCATAAAATGCAGAAAAAAATAAGCCCTTAACTATAGAAAAACAAAGACAAGAACTGTATCTGATTTCTCAGAAACCATGAAAGTAAGAACACTGTGGAGTGAAATCTTTTAAGTGTTCAGAAGGAAAAACCTACCAACCTAGAAAAACAAATAAATAAATAAAGTACAAAGTTGCAGGATTAATACTCTCTGATTTCAAAACTTTCTGTAACGTTATGGTAATCAAAACAGTGTGGTACTAATATAAAAACAGACACATTAACCAACCGACTAGAATAGAGATCCCAGAAATAAACCCTCAAATATATGGTCAAACGAGTTTTAACAAGGGTACAAGACCATTCAATGAGGAACGCAGCCTTTTCAAAAATGATGCTGGAAAAACTGAATAGCCACATGCAAAACAATGAATCTGAACCCTTACCTAACACCATATACAATAATTAACATGAAATGGATCAGAGACCTAAGCATAAGGCATAAAGCTATTTTGAAAACTCTTGCAAGAAAACATAGGGGAAAATTTTCACATGAGATTTGTTAACTATTTCTGGATATGACAACAAAAGCACAATCAACTAAAGAAACAGATTAAGTAGACTTCATCAGAGTAAAAAGGCAACCAACAGAATGAGATGAAATATTTGCAAATCCCATATCTATTAAGGGATCAGTATCTAGAATATATAAAGAAATCCTACAACTTACCAAAAGAAATCCAATTCAAAAGCAGGCAATGTACTTGAATAAACATTTCTCTAAAGAAGATACATAAATGGCCAGTAACATGAAAAGATGTTCAATGTCTATTCATTAGGAAAATGAAAATCAAAACCACAACGAGATACCACCTCACATGCATTAGGATGATTATCAAAAAACCGAAAACAAGTACTGGCAAGATATGGAGTAACTGGAACCCTTGTGCATTGCCGGTGGCAATGTAACATGGTGCAGCCACTATGAATAATAGTATGATGTTTCCCAAAAAAGTTAAAAATAGATTGCCATATGATCCAGCACTTCCACTTCTGGATATACACCCAAAAGAACTTAAAGGAGAGACACGAACACATTGAACACCCATGTTCATAACGGCATTACACACAATAGCCAAAAGGTAGAAGCAACTCCACTATTGATCAACAGATGAATAGAACAAAATTTAGCAGATACATAAAATGGAATATAGTCAGTCTTAAAAACAAAGGACATTCTGACACATGCTGCAACATAGATGAACTTTTAAGACACTATGCTAAGTGAGATAAGTCAGAAAAGGACAAATACTGTGATTCCATTTATTTAATGTACTTAGGGCCATCAAATCATAGAAACAGAAAGTAGAATGGTGGTTGTCAGGGTTTAGGGGAGAGAGGAATGAGGAGTTACTGTTTCACAGATACAGAGTTTCAGTTTGGTAAAAATGAAAAAAGTTCTGAAAATGAATGGTGGTAATGGCTATACAATAATGTAAATGTACTTAAAATAGATAAAGTCTCTATTATTCAAAATGAGAACACAGATACTAATTAACTTTGGACTTTGTTAGGTCAGTCAAATATAATTTCTAGAAAATGATTTAAAGATAGAAATAGAGTCTAAATCTTCTAAAACATAAAGCAAAAATACCACCCCCCCACCACACACACAAAAAAACAAAACATAATTAATCTTTAAAATACAAGAATGGGCTGGGTACAGTGGTGCACACCTATAGTCACAGCTACTTCAAAGGCTGACTTGAAACCAGGAGTTCAAGGCTGTAGTGCACTACAATCATGCCTGTAAATAGCCACTGTACTCCAACCTGGGCAACATAGCAAGACCCATCTCCAAAAAAAAAAAAAAGAAATACAAGAAAGGAAAAAAGATCAAGCAGACCGAATAAAAAGCATAAAGAAAAATAGTATAAAATATAAACAGACTATGCCTTATAGTTAAAAATAAATGTAGACCGAATGTAAAAAGAGAAGTATTCAGATCCATATTATTTACTGGCAACACATGTAAAATGAAATGTCCAAAGGAGCATTGTTTATAAGAGCAAAAAAATTGGATACAATCCAAACTCCATCAATAAAAAGTAGGTAAATCTATTTTTAATATTAATACAATAAATACATAAGTAAAACTGGATGATCTCTAGTTCTATGCATTAACATGAATGAATCTCACAAAAATGTTGGGCAAGAAAAAAAATGCCTGCTATGTAAGAATACATATTGTTCAGTAACCTGAATCATTTTTCTAAAGTTCACAATTATACAAAACCTAAAATTCAGAAAAGTGGTTCATTCTAAGGCGAATGCATGGGAATGGGACAGAATGGGCACAGTGGGGGACAAACGAGGCTTCGGTGATACTGGTAATAGTCTATTTTCTAATAGAAGGTGAACATTTGGGTGTTTATTTTAATATTATGTTTTTTAACTTAAATGCATCTGATAGATATTAGACCTGTGTTTTATTCTACCTCTGACACTTAATCTGTTTGAACCTCAAAAAGTTTCCACATTTATAAAATAGAAATATTAATTGCTCTCCTATGTATCTCATAGGCCTACAGTAAAGATTAATATCAAAATAGGATAGTGTGAAATGAATAAAAACAACACCATTTTTCATGATTATAATCATTTAATCCAGAAAAATATTCAGATGAAAGCATATCAAAATATTATCAATGCTTATTATTGAGGAATGGATTATAGGTAATATCAATTTTATACTTTTCTATATATTTTTAATATAAATATGCATTATTGTTAAAATTAGGAAAAAGTTTAAATGTTTACATAAATTACATATAAATAATGAAATATTATTTTGAAAAGAGTGATAACCATATAATGCAAATGTTCAAGAGTTCACCTTGCAAATGAATATCATTATTAGTAATTTCATTCAAAACTGACTAATGTTCCTACCATAAAGGAGTTGAACTTAGGATATATGTACTATTTGTATCAGTGTTTTTCAAATTGCAAGTCAGAAGAAAATGCATGACATAAAACATTTGGAAGAGAAATTTTAAGTTAACAGGGGAAAATGATCCCAAAACAGAGTATCTTCTTTAGTGGCTATGTGGATTATTGTCATCACCAAATTACCAAAGGAAAGCTTAAAAAGAAAATCAACTGACATGAATATAGGAAACTATGACAGAGCTGTAATACATTAATAAAAATGAAACCTCCATTTCCATTTAAAAGCTTTGGGCTCCCTCTATTGGAAGTCTGTATTAGAGTCTTGCAACTTAAAATAGCAAATTGATCCCTTTCACTCAAGGCTAATTACCAATCTCTGCTGAGTGGCTGGCTATAATAAAACCTTTATTACTTTTGTAAAACATAACTTTATGAAACATTTTTCTTCTTTTTTTATTTTTAGGTACAGGGTCTCACTCTGTCACCCATGCTGGAGTGCAGTGGCTTGATCACAGCTCATTAAAACCTCTAACTCCTGGGCTCAGGACCTTCGAGCTTCAGCTTCCTTAGTAGATAGGACTACAGGCACACAGTACTGCACCTAATTCTTTTTTCAAAAGTTTTTTTGTAGAGACAGGGTCTTGCTATGCTTCCCAGGCTGATCTTGAACTCCTGACCTCAAGCCATCCTCCTATCTTGGCCTCCCAAAGCACTGAGAGATTACAGGTATGAGTCACCACACGCAAGCCTGTTTTCTAATACAATTTGGTATATATTATTTGGAAATTAAATTATACTTCTTTACATTAGCAGTTTTAAAATATTTCTAAAAATCCCAATGGGAAGTAAAATTTAAAAATACTCAAACATTCTGCTCAGTCTGACCTAAAAGGGAGTTCTTAATAAATATTTATAATGGAAGGGCAAAAAAAGAATCAGAACTTCTATTAGGAAAGTAATCTACAGACTTGTTCAGGAACTGATAGCTCATCTAAAGCAGCACAAATGAGAACAGTAGCTGGCTGACTTATCTCCATATTTGGGGTTAAAGAGGTCTTCCCAAGGATAAGCCAAAACACAAGAGTTAAACACTAACATATTTTGCCAAATAAACTAAAAGTCTTCTATATCAAAGAAGATACTATAAAGAAAGTGTAGTATATAGCAAACTTGAAAAAAAATTTACAACACATACTACAAAGAGTCAATATCTTTAATGAGTTTTTAAAACGAGTGAGAAAGAGATGAGCACCCTAATAAGGACAAATACCAACAGAAAACTCATATAAGAAATTTTAAAAAACATATTCACCAAAAATGATATAGTGTGGATAACTGTCCCTGACCAAATCTCATGGTGAATTATATCCCCAATGCTGGAGGTGAGGCCTGGTGAGCGGTGTTCAGGTCATTGGAACAGATCCTTCACTGCTTGGTGCTGTCTTCACGATAGTGAGTGAGTTCTTGCTACATCTGGTTGTTTAAGAGTGTGTAGCACCCTCCCCCCGTTTCTCTTGCTCCTGCTTTCACCATGTGATGTGCCTGCTCCCCCTTTGCTTTTCACTGATGGCAGCAGTAGCAGCCCATCTGGAGCAGCTGCTGCAAAGAGGCCAGCTGCAGTGGGGAAGGCACAGCCAGGACTACAAACTCCACAGAGCTGGTGGAAGCTGGGAACAGGCAGAAGTCCCTCACCCTTCCAAGTTGGAAGGGCAGGAGCCCTGCCTTCCCCAGCACTGCTGCAGCCGCACAGCCACAGCTGCAAACCTGGGCATTCCTGCACTCTAAGGAGCCCAGGAAGGCCCCCATATCCCTGCAGGCTCGGAAGTATCTGCTCCCACTGCCCAGCCTCTCCACTCTCAGTGCCCACTCCAATTTTGGAGCAAAGTTGAGGCCAAGCCCAGGCACTGTCACAACCTGGACAGGAGTACACATGCTCGGGTACACACCAGCCCTCTGCCACTTCAGCCCCCTCTAGTCTCTGGGTGCCAACGAGCACAGGAGGGAAGGGGATGCTGAGGGCAGCTCAGCGTGGGCCTGCAGGCACCCCTCAGCATGAATTGCCTGGGCACTGGAGACAGCAGGTTGCATGGCAGTGGGAGGCAGACTAGTTCCTGGGCAGAAAGGGGAGTGTCCCCAGTGAAGCCCCTCCTTCAGGTCTGGGACAGCCTGAAGCCTGAGGCCCAGGCTCCCAGTTCTGAGGACCAGAGTAACAACTTATAGTGCTTTCTCCAGGCTGACCCAGGGCTGCCTATAGACCAATCAGCATGCACTGCCTCCCCTACGAAGCCCATAAAACCCCCTGGACTCAGCCAGACTCGGGCAGACATCAGGACTATCTGCCTGCAGAGAGGAACTAGCCACTGTGAGTCCCCTCTCAGCTGAGAGCTGTATAATCAACGGGATGACCTGCCTGTGGATAGGACTATCCATTTCGGGCATGCTGAGAGCTGTACTGTCACTCAATAAAGCACCTCTTTGCCTCACTCACCCTTCAGTTGTCCACGTACCTAATTCTTCCTGGACAAAGGACAAGAATTCAGGACCTGCCGAGTGGCAGGACTGGAACAGCTATAATACAAACAGGGCTAAAACACGTCCCTCGCTTGCCACGTTGCGGGCGACTAGAAAAAGAGAAGACAGAAGGAGAGAAGAGCTGCGGCCCTTCAGGGAACCCAGACCTAGGAGTTCCCCTAGCCAGGGCTGTGACACCCTCTTTGGGGCTCTGCAGTTCCTGGTGTCTCCAAGCTTCCGGGCACCACCTCATTCCCCAGTGGCAGCAATGGAAGCCACTTGCAGTACGACTGGTCCAGCTGCAGTCTCGTGGGAAGCCACCGCCCATACCAGCACCTGAAGCTGCCCGACCCGCCACAGCTGACATGTCTGGCTATGCACAGCGGCCAGACCCAGCACTCACTCGCTCACACACCCCTCGCCACTCTGCACCTGGCTCGCACTTGGCAGGTATGGGATCTGCGCCAGTAGTGGGAACCAAGCACAGCCTGCCAGACCAAGGGGGCAGAACAAGCCCACCAGACCCAAGCAAAACTCAGGCAAAGATGTCACCAGCTGGTGAAGCAACACCACAAGGATCCTGTGACACCACCAAGATTGTAAGCTTCCTGAGGTCTCCCCAGAAGCAGATGCTGCTATGCTTCCTGTACAGTTTGTAGAACTGTGAGCCTATTAAACCTCGTTTCTTATATATTACCCAGTATTGGGTATTTCATTAATAGCAGGGCAAGAATGGCCTAATACAAAAAATGAAAGATGAATGAAATGAAGACAATTTAATGAAAACAATTATATATTTTTGCCTACAGTTTATCAAAAAAATGCTTAATCATAACACCTAATTCTTGTTAGAGTATAACAGAATCAAACTGAAAGGGTTTACTAGAATAAATATATGAAGATGTGTATGTTTGCGTGTGTGTGTGTATATATATATTTTATATATATATATTTTATATATATATATATTTTATATATATATATATATATATGCCACTTACTGAAGCACTGACATATAGAGAAAAAAAATACCTTGAATGTCTTAATTACACATAAGTAAATGAAGTGAACACTCCCCACAACTTCAAAGTGCACCCTCAGACCCCACCCAAAGACAAGGATGACCACCACAGCAGATTTTGGCAAAAGGCAGGGGCTAAATCTGCCACGTTTAAGAGATTTAACAGTACTCAGTCCAGCTTCAAAGCCCACACCAAGGCCGCACACAGGAAGAGTCTAATGTCAACCATGCATTTTTACTTAGCAAAGCAGCTGGTCCTATCCATCCAATGGGCAACTCCACCTAAACTTAGGGCCTCTCGTGCAACTCCATCCAACTGCTGAACTCAAATAGCAGTATCACACAGCCAGAGAATACATCATGTGACCCTCTCCATCTAAGACAATTGCACTACCATCCAGAGCTCAAACGAATTGCAGAGTTCCTCCCGTGGTCTCAGTCGATAGTAAAGCCCAGTCAGTTGACCTACCCAAACTCAGAGCAAAGGAAGCGGCTAGAGAACCCAACAGCAAACTCTGCCTACCAAGGATCATTACCAGCTGACACATCCAGAATTATAGGCCAGACTAAATGGTGAAGGTCCACCTCTGCCAAAACTGTAAAAACTAAAAAAGCTGGCTCTCCTCAAATGGGAAGACAACAACACAAGGAAACAAGAATCAGAAAAATCAGGATATCATGACACCTCCAAAATAAAATGAGCAAAGGCCCTAACAACAGGACCTTGAAGAAAGATCTGTGAAAGGACAGATAGGAAATACAGAATAATCCTCTTAAAGAACTTCAGTGAACTACAAGAATACATGGATAAAAAAATTAATGAGGGGGCTTCAAGAGACTGACTAGAGGTATCTGGCACTTAACTCCTCCACAACTAAGGACCGAAACAACTGTTAAATAACCACCTATCAAATAGAGCTCCTAAAAATAACACTGTAATTCAGCAGAGAACTGACAGGGAACCTATGAGGCACAGAAAAAGAGGGAAATGAAGCAACTGGCTTGGCTAAGATGCACTCAGAGCCAGGACAGACTCCTTGCTGTGGGGAAAAGGTAAGCAAAAAATCTCCAGAAGTTCATGTTCCACTGAAGACTCTTGCAATCCGAGGTAAAGGAGAGCCTCTTGGCCCTGGCGGGATCTGAGACTAATATGGGGGCTGCCTGGAGTCCACACAACTGCACTGTTCAATAGGGAGAGATCATGCTGCATCCCACATATCCCCTGAGACTCAAGCAGCTGCAACACAGCACCATTTTGAGAGCCTAGCTACCAACAGACTACGTCATGCCCTGAGGCCCAAGAGTCCCTCTATTTCCACATCCCTGAAGGCCTGCTGACATTCCCCAAATCCACCCAGAAGGCTGCAGCATTGCAAGGTTGGCTGGACCACCAGTAGTGTGGCCAGATTCCCGGCACTCTAGCCCAGGCAGTATCCTGCATGCCAGAAAACAAGTAGTGCAATGCACCAGGAAGGCTGCCCCCAGGACAAAAGGAGTCAAACCATGTTCTCCCAGAGCCTAAGAGGTGCCTGCCTAGGCACTAACAGCAACCCAGCTCCCTCCATGTGTGCTACAACATCTGCACACATCTTCAGAGGGTCTGGGGACCAGCCTTCCCAGCTGACATCCCAGGCCCCCAGAATAAGTGTCTCCTACCTGCTGCAGGCACTAGCATATGCCACACAGGGGCATAAAAATGGGCAAGCCCTGCCATCACCACCAATGCTGGCACCCAAGTACATCATCTGGGAGCCTGGGAATCAATGGACCCTAGCAACTGCTGTTGCTGGCACCCATGTGCACTATACAGGGGACTGAGTACATGCCTTCCCTAACCATTGCCACCATGACCAGGGCCTGAGTGCATGGTTCAGGTACCTGGGAAGCAACCAGCCCTACCCAATGCAGCCAGTGCCCACATACACAATCAGAGAGCATAAGAGTAGGTCAGCCCTGCTCACTGCCACCGTTAGCACACGAATGTGCTGTCCAGGGATAAAAAAAAAATCAACCCTGGCCAGGCGTGGTGGCTTAAGCCTGTAATCCCAGCACTTTGGGAGGCCGAGATGGGCGGATCACGAGGTCAGGAGATCGAGACCATCCTGGCTAACACAGTGAAACCCCGTCTCTACTAAAAATACAAAAAAAAAAACTAGCCGGGCGTGGTGGCGGGTGCCTGTAGTCCCAGCTACTCGGGAGGCTGAGGCCGGAGAATGGCGTAAACCCGGGAGGCGGAGCTTGCAGTGAGCTGAGATCTGGCCACTGCACTCCAGCCTGGGCGGCAGAGCGAGACTCCGTCTCAAAAAAAAAAAAAAAAAAAAAAAAAAATCAACCCACCGCACCAACTACCACCAGTACAAGCACATACCATTGAGAGGCCTGACAATAGGCCTATGCCACCCACCAACATCACAGCCAGCATGAGCCATTCTGGGGCTTGAAAACAGGCCTACCCCACCCACCAATACCACTGCTGGTACCCAAGTGCACTGTCAACCTGTCTAAGGATTAACCCAACCCACCCATTATGGCCAGAGCCTTGCACACACCACTGGGGAGCCTGACTAGAAATCTGCCCCCTCACAACTTCTGCTGGTGGCACCCACATATGTCATTCAGGGAGCTGGGGATTAGCCTTCCCTGCCCACCACTGCTGGTGCCCAAACAGCCATCATGACCACCACTGCCAGCACCACAGTGTGCCATCCACAGGTCTGGGAAATGACACACCCGGGTTGCCACAGCCACTGCCTGTGCACTCCATCAGGGAGCATGAGGACAGGCACTTCCTGCCAGCCACCGCATAAGTCATTACCCCCATATTTTTTCTGGGAGCCTGAAAATCAACCTGCCCCATCTGTAACCATCTGCACACACCATCTGGGGGGCTAGAGGATAAGTCCATCTTACCCACTGCCATCACTGCCAATGAGCACATGTATTGTCAGGGGGACTAGGGATCGACTAGGGAGCACACCACCGATGGCTCCTGCACATGGCTTCTGGGGGACTGAGTACAAGCCTACCTGACATGCAGTGTCTGGGAGCCTAGGGATAGGCCCACCCAGCCTGCTGGCAGTTCCTGCATATGCCTCCTGGAAGTTCGGGGACTGGCTAGCCCAGCCACCACAGGCACCCACTTGTGCAGTGCTTAAGGAATAAGGATTGACCAGTCACACCTACTACCATCACCAGTGCCACTCACATTTCACAAAAGTCTATAAACCACCACTGCCACCATGACACCTGAGCAAGCCCACCTGAAGGCCCAAGAACTGGCCCACCAGGACCTGCCACCACCAGCACAACTGTTAGAAGCCTGGGGGTCCAAGGACCAACACATCCAGCCTGCCACCACCACCACAGGTATCTAAGGCCAGCTTGCTTGGAGTCTAGCACTCTAGAGTGGTGCATCCCTAGCTCACTGCAGCCTTGAACTCCTGGGCTCAAGCAATCCTCCTAACTCAGCCTTCAAACCTAGCAAGAGATTTAGACATACAGACACAGGAAATACAGAGATCCTCAAATAGATACAATACAAAAAGGTCTTCTCCACAGCACATCATGGTCAAACTACCAAGTCAGAGACAACAAGAAAATTCTAAGAACAGCAAAAGAAACATGTCTAGACACTTAAAAGAGAATCTCCATCAAACAAAGAGCAGATTTCTCCACAGAAAACATGCAGGCCAGAAGAGAATGAGATGATATATTCAAAGTACTAAAAGAAAAAAAAACAAAACTGCCAGCCAAGGATACCATACCTAGCAAAGTTATCCTTCATAAATGAGTAAGAGTTTTTCCCAGACAGGCAAAAGCTGAGGGAACTCTTCACCACTAGACAGGCCCTACTTACGTTAAATGCTTAAGAGAATCCTACACCCAGAAGCAAAACGACACTATCTAAAATAATGAACATACCCAAAAATACAAAACTAACTGTTGAACAGATACACAAATGAAAATGACAAAGGAGCTGAACACTGTCACTACAGAAAACCACCAAACTGAAGTGATAAATGATAAAAGTGGAAGAAAGAAAAAAAGGATATACAAAACACCTAGAAAACAATTTACAAAATGCAGGAGTTAAGTACTCATCTGTTAGTAATAGCCTGAATGTAAAAGAATTAAATTCCCAACTTGAAATATATGAGCCGGGCACAGTGGCTCATGCCTGTAATCTCAGCACTTTGGGAGGCTGAGGTGGGTGGATCACCTGAGGTCAGGAGTTAGAGACCAGCCTGACCAATATGGTGAAATACCATCTCTACTAAAAATACAAAAATTAGCCAGGTGTGGTGGTGGGCACCTGTAGTCCCAGCTACTTGGGAGGTTGAGACAGGAGAACTGCTTGAACCTGGGAGGCAGAGGCTGCAGTGAGTCAAGATTGTGCCACTGCACTCCAGCCTAGGCAACAGAGAGAGATTCTGTCTCAAAAAACAAAAAACAAAAAAACAAAAAAACAAAAAAAAAAAAAAAACAGAAAGAATCCATTTTTTTAAATGACCCAACTGATATATGACCCAACTGTATGCTCCCTACTCACATCACCTGTAAACATATACACTGACCGAAAAAAAAAAAAATTTCCACACAAATGGAAACCAAAAGCATGCAAGAGTAGCAAGAGTAGCTATGCATACATCAAACTTTAAGTCTGCTTTCAGTTTCCATTTGCAGATTTTAAATCATGCTTTTTGTTTCCATTTGTAGACTTTAAGTCAAAAACTATAAAAAGAGACAACATCATTATATAATGATAAAGGGATAAACTGACAAAGAGGATATAATTCCAAATATACATGTACTTAATATCAGAAAACACAGAAATATAAAGCAAATATTATCAGATCTAAAAGAAGAGACAGACTCCAATACAAAAATAATGGGGGATTTCAACCCCCTACTCTCAACAGTGGACAGATCATCAAGACAGAAATTGAACAAAAAAGCATCGGACTTAATCTACACTATTGATCAAATGGGCCTAACAGACATTTACAAAACACTTCATCCATGGCTGGAGAATACACATTCTTCTCATCAGCATATGGAACATTCTCCAGGATAGACCATATGTTAAGACACAAAACAAATCTCAATACCTTTTTAAAAATCAATATCATATCAACTATCTTCTCAGACTGCAATGGAATAAACCTAGAAATCAGTAACAAAGAAACTTTAGAAACTGTACATGGAACTTAAACAACATGCTCCTGAAGAACCACCAGATCAAGGGGAAAAAACATAAAAAAGAAATTTAACAAGTATTAAAACAAACAAAAACAGAAATACAGCATACCATAACATATGGGATCCAGCAAAAGCAGTACTAAGACGGAAATTTATAGCAGTAAACACCTAAATCAAAAAGTAGAAAGATTTCAAATAAACAACCAAATGATGCATCTCAAAAAACTAGAAAAGCAATAACAAACTAAACCCAAAATTAGTAGAAACAAAAAGATAATAAAGTCATAGAAGAATTAAATGAAATAGAGGAAGAAAAATTAAAAGGACCAACATAATGAAAAATTGTGTTTTAAAGACAAACAAAAATCACTGGCTATACCAACCAAGATTTAAAAAAAACAAAAAAAAACAAAAAAAAAACACCAAAATAAATACAATCAGAAAACAACAACAACAAAAGGAGGCATTAAAACTGATACCACAGAAATACAAACAATAATTAGAGGGTATTATGAACAAGTGTATGTCAGCAAATTGGAAAATCGCAAGGAAACTGAAAAATTCCTGGAGACATACAACCTACAAGATTAAATCAGGAAGAAGGAGAAAACCTGAACATACCAGTAACAAGCAACAAGATCAAAGCAGTAATAAAAGGTCTATCAACAAAGAAAAGCCCAGGACTGGATGGTTTTATTGCTGAATTCTATCAATCTTATAAAGAGGAACTAACACCAATTCTTCTCAAACCATTCCAAACAACTTAAGAGGAGGAAACTTTATCTAACTCATTCTACAAGGCCAGCACTACACTGATAACAAAACTACACAAGGACATGAGAAAAAAAAGTTCAGGCCAATATGAGCAACATAGATGCAAAAATCCTCAACAGAATACTAGCAAACAGAATTCAACTACACATCAAAAAGATAATGCACCATGATCAAGTGAGATTTATCTCAGGGATGCAAGGATGGTTCAACACACACAAATCAATAAATGTAGTACATCATATTAGAATGAAGGGCAAAAACCATGTGATCACCGCAGTAGATGCAGAAAAAGCATTTGATAATATTCAATATCCCCTCATGATAAAAACTCTCAAAAAATAGGCACAGAAGTAACACACTGAAACATGATTTAGGCCCTATATGACAAATCTACAGCCAAATTATACTAATTGAATAAAATCTGGAAGCCTTTCCTCAAAGAACTGGAATAAGACAAAGATGCCCACCTTCACCACTCTTATTCAACACAGTCCTAGAAGTCCTATCCAGAGCAATTAGGTAAGAGAAAGAAATAGAGGGCATCCAAATTAGAAAAGAGGTAGTCAAATTATCCCTCTTTCCAGATGACATGACCATACATATAGAAAAACCTAAAGACTCCATCCAAACACTCTTATAACTAATAAATTCATTAAAATTGAGGACACTGAATCAACATAGAAAAATCAGTAGCATATACCAACAATGAACTAGCTGGGAAAAAAATAAAGTAATTCCACTTAGAATAGCTATGGAATAAAATACCTATGAATAAATTTAACCAAAGAGTTGAAAGATCTCTAAATTGGAAATTACAAAACACCAATGAAAGAAATTAAAGAGGACATAAACAAATGGAAAGATATCCCAAGCTCATGGATTAGAACTAATAGTGTTAAAATGACCATACTTCCCAAAAGAATCTACAAATAAAATGAAATCCCAATCAAAATGCCAATGATATTCTTCCTAGAAGTAGAAAACCCAATCCAAAAAGTCATATGGAACCACAAAAGATACCAAATAACCAAAGCAACACTGAGCAAAAAGAACAATGCTGAAGGCACCACACTACCTGACTTCAAAATATATTACAAAGCTATAGTAACCAAAACAGCATGATATTGTTATAAAAACAGTTGGGTGTGGTGGTACACATCTGTAGTCCCAGCTATTCAAGAGGCTGAGGAGGGAAGATTGCTTGAAGTCAGGAGTTCAAGGGTACAGTGAACTATGATTGTGGACTGCACTACAGTCTGGATGACAAAGCAAGACCCCATCTCTTTAAAAAACAAATACACAGACCAATGGAACAGAACAGAAAACCTAGAAATAAATCCCCATATTTAGAGCCAATTGACTTTCAACAAAGGCACCAAGAACATATACTACAAAAGGATACCCTCTTCAATAAATGTTGCTGGGAAAACTAGATTTCCATATGCAGAAGAATGAAACTATACCCCTATTTTCACCATATACAAAAATCTACTCAAAATGGGTTAAAAATTTAACCATAAGACCTGAAAATGTAAAACTTCCAAAAGAAAACGGGAATAACTATATGACATTGGTCTGAGCAATGATTTTTTAGATCTCACCCAAAAAGCACAGGGAACAAAAAGCAAAAAACAGACAAAAAGGATTACATCAAAATTAAAAGCTTCTGCACAACCAATGAAATCATTTTCAGAGTGGAGAGACAACCTATAGATTGGGAGACAGTCACAAATCATACATCTCACTAGGGATACATACGTATCTAAAATATGTAAGGAAACTCAACTCTATAAAAAGCAAACAAATAATCCAATTTTAAAAATGTTTAACAGAATGAATAGACATTTATTAAAAGAAGATATACAAATGCCCAACAGACATATGAAAAAATGCTCAACTTCACTAATTAGGGAAATATAAATGTCTTAGTCTGTTTCGTATTGCTGTAACTGAACACCTGAGACCAGGTAATACAATATAATGAACAGAAATTTATTTAGCTCACAGCTAATCAAGCTGAAAAGTTCAAGACTGGGTGGCTACATCTGGCAGCTTCTAGTGAGGGCTTCCTGCTCTTCATAGCATGGTAGAAAAGTGTAAGAGGAAACAGGAGTGTAAAAAGACTAAACAGGACAAACAGGTTTATAACAACTCATTCTCATGGGTACATGTGGTATTTGGTACATGCACAGAATGTGTAATGATCAAGTCAAATTATATCGGTTAACCATCACCTCAAGTATTTATCATTTCCATGTGTTGGGAACATTTCAATTCCTCTCTTCTAGCTATTTTGAAATATACAATGCACTACAGTCACCCTACTCTGCTACTGAGTATTAAAACATATTATTTCTATCTAACTATATAGTAGCCATTAACCAAATTCTCTCCATTGCCCCCAACCACACATACACTTCCCAGCCTCTAGGGCTTGTAATTCTACTCTCTGCCTCTATGAGATCAGCTTATTTAAGTTCTCACATGTAAGAGAGAACATCCAATCTTTATCTTTCTGTGCCTGTCTTATTTCATGTAATGACCTCTAGTTCCATCCATGTTGCTGCATATGACAGGATTTCATTCTTTTTTATGGCTGAATGGTATTCCATTGTGTATACAGACACCATATTTTCATTATCCACTGATGGACACTTAGGTTGATTCTGTATATTTGCTATGTTGAATAGTACTGCAAAAAAAACATGGTAGGTGCATGTATTTCTTCGGTATATTGACTTCCTTTCCTTTAAATAAATACCAGTGGCAGGACTACTGGATTGTACAGCGGTTCTATTTTTATGTTTCTTTTTTAAATTTAGGGGGGGGTTGTTTGTTTTTGTTTCTATTTTTTTAATCTATTTCAGTTTTCTGAGAAATCTCTATACTGCTTTCGATAATAGTTACACCAATTTACATTCCCACCAAGAGTGTATGAGTTTCCTTTTCTCCACATCCTTGCCAGCATCTGCTATTCTTTGTCTTTCTAACGGCCATTCTAGCTGAGGTAAGATGATATCTCATTGCAGTTCTGATTTGCTTTTCCCTTATAATTAGCAATGCTGAGCACTGTTCACATACCTGTTTGCCATTTGTATGTCTTCTTTTGAGAAACGTCTTTTTATGTCACTTGCACACTTTTTAGTGGGATTATTTGTTTATTTTTACTGTTGAGTTGTTTGGATTCCTCATATATTCTGAGTATCAGTCCCTTCTTGGATGAATAGTTTACAAACATTTTCTCCCATTATGGAAGTTGTCTCTTTACTCTGTTGATGGGTTGGCTCTTTAGCTGTGCAGAAGCCATTCGGCTTAATATAGTCTCATTTATGTGTTTTTTGTTGTTGCCTGTGCTTTTGAGGTCTTAGTCATAAAATCTTTGCCTAGACCAATGTCCAGAAGCATGTCCCCTATGTTTTCTTCCAGTAGTTTTATAGTTTCAGGTCTTACATTTAAAGTATTTAATCCATCTTGGGTTGATTTTTATATGTGGTGAGATATAGGGGTCTAGTTTCACTCTTCTGCATATTTTCCCAGGATCACTACTGAAGAGGGTGTCCTTTCCCCAGTGTATGTTCTTGGTACCTTTTGTTGAAAATCAGCTGGCTGTAAATACATGGATTTATTTATAGGTTCTCTTTTCTGTTCCATTGGTCTATGGGTCTGTTTTTATACCATGCTGTTTTGGTTACTATAGTCTTGTAATATATTTTGAAGTCAGGTAGTGTAATGCCTCCAGTTTTATTCTTTTCACTCAGGACTGCTTTAGCTATTTGGGCTCTTTTTTAATTCCATATGATCTTAGGGTTAAGATTAACAAATTCATCTTAAGGGAAGAAAGAACTAAAGCTTGGTTTAAGGAGTTCAGTACTTATTAAACTAAATGGGGAGGCTAACAAAGCTGTAACAATTGCTTTGGCAGCAATGGTGATGACAACAGTGGACTCAGGAACACATGTTGGCACCCTCATTGTAGAATATTTCAGTAACATCAACTATAGCAATATCCTTTAATAGTACTTTTGGTATCAGTACCAATAACAGAGACACAAAAATAATGACTAACTTTTAATAATCACCTACTAACTTCCTGGCATTATACTTGGGACTTTACATGGATCATCTCGTTAAATCTGCACACTAACCCAATAAGGTGTGTATTATTATCCCTGTTTTAAAGACAGGGTAAGAAACTTGCCCAAGGTAAGTCAGTGTATTAGCAGTATAGCTAATATCTTAATCCAGATGTCTGGGTCCAAAGTTTATGCTTATTCCAAATACACGAATCAAATAAAATTGTCACCAAGAGAATGAAATTTCAAAGTCCACATCAAAACCACCTGGAAATTTCACATCTATTTAGAAAGGATTTAAAGGACAGCTAGTGTTCCCACTGAATAGTTTTGGGGAATGACCGGAAATATTATACCTATTAATATTATTAAACCTTAGCCCCAGAATGGCATTAAGGCAGAAGTGTACAGATTACAATTTGATTGTTTCATACAATCTTCAAAAGTGTGACTTTTACAGCATAAATGTGCACTGATGTCATCTGAGTTCCATGGCAATGGTACATCTTGAGTTTTCTTTTAATCTTTCTTTTTTTTTTCTCATCATTTGACTTAAAGCTCAATCATCACAACTTCATCTCCAACAGAAAGTACCTTCAATAATATTTTCATTTATTTTATTTATAATATTTTATGGGCACAAAGAATTCTCAGAAGTGAGATTTAAAAGAAAAAGAAAAGAACATTTTTGTGAGGTAGATAGGGCATTCAAAATTACTTCTCTTTTCACAACTCAGAAAACTGAAGCTTACATTAAATGACATAAGCATTAACTCAAATGCAAAAAATTTAGTATACATTGAGCTAAGTACTAAGTATATGCAAATATGGACACAATACCTCTTCTCCTCGAGGAGCTCATGGTATAGCAGAGGAGGTGGAAACAAACAGCTATACTGCAGCGTGGATAGATACTTTTGTTGTTGTTGTTGTTGTTGTTGTTATTGGTTTTTTGTGTATTTTTTGAGACGAAATTTCATTCGTTGCCCAGGCTGGAGTGCAATGGGGAGGTCTCAGCTCACTGCAACCTCCGCCTCCCAGGTGGAGGCTGGGATTACAGGTCCCTGCCACCACACTCAGCTAATTTTGTATTTTCAGTAGAGACAAGGTTTCACCATGTTGGTCAGGCTGGTCTCGAACTCCTGACCTCAGGTGATTCACCCACCTCCACCTCCCAAAGTGCTGGGATTACAGGTGTAAGCCACTGTGCCCGGCTGTTGTTGTTTTTGAGACAGGGTCTTGCCCTGTCACCCAGGCTAGAATGCAGTGGCAATCACAGCTCACTGCAATCTTGAACTCCTGGGCTCAAGCGATCCTCCCACCTCAGCTTTCCAAGTAGCTGAGACTACAAGTATGCACCATCACACCTGGCTCATTTTTTTCATTTTTAGCAGAAACAAGATCTCACTATCCTGCCTAGGCTGGTCTTGAACTCCTGGCCTCAAGTGATCCTCCTGCCTCAGCCTCCCAAAGGGCTAGGATTAGAGGCATGAGCCACTTGATAGATACATTACTAATTTCCCCAATTACACATTAAATTTAGTAACTGAATAATGCCACTGAAATTCTCATTTTGGGAGGAAAACTTAGAGACCTAATAAAGTATAAAGTTAAAATTGTCATTACTAATTCACTAAGTAGAACCTAGGTGAAAATAAAAAATATTTTCCAAAAGAAGAAAAATTCAAGAATTCATAGAAAATAAAGAGTTTAAAATAATAAAATTTGTTGCAGATCTTTAAAAAGGCAACTATAAGTACTATTTAATGTAATTAGATTTACAATAGAAATACAAACCAGAAGTTAGCTTTGGATAGTTCGGGGGGAAAAAATTAAGATAATTAACTTTTCATTTATATAAAAAGTACCCTACAGGCTGAACACAGAAAATAAAAAGAGAAGCTTCAGAAGCTTGTGGCAAATGGAAGTTTATAAAGCTAACAGAATTTACTAACTGACCATCCCTAGCTTTGTGCCACAGATGTTTTCTTATTTCCAGTCCACACACAATCCTCTCCTAGAGCTTAAAACAAAGGCAACTTAAGATCTGCATTTCTCTTATTGGCACAACAAGCTACATTTGTCAATGGAATTCAGCTTTTCCATTTGTTAATGGAAAATCTCAGACCATTTTTTAAGGAATGTGTTCAGTCATTCATTCAAAAAATATTTACTGAGCACTGAGTACTAGTTAAAATTCTAGAGTCTGAATATAAAAATAACGGACAAGGCCGGGTGTAGTGGCTCATGCCTGTAATCCCAGCACTTTGGGAGCCCAAAGCAGGCAGATCACGAGGTCAGGAGATCGAGACCATCCTGGCTAACATGGTGAAACCCTGTCTCTACTAAAAAAATACAAAAAATTAGCTGGGCATGGTGGCACGTGCCTGTCGTCCCAGCTACCTGGGAGGCTGAGGTAGGAGAATCGCTTGAACCCGGGAGGCAGAGGTTGCAGTGAGCCGAGATCGCGCCACTGCACTCCAGCCTGGGTGACAGAACGAGACTCCACCTCAAAAAAATTAAAAAAAAATAAAATAACAGACAAGACTGAATGGGTAGATGGATAGATGGATAAATAGAACAGAAAAAGAGAAGGGAATACACTAATGTCAGAGGAATGGATTTCAATGACACCAGACAAACTGGGATACTGAAATAGGTTACCAGATTTTCATTAAGTGTCTGTATTCATTTTTCCAAAACACAAGTATGGTGACCAGTGCTTCTGAAACACATTATTAGCCATGGACTGTTGGTTCCAATAGCCATTCCAACTGCCATGGGAGAAAAATAATACCAACTATCAGAGCACATTTACCTCACATTTAGCAATAATGTATCTGTGAAAAAGAACAGGGAAGGATATATCAAAATAAATATAATTATTTTGAGTAAAGTTATCACTAAACATACCTTTCAGATAAATAACAGCTCTTGTGAGGGTTTAGACTTTGATAAGATTCTAGGCTGCCATCAGATGATGAAGCAAGTTGCTCTGATTGCAAGTTGTCTGTATCACTCAAACTTCCCTCGGTTACAGGTGGGGTCCTTATGTATTTTCTTCCTAACTCCGTTCCCAGGACATTCGTCAATATAACTCTGGGTATCCTGTCACATAGAATAACAAACACTGTACTGTACTGAGAAGTTTTCAGTTAAAAAAAAAATGTATTCCAGGAAGCTGAATTTTCAATCATTGTCATCTTAGCACAAGAAAGCTGTTTGAACTATACCACCCTAGAAATTAACCCATAAATACTTAAAAATTTAGAAAAACACATCTTTTTGTTTCTAGAAGCACTTGTTTCTTATCACTTACAGCATAGATTAGCCTGTCACTACAATGTCTTTAATTATACTAATGGATGCCATTGAGGGGCTTAAAATTTTAACAAATTCTTCTCTAAAAAATGCTTTCTTTCCTTTTCCAGAAATTATTAAAAACACAGCTTACTACAAATCAAGAAATCTTTGTTCTTCTCATTTAACAGAAAGATCTTTGATAAGTAATTTACACACTTGCAATTGGGAAATGACAAATGACAAATTCAACAAGACATCATTCAGACTGCATCTCTGGTAATGAAAGATTCCATAACTGAAACAGCACATATAATGGTGATAACATATATGCTAATATATAATAGCATCAGGAAAAGAGTCAATACATTTAAATGTTTAGAAAATTAAAGTTTTTGTTTAGTTGGTTTTCCTTTTTTGAGACAGGATCTCACTCTGTTGCTCAGACTGGAATGCAGTTACACAATCACAGCTCACTGCAGCCTCCACCTCCTGGCTCGAGTAATCCTCCCACCTCAGCCTCTTAAGTAGCTCAGACTATAAGCACAAGCCACCACACCCAGCTTACTTTTTTATTTTCAGTGGTGACAATGTCTCATTATGTTGCCCAGGCTGGTTTCAAACTCCTGGGCTCAAGCAATCCTCTCACTTCAGCCTCCCAAAATTCTGAGATTACAGGTGTGAGCCACTGCATTTAGCCTGGAGTGTATTTTTAAGTCTCCAGACCTTAAATTGGTGAGTTTTATATCAAATGCACTATATAAGCCTGACATCTTCTTAAACAGAAGATGTATATTTGATATATAAAGAAGTACATTTGGTATAAAATTAGTGCAATCTTTACTTTGCTGGCCAGCCATTCTTATGAACATTACTTTGCCACACTACAATAATGCCTTCAATATTGATATTCAGCCCAGAATTCACTGGCCCAAGTCATATTATTGTGACTTTTTAAAGTTCTTTTTATGTAATTTTAAAGTTTTCCTAACTCCTCTTTATTAGATGCCCGGTTGACTGTTATCGATATGCCACTAGCAATACTTTACTTATATTTTGTTTGTAAGAAACAATATACAGAAAGGGCCAGAGTACAAGCACACCTCATTTTATTGTGCTTCACTTTACTGCACCTCACAGATACTGTGCTTTTTTACAAATGCAAGGTTTGTGGCAAACTTGAGCACAGCACATCAATCAGCATGATTTTTCCAACACCATGTGCTCACTTTGTGTCTCAGTGTCACATTTTTGTAATTCTCAAAATATTTCAATCTTTTCATTATTATTTTATCTATTATGATGATCTGTAATCAGTGATCTTTGATGGCACAACTGTAATTGCTTTGAAGCACCACAAACCACGCACACATGAGACATTGAACTTAATTAACAAACGTTGTGTGTGTTCTGACTGCTTCACCTACCAACCATTCCCCTACCTCTCTCTCTCCCCTCAGGCCTCCTCCCTATCCCCTAGACACAGCAATATTGAAATTATGCCAATTAATAGCGCTACCATGGCCTCTAAATATTCACATGAAAGGAAGAGTCACAAGTCTCTCACTTTAAATCAAAAGCTAGAAATGGCCGGGTGTGGTGGCTCACACCTGCAATCCCAGCACTTTGGGAGGTCAAGGTGGGACAATCACTTGAGGTCAGGAGACTGAGGCCAGCCTGGGCAACATGGCAAGACTCCATCTCTACAAAACATAATTAACGAGCCATCCAGCCATGGCAGTACATGCCTGTAGTCCAAGCTACTTGGGAAGCTGAGAGTGGAGCATCACTTGACCCCAGGAGTTCAAGGCTGCAGAGAGCTAGGATTGCACCACCTCTGTTTGCCTGGGAAAGAGAGCAAGTCCTTGTCTTAAAAAAAAAAAAAAAAGAACTAAAGCTTAGTAAACTTAGTGTGGAAAGCATGTTGAAAGCTGAGACAGGCTGAAAGCAAGACTGCTTGCTGCAAAGAGTCAAGTTGTGAATGCAAAAGAATCGTTCTTGAACAAATTTAAAAGTGCTACTCCTGGCCAGGTGCAGTGGCTCACACCTGTAATCCTGGCACTTAGGGAGGCTGAGGCAGGTGGATCACTTGAGGTCAGGAGTTTGAGACCAGCCTGGCCAACATGGTGAAACCCCATCTCTACTAAAAATACAAAAATTAGCCAGGTGTGGTGGCAGGCACCTGCAATCCCAGCTACTCGGGAGGCTGAGGCAGAAGAATCATTTGAACCCAGGAGGCTGAAGTTGCAGTGAGCCAAGATACTGCCACTGCATTCCAGTCTGGGCGACAGAGTGACACTCCATCTCAAAAAAAAAAAAAAATGCTACTCCTATGAACACACAAATAGTAAGAAAGCAAAACAGTCTTACTGATGATACGGAGAAAGTTATAGTAGTCTGAATACAAGATCAAATCAGCCACAACATTCCCTTAAGCCAAAGTCTAATTCAGAGCAAGATACTCTCTTCAAGTCTATGAAGACAGAGAGGTTAGGAAGCTGCAGAAGAAAAGTTCGTTTACAAGCTTTAAGAAAAGAAGTTGTCTCAGCCTGGACAACATAGTAAGACCCTGTCTCTACAAAAAAAATAGAAAACATTAACTGAGTATGGTGGCATGCACCTGTAGCCTCAGCTACTTGGGAGACTGAGGTAAGAGGATCACTTTAGCTTGGGAGGTCAAGGTTGTAGTGAGCCATGATGGTGCCAGCTGGGAGGTCAAAGCTGAAATGAGTCATGCTGGGCAACAGAATGAGACCCTGCCTCAAAAAAAAAAACAAAAACAAAAACAAAACACTATCCCCATAACATGAAAGTGCAAGGTGAAGCAGCAAGTACTGATGGAGAAGATGCAGCAAGTTATCCAGAAGATCTAGCTAGGATAACTGATGAAGGTGGCTACAGTAAACAACAGATGCTCAACGCAGATGAAAGAGACTTCTGTTGGAATAAACTGACATCTAGGAATTCCATACCTAGAAAGGAAAAGTCAATGCATAAGTTCGAAAGACAGGCTGACTCTCTTGTTAGGGGCTAATGAAGCTGGTGTCTTATCTGTGAAGCCAGTACTCAATTACCATGCAAAAGATCCAATGGCCCTTAAGAATTATGCTAAATTGGGCCGAGCATGGTGGCTCATGCCTGTAATACCAGCACTCTGGGTGGCAGAGGCCAGCGGATAACTTGAAGTCAGGAGTTCGAGACCAGCCTGGCCAACATGGCGAAACCCCATCTCTACTAAAAAAAAAAAAAAAAAAAAAAAAAAATTAGCCAGGCATGGTGGTACACACCTGTAGTCCCAGCTACTTCAGAGGGTGAGGCAGGAGAATCGCTTGAACCTGGGAGGCAGAGGTTGCAGTGAGATCATGCCACTGCATTCCAGCCTGGGTGACAGAGCAAGACCTTGTCTCAGAAAAAAAAAAGCTAAATCTACTCTGCCTGTGCTCTGAAAATGGAACTACAATGTCTGGATGACTGGATGACAGTACATCTGTCTATAGCGTGGATCACTGAAATGACTTAACCCACGTTTGAGAACTGCCACTCAGAAAAAAAAAAATAAAATTCCTTTCAAAATATTATAGCTCGTTGACAATGCACCTAGTCACCCAAAAGCTCTGATGGGGAAGTACAAGAAAATTCGTGTTGTTTTCACGCCTGCTAATAAAACATCCATTCTACAGCCCAAGGATCAAGAAGTAATTTCAAGTTTCAAGTCTTACAATTTAAGAAATACATTTCATATAGCTACCACAAACAGTGATATCCTCTGATGGGTCTGGGAAAAGTAAACTGAAAATCTTCCGGAAAGGATTCATCATTCTAGATGCCTCTGCATAAAACAACAAAGGTAACAAAGTACAGTGAAGTTCACATTTTCGCTTAAACAAAAGTATAGGCATATACTTGGAGACAGAGCTGGTTAAGTTCCAGACCCCCACCATAAAGTAAGTATCAAAATAAAACATGTCACATGAATTTTGTGGCCTCCTAGTGAATATATAACTATGTTTACACTAGAGTGTAGTCTGTTAAGTGTGCAATGGCACTGTGACTAAAAAAAAATGCACATCCCCTAATTAAAAATTTCACAACTATTTTTCCCTACATAAAGACACTATGTTCTTTTCATTATGTTCCAGGCAGCATAAAATTTTAGATCCTTAGAGAACTTTAAAATAAATTAGTCCTCTCTTTATTGTAAACATGGAGAACCCAAAGCTCAGAAAAGTGAAATAAGCTGCCCAGTTATAAGTAGCTTTCCTAGTGGAAGAACCTGCGCCTATTATCTTTTGGGGTTTTTTGTCTGTTCTATTCCATTATACCACATCCTCAATACTAATTTGCCAAAGGATTCCAGATAACTGAGATTGCCAATAGATACTTCAGGAAACTCCTGAAAATATCCATTTATACCATAATCAGAATAAAAAGTGCTGCAACAACTATCTAGAAAACCCGATAGTCTCAGCACAAAAGCTCCTTCAGCTGATAAAACAACTTGAGCAAGGTTTCAGGATAAAAAAAAATCAATGTACAAAAATCACTAGCATTCCTATATACCAACAACAGCCAAGTGGAAAGCCAAATTACAAAGGCAATCTCATTCATAACAGCCACAAAAAGAATAATATACCTGTGAATACAGTTAACCGGGGAGGTGAAAGATCTCTATAAGGAGAACTATAAAACACTACTTAAAAAAATCAGAGAAGACACGAATGGAGAAACATCCCAGGCTAATGGATAGAAAGTACCAATATTAAAATGGCCTTACTTCCCAAAGCAATTTACAGATTCAATGCTATTCTTATCATACTACCAATGACACTCTTCATAGAATTAGAAAAAACTACTTTAAAATTCATATGGAATGAAAAAGAACCCCATATAACCAAGACAATACTAAGCAAAAAGGAAAAAACTGCAAGAATCATCTTATCTCCCTTCAAACCATATTATAGGGCTATAGTAACCAAAACACCATGGTACTGGTACAAAAATAAACACACAGACTAATGGAAAAGAATAAAGAGCCCAGAAATAAGACTGCACACCTATAATTCTGTGATCTTTGACAAACCTGACAAAAACAAGCAATGGACAAAGGGTTCCATATTTAATAATGGTGCTGGGAAAACAACTAGCCATGTACAAAAAATTGAAATTGAACCCGATTGTTACACTATATATAAAAATTAGCTCAAAATGGATTAAAGACTTAAATGTAAAACCTAAAACTATAAAAAACCTAGAAGAAAATCTAGGCAATACCATTCAGGACATAGGCAAGCACAGGCAAAGATTTCATGACAAAAATGCCAAAAGCAATTGCAACAAAAGTAAAAATTGACAAATGGGATCTAATTAAACTAAACAGCTCTGCACAGCAAAAGAAACTATCATTAGAGTGAACAGACACCCTACAGAATGGGAGAAAGTTTTTGCAATCTATCCATCTAACAAATGTCTAATTTCCAGAGTTTACAAGGAACTTAAACAAATTAACATGAAAAAAAGCAAACAACCCCATTATAATGTGGGCAAAGGACATGAACAGATATCTTTCCAAAGAAGACACATGCAGACAATAATCATATTTTAAAAGCACAACATCACTGATCATTAGAGAAATACAAATAAAAACCACAATGAGACGCACAGTGAGAAAACAATGTGAAGAGACACAGGGAGAAGACAGACATCTACAAGTCAAAGAGAGAGGCCTGGCACACGCCCTTCTCTCACAGCCCTTAAAACACCTTGATTGGATTTCTTGCCTCCAGAACTGGGAACAAAAGGGGATAATGGTGGATGGGAGGCAGACTAGATTGCAGCTCTGACTCGGACAGACAGAGCAGCATGTGGAAGCTCGCATCGTGAAGTTTTGCTCCAGAAAAACTGCAGGAATAAATCACGAAGCCTGAGAGGACCCATACACCTTACGAAGGAAGCAGAGTGCACCAGCAGGACCCAGACACCCCAAATACTGTGCCGGTATCCATGGCTGAGAAGCCCATAGATGGTTCAGGTCACAAGACTCTGTGCAGACAACCACCAGTACCAGCCCAGAGCCTGGTAGAATAGCTGGGTGGCTACATCCAGAAGAAAGATAACAATCACTACAGCTCTGCTCTCAGGAAGCCACATCCATAGGAAAAGGGGGAGAGTACTATATCAAGGGAACACCCTATGGGACAAAGGAATCTGAGCAACAGCCTTCAGCCCTAGACCTTCCCTCTGACAGAGCCTACTCAAATGACAAGGAACCAGAAAACCAACTCTGGCACTATGACAAAATAAGGTTCTTTAACACCTCCAAAAAATCATACTAGCTCATCAGCAATGGACCCAAACCAAGAAGAAAACCCTGATTTACCTGAAAAAGAAATTAGGAGGTTAGTTATTAAGCTAATCGGGGAGGCACCAAAGAAAGGTGAAGCCAAATGTAAGGAAGTTCAAAAAATGATACAAGAGGTGAAGGGAGAAATATTCGGGGAAATAGCATAAATAAAAAACAATTCAAACTTCAGGAAACAATGGACACACTTATAGAAATGCAAAATGCTCTGGAAAGTCTCAGCAATAGAATTGAACAAGTGGAAGAAAGAAATTCAGAGCTTGAAAACAGGTCTTCAAATTAACCCAATCCAACAAAGACAAAGAAAAAAGAATTAAAAAATATGAACAAAGCCCCCAAGAAGTCTGGGATTATGTTAAATGACCAAATCTAAGAATAATAGGTGTTCCTGAGGAAAAAGAGAAATCTAAAAGTTTGGAAAACATATTTTGGGGAATAATTGAGGAAAGCTTCCCCAGCCTTGCTGGAGACCTAAACATCCAAATACAAGAAACTCAAAGAACATCTGGAAAATTCATCACAAAAAGATCATCACCTAGTCACAATGTCATCAGGTTATCTAAAGTTAATATGAAGGAAAGAATCTTAAGAGCTGTGAGACAAAAGTACCAGGTAATCTATAAAGAAAAACTCTCAGATTAACAGCAGATTTCTCAGCAAAAACCCTACAAGCTAGAAGGGACTGGAGCCCTATCTTCACTCTCCTCAAACAAAACAATTATCAGTCAAGAATTTTGTATCAAGCGAAACTAAGCTTCATATACAAAGGAAAGATACAATCTTTCTCAGACAAACAAATGCTAAGAGAACTCACCACTACCAAGCACTGCAAGAACTGCTAAAAGGAGCTCTAAACCTTAAAATAAATCCTGGAAACACATCAAAACAGAACCTCTTTAAAACATAAATCTCACAGGACCTATAAAATACAAATACAATTTGAAAAACAAAAACAAAAACAAAAAACAAGGTATACAGGCAACAAATAGCACAATAAATGGAATAGTACCTCACATCTCAATACTAACATTGAATGTAAATGGCCTAAATGCTCCACTTAAAAAATACAGAATTGCAAAATGATTAAGAATTCACCAGCCACTATCTGCTGCCTTCAAGACACTCACCTAACACATAAGGACTTGCACAAACTTAAGGTAAAGGGGTGGAAAAGACATTTCAGGGAAATGGACAGCAAAGGCAAGCAGGAGTAGCTATTCTTATATCAGACAAAACAAACTTTAAAGAAACAGCAGTTAGAAAAGACAAAGAGGGACATTATATAAGGATAAAAGGACTAGTCCAACAAGAAAATATAAACATATATGCATCTAACACTAGAGCTCCCAAATTTATAAAACAACTACTAATAGACCTAAGAAATGAGATAGACAGCAACACAATAATAGTGGGGGACTTCAATACTCCACTCACAGCACTAGACAGGTCATCAAGACAGAAAGTCAACAAAGAAACAGTGGATTTAAACTATACCCTGGAACAAATGGACTTAGCAGATATACACAGAACATTCCATCCAACAACCGCAGAATATACATTCTATTCAACAGCATATGGAACTTTCTCCAAGATAGACCATATGATAGGCCACAAAACAAGCCTCTATAAACTTGAGAAAACTGAAATTATACCAAGCACTCTCTCAGACCACAGTGGAATAAAACTGGGAATCAACTCCAAAAAGAACCTTCAAAACCATGCAAACACATGGAAATTAAATAACCTGCTCCTGGTGATCATTGGGTCAAAAATGAAATCAAGATGGAAATTAAAAAACTTTTCCACTGAACAACAATAGTGTTGTTCAGTTCAACCTATCAAAATCTCTGGGACACAGCAAAGGCGATGCTAAGAGGGAAGTTCATAGCCTTAAATGCCTACATCAGAAAGTCTGAAAGAGGACAAACAGGCAATCTAAGGTCACACCTCAAAGAACTAGAGAAACAAGAACAAATCAAACCCAAACCCAGCAGAACAAAAGAAATAATCAAGATCAGAGCAGAACTAAATGAAATTAAAACCAAAAAAAATAAAAGATAAATAAAACAAAAAGCTGGTTTTTTGAAAACAGAAATAAAATTGATAGACCATTAGCAATATTAACCAAGAAAAGAAGAGAGAAAATCCAAATAAGCTCAATAAGAAACAAAACGGGAGATACAACTGACAACACAGAAATACAAAAGATCATTCAAGGCTACTATAAACACCTTTATACGCATAAACTAGAAAACCTAGAAGAATAAATTCCTGGAAAGATAGAACCCTCCTAGCTTAAAATAGGAAGAATTAGGTACCCTGAACAGACCAATAACAAGCAGCGAGAACTGAAATGGTAATTTAAACATTACCAACAACAAAAAAAAGTCCAGGACCAGACGGATTCACAGCAGAATTCTACCAGACATTCAAAGAATTGGTACCAATCTTACTGACACTATTCCACAAGATAGAGAAAAAGGGAACCTTCCCTAAATCATTCCATGAAGACAGTATCACCCTCATACCAAAATCAAGAAAGGACATAAAAAAAAGAAAACTACAGACCAATACCCCTGATCAACACAGACGCAAAAGTCCTTAACAAAATATGAGCTGTTTGAATCCAACAACATGTCAAAGAGATAATCCACCATGATAACAGGTTTCATATTAGGAATGCAGGGATGGTTTAACACATGCAAGTCAATAAATGCGACACACCACATAAACAGAATTAAAAACAAAAATCCCATGATCACCTCAATAGATGTAGAAAAAGCATTCAACAAAATCCAGCATCTCTTTATGATTAAAACTTTCAGCAAAATTGGCATACAAGGGATATACCTCAATATAATAAAAGCCATCTATGACAAACCCACAGCCAACATAATACTGAATGGGGAAAAGTTGAAAGCATTCCTTCTGAGAACTGGAACAAGACAAGGATGCCCACTCTCAACACTCCTCTTCAACACAGTACTGGAAGTCCAGGCCAGAACAATCACACAAGAGAAAAAATAAAGGGCATCCAAATCGATAAAGAAGAAGTCAAACTATCCCTATTTGCTGACACTATGATCATTTATCTTGAAAACCCTAAAGATTCCTCCAGAAAGCTCCTAGAACTGATAAAAGAATTCAGCAAAGTTTCTGCATATAAGATTAATGTACACAAATCAGCAGCTCTTCTATACACCAACAGCGACCAAGCAGAGAATCAAATCCTCAACCCCTTTTACAAGAGCTGCCAAAAAATAAAAATAAAATACTTAGGAATATATCTAACTAAGGAGTCAAAAGACCTCTACAAGGAAAACTACAAAACACTGCTGAAAGAAATCATAGATGACACAAACAACTGAAAACACATCCCATAATCATGGATGGGTAGAATCAATATTGTGAAAATGACCATATTGCTAGAAGCAATCTACAAATTCAATGCAATTCCCATCAAAATACCACCATCATTCTTCACAGAATTAGAAAAAAAAAAAATTATAAAATTCTTATGAAACCAAAAAAGTGCCTGCATACCCAAAGCAAGACTAAGCAAAGAGAACAAATCTACTGGCATCACATTACCTGATCGCATACTATAAGGCCATAGTCACCAGAACAGCATGGTACTGATACAAAAATAAACACCCAGACCAATGGAAGAGAATAGAGAACCCAGAAATAAAATAATCACAAATACTTACAGCCAACTGATCTTCGACAAAGCAAACAAAACCATGAAGTGAGGAAGGGACACCCTTTTCAACAAATGGTGCTGGGATAATTGGCTAGCCACATGTAGGAGAATGAAACTGGAGCCTCATCTCTCACCTTACACAAAAATCAACTCAAGATGGATTAAGGACTTAAATCTAAGACCTAAATCTATAAAAATTCTAGAAGATGACATTGGAAAACCCCTTCTAGACATTGGCTTAGGCAAGGATTTTATGACCAAGAACCCAAAACAAATGCAATAAAAACAAAGATAAATTGCTGGGACTTAATCGAACTAACATGCTTCTGCATACCAAAAGGAACAGTCAGCAGAGTAAACAGATAACCCACAGAGTGGGAAAAAAATCTTCAAAATGTATACATCTGACAAAGGACTAATATCCAGAATTTATAACGAATGCAAACAAATCAACAAGAAAAAAAACAAACAATCTCATCAAAAAGTGAGCTAAGGACATGGATAGACAATTCTCAAAGAAGATATACAAATGGCCAAAAAAAATATGAAAAAGTGCTCAACATCACAAATGATCAGGGAAATGCAAATCAAAACTACAATGCGGTACCACCTTACTCCTGCTAGAATGGCCATAATCAAAAAATCAAAAAATAGTAGATGTTGCCATGGATGTGATGAAAAGGGAACTTTTCTACACTGCTTGTGGGAATGTAAACTAGGACAACCACTGTGGAAAACAGTGTGGAGATTCCTTAAAGAACTAAAAGTAGAACTACCATTTGATCCAGCAATCCCATTCCTGGGTATCTACCCAGAGGAAAGGAAGTCATTATATGAAAAAGCTACTTGCACACATGTGTTTATAGCAGCACAATTCACAACTGCAAAAACGTGGAACCAACCCAAATGCCCATCCATCAACAAGTGGATAAAGAAACTGTGGTATAGGTTATTTTATTATTTATTTAATAAAATAAAATAAAATAATGAATTAGATATGGTATCTGCAGCAAAGTCCAATTCCTACTTTACTGATGAAAAAAAAATTAAACTTCAGAAGGGCGAAAATGTAAAGAGAAGCAGTATGGCACAGGAATTAACAGCAAGGACTTTGAAGTTAGATCAACATAGGTCTCGATTCTTATTTTACCACCGTATAACTATAAAGCCTTGGGCAAGTTAATTACCATAATTTCTACCTCTACACATTGATCTTCTCATCTCTAAAATGGGAAGAATAATATCTCCCTTACAAAGTTGTTAAGATTAAATGAGACAATAGATGGAAAGCAGTTAGCATAATTCCTGGCACACAGTAAATACACAATAAACGGAATATCACTTAATTTTCATATTTCTGTAATAATTTTCATATTATTGTAGTCTTGCTCAAAGCTATAAACTACCCTTTCAAATAATACTTATAATTTACTATGCTCTGCAATCCTGATAAAAAATCTTACTAGATGCTTGCAATTTTTAATATACAATTAAAGTATATAAACGGTTAGCAATGACTACAGTACACACAGCTCTTCATAGCACACAGCCACAGCCCAAACACCTTTCGACTATTGAAAACTTATCCAGTTTGGGTACCTTGAGGAAACAAGGAATTTTGCGTGATAGCCTTAAAGAACACAAATCTATAAACTGAGAACTAAATTAACAATACCTAAGCTGTCTTTTGCAGTACAGATTTATAAATTAGCACAGTCAAGGATATTCCAGGGCTAGTCAGCATTTCGGAAGTTCTGAATTTTTGCAAGGAATTGAAGTATAAAGGTGTATACTTCATCTTTCATACTATCTCAATCTGGAAGGAAGAACTAAAAGTTGTCATTTCACATATTTACCCAATTTTTTCCTAAGTATGTAAACAGTATCAGTATGTAAGGTAGAGTTTATTTAATTTTATTTACTAATATTATGAAATCCCACTTCAAAATATCATAAATATACTAAAACAAAGCAGAAACGAATTTTGAAATGCAGTGAGAGGTAGCAGAAAGTATACTGGCCTGAGAAGTAGTACCATTTTCTGACTGTATCTCTGCATGGTTATTCTCTCTGACTATTAGTTTTCTCAATTGCAAACTATAGGTTCCTTCCTTGTTTAAATAGCAAGGTAACTGTCATATTCAAATAACTTAATAATGGAGGGAAAATTCTGAAGAACTAGAAAGAGCTATTAACATACAACTTCATCTATAGAGCAAATTTTTAGAGAAATGAAGTCCTTGCTGAAAGATAACATAATTATATCCACTAATAAATCTATAATGAGCCAAAAATTACAATATTAATTTAGTTTTCATTTTGCTGCAATGAATGCCTTTCTAAAATTGTGTTATGTGGCACTTTAAGAGGATTCTCATAACTCTATGCTTGTCCCAGATGATATAATTTAAAATATACCTTCTAAATCAGCATCTTAAAGGTATGTAGAAAAAATTTAATCTTTGAGTAACTTTATTAAAGAGATTCACCGATTAGTTTCTAAATTTGTTCTTTTATTAAGATAAATTTTAAGTGAATAATTATCACCACTCAACTAAGACTACTGGCTTAAAAAATCTTAAAATGATAGGAACACTGCAATATCCAAATAGTTTTACCATCACATATCTGGAATACGTAATTTTTTAAAAACTTCAAATGCATATAAATTTAAGACAAAGATAAATAAATATATTTACAGAAATTCCAAGTACCAGCAGCTAACTCTTCTTAATGGAATATGGGTACACTATCTCCATATTTCTCTAACAATCTCTGGTACAAACTGATGAAAGCAGAAGAGAGTTTATTTTCTTTTTTTTTTTTTTTTTTTTTTTAGATTTCATGATTTTTTTTTTAATTTATTTATTATTATTATACTTTAAGTTGTAGGGTACATGTGCATAACGTGCAAGTTTGTTACATAGGTATACTTGTGCCATGTTGGTGTGCTGCACCCATCAACTCATCATTTACATCAGGTATAACTCCCAATGCAATCCCTCCCCCCTCCCCCCTCCCCATGATAGGCCCCGGTGTGTGATGTTCCCCTTCCTGAGTCCAAGTGTTCTCATTGTTCAGTTCCCACCTATGAGTGAGAACATGCGGTGTTTGGTTTTCTGTTCTTGTGATAGTTTGCTAAGAATGATGGTTTCCAGCTGCATCCATGTCCCTACAAAGGACAAAAACTCATCCTTTTTGATGGCTGCATAGTATTCCATGGTGTATATGTGCCACATTTTCTTAATCCAATCTGTCACTGATGGACATTTGGGTTGATTCCAAGTCTTTGCTATTGTGAATAGTGCCGCAATAAACATACGTGTGCATGTGTCTTTATAGCAGCATGATTTATAATCCTTTGGGTATATACCCAGTAATGGGATGGCTGGGTCATATGGTACATCTAGTTCTAGATCCTTGAGGAATCGCCATACTGTTTTCCATAATGGTTGAACTAGTTTACAATCCCACCAACAGTGTAAAAGTGTTCCTATTTCTCCACATCCTCTCCAGCACCTGTTGTTTCCTGACTTTTTAATGATCGCCATTCTAACTGGTGTGAGATGGTATCTCATTGTGGTTTTGATTTGCATTTCTCTGATGGCCAGTGATGATGAGCATTTTTTCATGTGTCTGTTGGCTGTATGAATGTCTTCTTTTGAGAAATGTCTGTTTATATCCTTTGCCCACTTTTTGATGGGGTGGTTTGTTTTTTTCTTGTAAATTTGTTTGAGTTCTTTGTAGGTTCTGGATATTAGCCCTTTGTCAGATGAGTAGATTGCAAAAATTTTCTCCCATTCTGTAGGTTGCCTGTTCACTCTGATGGTAGTTTCTTTTGCAGTGCAGAAGCTCTTTAGTTTAATGAGATCCCATTTGTCAATTTTGGCTTTTGCTGCCGTTGCTTTTGGTGTTTTAGACATGAAGTCTTTGCCCATGCCTATGTCTTGAATGGTACTACCTAGGTTTTCCTCTAGGGTTTTTATGGTATTAGGTCTAACATTTAAGTCTCTAATCCATCTTGAATTAATTTTCGTATAAGGAGTAAGGAAAGGATCCAGTTTCAGCTTTCTACTTATGGCTAGCCAATTTTCCCAGCACCATTTATTAAATAGGGAATCCTTTCCCCATTTCTTGTTTCTCTGAGGTTTGTCAAAGATCAGATGGCTGTAGATGTGTGGTATTATTTCTGAGGACTCTGTTCTGTTCCATTGGTCTATATCTCTGTTTTGGTACCAGTACCATGCTGTTTTGGTTACTGTAGCCTTGTAGTATAGTTTGAAGTCAGGTAGCGTGATGCCTCCAGCTTTGTTCTTTTGACTTAGGATTGTCTTGGAGATGCGGGCTCTTTTTTGGTTCCATATGAACTTTAAAGCAGTTTTTTCCAATTCTGTGAAGAAACTCATTGGTAGCTTGATGGGGATGGCATTGAATCTATAAATTACCTTGGGCAGTATGGCCATTTTCACGATATTGATTCTTCCTATCCATGAGCATGGTATGTTCTTCCATTTGTTTGTGTCCTCTTTGATTTCACTGAGCAGTGGTTTGTAGTTCTCCTTGAAGAGGTCCTTTACATCCCTTGTCAGTTGGATTCCTAGGTATTTTATTCTCTTTGAAGCAATTGTGAATGGAAGTTCATTCCTGATTTGGCTCTCTGTTTGTCTGTTACTGGTGTATAAGAATGCTTGTGATTTTTGCACATTAATTTTGTATCCTGAGACTTTGCTGAAGTTGCTTATCAGCTTAAGGAGATTTTGGGCTGAGATAATGGGGTTTTCTAAATATACAATCATGTCATCTGCAAACAGGGACAATTTGACTTCTTCTTTTCCTAACTGAATACCCTTGATTTCTTTCTCTTGCCTAATTGCCCTAGCCAGAACTTCCAACACTATGTTGAATAGGAGTGGTGAGAGAGGGCATCCCTGTCTTGTGCCAGTTTTCAAAGGGAATTTTTCCAGTTTTTGCCCATTCAGTATGATATTGGCTGTGGGTTTGTCATAAATAGCTCTTATGATTTTGAGGTACGTTCCATCAATACTGAATTTATTGAGCGTTTTTAGCATGAAGGGCTGTTGAATTTTGTCAAAAGCCTTTTCTGCATCTATTGAGATAATCATGTGGTTCTTGTCTTTCGTTCTGTTTATATGTTGGATTATGTTTATTGATTTGCGTATGTTGAACCAGCCTTGCATCCCAGGGATGAAGCCCACTTGATCATGGTGGATAAGCTTTTTGATGTGTTGCTGAATCCGGTTTGCCAGTATTTTATTGAGGATTTTTGCATCGATGTTCATCAGGGATATTGGTCTAAAATTCTCTTTTTTTGTTGTGTCTCTGCCAGGCTTTGGTATCAGGATGATGTTGGCCTCATAAAATGAGTTAGGGAGGATTCCCTCTTTTTCTATTGATTGGAATAGTTTCAGAAGGAATGGTACCAACTCCTCCTTGTACCTCTGGTAGAATTCAGCTGTGAATCCATCTGGTCCTGGACGTTTTTTGGTTGGTAGGCTATTAATTATTGCCTCAATTTCAGAGCCTGCTATTGGTCTATTCAGGGATTCAACTTCTTCCTGGTTTAGTCTTGGAAGAGTGTAAGTGTCCAGGAAATTATCCATTTCTTCTAGATTTTCCAGTTTATTTGCATAGAGGTGTTTATAGTATTCTCTGATGGTAGTTTGTATTTCTGTGGGGTCGGTGGTGATATCCCCTTTATCATTTTTAATTGCGTCGATTTGATTCTTCTCTCTTTTCTTCTTTATTAGTCTTGCTAGTGGTCTGTCAATTTTATTGATCTTTTCAAAAAACCAACTCCTGGATTCATTGATTTTTTGGAGGGTTTTTTGTGTCTCTATCTGCTTCAGTTCTGCTCTGATCTTAGTTATTTCTTGCCTTCTGCTAGCTTTCGAATGAGTTTGCTCTTGCTTCTCTAGTTCTTTTAATTGCGATGTTAGAGTGTCAATTTTAGATCTTTCCTGCTTTCTCTTGTGGGCATTTAGTGCTATAAATTTCCCTCTACACACTGCTTTAAATGTGTCCCAGAGATTCTGGTATGTTGTATCTTTGTTCTCATTGGTTTCAAAGAACATCTTTATTTCTGCCTTCATTTCGTTATGTACCCAGTAGTCATTCAGGAGCAGGTTGTTCAGTTTCCATGTAGTTGAGTGGTTTTGATTGAGTTTCTTAGTCCTGAGTTCTAGTTTGATTGCACTGTGGTCTGAGAGACAGTTTGTTACAATTTCTGTTCTTGTACATTTGCTGAGGAGTGCTTTATTTCCAATTACGTGGTCAATTTTGGAGTAAGTACGATGTGGTGCTGAGAAGAATGTATATTCTGTTGATTTGGGGTGGAGAGTTCTATAGATGTCTATTAGGTCTGCTTGCTGCAGAGATGAGTTCAATTCCTGGATATCCTTGTTAACTTTCTGTCTCATTGATCTGTCTAATGTTGACAGTGGAGTGTTGAAGTCTCCCATTATTATTGTATGGGAGTCTAAGTCTCTTTGTAAGTCTCTAAGGACTTGCTTTATGAATCTGGGTGCTCCTGTATTGGGTGCATATATATTTAGGATAGTTAGCTCTTCCTGTTGAATTGATCCCTTTACCATTATGTAATGGCCTTCTTTGTCTCTTTTGATCTTTGATGGTTTAAAGTCTGTTTTATCAGAGACTAGTATTGCAACCCCCGCTTTTTTTTGTTCTCCATTTGCTTGGTAAATCTTCCTCCATCCCTTTATTTTGAGCCTATGTATGTCTCTGCGTGTGAGATGGGTCTCCTGAATACAGCAGACTGATGGGTCTTGACTCTTGATCCAGTTTGCCAGTCTGTGTCTTTTAATTGGAGCATTTAGTCCATTTACATTTAAGGTTAAGATTGTTATGTGTGAACTTGATCCTGCCATTATGATATTAACTGGTTATTTTGCTCGTTAGTTGATGCAGTTTCTTCCTAGCCTCGATGGTCTTTACATTTTGGCATGTTTTTGCAATGGCTGGTACCAGCTGTTCCTTTCCATGTTTAGTGCTTCCTTCAGGGTCTCTTGTAAGGCAGGCCTAGTGGTGACAAAATCTCTAAGCATTTGCTTATCTGTAAAGGATTTTATTTCTCCTTCACTGATGAAACTTAGTTTGGCTGGATATGAAATTCTGGTTTGAAAATTCTTTTCTTTAAGAATGTTGAAAATTGGCCCCCACTCTCTTCTGGCTTGGAGAGTTTCTGCCGAGAGATCTGCTGTTAGTCTGATGGGCTTCCCTTTGTGGGTAACCCGACCTTTCTCTCTGGCTGCCCTTAAGATTTTTTCCTTCATTTCAACTTTGGTGAATCTGGCAATTATGTGTCTTGGAGTTGCTCTTCTCGAGGAGTATCTTTGTGGCATTCTCTGTATTTCCTGGATTTGAATGTTGGCCTGCCCTACTAGGTTGGGGAAGTTCTCCTGGATGATATCCTGAAGAGTGTTTTCCAACTTGGTTCCATTTTCCCCCTCACTTTCAGGCACCCCAATCAGACGTAGATTTGGTCTTTTTACATAATCCCATACTTCTTGCAGGCTTTGTTCATTTCTTTTTCTTCTTTTTTCTTTTGGTTTCTCTTCTCGCTTCATTTCATTCATTTGATCCTCAATCGCTGATACTCTTTCTTCCAGTTGATCGAGTCGGTTACTGAAGCTTGTGCATTTGTCACGTATTTCTCGTGTCATGGTTTTCATCTCTTTCATTTCGTTTAGGACCTTCTCTGCATTAATTACTCTAGCCATCAATTCTTCCACTTTTTTTTCAAGATTTTTAGTTTCTTTGCGCTGGGTACGTAATTCCTCCTTTAGCTCTGAGAAATTTGATGGACTGAAGCCTTCTTCTCTCATCTCGTCAAAGTCATTCTCCGTCCAGCTTTGATCCGTTGCTGGCAATGAGCTGCGCTCCTTTGCCGGGGGAGATGCGCTCTTATTTTTTGAATTTCCAGCTTTTCTGCCCTGCTTTTTCCCCATCTTTGTGGTTTTATCTGCCTCTGGTCTTTGATGATGGTGATGTACTGACGGGGTTTTGGTGTAGTTGTCCTTCCTGTTTGATAGTTTTCCTTCTAACAGGACCCTCAGCTGTAGGTCTGTTGGAGATTGCTTGAGGTCCACTCCAGACCCTGTTTGGCTGGGTATCAGCAGCAGAGGCTGCAGAAGATAGAATATTTCTGAACAGCGAGTGTACCTGTCTGATTCTTGCTTTGGAAGCTTCCTCTCAGGGGGGTACTCCACCCTGTGAGGTGTGGGGTGTCAGACTGCCCCTAGTGGGGGATGTCTCCCAGTTAGGCTACTCAGGGGTCAGGGACCCACTTAAGCAGGGAGTCTGTCCCTTCTCAGATCTCAACCTCCGTGTTGGGAGATCCACTGCTCTATTCAAAGCTGTCAGACAGAGTCGTTTGCGTCTGCAGACGTTTCTGTTCCGTTTGTTATTGTTTACTGTGCCCTGTCCCCAGAGGTGGAGTCTACAGAGACAGGCAGGTTTCCTTGAGCTGCTGTGAGCTCCACCCAGTTCGAGCTTCCCAGCAGCTTTGTTTACCTACTTAAGCCTCAGCAATGGCGGGCGCCCCTCCCCCAGCCTCGCTGCTGCCTTGCCGGTAGATCACAGACTGCTGTGCTAGCAATGAGGGAGGCTCCGTGGGTGTGGGACCCTCCCGGCCAGGTGTGGGATATGATCTCCTGGTGTGCCTGTTTGCTTAAGGCGCAGTATTGGGGTGGGAGTTACCCGATTTTCCAGGTGTTGTGTGTCTCAGTTCCCCTGGCTAGGAAAAGGGATTCCCTTCCCCCTTGCGCTTCCCAGGTGAGGCAATACCTCGCCCTGCTTCAGCTCTCGCTGGTCGGGCTGCAGCAGCTGACCAGCACCGATCGTCCGGCACTCCCCAGTGAGATGAACCCAGTACCTCAGTTGAAAATGCAGAAATCACCGGTCTTCTGTGTCGCTCGCGCTGGGAGTTGGAGACTGGAGCTGTTCCTATTCGGCCATCTTGCTCCGCCCCCGAGAGTTTATTTTCTCAAAAGCCTTGTACATGTGTCCCACTAGGTTCTTTCCTTCCTATTGACAAAGACTTATAGATGTCTGGAATTTTCTCCCAGGAAAATAGATATGAACCATACATGGAGATAAAACTAACACTAAAATGCAGTTTACATATTTTTAAAAAATAAATGTGCATTCCACATACTGCTAGTTTGATATTTCTAAAACTCTTTTGATATTTCTAAAACCCTTTTCTCCATTACTTACAAAATTGATTTGAACTATCTTTTCCATTTTTCTTCTCAATTTTATCCTGAAATCAAAAAGCCAAACTGCCCTCACATAAAAGGCAAGATACTTAGTTTACTTCTTTAGATTCCAGAATGCAAATAAAATGTCCAACAAAATACCATTTCTGGAACTGAATGAGTAATTTTGGTTTACTCAATGATTACACTTTAGGATAAAATTAAAATGCAGAAAGAAATGTTTCTCCCTCTTATCTTTCTAAAATTTTAAGTCCTGAGTAGAAATGAAAATAAAACAAAAAGCCTCATGTCAAAGTTAAGCAAAGACTGAAGAAAGCAGAAGTCTCCTATTATATAGAGCAAGTCTCAGGTAGAAAACATCTATCCAAAGCCATGCACAAAAGAGTTCTCCAGTTTCCTTATTTGACGTTTCTAGTATCTCTTTTCCTGGTTGTCACCAAAGTTACTGAATATATAATTGGTTCTTAGAGGGAAAATATATGTTAGACAGAGTGTCTAGAGATGCAACTCTAGTGAGAAGCAATCTCCTTCTTTTATCCAGCAAACATTTACTGAGCATTTGATAAGTGTCCAGTACTATATTAGGAATAAAGAAAAAATAAGAAATAAAATAAAGTTCCTATCCTCAGGAAGTTTGCTGCAGGGAGGAAGAGAAACTAAAAATCACAATATAGTGTGATAAATGTTATGATATACTAACAAGCTGTTTAGCAAGACAAAGAAAGGGATCATATACAGATTTGGAGGGTGGAATCAAGGAAGGCTTCCTTAAAAAAAAAAAAAAAAAAAAAAGGAGGATAGTTTCCAAGACAAGAAAACAAACAGGATGTATACAACAGTATACACATTCAGTAAGCTGAAAACAGTTCCCTAAATCTGAAGTACATTGTGAATATGGAGGAATAGACAGACACAAAATTAGAGATAAGCAAAGGTGAGATCATTAACGGCCTTGTGTGCCAAACTAAGAAGTTTGAACTTTATCCAGTAGATTATGTGGAGCCATTGAAAGATGTTAAACTAGTAAGTGGCAAGCAAGATCTACCTTTTAGAATAAATATTTTGACAATATAAAGAATAAAACAAGAAGAAAAAGGCTATGTAAAGGAAACCTAATCAAGTTACTACCATAGTAATAAAAGGCACGAAGTTATTAGGGCTTGAACTGATGTGCTGGCAATAAAGATGGAGAAGAGATCCTTTAAAAGACAGATTTAGGGGTTAAAAATAACTATATATGGTGGCACAGCACGGGGCAGCACAGGGTCACCATGGCAGAGCTACAGCAGCTGCAGGTGCAGGAGGTGGCAGACTCCATGGTGAAGAGTCTGGAGAAAGAGAACATTCAGAAAATGCAAGGTCTCATGGTTCGGTGCAGCACCAGCTGTTGTGAAGACAGCCAGGCCTCCCTGCAGCAGGTGCACCAGTGCATCAAGCGCTGCCATGTGCCTCTGGCTCAAGCCCAGGCTTTGGTCATCAGTGAGTTGGAGAAGTTCCAGGACCGCCTGGCCCGGTGCACCATGCAATGCAATAACACATCCAAAGATTCAATAGATGCAGGAGTAAGGAGCTTCAGGTGAAGCAGCAGCTGGACGGTTGTGTGACCAAGTGTGTGGATGACCACATGCACCTCATCCCAACTACGACCAAGAAGATGAAGGAAGCTCTCTTAGCCATTGGGAAATAAAAATCTTTGCCAGTAGCCATCGGGGCTGAGGGCAAGAACATATTTTTTATAAGGAATTGGGAACTTTAGTCTTTTAAGCAAAGTTTATGAATGAAGAAAGTAAGGATGGCCACAAGTGTAAGGCATATGTCACTTGCCTCTAGACACTGGTTCTTTTATGTTTCAGTCCTAAAAAGTGAAATGGAAAAAAGTGGTCAGAGATATTACAGGAGAGTTTTAGAGCTTATATTTCCTGTGGCCAGCGCTTGTCCTGGCAGTAAGGATCTTCCCTGTAATAAGTCAGAGTCCTCCGAGGCACCAGACTCTTCTTACTACACAGGTACCAACAGGCTGGCAGGTTAGAGTTGGTGGAGTTTGAGGAGAGATATTTTCTCTTTGTTGCCAACATCCTGTTTGCCAGAAGTGTCACCACACCATTTTCCATAAGCTGTGAAACAAAATCCATGAGGTCACTCACTTAGAAGGGAAAAAAGTTTTCTGGGTCTTTGTTTTCTTGGTTTTGTTTAATTTATACAAGGGCATACAAGTTGATTTTAAGATGTGGAATTGGTAGGGAGACTAGATAAGAACTTCGAAAGGGTCCTTGTGGATCCCCATTTCTGGTCATCAAGATGTGGATGTACATTTCTTAAAATTATTACATGCTGCATCTTTCAGCCTGGAGACTGTGCAAAAACATGAGAGGCGACGACACACTAATTATTGGGAAGCATAATTACTGGCTGATGGACCCTGAGGCTGTGTGTAGCAAAATGAAAGGACAATCTTGCAGTAACACTTTCCCCTTGGAAGAGAAAGGGGTTTGACTGTGATATATATTGGTATCTAGGAATGAACAGTAAAAGAGGAGCAGTTGGCTACTTGATTACAAAAGAGTTATGAAGTACTGGATTTGGAAAAACCTGGATTTTATAGAACAGATAGAATGAAAGCCTAAACCTAGCATTGCGTATTTAGCCTCCTGAATTAACAGAGCCCAACTGAGACAAACCCCTGGCAACAGGAAATTCAAGGAAAAAAAAGTAAGCAACTTGGGCTAGGATGAGCTGACTCCTTTAAAGCAAAGGAGAGGCAGCCCCCATTACCAAATGCCATTTCTGCCTGCGGCTGTTGCAACACAGTGTTCCTAACCCAGCATGGCACCTTACTGTTTTGATATCAACCTCACTGTATTTTCACCAACTTATTACTTGAAATGATAATATAGCCTGTCCATTTACTGTTTCCAGACTGTGATATATTTTCCTAGTGGTTTGGTTTCAAAAATAAATAAGGTTTAATTTTCTGCCCCCACCCCCCAAAAAATACATACATACATACATATAACATATATATATGTGTGTGTGTGTGTGTGTGTGTGTGTGTGTTAAATGACTGGATATAAGGATAAGGAAAAAAGAGGAGTCAAAGACAATTCCCAAGTTAAAATTTGTAAGTGGTGTCAATCACTCAGATAGGGAGGGAATACAAAAACAGGTACAAGTTTGAGAAAAGATGAGGTTCTAATGAGTTCACTTGGATACAGGAAGGGGAGCATCACACACCGGGGCCTATTGTGGGGAGGGGTAAGGGGAAGGGATAGCATTAGGAGATATACCTAATGTAAATGACAAGTTAATGGGTGCAGCACACCAACATGGCACATGTATACATATGTAACAAACCTGCACATTGTGCACATGTACCCTAGAACTTAACGTATAATAAAATATATATATTTTTTTAAAAAAAAAAAAAAAAAAAAAAAAAGAAGTTAGAAGAAACAAAAAAAGAAAGAAAGATGAGGTTCTCACTTTACAACAAGTTGAGTTTAGGACACTTGGAATTGAGGAAAGAGGTCTGGACTAGCTGGTAGTTCACCCACTAACTGAACAAAAAACAACAAATATTTTAAAACACAGCAAAAAACAAATTAGAATCTTACTGGGACTCTTTACTTCACATTATATTTAAATTTCATGAACACATCATCTATATGCTAAAAATTCCTAGTGGTAAAACTATTATTCTGAGAGAATGGACCACCACACTGTTCTGATTGGAAAAAGGATAGACACGGGATGAGGACATTGAGGAGTTTGTTGTCATTTGAAGAGAGTTTAAAACTTCCTTTTGAAAGAGTCAAAGATATTAGAAGGTCATTGCTTTAAGTAGCCCCTTTATTTACATCTGTCAGTACAGTAAGAGATTAGTTAACTTGTACTGGGGAGAAAATCTGCTAGAATATAGAATGGGAGCAAGCTGCTTCATAAATTACTGATGCTAAGCTGTCTGACTCTAAGATTTACAGTGTTTTAGAAAATTTAATGTATATCAGGTATGAGCTAATAAGAAATTTCTTCGTTAAACTTAGCTTTTTAAGATTTTTGCCTTTTTTAAAGAATTATCCTCTTTAAGAATTAATGTATAATATGTTCAGATGTTTTGACAAGAATTCTACTTTTATTTTAAAAATAACTGTGTTGAAAGTTAGCAGTTTTTATCTGGGTCTTGGCTTCAAGCACTTATATACTGTCATTCAGATTACTGACCATATAACCAAAGTACTGTGTAGCTAATTATAGGTTATTATAACTGAAAATAAAGTACTTTCCCCCCAAAACATTCATTTAATGGCTGAAACTGTAAATAGTAATATATAAAAGATATTGTTATAGATTCCTAGAGCTAATTCCTAGTTTTCAGCCCCAAACTCCCATGTAATTCTTTCAAAATACACAAAACAAAATTGGTTTTGTTACTTTACAAAATTAAACTGAATATTTACTATTAAAAACCCAGAGGCAATATTTTAACATCATCTCCTTTTTTAAAAATTCATTTAAAATACAAGCTCACAAAAGTCAAAAGTGGTTAGGATCTAGATTAGATAACATTTTGAAAGGATGTTAAAGATGAATAAAATATTAATGCATATATATACACACACATTTATATGCATATAATACATATACACACGTATATATATGTATCTTCATTTTAATCATAAAATAATCCCTAAAAAGATGTGTACATGAATCAAATTATAATAAAATAAGTTAAATGTACTAATGATACTTGTTTTTAAATATAATTCCACATCCATCTGCTTAATGAAGTACAGAGACATCAGCTAACTTTGTAAATTAAGATAGTCAGCTTTAAGATTTGCTTTAGAGTGTGGTATGCCTATATATGCAAATCTTCTTTGAGGTCATTTCAACAATTTTATCGTTAAGAGTACGGGATTCATATTATTTCAAATGTGGTAAGTTGAACAAAATCAATACTGAACGACATACCTTTCAGATAAATTAAGGCTTTGGTGAAGAGGTTCTAATTTTTGACATGTCTCTAGGCTGTCAACAGATGTCGAAGGCAATGAGTCTGATTGCACCTTGTTGGCATCACATAAATTAGCATCGTTTCTAGGTAGGGTCTTTCTGAATTTTCGTCCTAAATCCGTCCATAGGACATTCGTCAACATAACTTTGAGTTGCCTGTTATACACATAAATAATTAGTATATATGGTACTACATATTGTAGAATACATGAATTCATCACAAACTAATATCTCCAGAAATTCTAAATTTCAGTTCTTCAAGTAACTATAGTAAATACCCTAAGAAAAAAGAAAAAATGCCCAACTATTATGAAAGATACCTTAAAAAGTAAAGTCTATTTCACTTAAGTTGAGATTTTCTTCAGAATTCTGTCAAGTGTACTACAACTATCATTACACATGTACAGCTGCTAGACTCCTGGCAATGCATTCATGTTTATTAACAATGTTAGTGGAAGGACAGTGTTCATTTGCAGATCTCATCACAGATGCAACCACTGTTTGCACTAAAAATGTGTTTTTGTTTTAGCATTTGTTGATTCAGAAAACATTATTAAAACTAAGGGTGCACTACTGCATCATTCACATTCTTAAGCTTATAGAGTCTTAAGATACAGATTTAATTTTACCTTATTTCTAAAATAGGTCAACTTATAACATTTACCTTACTGTACCTATACAAATTAAAAAAAGAAAAAAAGACTGATAAATGCAAGCAGTTCCAGCAACAGTTTTGCTCATCATGTTTTACCCATCTTCTCATTCAATACATTTTTATGCTGAATACTTGAATAACTACGTTTAGTTCTGGAATTCCAAAAACTGTGGAATATAGTTTCTGCAGTGGTGTGAACAGGCTACAAATGCACTTAAAACAATGTTAAGTGAGGAATGGCTGAAAGTACTGTGAAATGTTTAATCAGAAGAGTGTCTATTTTAGTACCTATGAAACAGTTTTAGGCATTTTTTGTTTGTTTGCTTAACGAACACAAGAATATTAAGAAACAGCAATATGTTCATGTATTTTCAAGATAAAACAGGAACTCTCAAAAAAAAAAAAAACCACTTGTTTTCAGCAGCCACTTGAGTGTATATCCCCAGACCATCTAGCAGGAAGAGGGTAAAGTCTCCAGCGTACTTCCACAGAACATACTGAAAACTCCAAACATGTTGCACAAAAAAAAAAAAGAAAAAACACCAACATGGCACATGTATACATATGTAACAAACCTGCACGTTGTGCACATGTACCCTAGAACTTAAAGTATAATAAAAAAAAATAAAAAAATAAAAAACTAAATAAAAAATGAAAAATAAATAAATAAATAAAAGTTAAGCTATTAGTTTAAAAATTATTTAAAAATAAATGAGTGACATCTCTATGGATCAATAATAATTCATTCTACAAACACTTACTGAACATCTTCCAGCAAAACAACTATGCTAGTAGAATCTGGAGTTTCTGCTACAAACAAAATAGGTGAGTTTTTGCCTTCATGGGGTGTGCATTACAGAGAAGAATAAACCAATTCATTATTTAATTAGAATTATAATATGTGCTATGAAGAAGAAATACAGATGTTGCATTTCTTCTGAGACAAGTTTCTGAGAATATGACCTTGAAGCTGAAGTCTCAAAGAAGGACAGGCACTATCCAAAGGAAACAAGTAAAAAATGGAGAAAGGTCCAAAAAACAGGACAAAATGAAAATGAGTAAAGCTTCTTCAAAGAAATTAAAGGACTTACCTGACTCATGTATTCAGAATAAAGAGGCAATGTGTCTAAGAATGGGCAGTTAGGCAGGACTTAGCAAACTATATTAAGGATCTGAGACTTTATGTCAACAACAACAGAAATTCACTAGTCTTAATTAGGAAACAGTGAGATCAGAGCTACATTTTTAAAAGATCATTTTGATGTTTATGAAGAATAAAATGGAAGGACTAGGAATAAGAGAGAATAAAAATTAATTTACGGAGATAATGATGACTTTATCAGAGGTAGTTTAGTAGAATGGTGGGAGCAGAAACCAGAATACGGTGGGCTCAATAAAGGGAAAGGAGCAAAGGAGAAATATGGTTGTGAAAGTGAAAAATAAGACAAGACCTGAAAATAGACGTGAGAAGCAGGAAAGGGTTTTTAGTCAGTTATTGGTTGATTAGCTAGTTTAAGATAGGAAATTTTTGTGTAAGTTTAAATGCTTATGGGAAGCACGTAAGGGTTGAAGACACAGAAGGCAGGATAATTAACACAGTAAGTTTCCTAAGAAATTGCGTAAGTGCTAATATTTATTGAACATGTACTATATACCAGGCACTGTGCTAAGCATTTTATAACAATTTATTTCATTTAATCCTCACAACCACTCCATGAGGGGCTTAAAAATTATTCTTCTCGTGCAGTTGAGAAAACCAAGATAGACTGATTAATATCTAAGTAAACAAGTGAGTATTGAAAATGGGATCCAGAACCATACACTCTCAAATTTCTTGCCAGCCCTCTTAACTGCTTCACACTACACTGGTTTATGATAGGAGAAGAGGCATTCCTTTCATCCCTCCAAGGAGAAGGAACCAAGACCTCTTAAAAGCGATAGGAAAGATAAAGGATCATAGGTTTGAAAAAAGTTTTCAAATAATCATTGTAGAGAGGGGGAACACAAGCTTACTAAAGAAACGCAGTAAGGCTGTCTTACAGTTAAGACATCCCTGTGAGATTAACACATTCATAATGCCACAAATATCCTTTTTTTCCGCAGACAGATAATTGAGTTCACAGATGATTATTAATTGCAAAGAGGAAAAGGTGTCTTTACAATGAACAGATCTGGCAGGCACCGTCTTATGCAAGTGATCAAACATAGGACTACTAAGAGTGAAACAACCAGAAATTATGTATCCTGATAGGTGCAATAAGAAGTACATGATATCAGGTATGAAATATTCCTGCCAAAAATGTAACCTGGCCCTAATCATAAGGGTAAGCCCAGAAAAATAATAAAAATATAGACTATGAGGCATTCTACAGAACAACTGGTCTGGACTCCTCAAAACTCAATGTCATGGTTAAAAGGAAAAGGGCAGAGCAGATGGGAACTCTTCTAGATTAAGAGACTAATGGGGTATAATAACCAAATACAATGCATGAACCTGAATTTGATTCTATTAGGTAGGTACAAAAGTAACTGCGGTTTTTGGCCAAATAGATTTAAAAATAAATAAATAAAAGACATTTTGGGAACACTCAGGAAATTCTGATTGTGGATTTTATAGCAGATGATGATATGAAATTACTGTTAATTTTCTTGATAGTATATTATAATTTTTATGTAAGAGAATGTCATTGTTCTTAGGAAAACCAAGCTGAAGTATCTGAAGATAAAACACCATGATGCCTGCAACTTACTCTCAAATGGTTCCCCCAAAAATGTATGTATACGTGTATGTATACATGTACATATGTGATGCCCATCATCTATATACACGCATAAAAAGAGACCGAGAGATGGCAAACGTGCCAAAATGTTTAAAGACTATTAGTCTATTATTTATAAGTTTTACAACTGTACATTTTAAAATTCTAAATGACCAAATAAAAATGCAAACAAAACTTTAAGGAAATTTATTTTAAGGATAAAATGTAATTAAGTCTAATGGAAAAACTATATGACTTAGGTATTTGCTAAATTATTGGGGAAATTATTATCTCCATGGTAATTTTAATAATTTCAAATATGAGACTATTCAATGTTGGGAAAAAGTCATTTTTCTATTCATTCAGACCAAATAAGTATTTACGTTGGAAAACAACAAATCATTGGTAATTTTATTGATTATTCTAATAGTGAGTCTCTAAATGAGAAGGACAATTTGGCTTCTCCACGAAAATACTTATTTCATGTTTGACTTTATTATAATTTGTCTGACTAAAAATATCTGGCAACAGAAGTCAGTAATCTTTTTCCCCCAAACTAATAAGGTGAAAAAATTCTAAACATCTGCAACATTTAAGTGTCATAAGATTTTTCTGTATACCAGAAGAGAAACTTAAGAGTAAAGAGCAACATTCAAACCAGGCAAAATAAAACCTAAATTTAGTATTTAGGGATATATACTTAGCTAACAATACTATCTAAGAAAAATAAGAAAGTAATTACTTTGAAAGTTAGGGGAGTGGTTCTCATTAAAGCAGGGGTCCCCAGCCCCCAGGCTGCCTTGTACCAATCTGTGGCCTGTTAGGAACTGGGCCACACAGCAGGAGGTGAACAGTGGGTGAGCGAGCATTACCGCCTGAGCTCTGCCTCCTGTCAGATCAGCAGCAGCATTAGATTCACATAGGAGCACGAACCCTATTGTGAACTTCACATGCAAGGGATCTAACTTGTGCACTCCTTATGAGAATCTAAAGCCTGATGATCTGAGGTGGAAGAGTTTCATGCCTAAACCACTCCCCACAACACCCACCCACCCCCACTCTCAACCCCATCCATGGAAAAACTGTCTTCCACGAAACCAGTCCCTGGTGCCAAAAAAGGTTGGGGACTGCTGCTTTAAAGGGTTATCATTTTCAGGGGTTGAGAACTTCTGAGGCAGTTTTCTGTTTTGTTCCTCAGTGGTGGTTAAAATCTACCTTGTTAAAAATACATTAAATTTAATGAATGATTCATTGAACTGTTTAACTTTCAGTATTTTTTTGTTAGTTACATTATATTTCACAGTACAAATGAAAAGTAAAAGGCAGCTAAACAGAGAACTCCACCTAACCCAACAATCTATACACTTAGGTAGGCTGGTTCCTGTTACTTGCCGAGGCTTTTTAGAACCATCCAATTATCTATTTACAAAATGTCCCTTTGAAAGCTCCAAACCATTATACTAACACTCACTTAATTTTTTATGAGGGGAAATGATCATGATCCATATACTCAGATTCTTTAAAAAATAGCATTCCTAAAAAATAAGAAACATACTGTATCTTTTCAGTTTTACATATGAGAAATTTTATAATTGTAGGAAGACCCAACATAATCACAGCAGAAAATAAAATAACGTTTTTTGCCTATTAATAAAAAAAAACACTGATTTTCCAGAAAACCTCAATTTTTAAAAATTTTTCAACAAAAGTAATTTATCAATGAATACATAAACATGACTTAATTATAAAGCTTGGCCAAATAAATTCAGATATCAGAGAAAAGAATCCTCCCTCAGACTTAGAGTCCTACATTTTGATTCTAGAAAATAAACTAACAATTGGGATGAAGGCATTGTTTTCATTAATTTGTCATAATTTTATTTAGAGTATTTCTTGTCCTTCAAAAAAAATGGAGAAAACATTTGGACACTTCACCAAAAAAACGCACAAATGGCCAACATGCATACAAAAAGACGTTCAATATTATGAATCTTATCTTCCTAGTCTTTAAAAAAAAAGTTTTAAAGAGGAGGAAGGAGCAAAAGAAATTCAACAGATATTCTAGAGAAGATTCTTTAAAGTCCAATAAAGCACATGAAAAAATGTTCAACATCATCAGTCATCAAGGAAATGCAATTAAAACCACAAACGGATACTACTACACCTCCATTAGAAAGGATGATCATAAAGAGGCTGACCATATAAGTGTTGGCAGGGGTGTGGAGAAAATGAAACCCTCCTACATGGCTAGTGGTGGGAATGTAATATGGCACAATCACTTACAGCAGTCTGACAGTTTCTTACGAAGTTAGGAATGCACCTACCATATGACCCAGCAATCCAACTCCTAGGTATTGACCCAAAAGAAATGAAAACAGGCTCCCAACACAATGGCTGACTAGACAGGTGGAATAGCTACCACCCAGGGACCAAGACGATGAGTGCACTCCTAATAGATCTTCAGAGGGAAGGCACAGAGACTGGATGGAGGGAAGACACAGAAGCCAGGCTGAAGGTGGGAACCTTGCACAGGGCTACCATGTACCAGGACTCATTCATAGCCCCCAGTGACTCTGGGGGGCAATGGGTGAGTTGAACTGGCAAGGAGCAATCCACTCTCCTGAAGGGTCTCCAGAATCCCAGCAGGAGGAGACCCCTCAACCACCACGGACACTTGAGTTGACAGGGAGAGCTGCTTAGAGAAGTGGTAGGAGCAGCACACCAGCTGATGTGGAGCCTAGAAGGTTTGGTGCAGGAGAGTCTGTAGCAGAGGATGGCCAGTGAAGGCCATCACCCTAGGCTCGACTTGCTCCCATAAGAGACTTGAGCCCTAGGGGAACTGCTGGACCTGAACTCTGCAGGGTTGTCTTGCCTATCAAACAAGGCCAGTCTGACCTGACCATCCTTGGTCTGTGGCCACTCCCAGGGCTGCAGTCTGGTGGAGTCTGCTTGCAGGGCAGCACTGGATGCCCTGGGGTCCTGTATCATAGCTCCTGCACTGGAGGACCTGCCTAACAGGGAGAGAGCTCCAGTGGGGTGGCCCCCAAAACCATGCACAAGCCTGCCACTCCCTCCACACACTGCAGCTTCCCCTGGGCCCATGGCAACCCCCCCTCCTCCACCCCGCACATTGCTTTGCTGATGTAGATGTGTGCAGCAAGGTTTTGCTTTCCTTGCCCCAGCAGCATGTGACTATGCATGCACCCTGCCCTGCCACTGTGGGAGTGCAGTCCATCCCCCTCTCCCCACTGACCACCATTGCAGTGCAAGCCATGGCGAGCACAGAGCCAGCCAACCTTGCCCCTGGAAGTACCTCACCCTTGCACCAACACTGCCAGGAAGTGAAGCCAGGCACAAAGAACAGCACACCTTCCCCCACCCTGAGCAACCATCCCTGCCTACAGCACACAGAGAAAGCACAAAGACCTGTACCCACCAGCACCACCACACCAGTGCCAACACCACCAACAGCACAACCACCCACACAGTCACCAGCAGGGATTCCTGCTACCCCGCCAGCCACATTGCCTCTGCCACTGTGGTGAACACTCACATGAAGGCAGGCACCCTGGCACCCACTAGCACCCTGCCATAGCCAACGGACATGCACAAGGCCACACTGTGTGATATGGTTTGGCTGTGCCCCCACCCAAATCTCATCTTCCCACATGTTGTGGGAGGGACCTAGTGGGAGTTCATTGAATCATAAGGGCAGTTTCCTCATACTGTTCTCATGGAAGTGAATACATCTCACAAGATCTAATGGTTTTATAAAGGGAAACCCCTTTCACTTGGTTTTCGTTCCCTCTTGTCTACCACCATGTAAGACGTTCCTTTCACCTTCTGCCATAATTGTGAGTCCCTGCAAAGCCACATGGAACTGTGAGTCCATTAAACCTCTTTTTCTTTATAAATTAGAGTCAAGGGTATGCCTTTATCAGCAGCCTAAGAACACACTAATACACTGCCACTGCTGCTGGCACATGCAAATGAGGATACATCCAGCTGCCACTGCACTACAAAATGCTTTGGCTGACACCACCCATTGGAGAGTAGTGACCAGCAGTCCAGGAGCACCTCAGCCCCCTAGAACAGTGGATTCCTAACCTTGAGGTACCAAAGAACAAAGTTGGGGTCTGATACAAGTCCCACAGAGTTGAAGCACACAGTCCAGGAGGAGTTGGGAGCTGAGTGGTGGTACCCTAAAATCTTCCAGAAACAAAGCCAGTTGGCTGACTCCACCTTATACCACAATCAAACCCTCAAGGTCATCAAATAAGATAAAAGAAAAACACTCTACCCAAAGGTTAGCAAATTCAAAGACTGAAGGAACATGAGCCCACAAAGATGAGAAAGAACCAGCAAAAGAACACTGACAACTCAAAAAGCCCGAGTGCCTTCTTTCTTCCAAAGAACCGAACCATCTCTCCAGCAAGGGTTCTGAACTAGGCTGAGATAGCTGAAATGACAGAATAGAATTCAGAATATGCGTAGGAATGACGATCATTGAGATGCAAGAGTATGTTGAAAACCAATCCAAGGAAGCTAAGAATCACAATAAAACACTGCAGGAGCTGACAGACAAAATAGTCAGTACACAAAGAAACCAATCAACCTGATACAGCTGAAAAATATACAAGAATTTCATAATGCAATCACAAGTATTAACAGCAGAATAGACCAAGTGGAGCAAAGAATCTCAGTGCCTGAAGACTGACTTTCTGAAATAAGACAGAAATAAGACAGTCGGACAAAAATAGAGAAAAAAGAATAGAAAGAAACAAAACCTCCGAGAAATAAGGGATTATGTAAAGAGACTAAATCTACAACTCACTAGTGTACCTGAAAGAGATGGAGAGATGGTAACCAACATGGAAAACATATTTCTGAATATCGTCCATGAGAACCTCCCCAACCTAATCAGAGAGGCCAACATTCCCCAACCTATCATTAATGGGTTCTGTCACCCATGAGAACTTCCCCAACCTAGCTAGAGAGGCCTAGCAGAGAACCCGAGTAAGATATTTCACAAGAAGATCATCCCAAAGACACATAATCATAGGATTCTACAAGGTCAAAATGAAAGAAAAAATGTTACAGGCAGCTAAAAAGTTCAGGTCACCTACAAAGGGAAGCCCATCAGACTAACAGCAGACATCTCAGCAGAAACCATAAAAGCCAGAACAGGTTAGGGAACAGTATTCAATGTTCTTAAAGAAAATAAATTCCAACCCAAAATTTGATATGCAGCCAAACTAAGCTTCATAAGTGAAGGAGAAATAAGATATATATATATACATTTTTTTTTTTTTTTTTGAGATAGTCTCACTCTGTCGCCCAGGCTGGAGTGCAGTGGCGCCATCTTGGCTCACTGCAACCTCTGCCTCCCGGGCTCAAGTGATTCTCCTGCCTCAGCCTCCTGAGTAGCTGGGATTACAGGCACCTGCCACCATGCCCAGCTAATTTTTTCATTTTCAGTAGGGACAGGGTTTCACCATGTTGGCCAGGCTGATCTTGAACGTCAGACCTCAAGTGATCCTCCCACCTCAGCCTCCCAAAGTGCTGGGATTACAGACGTAAGCGACGGCATCCGGCCTGAGAAGATTCTTTTCAGACAAGCAAAAGCCGAGGAAAATGGTTACCATGCAACCTGCCTTGGAAGAGCTCCTGAAAGAAGCACTAAATATGGAAAGGAAACAACGTTACCAGCCACTAGGAAAACACACTGCAGTACACAGACCAGTGACACTATAAAAGAACTACAGAAACAAGTCTGCATAATAACTAGCTAACATCCCCAACTCATTCTATGAGGCCAGTATCATTCTGATACAAAAACTTGGCAGAGACAAAATGAAAAATTTAAGGCCAATATCCTTTATGAATATCAACGCAAAAGTCTTCAACAAAATACAGGCAAATCAAATCCAGCAGCATATCAAAAAGCATATCAAAAAGCAGGCTTTATACCTGGGAATGAAAGGGTGGTTCAACATATGCAAATCAGAAATTTGAGGCCAGGTGCAGTTGCTCACACCTGTAGTCTTAGCACTTTGGGAGACCAAGGCAAGAGGACTGCCTGAGCTCAGGGGTTTGAGACTAGCCTGGGCAACATGGCAAAACCCCATCTCTACTAAAAATACAAGAAATTAACCGGGAGTGGTGGTGCACACCTGTAGTCTCAACTACTCGAGAAGCTAAAGCACGAGAATTGCTTAAACCCGGGAGGTGGCGGTTGCAGCAATCCCAGATAGCACCACTGAACTCCAGGCTGGGTGACAGAGCAAGACTCTGTCTCAAAAAAAAAAAAAAAAATTGATTCATCACATATACAGAACTAAAGACAAAAACCACATAATTACTTAAATACATGCAACATTGAATTTCTGTGGGACCTGGCAAAATGCACCTCTGATTTCATTCAGGTACAATGCATCAGCACAGAATTTCCTTTTTCTTTTTCTTTTCTTTTGAAGAAAATAATATCAAATAAATTTTTTTATTTTTATTATTGTACTTTAAGGTCTGGGGTACATGTGCACAACATGCAGGTTTGTTACATAGGTATACATGTGCCATGGTGGTTTGCTGCACTCATGCACTCGTCATTTACATTAGGTATTTCTCCTAATGCTATCCCTCCCCCGGTCCCCACCCCACAACAAGTCCTGGTGTGTGATGTTCCCTGCCCTGTGTCCATGTGTTCTCATTGTTCGACCCCCACTAATGAGTAAGAACATGCAGTGTTTGGTTTTCTCTTCCTGTGTTACTTTTGTGAGAATGATGGTTTCCAGTTTCATCCATGCTCTGGCAAAGGACATGAAATCATCCTTTTTTATGGCTGCATAGTATTGCATGGTGTATATGTGCCACATTTTCTTTATCCAGTCTATCACTGATGTGCATTTGGGTTGGTTCCAAGTCTTTGCTATTGTGAATAGTGCTGCAATAAACATACATGTGCATGTGTCTTTATAGTAGAATGATTTATAACCCTTTGAGTATATACCTAGTAATGGGACTGCTAGGTCAAATGGCATTTCTAGTTCTACATCCTTAAGGAATCACCACACTATTTCCACAATGGTTGAACTAATTTACACTCCCACCAACAGTGTAAAAGTGTTCCTATTTCTCCACATCCTCTCCAGCATCTGTTGTTTCCTGACTTTTTAATGATCGCCATTCTAACCGGCGTGAGATGGTATCTCATTGTGGTTTTAATTTGCATTTCTCAAATGACCAGTGATGATGAGCATTTTTTTTCAGAAGTTTGTTGGCTGCATAAATGTCTTCTCTTGAGAAGTGTCTTTTCATACCCTTTGCCCACCTTTTGATGGTGTTCTTTTTTTTTCTTGTAAATTTGTTTAAGTTCTTGGTAGATTCTGGGTATTAGCCCTTTGTCAGATGGATAGATTGCAAAAATTTTCTCCCATTCCATAGGTTGCCTGTTCATTCTTCTGATAGTTTCTTTTGCCGTGCAAAAACTCTTTAGTTTAATTAGATCCCATTTGTCTATTTTGGCTTTTGTTGCCATTGCTTTTGGTGTTTTAGTCATGAAATCTTTGCCCATGCCTATGTACTGAATGGTACTGCCTAGGTTTTCTTCCAGGGTTTTTATAATATTAGGTCTTACATTTAAGTCTTTAATCCATCTTGAGATAATTTTTGTATAAGGTGTAAGGAAGGAGTCCAGTTTCAGCTCTCGGCATATGGCTAGCCAGTTTACCCAACACCATTTATTAAATAGGGAATCCTTTCCCCGTTGCTTTTGCCAGGTTTGTCGAAGATCAGATGGTTGTAGATGTGTGGTGTTATTTCTGAGGTCTCTGTTCTGTTCCATTGGTCTATATCTCTGTTTTGGTACCAGTACCATGATGCTTTGGTTACTGTAGCCTTGCAGTATAGTTTGAAGTCAGGTAGCATGATGCCTCCAGCTTTGTTCTTTTTGCTTAGGATAGTCTTGGCAATGTGGGCTCTTTTTCGGTTCCATATGAACTTTAAAGTAATTTTTTTCCAATTCTGTGAAGAAAGTGAGTGGTAGCTTGATGGAGATAGCACTGAATCTATAACTTTGGGCAGTATGGCCATTTTCACAATATTGATTCTTCCTACCCATGGGCATGGAATGTTTTTCCATTTGTTTGTGTCCTCTTTTATTTCCTGGAGCAGTGGTTTGTAGTTCTCCTTGAAGAGATCCTTCACATCCTGCGTAAGTTGGATTCCTAGGTATTTTATTCTCTTTGTAGCAATTATGAACTGGAGTTCACTCATGATTTGGCTCTCTGTTTGTCTGTTATTGGTGTAGAGGAATGCTTGTGATTTTTGCACACTGATTTTGTATCCTGAGACTTTGCTGAAGTTGCTTATCAGATTAAGGAGATTTGGGGCTGAGACGATGGGGTTTCCTAAACATACAATCATGTCATCTGCACGCAAAGACAATTTGACTTCCTCTTTTCCTATCTGACTATCCTTTATTTCTTTCTCTTGCCTGACTGCCCTGGCCAGAACCTCCAATACTATGCTGAATAGGAGTGGTGAGAGAGGGCATCGTTGTCTTGTGCTGGTTTTCAAAGGGAATGCTTCCAGCTTTTGCCGATTCAGTATGATATTGGCTGTGGCTTTGTCATAAATAGCTCTTATTATTTTGAGACACGTTCCATCAATGCCTAGTTTATTGAGAGTTTTTAGCATGAAGGGCTGTTGAATTTGTCAAAGGCCTTTTCTGCATCTATTGAGATGATCATGTGGTTTTTGTCGTTGGTTCTGTTTATGTGATGGATTACATTTATTGATTTGTATATGTTGAACCAGCCTTGCATCCCAGGGATGAAGCAGACTTGATTATGGTGGATAAGCTTTTTGATGTGCTGCTGGATTCGGTTTGCCCATGTTTTATTGAGGATTTTCACGTTGATTTCATCAGAGATATTGGCCTAAAATTTTTTTTTTCTGTTGTGCTTCTGCCAGGTTTTGGTATCAGGATGATACTGGACTCATAAAATGAGTTAAGGAGATTTCCCTCTTTTTCTGTTGATTGGAATAGTTTCAGAAGGAATGGTGCCAGCTCCTCTTTGTATTATCTCTGATAGAATTCAGCTGTGAATCCATCTGGTCCTAGACTTTTTTGGTTGTCAGGCTATTAGTTATCACCTCAATTTCAGGGACTGTTATTGGTCTATTCAGAGATTCAATTTCTTCCTGGTTTAGTCTTGGGAGGTATATTTGTCCAGGAATTTATTCATTTCTTCTAGATTTTTTAGTTTATTTGCATAGAGTTGTTTATAGTATTTTCTGATGGTAGTTTGTATTCCTGTGGGATCAGTGGTAATATACCCTTTCTCATTTTTTATTGCATCTATTTGATTCTTCTCTCTTTTCCTCTTTATTAGTCTGGCTAGCAATCTGTCTATTTTGTTGATCTTTTCAAAAAACCAGCTCCTAGATTCACTGATTTTTTTTGAAGAGTTTTTTCTATCTCTATCTCTTTCAGTTCTGCTCTGATCTATTTCTTGCCTTCTGCTAACTTTTGAATTTGTTTGCTCTTGCTTCTCTAGTTCTTTTAATTGTGATGCTATGGTGTCAATTTTAGATTTTTCCTCCTTTCTCTTATAGGCATTTAGTGCTATAAATTTCCCTCTACACACTGCTTTAAATGTGTCCCAGAGATTCTGGTATGTTGTGTCTTTGTTCCCATTGGTTTCAAAGAACATCTTTATTTCTGCCTTCATTCCGTTATTTACCCAGTAGTCATTCAGGAGCAGGTTGTTCAGTTTCCATGTAGTTGTGAGGTTTGAGTGAGTTTCTTAATCCTGAGTTCTAATTTGATTGCACTGTGGTCTGAGAGTTTGTTGTGATTTCCGTTCTTTTACATTTGCTGAGGAGTGTTTTACTTCCAATTATGTGGTCAATTTTGGAATAGATGTGATGTGGTGCTGAAAAGAATGTATATTCTGTTGATTTGGGGTGGAGAGTTCTGTAGATGTCTATTAAGTCTGCTTGGTCCAGAGTTGAGTTCAAGTCCTGGATATTCTTGTTAATTGTTTGTCTCATTGATCTGTCTATACTGACAGTGGGGTGTTAAACTCTCCCACTATTATTGTTTGGGAGTCTATGTCTCTTTGTAGGTCTCTAAGAACTTGCTTTATGAATCTGTGTGCTCCTGTAGTGGGTGCATATATATTTAGGATAGTTAGCTCTTCTCGTTGCATTGATCCCTTTACCATTATGTAATGCCCTTCTTTGGTTTTTTGGATCTTGGTTGGTTTAAAGTCTGTTTTATCAGAGACTAGGATTGCAATCCCTGCTTTTTTTGTTTGTTTGTTTTTGTTTTCCATTTGTCTGGTAGATCTTCCTCCATCACTTGAGGTCAAGAGATCGAGACCATCCTGGCCAACATGGTGAAACCCTGTCTCTACTAAAAATACAAAAATTAGCTGGGTGTGGTGTCGTGGGTCTGTAGTACTAGCTACTCAGGAGGCTGAGGGAGGAGAATCACTTGAACCCAGGAGGCAGAGGTTGCAGTGAGCCGAGATTGCGCCACTGTACTCCAGCCTGGTGGACAGAGCAAGACTCTGTCCCCCCCAAAAAAAAAAATCATCATCCCTGAAGTCTGCCTTGGACTCTGCCTTTCCAGTACATGCATTTGTTACTTGACAACTGGTCAAATACTAAGGAAAGCAGTTTTTGAAAGAAAAGGAGTTATCTTATTCTTTGAAATTAAAAGGGGATTTTGTCTTGCACCTTAGGTACCAGCATGGCCACAGCAGGGCAGAGCACCAAGGAAGCTCTTGGGGTTGCTAATTCTAGAACGTGACCCTATGATGGCACTTTTGGCCTGATCTGAAGCAGAGGGGAGCTCACTGCCCTAAAGGTTAAGTCCCAGGCCAGGCAGCATTCACAACAAGCCAACTAAAGAGACCTTGGGCCTTAAGGGAACATCATAGGTAGTCTGGCAGTACTCCTTGTGGCCTGGGGTAGCAATGGCTATGGAGTGAGGCTCTTCTGCTTTTGGGAAACGGAGGGAAGAGTGGGGAGGATTGCTTCTTGTCATTTGAGTGCCAGCTCAGCTGCAATACAACAGAACACCAGTGGACTTCTAAGGTTTTTGACTCTAGTCCCTGACTCCCAGACAGCACTTCTGGACTCACCAAGGGCTTGGGATATCTTGCCATCCTGAAGGAAAGGACTTGGACCTGGCTGGCTTTGTCACTTGCTGATCATAGAGCCCTGGACCCTTAAGCAAACACAGGCAGTAGCCAGGGAGTAGCGACAGCAGGCCTTGGGCGAGACCCAGGCTGTGCTGGCTTCAGGTCTGACCCAGTACAGTCACAATGCTGGTGGCCACAGGGGTGCTTAGGTCACTCCACCCCCAGCTTTAGGTGACTTAGAATAGAGACCGTATGTTTGGGAGAAAGTAAGGGAAAAGAACAAGGGTCTCTGCCTGGTAATCCAGAGAATTCTCCCAGTTCTTGTACAAGACTATCAAGACAGTACCTCTATGAGTCTGTAAGAATCACAGCATTACTGGGTTGGGGTGCACCCTAAAGCTTAGAGCATAACACCCAGCTCTTTTCCAATATCTGAAAAGCCTTCCCAAAAAGGATGGCTACAAATAAGCATAGATAGAGAAGCCTACAATAAAAACCCAACTCTTCAATGCCCAGACAATGAAGAACATATACTAGCATCAGCATCACCAAGGAAAATAATCACTGGAAGGAACAAAACTCAGTGGTAATAATAAGTACACAGAAAAACAAAGAATGTCATAACACTGTAACTGTGGTGTGTAAACTACTCTTATCCTACATAGAAAGACTATATGATAAACCAACCAAAAATAATAACTATAATAACTTTTCAAGACAGTCAATACAATACAGATATAAATAGAAACAAAAAAAAAGTTAAAAAGCAGGGGGACAAAATTAAGGCATAGAGTTTTTATTAAGTTTCATTTTGCTTGTTGTTTATGCAAAAAGTGTTATCATCAGGTTAACATAAAGGGTAATAAGATAGTATTTGCAAGCCTTATGGCAACCTCAAACCAAAAAACATACAATAGATATGCAAAAAATAAAAAGCAATAAACCAAATCATATTACCAGAGAAAATCAGTTTCACTAGAGGAAGACAGGAAGGAAAGAAAAGGAAAAAAAAAAAAAAAAAAAGAAAGAGAAGACCACAAAACAATCAGAAAACAACAAAATGGCAGGAAATAAGTTCTTACTTATCAATACTAACATTGAATATAAATGCACTAAACTCTCCAACTTAAAAACATATAGACTGGCTGAACGGATGAAAACCCATTCATCTGCTGCCTACAAGAAACACGCTTCACCTGTAAAGACACACATAAACTAAAAATAAAGGGATAGAAAAATGTACTCCATGCCAATGAAAACCAAAAAAGAACAGGAGTCACTACACTTCTATGAGACAAAACAGATCTCAAGACAAAAATGATAAGAAGAGACAAATGGGTCACTATATAATGATAAAGAGGTCAATGCAGCAAGAGAATATAACAATTTAAAATATATAGGCACCCAACCCTGGAACACCCCGATATACCAAGGAAATAATATTAGAGCTAAAGTGAGAGATAGACCCCAATAAAATAATAGCTGGAGACTTCAGCACCCCACTTTCAGCACTGGACAGATCTTCCAGACAGAAAATCAACAAAGAAGCATCAGACTTAATCTGCACTATAGACCAAATGGATCTAATACATATTTACAGACCATTTCATCCAAGAGCTGCAGAATACACATTCTTTTTCCTCAGTACATAGATCATTCTTAAGGATAGACCATCTGCTAGGTCAATAAACGGGTCTTAAAACTTTCCAAAAAACTGAAATAATATCAAGCATCTTCTCTGATCACAATGGAAAATTAGAAATTAATAACAAGAGGAATTATAGATACTATACAAATATATGGAAATAAAACTCTATGTTCCTGAATGGCCAATGGGCCAATGAAGACATTAAGAAAGAAAACTGAAAAATTTCTTGAAACAAATGATATTGGAAACACAATATAGCAAAACATATAGGATACAGCACAAGTAATATTCAGAGGAAAGTTTATAGCTTTAAGTGCATACATCAAAAAAGAGAGAAAACTTTATTAAATAAACAATCTAATGATACCTCTTATAAAACTAAAATAGCAAGAGCAAACCAAACCCAAAATTAGAAGAGAAAAAATAAAGACAGAAAAAACAAATGAAATTGAAATTTTAAAAATACAAAAGATTAATGAAACAAAAAGTTTTTTTTTTTCAAAAGTTAAAACAAAATTGACTAATCTTTAGCCAACCTAAGGAAAAAAAAAGAAAATACGAATAAATAAAATCAGAAATTAAAAAGGAGGCATTACAACTGATACTACAGAAATTCAGAGGATCATTAGTGGTTACAATGAGCAACTATATGCCAATAAATTGGAAAATCTAGAAGAAATGGACAAATCCCTGGATACATACAATCTAACAAAACTAAACCAAGAAGAAATCCAAAATCTGAACAGACCAATAATAAGCAATGAGATCAAAGCTGTAATTAAAAGAAGTCTCCCAGTAAAGGAAAGCCAATGGGTTCACTGCTAAACTCTACCAAACATTTAAATAAGAACAAATGCCAATCCTACTCAAACTATTCCAAAAAGGAGAGGAGGAGGGAATACTTCCAAACTCATTCTACATGTCCAGTATTACCCTGACACCAAAACCAAACAAAGAAACATCAAAAAAAAGAAAACTACAGGCCAGTATCTCTGATGAATATTGATGCAAAAATACTCAACAAAATAGCAGCAATCCAAATTCAACAATACATTAGAAAGATAATTCATCATAACAATGTGGGATTTATCCCTATGATGCAAAGATGGTTCAATATACAAAAACCAATCAACATAATTCACCATATCAACAGAATGAAGGATAAAAATCATATGGTCATTTCTGTTGATGCTGAAAAAGCATTTGATAAAATTCAATAGTCCTTCATAATAAAAAAAAAAACTGGGAATAAAAGGAACATGCCTCACATAATAAAAGCCATATATGACAGACCCACAGCTAGTATACTAAATAGAGAAAAAACTGAAAGCCTTCTCCCTAAGATCTGGAACACAACAAGGATGTCTACTGTCATCACTGTTATTTAACATAGTATTGGAAGTTCTAGCTAGAGCAATTAGGTAACAGAAAGACATAAAGGACATCCAAATTGGAAAGGAAGAAATCAAATTATTCATTTGCTGATGATATGATCCAATGTTTGGAAAAACCTACAGACGCCACGAAAAAACTATTAGAAGTAATAAACAAATTCAGTAAAGTTGCAGGATACAAAATCAACATACAAAAAAATCAGTAGCATTTCTATATGCCACCAGTGAAAAACATGAAAAAAATTTAAAAAGTAATCTCACTTACAATAATAGCCACACATAAAATTACCTAGGAATTAACCAAAGAAGGGAAATATCTCTATAATAACTATAAAACAATTATTAAGAAATATGACAAGAACACCAAAAACTGGAAAATTACTCCATGTTCATGGATTCAAAGAATCAATATTGTGAAAATCTCCATGCCACCCAAAGCAATCTACAGATTAAATGCAATCCCCATCAAAACACCAGTGACATTCTTCACAGAAATAGAAAAAATAATCCTAAAATTTACATGGAATCACAAAAGATCCAGAATAGGCAAAGTTATCCTAAGTACAAAGAACACAACTGGAGGAATCACATTACCTGACTTCATATTATACTACGGAGCTATACTAACCAAAACAGCACGGAAATGCCATAAAAACAAACACACAGACCAATGGAACAAAACAGAGAACCCAGAAACAAACCCATACACCTACAGTGAACTCATTTTTGACACAGGTGCCAAGAACATACACTGAAGGAAAGACACCTCTTCATCAAGTGATCCCGGGAAAACTGAATATTGATAGGCAAAAGAATAAACTAGACCCCTATCTCTCAACATATACAAAAAACAAATCAAAATGGATTGAAGACTGAAATCTGAAACCTCAAACTATGAAACTACTACAAGAAAACACTGGGGAAAATCTCCAGGACATTGGTCTGGGCTAATATTTCTTCAGCAATACCCAACAAGCACAGACAACAAAAGTAAAACTTGATAAATAGGATCACATCAACTTAAAAAGCTTCTGTACATGAAAGGGTACAACCAACAAAGTAAAGAGACAACCCACAGAATGTGAGAAAATATTTGCAAACTACCCATCTGACAAGGTATCAATAACCAGAATATATAAGGAGTCCAAACAACCCTATGGGAAAAAATCTAATAATGCGATCAAAAATAGGCAAAAGATTGGAATAGATATTTTTCCAAAAAAAGATATACAAATGACAAACAGGCATATGAAAAGGTGTTCAACATCATTGATCATTAGAGAAATGCAAATCAAAACTACAATGAGATATCATCTCACCCCAGTTAAAATGGCTTATAGCCAAAAAAACAGGCAATAACAAATGCTCGCGAGGATGTGGAGAAAAGGGAACGCTTACACAGTTTAGGTGGGAATGTAAATTAATATAACCACTATGGAAAACAGGTTGGAGGTTCCTCAAAAGCTGAAAATTGAACTACCCTATGATCCAGCCATCCCACTGCTGGTATACACCAAAAAAGGAAATTAGTAGATTTGGAAGTGATCTCAGTGCCAATTAACAGATGAATGGATAAATAAAATGTAGCACATATATACAATGGAGTATATTCAGTCATACAAGAAAATGAGATTCAATCATGTGCAACAACATAGATGGGATTGGAGATCATTGGGTTAAGTGAAACAAGAAAGACAAACATCACGTGTTCTCACTTATTTGTGGGATCTAAAAATCAAAACAATTGAATTCATGGACCTAGAGAGTAGAAAGATGGTTACCAGAGGCTGGGAAGAGAACTAGGGGACTGAGGGGCAGGTGGGGACAGTTAATGGCTATAATAAAAATAGAAAGAATGAATAAAACCTACTATTGATAGTATAATAGAGTAATATAGTCAATATTACTTAATAATATATTTTTAAATACCTTAAAGAATGTAATTGGATTGTTTGTAACTCAAAGGATAAATGCTTGAGGGGATGGATACCCCATTCTCCATGATGTGCTTATTTCACATTGCCTGCCTATATATCAAAACATCTCATGTAGCCCATAAATACATACACCCACTATGTACCCACAAAAAAATTTTTTAATGATTTTAAATTTCTAAAAAAGGAATAAAAAATAAAATAGCCACATGGTAGCATGTGCCTGTAGTCCTAGCTACTTGGGAGGCTGAGGTGGGAGGCCTTGAGCCCAGGAGGTTGAGGCTACAGTGAGCTATGTGATCATGCCGGTGCACTCCAGCCTGGGCAACACAGCAAGACCCAGTCTCAAAAAAAGAAAAAAATATCCTAAAGCTCAACAATAAAAAACCAAATAAAACAATTTAAAAATAAGCATAGGGCTTGTGTAGCCATTTCTCCAAAGAAGATATATGAATCTCTAATAAATACATAAAAAGATGCTTTGTATCATTTATAAATAGGAAATGCAATTAAGACTACAATGAAATACCACTTCATACCATTAGGATGGCTACTATAAATTAAAAAAAAAAAAAAAAAACAAAGTAACAAGTGTTGATGTGGATGTGAAGAAACTGGAAACTAGCCAGCAAGAACACAAAATGAGGTACGGCCATTGAGGAAAATAATACAGCAGTTGCTCAAGAAATTAAAAATATAATTACTATAAGATCAAGCAATTCCACTTCTGGATATACACCCAAAAGAATTAAAAACAGGGAGCTGAGATATTTGTATACCCACGTTAACAATCACTAAAATATTAAAGTAAACCAAGTGCCCACAGATGAATAAATATAGAAACAAAATGCGGCATATAAATACAATGGAAAATTATTCACCTTTCAAAAGGAAGAAAATCTGGCATATTCTACAACATGAATGAACCTTGAGGACATTAAGCTAAGTGAAATTAGCCAGTCACAAAAAGACAAATACTATATGAGGTGCTTTAAATAGTTAAAATCATCAAACAAACAGTAAACTGGTGGTCATAAGGGGAATGGGGCGGAGGGAGAAATGGGAATTTATTTTTTTAATGGGTTTCAGTTTTACAAGCTGGAAAGTACTGTGGAGATTGATGATGGTGATGGCTGCACATTATTAATTTATTTAACAACATTAAACTGTACAATTAAAAATGATTCAGATGGTAAAATTTATGTTAAGTGTATTTTATTACAATAAAAAACTTCAGAGTCTTAAAAATCATTTAGTACACTTGACAAAAAGCATACAAAATTATATTTAAAATAGGCATATGTTCTTCTATGTAAATTACACATCAATAAAGTTGGTTTCAACGAATGAGTAAATAGAAAACTTGAATTGTCCTATAAGTGCATGATCAGATGGCTTCACTGATGAATTCAACTGAACATTTAAAAAAGAATGAATATCAATTCCCCGAAAAACTCTTCCAGAAAGTAATGAAGGAGAGAAAGTTTTCCAACTCATTCTATAATGACAGTATTAGCCTGATACCAAAACCAGAAAAAGACAGACAGTACAAGAAAAAAAAACCATGTATGAATCTCCCTCTTGTATACAAACATAAACATTCTCAAGAAAACTGAATCCAGTAACATATTAAGAGTATTATAAATCAGATCAAGGAGATTTATCCCAGGAATGCAAAGTTACTTTAATATATAAATATGAATTTATCCAATAAATTTGATTAGTAAAATAAAGAACATAAATTACAGTATGAGAATGCAGGAAATTCAAACACACAAACATTATTTTGAAAGCCATTACCAAATTAAGAAGAGAAAGGAAATTCTCCAACATGATAAAGTACATCTATGGAGGCCTGCCCAGCTCATCACCACCATCAGCACCCACACCCACCATCCAGGTGCCTAAAGACAAGTGTGACCTGCCTACTCCAAACAGCGCACAAGCATGTCATCCCAGAACTAAACAGTAACACTTCATTTGCTGCCACCAGTGCTTACACGTACAGTACAGGGCCTGAGACAAGCCCATGCTCATGCCGTCCAGAAGCATGAGTACTGGCCAGGCCCACTCATTGCTGCCAGTGCCCAACAGCACCAATAACTTGAAAAACAGCTGCCACCACCCACCACTATGGCTACAGCCAACACCCATGCACCCCACCTAGGGACCCAAGGAAGGACAGGTGCACCCTGTCCCCTCCAAACAGTATCCGCAGGCACTGTCCCAGGAAGAAAGAACAGGCCCACCCAATCTGCTGCCACCAGTACCTGCCCGCATAATACCGTGCCTAAAGACAGGGCTTCCCTGTCCACTGCCACTACCACAGCCCACACACACTGTCAAGAGGCCTAAGTACTAGCCCACCCCACTCACCATTGCCAATGCCCAAGTACACCATCCAGTGACCTGAGAACCCACCCATTGTTTCCTGCCACCTACCTCAGCCACAGCCGGCACCAAACATGCCGGGACCAGGGACCCGAGAACTGACCTGCCTGGACCCTAACCACCACCCTAACCCATGTTACCACCAGGAATCCCAAGAACTGGCACAAACGGCTCATCCCGACCATGACTGGTGCTCATACATGCCACCCAGGGGTCCAAGGACTAGCAAGCCTGGTGTACCTGTCCCCAGTAAAGCCTTGTCACAGTCTCCATTAGAAACCACAGATTTACTTCCTGCTGATGAGTCTGAAAATTTTTAAAATAAATATATAAATTGCAGGTTAAGACAACAAGGACCCTGCAGACACCAATATCACTGATTATGACCAAAGAAATAACAGGGAGACTACACCACCGCATCCACTCAGAATACAAACATCACAGATACATCTACAGGAAAAAGTCTCTACCAAATGAAGTTAATCCATAAAGCTGAAAGTAACAACTGTTAACACCAGATGCATGGATATCAACATAAGAATACAAGAAACATGACAAAGCAAGAAAGCATGACATCTCTTAAAAAATACAATAATTCTCCAGTAACATAACACAGAAAAACACATGTATGAAATGCCTGAAAACAAACTCAAAATAATTATCTAAGGCAGCAATCCCCAACTTTTTGGCACCAGGCACCAGTTTCAGGGAAGACAATTTTTCCACAGACCAGGGGATGGCAGGGGAGTATGGATTGTTTCAGGACGAGACCGTTCCATCTCAGATCATCAGGCATGAGATTCTCACAAGGAACATGCAACCTAGGTCCCTTGCATGCACAATTCAAAATAGGGTTCATGCTCCTGTCAGAATCTAATGCTCCCACAAATCTGACAAGAGGTGGAGCTCAGGCAGTAATGTTCACTCACCTGCCACTCACGCCCTGGCTCTGTGGCCTGGTTCCTAACAGGCCACGGACCAGTACCAGTCCATGGCCCCAAGGGTTGGGGATCCCAATCTAAGGAAACTCAGCAAGTTACAAGAGAACACAGAAAAACAATACAAAAAAAAATCAGAAAAGAAATTCAGGATATAAATGAGAAATCAACAAAGAGATAGGTATCATTAAAACAAACCAAACAAAAATCCTGGAATAGAAGAGTTCAATTAATGAAATAAAAAACACAATTAAGAACTTCAACAACAGACTAAGCAGAAGAAAAAAATGTCTTTTTGAAGACATGTCTTTTGAAATAAACCAGTCAGACAAAAAAAAAAAGAATTAATAAAGCCAACAAGACACATGCTACATTATAAAAAGACCAAATATTCAAATTTCAGTTGTTTCAGAGGAGGAGAGATTGGCAAAGACATAGAAAACCTATTTAACAAAATAATAGCTAAAATTTCCCAACTCTTATGAGAGATATACACATCAAGATACAGTAAGTTCAAATTTTACCAAATAGATTCAATCCAAAAAGGTAAGCTCAAATATTACCAAATGGATTCAATCCAAGACACTATACTTCTCCCAGACATTATGCTCAAACTGCCTAAAATTAAAGCCAAAGATAGAAATCTAAAAATAGCAAGAGAAGAGCATCAAGTCACATATAAAGGGAATCTCCATCAGACTAACTAAATTTCTCAACAAAAACTTTATAGGCCAGGAGAGAATAGGATGATATGTTCAAAGTGCTGAAATAAACAGCTACCAGCCAAGAACGGTATATTCAGCAAAGCTATCCTTCAGAAATGAAGAGGAAATAAAGTCTTTCTCAGGCAAACAAAAACAGATAATTTATAACCGCTTTACTGATGCTATGAAAAATGCTTGAGTCTAGATGCAAAAAGACAGTATCTACCATCATGAAAACACACAAAAGTATAAAACTAACTGAAAGAGCAGGCACAAATGAGAGAGAGGAATCAATCATTATCACTACAGAAAACCACCAAGTCATAAAAGTAAACAATAAAGAAAGGAACAAATGATATACAAAACAATGAGAAAGCTAACAAAATGTCTTTACACTACCAATAATAACCTTAAATGTAAAGGTTTAATTTAAATGTAATGTACTGTAATGTAATTTAAATGTAAATGGTTTAAATTCTCCAATTTAAAGACGTAAACAGGCTAAGTGGATTTAAAAAACCAAGACCAAACTATATTCTTCCTAGAAAAAAATTCTCTTCACCTATATAGACACACATAAACTGAAAGTGAAGGGATTAAAAAAATATATATCACACAAATGAAAACAAAACATATGCATTAGTAGCTATATATACTTATGTCAGACAAAACAGACATTCAGTCAAAAAAACTTACAAAGAAACAGAAAGGTCATCGTATACTGATACAAGCATAAATTCAGAAAGAACATAAAGATTCTGAATACATACACCCAACATCAAAGCACACAAAAATATAAAGTACGTATTATTAGAGTTAAAAAAGAAAACAGACCTCAATACAATAATAGTTTGGAAAGTCAACATCCTCTTATATGGTTTGGGTCTGTGTCCCCACCCAAATCTCATGTCGTATTGTAACCCCCAGCGTTGGAAGAGGGGCCTTATGGGAGGTGATTGGATCATGGGGGACAATTTCCCCCTTGATGTTCTCCTAACAGTGAGTGAGTTCTAACGAAATCTGGTTATTTATAAAAGTGTAGTGCCTCCCCCTTCATTCTCTGTTTCTCCCGCTCCAGCCATGTACAATGCACTAACTTCCTCCTCACCTTCTGCCATGACTGTAAGTTTCCTGAGGCTTCCCCAGAAGCAGAAGCCTGGACAGCTAGCAAAACCATGAGCCAATTAAACCTGCTTTCTTTATAAATTATGCAGTCTCAGGTAGTTCTTTATAGCAATGTGAGAATGGACTAACACACTCTCTTTGAACACTAAACAGATCATCTAGACAGAAAATCAACAAAGAAAAATCAGGTTTAATTTGCACTATAGACCTAATAGACCTAACAGACATTTACAAAACATTTCATCCAAGAGCTGCAGAATACACATTTTTTCACCAGTGCAAGAAACATTCTCCAGGACAGATCATATGATAGGACACAAAACGAATCTCAATAACTTTTTAAAAACTGAAATCATATAAAGTATCTCCTCAGACCACATTGGAATAAAACTAAAAATCAAGTAACAAGTGGAACGCTGGAAACTGTACAAACCCCTGGAAATTACACAACGTGCTCCACAGCCATTAGGTCTGAAGAAATTAAAAGAAAAAAAATTTGTTTTACTTCCTGAAAGAAATGAAAACAGAAACACAACATACCAAATCTATGGACAAGCAAAAGCAGTGTTGAGAGAGAAATGCATAGCAATAAATGCTTGTATCAAAAAGTAGAAAGATTTCAAATAAAAAGTGGTTACAATGAACCTCAATGGACTAGAAAAGCAAGAATGAACATAACAAGAATTAGTAGGAGGAAAGAAATCGTAAAGATCAGAGTAGAAATAAACAAAATGAAGACTTAAAAAAAGATCAAACATAAAGTTGGCATTTTGAAAAAATAAAACTGATACACCACGAGCTAGACCAACCAAGAAAAAAAGAAAGACCCCAACAAGATTGAAAACAAAAAGTGAGACATAAAAATTGATACCATAGAAATACAAAGGATCATTAGACACTACTATTAATATGAACAACTATGTGCTTAAAAATTGGAAATCCAAGAGGAAATGAATGAAGAGACCAATTCCAGGCCCAATGGCTCATCCCTGTAATACCATACTCTGGGAAACCAAGGAAGGAGGATTGCTTGAGACCAGGTGTTCAAGACCAACCTGGGCAACACAATGAGACCCCATCTCTATAAATTCAAAGCATTGGCCAAGCGTGGTGGCATGCACCAGTAGTCCCAGAGACTTGGAGGCTGAGGAATGAGGATCACTTAAGCCCAGGAGGTCAAGACCACAATGAGTTATGACCATGCCACTGCACCCCACCCCAGGCAACAGAACAAGATCCTGTCTCAAAAACATAAATAAATACAAATCTAAAAATAGAAAACAATTCCATTCATAATAGCTTCAGAAATAAGAAAGTATTTAGGAATAAATTTAACAAAAAAAGGCAAAGACACACTGAAAACTACAAAACACTATTGAAAAAAATTATAAAGGACATAAATGGAAAGACATCCCATGTTTATTAATCTGAAGACAATATTGTTAAAATGGCAATATTCCCCAATTTAGTCTACAGATTCAATACAATCTCTGTCAAAATCCTTGCTGGTTTTTTATTTAAAATGACAAGCTGATTGTAAAATTCAACTGAAAATGCAAGAAACCCAGAACGGCTCCAAAAAATATTGAAAAAAAATAAAGTTGTAAGACCCACACTTCCCAATTTCAAAACTTACTACAAAGCTGCAATAGCACATGGCAGTACCAGCATACGGACAGACATATGGAACAATGGAAGCAAACTGAGAATCCAGAAATAAACACTAACACTTACTATCAACTGATACTTCACAAAGATTCCAAGACAATTCAAAGGAAAATAATGAAGAGACACCATTGTCTTTTCAACAAATGGTGCTGGGACAAATGAATATCCAAAGGCAAAAATATTAATTAGGGTGCCTATTTCATTCCATACCTAAAAATTAACTTAAAATGGATCAAAGACCTAAATCTAAGAGCTAAAACTATAAAACTCTTAGAAGAAAACACAGGAGTAAAGGATCACAACCTTGGATTAGGCAATGGTTTCTTAGATATGACACCAAAAGCACAGAGACAAAAGAAAAATAGATAAATGTGACTTCATCAAAACTTAAAATCTTTTATGTTTTGAAGGACACCATCAAGAGAGTGAGAAACTTGCCAAAAGTATCAGATAAAATATATGAAAATCATATACCTGATAAGGGACTTGTACCCAGAAAATATTTTTTAACTCTTACAACAAAAAGATAATCCAATTTTAAAATGGGCAAAGGATCTGAGTAGACAATTCTCAAAAAGACATACAAATGACCAATTAGCACATGAAAAGACAATCGACATCATTTAGTTATCAGGAAATGGCAATCAAAACCACAATGAGGTACCACTTCACACTCACTAGGATGAAAGATGGAAGGAAACAAAAGAAAAGAAAAGAAAAAAGAAAGAGGAAAGAAAGATGGAAGGTGATAACTGCTGGTGAGGATGCAGAAAAACATGAATCCCTCATACATTGCTGGTGGGAATGTAAAATTGTACAGTCATTTTGAAAAAAGTTCAGCAGTTGCTCAAAAAGTTAAACAATATTAATGCATGACACAGCAATTCTAATCCTAGTTATCTGTTTAAGATAAATGAAAACATATATGTCTTAGGACGGGCACAGTGGCTCATGCCTATAATCCCAGCACTTTGGGAGGCCAAGGTGGGCAGATCACTTGAGCTCAAGAGTTCAAGACCAGCCTAGGCAACATAGCAAAACCTCATCTCTACAAAAAACACAATTAGCCAAGCATGATGATGCATGCCTGTAGTCCCAACTACTTGGTGGGCTGAGGCAGGAGGATCGCTTGAGCCTGGGAGGTCGAGGCTGCAGTGAGCTGTTTTCCACCACTGCACCACTGGGCAAAGTGTTTTCCACCACTGTACCACTGGGCAACAAAGTGAGACTCCATCTCAAGAGAAAAAAAAGAAAAAGAAAAAAGAAAACATGCGTCTACACAAACACCTGCAAACACTTGTACAGGAATGTTTATGACAACATTACTCATAATAGCTAAGAAGTGGAAACAACATAAAAATCCAACTGGTGAATAAACACAATGTGGTGTAAAAAGAAATGAAATACTTACATATGCTACAATATTAACAAACCTCAAAAATATTATGCTCGGTGAAAGCCAGATGAAAAAGAACAAACATATTGTATGATTCTGTCTATATGAAATGTCCAAAAAATCAAATCTTATAAGGTTAGTGGTTGCTTACAGTTGTAGGTGAGAATATAAAATGGTTGCAAAAGAGCAGTTTCTTTTGGAGCACGATGGGATGTTCTAAAACCATCACCAGACTGTAGTGATGGCTCACAATTCTGTAAATACACTAAAAATTATTTAATTATTGAATTAAAATGGGTGAATTTTATTATATGTAAATTATATCACAATAAAACTTAATTTTTAAAAAAGCACTAAGAAGTATTATAATCTTTAAAGTAAGATCAAACACAGGAGATAGAGTCAGCAGTTCCAAAGTAATACAAACATACGGAAACTTTTTCCCCCTCTCCAGGTGTATTTTTGTTGCTTTGACTTCCCTTCGCACAGCAGCAATTTATAAAATGTTTCAGATAGCCTAGAAGAATTCAATGTTATTAAAACAAAAATTTAAGTCTGTTAATACTGGACTAGGTTTCCTAGAGATGCATTAATAACATTCCTCTCCATTATAGTAAGAAGGCCTAAATTTCCTCAACTATGAGATAAGGCCAATGCTACTTACATCTCACAGACTTATAAAAATTAAATAAGACAGTTCAGGCTTAGCCTAATGCCTAACATATAATAAGTACTCAGTAGATATTAGCTGCCATAATTATAATAGAGGGTTTTCAGTTCCAATCTGATATTGCTCGTGTACTCTCATGACCGATACGCCAAATAATTAGTGGAGTAGGAAGAACAGCACAATTTGATTTAAAAAAAATTACACTACAAGAGAACTAAATCTGTAGGTACAAATTCTGTAAGCTCATTGATAGTGAAAATGAGATCAAGAGAGGAAAAAAGAATCCCATTAAAACAGAAAAACCAAACTGTTTCTCTTCTAAAAATAATATGCCCAAGAGAATTTTACAAAATCCTTGTGCTGTGAAGCAAATACATCATAATTTCCCACTCCTGTTGTTTTGAACGAAGTCACTTCCTAACTCTGCCTACTAACTTAACTGTCATAACCCAGTTTCATCTAAACAACTCATCATGTTCCATCTCACCTTAGTTTCCAGATATTCTAGATATCCTAACCATCCCATTTTACCTACCTTTTAGAAGCAGAACATTCAGAAAAAGGTTAAGAATCAAAAGCTCCAGAACTTTCAGTAGAGAAAAACTGAAGTATAGACAAGATGCCCCCTCCTAGCTTAAGACAACTAGGATTTGGAAATGACTCAGGTCCTTTCTACCACACATCAGAGATACATCTTTAAATTCTACTTTTTAATATTCATATACATCCCCCAGAAATAATTTATGAACATTTTAACATTGTGAACTTGAACTAATTATATATTAATATAATTAGTTATATATATAAAAGACACATATATGCGTCTTCAGTATAAAATTTTGAAATAACACAAAGCCCTCTAGATTTTAAAAGTTTGTCAAAAATCACATTCTATTATTCAAAAATTGGCTGAGTAAACTATACAACTAATTACACTAATGACTGTTGGCTACATCACTTTTATCAATTTAAAAATGTATCATTTTCCTTTGTCAGGATCATGTCAACCACACAGTTCTTTTTATTTATTAAAAAGATGGTGATTTGGTTCATTATTGTATTTTTAATTCAATGTCTACTGCTACTGAATTTTAAAAACTTTTAATCCTCTAACAATATCATTAAGTGTATATTAAATAGATGTTATAATGTTAATGCTGTGACCATGCCTAAAAATCACTAACTCTGGAAGAGAAGTCAGATGTCATAAATTCTATAAGGAAGGCCAAACAATTATCTTTTTATGCTAGGCTGACAATTTAGCAGAAAATACACTGAAAAAAAAATTAGTGATAATGCCAGAAAACTAAAAGGCAAAATTAAAGCAATATGTTACAAAGTTATTGACTGATATCCCAAAGAACCTGTGCCCACCACTTTACAAGCATTCTTATGGAAAAGTGAGATTTAAGTAAGTATTTTTTAATTTTTACTTTTATTAGTTTTTTGTAGAGATGGTGTTCCGCCATGTTGCCCAAGCTGTACTTGAACTCCTGCACTCAAGTGATCCACCTGCCTCGGTCTCCCAAAGTGCTGGGACTACAGGGGTGAGCCACCGTGCCCGGCCTGAATGATACAAGTTGTTTGTTTTTTGTTTTTTACTAGGCAAAGAACCTTATTCACCTTTGTTTCAAAGTTTATTCCCAGGCTTCTTCGGCTTAATTAGCTGCAAAGAATGAATTGTGTATAAGCAAAAACTGAAAAGAGCTGCAGTGTCCAAGGGGCTTGGGCTTAAATTAGAGATCTAGATTTTATCATATCCATAAACAAAAATTTCTTTAAAAGCGGTCATAATATAAAATAGCAGCTCCCAGTAACTTCAAGTTTTATCTTCAGAAGTTGATTCAATTCAGTTTGCCTCATTCTTGGAAGCCTCATCAAAATTCTCCACAAGATCTGGAACTTCATCATCATTATCCTCTCCAGTAGCAAGTGGTGCTTTTCCATCCACGGACTGTTTGGGCAGAGCTTCAGCCAGTCTCCTTAAACTAGTCAGACTGTCTGCACCAAGCTGGTTTAAGATGCTGTGTAGCATTTCTGTCAGCTGCTTTGTCTCAGCATGGCCTGTAACGGTGAAAGTGTTTGCTGCCAGAGATGCCTGAACTTTAGGGTTGTTAAAGTGGATCACCATTCCTTGGTTTGTAAACACATTCACCTCTTCAATACCAGAGATACTGTTTACCCCTAACTTCTTTAAGGACAGCTCAAGTTTTTTATCATCTGCTGTGGCTGTTCCATGAACCACTTTCTTCTTTCTACAAGCAGTTCCTCTCCCCGCAATGTGCATTTGTGCCTGCAGTTTGGCAAGTTTTTCCTGATTCATGATTGTTTCTTTCATCCTGTCAGAGCAGGTAAGGGGACATGCAGGGAACTAGGGTTGGTGCTCACAAGGTCTCAGGTGGGCCAGCTGAGATTAGGAACACACATGCAGGGATGCAAGACGGCAGCTAAAGGGGAATTAGATATGTTTTGAAGCATGCAAAGTCTTCAGGATATGTCTCCCATAAGATAAAACAACTTCGTATGTGCAAACCTTTCAGAAAATGTGGCTTGGCTTTATTAATTAAAAATTATCATTCCTTTACTTCTAGCATTCCATCTCTCAAACGAAGTATAATTTTTTTATGTAAATCTTTTTGGGAAACCAAGTCTGAATACTGAATGTGTGCTTGTTCTAAGGATGAAAGCATCATCATTGCATCAACAGACCTGCCTTATTCACCTTGACAAGTTATCCATGGTATGGTATGTCAAGAGGCTCATAAACTGCTATGGAGTTGCCAATATATGTTTATATTTCCTACACACAATTTACTTGAAAAGGGAGAATTAGACTAAGTAGTTTATAGAAGTACTTTGACATAAATTCAAGGACCCCACTGAGTCTTCTAAATTTGTGTGACTTTCCAATAATCATAATTTGCTATTCTCATTTTTTCATTCACTATGTTAAAAAGAAAATTCAATACTCTTTCTAAAATAACAACTTTCTAATCACTGATTTATGTCCAATTCTGAAATACTGTAAATTATTTCCAGTAACAACTGTAATTTGAATCCTCCAGATATTTAATTCCCCTATACAAATAATTTGTTAGCACTGTGACTATAGGACAATAGTTGCTAAACGGAGTATTTTTGGCTGGCCCAAGTACAGAGGTATTTACAACCAGTTGATTACAAGTTGCAGATGTCTTTGTTTCTGCTCCATTCCCACTGCTTCATTTGACTAGCCTTTAAAAAACAAAAAAGAAGAAATCGAGCACCCTTTCTCACTGCTGATCGCAAATAATGAGTCAATCATCATATGTATAACTCTTGCATTATCAGCAAAAGCTTATCAAGATGTTCCAAATGCACAAAAACAAGGGAGTTAAGATACTAACAATCGCAGAAAGTTAAGAGACTGAAAGAATCTTAGAGGCTACTGAATTCGAACCTTCTATTTTAAACATTGTGGTCATAATTGAGATACAACAAGCTAAAATAAATCATTTATGGTCACATTTTATAGGATAAGCCCATACTATGTCTCACACACACACACATATCTTACCTTTCTGGTGAAGACTTGGAAGCGACAGGACACCCTCGGATATGCTTTTTATTTTTATGGTCTAGAGAGATGACTTTATTCCTTAGGCTTCTTTTCCACTAGGAAAAAAATGAAATTTTAATAATAAACATATCAATATTCAAGAGGCATTTAAAATGTTCTTTTTTATTTGGAAATTTGTTATAAACAATCAAATACATAGTAGTTCAGAAAAAATAATAAGTGCAATCTATGGAATATCTGGCTCTCTTGCTAATGCAGAAATGTAAGTCCATCAAAAAATACTAGGAAGACATTTTAAAATACCAAGGTAATTTTAATCAAAAAAATCAATACTTTGAGATTCCAAAGCTTAAACAGCTATTAAAATCTGGAATGTATTTAAAGGAAGTAATGAAAATTATTACATAGAAGGTTAATGGACGGGCGTGGTGGCTCACGCCTGTAATCCCAGCACTTTGGGAGGCCTAGGTGGGTGGATCACCTGAGGTCGGGAGTTCAAGACCAGCCTGACGAACACGGAGAAACCCCGTCTCTACTAAAAATACAAAAATTAGCCAGGCATGGTGGCGCATGCCTGTAATCCCAGCTACTCAAGAGGCTGAGGCAGGAGAATCGCTTGAACCCGGGAGGCGGAGGATGCGGTGAGCTGAGATAGCGCCATTGTACTCCAGCCTGGGCAAAAAGAGCGCAACTCTGTCTCAAAAAAAAAAAGAAGGTTAAATAGGGCCTATGATTCTAAAGTAACTGCATTTATAACAATTGAAAGATATTAAAGTTAGTTACCTATGAACTGCCACATGGAAAATTTTAGGAAAGAGCTAAATAAATAAATAAATAAACCCAAATAAATGAAAAAGACATCCCCTAATCGAGGACTGAAAGACTTTACTAACTATATCAACTATTTTGGTTAGCAGTTGGGCATTACTCCCCAAAGTGACCTCCAGGTTCCATTCACTCCCTACCAAAATTCCAACAGCCTGTTTTGCAGAAATGGACGAACTGATCTGACGATTAATTGCGAGAGGCTCAGAAGAACCAAAATAATCTTGAAGAAGAAGAAAAAATTAGAGGACTCACATTTCAGTTTCAAAATTTACTATGACGCTATAGTAATCAAAACAATCTTGGCAAAGGGTAAACATACAGATTTATTGGACAGAATTGAAAGTCTAGAAATAAACCCATATAACTAGGACCAACAATTGATTTTCAACAAGGATGCCAAAAGCTTTCATGGGAGAAAAATAAACTTTCAACAAATAATTCTAGAACAACTAAACCGCCACACGCAAAAGTATGAACTTGGACCCTTGCCTCACACCATATTCAAAAATAGATTCAAATGGAGAGAAGACCTAAATATTATACAAGAGCTAAAATTATGAAGCTCTTAGAAAAAAACAGAGCAATACATTTTCATGACTTCTATTTGGCAATGATTTCACAGATATGACCAAAAAACCACAAGTGACAACAGAAAAATGATAAATTGGACATCAGCAAAATTTCAAACTTTTATTCATCAAAGAACACTACTGGAATAGTGAAAAGGCAACCAACCCACCAAATGGGAGGAAATACAGTATCCAGGCCAACCACAATGGCTCACACCTGTAATTCCAGCACTCTGGAAGGCCAAGGCAGGAAGATTGCTTGAGGCCAAGAGTTTCAGGCCAGCCTGGGCAACACAGCAAGACCCCATCTCTTAAAAGAAAAAAGGTAGCGTTCAAAATTTAAAAAAAAAAAAAAAAAACTCTTACAATTCAGTAAGATAAAGACAAAAATATTTTAATGGGCAAAGAATGTGAATAGATATTTCTCCAAAAAAAACTACACAAATGACAAAAAGCACATTAGAAGACACTCAATGTCATTAGTCATTAGGAAATGCAAATCCAAACCAAAGTGAAAGATCTCCACAATGAAAACCATAAAACATTGATGAAAGAAACTAGAGAACGCCAAAACAATGGAAAGATATTCCACGGTCATGGTTTGAATCAATATTGTTTATCTCCTTCGAGAACAAAAAAGGAAAAATGAAAAAAGAATCAATGCTGTCGAAATGTCATTGTTAAAATGTCCACACTAAATGAAGAAATTTATAGATTCACCAAAATCCCTATAAAAAATATAAATAACATTCTTCCCAGAAGAAGGAAAAATACCCCTAAAGTTTATATCAAAACACACAAAAAAAATGCAAGTCAAAACCACAATGACATATCATTTCGTACCCACTAGGATGAGGAATGAAAGGAAGAGAGAAGGAAAAGGAAGTAAAAGAGCAAGAAAGAGAGAAAAAAAATAAGTGTTGGTGAGTATATAAAGAACCTGGAACCTTCATACATTGCTAGTGGGAATGTAAATGGTACAGCTACTGTAAGAAAAAAAAAAACAAAACAGTATTGCAGTTCCTCAATAACTTAAACATAAAATTACCACATGACACAGAAATTCCCATCCTAGGTATAAAACAAAAGAATGGAAAACAGGTTTTCGAACAGATACTTGTATGTTCATAGAAGCATTATTCAATAATAGCAAAAAAGGTGGAAACAATACAAACAGATGAACAGATAAACAAATGTGATATATCCATATAATGGAATATTATTAGACCATAAAAAGAACTAAAGTACTACCACATACTATGACATGGATGAACTTTGAAAGCATTTGTGCTAAGTGAAAGAAGCCATAGACACAAAAGATCATATACTGCGTGATTCTGTTTTTGTGAAATATCTAGAACAGGAAAATCCAGGCAACAGAAAACAAAGCAGTAATTTCCAGGGGCTGAGAAGCTGGGGGAATAAAGAGATAAAATAAGAAGTGAATGCTTAATGGTTAAAGAGTTTCCATTTGGAGTGATGAAAAAGTTCTGAAACTAGACAAAGTGGTTGCACAACACTGTGAGTGAACTAAATGCCACTAAATTGAATGCAATTAATAGCTAATATGGTAAATTTTGTTACATGTGTTTTGTCACAACAATAACAAAAAAGTGAAAGGAAAGGAAAGGAAGGGAAGGGAAGGGGAGGGGAGGGGAGGGGAGGGGAGGGGAGGGGATAGGGAAGGGAAGGGAAAGAAAGGAAAGGAAAGGACTAAGAATAAAGAGACTGGGTGCAGTGGCTCACATCTATAATCCCAGCACTTTGGGAGGCCAAGGTGGATGGATCGCTAGAGGCCAGGAGTTCGAGACCAGCCTGGGCAACACGATGAAATCCCATCTCTACTAAAAATACAAAAATTCGCTCAGCATGGTGGTGCACACCTGTAGTCCCAGCTACTAGGGAGGCTGAGGCACGAGAATCGCTGGAACCCAGGAGGCAGAAGTTGCAGTGAGCCAAGATCATGCCACTGCACTTCAGTCTGGGCAAAAGAATGAGACTCTATCTAAAAAAAAGAAGAAACCACAAAGAATAAAGGAAAAAACTGATAAACTAGATTCATCAAAATCAAATATTTCTGCTCATCAACAAACATACAATTAAGAAATAAAACAGCTACAGATTGAAAGTATTTGCAATACACATCCTGACAACAGACTCATATCCTTATTATATAAAAAATTCCTGTACGTCAATAACAAAGACTAAACACTCAGACTGAGCCAGGTACAGTGGCTTATGCCTGTAATCCCAACACTTTGGGAGACTGAGGCAGGAAGATTACTTGAGGTCAGAAGTTTGAGACCAGTCTGATAAATATAGTGAGACCGTATCTCTACAAAAAAGGTGGTGGCACGTGTCTGTAGTCCCAGCTACTCAGGAGGCTGAGGCAGGAGAATCACTTGAGCCTAGGAGTTTGAGGCTGCAGTGAGCTATAATTGTACCACTGCGCTCAGGCCTAGGTGACACAGGAAAATCCTGTGTGTGTGTGTGTGTGTGTGTGTGTGTGTGTGTGTGTGTGTGTGTATAAAAACTCAGATTTTAAAAATGAGCAAGAATTCTACTTGAAATAAAATGGAATAAGAATAATCTTCTCTGCTTCTCCCACTGAGCGCAACTAAGAATTCTAGACAGACTTCATGGCAAAGCTATCTTAGGACCCTGAAGAGTATGTGCTAAGAATGATATTGGTGAACTCAAAGTAATACCAAACCTGCAATCTAACCAAGACCCAGAGACTTACAACTTAATATTCAAAATGCCCAGGATATAATCCAAAAACTGCTTGGCATATAAAGAACCTAGGAAATCTCAACAACTCACAAAAGATGAGAATCAAGAGCAGCCAAGTAGAAGAAGACAGAGATGTTGAATTATCAGAAAAAAATTTCATTTTATTTATTTATTTATTCATTCATTTATTTATTTGAGATGGAGTGCAGTGGCATGATCTCAGCTCACTGCAACCTCCGCCTCCCAGGTTCAAGCAATTCTTCTGCCTCAGCCTCCCAAGTAGTTGGGATTACAGGCACAAACTACCATGCCTGGCTAATTTTTTGTATTTTTCGTAGAGACTGAGTCTCACCATCTTGGCCAGGCTGGTCTCCAACTCATGACCTCAGGTGATCCAGCCACCTCAGCCTCCAAAAGTGCTGGAATTACCGGTGTGAGCCACCAGACACAGCCAGAAAAAAAAGCTTTAAAGTGGCTATTAAACTGTTCTCTGAGAGGATGAACTCTCTTCAAAGAGGTAAAAAGACAGAAAATCTCAACAGAGAAACAAAAGTAAAAAAGGAACAAATGGCACTTTGAGAACTACAAAGTAACATGACCAAATTTTAAAAAGCACTGAATGGCCTAAAGCAGGAGTCCCCAACCCCAGGCCATGGACCGGTATTGGTCCATGGCCTGTTAGGAACCAAGCCGCACAGCAGGAGGTGAGTGGCAAGTGTGCAAGTGAAATTTCATCTGTAGTTACAGCCGCTCCCCATCACTCACATTACCACCTGAGCTCCACCACCTGTCAGGTCAGTGGCAGCATTAGATTCTCAAAGCACAAACCCTATTGTGAACTGTGCATATGAGTGATATTGGTTGCATGCTCCTTATGAGAATCTAATGACTGATGATCTGTTACTGTCTCCCATCACCTCCAGATGGGATCATCTAGTTGCAGGAAATCACGCTCAGGTCTCCCATTGATTCTACATTATGGCAAGTTGTATACTTATTTAATTATGTATTACAATGTATTAATAACAGAAATAAAGTGCACAATAAATGTAATGTGCTTGAATCATTCCAAAATCATCCCACCTGCCCCACTACATGGGTCCATAGAAAAATTGTCTTCCGTGAAACCTGATGCCAAAAAGGTTGGGGACCGCTGGCCTAAAGAGAAGAAAGGATACTAAAAAGAGGTCAGTGGATCTGGAAATAGATAGACCAATAGAAATTATTCAATCTGAAGAACAGAAAGGAAACAGATGCTTATGTAAATTTAATGTTATGCTTTTTAAAAAAAAGAATGAAAATACATTGTAACAAAAAATTTAAAGTGGCCCACCCACCACCACTGGCACCCCCACGTGTCATCCGGAGAAACAAAAATCAATCCACACTCCTCAACATCACCAATGCATATCATCAGGGTTCCTAGGGAACTATCTACCCACCTACTGCTACCAAGACCCACACACACCATTGGGGGTGGGGGAGCATGAAGAGAGATCCACTCTGCCCACCATCAGCACCTGTACACATCATCCTCCAGAGGCGTAGGGATCGATCCACTCCCCAACTGGCTCAGAAACATGCCTTCCAAAAACCTGACGACAAGCTATCCCCACCTATAGCTGCCACTGCCACTGCCTACACAAATCATCTAGAGGTCTGGGGATTGGCTCAACGCACCAGCCACACTGGCACCCACACACACCACTGAGGCAACTAATGACAAGTCCACCCAGCCCACCGCCATTATTACTGGTGCTTAAGGAGCACCCCACCTGGAGTCCCCACACTCAGCAAAGCCTCACCATGGCTGCCATTAACAAAAGCAGTCTGCGTCACTTAGGAACTCCGACACTGCTGACAAGAGTTACAATCCAAAAAATCATAAAAGATTACATGACTGTGTCTATGTAAAATCAAACAAACCCCTTCACAGAACCAGCACTATAAATATATCTACAGGAAAAAGTTTTTCCTACCAATGTTAATGAATAAATTGGAAGAAAACAACTGTTACAATAAACACAGACACCAACAAAAAGGCACAAGAAACATGAAAAAGCAAGGAAACAAGAAACCTCCAAAGAAACAAAATCATTTTCCAGTAAGAGACCCATAAGAAAAGGAAATGTATGGAACGCTGGAAAAAAATCAAAATTAGGATACAACAGAAACTAGTGAGATTTTTTTTAAAAAAAAGATAAATAATCCAAAAAATTAGGAAGACAATTTATGATCTCGAGAAATTCAACAAAGATTGATATCATTTAAAAAGTCCTACAACTGAAGATTTCAATGAAATGTAAAATACAGTTGAGAGCCTCAGTAATAAACAAAATTAAGCAGAAGAACTTCTGAACTTGAAAACAGGTTTTTTAAAAAATAACCCATTCAGACACAAAGGTGAAAAACAACTTTAAAATATGAAGAAAGCGGCCGGGCGCGGTGGCTCACGCCTGTAATCCCAGCACTTTGGGAGGCCGAGGCGGGCGGATCACAAGGTCAGGAGATCAAGACCACAGTGAAACCCCGTCTCTACTAAAAATACAAAAAATTAGCCGGGCGCGGTTGTGGGTGCCTGTAGTCCCAGCTACTCGGGAGGCTGAGGCAGGAGAATGGCGTGAACCCGGGAGGCGGAGCTTGCAGTGAGCCGAGATCGCGCCACTGCACTCCAGCCTGGGCGACAGAGCGAGACTCCGTCTCAAAAAAAAAAAAAAAAAGAAGAAAGCCTACATAACATATGGGATGCCATAAAGCAACCAAATGTTCAAATTATAGGAGTTTCAGAAGAAAGAGAAATGGAAGAAAACATTTGAAAAAAATTATAGCTGAAAACTTCCCAAGTCTTGCAAAAGATAAAAACATGAAGATACAGGAGTACAAAATTCCTCGAATACATTCAATCCATAAAAGGCTTCTACAAGGTGTATCACAGTCAAACTGAAACGTCAAAAGACAGAATTCTAAAAATAGTAAGAAAAATATCAAATCACATGTAAGAAAATCCCCATAAGATTAAAAACAAATTTCTCAGCAGAAACCTTACAGGCATATGATGATATATTGCAAGTGCTGAAAATAAAATGTCAGTCAATAATACTAGATTCAGCAAACTTATCATTCAAAAATAAAGGGCAAATAACATCTTTCCCAGACAAGCAAAAATTAAGGGAATTCATCACACTACACTACAAAAATGCTTAATGCAGTCTTAAAACTCTCAAAGAAACACACAAAAGTACAAAACTCAATAGTACAGCAGAAACACAAATAAGACAGAGGAATGGAGTCACATGCTGTCAATACAAAAAGCCACCAAACTGGGCGTTCCAAGATGGTGAAATAGGAACAGCTCCAGTCTGCAGCTCCCAGCGTGATCAACGCAGAAGACACAAAAGACGGGTGATTTCTGCATTTCCAACTGAGGTATCTAGTTCATCTCATTGGGACTGGTTGGACAGTGGGCTGCAGCCCACAGAGGGCAAGGTGAAGCAGGAAGGGGCATCGCCTCACCCTGCAAACGCAAGAGGTCAGGGGATTTCCCTTTCCTAGCCAAGGGAAGCCATGACAGGCTACCTGGAAAAACGGGACACTCCTGCCCAAATACTGCACTTTTCCCAAGGTCTTAGCAACCAGCAGACAAGGTGATTCTCTCCCATGCCTGCCTCAGCACGTCCCACACCCATGAAGCCTTGCTAACTGCTAGCGCAGCAGTCTGAGATCGAACTGCGAGATGGCAGCCTGGCTAGGGGAGGGGCGTCTGCCATTGCTGAGGCTTGAGTAGGTAAACAAAGTGACCGGGAAGCTCAAAGTGGGCAGAGCCCATTGAAGCTCAATAAGGCCTACTGCCTCTAGACTCCACCTCTCTAGGCAGGGCATGGCTAAACAAAAGGCAGCAGACAACTTCTGCAGACTTAAACGTCCCTGTCTGACAGCTCTGAAGAGAGCAGTGGTTCTCCCAGCACAGCGTTTGAGCTCTGAGAACAGACAGCCTGCCTCCTCAAGCGGGTCAATGACTCCAGTGTAGCCTAACTGGGAGACACCTCCCAGGAGGGGCCAACAGACACCTCATATAGGCAGCTGCCCCTCTGGGACAAAGCTGCCAGAGGAAGGATCAGGCAGCAATATTTGCTGTTCTGCACTATTTGCTGCTCTGCAGCCTCCGTTGGTGATACCGAGGCAAATAGGGTCAGGAGTGGACCTCCAGCAAACTCCAACAGACCTGCAGCTGAGGGACCTGACTGTTAGAAGGAAAACTAACAAAGAGAAAGGAATAGCATCAACATCAACAAAAAGGTCATCTACCCCCAAACCTCATCTGTAGATCACCAACATCAAAGACTAAAGGTAGATAAAACCACAAAGATGGGGAGAAACCAGAGCAGAAAAGATGAAAATTCTAAAAATCAGAGGACCTCGTCTCCTCCAAAGGATCGCAGTTCCTCGCCAGCAACAGAACAAAGCTGGATGGAGATGACTTTGACAAGTTGACAGAAGTAGGCTTCAAAAGGTCAGTAATAACAAACTTCTCCAAGCTAAAGAAGGATGTTCGAAGCTAAAAATCTTGAAAAAAGATTAGACAAATGGCTAACTAGAATAAACAGTGTAGCGAAGACTTTAAATGACCTCATGGAGCTGAAAACCATGGCACGAGAACTTCGTGACGCATGCACAAGCTTCAATAGACAATTCAATCATGTGGAAGAAAGGGTATCAGTGATTGAATATCAAATTAATGAAATAAAGCGAGAAGACAAGGTTAGAGAAAAAAGAGTAAAAAGAAATGAACAAAGCCTCCAAGAAATATAGGGCTATGTGAAAAGACCAAATCGACATTTGATTGCTATACCTGAAAGTGATGGAGAGAATGGAACCAAGTTGAAAAACACTCTTCAGGATATTATCCAGGAGAACATCCCCAACCTAGCAAGGCAGGCCAACATTCAAATTCAGGAAATACAGAGAACACCACAAAGATACTCCTCGAGAAGAGCAACTGCAAGACACATAATTGTCAGATTCACCAAGGTTGAAATGAATCGAAAGTGTTCAGGGCAGCCAGAGAGAAAGGTCGAGTTACTCACAAAGGGAAGCCCATCAGACTAACAGCAGATCTCTCGGTAGAAACTGTACCAGCCAGAAGAGAGTGGGGGCCAATATTCAACATTCTTAAAGAAAAGAGTTTTCAATCCAGAATTTCATATCCAGCCAAACTAAGCTTCATAAGTGAAGAAGAAATAAAATCCTTTACAGACAAGCAAATGCTGAGAGATTTCATCACATCCAGGCCTGCCTTACAAGAGCTCCTGAAGGAAGCACTAAACATGGAAACAAACAACCGGTACCAGCCACTGAAAAAACATGCCAAATTGTAAAGACCATCAACGCTATGAAGAAACTGCATCAGTTAATGGGCAAACTAACCAGCGAATACCATAATGCCAGGATCAAATTCACACATAACAATATTAACTTTAAATGTAAATGGGCGAAATGCCCCGATTAAAAGACACAGACTAGCAAATTGGATAGAGTCAAGACTCATCAGTGTGCTGTATTCAGGAGACCCATCTCATGTGCAAAGACGCTCATAGGCTCAAAATAAAGTAATGGAGGAAGATCTACCAAGCAAATGGAAAGCAAAAAAGAGCAAGGGTTGCAATCCTAGTCTCTGATAAAACAGACTTTAAACCAACCAATATCAAAAGAGAAAAGAAGGCCATTACATAATGGTAAAGGGATCAATTCAACAGGAAGAGCTAACTATCCTAAATATATATGCACCCAATACAGGAACACCCAGATTCATAAAGCAAGTCCTTAAAGACTTATAAAGAGACTTAGACTCCAATACAATAATAATGGGAGACTTTAACACCCCACCATCAACCGTAGACAGATCAACGAGACAGAAAGTTAACAAGGATATCCAGGAATTGAACTCAACTCTGCACCAAGTGGACCTAATAGACATCTACAGAACTCTCCACCCCAAATCAACAGAATATACATTCTTCTCAGCACCACATCACACTTAATCTAAAATTGAGCACATAATTGGAAGTAAAGCACTCCTCAGCAAATGTAAAAGAACAGAAATCACAACAAACTATCTCTCAGACCACAGTGCAATCAAATTAGAACTCAGGATTAAGAAACTCTTTCAAAACCACACAACTACAAGGAAAGTGAACAACCTGCTCCTGAATGACTACTGGGTAAATAACAAAATGAAGGCAGAAAGAAAGATGCTCTTTGAAACCAATGAGAACAAAGACACAACGTACCAGAATCTCTGGGACACATTTAAAGCAGTGTGTAGAGGGAAATTTGTAGCACTAAATGTCCACAAGAGAAAGCAGGAAGATCTAAAATTGACACCCTAACATCACAATTAAAAGAACTAGAGAAGGAAGAGCAAACAAATTCAAAAGCTAGCAGATGGCGAGAAATAACTAAGATCACAGTAGAACTGAAGGAGATGGAGACACAAGGAGATTCGGCAAGCCAAATCCAGCAGCACATCAAAAAGGTTATCCACCACAATCAAGTCGGCTTCATCCCTGGGATGCAAGGCTGGTTCAGCATACGCAAATCAATAAACATAATCCATCACATAAACAGAAACGACAAAAAGCACAGTTACCTCAATAGATGCAGAAAAGGCCTTCAACAAAATTCAACAGCCCTTCATGCTAAAAACTCTCAATAAACGAGGTATCGATGGAACATTTCTCAAAATAATAAGAGCTATTTATGACAAACCCACAGTCAATATCATACTGAATGGGCAAAAACTGGAAGCATTCCCTTTGAAAACCAGCACAAGAAAAGGATGCCCTGTCTCACCATTCCTATTCAACAGTGTTAGAAGTTCTGGCCAGGGCAATCAGGCAAGAGAAAGAAACAAAGAGTATTCAGTTAGGAAATGAGGAAGTCAAATTGTCCCTGCTTGCAGATAACATGATTCTATATTTAGAAAACCCCATTGTCTCAGCCCAAAATCTCCATAAGCTGATAAGCAACTTCAGCAAAGTCTCAGGATACAAAATCAATGTGCAAAAATCACAAGCATTCCTATACACCCTTAACAGACAAACAGAGAGTCAAATCATGAGTGAACTCCCATTCACAATTGCTACAAAGAGAATAAAATACCTAGGAATCCAACTTACATGGGATGTGAAGGACCTCTTCAAGGAAAACTACAAACCACTGCTCAAGGAAATAAAAGAGGACACAAACAAATGGAAGAATATTCCATGCTCATGGAGAGGAAGAATCAATATCGTGAAAATGGCCATACTGCCCAAGGTAATTTATAGATTCCATGCCATCCCCATCAAGCTACCACTGACTTTCTTCACAGAATTGGAAAAAAACTACTTTAAAGTTCATATGGAACCAAAAGAGCCCACATTGCCAAGACAATCCTAAGCAAAAAGAACAAAGCTGGAGGCATCATGCTACCTGACTTCAAACTATACTGCAATGCTACAGTAACCAAAACAGCATGGTACTGGTACCAAAACAGAGATATAGACCAATGGAACAGAACAGAGACCTCAGAAACAACACCACACATCTACAACCATCTGATCTTTGACAAACATGACAAAAACAAGAAATGGGGAAAGGATTCCCTATTTAATAAATGGTGCTGGGAAAGCTGGCTAACCATATGTAGAAAGCTGAAACTGGATCCCTTCCTTACACCTTATATAAAAATTAATTCAAGATGGATTAAAGACTTAAATGTTAGACCTAAAACCATAAAAACCCTAGAAGAAAACCTAGGGAATACCATTCAGGACATAGGCATGGGCAAGAACTTCATGTCTAAAATACCAAAAGCAATGGCAACAAAAGCCAAATTTGACAAATGGGATCTAATTAAACTAAAGAGCTTCTGCACGGCAAAAGAAACTACCATCAGAATGAACAGGCAACCTACAGAATGGGAGAAAATTTTTGCAATCTACCCATCTGACAAAGGTCTAATATCCAGAACTTACAAAGAAAAAAACAACCCCCCCATCAAAAAGTGGGCAAAGGATATGAATAGACAATTCTCGAAAGAAGACATCTATGCAGCCAACAGGCACATGAAAAAATGCTCATCATCACTGGTCATCAGAGAAATGCAAACCAAAACCACAATGAAATACAATCTCATGACAGTTAGAATGGCAATCATTAAAAAGTCAGGAAACAACAGATACTGGAAAGGATGTGGAGAAATAGGAACGCTTTTACACTGTTGGTGGGAGTGTAAATTAGTTCAACCATTGTGGAAGACAGTGTGGCAATTCCTCAACAATCTAGACCTAGAATTACCATTTGACCGAGCAATCCCATTACTGGGTATATACCCAAAGGATTATAAGTCATTCTACTATAAAGACACATGCACACATATGTTTATGACAGCACTATTCACAATAGCAAAGACTTGGAACTAACCCAAATGCCCATCAATAATAGACTGGATTAAGAAAATGTGGCACATATACACCATGGAATACTATGCAGCCTTAAAAAAGAATAAGTTCATGTCCTTTGCAGGGACATGGATGAAGCTGGAAACCATCATTCTCAGCAAACTATCACAAGGACAGAAAACCAAACACTGCATGTTCTCACTCGTAGGTGGGAATTGAACAATGAGATCACTTGAACACCGGGTGGGGAACTTCACACACTGAGGCCTGTCGGGGGTTGAGAGGCTAGGGGAGGGATAGCATTAGGAGAAATACCTAATGTAAATGATGAGTTGATGGGTGCAGCAAACCAACATGGCACATGTATACCTATGTATCAAATCTGCACATTGTGCACATGTACCCTAGAACTTAAAGTATAATAAAAAATAATTTTTTAAAAACCACTAAATCACAAAAGTAAACAATAAAAGAAGAGAGAAATAGAGACATAAAAACAGTCAGAAAATCATTAACAAAATCAGTAAGTCCTTTTTTTAAAACTTTTAAGTTCAGAGGTACCTGTGTAGGTTTGTTACATAGGTAAACTTGTGTCATGGGGGGTTGTTATACAGATTATTTATCACCCAGATATTAGGCCTAGTACTCATTAGTTATTTTGCCTGATGCTCTCCCCTCCTCACACCCTCCACCTTCTGAAAGGCTCTAGCATGTATTGTACCCCTCTGTGTCCATGTGTTCTCATAACTTAGCTCCCACTTCTAAGTGAGAACATGCGGTGTTTGGTTTTCTGTCCTGCATTAGTTTGCTAAGGATAATGGCCTTCAGCTCCATTCAAGTCCCTGCAACAGACATGATCTCATTTTACGGTGTATATGTGCCACATTTTCTTTATACAGTATAACATTGCTGGGCATTTAGGTTGATTCCATGTCTTTGCTATTATGAATACTGCTGCAATAAACATATGTGTGGGCCGGGCGCGGTGGCTCAAGCCTGTAATCCCAGCACTTTGGGAGGCCGAGATGGGCGGATCACGAGGTCAGGAGATCGAGACCATCCTGGCTAACACGGTGAAACCCCGTCTCTATTAAGAAATACAAAAAACTAGCCGGGCGAGGTGGCGGGCGCCTGTAGTCCCAGCTACTCGGGAGGCTGAGGCCGGAGAATGGCATAAGCCCGGGAGGCGGAGCTTGCAGTGAGCTGAGATCCGGCCACTGCACTCCAGCCTGGGTGACAGAGCGAGACTCCGTCTCAAAAAAAAAATATGTGTGTATGCATCTTTATAACAGAACAATGTATATTCCTTTGGGTAAATACCCAGTAATGGGACTGCTGGGGTGAATGGTATTTCTGTCTTTAGGTCTTTGAGGAATGGCCACACTGTCTTCCACAATGGGTGAACAAATTTCCACTCCCACCAACACTTTATAAGCATTCCTTTTTCTCCACAACCTCACCACCATCTGTTACTTTTGGAGTTCTTAATAATAGCAATTTTGACTGGTGTGAGATGGTATCTCACTGTGGTTTTGATTTGCATTTCTCTAGTGATTAGCGATGTTGAGCTTTCTTTCATATGATTGTTGGCTGCATGTATGTCTTCTTTGGAAAAGTATCTGTTCATGTCCTTGGCCCACTTTATAATGGGGTTGTTTTTTGTTTGTAAATTTGTTTAAGTTCCTTATAGATGCAGTATATTAGACTTCTGTCTGATGCAGTTTGCAAAAATTTTGTCCCATTCTGTACACTGTCTGTTTACTCTGCTGATAAGTTTCTTTTGGTGTGCAGAAGCTTTTTAGTTTAGTTAGGTCCCATTTGTCAATTTTTGCTTTTGTCACAATTGTTTTTGGTATTTTTATCATGAAATCTTTGCACATGCCTATCTCCTGAATGGTATTGCCTAGGCTGTCTTCCAGAGTTTTCAGCTTGAGGTTTTACACTTAAGTCTCTAATCCATCTCGAGCTAATTTTTGTATATGGTGTAAGGAAGGGGTCCAGTTTTAATTTTCTGCATATGGCTAACCAGTTATCCCAGCACCATTTACTGAATAAGGAATCCTTTCCCCATTGCTTGTTTTTTCAGGTTTGCCAAAGATCAGATAGTTGTAGGTATACAGTCTTATTTCTGGGCTCTCTATTCTGTTCCATTGTGCCAGTAGTACAGTGTGCCTGTAGTACAACTTGAAGTTGGATAGCATGATGCTTCCAGCTTTGTTCTTTTTGCTTAGGATTGCCTTGGCCATTCGGGCTCTTTTATGGTTCCATATGAATTTTAAAATAGTTTTCTCTAGTTCTGTGAAGAATGTCATTGGTAGTTTGATAAGAACAGCATTATATCTATAAATTGCTTTGGGCAGTATGGCCATTTTAACGATATTGATTGTTCCTATCCATGAGCATGCAACGTGCTTGTGTCATCTCTGATTTCTTTGAGCAGTGTTTTGTAGTTCTCCTTGAAGAGATCTTTCACCTCCCTCGTTAGATGTATTCCTAGGTATTTTACTCTCTGTGGCAGTTGTGAATGAGTTCGTTCCTAATCTGGCTCTCAGTTTGATTGTTGTTGGTATATAGGAGTGCTAGTGATTTTTGGATACTGATTTTGTATGCTGAGACTTTGCTGAAGTTGCTTATCAGTTTAAGAAGACTTTGGGCTGAGAATATGGGGTTTTCTAGATCTAGGATCATGTTGTCTGCAAACAGGGATAGTTTGATTTCTTCTCTTCCTACTTGGATGCCCTTTATTTCTTTCTCTTATCTGACTGCCCTGGCCAGGACTTCCAATACTATGTTGAATAGGAGTGATGAGAGTGGGCATCCTGGTCTTCTGGCAGTTTTCAAGGGGAATACTTCCAGCTTTTGCCCATTCAGTACGATGTTGGCTTTGGGCTTCTCATACATGGTTCTTATTATTTTGAGGTATATGAGAGGGGTAAGTCTTCACTACCAATAACAACCTTGAACATAACTGGTTTAAATTCCACAATTAAAAGATTTAGACTGGCTGAACAGATAAAACACAAGACCCAACAGAATGCTGCCTACAAGAAACTCACTTCATCTATAAAGACATAGATGAAGTGAAAGTGAAGGGATGTGATGAATACATATATATATATATATCCCATACAAATGGAAACCAAAAGTATGCAGGAGTAGCCATACTTAACATCAGACAAATAGACATTAAGTTAAAAAAAAAAAAAAAAAAAACTTAAAAAGAGACAAGACAGTGTGGTGATTCCTCAAAGATCTAGAAGCAGAAATGCCATTTGACCCAGCAATCCCATTACTGGGTATACACCCAAAGGAATATAAAGCATTTTAATATAAAGATACATGCACACACATGTTCACTGCAACATTATTCACAATGACAAAGACTGGAATCAACCCAAATGCCCATCAATGATAGACTGGATTAAAAAAATGTGGTACATGTACATCAGGGAATACTATGCAGCCATAAAAAGGAAAAAGATCATGTCCTTTGCAGGGACATGGATGGAGCTGGAAGCCATTATCTCAGCAAACTAATGCAGGAACAGAAAACCAAACACCACATGTCCTCACTCATAAGTGGGAGATGAACAATGAGAACACATTGGTGGGAAATAATACACACTGGAGCCTGTCAGGGGGACGGAGGGGAAAAAGATATCAGGAAGAACAGCTAATGGATGCTGGGCTTAATACCTAGGTGATGGGTTGATCTGTGCAGCAAACTACCATGGCACACATTTAGCTATGTAACAAACCTGCACATCCTGCACATGTACCCTGGAACTTAAAATAAAATTGAACGAAAAAAATAAACATATCGCAAAACTTGAAATAAAAATAAAAAGAGACAAAAACGTCATCACATATTGATAAAGAGAAAAACTCAGCAAGAGCACATAACAACTATAAACATATACACCCAATACAGGAGCAATCAGATAAATAAAGCAAATATGAGAACTAAAGAGAGAGCTAAATCCCAATACAATGATACTTGGAGAATTAAACATCCCACTTTCAACATGTAGAAGGAAAACAAACCAAAAAAAATTGAACTTTTCTGCACTATAGACCAAATGGACCTAACAGACGTTTACAGAACACTTCATCCACTAGCTATAGATTACACATCCTTCTCATGAGCACAAAGAACATTCTCCAGAATAGGCCATATGTTAGGCCACAAAGCTAACATCAACAATTTTTTTATTATTATTTAAGTTCTGAGATACATGTGCAGAACATGCAGGTTTGTTACATAGGTATACATGTGCCATACTGGTTTGCTGCACCCATCAACCCATCATCTACATTAGTATTTCTCCTAATGCTATCCCTCCCCTTGCCCCCCACCCTACGACAGGCCCCAGTGTGTGATGTTCCCCACCCTGTGTCCACATGTTCTCATTGTTCAATTCCCACTTATGAGTGAGAACATGCAGTGTCTGGTTTTCTGTTCCTGTGTTAGTTTGCTGAGAATGATGGTTTCCAGCTTCATCCATGTCCCTGCAAAGGACACGAACTCATTCTTTTTTATGGCTGTATAGTATTATATGGTGTATATGTGCCACATTTTCTTAATATAGTCTATTAATGATGGGCATTTGGGTTGGTTCCAAGTCTTTGCTACTGTGAAGAATGCCACAATAAACATATGTGTGCATGTGTCTTTATAGTAGAATGATTTATAATCCTTTGGATATATACCCAGTAATGGGATTCCTGGGTCAAATGGTATTTCTGGTTCCAGATCCTTGAGGAATTGCCACACTGTCTTCCACAAGGGTTGAACTAACTTACACTCCCACCAACAGTGTAAAAGCATTCCTATTTCTCCACATCCTCTCCAGTATCTGTTGTTTCCTGACTTTTTAATGATTCCCATTCTAAATGGCATGAGATGGTATCTCATTGTGGTTTTGATCTGCATTTCTCTGATGACCAGTGATGACGAACTTTTTTCATGTTTGTAGGCCACATAAATGTCTTCTTTTGAGAAATGTCTGTTCATATCCTTCACCCACTTTTTGATGGGGTTGTTTTTTTCTTGTAAATTTGTTTAAGTTCCTTGTAGATTCTGGATATTAGCCCTGGGTCAGATGGGTAGATTGCAAAATTTTTCTCCCCTTCTGTAGGCTGCCTGTTCACTCTGATGGTAGTTTCTTTTGCTGTGCAGAAGCTCTTTAGTTTAATTAGATCCCATTTGTCAATTTTGGCTTTTGTTGCAATAGCTTTTTGTGTTTTAGTCATGAAGTCTTTGCCTATGCCTATGTCCTGAATGGTGTGGCCTAAAACCTCACCAAATTTTTAAAAATCAAAATCATATCAACATCTTCACAGACCACAAAGGAAAAAAAAAAAAAAAAAAAATAGAAACCAATAACGAGAACTTTAGAAACGATACAAATACATGGAAATTAAACAACATGCTCCGGAATGACCAGAGTCAAGGAAGAAATTAAGAGGGAAATCAACAAACATCTTGAAACAAGTAAAAATACAAATTCAGCATTTAAAGCCTGTAAGATACTGCAAAAGCACTATTAAGAGAGAATATTATAGCAATAAATATGTATGACAAAAAAAGTACAAAGATTTAAGTAAAAAAACTAATAATGCACCTGAAAAAAAATAGGAAAGTCAGAAAAAGCCAAAACAAAATTAGTAAATGGCCGGGCATGGTAGCTCATGCCTGTGATCCCAGCACTTTGGGAAGCTGAAGTGGGTGGATCACTTGAGGTCAGGAGTTTGAGACCAGCCTGGTCAACATGGTAAAACCCCCTCTCTACAAAAAATACAAAAATTAGCTGCGTGTGGCGGTGGGCACTTGTAATCCCAGCTACTCGGGAGACTGAGGCAGGAGAATCGCTTGAACCTGGGAGGTGGAGGTTGCAGTGAGCCAAGATCACGCCATTACACTTCAGCCTGGGTGACAGAGCGAGTCTCCACCTCAAAAAAAAAAAAAAGTTAGTAGAGAAAAGAAAATAAACATCAGAGTAAAACTAAAGAAAACAGAAAGACTTTTTAAAACATAATACAAAGAATCAATGGAAAAAAGGGTTTTTTTCAAGATAATTCTAATAAACAACTGGCTAGACTGGCCAACACATACCCAAATAAACTCAGAAATGAAAAAAGAGACATTCCAATGGATAGCAGAGAAATACAAAAGATTATCAGAGACTACGACGAACAACTACGAGCTAACAAACTGAAAAACTTAGAAAAAGATAGATAAATTTCCAGAAACATACAACCTATCAAGACTGAACCAGAAAGAAGCAGAAACCCTGAACAACCCAGTAACAAATAACAAGACTGAATGAGTAGGCCAGGCACAGTGGCTTATGCCTGCAATCCCAGCTCTTTGGAAGGCCAAGGTGAGAGGACTGCTTCAGTCCAGGAGTTTGAGAACAGCCTAGGCAATATAGGAAGACCCCACCTTTACCAAAAAACATTTTTTAATTAGCCAGCCAGGGTCGTGCATACCTGTGATACTAGCTGCTCAGGAGGCTGAAGTGAGAGGATCACTTGAGCCCAGGAATTCTAAGCTAGGCTACAAGGAGGATGATCATGCCACTGTACTCCAGCCTGGGCAACAGAGCAGGACCCTGTCACTAAAGACAATTTTAAAAGGTTGAATAATAAAAAGGCTCCCAAAAAAGAAAAGCCCACAACTTGATGGCTTCATTGCCAATTTCTACCAAACTTACAAAGAAGAATACCAAATCTTCTGAAACTATTCCAAACAACAGAAGACGATGGAATTCTCCCTAACTCATTCTACAAAGTCATCCCTACCCTAATACTGAAGGAAGACAAGGAAACGCGCACAAAGAGAAAACTTCAGACCAATATCCCTTATGAAAACAGACACAAAATACCTCAACAAAATATTATTAATAGCATACCAAATCCAAAAGCACTTTAAAAAGATGATACACCATAATCTAAGTGAGACTGTATTCAGGGATGCAAGAATGGTTCAACATATGCAAATCAATAAACATGACACATCACATCAATAGGATGAAAAACAAAAATCATGCAGTAACCTCAATAGATGCAGAAAAAATATTTGATAAAATAATGTATCACTTTATAATAAAAATGTTCAAGAAACTAGACATAAAAGGAACATACCTCTACAGGATAAAGGCCATATAATCACAAATCCACAGCTAACTTCATATTGAATGAAGAAAAGCTAAAAGACTTCCCCCTAAGAACTGGAACAAAACAGGATGCACATATTCACCACTCTTATTCAATATAGTAATGGAAGTGCTAGCCAGAGCAATCAGACAAGAGAAAAAAAAATAAAAGACATCCAAATTGGAAAAAAGGAAGTAAAATTATCCCTCTTTGCAGAAGACATGATCTTATATTTAGAAAAACTTAAAAACTTCACCAAAAAAGACTCAGATCTCAGCTGGGTGCAGTGGTTCACACCTGCTGTTCCAGCACTTTGGGAGGCCAAGGCAGGAATTCAAGACCAGCCTGAGCAACATGGTGAGACACCATCCTCTACAAAACAATTTTAAACAATAAAAATTAGCCAGGCATGATGGCACATGCCTGTAGTCCCAGCTACTCGAGAGGCTGAGGCAGGAGGATGGTTTCCTTGAGCACAGGAAGATGCAGTGAACTTGCAGATGATCATGCCACTATACTCCAGCTTGGGTGACAGAGCAAAACGGTCTCAAAAAAAAAAAAAGACTCATATCTCATATGCAGGTTTAGATATGACGAAGGACACAAAATCAACATCCAAAAATGTAGTGATTCTGTCCTAGCTACTAGGGAGGCTGAGCGGGGATCACCTGAGCCCAGAAAGTGGAGGTTGCAGTGAGCCGAGACCGCACCACTGCACTCCAGCCTGGGCGACACAGTGAGGCTCTGTCAAAAAAAAAAAAAAAAGTAGTGATTTTATACACCAACCATGAACTAACTGAAAATGAAATCCAGATAGTAATTCCATTTATAACAGCTACAAAAAAAAAAAAAACAACAAAAAAACAAAAAAAAAAAAAAACACTAAGAATAAACTTAACCAAAGAAGTGAAAGACCTCCACAAGGAAAACTACAAAACACTAACAGAAAAAACTGAAGAGAATAGGAACAAATGCAAGACATATCATGCTCATGAACTGGAAGAATTCATATTGTTAAAACGACCACACTATTCAGCAATCTACAGATTCAATGTAATCCCTATCAAAAAACCAGTGACGATTTCACAGCAATGAAAGACAATAAACCTAAAATTTATATGGAAACAAGAATCCAAATCGCCAAAGCATTCCTGAGAAAAAAGAACAAAGCTAAAGGCATCATACTACCTGACTTCAAACTTTATTATAAGGCTATGGTAACCAAAACAGCATAGTATTGGTATAAAAACAGACCCACAGAGCAATGGAACAAAATAAAGAACTCATAAATAAATCCATCTATTTAAAGATTTTCAACTCACGCACCCTAACATACACTGGGGAAGGAACACCCGCTTCAATAAATGGTGCTGAGAAAACAGGATATCCATATGCAGAAGAATAAAACCAGACCCCTATTTCTCACCATATACAAAAATCGACTTAAGATGGATTGACAACTTAAACAGAATACCTGAAACTATAAAACTACTAAAAGGAAACACCCCAGGACATCAGTCTAGGCAAAGATTTTATGAATAAGACCTCAAAAGCAAAGCAACAAAAACAAAAATAGACAATGGCTTCTATATGGCTAAGGAAACAATCAATAGAATGAAGAGACAGTCTAAAGAATAGGAGAAAATATTTGCAAAATACTAATCTGACAAAGGACTAATGTCCAGAATACACAAGGAACTCAAAACCTCAACAAAAACAACAACAAATCCCATTAAACAGTGGGCAAAGGGTGTGAATAAACATTTCTTAAAAGAAGACATACAAATGGCCAACAGGTACATGAAAAAATGCTCAACATCACTATCACTAGTGAAATATAAATAAAACCACAGTGAGATATCGTCTTATCCCAGTCAGAATAGTTATTATCAGAAAGACAAAAAAATAATAGATGCTGGTAAGAATGCAGGAAAAAAGGAACTCACATACACTGTTGGTAGGAATGTAAATAGCACAGCCATTATGAAAAACAGTATGGAGATTTCTCAAAAAAAAAAAAAAAAACTAAAAATAGAACTAACCCATGATACAGCAATCCCACTACTGGGTATTTATCCAAAGGAAAGGAAAACAGTATTTCAATAGGATACATACACTCCCATGTTTACTGCAGCACTACTCACAACAGCAATGATATAGAACCAACCAAACTGCCCATCAATGGACAAATGGATAAAGAAAATATGGTATATTTACACAATCAAACATAATTTGGCCACAAAAACAATAAAATTCTGTCATGTACAGCAACACTGATGCAACTGAAGGTCATTATGTTAAGTAAGCCAGAAACAGAAAGAAAAATATTGCATGTATTCACTCACATGTGGGTGCTGAAAAAGTTGATCTCATGAAGGTAGAGAGTAGAATTATAGATACTAGAGGCTGGGACGGGTGTAGAAGGGAGGGTTCACAATGGAGAGAGGTTGGTTAATGGCTACAAACATACAGTTAGTAGATAGAAGGAGTAAGTTCTAATATTCAATAGTAGAATACGGTGACTATAGTTAACATCAATGTATCGTATATTTCAAAATAACTAGAAGGACTTGAAATGTTCTCAATACACAGATATGACAAATGCTTGTGATGATGGATATCCTAAACACCTTATTTGGTTATTATACATTCTTTACATGTAACAAAACATCACATGATCACATGTATGCCATAAATATGTACAAATATTTATCACTTTTTAAAAAGATATACTGATTGGGAAATAAAACTGTCTTTGTTTGCAGATGACATAACTGTTGATGTGGAAATTCTAAAAGAATAAACAAAAAAACTGAAACCAATAAGCAATTATAGCAAGGTCGCATGATACAAGGTTAATATACAAAAGTCAATCACTTTCCTATACACTTGCATAAATTACTGTAATTTGAAAATAAAAACACAATACAATTTACATTAGCACATAAAAAATGAAATACTTGGCCAGGCGCAGTGGCTCACGCCTGTAATCCCAGCACTTTGAGAGGCCGAGGTGGGCGGATCACGAGGTCAGAAGATTGAGATCATCCTGGCTAACACGGTGAAAACCCATCTCCACTAAAAATACAAACAAAATTAGACAGGTGTGGTGGCAAGCACCTGTAGTGCCAGCTACTCGGGAGGCTGAGGCAGGAGAATGGTATAAATCCGGGAGGTGGAGTTTGCCATAAGCCGAGATCGTGCCACTGTACTCCAGCCTGAGTGACAGAGCGAGATTCCATCTCAAAAAAATAAAAGAAATACTTTGGTATAACTCTAACAAAATAGGTACAGGATCTGTATGAGGAAAGCTACAAAACTCTGATGAAAGAAATCAAAGAACCAAATAAACAGAAAAATATTCCATGTTCATGGATAGAAGACTCAATATTATTAAGATGTCACTTCTTCACAAGTTGATCAACAGATTCAATGCAATGTCAATCAAAATCCCAGCAAGTTACTTTGCGGATATCAACAAACTGATTAGAAAGTTTATAGAGAAACAAATGACTAGGCATAACAAACACAATTTTTAAAGAGAAAAACATAGAGGACTGACACTGCCAAACTTCAAGACTTATTATAAAGTTACACTAATCAAGAGAGTGTGGTATGGGTGAAAGAATATTTTCTCTTAGACACTATGGTGACCTATCTTTTTATTTATTTTTTTTTTTAACAAATAGATCAAAGAAACAGAACACACAGCCCAGAAACAGACCCACATAAATATAGTCAACTGATCTTTGGCAAAGAGGCAAAAGCAATAGAATGAAAAAAGTTTCATTCTATCCATTCCAAATCAAAACCACAATGAGACAACATCTCACACCAGTCAGAATGGCTATTACTAAAAAGTCAAAAAAAACAACAACAAATGCTGGCAAGGCTGTAAATAAAAGGGAATGCTTACCCACTGTTGGCGGGAATTAGTTCTGCCACTGTGGAAAGCAGTTTGGAGATTTCTCAAAGAACTTAAAATAGACCTACCATTTGAACCAGCAAACCCATTACTGAGTATATGTCCAAAAGAAAATAAATCATTCTGCCAAAAAGACACATGCAGTCAAATGTTCACTGCAGCGCTATTCACAATGGCAAAGACGTGGAATCAACCTAGGTGTCCGTCAGTGGTGGATTGGATTTAAAAAATGTGGTACATACACACCATGGAATGCTATGCGGCCATAAAAAAAGAACAAGATCATGTCCTTTCCAGCAACATAGGATCATCTAAGTTAATTAATGCAGGAACAGAAAACAAAATACTACCTGTTCTCACTTATGGCCACCCATACCATCTTTATGTCCATGGGCATCCAATGTGGGAGCTAAACATTGGGTAATCATGGACATAAAGATGGCAAAAACAGAGATTGGGGACTACTAGTGGGGGATAAAGGGGGTAGGACAAGGGTTGAAAAACTAACTATTGGATACTATGCTCCCTACCTGCGTGACAGCATAATAGTACCCTAAACCTTGGCATCAAGCAGTATACCCATGTAACAAACCTGCATATGTACTTGCTGAGTCTGAAAGTTCAAATTATTAAAAAGAAAAAGGTATTTTCAACAAACTGTGCTACAGTAACTGGATATCCACATGAAAAAGAATGATCTGGACAAAGACCTCACATCCTTCATAAAAATTAAGACAAACTGGGCAGGCATGGCCACTTGCACCTGTAACCCCAGCAGTTTGGGAGGCCGAGGCAGGCTGATCACTTGAAGTCAGGAGTTTGAGACCAGCCTGGCCAAGACGGTAAAACCTCATCTCTACTAAAAAGACAAAAATTAGCCAGGTCCAGACATGGTGACGGGTGCCTGTAATCCCAACTACTAGGAAGGCTGCAGCAGGAGATTTCCTGAACCCAGGAGACGGAGACTGCAGCAAGCGGAGATTACACCACTGCACTCCAGCCTGGGCAACACAGCAAGACTCTGTCTCAAAAAAAAATTAACTCAAACTGGATCACAAACCTGAATGCAAAATGCAAAACCATAAAACTCCTAGAAGATAACATAGGAGAAAATCTAGATGACTTTGAGTTTATCAACGACTTTTTTAAAATGACACCAAAGCCACAATCCATGAAAGAATGAATTGATAAGCTGGGCTTCATTAAAATTAAAAATTTCTGCTCTGGAAAGACAATGTCAAGAGAATGAGAAGGCAAGCCAAAGACTGCGAGAAAATATTTGAAAATGACATATCTGGTACAGGACTGTTATCTAAATACACAAAGAACTCTTACAACTCAACAGTAAGAAAATGAACAGCTTGAAATCATCATAGTGGACAGGAGGCAGGACCAGACTGCAGCTACAGGCAGAGCAGCTTTCAGAAGCTCTCATTGTGGATTTTAGCCCCAGATTGACAGCAACAACAAACGAGCAATCCCAAGAGGGCCCACAGACCCTCTAAAGGAAGTAGACTGCTCCTGCAGGACCCAGGAGATACTCCAAATATTGTTGAGTGCCCCAACTGCAAAAGTGGGAAAGGGAGACCTTCCTCTCCCGAACACGTGCTCCCACTGGAGAAGCTGAAGGTCTGTCTGCGGGAGAAGTTTCCAACCTAACCTGGAGCTGAGCCAATTTAGAGAGCCAGGTGAAATACAGGGGTAGAAGCAGCAGCAGAAAGGCCCTGGGAGCTCGCTGCATCCCCTAGCAGGCCATTCCTGCCTGGCACCACAGGAATCCATTGCATGGGTGACCAGAGGAGCAGGGGTATAACTCCACAGGGAGAAGAAATCGCTAGCTGAACTTTCTAACAATTTGAATGGGGTGAGAAGCCCGTTCACACCCTCAGACTGGAAACAGACTCGGGGCTGTTGAGGGGGGTACGGTGGGAGAGAGACCGGCCCTTCATTTTACCTGATAGCTGGTTGAGGTCTGTGACTGTCAGCTTTCCCCCACTGCCCTGACAACCTGCATGACGCAGCAAAGGCAGCCATAATCCTCCTAGGTACCCAACTCCAGTAACCTGGGAATCTGACCCCCATCCCCTACAACAGCCAAAACAAGACCTGCCCAAGTAGAGTCTGAGCTCAGACATGCCTAGCCCCACCCCCACCTGATGGTCCTTCCCTATCCACCTTGGTAGCATAAGACAAGGGACATATAATCTTGGGAGTTCTAGAGCCCCACCCACCACCAGTACCTCTCTATACTACTATAGCTGATGCTTTCTGAAAAGCGCCACCTCCTGGCAGGAGGTCAACCAGCACAAAAATAGAACATTAAAACACCAAAGCTAAGAACCCTCACAGAGTCCATTGCACCCCGCCACTACCTCCACTGGAAAAGGCGTTGGTATCCACGGCTGAGAGATCCATAGATGACTCACATCACAGGACTCTGTCCAAACAACCCCCAGTACCAGACCAGAGCTGGGAAGACTTGCTGGGTGGCTCGACCCGGAAGAGAGACAACAATCACTGCAGTTCAACTCACAGGAGGCCACGTCCATAGGAAAAGGGGGAAAGTACTACATCAAGGGAACACCCCATGGGACAAAAGAATCTGAACAACAGCCTTCAGCCGTAGACCTTCCCTCTGACAGAGCCTACCCAAATGAGAAGGAACCAGAAACAACCCTGATAATATGACAAAACAAGGTTCTTCAGCACTCCACAAAAATCACACTAGTTCACCAGCAATGGATCCAAACCCAGAATAAATCCCTGATTTACCTGAAAAATAATTAAGGAGGATAATTATAAAGCTAATCAGGGAGGGACCAGAGAAAGGTGAAGCCCAATGCAAGGAAATCCAAAAAATGATACAAGAAGTAAAGGGAGAAATATTCAAGGAAATAGATAGCTTAAAGAACAAACAATTAAAAATTCTGGAAACTTTAGACACACTTTTAGAAATGTGAAATGCTCTGGAAAGTCTCAGCAATAGAATTAAACAAGTAGAAGAAAGAAATTCAGAACTTGAAGACAAGGTCTTCAAATTAACCCCATCCAACAAAGACAAAGACAAAAGAGTAAGAAAATATGAACAAAGTCTCCAAGAAGTCTGAGATTATGTTAAATGACCAAACATAAGAACATCAGTGTTGCTGAGGTAGAAGAGAATTCTAAATGCTTGGAAAACATATTCTGGAATAATCAAGGAAAACTTCCCTGGCCTTGCTAGAGACCTAGACATCCAAATACAAGAGGCACAAAGAACACCTGGAAATTTCATCACAAAAAGATCTTCACCTAGGCACATGGCAATCAGGTTATTGAAAGTTAAGACAAAGGAAACAATCTTAAGAGCTGTGAGACAGAAGCACCAGGTAACCCATAAGGAAAACCTATCAGATTAACAGTGGATTTATCAGTGGAAACCCTAGAAGCTAGAAGGGAATTGGGGCTATCTTCAGCCTCCTCAAACAAACAATTATCAGCCAAGAATTTTGTATCCAACGAAAGTAAGTATCATTTATGAAGGAAAGATACAGGTTTTCAGACAAATGAATGCTGAGAGAATTTGCCATTACCAAGCCACCACTACAAGAACTGAGAAAAGGGGCTCTAAATCTTGAAACAAATCCTGGAAACACATCAAAACAGAACCTCTTTAAGGCATAAATCACGTAGGACCTATAAAACAAAAATACAGGTTAAAAAGCAAAAACAAAAAACCAAAGTACACAGGCAACAAAAAGCACAATGAATACAATGGTACCTCACATTTCAATACTAACTTGAATGTAAATGGCCTAAATGCTCCATTTAAAAGATACAGAACTGCAGAATGGTTAAGAACTCACCAACCAACTATCTGCTGCCTTCAGAAAACTCATCGAACACATAAGGAATCACATAAACTTAAGGTAAAGGGGTGGAAAATGGCATTTCATGCAAATGGACACCAAAAGCGAGCAGGGGTAGCTATTCTTATATCAGACAAAACAAATTTTAAAGCAGTAGCAGTTAAAAGAGACAAAGAGGGGCATTACATAATGGTAAAAGGCTTTGTCCAACAGGAAAATATCACAACCCTAAACATATACACACCTAACACTGGAGCTCCCAAATTTATAAAACAATTACTAATAGATCTAAGAAATGAGATAGGCAGCAACATAGTAACAGTGGGGACTTTAATACTTTAATACTCCACTGACAGCACTATACAGGTCATGAAGACAGAAAGTGAAAAAAGAAACAATGGATTTAAAACATACCTTAAAACAAATGGAGTTACCATTTACATAAAACATTTCATCCAATAACGGCAGAATATGCATTCTATTCAACAGTGCACGGAACTTTCTCCAAGACAATATGATAGGCCATAAAACAAGCCTCAATAAATTTAAGAAAACTGAAATTATATCAACACTCTCTCAGACCACAGTGGAATAAACCTGGAAATCAATTACACAAGGAAACTTCAGAACCATGCAAATACATGGAAATTAAATAACCTGCTCCTGAATAAGGAATGGGTTAAAAATGAAATCAAGACAGAAATTAAAAAATTCTTTGAACTGAATGACAATAATGACACAACCTATCAAAACCTATGGGATACAGCAAAGGCAGTGTTAAGAGGCAAGTTCATAGCCTTAAGTGCCTACATGAAAAAGACTGAAAGTGCACAAAATGACATTCTAAGATTACACCTCAAGGAACCAGAGAAACAAGAACAAACCAAACCCAAACCCAACAGAAGAAAGGAAATTACCAAGATCAGAGCACAACTAAAGAAATAGAAACAAACAAAAAAACACAAAAGATAAATGAAACAAAAAGCTGATTCTTTGAAAAGACAAATAAAATGAATAGACCATAAGCAAGATTAACCAAGAAAAGAAGACAGAAAATACAAATAACCTAAGAAACAAAACAGGAGATATTACAATTGACAACACTGAAATACAAAAGATCACTCACGGCTACTATGAACACCTTTATGCACATTAATTAAAAAACCTAGAAGAGACGGATAAACTCCTGGAAAAAATACAACCTTCCCAGCTTAAATCAGGAAGAATTAGATACCCTGAACAGACCAATAATGAGCAGCGAGACTGAAATGGTAATTTAAAAATTACCAACAAAAAAATGTCCAGGACCAGATGAAGTCACAGCAGAATTCTACTAGACATTCAAAGAAGAATTGGTACCAATCCTATTGACGCTATTCCACAAGATAGAGAAAGAGGGAACCCTCCCTAAATCATTCCATGAAGACAGTATCACCCTAATACCAAAACCAGGAAAAGACAAAACAAAAAAAGAAAACTACAGACCAATATCCCTAGTGAACATAGATGCAAAAATCCTTAACAAAATACTAGCTAACTGAATCCAACAACATATCAAAAAGATAATTTGCCATGATCAAGTGGGTTTCATATGAGGGATGCAGGGATGGTTTAACAAATACAAGTCAATAAATGTGATACACCACATAAACAGAATTAAAAACAAAAATCCCGAGATCACCTCAATAGATGCAGAAAAAGCATTTGACAAAATCCAGCATCTCTTTATGATTAAAACTCTCAGCAAAATCGGCATACAAGGGACATATCTCAATATAATAAAAGCCATCTATGACAAACCCACAGCCAACACAATACTGAATAGGGAAAAGTTGAAAGCATTTCCTCTGAGAACTGGAACAAGACAAGGATGCCCACTCTGACCACTCTTCTTCAGCACAGTACTAGATAGCCAAAGCAATCACACAAGAGAAAGAAATAAAGGGCATTCAAATCGGTAGAGAGGAAGTCAAACTGTCACTTTTTGCTGACGCTATGATCATTTACCTTCAGGGAACCCTAAGGACTCCTCCAGAAAGCTCCTAGAACTGATAAAAGAATTCAGCAAAGTTTCTGCATACAAAATCAATGTACAGAAATCAGCAGTTCTTCTATACAGCAACAGTGACCAAGCAAAGAATCAAATCAATAACTCAACCCTTTTTACAATAGCTGCAAAAAACACAAAATACTTTGAAATAAACTTAAAACGAGGATTCAAAAGACCTCTACAAGAAAAACTAAAAAACACTGCTGAAAGAAATCATAGATGCCACAAACAAATGGAAACACATCCCATGCTCACAGATGGGTACAATCAATATTGTGAAAATGACCGTTCTGCCAAAAGCAATCTACATATCAATGCAATCCCCATCAAAATACCACCATCATGCTTCACAGAATGAGAAAAAACAATTCCAAAATTTATATGGAACCAAAAAAGAGCCTGCATAGCCAAAGCAAGACTAAGCAAAAAGAACAAATCCGTAGGTATCATACTACCTGATTTCAAACTATACTATAAGGCCATAGTCACCAAAACAGCATGGTACTGGTATAAAAATAGTCACACAGACCAATGGAACAGAATAGAGAACCCAGAAATAAACCCAAATACTTACAGCCAACTGATCTTCAACAAAGCAAACAAAAATATAAAATGTGGAAAGGATACCCTTTTCAACAAATGTTGCTGGGATAATTGGCTAGCCACATGTAGGAAAATGAAACTCGATTCTCATCTCTCACCTTATACAAAAATCAACTCAAGAGGATTAAAGACTTAAACCTAAGACCTGAAACTATAAAAATTCTAGAAGATAACATTGGAAAACCCCTTCGAGACACTGGCTTAGGCAAGGATTTCATGAACCAAGAACCCAAAAGAAAATGCAATAAAAACAAAGATAAATATCTGAGACCTAACTAAACTAAAGAGCTTTTGCATGCCAAAAGAACAGTCAGCAGAGTAAACAGACAACTCACAGAGTGGGAGAAGATCTTCACAATCTATACATCTGACAAAGGACTAATATCCAGAATCTACAATGAACTCAAATCAGTAAGAAAAAAACAACCCCATCAAAAAGTGGGTTAAGGACAGGAATCAACAATTCTCAAAAAGAAGATATACAAATGGCCAATAAACATATGAAAAATGCTCAACATCACTAATAATCAGGGAAATGCAAACCAAAACCACAATGTGATACCAACTTACTCCTGCAAGAATGGCCATAATCAAAAAATCAAAAAACAGGAGATGTTGGCATGGATGCAGTCAACAGGGAACACTTCTACACTGCCGGTGGGAATGTAAACTAGTACAGCCACTATGGAAACAGTGTGGAGACTGCTTAAAGCACTAAAAGTAGAACTACCATTTGATCCAGCAATCCCACTACTGGGCATCTACCCAGAGGAAGAGAAGTCATTATTTGAAAAAGATACTTGCACATGCATGTTTATAGCAGCACAATTCACAACTGCAAAATTGTGGAACTAACCCAAATGCCCATCAATCAACAAGTGGATAAAGAAACTGTGGTGTGTGGGTGTGAGTGTGTGTGTGTGTGTGTATATATATATATATATATATATGTGATGGAATACTACTCAGCCATAAAAAAGAATGAATTCATAGCATTTGCAATTACCTGCATGAGATTGGGGACTATTATTCTAAGTGAAGTAACTCAGGAATGGAAAACCAAACATCATGTCTTCTCACTGATATGTGGGAGCTAAGCTATGAGGATGCAAAGACATAAGAATGATACAATGAACTTTGGGGACTTGGGGGAAAGAGTGGGAGGGGGGCAAGGGACAAAAGACTACAAATATGGTGTAGTGTACACTGCTCAGGTGATGGGTGCACCAAAATCTCACAAATCACCACTAAAGAACTTATTTGTGGAATCAAATACCACCTGTACCCCCAATAACTTATGGTATATAAATAATTAATTTTAAAAAAAGAAAATGAAAAGCTTGATTAAAGAATGGACCAAATATCTTAACAGACATAACACCAAAAATACACAGATGGCAAATAAGCATATGAAAAGATGCTCCATATCACATGCAATCAGAAAAATGAAAATAAAACCATTAGCTACTACTACATGCCTATTAAAATGGCCAAAATCCAGACTATTAACACCACCAAATGCTAGGAAAGATAAGAAGCAACAGGAACTCTCATTCATTGCTGTAGGTAATGCACAATGGTACAGCCACTTTAGAAGGTAGTTTTGTAGTTTCCTCACAAAACTAAACACATTACAATCTTGCTCCTTATTATTTATTACCCAAAGAACCTGAAAAAAATGTCCACACAAAACCCTGTACACAGATGTTAACAGTAGCTTTATTCATAGTTGCCAAAACTTGGAAGTGACCAAAATGTCCTAGGCATACAAATGCAGAAATAAACTGTAAGACATCCAGGCAATGGAATGTTACTCAGCACTAAAAAGAAATGAGCTATGAAGCCATGAAAAGACATGGAGAAAACTTAAATGCATATTACTAAGTGAAAGAAAGTCAATATGAAAAGGCTGTATACTGTAGGATTTCAACTATATGATGTTCTGGAAAAGGCAAAACTGTGGAGAAAGTAAAAAGGTTGGTAGTTGCCAGGGGTTCATGGGGAGGGAGGGATGACTGCAGCACAGAAGATTTGGGGGACAGTGAAAATACTGTATATAATACTATAATGATGGATATATGTCATTAGACATTTGTCCAAACTCATAGAATGCACATCACCAAGAGTAAACCCTAATGTAAACTATGGACTTTGGGTGATGGTGTCAATGTAGGTTAATTAATTATAACAAATGTATCACTCTGGTGGGGAATACTGATAATGTGAGAGGCTATGCATGTATGGAGGAAAGGGGCATATCAAAAATCTCTGTACTTTCCTCTCAATTCTGCTGTGAACCTAAAACTGCTCTGAAAAAATCCTTAAAAATAAAATGTAAAAATTTAAGTTTAAAAAATAAAATAAAAATACCACTACACATCAGTTAGAATAGCTAAAATCCAGAACATTGACAAACCAAATTCTGGCAAGAATTTGGAGCAACAGGAAGTCTCATTAGTTGCTGCTGGGAATACAAAATGATACAACCACTTTGGAAGAAACTTTGGCAATTGCTGACAACACTAAACATATTCTTACAACACAATTCAGCAATTGTCCTCCTTGGTATTTACTCAAATAAGGTGAAAACTTAGGTCTACCCAAAAGCCTGCACACAAACATTTACAGCAGCTTTACTCATAACTGCTAAAAACTTGGAAGCAACAAGTTGTTTTTTCAATAGGTGAATGGGCAAACTGTTATACATATACACAATCGAATATAATTCACCAATAAAAAGAAATGATAAGTGTTACAACTCTTTTAGAATGTGTCTAGCAATTTAAAAAAGGATATCAGGGAGACTCTCAAGGGGAGACAGATGGTATGTGTGAACTCTACACTTTCTGCTCAATTTTGCTGTGAACCAATAACTGCTATAAAAAACAAAGTGTATATATATATATATATATATATATATATATATATATATACTGGGGGGGGGTGTGGTTTTTTTTTGTTTTTGTTTTTGTTTTTGTTTTGCTGGATACAATGGCTCACGCTTATAATCCCAGCACTTTGGGAGGCTGAAGTGAGCAGATTGCTAAAGCCTAGGAGTTTGTTTGAGACCAGCCTGGGCAACATAGGGAGACTCCATCTACACACAAAAAAATTAAAAATTAGCCAGGTGTGGTGGCACACACCAGATGTCCCAGCTATTCAGGAGGCTGAGGTGGGAGGATGGCTTGAGCCCAGGATGTCGAGGCTGCAGTGAGCTGTGATTGCACCACTGCACTCCAGCCTAGGCAACAAAGCAAGACCCTGTCTCAAAAATATATATACTTTTTTTTTTAATTTTGAGGTAAAATGAACTATAAGCTACTAGAAAACAAGGAATGATCTTAACAGTATATTGTTAAGTGAAAGAAGCCAACCTGGAAAGGCTATATGATTCCAAGTATTATATGAATTCTGAAAAAGGAAACACGATGGAGATTTTTTAAATCAGTAGGATATAGGGGATTTTTAGAGCTATCACATTTTTCTGTACTACACTGTAATGATGGATACATGTCACTGCATATTTGTCAAAACCTACAGAATATACAATGCAAGGAGTGAACCCTGATGTAAAACTGTACACTTTAGTTAAATACTAATGTATTCATATCAGCTCATCAACTGTAACAAATGTACCACACTAATATAATGTGTACCTATAAAACAGAGAAGCTCTCTAAAAGAAGATACTTACTGGGGAGTCGAACATTACAATGGGAATATATGTGTCATAGTAAACTATGTGTTTTCAGGGAGGAAAGAAAGACAAAGGTTCTTAAAGTAAAAAATGAAGAGGATCACACAACTGTTTCAAAATAAGTAACCCTGGCTACAAAAATCATTAACAAGGGTGACACCAACACAAGACTAGACAGGCAGTTGTGCAGATGTCCTTGCAGAGATTTTTTTGTGCAAGGCTGTAATGGTCTTTGTGGCAAGGTTGTGGTTTTCACAGAGTCTTTTGTGACAGTTTTTGTTAACAGGCATACAAGTGTGAAAGCCTTCCCCATCTCTACTTTTAAGGGCTTTTTTAACATTATTGACTCCATTTGGATTCTGACAACTTTCACACTAAAATAGTAATAGAAAAAACTAGGGGAAAGGAGTGACAGGGTATAAAAGAATATATAGGAATTAGCTGTACTTTCCCCTCAATTTTTCTGTAAACCTAAAACTCCTCCAAAAAAGTAAAGCCTATTATTTTAAGAAATATAAGACTAGTGCTAATATAATTGCAGTTTTTGCTTTTAATGGCAAAACTGTTGTTACTTTGGCACCAACCCAGTAAATATACCTTGACAGTACCAAGTACTACCAAAGACCGACAGCATCCAGAAACCTCATTCATTACTGGTGGGAATGTAAAATGTTAGAACCACTCTAGAAAAGTTTGACAGTTAAATATACATTTACCACATAATCTAGAAATTTCACTCCTATTTACCCCAGAGAAATTAAAATTTACATTCACATAAAAACCTATGAGTATTTATGGCAGCTTTATTCATAATCACCAAAAATTGGAAACAACCCAAATGTCCTTCAAGGGTTAACAGAGATCAATCTCAATGGCATTATACTGAGTGAATAAAGCCACTCTCAAAACATTATATACTGTATGATCACATTTATGTGGCATTCTGGAAAACAGAGAATTATAGGCACAAAAAACAACAGTGTCACCAGAGGTTAGGGGGAGGGGGAGGAATTACTATAAAGTGGACAGCACAAGTATATTTTTTGGAGTCATGGACTTAATATTTTATTTGTGATAACTATATGCATCTATGCAAGTTTTGTAATTCATACTACTGTAAACATATCAAAAAAACTATAAGTAAATATAGGCATACCTTGTTTTATCGTGCTTTGTTTTATTTGTTGTGCTTATCAGACATATTTTTAACAAATTGAGATTGTGGCAATCCTGCACCGGACAAGTCTATCAACATTTCTCCAACACATGCACACTTCATGTCTGACACATTTTTCTAATTCTCACAATATTTCAGATTTTTTCATTATTATTGCATCTGTTATGGTGATCTCTGATCATCTGATGTTACTACTGTAACTGTTTTGGGGCACAACCAACTGTACCCATGTAAGATGGCAAACTTAATAAATGTTGTGGGTGTTCTGCTGCTCCAACAACTGGCCATTTTTCAGTTTCTCTCCTCCTGGGGCCTACCTATTATCTGAGACACAAGGATATTGAAATTAGGCCAATGAATAACCCTACAGTAGCCTCCAAGAATTCAAAGTGAAAGGAAGAGTCTTAAGTGTCTCACTCTAAATCAAAAACTAAAAATGATTAAGTTTAGTGAGGAAGCCATGATGAAAGTTGAGACAGGCCAAGAGCTATGCCTTTTGCACCAGTTAGCAAAGTTCTGAATGCAAAGGAGCAATTCTTGAAGGAAACTAAAAGTGCTATTCCAGTGAATACACTAGTGATAAGAAAGCAAAACAGTCTTACTGCTGATAGGGAAAGTTTTAGTGGTCTGGATAGAACACCAAACCAGCCACAATGTTCTCGTAAGCCAAAACCTAATTCAAAGTAAGATCCTAACTCTCTTCAATTCTATGAAGGCTGAGAGAGGTAAGGAAGTTGCAAAACAAAAGTCTGAAGCTAGCAAAGGTTGGTTCATGATGTTGAAGGAAAGACGCCATCTTCATAACATAAAATTGCAAGGTGAAGCAGGAAGTGCTGACGCAGAAGCCACAGCAAGTTATCTAGAAGATCTAGTTAAGATAATTGCTGAAGGTCGCTACGCTAAACAATACATTTTCAAAGTAGATGAAACAGCCTTCTATTGGAAGAAGACGCCATCTAGGACTTCCACAGCCAAAGAGAGCCAAGGAAGAGAAGTCAACGCCTGGCTTCAAAGCTTCAAACAACAGGATGACTCTCTTGTTAGGGGCTAATGCAGCTGATAACTTAAAGTTGAAGCCAATGCTCATTTACCATATGAAAAATTCTAGGCCCCTTAAGAATTATGCCAGATTTACTCTGTTTGTGCTCTAGAAATGGAAAAACAAAGCCTGGATGACAGAACATCTGTTACAGCATGACTTCCTGAATCTTTTAAGCTTTAAGAACTACTACTCAGAAAAAGAGATTCCTCAAATCCGACGGAGCTTAAAAGCAAAGAAAAAAAGAATTTTTAAGATTCCTTTCAAAATATTACTTCTCATTAACAATGCACCTTGTCACTTAAAAGCGCTGATGGAGATGTACAAGGAAATTAATGTTGTTTTCATGCCTGCTAACACAGCATCTATTCTGCAACCCATGGATCAAGGAGTAACTTCAACTTTCAAGTCTTATAATTTAAGAAATATATCATATAGCTACCATATATAGTGATTCCTCTGCTGGATCTGGGCAAAGTAAACTGAAAACTTTCTGGAAAGGATCTACCATTATAGACGCCATTAATGACATTTGTGATTCACGGGTGAAAGTCAAAATATCAACATTAACAAGAGTTTGCAAGAAGTTGACTGCAACCCTTATGGATACTTTGGAGGGGTTGAAGACCTCAATGGAGGAAGTAACTGCAGATGTGGTGGAAGCAGCGGCCTGGGCCAAGCACAGTGGCTCACACTTGTAATCCCAGTACTCTGGGAGGCAGGTGGATCACCTGAGGTCAACAGCTCGAGACCAGCCTGGCCAACATGATGAAACCTTGTCTTTACTAAAAATACAAAAATTAGCCAGGCATGGTGGTGCACGCCTGTAGTACCAGTCACTCAGGAGGCTGAGGCAGGAGAATCGCTTTAACCTGGGAGGCAGAGGCTGCAGTGAGAAAAGATCACACCTGTGCACTCCAGCCTGGGTGACAAAGGGAGACTCCATCTTTAAAAAAATAAAAATAAAAAAAAAAAACAGGTGGAGCCTGAAGATGGGACAGAATTGCTACAACCTTATAAGAAAACTAAAACATGAGGAGTTGCTTCTTTCTTAAAAGAAAATAGTTTCTTGAGATGGAATCTAGTTCTATTGAAGATGCTATGAACATTGCTGAAATGACAACAAAGGATTTAGAATATCACATAAATTTAGTTGATAAAGCAGTGGCAGGGTTTGAGAGTTCTACTGTGACTCCAATTTTGAAAGATGTTCTACTGTAAATAAAATGCCGTCAAACAGCATGGCACAATACAGATAAATCTTTCATGAAAAGAAAAATCTATCAATGTGGAAAAACTCATTGTTGTCTTATTTTAAGAAATTGTCACAGCCATCCCAACCTTCAGCAGCGACTACCTCCCTGATCAGTCAGTAGCCATCAATTTTGAGGCAACTTTCAGCCATGCTCCAGTGGCAATACAATGATTTGCTGAGGGCTCAGAAGATGGATAGAATATTTTAGCAATAAAGTATTTTTTAATAAAGGTATGTACATTTTTAGATATACTATTATACACTTAATAAATTATAGTATAGTGTAAACATAACTTTTATATATACTGTGAAACCAAAAAAAATCAGATGACTCACTTTGCTACAATATTTGCTTTAGTGCAGTGATGTGGAACCAAACCAGCAGTGTCTCCAAGGTATGGTTATACAATTTTTCTCTCTCTCTCTCACACACACACACATACCTTTATCATGATGGTAGTTGCAACGTGTATACATTTGTCAAAACTCACAGAATAATGAAGATGGATGAATGTAATTCTAAATTAATCAACAAGGAAATTTATTTTAGGCCAGGTACAATGGCTCACACCTGTAATCTCAGAATTTTGGGAGGCAAGGTGGGAGGATCACTTGGGGCAAGAAGTTTAAGACCAGCCTGGGCTGTAAGACCCCATCTCTACCAAAAAAAAAAAAAGACTAAATAAATGAATAAACAAAAACAGAAAAAAATTGTTTTTTAAAGTGAAAAAAATTTTAAAAGACATTTCACAAAAGAAGATATAGAACTGATAATCAACATCTGAAAAGGTTTTATTTTCAAATCTGAGGGGTTTTTTTGTTTGTTTGTTTGAGACAGGGTCTCACTCTGTTGCCCAGGCTGGAGTGCAGTGGCGCAATCTCAGCTCAATGCAACCTCCACCTGCCAGGCTCAAGAGATCCTCCCACTTCAGCCACGTGAGTAACTGGGACTACAGCCATGTGCCACACCTGGCTAATTTTTTGTATTTTTTATAGAGATGGGTTTATTTCAAATTTTATTTTACATACAAGGGGTATATGTAGAGGTTTCTTACATGGGTATATTGAGTGGTGCCGGGGCGGTGGTGCAGATCTCATCACCCAGGTAGTGAATATAGTACCCAATATGTAGTTTTTCAACCTCTTCTCCCATCTCTCCCTAACTCCTCTAAGAGTCCCCAGTGTCTGTTGTTGCCATCTTTATGGCCATGTGTGCTCAGTGTTTAGTTACCACTTATGAATGAGAACATGTAATATTTGGTTTTCTGTTCCTGCATTAATTTGCACAGGATAATGGCCTCTGGCTGCATCCATGTTGTTGCAAAGGACATGATTTCATTCCTTTTTATGGCTGCATAGTATTCCATGATGTATAGTACCACATTGTCTTTATCCAATCCACCAATGATGGGTACCCTAAGTTGATTCCATGTTTCTGCTATTATGAATAGCTCAATGATGAACATTTAACTGCATGTGTCTTTTTGGCAAAACTATTTATTTTCTTTTGGATATATACCCAGTAATAGGACTGATGGTTCAAATGGTAGCTCTGCTTTAAGTTCTTCGAGAAACCTCCAAGCTGCTTTCCACAGTGGCTGAACTAATTTACATGCCCACAAACAGTTCATAAGTGTTTTCTTTTTTCCACAGTCTTGCTGGCACCTGGTTTTTCATTTTTTAATCATAGCCACTCTGACTGGTGTGAGATGGTATCTCAGTGTGGTTTTGATTCGTATTTCCCTGATGATTAGTCACAATGAGCACTTTTTCATAGTAATTCTGAGTACCTGTATGTCTTCTTTTGAGAAATATCTGTTCGTGTCCTTTGCCTATTTTTTAATAAAGTTATTGGTTTTTCATTTGTTGATCTGTTTAAGTTCCTTATAGAATCTGGATAATAGACCTTTGTCAGAGGCATAGTTTGTGAATATTTTCTCCCATTCCCTAAGGATTTTGTTTTGTTTTGTTTTTTTGCTGTGCAGAAGCTCTTTAATTAAATTAAGTTTCATTTGTCAATTTTGTTTTTGCTGCAATTGCTTTTGGGGCATTAGCCAAAAATTATTTGCCAAGGCTGATAACAAGGGTATTTCCTAGATATTTTTCCTAAGATTTTTATAGTTTGAGGTTTTACATTTAAATCTTTAATCCATCTTGAATTAATTTTTGTATATGGTAAAATGCAAGGGTCTAGTTTCATTCTGTTGCATATGGCTAGCCAGCTGTCCCAGCAGCATTTATTGAATAGGGAATCCTTTCCCCATTACTTGTTTTTGTCAGCTTTTCAAAGATCAGATGGTTGTAGGTGTGCAGCATTATTTCTGAGTTTTCTATTCTTTTCCGTTGCTCTATGTGTCTGTTTTTATACCTGTACCATGCATTTTGGTCACTGTGGGCTTAAATATAATTCGAAGTCAGGTACTATGATGCCTCCAGCTTTATTCTTTTTGTTTAGGATTGCTTTGGCTATTTGGGCTCTTTTTTGTTCCATGTGAATTTTAGAATAGTTTCTTCTAATTATCTGAAAAATGACATTGGTAATATGATAGGAATAGCATTGAATCTGTAGACTGCTTTGGGTAGTATGGTCATTTTTGTGATGTTGATGCTTCCAATCCATGTGCATGGATTGTTTTTCCATTTATTTGTGTCATCTCTGATTTTTTTTCTGCAGAGTTTTGTGGTTCTTCTTGTAGATTCTTTCACCTTCTTGGTCAACTGTACTCCTAGGTATTTCATTTTCTTTATGGTATTGCAAATGGGATTGTGTTCTTGATTTGACTCTTAGCCTGGACATTATTGGTGTCTAGAAATGCTACTGATTTTTCCACATTGATTTTGTATCCTGAGAGGTTGCTAAAGTCAATTATCAGTTCTAGGAATCTTTTGGCAGAGTCTTCAGAGTTTTAGAGCTATAGAAACATTTCATCAGTGGAGGGATAATTAATGAGATTACGTAAAGAGACTAAATCTATGACTCACTGGCATTCCTGAGAAAGAATGGAGAGAATAAGCAACCTGGAAAATACATTTGAGGATATGGTCCACAAAAATTTCCCGAATTGCAGTAGAAAGGCTAACATGCAGGCCAGGCACGGTGACTCAAGCCTGTAATACCAGCACTTTGGGAGGCTGAGGCAGGTGGATTGCCTGAGCTCAGGAGTTCAAGACCAGCCTGGGCAACACAGTGAAACCTTGTCTCTACTAAAATACAAAAAATTGGCCAGGTGTGGCAGCATGCACCTGTAGTCCCAGCTACTCAGGAGGCTGACGCAGGAGAATTGCTTGAACTTGGGAGGCGGAGGCCAAGATCGTGCCACTGTACTAAGCCTGGCAACAGAGAGAGACTCCATCTCCAAAAAAAAAAGAAAGAAAGAAAGGTTGACATGCAAATTTATGAAGTACAGAAAACTCCAGCTAGATACTATACAAGACAACCATCCCCAAGGCACATTGTCATCAAATTCACCAAAGTCAATGCAAAAAAAAAATCTTAAAGGCAGCTGGAGAGAAGGGTCAGGTCATGTACAGAGGGAACTCCTATCAGGCTAGCAGCAAACTTCTTGGCAGAAACCTTGCAAACCAGAAGAGATTGGGGGCCTCTTTTAGTCAACCTTAAAGAAAAGATATTCCAACTAAGAATTTCATAGCCTACCAGCCTAATATTCATAAGTGAAAGACAAATAAAATCCTTCTCAGACAAGCAAATACTGAGGGAATTTGCTTCAACTACACCAGCCTTATAAGAAAGAGGTCCTTAAGGGAGTACTAAACATGGAATCAGAAGAATGACCCCTACTACCTCAAAAATACACTTAAGCACATAGCCCACAGACACTATAAAGCAACTGTACAATCAAGTCTATACAACAACCAACAACATAATGACAGGATCAAAATCTCACATATCAATACTAATCCTGAGTATAAATGGCTAAACATCCCTCTTAAAAGACATGGAGTGTCAAGGTGGATAAAAACACCAGACCCAACCATCTGCTATCTTCAAGATACCCATCTCACATGTAACAGCATCCACAGGCTCAAAGTAAAGGGAGAGAGACAGATCTACAATGCAAATAGAAAACAAAAAAGAACAGGAGCCACTATTCTTATATCAGATAAAACAGACTTTAAACAACAATTAAGAAGAACAATGATGGGTATTACCTAATGATAAATGGTAAAATCTAACAAAACGACTTAACTACCTAATTATATATGCACCCACTATTGGTACACCCAGATTCAAGAAACAAATTTTGCTTGACCTACAAAAAGACTTAAGTTAGGCAACTACATCATAATAGTGAAAGACTTCAACACCCCACTGACAGCATTAGACAGATCACTGAGGCAGAAAGCTAACAAAGAGACTCTCACTTAACCTGGGACTTGATTAACTGGACCTAATAGACATCTACACAACACTCCACCTAACAACCACAGAAAATGTTTTTAATGTCATTAGTCATCACAAAAATGCATATTAAAACCAAGCCAGGATGGGCACAGTGGCTCACACCTGTAATCCCAGCATTTTGGGAGGCCAAGGCAGGCGGATCACCTGAGGTCAGGAGTTCAAGACCAGCCTGACCAACATGGAGAAACCCCATCTCTGCTAAAAATACACAACTAGCCGGGTGTGGTGGCGCATGCCTGTAATCCCAGCTACTCTTGAGGCTGAGGCATGAGAATCGCTTGAATCCAGGAGGCAGAGGTTGTGGTGAGCTGAGATCGCGCCATTGCACTCCAGCCTGGGCAACAAGGGGGAAACTCCATCTCAAAAAAAAAAAAACGAGCCTAAAAATCAATCAATAGAGAATTAAATAAACCATGGTATATTCACATAATGGAATATTACATAACAATAAAAAGAAACAAACCAGTGACAGATGCAAAACATGGATAAATGTTAGCAATATTATACTGAATAAAAAGAAGCCAAACACAAAAGAGTTCATATTATGTCATTCCATTTTTATGAAATTTAAGAACAGGCAAAACAATGGAAACAGAAATCAGAAGATTGCCAGAATCATGGTGGAGGTACAAGCAACAGATGAGGAAAAGACACAATGGTTGAGTCATATACTTGAGTCACATAAAAAAGAAAAATGAATCAATTAAAAATATATTAAATTCTTTTGATTTTCTAAAAGACAAAATGAAAACAAGGAAAATTTCTGGAGCATGACAATATGTTACTCTAGTCAGAGTTCATCTAACTTTATACTTAAGACTGCCTGTTTAATGTAACTATATGTCAATAAAAATCACAAATAAATAAATGAGTTAAAATTCTGCTGAAGACTATGGAAAGGGGCATTTATTCCTTTCTCTTCCATTGAAAACCACTAAAAACATTAACAAAAAAGTAGACCAGTGGAAATGCAGCAAGATCCTTGCACAGCCTCAAACACTATACAAAGTATGAGCAAATATTTAGCAAATACAGTGAAGTTTAAGCCAACCACAGAGCACAGTAAGGCTGACATGTGCCACTTCCAGTCTCAAACAGGATGCCGATTTCCCAAAATTTAAGTATCACTTAACTTTCGCGAATATCAAAAATTTCCATATATATGGAAATATGCTTTTTTTTCTAGAAATAAATGAAAAAACTCATTAATAGTGGTTGCCTTTAGAGAAAAACGACAGAAAGAGATTTTATTTGCTCCAACTTATACTTTTTTTTTGAGACAGGGTCTCATCGTTGCCCGGGCTGGAGTACAGTGGTACAATCATAGCTTACTTTAATCTTGAACTCCTGGGCTCATGGGATCCTCCCACCTCAGCCTCCTGAGTAGCTGGAACTACAGGTGCACAAGACCACGCCTACCTTATTTTCCAATTTTTAGTAGAAACAGGATCTCGCTATATTTCCTAGGCTAGTCTCCAACTTCTGGGCTCAAGAGATCCTCCCACCTCAGCCTCTCAAAGCGCTAGGATAACAAGTGTAAGCCCACCTTGTACCTTTCTACATAGCCCAAATTTTCTAACCTTATGCAAATATATTATTTTCTTTTTAAGTAAACATAAGTCACACCTGGTCTCCTTTACTGTTTCCCTTTTTATGTACTCTTTGTATCCAATACAAAACAACAAATGTATTATTTAATAACATTTCTAAATGTTCTTTTACACTAATTTTAAAGCAAAAAATACTGAGGACAAATCTCTCCTCTAAGAACAAATTTTAAAAATGGTTAATAGGAGGCCAGGCACAGTGCCTCATGCCTATAATCCCAGCACATTGGGAGGCCAAGGCAGGCAGATCACCTGAGGTTGGGAGTTCGAGACCAGCCTGACCAACATGGAGAAACCCCACCTCTACTAAAAATACAAAATTAGCCCGGCATGGTGGCGCATGCCAGTAATCCCAGCTACTGGGGAGGCTGAGGCAGGAGAATCACTTGAACCCGGAAGGCGGAGGTTGCAGTGAGCCAAGATCGCACCATTATACTCCAGCCTGGGCAACAAAAATGAAACACCGTCTCAAAAAAAAAAAAAAAATGGTTAATAGGGTCAAGCGGTACGAGGGCTCACGCCTGTAACCCCAGCACTTCAGGTGGCTGAGGTGGGAGGATCACCTAAGCAACATAGCAAAACTTTGTCTCTGCAAAAAAAATTTAGAAACTAGCTAAGCATGGTGGCGCATGCCTGTAATCCGGATACTCAGGAGGCTGAGGTGGGAGGACAGCTTGAGCCCGGGAAGCTGAGGCTGCAATGAGCCATGAGTGCACCAGTGCACTTCAGCCTGGGTGACAGAACAAGACCCTGTCCCAAAAAAAAAATTAGTAAATAAATAATGGTTATTTTTTCTTATAACAAAAAAAATATAGATATATATATTTAAGATTACTTAAAAAGTGTTATCCTAAAATGAATGCTGCAGTTATGGACTGAATGGTATTCCCCCAAAATTCATATGCTGAAGCCCCAACTCCTAATGTGACTGTATGCAGAGACAGAGCCTTAAAAGGGGTTGAATGAGGTCATGTGCGTGGAGTCCTATTCCAATAGGACTAATGTCCTTATAAGAAGAAGAGACCCTAGGGATACACGTGCCCAGAGAAAAAGCCATGTGAAGACACAGAGAGAAGACAGCCATCTGCGATCCAAGTAAAGAGGCCTCAGAAGTCAACCCTGCCAGCACCTTCCTCTCAGACTTCCACATTCCAAGGCCACATTCCAATGGCTCATGCCTCTAATCCCCGCACTCTGGGAGACCAAAGTAGGACGACTGCTTAAGGCCAGAAGTTCAAGACAAGCCTAGGCAAGATAGCAAGATCCCACCTCTACAAAAAAAAAAAAAAAAATGGTAAGTAGCCAGGCACCTGCTTGTATTCCCAGCTACTCAGGAGGCTGGGCAGCAAGATCACTTGAGCCCAGGAGTTCAAGGATTCAGTGAGCTATGATTGTGCCACTGCACTCCAGTGTGAGCAACACAGACCCTGTCTCTAAATAACCTAAATGCCCTTCCATGGTAGATTAGATAAAGAAAAAGTGGTACACATACACCATAGAATACTATGCAGCCATAAAAAAGAATGAGATCATGTCCTTTGCAGGGACATGGATGAAGCTGGAGACCATTATCCTCAGCAAACTAACACAAGAACAGAAAACCAAATACTGCATGTTCTCACTTATAAGTGAGAGCTAAATGATCAGAACACGTGGACACATAGAGGGAACAATACACACTGGGGCCTTTCAGAGGTCGGAGGATGGGAGGAGGAAGAGGAGCAGGAAAAATAACTAATGGGTACTAGGCTTAATATCTGGGTGATGAAATAATCTGTACAACAAACCCCCATGACACAAGTTACCTATGGAACAAACCTGCACTTGTACCACTAAAAAGTTAAAAAACAAAACACAAAAAACTGCTATCTTAAGCCTTATTCATCAAAGCCTGATTATAATGCTTAACAGTGAGATAAAGTCCAGATTTATAATCAGAATACCTTTTGAAATATAGTTGTATTACTCTTCAAAACATACACTCTCAAACTTAAAATGGGTCAAGAGCATAAGAACAAACAATTCTATAAATCTTATCATTTTAGTAAACTTAAAACAGAATTTATTTTACAATAATGACTTAAATTTCATGAAGAAATCAATCATGCATAATAATGTATACAGTTTTAAACTGAAGAGCCTAACCTCAAAGTATCATTTAAACATGCCAAAAATGAACTAAAATCTGCAATTAAATAACACAAGAAAACCAAAAAAGGGACATATCAGAAAAAAAAATTCAGTGTTTTGTTTGTTTGTTTTGTTTTTTTTTTGAAACGGAATATCAACTAACTGTTGCCCAGGCTGGAGTGCAGTGGCACGATCTTGGCTCACTGCAACCTCCACTTGCCAGGTTCAAGCAATCCTCCTTCCTCAGCCCCCCTAGTAGCTGGGATTACAGGCATGTGCCACCATGCCCGGCTCAATTTTCTATTTTTAGTAGAGACGGGGTTTCACCATGTTGGCCAGGCTGGTCTCGAACTCCTGACCTCAGGTGATCCACCCACCTCGGCGTCCCAAAGTGCTGGGATTACAGGCATGAGCCACCGCGCCCGGCAAAAATTCAGTTTTATTACAGTATTTTTTTTTTTTAGTTTATCATATTTTTATTATATTTAAGTTACAAAAATCATCTTTTTTTATTTTAAGCTTTTTATAATTTAAATCATATTTTTATTATAGTTAAGTTACAAAAATCTTTGACTCTCCTTTGAATATCTTCAAATCAATTCCATAAGTGAAGACAAAATACACAATTAAGGAAGGGGCCATGATTTGCCCCAAAATTATCGTCAAATGAATGAACTCAATGACTTTTGAATCACACTTTTAAATCAGATGTTCCCATTTGATCTGTCAGTTTCTCCAGGTTTGATACATAGGTGTAAAATCATTACACTCTTTTTTTCTTTTTCTTTAATTATACTTTCAGTTCTAGGGTACATGTGCATAACATGCAGGTTTGTTACATATGTATACTTGTGCCATGTTGGAACTCGTCATTTACATGAAGTATAACTCCCAATGCAATCCCTCCCCCCTCCCTCCTCCCCGTGATAGGCCCCGGTGTGTGATGTTCCCCTTCCTGAGTCCAAGTGATCTCATTGTTCAGTTCCCACCTATGAGTGAGAACATGCGGTGTTTGGTTTTCTGTTCTTGCGATAGTTTGCTGAGAATGATGGTTTCCAGCTGCATCCATGTGCCTACAAAGGACACAAACTCATCCTTTTTTATGGCTGCATAGTATTCCATGGTGTATATGTGCCACATTTTCTTAACAGTCTGTCACTGATGGACATTTGGGTTGATTCCAAGTCTTTGCTATTGTGAATAGTGCCGCAATAAACATACGCGTGCATGTGTCTTTATAGCAGCATGATTTATAATCCTTTGGGTATATACCCAGTAATGGGATGACTAGGTCATATGGTACTTCTAGTTCTAGATCCTTGAGGAATCGCCATACTGTTTTCCATAATGATTGAACTAGTTTATTATTACAATATTTTAAACATACCAAATAAAACTATATACTTAGAAGAAATTAATTTTAATTTTATTTACCCCCTGCAAAGGGAGATTCCAGCATTCTGAGCTTCTGAATTTGGACAGTGGTGATTGAACATGGACATCCTCTGATTCTGCATTTAACATCTTTCTTATCTGAAAATAGGATGAGAAAATAATTAGTTTAATTGAACTATATACAAGAGCTAATTCAGCTAACAGAACCATTACATTACCCTGCATTAATAATTTGCTAACAGTTTTAAGGAGTTTTAAATTCAGTGCTTAATTCATATGCAATTAAATATAATTTTTATTTACAAAAACCCTCTCCTTGACTTTGAAAGTAGATAAATGAAGAATCACAAGAGCTTCCTAACTATTCTCTTGCCTGCTGTCTTCTCCCCTTTTAACCTTTCAAATGTCAGCCCCAGAGTTCTCTAATACATAAAACCTAATTATGGCTGCAATACTTAAAATTCAACAACGGTAGCCATTACTTACAGATAAAACTCTTTACAACTGTAAAACTCTTTACAGTCTGGGCTCTTTCACATCACACACACATCAAAACTACAACCCAATCACGCTGAATGAATCAACCTTCTTCAAACACATCACATTATTTCATATCTCTAAACCTTTGCATATACTGTTCCCTCAATCTAGAATGCTCTTCCTTCTCTCCCTAGTGAAGTACTCCAGATTCTTGTCAAAATTACTATTTTATCTACGCAACCATCACTGCCACACCACACATTCCTGAAACAGAATCAATGGAACAGATCAATGGAACATTATAAAGAACTCTGAAATAAGACCACACACCTACAACAATCTGATCTTCGACAAACCTGACAAAAACAAGCAATGGGGAAATAATTATCTATTTAATAAATGATGCTGGGAGAACTGGCTAGCTATATGCAAAAAATTGAAACTGGATCCCTTCCTTATACTATATACAAAAATTAATTCAGGATGGATTAAAGACTTAAATGTAAAACCCAAAACTATAAAAACCCTACAAGAAAATCAAGGCAATACCATTCAGGACATAGGCACAGGCAAATATTTTATAACAAAAATGCCAAAAGCAATTGCGATAAAAGCAAAAATTGATAAATGGGATCTAATTAAACTAAGGAACTTCTGTACAGCAAAAGAAACTATCATCGGAGTGAACAGACAACCTACAGATTCGGAGAAAAATTTTGCAGTCTATCCATCTGACAAAATTCTAATATCCAGGGTCTAAAAGGAACATAAATTTATAAGAAAAAAAAATCCCCATTAAAAAGTGGGCAAAGGATATGAACAAACGATTCTTAAAGGAAGACACACATGTGGTCAGCAACATCACTGATCACTAGAGAAATGCAAATCAAAACGAAGAGACACTATCTCATACCACTCAGAATGGCTATTACTAAAAACTCAAAAAACAACAGATGCTGGCAAGGTTGTGGAGAAAAAGGAACACTTTTACACCACTGCTGTGATTGTAAATTAGTTCAGCCATTGTGGAAGACAGTGTGGTGATTCCTCAAAGACCTAGAGGCAAAAATACCATTTGACCCAGCAACACCATTACGGGGTATATACCCAAAGGAATATAAATCACTCTGTTACAAAGATATATGCATGCACATGTTTGCTGCAACACTATTCACAATAGCAAAGACATGGAATCAACCCAAATCCCCATCAATGATAGACTGAATAAAGAAAATGTGGTACATAGATACCATGGAATACTATGCAGCCATAAAAAGGAACACGATCATGTCTTTTGCAGGGACATGGATGGTGTTGGAAGACATTATCTTCAGCAAACTAATGCAGAAACAGAAAACCAAACAATTCACGTTCTCACTTTTAAGTGGGAGCTGAATGATGAGAACAGATGGACACAACGGGGGAACAACACACATTGGGGCCTGTCAGACAGGTAGAGGGAACATCAGGAAGAATAGCTAATGGATGCTGGCCCTAATATCTAGGTGATAGGTTGTTCTTGCAGAAAACCACCATGGCGCACACCATGGCGACCTATGCAACGATCCTATACATCCTGCACGTAGTACCCCTGAACTTAAACAAAAGTCAAAGAAAAAAATGTTCACCACTATTTCCCTGGTTACTTATGTCTAATGGAGTATCCAATACATGTTGAGTACCCAATAAATATCTACTGACCAATGCTTTAATCAATTAGATTTCAGAAAATAATGTTCATTATATACAGGTACGTAGGAAAAAACAGATTACAAGACAGTATTTTGTGGTTTTCTATTTTTTAATATGTTTCTTATACAGAGACAAATAAACTAGAAGGATACACTTCATAGTATTAATTCTGGTTGTGTCTGGGTGGTCTTCTTTTTGTTTAACTGAACTTTAGAATATCTCTACAACAATCTAGTGTCATTTTAGAAATATTTCTTAAACATGTGTTTATTTATTTGAGACAGGGTCTCACTCTGTCACCTAGGCTGGCATGTAATGACTCAGACATAACTTACTTCCTGCTTCTACCTCTTGGGCCCAGGCAATCTTCCTGCCTCAGCCTCCTGTGTAGCTGGGACCACAGGCATGCACCATCATATCTGATTAATTTTTTTTTGTTTTGTAGACACAGGGTCTTACTTTGTTGCCCAGGCTAGTCCCGAATTCCTGGGCTCTGGGGCTCAAGCAATCCTCCCACCTTGGCCTCCCTAAGTGCTGGGATTAGAGGCATGAGCTCCCACACCCAGCCAAACACTTCAAACACTTTTTTTTTTTTGTTTTTTTTTTTGTTTTGAGACAGAATCTCAAAAAGGCTGAAGTGCAGTGCAGTGACGCGACCTCAGCTAACTGCAACCTCCACCTCCCGGGTTCAAACGATCCTCCTACCTCAGCGTCCGGAGTAGCTGGGATTACAAAAATGCACCACCATACCCAGTTAATTTTTGTATTTTCAGTAGAGATGGGCTTCCGCCATCTTGGCCAGGCTGGTCTTGAAGTCCTGACCTCAAGTGATCTGCCCATCTTGGCCTCCCAAAGTACTGGGATTATAGCCATGAGCCAACCTGCCAGGCCCAGGCCAAACACTTTAAATTCAACATGTGTTAGTATCTTCTCCCTGTATCCATCAAAGCTCTTATCCTTTTGGTAATTTATTTCCACTAGCAGCCTGGAGGAAAAGGCAGTAATATAAACTACTAACAATAATGTAATATGCTAATTTTCTAAGAAAGTCTACATTTTTTAAATGCACTACCACAACTTTATGTATAAATTATGGGATTAAGAAATAAGTACATATATTGTAGATAATGAGAGACAGAAAAAAAATAAGGAAAGAGGAAAAGCTAGAATAAGACTTGTGGTGTGGGACTGGAATCAGAAGTATCAGTATTCATTTTTTTATACAGATAGGCAGATAGAGAAATAAATATAGATACATGTGTTTCTGTGGGAAAATAGAGATACGTATGTTGTATGTGTGAACATATATTTTTCTAGTCTTGTCTGTTGAGAAAGCCTAAAAACAATGACATCCCAGTTGCAAGTATACCTAGCACACAGACCTGGGTTTCTAAGTATCATCCTTCAAATGAAAGAACCAGGACTCCCTGGGAAAGTGGTTGATTTCAAGCCTGGGGCAGGGAAAACACAAGATAAGCATCTTGCAGTGCCAAAAAATACACAGTGTCAGAAAGTAAGCGTTCAAAAAAAAAAAAAAAAAGATAGGAGCACGTCAAAAGGGTACAGCCAACATGAAAGATCTCCCAAGGCTGGAATACTTTGACCAACAAACCTGTAATGACAGTAGTGGATTATAACTCACAGAATAAACTAAATATTCTATGAGTCTATATTGATATAAATAAATAAGTGAAGCCAGGCACAGTGGCTCATGCCTAGAATCCTCACACTTTGGGAAGCCGAAGCAGGAGGACCTCTAAATAAATAAATAAGTAAGTAAATTGGGGAAGATAATCAGCTCTCCCTTACAGAAGAATTTTTATTTTTTAGAGACAGTGTCTCATTCTGTTATCCAGGCTGGAATGCAGTGGTGCAATCATGGCTGACCAAAGCCTCAACTTCCCTGGCTCAAGCAATCTTCCTATGTCAGCCTCCCAAGTAGCTGGGATTCCAGGCATATGCCAACATGCCAACTAATTTTTATTTTTCGATATGGGGTCTCACTCTGTTGCCCAGGCTGGCCTCAAATTCCTGACCTCAAGTAATCCTCCCACCTCAGCCTCCCAAAGTGCTGGGATTACAGTTGTGAGCCACCACACTGGTCCCTCATAGAAGAATTTACATTCATAAATCTATAGTGAATGAGCAAAACAGAAAACCACCAAAATATCACAAATACAAATTTGCAGGCAAGATACACTGATAGATGCTACAATAGTAAACAAAAGTTTGAGATAAAATAATATATTTGCACAGATTCAAAGCATCTCCCCTATTTATTAATTATAAAGAGGAGAAAAATAACTTTACAATGGAGCAAACAGGCAGACACCATCTTAACCAAACAATCAAGGCTGACATTACCAGTACTAAGATATATCACTATCACGTAACCCCTGATATAATGCACTAAGAAGGGCACTATCACTTCCGTGGTATTCCTCCCAAAAGGCCATAACCTTAATCTAATCTTGAGAAACCTGAAACAAACCCAAAGTGAGAGATATTCTACAAAATACTGTCCAGTTTTCTTCAAAAGTGTCATGGTCATGAAAGAAAAAAGACTGAAGAATTGTCACAGACTTAAGAAAACTAAGGAGACCTAACAACTAAATGCAATGTGGGATCCTGGATTGGATCTGGCAACAGAAAAAGGACATTAGTGAAACCGAAGGAATCCAAATGATGTCTACAGTTTAAAGCAGAGGTCCCCAACCCCCAGGCCAAGGACAACACAGCAGGAGGTGAGCAGCATGGGAGCCTTAGGGCCTGAGCTCCAACTCCTGTCAGATCAGCAGTGGCATTAGATTCTCATAGGAGCACAAATACTATTGTAAACTGCACGTGCAAGGGACCTAGGCTGCACGCTCTTCTGAGAACCCAATGACTGAAGATTTGAGGTAAAACAGTTTCATCCCGAAACCATCCTCCCAACCCCTGTCCATGGGAAACTGTCTTCCACGATACTGGTCCCTGGTGCCAAACAGGTTGGGGACCACCAGTTTAAGGTACTGTATGAATATAAATTTCTTGTTTTTTATAATCATACTATAGTTACATAAGATAATAACATTGAGAGAACCTGAGTGAATTGTACAGGAACTCTGCAAAATTTCTGTAACTTTTCTGTAAGTCTCAACTTCCTTGTAAACAAAAGTTTAAGAAACACTGTAGAACATCTAAAAATCAGAAAGAGAAATGGATTAATTCAGTATTAATTTCTAATGGCAGGATTTCAGATTAATTGCATGAATAATGCAACAGTCTAAAGCAGGATATTTCACTTCACTGGATATATTAAAAACAAAAATAGTAGTAGTTAATACAGAGGTATTTCAAAGTAGTATGATAGTATTCATCCTGGCAATGTAAGATTTTTTTTTTTTTTTGAGACAGAGTCTCGCTCTGTCACCCAGGTTGGAGTGCAATGGTGCAATCTCGGCTCACTGCAACCTCTGCCTCCCAGGTTCAAGCGATTCTCCTGCCTCAGCCTCCCAAGTAGCTGGGACTACAAGCACCCGCCATCATGCCCAGCTATTTTTTTTTTTTTTTTTTGAGACAGAGTCTCGTTCTGTTGCCCAGGCTGAAGCGCAGTGGCACGATCTCAGCTCACTGCAAGCTCCGTCTCCCAGGTTCACACCATTCTCCTGCCTCAGCCTCCCGAGTAGCTGGGACTACAGGCATCCTCCACCACGCCCCACTAATTTTTTGTATTTTTAGTAGAGACAGGGTTTCACCATGTTAGCCAGGATGGTCTCGATCTCCTGACCTCGTGATCCGCCCGCCTCGGCCTCCCAAAGTGCTGGGAGTACAGGCGTGAGCCACCAAGCCCGGCCAATTTTTGTGTTTTTGTCGAGATGGGGTTTCACCATGTTGGCCAGGCTGGTCTTGAACTCCTGACCTCAAGTGATTCTACTGCCTCGGCATAAGATTTTTTTTAACCTTCTATTTACCCCACTTAAACTAAATCCAGGGTTTTAAATGGAGAAACCACACCAGGCAAATCTTAAGCCAAAAAAGAAATAATATCTAAAGCCATACTTTCTATACGGTCTTCTAAGGTACTCTTGATTTCCTCTCATTGTCCTCCTTTATGAATTCTTCTTTGTTAAATGCTATAACTATGTAACGTGAAGATGTATCATATTAAAGTTCTCTGTGCATAACTTAGACTGCTTCATAGGAAAGGGTTTAATAAATTCTTATAATGTAAATCAGGATATTACTGCATTTAAAGAACAAAATTCTAGAAAAAAAAAATTATCTCTATATGCCAGGTATGGTGGCTTATGCTATAATCCCAACACTTTTGGAGGCCAAGGCAGGAGGATTGCTTGAGGCCAGGAATGTGAGACCAGCCTGGGCAACATAGCAAGATCCCTGTCCCTACATAAAAAAATTAAAATTAGCTGGTCATGGTGGCACATCCCTGTATTCCCAGCTACTTGGGAGGCTGAGGCAGGAGGATCACTAAAGCCCAGGAGTTCAAGGTTGCAGTGAGCTGTACTTGAGCCTGGGCAACAGAGCAAAACCCTGTCTCTTAAAAAAGAAAGAAAAGGAAAAGATTATCTTTCTTAAAAGGAATTAATTTTTTTGAACACTTCCTATGTAGGTAGAAACTTCATTTTGCTTGTTTTGCTACTCTTGGCATATGTAGAAGAAATAAATGAAAAAAAGAGGCTTAAAAGGACATATTCCCAATAGTAATGTTCAGCACATACCTTGAGTACGACTATTCTGCATCTATAGCATCACTAATGAATGAACATTAGGTACTCTAATAGATTAAGTCATCAGAGAAATGTTGTGCTATGTTTTAAATAAAATCTAAAATGAGCTCTGGAAAGTATATTGGTCATCCGGTCTGGAAAGCATACCAGTCAACAATTTAAACAAATTTGGTAGAAGGGTTTCCTGGTTGATCTTCAGTTAATTAGAATACACCATTCTCCCAAAACACTGATTAAAGTTTTATACTATTTTCTTTAAAATGTTATTAAAAAGACAAACAGCAAAATACTTTCAGTATCAGTAACTCCAAAGATAATAGATTAAAAGCAAAACAAATGCATACCTCCGATAAATCAGAAGATGACTTTTTCCTTTTTCCTTCTGTGGTGATTTCTACAAAAACCAAAGACGTGGTAAAAATTACCGTTTAACATCTAAATGAGATAAACAGTTTGATAAAGGAGATTCTTTCACATTCATTCCTTGTTTTAAATTAACTTGTTAGATTTAAATTTACACTGATATATTTTACAGAAACTGAAGGGCTAAACATAAAAGTCAAAAAATAACTACATGTCAGAAGAATAGCAGATTCTCACACAATGTCTCCAGTAAAATATATATGTGTGTATATATATATATATATATATATATATATATATATATATACACACACACACAAAAAAAATAGAAAAGAAAGAGGAAAACTTGGCTCTAAGAACTAAACAAATTCCCTGGCCAAAGACCTCACACCTAGTAGTAGAACCATTTGATCAGACAAATTCTTATAATGGGGGGAGGTAGAAGCAGGTGAAATTCTAGAAGTTAGAAGTTGAGAATATTCTATAAAAACACTTTCAGTTCTACTACATATCTAAGCATGCTGTGCAACTGGCAACAGTTTAACTGTCTTTTACTCACCAACATTTTTTTCAGACTTGCTGTGGATTTTTCTGAGTCCTAACTTCCAATCAGCAAATATTAATTCAATGTCTATTATGTGCCCTGACACTGTGCTAGGCAATGAGTACAGTGTAGTAGGCAAATTAGGCAAAAGTTCCAAACTTTCCTGGAACTTATAGTCTATTGGAATATATCACAGATTTTACTAAAAACATAAATGGCAGATATATATATATATATATATATATATATATAGTCACCTGCTTGTGACAAATGCATGACTGCAATTCCATAGGAAAGGGATGATTTTCAAAATAAATGATGCTGAGGCAATTTGATAACCAAATGGGGGAATAACACCCTTGACTACCTCACACCATACACAAAATTAATTTGAAATGAATCATAGATTTCAATGTCAAAGATAAAAACAAAGCATCTAGATTTAAATAGGAGAATATCTTCATCACCTTTGGGTAGGCAAAGATTTTTCAGAGAGGGCACAAGTAGTACTAACCACAAATGAAAACATTAACAAACTGTACTTCATTAAAATTAAGAACTTCTGATCCTACTGTAGCTCATGAGCATGATGCCTGGGTGTTCACACGCATCTGTGAGATGTGGCACCTTGAACCTTGTTACCATGTCAGCACATCACCCATCTGACATGAAAGAAAAATAAAGAACCACACTGGATTAGCGGGGTTTTTCTGTTTTGTTTTGTTTTTGAGACTGTGTTTTGCTCTTATTGCCCAGCCTGGAGTGCAATGGTGCAAATCTTGGCACACCGTAACCTTTGCCTCCCGGGTTCAAGAGATTCTTCTGCCTCAGCCTCCCGAGTAGCTGGGATTACAGGTATGTGCCACTACGCCAGGCTAATTTTGTATTTTTAGTAGAGGCAGGGTTTCTCCATGTTGGTCAGGCTGCTCTCTCAACCTCAGGAGATCCGCCCACCTCGGCCTCCCAAAGTGCTGGGATTACAGTGAGCCAAGGCGCCTGGCCTGGATTCGCTTTGAGAAAGAAAAAAGGAAAAAAAGAAAAGGTCAGACACAGAGGCTCATGCCTGTAATCCCAACACTTTGGAAGGCCAAGGCATGGGGATCACTTGAGCCCAGGAGTTCGAGACCAGTCTGGGCAACACAGTGGGATCCCATCACTACAAAAATGTTAAAAAATTAGCTGGACATGATAGCACATGCCAGTAGTCCCAGCTACTCAAGAGGTTGAGATGGAAAGATCACTAAAGCCTGGAAAGTTACAGCTGCAGTGAGCCATGACTGCAACACTGCACTCCAGCCTGGGTGACAGAGTGAGACCCTGTCTCAGATTTAAAAAAAAAAAAAAAAAGAACTTCTGTTCATCAAAAATCATCAAGAGTGAGTGAAAAGGCATGTCAAGATTAAAAGAAAAATACTTATAATACATGCATTTGTCAAAGAATTCATAACCAGAATATATAAAGAACTCCTAAAGCAAAAACAAGATAATCCTATCTTCAAAACGGACAAAAGTCTGAATAGGCACTTCACAAAAAATAATATCCAAATGGCCAATAAACATATAAACGGGTGCTCAATTTCATAATCATTAGGGAAACGCAAAATTAAAATGGCAATGAAAACCATTAAACAGCCTTTAGAGTGGGTAAAAGTAAAAAGATTGACACCACCAAGTATCAGTGAGAGAGTGGAACTCATATGCTCTTGCTAAGAGTAGTGCTTCACCAGCATCTACTGAAGTTAGACACCTGCCTATGCAATATCCAACAATTACACTTTTAGATAAATAACCAACAGAAATAAGAATATTCAGGTATTTTTGTTCTTACTATCCAAAAACTGGAAACAATCCAAATATCCAAGTATGGATAAACATATTCATGTAATGGAAAACTATACAGCACTAAAAGATAATGAATTACTGCTATGCACAATATGGATATATCACTCAGGCAAGCTTAAAGGAAACCAGATGCAGAAGAGTATATGATTCTATTTCTCTGAAATTCAAGGAGAGTTAAAATAAACCTATGGTAACACTAGTTAAAACAGTGACGGGGGCCAGGCATGGTCGCACATGCCTATAATCCCAGCACTTTGGGAGGCTGAGGTGGGTAGATCGCTTGAGCTCAGGAGTTTGAGACCAACCTGGGCAAAATGGTGAAACCCCATCTGTATAAAAAAGTGTGGTGGTGTGCACCTGTACTCCCAGCTACTCAGTAGGCCGAGGTGGGAAGATCACTTGAACCAGGAAGTTGAGGCTGCAGTGAGCTATGATGGCACCACTGCACTCCAGCCTGGGCAACAGAGCAAGACACTGTCTCAAATTTAAAAAAAAAAAAAAAAAAGCCACTGAACTATATACTAAAGATATGTGTACTATATGGTACTTAAAATCAGAAATAATAACTAATGAAATATAGACTACCAAAAAATCTATATTGCTGAAATGATTTATTCTAAGTTCATAATACACAGCATTAGTTTCACTATATGAACCATGTAATGTTTTCCTGATCTAAAAAATTATTTTCGGGCCAGGTGCAGTGGCTTATGCCTGTAATCCCAGCACTAATGGGAGGCCAAGGTGGTTGGGTCACTTGAGGTCAGGAGTTCGAGACCAGCCTGGTCAACATGGGGAAACCCATCTCTACTAAAAATACAAAAAAAAAAACTAGTTGGATATAGTGGCAGGCACCTATAATCCCAGCTACTCAGGAAGCTGAGGCAGGAAAATCGCTCAAACCCAGGAGGCAGAGGTTGCAGTGAGCCAAGATCATGCCACTGCACTCCATCCTAGGCAACAAGAGCAAAACTCCATCTCAAAAATATATATATTTTTTTTTCACCTCTATATTTAAGCGTTTGACAACTTCAAATTTCAATAAACTAGTACTCAAGTTGACTACCAAAAATAAAGAATTTTTTAAATAAGTGATAAGAAAGTCTTTATCCTGTAGAAATTCATTTTGTAGTCATTTTTAAATTTAACAAAACACATATCTATAAATACAATGGAATACTATTCAGGAATGAAAAAGGAATGAACTCATGTCTTTTACAGTAACACAGAACTGGAAACCTTCATCTTCAGTGAAACAACTCAGATTAGAAGCTCACATCTATATTCCCAACACTTTGGGAGGCTAAGGCAGGGTGACTGCTCGAGCCCAGGAGTTTGAGATCAGCCTGCACCACATGGTGAGACCCTGTCTCTACAAATATTTATTTGAATTAGCTGGGTACAGTGACATCACCTGTGGTCTCAGCTGCTTGGGAGGCTGAGGTGGGAGAATCGCTTGAGCCCAGGAGGCTGAGGCTGCAATGGGCCATATTTGCACCACTACACTCCAGTCTGGACAACAGAGCGAAACCATTTCAAAAAGAAAAAGAAAAAAGAAAAAAAAGAACTCAGAAAGTCAAATACCACATATTCTCACTATAATACGTAGGGGCTAAATAATGTGTGTACCCGTGGACACAGAGTGTGGAATAACAGTCACTGGAGACTTGGAAGGCTGGGAGTAGTACAGTGAGGGATGAGAAATTACTTAATGGGTACACTATTCAGCTGATGATTGCACTAAAAGCCCAGATTTCACCACCACACAATATACCCACATAACAAAGCTGTACTTGTACCCCTTAAATTTATACAAAATAAAAGAATATATCATTTTTTAAAGGAATATCAGTTCCTTAAATTTGAATTTACAAATTTATATCCCCAAAATATCTCATTGGGTTAAAAGTGCTTCCATCCTGTTTTGTTCCGCTATTTCCTTTCATTAATGCTATTATGAATTCCCAAATGTTTATGTTTTTTTTCCTTGGCCAACTTGTCTAATAAAAAAATTTACAGTTTTTTTATAACTGACTTGGTCCATCTTATACCAGGTTAGCTCTGGAGTGTTTAAATAAGCATATGATGTGCCTCGACTTGAGACTGTATGGTATAGTTATCATGCTTAAGAGTATATATTTTAAAGCTAGACAACCCAAATTTGTATCTTGGCTTACTAGTTGTGACTTCTTTGAGTCGCAGTTTCTCATCTGTAAAACGGGAGAGAATATATGCCTCTTTAATTGTTAAGATTAAAGTATGATAGTCTATATTAAGGCATTTAGCATTACGTCTAACATACAGTTGGTACAAAAGAAATGGTAACTATAACATTTTATAGTCAAGTATCTCCCTTTAGGAGACTGCAGTATTTTAGCATTAGCATATAGGAAAAATCTCTCCAATTACTCTCATTCTAAATATACGAGTCAAAAAATTAAAAGCATAACTTTTCCCATTCAGTCACTTATTTATTCTTTTTTTTTTTTTTTTTTTTTTTTTTTTTTTGAGATGGAGTCTTGCTCTGTCACCCAGGCTGGAGTGCAGTGGCATGATCTCAGCTCACTGCAACCTCTGCCTCCCAGGTTCAAGTGATTCTCCCGACTACCTGGGACTACAGGAAGGACATGCCTGGCTAATTTTTTATATGTTTAGTAGAGAGAGGGATTCACCATATTGGCCAGGCTGGTCTCCAACACCTGAGCTCAAGGGATCTGCCCACCTTGGACTCCCAAAGTGCTGGGATTACAGGCATGGGCCACCGCACCCAGCCTATTTATTTGACATAATAGTAATTATCATTGCCTGGCATTATGCTAAGTGTGTAAACAAATTATTTTCCTTAATCCTGACATCATGAAATCAATAATGTATTATCTCCATCTGATAGATTAAGAAATTAAGGTTTGAGGGATCCAAATAACTTGCCCAATGTTACCACAGTGATCCATCACTGGTCATACTCCAGAGATGATACTCTAAACCAGTACACTCTAGGCATACTGGATGCTATGGGGAAATAAAATTAATGACAGTCCCTGTCACAGTGTTAATAGTATAGCAGTAGACATTAGACAACTCAGCAAGCTAGAATATATGATGGAATCTGATAAACATCATATAAGAGGCATAAAGACCCACAGAAGTGCAGAAACAGGTATAAATTTAAGTTTGAGTTAAGAAAATGGTTCTTGGAAAGGCACAACTGAACTGAGCTTGGGCCAGGCATGGTGGCTCATGCCTATAATCCCAGCACTTTGGGAGGTCAAGGTGGGAGGATCGCTTGAGGCGAAGAGTTCAAGACCAGCCCGGGTAACACAGTGAGACCCCATCTCTACAAAAACTAAGTTTTTTTTTTTTTTTTAAATAGCCAGGCGTGATAGTGTGTGCCTACAGTCCTAGCTACTCGGCAGGCTGAGGTAGGAGGATAGCTTGAGCCCAGGAGTTCAAGGCTGCAGGGAGCTATGATCATGCCACTGTACTCAAGCCTAGGCAACAGAACAAGATCCCATTTCAAAAAAAAAAAGAACTGGGCTTTGAAGAATAAAGTTTAGACAGGCAGAAATGGGTGGAGCCAGGCACAACCCAAGGGTGATTTACCAATACAAGCACACACAAACTAGGATGAAGCAGCCCACATCAGCCAGATTCATAAACTACTGAAAACCCAAATGAAAGTTATTCATCAGGAAGGCATTATAACAGAATTCTAGTCTGGATCTTTGGAGCTACTCAATCTTATTCATAACCCATTCTCTGTGTTACCATGCCCCCTTAATTTACTTTTCAATCCTCTGCCTTCCATCATCAGGCCTAGGAATCACCACCAAGATGTCAATCTCTATAGCCTATCACCTTCTTATTATCACACCTCATATAATTCAATTCTACCCCCTCATCTACATCTTCTCCAACTCTTCCCCAGTTTACTAAATTCTTTTCCAAAGTCAATACAGTTTCCTTAAATTTTGAATATTTTCTTTGAACTTCTCCTCCACCTTAGGTTAACTAAATCCTAGCTTTTTATTAGCTATATTACTTTGTTAAAACTCTCCTACTTATAAAACAGAAGTAGAGATTAACAATCTCTATTGTTTCCTGTAGGGGGGAGACAAAAAAAAAATTTTCTTCCCCACCACCACCATCTCCCATTAATATTCTAACTTTATTGCAATAATTCCTCCTTTAAAATTGACATAAATTGGAGACATTCCCGGCTGGGCACAGTGGCTCACACCTGTAATCCCAGCACTTCGGGAGGCCAAGGCGGGTGGATCACGATGTCAAGAGATTGAGACCATCCTGGCCAACATGGTGAAACCCCGTCTTTACTAAAAATACAAAAATTACCTGGGCATGGTGGCATGCACCTGTAGTCCCAGCACCTGTAGTCCCAGCTACTCAGGAGGCTGAGGCAGGAGAATCGCTTGAACCCAGGGGGCAGAAGTTACAGTGAGCTGAGATCACGTCACTGCACTCCAGCCTGGAGACTCCATCTCAAAAATAAAAACAATGATATATTCCCTTGCCCATATTTATGACTGCCATCTACTGACCCAAGATCCTCTCCATGTCTAGAATACTGATTCTTGGTTCATAGTTTAAGTATGATCAAAATTCACCATCATTCTGAAGCACTAAAACATCCATTAACCAACTCACTCAAAACAATGGAATCATCTTCATTTAATGGTACAAACTTCTAAATATCTCCATTTCAGCAATATGCATTCAAGAATGCCTTTAAGGAAAACTCTCAAGTTCTCAAATGCAAGCCTTTCATTCTATATACTGTCTTCCTCACTCCCACTAAATCCACTCTTTGCCCTTACATCTTGCCACACCCTTTAATTCTAAGTAAAATTAAACTCTTTTTTTTTTGCAAACTCTTGCTTCTGTACTGCTTGGCACTACTAAGTCACAAAGTATTTGGAGCTCCAACTACTATAAAACTCACACTTGTTTTAACTAAGACTGCAAGAGTACTTAATATGTATTCATCCCTAATTGACCTGTCTTGCATTCCCAGTACCATTTAAAAGCCCCTTTCTCTAAAGATTACCTTACTATTTCATTTAGAAGCCATAACTGCAGTATCTTTAGTCCCAAGATATGTCTATATCTTTATCCATCTTTTCTCCTTTCCCTATGTCTCATCAAACTGTTCTTTGACGCCATCCATCTCTCCCGTTTCTTCCAGGACCTCACTCCATTATCTCCTACCTGATATACATTCAATCTTTCCCTCTCTACCCCTTTCCTGCTCCCTACCAACCTGATTTAAGTCTCTCACAATCTTAAGAAAAAACAAGCCTTTCTACCTAATTTCCTACTCAAGCTTGTTCTAGAAATCTTTCCTTCCCATCTCATTTTCTCAGCTTACTTTTGCTGCCCCATTTCCTCACCGCCATCATTCGTCTAGCCTTTTGAAATTTGACTTTTGTCTACTAGTCTACTAACCACTCTTACCATCAGTAAAAGTGGCCTCCTAATTGCCAAATCCAGCACCCTCATGCTACTTTAACTCTCTGAAATGCTAACATTTCTTTTTTACTCTCCTCCCTATCTTCCCAAACCTGTCACATTCCTAATCTACCTAACTGGTTAGTAGTATCTCTTCCTACCTACTTTGAAATTAGTTGTATGTGATTTAAGACCTTCCTTATTCTATATTATTTTTGTGGGCAATTTCATTCATTCCAATGACTTCAACTAAGATCTCTGCAAATAATGCAGCTTTATCATAACTAATTGTAAGTTCTCATCTTGAGCTTCAATTATCATTCATTACACTTTCAATGCAAAGTAAACATCACCTGAACCTACTGAAAGATTTAAGACAGTTATACCATCAGGGACACTAGTAGCAGTAAATGAAGTTAAAACTATAGATCTTATAATTAGAGACCACATTTTGAATCTTGTTTCTTAGTAGCTATTACTAATCTTTATCCTGCCCCTAAATTCCAGTTCTCTCATCTGTAAATGAAAAACAATTACTTTATAAGGCTTTTGAAAATACTGAAGTTTCCAAAGTTCTTAGCACAGTGTCTAGTGCCTAAGTACTTAAAGAACATATGTATCCTTAACTGCAAATGAGAGTGACACAGGTCTCCAAGAATGTTGCCTGAAGCAATCAGTTGAAAGTTGGTTCAAATTTACTTGACATTTCCTATCTTGATTCAAAAAATTCATTTGAAAATTGCAGTCTATGATTCTAATTTATCTGTGCTATATTTTTGTTAACACTTTTAATAGTCATTCTCCCTTACTCCCACACACTTTATCATTCAACTTCAGTGAACCTGTCTCTGATGCCAGCCATCTTTTAATGTGTATCACCATGTAATATACTGCTTTTAATGTTATAGTTATCAGTTATGTGAGTCACAAATACATGTGTTTAGCTTAAACCAGCTGGAATTGGGTTTCTGCTACTTGCAACTGAAAAAGTTTTGAGCAGTACACTGTGAACATTTTACAGTTCTTCCTTGTTTAGGAGATAGTTTAGGGCAGCCTAATGTCGTCTCACAGACAAAACTTTCAAATTTTGTGTTTTATTTTATCTTTCTACTGCTACCCATCCTCCTTCTACCTCTTCTTCCTGTTTTATTAATCAAACTCTTCTGTGTATTTAGGAAACTTTGATGACTATAAATGTCACGTCATGGCCGGGTGCGGTGGCTCACGCCTGTAATTCCAGCACTTTGGGAGGCTGAGGCGGGTGGATCACCTGAGGTCAGGAGTTCGAGACCAGCCTGGCCAACATGGTGAAACCCCATCTCTACTAAAAGTATAAAAATTAACCAGGCATAGTGACGGGTACCTGTAATCCCAGCTACTAGGGAGGCTGAGGCAGGAGAATCGCTTGAACCCGAGAGGCGGAGGTTGTAGTGAGCCAAGACTGCGCCACTGAGCTCCAGCCTGGTCAACAGAGTGAGACTCCGGTCTCAAAAAAAAAAAAAAAAAAAAGTCACTTCATTTGGGTTCCAATTAGCAACAACTTACAATGAAATGGCAACTGCATGCATACAACCATTACACGGAATCTTTCAACCAGCTGATCGTGTTTTATTTCTGAGAATTTATATCAGGAAATTAAATATACACTATTAAGAAAAGCGGAAGCATACTTAAAAATTAATTTGTGCACATCTTAAAATTAGTGGCATACTGGAGAACGGTTAGGTAACATTAGATTTGGGTATGGATTTTATTATACTTATTTTTCAGAAAGGACAGCTCCAAAAGAGAGATCATGAGAAAAAGAAAACGCTCTCCAGACATATAACTAACATAAATATCAATGTCTTTTAAGGATAAACAGCTTTATTATCAAAATCCACTTCCCACAACTACTTACATCAAGTTACTGTGACAAATAAATAAATCTAAGTGTAATCAGGTAAAGGGGAATGTGACTTGTTGAAGTACAAGGCAAGTATCTTACCTTCCCTCCCCAAAAATGTATTAAACCTAGATGAAATGCATTTATTTTTAAAAAGCTGTGCATCTCAAAGGAAGATAGGATTATACCTAGAGTTCTGTGTTAGGAAGCACGCAAATGACGCCAGCTAAGCGCTGTGCATTTTCCTAATGTGTCCATTTTACTTAGAGGTTTGGTGCGGGGTGGAGACTATTAAACATCAGTTGAAGGCATATACCTACATGTATGTATAAATATACACATATATCATTTATACATGTGCTTTCAAAGGAGAAAACTACTATCTCCAGAATACACACCAAAATCGCTAACACTGGTTGCATATGAAAATGGATTTCAGGTTTTCAACTGCTTCAAGTAGTGTCCCCAGAGATCCATAATCACTCTCCTTTGCAATTAAGGCTGAAAGAAGTTTGAGATGCACTGCCACAGGGCACTCCTAAATAAATTTGGAATTGTCAACAATGTTTCCGCAGAAATCAACGGTACCATAAGAAACAGAAAAATGAAATGAAATTGATTCATTGGGCGTTCGTTTGTGGACTGTAAGCATGTGAGTCCTCGTCCTCTCCTCCTACCACCCGTAGGACTTAACACAAGGACTTGAGGACCCCTTAATGGATGAAATGTTTGACAAAAACTTCTCGACTGGGAGGAACTCTACCTCACGTCTTTATAACTCCACCTTCTTGTTTCCAAGACGTTGTACACAAAACTGAAGATAGTCATTTAAAACAAAATAATTTCCAAAACAAAAATATGCTGAAAATAAAAACACAACGAAAGCACGGCTTCAAATCCTTTGTTTGATTTTCCAATCACTTTTGGAAGACGCAGGGGAGGCTGGAAAAGAAAAAGGCTATTAGGCGGGCCTGTTCAGCAGAACAAGACCCAGCGAGGCATTGTATCAAAGAAAAGGAGTCTCCGTTCGCAAGCCCCACCTTTCCTCCCCAGCAGCAGCTACCTGCTGAGGGAAAGAGGAGGGAGAGGGGAAGGGACGCAAAGTCGAGAAGCAAAGGAAGAGAGGAAAGTGGGGTCAGGCGCTGAGAAACCGAAATGAAATTGGAACATTGGTGGAATTACGAGGAAGGCGTGGCAGAGAGTGGCAAGCCAACCGGGAAGATCCATGGTCCGATGAGACGCAAGGAGAGTGTTCGCGGGAGGAGGGAAAAAATAAAAGGGGTTTTGAGGTGAAGAGCGCCCGAGGCTTCGATGACAGCTCGGACCCGGTCTTCGACTCGAGGGGCGGGGACGACCCGGGAGCCTTCCATTGTGCGCGCCCCCTCCTCTCCCCGCCCCCGCCCTCGCCCTCGCGGCTTCGGGCCGCAACCCCAGCTGCCGCCAGCGCCTCCCGTCTGCCCCGGGTAGGAGACAATATGCTTAACCCTCCTCCGACCCTTTCTCACCGGATGAAGATGGCCGTCGCCCGAGCTTTCTCTTGTCCATCTTCTCCCGCTGCTGAAATTTCAGTTGCAGGCGCTGTCACCTCAGGACCCCTCCGGCTTGGGAGAGGGAGGGGGAGGGGAAAGAAAAAAAAAAAAGCCAGCAATGTGCGAAGCGCGCTTGCGCAAGAGCCGTCGCCTGCCCTTCGACCGGAAATCAGCTGCCCCTCCCACCATCAACCGGAAATCATTTCCTGGGACTTTTCTCTGTGGGCTGTCTCCTCAAGCGTTTTTTTCGTGGGGTTTATTTCATGATCTGATCCCCTCTGGGGAAGTGAACCATCTGGGTGCTTGATTTTAGCTTTGTTGACTTTGAAGATTAGATTGACAACAATTAAAAGGGGAAAACAGGAACTCCTCTGGTTCACTGGATCTCGCGAGGTGGCCAAACAACTATGAAAACAAAACGTTAGTGTTTGCAGTATTACGTTCCTGACAGCCTCTCTTACATATTTGCCCCAAACGCCCTTCCTCGAACTCAGAAACCAAAAGATTTTAAGATGGCAAAATCACCTAATAATAGCCTAGCTATTAGTTTAGCATTTGCACTGGAAATAAGTAGGCTGATGAGGAAAAATGTCTTAGAGAGAATTTCTTTTTAAAATTAAAACTCGTGATTTTTAAAGTTCCTTAAAAGCTAGAACTTAATTTTTCAATAACTGAAATACTGAGATGACGAAAAGTGGGTGGCTATACACTGGAATTTGTTCAATTAACATTTACCACGATACTTAAGGGACTAGACCGGTCATCAATGAACTAAAGGTCTGGTACTATTAGCCTGATCCCTAATGGTGCATATCTGAATAATTTTTAAATGAACGTGTAAGCTTTCATGACGATTTAATCACAAGTTTAACAAAATTCAGCACAGTGCTCTAAGCAGGGAAAATGTTTCTGGCATGTTCCAAGCCCAAAGGGACTCTGGAAATCAATCGGGTTTGATTCCCAAGCCGGCCCTTTATACCTCTCACCCCTATCCCTCCAACCCCCATCTCCCATCCTAATGGGGTCAATAAAGGGATCGGCCCAACTCGTCCACTAAAGCAGTCCCCTTCTTCATGAGTCAAGCCTTCCTAATTATAATATGGTCAGTCCCCAGGTAGAGGTGAGGCCCCAGGTGTTGTGGGGTGTTGGGCTTGGGGAAGTGTTCTACATGGCAGTAATGACCGCAAGGCAGATACACTTTAAGTCTTGCTGGGATTGAGGTTCACTGTAAGGATTTCATTTTGTTGGTTTATTTGGTTAATTTCTGTTTAACAAAAACATTGCTTTCTGAAAAATAATTGAATGTTCAGTTTCCTCACAAACTAATTTTTTTAACCAAAGAACTTAACTGACTCAGAAGTCAAGCTGGGCCGGGCACAGTGGCTCACGTCTGTAATCCCAGCACTTTAGGAGGCTGAGGCAGAATAGCTTGAGCCCAGACATTCAAGACCATCCTGGGCAACAAAGCAAGACCCCCCTCTCCACAAAAATATACAGGCCAGATGCCATGACTCACCCTAGGCGGGCGCATCACTTGAGCCCAGGAGTTTGATATGAGCCTGGGCAATATAGTGAGACCTCCTCTCTACAAAAAAATTTAAAAACTAGCCACGCATGGTGGCCAGCATGCCTGCAGTCCCAGCTACTCAAGAGGCTAAGGTAGGAAGATCACTTATGGGGTTGAAGTTGCAGTGAGCCTTGATCAGGCCCCAGCCTGGGCGACAAAGCAAGACTGTCTCCAGAAAAAACAACAAAAATTACCCGGGCATGGTGGAGCACACCTATAGTCCCGGCTACTGGGGAAGATGAGATTTAAGGATTATTTGAGTCCACGACTTTGAAGCTGCAGTGAGCTATGATCACTACATGGTACTCCCGCCTGGACGACACACAGATACCCTACCTCAAAAATAAAAATAAAAAATAAACTTCCCAGACAATTCTGTTACATACTCCAATTTGGTAAAACCAACACTTAGTGACATCTGCTTTTCTTTTTTCCTCTCTCTGATATTATTTTTTCTATATGTCCTTGCCTCTGGTGGATTAAATACAGCTTTTTTGTTTCCTAGGGAGAGGTGAACAGTGGGGAGGGACATTATGTACTTTCCTCTTATTTTGAAATGTCTACAGATATAATTTCACAATCACTATTATTTTCTACAATTTACTAAATGGAATTGTAATACAGGCATTATTATTTTTCTAAAAAACTGCATAATCACTTTCTGTGTTGGGAAAAGAAAAATAGTGCTGCTTTTGTACCAAAACAGTATTCTTCCTTTAAAATATATTTTCTAGAGGTGTTGTGTTTTGTTTTGCTTTCCTAAATATGAAAATAAATGAAAACTTACTCATTGTTAAAAAAAAAAAAAGTATCATTAGGTATTTTTTAATTTTCTGAGTAAAAGTATTCTCTATTCTGTGCTTCTTAATGGCATGGTATATACAAAAGGACCTTGTTCCTAAATATAAAAAAGGATTATAATTACTGTATAAGATTATTACTCTGTAACCAGGGGATTTCTTAACTTCTCAGATTATAAAATTACTTTTTTATAAAAGCTTACTAATCACCTGTGAAAAATGTAAATATTGTTAAATGTAACCACTTTTGATCCTAGAAAGGAAAGGGGTTCCTTAAAAATCCAAATATGCTAATTAAAGTTATTTGCGTCTATGATTCCAGTGTCCCACCTCTTCTTTAAAGACAATCACACCTAACCTAGAGAAGTCAAATTCAGAGAGCTCGAAAGTAGAATGGTGGTTGCTAGTGCCTAGTGTGAGGAGAATGGGGAGTTATTGTTTAATGGGTATAGAGTTACAGTTTTGTAAGATGAAAAGCATTCTGGAATGCATGTCAGTAATGGTTACACAACAATGTGAATGTACGTAATGCCTCTGAACTACACACTTAAAAATGGTTAGAATGGTAAATTTTGTTATGTATATTTTCACAATTGTTTTTTATTTTAAGAAATAACCACACCTAGAATAAATCATTACAGCTGTGTCACCACCTAATCCAGGATACTGGAAAAGCCTAATTTCAAATTCTCTCTAATGCGTATATGCTGTTATCCTTTTTTAAAATTTTAGTCTGCATTAAACGACTGGAGTACTTGACATAGGAAACAAAGTGCCTACCAAATGGCCTCACTGAATTTTTGGTGAATGAATAAAAGAAAAAGTCAAATACTATGCATTTTTAAATCTTTGGTAAAAACTAATCTTGGGGTGGGAGGAGGGTGAGGGTTGTAAAACTACCTATCAGATACTATGCTCGCTACCTGGATAATGAAATCATTTGTATACCAAACCCCAGTGACACAAAATTTACTCTTGTAACACATTTGCATATTCCCCCGACCCTAAAATAAAAGTCAAAAAGGGAGGGGAAAAAATCTCTCAGGCTCCTGAGCTGCCTCAGTTACTTTGGGCATGCCACTTTACCTTTGAAAGCCTCAACTTATCCATTTATAAAATAAACATGTTAGCTAAGCATATCAATAAAGTCCCTTCTAGCTCTAATAGTCTTTTTCTTGAAGGTAAACTATTGAAGGAAACCAGAAAATCACCTCAAAATATGCCTTTTTTTTTTTTTTCTTTCTGAGACCGAGTTTTGCTCTTGTTGCCCAGGCTGGAGTGCAATAGCACAATCTCAGCTCACTGCAACCTCCACCTCCCAGGTTCAAGTGATTCTCCTGCCTCAGCCTCCCAAGTAGCTGAGATTACAGGCACCCGCCACCATGCCCGGCTAATTTTTGTATTTTTAGTAGAGACGAGGTTTCACCATGTTAGCCAGGCTGGTCTTGAACCCCTGACCTCGTGATCCACCCGCCTCAGCTCCCAAAGTGCTGGGATTGCAGGCGTGAGCCACTGCGCCCGGCCAAAATATACCTCTTTTATATAAAAATTATTTTTGAGCCAAAGGCAATTAAGAAGCAGGAAATGGAGAGAAAGCTCTCTCCTCTTTTTTCTAGCTAAAAGGCAGGACATAAATTCTCTCTAGACTCTTACCAGCCCAGAAAGCCCCAGACAAATCTGCAAACAAACCTTACTGTATTAGTTTCCTTCTGTAGATTTACATTCCCACAGTTTCTCACCCTTAGAAGTCTAAAACTCTTTCCTTTGTTCTTTCTTCTCTCCACAAATTTATTGTTCTTCGTTGAAGATACTTACATAAGCCAGAGTTGTAAGCCACTGTTTTGAGTTACTCCTCATTTAGGTTTCTCTAAGGTGATGTGCACTGCATGCATTAATAAACTTCTTTGTTTTTCTGTTGTTACAAGGTTCATTCCAACTAAGAACTCATGAGGGTTAAGGAAATATTTTTCCTCCCCTAAACTATCTTATTCTAATCCATTCTTTGGAAAATTAAGCATAAAAATTGTCTCATTCTCTCCCTCTTTTGTTTAATGAACATATTGAATTTGCTTGAGATGGTTTATCTTGATTTGCAAAAGATAAAGCATATATAAATTGATGGTTGGGATATTCTCTAAGAATAATTCATAACCTTTGACATTTATTAAGTTTAGAATTATAAAACAAGTCTCTATAATTTTCCAAAAGCTTTGCATCTTTTTTTTCTTATGTATTAATGTATTGCTAGAGGACTTTTAAAGTATGCTTTACTTCATGTGCTTGGCAAAAAACTGTAAAATTCTAACAATATTTAAGTGCTTACTGTGCACCGGACACTATTCCAACAACTGGAGATACACTAGTGAACAAAACCAAGTCCCTGTTCCTGCTGTCATGGAATTTACATTCTAATGGAGAGAGGTAGACAATAAGCAAACATATGTCAGTTGGTAATAAGTGCCCAAAAAAAGAAAAGGAAGGGAGAGAGTTACTCTTTATGATAGACTGCTCAAAGAAAATCACTCTGATGAGATAAAAAGTGGGCAGAAACTTTAAAATAAAAGTCCTATAGATATCTATAAAGGGGAGGAATATTCCAGGCTGTGGGCCTAGCAAGAGTGAATACCCTTAAAACAGGAGCTTGCTTCACAAATTGATGGCAAAGTAGACCAGGTGCGACGATGGTGAAGTAAACAAGAGAGTGGTAGGAAATGACACCTGAGAAAGAGCTAAGCCCCAGATCATGTAACTGGATGAGTAAGCCAGTGAGAGAGTGGTAGGAAATGACACCTGAGAAGGAGCTAAGCCCCAGATCATGTAACTGGATGAGTAAACCAGTGAGAAAGTGGTAGGAAATGACATTGGAGAGCTAATGGCCATGTGAGACCTTGTAGGCCATGGTAAGAACTTAGTTTTTATTCTGAGTGAGAAGGGAGACTATTGAGAATTTTAGTAAGCCTGTGCATCTAGACTGTGAACTTCACAGGTCTCAGTTCACTACAACCCCCTTGGTTTGGGCAGGGTAGCTAGAGTGGGCTAGAGTTGGATATTTCCCTTCCCCCAAGTCAGTTAGGCTCTGATAAAACCCCGGCAGGTTAGCCTCTGATTAAATAGCTTCTCCTGAGGGCAGACCTTGTTAAGAAGAACAAAATGCTCTGGCGTATTTCAAAATGGCTCCTTTTCCCCACCCACTACCAGAGGCATGGATAGTCACCCTGAGGACCTGTGAGAGCTCCAGGAGCTTAAACAAAATTGGGGAGCGAGGAAGAGGGGATGGCTAGGTCCCTCTGACTTGTCCACACTGATCCTTCACATTGACCTATCCTGGTAGTTGTTCCATTGGCGGCTTCAGCAGCTACTTTCTGCTCTGGTAAGTTGTGATTCTCTATATTGACGTGCTTTCAGTCCCTCCGATTTTGGAGGCGGTAGTATGCCCAATAACCTTACTTCTTTTATGGATCCTATGAAGAAGAGCTTTTGATTTTCAGTTTGTCTAGCTTTTTACTTGTTAGGACTGAGTAGCAACTTCCAAGATTTTTACATGCCAGTCTGGAAACAAGAAGTCAACAAACATCACCACTGAAATTTTTGAATAAGGTTATGACCTCCCATTAGATTGTTTCACCATGGCCTCAATGTAAAACATTCTTGGATTTTTGAAGCATGGATTTTTGCCATGCATTGCATCCATTTTCAAGGCTTTTTTTTTTTTTTTTAAAGGATGGTTAAGTCTGTCAATTATTTACACTTTAGAAAAAGTAAATTAATTACATAATAACATCTGAGAGAGAGGCTGAGCATGGTGACTCACACCTGTAATCCCGGCACTTTGGAAGGCCAAGGCAAGAGGATCACTTGAGGCCAGGAGTTTCAAACCAGCCTAGGCAACATAGTGAGATCCCGTCTCTAAAAAAAATTTGTTTTAATTAGCCAGGCATGGTGGCATGTGCCTGTAGCCCTAGCTACTTGGGAGGCTGAGGTGAACTGTGAGATCAGAAGGTCGAGGCTGCAGTGAACTGTGATCACACCACCACACTCCATCCTGGGTGACAGAGTCAGGCCCTGTCTTTCAAAAATAACACCTGAGATCAGCAAAGACTAGATGCATTTTTAATAGAAAAGGAAGGAATAGCAAGCAGTCTGGATAGTGCTTTGGACAACCAAAAACCTTTGTAAAGTACCTTTTGGGTTAGAGGGGTCAGAGAATAAGATTTAGAAAGTGAGAAGGGAGTAAGAAATCTTAGACCAGCTTATTGAAGTGGGGAAAAAATTAATTTAAAAATTTTAAAAGATTTGGCCAGGTGTGGTGGCTCATACCTGTAATCCTAACACTTTGGGAGGCCAAGGCAGGTGGATTGCCTGAGCTCAGGCATTCAAGACCAGCCTGGGCAACACGGTGAAACCCCGTCTCTACTAAAATACAAAAAAAAATTAGCTGGGCATGATGGCGGGCACCTGTAATCCTAGCTACTCAGGAGGCTGAGACAGGAGAATTGCTTGAATCTGGGAGGTGGAGGTTGCAGTGAGCCGAGATCGTGCCACTGCACTCCAGCCTGGACGACAGAGTGAGGCTCCATCTCAAAAAAAAAAAAAAAATTAAAAGAGATTTAAGACATCCAAGCAAGCACCATTTGAATTTTGCCTTAGGCCTAATAGCAACTCGAGTTGCACTGAAAATCATTTGGAGTGCTACTTATTGGAAGTGGGTTGTAGTTTGCCAGTGTCAGTGTTAAGGAATTAAGAAGGGAGAGTGTTAACATATTTGTTAAGAAAGTTCATTTGAAAGTCAGCCTTATCCGCAGTCACTCCTCTGACAGTTGTTTGGCTTTGGGGAAAGCCACTTAACCTTTCAAAGCCTTTTTTTCCGGCTTTAAGCTCTGCCTAAGGAACTATCTAAGTTAATTTCTCATCTAGCGTATTTTTCTTCCTTCTCAGACATCAGAATAACTGTATCTTCTAGTATTCGCTGAATTGATCATAATTTCCATTGCCTGATTCACATTTCACTCCCGCTTCTATCTTCTGCCATTCATTTAACAGCAAAAGTTATTAAATATCTTCTGTAGAAATAAATGAAGACCAACCAAATGAGAAAAGCCTATTTATTCTGAGCCTGCTGTAGCAAGGGAGTCCACCACTATCACTTGCGTTTTGGCAGAGACTCAAGGCAGCAGAAGAGTAGGAGAGCTTTATAGTGGGGAAAAAAAGAAAAGACTTCACATTTGCCCTGATTGCAAGTTGTCGTGGAGAAGCTGTAGGTGAGCTAACTAGAAATGGGGACATCTTGAGTGATTGGCTAGGGGTACGTATTTGGCTCTCTCTGGTTGGTCTCAGGTTGGAAATAGGGACAAAATTAGGAAAGCTGTCAGATATTAATGAAGTTCTTGCCATTTAGCGCCAAGTGTTGTAGAAGTTACTGGTTAGTTTCCTGAATTGTCACTAGTGATAGAGATCTGATTTCCTGCCAGTCTGATTTATACCAGACTGACTTCCTGAGTTGTTTATTGTAAATGAGGGGTTGGCTTCCTGGGCAGGTTGTGTGTCAAAAAAATCCATATTTACATATGGTCTCTCCATTGTCCCTTCATATATTCAGTCTCTCACTGTTTTGAATCATTCACAATTATTTCGAATTAACATCTTTACCACTGGTTAGAAGGTTAATGTCTTTCTGACCCGCTTAGTTTAGCATCATGTGCCGCAGGAAGAATTTGACAAGCTGAAATTTTCATTTGACTTTTACTAGCACTGATGTACTATTATTCTTTTAACTTTCAGTGGTTACCAATGACACAGGAGCTGAGCTTCCAAAAATTTATTGAACAATCTGACTTACTAGGAGAACTTAAATATGACTTCAATGAAAAAGCTGAATTCAGACACACTGAAACACAAAGGCCTTTTGTCTTTAACTATTATGAAAATGTGCTTGAGAAAAATAGCAAGCGCTACCAGGCCCTTGGCCATTTGCTTGAACAATATATTTATGAGCTTTTGGAGAAGGTGTGCAAATTACAAAAAGTATATATCCCACCTGAGGCTGATGAAGAAGAACCAAGAAGCTTCTTTTTTATGAGCGAGAAAGCATTAACAAATCACCATTCTGCTCTTCTTGTCCTTCTTCAAGACCATGGGGTCTTTCGAGCTGGTCAGTGGAGTCAGCAGGCAATAGTACATCATGGTCTCCAACATGGAAGTCAGATACCGTGTATTCAAATGGCATTGCAGGCACATTATGATGTAATGGTGCTAAACCCCAATGATAATTTTGTGGAACTAAAGATGGAAAAAGAGTGGCAAGGCCTTTTAACACAAAATATTGAGTCGTCTTCTCTAAAAATGGTTCCAGGTGGGAGCTTTTTCTCTCTCCAGCATCCTCCCAAATGCATTCCAAAAAGATGCAGCAACACCCCCGAAGAACACATGGCTTACATATGGGATTACTTCATTTCAAAGACTGAAGGCAAGGATATTGCCTTCATTGTACATGGTTATGGAGGCTTGGTTTTTATGGACTTGCTTGTTCGTAGAAGGTGGGAAGTGATGAGCAAAGTATATGCTGTTGCACTTATTGACTCTGAACATCATGTAGGACACCAGCTGGGAAGTGATGTACAATTATTAGCATGGATAAAGCACCACTGCCGTGAATGGGTGACAAGTCCTAAGCCTTTGGATAAACCTGCAGCTACTGTTTTCAAAAAGGAATTTCCTATGGTTTCTGCTGGTACAGAAAAGTACAGCTTAGCCCCTTCCTCTAGCCTTCAGTCAATTTTTAAGTACTTTAAAAAAGCTTTAAAAGCCAGAACAACCATTAATTTCTCTCAAATGCCAATAGTGACTAGAGGTTCCACAAAAAGAAAGCAAAGTGCTTAAACTACTTTTGTCATCTAAGGTTTTTTTTGTCCTTCTGCAACTTTGCTAATATAGATTCTGGAAGGAAAAAAAAAAAAACACTTTCAACTCACACACAATATGATGTTCTGGCTTGAGGTTTGATTTGTTACTTTTTATTATTTTGTTTTTATGAGGCAGGGTCTGATTTTGCTGCCCAGGGTGGTATGGAAATCTGGCTTTAAGCGAACCTCTTACCTCAGCCTCCCAAAGTGCTGGGATTATAGGCATTAGCCACTGCACATGGCCACAGTTGTTGCTTTTTTTTTTTTTTTTTTTTTTTTTTTTGAGGAGGAGGAGGAGGAGTCTCACTCTGTAGCCCAGGCTGGAGTGCAGTGGCATGATCTCAGCTCACTGCAACCTCCGCCTCCCAGGTTCAAGCAATTCTCCTGCCTCAGCCTCCCAAGTAGTTGGGACTACAGGCACGTGCCACCACGCCCAGCTAATTTTTGTATTTTTACTAGAGACAGGGTTTTGCCATGTTCCCCAGACTAGTCTAGAACTCCTGACCTCAGGTGATCCACCCACCTTGGCCTCCCAAAGTGCTGGGCTTACAGGCATAAGCCACTGCACCCGGCCATTTCGTTGCTTTTTTGAAAAGTGAACATATTCTCTTTTGTAGCCTATTGATGAACTGGGAATTCAGTGCCATCATTAATATTTTACAGTGTTAAAAGTTAAGTGTGAAGATCTTTTTTTAAAAAAGCTATGGTTTGATATAATGACAGCAAAATGGCAATTGATAAAAATTAGATATAGAATCAATCTTTGATTTCTGTAATATTAATATCATAGTAAAATTACAAGTGAACATAAAGATTAAACATCATAAGCAAACTGCATTCTTTGTCTGTTTATGTTTTTTGTTAAAATTTGTTGTACTCCGTTCACCAGGTCTGAAGAAAAAAAATGTTTTAATAAATTTCTTGGTCTCGTGTGTGTGTTCACTCATATCTTCAACTAATATCTGAGTGCTTACTATGTGCCAGTCAAGACTAGGTGTTTGGGACACTGTAGCAAACAACCCCAACATTGCCTTTCTCTTTACAGAGTTTACAATGGCCGAGAAATTACAAATGTGAAGAGTGTTAAATAGTAGAGGAGAGTGGGTGCAGACTGGGTTCAGTGTCTCATCCCTGTAATCCCAGCACTTTGGGAGGCTGAGGTGGACGGACCACCTGAGGTCAGGAGTTTGAGATCAGCCTGGCCAACATGGTGAAACCCCATCTCTACTAAAAATACAAAAATTAGCCAAGCAAGGTGGTGAACGCCTGTAATCCCAGCTACTTGGGAGGCTGAGGCAGGAGAATCACTTGGACCAGGGAGGCAAAAGTTGCAGTGAGCCGACATCGTGCCACTCCACTTCAACCTGGACGATGAGAGCAAAACTCCGTCTTTGGAAAAAAAAAAAAAAAAAAGGAAAGGGTGCCACGGAATATCTAGCATGAGAGCTAACCAACCTTGGGGTTCAAGGAATATTTCCCAAATAAAATGATGCTTAGTTTGAAGAACAATAGTAGTTGGCTAGGGGAACAAAGTCACAGGCAAATGAACAACCTATGCAAAGGTTTTTAGGCAGGAGAAAGAAGTCTAGCTCAGCTACAGCTGAAAGATTGAGAAGGAATAGTGTGTTCAGAAATAAATTATTTAGGACACTTGCTGATATAGTTTGGATTTGGGTATTTGTCCCTACCCAAATCTCATGTTGAATTGTAATCCATGGTGCTGGATGTGAGGCTTGGTAGGAGGTGTTTGGGTCATGGGGGCGGATCCCTGACAGCTTGGTGCTGTCTTCACAATAGTGAGTTCGAGTGAGATCTGGTCATTTGAAAGTATGTGGCACCTCCCCTACCCTCTCTCTCTTGCTCCTGCTCTGCCATATGAGTGGCCTGCTCCCCTTCACCTTCTGCCATGAGTAAAAGCTCCCTGAGACCTTCCCAGAAGTCAAGCAGATGCCAGCGCCATGTTGCCTGTATAGCCATTAAAACCATAAGCCAATTAAGCCCCTATTCTTTATAAATTACCCAGTCTCAGGTATTTCTTTATAGCATGCAAGAACACCTTAACACAGAAAATTAGTCCCAAGGAGAAAGATGTTGCTAGAAAGATACCTGAAAATGTGGAAGCAGCTTTGGAACTGGGTAATAGGCAGAGGTTGGAATGGCTTGCAGGGCTCAAAAGAAGACAAGATGAGGGAAAGCTTGTAGTTTCGTAGAGACTGGTTAGATGGTTATGTCCAAAATGCTGATAGTGATATTGACAGTGAAGACCAGCCTGACAAGCTCTTAGATGGAAGTATGGAACTTAGTGACGGGAGCAAAGTTCACCCATGTTATGCCTTAGCAAAGAGCTTGGCTGCACTGTGCCACTGCCCTAGGTTCTGTGGAAGTTTGAACATGAGAGTGATGATTTATATATCTGGCAGAAAAAATTTCTACACAGCAAAGCATTCAAGATGTTGCCTGGCTGCTTCTAACAGCCTACATTCAAATGTGGGAGCAAATAAATGACTCAAGTTTAGAATTTATATTTAAGCGGGAAACAAAGCATGAATGGAAAATTTGCAATCTTCCCATGTAGTAGAGAAAAAGCTTTTTCAGGAGAGGAATTCATGTGAGCTGTGAAGTAACCACTTGCTAGAGATATTTGCGTAACTGAAAGGGAGCTAAGTGCTAATGTCCAAGGCAGTGGGAAAAGTCCTTGAGGACAGACATTTCAGAGACATTTGAGGCAGCCCATCCCATTACAGGCCCAGAGGCCTAGGAAGGAAGAATGGTTTCATAGGCCAGATCAAGGGCCCCAGTGCCCTATGCAGCCTCAGACACTGCTTCCCACATCCCAGCTACTCAAGCTTTAGCTAGGATTCAAAGGGGCCCAGGTTCAGCTCAGGCCACAGCTCCAGAGGGTGCAGGCCACAAGCCTTGGGGGCTTCAACATGATGGTAAACCTGTGGGTGCACAGAGTGCAAGAGTTGAGGCTTGGCAGCCTCTGCCTGGATTTCAGAGGATATATGGAAAAGCCTGGGTGGCTAGGCATGGTGGCTTACACCTGTAATCCTAGCACTTTGAGAGGCCAAGGTAGGTGGATCACTTGAGCCTAGGAGTTCAAGACCAGCCTGGGCAACATGGCAAAACCCCATCTCTACAAAAAATGCAAAAATTAGCCAGGCCTGCTGGCACATACCTGTTGTCCCACCTACTCAGGAGCTGAGTTGGGAAGATTGAGCCTGGAATATCTAGGCCCACAGTGAGCCATGATGGTGCCACTGCACTCCAGCCTGGGCAACAGAGTGAGATCCTGTCTTAAAAAAAAAAAAAAAAAAAAAAAAAAAAAAAAAAGCCTGACTCTCTAGACAGAAGCCTGCTGTTGGGGCAGAGAACTCACGGAGAACGTCTCCTAGTACAGTGCCAAGAAGAAATGTGGGGTTGAAGGCCCAACACAGAGTTTCTACTGGGGCACTGCCTAGTGAAGCTGTGAGAGGGGGACCACCATCCTCCAGACCGCAGAGTGGTAGAGCCACTGGCAGCTTGCACCCTGTACCTAGAAAAGCTCCTGGCTGTCAACAACCTGTGAGAACAGCTATAGGGGCTAGAACCTGCAAAGTCATAGGAGCGGAGCTGTCCAAGGTCTTAGGATCCCACCCCTTATACTAATGTGCCCTGGATGTGGGACATGGAGTCAAAGGAAGTTATTTTTGGAGCTCTAAAAGTTAATGACTGCCCTGCTAGGTTTCAAGCTCATATGGGACTTGTAGCCCCTTTCTTTTGGCTGATTTCTTTGCTTTGTAATAGGAATGTTTACCCAATGCCTATACCTCCATTGTATCTTGGAAGTAACTAACTTCTTTTTTATTTTATAGGTTCATACAAGGAAGGAGCTTGCCTTGCCTCAGATGAGACTCTGGACTTTTGAGTTAATGCTGGAATGAGTTAAGACTTTGGGGGACTGTTGGAAAGGCGTGATTGTATTTTGCAAAGTGAGGAGGACATGAGATTTGGGCCAGGGGCAGAATGATAAAGTTTGGATGTTTGTCCCTGCCCAAATTTCATGTTGAATTGTAATCCCCAGTGCTGGAGGTGGGACCTGGTGGGAGGTGTTTGGGTTGTGGGGGCAGATTCCTCATGGCTTGGTGCAGTCTTCATGATAGTGAGTTTTCAAAAAATCTGGTCATTTACAAGTGTGTGGTACTTCTCCTTACCTTGCTTGCCCCTGCTCTTACCATGTGAGATGTCTGTTCTCCCCTCACCTTCTTCCATGATTGTAAGCTTCCTGAGGGCTCTCCAGAAGTAGATGCTGATGCTGTGCTTCCTGTACAGCCTGAAGAACCATGAGCCGATTAAACTTATTTTCTTATATATTACCCAGTCTTGGGTATTTCCTTATAGCAATGCAAGAATGGCCTAATATACTTGTTAAAGACAGTAAGGAAGACCTTATACTAGAAGGACTACTGCAGTGAGGAATTTGCAGTAGGAGAGAAAGATCAGGCTCAACTCTGAATACAAGGACTAGTGGGGATTTACAGCCAAGGAGCAAGGTGGGGTCCGTGGATGAAAAATTACTAAAAGAAAATATCAGGGCTATGTGATGGTTAATACTTAGTGTCAACTTGATTGGATTAAAGGATACAAAGTATTGATCTTGGGTGTGTCTGTGAGGGTGTCGAAGTATTGATCTTGGGTGTGTCTGTGAGAGTGTTGCCAAAAGACATTAACATTTGAGTCAGTGGGCTGAGAAAAACAGATCCACCCTTAATCTTGTGGACACTATCTAATCAGCTTCCAGCAAATATAAAGCAGGCAGAAAAACGTGAAAAAAGAGAGATGGGCCTAGCCTCCCAGCCTACATGTTTCTCCTGTGCTGGATGCTTCCTGCCCTTGAACATCAGACTCCAAGTTCTTCAGTTTTGAGACTCAGACTGGCTCTCCTTGCTCCTCAGCTCACAGACAGCCTATTGTGGGATCTTGTGATCATGTAAATTAATACTTAATAAACTCCCCTATAGACACACATGCACACACACACACACCCCCATCCATCCATCCTATTAGTTCTGTCTCTCTAAGAAAACACTGACTAATACAGGCTAAGAGGGATTCTTGCTAAGGCAGGCCAGGGTGATAAGATATCATGCATGGAGGGTGATGAATTTGATCAGATATCAAAGGTTTTCAGCTATCAAGGGTGGAGATTTTCACTAAAATGACTCAAGAGGATTCCTTTTTTTTTTTTTTTTCTTCCTTTTCTTGAGACTGGGTCTCACTCTCACCCATGCTGAAATGCAGTAGTACAATTATGGCTCACTGCAGCCTTGACCTCCCAAAACTCATGTGACTTTCACACCTCAGCTTTTTGAGTGGCTGAGACTACAGGCAAGTGCCACCAAAACCTCACTATTTTTAAAATTTTTTGTAGAGATGCGGTCATGCTCTGTTGCTCAGGCTGGTCACAAACTCCTAGGCTCAAGCAATTCTCCTGCCTTGGCCTCCCAAAATGCTGGGATTACAGGCATGAGCCACTGCGCCCAGTCCTAACAGGATGCCTGCTAAAACTGGACTAAACAGTCTAACTGAAACTATTAGGTTGGTGCAAAAGTTATTGCGTTTTTTGCTATTTAAATGGCAAAAATTGAAGTAGCTCAACTCAGTTGTGGTTATAAGATTATATTGCTCTAGGAGGGCTATAGACTAAATATTTGTGTCCCCTTCTCTCCCCGCCAACAAAATTCATATGTTGAAACCTAATCTTCAATATGATAGTATCTGGAGGTAGGGTGTGATTAGGGGAAGTTATTAGTTCATAAAGGCCTCCACCCTCATGAATGGGGTTAGTATTCCTATAAAAGAGGGCCCAGAGAGCTGTCTTGCCCAATCTGCCATGTGAAGACACAGTGAAGAGATGGCCATCTGTGAACCAGGAAGTGAACCCAGACATTTGCTGGTGCCTTGACTTGAACTTTCCAGCCTCCAGAACTGTGAGAAATAAATTTCTGGGTTATGTGTGTGTGTGTGTTGGGGTTTTGTTTTTTGATTTTGTTTTTTCAGATGGAGTCTCACTCTATCACCCAGGCTGGAGTGCAGTAGTATGATCTTGGCTTACTGCAACCTCTGCCACCTGAGTTCAAGTGATTCTCCTGCCCCAGCCTCCTGAGTAGCTGGGATTACAGGTGCCTGCCATTGCACCTGACTAATTTTTGTATTTTTAGTAGATATGGGGTTTCACCATGTTGGCCAGGCTGGTCTTGAACCCCTGACCTCGTGATCCACCCGCCTTGCCTCCCAAAGTGCTGGGATTATAGGTGTGAGCCACCATGCCTGGCCAAATTTCTGTTGTTTATAAGCCACCTAGTCTGTAGTATTTTTGCTAAAGTAACAATTCTTTGCTTGGCCAAACTTTACTCAGGCTCCTGAACCTTGCTCTAGGCCCACTGTACACTTCCTTGTAAAATCCAATTTTAGTAAAAAACTCTGCTAAGTCAGGTTAGCAAGAATCCTTCACCCTTAATGCTGGATCACCCTCAATACCTGATCAGGTTTCTCATCCTCTACCACCCACCAGCGATGCCTGATCACCCTGGCCTATCCTCAGCAAAAATCCTGTTAGGTTGATTTAGCCATAATTCTCCTTATCCTTGATGTTTCCTCTTAGGAAATTTTCATCTATTGACCCCACCCTACTACTTGGCTATAAATTCCTACTTGCCAATATTGTGATGCCATTGCTGTGGCCCCTATACCTATTGCATGGTCTTGAATAAAGTCTTCCTTACCATGCTTTAACAAGTATCATTGAATAATTTTTTCAACAATTTCAGCCCAAATAGACCAAGGCAGAATATGTTTATCTTGTCACTTCAAAATATTTCATGTTTTGATAAACACTCTGTATATTTAGAAACAGTTTTTCTATGCAAAGCGTCATCATTTTTGCTCCAGACAGGAAATACTTGTGTTGAAAACACAGCTTGTTTTAAGTTTTCTCTCCTAGTCCCTTAGTATTCCCTTACTCTGACTTCTGATACTGAACTGTCTTTACCGCTTGAAGTCAATAAAGAACATCTCTGCTTTTTTGGCTATCAACTGAAAACCAGGGATGTATGCTGACAGAAGACTGATATGGGAGGCCTTTAGGGAAATCCTAAAACCTCTGACATCACCATGTAATGATTTTTTTTTGCTTTCTTGTGGAAAATAGTTGGAGATAATTGATCAATTGCTCATTGTTCTTAAGCAAGGCACGTGAAAATCGGTGTATTACTTTCCAATACTAGACTAAATATAGCTCAACAAAAAAGGAGAACATGTTATTGAAGCAGCTGCATTGTCTGGGACATCACCTGAGATTCTTTGTCTCATGGCCATGAAAATCAAGAACATGGACACACAAAGAGTGAGATTACAGCAGAAGTTTAATAGGTGAAAGGAAAAGAACAGCTCTCTGTCACAGAGAGGGATCCCAAATGGGTTGCTGTGCTGCAGTAAAATGTAAGGGTTTTTATAAATGAGCTAGTAGGGAGGGGGTATCTTATCTACATAGGGCATGAAAAACCAGTTAGAACCAGGTGTACCATTTGCATAGAGCGGAGTCTCTGGCAGCCCCCACCCCACTCCTTTATCATGCAGTTGGGCTCTTAGCTTGGGCTACTCCACACTGCTTATCTCCTTCCACCATGCATGTGCTAAAAAGCAGAGGAGGAGTTTCTGTGCCTGGTCACAGGTACCTCATTGCAACTGCAGGCACCTGCCACCCTGTGTAAGCTTCCAGTTTCCCTATATTAGTGTCCCCCAAAAAGGGAAAGGAATGTACTCATTAAGGCCCACTGTATTTACTGGGACCCATTGTATGTATGTGAAGTTTGGTGATTACCCAGGAAACTCTCCCTCTATGTCAGAGTTGCTTATCTATTTTTATAGCCCAATCTTCTAGGCTGTCTCTGTTAGAAGTGATTTCTTTGAACTTTGTGTGGTTAGAAAGGAAGTAATTTCTGAGCTGCTTTTTTATTAGAAGAAAAGTTTATGTCGGGGACTCTGTTACCCTAACTATCTACCTAAATAATTTCTATCTCCTGTATCATCATTTTTGCAAATTTGCTATGGGAAGTCTCATTAACTGGAAAGTACACTTGTTTGCTTTTCAATGTTTCTTCAAAAGCAGTGGTTCTCTAAATTCAGAATGCATCAGGACAACCTGGAAGTCTTGTTAAGACAAAGATTGCTGGGGCCCACTGCCAGCATTTCTGATTCAGTAAAATCAGTAGGTGAAGGCCAAAAAATTGCCACTTCTAACCAGCTCCTAACTGATGCTGATGCTGCTGGTCCAAGGACCACATTTCATGAACCACTGTTAGAAAGAATAAGAATGCACTGGGCACAGTGGCTCACACCTGTAATCCTAACACTTTGGGAGGCCAAGGAGGGTGGATCACTTGAGGTCAGGAATTAGAGACCAGCCTGGCCAACATGGTGAAACCCTGTCTCTACTAAAAATACAAAAATTAGCTGGAAATCACTTGAACCCAGGAGGCAGAGGTTGCAATGAACTGAGATCATGCCACTGTGCTCCAGCCTGGGATACAGAGCAAGACTCCATCTCAAAAAAAGAAAGAGAGAGAGAGAGAAAGAAAAGAAAAGAAAATTAAAGAAAGAAAGAAAAAGGAAAAAAGAAAAGAAAAAGGATGAGATTGGCTTGTAAAGGAAAATAAAAATCTCAGGATGCCCAAACTCATTATGCCATGGAGAGAGTTAATCCTGGGAAATGAGTCATGCAACATTGCCATCCTTTTTCTCCAAACAAATAACTATTGCTTTGAAACCTTGCATCAAACCACGTCCCCACAGACAAAAAGCTTCATTCCTCTCCAAAAGGCTGCCCTCACAAATTGCTTACAAGGAAACTCTTTGCTGGCTCCTAAATCTTTCAGGACATATATCCTTCTATAAAATAAGCACATATCAATTGTTACCATAGGTCTGCAACCTGTTTAACTTTTAAAACTAAGATATGTTAAATCTCACATTGACAATGTCAATTACAAGCTTATCTTCACAGGTCAGAACAAGGACAAGATGAGATCAATCATTCTTCTGCCTACACTGAAACGACTGTATAATTGGCTCTTAATTCCCTTTTCTTTGAATGTTCACATTATCTTATGTAAAATGTAGATTACTGGGTACTATTTAGAGCCTCACAAGAACGTGACCATTTGCCTCACTGCCTACCCTCCCTCACCCCTACCTCACCTCCACATTTTCCTGAATGTTCTCTCCTCCTTGAAAAATGTAAATGCTAAGCCTCCTGAAAATCTCTTTGGAGAGCACAGGCCACAGATGCCTCTTTGACTTGGGTTTTTCCCAGGGGCATCCTCAAACTCTGGCTCAATAAACCTCAACTGATTGAGACTCCTGCCTCAGTCTTTCATTTCAGTTGACAGGCTAGGGGGGTGATGAAGAAAAAAAATCAATGATACTTAATAAAGCATGATAAGAAAGACTATTCAGGACCATGCAATAGGGATAGGGACTATGGCAGTGTGATTTCACAGTGAGGAAGAGAGTTGGGCTCAACTGTAAACAGCATGGGCAAGTGGGAATTTATAGCCAAGGAGTGGAGTGTCAGTGACAGTTCTCTGGAGGACAGAGTAAAGGGGATTATGTCTAAACCTAACACAATTCTTGCTGAAAACTGGGGAACGACAAAAGATGAGGAACCTGATCATATATTTGCCAGGTGAGGTGTCAGAGCCCCAGCATCAGAAACTGGTCGACTCACAGGTTGGTAAGAAGAATTTACTGACAACAGAATAGGTTTGAAAAGGAAAATTTTATCAGATAGAAAGAACGCTGCAGAAGAGTGCAGTGGGTTGCCTCAGAAAGAGAGGACCGCCACAGTGCAGCCATGGTGGATTTTTCCTTAGAGATATCTACGGAACTTAAAGTGGAAGCTTCAGGGTAATTTGGACCATATTAGCCACATAGGTCATGATAGATGATTACATTTGTAGACATTTTGATGCCTTGATGTCAGTGAGGGATGCACAGCAAGTTTTGACATGCATACATTCCAGAAATGTATAGAAATTCTAGTTACTTACAGTTTTCTTTTTTTTTTTTTTTTTTTTTCTTTGTTGAAACGGAGTCTCGCTCTGTCGCCCAGGCTGGAGTGCTGTGGCTGGATCTCAGCTCACTGCAAGCTCCGCCTCCTGGGTTTACACCATTCTCCTGCCTCAGCCTCCCAAGTAGCTGGGACTACAGGCGCCTGCCACCTCGCTTGGCTAGTTTTTTGTATTTTTTTAGTAGAGACGGGGTTTCTCCGTTTTAGCCAGGATGGTCTCGATCTCCTGACCTCGTGATCCGCCCGTCTCAGCCTCCCAAAGTGCTGGGATTACAGGCTTGAGCCACCGCGCCCGGCCTACTTACAGTTTTCTTAAACCTCGTACCAGATGCCTGCTTTAGATAATAGGGAAGTCTAATTACTTCTGAATTCCTCATATAAGGAGTTTTGTGCTTGATGGTCACTAGGGCCATCTTTGCTGTCCTCATTTTCCCCCCAATAAATACCTTGGTCAAATCTTTGACCTTTTATATTCCCCTATGCTCATGTCTACTTGCTGCCTATTAGGGTCTCAAGAAAGGAAAAACAGCACAGTGAAAAGGGGCATCAAGTCTGTCTGGCTACTTTCTGCTGAAAGGGGATGTTGAAGGGATAAGTTATGCTTTTCCCCTTCTTGGTCTCTGTCATGAAGGGGATCAAAGGTCATGAAAAACTTGTTCACAGGGCAGGCACGGGGGTCACAGAGGAATGAGATTTCATCAAGAGGCCTCATGTAAATGGAAGCTGCTCTTGCAGGCCAGTATTGGGATTGCATAGTCATCTATAAATAGAATCATTGTAATCTGGAAGATATAAACTTAATGAGAGCATTAAAAAGGCAGGGACCAAATATTAAAGGAAGATTGACAAGGGGCAAAGGTCCAAGGAATGGGAGAAGCCAGGTTATTTTTAGAAAATAGTAAGTAAAGGTTTTGACTCAGTCTTGGCTTCTTCAGAAAAGTGTGTGTATAGCCATTTGGCTTCTTTGAAGATTCCTTGGACATTAGTTTCTACTGCTCCAGACACATAAATGTGGTGCAATAGGTTTTCTTGATGACAGCACAGACTCCTCCTTGTTCAGCTAGAAGTTAAACCAGAGTTCATTTATTATCAAAAACCATTCCTACTAGTCAGTTTAAAGACTTTTCTAGTGCAGATAGACTTGTGCCAGTTTTTGCTAAGGCTATTTCAAGGGAAGCATTAAATTCTCGTGGTGTGATTTCACGGTAAGTAAAACCTGCCAAGGGGTGAGAGTTGTGATAGTTCCCACAACTCCAGCCACAATAACTCCTAGGGCATTTTTTCTTCCAAAATGCAATTCTAGATTGGAAGTTATGTTCAAGACAGTGAATTCAGTGGGAGCCATTGTTCCCAGAGTACAATCACTATAATGAAGAGAATTATCATGGTGGGATAGGGTCAAAGCTTGAAAAGGGTTTAAATAAGTATTAGCAGTGCCACAAAGCCATAAGAGTCCAGGAGGGACAGATAATATAGTTTGAGGCTTCTTGGACTAAGAGGGCCATGGCTGCTAAGGCTCTTAAGCCAGGGGCCATCCCTGGGATACTAGGTCAAAAGTTCTTGAAAAATATGCTATATGGCACTTAGAGGACCCCAGATCTTGGGATAAGGCTCCCAAAGATATTTCTCTTCATTCATACACATACAAAAAGAAAGGCTTAGTCAGATCTGGTAGGGATAAGGCCGGAGCTCAGATTAAAGTTTGTTTTACAGTGTTTAGAGGGAGAATTCTTTTAGTTTACATTGGAGCCTGTGTCCCCCTAAAAAAAAAAATGTTTAGCACATACTTCATATCAATAGTCCAGCATAGAGGTTGCTCCTCAGTTCCCTGAGAGCTTCCTATAAAGGTTTTGTTAGTACTCCAAAGGAAGGAATTCATATTCTGCAAAACCCAGCCATACCCAAGAAGGACCAAAGCTGTTGTTTAGTTACTGGGGTTGTCACATGTAAGATAAGATCTTTATGAACACTAGGGAGGCTCTTTGTACCAGGGGTTAAAATAAGACTCCAAAATTGAATTCTCTGTATGCATATTTGTGCCTTAGAAGGAGATACCTTGTACCCACAATCAACGAGTTCGTTTAGTACTAATACCATATTTTGATCTGAAACAAACTTGTCAGGACTATAGATTAGTAGGTCATCCACATACAGGAATAGATTGCTATCTAGGAGAAGCTGCAGGGTATACAGGTCTTTAGCTAGGACCTGTCCAAGAATAGAGGCTATCTCTGAATTACTAGGGCAGAAGTGTCCAAGTTAACTGTTGAGTTATTTGAGTATCTGGGTCTTGTCATTCAAAAGTGAACAAAAATTGGCTATCTGGGTGTACAAGAATGCAGAAAAAGTCATCGTTAAGATCAAGTAGAGTAAACCAAGCTGTGGTGGGGGAATGTGTCCAAAAAGAGCCCAAGGGTTTAGGACAATAGGATGAATAGGAATAACAGTCTCATTAATAATCATGAGGTCCTGTATTAGTCAATAGGAGCCTTCTGGTTTCTATACAACTAAAATAAGAGTGCTGCAAGGTGAGTTGCATGGGCATAATAATCCATGGGTTAGAAATTTTGTTATTACAGGCTTTAACCCTTTTTGTGCTTCAGGTTTCAATGGGTATTGAGGGTTTCTAGGGAACTTATTGGGATTTTTAAGCTGAATAATGACGGGAGCAGCTGATATTGAATGGACAGGAATAGAAGTATTCCAACACTCAAATGGCATTTGTTTTAAAGTGTAATGTTTTATTTATTTATTTATGTCTTTATGAGACAGAAGTCTTGATCTGTCACCCAGTCTGGTGTGCAGTGGCGCCATCTCAGCTCACTGTAACCTCCGCCTCCCAGGTTCAAGTGATTCTCCCACCTCAGCCTCCCAAATAGCTGGGATTACAGGGGTTGCACCACAATGCCCGGCAAATTTTTTGTATTTTAGTATAGACAGGGTTTCACCATGTTGCCCAGGCTAGTCTTGAACTCCTGACCTCAAGTGATTCAACCACCTTGGCCTCCCAAAGTGATGGGATTATAAGCATAAGCCACCACGCCCAGCCAGAATGCAAGGTTTTATAGACTGCAGGAGCTCTTTTTGTGAAATGTGAGTTAATACAGCCAGAAGGGGCCTTGTCTATAAATTAGCTTGTAATTACAAATTAGCTTGAGTTAAGTCACAACCTAATAGTGAAACAGGACAGCTTGGCAGGATGAAAAAGAAGTAGGTAAAGGAAGAGCCTTCCAGTTTTCAAGGGAGTAGTGACATGAAACAGGTTTGTTGGGGTTTTCCATCACTACCTATGAGGAAAATGGAGGACTGGCACATTGGGCCATAGTAAACATTTAAAGCTGAATAACTGGCTCCTGTATCTATGAGGAACATTATCTCCTGTTCAGCCACGATCAGATTTACCCAAGGCTTGTCTGTAGAGATGGAACTGATAGGAGCCTGGACGGCCTCAAGACCCTAGCAGTCATTTAGAGGATGACTTTCAGAGGCTTGATCAGAATCCTGAAAAAGAGTTAGAGGTGCTTGTCCTTGCTTTTGCCCTTGCCCTTGCCCTTGTCCTCATTCTGTAGGACCTCCTTATCAGATGGGTTGGTGAAGTTGTGGGTGTGATAGGAGATCAAGACCATCCTGGCTAACACGGTGAAACCCCGTCTCTACTAAAAAAATACAAAAAACTAGCCAGGCGAGGTGGCGGGCGCCTGTGGTCCCAGCTACTCGGGAGGCTGAGGCAGGAGAATCACTTGAACTCAGGAGGTGGAGGTTGCAGTGAGCCGAGACTGTGCTATTGCACTCCAGCCTAGGTGACAGAGTGAGACTCCACCTCAAAAAAAAAAAAAAAAAAAGTCAGAAAATTACATACTTTGAGAGTTTGTGGGTCAAAATGGGACCAATTTTTAAGAATGCAACCCAATGGTGAGTAGGAACGAATTGAACGCATCTTGGGTGTAGATAACAGGCTACAGGATCCCTGAGGCATTCCTGAGGGATTTTCACATTCCTTTTTCCTTTGGCTCACTCTATTTGGTTGCATCCCATCACAGATAGAGGTCTTGCCCTGACCTGGATGACCAATCCAAGCATGCCATTGTTTGAGTGGTCAGCTCAAACCTAATGTAAAGAACTCACCCATGACTTGAGATGCAATGCCTGTAACAAAGTTGAATCCTCAGCCCTAAGGGTAGCAACAGACAGGTTTTCTTTCTCTAGGGCTTCAAGATCCCACTGAAGTGTGGCCTTGGCCAGGGACCATGTTATGCTCTGGCTCTGTGTTTCCACCCAAATCTCATGTTGAATTGTAATCCCCAGCATTGGAGGTGGGGCCTGGTGGGAGGCAATTGGATCATGGGGTTGGTTTCTAATGGTTTAGCACCATCCCCCTAGTGCTGTCTCATGATAGAGTTCTCATGAGATTCTAGTTGTTTAAAAGTGTGCAGCACACCCTGCTTCATTCTCTTCCTTCTGCTCCAGCCATGTAAGATGTGCTCCCTTCCTCTTTGCATTCTGCCATGATTGTAAGTTTCCTAAGGCCTCCCCATCCATGCTTCCTGTATAGCCTGTTGAACTGTGGGTCTGTTAAATCTCTTTTATTTACAAATTACCCAGTCTCAGATAATGCAGGAATGAACTAATACAGATCATTAGCTCCCAAGGAACCAGACCATTGAGGGAAGTAGGGAGAAAAAAGAAGGGAGAAATACCAGTAAATGCCCCGTATGGGCCACCAAGATGCTCGGTGAGGTGTCAGAGCCCCAGCAATGGAAACTGGTCAACTCGTGGGTTGGTAAGAAGAATTTACTGGCAACAGTATAGGTTTGAAAAGGAAAAATTTATTAGATAGAAAGAATGCTGCAGAAGGGTGCAGCAGGGCACCTTAGCAAGGAAGAACTGAGTGCACTGTAGTGGATTTTCCCTTAGGGGTATTTGTGGATTTTAAGGTGGGAGCTTAAGGGTAATTTGGACCCTATTAGCCATGTAGGTTATGAAAAATGAACACATTTATAGACATTTTGGTGCCTTGATGTCAGCAAGGGTTGCACAATGAGTTTCGATATGCATGCATTCTGGAGATGTACAGAAATTCTAGTTACCTATATATTGTTATTAAGGCCTGATGCCAGATGCCTGCTTTAGATAATGGGGAAGTCTAATTACTTCTGAATTCCTCACATAGGAGTTTTGCCTCTAGATCATCTGCTTGATGGCCACCAGGTAATCGTTGCTTTCCTCAATATTGATGGTGATCAGATAGTAAACGTGGGGTAGAGAGTTCTTGCTGACTTAGTAGAGTTCTTGCTAAAATTGGATTTTTTTTTTTAGTATTTTTTTTTATTATTATTATACTTTAAGTTCTAGTGTATATGAGCACAACGTGCACGTTTGTTACATATGTATACATGTGACATGTTAGTGTGCTGCACGCATTAATTCGTCATTTACATTAGGTGTACCACCTAACGCTATCCCTCCCCCTTCCCCCCATCCCACGACAGGCCCCGGTGTGTCATGTTCCCCTTTCTGTGTCCAGGTGTTCTCATTGTTCAGTTCCCACCCATGAGTGAGAACATGCGGTGTTTGGTTTTCTGCCCTTGTGATAGTTTGCTGAGAATTATGGTTTCCAGCTTCATCCATGTCCCTAGAAAGAACATGAACTCATCCTTTTTTATGGCTGCATAGAATTCCATGGTATATATGTGCCACATTTTCTTAACCCAGTCTATCATTGATGGGCATTTGGGTTGGTTCCAAGTCTTTGCTATTGTGAATAGTGCCACAATAAACATACGTGTGCATGTGTCTTTATAGCAGCATGATTTACAATCATTTGGATATATACCCAGTAATGGGATGGCTAGGTCAAATGGTATTTCTAGTTCTACATCCTTGAGGAATCGCCACACTGTCTTCCACAATGGTTGAACTAGTTTAGAGTCCCACCAACAGTGTAAAAGTGTTCCTATTTCTCCACATCCTCTCCAGACCTGTTGTTTCCTGACTTTTTAATGATCCCCATTCTAACTGGTGTGAGATGGTATCTCATTATGGTTTTGATTTGCATTTTTCTAATGGCCAGTGATGATGAGCATTTTTTCATGTGTCTGTTGGCTGCATAAATGTCTTCTTTTGAGAAGTGTCTGTTCATATCTTTCGCTCACTTTTTGATGGGGTTGATTTTTTCTTGTAAATTTGTTTAAGTTCTTTTTAGATTCTCGGTATTAGCCCTATGTCAGATGGATAGGTTGCAAAAATTGTCTACTATTCTATAGGTTGCCTGTTCACTCTGATGGTAGTTTCTTTTGCTGTGCAGAAGCTCTTTAGTTTAATTAGATCCCATTTGTCAATTTTGGCTTTTGTTGCCATTGCTTTTGGTGTTTTAGACAATGAAGTCCTTTCCCATGCCTATGTCCTGAATGGTATTGCCTAGGTTTTCTTCTAGAGCTTTTATGGTTTTAGGTCTAACATTTAAGTCCTTAATCCATCTTGAATTAATTTTTGTATTAGGTGTAAGGAAGGGATCCAGTTTCAGCTTTCTACATATGACTAGCCAGTTTTCCCAGCACCATATATTAAATAGGGAATCCTTTCCCCATTTCTTATTTTTGTCAGGTTTGTCAAAGATCAAATGGTTGTAGATGTGTGGTAATATTTTTGAGGGCTCTGTTCTGTTCCATTGGTCTATATCGCTGTTTTGGTTACTGTAGCCTTGTAGTATAGTTTGAAGTCAGGTAGCATGATGCCTCTAGCTTTGTTCCTTTTGCTTAGGATTGTCTTGGCAATGCAGGCTCTTCTTTGGTTCCATATGAAATTTAAAGTAGTTTTTCCAATTCTGTGAAGAAAGTCATTGGTAGCTTGATGGGGATGGCATTGAATCTATAACTGACCTTGGGCAGTATGGCCATTTTCACAATATTGATTCTTCCTGTCCATGAGCATGGAATGTTCTTCCATTTCTTTGTATCCTCTTTTATTTTGTTGAACAGTGGCTTGTAGTTCTCCTTGAAGAGGTCCTTCACATCCCTTGTTGGATTCCTAGGTATTTTATTCTCTTTGAAGCAATTGTGAATGGGAGTTCACTCATAATTTGGCTCTCTGTCTGTTAAGGGTGTATAGGAATGCTTGTGATTTTTGCACATTGATTTTGTATCCTGAGACTTTGCTGAAATCGCTTATCAGCTTCAGGAGATTTTGGGCTGAGACAATGGGGTTTTCTAAAAATACAATCATTTCATCTGCAAACAGGGACAATTTGACTTCCTCTTTTCCTAATTGAATACCCTTTCTTTCTTTCTCCTGCCAGATTGCCCTGGCCAGAACTTCCAACACAATGTTAAATAGGAGTGGTGAGAGAGGGCATCCCTGTCTTGTTCCAGTTTTCAAAGGGAATGCTTCAAGTTTTTGCCCATTCAGTATGACATTGGCTGGGGGTTTGTCATAAATAGCTCTTATTATTTTGAGATACATTCCGTCAATACCGAATTTATTGAGAGTTTTTAGCATGAAGGGCTGTTGAATTTTGTCAAAGGTCTTTTCTGCATCTATTGAGAAAATCATGTGGTTTTGTCTTTGGTTCTGTTTATATGCTGGATTATGTTTATTGATTTGCATATGTTGAACCAGCTTTGCATCCCAGGGATGAAGCCCACTTGATCATGGTGGATAAGCTTTTTGATGTGCTGCTGGATTCAGTTTGCCAGTATTTTATCGAGGATTTTTGCATCGATGTTCATCAGGGATATTGGTCTAAAATTCTCTTTTTTTGTTGTGTCTCTGCCAGGTTTTGGTATCAGGATGATGCTGGCCTCATAAAATGAGTTAGGGAGGATTCCCTCTTTTTCTATTGATTGGATAGTTTCAGAAGGAATGGTACCAGCTCCTCCTTGTACCTATGGTAGAATTCAGCTGTGAATCCATCTGGTCCTGGACTTTTTTTGATTGGTAGGCCATTAATTATTGCCTCAATTTCAGAGCCTGTTATGTGTCTCTTCAGGGATTCAACTTCTTCGTGGTTTAGTCTTGGGAGGGTGTATGTGTCCAGGAATGTATCCATTTCTTCTAGATTTTCTAGTTTCTTTGCATAGAGGTGTTTATAGTATTCTCTGATGGTAGTTTGTACTTCTGTGGGATCAGTGGTGATATCCCCTTTATCTTTTTTTTTTTTTTCTATAAATACACGTGTTTGGTGAGTGAGGGGAAACAGAAGGCAGAGAGATGGCCCTTTACATAGCTGGTATAGGCTCCGAGGTGGAACGCCAGAGAGACAGACACACAGACAGTCCACCTAGCAGGGCAGGCCAAGCAGCATTCTGGGGCTTGTAACACTTGATTGGTGGGCGACAGCGGGGAGAAGGTCTGGCCCAGGGCTGGAGGGGCCCAGGCACCCTGCAGGCTCCAAGGTCCAAGGTCCTGGGTGGCATCAGCGGTGGCACCTGGGCTCACCTCACATCATTCAGGGCCTTGCGGGCAAACTCGGGCAGCACAAAGGCGGTGCGGTGCACGTCAGAGTTGTAGTCCTTCAGCTGCATCTGTGCCACCTGCTGCTGCGTCAGCGACTGCACCGGCTCCTGGAAGTTGGTGCTCAGGTTCTTGCTGCACAGCATGAAGCCGATCTGGCTGCTGGGGTAGGTGGGGATGGTGCAGTAGGCATAGGCCACTACGGGGAATGGGGACTGGCAGAACTGCCGCATCTCCTTCATGAGGTCCAGGTGCAGCCACTGGCACTCACCCTGGCAGCAGAGGACACCATCTTCCATGAGGGCCGTCTTCATGAGCTGGTAATAGGACTCCTTGAAGAGACTTTCGGTGGGGCCCATAGGGTCTGAGGAGTCAGTGATGATCACATCGAAGGCATCCTGATTCTGTTTCATGAACTCAAAACCGTCACCCACATATAGGGTCAGCTTCGAGCTAGAGTAGCCAATAGCCATGCCTGGCAGGAACTTCTTGGAGACTTGGATGACATCCTCGTCGATCTCACACTGGACCACAGACTCCAAGGAGGGGTGCTTCACCACCTCATGCAGGACACCTCCATCTCCGGCCCCCATGATCAGCACCTTTCGCGGGTTGGGGTGGCTGCAGAGAGGCAGGTTGGCCATCATCTCCAGGTAGGAGAACTCGTCCCTCTCCGTGCACTGGATGACACCGTCCAACACTAGCACGTTGCCATAGGTCTTACTGCGGAAGACTAGGATGTCCGCGAGCGCCAGTGGTGGAGCAGCTGCTCCACCTGCAGCCACAGGGCCTGGCCGGGCCACAGACTGCAGGTCTTGCGGAACCAGCCCTGGCAGAAGGCGGCCGGGCCTGAAGCAGTGGGGCCCTAGGGGCCATGGCGGGCAGGCAGGCGGGCGGGCGGCTCAGGGTGCCCTCAGGGGACTGCAGGCCTAGCGGAGCCGCAGCACAAGGGGACCAGCTCCGCCCGCCGCCTGCCCCCTTTATCATTTTTTATTGCATCTATTTGATTATTCTTTCTTTTCTTCGTTATTAGTCTTGCTAGCGGTCTATCAATTTTGTTGATCTTTTCAAAAAACCAGCTCCTGGATTTATTGATTTTTTGAAGGGTTTTTTGTGTCTCTATCTCCTTCAGTTCTGCTCTGATCTTAGTTATTTCTTGCCTTCTGCTAGCTTCTGAATGTGTTTGCTCTTGCTTCTCTAGTTCTTTTAATTGTGATGTTAGGGTGTCAATTTTAGATCTTTCCTGCCTTTTCTTGTGGATATTTAGTGCTATAAATTTCCCTCTACACAATGCTTTAAATGTGTCCCAGAGATTCTGGTATGTTGTATCTTTGTTCTCACTGGTTTCAAAGAACATCTTTATTTCTGCCTTCATTTCGTTATGTACCCAGTAGTCATTCAGGAGCAGGTTGTTCAGTTTCCATGTAGTTGAACGGTTTTGAGTGAATTTCTTAATCCTGAGTTCTAATTTGATTGCACTGTGGTCTGAGAGGACAGTTTGTTATAATTTCTGTTCTTTTACATTTGCTGAAGAGTGCTTTACTTCCAACCATGTGGTCAATTTTGGAATAAGTGCGATGTGGTGCTGAGAAGAATGTATATTCTGTTCATTTGGGGTGGAGAGTTCTCTAGATGTCTATTAGGTCTGCTTGGTGCAGAGCTGAGTTCAATTCCTGGATATCCTTGTTAACTTTCTGTCTCATTGATCTGTCTAATGTTGACAATGGGGTGTTAAAGGCTCCTATTATTATTGGGGGGGGGTGTAAGTCTCTTTGTAGGTCTCTAAGAACTTGCTTTATGAATCTGGGTGCTCCTGTATTGGGTGCATATATATTTAGGATAGTTAGCTCTTTCTGTTGAATTGATCCCTTTACCATTATGTAATGGCCTTCTTTGTCTCTTTTGATCTTTGTTGGTATAGTCTTTTTCTGTTTTATCAGAGACTAGGATTGCAACCCCTGCTTTTTTGTTGTTTGTTTTCCATTTGCTTGGTAGATCTTCCTCCATCCCTTTATTTTGAGCCTATGTGTGTCTCTGCAGGTGAGATGGGCCTCCTGAATACAGCACACTAATGGGTCTTGACTCTTTATCCCATTTGCCAGTCTGTGTCTTTTAATTGGAGCATTTAGCCCATTTACATTTAAGGTTAATATTGTTATGTGTGAATTTGATCCTGTCATTATGATGTTAGCTGGTTATTTTGCTCGTTAGTTTATGCAGTTTCTTCCTAGCATCAATGGACTTTACAATTTGGCATGTTTTTGCAGTGGCTGGTACCAGTTATTCCTTTCCATGTTTAGTGCTTCCTTCAGCTCTTGTAGGGCAGGCCTCATGGTGACAAAATCTCTCAGCATTTGCTTATCTGTAAAGGATTTTATTTTTCCTTCACTTATGAAGCTTAGTTTGGCTGGATATGAAATTCTGGGTTGAAAATTCTTTTCTTTAAGAATGTTGAATATTGGCCCCCACTCTCTTCTGGCTTGTAGAGTTTCTGCCAAAAGATCTGCTGTCAGTCTGATGGGCTTCCCTTTGTGGGTAACCTGACCTTTCTCTCTGGTTGCCTTTAACATTTTTTCCTTCATTTCAACTTAGATGAATCTGACAATTATGTGTCTTAGAGTTGCTCTTCTCAAGGAGTATCTTTGTGGCATTCTCTGTATTTCCTGAATTTGAATGTTGGCCTGCCTTGCTAGGTTGGGGGAGTTCTCCTGGATAATATCCTGAAGAGTGTTTTCCAACTTGGTTCCATTCTCCCCGTCACTTTCAGGTACACCAATCAGACATAGATTTGGTCTTTTCACATAGTCCCATATTTCTTGGAGGCTTTGTTCATTTATTTTTACTCTTTTTTCTCTAAACTTCTCTTATTGCCTCATTTCATTAATTTGATATTCAATCACTGATACCCTTTCTTCCACTTGATCAAATTGGCTACTGAAGCTTGTGCATGCTTCACGTAGTTCTCATGCCGTGGTTTTCAGCTCCATCAGGTCATTTAAGGACTTCTCTATACTGGTTATTCTAATTAGCCATTTGTCCAATCTTTTTTCAAGGTTTTAAGCTTCTTTGCGATGGGTTCAAACTTCCTCCTTTAGCTCAGAGAAGTTTGATCGTCTGAAGCCTTCTTCTCTCAACTCATCAAAGTCATTCTCCATCCAGCTTGTTCCATTGCTGGTGAGGAGCTGCATTCCTTTGGAGGAGAAGAGATGCTCTGATTTTCAGAATTTTCAGCTTTTCTGCTCTGGTTTGTCCCCATCTTTATGGTTTTATCTACCATTGGTCTTTGATGATGGTGACGTACCTATGGGGTTTTGGTGTGGATGTCCTTTCTATTTGTTAGTTTTCCTTCTAACAGTCAGGACCCTCAGCTGCAGGTCTGTTGGAGTTTGCTGGAAGTCCACTCCAGACCCTGTTTGCCTGGGTATCACCAGTGGAGGCTGCAGAACAGCGAATATTGCAGAACAGCAAATGTTGCTGCCTGATCATTCCTCTGGAAGCTTCGTCTCAGAGGTGTACCCGGCCGTGTGGGGTGTCAGTCTGCCCCTACTGGGAGGTGCCTCCCAGTTAGGCTACTCGGGAGTCAGGGACCCACTTGAGGAGCCAGTCTGTCCATTCTCAGATCTCAGACTCCATGTTGGGAGAACCACTACTCTCTTCAAAGCTGTCAGACAGGGACATTTAAGTCTGCAGAAGTTTCTGCTGCCTTTTGTTCAGCTATGCCCTGCTCCCAGAGGTGGAGTCTACAGAGGCAGGCAGGCATCCTTGAGCTGTGGTGGGCTCCACCCAGTTTGAGCTTCCTGGCCGCTTTGTTTACCTACACAAGCCTCAGCAATGTCGGGCGCCCCTCCCCCAGCCACTTTGCAATTCAATCTCAGACTGCTGTGCTAGCAATGAGTGAGGCTCCATGGGTTGGGACCCTCCGAGCCAGGCACGGGATATAATCTCCTGGTGTGCCGTTTTCTAAGACCATTGGAAAAGCGCAGTATTAGGGTGGGAGTGACCCGATTTTCCAGGTGCTGTCTGTCTCAGCTTCCCTTGGCTAGGAAGGGGAATTCCCTGACCCCTTGTGCTTCCTGGGTGAGGCGATGCCTAACCCTGCTTTGGTTCACACTTGGTGGGCTACACCCACTGTACTGCACCCACTGTCCGACAAGCCCCCATGAGATGAACCTGGTAGCTCAGATGGAAATGCAGAAGTCACCCATCTTCTGTGTCGCTCATGCTGGAAGCTATAGACTGGAGCTGTTCCTATTTGGCCATCTTGGAACCGCATGCCTACATTCCTAAAAATGGATTTTACAAAGAAGTGCACAGATGGGCTCAGGAGAAGGTTTGGGAACTTGAGTAAAGGTAGGTCAAGCAAACAATCCTTGTCAGTTATACGGATGAAGTGTCAAATAGGCCAAGTGTGGTGGCTCACGCCTGTCATCCCAGCACTTTGGGAGGCTGAGGTGGGCAGACACTTGAGATCAGGAGTTTGAAATCAGCCTGGCCAACATGGTGAAACCCCATCTCTACTAAAAATACAAAAATTAGCTGGGCATGGTAGTGCACACCTGTAATCCCAGCTACTAGGGAAGCTGAGGTAGGAGAATTGCCTGAACCCTGGAGGTTACACTGAGCCAAGATTGCACCACTGTGCTCCAGCCTGGGTAACAGAGGAAGACTCCATCTCGGAAGGAAAAAAGAAAAAGAAAAGAGTCAAACAAATCTCAAATATTTGAAGACATTTATTCTGAGACAAATATGAGTGACTGGCCAGGCATGGTGTTTCATGCCTATAATCTCAGCACTTTAGAAGGCCTAGATGGGAGGATAACTCGAGTGCAGGAGTTTGAGACCAGCCTGGGCAATATAGTCAAACATCATCTCTACAAAAAAAATAAGCAAAGTTAGCTAGGCATGGTGGTGCATGCATGTAGTCCTAGCTACTCAGGTGGCTGAGGTGGGAGGATCACTTGAGTCCAAGAAGTTGAAGCTGCAGTGAACCAAGATCACACCACTGCTCTCCAGCCTGGGTGACAGAGCACGACCCTGTCTCAAAAACAAACAAACAAATATAAGTGACCGTTGGCCTGTGACACAGCCCTTGGGAGGTCCTGAGAACATGTGCCCTACAACTTGAGCTACAACTTGATTTTATACATTTTAGGGAGATGTAAGACATTAGTCAATACCTGTAAGATGTACACTGGTTCGGTCCAGAAAGGTGGGACAACTGGGAGTGGGGTTTGGGGGTGGGTGTCTTCCAGGTCATACATTTTAGAAATTTAAAGGTTTTCTGATTGGCAATTGGTTTAAATAGTTATTACCAAAGAACTGGAATCAATAGAAATAAATGTCTGGGTTATGATATGGGGTTGTAGAGACCAAGGCTTCATCATGCAGATAAGGCCTCCAGGTAGCAGGCTTCAGAGAGAATAGATTATAGATGTTTCTTATCAGACTTAGAGTCTGTTCTATCAGTCTTAAGGTCTCTATGTTTATGTTAATGCTGGTCAGCTGTGAGGCATGTCTGATACCCACCACCCTCCACTTCCCATCATAGCCTGAACTAGTTTTTCAGATTAATTTTGGAATGCCCTTGGCCAAGGGGAGGGTCCATCAGCCAGTTGGGGGCTTAGAATTTTATTTAGAATTTATTTTTGGTTTACAGTAAGAAAGTTGCATCTGGCCAGCCACAGTGGCTCATGTCTGTAATCCCAGCACTTTGAGAGGCTGAGGCAGGTGGATCACCTGAGGTTGGAGTTTGAGACCAGCCTGACCAACATGGAGAAACCCCATCTCTACTGAAAATACAAAAGTAGCCAGGCATGGTGGCACATGCCTAGAATCCCACCTACTCAGGAGGCTGAGGCAGGAGAATCACTTGAACCCGGGAGGCAGAGATTGTGGGGTAAGCCAAGATCATGCCATTGCACTCCAGCCTGGGCAACAAGAGCAAAACTCCATTTCAAAAAAAAAAAAAAGAAAGAAAGAAAAGAAAGAAAGAAAGTTGAATCTACCTTACATGGTGTGAGTTATGATGCATATCATCAGCCCCATAGTTCCACCCATGAGAAAAGCAACAAAAGGAGGCTGTTAGCTCAACCACTGTTTTGTTCACCCAAAGACTCAAACTGAAACATTTATCTTTTTCTCCTGCAGTAAAGGAAGTGGTGCATTTCATAAGACCAGACTTCCTGTTGTTTTACAATAATGTGTCAACCTTAAACAAAGAGATTTAGAAAATATGATTACGTATGGAGTTTACTAGAGCTCAAAGATTGAAGATGGCCACTGAGGAGCAGACTTCAAGTTGCCCTGAATATACACTTCAATTAGCAGTCATAACAATGAGTTTTTAAACCAGATAAGAAGAGTCAGTTCCTAAATTATTTAGCAAGTATTTACATTATCCCAGCACTTTGGGAGGCCGAGGCGGGCGGATCACAAGGTCAGGAGATCGAGACCACGGTGAAACCCCGTCTCTACTAAAAATACAAAAAATTAGCCGGGCGCGGTTGTGGGCGCCTGTAGTCCCAGCTACTCGGGAGGCTGAGGCAGGAGAATGGCGTGAACCCGGGAGGCAGAGCTTGCAGTGAGCCGAGATCGCGCCACTGCATTCCAGCCTGGGCTGGGCGACAGAGCGAGACTCCGTCTCAAAAAAAAAAAAAAAAAGTATTTACATTAAATTAACTTAAACTACTGATTAGCTATACATTTTTCTTTGTATCACAAATTCTAGGAACGTGAAGATAATGGCTTAGGTAGCTAGTCAGGCATAAAATGTCTTTTAAACAATTGCCACAGGCAGGGCATGGTGGCTCACACCTGTAATCCCAGCACTTTGGGAGGCCGAGGCGGGCAGACCATCTGAGATCAGGAGTTTGGACAGCCTGGCCAACATGGTGAAACCCCATCTCTACTAAAAATACAAAAATTATCTGGGCATGGTGGCACATGCCTGTAGTTCCAGCTACTCGGGAGGCTGAGGCAGGAGAATCATTTGAATCCAGGAAGCGGAGGTTGCATTGAGCCGAGATCAAACCATTGCACTCCAGCCTGGGCAACAGAGTGAGACTCTGTCTCAAAAAAAAAAAAAAAAAAAAAAAAAAAAAAAAAAAATGCCCAACTGAAGTCCCACACTTATGTCTCTCTGGACCTGATAAATTCTGCATACCTCACAAAACTCAGACTGCTCTTAGCTATTTTTCTTTTCTTATAAGCACACAAACAAATTAAAAGGCTTGGCCTGGTATGGGGGCTCACACCTGTAATCCCACCACTTTGGGAGGCCAAGGTGAGCAGATCACTTGAAGTAAGGAGTTCGAGACCAGCCTGTCCAATATTGTGAAACTCTGTCTCTACTAAAAATACAAAAATTAGCCAGGCATGGTGACGTGGGCCTGTAATCCAAGCTACTTGGGAGGCTGAGGCACAACAATTGCTTAAACCCAGGAGGTGAAGGTTGCAGTGAGCAGAGATTGCACCACTGCACTCCAGCCTGGGCGACAAAGTGAGACTCTATCTCAAAAAAAAAAGTAAAAGACTTAATTTTTTTTCTGTAGAAATAAAGGAAGACACAGCTCTGACCTCTCCTTTTTCTTTCAGAATTTAATCTTCTGTCCTTTTCAAATGTGTGTTACATCTTTATAATGGCTAAATAAACCTCTTCTCAGTCTCACAATTTAGGACCTGGGAGCCATGTTTCAAAATGTGTATTCAAGGGAGATAGCTCTCATAGTTCTTCTGGGAGGGTAAGAACTGAATTTTGGTGGGAAGGGTGCCTTGGCCCAATCTTCAAAACTATATCCTCATGAAAAGATTTGAGGAGTTTGCTTCTTCTCATTTGGATAAAACCAATTAGCTAACACTGGTGGTCCTCCTAACAATTATGCTAAACTTAAGATGAACTATATGTGACAAAATATGCTGTCAAGTTTTCTTACTTGAAGCCTATTTTTGTTTATCTTGAAAACATGTTTGTAATGGGTTGCATCTGCTTGTCAATATAAACGGGTGAGATTCCTTGTGTCTTTTCAATCTCTTAATGAGTTGCCTATGATGTCCATCACATTGTGGTTTAATGTTCATTCAATAATAAAACTTTTCTATATCTACTACCATTGTGGAGAGGATTTGGGGGTTGGGAGTTTTTTTTCGTTTGTTTGTTTGTTTGTTTTGCATTCAAAATCTTTTTAATAAGAGGGTAGGATTCAGGGTTAGTTTTTGTAGCCTGGGCTGGCCAGTTGGCCTCTGGCACGCTCGAACTTCCGGCCCTTGGAGCAGAGGTAGGCTTTGGTGTGGCTGTGCGGGTTCCTGGGGCCTTGCCCAGATGCCCTTGTGAGGACCGGAGAGCAGGACAGTGCCGCAGCCCTTGGGGGAGTCCAGGGCCAGCTGGTCGAAAGTGAGGATCTTGCCCCCTGCCCTGAGAATGCGGCTGTGGGCCCGGCTGGTCACGTGCAGTGCAGATACCTTCAGTTTGGGGACCTCCTGAACCTGCATGTCATCCGTTATGGTCCCCACAACCACGGCCATTTTGTTTTCCCAGCCAGGAAGCTTCATCTTCTGGATCATCCAGGAAAGGGACAGAGGCGGCCGGTTGCTGCCACTCATAAACAACCTCTTCAGCACAACCTGGTTGAATGTGGAATTGGTTCTTCTGGCCAGAAACCTGTACAACTTGACCAACAGCCTCAGGTAGATATCCTGGCTCTTGGGCTCCTTGCGCTGGTGAACCTTTCGGTCCTTGTTGTGGTGGATGTCAACTCCCATGATGGCGCCTCCCGCTCAGTGAGGTCTGGAAAAAGCAATAATTTTTTTTTTTTTTTTTTTTTAAGAGAGACAAGGTCTCACTATGTTGCCCTGGGCTCAAGTGATCCTCCTGCCTTGGCCTCCCAAAATGCTGGGAATATTTTGTTTTTAATTGTATTTTCCCAACAATAATATACCATTTCTTAAGTCCTGGAGCAATCAGGTAATAGAAGACACCACCTTCAGGCAGAGAGAGGAGGAAGCAGCCAAGGTATTACATAGCAATGAATTTTGCAAAGCATTAAACTACAGTAAGTCCTCATTTAACTTCATAGACAGTATCAACCTTAAATAATGAGATTCAGAAAATATGATTAAATAGTTTATCTGATCTCAAAGCTTAAGGATGGCTACCGAGGAGCATAGATTCAAGTTGTCCTAAATGTACACTCTGATTAGCAGCAGTTACAAGTGGCTTTTTAAAGCAAAAGAGAAGAGGCAGCTCATACATTTTTTTACCAAAAATTTACATTAAAATAACATAAGCTATTGATTGTCTATACATTGTTCTTTGTATCACAAATTCCAGAAGCATGAAAATAATAAGTGAGGCATCTAGCTGTGAGAACAAATGCTTTTAAACAATTACCCCTGGGCGGCCAGGTGCAGTGGCTCATGCCTGTAATCCCAGCACTCTGGGAGGACGACGTGGGTGGATCATGAGGTCAGCAGTTCAAGACCAGTCTGACCAACATGGTGAAACCCCGTCTCTACTAAAAATACAAAAATTACTCCGCATGGTGGCAGGCACCTCTAATCCCAGCTACTCAGGAGGCTGAGGCAGGAGAATTGCTTGAACCTGGTAGGCGGAGGTTGCAGTGAGCCGAGATCGCACCACTGCACTCCAGCCTGGGTGACAGAGTGAGACTCCGTCTCAAAAAAAAAAAAACAAAACAAAAAAAACAAAACAAAAAAAACAGTTACCCCTGGGCCTGGGTTGGGAAGCAATGGAAATGGGGGTGTATGTGACCAAAGTCCTATACTCATGTTTCTCTGGGCTTAAAAATTTTGCAAACCTCATATAACTCAAACTGCTCTGAGCTATTTTTCTTTCCTCAATAGGTTATTGAAGCTGCGACTTTGAGCTAATTAATGCATAATAAAACCAAATTTACCTTAGGCTAATTGATATAAACAAGAGTTAAGTTCCTAAGGCATATTTCCAGTCACAAAAACATTACAAAACTTCTAAATAAGGACAAAAAACACCTCTAATATTAAACACTGAAATAAACATGAGCTGTACATACATTTTTTAAAGGATTAATAAAAACAAGATAATTGTCCAATTTTTGGTGAACCAGGTAGTGATGACGGTCATAATGGTGTTGGGTTAAATCAAGAAATAAATGTTTGCAAAGCAAAAACTGTTAAGTTTTTGGAAAGGGGTTACTGGAAACGGGTCCCAAACCAGACCCCAAGAGAGGGTTATTGGATCTCATGCAAGAAAGAATTTGAAGCGAATCCGGAAACTGAGAGTAAGTTTATTAGAGAAGTAAAGAAACAAAATAATGGCTACTGCATAGGCAGAGCAGCAGCTTGGAATGCTTAACTGATAATACTTATAGTTATTTCTTTATTATATGCTAAACAAGGGGTGGATTATTCATGAGGTTTCTGGGAAAGGGGTAGACAATTCCCAGAACTGAGGGTTTCTCCCCTTTTTAGACCATATAGGGTAACTTCCCAACATTGCTGTGGCATTTGTAGACTGTCATGGTGCTGATGGGAGTGTCTTTTAGCATCCTAATGCATTCTAATTAGCATATAATGAACAGTGAGAATTATCAGAGGTCAATTTGGTCACCATCTTGGTTTTGGTCAGCTTCTTCATCACATGCTGTTTTACCAGCAATGTCTTTGTGTCCTGTATCTTGTGCTGACCTCCTATCTCATCCTGTGACTAAGAATGCCTCACATCCTGGGAATGCAGCCCAGTAGGTCTCAGCCTTATTGTAGCCAGTCCCTACAAAAGATGGAGTTGCAGGCTGGGCGCAGTAGCTCACACCTGTAATCCCAGCACTTTGGGAGGCCAAGGCAGGCAGATCACCTGAGGTCGGGAGTTTGAGACCAGCCTGACCAACATGGAGAAATCCCGTCTCTGCTAAAAATACAAAAAAATTAGCCGGGTATGGTGGCCCATGCGGTGAGCCGAGATCGAGCCATTGCACTCCAGCCTGGGCAACAAAAGTGAAACCCTGTCTCAAGAAAAAAAAAAAAAAAAAAAAAAAAAAAGATGGACTTACTTTGGTTCAAATGCCTCTGACATAAACAGCACTTCCTCCCACCATGCAGTTCAATAACAATCACAAACATGGCAGGCTCATTGAGCGCTTTCATACCACACTGTTTATTGTCATACATTTTGTATGATCACTGTATAATTTACAATTTTATTTTACAATAAGCTGTATTAACTCTTTCATTCATTTTCCACCAGTTCAGGGTCAAAGATAGCAAGAGTCTATCCAGCAGCTCAGGGCACAACACAGAAACCAGACCTGAACAGAACATCATCCTATTGCACAGTGCCCTCACGCACACCTGAATTAACTCTGGTACAATGTACACATGCCAATTAACCTAATGTGCACATCTTTGGATTGTGAAAGAAAACTGGAGTACTAAGAGAAAACCCACACCCACATTACTTGAGCACCTGCTGTACAGCACAATTCTTTTGTTTGGTTTCTGACTCTCTTTGTCCAAAGACTTTCATTTCATTAAAGTTTTAAAAAGCAAAAAAGGCCTGGCCTTCAACAACCTTTGCAAAATTATGATAGTAAAAGAAGTCTGACATGGCTGACTCCATCTTGCTTCTAAATTCTAACCTGTCTATGCTTATTCCTCAGCGTAGCCTAAGCTAACCATGGGTGGAATTTATATTCTAACTTGAAAGCAAGGACAATAATAGTTCCTCTCTAAAACTAACCCCCTCCTTGTTCAGAGATTGATAACCACATTTATAAGATTGACAAAAGGCCAGAAGATTAGGATTATGGGAGGGGACTGAACTCTGGTATAGTTTCTATAAACCCTTGTTCCTCAGGAGTCATGTGGCCACAGGATTTATGACTTTCCCAATTGCTCCTATAGATAACATCACTGAGATTGGTCTTTTGAGATTTGTTTCAGACTTTCTGGCAACCAACTGACCCCAACAGGACCCATGACTCTTGACTCAGCTGGTCCTGTGGCCCCATCCAGAGGTAGACTCAGCACATGATGACTGTTTTCCACACCCCTATGATTTCATTCCCAACCAATCAACAGCACCCATTCCCTAGCCACCTGGCCACCAAATGGTCCATAAAATGTCTAGCCTGTTAGTTCTCAGAGAACTGATTTGAGAATTCAAGTTCCTCTATGTGGCTGGTTTCATGTCAATTAAACTTTCATTACTGCAGTGTGGGGTTCTCAGTGAATTGATTTTGTCTGTGCAGCACTCAGGAAGAACTCATCAGGCAATTATGGGCCCAGAAAGGAGAGGCCTTCCTAATTTTGGCACGCTCTAGGACAGAAATACCTACACCAAACAGAAAAAGAGAACCTTCATATGGTACTAAATACAGAGAATAAAATTGACTTTTGAAACAACAGTAATTATACTTTGACCTCCATTCCTAGATCATCTCTAATGAACTCTCCTCTTATATGCCTACCACTCACTTTTGTGGTTGTATTATAAATCTTGGCATTACCTGACATTGCTCCACCGTGACACTCACAAAAGCAGATATCTGATTCTACCACAACCTCCTGTCACTTCAGCTTGCTTACTCAATTAAATCTACTAACCTGTTTCTCACCTCCTTTGAAATCTTCAGTCAACTGTTCATTTACTTTCTACAGTCTTTCATCCCACCTTCTATTATTATTTGCCTCTCATTATACAGCTGAGACTTGTAGGGGAGGAAAACTGTCCTCTACCCTCTTAGGTTCTCCAGAGATGAACTGACAACATACAAATTAACAGGAGAAAAGGCATACAAATTTATTTGATGTTAAATGTTTTACATGGCACAGGAGTCCTCATAGAAAAAAAGAAAATCCCCCAAAAAACAGCTAGGCTTGGAGAATTTGGACTGAGAAAGATAATTTCTTTTTTCAAGACAGGGTCTCACTCTGTCACCCAGGCTGAAGTGCAGTGGTGTGATCATGGCTCACTACAGCCTTAAACTCCCAGACTCAAGCAATTCTCCTGCCTCAGCCTCCCAAGTAGCTGGGACTACAGGTGCAAACAACCATGCTCAGCTAGTTTTTTCATAAGAAAGATAAACTTAGAGAGAAGAGACAAGGCAAAAGAAAGGGACTTTGAGCTTCTATGAGTAACAAATTGAGGGAAGGCAAATATATGGGGAAACTGATGATAGATAAGGGCTAGTCAGTAGGTTTGTTTATGTAGACTCTTTCTCAGTGCCATCGCATCTCTGGTGATAAGTTGTTTTCTTCCTGGTATGTAACCATAATAGATTTGTTTCCTGATACACTCAGCAAGTCAATATACTGAGATACCAGGTTGCAGCAGATAGAGTTTTAATCATAGGGCTGCAAACAAGGAGACAAGAAGAAACCTCAAATCCATCTCCCCAAGGAGTTTGGGATTAGAGATTTTAAGGATTTTGCAGTGGGCTGAAGTATGGAGACTGTTGATTTGTAGAAAATTATAGAGTGAAACCATGGGAGAAGGAAATGAATAAACTGTTTTGTTTGTTTTTTAGACAGAGTCTCACTCTGTCTCCCAGGCTGGAGTGCAGTAGCACAGTAACAGTTCAATGTCGTCTTGATCTCCGGGGCTCAAAGAAACTGTATCCTCAAGTTGATTCAGTTCCTTTGTGGGGGCTCTTCAAACATTCAAGTTGTACCACTAGAATTTGGAATCTGCTTAAGCACTTTTTTTTTTTTTTTTTTCCAGACACTGTCTCACTCTGTTGCCCAGGCTGAGTGTAGTGGCACAATCACAGCTCACTTCAGCCTTAACCTCCTGGGCTCAAGCAATCTTCCCAACTCAGCTTCCTGAGTGGCTGGGAGTCTTACAGGTAGTTAAATAGGCATGTGTAGGGCAGGACAGGGCTCTGCCTCCCCACCCACTAGGAATGTCAGATGATGGTTCAACAGTTTTCACACTGACTCTCTAAAAATAATTTGGCAGTCAGTGACAGGGAGAGACAATCTCCTGATGATCCACAGCTATTATCATGAAAGTGTTAGGTTGGGCACATTGGCTCATGCCTGTAAGCAGCACTTTGGGTGGCCAAGGCAGGTGGATCACTTGAGGTCAGGAGTACAAGAACAATCTAGCCAACAAGACAAAACCCTGCCTCTACTAAAAATACAAAAAAACAGTTAGCCAGGCATTGTGGTGCATGCCTGTAATCCCAGCTCCTCAGGAGGCTGAGGCACGAGAATCACTTGAACCTGGAGGCAGAGGTTACAGTGAGTCGAGATGGCACCACTGCACTCCAGACTAGGTAAAGGAGTGAAACTCTGTCTCCAAAAAAAAAAAAAAAAAAAGCCCGGGCAGGGTGGCTCATGCCTGTAACTCCAGCACTTTGGGGGGCCAAGGCAGGTGGATCATGTGAGGTTAGGAGTTCAAGACCAACCTGGCCCACATAGTGAAACCCTGTCTCTACCAAAAAATACAAAAATTCTTTGGGCTTAGTGGTACACACCCGTAGTCCCAGCTACTTGGAAGGCTGAGATGGGAGAATCGCTTGAACCTGGGAGGCAGACGTTGCAGTGAGCCAAGATTGTGCCACTGTATTCCAGCCTGGGTGACAGAGTGACATTCTGTCTTAAAAAGAAAACAAACAAACAAAAAAATTAAAGTGTTAGCTGAATGCAGACGCCAAGGAGAAGCAACTTCCTGGGCATGCACATTAAGAGACAAAATGGTGAAGTATGACCTTCCAGGGACACTCCATTGGAAAAGGGAAGAAAGCCTCAGATGGGCATGTGTATAAAGGCCTAAACACATTGCACGTGTGTGCTCACTTTCCAAGGGTAAGAAGGGCACTGTGCATGCAGACAGCCCATCCTAAGGGAAGAATCATGGGAAAGAGGCAAGCTTATTGATAAGGTTTGGCTTATCAATAAACCATATTATTGATATGGTTTGGCTCTGTGTCCATACCCAAATTTCATCTTGTAGCTCCCATAATTCTCATGTGTTGTGGGAGGGACCTAGCGGGAGAAAACTGAATCATGATGATGGATCTTTCCTGTGCTGTTCTCATGATAGTGATTGGGTCTCATGAAATCTGATGGTTTTAAAAACAAGAGTTTCTCTGCACAAGCTGTCTTACCACCACCATGTAAGAAGTGCCTTTCCCCTTCTGCCATGATTGTGAGGCCTCCCCAGCCATGTAGAACTGAAAATCCATTAAACCTCTTTCTTTTGTAAATTGCCCAGTCTTGGGTATGTCTTTATCAGCAGCATGAAAATGGACTAATATGGTAAATTGGTACCAGTGGAGTGGGGTGTTGCTGAAAAGATACCCAAAAATGTGGAAGTGACTTTGGAACTGGGTAACAGGCAGAGGCTGGAACAGTTCGGAGGGCTCAAAAGAAGACAGGAAGATGTGGGAAAGTTTGGAACTCCATAGACACTTGCTGAATGGCTTTGACAAAAATGCTGATAGGGATATGAACAATAAGGTCCAGGTTGAGGTGGTCTCAGACGGAGATGAGGAGCTTATTGGAAACTGGAGCAAAGGTGACACTTGTTATGTTTTAGCAAACAGATTGGCAGCATTTTGCCCTTGCCCTAGAGATTTGTGGAACTTTGAACTTGAGAGAGATGATTTAGGGTATCCGGTGGAAGAAATTTCTAAGCAGCAAAGCATTCAAGAGGCTATTTGCGTACTGTTAAAGGCGTTCAGTTTCAAAAGGGAAACAGAGCATAAAAGTTTGGAAAATTTGCAGCCTGACAATGCAATAGAAAAGAAAATCGTATTTTCTGAGGAGAAATTCAAGCTGGCTGCAGGAACTTGCATAAGTAACAAGGAGCTGAATGTTAATCACCAAGACAATGGGGAAAATGTCTGCAGGGCATGTCAGAGACCTTTGTGGCAGCCACTCCCATCACAGCCCCAGAGGCCTGGGAGGAAAAAAGTGATTTTGTGGACTGGGCCCAGGGTCCACGTGCTGTGTGCAGCTTAGGGACTTTAATGCCCTGCATCCCAGCCACTCTAGCCAAGGCTGAAAGGAGCAAACATAGAGCTTGGGCCATGGCTTCAAAAGGTGAAAGCCTCAAGCCTTAGCAGCTTCCATGTGGTGTTGAACCTGTGAGTGTACAGAAGTCAAGAATTGAGGTTTGGGCCGGGCGCGGTGGCTCAAGCCTGTAATCCCAGCACTTTGGGAGGCCGAGACGGGTGGATCACGAGGTCGGGAGATTGAGACCATCCTGGCTAACACGGTGAAACCCCGTCTCTACTAAAAAAATACAAAAAACTAGCCGGGCGAGGTGGCGGGCGCCTGTAGTCCCAGCTACTCGGGAGGCTGAGGCAGGAGAATGGCGTGAACCCGGGAGGCGGAGCTTGCAGTGAGCTGAGATCCGGCCACTGCACTCCAGCCTGGGCGACAGAGCGAGACTCCGTCTCAAAAAAAAAAAAAAAAAAAAAAAAAGAATTGAGGTTTGGGAGCTTCTGCCTAGATTTCAGAAGATGTATGGAAACGCCTGGATGCCCAGGCAGAAGTTTGCTGTTGGGCAGGGTGCTCATGGAGAACCTCTGCTAGGGCAGTGCAGAAGGGAAATGTGGGGTAGGAGCCCCCACACAGAGTCCCTACTGGGGTACTGCCTAGTGGAGCTATGAGAAGAGGGCCACTGTCCTCCAGACCCCAGAATTCTAGATCCACTGCCAGCTTGCACCATGCATCTGGGAATGCTGCAGACACTCAATGCCACCCCATGAAGGCAGCCAGGAGAGAGGCTCTACCCTGCAAAGCCACAGGGGTGGAGCTGCCCAAGACCATGGGAACCCACCTCTTGCATCAGCATGACCTGGATGTGAGACATGGAGTCAAAGGAGATCATTTTGGAGCTTTCAGATTTGACTGTCCTGCTGGATTTTGGACTTGCATGGGCCCTGTTGCCCCTTTGTTTTGGCCAATTTCTCCTATTTGGAATGGCTGTATTTACCTAATGCCAGTACCACCATTGTATCTAGAAAATAACTAATTTGCTTTTGATTTTACAGGCTCATAGGCAGAAGGAGCTTGCCTTGTCTCGGATAAGACTTTGGACTGTGGACTTTTGAGTTAATGCTGAGATGAGTTAAGACTTTGGGGGACTGTTGGGAAGGCATGATTGGTTTTGAAATGTGAAGACGAGATTTGGAAAGGACCAGGAGCAGAATGATATGGTTTGGCTCTGTGACCACACCCAAATCTCATCTTGTAGCTCCCATAATTCCCACATGTGGGAGAGACATGGTGGGAGATGATCGAATCATGGGGCTGGGTCTTTCCCATGCTGTTCTCATGATAGTGAATGGGTCTCATGAGATCTGATGCTTTTAAAAATGGGAGTTTCTCTGTACAAGCTCTCTCTTGCCACCACCATGTAAGAAGTGCTTTTTGCCTTCTGCCACGATTGTGAGGCCTCCCCAGCCACATAGAACTGTAAATCCATTAAACCTCTTTCTTTTGTAAATCGCCCAGTCTCAGGTATGTCTTTATCAGCAGCATGAAAACAGACTAATACACCTATAAAGTCCTAGGATCAGGGTTAAACACCACACTTGACCTTCAGGTGCCCACTTGGATCTCATCCAAGTGAATTTTCCTTTCTTTCCTGTTCTAAAGGCTTTAAAATAAACTTCCACTCCTGCTCTGAAACTCACCTCTGTCTCTTCTCCTGCCTTATGCCCCTCAGTTGAATTCTTTCTTCTGAGAAGACAAGAACTGAAGTTGCTGCAGACCCATAGAAAGTCGCTGCCAGTATCTCAGATACCTTCCATCAGTAACAGGACTACAGGCATGCACCACCATGCCCAGCTAATTTCTTTTAGTTTCTATAGATACAGAGTCTCATTATGTTGCCCAGGCTGGTCTCAAACTCCTGGACTCAAGTGATCCTCCCGCTTCAGCTTCCCAAAATGCTAGGATTATAGGTGTGAGCCACCATGCCTGGCCAAGCACTTTTTAAATAAAATTCTTATGATTCTAATATCAGAGCTCCTACCTGTCTTAAAAAACTTTATGATTTTAATATCAGAAATTCTATCTATAGGAACAATGGGTGTGCAAATGTGGTGCTATGTGCCTTTCGGCTACAAGGAAGTGAGTCAAACTGCAGCTTGATAAATGCTGATAAATTATAATTGTATTTCTGTCCATTATTCTTGCTAATCTTGTGACAACAACTTCATGAAGTGTGTGAGTGGGTGGGAGGAACACCTTCACAGAAGGAAATGTATGTTTTACTCTCAGGCAGATAGGAGAGGGCAGAGAGCTCATGTTATATCTGCTTTTTATTAATTGTCTTCAGCTCAAAATAATCCTTATACCAGAGAGACATTTTTTGGGATGGTATATTTTGATCTCCTATAGACTCTATAGACCACTCCTGCAGCCACTCAGATGCTGATGATGGGACTCAGGATACACCAACCCAAAATATGACCATAGGAGACCGGAACACATCACCCTAAAATACGCCTCTTTGACATATTGATTATTCTGAGCTAGTTATTCTGGGAAGCTGCAGACACAGAAGCAGCTATGAAAAGTTGTCCTTTTATCTCAATAAAGGAAATCTCCATTGATAAGGATGTCTCCCTCTCTGCACCAAGAAGACACTGATTATTAAATCACTAAACAGGTTTTTATTTTTTTGACATGGAGTCTCACTCTGTTGCCCAGGCTGAGTGCAGTGGCATGACCTCCACCTGCTAGGTTCAAGCAATTCTCCAGCCTAAGTCTCCTGAGTAGCTGGGACTACAGGCGTGCACCACCACACCTGGGTAATTTTTTCTTTTTTCTTTTGTTTTTGTATTTTTAGTGGAGATGGGGCTTTGCCATGTTGGCCAGGCTGGTCTCAAATTCCTGAGCTCAGGTGATCAGCCCACCTCGTCCTCCCAAAGTGCTGGCATTACAAACATGAGCCACCAGTCCAGCCCTAAATCACTAGAGACTCCTAAACAATCAAGACAGGATCAACTGAAATCTACATAACAAACCTTATCTCTGTTTAAGGTAATTTTGCTGGCCATCTCAGCTGAATCTGTCTCTGTCTCCACATCCTTATTTGTTGTTGTTGCTGCTGTTGTTGATGTTTTCAGAAAATGATAATATTTAAGCCTGAAGTTGAAAAGATTTTTTTTGTTATTTTATTTTTTAAGGTTTACTCTTTGGGAGGCCGAGATGGGCGGATCACGACGTCAGGAGATCGAGACCATCCTGGATAATCCGGTGAAACCCCGTCTCTACTAAAAAATACAAAAAAAAAAAAAAAAAAAAAAAAAAGATTTACTCATCTCTCTGGGTTATCTCCCATCTTGCATACAAGATGTATACATGTTACTAAACTTGTTTTTCTCTTGTTCAATCTGTCTTTTGTTACAGAGAGTCTCAGCTAAGAACTCATGAAGGGAAGATAGCAAGTCATATTTCTTCCCCTATACCAATATATTTAACAACTTTACACCACTCCCCTTCTATAAACTGAGTTATACCCAGACATCTTAGCCATTAGCAGCATTAGCAAAATAAAGAGCAAGATCACGTAACACAGATTGGTACCACTATAAATTCATGATCCCCAAACTAAACTAGACCATCAACACTGCCTGATATCATGGCTGTCTCACTAGTCAACCCATACTTCTTTCTTTACCATCTTAACCATTTTTTTAGTGTGCATTTCAGCAGTGTTAAGTATATTTACATTGTTGTGCAACAGATCTCCAGAACTTTTTCATCTTGCATATCTGAAACTCATTAAACAACTCCACCATTCCTGGTAACTGTCACGGGGTGGCAGGGACAACAATCTGGGCCAGTGGCTCTGGAGTAAAAGAATTTACCAAAAATGGTTGTAAAGAAAGGCAAATTTATGAAAGAAAGTAGGAAAAGCCAGGCACGGTGGCTCATGCCTGTAATCCCAGTACTTTGGGAGGCCAAGGCAGGCAGATCAAAAGGTCAAGAGATCGAGACCATCCTGGCAAACATGGTAAAACCTGTCTCTACTAAAAATACAAAAATTAGCTGGGCATGGTGACGCATGCCTGTAGCCCCAGCTACTTGGGAGGCTGAGGCAGGAGAATGGCCCGAACCCAGGAGGCAGAGATTGCAGTGAACTGAGATTGCACCACTATACTCCAGCCTGGTGACAGAGTGAGACTCCATCTCAAAAAAAAAAAAAAAAAAAAAAAATAGAAAGAAAAGAAAGAAAGACAAGACAAGACAAGACAAGACAAGACAAGACAAGACAAGACATTGCAATAAAGCAACTGGAAGCCTGCAAAAGAGGAGCTGACTGCAAAGAGACAAAGGTTAGCTGGAGATTTTATAGAATAGAACTTGGGCTGATTGATAATGCCAATGCACTGGGAGCATAAATTGCATTCTTTTGTCAGCTGAGATGTTTGATAAATTGAGGCGTTTGTTGGTAAGCAGTAAGTTTGTGAGTTACGTACATTATCTGAGTAGGAGGGCCATATGTCTTGGACAATATATCCTTGGGCATAAAGAAAAACAGACCCATAAAGAAAAACTGCTTCCTTTTTTGTTTATATGTCCTGAACCATGAAGAAAGGCATATTTATAGCTTATTTGTTTTATCTCTTTGCTTTCCCCTGGTCCCGCCAGCCTGACTCCTTTTCCCTAATTAGGACTCCACAGTAACAACCACTCTACTTTCTGTTTCTATATATTTGTTATATATTATTCTTTATAATAATAAACCTTCATCCCATCTTTAGTCTCCTCAGAGGTAGTCTGTCTACTTCTTTCACAGAGAATGCAAACTATATCAAATTATAGCCATCATGTCTATAAATTGTCCTCCATACCTACCTAACTTTCTTCCTTTCTTCTTGTTACAATGGAAGTGGTATTTCTTCCTCTTATACGAAACCAATCTCTCCATCTCTCCTCTAAATACCATCTCTGTTAATCTTCTCAGGAAGTCTACCCATCCTATTATCCTTTATTTCTCTTATCCCTTTGCTGATGATTCTCTCAGCATTTAAAATGTCAGGCCTCTCCTAACATAACAGTAATAATAATGAAGAAAATTTTCCTGAACTCCACACCCAGGGACTAAGCATGCTGTCTTTTCTTCAGACAAATTTCATAGAAATGTTTAAACTTGCTGATTCTATTTTCTCATAATCTCCTCATTCCTTATTCACATTCATCTGGCTAAAGCCTCACAATTAAGGTCCCAGTGGCCCTTGTATTGCTAAATCTAGTAGATACTTTTCAGTCTGCATTGCATGATCTCTAGGCAATATTTGACCCTGTTACCCATCCACTTGTCTTTGAAAACACCCTTTCCTTGATTTCTACGTCATATTCTGGTTTTTTACCTCCCATCTCTTTAGCTGCTTATTTTCAGTTTCCTTTGTCCATTCCTGTTCTCTACCCAAGCCCTAGGTAATCTCTTCCTCCCATATGGTTTCACAGACTCTGTTAGTAACTCTCAAATCTCTATCTTTGGTGCATTCTTCTTTCTCCTAAACTCCAGACCCACACAGCCAACTGCCAAATATCCTAAAGGAGACATCATTTGGCTGTCTTGAAGACAGCTCAAAAGCCACATATCTAACACTATACTTACCATGTCTGCCCTTACCCCATATACTCCTTTTCACTGTCTGCCCAAGTACTCAAACCAAACTATTGACTTGTTCCTCTCTTTCTCTCCCAAATTGATCACCAAATTCTGTCATGTCCACCTCTTAAATGTATTTCAAATCTTCCCCCTTTTCTTTGCCTCTACTGCCACCACTCTTGTCCAAGCCACTAACATCACTTACCTGATCTATTTAGCATTCATTCATCAGCAAATAATTATTGAGTTTCCGATACTTGCCAAGCACTGCTGTAGACATTGAAGGTAAAGCAGAGAATCAGAGTTTCCTACTTAGTAAGTAACACCTAAATCTTTGAATCCATGCTTTGTCTTCCAACTCTTGAAAGAGACGTTGGTATAGAGAAATCGTTCTCTATTATATAATAAACAGTGCAGGCAAAATACATGGCAAATTACATTTGTACCAGTGTAGAAACGATAACATGTGGTGGAATAAGCTCTGGGGAACTGGAGAGTGGGTGCCTTGACTACAAAACAGCCTTTACTTAGGTGTAACCATTGTTTCCAAGAAGAAATATGAGCTAAGAGAGAGCATTCAGACCTTCTACTTTTTCAATTCTAGCGTTTATGTGACATTGCCTTATGGGTTTTTATGTATTTCCTTGCTTTTAAAAATTAGTCCTTTTTCTTTTCTTTTTTAATGTATTTTTTGTAGAGACAGGGTTTCACCACATTGGCCAGGCTGGTCTGGAACTCCTGAGCCGAAGCAATCTGCCTGCCTTGGCCTCCGAAAATGCTGATTATAGGCATGAGCCACTGCTCACGGCCTAAAATTTATTTTTTGTGTACCTTACATCCCATATTACAAGCCATTTTTCTATGCCAAAACATATATTTTGAAAATCACTGAGCTTTTTTTTAGAGGTAAGATGTCTGAACCCTGGAAATATTCTTAATCTAGAACAGGTCAGATCCCAGACATACTGAATAAATTATGTTCTGCTATATTTTTAGAAACACATCTAAAGATTTTTCACATAAAGAAACTTAGTAAATTTAACAGAATGAAATTTCCTTTACTTGACAAAGATCATATAGCAAAAATCTTCATAAAATATTAATGGAAAAACTTCAGATGTATCTCTTTAAAGAACAGGAACAAGAAAAAGATAACTCCTACCACTGCTATTTGTTATAACCACTAGAGGATATTTATTCTTGATTTTTTTCCATGTTTGGGTGTAAACTCATGATTATTTTGCTAGCCCTACCTCACCTTTCTAACATGATGGTAATCAGTCTCTTACAAAAGATCTCGTCTTTTAAAATCATTTGGAAAAGACTATGCCTACCTTCTTTTATTTTGGTAAAGTATATAATATAAACATTTCCATTTTAGTCATTTTCAAGTGTACAGTTCAATGGCATTAAATACATTCACGTTCTTGTACAACCATCACTACTATCCATCTCCAGAACTTTTTCATCATCCCATACTGAAAACCCATACCTATTAAACAGTAACTGCCCATTCTTCCCTTTCCCCAGCCCCTGGTAAACACTATTCTACTTTCTGTCTTTATGATTTGACTATTATAGGTACTTCATATAGGTGGATTTATACAATATTTGTCCTTTAGTGCCTGGCTTATTTCACTTAGTGTATAATGCCTCCAAAGTTTATCCATGTTGTACCATGTATCAGAACTTCATTCCTTTTTATGACTGAATAATATTCCATTATATGTACATGCAACATGTTTCTATCTATTCATCTGTTCCTGGATATTTGGGTTGCTTCCACCTTTTGGTTATTATCAATAATGCTGCAATGACATTAGAGTACAAGTGTCTGTTTGTGTCTCTGCTTTCAATTCCTTTGGGTATATAGCTAGGAGTAGCTGCAGAATATGTTCATTCTGTGGTTTCTTGAGGAACTGTTAAACTGTTCTTCATAGCATCTGCTCCATTTTGTTGTTGTTGTTGTTTGAGACAGTCTCACTCTGTCACCAGGCTGGAGTGCAGTGGTGTGATCTCGGCTCACTGCAACCTCTGCCTCCCAGGTTCAAGCAATTCTCCTGCCTCAGCCTCCCGAGTAGCTGGGACTATAGGCACGCACCACCATGCTCAGTTAATATTTGTATTTTTAGTACAGATGGAGTTTCGCCGTGTTGGCCAGGATTGTCTCAATCTCCTGACCTCGTGATCCGCCCACCTCAGCCTCTGAAAGTGCTGAGATTACAGGCGTGAGCCACCACACTCAGCCGTATCTGCTCCATTTTACACTCTTACCAGCAATATACAAGGTTCCAATTTCTACACGTCTTTGCCAACATTTAACTTTTTTGGCTTTTTTTCTCTTTAGAGACAGGAAAAACACAGACTTGCTTTGTCACCCATGCAGTGCAGTGGTGCAGTCATAGCTCACTGCAGCCTCAAACTCCTGGGCTCAAGTGGTCCTCCTGCCTCAGCCTCCCAAGTATCTGGGACGACAGGCACACACCACTACACTTGGCTATTTTTTTATTTTTAGTAGAGATGGGGTCCTGCTATGTTGCCCAGGTTGATCTTGAACTCCTGGACTCAGTGATCCTCCCACCTCAGCCTCTCAAAACACTAGGATTACAGGCATGAGCCACCATGCCCAGCCTTATTGTGGTTTTTATTTGCATTTTCATAATAATGTTGAACATCTCTTTATGTGCTTACTGGGCATTTTTATATCTTCATTGGAGAAATGTCTACTCAAGTTCTTTGCTCACTTTCAATTGAGTTGTTTAGGTTTCTTTTGTTGTCAAGTTCTAGTTCTTTACATATTCTGGATTTTTTGTTGTCATTGTTTTGTTTTTTGAGATGGAATCTCACCCTGTCGTGCCCAGGCTGGCGTGCAGTGGCGTGATCTAGGCTCACTGCCACCTCTGCCTCCTGGGTTCAAGCGATTCTCCTGCCTCAGCCTCCCAAGTAGCTGGGTTTACAGGCGCTTGCCACCATGCCCAGCTAATTTTTTGTATTTTTAGTAGAGACGGGGTTTTACCATGTTGGACAGTCTGGTCTCAAACTCCTGACCTCAGGTGATCCGCCCACCTTGGCCTCCCAAAGTGCTGGGATTACAGGCGTGAGCCATCATGCACAGCCATATTCTGGATATTAATCCCTTAACAGATACATGATTTGCAACTATTTTCTCCCATTCTGTGGATTGCCTTTTTATTCTGCTGACAGTGTCCTTCTATGTACAAAAGTATTTCTTCTTTTTTTTTTTTTTTCTCTTGAGACAGAGTCTCGCTCTGTTGCCAGGCTGGAGTGCAGTCACACAATCTCGGCTCACTGCAACCTCTGCCTCCCAGGTTCAAGCAATTCTCCTGCCTCAGCCTCCTGAGTAGCTGGAACTACAGGCACACACCATCATGTCCAGCTAATTTTTGCATTTTTAGTAGAGACGTCGTTTCACCATGTTGGCCGGGATGATCTCAATCTCTTGACGTCGTGATCTGCCTGTCTCGGCCTCCCAAAGTGCTGGGATTACAGACATGAGCCACCGCGCCCGGCCCAAAAGTATTTCAATTTTATGAAGCCCAATTTGTATATTTTTTCTTATGTTGCCTATGATTTTGGTGTCATACTTATGAAATCTACCAAATCCAATGTCATGAAGATTTTCCTCTATGTTTAATTCTGTTTTATAGTTTTCACTACACTATTTTATTTAAGTATTTGACTCATTTTGAGTTAGTTTTTATATATGGTGTTAGGTAAGGGTCCAACTTCACTCTTCTCATGTGTATATGCAGTTTTCCCAGCACAAACTGTCGAAAAGATTGACCTTTCCCCAGTAAATGGTCTTGTACCATATGTTTTTAAGATGACAGCTAAACTAAAATAATTGAAAACATAAAAACACTGTGCTAGCTAAACAAAATATGTGGAGGCTGGATTTTGACCCAAAGGCCACCAATTTATTTACAACAGTGTTTTAACTTCATTTCACATTAAATTTTCCAAATGAACTAGGAGGAGAGAGAAACTTACTGTGGCTTACCATGTTCCAAGCATAGTGACAGGTACTGGTGATAAACTGGTCAAAAAGATTAAGAGTTTAAAGTCCTAGCGTCAGGGAGTTTGAAGCTGAGTAAGAAGATCTGTGGAAAAAAACACACTTTATTTTAGTACTTGGTCAGCAAATGTTTATAAATACGGAGTCCAAGAGGAGAGTCAGTTGAGAACAGGATTAGGAACAGTTTTTGTTTGGCTTTTTGAGACGGAGTCTCACTCTGTTGCCCAGCCTGGAGTGCAGTGGCGTGATCTCGGCTCACCGCAACCTCCGCCTCCCGGGTTCAAGTGATTCTCCTGCCTCAGCCTCCTGAGTAGCTGGGACTACAGGCGCGCGACACTACACCTGGCTAATTTTTGTGTTTTTGGTAGAGACGGGATTTCACTATGTTGGCCAGGCTGGTCTCGAACTCCTGAGCTCAAGTGATCCGCCCGCCTCAGCCTCCCAAACCGCTAGGATTACAGGCGTGAGCCACCTGGCCGGCCCAGAGACAGTTTTTAGGATAAATGGAGGAAAACACAACACAACACAACATAGGTACAAATCCATGACAACTAAGAGCGTAGTCTGCAAGTACCCAACTGCCTACAGACACCTGTCTCGTCTACGGCGCTTCTTTCAGCCGGGAAAGCGTTCTTTGCGTGCTGTGACATAAAAAAGCAGCGCCGGAAGGGAGAGGGCGGAACTTCCGCCTGAGCCCCAGCAACCGCTTTGGTCTATCGTGTGGAATGTTGGGTAAGCTGCGTGCTGGCTTCGGCGCGGGTCACTGGGCGTCCATACGGCGGAGTCCTTCGTCCTCTAGGGTCCCTGCACTTTGCGTCAGCTAGAACCACTATCTTTGCACTCCTGGTAAGCGAGTTTCTTCTTTCTCCTAATGTGTGTGTTGGGGGTGGGAGGACGCCGGAGACGTTCCGGGACGCACTTAGTGGAGCATATGCGCTCGGAAGGTCCAGAGGTAAGAGGAAGCCCAGTGAATAATAAACTGTAACTAGTACAGTACCTTAAACAAAATCAGTGGTTCCTGAAACGATGTCCTTGATTGCTTTTTGCAAGTGGGGTTTTCATTTCTGTGGTATTCTAAGTCTTTACCAGTTACAAGAATAAAACTTTTAAAACTCTTTCTGAAATCAATGTTTATTAGACTGGTGCCTAGGGACTCCAGCTTAAATATTTCGGGGATTTTAAAGTAAATTGTTTTCTCTTTAAAGGGAGGCTGAGCAGGGCGCGGTGGCTCACGCCTGTAATCCCAGCACATTGGGAGGCCGAGGCGGGCGGATCACGAGGTCAGGAGATCCGAGACCATCCTGGCTAACACAGTGAAACCCCGTCTCTACTAAAAATACAAAAGAATTAGCCGGGCGTGGTGGGCGCCTGTAGTGCCAGCTACTCGGGAAGCTGAGGCAGGAGAATGGCGTGAGCCCGGGAGGCGGAGCTGGCAGTGACCCAAGATGGCGCCACTGCACTCCGATACCCCTCAAAAAAAATAATAAAGGGAGGCTGAACTTTTTTTCTTTTTTTTAATGTAAGAAGCATCGAGCAAGGATATTAGGAAAATATTTGCGTGATTACTGTGAGCCAATATTTATTGACAATATTTATTGTCAAGCATTGGATTCAATGTTAACATTATAGACAAAGTCCTTGTCCTCATGGACACTAGTTAGTCCTTACCATCTAGAGAGGCAAATAGATAACCAGCCAATTACAGTACAGTGTTAGAAGTACTGTCATAGGGACAAGAGTGCTGTGAAAACTAATGGTGGAATACTAAAGTGTGAGGTGAAGAGTAGCTAGAGATGCTGATGCTGCTGACCTGGCCGCAATAGGCTTAGAAATACATGTTGGGAACAATACCAATGGATAGCAATATCCCTTGAAACAACACTGAAGGAGGACCAGATTGTGAAGCAAAGGTAGAGGGGTTATTTCGATTTGTTGCATTTGAGGTGTTTTTTGTTTGTTTGTTTGAGACAGTCTTACTCTGTCGCGCAGACCGGAGTGCAGTGGTACAATCTCGGCTCACTGCAACTTCCGCCCCCCCCCCCCCCACCCCCCACCTTTTCAAGCAATTCTTCTACTTCAGCCTCACGAGTGGCTGGGATTACAGGCGTGCACCACCACACCTGGCTAATTTTTGTAATTTTAGTAGAGATGGGGTTTCACCATGTTGGTCAGGCTGGTCTCAAACTCCTGGCTTCAAGCGATCCTCCCTCCTCGGCCTTCCAAAGTGCTGGGATTACAGGAGTAAGCCGCCGAACCCGGCCTGCATTTGAGGTGTCTTTCTGATGAATGGTCATTGAAGCCACAGAAGTAAGTCACATCGCACAAAGGAAATATATAGATTGAAAAAAAGAATAGGATAGAATGCAGAGTTATACCCACCTTTAAAGGAGGGGCATCTGGACCTCAGTGCACTGGTCAGAGTGCAGGAAACCTGTGCAGGGTCATTAAATGAAGCCAAGGGAAGAAGGAATTTTTCAAGTGTTTTATTTGCATTTTGTAAAAATTTGAATTCCCTTTATTTCTTTTCCTTCAAATTTGAGACTAGTTTTACATCTGTAAGCACTTTCAATATCTCAAGGACATCCAGGCCTTTAGGATAAAATTGTGGAGCTTTTTATACATTTGTCCCAATCTTGGACATTTTCTTTGTTAAAAACATTTGCTGCAAAATAAAGCCTGAACTGGGGAAGAGTTTGTTGCTATTTTTTGATCAGTAGATCTCAGTATATTTCTGTAATGAGGGCATTGGTACAGCAGTTCCTGAGTGCTTTTTACCTGTTGCCATTCTCAGTTGCTTTCATGTCCTTTGTCTTTATTTGTTGCTTTTGTGAAGGATCTTGTGTTTGGTTCTGTATCTGGGCTTAGTGTAGAATGTAGGAGAATGTAGCATCATGATGTCAGCTGCCTTGGTGATACACAAATTTGTTGCCCAGTAACATTATCTGGGCCCCTAGATAAAAATCTGAAAAGGAAAGTTATCCTTTTAGCTAAAGCAATAGTGAAATTCATTTCTAAAATAAAAACCCAACTTTTTTTTTTTTTTTTGAGACAGAGTCTCACTCTGTCACCCAGGCTGGAGTGCAGTGGCACAACCTTGGCTCACTGAAACCTTCACCTCCCGGGTTGAAGCAGTTCTCCTGCCTCAACCTCCCAAGAAGCTGGGATTACAGGTGTCTGCCACCATACCTGGCTAATTTTTGTGTTTTTGGTAGAGATGAGGTTTCTCACCATGTTGGCCAGGCTAGGCTTGAACTCCTGACGTCAGGTGATCCACCGACGTTGGCCTCCCAGAGTGCTGGGATTACAGGCATGAGCCACTGCACCCGGCCAAGAACCCAACTAAGTTTTAAACTTTCTGTTCAATGAGTGATCACAGGCTCTAGGCCACAGGAGTCTAGGAAAAAAAATTGGTACAAAGATTTGACTTTGTGTTTCAAAAATTGATTTTATTTTGGTATTTCAGATTTATACTTGCACAATTAGTTGTTAAGTTTTAAAAATCTTAATTTTTAGTTGCATTTTTCTTCTTTTACAGGAGTTTTCTTACATATCTGCTTTCCTCAAAATGAGTGTTTGTGTCAATTTCTTCAGACCCTTCACCAGGTTTTTGGTGCCATTTACCCTTCATAGGAAGAGAAATAATTTATATTCAACAATTTTGCCGAGGTACATATCTTCCAAAATACCAGCTGTTACTTCTCCTAATAATGAGAGTACACCCCCTTCTGAAGAGCTAGAATTGGATAAGTGGAAAACTACCATGAAATCTAGTGTGCAAGAAGAATGTGTTTCAACAGTCTCAAGCAGTAAGGATGAAGATCCTCTAGCTGCCACCAGAGAGTTCATTGAGATGTGGAGATTGCTTGGCAAAGAAGTACCAGAACACATCACTGAAGAAGAGCTCAAAACCATTATGGAATGTGTTTCTAAAACAGCAAAAAAAAAATATTTAAAATATTTATATGTGAAGGAAAAACACAAAAAAGCTAAGCAAATAAAAAAGGAAATGAAAGCAGCAGCAAGGGAAGAAGCAAAAAAAGTCAAGCTGCTGGAAACCACTGAGGAAGATAAACAGCAAAACTTTCTATTCTTACGACTTTGGGATAGGAATGTAAACATTGCAATGGGCTGGAAGGGTGCCCAGGCCATGCAGTTTGGACAACCTTTGGTTTTTGACATGGCTTACGAAAATTATATGAAACCAAAAGAATTGCAGTATACTATTTCCCAGCTTTTAGAAAGTGAAGGATGGAACAGAAGAAATGTTGATCCTTTCCATATTTATTTCTGCAATCTAAAAACAGATAGTGCTTATCACAGAGAGTTGGTTAAACGGTATGAAGAAAAATGGGACAAACTGCTTTTAACAGCAACAGAAAAGTCTCATGTAGATTTATTTCCAAAGGACAGTATTATCTATTTAACTGCAGATTCTCCCAATGTTATGACTACTTTCAGGCATGACAAAGTTTATATAATTGGGTCTTTTGTTGATAAGATGATGCAGCCAGGCACATCCCTAGCCAAGGCAAAACGGCTGAAGCTGGCAACTGAATGCCTTCCATTAGATAAATATTTACAATGGGATACTGGTAACAAAAATCTCACCTTAGATCAAATGATGCGTATTTTGTTATGTCTGAAAAACACTGGTAATTGGGAAGAGGCTCTGAAATTTGTTCCCCAGAGAAAACATACTGGTTTTCTGGAGATTTCTCAGCACTCTCAAGAGTTTATCAACAGATTGAAGAAGTCAAAGACTTTTAATTCATTTTCAAAAGGTTCTCTAAATGTGTGTGCACAGAAGAAGTGGCTCAAATGAGAACATTTCATGGCCTAAAAAGTAAATGGGTTGGAAATACAGTTCTGTTAATATATTTCTTCCCAAATAATTCATTTTTCTCTTCTAAAGGTAGTTTTTCCCAACTGACTGCAGGGTTGTGTCTTTTCCCAATTAAATATCTGCAGAACTTTGGGATTATACTTTGTTTACTGTAAAAAGATAATAAGTAAAAAGAATTGTCCAATATTGTTGAACAGAATCATCTTTAAATTATCCCAAATAAATAGTTGTACCATTGGTAGACTTTTTTATGGAGGTTCCTAGAGGGTGGTGCCCTGGGGAGGGCTTGGAAGCTCTGCACCCCTTCCCCCATACCTTTCCCTGTGCATCTCTTCATCTGTATGTTTTGTAATGTCTTTTATAGTAAACTAGTAAATGTGTTTGCTTCAATTCTATGAGCCACTCAAGCAGATTAATCGAGGAGTTGGTACTCCAACTTGAAGCCCGTCAGTCAGAAGTTCTGTAGGCCCAGATTTGCAACTTGTGCTGGGGTGGAAGGAGGGAGCAGTTTCGGGAACTGGGCCCTCAACCTGTGGGCTCTGACGCTATCTCCAGGTAGATAGTATCTGAATTGAATTACAGAACACGCGGCTGGTGTCCAGTGCAGAACTGATTGCTTGTGTGTTGATGAGAAATTCCCCCACATTTGGTCACAGAAGTCTTCTGTCTGTGTTGCTTGTTGAGGGAGAAAATAGGAAAAAGGACTTTGAGGTTGTGGGGGGTTTTCCATACAACTGTGAAAAACGGGTTCACGGATAAAACTGATTTCTTGTCCTCTTATGGAAAAAGGGATTTATGCTTGGTGCACTGGCTCACTCCTGTAATCCCAGCACTCTGGGAGGCCATCGCAGGCTGATCACTTGAGCCCAGGAGTTTGATACCAGCATGGGCAACATGGTGAAACCCCATCTCTAAAAAAAATACAAAAATTACCCAGGTGTGGTGGTGTATGCATGTAGTCCCTGCTACTTGGGAGGCTGAGGTGGGAGGATCTCTTGAGCCCGGGAGGTGGAGGTTGCAGTGAACCAACATTGCACCACTGTGCTATAGCCTGGGCAACAGTGAGACCCTGTCTCAGAAACTAAAAATAACATTTTTGAAAACATGGGAGATGGGAATGATATAGGCAACTATTCCTAATTTCTGAATTGGAAATTAGCATAAGCGTCCAATGCATTTCTTTTTTTTGTTTTTTGTTTTTTGTGATGGAGCCTCACCTTGTAACCCAGGCTGGAGTGCAGTGGTGTGATCATGGCTCGCTGCAGCCACAATCTCCTGGGCTCAAGTGAGCCTCCTGCCTCAGTTTCCCAAGTAGCTGGAATTTTAGAACCCTGAATGATGCCCTGTTGCAGGGTTGCATTTGCTAGAAAAGACGCCATTTCTTCATACAAAGACTGTCCGTCTTTAGGCCATGTGCTTAAAAGATTGCATCCACTAAGGAGGTATTCCTTTCCTAATTTGCCCAAAGACAGACAAGGTGACATCTCCACAGAATTCAAGTGAGAGTAAGCTATGAAGATATGAGGGAAGGGAATTCCAAGCAAAAGGAACAAGTGTAAAAGCCCTTGAGAGAGGGTTCAAGGTCCAACAAGGAGGTTGGTGCGCCTGAAGCAAAAGGAGCTGATCAGGTCAGAGGAGTAGCTAGATCTGTCAAGTAACGCATCTTAAGCCACCATAAGAACTTTGGTTTTTACCAGAAGATCAGATGGTCTTCAACTAAAAAGTGACATCTGACTTATGTTTTAATAGGAAAACTGAATATTAGCTCTGTGAAGGCAGGAAATTGTTTTTTTATTTTTATTTTTTATTCACTGTTACATCCCTAGAGCCTAGTGCTTAAACATTTGAATAGATGAATGTGACTCATTCTCCACCACCCACCCCCAAGGTTTTGTATATTCTACGTGAAAACGTTAACAGAAACTTTTTCCTCCAGCCCAGATATAAATCTGAAATGGGTGATTTTTTTCCTCCCCTTCCTTGGATGATTTCTTCCTCTTTCTCTGATTCTTGTCTTTTCTTGCCCACTTGCTACCACCACCCCATTTAGGGATCTTCATCTTGTCTTCATCTCCTCCCACCTGTCCCACCCCACCCCAAATTGGATTCAGTTTAAAATGATCGCTTTGGCTGCTATGTTGAGAATAGATTATAAGAGAGAGACCAGTTAGGAGGCTATTGCAGTAACAAAAGTGAGAGATAATAGGTAGGTAGTGAGACGCAGTCAGATCTGAATGTGTTTAGTCTGAAGGGGTAAAGCTGGCAGTAATAGATTGGATGGGAGAAAGATAAAATTTAGGTACGACTTCAAGATTGTTGACTAGAGAAACTGGAAGGACTTGTTACTATTTACTGAAATGCAGAAGCTTTGAGGGGGCAGGTAATCCAACGTTAACTTTGGGACATTTTACAGTTGCCTATTAGATGTCCAAGTGGAGATGTCAAGTGGTCAGTTGGATATATGAGCCTGGAGTTCAGGGACAAGGTCTGGCTGGAGATGTTAATAATGTAGTTAAATGCTCCAGACTAGTTGAGGCCATCTGGGGAGTCTGTGTGGATAAAGATATCTGATGTCTGACCCCTGAGGTACTCCAACATTTAGAGGTGTGGGAGATGAGAAGGAACCGGCAAATAAGACTGAGGTAGAGCAACCAGTAAGAAACGAGAGAAAATGTCCTGGAGGCAAAATGAAAAAAAGTGTTTCATGCTGCAGATCAAGTAAGATGAAGTCAGAACTGACCACTGAATGTAGGAATGAGGACATTGCTGATTATCTTGACAACAGCAATTTCAATGGAGGGTTGAAAAGAAAGCCAATTGGAGTAGCGTTAAAAGAGAGTGGACAAAGCCAGGTGCAGTGGCTCAGGCCTGTAATCCCAGCACTTTGGGAGGCCGAGGCTGGCAGATCACCTGAGGTCGGGAATTCAAGACCACCCTGACGAACATGGAGAAACACCATCTCTACTAAAAATACGAGAAAAAAAAAAAAAAAAAAAAAGCCAGGCATAGCAGTGCATGCCTGTAATCCCAGCTATTTGGGAGGCTAAGGCAGGAGAATCGCTTGAACCTGGGAGATAGAACTTGCAGTGAGCTGAGATCATGCCATTACACTCCAGCCTGGGCAACAAGAGCGAAACTCTGTCTCAAAAAAATTTAAAAAAAAAAAAAAGGAGAAAAGTTTGAGCTAGTGAGCGTGGTGGTGTGTGCCTTTAGTCTCAGCTACTTGGCGGGCTGAGCCAGGAGGATCGTTTGAGCCTATGATGTGGAGGTTGCAGTGAGCCATGATCATGTCATTGCATTCCAGGTTGGGTAACAGAGCAAGACCCTGTCTCAAAAGATAAAATAAAGAATGGACAGATATAGGAGATGGAGTATGAACAATCTTTTCAAAGAGTTTCTATATGAAGGGAAATAGGAATGAGGAGCTAGAGGAAGATATGAGATCAAGAGAAGAGTCTTTTATTAAGATGGGAGACATAAAAGTATGTATGTATGATGTTGGGAATGCCTCAATAGTAGAAAGAAAAATCGGATGGAACAATAGTGATGTGTGTAAACAAGGACAGGCTCCACTTCATAAATTTTAGGGCCCTAGCCACTGAGTCAACTGAATCAGAAACTGGCAGTGGGGCCCAGCAATCTGTGTTTTAAAATGCCCTTCGGGTGACTCTGATGTACACTGAAATTGAGAATAGTCTAAGGACATGTAGTAGAATTATAAGGCTACATTAAGAACCTACTTAATGGCTTACGTCTGTAATCCCAGAATTTTGGGAGGCTAAGGCAGGAGGATCACTTGAGCCCAGGAGTTCAAGGCTGCAGTGAGCTATGAGCCACTGTACTCTAACCTGGGCAACAGAATGAGATCCTGTCTCAAAAAAAAAAAGAAAAAAAAAAAAAAACCTATTTAAGGTTAGTGAAATCATGATTAGCCACTTTTCTTCTCCACTCTAATTTTTTTTTGGTAGCTCTTGGCCTGAATTTCAAGTTCAGCTCCACTTCTTCCCTTTTCCGTGCCTAAATTCCCTCTTCCATAAAAATGGGAGTAATAGTAGCACTTAAGTCATAGGGTTGTAATGATTTAATGTACTTAATTTCATGTAGAATACCTACAACAATGCTTGGTGTATAGTAAGCTTGAATAAATGTTAGATATTATAGTTGTCACCTCACAAATTACACATCTAAATTAACATAACAATTGCTCGTATTACCTTCCATGTCCAACTTTTTAAACCACTTAAATAGCTCATTAGAGGTTATAATCCATAGCTACTACTAAGCAAGCTCTCACCATGGCCAGGCAGCATATTATAGATTTTACGTTTATTATCTCAATGCCTTCCGTAACCTTATATGAATTATTCCATTTGTATAGTTATAACATATTCCATAACATTTTTATCCAGTCCAAACTCACAGAATTAGCAAAAGGCAGAGTTAGAATTTAAGTCCAGTTTTTGTGTGGTACAAAACTAATGCTCTTTGCCTTGGACTACATTGCCTATTCATTGTCAGAAAACAATACCTCAAAATTCAGTGCTTTGACATGCTGAACTAGAGAAGCAGCCACAAGGTGTCTCTGATCTCCCCACCCAACCTCCTGCCTCTCAATCCTCTGCCTCCCCCAAAACACAGGATAAGACTGTTCTTTGAAGTTTCTTATCTACCTAGAAACCAGACCCATCAAAGAACACAACTGCTTTCTATCTCCTTCCTCCCTGAAATTTCATTAACCAGAAGAAATTAAAACATATCACAAAGCCAGACACAGTGGTGCACACATGTAGTCCCAACTACTTGTGAGTCTCAGTTGGGAGGATTCTTGAGGCCAGGAGTTTGAGGCTGTAGTGTGCTATCATCATGCCTGTGAATAGCCACCACACTCCAGCCTGGGCAACACAGTGAGACCTGGTCTCATGAAAAAAACAAAACTCACATCACAGAGAAAGAGACTGAAAATTAACCACCACACTTAGAGCCCAAACTTTGCCTCAAACTACTGTTTTTTGTTTTTGAGACAGGGTCTCACCCTATCACCCCGGATGGAGTGCAGTGGCGAGATCTTGGCTCACTGCAATCTTGCCTCCTGGGCTCAAGTGATCCTTCCATCTCAGCCTCCCTAGTAGCTGGGATCATGGGAGTGAGTCACTCACCCCCGGCCTTCAAATTATTGTTGGTTCTCTAGTTTCACTTGGTTTACAAAGAGAATAATTTACAAGTGAATTTCTGCATTACTATCTCCTAAAATCATTTACTACTCCTCTAAAATTGCCTGTAGTCCTCCCACCTCTCTCTCCCCTGTGAAAAGTATTTAAGCTTCAACCATCTGACCCTTATTGAGTTTTCTTATTTTGTTGTATTGTTCCCCACGCTTATGCACATTAATTTGTTAGGCTTCTCTCATTAACCTGTCTTTTGTTATAAGCATGTTGTCATGACTTTTGATGGGGAGGAAAGTGATCATCCCCTTTCCACCCCTTCATACTGCACTACCTTTTCATTTCCTAACCCGTTTGTAGGAGGCTACTGACGTTTGCATTAATTTCTTCAATAGATATTTATCCAGACTAGTATAATCCAGGTGCTGGGGAAACAGTGGCGAACAAGACAGGCACACCTCATGAAACTCACGGAACTGAAAGGTGAATGGATTACTATCTTCATCCTTTTTTTGTTTTGTTTTTTTCCCTTACATACGTAGTCCTGCACATCCTTAACTTCTGCAGTGTGGTATATGGGAACTGGATCCGCTCCTATACAGGTTTGTGACTTCTCTGAGCTTTATCTTCTTCACTTAAAAATTACAAGAATCGGCCGGGCGCGGTGGCTAATGCCTGTAATCCCAGCACTTAGGGAGGCTGAGGTGGGCGGATCACAAAGTCAGGAGATTGAGATCAGCCTGGCCAACATAGTGAAACCCCTTCTCTACTAAAAATACAAACAGCCGGGTGTGGCGGCACGCACCTGTTGTCCCACCTACTCAGGAGGCTGAGGCAGGAGAATCGCTTGAACCCAGGAGGCGGAGGTTGCAGTGAGCCGAGACCATGCCATTGCACTCCAGCCTGGGTGACAGAGTGAGAGACTCCATCCCCCCACCAAAAAAAAAATTACAAGCATCTATAAATACATAATCTCAAATAAAAATCTTCGCGTATACCTCCATTTTTAAAATGCTCTCTTTTCACTGAGGAGGTGGAGGACAATCTCAAGGATTACCTTGAAAAGATCACGAGGAAAATGAAACAAACATGAATTAAGTACCTGTAAGATAGTTTCCTGGTTACTTTTACATACATGATGATAAATGATGGCTCAGGGACTTCAACCTATATCACAAAATCACCACCACACTGCCCTGCTTCTGTCATGGGAAACACATTTTGATACTTTCTTCATTCTTTCTCCACTCCCTGGACTTGAAGCCCGAGGTGTAATCCATCTGCAAATATTGAACACTTTTCATATATGAAACGCACAGCACAGTTTTTAAAAACTGGGTCTCTGTTTTCAAGGAACTTTTGAGCTATTCACAGACAACAGTTTAAAAACACACACGCCAGGCGCAGTGGCTCAAGCCTGTAATTCCAGCACTTTGGGAGGCTGAGACGGGCGGATCACGAGGTCAGGAGATCGAGACCATCCTGGCTAACACGGTGAAACCCCGTCTCTACTAAAAAAATACAAAAAACTAGCCGGGCGAGGTGGCGGGCGCCTGTAGTCCCAGCTACTCGGGAGGCTGAGGCAGGAGAATGGCCTAAACCCGGGAGGCGGAGTTTGCAGTGAGCTGAGATCTGGCCACTGCATTCCAGCCTGGGCCACAGAGTGAGACTCCGTCTCAAAATAAATAAATAAATAAATAAATAAATAAAATTTAAAAAAAACACACACACACAAATTGAGGGAAGTATAAAGTGACCAAATAATGGTATACAAAAATGATCTCATTTGAGCCCTATTACCACTCTTTGAGGAGGCACTATTATTATTTCTCTTTTATAGAGAAGAAAAGGTAGGTCTGTAGGCAGTAAGCAAGTCTATAGGTTACTCAAGCAGGAAAGGGCAAAACAGATTCAAATCCAAGTTCTGACTCCTAAGAATTTCTCTAACTATATATTGTAGAGCAAACCCAGAAATTCCAGTTCCCTAAGCAAGTAATAGACCCCATTTGGCTAGGAGGGCTGGATAAATACTGAGAAAGGGGTAAGATGAAGCCGAAAAGGTAGGCTAGGGCCTAATGTAACTCACGGACTTCATTCTGCAGACTGTAGGAATCCACTAAAGATTTCTTAGTAAAGCAAAAATTACCGCAGTCTGAACTTGACATAGTAGTTTCTCAACTTCGTAGAAGCACCCTGTAGAAAAAGTAGATTTACAGTTGGCTACCTGACTTGGACAAATTACTCTCTCTGGCCTCAACTCTCACAGCTAATTGAGAGAATTCTATATTTGGCCAATCGCGGTGATTAAACGAGTGTATGAAAGGCGTCTGAAGCTAGGGGGCGCTACATAAACGCTGATTTCCCGTTTAAATAGGGAAAAAGAATGCGGGCTTTTTGTTTACATAGAGTTGGCAGGCATACGTTATCCAGCAAGGCCGGAACAGAAGACCCTCTCAGCCTCAGCTGCAACCACACCTGGGTATGCAGAAACCTTCTAAGATCCCAGCGTTTCCAGGGAGATGCTCCATTTCCCCTCACTTCTCGGGACGTGTCGCTGGACCATGAAGACCTCACTACCCTCTAATATAAAGTCCCTAGCCAGCACTCCACTTAGACCACCCAACCATCCCAGCTCTTCCTTCCGAGGCGGCTACTCGATGACATCACAGCCACTTCCGTTTCCGAAGGGGGCCTCTTTTCATTCTTCGGGACCGCTCTAGGCCGCCACCACGCCGGCTGGCCCCAAAAACTCAATGGTTGCTGGGCGGGGTCGTGACGTCCTTGGCGTGGCTGCAAGGGAGGCCGCGGCGGGGAAAATGGCGGACGGGAAGGCGGGAGAGGAGAAGCCTGAAAAGTCGCAGCGAGCTGGAGCCGCCGGAGGTGAACACAACCCCAGCGTCGCGGGCAGCGTGGGATGCTCCGGGCCTTTCTTTGAGCTCCCCAGGGTGGGGGGAGTGGGGTGGGGCGAGAATGGGCGGACCTGGACCTCACCCGGCCAGGTGCTGGGCCCAGACCTGCCTCGGGCACGCCCGGTGCGGCCCGCTGGGCTCCTGGCCCACATCGCCTCCTTGCCGGGGGAGAGGTGGCCACTGGTCGTCACCTCCTGGCCCCAGCGGAGGCCCTGATTCCGAGGAGAAGGGAGATGGGCGCCAGAAAGGGAGACCGAACTCGGGGTGGGACCAGGAGCGGCGGTGCAGGAGCCGCTACCGCCACACCGGAGACGCATATCACACAAAACACACACACCGGAGACGCTCATGAGACAAAACATACACACAGTGCAAGCCACCGAGTAGTTGCCGCGGGAACTGGCCGCAGGCCGAGTCTCTGACGGTGCCGGCCTCTCAGTTCCACGCAGGAGTTAATTACGCTTGCTGCTCTCTTTTCACTGAGGAGGTGGACAACTCCGGCCTGCTCTCTTTCCTTTAGTTCCAAGTTTAATACTGACCCTGTGACAGGGTGGGCCGAGGTGATGGAGGGGAAGAGGAATGCCTTTGCCTGCCCTCTGGTTTAAGCTGTGGGGTCTAGGGCTAAGGTTTGCTTGCCTTTCTTTGAAGTATTTCCCTTAGGCTGTTGCCAGCTGACCGCTTGCCAGATACTTAGGCAACTAAATAGTCTAGCGTGACTCTTCCTGTATTTTGTTACGATGTTAAACTCAGGTTACAGCTGTCCTTATTCTGTCCATTCCACTCCCTAAATTCGGGTCTTGTGCGTTAAGGAAAAGAAACATGTAATCTCTCCCTCCCTCTTTGCACGTAACAAGACAAGTGACTTAACACGTGCGAGCTGTTTAAAATGTTTTTAGAGTATTTTAAACATTGTTCTCTATTCTGACCACCTCAGTTATCATTCCGGAAATTATTTAATATGAGAAAATAGAAACGATTAATAGCATATGAAGGCCACTAGTAGACCTACTAACATGTTTCATGTGAATTGCCTTGGGAACAAAAACTATTGAAAAGATTAAGTGTAATGTTAATTACTTTGGACCCAGGATTTCCTTCTTAAAAAAACACGTACGGTTCTGTTAAGCTGAAACTCCATCTCTCTCCCCTCCCCACCCCCTGCTTTTTTTTTTTTTTTTTTTTTTGACTAGTAAAATACCTTATGAAAGAACAATTTAAACTATCTACTGCTTTCTCACTAGTGAATTTTTTTCCCAAAAAAATTGTCTTGGAAATTGTGGGATAAATTTACATAAAAATTTAAAAGCAGTTTGAGGAAAAGCAAAAAAATTTAGAAGTAGTTTGAGGAAAAGTCTAAAGAATCATGTGTTGACTTTAAGGCCATCTCGTTAACTGTCTTGACCGAGGGTAGCAGATGTGTTTAATGTGCTGTCAAAATGTACCTTGAATGTCATCATAAATCCACTGTATAATTTATCTGCCATTCTTTTAGTTGAGGGTTATTAGTTCTACAGTACGAATATTGATGTTTCCATTTTAGCATGTGGGGAGAAATAGTATAAAATTACTTTGCTAATTGGTATCAGAAAAATTATTATGGTCTTTTTCGTGGTAACTTAGAGTAAGTAATATCCCTTAACTTCTATATAATTTGTCTCCTTGTCGTTACAAGAAAGTAGTGCTGTTACATTTAAGCCATTTTTGAATGTCAGATATTTTTAATGAAATTGTGCAGAGGAGTCATAATTAAAATATGTCATACCATGGATATTGCTAAATTGGTAATTTTGTGGCAGTCACTTTTTTGAAAACACTGTCAAGTTTGTCTTAGGGGCTTAACTAGAGAATGTTCTGAATTGTAATTCCTGTTGAGCAGTCTACTGAGTTGGAAGTATAAGTATTTTTTTATGAGTAGTTTCCATTAATTTTATTTTTTATTTTTTATTTTTTTTTGAGATGGAGTCTTGCTCTGTCGTCAGACTGGAGTGCGGTGGCGCAACCTCGGCTCACTGCAAACTCCACCTCCCAGTTCAAGTGATTCTCCTGCCTCAGCCTCCCAAGTAGCTGGGGCTACAGGCCCGTGCCACCACGCCCAGCTAATTTTTGTATTAGTAGAGATGGGGTTTCACCATGTTGGCCAGGATGGTTTCAATCTCTTGACCTCGTGATCCGCCTGCCTCGGCCTCCCGAAGTGCTGGGATTACAGGCGTGAGCCACCGCGCCTGGCCAACATTAATTTATGTCTGTGAGAGAAGCTACTTATTTGAACTCCCTGCTTTAAAGAATAGGGTAAAACTTTGGTAGTTTTTTTTCTCTGCTCTTTGGTTATATCTGTGTAGCTCTTTGAAAAAATGTTAGGAGAAATAACGTTAGAAATAATGTTGAAGAAGAGCTAGTCATACATAATCATGGCCATCTCAAGCTTTTTTGGTTATACCAAGAACTGCATGAATGAAATTGACATTTATTATGCCAGACACTAGTAGGGTCTTGAACACCTTCTCATTTAGGCTGCACACCTCTGTGCATACTAGAGAGGTAGCTCTGCCCTTCTTTCAAAAAAGGAAGCAACTAGAATACAAATGGATGATGAAGGGTACCCTTATGGACTTAAACTTGCTTATTAGGTAATTTTTTCTCTCTTTCCTTTTTTTTTTTTTTTTTGAGATGAAGTCACGCTCTGTCGCCCAGGCTGGAGTGTAGTGGTGTGATCTCAGCTCACTGCAACCTCTGCCTCCTGGATTCAAGCGATTCTCCTGCCTCAGCCGCCCGAGTAGCTGGGATTACAGGCGCTCACCACCTTGCCCATCTTAATTTGTATATTTAGTAGAGACGGGGTTTTGCCACGTTGCCCAGGCTGGTCTCAAACTCCTGACCTCAGGTGATCCACCCGCCTCAGCCTCCCAAAGTGCTGGGATTACAGACATGAGCCACTGTGCCCAGCTTACTAGGTAATTTTTCAAAGTAACGTACCTTTGTGCTCTAAGGCTCACCCCTCTCCAATTAGTCAATGAAAAAAAAAATGCTAGTACCATGTGTAATTTTATTTCATATTAATTATATGTTTTATTTGCTCAATACAAATTAGATAAAATTCCTTTTATTAAAATATTCCTTAGTAAAGAATCTAGTGATTTGCTATTTTATCCATGTTTTATGTTCTAAATTGATAAGTGATTTTCTCATTTTTAAAAAAACTGATTGTGTATTTAGTCATTCTTTGGTGTATAGATTGTTTCTACATATAAAGCCAGCAGGTTTTTTGTATGTTTCTCTGTTCCAATGTGTAGAGCCAAAGAGATTTTTATTTTAACTGTGTGTCAGTCACAGGAAAGTAGTTATTGTTTGGGTTTCACTATGAAATGTCATACTTTATTAGAACTACAAATAGAATACAGAATAAAATTAGCATAAGTGCTTTTAGTTATAAACTGAGACTCTGACAAAACTGCATCATACTCTTTTTCAAAGATATTCTGTGCTTTGTAAATTGAGTTCCATTTTTCAGCTGTTGAATAGCAATCTTGATTCTTTAATTTTTCAGGTGCTTTTGTGATTTTATATATAAATAAGAGAATGGCACCTCAAGCAACCATTTCAGTGCTATCTTTGTCTCTTAGGGAAATCCCAAAACATAATCCTGCTTAATTTCCCTCCCCTATACTGACTTTACAACTTTTACTCCTTGTCCAAAGAGAATAAAGAGTTTCTTTTATTTTTCATCTAAACAGAATCAAATGTTTTGTTCAAAGTTCTTATTAATCTAGAGACCCCATTAGTCCAAAACTATATAGATCTAGATCTGTAGCCTCTGATCTTTAATCCTTTGCTTGTCAGTCTATTTGTGTTTGACTTTTTTTCTCCCCATTCTAGCTCTGTGTCCTGCTTTCTTAACTGTTATCAAGGCCATCTTTTGGAGCATCTTCTTTTTCTCCATAAATAAGCTCTTGATCCAGTGTAGCAGAATACATCCTACATGGTGAATGGGCAAACTGGGGAAAGAAAATAAAATTTTTAATGATCAGCCAGCCTTCTTCTGTCTTATCGCCTGATATGTTCTTAGTCTTACATAACAGACCCAAGAAAGTCAGAATGTGAACTAATTTCATCATTGACTTCATACAAACAGAAGCAAAATTAGCAAGACATTTTGCCTTCCAAACCTACATATGTATGCTTTCTACTGTTTGAAATTATGATTAACTCATTTTTCATGAAAAAATCTAAGATATAAACCAAAGTAAGATTTTTTTTTAAATAGTTCTTATGGGTAGCTTAAAACAGGTAATAACCAAATTGTCAGAGTAGAATTAAATTTCTCAAGAGGGAGTGACCTTGAAGTTCCTTTTCAACTCCTAAGATTGTGTGAGATTTACATGAGGAACATATCACTCAAGAAAATAACTAGGCTGTATTAACATTGTCATTTGGGTAATAATGGGCCTGTTTATAACTAGGTACTTTGTATGATTATTACTGCATTACTGAAGAATATTATAATTTGTTATCCAAGTATATTCTTTTACCATGTGACTGATTGCTCACAAACTACTAAGTGTAAAAGATGTTAGATAGATCTGATTTCTAAAAAGCAAAATTCCACAGATAACCAGATTATTGTGCAAATTGTAGTGTTTAGTTGAAGGGTCTTTACTTTTTGTGAACTCTGTGTTTATAATTTTAAATTGCTCTGTATTTGATGCTAGTTAATTCATGGGAGCCTCTTCTGCTGCCACACACTCTCAGTTCCTGCTGTATACTCTAACAAACAGTGGAAGAGACTGGTGGGTCAGTAGGTGACAACTGCAGAGGTATCTTCCTTATAACGATGCTTTTTGAGGTTGCTGCTCCCATCAATCTGCTAAGTAAAAATAGCTCATCTTGGTAAGTTGTTTCGACTTCACCAGGACCTGAAGAAGAAGCAGAAAAACCTGTGAAAACTAAGACTGTTTCTTCCAGTAATGGAGGGGAAAGTTCCAGTCGCAGCGCTGAGAAGCGATCAGCTGAAGAAGAAGCTGCCGACCTCCCAACAAAGCCTACAAAGATCTCCAAGTTTGGATTTGCCATAGGTAGTCAGACGACAAAGAAAGCATCAGCCATATCCATCAAACTTGGATCAAGTGTGAGTTGTTATTTCATATATGATGTTTGTAATGGATCTTAAGGATTTGCTTTGGAAATGTGACATTTACTAGGTTCTGGTAAATTAAGGGTGAAAAGGTACATTGTTTGAGAACTAATCTTTGACCTATGAACTTAGATGATCAGCGCCCTGTTTAAGAAGGGTCTGAATGAATTTTATCTCAATAAAGCTGGTAAGAAACAAAGATTTGGACTATTAGAAGGAACAACTATTATAGGGAATATGATTTATAAAATAATAAACTTAGAATTTTTCTAAGTTGGCTGGGCACAGTGGCTCATACCTGTAATCTGAAAACTTTGGGAGGCCAAAGTGGGAGGATCATTTGAGCCCAGGAGTTTCAGACCAGTCTGGGCAACATGGCAAGATCTATCCCTACAAAAAATAAAAATAAAAATCTTTTTTCTAAGTTGAGCAAATCCTCTGAAAAATATTTTCAGAAAGATTTTCCAAAGTTTATTTTGTTGTCTTTCAGTGCCTGTAGTATTAAAAATAATACTGAGAAATCAGTTATTTATATCTTAAAAGATTAATATTAGTAAGGTATTGCTTGGTAAAAGATCTACGTAATTATCTTACTTTGGAACTACAAATGGGTAGTCTTTTACAGGTCAATATTCGATCCTTTGTTTTAAGATGTAAGCCTTAGATTAATACTTATTAACCATGGAACCTCTGGAAGTGTTTGAAATGTTAATTTGAAGCATATAAAGTTGTAGATATTTGTTTCTGACCTATAGTATGAAAATTTCATAACCTTCAACCAAATAGATCTCTTATTTAAGGGAAAAGGAAGTGACTTAAATAGTGTATTGCTGTTGGCTTTGGAAAATGGTTACATTCTTGTATGAGGAGAAAAATCCTAAAATTGCCTTTGAGTTGGTTATTTGTATCTGTGCTGTGAAAGTTAATGCTCAATTGCCAGATGTGCATAACTTTATTCTATATTAGATGTTTATTCAAAGATCTTAAAAATATGGTCTGGAGCAGTCAGTATATTTGGGCTATTCTCATTTTGCAAAGCTATTATTACTTAGAATCCCCACCCTCACTCTGCTCTGTTTTCCCTTTTTCTATTTCTATTTTTTTAAAAATTCAGTCTGAACAAAAAACATTGAGCTTATAACATCCTTACTTCATTACTCTATTTCTGTATTTCAGCTGATTCTTTTTGTTTAATATGTAGTTATAAAACTTGTATAGACCTAACTGCATAAATATTTAATGTTTTTTGATAGGCAGTATATTAAATATATATTCTCAGCTGTACTTCTACTATAGATGTCCCCTTGAGAATAGATTTTACTGTGCATGAACATAGTCCCTAAATCTAAATCCCTACTTTCTTTTTTTTAATTTATTTTTATTTTATTTTATTTATTTATTTTTTTGGAGATGGAGTCTCTTACTCTGTCATCCAGGCTGGAGTGCAGTGGCGCAATCTCAGCTTACTGCAACTTCTGCCTCCTGGGTTCAGGCGATTCTTGTACCTCAGGCTCCTGAGTAGCTGGGACCATAGGTGCGCGCCACCACGTCTGGCTAATTTTTGTATTTTTAGTAGAGAGTGGATTTCACCACGTTGGCCAGGCTGGTTTCAAACTCCTGACCTCAGGTGATCCGCCCGCCTCGGCCTCCCAGAGTGCTGGAATTATGGGCATGAGACACCGAGCTGGGCCCGTCTTTCTTTTTTTTATTTTTTTAAGACAGTTTCACTCCCATTGCCCGGACTGGAGTGCGGTGGTGCGATCTCAGCTCACCACAATCTCTGACTCCGGGATTCAAATGATTCTCCTGCCTCAGTCTCCCGAGTAGCTGGGTTTACAGGCATGCACCACCACGTCCTGCTAATTTTGTATTTTCAGTAGAGACGGGGCTTCTCCATGCTGGTCAGGCTGGTCTCGAACTCCCGACCTCAGGTACTCTGCCCACCTCAGCCTCCCAAAGTGCTGGAATTACAGGTGTGAGCCACCGCGCCCGGCCTACTCTATAAATAATTGACATGATTAGTAATTTCTGATAATTTGGGGTGGGAGGGTTATATTTTGAAAAAACTACTCAGTAAAACTTTTTAGTTTTGGAAAACAAATCTGTTTTTATAAAATAAACTGCAAGACTGGGCGTGGTGGCTCACGTCTGTATTCCCAGCACTTTGGGAGGCCAAGATGGGTGGATCACAAAGTCAAGAGATCAAGAGCATCTTGGCCAACATGGTGAAACCCCATCTCTACTGAAAATACAAAAGTTAGCTGGATGTGGTTGCATGCTCCTGTAGTCCCAGCTACTCGGGAGGCTGAGGCAAGAGAATCGCTTGAACCTGGGAGGCAGAGGAGCAGTGAGCCGAGATCGCGCCACTGCACTCCAGCCTAGCGACAGAGTGAGACTGTCTCAAAAATAAAATAAGAGGCCGGGCGCGGTGGCTCAAGCCTGTAATCCCAGCACTTTGGGAGGCCAAGACGGGCGGATCACGAGGTCAGGAGATCGAGACCATCCTGGTTAACACGGTGAAACCCCGTCTCTACTAAAAAATACAAAAAATTGGCCGGGCGCGGTGGTGGGCGCCTGTAGTCCCAGCTACTCGGGAGGCTGAGGCAGGAGAATGGCGTGAACCCGGGAGGCGGAGCTTGCAGTGAGCTGAGATCCGGCCACTGCACTCCAGCCCGGGCGACAGAGCGAGACTCTGTCTCAAAAAAAAAAAAATAAATAAATAAAAATAAAATAAAATAAGATAAACTACAGTGTAAACACAGTCTTATTGGGGGGGGTGAAGTGTAGAATATTAAAAAATAATTGAAAGTGCTGGATTGATTATATGAGGATAGTTAATCCACCAACAAATGCTTATTTGTGTCCACAATGTTAAATACATGACATCTTTAAAAATTAAGGGTGTTTCTAGAGTTACTATGCATACAACTGAACATGTTGTATTCCTTCAAAAGAAAACACCTATTTTTTAAAAATGTGTGTGATATAAAAGAAAGGATGGTTAATTTTGTTTCAGCAGGTCAGAGAAGATTTTACTGATGAAGTGATCTTTGAGTTGGACTTAAATGTAGGCAGGAGCACAAGGGCATTTCATGCAAAGGCGGTTACGGTACATTGAGAAAATCATTAGTATTTGGACAGGGTTTGGTGGGGAAATGAGTAAACAGCCCCCAAAATTAGACCATGAGACCGAATTTAAGAACTTTTATTCCATAATGAGTCTCAAGACTTAAACAGATTTGCATCCCAGAAGCATCACTGTGGTGCCATATAGATGGTTGGTAGGAAGAGGATGCAGAAAGTGGGGGGCCAGGTGCAGTGGCTCACGCCTATAATTACAGCACTTTGGGAGGCTGAGGCAGGATTGCTTAAGCTCAGTAGTTTGAGACCAGGCTGGGCAACATAGTGAGATCTCTTCTCTACAAAAAATAAACAAGGCTGGGCGCGGTGGCTCAGACCTCTAATCCCAGCACTTTGGGAGGCCAAGTCGGTGGAGCTCTTGAAGCTGGGAGCTCGAGACCAGCCTGGCCAGCATAGCAAAACCCCATCTCTACCTAAAAATACAAAAAATTAGCCAGGCGTGGTGGCACACACCTGTAATCCCACTTACTTGGGAGGCTGAGGCAGGAGAATTGCTTGAACCCAGGAGGTGGAGGTTGTAGTGAGCTGAGATCATCCCATTTCACTTCAGTCTCGGTGACAGAGCAAGACTGTGTCTCAAAAATAAGAAATGAGCCAGGCTTGGCAGGGTGCACCTATAGTCCCATCTCCTTGAGAGGCTGAGGTGGGAGGATCACTTGACCCAGGGAGGTCAAGGCTGCAATGAGACAAGACTGCACCACTGCACTCCATCCTGGATGACAGAGTAAGACCTTGTCTCAAGAAAGAAAGAAGGGTCAGGAGATGTTTTTTGTTTTTTGTTTTGTTTTTTGTTTTTTTGAGACAGAGTCTCTGTCACCCAGGCTGGAGTGCAAAGGTGTGATCTATAGGCGTGCATCACCACCATATCCAGCGTGTGTGTGTGTATGTGTGTGTGTGTGTGTATTTTTAGTAGAGAGAGGGTTTCGCCTTGTTGGCCAGGCTGATCTTGAACTCCTGACCTCAAGTGATCCACTTGCCTAGGCCTCCCAAAGTGCTGGGATTACAAGCATGAGCCTCTGTGCCTGGCCAGGAGATGTATTTCTGACAGTAGTCCTGGCAGGTAAATGCTAAGGACCTTAAGTTGGTAGTGTGATGGCATGATTGAAAAGGCAGAGGGAGAATTAAGTTTACTTAATAGATGTCTAATCAATAGGACCTTACAAGTTGAGGAAAAGATTTTCTGATTTGAGTACTTTCGAACACTGTGAAACTAAAGTACCTAGGGGAGCTCCTAAGTGGAGCTGCCCAGTAGGCAGATGATAACCCGTTTAGGGGTAGACATAGGATTTGGTAGTTAAAACTAGGAATGAATGAAATTGACCAGAGAAGGAAAGATCACTGACAATTCAAAATTCTGGTTGTCTGCTAATTTAAAAAAAATTTTTTTTTTAGAGGTAAGGGACTTGCTGTGTTGAGCAGGCTGGCCTGGAACTCCTGGTCTCAAGCAGCCCTCCTGCCTCAGCTTCCCAGAGCGTTGAGATTGCAGACGTGAGCCACTGTGCCCGCATGGGTATCTATATCTTCTAAATGGGGAGCAGCAGGAGAGGGAGAGAGACAGAACAAAAGGTGGGAAAATTAGGAGAATAACCAATAAAAAGCAGTGTTACAGAAGCCAAGGAAAGGGTGTTTTTATTTTTTAATTTCTTTTTTTTTTTTTTTTTTTTTTTTGAGACAGTCTCACACCGTCACCCAGGCTGGAATGCAGTGGTGTGCTCTTACCTCACTGCAACCTCTGCCTCCTGAGTTCAAGCGATTCTCCTGCCTCAGCCTTCCAAGTAACTGGGATTACAGGCGCTCACCACCACACCTGGCTGTTTTTTTGTATTTTTAGTAGAGAGCACCTTGGGAGGCTGAGGCGGGTAGATCACTTGAGGTCAGGAGTTCAAGACCAGCCTGGCCAACATGAAACCTCATCTCTACTAAATATACAAAATAAATTCGCTGGGCATGGTGGCACACACCTGTAAATCCCAGCTATTCAGGAGGCTTAGGCATGAGAATCGTTTGAACCCAGGAGGCACAGGCTGCAGTGAGCCAAGATTGTGCCACTGCACTCCAGCCTTGGCAATGGAGCAAGACTTTGTCTCAAAAACAAAAACAGAAAACATAGTGTGAAGAGATGGTTTGTATTAATTATGTTTATAGGCCTAGGAGCAGAAAGCTGGCTAGTACAGAAAGATGATTCGTGATTCCTTTTATGCTTTCAAGGCACATTGTATTTAACATTACTATGGGAAGGTATTACTCATCATTTTTTCTTGCCTATACCAAGTACCCCTTAGGTAAGTGATATTGTAGATCCTAACTAGAAAATATTTTGTAGGAGGGCAACAAATGAACACCACAAGTTAGTAAAGTAAAACATACCTACTGATAATCCACATTTTTGAAAAGAGAGAATGGATTTGTCCAAAGTATTGGGTTCGTTACTATACAAATTTCTATGGAAATATAAAGTTAAATTTTTCAAGATAAATTATTCATATCATTAAACAAACTTGTATAAATGTTACTTACATGATATTCTTTTTAATATGTTTCTTCTTCAGAAGCCTAAAGAAACTGTTCCAACTCTTGCTCCAAAAACTCTTTCAGTAGCAGCAGCTTTTAATGAAGATGAAGATGTAAGTTGATATCCAGTTTTGTTTTTTTACTTTAACCAGTTATTTAAGGAAGGTATTAGTGGCAAATTATAGGTTTTAATAGTATTAATGAATTTTCTTTATAGTAGTTTTTTTGTGTGTGTGTGACATCCATAAAAACTGGATGTTCTGTTTTTGCATTTTATTTGGTTGTAGGATTATTTTAGAATATTGTTGACTTTGGGGGCAAGAAGCTTAAGGATGAAATCAACAAATGTTTATTATGAGTAATTTGTGCTAGGAAGTATGTAGGATCCAAAAAAAAAAAATTCAATACTGTTGCCTTAATAATTTTTATAGCTGGGGTCTTCAGTAATGATACATTATGCATGCATTCAACTTTAAAAAGCCAACTGTTGGCTGGGTGTGGTGTCTCATGCCTGTAATCCTAGCACTTTGGGAGGCTGAGGCCAGTGGATCACTTGATGTCAGGAGTTGAAGACCAGTCTGGCCAATATGGTGAAACCCCATCTCTACTAAAAATACAAAAATTAGCCAGGCATGCTTTCAAGCACCTGTAATCCCAGCTACTCGGGAGGCTGAGGCAGGAGAATCGCTTGAACCCAGGAGACGGAGGTTGCAGTGAGCCAAGATCGCACCACTGCACTTAAGCCTGGGCAACAGAGCAAGACTCTGTCTCAGGGGAAAAAAAAAAGTCAGCTATTGTGCTCACTTCCCATATCCCTAGGAGGGATAACAATTAAATAGTGCAGGTGATTCTGCCAGAAGTTCTACTCAAAAAGCATGTGGTCCAGAATGATCATGAGATGCTTATCTGACTGTCTCTTAGTCCCAGTTTCCTCATGCCCCTCACAGTGTCGCTACCTTCCCATGTTATGAATGACAAGCGTAATTCTGACTGATGTTAGGAAGTTTCAAGCGTAATTCTGACATGTTTTTGTGTTAGACTCTGACATTAAAACTTAACCCCCACTCATGATGTGACATCATTGCGTAACAATTATGTGTTTCAGGATGCATCAGTAGTTGTTCCCAAAAGCATATGTGGGCGTATATTCGTGTGTGTGTGTGTGTGTGTGAGAGAGAGAGAGAGAGAGAGAGAGAGAGTCTCGCTTTGTTGCCTAGGCCGGAGAGCAGTAGCATAATCACAGCTCACTGTAGCCTTGACTTCCCAGGCTCAAGTGATCCTCCCACCTCAGCCCTCCAAGTAGCTGGACCATAGGCATGCCCCACCATGGTCAGCTAATTTTTGTGTTTTTTGTAGAGTTTCACCATATTGCCCAGGCTGGTCTCAAACTCCTGGGCTCGAGTGATCCTCAGCCTTGGCCTCCCAACATGCTGGGATTATAGGTGTGAGCCACCACACAGCTATATGTTCTATGTGGATGAGACTTTATATATTCAGAGGACTGGAGTGATTTGGGAAGAATATATATGAAGTAGATACTAAAACATTAGGCAGGGTTTTAGTGAATCAAGAAATACTTTTGTGGCCGGGTGCGGTGTCTCACGCCTGTAATCCCAGCACTTTGGGAGGCTGAGGCGGGCAGATCACCTGAGGTCAGGAGTTCGAGACCAGCCTCAACATAGAGAAACCCTGTCTCTACTAAAAATATAAAATTAGTTGGGCATGGTGGTACATGCCTGTAATCCCAGCTACTCAGGAGGCTGAGGCAGGAGAATTGCTTGAACCTGGGAGGCGGAGGTTGCGGTGAGCCGAGATCGCGCCATTGCACCCCAGCCTGGGCAATAAGAGCAAAACTCCATCTCAAAAAAAAAAAAAAAGAAAAGAAATACTTTTGTAAGCCAGGCTGTCAATTTTCAAGTCACAAGTAGTAAATACTGAGTAGCTGCATTTGACTGAACTGGAGAGTTTTGTAGAAGAATTTTGAGCAAAGATAATTATGGAATGATTGGAGCCCAAATCAATAAGCAGAAAATTACTATAGTCATCAGTGTATTCTCTCTCGGACTTTCACTTATTCTCTCCATTTGAGTGCTTTCTGTATGTTAGCCACTGTGATGTTATAAAGATAAATCAGAAACATTCCCCTAGGAACTCAGCCTAGGAGGGCAGACTTAAATGTAAAACAGTACAAGATAAAAATCGAAAGTACCTGAATAAATGATACTGTGGAAATTGAGAAAAGGAGTAAAGGCCAGATACTAGATGCAGCAGCATGTGAAAGACCACTAGACTGGCAGTTAGAAGAACTGAATTAAGTTTGAGAAGCACTGACTTAAATAATATTTAAAGTTCTTGGCATCTCTAACAATCTTAAGAAATTAGGTACCATTTGATTCAACCCATTCAGATATGTACAGATTGTAGGAGGGAAGAATGATACAGGATGCAGGGAATACGTACAAAAGTGCAGAGGTTGGAAATTGTAAGCACCTACATTACAACAGTGGCTTACTTCGAATGCCTAACAATTTGGATATCTTTTCACATTATTTTACCCTTAATTTGTGAGTTGTGTGATATATTTATTCATATTTTGAAAATGGAGAAATTGACCGGACGTGGTGGCTCATGCCTGTAATCCCAGTACTTTGGGAGGCTGAGGCAGGTGGATCACGAAGTCAGGAGATGAAGACCATGTGGCTAACATGGTGAAACCCTGTCTCTACTAAAAATACAAAAAATTAGCTGGGCGTGGTGGCATGAGCCTGTAATCCCAGCTACTCGGGAGGCTGAGGCAGGAGAATCGGTTGAACCCAGGAGGTGGAGGTTGCAGTGAGGCAAGATCACACCACTGCACTCCAGCCTGGGCAACAGAGCAGGACTCCATCTCCAAAAAAAATGAAAATGGAGAAATCAAGTATGCATGAGCACATGCCAGTGCACACACATGTTGTCTTTTAGGTCTTCTGGTTTCTTGTTCTTTGCATCATACCCTACTGCTTTCCCTGCTTTTAAATAAATTTCGGATGCATTTAGACAACATTCTTTCTGCTGTAACAGTAATAAAGGATAAACTGTCTCATAGATTTAAAAAACACATGTATCTGAAATCTTCCTTTTTTTTTTTGGAGATCATAATTAAGTAACCTTAGATATATATTTGAGTTTGAAATATACTGAACAAAGAGGATAGCCACTTAAATTAGTTAATTTTGAAATTTTAAAATATTTTTCCAGTTGTTACATATGTGTAGTCTAATTTGGACAGATTCTTGAGTCTTTATATGTATTTCATGGTGTTAACATTTTTGAAGAGTACAGGCCAGTTATTTTATATAAACCCCCTCAATTTGGATTTGTCTGATGTTTCCTCATGATTAGTTTCATGTTTCTTTAGGCACAAATACCACAGAAGTGATGCCAAGTTATCAGTGCATCATATCAGGGAGTACATGCGGCCAACATACCCCATCACTAACATTGTTAACTTTGATCGTTTGGTTAAAGTGCTGCCTGCCAGATTTCTTCACTGTCAAATTACTATTCTACCTTTTGTAATTGAAATTTATTTTGTGGGGATAGGCTTTGAGAATATGTGAAAATAATATGATTGAGGACGTTTACTCACTAGTGTTAACATCTGTTGATAATTCTCACCAGAATTATAAGATTTGCCAAATGATGATTTTTCTGATTCTGTCATCCTTTCTGCATCTATTAACTGTCTATTACTGTAAGGAAGAGCTTCTTATCATGCTTAAATTTTATTTATTTAAGTGTATACTCATGGAATCTTACTTTATTCAATAGGTTATTATGCTCAGATTGTCACAGATTTAACCAGTAGAAGCCCCTTTAAGCTGGATGAACACCCTTTTAAAAAGTAGTAGTTAGCTAAGCAGCAGCATTTATACGTGAAAATTTACGTTTGAAAGGAACTTTCCCCACAATTTTCAACAACTATAAGTATAGAAAAAGTAAGGAATGAGCTCTCTTTTTCTCTTTTTTTTTCTGAGACAGAGTTTCGCTCTTGTCACCCAGGCTGGAGTGCAGTGTCATGATCTCGGCTCACTGCAACCTTTGCCTGCCGGATTCAAGCAATTCTCCTGCCTCAGCCTCCTGAGTAGCTAGGATTACAGGCATGCACCACCACACCTGGCTATTTTTTTGTATTTTTAGTAGAGACGGAGTTTCACCATGTTGGCCAGGCTGGTCTTGAACTCCTGACCTCAGGTGATCCACGCACCTCTGCCTTCCAAAGTGCTAGGATTACAAGTGTGAGCTACCGCACCCAGCCAGGAATGAGCTTTCAAGATGTCTTTATTGTAATCGATATTTTTGAGGAGCAGTACATTAAAGTGGTTAAGAACCTTTGCTTTGGTGTCAAACTCTTTTGCTATTCATTCTCTTTGTTTCCTTGAGCGAGTTAACTTTGTTACCTCACCTGCAAAATATGAATGATGATAATCATACCTCCCTCATGCGATTATGTTAGGATTTTTAAGGGATAGGACATATAAAAACATTTAACATGGTGTGTAGCATTTAGTAGCTAAATGGTTTTAGTTCTAGAATGTTTGTTTTTTCAGCAGTTTTTTTTCTTTATGCAAAATCAGCACCCTAGAAGACAGGCATTTATTTTTTAAATGTAGTTAAGGTAAATAACTCACTAATTTTCTCCTTTTATCAAAATTTACAGTGGTGAAAATGCTAAAAGACTTAGATATAAAATTTAGCATATTAGTAATCAGGAATTTAATAAGTTTGTATGCAGTTATCGTGGTTTACTTACTTTTTTCTTTAGAGTGAACCAGAGGAAATGCCTCCAGAAGCAAAGATGAGGATGAAGAATATTGGAAGGTATTATAATTTTTCATAAATATTACAGAAAGTTACAAAGGTGAATTAAGAACAAAAATAACTTGCACATGATTTCTTAGAGTTCAGACTTTTCTTTTTTGTTGTTGTTTATATTTTTTGAATTGTTTTCTTTTTTTGGCAAGCACTAACTTAAAGGAGTGTTGAGGCTTTTCTTGTGCATTTGGGCAGAATAGTTTTTAAAAGCATTTTCTGTGTACCAGATGATTAATTAGGATTTTGAAGATGAGTAAGACATGGATCAAGCCTCATGAAGAAAGATAACTGTAATTATTCTGTGAACTATCACTGATCTTATTTAGTCTCACAGTTAGAGAAAATGAGTATCATAAGACATAACAATAATTTAAGACTACTTCTTGACTGGGTCTTACTCTGTTGCCCAGGCTGGAATGCTGTGGCACAATCACAGCTCACTGCAGCCTCGATCTCCCACGCTCAAACGACCCTCCCACCTCAGCCTCTCAAGTAGCTGGGACCACAGGTATATGCCACCACACCCAGCTGATTTTTTTTATTTTTAGTAGAGACAGGGTCTCACTATGTTGCCCAGGCTGGTCTCTTAACTCCTGAGTTCAAGTGATCTCCCCACCTCAGCCTCCCAAAGTGCTGGGATTACAGGTGTAAGCCACCATGCCCAGCCTTTTTTTTCAAATAAGAAATAGCTATGAGAAATGTTTCTGATTTCAAAATTTTTCCTGGTACAAAACAAATGGCTTTCAGTCACTTTACTTTTTTAAAAAATTTTTAAGTAGAGACAGGATCTTGCTATATTGCCCAGGCTGGTCTCAAACTCCTGGCCTCAAGCAGTCCTGCCTCAGCCTCCCAGAGTGTTGGGAATATAGGTGTGAGCCACCATACCCAGCCACTTCATTTATGATATCATTTCTACCACTTTATCTTACATTTCTTTTTCTCTTTAATGACTTATATGCCAAATACCAAAATAAGACAAATGAAAGTATTTTAATTTTCTCTATTGTTGCTGTTGTCATGGAGATAACATTAATTTTAAGTTAACACGATGTTCAGTTTCCTGTCTGTGTGCATTAGTGGATAGCTTAGAGATTAGTAAGAAACTTTAATTCCACATCAGCCCCATACTGTGTCCCCATTTCTTCCAAATGTATGAACCCACAAAGAACTGAGTGCCAAATCTTTTTCCTTTTCCTAATTAACTACCAGTATGATAATGCTAAGTGCTAAATCTATACACAGGCATAAGTTTTCAGACTTTCATCATGTGATTCAAGTAGAGTCAGTCCCATTGGGTACCTGCATGCCTTCCTTTCATACTGAGCTTAAAGTTGGAAGTACATGTGATATTTTTGTCTTGCCTAAACACCTAGCACATATATTAATATATTTAAACATAAATAATTGAAGTAGAAGTTCATAAAATGGGCCGGGCGCGGTGGCTCAAGCCTGTAATCCCAGCACTTTGGGAGGCCGAGACCGGCGGATCACGAGGTCAGGAGATCGAGACCATCCTGGCTAACCCAGTGAAACCCCGTCTCTACTAAAAATTACAAAAAACTAGCTGGGCGAGGCAGCGGGCGCCTGTAGTCCCAGCTACTCGGGAGGCTGAGGCAGGAGAATGGCGTGAACCCGGGAGGTGGAGCTTGCAGTGAGCTGAGATCCGGCCACTGCACTCCAGCCTGGGCGACAGACCGAGACTCCGTCTCAAAAAAAAAAAAAAAAAAAAAAAAAGAAGTTCATAAAATGACACTGAACCTTTCCATGTGTAATATATCTTCATGTTTTTCTTCTGTTTCATTTTTTTACAAATGCTGGTGGCCAGCTATCACATTGACTTCATAATGGTATTAATAGGTTATAGGCAACAGATTTGTTTTTTTGTTTTGTTTTGGTTTTGGTGGGTTTTTGTTTTGTTTTGTTTTGTTTTTTTAAGATAGGATCTAGCTCTGTCACTCAGGTTGGAGTGCAGTGGTGTGATCATAGCTCACTGCAGCCTTGACTTCCTGGGCTCAGGCAATCCTCCCACCTCAGCCTCCTGAGCAGCTGGAACCACAGTTGCACAACACCACACCTGACTAATTTTTTAATTTTTTGTAGAGACAAGGTCTCACCATGTTGCTCTGGCTGAGAGGCAACAGTTTTTAAAACTGTAGTGGTTGCCACACTTAGCTGTGTATCAGAATTACCTTAAATGTTTGTTAAAACTACAGATTTATCCCCACCCCCAGTTTAGGCCTGCTGGACCTGAAATTCTAGAACTGTGTCTGTGAAGTGTTTTTTTGTTTGTTTTTTTGTTTGTTTGTTTGTGATGAAGTCTTGCTGTGTTGCCCAGGCTGGAGTGCAGTGGCGTGATCTCGGCTCACTACCACCTCTGCCTCCCAGGTTCAAGCAGTTGTCCTGCCTTAGAGTCCCAAGTAGCTGGGACTACAGGCATGTGCCACCAAGCCTGGCTAATTTTTGTGTTTTTAGTAGAGACAGGGCTTCACTATGTTGGCCAGGCTGGTCTCAAACTCCTGACCTCAGGTAATCTGCCTGCCTCGGGCTCCCAAATTGCTGGGATTACAGGCATCAGCATCGTGCCTGGCCTGTGAAGTGTATTTTTAAAAAGCTCTGTAGGGGCTTCCAGTGTTCAGTCTGTGTTTATAATAGGTGCTAAACAAACCTGTATTGAATGAATCAAAATCATAACCTGAAAGGCTTTATATAGCATTTTAAATAAATTTTCTTTCTTTTAACACAGGGATACACCAACATCAGCTGGACCAAACTCCTTCAATAAAGGAAAACATGGGTTTTCTGATAACCAGAAGCTGTGGGAGCGAAATATAAAATCTCATCTTGGAAATGTCCATGACCAAGACAATTAAATGATGTTTTGAAATTGGGGTGTGGGGTGGGTGTAAAGTTAAAAGGAACAGTTTCCTTTTTTAAAGAATGGTATAAGACTATCTTTGGAGCCGCTTTTTTTTTCTTTTTCATTTTTTTAAAAGATTGAGTGGTACACTAATAAATGAGAGTTTGAAATTAGAGGTAATTTATGTTTTATATACAGATTTCAAGACATTTGCTAATTTTGTAGTTTCATGTGATTAGTTTCCAAAGGTTACAGATAATAAAGAAATCAGAAATGGTACCTTTTTAAGAATTGCATATTTTTTTAGACACAACTATTAGCACATTAAGAGGGAAGCAAAAAGTTATTGTCTATTTAAAACTGCAAGCAGTTACTCTCTTAACTCCCTTATTACCTAAACTTGTCTGGCTCCCAGGAACAGCCTTATAGAGAGAGGGAGTGTTGTATTGGGAGGAAGATGTTACTGAACTATTCACTGAAAGTAAATTTAGATAAAATACAGCTTTTTTCCTTATGGGCATTTGTTTTGTTTCAAGTCATCATAAACTAGATATTGCATTGCTATCAGTGGATACAGATGCTTAGCTCTTAAAAGAATTTTTTTTTTTTTAATGTAAACTGTTGAATATTTGAAATAGCCCACTTCACCTTAATGGGTCTTGTCTATCTTCATTAGTCTTCAAAGAAAAACCATTTGCTACCAAAGTAAATCAGTATTTTGAATGTGCTTCTCCTGTTTTTTGTTTATTAGCTAGGTCCTGTAAGCATTTCCACCAGAACTTGAGGCAAATCATAAGGAAGCTGTTTCTTTTAAAACACAAACCACCACCAAAAATTTAAATGTACATATTGCTTAAATATTTGGCTGTTTTTAGTTTTTAAAAGGTATAAACACCAAAAAAAAAAACAACATTGTATGAAGATGGAAAACAAGAAGATGCACTTTCTGTAGCCTTGTCTAAGGATTTAAATTACTAACTTGTGAACTTCAATTTGAATTGAACTTAACTATCGGCTTTCTTACTAGTAAAATTGTATGGTTTATGTTAAATACGTACATATTGACCAATGGCCTCTGAAAAAGCACATTTTAGATTACTGAAATTGAAGGAAAGAAAATGCATCTTCAAACATTTTTTGGAATCTCACCACATGTACTTTGTTAGATTTGTGTATTGTAGGGTGTTTGTTTTGTATTTTTGTATTGTATATGAACTTTTTTTTAAATGTGACAGTTAAACACATCTTTAAAAGCATAGTCACAGACAAAAGAAGCATACAGTATACAAATTTCCTTGAAAACTCCTACAATATTATATTTGGAGGCAGCTTCAGATTGTTTTATTGGTGGTAACTGCTTGCTGAGGTCTTTTAGTTGGTAATAACTCCAGAGAAGCAGCCTGTGTATATTCCTAACGTTTTGTTCACTAGCATTTAAGTTTAGAATAAGCCCAAGTAAAACGATGGAAATGTATATAGAACTCTTAGTTCTTACATGATTTAATTATATCAAGATACATGAATTTAACTTACTTTAATGTAGGCAAACTATCCATTTTTTGTCCATTTTCCTGTTTGTTAAAATAACATACCTCTCCTACGTATTATTTTCTTGACCCAAATGAAATATTAACCTAAGGTCAAGCTGGGAGAGAGAAATGACTGAGATGAATGTCTTTACTAAAGTACCAATAAATTTGTCAAACTCAATAGTGTGTTTACTTTCTATTCCATTTAATTGTTGCTTACTAGTTTTTGTTTTTAAAGTTGAGACAAATGTCAAGTGTTGCTCTTGTTTGTATTGTTGACCAAAGTAATGGGGGATTTAAAATTCTGAATTACTGGTGTCTACCTAGCTCAGCACCGAGTTCTATAGCATTACAGAATCTCAGACTGAAGAAGACTTAATTCTCCTCCAGTGCCAAAGGATTGTCTGTCCTGTGCTTTAGATAATCTTGCCAAAGCTTTCCTTTGACAATCACTAAATATTAGAAAGTTCTTTTTTTTTTTTTTTTTTTTTTTTTTTGAAGCTGAGTCTCGCTCTGTTGCCCAGGTTGGAGTGCAGTGCAGTGGCACGATCTCGGCTCACTGTAACCTCTGCTTCCTGGGTTCAACCAATTCTCATGTCTCAGCCTCCCAAGCAGCTGGGACTACAGGCGCATGCTACCGGCTAATTTTTGTACTTCTAGTAGAGACAGGGTTTCACGATATTGGTCAGACTAGCCTCGAACTCATGACCTTGTGATCCACCTGCCTCAGACTCCCAAAGTGCTGGGATTACAGGCGTGAGCTACTGCGCCCGGCTTGGTCTACCATAATTTTTTTTAACCCCAACATAAGATGAACATGCAACCTTCTGATCAAAATCAGTGTCAGATTTATACTTTTTTAGCAGATCTGTACTTTTTTAGCAGATTTATATTTGTTTATATATAGAAAGGTTATTTTTCCTATAGCTCTATTCCCTTTTCCTCACTTTTGTATTATTATTATTATTACTTTGAGACAGAGTTTCGCTCTGTCACCCAGACTGGGGTGCATTGGTGCAATCTTCATTCTCTACAACCTCTGCCTCCTGGGTTCAAGAATTGCTTCAACAATTATGCTAAGGCAGCAATTCTGCCTTAGCCTCTCGTGTAACTGAGGCTAAGTAACAGGCACCCACCACCACACCTGGCTAATTTTTGTATTTTTAGTAGAGATGGGGTTTCACCATATTGGCCAGGCTGGTCTCAAACCCTGGACCTCAGGTGATCCACCCACCTCAGTCTCCAAAAGTGCTGGGATTATAGGCATGAGTCACTGCACTCGACCTGTAGTATTACTATTAAACATATCTATTAATGATATGACCCCAACAATATATAATTATTACTTTACCATTACCATTTCCTTAGCCCAATATAGCTTTGCTGTCACGTCTTTGTGTAGTTATTATATTACACATTATATTCTGTGTATTATTGGCTCACCTATACATTATATACATATTTTATATGATGCATGTTAAATTAGTTAAGAGAAGAAAGGAGAATGATTATACATTTAACCTGCCTGTCATAATTTCATTATTACTTTTACCTGTGCTTTTTTTAAAGTGTGGATTTGAATAATCATCTGTGTTGATTGCTTTCAGCCTGAAGAATTTCCTTTAGTATTTCATTAACACAGATCTGCTAACAATTTTTCACAACATTTGTCTATCTGGTAGTCTTTATGCTATCTTATTTTGGAAAAATACCTTGCTGGATATAGGACTTTTGGTAGACACTGTTTTGTTTTTTCCTTTTTCCTTTGAGCATTTTGAATATGTAATCCCACTACTTTCTGCCCTTCATTGTTTCTCTGGAGAAGCCATCTGTTAATCTTATTGGGATTTCCCTGTAAGTAATGACTTGTCTTTCTGTTGCTGCTTTTAGAATTTGATTCTCATCTTTTCATCTTTTTTTTTTTTTTTTTTTTTTTGGAGACCGAGTCTCGCTCTGTCACCGAGGCTGGAGTGCAGTGGTGCAATCTCGGCTCACTGCAAGCTCCGCCTCCTGGGTTCACACCACTCTCCCGCCTCAGCCCCTCGAGTAGCTGGGACTACAGGCGTGTGCCTCCACGCCTGGCTAATTTTTTGTATTTTTAATAGAGATGGGGTTTCACCGTGTTAACCAGGATGGTCTCGATCTCCTGACCTCGTGATCTGCCTGCCTTGGCCTCCCAAGATGCTGGGATTACAGGCGTGAGCCACTGTGCCTGGCCTAGAATTTGATTCTTATCTTTGCATTTCAGCATTTTTACTATGATGTCTTCTGGCATTTATTTGTGTTTATCCTTTTTGGAGTTTGTTGAGTTTTTGGATGTGTAAGTTACTATTTTTAAATAAATTTGGAAGTTTTCGGTTATTATTTTTACAAATATATTTTTCTGCCTCTTTCTCTCCCCTCCCTCTGGTATTCCTGTTATGCACATACAGTCATGTGCTGCATAATGACATGTTGGCCAACAATGGACCACATAAATGATGGTGGTCTCATAAGATTATAATGGAGTTGAAAAATGTCTAGCACCCAGAGATATCACAGTCATTGTAATGTCATAGCACAATGAATTATTGACGTTCGTGCTGATGCTAGTGTATGCTGCACTGTTACACCTATAAACGTATAGCAATACAGGCGAGGTGCAGTGGCTCACGCCTGTAATCCCAGCGCTTTGGGAGGCCCAGCGCTGATGGAGGTGGCTCAAGAGGTCAGAAGTTCGAGACCAGACTGGCCAAAATGGTGAAACCCCGTCTCTACTAAAAATACAAAAAAAAAAAAAAAAAAAAATTAACTGGGCGCTGTGGCAGGTGCCTGTAATCCCAGCTACTCGAGAGGCTAAGGCAGGAGAATCGCTTGAACCTGGGAGGTGGAGGTTGCGGTGAACTGAGATCGTGCCACTGCACTCCAGCCTGGGGAACAGAGCAAGACTCTGTCTCAAAAATAATAATAATAATATTTTAAAAAATTAGCTGGGCATGGTGGTGGGCGCCTGTAATCCCAGCTACTTGGAAGACTGAGGCAGGAGAATCACTTGAACCCAGGAAGTGAGCTGAGATCATGCCACTCCACCCCAGCCTGGGTGACAGAGCAAGACTCTTTCTCAAAAAAAAAACAACAACAACAAACAAATGGCCAGGCGCAGTGGCTCACGCCTGTAATCCCAACACTTTGGGAGGCCGAGGCGGGTGAATCACGAGGTCAGGAGATCAAGACCATCCTGGCTAACATGGTGAAACCCTGTCTTTACTAAAAATACAAAAAATTAGCCAGGTGTGGTGGCAGGTGCCTGTAGTCCCAGCTACTCGGGATGCTGAGGCAGGAGAATGGCCAGAACCAGGGAGGAGGAGCTTGCAGCAAGCCGAGATCGTGCCACTGCACTCCAGCTTGGGCAACAGAGCGAGACTCTGTCTCAAAAAAAAAAAAAAATTATAGCAATACAATTATGTATAATTCATACTTGATAATAAATGACTATATTGCTAGCTTATTTATTTACCATTCTATTCTTTTTATTGTTGTTTTAGAGTGTACTCCCACTTATTAAAAAAATTAATTGTAATACCAGCCTCAGGTAGGTCCTTCAGGAAGTATTTCAGAAGGCATTTTTTTTTTATCATAGGAGATGATAGCTCCATGCCTGTTATTGTCCCTGAAAACCTTCCAGTGAGAAAGTATGTGGAGATGGAAGAGAGTGATGTTGATGATCTTGATCCCATGTTGGCCCAAGCTAATTAGTGTGTTCGCGTCTTAGTTTTTTTGTTGTTCTTGTTGTTTTTTGAGACAGTCTCAAACCGTTGCCCAGGCTGGAGTGCAGTGGCGCAATCTCAGCTCACTACAACATCTGCCTCCGGGGTTCAAGCGATTCTCCTGTCTCAGCCTCCTGAATACCTGGGATTACAGGTGCCCATCACCACACCTGGCTAATTTTTTGTGTTTTTTTAGTAGAGACAGGGTTTCACTATGTTGGCCAGGCTGGTCTCAACCTCCTGACCTCGTGATCCACCCACCTTGGCCTCCCAAAGTGCTAGAATTACAGGCGTGAGCTGCCGTGCCTGGCCATGTCTTAGTTTTTGTTTGTTTGTTTTGAGATGGAGTCTCGTTCAGCTGCCCAGGCTGGAGTGCACTGGTGCTATCTTGGCCCACTGCAACCTCCACCCCCCGGGTTCCAGCAATTCTCCTGCCCCAGCCTCCTGAGTAGCTGAGACTACAGGTGCGCACCACCACACCCAGCTAATTTTTGTATTTTTAATAGAGACAGGGTTTCACCATGTTGGCCAGGATGGTCTCGATCTCTTGACCTCGCGATCCGCCCACCTCAGCCTCCCAAAGTGCTGGGATTATAGGCTTGAGCCACTGTGCCTGGCCCATGTCTTAATTTTTAACAAAAAAAAGTTTAAAAAGTAAAACAAAGAAAAATATAAAATTTTAAAAATAGGAAAAAACTTGTAGAATAAGGATATAAAGAAGGAAAATATTTTTATACAGTTGTATAATGTGTTTATGTTTTAACCTAAGTGTTATTACAAAAAATTTAAACGTTTAAAAAATTAGTTTATAAAGTAAAAAAAGTGTAGTAGGCTAAGTTTATTATTGAAGAAAAGCAATTCTTAATAAATTAGTGAAGGCCTGGTGTGGTGGCTCACACTTGTAATATTAGCACTTTGGGAAGCTGAGGCAGGAGGATTGCTTGAGGCCAGTAGTTCAAGATCAGCCTGGGTGATATAGTGAGACACCATCTCTATTTATTAAAAAATACATAAATAAATAAATTTAGTGTAGCCTAAATTGTGTATGTTTATATAAGACATGCTTCTTTGCATGTCTTTAATTTTTATTGGAAACTGGACATTTTAGATAATACAGTATTTACTGTAGCAACTCTGAGTACTGGTCCCCCATGTTTCTCCCTCCGAGGTCTGGTTATCTTTATTTGCTTGTTTATGTGTCTAGTGACTGGCTGTGTTCTTTTAATGAAGTCTGTTTCCCCTTCCACAGTCTAAGGTGCAGCACTGAGTATGCTCACAGTCAACTTGAGATGACAGTGATTTCCGGAAACCTTCTTCCCTTTTCCCTGATCACCCCCAGCTGTTAAACTCCTCTCATTGATGGCTAATTGCTCAGTTGTTTTGAATAATATTAAGGGCATAACCAAATTGCTCTACAAACTAATTCATGGAGAGTTTCTGAGATCAGTGTTTGATATTTGTTCTGATTCTGGAAGGGCTTCTTCCAGGTTTTTGTTTTGTTTTGTGTTTCAGATGGAGTCCCATTCCATGGCTCAGGCTGAAGTGCAGTGGTGCAATCTCAGCTCACTGCAACCTCTGCCTCCTGGGTTCAAGTGATTCTCCTGCCTCAACCTCCCGAGTAGCTGGGATTACAGGTGCGGGCCATCATGCCCAGCTAATTTTTGTATTTTTAGTACAGATGGGGTTTCACCATGTTGGCCAGGCTGGCCTCGAACTCCTGACCTCAGGTGATCCACCCACCTTGGCCACCTGCAGAGATTACAGGTATGAGCCACTGTGCCTGGCCACTTCTTCCAGTATTATTCCCTAGTTCTCTCCTACAAACAATCAGATCTACAGTTTATCCTGTAACTTGAATTTCCTCCCAAGTACCTTTCACCTGAATCTCCATCATGCTTGGGTGTGTCCTTAGATTTATATACATTTTTTTCTTTTTTCTTTTTTTTTCTAGTTTGCATATTTTTAGTCTTTACATTTAAATATGTCCAAATAGTTTTTAAAAAAAATTAAAGTGGCCGGGCGCGGTGGCTCAAGCCTGTAATCCCAGCACTTTGGGAGGCCGAGACGGGCGGATCACAAGGTCAGGAAATCGAGACCATCCTGGCTAGCACGGTGAAACCCCGTCTCTACTAAAAAATACAAAAAAAAAAACCTAGCCAGGCGAGGTGGCGGCGCCTGTAGTCCCAGCTACTCGGGAGGCTGAGGCAGGAGAATGGCGGGAACCCGCGAGGCAGAGCTTGCAGTGAGCTAAGATCCGGCCACTGCACTCCAGCCTGGGCGACAGAGCGAGACTCCGTCTCAAAAAAAAAAAAAAAAATTAAAGTTAGTCCTTTGGGAGGAGATTAGAATCTCTCTGTTTTACAGCCTGCTCCTCTCTTCAGGCAAAATATCTGAGCCAGGATTCTGGAGGTGGAGGTGGGGACAATAGCGAGTTTCTGAGTGACAGTCTTGCTTTGCAAGCTAAGCACAAGATGCAGCAGCCTGAGGTCCTCTTTGTTTTCCTCTCCTGGTGTGGAACCGCCACTTCACGAGCTTAAAGAGGTCTCAGTCCTCTCATCACACTTTGTCCAAGGTGGAACTTCCATTCTACAAGTGGGGGTTGGGTGGGGGAAAAAAAAAACCCTTAAGTATGTATGCCCAGGACTTAGTCTCAGCAACAGGTAGCTGGAGGGGACAGGATAAGAAATACATCCTTGCCTGGTGCGGTGGCTCACACCTATAATACCAACAGTTTCTCTCTTTTTTTTTTTTTTTTTTTGAGACAGTCTTGCTCTGTTGCCCAGGCTGGAGCGCAATGGCGCAATCTCAGCTCACTGCAACCTCCACCTCCTCGATTCAAGCAATTCTCCTGCCTCAGCTTCCCAAGTAGCTGGGATTACAGGCGCCCACCACCATGCCCAGCTAATTTTTGTATTTTTACTGGAGACAGGGTTTCACCATGTTGGCCAGACTGGCCTCAGGTCATCTGCCCTCCTCGGCCTCCCAAAGTGTTGGGATTACAGGTGTGAGTGACCTCCCCGGCCTGTAACTCCGTGTAACACTGTGTTGCCCAGGAGTTCTGGACCAGCCTGGGCAACACAGTGAGACCCTGTCACGATAAAATAGTAAATAAAATAAAATAAATAAAATAAAACACATCCGATTCTCCTGGGAAGACAGCCCTCCACCTGGGAGCTGGTGGGAGAGGGAGCCCTGTGTTTTAGGATATAGCAGTCTGGAGTGGAGTCTGCACCTCACTGAGTTGAGATGGGAGAGGGAGGAGTGATCTTGATTAAAATACCACAGACCCTTGCCTTTCTTAATGAGTTTTCACAGGTTGTCTTGAATAGATGTTTCTTCTTTTGCTGTTTGCCCTTAGGCTGATGATCACAGGCTTTAAATGGTTGGGGTTTGTTTTTGTTTTTTATATAATTTTTGCCAGGTACCTTGAGGAACAAGTCAGTGGAGCTCCTCATTCTTCATACCATAAGTCTATGTTATTCCAACGTATTTTAAAAATACTTTTAGGCTGGGCGTGGTGGCTCACGCCTGTAATCCCAGCACTTCGGGAGGCCGAGGCGGGCAGATCACCTGAGGTCGGGAGTTCGAGACCAGCCTGACCAACATGGAGAAACCCCCGTCTCTACTAAAAATACAAAAGTAGCTGGGTGTGGTGGAGCATGCCTGTAATCCCAGCTAGTCAGGAGGCTGAGGCAGGAGAACGGCTTGAAACCGGGAGGCGGAGGTTACGGTGAGCTGAGATTGTGCCACTGCACTCCAGTCTGGGCGACAAGAGTGAAACTCCATCTCAAAAAATAGATAAGTAAAAATAAAAAATAGTTTTATATTTAAAAATACAACCACAATATGATCCAGCAAACCCACTTCTGGATATACATCCAAAGGAAATAAAACCAGTATCTCAAAGAGGTATCTTCATTTTCATGTTTATTGCAGCATTTTCAAGATACAGAGTATCTTGACTATAGCAAAGATATATATGCTACATAGAGCATATAGCGGAGATATGTTTGACTGATGAATGGAGAAAGAAATGTGGTATATACAATGGAATATCATGCATGAACCTGAAGGATATTACACTAAGTGAAATAAGCCCGACATAGAAAGACAAATACTATATGCGTATATGTGGAATCTACAAAAGTCAATCTCAGAAGCAGAGAGTAGGCCAGTCGCAGTGGCTCACACTTATAATCCCAGCACTTTGGGAGGCCGAGGTGGGCGGATCATGAGGTCGGGAGTTTGAGACCAGCCTGACCAACACAGTGAAACCCTGTCTCTACTAAAAATACAAAAATTACCCGGGTGTGGTGGTGGGCGCCTGTAATCCCAGCTACTCAGGAGGCTGAGGCAGGAGAATCGCTTGAACCCGGGAGGCGGAGGTTATGGTGAGCCGAGATTGTGCCACCGCACTCCAGCCTGGGTGGACAGAGCTAGACTCCGTCTCAAAAAAAAAAAAGAAGCGGAGCGTAGAATGATGGTTGGTGGTCAGGGGCTGAAGCGTGGGGGAAATGGATGTTGGTCGAAGAGTACAAACTTTCAGTTGTAAGATGAACATGTTCAGGGAGCTAGTGTACAGCACAGTGACTATAGTTAATAATACTGCATTTTTTTTGTGCTCGCTTTGGCAACACATATACTGAAATTGGAAGTATACAGAGATTGACATGGCCGCAGAGCAAGGATGACAGGCAAATTCATGAAACAGTCCAGCTTTTTTTTTTTTTTTTTTTTTTGAGACAGAGTCTCGCTCTGTCACCCAGGCTGGAGTGCAGTGGCCAGATCTCAGCTCACTGCAAGCTCCGCCTCCCGGGTTCCCGCCGTTCTCCTGCCTCAGCCTCCCCAGTAGCTGGGACTACAGGCACCGCCACCACACCCGGCTAATTTTTTGTATTTTTAGTAGAGACGGGGTTTCACCGTGTTAGCCAGGATGGTCTCGATTTCCTGACCTCGTGATCCACCCGCCTTGGCCTTCCAAAGTTCTAGGATTACAAGCGTGAGCCACCGCCCCCGGCCCCACGCTTTTCTTTCTGAGGGAAAAAAACACTGTATTTTTAATTTGAAATTTGCTAAGATAATAGATCTTAATTGTCACCACTAACCCTCTACCACCCTACTAAATAACTGTGTGAGGCGATAGATGTGTAATTTTTTTTTTTTTTTTTTTTTTTTTTGAGACGGAGTCTTGCTCTGTCACCCAGGCTGGAGTACGATGGTGCAACCCTGGCTCACTGCAACCTCCGCCTCCCGGATTCAAGCAATTCTCCTGCCTCAGCCTCCTGAGTAGCTGGGACCACCGGGTTGTGCCACCACGCCTGGCTAATTTTTGTATTTTTAGTAGAGACAGAGTTTCACCATGTTGGTCAGACTGGTCTTGAACTCCTGACCTCGTGATCTGCACACCTCAGCCTCCCAAAGTGCTGGGATTACAGGTGTGAGCCACCGCACCTGGCCTTTTTTTTTTTTTTTTTTTTTTTAAGACAAGGTCTTGCTCTGTTACCCAGGCTGGAATGCAGTGGCAAAATCATGGTTCACCCTTACCACAAACTCCCAGGCTCAAACAATCCTTCCACCTCAGCCTCTCAAGTAGCTAGGACTAACAGGTGCACCACCACACCCGGCTAAAGATGGGGTCTTGCTATGTTGCCCACGCTGGTCTTGAACTCCTGGCCTCAAGTGATCCTCCCATCTCAGCCAAAGTGCTGGGATTTCAGATATGAGCCACCATGCTCAGCCATGTTTCTTATAAATAAGTACATCTTTTACATAACCTCAATACAGTTAGGAAATTTACATTACTACTTGAATATATACAATTTTTATTTGTCAAGTTCAAGCTTCATCAATTGCTTTGCAGCAAAAGGATCTAGTTCAGGGTCATGTTTAGTTGTCACATGGTGTTAGGCACCTTTAGTCTGGTATAGTTCTTCAGTCTTTCTTTAGTGACCTTGACACTTTTGAATATTACAGGTCAGTTGCTTTGAAGAAGATCCCTCAACTTGGGATTGTTTAATGCTTCCTTAGAATTAAATTTAAGTTATGCATCTTTCACAGAAATATCACAAGTAATGTGTTCTTCTAATCACATTCTGTGCCAAGTGATATACAGTTTTGATTTATCCTATTACCGGTGCTGTTGGGAGCAGTTCCCCCAAAATCTGGCTGTAAACTGGCCCCAAAACTGGCCATAAACAAAATCTCTGCAGCACTGTAACATGTTCATATTGGCCCTCACGCCCAAGCTGGAAGGTTGTGGGTTTATGGGAATGAGGGCAAGGAACACCTGGCCCGCCCAGGGCAGAAAACCACTTAAAGGCATTCTTAAGTCACAAACAATAGCATGAGCAATCTGTGCCTTAGAGACATGCTCCTGCTGCAGTTAACTAGCCCAACCTATTCCTTTAATTCCGCCCATCCCTTCATTTCCCATAAGGGACACTTTTAGTTAATCGTATATCTATAGAAACAATGCTAATGACTGGTTTGCTGTTAATAAATATGTGGGTAAATCTCTGTTTGGGACTCTCAGCTCTGAAGGCTGTGAGACCCTTAATTTCCCATGTCACATCTCTATATTTCTGTGTGTGTGTGTCTTTAATTCCTCTAGCACTGCTGGGTTAGGGTCTCCCTTACCGAGCTGGTCTCGGCAAGTGGCATCCATTGTGGGGGGCTCAAATCCAGGTTAAAGGGTCGCCGGAGCAACGGTTGGAATGGAAAACTAGCTGGAGGACACGCAAGTACTCTTAAAGCAATCCCCGTGGTGAGTAAGAAGGGGAGCTCGGAAGCCTCAGGGTAACAGTGGGACAGGTGTGGGGTCTGGTTCATTCTCCCTTGGAACTTTTTCACACTGATGAGGAGGAAGAATGAGAGTATAGTGAAGTAACAGAAGAGGTTACAGAGCACGTTTATTTAGCTTCAGCTAAAGCTAAAGTGGCAAAGGAAGGAGAGGTTCATCCCTACCCTTCTGCACCCCCTCATTATTATTTTGAAGAAAAAGACCCTCCCGATCTTTCTTTTCCAGAGGACACTGGGCAAAAAGTAGTTGCCCCAGTGACTGTTCGAGCAGTGCCTCAAGTGACCACTCTTAGTTCTATCCAGGCAGGAATTCACAAACTAGACGAGAGGGTGATTTAGAGGCTTGGCAGTTCCCTGTTAAAATACACCCCCTAGATCAACAGGGAAATATTATAGCTCCATTTGAGCCTTTTCCTTTTAAATTGAAAGGACACAAAGATAGATGTGTACCCGCCCCCCACCCGCTACACCCTTGTTCTGCTCTCTAATCTTTGCACATACCAGAGATTTCGTAAGTTCTGTGAGTACCTGGTTTTCTGCACGTACCAGAGATTTTGTTTTGCACATACCAGAGATTTTGTAAGTTCTGAGGCAAGGTCACAAGACGTGTTTAAGTAAGATAAACTCTTGCTGCCATAAACCTGCTCTCCCACCTCAAAGTTTGAACCAAAATATCAGAAATGGCGGGAACCAATCATAGTTAGCCAAATCGCCTTGTTCAAACACTAGCCAATCATATATCTGATTTGTATAATAACTCTATGCCCACTTTTCTTAGACTATATAACACTGCTCGGAGCTCAGTGGGGGAGCTCTCCTGCCCGTCTCGTTTCACAAGCGAGGGAGAATTCCAGGTTCGAACCTGTAATAAATATCCTTGCTGCTTAGCTTTGACTCTGGACTCTGGTGGTCTTCTTCGGGGAATAAATGGTCTGGGCATAACAAATGGGGGCTCGTCCGGGATTTCCCCCAAGCCCACCAGACCCCCAAGTCAATGGATCTTAATCTGTAGGTAAGCCGGCTTTGTCACTGTCTCTGTCTTTGTCTCTGTCTGTCTCCCTGAAATTTCGCGAAATCCGTAATCTGTAATCTGTATTGGTCTGTTTTATAAGTGGCATGGTCTTGGCGGACGCGCTAAAAGACAGCCACTCGGGACTGGTGGGAGACGTCCCCCAGTGCCCATCTGGGGGCCTCCATCCTTGGTTGCCCCGTCTGACTCAGGTCGGAAGTCCGACACGCGCTCACGAAGGCTCATTGTTTCTCACTGTCTGTCCGTTATTGTTAAGTGTTAAGTGTAAGTCCAAAACGAAACATAAAACCTTTTCTTCCCCTTCCAGGACCGGACCTGTCAGATACTCCCCTCTGCTTCACACTCATTTTCGTCCCCCCTTCTCTTTGTAGGAGCAGTCCAAAGATGGGCAACAACCAGAGCACGCCGCTCTCACTCCTTGTTACCAATTTTAAGGATGTGAAGGCTCGGGGGCGTAACTTAAGCGTAGAACTAAAGAAGGGAAAGCTAGTTACTTTCTGCCGTTCGGAGTGGCCCTCTTTCGGCGTAGGGTGGCCCTCCGAAGGAACTTTCTGTCTCTCTATTATTACTAAGGTAAAAACTAAGATTTTCCTGCCAGGTCAGTCAGGACATCCTGATCAAATTCCTTATATTCTAGTGTGGCAAAATCTTGTGGAAGACCCACCACCCTGGATAACTCCATTCATCCTTGAGCCTTGCAAGGTCCTAGTAATGCGACCTACAAGACAAAGGACTCCCTCTGCTCCCTCGGCCCCTGTGCTGCCAGACAGCCAGGACCCCCTAACGTTAGAACCCACACTTCCCCCACCATATCTGCACCTTATCCCGCAGGACCCAGTCCCCCAGGGTGGTGCTTCCGTAGAGGGAAACCGAGAAGCGGAAGCAGCCGAGAGCGAAAGTAACCCGGGGGGGCCGGCCGGCCGAACGCGAGGCCGCGTACAGCGGGACCAAGCTTCCCGAGTCCCTGACTCCACTGTAGCCCTGCCTCTCAGAGAAATAAGATCGCTCGATGATACCAGGCTCTCCCGTCTCATGTATTGGCCTTTTTCCACTAGTGATTTATACAATTGGAAGTCCCAAAATGCTCGGTTCTCCGATAATCCCAAAGATCTAACCTCATTGTTAGACAGTGTCATGTTTACTCACCAGCCAACCTGGGATGACTGTCAACAGCTCCTCCGAATCCTGTTCACAACGGAGGAGCGGGAAAGAATCCAAGTTGAGGCCAGAAAGCTGGTTCCAGGAGATGACGGCCAGCCAACTGCAAATCTTGACCTCATTAACGCGGCTTTTCCTTTGACCCGGCCCAGATGGGACTACAACACGGCAGAAGGTAGGGGACGACTGCTCATTTATCGCCAGACTCTAATGGCGGGTCTCCGGGCTGCAGCTCGCAAGCCCACCAATTTGGCTAAAGTATATTCTGTGTTACAAGGTAAGACAGAAAGCCCCGCTGTGTATTTAGAGAGATTAATGGAAGCTTTCAGACAGTATACCCCTATGGACCCGGAAGCACCGGAAAATCAGGCTGCGGTAGTAATGTCCTTTGTAAACCAGGCAGCATCAGATATTAGAAGAAAACTCCAGAAATTAGAAGGTTTAGAGGGAAAGCAGATTCAGGACCTCCTTCAGATGGCCCAGAGAGTTTATAATAATAGGGATACTCCAGAAGAAAAACAGTTCAAGGCAACCAAAGAAATGACCAAAGTTTTAGTAGCAGCTTTCCCCCAGGCAGGGAATAGCCAAAGCAGAAAGCAGACAAAGCAAGGCTCTAGGCAAGGATTAGAAAAGGATCAGTGTGCTTATTGCAAGGAACGTGGTCACTGGATTAAAGACTGCCCAAAGAAACGGAGACCAGCTAACCCTACCTCCGTACTCGTTACCCAGGACTCTGACTAGGGAAGACGGGGTTCGGACCCCCTCCCCGAACCCAGGGTAACTTTGCAAGTGGAGGGGTCTTCAGTTCGCTTCTTAGTCAATACTGGGGCGGAACGCTCAGTCCTAACCAAACCAATTGGAAAAATGTCTAAGAAAACATCCTGGGTGCACGGGGCCACAGGCATCAAAAAATACCCCTGGACAACCCAGAGGACTGTAGACTTAGGAACGGGAAAAGTCTCCCATTCCTTCCTAGTCATCCCAGAGAGCCCCTGCCCTCTACTAGGGAGGGACTTGCTGACAAAAATGGGGGCCCAAATCCACTTTAAGCCAGAAAGGCCCAAGATAACTGATTCCCAAAACAGGCCAATATCTATCCTGACTGTCACCTTAGAAGATGAGTACAGACTCCATCAAGAGCAAAAGCCCCCCGATCAGGAAATTGACTCTTGGCTCCAGCGTTTCCCTGAAGCGTGGGCAGAAACTGGGGGCTTAGGGCTAGCTAAACATCGACCTGCCATATTTGTGGAAGTTAAGCCAGGGACGGACCCGGTTTGGGTTCGGCAATATCCTATGCCCCTGGAGGCAAGAGAAGGAATTACGCCCCATATCCGCCGACTCCTAGACCAGGGAGTCCTACGGGCTTGCCACTCATCCTGGAATACTCCACTGTTACCTGTTCGTAAACCCAACAGTACGGACTACAGGCCAATACAGGATTTAAGAGAAGTTAATAAAAGGGTCATGGACATACATCCCACTGTGCCCAATCCATACACCCTTCTGAGTGCTTTACATCCCGAAAAACAGTGGTATACCGTTCTTGATCTAAAAGATGCTTTCTTCAGCCTTCCTCTGGCTCCCAAAAGTCAAGGACTCTTTGCATTTCAATGGACGGATCCTGAGAGGGGCATCAACGGTCAGCTAACATGGACCAGGCTGCCACAAGGGTTCAAGAACTCGCCAACCCTGTTCGATGAAGCCTTTCATGAAGATCTGGGTGAGTACCGGCGGCAACACCCTGAAATAACTCTTTTGCAATATGTTGATGATCTCTTAATAGCAGCCAGATCCCCGGAAACTTGTGTTCAAGGGACTGAGGACCTCTTGAAGACTCTGGGGGAGCTAGGCTACCGAGCCTCAGCAACAAAGGCTCAGATCTGCAAGTCGGAGGTAACTTATCTGGGGTACCTATTAAAAGGGGGGCAACGCTGGCTAACCAAAGCCCGAAAGGAAACAGTCCTACGCATCCCTAGACCCCAGTCGACACGGCAAGTGAGAGAATTCCTGGGGTCGACAGGGTTCTGTAGGTTATGGATACCCGGATTTGCTGAGTTAGCCAAGCCCCTATACCAGGCAACAAAGGAACGGCAGCCCTTCAATTGGATGGAAGAGGCTGAGCTGGCCTTTCAACAAATCAAAACTGCCTTGTTATCAGCCCCCGCGCTGGGGCTCCCTGATGTCTCCAAGCCCTTCCACTTATATGTAGATGAAAGTAAGGGTGTTGCAAAAGCCGTGTTAACACAGTACCTAGGCCCTTGGCAGAGGCCAGTTGCCTATTTGTCAAAAAAATTAGATTCAGTGGCTGCTGGCTGGCCACCCTGCCTGCGGATAATCGCGGCGACCGCCCTAATGGTCCGAGACGCTGATAAACTTATCATGGGGCAAGAGTTGCGCGTTATAACCCCGCATGCCATTGAAGGCGTCCTCCGGCAGCCGCTGGACCGATGGATGAGTAACGCCCGGCTCACCCACTATCAAGGACTGCTGTTAAACCCCCTCAGAATAACTTTTCTGCCCCCAACCTCTTTAAACCCTGCTTCACTGCTGCCAAATCCAGACTTGGACGCCCCGTTCCATGAGTGCACTGAGATACTGGCTCAGGTGCATGGGGTGCAGGAGGACCTGCAAGATCGTCCGCTCCCCGACACAGAACTCACCTGGTTCACTGATGGCAGCAGCTACGTCCACCAAGGCCAGCGGTATGCAGGAGCGGCTGTAACGTCAGAGACTGAGATACTTTTTCAGGATGGACAGAAGCGTTCCCAACTAAAAAAGAAACTGCTCAGGTTGTAGCAAAGAAAATTTTGGAAGAAATCCTCCCCAGGTATGGCTTTCCTGTCCAAATAAGGTCAGACAATAGACCAGCCTTCGTTGCTAAGGTAAGTCAGGATTTGGCTTCCATTCTTGGGGCAAATTGGAAATTACATTGTGCTTATAGGCCCCAAAGCTCAGGACAGGTAGAAAGGATGAATCGGACTCTGAAGGAGACCTTAACTAAATTGACCATGGAGACTGGCGCTAATTGGGTAGTACTTCTCCCCTACGCTCTGTTCCGGGCCCGAAATACCCCTTACAGACTGGGCCTCACACCATATGAAATCATGTATGGCAGACCCCCACCCCTGGTCCCCAGTCTAAAAGATGACTTACTCAAACCTGAAACTGAAAATGTCTCTGAGCTCCTGTTCTCCTCACAAGCCTTACAGAAAATTCACCAGGAAATTTGGCCCAGACTACGAGAACTGTACAAGGCAGGACCTCCGCCGACGCCTCATCCGTTCCAGCCGGGAGACTGGGTCCTAGTCAAGCGCCACCGGCAAGAAACTCTTCAACCCAGGTAGAAAGGACCACTGCAAGTACTCCTGACTACTCCCACCGCTCTCAAAGTAGAAGGCATCGCTTCATAAATCCACTACACACACGTCAAACCAGTGGACCCAACATCCGACCTTCTCAAGCCGTCTGGAGCACCGGTTACATGGACTGTAGACAAAGCTAAGAACAATCCCTTAAAGCTAACCCTGCGCCGTCACCCACATAGCCGTAACCATGTCTAGCTTGCCTATGCTTTTATGCCTTATACATCTGACTCTCCTAACTGCTGCGCCGTCTAATCCCTATGTCTGGAGGTTCTGGCTCTATGAGAACAAAACTCACCCCAGGGAAACCCTCCAAGCGGGTAAACTGCTAGCTAGTGCAGACTGCCCCCCCTCCGGGTGCAATACTCCAATTTACCTCAATTTCACTAATTTCCAAATTGCCCAACCAGGGATACCCATGATTTGTTTTGAATATGATCAGACTGAATATAATTGTAAGAATTATTGGTGGCACCAGAATGCAGGTTGCCCATACCACTATTGTAAAATGCACTCAGCCAGGGTATAGGATGAATACCCGAGAAAGTCTAACCTCCTCAGGACTCGCTACCCGACAAGGACTCCCAACATATTCACTTAGATAATAACAGATCCAAGGCACTCCCGGTGGACATCGCCCCAACATGGGGCAGTCTACTACGATGCCAGTAGTAGCTGGCCTAGTAGCCACCTGTACTTATGGCGGAGTCTAGTCCAGATTCGACCCTTAATCCATACACAAATCCACAGACAGGAAACCAAGCTATCACAAGACTTGCAGCCCTTCTCCTGGCTAACCCTATTACAAGAAAGGCTAGCATTCGCCAACCTCACCGGTTTAGGCGACCTGTCCTCTTGCTTTATGTGTGCAACCTTAAGAAGACCACCATTAACCGCTGTTCCCCTTTCCTCCCCACCCACAAACTATATGCCAGATTCTAATTCATCAACAGTTGCAATACCTGATGTAGCCCTGTACCGTGACCCATACCAAGAGAAATACCCCTACTGTTATTCAGCATTTAGTAGCAGCCTCTGCAACCAGACGGCTACATACCCTAATAGCCCCATACGTGCTCCCCCTGGTGTGTTCTTCTGGTGTAATATGACTCTGTTAAAAACTCTGTCCAAAAGCATCTCTGACGGACAGTTGTGCATCCCTGTTACCCTAGTTCCCCGACTGACCCTGCTGACCCCGGCAGAGTTCATAGGCTGGGCAGGGACTGCCCCAACTGAAACTGCGTGACATAGACGAGCAGTTTTTCTACCACTAATTGCCGGAATATCCTTAACCACCTCTGTCGTCGCAGCGGGGTTAGCAGGAGGGACCCTACAACACTCCATGATAGAAAACGACAAGCTGTTACAACAGTTCTCTGTTGCTATGGAAGACTCCGTCTATTCCCTAGCCTCCCTTCAGCGGCAGCTCACCTCCCTAGCACAGGTCACCCTTCAAAACCGCAGAGCCTTAGACTTACTCACGGCTGAGAAAGGAGGTACCTGTATGTTCCTCAAAGAAGAATGCTGTTTCTATATAAATGAGTCAAGGTTAGTTAAGGAAAGAGTCCAATGCCTACACGAACTAAGCTTAGAAATAAAAAAGCAACAATTCACTACAGCCACTAACAATTGGTGGAGCTCTTCAATGTTTTCCCTTCTGGCATCCCTTTTAGGCCCCCTAATGTCTTTACTACTTCTATTCACTATAAGCCCCTGTGTAGTAAATAAAATTTTACAATTTGTCAGAGAAAGGTTTGATACCATCCAACTAATAGTCCTCCGTAGCCATCACCAGCCTCTCCTGCACCCAGAAAGTGAGGCTATATTATAAGACTCTAGAAATCCAAGATTAGACATCCAGTTACTTATGAGAAGGGGGAAATGAAAGGACACAAAGATAGATGTGTACCCGCCCCCCACCCGCTACACCCTTGTTCTGCTCTCTAATCTTTGCACATACCAGAGATTTCGTAAGTTCTGTGAGTACCTGGTTTTCTGCACGTACCAGAGATTTTGTTTTGCACATACCAGAGATTTTGTAAGTTCTGAGGCAAGGTCACAAGACGTGTTTAAGTAAGATAAACTCTTGCTGCCATAAACCTGCTCTCCCGCCTCAAAGTTTGAACCAAAATATCAGAAATGGCGGGAACCAATCATAGTTAGCCAAATCGCCTTGTTCAAACACTAGCCAATCATATATCTGATTTGTATAATAACTCTATGCCCACTTTTCTTAGACTATATAACACTGCTCGGAGCTCAGTAAGGAAGCTCTCCTGCCCGTCTCGTTTCACGAGCGAAGGAGAATTCCAGGTTCGAACCTGTAATAAAGATCCTTGCTGCTTAGCTTTGACTCTGGACTCTGGTGGTCTTCTTCGGGGAATAAACGGTCTAGGCATAACAAAATTACTCCAAGAATTTAAACAAATTATAAATCAGCATGGATCAGGTTCTCCTTTTGTAATGAGACTATTAAGAATGTTACTGTTTCCAGTCGGATGATTCCTACTGACTGGGATGCTCTTACTCGAGCTTGTGTAAGTTCTGTTCAGTTCTGCTCAGTTCTTACAATGTAAAACTTGGTGGGCAGATGAAGCTTCCATTCAGGCTGCTCACAATGCCCAGGCCTATCCTCAAATTAATATAACTGCAGACTGACTTTTGGGGGTTGGCAGCTGGGCTGGTTTAGATGCACAACTGGTCATGCAGGATGATGCCACAGAACAGCTTAGAGGAGTGTGCATTAGAGCTTAGGAAAACATCACTTCAGGCCGGGCGCGGTGGCTCACGCCTGTAATCCCAGCACTTTGGGAGGCCGAGATGGGCGGATCACGAGGTCAGGAGATCGAGACCATCCTGGCTAACACGGTGAAACCCCGTCTCTACTAAAAAAATACAAAAAACTAGCCAGGCATGGTGGCGGGCGCCTGTAGTCCCAGCTACTCGGGAGGCTGAGGCAGGAGAATGGCATGAACCCGGGAGGTGGAGCTTGCAGTGAGCTGAGATCCGGCCACTGCACTCCAGCCTGGGCGACAGAGCGAGACTCCGTCTCAAAAAAAATAAATAAATAAAAAATAAAATAAAAAAAAGAAAACATCACTTCAGGTGGGGAACAATACCCTTCCTTTAGTGCTATAAAACAGGGATCAAGAGAACCATACGTCGATTTTATAGCTCGGTTACAGGAGTCTCTTAAAAAGATGATTGCAGATTTGGCTGCTCAGGATATAGTGCTGCAGTTACCAGCTTTCGACAATGCTAATCCCGATTGCCAGGCCGCTCTGTGACCTATCAGAGGGAAAGCACATTTAGTTGATTATACCAAGGCCTGTGATGGTATCAGAGGTAATCTGCATAAGGCTACTCTGCTAGCCTAGGCAATGGCAGGACTGAGAGTGGATACTCCATTTCCTGCGGCTTGTTTTAACTGTGGGAAGCATGGTCATACTAAAAAAGAATGTAGAAAAAATCAGCGAGTCAGGCCGCCAGAGATGGGAAAAAAGAAAACTGTTGAGCCTGAAATATGTACAAAATGTAAAAAAGGAAAACATTGGGCTAGTCAATGTCACTCTAAGTTTGATAAAGATGGGAACCTGATTTCGGGAAACGCCATGAGGGGCCCATCCCGGGCCCCATTCTAAACCGGGGCATTTCCAGCTCGGGCCATTCCCTCATCCCTGTACAATGTCTGTCGCCCGCCACAGCCTGAAGTGCCACAGTAGATTTATGCTGCACAAACACTGTGAGCCTTCTGCCTGGGGAACCCCCGCAAAAGGTCCCAACAGGAGTCTGAACTCTTGCCAGCGGGGACAATAGGATTGCTTTTAGGAAGGCCTAGTTTAAGTTTAAAAGTAGTGTGTAAATACATACAGGAGTCATTGATTCAGATTACAATGGGGAAATTCAGACTGTTATATCTACTTCTGTTCCCTGGAAAGCAGAGCCAGGAAGCACAGCTTCTGATTGTGCCATATGTGGGAATGGGGAAAAGTGAAATTAAACCAACAGGAGGATTTGGAAGCACAAATAAACAAGGCAAAGCAGCTTATTGCGTGAATCAAATTACTGATAAACGTCCTACCTGTGAAATAACTATTCAGGGAAAGAAATTTAAAGGTTTGGAAGATACAGGAGCGTACATTTCAATCATTTCTCTACAGCACTGGCCGTCTGCGTGGCCAATTCAACCCGCTCAATTTAACATAGTTGGAGTTGGTAAAACCCCTGAAGTATATCAGAGTAGTTATATTTTTCATTGTGAAGGGCCCAGTGGACAACCTGGGACTATTCAACCAATTATAACTTCTGTACCTATACATTTATGGGGAAGATATTTATTACAACAATGGGGAGCACAAGTTCTAATTCCAGAACAATTATATAGCCCTCAAAGTCAACATACAATGCATGAAATGGGGTATGTTCCTGGTATGGGACTAGAAAAAAATTTGCAAGGTTGGAAAGAACCACTTCAAGTGGAAAACAAAGTTCCCGCCAAAGATTAGGAAATAATTTTTGGTGGCAGTCATTGTTAAGCCTCCAGAACCTATACCTTTAAAATGGTTAACAGATAAGCCAACTTGGATAGAACAATGGCCGCTAAGTAAAGAGAAACTGGAGGCTTTAGAGAAATTAATTACTGAATAATTAGAAAATGAGCACATAGCTCCAACATTTTCCCCTTGGAATTCTCCAGTTTTTGTAATTAAGAAAAAATCAGGTAAATGGAGAATGTTAACTGACTTAAGAGCTATCAATTCAGTTATACAACCTATGGGAGGTTTACAACCAGGATTGCCTTCTCCTGCTATAGTTCCAAAAAATGGGCCTTTAATAGTCATAGATTTAAAAGACTGTTTCTTTACTCTCCCTTTAGCTGAGCAAGACTGTGAATGGTTTGCATATACAGTTCCTGCAGTAAACAACCTGCAGCCTGCTAAGCGTTTTCATTGTTTTACAGATGGGTCTAGTAATGGTAAAGCTTCTTATTCTGGATCAAAAAGTAAAGTTTTCCAGACGCCCTATACTTCAGCTCAAAAAGCGGAGCTTGCGGCTGTAATTAAGGTATTGACTGCTTTTGATATGCCTATTAATGTGATTTCTGATTCTTCATACGTGGTTCATTCCACACAGTTAATTTAAAATGCTCAGTTATGATTTCATACAGATGAACAACTGATGACTTTATTTACCCAATTGCAAACAGCAGTTAGGAGTAGAAGGCACCCTTTTTACATCACTCACATTAGGGCTCATACACCTCTTCCAGGACCTTTGACTGCAGGGAATCAAATGGCTGATTGCCTAGTTGCTACTGCAATATCTAATGCTAGACACTTTCACAATTTAACCCATGTTAATGCCTCTGGTCTCAAACACAGATGCTGCATTACCCGGAAAGAAGCTAAAGCTATTAAATAATAACTTGGGGTAGAGGTTATGCTTGTGTTTGTCCAGGCAAAAATCAACAGCTGATTTGGATACCATCAAGACACCTGAAACCTTATCATGAGCCAGATGCCGAAGAAGAGACTCCAGGAGGATCCCGAGGACACCCCCGGTTGCAGCCATGTCAAGACTGACACTAAGGAGGACCCCAACTGTCATGAACAACACCCGTCGAACACAGTCACCCACCTGGGGACAGATCAAGAAGCTGTCACAGATGGTGGAAGAAAACCTGAGGAAAGCGGGACAACCAGTCACAATGAGTAATTGAACGGTAGCTGTGATAGCGATTATCACCACTGCCGTGAGTATTCCTTCAACAAGGGCTGACACAGAGAACAATGGTACTTATTGGGCATATTTATCAATCTTGGCTGGCAATAATGCCTGGATGTAATCACTCTATGACACAGTTACATATGCTTCCTGATCTCAGTATTTACCATAATAAATCTGCTCCTATAATTGAGGCATACAGGGTTTCTCTATGTTGAGGCTGGTCTCGAACTCCTGACCTCAGGTGATCCACCCGCCTCAGCCTCCCAAAGTGCTGGGATTACAGGCATGAGCCACCACGCCCGGCCTGATAGGTAGTTTTTAAATCCTCACCATCTTCCCAACCTCCACCCTCAAGTAGTCCTCGGTGTTACTTTCCCTCCTTGATGTCTATGTGTACTCGATATTTAGCTTCCACTTATAAGTGAGAACATGCGATATTTGGTTTTCTGTTCCTGTGTTAATTCGCTGAGGATAATGGCCTCCAGTTCCATCTGTACTGCTACAAAGGCCATGATTTTGTTCTTTTTTACGGCTGCATAGTGTTCCATGGTATATATGTATGACATTTTATTTTATTTTTACTCAGGGTCTCACTCTGTCACCCAGACTGGAGTGCATTGATGAGATCACGGCTCACTGCAGCCTCAATCTCCCAGTTTCAAGTGATCCTCCCACCTCAGCCTCCCTACTAACTAGGACCACAGGTGTGCACCATCATGCCTACCTAATTTTAATTTTTTTTGTGAAGACAGGGTCCTACTATATTGCCAGGCTGGTCTCAAACTCCTGGCCTCAAATGATCCTCCTGCTTTAGCCTCTCAAAGTGTTGGGATTATAGGCATGAGCCACCATGCCCAGATGACATTTTCTTTATCCAGCCCATCACTGATGGGCATCTAGGTAGATTTCATGTCTTTGCTATTGTGAATAGTGCTGCAATGAACATACATGTACATGCATCTCTATGGTTGAATGATTTATATTTTTTGGGTGTATACTCAGTAATAGGATTGTTGGATCAAATGGTAGTTTTGATCCAGAACTGTTTTAAGTTCTTTGAGAAATCTCCAAACTGCTTTCCACAGTGGCTGAACTAGTTTACATTTCTACCAGCTCTGTATAAGCGTCCTCTTCCCTCTGCAGCCTCTTACCAGCATGTTCTTTTTTGACTTTTTGTTTTTTTAACTTTTATTTTAGGATCATGGCTACATGTCAGGTACAGATTTGTTATCCTTTTTTTTTTTTTTTTTTTTTTGAGATCGGGTCTCATCACTCTGTCACCCAGGCTGGACTGCAGTGGTGCAATCACAGCTTGCTTCAGCCTTGACCTCCTGGACTCAGGTGATCCTTCCACCTCAGCCTCCTGAGTTACAGGGCATACAGGTGCATGCCACCATGCTCAGCTAATTTTCGTATTTTTTGTCGGGACAAGGTTTCACCATGTTGCCCAGGCTGGTCTTGATGTCCTGGGCTCAAGCAATTCACATGCCTCGGCCTCCCAAAGTTCTGGGATTTCCTACCCGAAGGCGGGAAAGTCCTTGTTTGGCTGGGTCTGGGCCTTTTATGGACTCAGAATGTGGAGTGCAAGCTGATTGGCATGAGCCACTGTGCCTGGTCCTGACTTTTTAATAATAGTCATTGTGACTGTTGTTGATGCAGAGCAGATGAGCCCCAAAATTGGGGCTTAGCCCAGGAGGGTGTGTGGCTTAGCCCAGGAACGAATTCAAGGGTGAGCGGCTGGTGTTGGCAACGTTTACTGAAGTGGCAGTGGACAGCAGCGGCAGAGGTTCTGCTCCTTGTGGAGCAGGGCTACCCCACAGGCAGTGTGCCCAGAGGAACAGCTCCAGGGCAGTTTTGCAGTCATATTTATAACCACATTTTAAATCTAATTTTATTTTATTAAATTTTTAATTTTTGTAATTTTATAAAATAGAGACAGGGTCTAGCTCTGTTGACCAGGCTGGTCTTGAATTCCTGGCCTCAAGTGATCCTCCCACCTGGGCCTCCAGAAGTGCAGAGATTACAGGTGTGAGCCCCTATGCCCAGCCTTTACCCACATTTAATTATATGGAAATTAAGGGGCAGATTATGCAGAAATTTTTAGAAAAAGGGTGGTAACTTCCCGGTCACAGGGTCATTGCCGTGCAAATGAGGGGTAACTTCTGGGTATTGCCATGGCAATGGTAAACTGACATGGCACACTGGTGGGCCTGTTTAGGGAAAGCTGCTTTCTCCCAGTCCCTGTTTTTGTTAGTTCTCAATTTGTTCTGGTGTCTGAGCCTCACCTTTGGAGTCAAGTCCCGCCTCCTACCTCCACATAGAATCTCATTGTGTTTTCAGATATCCTTAATATGTTTACGTATTTTATCTTCTGTTTAGGCAGCCAATCCTTATTGCCTCCATTCCTTATACTTCCCACATGGATACCCCCAACTTGATCTCTGCCACCACAATCCAGACCAGCCCTCTGCATGAATGCTACGTTTCGACATTGATTGTCTGACACGAACTGGGTGTCCTACGATTTAGTTCTCCCACTACCCGGAGTTAATGCAGACTCCACAAATTGAGGGCTCTGTTCCACAAAACTGCTCCTGACTTCTGATGCCAGTGCAAGTCTTTGATACCCCAAAGCTACCTGTGCTTCTGACCACAGGTTTGGAAATTCACTAGAATGACTTAGAGCATTCATTAAAAACACTACTTTTTTTTTTTTTTTTAAATGACGTGGGGTCATTATTTTGCCCAGGCTGCTCTCAAACTCTTGGGCTCAAACAATCCTCCCACCTCAGCCTAGTAGCTGAGATTACAATTGTGCACCACTGCACCAGGCTACAAAAGTATTGTACTGGCCAGGCGCAGTGGCTCACGTCTGTAATCCCAGCACCTTGGGAGGCCGTGGGGGGCGGATCATGAGGTCAGGAGATCGAGACCATCCTGGCTAACATGGTGAAATTCTGTCTCTACTAAAAATACGAAAAAATGTGCCCATAGTCCCAGCTACTCAGGAGGGTGAGGCAGGAGAATCACTTGAACTCAGGAGGCGGAGGTTGCAGTGAGCTGAGATCAGGCCATTGCACTCCAGTCTGGGCGACACAGTGAGATGCCATCTCAAAAAAAAGAAAAAAAAAGTATTGTACTTAAAGTTTTATTATAAAGGATTCAGCTCAAGAAGAGCCAAGTGAAAGAGATGCATAAGGCAAGGCGTGACAGGGAGGAGCACAGAAGCTTCTGTCCTTGTGGAGTCACAGTGTGTCAGTACTAGCATGGGATTGGGGACCTCCAGCATGTGATGCCCACCCAGGCCTCACTCGGCCACCCTACCTGCTGCTGGACATGGCCCACCCACTCAGCCCACCCAGGCTGACTCTGGCTTGCACTCCAATTCCAGAGTTCTTGTCCTGTGCCTAAGAAGAATAAGGATGCTCTGACAATCAAAGAGTGAGCAAAGCAGGGAGTTTTATTAAGTGATGAAACAGTTTTCAGCAGAGAGGGAATGTGGGGGTGGTCCCCCTACCTGAAGGCAGGAAAGTCCCCCGTGTGGCTGGGTCCAGGGACTTTTCTGGACTCAGAATGAGGAGTGTGTGCTGATTGGTTTGTGAGTATGCAAAAAAGGTTAAAGTGAAGACACTACTTAAAGGTGGCCATGACAGTGTAGAAAACCAATTAGGAAAAGGTAGATATATGTAAAATAGGTGAAGGGTGAGGATCAATCAGAAGAAAGCATGTCAAATGAGAAGACAAGTTCTTAATCTGGTCCGAGGATTTAACTTGTAGCTTGGCTTTCAGGCTTGAAACTATCTTTGGCTTGGAGGTGGGGTTTCACTGGGGACCCGCCCCTATCTGCCTAGCCATTTGACTGCCTTTTGTCACATCAGTACCTCATATATTCACCAACCAGGAAGTTCTCCCCGATCCTTTTTTTTTTTTTTTTGAGACGGAGTTTCACTCTTGTTGCCCAGGCTAGAGTGCAATGGCGTGATCTCCTCACCTCAACCTCTGCCACCCGGGTTCAAGCGATTCTCCTGCCTCAGCCTCCTGAGTAGCTGGGATTACAGGCATGCACATCATGCCCGGCTGATTTTGTATTTTTAGCAGAGACGGGGTTTCTCCATGTTGGTCAGGCTGGTCTCAAACTCCCGACCTCAGGTGATCCACTCGCCTCAACCTCCCAAAGTGCTGGGATTACAGGCATGAGGCACAGTGCCCAGACTTGATCCTCTTTAAGAGTTTTTCGGCCGGGCGCGGTGGCTCAAGCCTGTAATCCCAGCACTTTGGGAGGCTGAGACGGGCGGATCACGAGGTCAGGAGATCGAGACCATCCTGGTTAACACGGTGAAACCCCATCTCTACTAAAAAATACAAAAAACTAGCCGGCCGAGGTGGCGGACGCCTGTAGTCCCAGCTACTCGGGAGGCGGAGGCAGGAGAATGGCGTAAACCCGGGAGGCGGAGCTTGCAGTGAGCTGAGATCCGGCCACTGCACTCCAGCCTGGGTGACAGCGCGAGACTCCGTCTCAAAAAAAAAAAAAAAAAAAAAAGAGTTTTTCTAGAGGTTTCATTATGTGGCCACCTTTGATTTAATCTAAGGTCATGACTGACCTCAATGTCCAGCCCCTACCTCCCCAGGAGGCCGGGGTGGGACTGAAATTTTCAATGTTTAGAAGGTTGGTTTTTCCTAAAATAAGCCCCCATTGTAAAACAATTAGGGGCCCTACCGTGAACCACCTGTTTGGCATAAACTCAGGTATAGTCACTGAGAGAAACGGGCTCATTGTGAATAACAAGACAGTTGGATCACTCAGGAAATTTTAAGGCTTTTAAAAGCTCTGTGTCAGGAACTAGGGACAAAGATCAGATTTATTTTTTTATTTTTTTTAGATTATATTACAGATGTCCTCTTCTCCTGACTCAGGCTTTGATAACCCATGCTGTCCAGCCCTCCTTCATAAGATAGACATCAACCTCACCTTACCTCAGCTTCAGAAACCCACTCTAGCCCACAGAATGCCTACTTCATTGTTTCATGCCTAATGGATTTAGGACTGTTCTGGAAAAGAAGATAATTTGTTTGACATTCAAAATATCTATCAAATTCATCACATTAATACAATGAGACTATAAAATTTATTTTATCATTTAAATCTGGAAGCCACCATCCCAGCTAGTTTTTTTGTATTTTTGTAGAGATGGAGTTCTGCCATGTTTCCCAGGCTGGTCTTGAACTCCTGAGCTCAAGCAATCTGCCCACCTTGGCCTCCCAAATTGATGGGATTACAGGCATGAGCCACCATGCCTGGCCTAATTTTTAAATTTTTTGTAGAGACAGGGTCTCACTGTATTGGCCAAGCTGGTCTTGAATTCCTGGGCTGAAACAGTCCTCCCATCTAGGCCTCCCAAATTGCTAGGATTGCAGGCACAAGCCACTGCGCACAGCCTTGATAAATTTATGATAAACTTTAGCATATACTTTTTTTTTAATTTCTTTTTTTTTTTTTTTTTTGTAGAGACAGGGTCTTACTATGTTGCCCAGACTGGTCTTGAACTCCTGGGCTCAAGCAATCTGCCCACCTCGGCCTCCCAAAGTGTTGGTATTATAGGCATGAGCCACTGCACCTGCCCACACTTATAATTTTAAAATATCCTCTCAGAAAGCTTAGAGACTTTTTTCATGTGACAAGAGATGTCTACAAAAATCTACAGCAAAACATTCTAAGTGGCAAAATGTTGAAAATTTTCACTCTGAAATTGGAAAAAAGACAAAATGACAATTATCATATCTATTTAATATTGTACTGCAAAATCCTATACAGAGCAAGATGGCAAGCTAGAACAGGAGTAGGAGATATAAAATTTCATTATTTGCAGATGATACAATTGGATATGTAAACAATTCAAGCAATTTGAATTAATAAGATAATTAAACAAGGTTGTTGTATAAAAGGTATTATTTCTCATCTCAGAGAAAATGCTAAACATTTCACCACTTAAAAAGGTTTGCAGAAAAAAAAAAATCTTGGCAGCTTGGCTGACAATAAAAAAAAAAAGAATGTTCTCAATCTGTCACCCAGGTTGGAGTGTAGTGGGCACAATCATGGCTCACTACAGCCTCAACCTCACGGGTTCAAGCAGTTTTCTCATCTCAGCCCCCTAAGTAGCTGGAACTACAGCTGTGCCCCACCATGCCTGGCTATTTTTTTTTTTTTTTTTTTTTTAATATAGGGATGGGGTCTCCTTTTGCTGTCCAGGCTGGTCTTGAACTCCTGGGCTCAAGCAATCTTCTCACCTCAGTCTCCCAAAGCGCTGAGAGTATCGGCATGAGCTACCACAGCCCAGCCCAGACTTCTTTTAATAGATGAAGAAAGTTCTCTTCATATACTAAATTATTTTGTCTTGACATATATATACATAAACTGATAATTGAAAAAAAATTTAAAAGACAAACCTTAGGGAAGTTTTCAACTTTCCCTCTACTGGCTAAAGTTTCAATAATTTGAGTCTGGTCAGGCGCAGTGGCTCATGCTTGTAATCCCAGCACTCCTCCTAGGGAGGCCTAGGCAGGCAGATTACCTGAGGTCAGGAGTTCAAGAGCAGCCCGGCCAACATGCTGAAACCCCATCTCTACTAAAAATACAAAAATTAGCTAGGTGTGGTGGCGCACACCTGTAATTCCAGCTACTTGGGAGGCTGAGGCACAAGAATCTCTTGAATCTGGGAGACGAAGGCTGCAGTGAGCAAGATTGCTCCACTGCACTCCAGTCTGGGAACAGAATGAGACTCTGTCTCAAAATAATAATAGTAATTTGAGTTTGTGAAATACACTGACAGTAGACAAATTAGCAGGAGAAAAGGTATACAAGTTTTTAAAAGCCAGTCAAATTTAACAGTGACGAGTCTGTATGCCAGCTTTAGTGGCACTAATGTTAATAAGTTCTGATGATCCACTGCCATTGGACAAGTGGCATGCAAATTTATTTATTTATTTATTTATTTATTTATTTATTTATTTATTTTTATTGAGATGGAATCTCGCTCTATCACCCAGGCTGGAGCACAGTGGCGCCATCTCGGCTCACTGCAACCTTCGCCTCCCGGGTTCAAGTGATTCTCCTGACTCAGCCTTCCGAGTAACTGGGACTATAGGTGCATGCCACCATGCCCGGCTAATTTTTTGTATTTTTAGTAGAGACAGGGTTTCACTGTGTTAGCCAGGATGGTCTCGATCTCCTGACCTCATAATCTACCCACCTCAGTCTCCCAAAGTGCTGGGATTATAGGCATGAGCCACCACGCTCGGCCGTGGCATGCAAATTTATTACATGCATGTGTACAGGAGTCCCACAAATCATGAGACATAAAGAAGGACCAGATGACTTGTTGTTCTAGTGTCATGACCTACAGCAAGAAATAGGGGCTTGGGGGCCAGGTGTGGGGGCTCATGCCCATAATCCCAACACTTGAGGACGCCGAGGTAGGTGGATTACTTGAGGTCAGAGACCAGCCTGGAGAACATGGTGAAACCCTGTCTCTACAAAAATACAAAAAAAATTAACTGGGGCTGGTGGTGCGCACCTGTAATCCCAGTTACTAGGGAGGCTGAGGCAGGAGACTTGCTTGAACCCAGGAGGTGGAGGTTGCAGTGAGCCGAGATTGTGCCACTGCACTCCAGCCTGGGCAACTGTGACACTCTGTCTCAAAAGAAAAAAAAAAAGAGAGAAAAAATAGAAATAGGGGCTTGGGATTTCTGGGGAGAAGTACTGACAGGTTATGGGATGTTGACGGGAGGAACAGCACGGTGAATAAAGCTGTTTTATTATACAGGTAATGTCTCTTAGGTAGCAGTCCTCAGAATAGGTGGTGTTGACCGTTAGTCTTTCTGTGAGTTAATTTTCCCTATGCATGAGATTATTTGGGGGGTGGGGGTGGTGCGCATGACAGTTGCATTTCTTCTGGAGGAAATTCCCATAGTCAGATAAGGAAACTTCAGAGAAAGCCCCTCTCTGTGCTTAGGGAGGTAAAGAGGAGGAAGGACAGGGGAGCTGGAGAAGGTCAAAGAGACCTTGGTTCTCCCTTAGTTCAAAGCACTCAGCACGCCCAAAGCACTGTATTTTGGGGCATATTATTATTATTTTTTGAGACAGAGTCTCACTTTGTCATCCAGGCTGGAGTGCAGTGGCATGATCTTGGCTCACTGCAACCTCTACCTCCCGGTTCAAATGATTCTCCTGCCTCAGCCTCCTAAATGGTTGGAACTACAAGCACGTGCCACCACACGCAGCTATTTTTTTAATTTTTAGTAGAGACAGGGTTTCGCCATGTTGGCCAGGCTGGTCTTGAACTCCTGACCTCAGGTGATCCACCCGCCTCAGCCTCCCAAAGTGCTGGGATTACAGGCGTGAACCACTGCGCCTGGCCTTATTTTCTGAGCCACAACAATACAACTCACAATTACCTAAAAATGTAACTAAAAATAAATCAAAAAATGTACACATGCAGACTATAAAACACTATAAGACAAATTAAAAATAACCTAAATAAGTGGAAAAATATACAATAGTCACATAAAACATAAAACACTGTACACAAAAATTCAGTATTATAAAGATATTGAGGACAAAACTCTAATTTTTTATATTGCCCACGTTCCTGTCTGAGGGGTCTGGGGAGTCACGCCCTACAAAGCAAATTCTCATTAGATGGGTTTTATTTAACCCTGTATATCGTGATTTACTTTCCAACCTGACTCTGGCATAACATTACGAGACAAGGAAGAAAATCAAAATATACTCCAAAACATGTTTCTCTGCCATATTTTGAAATGGCCCTACAAAACTCTTCTTTGTGGGGGAAAATTTGCATCTATAAAGAATCTCTATTAATATAGCTAGATCTTTTTCTTCCAGACCCTCCCAATCCTAAAGAGATTAAATAAGATCTAAATAGGAAACATTTGTCATCTATTGTCTCTAAGGGCAGCCACTGTAAGACTTTAAAAGAACTTTGATCTCCACAATTTTTATCTTAATTGAACATTCCCTTTCTATGAATCCCAGGTCTTTACACAAACTCAACCAATTGTCAGCCAGAAAGTTTAAATTCATGTATAGCTTGGAAGCCTCTGCTTTGAGTTGTCCTGTCTTTCTGGACCAAACCAATGTATTTCTTAAATGTATTTGATTGATGTCTCATGCCTCCCCAAAAATGTACAAAACCAAGCTGCACCCCGACCACCTTGGACACATGGTCTCAGGATCTCCTAGGACTGTGTCACGGGCCATGGGCACTCATATTTGGCTCAGAATAAATCTTTTCAAATATTTTACAGAATTTGACTCTTTTCATCGACAATATCAATTCTCCCCAAATTGATTTATAGTGTCAATGCAATTCCAGTCAAAACCAAGCAGGTTTTTGCTATGAAAATTGACAAAGTAGGCCAGGTGCAAGGGCTCATGCCTGTAATCCCAGCACTTTGGAAGGCCGAGGTGGGCGGATCACCTGAGGTCAGGAGTTTGAGACCAGACTAGACAACATGTTGAAATCCCGTCGCTACTAAAAATACAAAAATTAGGTGGGTATGGTGGTGGGTGCTTGTAAACTCAGCTACTCAGGAGGCTGAGGCAGGAGAATCACTTGAACCCGGGAGGCAGAGATTGCAGTGAGCCGGGATCCCACCATTGCACTCCAGCCTGGGCGACAAGAGTGAAACTCCGTCTCAAAAAAAAAAAAAAAAAAAAGAGAAATTGACAATGTGATTCTAAAATTCACATGGAAAGAATACCCAAGACAAACTGCAATAAGAACAATGTGGGAGGACTTACTCTACCAGATGTCAAAATTATCATAAACCTGCATTAATTAAGACAATGTGTTATTGGTGCAAGGATACAAAAATAGAGCAAAGAAGCAGAATAGAGAGTCTGGAATGAAACCCACATATACACGTACCCTAGATTCATGACAAAGATGACATTGCTGAACAGTGGTGAAATGTCAGTACATTTAAAAATTATATATGCACAATTGGGAATCTGTACTTAAAGAAGCTTGGCCTCTAGCTCTATTTAAGACGGATTATAGATCTAAATATAAAAAGTAAGGCCAGATGCGGTGGCTCACACCTGTAATACCACACTTTCGGAGGCTGAGGTGGGAGGATAGCTTGAAATCAGGAGCTCAAGACCAGCCTAGACAACAAAAAGAGATTCCCATCTCTATGGCAAAAAGAAATAAAAATAAAAATAAAAATAAGCCAGCATTGGTGGTACCTGTAGTCCCCAGCAACTCAGAAGGCTGAGGTGAGAGGATCCCTTGAATCCAGAAGTTCAAGGCTGTAGTGAGCTATGACTGAGCCACTGCACTCCATCCTGGGTGACAGAGCAAGAGTCTGTCTCAAAAAACAAAAAGGTAAAATCATAAAATGTATATTTATTTTTACTTTTAATTTTTTTGAGACAGTCTCGCTCTGTCACCCAGGCTGGAGTACAGTGGTATGACCTCAGCTCACTGCAACCTCCACCTCCCGGGTTCAAGCAATTCTCCTGCCTCAGCCTCCTGAGTAGCTGGGATTACAGGCATGCGCCACCACGTATGGCTAATTTTTGCATTTTTAGTAGAGATGGGGTTTCACGATGTTGGCCAGGCTGGTCTTAAACGCCTGATCTCAAGTGATCTGCCTGCCTTGGCCTCCCAAAGTGCTGGGATTACAGGCATGAGCTACTGTGCCTGGCATAAATTTTTTTTTTGTTTTTTGTTTTTGAGGTGGAGTCTCACTCTATTGCCCACGCTGGAATGCAGTGGTATGATCTCAACTCACCACAACCTCCGCCTCCCGGATTGAAGCGCTTCTGCTGCCTCAGCCTCCCAAGTAGCTGCGACTACAGGTGTATGCCACCATGCCCGGCTAATTTTTAGTAGAGATGGGGTTTCACTATGTTGGCCAGGCTGGTCTCAAACTCCCGACCTTGTGATCCACCCATGTTGACCTCCCAAAGTGCTGAGATTACAGGTGTGAGCCACTGCACCCAGCCCATAAAATTTTTACAAGATTAAGGAAATGTAATGACCTTCTGACAGGGAAAATCTCTAAAAGACAGATTTATAAATTGGGTGACATTAAAGTTAAGGACATTCATGAAAAGAGCCCATTAAGAGAATGAAAAGTCAAGCTCTGAAGTGGGAGACGGAGTTTGCAAAGCATAAATGACAAAGAGTTTGCATTCAGAAAGAGAAAAAGATACAAAATCCCATTGGAAATTGGGTATGATATTAAGAAATAATTACTTCACAAAAAGGATATCTGAATGGCCGATATGGTTTAGGTCTGTGTCTCCACCCAAATCTCATGTCAAATTGTATTCCCCAATGTTGGAGGTGGGGCCTGGTGGGAGGTGATTGGAGTACAGGGGTGGATTTACTCCTTTGGTACTATTCTCCTGACAGAGCTCTCACAAGATCCGGTTGTTTAAAAGTGTGACACCTCCCTTCTCTCTCTCTTCCTCTTGCTCTGGCCACGTAAGACGTGACTACTTCTCCTTTGACTTCCACCATGATTGTAAGTTTCCTGCGGTCTCCCCAGCTATGCTTTCTGTACAGCCTTTGGAATTATGAGCCAAATAAACCTCTTTTTACAATAAATTACCTAGTCTCAGGTTTTATTTTGTTTTTGTTTTTTTTTTTGAGATGGAGTCTTGCTCTGTCACCCGGGCTGGAGTCCAGTGGCAAGATCTCGGCTCATGGCAACCTACACCTTCCGGGTTCAAGCAATTCTCCCACCTCAGCCTCCGAGTAGCTGAGATTACAGGCATGTGCCACCATATCTGGCTAATTTTTGTATTTTTAGTAGAGACGAGGTTTCACTATGTTGGTCAGGCTAGTCTTGAACTTCTGACCTCAGGTGATCTGCCCGCCTCAGCCTCCCAAAGTGCTGGGATACACCCAGCCTGAACATATTATCTTAGAAAAGTTGAACATTTGTAACCATCTGACTGGTTCTTTCTGTTCGCTGCAAAAACAAAATAAATTCATTGCCTTGTAGTAAAGAGTTTAATTGATACAAGGCCAGTCATGCCACCACCTGGGAGACAGAGTTACTACTTCAATCAATCTCCTTGAAGGCTCACAGATTAGAGATTTTTCAAAGGCAGTTTGGGGAAAGGGGTAGCGGTTTCTAAGCTATGGGTACTTGCTGCTGATTTGTTAGTTCAGAGATGAAATCACAGGGAGTTGAAGTTGTCTTCTTGCCCGGAGTCACTTCTGGCTGGGGCCACAGGATGGTTGGTGGGTCCAGGTGAAGTCATTCAAGTAAGACATGCAAAAAGCCTGAAAAGATATCTCGAAAGGCCAATCTCAGGTTCTACATGGAGATGTTCTCTTCAGGAGTAACTGAGGAAGTTGCATATCTTGTGACCTCTGGAATAATGGCTGGCATTCACTTTTGTCCACACCTTAGCAGAATTCAGGCTCATCCATCCTCCTAACCTGGTGGTCTCTCAGCCTTACAAAGGCAGTTGTTTAGGGAAAGGGGATTATCATTTCAACTATCTTAAACCCAGAAATAATTAGGACAGCTTGAACGCTAAAGACAAGAGGGAAGTTGGCTAAATCAGATCTCCCAGACTACGATAATTTTCTCACTGATATAATCCTTTCCAAAGCGATTTCACAGTCACAAATCCAAATGACTCAGAAATTCCACTCTTAGTTATGTACCCAACAGAAATGCATGCACATTTATACCAAGAGACATGACAAGTGTAAAAATGTTGTTTACAGCATTCTTCATGACAGCCCAAGCTAGAAATAACCCAAATGCCCATCAATGGTGTCAGAGGTGTTAGAACCAGAGTGACTCCATCTTGAATAGGGGCTGGGTAAAATAAGGCTGAGACCTACTGGGCTGCATTCCCAGGAGATTAAGCATTCTTAGTCACAGGATAAGATGGAAGTTTAGCACAAGATACAGGTCATAAAAACCTTGCTGATAAAACAGGATGTGGTGAAGAGGCCGGCTAAAACACACCAAAACCAAGATGGTGATGAAAGTGACCTCTGATCATCCTCACTGCTCATTATACGCTAATTACAATGTGTTATGCTAAAAGACACTCCCACTGGTGCCATGACAGTTTACAAATGCCATGGCAATGTCAGGAAGTTACCCTATGTGGTCTAAAAAGTGGAGGAACTCTGTTCTGGGAATTGCCCACCTCTTTCCTGAAAAACTCATGAATAATCTACCCCTTGTTTAGCATATAATCAAGAAACAGCTATAAGTATACTCAGTGGAGCAGCCCATACCGCTGCTCTGCCTATGGCAGAGCCATTCTTTTATTCCTTTATTTTCTTGTTTCTTTTTTGAGAGGGAGTCTCGTTCTGTTGCCCAGGCTGGAGTGCTGTGGCAAGGTCTCCGCTCACTGCAACCTCCACCTCCCAGGTTCAAGTGATTCTCCTGCCTCAGCCTCCCAAGTAGCTGGGATTACAGGCAAGTGCCACCATGCCCAGGTAATTTTTGTATTTTTAGTAGAGACAGGGTTTCACCATATTGGCCAGGCTGGTCTGGATCTCCTGTGTGATTCGCCTGCCTGGGCCTCCCAAAGTGCTGGGGTTACAGGCCTGAGCCACCGCGCCCGGCCCTATTCCTATTTTCTTTTCTTTTCATTTCATTTCATTTCATTTCATTTCATTTCATTTCATTTCAGAGACAGAGTCTCGCTCTGTCGGAGTGCAGTGGCGCGATCTCGGCTCACTGCAAGCTCCGCCTCCCGGGTTTACGCCATTCTCCTGCCTCAGCCTCCTGAGTAGCTGGGACTACAGGCGCCCGCCACCGTGCCCAGCTAATTTTTTGTATTTTTAGTAGAGACGGGGTTTCACCGTGGTCTCGATCTCCTGACCTTGTGATCCACCCGCCTCGGCCTCCCAAAGTGCTGGGATTACAGGCGTGAGCCACCGCGCCCGTTCACTTTACTCTATGGACTCACTCTGAATTCGAAATCTCGCGCGAGGTCAAAGGACCCTCTCTTGGGGTCCGGATCGGGACTACTTTCCAGTAAAATCCTAGTATAACTTGTGATATATTCAAAGTAATAGTTTTTTAGCACAGCACATAGAACAGACACATTCTTTTTTTTTTTTTTTTTGAAACGGACTCTCCCTCTGTCGCCCAGGCTAGAGTGCAGTCAGTGACGCGATCTCGGCTCACTGCAACCTCCGCCTCCTGGGTTCAAGCGATTCCCCTGCCTCAGCCTCCCCAGTAGCTGGGATTATAGGCACGTGCTACCATGCCCAGCCAATTTTTTTTTTTTTTTTGGAGACAGAGTCTCACTCTGTAGCCCAGCCTAGAGTGCAGTGGCACAATCTCAACACAGTGCAACCTCTGCTTTCTGGGTTCAAGCAATTTTCCTGCCTCAACCTCCCTAGTAGCTGGGATTATAGGCACCCACCATCACCATTGGCTATTTTTTTCCTATTTTTAGTAGAGACGGGGTTTTGCCATGTTGGCTAGACTGGTCTCGAACTCCTGACCTCAAGTGATCCGCCCACCTCAGCCTCCCAAAGTGCTGGGATTACAGGCGTGCGCCACTGCACCCGGCTCAATAAGAATTTTAAATGAACATATGAATAAAACCAGCAAAGTAAGCTGAATGGAAATGGGAAGCAGAAATAAGCATCTATGAAGAAACGTGGAAATTCTAGCATAAAAATATAATTTTTGAAATAAAGAATTCAATAGATAATTGAATAAAAACAGTTAAAAATCAGGTCAAGGGACTGTCATAGGTTATCAGGAAGGGAGAAGATGGAGAGAAAGACAAAGGTACTGAGGGTAAAAAAAACACTGCCAAAATATGTTCAACGTGAAGGAAGACTGCTAAAATACGACACCCCAAGAAGAAAGAAGAGAGTAACTACAGGGTAAAAATATTTTTAAAAACAACACGACATTGTTTTCAGTTTGTGGCAGACTAAGACACCTGAAAATTTCCGCTGTAACATCCTTTGAAAGTCAAAGTACTTACTTTGTAAGAAAGGGAATGTCCTAGGGCTCCAAATATGAAACTGAGTTGAAACTGCAGTAGCCTCTAGTAGATGAGATTGCCAGTCTCAAAGGGATTGGCTTTGGACAGCCAAACGGTGACAAGAGATCAGGATTTGGGTACACAAGAATAGAAACTGACAGCTCTACACAAAGCTGGGCCCAATGAAGAGCTTTACTTTCAGCGAAAACACAAATCAGAAAAAAATCCATGCGCCACCCCAGAGAGAGAAGGATATTGTCTCATGCCGAGCTTCAGGTGGGCCAAAAGCGTCCCCTGAAGAGGTTTTATTTTCAGACGGAGTTTCGCCCTTATTGCCCAGGCTGGAGTGCAATGGCATTATCTCGTCTCACTGCAACCTCTGCCTCCCAGGTTTAAGCCATGTTCCTGCCTCAGCCTCCCGAGTACCTGGGATTATAGGCATGCACCACCATGCCCGGCTAATTTTGTATTTTTAGTAGAGACAGGGCTTCATGTTAGCCAGGCTGGTCTTGAACTCCTGACTTCAGGTGATCCGCCCACCTCAGACTCACAAAGTGCTGGGATTACAGGCATGAGCCATGGCACCCTGAAGATGTGCTACAAAATAGGCTTGTTCTAATACTGGTTTAGAGTTCAAATTTACAATTATTCACCTGGGAAACAATAGGCTGAGAAGTTGATGGAAATATAGTACCTAGCCACTGATACTCCTGCAGGAACCTAGCAGAAGAAAACAAACTGATCTGGAAGGACTATCTTCAACCTAGGTAGGTGGCGTAAGATTCCCTAAAATAAGGTCATTAGTCCATTTGGGCTGCTATAACAAAATACCATAAACTGCATAATTTGTAAATAACATACATTTATTTTGTCACAGTTCTGGAGGCTGGGAAGTTCAAGATCAAGGCTCTGCTAGGCTCAGTGTTTGGCGACAGCTGCTCTCTGCTTCCAAAATGGAGCCTTGTTGCTGTGTTCTCACATGGCACAAGGCCGTAAGGCAAAAGCTAGTAGCTTCCAGCCCTTTTACAAGGCACTAATATATTCATGAGTGCAAGGCCCTCATGACTCAATCACCCCCCAAAGCCACACCTCAATACTGCTGCATTAGGGATTAAGTTTCAACATGAATTCTGTAAGATAAACGTTTCAACCATAGCAGGCCCTATAGGAGCTTAACTCATACTCCAAAAGATCAAAGTACTTGAAGGGCTGGGCACAGTGGCTCACACCTGTAATCCCAACACTTTGGGAGGCTGAGGTGGGTGGATCACTTGAGCAAGGAGTTCCAGACCAGCCTCCATAACATGGTGAAACCCCATCTCTACTAGAAATACAAAAAATGAGCTGGATGTGGTGGCATACACCTGTAGTCCCAGCTACTCTGGGGGCTGAGATGGGAGGATCACCTGAGCCCAGAAGTCGAGACTGCAGTGAACAATGATAGTGCCACTGCACTCCAGCCTGGGCGATGGGAGTGAGACCCTGTCCAACCCCCACCCACAAAAAATCTAGTAACAGTAGTATTAAACTTCAAAACTTCTGATGGCTGGTAAAATTGCAGTGGTATTTATAACTAATTGGTCACAACCAGTTACAGATTTCTTTGTTCCTTCTCCATTCCCACTGCTTCACTTGACTAGCCAAAAACAAATAAACAAACAAACAAAAAAAAAACCAAAACCCAAAATCAAATCTTCAAATAATAGACTACAAAATAAGTACGGTGTATTTTAAGTGATTAAAGAAATTATGTATCTTTGCTCCACACATTTCAACAACTAGTTCTGATAAATTTATAGGATTGGGGAAGCAAAGGCTAACTTTTACTGCATATGTGCCAAGCATTGAATGTAAAACCCCTGTTAGGAACCTCCAAAAAGATTAGATTTGAAAGAATCAGGAACAGAAAGCATCATCAGCCCAGAAAGCATCACTGGCCCAGTGCAGTGGCTCACACCTGTAATCCCAGCACTCTGGAAGGCTTAGGTGGGAGGATCAGTTGAGCGTAGGAGTTTGAGACCAGCCTGGGCAACATGGCGACACTCCATCTCTACAAAAAATAAAGAAATTATCTAGCTGGGCATGGTGGTGCACACCTGTGGTCCCCACTGCCTGGGAGGCTGAGGCAGCATTGCTTGAGTCCAGGAGGTCAAGGCTGTAGAGAGCCGTGTTTGCACCACTGCACTCTGGCCTTGGCAACAGAGACCCTGTTTCAAACAACAAACAAAAAAAACATGCCCACACTAGTTTATACTAATGCTATGAAAACAACAACAGCGGGGAGAAAAAAAGCCTGAAGGTTTGCATTAGCTCTAAATCCAACAGTTTAAGTAACTTGTGCAATTATGCAAACCCCTATTGGCTTTTAGTAAAATGAACATATTAAAACCTATTAGAGCATTACTTTTCTATTGACAATACATGCATTTCAGGGAGTAACAGCAGTGATTCAAATTGCTTAGTAGCAGTAACAAGTAGCCAAAAGTGCTTAAGGCCTCCATATTTGATCAGGAGACACCCATAGTTTTTGGGTCATCTCATGACAGCAATATGCTTTATGTTTCTAAAAAGGAATTGTTATAAATTAACAATGCCCTCTTGGTAACATTAAAACTGCATTGAAGTTTTGGAACCTTCTTAACATTTGTTTCTACATGGAATTTATATAATTTACAAATTTAAATTATTTCAAGTTGATGGTTGATGGCACAATATATAATCCTGTGACAAGATTGTAAAACAGAAGAGTTCCCTGATATCCTCGCAGGACATGCGACAGGGGTGTGGCTCATCTGTTCAGCCAAACCCCTTACAGGAGGGGAAGCACACAGACAGGCAAGTGCGGGAGCCAGACTGAGCACTTTTGGGCTCTGGCCCCACAGTAGCGTCTGGTGGGGGTGGTTGCAACTGCCAAAGCCCCAGTGGGCATGTTACAGTGCTCCTTTAGCTCTGCTGTCTACAGATGGCGTTAAGTGTTAACTAGCTCAGTGCCCTCTTAGTACCTGGGTTCTTGTCCAGCATCCAGGAAGAATCAGGTCACATGGACAAACTGAAGGATGGTAGATGCGGGGGATTTTATTGCCGGATAAAGATGACTCTCAGCAGGATGGATGGGGAGCTGGAAAGGGGATGGAGTGGGAAGATGATCTTCTCCTGGAGTTTAGCTGTCCCATGGCTGATCTCCTCTCCCGCCGTCCCCAGCTGAACTCCTCTGGGCATTTAGATGCTCCTCTCTTCTCTCCTTCTCTGCCACACCACTCTTCTGCTCATGGAGCCTGGGGTTTAGGGTTTATATAGGTACAGGATAGGGAGGCATGGTGGACCAAAAGGCAACATTTGGACATCGAAACAGGAATGCCTGTTCCCATTTAGGGCCATGGGTTTCCAGGCTTTTGCTGGGGAACTGCCCTCTTCTACCCATTATTTCCTTGCCTCTTGTCCCTATCAATTATATTTAAGAGTAAGAAGTTTTAATATTAAGTGTTCCTCCAATTGTTATTTTTTAGTGTTTGATTTCCTTTCTCTTTTAAAAAAAAATTAACACATCAAGTAACAACTGATTTATGAACTGAAAATAGTAACAAGCTCAACTCCAAAGTCCATGCTTTTAAACAAGATTCAACATCTTTTATTTACATGTTTATGACGTACATTAATGGTCATATACAATTTTTAAACTAAATCTAGTAACAACAGAGAATGGAACATAAAAGACACAATTCCAAATTTTAGTCAGGTTGAAATGCTTTTTCACTAACTGAAAGATAAGATAAATGAGCAGCCATTATAAAGTTAAGGGCTGTATGTCAATTCACTTCTTAAAATTGAAAGTCAGCCACACAGCTGGTAAAACAATGGGAAATTTGCAAATGCAAATATATAATGCATGCATAGCTATCACATTTATTCTTTATCCTTAAAGCCATTTTTAAAGTAAACTGGGAGAGGCATCTTAATAATATATGTACATCAAGGCACATTCTTTTCTTGTGCTTTAGGAATGATTTACATGTGATCTGCTTATGTCTTAATTTTATACTTTATAACAGCTTCTAATACCTAAAAGCTTAATTTTTAACAATTATACTTTGAGTGGTAGTTTCCCAGAGAGAAATGTGGCATCTCTCATGGTTATTTTCAAAATCAGAAAATAGGATAGCTTGAGGAGGTGGGACTTAAAAATCAAACATATGAATTAATATAACTCAGTTTTCGTAACCTTTAAAAATAATTTATCTTCAACAATTTGGTGGAACTGTAATCAATTTCTTCAAGTATTATACTATGAGGGCTGCACTGAATAATTTTCAATATTCTGAAATTACCTGACAATTACATGGTATCCACAGAGCCGCTGTGAATATCTATATTGCTATCCGATTTCTCAACTGCAGTTTTTCAACCAAATTAAACAATTAAACATGATACAAAAGCTGAAAACATACCAAACATAGCTTGTTTGTTCATTAACTTGTTCATTCTTTGCAAATAATGAGAATTTTTTTTTCCATTAATTGTCGTATGTTATCAAGGAGAATTTTCCCATCAACAGTGTTAAATAACTCTGTTCTTTTCTCATGGTCAATTTGCTTGCCTTGAAGAAATAGTATAGTAAGGTTTTAATAAGCATTTCATGCATTTTAATGGCATTTTTAAAATTAGCTATTCATTTATGGGTTCCTCATATAGATAAATATATTGTGCAAACTTGATTACAACATGTAACTCATTAAGTGCTTTAAAACAGAATAAAGAATCCCTGACTTAAAAGGGGATAAAATAAATAGTCAAGAATCACAGATCTAAAGCATTTAAAAAACGTAATATACCTATGCATCCTATTGAAATGCTTTATATTAGAATTTTCTTTTTAATCCATAAACAGGGCAAATAAATCACAGAATCTCTATATTTTGAGAATAAAACAGAAGAAAAGCCAACTGGTACAGCCTTTTAAATGCAAAATGTATAATAAAGTAATGTCAAAATGCAAATGAAACTGTACAGTTTTAAATTCAGTACAGTCATTTATAAACATTAATTCATAAAAGGTATATCATGATAAACCACTGCCATCAAATATTAGGTTGCTGCAAAAGTAACTGCACCAACCTAATAGATTTGTTTTCAATTTCTTTACACTAAATGGACTTTTCTATAGAACCCATTGGCCAGACAAAATGTTTGGAAATGTTACGTTACCAAACAGCCGAGCTTTGATATGTAAACTCCAAGCAGACAGTCACATAGAATTGTAAACAAATGTTCTGTGAGTTCAGTGTACAAGAGATGTCACTTCTTTTTATCTTCATTAACATACTCATTCTCCTTCTGAAATATGTGCTACCTCTACTTTAACAGTTTGAATAGCTTCTGCAACTTCAGATAGCTTCTGTCCTTGCTGTTGTGCCAATACATAATTAACCACTTGCATAATACTTTGGTCAGAAAGTGTAGATACCGATGGATACTCTTCAGTAGCTGCAACAGCTTCCAGAGCTTCCATAGTTTCTCCTGTCACTACCACAGTCTCAAGTTCTTGAGGACCACTGCTTTCTTGTTCCTGCATGTCTGCTGTTAAGATGCTAACAGCATGTGCCACTTGAGTTCCTTGGTTATGAAACTGAAGGGTGTCTTTTTCCAGCATAATTTTGCAAGGCACATAGTCTCTGTGGAATTTTGTCATATGTTTACGGAGTGTTCGAGCATCTATGTAGGCTTCACTACATACAGGACAGACATAGGGCCGTTCACCAGTATGTGTTCTGACGTGGCGTTTTAGAGATCGGGCATCAGCCCAAGCAACTCCACATGTTAAGCACTCAAATGGCTTAACTCCTAAAAAAAGAAAAAAAAACATGTGTAGTGAGGTGCAAGCACCAAAATATACTTAAACTGCCTACCAAACTTCCTTTTATTAAAAAGTACAGTAGCTCATAAGCCTTCCTATCTTGACTGTGGCAATCTTTTATTTAGGACTCAATGGCTTTCCTTGGAATAAACAAGATTCTGGGCCGGGCGCGGTGGCTCACGCCTGTAATCCCAGCACTTTGCGAGGCTGAGGCAGGTGGATCACCTGAGGTCAGCAGTTCAAGACCAGCCTGACCAACATGGTGAAACCCCATCTCTACTAAAAATACAAAAATTAGCCTGGCGTGGTGGCGGGCGCCTGTAGTCCCAGAGGCTGAGGCAGGACAATCACTTCAATCTGGGAGGCAGAGGTTGCAGTGAGCCAGGATCGCGTCACTGCACTCCAGCCTGAGTGACAGACTCTGTCTCCAAAAAAAAAAAAAGAATAAACAAGATTCTGAACTATAAATCTCTCTAAAGATCTTCCTATGGACAGATGTGATTGAGACAAATTTTAGTTTCTGTGCATAATCTCATTTATTCCTTCACTCTTTCAAAGTAGAGGTTTCAAATAGTTTAGTTCAGCATAACAATGTGGATACCAATAGCAAAGACTTGGAATCAACCCAAATGTCCATCAGTGACAGATTGGATTAAGAAAATGTGGCACATATACACCATGGAATACTATGCAGCCATAAAAAAGGATGAGTTTGTGTCCTTTGTAGGGACATGGATGCAGCTGGAAACCATCATTCTTAGCAAACTATCACAAGAACAGAAAACCAAACACCGCATGTTCTCACTCATAGGTGGGAACTGAACAATGAGATCACTTGGACTCAGGAAGGGGAACATCACACACTGGGGCCTATCATGGGGAGGGGGGAGGGGTGAGGGATGGCATTGGGAGTTATACCTGATGTAAATGACGAGTTGATGGGTGCAGCACACCAACATGGCACAAGTATACATATGTAACAAACCTGCACGTTATGCACATGTACCCTACAACTTAAAGTATAATAATAATAAATAAATTAAAAAAAAAAAAAAAAAAAAAACAATGTGGATACAGAATTCAGCTCACTAAAAAAGGAACCTATTTATATATACACAATAATTAGGTACTCAGGTTCAGGATTACCTCTGTCATTTGAATAAAGATATGAAATTAATCTTTTACCAAGGAAGGTGAAAGAGCTGGTAAAGGGAGAATCACTACTGGATTGGATTTTATTCTATAAGGATACATATAATACCAAGTATAGTTACCTTCATGGTTGTTCATGTGTCTCCTATACTCTCTTAGCTGAGTGAATTTTCTTCCACATTTTTCACACACCCGTTCCAGGTTTTGCTTTGCTCTTCCTTTTTTCCCATGGGTAGCTTTCTTTACATGCCTTCTGAACAAAGCTTTTTCATAAAATTCTTTGCCACATATATTACACCTAAAATAGGGGAAAAGACTAAATTATTTTGTCCAAAGAAGCAGCAGTCATAATAATCAGAGTACACACATGTATCAATTAAGTTCAGCTCCTTCTCAAATTTACCCACCTATAAGGCTCAGTGACAGAATGAGACTTCACATGGGAATACCAATCTTTCTTCCAACTATAGCACTTATCACAAAATTGGCACTGGAATGGCTTCACACCAAGATGTTTGTTCATGTGCTGGCGAAGATCTCTAGCTTCAAAGAAACTTTTTTCACACCTGCAATAAAGTTCAGTTACCCAATTGGATAACCTTATTCCTTCAAAACAAGTTTCCAAGAATGCAGTAACTATTTTTAGTTTTTTAGAACTCCAAAAGATGATCTCAACTTAAAAGAATTCCCTAATTTTCCAATCTTGCATAAAGGCTACAGGGTTTTAGGTTCTTTTCATCTTAAGGCTACTAGAAATGTTTTAGAAAGAATCATGCATAGTTCCCAAAGGTTATTACAGAGGAAATTTACTATTATCTCTCTCTCCCCTAAGTGACCCCGCTTTGAGATCCCTATTCAACCCTCTCACTCTCAGTCCATGTGTTGAGGGGAGGCTTTACCTTTGACCCTAGGGATACAGCAAATGACTTGGGCCTAAGTTAACCACAACAAAGCATTCCCTTGGCCATAGTGATTAACTCAGGGATGACTGACTTAACTTGATGTAACTGGAGTAATCCTCAGGGCTTTGATGAACTACCAGAAAAGAAGTTTGACAATTTGGAATCTGAGAGGATGTGAGACTGAAATCACTGCCACTGTCTTGTCCATAGGGTGCCTCAGAGAAAACAAGTGCTAATGAATTTGAATCCAGTTTACATTAAACCACCCAGACTCCCAGACTTTATATTTAATTCAAACCTGGTCGGGTTGAGTGTACTTTCACTTATAACTAAAAATGTATTGATAACAAACTACCTTTGTTGCAGAATAAGACTAATTAGAGTAACATCAACAGATATGTCAAGTAGGAAGCTCCAAAAGCCCATCTCTCCACAAAAGCAGAGGATAAACTGGCAAACTGTTACAATCAACCTTACCAGGAACTCTGAAAACTAAAAGCTTACAGTGACCAGACATATGTTTAACAAAGAAAAAAAATTGTTGAATCTCTGTTAAGAGAGCTTTCTGATGTACCCCTGAACCTAAAAGTTAAAAAAAAAAGCAAAAGAGAGCTTCCTGGCTTTTTTTTTCCCCTAAGAGACAGGATCTTGCTATGCTGCCTGCCCAGACTAGTTTTGAACTCCTGGCCTTAAGCAATCCCCCCACCTGTTTCCCGAAGTGTTGAAATTACAGGCATGAGTCACTGCGCCCACCCTAAAATGACTTTTTTTCTTTTTCTTTTCTTTTTTTGAGGTGGGGTTTCACTCTGTCGCCCAGGATGGAGTGCAGAGGTGCGATCTTGGCTCACTGCAACTTCCTACCTCTTGGGTTCAAGTGATTCTCCTGCCTCAGCCTCCCAAGTAGCTGGGACTACAGGTGTGAAATACCACGACAGGCTGATTTTTGTATTCTTAGTAGAGATGGAGTTTTGCCACATTGGCTAGGCTGGTCTCAAACTTCTGACTTCAGATGATCTGCCCGCCTTGGCCTCCCAAAGTGCTGGGATTACAGGCTTGAGCTGTTGTGCCTGGCCCGACTAATTTTATGTTATATGAATTTTACCTCAATCATAACAGAGATTTTAGGAGGCTCTGGAAAATAAAGAGGACCCGGGAAAAGAAACTGGCTGGCAGTGAGACTTTTCTTTCCCACACCCCACTTCCAGGTAGTACATCTGAAAATCTTAACTCACTTTAAATGAGTGATTTGTATGGTAAATGATTTACATCTCAAAGACGTTAAAAATAGTAACCCTCAGGCAAGAAAAAAAGGACATTAAAATCAAGAGTAAACTGAAGTTACAGTTTAATATTATCTTCAAATATTTTTTGAAAACTAAGTAAAAACGTAATTAAATTAATTGAATGCCTCACATATTGAATACTTACTGAGTACAATGATAGCCTCGAACCTCAGGCTTTGGTTGGTGTTTCTTGAAGTGCTTGCTGAGTCCAGAGCCCCTATGAAAAGACTTTCCACAAACTGAGCAAAGGTACTTGGACTCTCCTATTAGAAAAAATCATAACCCTGTCACATATCCAGCAATCAGTCTTCTTTTAACAGAATTCTTTTTTTTTTTTCTTTTGAGATGGCATCTCACTCTGTTGCTCAGGCTGGATGGAGTGCAGTGGCGAGATCTCGGCTCATCACAAACTCCGCCTCCCGGGTTCACGCCATTCTCCTGCCTCAGCTTCCCGAGTAGCTGGGACTACAGGCACATGACACCACGCCCAGCTAATTTTTTGTATTTTTAGTAGAGACGGATTTCACCGTGTTAGCCAGGATCGTCTCAATGTCATGACCTCGTGATCTGCCCGCCTTGGCCTCCCAAAGCGCTGGGATTACAGGCATGAGCCACCACGCCTGGCCTTTAGCAGAATTCTTTATGTTATTTCAGAAGTAACTTTACCAAAGGGACATGGAAGCTGTAAGATTTGGCAGACATCTAAGAATAACAATAAACCATGTCAAAATCCCCATTTCCTCTCAACAACTATAGTACTATCAGAAGGTATGATCCAAAGAATGTGATACAGTTGTATGATCTACGGATTGTAATAGTAATAGAGTTGAATACAAGTTGCAGCAGATATCTACCCTTCATTGACTATTCCCACATTTTTGCTTTAAAACATCTAAAAATAAGTATGCATGGACAAAAAATATAAGCCAACTACTATGTTGACAATTATGTCTGCCTACCATTTAACTTTTTAAAAGCATGATCATTTCTTTATGCCTGGATTTAAATTACGCATGATTTTAATACTTAGTACACATTTTTCTACACTGAGGGAAACAACGAATATTCTATACACAAACACAGCTGTAAAACCAGATCTAAGAAAACGCTTTTTAAAATTAATTAATTAATTAATTTTTTTTTGAGACAGAGTCTCGTTCTGTCACCCAGGCTGGAGTGCCGTGGCGCAATCTCAGCTCACTGCAAGCTCCGCCTCCTGGGTTCACGCCATTTTCCTGCCTCAGCCTCCCGAGTAGCTGGGACTACAGGAGCCCGCCACCACACCCGGCTAATATTTTGTATTTTTAGTAGAGATGGGGTTTCACTGTGTTAGCCAGGATGGTCTTGATCTCCTGACCTCGTGATCCGCCCGCCTCGGCCTCCCAAATTGCTGGGATTACAGGCGTGAGCCACCGTGCCCAGCCTATGCTTTTAATTTTAAATACTGTCTCATACAAAATTGAGTACACATGACTATCAGTTTATGAATGCAATTTCTGGTATAATTAAAGCATAATCATTAATAGTTTATGAAATGTAACTATGTCAATATAAATTTCTCATTACCTGTGTGAATACTCATATGTTCTTGAAGACTCCGTTTGGTAACAAAAGACTTAACACATAGTTCACACTGGAACTGCTTTTGGGATTGATGAAGACTCTGATGTAATTTTAGACCATGCTTATAGATAAAAGTCTTTCCACAGACCTAAGACAGAACAGGGGTGATTAAGTCAAGAAAACAAAAAGGGAGATTATTTCTGAAGAACGAGGACAGAGAAAATGAATATATTATTTTAAATAAATATTTAAATTATTTAACTTAAACATAATGACAAAGTGAAAGTTGAAACCAACTTGAAAGCTGACCCCTCTTCTGATTCAGTATTCAACATATATTGTTATCTTAAAACCATGTGATTACCAGAGACTCTCAAAATAGTAAAAATCAGACAAATCTCATGCTATCCTTGAGACCGGTAAATAGTATACCTTATATTAAGGGACATGGAAGCTTAATCAAGAACAATGTATCATTTCCTGTTCCACCAACAGTGCTTTTCAAACTGTGATGAAGAACTAATTATTTTTTTCCTTTTCCACAATCCACTGGGAGAAATTTTTTTTAAACACAAAAATTTTTGTTAAAAATGATGTGACAATGCCAAATTGCTATGACAGTTTCTACATGCTTACTCTCTATTTCTCTACTTATCGTCCACAGACCACACATTCTAAGTAGTGCCACATGGGAAGACAAGAGGCCCAACTCATACTTGGTATTTAAATTTATGGCTGGGTGTGGTGGTTCACTCCTGTAATCCCAGTACTTTGGGAGGCCGAGACAGGCGGATCATTTGAAGTCAGGAGTTCGTGACCAGTCTGGACAACATGGTGAAACCCTGTCTCTACTAAAAAAAAAAAAAAAAAAAAAAAAAAAAAAAAAATTAGCCAGGTGTGGTGGCAGGCGTCTGTAATCCCAACTACTTGGGAGGCTGAGGTAGGAGAATCACTTGAACCCAGGAGGCGGAGGTTGCAGTGAGCCAAGATCGTGCTACTGCACTCTAGCCTTGGTGACAGAGCAAGAATCTTTCTCAAAAAAAAAAAAACAAACCCATAAATTTACAAATAAAGTAATCCTTAGGACTTGGCTTCAAAATAACTGGTGGAGCCAGGCACGGTGACTCATGCCTGTAACCCCAACACTTTGGGAGGCTGAGGTGGTTGGATTGCCTGAGCTCAGGAGTTCAAGACCAACCTGGGCAACATGGTGAAACCCCATCTTTACTAAAATACAAAAAATTAGCTGGGCATGGTGGCGTGCACGTGTAGTTCCAGCTACTCAGGAGGCTGAGGCAGGAGAATTGCTTGAACCCGGGAGGGGAAGGTTGCAGTGAGCCAAGATCGCACCACTGCACTCTAGCCTGGGTGACAGAGTGAGACCCTACCTCCAAACCAAACCAAACCAAACCAAACCAAACCAAACCAAACCTGGCGGAGTGGGGGTGGGGGTGGGAGTAGCGTAGTGAATAATAGTATACATAAAACACATGTACCATGAGCTGGTAACTACTGAGGTTGGGTGAAGGGTACATGTGGGTTCAGCCCATTCTCTTATAAAATAATAAAAAGGTATAAAAGAGAGAAATATAAAAAAAGTCTCACTGGAGGCCAGGCACAGTGACTTATGCCTATAATCCCAGCACTTTGGGAGGCCCAGATGGGAGAACAGCCTGAGACCAGGAGTTCAAAAGCAGCCTGGGCAATATAACAAGACCCCTGTCTCTATAAACATTAAAAAAAAAAAAAAAATTAGGTGGGTGTGGTGGCATGCACCTGAAGTCCTAGCTACGTGGGTGGCTGATGCAGGAGGATTGCTTGAAACCAGGAGTTCGAGTTTACTGTGAGTTAAGATAACGCCACTGTACTCCAGCCTGGGTAATAAAACAAGGAAGACCCTGTCTTTAAAAAATCTCATTGAAAAAGATACTTGCGGCCGGGCGCTGTGGCTCAAGCCTGTAATCCCAGCACTTTGGGAGGCCGAGGCGGGTGGATCACGAGCTCAGGAGATCGAGACTATCCTGGCTAACATGGTGAAACCCCGTCTCTACCAAAAATACAAAAAACTAGCCGGGCGTGGTGGCGGGCGCCTGTAGTCTCAGCTACTTGGGAGGCTGAGGCGGGAGAATGGCGTGAACCCGGGAGGCGGAGCTTGCAGTTAGCCGAGATCACGCCACTGCACTCCAGCCTGGGAGACACAGCGAGACTCCGTCTCAAAAAAAAAAAAAAAAAAAAAAAAAGATACTTGCACATGCATGTTTACAACAGCACAATTCACAGTTGCAAAAATATGAAACCAGCACAAATGCCCATAAATCAATGAGCAGATAAAGAAAATGTGTATATATATACCATAGAATACCACTCAGTCATAAAAATGAACAAAATAATGGCATTTGCAGCAACCTGGATGGAATTGGAGACCACTACTCTTTTAAAAATTAAGTTTTTTTTGAGATGGAGTCTCATTCTGTCGCCCAGGCTAGAGTGTAGTGGTGCGATCTTGGCTCACCGCAAACTCCGCCTTCTGGGTTCCAGCGATTCTCCTGCCTCAGCCTCCCCAGTAGCTGGGATTACCGGTGTGTTCCACCATGCCTGGCTAATTTTTTGTATTTTTAGTAGAGACTGGGTTTCACCATGTTGGCCAGGATGGTCTCGATCTCCTGACCTTGTGATCCGCCTGCCTCGGTCTCCTAAAGTGCTGGGATTACAGGCATGAGCCACTGCACCTGGCCAATTAATTCATTTTTTTTGAGATGGAATTTTGCTCTTGTTGTCCAGGCTGGAGTGCAGTGGCACCACCTCGGCTCACTGCAACCACCACCTCCCAGGTTCAAATGATTGGAGACCACCACTACAAATGAAGTAACTCAGGAATGGAAAACCAAACATCGTTATGTTCTCACTCATAGTTGGGAGCTAAGCTATGAATGATACAATGGACTTTGGGGACTTGGGGGAAAGGGTGAGTTGGGGGTGAGGCATAGAAGACTACACCCTAGGTATAGTGTATACTGTTCAAGTAATGGGTACACCAAAGTTTCAGAAAACACCACTAAAAAACTTATCCAAGTAAACAAACACCACCTGTTCCCCAAAAACTATTAAAATACAGAAAGAAAAAAGAAAAAAATCCCATTGGTTCCAAACTGTTTTTTAATAAAAATACTGAGTCAGGCCTGGCATAGTGCTCACGCCTATAATTCCAGTACTTTGCGAGCCTGAGGTATGAAGACTACTTGAGCCCACGAGTTTGAGGCCAGCCTGGGCAACATAGTTAGGCCCCATCTCCACAAAATATTAAAAAATCAGCCACGCACGGTGGTGCACACCTGTAGTCCCACCTACTTGGGAGGCTAAGGTGGGAGGATGGTATGTATAAGCCTCTGAGAGAGGGAGGCTGCAGTGAGCCGTGATCATGCCACTACATTCCAGCCTGAGAGACAGAACAAGACCTCGTCTCAAAAGAGACAAAAAGCCCCAAACTGAATCATACTCATATATAAGGCTACAAATTTCTAGTGCGACTAGAAATTTTTCACTGTTCCAAACAGCCCAAAACTGGCTAATCACAGGATTCATTGCCCTTGAGTAGTATTTTGGCATTTAGGTACTCTCAATCCTTAGCTCTAGAGAGGAACACAGCTTAGGCAGGACTTTTACGGACCACAGAGATTTGTTTAAGCCATGGGTTTCTTCCCAGTCTGGGTTGGTCCAGTTGAAGGTTAAGGAATGATGGGGGTGATAAATTGGTTATTTTTCACCCTATACATCTTCTGGACCCTAGTTAAATTTTCACAAACATCTTAAACAGATTCAAATTACAACTTCAGAGAGCAAATTAAAAAACACAATAGGGAATCACCTTTGGTCTAGGCAATAAAGAAGTCATAAATTTCCCTGACATTTTACAAAAATGAGAGTGACTTGAGAATACATATCCCACCAGTCTCTTTGGCACCCATAGTTAAGTTCTAATGTTTTTTAAATAGCAAAATAAACGTTATAGCTTTACCTGGCATGCATGTGGCTTTACACCTGTGTGCTTTAACATATGTATTCGGAGAGAATATAACTTAGGTAATGTTCTTCCACATATGGAACATATAAATTCCCGCTTGGTTCTGCCCTTCTCAGATGATGTTCCCGATGCTTCATTAGATGCAGAATTGGACGAGGATGAAGAGGGTGCATCTTTTCTGGTATGACGAATAAGATGTGCTCGCAAAGAGGCACTGTACTGAAACTGTTTTTTACACAACTAAAAGAAAAATAAAATTATCTCTAAATGTATTTCCATTACAAAATGTTAACTGAAGCTCAACTCATATTTGAACTTTTTGTTACAATTATATAAATCAATAAACACATATACTATGTAAAAAACAATAGGTACTAGATTGTAAAGATAAAAGGGGTAAGACTCAATTCCTATTCAGGAGAGGCTAAAGTCTAATGACAGCACAAGATTTGTATCAACAAGGTTGGGCTTGAAATGGGTCTTTCAGGAGTGGTAAAACAAAGAGAGAAGAATATTATCATTAGCATGAGTACTAATAGTTGTCAGGTGGAACAGAAGTAGGGGCTAGAAATAGAAAGGTAAGGCTGTGATTGATGGCCCTTGGATTTTATCTCATAGTTGAAGATTCAAGAAAATTTTATTCTTTTTAAAATCAAAGTTATATATGCTTAACCTGTGCAAAACCTATTTTTTAAAACAATAAGTAAAACTGGTCTCCTGGCCAACCATCTCCACCATATTTTGCTTCTCGAGTTATCTCTGACTTTGTTTTTAAGTGCAGCTGTGTTTGTATGACTCTCTCGATGCTTCTCTTTGTAACTCTATGTAACACACATAACGGAAGTTGATTTGCATTTTTACTCCTCTACTCCCTACTTAGATATGTAAATGATTTCCATTACCCCTCTTCATCAATATACCTATATCATATTCTTGAGTAGACCAATTTCAAGGCTTACATTTTTAGGATGTAAATATTATTACCACTGGGCCACATACAGTACACTGTAATTCTTTTTCCTTTCTTGCTTTTTGTTTTATTTCTCTTTGCACTTACTAATTTGCCAAACCCTGCCCCCAACGGCACTGGGAGGAGATTTAAAACCCATCACCTTTTTGGAAATCTCCGTCAAATCATTATGTCCTCGTCTGGGTGTGGTGGCTTACGCCTGTAACCCCAGCATTTGGGAGGCTAAAGAGGGTGGATCACTTGAGTCCAGGAGTTTAAGACCAGCCTAGGCAACATCGTAAAACCCTGTCTCTACAAAAAAAATACAAAAAGCCAAGAATGGTGGTGCATGCCTGTGGTCCCAGCTATTTGGGAGGCTAAGACAGGAGGATCGTTTGAGCCCGGGCTGTGGAGGTTGCAGTGACCTGTGATAGTGCCATTGCACTCCAGCCTGGGCTACAGAGCAAGACCCTACCTCAAAAAAAAAAAAAAAAAAAAAATTATGTCCTGGGCTAATTGTTCCCTATACCTGATACATAGCTTCATCCTGGGATCTCCCTTCACTATTGTCTTGATGAATCCCTTGGACTCTGTTGAACTGGATGCCGTGTTTTCCATTTAACATGTCTTGCTCATTTTAGTGAAACTGTCTGTCAACAGCTTCCTGAGAAAATTTGGGAGGTAATAATTTTGAGACCTGGCATGTCTGAAAATATTCTTACTCTACCATCATAAATAACTAAAAGTTTGACTGATTGGCTATAAGAATTCAAGTCAGAAATCATTTCTCTTTAGATTTTAAACACATGGTGGCTTTGTCTTCTAGTTTCTGTTGCTGTTGTTGAAAAACCTAAAGCCATTCTGATCCTTATCCTTTTTATGAGATTGACAATGTTATTGTTTTCCCTCTGGCAACTTATTTTATTTTTGTCCACTGATTCTGAAATTTTATAATGTACTTTAATACAGTTTGATTTTCATTCACCGTTCTGGGCATTCAGTGTACTCCTTTAACACAGAAACTTCTATCCTTAAGTTCTGAAATTTTTCTTTATTTTCTTTTCCATGTTTTGTTTGAAAGTAATACTTGTATACTGAATATCTTAGGCCAATAATATTATTTTCTTTCACTCCCAATTTCTAACTTGTCTTTTTGCTCTATTTTCTGGGAGATTTCATCAGTTATATTTTCCAACTTTTGTGAGATTTTTTTATATGCTATATATTTTATTCCTAAAAAACTCTTTAGTTATTTTAATGTACCGTTCATATTAATAATTTTTTTAGGCTTTTTTTTTTTTTTAACACTAGTCAAGTGCAGAAGTGAGAAGCGGGTAGAGTAGAACAAGGAGTTTGATCTGTAACTGTGAACAATCGAGATAACTCACTAACTTTGGACCAGCCAATATGACCATTTAAAAAAAATTTTTTTTGTAGAGACAGGGTCTCGCTATATAGCCTGGTCTTGAACTCCTGGGCTCAAGTGATTCTCCCATCTCTGCCTCCCAAAGCGTTCGGATTACAGGTATAGGCCACCACGCTCAGCCTCAATGTGTCCTTTTAAAAACATAGTACCGCTGGGCGCAGAGGCTCATGCCTGTAATCCCAGCACTTTGGAAGGCTGAGGCAGGCAGATCACCTGAGGTCAGGAGTTTGAGACCAGCCTGACCAACACGGAGAAACTCCATCTCTACTAAAAATACAAAATTAGCCGGGTATGGTGGTGTATGACTGTAATACCGGCTACTTAGGAGGCTGAGGCAGGAGAATTGTTTCAATCTGGGAAGCAGAGATCGTGCCATTGCACTCTAACCTGGGCAACAAGAACAAAACTGTCTCAAGAAAAACAAAAACAAACAAACAAAAAAACCATAGTACCTGGCTGTTTTGTAAACTTAATTTTTTCATTTATCTCTTATATAAATCATACGTTCTGAAGTTTTTTTCTTTTTAGTTTTTTTTTCTCGCTAGTCTTAGATTCCTCAAAGTTGCCTTTTTTTGGTTTGTTTGTTTTTTTTTTTTTTGGAGACAGGGTCTCACTTTGTGGGGCAATCTTGGCTTCCTGTAGCCTTGACCTCCTGGGTTCAAGCCATCCTCCTGCCTCAGCCCCTCACAAGTAGCTGGGACTACAGGTGTGTGCCACCATGCCTAGTTAATTTTTGTAGAGATGGGGTTTCACCATGTTGCCCAGGCTGGTCCTGAAATCTTGAGCTCAAGCAATCTGCCTTGGCCTCCCAAAATGTTAGAATTATAGGTACAAGCCACTGCGTCCAGCCAAAGTTGTTTTTCTTGAAATCTTTTGTCATCAGTCAATAATCCCTAATATCTGTTCATATTTCAGAATAAGACATTAAAAAATTCACTGGAATTTCCATGTAAATGGGGAGGGGACTGTTGTCAACCATGAGCTTTAGTCATTAGCTGTCTTTTGTTATTGGGCTTCAGACTTTTCATCTCTGAGAAATCTTTTTGCTTTATGGTTAAGGGTGTAGATGCCTATACCTTGGGACTTGAGAAAAGAACGAACTTGGGCCAGGTGCGGTAGCTCACGCCTGGCATCCCATACCTTGGGGAGGCTGAAGCAGGTGGATCGTTTGAGCTCAGGAGTCTGAGACTGGCCTGGCCAACATGGTGAAACCCTGTCTCTACTAAAAACACAAAAAAATTAGCCAGGCATGGTGGCTCATGCCTGTAGTCCCAGCTACTCAGGAGGCTGAGGCAGGAGAATCGCCTGAACCTGGGAGGTGGAGGATGCAGTGAGCCAAGATTGCGCCACTGCACTCTAGCCTGGTTGACAGAACAAGACTCCGTTTCCAAAAAAAAAACAACTTAACATTCAGTATGCTTTTACTCTTCCCTGTTTTGAGTACAGTACACTTAGCTTCACTAATTATAGTACTCCCCAGTGGAGTTATGGTTTTATCCTTTCCAGGGAGAAGATGGATCTTTGGCTAAGGGGACAGGGGTAGTGATTTAATTGCTCTACTTTCAAGGTAGCTAGCACTACTAATTCCTGAGACATTTTGGTGGTTCTACAATTCAATTTGGGTTGATTCTTAGCTTTCCCCACTGAAAACCTGGAAATGAACCCTTTCAAATCTGCTGAATAAGTTACTCCATCTATTTATTTGTATCCAGAATTTAGTTGTTTCAAGATTTCCTGTTCTCTCTGCCTTTTTATGAGTTACATTTTTAAAATGATCTTTTTACTGTTATTTTACTATGGTATCGGGAGGAAGCAGAGACAAGTTACTGAATATTTTGGGGAGGCAAGTAAATGACATGCATATTTAAATCAAAAGATGACTCTTATAGTCATAAAAGACATAGAATACAAGTGAAAAGATAACCAAGCAGTAAGCTGGATTCTATATATTATGAATTAGAGTTATCTTCAATTAGCTTTCCAAATACTTACCGGACATTTGTAATCTCTAGCTCTTTCATGTTTCAGTTTGTGCATTATAAGGGCGTATCGTCTCTGAAAAACCATTCCACATTCCCCACATTTATGAGATGCTTCTTCAGTGTTCTCTTTAGCATCTCTTTTTGGCTGTTTCATCTTCTTTCCTCTTTGAACTAACTTCTGAGCCACCTAATAAGGGATAGAAATCACAATCTAAGTAAATCTACTCAATTTTAATTTTGAAAGTCATGTTGTAAATTTCTAACAAAAAGATTTCAAATTCACATTATCTTATTAATACTGGCATTTAAAACATTAAGTTGCTACCTTGTACCTGTCTCACCTCCCAAACAATTTTCACTATAGCCGTAAGTTCATCAATACAATGCTTTCAACCTAAAGCTAAAACTACAAAGGCCAACCCTTCTTACATCATACCTGTTGAACTGCTGACTTGGGAATGGCTTTCCGTTTCTGCAGCTTTTTCTCCATTCCCTTGTGTAGTCGAATATATGCCCCTTCATTAACGGAACGTTGTCGAAGCCTGCTTCTGTAAGTATCATCATCAGGGCCAAAGTCTGTCTTTGCTGTTGATGCAACTAGATTTTCCTGATCTTTTAAAGGTTGGTCAACATTCTGCCTACGTTTTGGAATGTCTTCAGCACAGATATCCTCAGCTGATATATCATTTCCCATACCACTATCCTCTGGTGAACTACTAATTACATTCTCTTTTGAAAGTTTCGGGTATATATTAGAAACTGTGTTATTGTCTCTGTTGTTTGAAGTTTCCAGTTTTGTCTGGTTGTTTTTTGTTATTAAATCAACAGACTTCATTGCAGGATGGGAATCAGCTATACATCCTACAGATGACAGGGCAGCTTCAGCCTCTGAAGAAACCTGGGGCTCAGGCTGTCGTCCTAACTCTCCATTCTGCTCAGCTTCTGGCAATTCTCCATTTACCAGCAGTACAATTTCACAATCTCCAAGTTCAGTAGATAAAGTTGTTGTTCCCTCATTGCTAGCCACAGGAGGTGCTGTACCCCCATTCTGTACTGGTAAGTCCTGGGTGGATGCAACTGTTTGTACTTCACCCTTCTTATATACTGTTAGCTGCTTCTCTTCCATTAGCTTATGTACACTTTCACAAATCTCTAAGACTTCTGACATGAAAAGATGACGAGCTAAGATGGCTACATCAGCCATGCTACAGAAGTCAAAACTTAGTACAGAAGTATAGGCAAATTCCAGTAAAGGAAGGAAGCTGGCCTTACAAAAACCTGTATGAATTCAAAGAAGGTAAAGACAAAAAAGTCAATTACCAATGACACAATACAGAATTATGACAATATAAAATATAATTCAAAGGCAAATATGACCACTTGTTCTGTAACTAATCATCCCTGGATTTGCATTTTGTTCTGGTTTCTTATTAAACCTGGACTAACTCATTTGTATGAGCTGCGTCTCAGTACCTAATACAGAAAATAGTAGCAGACTTACTACCTCAAGAGTTGCTGTAAGGCAGTGATTTTCAAACCGTACTCCTTAGAACCCTGGGGATTCCTCAAATTCCCCTCAAGAAACAGCTGCTGGAGGATGGAGGGTTAAAAAAAAGAGGAAGGCAGGTGAGTGGCAGGGTTCAACCAACCTGTCCCCTAATCTCACTTCAGTAAATATACCTGTACTTCCAAGTAATAGTGGTCCATATAAAAATGTTATTGAACAAAGTATTCTATGACTAAAAGTAAAAAAACAATACCTAAGGGAGAGGTCAGCAACATTTTTCTGTTAAGAGTAAGATAATAAATATTGCAGGCCATGAGATGTCTGCTAAAACTGCTCAGCTTTGCCACTGTAGCTGGAAAGCAGATGTACACCAATGGACGTGGCTGTGTTCCAATACAACCTTCTTTACAAAAAGGGAAGGAAGGCCGGGCGCGGTGGCTCAAGCCTGTAATCCCAGCACTTTGGGAGGCCGAGACGGGCGGATCACGAGGTCAGGAGATCGAGACCATCCTGGCTAACACGGTGAAACCCCGTCTCTACTAAGAAATACAAAAAACTAGCCGGGCGAGGTGGCGGGCGCCTGTAGTCCCAGCTACTCGGGAGGCTGAGGCCGGAGAATGGCGTGAACCCGGGAGGCGGAGCTTGCAGTGAGCTGAGATCCGGCCACTGCACTCCAGCCTGGGCTACAGAGCGAGACTCCGTCTCAAAAAAAAAAAAAAAAAAAAGGGAAGGAAGGGAAGAGTGGTCCTTGGGCTGTAGTTTGCCTATACCAGGTCTAAGAAATTATACGTGAGGTATTACATTCTTCTGTGGGAAAACAAAGTCAGTTTCTTTTCTAAAATTCTCAGTGATTCACTTTCAAAAGCCATTTTTAATTCTTAATATTCATATGAATCAAAAATCAGAAAAAAGATTACACAGTGATAATTCTATGTCCAAAACCAGAATGATTAAGAATTTGTATAGCTCTCCAGAATTTCGTTATACAGCCAAGTCAATATTTTTATGTATTTATGTATTTACTTATTTTTTGAGACGGAGTCTTGCTCTGTGGCCAGGCTGGAGTACAGTGGCGAAATCTTGGCTCACTGCAACCTCCCGACTCCCAGGTTCAAGCAATTCTCCTGTCTAAGCCTCCTGAGTAGCTGGGACTACAGGCACAAGCCACCATGCCCAGCTAATTTTTGTATTTTTAGTAGAGACGGGGTTTCACCATATTAGCCAGATGATCTTGATCTCCTGACCTTGTGATCCGCCTGCCTTGGCCTCCCAAAAGTGCTGGGATTACAGGCGTGAGCCACCGCACCTCGCCTTACTTTTTCATTTAGGTACTTTGAGACAGGCCCTTGTTCTGTCAGGTTGAAGTGCAGTGGATTCATCACGGCTCACTGTAACCTGGACCTCCCAGGCTCAAGCAGTCCTCCTGCTTCAGCCACCTGAGTAGCAGGGCAGGCGTGCACCTGGTTATTTTCATATTTTGTAGAGACGGAGGTCTCCCCATGTTGTCTCGGCTGATCTTTACCTCCCGGCCTGAAGGGCTACTCCTGCCTCGGCATCTCAAAGTCCTTGGATTACAGATGTGAGCCACCATACCCAGACAGAGGCAAATATTCTAATTCTGCCTTCTCACACTAGGTGTCATATTACACATATTTTTCTGCACTTTGCTTTTCTCATACAATAATTTATCTTAGAGATTTTTAAATATACAATTGAGAGCCATTTTTGCTGTAATTTTCAGTTCTGACTCAAGGTATGTAAACTGTGGTACTTTATGCAAAAGAACCTACGAAGGATGAACAAGCATACAGAGAAGCCTTAAAATGTGAGATGTTAGGACTCAGACTGAAAACTGAGGGGACTCCACATCAACATTATCATTAGGGTGAATTCAGCCATTCCTGGGAAAGCTAATTCTTTTCTTTTTGAGATGGAGTTTCGCTCTTGATGCCCAGGCTGGAATGCAATGGCACAATCTTGGCTCATTGCAACCTCTGCCGCCCAGGTTCATGCAGTTCTCCTGCCTCTGCCTCTCGAGCAGCTGGAATTATAGGCGCCCGCCACCACACCCAGCTAATTTTGTATTTTTAGTAGAGATGGGAGTTCTCCATGTTGGTCAGGCTAGTCTCGAACTCCTGACCTCAGGTGATCCACCCACCTCAGCCTCCCAAAGTGTTGGGATTACAGGCATGAGCCACTGCACCCGGCCGGGAAGCTAATTCTTAAATAGGCTGAAACCACATTAATGCTGCTATAAATTATGAGACCAAGTTTAAGGTAAATCATTAAATTCCTTTAAAAAAATCACATACTAACAAAATAATGTACCCAATACCCTTTAAATTTCTTTTTTTCTTGAGACAGAGTCCTGCTCTGTCGCCCAGGCTGTAGTGCAGTGGTGAGATCTCAGCTCACTACAACATCCACCTCCTGGGTTCAAGCAATTCTCGTGCCTCAGCCTCCCGAGTAGCTAGGATTACAGGTGTGTGCCACCATGCCCAGCTAACTTTTGAATTTTCAGTAGAGACATGGTCTTGCCATGTTGGGCAGTCTGGTCTCAAACTCCCGGCCTCAAGCGATCCAACCACCTTGGCCTCCCAAAGTGCTGGGATTACAGGCATGAGCCACCGTGCCTGGCCTACCCTTTAAATTTCTAAGTTCAAATTCATATGAAAAATTTTCCATGAAAACATTAGCATTGCTCCAAACAGCATTTTAAATAGCTAATACCATTTTTACAAAGATACTGGTCATAGGTTTATTTTAAATACCATAAAAGAAAAAGAAACTAAAACAAAACAAAAAAATCACTTACAGGCTGGGTGCAATGACTCACACCTGCAGTCCCAGAGCTTTGGGAGGGCAAGCAGGGACATTGCCTGAGATCAGGAGTTCAAAAGCAGCTTGGGCAACATGGTGAAACCCTGTCTCTACAAAAATTACAAAAGAAATTAGCCAGGCATGGTGATGCGCACCTGCAGTTCCAGTTACTTGGGAGGCTGAAGTGGGAGAATCGCTTGAGCCCAGGAGGTCAAGGCTGCAGTAAGCTGATATTATGCCACTGCACTCCAGCCTGGGTGAGAGCAAGATGCTGTCTCAAAAAAAAAAAATCACTCACAATCCTACCATCAAAAGAGAACAGGCAAGTAATTTTGGTATTCCATGTTTACCTCCAATCTTTTTTTTTTTTTTTTTTTTTTTTTTTGAGACAGAGTCTTACTCTGTCACCAGGCTGGAGTGCAGTGGTGTAACCTCAGCTCGCTGCAACCTCCGCCTCCTGGGATCAAGGGATTCTCCTCCCCCAGCCTCCCGAGTAGCTGGCACTACAGGCGCCCACCACCACGCCTGGCTAATTTTTTGTATTTTTAGTAGAGACGGGGTTTCACCATGTTGGCCAGGATGGTCTCGATCTCTTGACGTCGTAATCCACCTGCCTCGGCCTCCCAAAGGGCTGGGATTACAGGCGTGAGCCACTGTGCCTGGCCACCTCCAATCTTTTTACATACACATTCCCTGCAGAACATTTAAATCAAATGAAATGGACAATTTTGCAAAATAAAAAGATTGTCGAGATCTATTACAGGACAATGTGAATACAGTTAATACTATTGAAGTGTACACTTAAAAAAATCATTATGGCCAGGTGCAGTGGCTCACGCCTGTAATCCCAACACTTTGGGAGGCTGAGGCGGGCAGACTGCTTGAGGCCAGGAGTTCGAGACCAGCCTTGGCAACACGGCAAAACTCCGTCTCTACTAAAATTACAAAAATTAGTCGGGCATTGTGGTGTACACCTGTAATCCCAGCTACTCAGGAGGCTAAGGCAGGAGAATTACTTGAACCCAGAAGGTGGATGGAGGTTGCAGTGAACCGAGATGGTGCCACTGCACTCCAACCTGGGCGACAGAGCAAGACTGTCTCAAAAAATAGTAACAGCCGGGCGTGGTGGCTCACGCCTGTAATCCCAGCACATTGTGAGGCTGAGGTGGGTGGACCACCTGGGATCAGGAGTTCAAGACCAGCCTGGCCCATGGTGAAATCTCATCTCTACTAAAAATACAAAAATTAGCCGGGTGTGGTGGCGGGTACCTGTAATCCCAGCTACTTGGGAGGCTAAGGCAGGAGAATTGCTTGAACCCAGGAGGCGGAGGATGCAGTAAGCCAAGACTGCACCATTGCACTCCAGCCTGGGCAACAAGAGTGAAATGCCATCTCAAAAAAAAAAAAAAAGTAATAATAGTAATAATAATAATAATCATTATGGAACTCTTATACATTGTTGGTAAACATGTAAATTAGTACACCAGGATGAAAAACAGTATGGAAGTGCCTCAAAAAACTAAAAATATAACTATCATATGATCCAGCAATCCCACTACTGTACCTACCCAAAGAAAAGAAATTATATCAAAGAGATACTTGCACCCCATGTTTATTGCAGCACTACTCACAATGGCCAAGAAATGAAATCAGCCTACATGTTCATCAACAGATGAATGGAAAAAAATGTGGTAAACATACACAATGGAATACTATTCAGCCGTAAAAAAGAATGAAATTCTGCCATTTGCAGCGACATGATAAACCTGGAGGACATTATGCTAAGTAAAATAAGTCAAGGACAGAAAGATAAATACCAAATGTCCTCACTCACATGGGGGAGCTAAAAAAAATCCTTAGATTATACAAGTAGAGAGAAGAGTTATGGTTATTAGAAGATAGGCAGGGAGAAAGGAGGGGAGTGTAGGAAGAGGTTGGTTAATAGATACAAAATTACAGCTAGATAGACAGGAGGAACATCTTCTAGTGTTCTATAGCACTGCAGGGTATATAGTTAACAACAGTTTATGGTATATGTTAAAAAAGGCACAAGAAGCCTGGCATGGTGGCTCACCCCCTGTAATCTCAGTGCTTTGAGAGGCTGAGGCAGGAGGAGTCCAGGAGTTCAAGGCCAGCCTGGGCAACAAAGTGAGACTCCATCTCTATAAACAAACAAATCGAAAAATTAGTTGGACAAGGTGGTGTGCACCTGTGGCCCCACCTACACCAGAGGCTGAAGCAAGAAAATTGCTTGAGCCCAAGAATTGCTTGAGCCTATGACTGCATCACTGCACTCTAGCCTAGGGTGACAGAATGAGACTCTGTCTAAAAAAAAAAAAAAAAAAAAGATGAAAGAATTTTGAATGTTTTCAACAAAGAAAGCTAAATGTTTGAGGTGATAGGTATATCCTAATTACCCTCATTTGATCATTACTAATTGTATACATGTACCAAAATATCATTTTGCACACCAAAAATATGTACAATTATTACATGTCAACTAACAATAAAAGGAGGGAGCCTCTCTGAACCTATTCTGTTTCAGGCACTATCTAAAAATAAATAAAAAGGAAAAATCATGAAAAGGGTAAATTTTGTTTTTTTTTTTACAATTTAAAAACTTTACTAAAAAATCTCCTCTCTCTCAAATGAAATGGACAATTATAGCAGAAGGAAAAATTATGGGGGGGACTTCAATATCCAGGGATATGGCAGACTAAGATACCGTAAATGACCCACTTAAGATAAAAACATTTTGCTGTTCAGACAGGGTCTTGCTCTGTTGCCCAGGCTGGAGTGCAGTGGAGCAGTCTCGGCTCACTGCAACCTCTGCTTTCTGGGGTCAAGTGATCCTCCTACCTCAGCCTCCAAAGTATCGGGGACTACAGGCATGTGACACCATGCCTGGCTAATTTTTGTAAATTTTGGTAGTCACAGGGTTTCACCATGTTGCCCAGGATGGTCTCGAACTTCTGAGCTCAAGCAATCCACCTGCCTCAGCTTTGAAAAGCGTTGGGATTACCTGCGTGAGCCACTATGCCCAGGCCTTATCTACTTAATATTTAAATCAAACATATTTGTAAAATAATGTCTATTTCACCTATGATTGGCTCACATATTTGCTGAACAATATACAAAAATATGCATACGGAATGAAGATTAAATGATGTATTATGTTGGAATATTAGGATGCTGTGCCGTAGTTTTTTTCAGGCAGACATTTCATTTGCTATAAATTGCTGAGAAACCAGAAAAGAGCAACACTATGCTTTCAGATGCATGAACTATAGGGAAAAAATTCCAAAGCAAACATATCAAATGAATAACCTGTGATGGGTTTTTATATTCAGATGGCTCAGTGTAAGACGTATTTTCTCCTTTGAGTCACCAAACACAGAAAAAAAAAACAAATACCACAAATCTAGAAAGTAATGCCAACTATAAGCTACAAAAAGTTTTCGTTCATATGTACATCCCCTGAGCCTAGGCTAGTTCTTTGCATGCAGTGGATGCTTAATAAATATTTATTTATATAGAGAAAATTGTTAGTGCTTTCTTTTTTTTGGGGGGGGGGATGGAGTTTTGCTCTTGTCGCCCAGGCTGGAGTGCAATGGCGTGATCTCAGCTCACTGCAACCTCCACCTCCTGGGTTCAAGCAATTCTCCTGCCTCAGCCTCCCGAGTAGCTGGGATTACAGACATGTGCCACCATGCCCAACTAATTTTGTATTTTTAGTAGAGATGGGGTTTCTCCATGTTGGTCAGGCTGGTCTCAAACCCATGACCTCAGATGATCTGCCTGCCTCAGTCTCCCAAAGTGCTGGGATTACAGGCATGAGCCACCGTGTCTGGCCGTTATTATTGCTTTCTCTAAATATAAAGCCACTACTAAGAAAAAATGTATCTTCCCAGAAGAGATAAGACTAAAAAGAATAAAGCATAAAAGGATCAGTGGTTAAATAATTAAGAATTTACCTGAATAAAGTCACTTTTTTGTTTCAAAAAGGAAAAAATACTTCAAAGTGATGTACATAATTCAAAAGTTACAGCAAGTTTTATATTATGAGAAAATGTATAAATAATGCTACCTATTTTAATTCTTCCTAAATTTCATTTGTTGACTCATAAGCCAATATATAAATTCTAGTGAAGCCAAAAGAAAGTCGAACTATTTATTTACAACAATAAATATGATACAAACAAAAAACCTGGAATTTTGACTTTTCTATATTAATAATTTGATTATTGAACTTAAACTCTAATAATTAATCTTTAAAAACCAAAAGACTTATAAAATACTCTACGATTACATGTCCCACAAAATAAGACATAAACAGTCAATTTTTATTTACTTTTTATTTTTAGAGGCAGGGTCTTGTTATACTGCCCAGTCTGCAGAGCAGTGGCTATTCACACGTACAATGACACACTAGTCTGGAACTTCTGACCTTAAGCAGGCCTCACATCCCAGCCTCCCAAGTAGGTGAGACTACAGGCGTGCACCACCACACCTAGCTTAAACAATCAATTTTTAAATAACATATTCATTTAATGTAATAATTTTGTTGCACTTATGGATTAAGCTCAAATTGTTTTTAACAGTTTAAATCCCAGAAATTCTTTTTCTGCTATAACTGTCTCACTTAAGAGGTAGTGAAAGGAAATGACACCCTTTTCCATAACTCTACCACAGAAATCTTGCTAAAAAGAACCTTTTCAGTTCAGCTTAGTCTACTGCTGTAAGTGGGCTTCTCTTACTTTGGCATAAAGTCTGTGTGGAAGACACACATAACCCCCTCTTCTAGAATGTCATTACAAGCAAAAAGCAAGAGTAATAGAAAACCCTTACCAGAAAGATCCACCACAGCCTCATGACTGGAAACAGCTCCTTTCTCAATAAAAAGATCTCGAAAATACTCGCTATTTGCTGACAAAACAGATTTATGCGCTTTGTACTCTTCTCCTTCAATTAACAAAGTAACATCACAGAACTGGTTGGAAAGTCTCTGTTCGTTCAGCTGTTTTAAGACAGCCTGACAATGTTTTGGAGAAGAACGTTTTACCACTCCTTTGGTGTCAACCTGTCAAAATAAGTTTGAGAGCAGAAGTAATATATTACCTGTATTTTTTACCCTTAACAAACTTTAAAACAAGACACATTACATGTTACCTTTTACCAGGTATGAATAATTTGATATTTTCTTTGTTACCTATGTATTTAAATAAAAAGATATGTTGTCCTATTCTCTCTATTTTCTGCCATGTTCATTCTACCTGGTCTAATGAAAACCCGTATCTCACCTCTGGCTGCCTCTTCTTACTGATCAGAAATGTGATGATGTATGAAACTGATGCAGGTGAAAAACAAAGACTTCGCCAGATTAATTTTACCTTGGGGCATAAACCCAGAGACTGCTTCCAGAAATGTAAATCTGTCTACTTGCACCAAGATATCACCACAAAAGAAGGGAGGGAGGATAATTAACAGCAAACCAACAGGTAATTATTAGTAAGTTCATTCTGAAAAAATAACAGGAACATTTATGGTAAATGAAGAGGCAGTTCAGCTTATATAACACAGTACATTGCCATTTTGTCTTATTCAATAAGCAGTCTTAGTGGTTCGAGAAAAATAAGTCACCAAGGCTGCAAATACTAGTACACTAGTTACACATCTTAAAGCTGACTGGAGAGTACCACTTACAAACACAAGTTCATGTTTGGATACTGGCTTCTTTTTTACAGGCTTGGAGGCTGTAGTTGGAGATGAAGTAAAGTTGCTCAGGTCATCTTCTGATTCATTACTTTCTTCTCCAGATTCAAGGTCTAGTCCCAATTCTTCCAACATTTCTGAAACATCTGATATTGGACGGGATCGATCTAGTTTCTCCTGGCATTTGCTACACTGTTTGATGTAATCTTTGACTTGCTTCAATATACCTACAATGAAAATATTAACAAGTCAAATTTAATACTGTTAACTGAAAACAGTAAAATATATTAATCTGTGTACATTAACATGTTTCAGTATATATCCCATGAAATATGTAGAGTTTATTAGAATGTAAAATATACTTTTTTCCAAAAAATATAAGGTTAGAAATGACGTTCTCCTGCTGAGGTAATTTTTTTTTGTTTATTCCCAGTTATGTGTTTCTCCAATCATAAGATGACTATATAGCTCCACTCATTTTCATGTGAGTTGCAATGTTTTCATGCAAGAGGAACTACATGAAACTGCCAATATTCACCAGTTTTTGACCTATGCAAATTAACACTTTAGGGCGTGATGGGACACACCTGTAATCCCAGCTACTCTGGAGGCTGAGGCAGGAGACTCACTTATAACCCGAGAGGCGGAGGCTGCAGTGAACTGAGAATGTGCCACTGCACTCCAGCCTGGGCGACAGAGCAAGGCTCTGTCTCAAAACAAAACCAAACAAATTAACAATTTAATATGGCTCAAGCCAATACTTCTCCACCCCAGTGACATTAGGCTTGACCATATGATTTGATCTGCACACATTATGTGTACCATATCTGAACACAACCTTAAGAGGTACTGAGTATTTTGCACCAGTTCTCTGATCTTTGTCCCCTCTCACAAAGAACAGCATGTCCCAGAGGGATGTTGTTCTTAAACCTGAATTTCAGATGAAAAAAGCTGAAACCAATCTGTAGCCTGGAACAAGCACTACAACCAAAACTTGTAATGAAAGTTTAAAATAAATCTTTTGTTTCAAAAAAGCTATGAGATTTTAGGGTTGTGTGAAACAACAGCATATGCAATCTAACAAAGGTTGACTGTATACAAGCCACTCACAAAAGACGATTTTGAATTTCAACTTCTAGCTCCCGGCATGCTGGGGTAGGGGTGAGGGAGCAGGGATAAAGTTTATATATATATATACACATATACACACACCCCACTACCATCCTTGTAAGACAGACAATTAATTCCCATTCTATACAAGAGGAAAATAAAGCCCTAAGAGGAACGAAACTTGTCCAAAGTCACATCTAGTAAAATGGCAGAGCTAGGCCTCCAGAAGTCACGGGATTTTCAGTATATTATTCTACTTATACAAGAGCATGCTTGTCCATACCTAGGGCAGAAAATTACCCTCAAATCTTCAAATAGGTACAAATGAAAAGGTTATTAGCTAAAATGATAGAGGTATACACTATATTCCTGAGAAGTGTTTTAAAATGCCGAATTATACAAAGCTCCTTATACTTTTTTTTTTTTTTTGAGATGGAATATCTCTCTGTCGCCCAGGCTGGAGTGCAGTGGTGGGATCTCAGCTCACTGCAACCTCCACCTCCCGGGTTCAAGTGATTCTCCTGCCTCAGCCTCCCGAGTAGTTGGGATTACAGGCCTCCACCACCACACTCGGCTAATTTTTTGTATTTTTAGCAGAGATGGGGTTTCACTATTTTGGCCAGGCTGGTCTCGAACTCCTGACCTCAGGTGATCTGCCCGACTCGGCCTCCTAAAGTGCTGGGATTACCGGCATGAGCCACCTTGCCCAGCCACCAAGTTCCTTACACTTTCAATCTTCATATAGTATTCAAGCAATATTTTCCAAATTATATTATGTCCCACACTGATTATAAAAGTATACACTGAAGTCATAAATTCAGAAAAATTTTAGCTATATACAATTGATATTATCATATCAGAACCTCTGACTTCTACGGTGAGGAAACCTGTTTAACCTAGGAATTTGCCAAATTTACTGGTTTACAGAGACTTTTTGTTTTTGCAGAACATAAAGAAACAGTGGGGCTTGGGGCGTGGCTCACGCACGGGAGGCTGAGGTGGGCGGATCATTTGAGATAAGAAGTTCCCGACAACTAGAGTGGCCAACATAGCAAAACTCAGTCTCTACTAAAAACACAAAAATTAGCTAGTTGTGGTGGAGCGCGCCTGTAGTCCCAGCGACTCCGGAGGCTGAGGCACCAGAATCACATGAGCCTGGGAGGTGAAGGCTGCAGTGAGCCGAGATCGCGCCACTGCGCTCCAGCCTGGGTGACAGAACAAGACTCTGTCTCAAAAAAAAAAAAAAAAAAAAAAAAAGAAAAGAAAGAAAGAAAAAGAAAGAAAAAAGGAAGAAAGAAACAATGGGTTCGAATTAAATATAACTTTTCTCCAAAAAGCATTTATATGAGTGTAGATTTAGAGACCAAAAGAGGTTGTACTGGCCAGGCGCTGTGGCTTACACCTATAATCCCAGCCCTTTTGGAGGCCAAGGTGAGCAGATCACCTGAGGTCAGGAGTTCGAGTCCAGTCTGGCCAACATAGTGAAACTCCGTCGCTACTAAAAATAGAAAAATTAGCCGGGCATGGTGGCGGGCACCTGTAATCCCAGCTACTGGGCGTGGTGGCGGGCACCTGTAATCCCAGCTACTTTGGAGAATCGCTTGAACCCGGGAGGCGGAGTTTGCAGTGAGCCGAGATCGCGCCACTGCACTCCAGCCTGGGCGAGAGTGACTCTGTCTCAATAAATAAATAAATAAAACATCGTCTCAGGTTTTTGTCTTTTAAGACACCGCACACTAAAAATTAAAAAAACCAACAAAAAACTGGATTGGAATCACTCACAGATAATCAACTTAGAAAAAGAAAATTCTGAACACAAAATACCACATAACACTGGGTTAAGAAAAGTGTAAGATCACAAAGGTCAGCTGTGTGACTTTTGTTGTGTTATTTAACATTCTAGTGCTTTTAGTTTTTTCATCTGTAAAACAGATAGAGGCTGAAATGGGAGGATCATCTGAGCCTAGGAGGTCGAGGCTACAGTGAGCTGTTTTCGTGTCACTGCAGCAAGAAGCAAGCCGCCCTACACTCTGTCTCCAGGGAAAAAAGGAGGTAAGTATTAAGGTTTTACGAAGGTTAAATAAATGCCAAGTGCTAACGACTATATCCTGCATATATAAGCTTGCAGTATTACCTGTAGTTAAAATGATCATCTTTAACAAATTCTGAAGTATTCAGTGTGAGACATTTGTTCAACAAATGTCTACCCAAACCCATCCAAACAATGCAGTGATTACTTCATTACCTCAAATTTACTCTTCGCATTTGTCTGTCCTTACAGGAATTTAATTCAGATACTGGTTTAAAATGGAAAATAAATGGAAGAATTTCATTATCCACTAGTTCGTAAACAAATAAACTTGACGTTTATAAACCGAAAATAATTTAGAAACTATTCAGTAATTTCCTTATTCACAGACGAAGTAACCAAGACTTATGAATTAACTTTTCCGTAGCCATATGGAGAGTGACAGAACTGTTCCTAAAAAACTTTCTTAAATGAGACTGTAAACTGTTACTAATTCTGACAGTTTGAATATTCATCAACTGTGGAGAGGGAAGATGGTTGAGAAGCCAAGGCACTTGCTCTCCTCCCCTACAACTGGTTCCCAAAGAGTCAAGTAACTTTAGAACTCTATTTTTTGACAATCAAAAAGTCACAGTAATCATATCTTTTCTGCGTATATACAATGCTACACAGTTCCCAAACGCGTTTTTCACATTAGGGGAAAGATTATTAAAACATCCAGAGTTACGAATATCAAGCTGGGCGCCGTGGCTCATGCCTGAAATCCCAACACTTTGGGAGGCTGACGCGGGAGGATCGTTTGAGGCCAGATGGAGACCAACCTGGGGAACGTGGCGAGACCCGTGTCCACTCAACCAACCAACCTCCCCTCACCGCAAAACCAACCAACCAACCAACCAAAAAAAGAGTATCTGGTATCTTTTACATTTAATTCTTGTTCTTAAAAAAAAGCTCAAGGCGATTTCCCAATCACTGCTTATCACTTCTGCAAATAATTGTGTTATCCCTTATTTACGCGGCAGCGACGAAATTTGAGGAACACTACCGAATGTGTCCAGAGCAGCTCATACTTGCTCGCCAAAACCCAAGCGTAGCACTAAAGAAACGGGAGACCCGGCTTCGGGTGACTAGTTCCTCCCTCCAAACGTCAGCACAGAGTTGAAAACGTGCACCCCGCAGCCTTCACTGCCGCGGGCCAAACGCCACCTCCGGAGGGCCGGGGCCTCAGCCTCCACGGGCCGCCCAAGGAGGCGGACCTGGCGCAGCCCAGGCGTCCGGCCCCTCCCCGCGGCAGGCCCGGCCTCCGGGGAAGCCCCCTTGGTCCCACCCTGGGCCAGGACCCGCCCCCAGCTTCGCCGGCCTCCTTCCTGTGGGAAGTGCGGCTCCTTTCGCGTCCCCCACCCTCTCGGCTCCGCCTGGCAGCAGCAGCTCCGACGCCCAGAGGCGTCCGAGACCCTCCGACTCGTGGGTGCGCAAACAGGCCTCGCCAGCGACCCTTGCCCAGGCAACGAGTCGCCAGCCCGCCCCCTTACCGCGGGCCAGGTCTCACCTCGCCACCAGTACGTCTTGGACAGGTAGTGCCAGGTCTGATGCCGGGTGTGGTGAGTGCCGCCGGGACCCAGGTGCGCCGCCTCGATGAGGTCCCGGCGTCGCTCCGGCTGTAGCACCACCTCCAGCTCCGCGAAGGTCTTGCGGTGTCGCTGCCGCCGCTGGTAATACAGAGTCCCGCCGCGCACCACGTAGCAGGCGGCAGCTTTTCGGATTTTACGCTTGACATTGCCTTCGGTGCCCGGCGCGTATGGCTCGCGCTCGTTCGTCAGGTAACGCAGGATGGCCCGGTAGCTCTCCTCGCTTGACATCGCGGACCGCGGCTCCCTGAGGGCGCCTGTCAGGGACAGGTGAGAAAAACGGCCCACTACCTACGGGCGGCTGCAGCAGGAACGGCGGCACCGCAGGGAGAAACGGCTGCGCCTTTGGCGAGCACTCTTCGACGGCTCCCTTAGTCCGAAGGAAAAGGGGACGAATTGGTAACCAGGGGGAACTGCACTTCCCCAGCGCGCGGGATCCGCTGGCGACTGACAAAATGGCTGCTGCACCACCGGAAGTGACGCAAGCTAAGGGCGGGGACTGAGCCCTGATTGGAGCGCACTCTCGTTTTCTGGCTTGATGGAGCCGATCCAGTGACGTCAGGACTGCGGGTGGACATTTTGGAAGCGGGTAGGCCTTTCATTGCAACTCGAAAGGTCTTCAAAGCAGACATCTTAAGTCCTGGCAGTTTCTCTCTTCATTTTTCCCCTTTCCACGCTTTTTAAGGAGCCACGTGAAGGGGGAGCTGGTGGACAGTTGTGAGTTCATGGGAGACATCCGTAAGGGGTAAAGGAGTCCGTTTTTACGTTTACCTTGAGACTCCCGATATCATAAAAGCATATTTTCAGGCTTTTGGAAAAATATTAGTCTCTGGACAGGGGACCAGAGACAGCCCATTCACATGGAAATTTAGATTTCAGTTAACAGTTGTAACATTTTCAGTGCACCTGCTAGCTCCAGACTACTCAAGGAAGAGTCGAGATTTTTCTGGAATGATCAGCATATGTAGTCAATCTTATTGCGAGTGGAAAAGGGGGTCAGTAACACTATTATAAAGCTTTATTTACATATATTTTTACACAAACGTAGGGGAAAAGGTTCTCCATTTTGCACCAAATATATATAAGGGCACAAGAAGGGGAGCAGACTTGAACTGTGTCTCCCAGCGCGTGCTGAGGATGCTAATTCAGATATTTAGCTGGTGTTCCCGGAGCAGCGACCCCGGTCACCCTTCTCTGGAACGAATCTGCAGCGCTCACAGGAGCCCAGGGCTGACATCCCTCCTCGGGGACTGGGGTTGGACACTGTCGCCTCTTTGTTAAAGCCAGAACATTTTAGGCCGAGGGCTCCAGCTGCAGAAACGGCCAGTACACTTCTCCACCAGGGGATCTGTAGTCTCTGGGTGACGCCCTTTGACCCTTGTAGAAGTAGCTGACGGGCAGACAGGTGAATACAGTAGGCTCGAAAACAGAATGATACACCCAACCTCTGGTGTTAGGGGCGTGTTTCTGTGTGTGTGTGTACACGCAGCAGTTCCCAGATGGCCCGGACATCCTTGAAAAAGATTCCAGGTGCAGGGACATGAGCCATCAAGTCCCGAAAGAAAAACTACAGGCCTGGGACCTACTTAATTGCTGAGTTTGCCACTATAGCTCAAAGGAGGAATTTAAACATGGAGATGCACGTCTTCCCCCATGGGGTGGGGCGGTGAGAGCGGAAGACCAAATGCACCTTCTGTGCAGCTGGTCTACGTGTTGGGCCAGCCCCAGTCTCCTGTCATATTGACTGTCTTCAAATATTTTGGTCGGGCGCGGTGACTCACGCCTGTAATCCCAGCACTTTGGGAGGCCGAGGCGGGCAGATCACGAGGTCAGGAGATGGAGACCATCCTGGCCAACATGGTGAAACCCTGTCTCTACTAAAAATAAGAAAATTAGCTGGGTATGGTGGTACACACCTGTGGTGCCAGCTACTCGGGAGGCTGAGGCAGGAGAATCGCTTGAACCCGGGAAGCGGAGGTTGTAGTGAGCCGAGATTGTGCCACTACATTCCAACCTGGGTAACAGAGGGAGACTCCGTCTCAAAAAAAAAAAAAAAAAAAACATTTTAAGTTAATTGATATTAAATATTAAACATTTATTAAGTGAATACATTCAAATCTGTAAACAATACAGATAGGATGTAGAAGAGTTAAAAAAAAATCCCTTTTTTGCCAAACCACCACCTGTAAGCACTGACAAGCCTGCTGATGCACGCATTATCTCTTGGGCCAATAGAAACACACGTTTTAATAAAATGCTTTCCCAGTGGCCAAGTTGCCTTCCTGAGTAAAGCTAAACTTGCTGTAGTGAGAACAGGTAGTGTTTATTTCTAGCTTCTTCTGGGTCCCAGGTTACCTAAGACTCAAGGGTAATGAGAATGGGCAGCTCCACTTCCTTAAAAGCCAACATTTAGCCCAGAAAAGCAATACTTTAAGGGGCCATTTTATTCTCCAAATATTAGCAAGCATAGCTTTACATTCAAGTTGGGTATAATGACTTTATTTTCCCGGTAATTCCCTAAATAAAACATAACATTATTACAAAAAGATTCTTAACCATGCAAAATCTTAACATTTTGCTTTTATGAGCAAAAGCCTGTATTTTCCATTTCTTATATTGATTTTAGTTTACATTTTCATGTTCTCAAAAGGACTTACTCATTTTACCCATAACACTTGGACGTCTGAATGTTAACATGCACTAGAAAAAAAAAAAATTCTATCACCTTGGATAGGATAGGGATGGAGGAAAATATTGACATTCACTATATACCCTCACCTAGTATATGTGTAAAATCATGTTTCCCTATGGCCGGGCGCGGTGGCTCAAGCCTGTAATCCCAGCACTCTGGGAGGCCGAGACGGGCGGATCACAAGGTCAGCAGATCGAGACCATCCTGGCTAACACAGTGAAACCCCGTCTCTACTAAAAAATACAAAAACCTAGCTGGGCGAGGTGGCGGGCGTCTGTAGTCCCAGCTACTCGGGAGGCTGAGGCAGGAGAATGGTGTGAACCCAGGAGGCGGAGCTTGCAGTGAGCTGAGATCCGGCCACTGCACTCCAGTCTGGGCGACAAAGCGAGAGTCTGTCACAACAACAACAAAAAAATCATGTTTCCCTAAAGAGGACTGATTTGTCCACTGTTGTATCCTTGCAAGTTGGCACAGGTTGGCAGGTAAAAATGACTTACTTTCTGTAGAAGTAGAAGCCTATTCTTCACATGTAAGCTGTGATTACTATTTTATCACATCTTAAATATGTAAATCTCAGGCTGCGGGTGGTGGCGTACACCTGTTAATCCCAGCACTCTGGGAAGCTGAGGCAGGAGGATCACCTGAGGTCAGGAGTCTGAGACCAGCCTGACCAACATGAAGAAACCCCCTCTCTACTAAAAATAGAATTAGCCAGGCATGGTGGCACCTGCCTGTAACCCCAGCTACTCAGGAGGCTGAGGCAGGAGAATCACTTGAACCCAGGAGATGGAGGTTGCCGTGAGCTGAGATCGTGCAGTTGCACTCCTGCCTGGGCACCAGGAGACTCCATCTCAAAATAAGTAAATAAATATCTTGCATATCAGTTTATTCAGACATTTTTGTAATTTAACATGGCTCTGGCAAGCCCCCAGCTCAACAAACTACTCTGGGAATTTAGCCAAGGATACTTTTTTTTGTTTTTTTTTGGTTTTTTTTTTTGAGACGGAGTCTTGCTCTGTCGCCCAGCCTGGAGTGCAGTGGCCGATCTCAGCTCACTGCAAGCTCCGCCTCCTGGGTTCACGCCATTCTCCTGCCTCAGCCTCCCGAGTAGCTGGGACCACAGGTGCCCGCCAAGTTTTTTTTTTTTGTATTTTTTAGTAGAGACGGGGTTTCACCGTGTTAGCCAGGATGGTCTCGATCTCCTGACCTCCTGATCCGCCCGTCTCGGCCTCCCAAAGTGCTGGGATTACAGGCTTGAGCCACCGCGCCCGGCCAGGATACTCTTTATTCAAGCAGCAGTGCTTTTCATTTAGACATTACTTTCTGAAAGCAAGAGCAGATTAATAAAGCTGATAGTTTTTAGCACCTTCAACTCAGCTATTAGCAAATGGTAGGCGAGATAACAATGACTATAAGCAAACCAATATAAACTAAATTTGTCTATCATGGGAAAAGGTAGTTTAACAAGAGAATCATTTTTAAAGTACATCTTTCGGTTTTTTGATACAGGGTCTTGTTGTCACCCAGGCTAGAGTACAGTGGCACGATTTCAGCTCACTGCAGCCTTGACCTCCCTGGCTCAAGTGATCCTTCCACTTTCCACACTCCCAGCTTCCCAGCTGAAACTACATGCACTCTCCACCATACCTGGCTCACTTTTGTATGTTTTTGTAGAGATGGGGTTTTGCCATGTCACTTAGGCTGGTCTTGAACTCCTGAGCTCAAGTGATCACCTGGCTTTGGTCTTACAAATGCTGGGATTACAGGTACAGGCGTAGGCCCCTGCACCAGCAACATCCTAATACTTACAGCATTGTAACCAAAGAGTTAAGGCAATGAAGTTTTTGTAATGTGCCCTATACACCCCAGCCAAGCAAAGGTAGCATCTGACCATACCCATCTTCTTACATCATTTTGCTTAACCTCTCTCCAAGGAAGAGGCTTACTTTATAGGATGCATTATTCCTGAGGAATAGACTTTTTAATAAAATACCTATGTCTTACATTCTTTACTAGGTCACCTATGACCATGTAAATCCAACATGCCTGTTACAAGAAAAAAAAAAAATCCAGCACAACCTAGAGTTATAATGCAATCTTTATTTAAAAATCGAATCTGCCAGTTTAGCGTTTTCCACCAACTCGGGGAGCTGAAACTTTCACAGGCTTCACAATCTTTTGCTTAGGTGCTGCCTTTGTAGGTGCCTGTAAAAAGGTAACGTGATATTACTCCACAAACCTTGTTACCCCATTATTACCCATCTCTCACATCCAGATTGTTTATGTAGCTTAGATCACTGTCTTAGTAATTTAACTGCATTCCTAATGACAATCTTTTAATGTGACTCCCCTTAAATATTTAAAGCCCATCTTTACAATGAAAAGACAAAGACTAAGAGACCATCACAGATTGGAGGAAAGTAAGGAGACACAACCAAGTGCAGTGTAGGATCCTGAAATGCATCCTAACAGAACCTCACAGAAAAGTTCTCAGTAACAGTACAGTGTTTACTCAACTTTTCTCAATGTTATCAATGTAGATAACCATAGTAACTTTCAAAACCAGGCAGGGTGCAGGGGCTCATCCCAACACTTTGGGGTGCTAAAGCAGGTGGATCGCTTGAGCTCAGGAGTTTGAGGCCAGCCTGGGCAACATGGCGAAACCATCTCAACTAAAACACATATTAGCTGGGCATGGTAGCGCTTGCCTGTAGTCCCAGCTACTTAGGGGGCTGAGTCAGGAGGATCACTTGAGCCCAGGAGGTTGACGCTGCAGCAAGCCGTGACTGTGCCACTGCACTCCAGCTGGGCTACAGAGTGAGACCCTGTGTTGAAGGGAAAAAAAACCAAAAGCCAACCTTTATTTTTCCCAATTCCTAACAGTAACAGATACTTTGGCTTATGGAGAGGACGAGCCCTCTGGAGACCTGAACCAATTAATTGGTTACCAACATCATTTCCAATTGAGCCTTGCAATCAATACCTTAAAACGGTGAAACTTTCATTATCACAATTTAGATTGAAAACAAATTTTCCAGCTGGGCGCAGTGGTGCACACTTATAATCCCAGCACTTTGGGAGGCTGAGGTGGGCAGATCACCTGAGGTCAAGAGTTCAAGACCAGCCTGTCCAACATGGTGAAACCCTGTCTCTACTGGGAAAAAAAAAAAAAAAAAATTAGCCAGGTCTGATGGTGTGCACCTGTACTCCCAGCTACTAGCGAGGCTGAGGCAGGAGTATTGCTTGAACCCGGGAGGCAGAGGTTGCACTGAGCCAAGATCAGATCATGCCACTGCACTCCATATCCTGGGCAACAGAGCAAGACTCCGTCTCAAAAAACAAGAGAGAGGGAGGGAAAAAAAAAAAAAAAGAAAAAGAAATTTTCCTGTTGTATTGTTCAAGAAAGTCAAGAAACCCCATAATTACCTTAGCAGCAGCCATTGCAGTCTTTTTAGATGCTTGCTTAGCCTTTTTTGCTTCCTTAGCAGCCCTGTGGGGTAAAAATAACTTAAGGTAAAAGCACTTTACTCCTTAGTGGTACAACTTACTATTAGAGTTAGACTGTACTGGACAAGTACAATGACCATATTCCTTCCTTCCCCTCCTGCATTTATTTGTAGGCTAAATCCAAAGAGTTTGTCAATAATTTTCATTAACCACCAAATCACCTTAAAATATATTAGACTATATGGTAACTTTAATTACTGAAGACCCAAACCTAAAATCCATCCCAATAGGTGAAACGCTCATAATGAAAGCATTCCTCACCTGATAGCTTGTTCTCGTTGAGCCTTTCTAACTTCAGGTTTCTGATTCCTCTTGGCCATTATATCAGCAAGAGATGCACCAGTAATGGCCCTCTGGAATTTGACTGCTCGGCGGGTTCTTTTCTTTTGAATTTCTTCCTGTAAAACAAAGATGAGGGGCACACTTAGGAACCTTCCTTCAAGAATTTAGAGGGAGGAAAAATTAAGTCTTTTAAGACACGGCAAATGAAGTCTTTTAATATTCATATTCAACAAAAAATAATTCATACAATTATTTGAAAATAAAACATGTTTTCCACTTATGGATTAAGCTATTACAAATCCTAGCCATTTTTTACCTTAAAGAGACACACAAAAAATTGAACTCTAAGGAAAATGGTTATTCCATGAACTGCATAGTATAAATGAAGACTATTTCTACTTTTAATAATTTACTTATTGAAAAAAATTATCAAATTCAACTGTTTTATCTCAAAGGACTGTCACTAGGAGAAATACTCAAGTTAGACAATGATTTGACAGGAGAGGCACCAAATGTTAGGTAGGATATGTCTAAGAAGGCGTTGTGGAATCTAACATTTCCTGTACATTCTATATTGGAAACCTGTACTACAGTATTTATGAGAAAAAGATCTTGCAGTGCACCTTTAAGTCCAAGAACAAAGTATATGTGAAAAGTTGTTTATTAAGGCACAGAAATGCAAAAGTACCTTAAAAACTTTTAACAAAAATAAAGCACATTGGTTTACAGACATCCCAATTTTAAACTTTTTAGAAAGATGAAATCTTGTTTCTACAGTAAAATGGCAGTTTTTCTACAGTAAATGGCAGTATTTACCTGCTTAATATTTTTGTCTCAAACCAACACAAACATTTTTCTTATTGTGGTAAAAATGTAAAGTTGACAACTTTTTTTTTTTTTTTTTTAAAAAAAAAAAAAAAAAAAAAAAAAGACCAAGCCTTGCTCTGTTGCCCAGGCTGAAGTGCAGTGGCATGATCTTGGCTCACTGCAGCCTCCACCTCCCGGGTTCAAGCAATTCTGCCTCAGCCTCCCAAGTAGCTGGGATCACAGGCACCTGCCACCACACCTGGATAATTTTTGTATTTTTAGTAGAAACCAGGTTTCACCATGTTGCCTAGGCTGGTCTCGACCTCCTGAGCTCAGGCAATCCGTCCGCCTCGGCCTCCCCAAGTGCTAGAATTACAGGCATGAGCCATCATCCCCGGCCTGTTTTCTATTTTTTTAAATAGAAACTGGGTCTTCGCTACTACATTGCCCAGGTTGGTTTCAAACTCCTGGGCTCAAGCTCAAGGGATCCTCTTGCCTGGGCCTCCCAAAGTGCTGGAATTACAGGCGTGAGGCACTGCATTAGGCCCATTTTAACTTTTTTTTTTTTTTTTTTGAGACAGAGCCTCACTTCATCATCCAGGCTGGAGTGCAGTGGCACAATCCCAGCTCACTGCAACCTCTGCCTCCTGGGTTCAAACTATTCTCCTGCTCAGCCTCCCAAGTAGCTGGGACTACAGGTGCCTGCCACCACACCCGGTTAATTTTTTTTGCTATTTTTAGTAGAGATGGGGTTTCACTCTGTGGGCCAGGCTGGTCTTAAACTCCTGACCTCGTGATCCGCCTGTCTCGGCCTCCCAAAGTGCTGGGATTACAGGCATGTCAGCCACCATGCCTGGCTTCATTTTAACTTAAGGTATAATTTAGCCGTGCAGGATGGCTCGCACCTGTAATGCCAGTACTTTTGGCGGCCAAGGCAGGAGGATTACTTGAGCCCAAGAATTTGAGACAAAACTGGGCAACATCGCAAAGATTTCTGTCTCCTCAAAATATATTTAAAAAATAGCTGGGCCATGGTGGCATGTGCCTGTGGACCACTGGGTAGGCTGAGGTGGGAGGATCACTTAAGCCCAGGTTGAGGTAGAGTGAGCTGTGATCCTGCCACTGCTCTCCAGCCTGGGCAACAGAGAACCCGTCTCAATAAAAAAGTATAGTGGCCTTAGGTACATTCATAGCGCTGTGTAGCTATCACCATTATCCATCTAAATAACTTTTTTTTTTTTTAAAAGGTCTCCTATGTTGCCTCAAACAATCCTCCCACCTTGGCCTCGGGAGCAGCTAGAGTACAGCCGCTGCCACCAACCCCGGATTTGCTATGACAATGATGTACAAGTTATGAGTCCCCGCTTTCAACTGTTTTGGGGTATAACTTACAAGTGGAACTGCTGGGATAATTATGTTTACCCTTTTGAGAAAGCACCAAACGGTTTTTCACAGCTGCCACATATTTAGCAATGCACAAAGGTTCCAATTTCTCCCCATCCTCATCAACACCTGTAATTCCTGTTTTGTTTTTTCTTAATAGTCACCCTAACAGGTGTGTCATATGCACTTTTAAGTTTCTCCTTCCTCTGAACTTTCAACATATTTTATGTCTGATGGCATTTATTTCTCACAATACCTAGAAAAGTCCTTCATACAGAAGGTGCTAAGTATTCCCAAGCCTACTGAATACTAGTCCCACCATGGCACTCAAACTTGTTCTCATGTATAACCCAGCTAAAAGGACACTTAACAAGGACCAGAAAAACCACTGTCTTGAGAATGAACCAGTATGGTGGACTGGCTACGTTAGGACTAATCCTGTAAATACTCCAATCAACACCAAATTATGGTTAAGTTCTCAATTTCCTCCCACTGGAAAACTAAGCCTTTCCACCCTGCCCTATAACCCAATGTGCTTAACGTAATTTATCTGACTTTAAAATTTCAACTTGGTGTTGCTGCTAGCCTAAGATGTATAGAGACAGTTTATAATATCTTTTGCATTTCGCTGATGCTTTACAGTTTAAGAATTCTTTCGCATACAGTCTGATTTAACTTTACAGAGCAGAAAACCAACGTTCAGAGAGCTCAGACAACTTAAGAGATAGCTCCCAATATCAAGGCGTATTCCACTTACCGACTGACCCTTTTTGTGCTTCCTTCTGTAGAGGACAGTCCAGTTTATCTGCCGAGGATTCCTCTTGGAAAGGAACGCCGACTCGCATTTTGCATTAAGAAACTGGAAAACCTGGAGTGACAAATTCAAAGGAATTACCTATTTATACAAAATACAAGAGGCTGAATGAGCTTGGAATCCTTAGAAGATCAACATGCTAGTTCTGGCTTATTTTACAAAACTGAAGCCCACAAGAACCAAAAGGCTGTCACGTAACTGGCAGGTAACTGTGCGACACTATGAAGGTCCTTGCGTTTAATCTTTTCTCGAGAGCAGGAAATCTAAACTTATAGCAAACGACAGGGTGGTGCATCCTTCTGGGAAGCATTCTGCTCTTGTCCATCCCGGGATTCCAAGGGGAAACTACCAATTATCTCGGTACCTCAGTTATTTCCCTTACACAGGGACATCAGTTACATAAACCCCTCCTGACGTCCGACCTGGCTCACAGTAAGTAATCAACGCTGGTTCACTTAGAGGTGTCTGGTCCTAACGACCAGTCCACAGAGCGTCCACGAAGCGTTCCAGAGGTCAATGGTGATGTGGGGAATGAACCCGTCTAAACCGAATTAGACCAGCCTTTCCTCCTCGGAGTACAAGAAGCTAGGTTAAGCCGACGCGGCTTTTTACCTTCCCGTCGGTCCTGGCGTAGCGCCTCCCGTGTCCGGGGTAGATCTTGTACCCGCTAAAACTGCACAGCTCCACCCTGCAACAAAAAGTGAAAGTCCATCAGGGAGGGTGTCTACAGCCATGCCAGGGACGACAGAGAGGCGTTCTGCCCGAGGATGTAAGCGGATTGGGAACCACGGGCCGTGCTTACTTCATGGCGACGGATTCACGGGAAAAGAAGAGATGGCGAAGAGAAAGAGAGAATCATGGGAAGAGACCTTATAAGGTCGTGGAGGGGCTGGGGGCCGGAAATCTCCTCCCCCAAAATCCTTCGATGTTCCGGGCGCTCCTTGATGACGTATCATCGCGAGGCGGAAGATCTCGTTTTCCGTGACAACTGACTTCCTCTGGCGGAATTCTTCCAGAGGCTGCTGGAGGATTCTCGGGCCCAGAGGGCCTGCCAAAAAGGGCAGTCAGACAGTTGGTATCTGAGTCATTCTATCTCTGTTTTTTTGTTTTTTTTTTTTGAGACGGAGTTTCGCTCTTATTGTCCAGGCTGGAGTGCAATGGCGCGATCTCGGCTCACCGCAACCTCCGCCTCCCAGGTTCAAGCCATTCTCCTGCCCCAGCCTCCCTAGTAGCTGGGATTGGCATGTGCCACCACGCCCGACTAATTTTGTATTTTTAGTAGAGACGTGGTTTCTCCATGTTGGTCAGGCTGGTCTCGAACTGCTGACCTCAGGTGATCCCCCTCGGCCTCCCAAAGTGCTGGGATTACAGGCGTGAGCCACCGCGCCCGGCCCATTCTGTTTTACTGCCGAGTATTCTAGAGCCATCTTACGGCTGCAGGGAATGTGAACTGAAGAGAAAGGTGTCCTGTCTCTTATCATAAAGAGATCCAAAGACGAATGCCCCGCAGGTAAAACAAGTCACGTTTTGCCTTCCCTGTTGGCCCATTTCCTCAACCAAACAAATTAATAGTTTAACCATTTGAATAATTTAACCATAAGAAAGTAATGACAACCGAACTGTTTCCCAGGCTGTGCGAATCAAACAGTGCACGTTGGCGCTTTGCATTAATTATAATTAACATTCATTGAGCGCTTTCTCTGTGCCGGGAATTACGCCAAAGGCTTTGCAAACATGAGCTCATTCAGTTTCCAGAATTCCTATTAAGTACCCGCCTAAAAACTACAATTCGGAGCTGGTGTCTAGTGAAGCTGAGGGGGTCGGTGGAGCCCCGCTTGGAGGCCAAGGGCTCAATCTGTTACATATTTCATCGTATGACAAGGAATGGCCAGAGGCAATTCTTGAATTCTGTGGGAGGCTGCTGCAGTATATGACTAGGAAACAAATGTAATGATTGATTTCTGCTGTCTATGTATGCAAGTCACGCTAAAAAGGTTTTGTAAGATAGCTGGTTGAAGAGATTTGAAATGTCTAACAAGTTGGCTGACTAATGTTACGCAAACTGTACAAATGTGTTGGAGCCAGTCTTTTTTGTTTTTTTTTCTTGAGACGGAGTTTCGCTCTTTCACCCAGGCTGGAGTGAAGTGGCGTGGTCTCAGCTCACTGCAAACTCCGTCCACCGGGTTCAAACGATTCTCCTGCCTCAGACTCCCGAGTAGCTGGGATTACAGGCACCCGCCGCCATGCGCGCCCTGCCTGAAACCAGTATTAAGAATGAGTTAGGTGGCCAGATGCGGCGACTCACGCCTGTAATCCCGGTGCTTTGGGAGACCGAGGTGAGTGGATCACCTGGGGTCAGGAGTTCCAGACCAGCCTGGCCAAAATGGTGAAACCCCGTCTCTACTAAAAATAGAAAAATTAGCCGGGCGTGGTGGCGTGTGCCTGTAATCCCAGCTCCTTGGGAGGTTGAGGCAGGAGACTCACTTGAACCGGGGAGGCTGAGGTTGCATTTAGCCAAGATCGCGCCACTGCACTCCAGCCTGGGCAAGAGGAGCAAAACTCCATCTCAAAAAAAAAAAAAAAAAAAAAAAAAGGGAGGTCGGGCACAGCGGCTCAGGCCTGTAATCCCAGCACTTTGGTGAGTCAGGAGAATCGCTTGAACCCCGGAAGCGGAGGTTGCAGTGAGCCGAGATCACACCACTGCACTCCAGCCAGGGCGACAGAGCGAGACTCCTTCTCAAAACAAACAAACAACAACAACAAACCCCAAACAAAACATCTTTCGGAAATAGTCCTGGCTTCTGCAAGATCCAAGGCACAGCTGAGTTTAGGTAGCCAGTGGAACCAAGATCCATCTGAAGGAATGCAGTCCTTTTTGCTCCACAGAACCTCAGAATTTATAGTCCCTTCACAATATTTTAGAAAGATTTTGTTTTATTGTTCTTTGAAATTACGTTTGGCCTGACTGGTTCTGTGGAAGAAATGCAGGAAACGGGGCCTTAGGGATTTTGGCAGTATTTTACTCTTTACTGGAGGGCCTTCTTGAGTTGGTATGCCAGGGTTCCTTGTAACACTCCCATAACAAACAAATTGTGCTCAAAATGCTCTTAGAATAGGCAGAAATTTTGCAGAGAGAGACCCTTAAATGAATTTAGATTATACAGTGTCATAAAGTAGAGCTTCTGACACTACATAAATTATTGCTGACTTTATCCATGCTTTCTCTTTTATCATAGGCAAAAGGTTTAGCTACACTCTGTTCTCTTTTTATTCATTTATGGAGCAATACTGAATCAAACTTGGTGCCCTTTTCAGCCTCTGTCCCTCTAAGAACAGTGTATGCTTCCCTTCACAGTTTCTTCACCCATTTGTACATATTTCCCTGCTATATTAGTTTTCTGTAGTTGCTGTAACAAATTACTATGGACTTGGTAACAACACAGGTACATTTTTTCTCACAGTTTTGGAGGCAGTAAGTTCAAAATTAGTATCACTAGGCTGAAATCAAGGTATCTGTGTGCCTTCAGGATCAAGGATCTAAGGGAGAACCTGTTTCTTGCTCTTCCAAGTTCCACTCATCTAAACCACTCTTGAATTCCTAACCCATAGAAACTGTTAGATTATAAATGTTTGTTGTTTTAAGCTATATTTTGGGGAGTAATTTGTTAACATAGAAATAGGTAATATAGGAGGTAAGGAAAAATTGACAGTGGGGACTTGGTGAATGGTGGTATCATTTGTCAAGAGAGGATAGATAAGAGGAAGGAAGTAGGTTTGTCAGGAAAAGGGTAAATTTTTTTTTTTTTTTTTTTTTTTTTTTGAGACTTGTTGCCCAGGCTGGAGTGCAATGGCATGATCTTGGCTCACCACAATTTCTGCCTCCTGGGTTCAAGTGATTCTCCTGCCTCAGACTCCCAAGTAGCTGGGATTACAGGCATGCTCCACCACGCCCAGCTAATTTTGTATTTTTAGTAGAGATGGGGTTTTTCTATGTTGGTCAGGCTGCTCTCGAACTCCTGACCTCAGGTGATCCACCTGCCTCGGCCTCCCAAAGTGCTGGGATTACAGGCATGAACTGCTGCACCCAGCCTGAAAGGGTTAATTTTGAAAAGGCTGGGTTCAAGATGCTGATAGGGATATTAAGGTACAACTGTGTAGTGGGAAGTTAAACATGTTCAGAAGAGTGTTTGTAATATGATTTATTTTATTTTTTATTTTTTTGAGATAGGGTCTCACTTTGGCTCCAGGCTGAAGTGCAGTGGCACGATCAGGGTTCACTGCAGTCTCTACCTCCTGGGCTCAAGTGATCATCCCATCTCAGCCCCGTGAATAGCTAGGACTGTAGGCGTCTGCCACCATGGCCAGCTAATTTTTTGTATTTTTAGTGGAGATGGGGTTTCACCATGTTGCCCAGGCAGGTCTTGAACTGGACTCAAGTGAGCAGCCTACCTCAGCCTTCCAAAGTGCTGGGATTACAAGCGTGAGCTACCATGCCCAGCCAAGGATATATTTTAGTAGTAATGAACTTATGGTGACAGAATATGTGGGATAATGTCACCTACTGTCACAAGCTGGCTTCTGTGGAAACAGTTACTGAGACTGACTTTGGGGTTCAAGATATTTGTTACAGATCAAGTCTTGTGAAAGGATGGGGGAGAGAACAGTGTTAGGCAGAGAAAGAAGTCGTATACGTTATAGACCCAACTAAACCTCAGTCAGGCCATGTATGCTGGCTTATGCCTGTAATTCCAGCACTTTGGGAGGCCGAGGCGGGAGGATTGCTTGAGCACAGGAGTTTGAGGCTGAAGTGAGCTATGATTGTGCCACTGCAATCAATCAATCAATCAATAAACCTCAGTCAACCCTGCCAGGAGCTATGGAACAATTATTGTTTGTTGGAGTGTTCTGTGTTGGGCTAAATGGTGAAGCCTCTTTATACTTCTGCCTTACTCAGTCACCACATGGGGGCTGCCCCAGGGAGGTCACGACTTCAAGTGAGGGGGTACTCAGCAGCTGAGCCAGGCCCTACTGATAGCTGGAGGATGCTGCTGCCCATGCTGCCCACTGTGAGGCAGCAAGCCCTTGCTTGAAGGGGGATCTGGATAGTATGTTTCTGTGTCTACCACCCCTAGAAATGGTGCCTAGAGTAAGTCATCAAAAAAAGAATCAGGATAGCTGGGCATAGTGACAGGCACCTATAATCCCAGCTACTCAGGAGACTGTGGCAGGAGAATCACTTAAACCAGGGAATTGGAGTTTGCATTGAGGTGAGATCACATGACTGCACTGCAGACTGGGTGACAGAGTGAGACTCCATCTCAAAAAAAAAAAAAAAAAAGAAAGAAAGAATCAGGAAATACTAATATTTAAAGGATAGGTGAATGGAGGAAAATAATAAATTGAAGGAGGCTGAGCAGATGAGGTCAAAGAAGATAGAGATCCATAACAGTAACCTCATAGAAATTTATGGAAGCGTCTTAACAGTGCTAAAAGTCACATAAAGTTCAAGTAAGACAATTTCGGAAATGTATAAACATGAATGCCTTTGCAGTGACTTAAGTGTGAGTCTGGTGTTTCCTTCTAAAAATACTGCCTTCTCAGGTGTGGAAAGGATTCTATCTTTTTAGACTTTACCACCATAGTTCTCTGAAGGCTTGCAATCCTGAATCACGCTTGACTTCAGAAAGTGCTTTAAAAGGGAGGCCGGGCGCAGTGGCTCATGCTTGATATCCCAGCACTTTGGGAGGCCGAGGTGGGTGGATCACCTGAGGTCAGGAGTTCAAGATAAGCCTGGCCAATATGGCGAAACCCCATCTCTACTAAAAATTCAAAAAAATTAGCCTGGCATGGTGGCGGGTGCCTGTAATTTCAGCTACTTGGGAGGCTGAGGCAGGAGAATCACTTGAATCCAGGAGGTGGAGGTTGCAGGGAGCTGAGATCAGTCACTGCACTCCAACCTGGGTGACAAGAGTATGACTCCATCTCAAAAAATAAATAAATAAAAACTCTAAATCTAATCAAGCCTTTATATCTAACTACTACAGTAACCTTCCCTGTAGGAAATACAGGTGACAGAGGAACATGTGAAATGACCCCAGAGGGATGCAGTTGGCAAAATCTAGTGTTTGAGAAACAGAATAAATAAATTTTTCCAACAACATGTGAATTGAAAGGAGAGATAGATATTAAAATGTATAGACAAGGGGTGGACACATGGCTCATGCCTGTAATCCCAGCACTTTGGGAGGCCTTGTGAGGGGATCACATGAGGTCAGGAGTTTGAGAGCAGCCTGGCCAACATGGTGAAACCCCATCTCTACTAAAAATACAAAATTACCCAGGCGTGGTGGCAGGTGCCTGTAGTCCCAGCTACTTGGGAGGCTGAGGCAGGAGAATCACTTGAACCTGGGAGGGAGAGTTGCAGTGAGCCGAGATTGCACAACTGCACTCCATCCAGCCTGGGGGACAGAGTAAAACTCTGTCTCAAAAAAACAACAAAAACCCCACCTATAGACAGGACTAGCTACATAAATAATTTGCAGGGCCCAATGTAAAATGAAAGTGTGAGGTCCCTTTTTCAAAGACCTAGAAGGCTGGGTGCGGTGGCTCATGCCTGTAATCCTAGCACTTTGGGAGGCTGAGGCGGGCAGGTCATGAGGTCAGGAGTTCACCACCAGCCTGACCAATATGGTGAAACCCCATCTCTACTAAAAATACAAAAATTAGCTGGGTGTGGTGGTGGGTGCCTATAGTCTTAGCTACTCAGAAGGCTGAGGCAGAAGAATTACTTGAACCCAGGAAACAGAGGTTGCAGTGAGCTGAGATCGTACCACTGCACTCCAGCCTGGTGACAGAGCGAGACTCTGTCTCAAAAAAAAAAAAAAAAAAAAAAAAAGACCGAGAAAAGGTGCTATTAAAGATACCAAAATATAAGGCATTTTCCTTTATTCTGCAATCTGTCTCTCCACTTTTCATAGTATTTTTTCATTTGTTATTTAACATCATGTTTTGTCAGGTGAGGACATTTACTCAGCCAGTGCAGGACTCACTGGTATCCAGGGGCCATAGGTGATTTGATGCATCCACATGGCCCACCAGCTGTTGAGTTCCCCCTCCAGCCAGCCACTGGACCAACATGCAGTGCCCTGGCTGGGGGCAGGAAAGTCTAACCAACCATTTCATTCCACTATCCTCCTGGCCAAACCCACAGAGGACAGGTAACCCCCCTTGGATGTGTTTCGTACTTGGATCTGGGGTGGGCATCAAGTCACTTGCAGAATGTATGATGGTGCTGCCAGCTTGGGGGAAGGAGGAGGGCAGCCATAGTATTGGAGGGGAGGGGCAAGACAGGCTATTGTCAGGGAACTGCAGACTCAGCCTGTGGAGGCAGCTGGGAAAGCAGCAGAAAGCGAGACTGCACAGTTAGCTGAGACACCAGCCCTAGGCACATGCTCTATTGTTCTCTTGTACTACTTCACTGATAAAACACAAAATTAAAGATAGAATTAGACTTTCAAGACAGCAACTGCAGAAAATTAAACCTCAAATATGGGACCCTCCTTAGCACAGTGCCCTATGCAACTGCACTGGTCACACAACTTGAAGCTGGCTCTGCCTTTAGATTACAAGAAATTTGGGCAGGGTATGGTGGTTCATGCCTGTAATCCCAGCACTTTGGGAGGACAAGGCCAGAGGATAGCTTGAGGCCGGGAATTTGAGACCAGACTGGTCAACCTAGAGAGACCCTGTTACTACAAAATCTAAAAAAAAAATTAGCTGGGCATGGTGGTGCATGCCTGTAGTCCCAGCTACTTGGGAGGCTGAGGTGGGAGGATCACTTGAACTCAGGAGTTTGAGGCTGCAGTGAGATGTGATTGTACCACTGCACTCCAGCCTGGGTGACAGAGCAAGATCCTGTCTCAGAAAAAAAAAAAAAAAAAAAAAAATCTAGTGACTTTGTTATTAACCAGTTACAATGTATGGATTTCATTTAAGCCCTGCTTAAATAAGCTGGATAGACCTGGGGTAATTAGAGTACTTACTGGATTTTTGTTATTAAGATTTACTGTTAATTTTTTAGGTTTTATGATTGTACTGTGGCTATTTTTCAGTTATTTTTTCAAGGTACATACTAAATATATTTACAGATGAAATAACATGTCTGAGCTGGGCATGATGGCTCATGCTTGTAATGTCAGCACTTTGGGAGGCTGAGGTGGCTGGATCACTTCAGGTCAGGAGTTTGAGACCAGCCTGACCAACATGGTGAAACCCCATCTCTACTAAAAAAATACAAAATTAGCCAGGTGTGATGGTGCATACCTGTAATCCTAGTTACTTGGGAAGCTGGGGCAGAAGAATTGCTTGAACCGGGGAGGTGGAAGTTGCAGTGAGCCATGATCACGGCCATTGTACTCCAGCCTGGGCAACAAGCGAAACTCCATCTCAAAAAAAAAAGAAGTAATATATCTGAGATTTGCCGTAAAATAATCTGAAGGTGGAGTTAGTGGGTGTGATAATTAATATTTGATATCAAATTGATTGGATTGACAGTTGCTTAGATGCTGAATCATTGTTTCTAGGTGTGTCTGTGAGGGTGTTTCCAGAGGAGATTGACTTGTGAGTCAGTGGACTGAGAGGGAAAGACTCACCCTCAAGGTGGGCAGGCATCATCCAATCAACTGGCCCAACTAGGACAAAACAGGCAGAAGAAGGGGGATACTCAGCACATACTGCTTTCTTTCTCTTGCTGCCTTCTCGAGTGGGATGCCATCTTTCTTCTGCCCTTGCACATCGTACTCCAGGTTCTTTGGGTTTTGGACTCTGAAACTTGCACCAGCAGCCTCTCAGGGACTCTTAGGCCTTCAGCCACAGATTGGGGACTACACTTTTGTCTTTCCTAGTTCTAAGGCTTTTGGACTGGAATGAAGCCACCAGCTTTTCTGGTTCTCCAGTTTTTGGACACCCTGTTAGTGAGACTTCTTCACCTTTGTGATTGTGTAAGCCAATTCCCCCTAATAAAATCCCCATATATCTATATCTATGTATCTCTCTATATATAGAGATATATAGATATAGATATCTCCTATTGGTTCTGGCCCTCTGGAGAACCCTGACTAATACTGTGTGTAAGTCATTTATGAAAAATGATTCGTGGGTAGGATAGCTCATTCCTGTAATCCCAGTGCTTTGGGAGGCTGAGGTGGGAGAACTGCTTTAAGCCAGGAGTTCAAGATGAGCCTGGGCAACACGGTGAGACTCATCTCTACAAAATTGCATGAGCCGAAGAACTGCAGGCTGCTCTGGAGCTAAGATCATACACTCTAGCCTAGACAACAGAATGAGACCTTGTCTCTAAAAAGAAAGAAAGAAAGAGAGAGAGAGAGAGAGAAAGAAAGGAAAGGAAAGGGAAGGAAGGAAGGAAGGAAGGAAGGAAGGGAGGGAGGGAGGGAGGGAGGGGGGGCGGGCTAGTCATGGTGCCTCACACCTGTAATCCTAGCACTATGGGAAGCTGAGGAGGGCGGATCACTTGAGGTCAGGAGTTTGACACCAGCCTGGCCACACTGGAGCTAAGATCATACACTCAAGCCTAGACAACAGAATGGAACCTTGTCTCTAAAAATAAATAAATAAATAAATAGATAAATAAATAGATATTTAAATAAATAAATAAAGGGCTAGGCATGGTGGCTCATGCCTGTAATCCTAGCACTTTGGGAGGCCGAGGCGGGAGGATCACTTGAGGTCAGGAGTTTGAGACCAGCCTGGCCAACAGGGTGAAACCCCATCGCTACTAAAAATACAAAAATTAGCTGGTCATGGTGGCACACACCTGTAATCCCAGCTACTTGGGAGGCTGAGGCAGGAGAATTGCTTGAACCGGTAGGCAGAGGTTGCAGTGAGCTGAGAGCGCACCATTGCACTCCAGCCTGGGCAACAAGAGTAAAACTGTGTCTTGGGAAGGGAAGGGAAGGGAAGGGAAGGGGGAAGGGAAGGGGGAAAGGGGAAGGGAAGGGGGAAGGGGGAGGGAAGGGGGAAGGGGGAGGGAAGGGGGAAGGGGGAAGGGAAGGGAAGAGAGATGGTGGCCAGAAGTGGGTAATGGTTGAAGCTGGATATTAGGTACCAGGGTTCATTAAAATAGTCTCTATATTATTATATACTTTTAAACTACTTTTCCATGATAAAAAGTTTCAAACAATTATTATGTGTCTTGGGATTAATTTATGTCCCACAATTCAGTCCTGAAAAATAAAGTAAGAACCACTTGTATTACTTTGTAATTAAAAAAATACGGGAAAAAAATCCCCATACTTAGAGCAGCTGTATTCATAATAGACACATACGGGGAACAGCTTAGGTGCCCATTAATAGGTGAATATATAAGCAAACTATAATACATATCAATGTACTACTACTTAACAATAAAGTAGAATGAACTGTTGATTTACACAACATGGATGAGTCTTAGACATTATATTAATTGAAAGACTTACATTAAAAGTACATACCATATGATTCCATATATATCAAATTCTACATTATGCAAAATAACCTATGGTGGGGGAAAAAATCAGAACACTGGTTGCCTTTATCTAGAAGGGAAGGACTAACTGGAAAGGGGTAGGAGGGAACTTCCCATGTGAATAATAATTTTCTATATCTTTTTTTTTTTTGAGAAGGAGTTTCGCTCTTGTTGCTCAAGCTGGAGTACAATGGCGTAGTCTCGACTCACTGCAACCTCTGCGTCCCAGGTTTAAGCGATTCTCCTGCCTCAGCCTCCCAGGTTGCTGGGATAACAGGCACCTGCCACCAGGCCCAGTTAATTTTTGTATTTTTAGTAGAGACTGGGTTTCACCATGTTGGCCAGCCTGGTCTCGAACTCCTAGCCTCACGTGATCCACCAGCCTCAGCCCCTCAAAGTGCTGGGATTACAGGTGTGAGACACTGCACCCGGCCAGTTTTCTATATCTTGATGAGTTTTAGTTTAATAATACAGTTTGTCAAACTCAGGGGATGCTCATTTAAGATTTGAAAATTTCAGTGTATGTAAATTTTACTTCAGCAGAAAGGAAACTAAATAAATATTGAACACTAGTTAATGAAATACATGCTGAAGTATTTAGGGAGAGATGTACTTGTCCACTGAAAAATATAGTGGGCCCAGTGCGGCACTTTGGGAGGCTGAGGTGGGTGGATGGCTTGAGTCCAGGAGTTGGAGACCAGCCTGAGGAACATGATGGAACCTTATCTCTACAACAAATACAAAAATTAGCCAGGTGTGGTGGTATATACCTACAGTCCCAGCTACTTGGGAGGCTGAGGTGGGAGGATGGCTTGAGCCCAGAAGAGGAGGTTTTAGTGAGCCAAGATCGCAAGATCGTGCCACTGCACTCCAGCCTGGGTGACAGAGCCAGACCCTGTGTCATAACAAACAAACAAACAAAAAAAGCACCACCATAAATGACTGATAAATGACTGATGTATGGATAGATGGATACAAAAATTAGCTGGGTGTGGGCCGGGTGCAGTGGCTCATGCCTGTAATCCCAGCACTTTGGGAGGCCGAGGCAGGTGCATCATGAGGTCAGGAGATCGAGACCATCCTGGTAAACACGATGAAACCCCATCTCTACTAAAAATACAAACAAATTAGCCAGGTGTGGTGGCCGGCGCCTGTAGTCCCAGCTACCTTGGAGGCTGAGGCAGGAGAATGGCGTGAACCCAGGAGGCGGAGCTTGCAGTGAACCCAGATTGCGCCACTGCACTCCAGTCTGGGCGACAGAGCGAGACTCCATCTAAAAAAAAAAAAAAAAAAAATTAACTGGGTGTTATGGCGTGCTCCCTGTAGTCCTAGCTACTCAGGAGCCTGATTTGGGAGGATCACTTGAGCCCAGGAGGCAGAAGTTGCAGTGAGCCTTAATTACACCACTGTACTCCAGCCTAGGTGATAGAGTCAGACCCTGTCTCCCCAATCACCCCCAAAACATAGAATCAAAGTGTAGGTAAATGAATGTTCATTGCACAATTGTTCGAATTTTTATGTATGTTTGAAATTTTTCCTATTACTCAGGGAAAATAAAGGGAGACATCTTCTGCAAGAAATTGGTATTACTGATTGGCTCAGAAAGGCAAGTGCAAGAAAACATGGTGGGTTTTTTTTGGTTTGTTTTTGTTGTTGTTTTGAGACAGTGTCTCCCTCTGTTGCCCAGCTGGAGTGCAGTGGACAGATCCCAGGTCACTGCAGCCTCAAATTCTTGGGCTCAAGCGATCCTCCCACCTCAGCCTCTCAAGTAGCATGTGCCTAGCTAATTATTTTTATTTTCATTTATTTATTCATTCATTCATTCATTCATTCATTCATTCATTCATTCTTTGAGACGGCGTCTCGCTCTGTTGCCCAGGCTGGAGTGCAGTGGCGCGATCCCCGCTCACTGCAAGCTTCGCCGCCTCCCGGGTTCACACCATTCTCCTGCCTCAGCCTCCCGAGAAGCTGGGACTACGGGCACCCGCCACCACGCCCGGCTAATTTTTTTTTTGTATTTTTAGTAGAGACTGGGTTTCACCGTGTTTGCCAGGATGGTCTCGATCTCCCGACCTCGTGATCCACCCGCCTGGGCCTCCCAAAGTGCTGGGATTAAAGGCGTGAACCACCTCTCCTGGCCTAGTTTTATTTTTTGTAGAGGTAAGGGTTTAGCTTTGTTGCTCAGGCTGGTTTCCAACTCCTGGCTTCAAGCAATCCTCCCACCTCAGCCTCCCAGTGTTGGGATTACAGATGTGAGCTACTGTGCCTGGCCAAAACATGGTTTAAAAATATGATTTGGTATGGAATGATAGCTTAGTTTTTACATACCCCATTGGTTCTTTCTCCTGTGCCCAAGCTGAAAATCTTTCTTCTCTTCCACTGTCTCACTTCTTACTTAGATTTTACTTTCCGTAGAATAAGAATCAGTAAACTTTTTCTATAAAGGGCAGAAGGTAAATATTTTAGGCTTTATGGGCTAAGGGGCAAAATTGAAGATATTATGTAGATACTTGTAGAAAAACGGAAAACTAATTTCCACAACATTTTCACTGATGAAATTCAAAATATAATAATACTGAGTACAAGTTTTTGTAAATCAGGTATGCTAACCAGAAGAATGAATTCTTTTTGTGGGGAGATGGAGAATAACATTTTTCTTAATTAGGTTTCAAAGTTCTTATTCCCTATCAAAATCTATTGCAAATGTTCATCTGTCAATCATGATCTGTAATGAAATTTTACAGATTTTATCTTTGAAAAATATATTTTCATACATACAGGCACTGCCCAATATGATGTCAACCCAAGGGCATATGATTTAAATTAAGTATATTATTCTCTTGGAAAACAATTACAGAAGCACATTATTCTCTTCATATCTGCCTTTTAGCATGTCAGATGAATCATTTCTAACTGATGGTTAGGTGGAAGCTCCTCAATTGCACAGTTAAATGGATTTTGAAATATGGAAATTTCCTTTGTGTTTGCAGAGATCTGCAAAATACCATTAAAACTGTAGTTTGAACTTGAAAAATATAACCGCTGCAAACTTATGTGAGGATAGAGAGCTTGCTTTTTGTTTTAACTTGTGACTCAAATAATGTTGGTTGTCAAAATGACTTCATCACAGTAAGTTTTGCGTGTCAGTACGGTTTTGCTTTGTAATTTATGTTGACTTTATTAGGAAGTATCATTAAATCATCAAAATTAGCAAACTAGCAAAAATGAATTTCAAAGTCATTCAGTCAGTGGTGTAAACTAAAAATAAAATCCTGAGCCCTCTGCCAACTGCATGAACATACCCTCATGGCCAAGGGGACCCCAGAAAACCCTTTAAAATGAAGTTCCTAATCGTAACAGGACAGGAGGTTAGACATGCCTCATTACACTCCCTCCCTTTTGGAGTTTAGACACGACAACCGATCAGCATTGATGTTAAAGAAGAGAAGATCCTAAGACTGACAGAATGGACTTTTTGTGTCAATAAGATATCAAAAACAAGACCCCAGGCCATGCCAGGTAAGAGTTAAGTCATATATCCCCACACTTAAATAATAAACTGTGTTCTAACTGCCCCAGGGTTTTTCCTTTTCTATAACAGCTAAACCATCACTGGCCTAGAGGTAAGCAATATTAAAACAACCGTAGCTCACCATCAGACACTGAGTAACTGATCTTTGTTCCACCAGCTTTGATTGGATAAGAGACTGATTTCAGTAACTTTCTCCTGATAAGACCGCCAACCATGGACTGATTCTGGGAAGCTTGCAGAGGCTGCACACTTGCATGACTTCATGTATTCAAAAGAGCTTTTGACGTATAGGACCTAATTATAATACATTTAAGTATTAAATCTCCACTCCAAAGTGAACATCGGTCATATGTTACATGCATGTTTGTTCAATACCTATGTGTCAGGATCACCTTTATAAATATTCAGAGTTTCTCCAGTAACCTGTTGAATGTGTACGTTTAACGAAACTGTTCAGCATAAAGCTCCTACCCCAACCACTCCTCCTTTGAAGTCCCCGTCTCCAGTCTCTCTGGAGGCTATTCTTCTCAGCCTATGGGATGGACACCTTGCAGGCTGTAAGCCTTTCTTTTGTTTTGTTTTGAGATGGAGTTTTGTTTTGAGATGGAGTTTTGTTCTTGTCACCCAGGCTGCAGTGCAATGGCACAATCTCGGCTCACTGCAACCTCCTCTTCCCAGTTTCAGGCTCCCGAGTAGCTGGGATTACAGGCACCTGCCACCATGCCCAGCTAATTTTTTTTTTTTTTTTTTGTATTTTGTGTATTTTTAGTAGAGATGGGCTTTCACCATGTTGACCAGGCTGGTCTCGAACTCCAACCTCAGGTGATCCACCTGCCTCAGCCTCCCAAAGTGCTGGGATTACAGGCGTGAGCCACCGTGCCCGGCTGGCTGTAAGCCTTTATAAAACATAAAGTCTTCTTTCTAAATTTATAGGTCTTGTGATTTGTAAAGGTAACAGTGGTTAAGAGAAATTCTTTTCATTTAGAAAAATTTCAATCTTTGCTTTAAAAAAATCACAATAAAATGTTATCACTGCTAAGTCATCAAATGCTGTGTGGCAGGGCAAGGTAGGATATTCTGCTATTTTGACCAAAAATTCATGGACTGACAACAGTTAAGTCCATGAGGATGAATTAATTTTATCATTGATACTGCAGATTCAATAATACCTGTACATGGTAAGTTCAAATGTTTTCCACAAACTATCTGTTTTTTAATAATCCAATGATGTTATAACCACAGGATTTAAACACCTTACATTTTCATAAGCATTGTAAATTTGTCAAGCTAAGCCTTTCTCTTTTTATATCATCAGTTGCAATATAGCAGATATTCTACTTCAGGTATACTTAATTAGTGTTTTTTCACCTTCTTTAAAAATGTTCTCACCTGTTTCTGGAGCTAATTATTCAGTCAATTCAATCATTGACTCCTTGAATATATAGAACAAATGAGCAACATCAACAACACCTGTCAATTCAGTACAAGCTAAGAAAAACCATTCAAAGTCACTTGCCTTGCTTTTTTTTTCCTAATTAAAAACAAAAATTTTTTTTTTCAGTGTTGGGATCTCCTGTGTTGCCAGGCTTTGAACTCCTGGGCTGACTCAGTTCCCTTAGTAGCTAGGACTACAGGCATAGGCTACCTCATGTGACTAACTTGCCTTGTTTTACTATTGATGTTGTTTCCTGTGTCCTTAACACTTTAAGCAGCTGTTTTCACCTAAAGGCTAATGCTTTTAAGCAAGTTTTTCTTTTTTAATTAAAATTTTTTTTTAATTTAATTTTTTAAATTTTAATTTTTTAATTAAAATTTTATTAATTCTTTTTAAAAGACAGGGTCTTGCTATGTTGTCCAGGCTGGTCTTGAACTCCTGGTCTCAAGTGATCCTCCTGCCTTGGCCTCCCAAAGTGCTGGGATTACAGCATGAGTCACTACACCTGGACAAGTATACAGTTCTTCAGCCACTTCAATCAAACATTTAATTAACATGCTGTAATAAATGACTTTTCTTGCTAGGCTAACAAATGAGGCACTTGAAAACTTACTTTAGTTGCAGCCTCACTTTCTTTTGTAAGGAAATTCTGTGTTGACACACTCTTTAATTTCTTTTTACGTTTTCTGACTGATTTTCTGTAATTTGGGAATATTATGATGACTGCTTATTCTAATAATATTAACATATGGCATTCTTTTAGCACATATATAGTTTCATTTGCATAATAAGCACCATGCTTTGCCATCGAATTTGATAAAATAATCCATGCTTCACTGCACCTTAGAGATGAGATATTTTAAGTCCAATTCTCTCTCTCTCTCTCAGTTTTTTGTTTTTAGAGACAAGGCCTACCGTTACCCATGCTGGAGTGCAGTGGTGTGACCATAGCTTCCTGCAGCCTTGAACTCCTGGCCTCAATTGATCCTGCTGCCTTACCCTCTGAGTAACTGGGACTACAGTGTGTGCCACCACACCTATCTTTTTTTTTTTTTTTACATGATGGATATATGCTAGTAATAAAAATAAATAAAATTTCAAGGTATGGCATTATGCATGCTACTCAAAATGCTGCCAAGTTACAAAGTGTAGCTATGATTTGTAACGGATAGCAGCAGTGGCAAGTGATGAGAATGGTCTCTTGTCATTGACTACTCTGTTATAGTGTAAAAGCAGCCACAGACACTAGATAAATGAATAAGCATGGCAGTATTCCAATAAAGTTTTTTTTTTTTTTTTTTTTTTTTTTTTGAGACAGAGTCTTGCTCTGTTGCCCAGACTGGAGTGCAGTGGCACAATCTCGGCTCACTGCAAACTCTGCCTCCCAGGTTCACGCCATTCTCCTGCCTTGACCTCCCAAGTAGCTGGGACTACAGGCACCCACTGCCACGCCCAGCTAATTTTTTGTATTTTTAGTAGAGACGGGGTTTCACCGTGTTAGCCAGGATGGTCTCGATCTCCTGACCTTGTGATCCGCCTACCTCGGCCTCCCAAAGTGCTAGGATTACAGGTGTGAGCCACCATGCCCGGCCTCCAATAAAGTTTTACTCATGGACACTGAAATATGAATTTCATATACTTTTGTGTGTCACAAAATACTAAAATTTTTTTCTAGCCATTAAAAATGTACAAAGCATAATTAGCTGTGGACTGTACAAAAGCAGGAAGCAGGTTGGACATGGCTGTCAGGCCATAGTTGGCCAACCTCTGCTAGAGAACATCTATACATAGCAGCTTTTTGAGTATTTTTGTTCATTTGAGGTCATGAAAAAGAATTAGTATCGGCCGGGCGCAGTGGCTCACGCCTGTAATCCCAGCACTTTGGGAGGCCAAGGCGGGTGGATCACCTGAGGTCAAGAGTTCGAGACCAGCCTGACCAAAATGGAGAAACCCTGTCTCTACTAAAAATGCAAAAAAAAAAAAAAAAAAAAAAAAAAATTAGCTGGGCGTGGTGGCGCATGTCTGTAGTCCCAGCTACTGGGGAGGCCAAGGCCAGAGAATCACTTGAACATGGGAGGCAGAGGTTGCGGTGAGCCGAGATCATGCATTGCACTCCAGTCTGGGCAACAAGAGCAACACTCCGTCTCAAATTAAAAGAAAAAAAAAGAAAAGGAATTAGTATTTTAAAAGAGATTATTCATATATTCATATTCCTTCTGTGCTGTAGATTTTGTATTGTAGTTAAATAAAAAGTTTTAAAAGTCCAATTTCTAAACAGAAAAACACATTTGCCTTTCTCAGCATACTCAGCACATCAATATACATTACACATTTCTGTGTTTGATATTATCTTCTCTTCACTGGAAGGTAAAATTTGTTTTGTTTTGTTTTGAGGCAGAGTCTCGCTCTGTTACCCAGGCTGGAGTGCAGTGGCACAACCTCGGCTCACTGCAACCTCCGCCTCCCTGATTCAAGTGATTCTCCTGTTTCAGTCTCACGAGTAGCTGGGATTACAGGTGTGTGCCACCACACCCGGCTGATTTTTATATTTTTAGTAAGAGACGGGGTTCCACCACGTTGGCCAGGCTGGTCTCGAACTCCTGACCTCAGGTGATCTACCCACCTCAGCCTCCCAAAGTGCTGGGATTACAGGTGTGAGCCACTGCACCCGGCCTGAAGGGTAAAATTTTTTTTTTTGTGATGGAGTTTCACTCTTGTTGCCCAGGCTGGAGTGCAATGGTGCAATCTTGGCTCACTGCAACTTCTGCCTCCCAGATTCAAGTGATTCCCTGCTTCAGCCTCCAAAGTAACTGGGATTACAGGCATGCACCACCACGCCCGGCTAATTTTGTATTTTTAGTAGAGCTGGGGTTTCACCATGTTGTCCAGGCTGGTCTTGAACTCCTGACCTCAGGTGATCCATCTGCCTCGACCTCCCAAAGTGCTGGGATTACAGGTGTGAGCCACCACATCCGGCATACATTTTTAAAGGCTATATAACATGACCAAAAATAGGTCACAGAAAAATGTTTAAGACATATTACTTGAAAATAGGTTGGGCACAGTGGCTCACGCTTGTAATCCCAGCACTTTGAGAGTCCATGGCAGAAGGATTGCTTGATCCCAGGAGAATAGCTTGGGCAACAGAGTGAGACACTGTGTCTGTTTAAAAAAAAAAAAGGGTCTTGACTACAAGTTGTCCAGGTTATTGGCGTTTTGAACAAAGAATTGGACAAAGTGCACAGCAAAGCAAGGAAAGAATGAAGCAACGAAAGAAGGAAAGCAGAGATTTACTGAAATGACAGTACACTCCACAGTGCGGGAGCTGGCTGGAGCAGCGGCTCAAGGGCCCCAATTCAGAATCTTTCCTGGTCCAGTAACCCACTAGAGGCTTCCCATTGGCCACTTGGTGCTCGCCTCATGTAAATGAAGTGGTGGCCCGCGATCAGTCTGATTGGTTATGGAATGCAGCCAATCAGAGGCTGAAGTTACAAAGGTCACACTTCTATGCAAATGAAGACATGGCCCACTATCAGAGGCTGAAGTGCAGTTACATAGTTACACTAGCATGCTTTTTGCAACCAATCAGAGGTGCTTTCAATTTCCCATCTGCCGCACATAAAAGGTGGGGGTTTGCAAAGGGAGTACCCTCTGGTCGCTTTGCTACTTAGGCATGGAAAGTTAGGGTTTTCCTTTAAATTTAGTTCATGAAACGGCCTTAGGTTCCCTGCCTCCAAACCGTATTCTCCTGCATCACCATGCCTGGCCATGCTATTTTATTTATTTTTTTGAGAGCGAATCTTGCTCTGTCGCTCAGGTTGGAGTGCAGTGGCGCGAACTCGGCTCACTGCAACCTCTGCCTACCAGGTTCAAGGGATTCTCCAGCCTCAGCCTCCCGAGTAGGTGGGATTACAGGTGCATGCCACCACACCCAGTTAATTTTTGTATTTTTTCGTAGAGATGGGGTTTCGCCATGTTGGCCAGGCCGATCTCAAACTCCTGACCTCAGGTGATCCGTCTGCCTCAGCCTCCCAGAGTGCTGGGATTACAGGCATGAGCCACCGCATCCGCCCTATGCTATGTTATGTTTTAAAATAATGTATATCTTGAAGGAGGAAAATAAAGTCTAAAATTATATTTCAACTCCTTTGGAGATTTTCCTTCAGATTAAATTAGGTTTTAAAACTTGTGTAACATTCTACACACAAGTAGATTTGTAAGAAAGCTGTTCTAATAATCATTGTGGTTAGAATGCTTAGATTAGCTAGACCCGTATATGCCATAGTGGATCAGCTCTTTTGTTATGAGAGGCACATAATTCACCTATACTGTGAATTTTCTTTCTCTTCAGAGAAATTATCTTCATTAATTGACCAAATTTTTCTCAGCTCTAACTGATGTCAGTCAGTGGAACCCCAAATGAGGTGGACGATTACATATAATTACTGAAGGAAATTTAAATGCTGTTTAGAAGTTGATTAGCCCATTGTATACCACCTTGTGTATTAGTCAGGGTTCTCCAGAGAAACAACCAATGGGATAGGTATGTGTGCATATGATTTATTTAGTTATTTTTTGAGACCGAGTCTGGCTCTGTCGCCCAGGCTGGAGTGCAATGGCATGATCTCGGCTCACTGCAACCTCCGCCTCCCTGTTTCAAGCAATTCTCCTGCCTCAGCCTCCCAAGCAGTTGGGATTACAGGCACCCGCCACCAGGCCTGGCTTTTTTTTCTCTCTCTTTGAGACAGAGTCTCGTTTGTCGCTCAGGCTGGAGTGCAGTGGTGTGATCTTGCCTCACTGCAACGTCCGCCTCCTGGGTTCAAGCGATTCTCCTGCCTCAGCTTCAGGCGTGAGCCACCACGCTGGGCTAGTGTGTGTGTGTGTGTCTGTGTGTGTGTATGTGTATAGATGGGGTTTCACCATATTGGCCAGGCTGGTCTTGAACTCCTGACTTTGTGATCCACCCACTTCGGCCTCCCAAAGTGCTGGGATTACAGGCGTGACGCACCACGCCTGGCCAATTTTTTGTATTTTTTAGTAGAGACAGGATTTCACCATGTTGGCCAGGCTGGTCTCAAACTCCTGACCTCAGATGATCCCCCTGCCTGGGCCTCCCAATGTTCTGGGATTATAGTGAGCCACCGTGCCTGGTCTGTGTATGGTTTGTTTTAAGAAATTGGCTCATATTATTATTATTATTATTTACTTGAGATGGAGTCTCACTCTGTAACCCAGGCTGGAGTATAATGGGTGGTCTGGGCTCACTACAACGTCCGCCTGCTGGGTTCAAGCAATTCTCCTGCCTCAGCCTCCAGAGTAGCCGGGATTACAGGCGCCTGCCACCATGCCTGGCTAATTTTTGTATTTTTAGTAGAGACGGGGTTTCACAATGTTGGCCAGGCTGGTCTCAAACTGTTGACCTCGTGATCTGCCCACCTCGGCCTCCCAAAGTGTTGGGATTACAGGCGTGAGCCACTGCACCTGGCTAGAATTGGCTCACATTATTATGGAGGCTGGCAAATTCAAAAACTTCAGGGTGAACCAGCAGGCTAGAGACCCAGATAACAGCCAATGCTGTGATTCAAATCTGAAAGGCTGTCTGTTGCAGAATTCCTTTTGGCTCAGGAGAGGTCAGTCTTCTACTCAGTTCAACTGATTGGAAGAGGCACACCCACATTATATCGCCAGACCACCTTCACAGAGACATTCAGAATAACGTTTGACCTCATAGATGGGCACCATGGCCCAGCCAAGTTCACCCATAAATTTACCATCATTCCTCATCATTAAAAAAAAAAAAAAAAAAAAGGTCGGCCGGGCGCGCTGCTCACGCCTGTAATCCCAGCACTTTGGGAGGCCGAGGCAGGCGGATCACGAGGTCAGGAGATCGAGACCATGCTGGCTAACACTGTGAAACCCTGTCTCTACTGAAAATACAAAAAATTAGCCGGGTGTGGTGGCGGGCGCCTGCAGTCCCAGCTACTTAGGAGGCCAAGGCAGGAGAATGGCGTGAACCCGGGAGGCGGAGCTTGTAGTGAGCCCAGATCCGGCCACTGTACTCCAGCCTGGGCAACAGCGAGACTCCGTCTCAAAAAAAAAAAAAAAAAAAAAGGGCCAGGCTAGCGGTGGCTCACGCCTGTAATCCCAGCACTTTGGGAGGCCAAGGCAGGCAGATCACCTAAGATTGGGAGTTCAAGACCAGCCCGACCAACATGGAGGAACGAGGTCTCTACCAAACATACAAAATTAGCGGGGCGTGGTGGTGCATGCCTGTAATCCCAGTTACTTGGGAGGCTGGGGCAGGAGAATTGCTTGAACCCAGGAGACAGAGGTTGCGGTGAGCCAGATGGCACCATTGCACTCCAGCCTAGGCAACAACAGTGAAACTCCGTCTCAGAAAAGAATAATCACCGCCGGGCGCGGTGGCTCACGCCTGTAATCCCAGCACTTTGGGAGGCCGAGGCGGGCGGATCACAAGGTCAGGAGATCGAGACCACGGTGAAACCCCGTCTCTACTAAAAATACAAAAAATTAGCCGGGCGCGGTTGTGGGCGCCTGTAGTCCCAGCTACTCGGGAGGCTGAGGCAGGAGAATGGCGTGAACCCGGGAGGCGGAGCTTGCAGTGAGCCGAGATCGCGCCACTGCACTCCAGCCTGGGCGACAGAGCCAGACTCCGTCTCAAAAAAAAAAAAAAAAAAAAAGAAAACAATAATCACCCAGGTGTGATAGCTCATAGCTGTAATCTCAGCACCTTAGGAGGCTGAGTCAGGAGGATTGCTTGAGGCCAGGAGTTCAAGACCAGCCTGGGCAACATAGTGAGACCCTGTTTCTATAAAAATAATAAATTAAAAAATAAAAACAATTTTAATTAAAAAAACGAATCAAGTCAAAGGTGGGAGGAAAGAGCAAAACTACCACTCTTATAATGTGCCGAAGCTTTTAAGCACTAGAAATCTTCCAGGTAGAAATTAAAGTTAGAATTAAAAATATATATTCATATTGTTCTGTAAAAAATAAAGAACTTATTCACTTAATTTTCTTTGTTTTTCTTTTCTGTTTTTTTGAGATGGAGTTTCATTCTGTCGCCCAGGCTGGAGTGCAATGGCGAAATCTCAGCTCACTCCCCTCCCACACCCTGTGCTGGGTTCAAGCGATTCTCCTGTTTCAGCCTCCCAAGTAGCTGTGATTTTATTTTATTTTTTTTGAGGCAAGGTCTTGCTCTGTTGCCCAGGCTGGAGTGCAGTGGCCCAATCTCGGCTCACAGCAACCTCAACTTCCTGGGCTCAAGCAATCCTCCCACCTGCCTCCTGAGTGGCTGGGGCTATAGGCACACACCACTATGCCCAGCTAGTTTTTGTACTTTTACTACAGATGGAGTTTTGCCATGTTGCTCAGCCTTGCATTCTTATTTTTAATTAAGTCTTTGAAATCCGGTGTGTATTTTACACTTATAGCACATCTCATTTAGGACTAGCCACATTTCCAATGCTCAGCAGGCAAATGTGGATATTAGCTACTGTATTAGACAATGCATCTCTAAGGGGTGAGATTATAAAAACTTTTACTTTGTATTTTATGTATTATTTTGTTTTCCTGAATGTTGAAAAAAAACCATATATTGCTTATACAATCAGAAACCACAATAAAATAAAAAGTCAATTGCTCTGAAGTCAGAAAGAATGATGCTTTTGAGTAGGTGTTATACAATAGTAAAAACCAAACAGTAGGAAAGGATATATACTGACAGTTTTATGTGTGTTCTCCGTGCACTTGTCTAGAAGAGGGGCCACAACTTTTGTAGATTATGGTCTTTCAGAAGTGGTCAGTATACCAAAAAGAAATTTAAAACCAAAGTCAAAGAATTTCAACAACAAAATTCCACAGTATTTAGACAGAGGGTTAATTACTTTGCTATGTTAGGCCGGGCGCGGTGGCTCAAGCCTCTAATCCCAGCACTTTGGGAGGCCGAGATGGGCGGATCACGAGGTCAGGAGATCGAGACCATCCTGGCTAATACGGTGAAACCCAGTCTTTACTAAAAATACAAAAAACTAGCCGGGCGAGGCGGCGGGCGCCTGTGGTCCCAGCTACTCGGGAGGCTGAGGCAGGAGAATGGCGGGAACCCGGGAGGCGGAGCTTGCAGTGAGCTGAGGTCCGGCCACTGCACTCCAGCCCGGGCGACAGAGCGAGTCTCCGTCTCAAAAAAAAAAAAAAAAAAAAAAAAAAAAAAAAAAAAAATTACTTTGCTATGTTATAATGAGGTTCTATCCAGGCTTCTTGCATGACAAACAGGAAGCTCTTTGAGGGAGAGAAAAACAATACAGGTTGGGGGACCAGTGAATAACTGCTTTCACTACTCCTCTAGAGGTAAACTACCAACCTGTCATCCCTGAAACCAATGAGATTTCAGGAGGATGGACAGAACAGTTTTTTAGTTTTGATACAAGATCTCACTCCATCACCAAGGCTGAACTGCAATGGTATGATCACAGCTCATTGCAGCCTCAAACTCTGGCCTGAGCAATCCTTCCACCACAGCCTCCCCAGTAGCTGGGCCCACAGGCTCGTGCCACCATACTCGGCTAATTCATTTTAAGTTTTGCAGAGACAGGATCTCTCTATATTGCCCGGGCTGGTCTTGGATTCCTGGGCTTAAGCGATCCCCTGCCTCGGCCTCCCAAAGTGCTGGAATTATAGGCATGGGCCACCGCATCCGGCCTAGTCAGAACATGCTTAAAGCAGGAATCTTAAATAGAATGCAATGTCAGCTGGGCATGGTGGCTCAGGCCTGTAATGCTAGCACCTTGGGAGGCTGAGGCGGGCAGATGACTTGAGGCTAGGAATTCGAGACTAGCCTGGCCAACATGGTGAAGCCCCATCTGTAGTGAAAATACAAAAAAATAGCTGGGAGTGGTGGCTCACACCTGTAGTCCCAGCTACTTTGGAGGCTGAAAGGAGGATTACTTGAGCCTGAGAAGTGGAGGTTGCAGTGAGCGGAGATTGTGCCACTGCACTCCAGCCTGGACTGTTGGGAGACTGTCTCAAAAAAAAAAAAAAACAAAACAGAGTGCAATGTCAGGGCCAGAAAAATGAAGAATTACCCAACTCAAGATGAGATTCTAAAATATTCATTTTATTTTCCCCCTTGTATATCAGCTAAATATAAGAAAAAAAGAGTTGGATGTATAAATTAATTTCAAGAATATTTTTCAGGTTATTTAGGTAAACTAAATAAATAATAAAGTAAACAAACCAGAAGTTGTGTTTTGTTTAAAAGAATAGTAAAGGAATCCTTGACGTTTCTATTTAATCTCTTTTGAAGTTTTTCTGAAAGGCAGTAGAACTTTTATAAAAATGATTCATTATATTCTCAATTGAAAATTTAGGGGCTGGGCACAGTGGCTCATGCCTGTAATCCCAGCACTTTGGGAGGCTGAGGTGGGCGGATAACTTGAGGTCAGGAGTTAGAGACCTGCCTGGCCAACATGGTAAAACCCTGTCTCTACTAAAAATACAAAAATTAGCTGGGCATGGTGTCGCACAGCCTGGAATCTCAGCTACTCGGGAGGCTGAGGCAAGAGAATCGCTTGACTCTGTGGGGTGGGGACGGAGGTTGCAGTGAGCTGAGATTGCTCCATTGTACTCTAGCCTGGGCAACAAGAGTGAAACTCCATCACAAAAAAAAAAAAAAAAAAAGAAAAAAAAAATTAAAAGAATGCAAAATATCTCATTTTTAATATTGTTTATATTTTGAAATGCTAATATGAATAAATAAAATATATTTTGTCTTTTTAAAATATGGCTATTAGAAAACTTAAAATTTCATATGAGGTATACCTGTTTCTATTGGACAGTGCCACCTTAGCAACAATTTAAAAATCGGTACCTTTTCCCGGGCATGGTGGCTCACGCCTGTAATCCCAGCACTTTGGGAGGCCGAGGCGGAAGGATCATGTGAGGTTGGGAGTTTGAGACCAGCTTGACCAACGTGGTGAAACCCCGTCTCTACTGAAAATACAAAATTAGTCAGGTGTATTGTGGTATGCCTGTAATCCCAGCTACTTGGGAGGTGGAGGCAGGAGAATTGTTTGGACCTGGGAGGCAGAGGTTGCAGTGAGCAAAGATCGCGCCATTGCACACCAGCCTGGGCAACAATACTGAAACTCTGTCTCAACAACAACAACAACAACAACAAATCAGTACCTTTTAATGAGTATTTTCCACATGTTAGGCACTATTTGGATTTCTAACAGGATTTAATTGATTGGATTATCACAATAGTGATATAATTGGGGAATGATTAATATTACCATTTTTCACAGGGCAGACCACAGAGTTTAAATCACAAGTCAAGATTACGCGGCTGGTAACTGACAATAATGGGATTCTTCCATGGTCTAGCTTTGGAGCCAAGTGCTCCTTCAGTATGCTAAATAGGCTCTGTGTCTGGGGTCTCCATCGTTCAGACTTCGTTAAATTTTTTCACACTTTCCTGATATATAATTTTTTTTTTTAAAAACTAGAATCATAGTATACTCACTGTATTGCAATTTGCTGGAAAAAAAAAAAGACAAAAAACTTACACCTTGGTTATCTTTCCATTAACCAGGTGTGCTAGTTGGTACCCAGCAAAACATCACCATTCCCATTCTGACTCAAACATAACTGTTCACAAGCATTTCTTACATTGTGGTTTCTTTCCATTGTCATGGATTTTGGGCTCTAGTTTCTCTGGGGCCTTTTGTTAGCCATAGACACTGCAGTGATAATTTTTTGTCTGCTGCCATTATGAAAAACTGATTTTTAAAAATTATTATTATTTTTAGAGATAAGGTCTTACTACTTCCAGTACCATTCAGTTTTTCCTAATCATTTGCAGGACAAGAATGAAGATGAGATTTAATCTATAATCGGAGAAGCAGAAGTTGTAGCTTCATGCTATGTGATTCAGGCCACATAGCCACATTCCTCTCAAGGCGGAAAATATTTTAAATTTCCAACAGCTTTAAGTTTAAATTATTTAATTTCACACTGTGTTGCGCAGGTCATGGTGCAGGGGCCTTTCACAGGCATGATCGTGTGGCTCTACACCTCAGACTCCTGGGGTCAGGCGTTCTTCTTGCTTCAGCCTCCAGAGGAGCTGGGACTATGGTTGTATGCCGTTGTACCTGGCTTGCAAAACTGATTTTTCTTTTCTTTTCTTTTAAAATGTAGTATTTTGAATAGGCAAAATATTCATATGATTTAAAAATACGTAAATATATTCAGTGAAAAATTTCTCCCCAGCTCTGTTCCTCATCAATCCCTCTGTCCCCATTTCCATTTCACCCTTCCCTCAGGCAACTACAGTTAATAGTTTCTTGTGGCTCCTTCCAGAATTCTTTCTAAACACAAATATGAATATATATATGTCTATAAACATATTCATTAAGGCTATAATTACGAAAGTAAAGTGTGCATCTGTCCAGGTGTGGTAGCTCACACCTGTAATCCTAGCACTTTGAGAGGCTGAGGCAGGAGGATTTCTTTTTTTTTTTTTTTTTTTTTTTTGAGACGGAGTCTCGCTCTGTCGCCCAGGCTGGAGTGCAGTGGCCGGATCTTAGCTCACTGCAAGCTCCGCCTCCCGGGTTTACGCCATTCTCCTGCCTCAGCCTCCCGAGTAGCTGGGACTACAGGTGCCCGCCACCTCGCCCGGCTAGTTTTTTGTATTTTTTAGTAGAGACGGGGTTTCACCGTGTTAGCCAGGATGGTCTCGATCTCCTGACCTCGTGATCCGCCCGTCTCAGCCTCCCAAAGTGCTGGGATTACAGGCTTGAGCCACCGCGCCCGGCCTCAGCAGGAGGATTTCTTGAGCCCAGGAGTTCAAGACTGGCCTGGGCAATATAGTGAGACCCCATGTGTATTAAAAAGTTAAGAAATTTAAAAAAAAATGCAGCAATAATATTTTTACATCAGTCATTGGAAAGTTTATTTATTTCTTTTTTTGGTTTGTTTGTTTGTTTTTGAGATGGAGTCTTGTTCTGTTACCCAGGCTGGAGTGCAGTGGCAAGATTTCAGCTCACTGCAACCTGCCTCTCAGGTTCAAGCAATTCTCCTGCTTCAGTCTCCAGAGTAGCTGGGATTACAGGTGCCTACCACTATGCCCGGCTGATTTTTGTATTTTTAGTAGAGACAGGATTTCACCATGTTGGCCAGGCTAGTCTCAAACTTCTGACCTCAGGTGATCCATCCACCTAGGACTTCCAAAGTGTTGGGATTACAAGTGTGAGCTACTGCGCTTCACTGAAAAGTTTAACATGTAGTTGAACATGAATTCAAAATTCTGGCTGGGCGTGGGGTGGCTCATGCCTGTGATCCCAGCTACTCAAGAGGCTGAGGCTGAGGAATTGCTTGAACCCAGGAGCCGGAGGTTGCAGTGAGCTGAGATTGCGCCACTGCACTCCAATCTGGGCGACAGAGTGAGACCCTATCTCAACAAAACAAAACAAAACAAAACAAAACAAAAACAAACGTTACCCGGGCATTGTGGTGGGCACCTGTAGTCTCAGCTACTTGGTAGGCTGAGGCAGAAGAATCTCTTGAACCCGAGAGGCAGAGGTTGCAGTGAGCTGATATTGTGCCACTGCACTCCAGCCTGTGCTACGGAGCAAGACTGTCTCAGAAAACAAACAAAACCAAAATTCTGTCTGTCCTTCTTTTTAGGTTGCTGTAAATTAACGAAATAAATATAAATGCAAATAAAAATATAAGACACCAGTTGAATTTGAATTTTGGATAAACACTTTTCTATGTATAGCTATGTCCTAAATATTGCATGTATTACATAAGATGTATACTGCAACAAAACATGAATACTTGGGACATACTTACATTAAAACATTATTCACTGTTATCTGAAATTCAAGTTTAACTGGGTGTCCTATATTGTTTCCAACAACTGTAACATAACCTCTTGGCGTCTACTTGTAAGGATTTTGTGAAAATTAGAGTCGATATATGTAAACTAGTTACCACAAAGCCTACCACATAGCAGGAGATAAATAATAATAATAATAACTTATAATGAAGAAGGTTAATCTCATTTGGGGCACCTGGATAACCTGTGAATATTGGCAATCTCTCTTTCCATTCCATAGGTCATAGATAAGGAAGCAGGACCAGAAGAGTCTACATATGAATATTAATCAAGGAAGGAGATATTTATAATTTTATGCACCTAAACCTTTGCATGAAGATTTTTTATTGTTAAACCAGGCATGGTGGCCGCCTATAATCCCAGCAATTTGGGAGGCTAAGGCAGGAAGATTGCAACATGATGAGACCTCTGTCTACAAAAAAAAAAAAAAAAAAAAAAAAAAAAAAAAAAAAATTAGCCAGGTGTGGTGGTGTACACCTGTAGTCTCAGCTACTCAGAAGGCTGAAGTGGGAGGATTGTTTGAGCCCAGGAGGTTGAGGCTGCAGTGAGCCAGGACTGTGCCACTGCACTCGAGTCTGGGCAACAAAGCAAGACCCTGTGTCCAAAAAAATAAAAAAATTAAAAAAAAAGATTTTTTATTGTTAAAAAAATTCTCATAGTTTCCAAATCTTTACAGTGTCAAAATTCTTTACATTAGTAACTTCTTCATTTTAAAACTTGAATGAAAACTCCAAAGTTATATTTACTTCTTTCAAATATGATTTCAATCCTAATTAGAAAACCACCTTCATTTTCTCAAGGTAAATTGTACCATCCACAAATGTTCCAGTTTCTTGTCTACCTAGTCTCTTAACTTCCTGTTCTCTAAACTTGTTTATAATACTCTCCTGAAACTGCCGTTGAAGGTTACCAGCCTCTATTACGACAATCTCCTTACTGCCTTCTTCCTTTCAATTCGTCCTTGTTATATGAGCAGTTTAACCTTTCTACAACACAAGTATCATTATATCAATCCCTCACTCAAAAACACCAAATGAAAACCAGTGGGATGAACGGTGGGAGGTAAGGTGAAGCCAGATTATGGTGGCCCTTGCAAGTTGAACTTCAAGTGAGAAGTTTCTGAGAGGGGAGTAACATGTTAAAAGGCATTGTTTTACTTAGATCATGCCAGTAACTGTGGGCAGATGAATTAGAGATGGCAAAGATCAGGGTAATCAGCTGTTGTAGGGATCAAGTATACTGTGTGGATAGGAAAGTCTTTCTCATAGGGCCTGGGCCTGCCAGAGAGACGTTACCTTACTGAGAGGTTCATAGTCTTAATTAGTAGAATCCTAATTTGGTTTGAGCTTATAGGGTTTAACATACATACAAAATGAGGCAGTTTAAAGTGTAGCAATTTGATTTTGGGTGTAAAAGCTATTATTTGAAGCGGAAAAGAATTTCTGTGCAGTAATTTTAAAGGGTTGCTGAGTCACTTGGGCATGGGAGAACTTGCCCAGGAACATCTGGCTACTCACTTTAAAAGCCGTGACTATACTTAGCTGCATAAAAAGAGTCCTTTGGTCCTTTCCTCTGGATTCCAGGGCAGATGAACCAGGCAAACAATGTTTCTGCTATTGCTATGAACTTGCAGGAACCTGTGCTTCTTCAGTACCTTTGAAGCTTCCAGGACCTCCCTACCAAGTAATTACCTTGCTTAATTGGAAAGAACTGTAAACCCTTTCCCCCAGATCCCTATGGCCTATTCCAGGGAATAAGGGTTAGCAGAGGCAGTATTCAGGCTTGCTTTTTCCCTTCCCTTCCTTTTCCTTCCCTTTCCTTGCCTTCCCTTCCTTTCCTTCCTTCCTTCCTCCCTCCTCCTTCTCTTCCCCTTCCCCTTCCCCCCCCCCTTTTTTTTTTGAGATGGAGTTTTGCTCTTACTGTCCAGGCTGGAGTGCAGTGGCATGATCTCGGCTCACTGCAACCTCCGCCTCCGAGGTTCAAGCGATTCTCCTGCCTCAGCCTCCCAAGTAGCTGGGATTACAGGCATGTGCAACCATGCCCGACTAATTTTGTATTTTTAGTAGAGATGGGGTTTTGCCATGTTGGCCAGGCTGGTTTCGAACCCCTGACCTCAGGTGATCCTCCCGCCTCAGCCTCCCAAAGTGCCGGGATTACAAGCGTGAGTCACCATGCGCAGCCTGAGATTTGCATATTTAAGATGTGATAAAATAGTAATCACAGCTTACATGTGAAGAATAGGCTTCTACTTCTACAGAAAGTAGGTCATTTTTACCTGCCAACCTGTGCCAACTTGCAAGGATACAACAGTGGACAAATCAGTCCTTGCTTTGTTCTTACACATATAGTAAGATTGTGTTTTCTAGGTAAGGAGTTTCTTGGTTAAAAGGAAAACAATCCTAGTCTTAATTACCCCTTCAGAACTAGGAAATTTGTCTTTAGACCAAAACAGCAGGAAACAAGAATTGAAAGGAGTTAAAACAAGTGTAGAGAGATAGGAGAACCCAGGAAAGAGGGAATGCTCAGAGAATCCAGTGCCTGGAAATCTAGAAGCATGAGTTACTAGATTTTCCCAAGCAAAAATGATCAGACTTTGGAGACGGCTGTTTCAGAAACAGAGGAGTTCAGAATAAAGGCCGGGCGCGGTGGCTCAAGCCTGTAATCCCAGCACTTTGGGAGGCCGAGACGGGCGGATCACGAGGTCAGGAGTTCGAGACCATCCTGGCTAACACGGTGAAACCCCATCTCTACTAAAAAATACAAAAAAAAAAAACTAGCCGGGCGAGGTGGCGGGCGCCTGTAGTCCCGGCTACTCGGGAGGCTGAGGCAGGAGAATGGCGTAAAAACCCGGGAGGCAGAGCTTGCAGTGAGCTGAGATCCGGCCACTGCACTCCAGCCTGGGCGACACAGCGAGACGCCGTCTCAAAAAAAAAAAAAAAAAAAAAAAAAGGTTGCAAGAGGAAATCGGAGAGCTGGTAGTAGAAAGCAGAAGCTTTTTGTATACTCTGTTTAGTTTCTCACTTCCTGTGAGCACAACTTTGTTACCAACTGCAGCCTGTGCTAATCTTTTCACCTTTTACTTTTGAACTGTTCAGAGTCTACCCATCAAAAGATGGGTACATTTTACTTCCTCCATCAAGTCTTCACTGAAGATTCCAGATTCCATTTCTTTCTCCATTCCTTGAAATCTTACCGAGTTCAGTCACAATCACACCATTTAGCACGTAACAGTTGTGTCAAAAGAAAGAAGGCTCGGCACAGTCGCTCACGCCTGTAATCCCAGCATTTTGCGGGTCTGAGGCAGAAGGATTACTTAAGCTCAGGAGTTCAAGGCCAGCCTGGGCAAAAAAAAAAAAAAAAAAAAAAAAAAAAAAAAATTCTCTCTATTAAAGAAAAAAAAAACGTGTGAGCCTGCTTCCTTCCAACTAGGCAATGTAATTCTTGAATTTGGAGACTATATAAAAATATATTTATATAAATAATATATATATTATATAATAGATCATTATATATATATATTTGGAGACATAGTTTCACTCTTGTTGCCCAGGCTGGAGTGCAATGGTACGATATCGGTTCACCGCAACCTCTGCCTGCCGGATTCAAGCGATTCTCCTGCCTCAGCCTCCCGAGCGCCTGGGATTACAGGCATGCACCACCACGCCAGGCTAATTTTTTTGTATTTTTACTATAGACGGGGTTTCTCCATGTTGGCCAGGCTGGTCTCGAACTCCTGACCTCAGGTGATCAGCCTGCCTCGACCTCCCAAAGTGCTGGGATTACAGGCGTGAGCCACTGCGCTCGGCCTGGAAATTATATTTTAAAGTTATTTTGAATACTCCCTGGAAAAGTTATTGGTTCATATTTATACCCCTAAGTCAAAATATTTGTCAAATATTCAAGAACAATCACTTAAACATACTGTATAAAAGTTTGTATTTCGGCATACTTTACTTTTACTTAACTAATTTTTCAAATAAAATGTATCCACTTTTATGATCTCAACAAGATCGGTCATTCCTATAGCGGAGTTGAAAACTTTCAATTTATTCACAATTGTCAAAAGAATGGAGCAGCCCCCACAGAGACTTCCAGCAATGAGTTGTCAAATTCAGTCTGCATTAAGTAGCTTCCTTACAATCATCTCGACAGTAAAAGTGTCAAATTTCGCAAACACCTGGACAAGGAAGTGACATGATCATCTAATAACGCAGTTAATTCATCTGTCAAATAAGCGAGTGGGCCAGCGTCCCTGAGCTCACTACCCTCAGATTCTAACCCCAGCTTCACATCATTAGGCGTAAGCAGCCAATTGGGCCGTCTGGGAGCCGTGCATCCTGGGAGTTATAGTTTCCGGCTCTCTCCTTCAGACTACAAGCTCCACAAAGCCGCGGGAGGACGGTTGCCTGGTATTATTAGCAAGCAGCAAGTATGGCGGTGGCGCGCGTGGACGCGGCTTTGCCTCCCGGAGAAGGTAAGGCGATCACTACCCGAGTCCTAAGGTTTACTCCATGGAACTGAATTAAACAGTGGAGAGGAGAAAGCCTAGGTTTAGAGGTGCAGTTCTGGACCAGTTCTTTTGATGCGGATCTGTGGTCGTCGCGGGGGCGCGCTACCCTCTGGGAGTTGTAGTTCGCCTGCAGTGCCCAGCTCTCCGGTGTCGCGGTGAGGGCCGAGCGGGGAACTACAACCCCCAGAAGCCTTCGCGCGGCCCGGCGCCTTGGCTCCCGCGCTCCCGATGCTGAGGAGGCGGTGGATTTCGGGCTGTGATGACCTTTCTTGGCCATTTACTTTGAGTCCTGGGTGCCTAAGCGAAATGTTTGGGATCTCCCTCTTTCGCTTCACATATTCCCCTCTATTCTTGGTTCCTGGAACGTTCAGGAAAACCTTCCCTCAGAGACCGCTGACTAGACTGGATTTGAACCCTGTCTCGCAGGTGGCCAGTGGCTGTGATAAAATCTAGGGGATGATCCAGAGCCCACAGTTCTGTACTCCTTGTTCTACACACGGGTCCTAGGATTGAGTTTGGTCGCTGCCAGTGTGTGGGTGCTTCTGTGGCCTGAAGATACCTGCCTCTTTGGGGCGCCGGACGCGAGCTCCTTTTGTTTTGGTTACAGCTCCGAGGCTTGGCAGCAGTCAGTCCTAAATCGGGGACAGGGCCCAGGGGTCGAGGCCCGTTTTCATGGCTTAGACCAGGAGTGCATTTTCTGGGAGCCGTAAATTCTTGGGGGAAGAGTTGGTGGATGGTTCGCAGACCTCTCTGTCGACCCCTTGGAATTGTGTACAAAGGCTGTGCACTTTTCTGAGGCAGCACACCCCTTTCATCAGATTTTCAGAGGGGCTCACAACTCCTCACATGTTAAGAACCATTAGACAATGGGAAAACGTTGAAATCCTCCACGAGAGCAATCTGGTATAATTATTTCCTGCAGTAGTCCTGATCCGGGTGTAAATTTGAAATTGGCCGTTTCTCTGGTCCCGCCCTCTTTGGAGATCGGCTTTTCTTAAACCACACCTCTCAAGCCCACCAAGGCTACTTAACTGTTAATAACAGTTAACCCTTTTACAGAGCACTTTGTATGACCCAGACAATGTTCTCAGTGCCTTTTTTTTTTTTTTTTTTACAGTATCTCATTTTCTCTGTAGAACTACATTTATAAGGCAGGTATTATCCCCACTTTACAGAGTAGAAAAGTGAGCCCAAAAGAAATCAGTAATTTGCCTAATATACCACAATGGTTAACTGGTGGAACCAGGGTTTGAACATCTATGTTATTCTAAAGTGCTTTATTGAGTGCCCTGTGGCAGGAACGGGGCTAAGTACTATTCATATGGTTTCTCTTTTAATTCTCATATCAAGCTAGCAAAATGGGTGTATTATCCTATTTTATGGGAGAATTAGTTGAACTATACTTTGATTTTCAAAATCACAGTTTGGGCACTTTAGGGTATGTTGGTAGTTAGGTTGTAAGCTGATGGATCGCAGTCAAAAGTTTAGTAACATTTAAACAATAGTATCTTTACTTAGGCACAACAAATGGAAGTAATCGTTCATATTTAAATGTATATGAAGATTTCCAAAGTATGGAAACTTGAGGAGAATATCACAAATGTTTTAATTTGATATTTCTGAAGAAAAATGAGTAATTCAATCTGGTCATGTAGAACTCAAGATTGCTTTAATTTTACAATGTTGATATTATGCTCTACTTTTTTCTTAACTTGAAATGGCATAGATATTTTATAATTCCACCCCTATGCTCAGCTGTTGTACATGTTTTGTTTTATTTGTGTTTTCTAACATTTCCGTTTCTTTTCAAGGATCAGTGGTCAATTGGTCAGGGCAGGGACTACAGAAATTAGGTCCAAATTTACCCTGTGAAGCTGATATTCACACTTTGATTCTGGATAAAAATCAGATTATTAAATTGGAAAATCTGGAGAAATGCAAACGATTAATACAGGTAGGTATTGCAATCTGGGAAATGGTGACATAGGATCAATTTATTATTAAACAAAACAATAAAATAACCTGACAAAAAGTAACTGTGCAGGCCTAGAAAGCAGTGATTGTTGCCTTAAATTTTTACATGACAGTTTCTTCTGAAGATGAACATACATGTACTACATTGAGAGTAAATTAGAAAAGGAAGCATTGTTAAGAAAAGGAAGCATTTTACTTTTGGCAAAATACTGTGTTACTAAGGTAACCTTTTACCTCGTGATGGGGGTAAAGAGTTCATTCATTCTTTCATTCAAGAAATGGCTACTGGCCGGGCGCGGTGGCTCAAGCCTGTAATCCCAGCACTTTGGGAGGCCGAGACGGGCGGATCACGAGGTCAGGAGACCATCCTGGCGAACACGGTGAAACCCCGTCTCTACTAAAAAATACAAAAAACTAGCCGGGCGAGGTGGCGGGCGCCTGTAGTCCCAGCTACTCCGGAGGCTGAGGCAGGAGAATGGCGTAAACCCGGGAGGCGGAGCTTGCAGTGAGCTGAGATCCGGCCACTGCACTCCAGCCGGGGCGACAGAGCCAGACTCCATCTCAAAAAAAAAAAAAAAAAAAAAAAAAGAAATGGCTACTGAGTCCCTCTTATATGTCTGGCACTGTATTAAGTTTTGACTGAGAGTTTAAGAACACTATTCTCGTGGAACTTACATTCTCAAGTTGTTGCTGTGTTAAATGTCTTAGTAGTTGGAGGAGGTCTGATTGCTCAGCTTTATCTGTATTTTCTATTGCCCAGGAAGAATAACAAAAAACTGATAGTCATACTGTAGAATATTTAGACAATATGTGTGAAATGTACAAAAGGAGTTTGAGAGTGTTTGGCCGTCTAAAACCTTTTAAATCACTTTAATGTGAAATATTTTATATATGTTATTCCTAAAAATAACAATATGTTTCCTTTTTACAGTTATCAGTGGCTAATAATCGGCTGGTTCGGATGATGGGTGTGGCCAAGCTGACGTTGCTTCGAGTATTAAATTTGCCTCATAATAGCATTGGCTGTGTGGAAGGGCTAAAGGAACTAGTTCATCTGGAATGGCTGAATTTGGCAGGAAATAATCTTAAGGTGAATGGTTTCTTTTTTGTTTACAAAACTATTCTGCATAAAAAAAAATTCAAGCAGTGTAGAAATAAGTCAAATTAAAAAGTGAAAGTACCCATTCCTACTCTGCAGCTTTAATCTCTATTTTTTTTTTTTTTTTTTTTTTTGAGACGGAGTCTCCTTCTGTCACCCAGGCTGGAGTACAGTGGCCGGATCTCAGCTCACTGCAAGCTCTGTCTCCAAGGTTTATGCCATTCTCCTGCCTCAGCCTCCCGAGTAGCTGGGACTACAGGCGCCCGCCACCTCGCCCGGCTAGTTTTTTTGTATTTTGTAGTAGAGACAGGGTTTCACCGTGTTAGCCAGGATGGTCTCGATCTCCTGACCTCGTGATCCGCCCGTCTCGGCCTCCCAAAGTGCTGGGATTACAGGCTTGAGCCACCGCGCCCGGCCAATCTCTATTAAAATAAACTAAAAATAAATCTCATTTTGAAACATATAATATGGCATAATATTCTTTTAAATGTGAACAAAGAATCTATATTGTACCTAGAAAAAAGTAGATCAAACCAGAGTGTTTAGGAGGGAGACTATATCATGCTGAATTAAGCTTTAAGTAAATGTTTAATGCTATACGGGAGAATATACAGTTTTAAAAGTCAGAAGATCTGAATTCTAGACCTACTTCCACTGCTTAGTAACTGTGTAATTTTGGGTAAATCAATGCATATTTCTGTGTCTTATTTTTTGGCATGCTAGCTAAGAGGACTAGATTAAATGATACCAATAGCTGCCTTTTATTAAGCCATTAACGTGTATGAGCTACTGTTCTAAGCATTTATCTGTATTAACTTATTCAATCTCGTGACAGCCTATGAAGTAGATATAGACATTATGCATGTTATAAAGGTGAAGAAACTGAAGCACAGAGAAGTTAAGTAACTTGCTCAAGGTCACATAGCTAGGAAGTCGCAGGGCCAGAATGTAAATCCAGGCTGTTTGCTTTTAATCTAAACTTGTAAACTCTGTTCTATACCACCAACTGTCATATATTATTACTATGGTTTCTTTTTTTTTTTTTTGAGATGGAGTTTTGCTCTTATTGCCCAGACTGGAGTGCAGTGGCGCGATCTCAGTTCACTGCAACCTCCGCCTCCTGGGGCCTCCTGAGTAGCTGGGATTACAGGCACTCGCCCACCACGCCTGGCTAATTTTTTGTATTTTTTTAGTAGAGACAGAGTTTCACCATGTTGGCCAGGCTGGTCTCAAACTCCTGACCTCAGGCTATCCACCCACCTCGGCCTCCCAAAGTGCTGGGATTACAGGCATGAGCCATAGCGCCTGGCCATTACTTTGGTTTCTTCAAGCTGTAAAGATCTTGGATGATATGAACTACTTGGTAGCCGTCTACTCATAGAGAGATAATGAAAGTGTAAGTTTATAACCTGACAATCTACTAAATTCTGTTAGTACTGTCCCTTTTTTCTTGCTAAGTTGTTCTACTCTGCTTCTAGTAATAAGAGGAGGTAAGACACTCTTTCAGCTGCAAAGAACTAGGGAATAATTTTATTTTTTGATTTTGTTTTCATTAAATAATGCGATGCTTTTCTTGTGATAGGCCATGGAACAGATCAATAGCTGCACAGCTCTACAGCATCTCGATTTATCAGACAATAACATATCCCAGATAGGTGATCTATCTAAATTGGTATCCTTGAAAGTAAGTATGTTTTCTATGTTATTTGTGAAGTTTTATAGCAAAATACCAAGAGAACGTAATCTCATTGACCAAAAATTAGCCTGCCGTGTATGAACAGATTGCTTGCTTTATGCTAAGAATTATGGGCTGGGCACGGTGGGTCATGCCTGTAATCCCAGCACTTTGGGAGGCTGAGGTGAGTGGATGGCTTGAGCTCAGAAGTTCAAGACCAGCCTGGGCAAGATGACAAAGCCCCATTTCTACTAAAAATACAAAAAATTAGTGGGGCATAGTGGTGTTAGCCTGTAGTCCCAGCTACTCAGCTGAAGCAGGATTAGATGAGCCCAGGAGGTGGAGGTTGTGGTGACCCGAGATTGGGTCACAGCACTCTAGCCTGGGCAACAGAGTGAGACTCAGTGTCAAAAAAAAAAAAAAAAGAAATTATGTTAGAATACCAGAAATTAAGTATGAAACTTTTTGTTGTTAGTTCTGTAACTGATTTATTTTATGTTAAACTGGTCATTGTAGTTAAGGTTAATTTTATTTACCATTCTCTGAACATGATGGAATTCCCTCTATGCCCAACCAACCAATGCTAGTAGCTTTAGTTACTATATATACATAATGTTTGGTGAGGTTGTGATTAGTCATTCCTGAATTTGAGTCTGTCTGTATTTTTTTTGAAACAAACAGTCTTGCTCTGTCACCCAGGCTGGAGTGTGGTAGTAGAATCTCACTCGACCTCCCAGGCTCAAGTGATCCTTTTACCTCAGCCTTCCCAGTAGCTAGGACCATAGGCATGTGGACATCACCACACCCAGCTAATTTTTTGAGTGTTTGTAGAGATGAGATCTTTTTTTTTTTTTTTTTTTTAGATGGAGTTCTGCTCTGTCACCCGAGCTGGAGTGCAGTGGTACAATCTTGGCTCGCTGCAGCCTCTGCCTCCTGTGTTCAAGTGATGCTTCTGCCTCAGCTTCCCAAGTAGCTGGGATTATAGGCGCCCACCACCACACCTGGCTAATTTTTTGTATTTTTAGTAGAGGCAGGGTTCATCACATTGACCAGGCTGATCTTGAACTCCTGACCTCACATGATCCTCCTGCCTTGGCCTCCCAAAGTGTTTTGATTAGAAGCCTGAGCCACTGCATCTGGCCAGAGATGAGATCTTACTATGTTATCTAGACTGGTCTCAAACTTGTGGAATCAAGCAGCCCTTCTGCCTCAGACTCTCAAAGTGTTAGGATTACAGGCGTGAGCCACTGAGCTGACCAAGTCTGTTTTTTTTTTGTTTTTTTTTTTTTTTTGAGACAGAGTCTTGCTCTGTCACCCAGACTGGAGTGCAGTGGTACAATCTTGGCTCACTGCAATCTCTGCCTCTCAGGTTCAAGCGATTCTCCTGCCTCAGCTTCCCGAGTAGCTGGGGCTACAGGTGCATATCACCACGCCCAGCTAATTTTTGTATTTTTAGTAGAGATGGCATTTCACCATGTTGGCTAGGGTGGTCTTGAATTCCTGACCTTGTTATCTGCCTGCCTTGGCCTCCTAAAATGTTGGGATTACAGACTTGAGCCACGGCGCTCGGTCCTAAGTCTGTTTTTTTTTTTTTTTTTTTTTTTTTGCATTCAGGATTGCTGTTTTTAAAGTAATAGGTGTTAGTTAATTGTCAAAATTAATTTCACTTAAAAGAAAAAACATGTAGCATATAGCACTTTTTATGGAGGGGAATGTATCATGCAGTCAAATAAGTAACAGTTGAAATCACAGTCTTGAAAAACATATGTAGGACGTTTTAAATATAGTTGCCTCACTGTATATTATTAGCATCAGATAGCATCAGATATATTCATTAAGCCCTAGAAGCAGTATCTTAGTTCAGTTTTTCCCAGACTTTAGCAGAAATCATTTTTAGCAATAATTATTCTAAACAATTTGATGTAGCCAGATACTGTTCTGATAGATGCTAAGAGAATTCAAATGAACCAAAGATGATTGAATTTTTTTTTTTTTTTTTTTTCTGGAATAGAAGCCTGTTTATCTGATCAGAATCCTGAGTGTTCAGTTTTGGGTTTATTCTTGGTTGTTGCTGACTTAATATGAGTCAGCTTTATCTGCAAGTAACACATTCTACCTTCCCCTGGTTTTTAGTTACCTAGAGAATACAGTTGCAATTATGGTTGTAGGTTATCACTCTCTTTTTTGGAAAATTTGCTTTATATGTGGTTTTAATGACTTTTTTTTTTTTTTTTTTAATTTGAGACACCAGAGTCTTGCTGTCACCCAGGCTCAAGTGCAGTGGTGCAGTCATGGCTTATTGTAGCCTCGACCTCTTGGGCTCAAGCGATCCTCCTACCTCAGCACCCCCAGTAGCTGGAACTACAGGTGCACCCCATCATGCCTGGCTAATTTTTTGATTTTTAGTAGAGACCAGGTCTCACTATGTTGCCAGGCCAGTCTGAAACTCCTGGGCTCAAGCAATCCTCCCTCCTTGGCCTCACAAAATGCTGGGATTACAATGCAAGTGGGTGGCATGAGCCACCACTTGTGGCCTCTATTTTGATATTTTAAAAGAAAATGAACAAGTGTGTTAAAAATTGCTCAGTGTCTCATAACTTAAATCTCACAGCATGCCTAGTTGCTATGCGAAGCATATGTTTTTGGACAAGTCTTTAAAATATCGTTAGGATGTTGATATGAAAGCAGAGTTGGACCAGAAGATCATCAAGGACCCTTGTAGCATTAACAGTCTTTGATTTGTGTGTGATGAGAAATAAAATAAAGTAGATTCCTTTATTCTTATATGTACCACTTTGGTGTTGTCACAATAGGCCAATTTATTTGTAATCTTTTCGTTTGTAATTCATACTGTTTTTACTTTCAAGACCCTGCTTTTACATGGAAACATCATCACCTCTCTTAGAATGGCACCTGCTTACCTACCCAGAAGTCTTGCTATACTTTCTTTGGCAGAAAATGAAATCCGAGACTTAAATGAGGTAAAATTTGAGGGTATTTTGTGAGATTCAGGAAGTTGGAAAGCCTAGGAAAGACACAGGAAAGAGTTGTGAGCTTACTTTTAGACTGTGAGCATCTTGGAAGAAACTGCCATTCAGATGAAACGCTTGACTCTAGATGATCGTTATTTTTCTTTCCACTTTTCCTTAGTGTCAGTGGGTTATTAAGGTCTAATTTCCTTTGTAAAGCTGTAATTATCATTCCACTGGGAGGCAACTGATGGTAGAGGGACATCTACGTTATAAGGGTTTATAAGACTCCCTGTCCGCATTTCCTGGCTGCTGTGATGTTTTTAAAATAGGGTTATTTCTGCTAGGAAACAGTGCTGATACTCGCCAAAGGATTTTGTGCAGCAGGGATAGATGGCTGTGCTGTTGAAACTTTGGAAGTCAATGGACACTTGTCACTTTTCAGAACAAGAGGGAAATTATCACATTCTCAAATGCTGCCAAAGATGTGTAATCAGTGGAAACCTTGTGCTTGACACTGAATAGTCCTTTTGTTCAACAAAAATATCTTTTGTTCCAGATCTCTTTTTTGGCATCCTTAACTGAATTGGAACAGTTGTCGATTATGAACAATCCTTGTGTGATGGCAACACCATCCATCCCAGGATTTGACTATCGGCCGTACATCGTCAGCTGGTGCTTAAACCTCAGAGTCCTAGATGGATATGTGATTTCTCAGAAGGAAAGGTGAACATGCCCTCTTTAACATCACAAATGTTACTGAAAAGACCATTTCTAGTTTACTACAGATTAATAGAGTATTTCTTAAAATGTGCATTTAGAAATCAAGAGTATTAGTGCAGTCATATAGCAGACTCTGTGCTGGTCATTTAGGATTTTTTTGTCATTTCCAAAAAAGGATAAGAAATAAATATTGGCCTGGTGCAGTGGCTAATGCCAGTAATCCTTGTGCTTTGGAAAGCCGAGGCAGGAGGATCGCTTGAGCCCAGGAGTTTGAGACCAGCCTGGGCAACACAGGGAGAACGCATCTCTAAAAAAAAAAAATTAGCTGGGCATGGTGGTACACACCTATAGTCCTAGCTGCTTAGGAAGCTGAGGTGGGAGGGTTGCTTGAGCCCAGGAATTTAATGTTAACAGTGAGCTATGTTTGTATCATTGCACTCTACCTTGGGTGACAGAGTGAGACTCTGTCTCTGAAAAAAAAAAAAAAGAAATCTCGGCCCCAGAGGTTGGAGCTAGTAGTCTTAGTGCCCTACATACAACAATTTGATTTCTAAAAATTCTTTTTTTTTTTTTTTTTTTTTTTTTTTTGAGACGGAGTCATGCTCTGTCGCCCGGGCTGGAGTGCAGTGGCCGGATCTCAGCTCACTGCAAGCTCCGCCTTCCGGGTTCACGCCATTCTCCTGCCTCAGCCTCCCAAGTAGCTGGGACTACAGGCGCCCGCCACTTCGCCCGGCTAGTTTTTTGTATTTTTTAGTAGAGACGGGGTTTCACCGTATTAGCCAGGATGGTCTCGATCTCCTGACCTCGTGATCCGCCCGTCTTGGCCTCCCAAAGTGCTGGGATTACAGGCTTGAGCCACCGCGCCCGGCCTCTAAAAATTCTTTTGTTAATCAGTTGTTTGGAGCTTGGAACACTTTTGCTTAAAACCATCATGTTATAGATCCTGTGTAGGATCTCAGATCAGTCTCGCAAAAGCTTGTAATATATTAATCTTTCACATATATAGGGGCTGTATTTTTTTTTTTTTCATTTTATTTTCTATTTATCTTCCAGCCCCAAATGTTATGTAAGGGCAGTATTAGTAACATCGTAGAATTCTCCAAATACCCATTATAATGATAACTCTGGGAAAATGCAGAGTTTTAATTTGGAACTAGTAGCAGACATGGTGATTGGTCCACCTCTCCTTTTTTCTTTTATTGAGCTGGAGTTTCACTCTTGTTGCCCAGGCTGGAGTGCAATGGCGCGATCTCCGCTCATTGCAACTTCCACCTCCCAGGTTCAAGCGATTCTCCTGCCTCAGCCTCCTAGGAAGCTGGAATTACAGGCATGTGTCACCACGCCCAGCTACTTTTGTATTTTCAGTAGAGACAGGGTTTCTCCATGTTGTTTAAGCTGGTCTCGAACTCCTGACCTCAGGTGATCCACCCACCTCAGCCTCCTGAAGTGTTGGGATTACAGGTGTGAGCCACCGCACCTGGCCAGGTCCTCCCCTTCTTATACCTGTGAGGCAGCAGAAGCAAGATTTCCCCTATCTGTAGATCATTAATAGTTTCTGTGGCTTGGAGCTGGGATCCCTGCAGAATGGAGTCTTCTGGATCCTGGTACATGATCAGTGGAATGAGAGCTTTAGGGGAGGTAAGGAACTAGGATATGGGAAGGAGGGAGTGGAATTGGGATGGTGAGAGTTGAGATGACTTTATTCTCTCTACTATGCTTCATTTCACTTTTTCCTCTCAGTACATACACACATGCATTATGGACTCAACACATACATTCTCCGTCACCTTTTTTTGTTCTTCTCTACTACAGACAGTAGTTATTTCAGGAGTTTCCTGATGGGAGGATGGGTGGTAGATTACAGAGTGTGTCTCCCTTCTCTGTCTCTCTGCTGTTTTGCATAGTTTCTGAGTAAAGCAGGGGGCCGTGAGGAATAGCAGCCAAGAGCTAGATAGTGGTGGTGCTGGTGTAGGGTGAGGGACATATGTCAGGTCTAGTTTGCCTACCAGAAAGGGTGGCTTTTTTTTTTTCCTGCTATTAATGTTGCTCGGAGAATAAACCTTATTTTGTTTCAAACTGTGACTAGTTCTAGATCTGGAATATGGGTTTACTTGGATAATCCTCTCTACAGTTGTTGACTTTTTCTATTGGAGTAGTACTGGCAACATTTTCATGTCTGAGAGGCAGCATGGTGATGTGGGCAGAGATAAAGGGTTTGGTGTAAAGAGAGACCCACAAAGAGGTGAGACCTGGTTACGAGAGACAGGGGAAAGCTTCACTTTTTTCTCTGCTATCTATTAACTGTGTGGCCTTGTCAAGTTCCTTAGGGCTTTTCTGAGCCTAAGTTTCGTCATCTGTAAAATGTGAATAGTAGTACTACCTAGCTTTCATGGATGTTAGGATTAAGGATGATGTATAGAACATAGGACTGGTCATATAGTAGGTGCTTAATAAATGGTATTATTTTATAAGGATAGAGACTAAAGGTTGAAGAGTTTGTTGAAACTAAAGAGAGTGTTAAAGGAGGTAGAAAATATTTGTTGATTGGATAAATAATGATAAAAAAGTCTGTGTTTCTATACCATGGAAATGGTTTTATTCCAAGTGACTTTAAAGTGAATTTGAATTGGCCGGGCGCGGTGGCTCAAGCCTGTAATCCCAGCACTTTGGGAGGCCAAGACGGGCAGATCACGAGGTCAGGAGATCGAGACCATCCTGGCTAACACGGTGAAACCCTGTCTCTACTAAAAAATACAAAAAAACACTAGCCGGGCGAGGTGGCGGGCACCTGTAGTCCCAGCTACTCCGGAGGCTGAGGCAGGATAATGGCGTAAACCCGGGAGGCGGAGCTTGCAGTGAGCTGAGATCCGGCCACTGCACTCCAGCCTGGGCGACAGAGCAAGACTCTGTCTCAAAAAAAAAAAAAAAAAAAAAGTGAATTTGATTATTTTTTGAGCTTTCTCCATAATGCTTTGCAAACATTTAATTTCAGAGACTTCAGGAGATAGGGAAGAATGGGCTCCCACCTGGGGTAGCCTCTCTGGGGTCGTCCAGCACTAAAGAAGTGTTGGCGGGTGGCTGGCAAGATGGCTGAATAGCAACAGCTCTGGTTTGCAGCTCCCAGCAAGATCAGCGCAGAAGGCGGGTGATTTATACATTTCCAACTGAGGTACCAGCTCATCTCATTGGGACTGGCTAGACAGTGGTGCAGCCCACAGAGGGTGAGCAGAAGCAGGGTGTGGCGTTGCATCACCTGGGAAGCACAAGGGGTCAGGGAACTCCTGCCCCTAGCCAGGGGAATCTGTGAGGGACTGTGCTGGGAGGAACAGTGTACTCTGGCCCAGATGCTAGGCTTTTCCCATGGTCTTTGCAGCCCCGCACACCAGGTGCCTGTGCCGCTGGGGCCCTGGGTTTCAAGCACAAAAGTGGGCGGCTGTTGGGCAGAGACCAAGCTAGCCCTACGAGTTTTTTTTTCATACCCCACTGGTGCCTGGAACACCAGTGAGAAAGAACCATTCACTCCTCTGGAAAGGGGGCTGAAGCTAGGGAACCAAGTGGTCTAGTGCAGCGGATCCCACCCCCACAGAGCCCAGCAAGCTAAGATACACAGGGATGAAATTCTTGCTGCCAGTATAGCAGTCTGGAGTCGGCCTGGGATGCTTGAGCTTGCCGGGGGAGGGGCATGTGTCTTTACTGAGGCTTGAATAGGTGGTTTTCCCCTCACAGTGTAAACAAAACCTCCTGCAAATTCAAACTGGGCAGAGCCCACCGCAGCTCAGCAAAGCTGCTGTAGCTGGACTGCCTCTTTAGATTCCTCCTCTCTGGGCAGAACATCTCTGAAAGAAATGCAGTAGGCCCAGTCAGGGGCTTATAGAGAAAACTCCCCATCTCCCAGGGACAGAGCACCTGGGGGAAGGGGCAGCTGTGGGCGTAGCTTCAGCAGGCTTAAACATTCCTGCCTCCTGGCTCTGAAGAGAGCAGTGGATCTCCCAGCACAGCACTTCAGCTCTGCTAAGGGACAGATTGCCACCTCAAGTGGGTCCCTGATCCCCGTGCCTCCTGACTGGGAGACATCTCCCAGCAAAGGTTGACAGACACCTCATATTGGAGAGCTCCGGCTGGCATTTGGTGGGTGCCCCTCTAGGATGAAGCTTCCAGAGGAAGGAACAGGCAGCAGTCTTTGCTGTTCTGCAGGCTCCGCTGGTGATAGCCAGGAAAACAGGGTCTGGAGTGGATGTCCAGCAAACTCCAGTAGACCTGCAGCAGAGGGGCATGACTATTAGAAGGAAAACTAACAAACAGAAAGGAATAGCATCAGCATCAACGAAAAGGAAGTCCCCACAAAAACCCCATCTGAAGGTCACCAACATCAAAGACCAGTGGTAGATAAATCCACGAAGATGAGGAAAAACCAGCGCAAAAAGGCTGAAAATTCAAAAAACCAGAATGCTGCTTCTCCCCCAAAGGATCACAACTCCTTGCCAGCAAAAGAACAAAACTGGATGGAGAATGAGTTTCACGAATTGACAGAAGTAGGCTTCAGAAGGTGGGTAATAACAAACTCTGCCAAGCTAAAGGAGCATGTTCTAACCCAATGCAAGGAAGCTAAGAACCTTGAAAAAAGGTTAGAGGAATTGCTAACTAGAATAACCAGTTTAGAGAAGAACATAAATGACCTGATGGAGCTGCAAAACACAGCACGAGAACTTTGTGAAGCATACACAAGTATCATTGGTTGAATTGGTCAAGAGGAAGAAAGGATATCAGAGATTGAAGATCAACTTAATGAAATAAAGCATGAAGACAAGATGAGAGAAAAAAGAATGAAAAGGAACGAACAAAGCCTCCAAGAAATATGGGATTATATGAAAAGACCAAACTTACATTTGATTGGTGTATCTGAAAGTGACAGGGAGAATGGAGCCAAGTTAGAAAACATTCTTCAGGATATTATCCAGGAGAACGTCCCCAACCTAGCAAGACAGGTCAACATTCACATTCAGGAAATACAGAGAACACCACAAAGATACTCCTTGAGAAGAGCAACCCCAAGACACATAATCGTCAGATTTGCCAAGGTTGAAATGAAGGAAAAAATGTTAAGAACCAGTGAGTAAAGTCGGGTTATAAAGGGAAGCCCATCAGACTTAACAGCATATCTCTCTGCAGAAACCCCACAAGCCAGAAGAGAGTGGGGGCCAATATATAACATTCTTGGAAGAATTTTCAACCCAGAATTTCATATCCAGCCAAACTAAGCTTCATAAGTGAAGGAGAAATAAAATCCTTTATAGCAAGCAAATGCTGCGAGATTTTGTTACCACCAGGCCTGCCTTACAAGAGACCCTGAAGGAAGCACTAAACATGGAAAGGAAAAACCGGTACCAGCCACTGCAAAAACATACCAAATTGTAAAGACCATGAACACTACGAAGAAACTGCATCAACGAACGGGCAAAATAACCAGCGAATATCATAGTGACAGGATCAAATTCACACACAACAATATTAACCTTAAATGTAAATGGGCTACTAGCCCCAATTAAAAGACACAGACTGGCAAATTTGATAAAGAATCAAGAATCATTGGTGTGCTGCACTCAGGAGACGCATCTCACGTGTAAAGACACACATAGATTCAAAGGGATGGAGGAATATTTACCAAACAAATGGAAAGTAAAAAAAAAAAAAAAAAAAAAAAAAAGCAGGGGTTACAATCCTAGTCTCTGATAAAACCGACTTTAAACCAACAAGTATCAAAAAGACAAGAGCATTACATAATGGTAAAGGGATCAATGGAACAAGAAGAGTTAACTATCCTAAATTTATTTGCACCCAATACAGGAGCACCCAGATTCATAAAGCAAGTTCTTGGATACCTACAAAGAGACTTAGACTCCCACACAAAAATAGTGGGAAGCTTTAACACCCCACTGTCAAAATTAGATCAATAAGACAGAAAATTAACAAAGATATTTAGGACTTGAACTCAGCTCTGGACCAAGCAGACCTAATAGATATCTACAGAACTCTCCACACCAAATCAATAGAATATACATTCTTCTCAACACCACATCACACTTACTCTAAAATTGACTGCATAATTGGAAATAAAACACTCTTCAGCAAATGCAAAAGAACAGAAATCATAACAGTCTCTCAGACCACAGTGCAATCAAATTAGAACTCAAGATTAAGAAACTCACTCAAAACCACACAACTACATGGAAACTGAACAACCTGCTCCTGAATACTACTGGGTACATAATGAAATTAAGGCAGAAATAAGTTTTTTGAAACCAATGAGAACAAAGACACAACATCCCAGAATCTCTGGTACACATTTAAAGCAGTGTGTAGAGGGAAATTTATAGCACCAAATGCCCACAGGAGAAAGCAGGGAAGATATAAAATCAACACTGTAACATCACAATTAAAAGAACTAGAGAAGGAAGAGCAAACAAATTCAAAGCTAGCAGAAAGCAAAAAATAACAAAGATCAGAGCAGAACTGAAGGAGATAGAGACACGAAAAACCCTTCAAAAAAATCAATGAATTCAGGAACTGGTTTTTTGAAAAGATCAACAAAATAGACAGACTGCTAGCAAGACTAATAAGAGAGAAGAATCAAATAGACATAATAAAAAATGATAAAGAGCATATCACCATTGATCCCACAGAAATACAAACTACCATCAGAGAATAAACACCTCTACACAAATAAACTAGAAAATCTAGAAGAAATCGATACATTCCTGGACACATAGACCCTCCCAAGACTAAACCAGGAAGAAGTCAGAGCCCTGAATAGACGAATAACAAGTTCTGATATTGAGGCAATAATTAATAGCCTACCAACCAAAAAAAGGGTAGGACCAGATGGATTCACAGCTGAGTTCTACCAGAGGTACAAAGAGGAGCTGGTACTATTCCTTTTGAAACTATTCCAAACAATAGAAAAGGAGAGACTCCTCCCTAACTCATTTATGAGGCCAGCAACATCCTGATACTAAAACCTGGCAGAGACACACACAAAAAAGAAAATTTCAGACCAGTATCCCTGATGAATATTAACGCAGAAGTCCTCAATAAAATACTGACTGACCAAATCCAGCAGCACATGAAAAAGCTTATCCACCATGATCAAGTTGGCTTCATCCCTGAGATGCAAGGCTGGTTCAACGTAACGCAAATCAATAAATGTAATCCATCACATAAACAACCAGTGACAAAAACCACATGATTATCTCAATAGTTGAAGAAAAGTCTGTCGATAAAATTCAACACCCCTGGCGGGGCACAGTGGCTCACGCCTGTAATCCTAGCACTTTGGGAGGCCGAGGTGGGTGGATCATGAGGTCAGGAGTTAAAGACCAGCCTGGCCAAAATGGTGAAACGCCATCTCTACTAAAAATGTAAAAATTAGCCAGACGTAGTGGTGGGCACTTGTAATCCCAGCTACTCAGGAGGCTGAGGCAGAGAATTGCTTGAACCCGGGAAGTGGAGGTTGCAGTGAGCTGAGATCAAGCCACTGCACTCCAGCCTGAGCGACAGAGCAAGACTCCATCTAAAAAAAAATTCAACGCCCTTTCATGCTAAAAACTCTCAATAAACTAGGTAGTGATTGAACGTATCTCAAAATAATAAGAGCTATTTATGACAAACCCACAGCCAATATCATGCTGAATGGGCAAAAGCTGGAAACATTCCCTTTGAAAACTGTCACAAGACAAGGATGCCCTCTCTTACCACTCGATTCAGCATAGTATTGGAAGTTTTGGCCAAGGCAATCAGGCAAGAGAAACAAATAAAGGGTATTCAGATAGGAAGAGAGGAAGTCAAATTGTGTTTGCAGATGACATGATTGTATATTTGGAAAACCCCATCGTTCCAGCCCAAAATCTCCTTGAGCTGATAAGCAACTTCAGCAAAGTCTCAGGATACAAAATCAATGTGCAAATATCATAAGCATTCCCATACACCAATAATAGACAAACAGAGAGCCAAATCATGAGTGAACTTCCATTCACAATTGCTACAAAGAGAATAAAATACCTAGGAATACAACTTACAAGGGATGTGAAGGACTTCTTCAAGGAGAACTACAAACCAGTGCTCAAGGAAGTAAGAGAGGACACAAACAAATGGAAACACATTCCATGCTCATGGATAGGAAGAATCAATATTGTGAAAATGGCCGTACTGCCCAAAGTAATATATAGATTCAGTGCTATCCCCATGAAGCTACCATTGACTATTTATTTTTTTGAGATGGAGTTTCACTCTTGTTGCCCAGGCTGGAGTGCAATGGCACAATCTTGGCTCACTACAACCTCCACCTCCTGGGTTCAAGTGATTCTCCTGCCTCAGCCTCTCTAGTAGCTGGGATTACAGGCATGCGCCACTACGCCTGGCTAATTTTGTATTTTTAGTAGAGATGGGGTTTCTCCATGTTGGTCAGGCTGGTCTGGAACTCCCAACCTCATGTGATCTGCCCGCCTCGACCTCCCAGAGTGCTGGGATTATAGGCATGAGCCACCATGCCTGGCTGGAGTTTTCAGTTTTTAAAGTCTGCCCATCTTGGATGTTATTTGCTAAGAACCCCCAGGTTAAAGTTCTCCATTTTGAAATGTATCCTAGATTCTTTGATAACGTCCTGTAGCGAGATCTTGATTTGAGTGTATGTGTCACCCAAAAGAGTAATTTGAGCAGTAACCAAACCTTGTGGTGCTTTGGCTGAGCCGTTTCTCAGAGTTAAGCACACCTGTGGAGAGACGAGCATCTTCGTGTGGCACCTCAGTGTTTGGAGTTCTTTCCGAATGTGTTTAGATCTGTTTTACTATTGACAGGACCTTGCACAAAGCTATAACTCTATTGCTTAGTTGGAGATCTTATGGGAGCAAAACCTTGGAGAAAGTTAATATTCCTTTTTAAAATTATTTAAGTTGAAATTCCTAGTGCTAGATATTTTTCTTCTTAATTTTTAGAGATAGGGTCTCGCATTGTTGTCTAGGCTGGAGTGCAGCGACAAGATCACAGCTTACTGCAGCCTCAACCTCCCAGGCTCAAACGATTCTTCTGCTTCAGCCTCCCGAGTAGCTGGGAATACAGATGCTGCCATCAAAAAACCATTAGCCTAATTTTTAAAACTTTTTTGTAGAGATGGGTTCTTGCTATGTTGCCCAGTCAGGTCTGGAACTCCTGGGCTCATCGGATCCTCCTGCCTCAGCCTCCCAAAGTGCAGGGATTACAGATACAAGCCACTACACCTAGCCAATATTCTTTTTTAAAAGGGATATTTCAAATACATAGGAAGTTAGAATAACATAATGAACATCAGTGTACCCACCGTGCAGCTTCAACAATTGTCAATATTTTACCGGTCTTGTTTCATTCCACGTTTTTTGTTGGAGTATTTTTAAAGCAAATATCAGATATCCTTTTATTCAGTACTCCTTTTTTTTTTGGAGACAGAGTTTCGCTCTTGTCGCCCAGGCTGGAGTGCAGTGGTGCTGTCTCGGCTCACTGCAACCTCTGCCTCCTTGCTTCAAGCAATTCTCCTGCCTCTGCCTCCCTAGTAGCTGGGATTACATTTTTTTTTTTTTTTAAGACACATAGCATGTTGTTTTAAGTTCCCTTTCTTAATAGTTGTTGCTTCTTGTTTTAAGTAAACAGTACCTTCACTTTCAAGAGTGGAGTCATCATCCAGTGACTTGAAATTAATATGTTAGAGGCCAGGCATTGGTGGCTTATGCCTGTAATCTTAGTGCCTGGGAAGGTCAATGCAGGAGGATCACTTGAAGTCAGCAGTTCAAGACCAGACTGGGCAACATAGTGAGGTCCCATCTCTAAAAAAATAAAAATAAAAAATGAAAAAATTAGCTGGGTATGGTGGTGCATACCTGTAGTTTCAGCTACTTGGGAGGCTGAGGTGGGAGGATTGAGTGAGCCCAACAGTTTGAGGCTACAGTGAACCATGATAGTGCCATTGCATTCCAGCCTGGGTGGCAGAGAGACCTTGTCTCAAAAAAAAAGAAGATTAATATATTAGAGCTGAATGAGTCTTAATTTTGTTTTTTGTTTTTTAATTGAAAATGGTATTTTAATTGACAGGGAGGTTTTTTTTTTTTAATTTTGTTTTTTTCCTAGGATTTAATATAATTTGTGTAGGGATATCTTTATTGATGAACTCATGTGAAGCAAAGTGGAAAAACATCTTATAGCAGTTGATGATCTACAGTTTGTGTTTTTTTTCCCACAAATACTTAAACTGGAATATTCAAGCTCGAGCCCTTAGTCTAGTCTCTTAGTTTCGCTTTTCTGTCTTCCCACGGTACAGATCATCTATAACTTAGAAATATTGCTTGCTGGGAAATACTAAAGTTGGTGATTGTCTTCTACTCTGGACCTATTTTTGTACAACCTTTCAACAAGCCATTTGTTTGGCAGGAGAATGTATGGAAACTTAGAGCGGATTTCACGAAGATTCTAAATGATTTTGATTTAGTCCACAGGGATGTTTCCATGGAAGGAATGCTTCTCTTTTTTTTTTTTTTTTTTTTTTTTGAGATGGAGTCTCGCTCTGTCACCCAGGCTGTAGTGCAGTGGCGCGATCTCGGCTCACTGCAAGCTCCACCTCCCGGGTTCACGCCATTCTCCTGCCTCAGCCTCCTGAGTAACTGGGACTACAGGTGCCCGCAACCACACCCAGCTAATTTTTTTGTATTTTTAGTAGAGACGGGGTTTCACTGTGTTAGTCAGGATGGTCTCAATCTCTTGACCTTGTGATCCATCCACCTCATCCTCCCGAAGTGCTGGGATTATAGGTGTGAGCCACCGCGCCCGACCCATGGAAGGAATACTTATAATTATTTTTATTAAATAAACTGAACTTTTTTTTTTTTTTTTTTTTTTTTTTTTAAGGAAAACAGAGTCTTGCTTTGTTGTCCAGGCTGGCTTCAAACTCCTGGGCTCAAGCAATCCTCCACCGGCCCTACAAAGTGCTGGGATTACAAGTGTAAGCCACCACACCCGGCCCTTGCTTCATCTTATACCTTCACTCACTCTCTCTTCTATACTATTTTGAAGCCAATCTCAGATTAGATATCATTTCACCTGTTAGTATTTCAGTATATGTCTCTAAAAGAGAAGAACTCTTAAGGAAACAACCACAATGCTATTATCACATCAAAAAAAATTTTAAAAAGTGCCCTAATATCAGATATTCAGTGCTTACATTTTCAGTCCTTATAAATGAATTTCGTAGTTTAGAAACAGAATTCAAATAAGGCCTTATGTCACAATTGGTTGATATATTTCTTAAGTTTCTTTCTTCTCTGTTTAGCATCTTAAAGCAGCAATATATTATTATGGCATGCTCTGTAGGTTGGCTGTGCTGACTGAGTGGTTCTTCCTTGGGGCCTCCTGGGCTTGCACTCAGATCACAGATGGGGCTAGAGTCATCTGAAGGCTTAACTTGGCTAGATGTCCAAGATGACTCTCTTGAATCTCTCAATCTATCTGTCTCTCTTCTCTTTTATTTTCCTTGCTTTCTTTTCTCTCGCTCTCCCTTGCTTTTCTTTTTTTCTTTTGGTTGTAGTTGAAGAAGTCAGAGTATTTGTCCTATAGAGTTTCCCATTATCTGCTCATTTTGCCAGCTATATCTTGTGTCCTTTGACATGTTCCTCTCTCCTGTATTTTCTGTAAATTGGATATGGATGTTTGCTCCGATTCAGGTTTTTTTTTTTTTTGAGGGGAGGACTATAAGGTTGGTGCAAAAGTGATTGGAGTTTTTACTTAGTGGGTTCTGTTGGGAGGCATACAGGGTTAGTTTTCTCTTGTGTTATTAGTAGCTATTAATGATCAATGCCTAAATCTGCTAATTCATTAAGGGTTGCAAAATGGTGACATTCTATCATTCTTTTTTTTATTAGTTGGAATACTATGAAGTAACTATCTGGTTACGCATTGGCATAGTTTGTGTAGGAAAGATAGAATTAATAAAGAGTTGGTGGTTCACTAGTATCCTCTAACTGTGACCAGTTCACTTTTGTTTGTTTTTTTGTCTTTTTGGTTTTTTTTAGAGATGAGGGTCTTGCTATGTTGCCCAGGCTAGAGTGCAGTGACTGTTGACAGGTATGATTATAGAGCACTATAGCCTCAGACACCTGACCTCAAGTGATCCTCCCACCCCAACCTCCTGAGTAGCTGAGATTACACATGCCACCATGCCCAGCTAGTTGTTTTTTTCTTTTAACTGTCATTATGAACTAATGGATTTAAATGCAGTGCATCTATTTAGGCATTTCAGTGTGACAGAGTGAATGGAGAGAATACTCATTGCTTCCTTGAAAATGATTTAAAAATATTTGGGACCATTAGTCCAAGCTCAATGGAAGTGCCCCTAAGCAAGAAAAAGGGTTTAAAACATTGTTAGAATGAGGAATATGAGTCAGAATGGTAGATTAAAAAAAAAATCGAGTGAATTTTATTTATGAAAATCATCCAGTGGTGTTATAAAGGTAAGTTAAGAAGGAAGATCATTGTTGCCTGACAATGTATATTGACTATTCTCGTGCCCTCTCCTCTTCTTTATGTTCCTCAATTCCAGCTTGAAAGCTGAATGGCTCTATAGTCAAGGCAAAGGGAGAGCATATCGGCCTGGCCAGCACATCCAGCTTGTCCAATATCTGGCTACAGTCTGCCCCCTCACTTCTACACTAGGTCTTCAAACTGCAGAGGATGCCAAACTAGAGAAGATTCTGAGCAAACAGAGGTGAACACGTTTATTTCTAACAACTGATGAATTCACAAGTTAAAATATCTCTGAGTCTTTGCTATGGTGATAGTAAGCCTGAGGCAAGTGCTGTGGTCCACATTTCTGGATACTCAGTCCCCTTGTCACTGCAGCAATTTCTGTAGGGAAGCTGAATCGTGCACTGCAAACAGCCAAACAATCTGGCATGGGGGGAATACAGGGTTTTTATGTTTGTTTTTTGTTTTAAAGACAGAGTCTTGGTCTCTTGGTCTGTGAGTAAAGCAGCGCAAAGATAGGTCACTGCAGCTGCAACTACATGTACATGCAACCGTGCTTGGCTAATTTTTTGTAGAGATGAGGTCTCACTTTGTTCCTCAGGCTGATTTTAAACTCTTGGCTTCAAGCAGTTCTCCTGCTTCAGCTTCCTAAAGTGCTAGGATTACAGGTATGAGCTACTATACCAGGAAACGGGATGGGATTTTTAAAAAATATATTTGTTCTTTTTTTTTTTTTCTTAAGACATAGTGTCGCTCTGTTGCCCAGGCTGGAGTGCTGTGGTGTGATCTCGGCTCACTGCAACCTCCATCTCCCGGTTCAAACGATTATTGTGTCTCAGCCTTCTTAATAGCTGGGATTACAGGCATGTGCCATCACACCTAGCTAATTTTTTATTTTTAGTAGAGGTGGTTTTTCGCCAGGTTAGCCAGGCTGGTCTTGGACTCCTAATCTCAGGTGATCTGCCCGCCTTGGCCTCCCAAAGTGCTGGGATTACAGTCATGAGCTACTGTGTCTGCCCTTGGCCCGCCCCGCCCGCCCGCTTTTTTTTTTTTTTTTTTTTGAGGTAGGGGCTCACTTTGTCACCCAGGTTGGAGTGCAGTGGTGGTCTCAGCTCCCTGCATCCTCAGTCTCAGCTCCCTGCATCCTCAGTCTCCTGGGCTCAATTGATCCTCCCTCTTCAGACCCCCAAGTAGCTGGGACTATAGGCATGCACTACCATGCCCTGGCTCATTTTTTATATTTTTTGTAGAGATGGGGTTTCATCATGTTGCCCAGGCTGATCTTGAACTCCTGAGCTCCAGTGATTCACCTGCCTTGGCCTCCCAAAGTGCTGAGATTACAGGTGCGCGCCACCATGCCCGACCTACTTGTTCCTTAATGTAGGTGTTTCTTGTGGGTTTTTGGATACTTAAGAGGTGTATCTGCCTTCAAAGGTACAGTGAAAAAAAGAGAAAAAGTATTGCCAGAAGCATTTTTTTTTTTTTTTTTTTTGAGACGGAGTCTCGCTCTGTCGCCGGGGCTGGAGCGCAGTGGCCGGATCTCAGCTCACTGCAAGCTCCGCCTCCCAGGTTTACGCCATTCTCCTGCCTCAGCCTCCTGTATAGCTGGGACTACAGGCGCCCGCCACCTCGCCCAGCTAGTTTTTTGTATTTTTTTAGTAGAGACGGGGTTTCACCGTGTTCGCCAGGATGGTCTCGACCTCCTGACCTCGTGATCCACCCGTCTCGGCCTCCCAAAGTGCTGGGATTACAGGCTTGAGCCACCGCGCCCGGCCAGAAGCATTTAATATTTACTTTCTTTATCAGAGATCCTGCATTTAAATGTTTTTGTATGTGTATATGTGTGCATAGGAGGGTATCTTCTTTGCAATTACAAAATAAGTTTCTTAACCTTCTCTATGCAGTGCTTTCAAATGAGGATTTATAATTTGGCAGTAATTAAAAGTACCTACTTTGAGAACTTGTAAACTTCTGCCTTTTTGACATTGTTACTTAGGAAGCAGAAAATCTTTCTTTTTTTGGTTTGTGTTAAATCAGAACAGATGTTATTGATTTTTAGGTTTCACCAGAGGCAGTTGATGAACCAAAGCCAAAATGAAGAGTTGTCTCCTCTTGTTCCTGTTGAAACAAGGGCATCCCTTATTCCTGAGCATTCAAGCCCTGTTCAAGATTGCCAGATATCCCAGGAAAGTGGTAAGAAATTAATTTATCTCTGATCCCTTTTCTCCAAGTTGTTTAATTTTCCTGGCATCATAAAGCAGAAAAAGGTGCATATTTTCATAATTTTTTGTTAGTTTGCTAACTTCAGTAATCATTTAGATCTTATACATATCTATGTATATGCACACCTATATATGTATGTATATTATAGCTGCTATATTTCTAATTTTAAGAAACATTTCAAGGACTGCTACCTTTTGTATAGACCTGATGCTTTGATGAATATTCTAATTATCACAAGAATTCATTTTCTTAGAAATGTTTGGTTTGATGTTTTAGGCATATTGGAAGAAATCACTGGGGATTTTTTCGCATTTTACTCTATTTCAAGGAATAGATTTCATTAAAGGGACATAACTAAAATGTAAATATTTAGTGGTTTAAATGATACTCTGTTGATTCTTCTAGAACCCGTCATTCAAGTCAATTCTTGGGTTGGGATAAGCAGTAATGATGATCAGTTATTTGCGGTTAAGAATAATTTTCCAGCCTCTGTACATACTACAAGATATTCTCGAAATGATCTGCACCTGGAAGACATACAGACAGATGAGGACAAGTTAAACTGTAGTCTTCTCTCTTCAGAGTCTACTTTTATGCCAGTTGCATCAGGACTATCGCCACTATCGCCTACAGTTGAGCTGAGACTGCAGGGCATTAACTTGGGCCTAGAAGATGATGGTGTTGCAGATGAATCTGTGAAAGGGCTGGAAAGCCAGGTGTTGGATAAGGAAGAGGAAAAGCCTTTATGGGCTGCTAATGAGAATTCTGTTCCAATGATGAGAAGTGAAATCAATACAGAGGTAAATGAGAAAGCTGGACTATTACCTTGTTCTGAGCCAACAATAATCAGCGCTATCTTGAAGGATGATAACCACAGTCTTACATTTTTTCCTGAGTCAGCTGGACAGAAACAACCAGACATAAAGAAACCAGAAAATATACAACCAGAAAATAAAGAAACCATATCTCAAGCAACTTCAGAGAAAGTTCCCATGATTTTAACCCAGAGATCTGTTGTTTTGGGACAAGACAAAGTTGCCCTTCAGAAATTAAATGATGCAGCCACCAAGCTTCAGGCCTGTTGGCGGGGATTTTATGCCAGGAACTACAACCCTCAAGCCAAAGATGTGCGTTATGAAATCCGGCTACGCAGAATGCAAGAGCACATTGTCTGCTTAACTGATGAAATAAGGAGGTGGGTCAGAAGTCCTTTCGATGTACTGTTTTGCTGGTTTGAGGGTGTTAGATTCTTACAGTTGATTCAGAACACTGTGCGTCTGTGATTATAACACTTTTCATACCATGTAGCCACTGTTGGTTTGGTTGTCTCCTACAGTGTACTGAAAGCATCTGGAGAGCAGAGACCATCTGTTCTGTCTGCTGCATCTCCATCCCCAGCAGAGGACTTGATCCATAGATGCAGTGTAGTGGTAAATGTTCAGTGAACGTGAGCTTTATAGGGATCTGTAATTCTAAACATAGAAAGGTACAGAAAACATTGAAAAACTAAGTATAAAAATGAGAAAATGATGAAGTCTACATGGAATTCAGTACATGACATAAAAATTAATAGCAGGGATTCAGAAGGGGCTAAAATTCTATAGGACTACAATAGGATTATTCCTTAATCCCATGGCTCATATGTTTTACTGACTGCTAACCCGGGAAAGTTAGGATTTCATTAATATTGCGACTAGTAATATTTATTGGTATTATCAGGTAGAAGAGGAAGAGGCAGCAAAGGATACTGAGAAAGGGCAGCCAGAGTGGTAGGAAAACTAGGAGAGTTCCACCTTCAACAGGAGAAACTGTTTCAGGAGAGATCGGAGGTGCCATAGAGAGGACACAGGCATTAGACTTGGCAGTTGGAGACTATTGGTGACTGTATTGGTGATTCTCCAGACTATCCTCAGGTTGGGTGATTTGCTAAAAGGACTCACAGAACTTGGGAAAATATTATTCTGTTCGTCATTATAGTTTGTTACAGCAAAAGGATACAGATTAGAACCAGTAAAGAAAAAAGGTGCCTAGGGCAGAGTCCAGGAGAGATGAGGTGCAAGCTTCCAGTTGTTCTCTCCCAGTGTTGTACAGACAGGGCTTAATTCTCTCAGCAATGATGTATGATAACACATATGAAGTATTGCCAACTGGCAAAAGTTACCTCATCTTTGATGTCCAGGGTTTTTATTGTGGGCCAATCACATAGGTAATGAGTACCCATGTAACTGATCTTAACTATTTAGACCTCAGGCCACTTAGAGGTCACACTGATAACTCCGTGGCTCAGGACCCCAGGTGAACACAACAGATGTTGACTAGAAATCATTGATTGCCTAAACTACCTAATGTGGACCAAGACCCCAGGTGTATAAAGATATTCTATTTCAGTCAGGATATTCCAAGGGCTTGGAGATCATCTCCCAGGAGTCAGTCAAGGACCAGTCTTCTTATCTTTGCAATGTACAGTGTTTGAACATCCCAGTCCTGCTGAGTTAACTCTTTACTGCACAATGACCTTCCCAAGAGCAGCTTCAGTGGTGTAGGGGGATGAAGGCCATTTTGGAATGGGTTGAATAGTGAATAAGAGGTAAAGAGTTTGAAGGATGAGTGTAGCCAATTCTTGGAAAGAGTTGTTTTGAGGAAAACATGAAAAAAGAGAGTTAAGTGGTATCTGGAGGAGAAATCTAGATTAAAGGAACATTCTCTTTTGGAGATGAGAGATACAGAGTGTGTTCATGTGTTGATGGAATGAATAAATAAGGAGGGAAAAACTGATGGTGCAGAAAAAAAAAAAGAGGAAGAGCAGGATTGCAGTTCTTTTTTTTTTTTTTTTGAGACAGAGTCTGCTCTGTTGCCTAGGCTGAAGTGCAGTGGCGCCATTTCGGTTCACTGCAAGCTCCGCCTCCCAGGTTCAGGCCATTCTCCTGCCTCAGCCTTCAGAGTAGCTGGGACTACAGGCGCCTGCCACCACGCCCAGCTAATTTTGTGTATTTTTAGTAGAGATGGGGTTTCACTGTGTTAGCCAGGATGGTTTTGATCTCCTGACCTTGTGATCCACCCGCCTCGGCCTCCCAAACTGCTGGGATTACAGGCATGAGCCACCACACCCGGCCAGGATTGCAGTTCTTGAGAAGGTAAGAGAGGAAGAAATGCAGTGTTGAAGTAGAGGAAGTGGCCTCAGATGGGAGCAGGAGCAGGTAAGGTGGTAGGTTTGATGGTGGGAGATGGGAAAAAGTCCTGTCTGCTGCTGCTGCTTTTTCAATAATGTATAAGATGTGGTCAGCGCCTGAAAATGAGGAGGGGGTGAAGGAGGTGTAAGGAAAGAAGTATGAGGTGTGAGGTAGTCATCTTAAGGATGACCTTATGAGGAAAATGGAGGAGGGTTGCTGGACGATGTGAGAAAATGCTTAAAAGTGTAAAATAATAGGTCAGGATGTATGATTTTCATCGGCAATTCTTAGCTGTTCTGTTCTGATTCAGGTGTGGTTAATTTGGTTCAGCCAGGAATGATTTTTTTCCTAGGTGATATTGTAGAGAGAGCGGGGGAAGGGCAAGAGAGCTGAAGATATTTGAGAGGGAGTAATAACGGTAGATCTTAGATTTTATATTTTTTTGAGACAGGGTCTTGCCCTGTCGCTGAGGCTGGAGTGTAGAGGCATGATCATAGCTCACTATAACCTTGAACTCCTGGGTTCAAGTGATTCTCCCACTTCAGGCTCCCAAGTAGCTGGGACTATAGGCATGCACCACCATGCCCAGCTAATTAAAAATGTTTTTTTTAAAAGAAATGAAGTCGGCCGGGCGCGGTGGCTCAAGCCTGTAATCCCAGCACTTTGGGAGGCCGAGATGGGTGGATCACGAGGTCAGGAGATCGAGACCATCCTGGCTAACACGGTGAAACCCCGTCTCTACTAAAAAATACAAAAAACTAGCCGGGCGCGGTGGCGGGCACCTGTAGTCCCAGCTACTCGGGAGGCTGAGGCAGGAGAATGGCGTGAACCCGGGAGGCGGAGCTTGCAGTGAGCTGAGATCCGGCCACTGCACTCCAGCCTGGGCGGCAGAGCGAGACTCCGTCTCAAAAAAAAAAAAAAAAAAAAAGAAATGAAGTCTGTGTTGCCCAGGCTGGTCTTGAACTCCTGGCCTCAAGCAATCCTCCTGCCTCAGCCTCCTAAAGTTCTGGGATTACAGGTGTGAGTCACCTTGCTGGCTGGAATTTTTTTTTTTTTTTTTTTTTTAAGATGGAGTCTCGCTCTTGTCACCTAGGCTGGAGTGCAATGGCGCGATCTCGGCTCATTGCAACCTCTGCCTCCCGGGTTCAAGTAATCCTCCTGCCTCAGCCTCCCGAGTAGGTGGGATTACAGGAACCCACCACATGCCCAGCTAATTTTGTTTTTTTTTTCATTTTCAGTACAGATAGGGTTTCACTATGTAGGCCAGGCTGGTCTCAAATTCCTGACCTCAGGTGATCCACGTGCCTTGGCCTCCCAAAGTGCTGGGATTACAGGCGTGAGCCACTGTGCCCAGCCTGGCTGGAATTTTAAATGAGGTAAAAGGGAACTGAAGGCAGGAGGGAAGGATCATTGGACTGGAGGATTGTTGCAGTAGGGTACAATAGCAAGTGAACTGGGAAGATAGGAAGTGGTGGTTGGTGTTGGGTGCTTAGAACCATTTCTGAAAGTGGTGTAGTCAAAATGATTTGGTCTAGGGTGAGACTATGAGAATGGGTGACTAACATTATTGTTAGAGCATCCATGTGAATGTTGAGTTCTCCAAAAATTATGACAGGTATGGGGCAAAGAGAAAGCCTGGTGCTGAGACTTCAGTGAACGGGAGCAGATGGTGGGAGGTCAGTACTTGACAAATAATTTTGGGAAATTTAGCAGGATGGCAGGAGTTAAAGGAGGGAGATGAAGAATCATTTGGAAACAACAGTCAGAAGCAATCTTTCAACCCTGATGTGTGAGAGGGAAAAATAGCTTCTACTTCAGAGGGCTATAGTGCTCTCAGAAGTGGGTCTGCTTTGGACAAGGAAAAGTTCAGAGAGAGATGCAGTATATAAGGGATTTTGCTGATTATAATTCAGGAGTCCTAGATGGCACAGGAGAAAGGCTTGGGGGGCTAGAGAAAGTGGAGAATTGGGTCAGAGGTGTGGAACAAAATGGTGTTGACAGTTTGGGTGATAATGGATCACTAAAGGAGGAGTCTTAGGTTGGTGATAGGCCTGAGTATGGAGACAACAGCAGTGAGCCCAGAGCTAAGACTTTAATGAATGAGGAATAATGGATGGGAGGTCTCTTATTAGCAGGGAGTAGGTCAGAGACTTGGGCAAACAGAATAGTGAAGTTTGATGGGATTAGTCTTTAGGAGAGGGTGTTTCAAGCTGCGATCATGAATACTTAAGTGTGACCCTTAATTGTTTTGGGGGCTTTGGATAGCCACTCCTTTTTTGCACTCTCTGTTGCTTCGGTTTGTTTGGCTGAGAAACTGAAGCCAGACAAAGAGCCATTTAACATTTTATTACTGGAAATACTTTGTAGAACTAATACCTGTATTTCAGTCATATCTAATTTGGCTTCTACTTTGAGTCACAGTTCAAAATTAAAGTTTATAATGTCACTTATAAAACTGTTACATTTTGATTCTGAGTTTAAAAAAATAAAAATAACATAAGGTTTTAATTTAGATATTCTGAAAGTGGTAAAGACAACTATTAGATTATTAATCTCTTTGCAATGCGTGTGTTTATTAGTTGTAACAGGAAGTATGAGTCAAAGCACCCTTCCTTATGTCAATAATGTGTTTTGAATTATTGTAGATTACGAAAAGAAAGAGATGAAGAACGTATTAAAAAATTTGTACAAGAAGAAGCTTTCAGATTCCTTTGGAACCAGGTAAACTCCCTCCTGACTTACCTCATATGTGATCAAATAAAAATTGTATATTCATTGAGATAATCGTAGAGTACTCAGGTGTATTAAGCACTCTTGTTCAAGGTTAAGGGTATGGCTTGTGTTCTTTGCCACTAACTCTGAACTAGGACAGTGAATTTTGTTGCATTTTATTTAATCTGAAGAAAAATATTCTGACAGTTTTGACAAGAAAAATAAAATAGTATAAAGCAGGAGGAAAATGGCTTAATTGAAGGCTGTTAGAGCTTTCCAGTAGATACAACATCCCCAATTTGAAGTTTCATGTAGCTGTTGATCTGTCTTTTGGGAATATTTGAATGAATGATGATTAAGATGGTATATGGCTACAATATGCATGTCCTAAAAAGTATACATAACTGTATGGGAGAGTATTTGAATCCTATAATAGCATATTTTAGGGATAATTTAGGCAGTTGGTTTTACTAGCATTGTATCACATCAAATACTTCTTGATGATAATTTCTTGAAAATATTTTAATACAATTTTCATTTCTTCTCTTTTATAGAAATTGGGTCTTGCTATATTGCCCAGGCTGGTCTCAAACTTTTGGGCTCAAGCAATGTTCCTCCTCAGCCTCCTAAAGTGAGCCACATCACCTGGCCAAATTTGTTATAATAGGATTTGACCTATAAAATGAAAACATAATTATTGATTTGTAAGGTTTTGTAGTTACCAACAATAGAGGAATGGTTAAATTATAGAGTAATAATACTGTGGAATACCATGGAACAGTTAAAAAGAATAAGGTAATAGTATTGACCGACATGGAAAGATCTCCAAAATAATACTGTTTAGTAAAAAAAACAGCACTAGCGCATTACAGCCTTGAACTCCCCAAGTGATCCTTCTGCTGCAGCCTCCCAAGCAGCTGGGACTACAGGCACAGACCAGTGTGCTCAGCTTCCCTGTGTATTTGAAAATACTACCTAGAAAAAAGTATGGAAGGATATGCATCAAGTTGCTGTCAGTAATTACCTTGGAGGGGGATCAAAGGGAAACTAAAAACTGTACATATTGCTTTCCTGTTTGCAGTTTTTACAGTAAAATTTTGGAATTTTTGTTATACTTTAGAAATGTAGAGGTCGGCCGGGCGCGGTGGCTCAAGCCTGTAATCCCAGCACTTTGGGAGGCCGAGACGGGCGGATCACGAGGTCAGGAGATCGAGACCATCCTGGCGAACACGGTGAAACCCCGTCGCTACTAAAAAAATACAAAAAACTAGCCGGGCGAGGTGGCGGGCGCCTGTAGTCCCAGCTACACAGGAGGCTGAGGCAGGAGAATGGCGTAAACCCGGGAGGCGGAGCTTGCAGTGAGCTGAGATCCGGCCACTGCGCTCCAGCCCCGGCGACAGAGCGAGACTCCGTCTCAAAAAAAAAAAAAAAAAGAAATGTAGAGGTCATATTATCAATAATTTGGTATATTTTTAGGTATTTTAGAAAGTTGCATATACTGTATTGTTAGATAATACTTAAAAACTCTAATCTCTACCTGGGTATCTAAAATGAGACTTATTTTACAGGGATCTACTTATATCAAGGGCTCTAACTTGTCTTATTGAATAGATCTCATTATATCTTGAATACATTATTGACCCCTTAGTCAGCTAGACATGTACTGTTGTGCATTATTGACCCCTTAGTCAGCTAGACATGTACTGTTGTGCTTCTGGCTGTTTTTCTAATAGAAGCAAGGGAATTGCTTTGGCCCATCCCCACTCCTGGTGAAGGCCTTTTGTTACCAGGGATATGTACCATTTGTGCCAGTCTGGTTTTAGACTTGGGATGCTATGGAAAAGATAAAGGGAGTCAGCAGTTTCTGGCTCCAATTCTACCATTTGCCAACTTCATGACTGCTGGAGAAAAGAGCTCAAAGGAAAATTGTAAAATAGACAGATGGGGTGCAGTGGCTTCTGCCCGTAATCCCAGCACTTGGGAGGCCAAGGCAGGAGGATTGCTTGAGCCCAGGAGTTCAAGACTATCCTGGGCAACAAAGTGAGACCCCATCTCTACAAAAAGATTTTTTTAAATTAGCCAGATGAATGGACACAGTGGCTCACGCCTATAATCCCAGCACTCTGGGAAGCCGAGGTGGGTGGACCACCTGAGGTCAGGAGTTTGAGACCAGCCTGACCAACATGGGGAAACCCTGTCTCTACTAAAAATAGAAAATTAGCCACGTGTGATGGTGGGCGCCTGTAATCCCAGCTACTTGGGAAGCTGAGGCAGGAGAATTGCTCGAACCTGAGAGGCGGAGGTTGCAGTGAGCCGATATTGCGCCATTGCACTCCAGCCTGGGTAACAAGAGCGAAACTCCATCTCAAAAAAAAAAAAAAAAAAGGAAAACAAATAGCCAGACATGGTGGTGGGCACCTGGAGTCCTAGCTGCTTAGGAGGCAGAGGTGGGGTGGGAGGATCACTTGAGCCCAGGAGGTTGATGCTGCAGTGAGCTGTGATTGTGCCACTGCACTCCAGCCTGGGTGACAGAGCGAGACTCTGTCTCAAAAACAAACAAAAAAGACACTTTTTATTTTATAATACAACTGTATTCTCTGGTTTATAGGTAAGGTCTCTACAGGTTTGGCAACAGACAGTGGACCAGCGTCTAAGTTCCTGGCATATTGATGTTCCTCCTATATCAAGTACTCTTGTGTCATCGAAACCTCCATTATTTACCCAAAGCCAGGAGTCCTCTTCTGATCAAAATGCTGATTGGTTCATTGCTTCTGATGTAGCTCCTCAAGATAAATCATTACCAGATTTTCCAGACTCTGGTTTTCATTCCTCTCTAACAGAACAAGTTCATTCTTTGCAGGATTCGTTGGATTTTGAGAAAAGTTCCACAGAAGGCAGTGAAAGCTCCATAATGGGGAATTCCATTGACACAGTGAGATATGGCAAAGAATCAGATTTAGGGGATGTTAGTGAGGAACATGGTGAATGGAATAAGGAAAGCTCAAATAATGAGCAGGACAATAGTCTGCTTGAACAGTATTTAACTTCAGTTCAACAGCTGGAAGATGCTGATGAGAGGACCAGTTTTGATAGAGAGACAAGAGATAGTAAACTTCACATTGCTTGTTTCCCAGTACAGTTAGATACCTTGTCTGACGGTGCTTCTGTAGATGAGAGTCATGGCATATCTCCTCCTTTGCAAGGTGAAATTAGCCAGACACAAGAGAATTCTAAATTAAATGCAGAAGTTCAAGGGCAGCAGCCAGAATGTGATTCTGCGTTTCAGCTATTGCATGTTGGTGTTACTGTGTAGCATGTTGTGGTCTTTTGGGAAGCAGATACCCACTTAACTTTTCTTAAAAATACTTTCAGTTGCCTTTTTTTTTTTTTTGGAGGGGAGTACTCCCTACCCCTAATTTTGTTACTATTTATATAGAATTTGTATTCATGTCTCATATTTTTCAGATTCTAGATATTGAGCTGAGTTTTCATTTTGATTTTGTTAGCTTTTTACTTAGCTGCAAGGTACCAAACTATTTATATTGACAGCTATATGCACTTTATTTCTTAACTGAATTACATCAACAATGTTCCTGTTTCTTTCATGTACTCATTTACTTTCAAAAATAAGCTAGCATATATTAAAGAAAATAGAAAAAAAATACCTTAAATATATAAATAAGAGAATTTTGGCTCTTCTGTGTCTGAGAAAATTAATTATATAGTAGGGAATGAAATTTGATAAAGCAAATATAAATGAGAAATATGAGGATTGTGAACTATTGAAATTTGCCAGTCTCCCTGGTGTAAAATGTTTTTTTAAAGCCTTTTCCCCTCCTTTTGGAGTCAAGGAAAGCCTTTCTATAAGTAAATTAAGAAAAGGTAGGATTATAAGATTTCTCAATGGGAATGATTAAATTGTCTCGTGGAAAACTTCAGTTAATGTCATGCATCAGTTTTAACATATGAAGTAAAGTGTTCTATCCAGAATTAAAGTCAAGTTTACTTATACAACATAAGAATATTTCACTTAGATATGAAGAAAGGAAACACTAGTCTCCACTCGAAATACTGTCATGGCAAATATTTATCCTTTCGTTAAGTGCTTTTTCACCCTATAGATAAGCATTTATGTGCCAATATGTTGTCAGAAATTAATGTATGTTCATCTCCTCTGTTCCTGCTTATATTATGTATTTCAACAGAAGGTCTACGGCCATTCACTTCAATTTTGACCTCTGTCCCATAGAGAAGAACATTTAAAGTAATACTAATGGTCGAATATGAATGACTTTTTAGGAACTGCTTTTTGTCTAACCTGAAAAAGTGCCACATTTGGAAGACAATTTAATGATGGTGAAGAAATAATAAACCTCCCTTTACTTGTTAAAAGGGATATATATGTCTGCAATAAGGGAGAAATAAGATTTGTGTTTGAATATTGTAGGTAGATGCTTTTTTTTTTTTTTTTTTTTTTGAGACGGAGTCTCGCTCTGTCGCCCAGGCTGGAGTGCAGTGGCCGGATCTCAGCTCACTGCAAGCTCCGCCTCCCGGGTTCCCGCCATTCTCCTGCCTCAGCCTCCCGGGTAGCTGGGACTACAGGCGCACGCCACCTCACCCGGCTAGTTTTTTGTCTTTTTTGGTAGAGACGGGGTTTCACCGTGTTAGCCAGGATGGTCTCGATCTCCTGACCTCGTGATCCACCCGTCTCGGCCTCCCAAAGTGCTGGGATTACAGGCTTGAGCCACCGCGCCCGGCCGATGCATTTGTAATTAAGGATAATATCATTGAACAATATGTATTTGGTTTCCCTCAACGTACAGATATACAGCTATTTAAAACTATGGCAATACTTAAGTGTTCTCTAAATTTAGGTGCTAAATATCTATTAATTATTCTGTTGTAGTCGTTAGGTGCCCTTCTTTGAAGTTATATAAAATAAAAGCATCTGATCCTTCAAGGATAAAGTTGAGGATTACATGGTACGTGGCATTTGTTGTTGTTGTTTTTTAAAGAGATGGAGTCTGGCTCTGTTGGTGCAGAGCCATGATCATAGTTCACTATAACCTTGAACTCCTGGCCCAAGTGATCCTCCCACTTCAGCCTCCTGAGTATCTGGGATTATAAGCAGGAGCCACTGCTCCCAGCTCATGGTATTTGTTGATAGTCATAACATTTTTCCTGTATGGTAAGATGTATTTTTCTCAGTTTATAAATGCGTAGCACTCAGGTTGAGACGACTTGGATTTTATTCTTAGAAATCCAGAATCCCTTGAAAAGGAAATATTTTCTGTTTCTTATAAATAAAACAATAATCTTACCTTCAGAAGGATTTTCCTTAGTGAAACGTGTAACATTGAATGCATGTTAAATAAAAATGGAATTTCTAACTTTTTTTCAACAGTGCTAATTATCTTTTCAGAATGATTTTGAATGTCTTTTAAAATATACCCTATTTTTCTATTTTACAGTTAAGTGCCTCACTTGCTGTCCATAGTTATACAAAGAAAAACCAATCTGCACTGCACTAGTACCAAAATACTACTTTATACATTAGTTTTTCATAAAAGCTGCTGGAATGTCATGATTCAGTATTACCTAAATAGGTTTCTACTAAAATCCTCTCCCTCCTGTCTTCTTTTAAGTAATGGCGTAACATAACTAAATTCATTTGATCATCAGCACTTGTTAGCAGGATTTCATTTTTTACCTTTGCCTTGTTTCTCTAGCCCATAAAGAGTACTCAGCATACTTCCATTAACAATTTGGCAGAATATGATAATTATCAATATTCTGTTTTTCGTCTGTGTCTTATTTAACTTTTACTAGTGTTTAGAAGTGCAAGAATATTAAATAGCCCCTTCCTTAACTGTACATATTATCTTGAATGTAGATAAAATGAAAATATTGTAAATTAGAATGTAGGAAAACTGGCATAGACTTAATATATTTTAATGGGTTTACGTTATACTTTAAAAGTAATTTATATAATTAAGATATTTGGTTTTAACCCTATGGGCTATTCTTTGGTCTGGCTGAAGAGGGACTGGGTCTAGTAAGGTTTGGAAAGTTGAGCTTTGAACATGGTCTTTGTGTTTTTTTCCTAACAAGGAGAGGTTTAGTTCAGCTGTGCTATTTTAGTACACATCAGTTCTCTTGATTTATGGAAGACTCAGTTTATCAATTAAGAATTCCTGCAGAAGCACAGAATCATACTGTGTAAGAGTTGGAAGGAAGCTTAAGAATTTCTGTTCGAATCTCTTTGTTTCAAAGATGAAACTAAAGCACAGCATGTTAAATGACTTGTCTAAGTTATAGCTAGTTAGTAGCAAATGAACTGAAAACCTATATGCTACTGTAGTCCAAACTTTTATTATGTCCTCTTAATCTTTACATTTAGTGAGTCAGTACGGAAATCTCTGCATATTTCTCATTCTCTTTGAAAGAGGGAAAAAAACTTCTAAGAGAGCTACAACTCTTATCACTCATGACAGAGTTGCTTGTAGAAAATAACTAATTCCTTCAGAACCCTGAGTGAATTTTCTTCAAGAAACGTGACTTGATTAAAATGATTTCAAAAGAGCAATAGTGGAAATTAATGTTTTAGAAAAGAGACTGGGTGTGGTGGTTGACGACTGTAATCCCAGCGCTTTGGGAGGCCGAGGCCGAAGGATCACTTGAAACCAGGAGTTCAAGACCAGCCTGGACAACATAGCAAGACCCACCTCTCTACAAAAAAAATTTTTTTCTGAAAAGAATAATTACATTTTAGAGTCCATTTATTTGATGACAGGCAGTATGACAGGTTGCTGAGGGATATAAAATTTTCTAGAGAAATGCTGAGTTTGATGACATTTTATCTTCCGTTTTGTAGAACAACAGATGTTAAAATTTCAACTCTCCTGGTGTGCAGAAAGCTCTAATCATGACAGTTGATAATATGCAATTTAGTTTGATTTTAAAAGTTTAATTATAAAAGACTTCACAATATGCATGTTTTAGGAAAATGTTCATTTATTTAGTCATATAATTGTATATATGTAAATAACTTTATTCTGGAATAATGTGGGTGCCATCTTGAGCATGTGTTTTTATTTGGATTATTTTTTGTATACAAACACCATAATACTGTGTTTTCCTGTTATCTACTTAAGTCTAGTTCTACTTTTTACCAATAATTTCAGGAAAATACAAGCTTAAGATACTATACTATCTCCCTTGGTATTTTTTTTTGTGCAAAGTCTTAGAATTAGATTTATAACATTGATAATAAAAATATAAAACGTTTTTTCTCAAGAATTAAGACAGTAAAAAGGAAAAATAGAATGCATAAGATCATTTCCCCATCATAAAGGAAAGAAGAGACTTCATTGTTTTTTTTGTTGTTGTTGTTTGTTTGTTTGTTTTTGAGGCAGTTTCACTCTTGTCACCCAGACTGGTCTCGGCTTACTGCAACCTCCACTTCCTGGGTACAAGTGATTCTCCTGCCTGAGCTTCCTGCATAGCTGGGATTACAGGTGTGCAACCACAAGGCTCGGCTAATTTTTTTGTATTTTTAGTAGAGATGGGGTTTCACCAGGTTGGCCAGGCTGGTCTTGAACTCCTGATGTCAAGTGATCCGCCTGCTTCCGCCTCCCAAAGTGCTGAGATGACAGGTGTGAGCCACTGTGCCCGGCCGAGGCTTCATTGTTTAATGTATATTTTTATTTTTTCCGAACACCAGCTCGAACCAGAGTGTATTTTTATTTTGCCACATACCTTTAAAAGATATTTATTGCATCGTAATGTTTTAAATGTTACATATATGATACCCTCATTCATGAAGTGAAGCGGAAAGGGTCTGTAAGGAACATTTTAAACATTTTTAATAATATTGCTTTTACTGATCAAGCTTGTTGTGCCATATTAAAATTAAAAGTCAAATAAACAAAGCAGTCCTCACAACCTTGGAAAGAAATAGATAATTGTCTTCTTAAAATGAGGTGCTTTTTATCTGTGGATGAATGGAAATCACATTGAATTTTAATTCTTATTTATTTTAGTGGATAGCAGGAATCACTCTGTAGTAGTTTTGTTCATTTCCTTTTTTTTTTTTTTTTTGAGACAGAGTCTTGCTCTGTCGCCAGGCTGGAGTGCAGTGGCGTGATCTCGGCTCACTGCAATCTCCACTTCTTGGTTGAAGTGATTCTCCTGCCTCATCCTCCCGAGTAGCTAAGACTACAGGCACACGCCACCATGCCCAGCTAATTTTTATATTTTTAGTAGAGTTGGGGTTTCAGCATGTTGGCCAGGATGGTCTCAATCTCTTGACCTCGTGATCCACCCACCTTGGCCTCCCAAAGTGCTGGGATTACAGGCGTGAGCCACTGCACCTGGCCTTGTTCATCTTCTAATTAAATCTCTTTGAATGTTTTGTAATAATTTTAATGTTGACAATAAGAGTTTAAAAATAATTTGATTTTGGACTGTATTTAGGTTTCTCTTTAATTTTGTTGTAGAAATAGTAAATGATTTAAAGTGGTTATGATCTGTTTTATGAAGGCTTACTATTTTATATTGTACTTATTTAATTTGTATTTGAGTCTCTAATTTTAAATAAAAGGTTTATACATTTGAGTGCTTCATCTGTTTATTTTGATGATTAGTAGTAATGATTGTTATGCATTGTGCTTGTAATTAATGGATAAAGTTCAGAATAAATTGCAAATAGAACCCTACTAAGCAATGTCCAGAGGATTCTCATTATATAAGTGAATTTACAATAAAACAGCTCTTGCCTTATGAAAATGGATACGAAGTGGAAGGAATGCTAATTTAGTTTTATTCAGTATAGATTTCATTACCTCTAGATACTCACTAGAATTCTCTAGACAGAGAAAAGCAGACATCCTTCAACGAGCATAGATGACATTTTCTGGGGCTAGTGAAGATAGTGAGTGTTGGGGGCTAAGCTGAGTAGAAGCCCTCTCATTTGACACTATTGGAACCTGTAGTTGGTTGGTGAATAAAAAAATTACAGCAGGGAATCATAAAAGATTATATATATATGATATATATGTATCTATACACCATAAACTTTAAAATATTTTTATTGAAATATAATTGGCATATTTAAAGTGGACATTTAAAGACATAAATATTTTTAATTTTTATTTCCTTTTTCAAATTCTTAAGGCATATTTAAAATTGCATATTTAAAGTAGACAATTTGGCTGGGCTTGGTGGCTCATGCCTGTAATCCCAGCACTTTGGGAAGCTGAAGCGGGTGGATTACTTGAGATCAAGAGTTCGAGACCAGCCTTGCCAAAATGGCGAAACCCCATCTTCACTAAAAATACAAAAAAATCAGCCAGGCATTGGTGGTGGGTGCCTGTAATCCCAGCGACTCGGGAGGCTGAGGTGGGAGAATCGCTTGAACCCAGGAGGCGGAGGTTGCAGTGAACCAAGATTGCACCACTGCACTCCAGCCTGGGTGACAGAATGAGACTCCATCTCACAAAAAAAAAAAAAAAAAAAAAAAGTGAAAAAAAAAATAAAGTGGACAGTTTGATAAATTTTGACACATTGTGCCCATAATACCATCACAACGATCAATATGGTAAACGTATCTATTATCTCCAAGAGATTCCTCATCCCCTTCATGACATGTCCTATTTTACCCAGTTTCTTTTACTCAGCATGATTATTTGAGATTCGTCTGATTGCTTTCTGAGTAGTATTTCTTTGTATTTGCCAAAATTTGTTTATCCATTAATCTGCTGATGGACATTTGGGTTATTTGTACATTTTGGTTATTCGAACTGAAGCTGGTGTGAGCATTTGTGACTAAGTCGTTGTATGAACATGTGTTTTCATTTATCTTGGGTAAATACCTAAGAGTGGAATGATTGGATCTTACAGTAGGTATATGTCTTAACTTTTGAAGAAACTGCCAAACCAGTTTTTTTTTCCAAAGTGGTTGTAGCATTTTGCATTCCCACTAGCAGTATAGGATGGTTCCAGTTTTTCTATATCCTCACTAACATTTGGTATGGTCAGTCTTTTTAATTTTGTCCATTCTAGTGGATACATGTAGTATTTCAGTGTGGTTTAATTTACATTTCCCTAATGACTAATGATGTGCAGGATCTTTTAATTTATTTGCTGTGTGTATATCTTTGGTTAAGTGTCCCTAAATTTGAAGTATTCAAAAAATTTACCCATTTCAAAAAAATGGGGGTCAGGCGCAGTGGATCACACCTGTAATCCCAGCACTTTGGGAGGCTGAGGCAGGCGAACCACTTGAGGTCAGGAGTTTGAGACTAGCTTGGCCAACATGGTGAAACCCCATCTCTACTAAAAATACAAAAATTAGCTGGGTGTGGTGGTGCGCACCTGTAATCCCAGCTACTCTAGAGGCAGAGACAGGAGAATCATCTGAACCTGCGAGGTGGAGGTCGCAAGGAGCCGAGATCGCAGCACTGTACTCCAGCCTGGGCAACAGAGTGAGACTCCATCTTAAAAAAAAAAAAAAAACTAAAAATGAAAAAAAAATAAATTGGGTTGTCTGTTTCCTTATTTTGAGTTGTAAGAATTATTTAGGCCGGGCATGGTGGCTCATGCTTATAATCCCAGCACTTTGGGAGGCTAAGGTGGACGGATCACGAGATCGAGACCATCCTTGCTAACACTGTGAAACCCTGTCTCTACTAAAAATACAAAAAGTTAGCCAGGTGTGGTGTCATGTGCCTGTAGTCCCAGCTACTTGGGAGGCTGAGACAGGACAATTGCTTGAACCCAGAAGGTGGAGGTTGCAGTGAGCCAAGATCACGCCATTGCATTCCAGCCTGGGCGACAGAGGACGGAGTGAGACTTGGTCTCAGGAAAAAAAAAAAAAAAAAAAGATTTATATAGTCTAGGCACAAGTCCTTGAACAAATATAAAATATTTTGTCTCAGTCTGTGGGTTGCCTTTTCATGTTCATGGTCATGGTTTTTGAAGAGGAAAGGGTTAAGATTTTGACGAAGTCTAATATGTTGATTTTTAAAGATAGTTTGTGCTTTTGGTGTTGTGTTCAAGATATCTTTGCCATACCCAAGGTCAAAAAGATATTCTAAGTTTTTTTCTAGAGGTTTTGTAGTTCTAGCTCTTACACTGAAACCTATGATCCACTTCATGTTAAATTTTTATATGGTACGAGATAAAGTTTATGATTTCTTTATTTTTTACATATTATTATCCAGGTATCCAGCATCATTTGTTGAAAAAGATTGTCCTTTCCCCATTTAACTGCCTTGTCACCTTTGCAAAAAATCAACTGGCCATATATGTATGAATCCATTTCTGGATTGTCTTCTGTTCCAGTGATTTATTTGTCTATATTTCAATACTACGTTGTCTTCATTACTATAGCTTTATACTAAGTCTTGAAATCTGGTAGTGTTTGAGTCCTTTGTTTTTTTCTAATGTTGTTTTCTTTGAGTATAGATGCTCTGTAGTTCTATGTCTAACTTTTACCTATAATGCACAATTTCCATTTTTAGTTTCTTTAAAATAGAGTAAGAATTTAAAAACATGTATAAAGCCATCGGAATGCAGAATGTTTCTAGGTTTTTATAATTTCTCCATCTGATTTTTGACACATTTCTTGCCTGTACCTAACTCAATTGCAGTTTTTTTACCTTTTTAAGCAATTCACTTTTGAGTATTTCCGAAACACTCAACTTTGTTTTCCTTGAATATTTTTTCTTTTTACACTAGATTTCAAAGGTTCACATAATTAAGTACTTAGATTATATGATTATAATCACATTATAACTGGAATAAACTGGTTTAGAAACAAATACAACTTGAATTGGTGGAAGTGGAAGTCCATATTCTGGAGAGGGAGTAGGACAGCAAAGCTTTTCTTGTATTGTTTCATCTTTCTTTGAAGGAAAAGAAAACCTTTTTGCCCCTCAAACAATTGAAGCTGATTCTCAGTTTGGTGATGAAGTGGATGTTGGTACTTCATCAGATAGTATCTGAATTAGCAAGAGTGTTGGTTCCCAAACTTTCTGGTAATCATAATCTGGGGAGTACATATTGTATGATCCTATTTATATGAAATTCTGGAAAAAGCAACACTATAGGGAGAAAAAATAGATAAGTGGTTGTTAGAGATTGAGGAAGAGATTGACTATAAAGGGCTTGCATGTGGGAAGTTTTGGGGTGAAACTTTTGTGTGTGGTGCTGTGATGATGAATATGTATGTCTACAGACTTGTCAAAATCCACGGAACAATACATTACAAAGTCTGAACTTTTTTCAAGTTTTTCCAAAAAATAAATCTCTACCGAGGATGTCAAGGGGATCTCAGAATGGAATGTGGACTATGACAAATGACACCAACTGTATTACAAATTTATGACATAACGTCACTGAGCTAGAGACAAAAAGAACTGTATAGGAACACTGTACTCTGGTTGGTAAATGTTTCTTACAGGGGTACAGGTTGTCTATTCTGTAACTGCCATCTATACTAGGCTTGCACAAATAAGTAAATATAGATAATGATGGCCAGGTATCTCACTGTTAGAAAAAGAAATTACAAATATGCAAAGGAGAAATGCAGGAATGAACCCTGTGGTGCTGGATTGGAGTTGGAGATGTCAGTATGAACTCATGTCTACACAGGTAGTTATGGAAGTAAATATAGACATATATGTCTATATAAATATAAATGTGTATATATGTTTATATAAGTATAAAGATACAGTGTATATGTTTACACATGGGTTAGTATACACACGTACATTTTTAGCTCTGTACAGGCCTAGAAAGAATGATCCTTCAGTAGCAACAAGCACGTCTAGCACCCATGTCTTGGTCTCTACCATTCTTCAATAAAAGGGAACAAGGCTCTTTGGAGAAATAGTTGATTCCAGGGGTGAGGCAAAGAAAAAAAAATGATCCCAGAACATCTTAAGTGCCAGAAAGTAAGGAAGTGATAAGCAAACAAATGATCAAGCATGTAAAAAAGACACATGGACCAACCTGAAAGAGGTCCCAATGGCAAAAGCTGGAACAATTTGAGCAGCAAAATAACAGATTATAAATCAAGGAATAAAATAAACATCCATGAGTGCACCCTGATGTAAATAAACTATTGAACAAATAAATAGCTGAAGAAGAAGCGGCAACCCTTTCATTTTTTGTCCTAGTTTTTTAGTCCTTTCAGAGAGGGTACAGAAGGACAACTCTTACAGAAGACTTCCAAATAACACACGCAGAAAGAATGAAGGGAATAGGAAAATCACCATTAGAAAACCACTATAATAATTGCTACAACAGAAACCCACTGATGAATGTCAAAATTAGTGGGCAAAACTATAAGAAGAGATAGAATATTTGTGTAGCTTCAAAGTATCTTTCCTTAAATACACATTGATTATTATGATGGTTTAAACGTGTACCCAAAAGTTCTTTGATACTCCTTCCTTCATAAGATAAAACTTAATTTCCCTCTCCTGAGTGTGAGCTGGACTTAGTGACTTGCTACTAACAGATGGAGTATGGAAAAAGAAAATTAGCCACTCTATTGCAGAGAAACATAGCATATAACATCTCAATCAAATGATCAAGGTTAACATCACCAGTGAGAAATCATGTTGCATGTTCCTTAATCTGATGCAGTGAAGACATTTCATTCTGGTATTCTTCCCCCAAGTCTAACCATGAGTAAACAAACACCAGGCAAATCCAAGTTGAAGGATAGTCTACAAAATGCCTGATCAATATTCTTTTTTTTTTTTTGGAGACAGAGTCTCACTCTTTCTCCCAGGCTGGAGTGTGGTGGCGCAATCTGGGCTCACTGCAACCTCCACCTCCTAGGTTCAAGTGATTCTCCTGCCTCAGCCTCCCAAGTAGCTGGGACTACAGGTGTGTGCCACTACGCCTTACTAATTTTTGTATTTTTAGTAGATACGGGGTTTTACCATATTGGCCAGGCTGCTCTCGAACTCCTGACCTCATGATCCACTCCCAAAGTGCTCACATGTGTAATCTCAGCACTTTGAGAGGCCAAGGCAGGTGGATCACTTGAGGCCAGGAGTTCAAGACCAACCTGGCCAACATGGTAAAAAACCCCATCTCTACTAAAAATTAAAAAAATTAGCTGAGCGTTGTGGCACACGCCTGTTATCTTAGCTACTGTCAAGGCTGAGGCAGAAGAATCACTTGAACCCGGGAGGCGGAGGTTGTAGTGAGCCGAGATTGTGCCACCGCACTCCAGCCTGAGCAACAGAGTGAGACTCCATCTCAAAAAAAAAAAAAGCTACTGATGTTATTTCAATTATCAGTGAAATTTGATCTGGGGACTACTGAACTGGAGAAATCAAGAATGGAGGAAAAAAATCGATCTCATTTTTCCCTAAACTGCGTGTGAGTTTAGCCATCATTAATTACAACTTCTTCTTTCTTTCTTTCTTTTTTTTTTTTGAGACAGAGTTTTGCTCTTGTTGCCCAGGCTGGAGTGCAATGGCATGATCTCGGCTCACTGCAACCTCCATCACCTGAGTTCAAGCAATTCTCCTGCCTCAGCCTCCCGAGTAGCTGGGATTACAGGCGTCTGCCACTATGCCTGGCTAATTTTTTTTTATTTTTAGTAGAGACAGGGTTTCACCATGCTGGCCAGGCTGGTCTCAAACTCCTGACCTCTGGAGACCCACCTGCCTCAGCCTCCCAAAATGTTGGGATTACAGGCGTGAGCACCGCACCTAGCCAATTATGACTTTTAAAAGGAAAATATGTCCATTAATTTGAGAGCATGGACCAACACAATAGTGACAACTACCTCTCTCCCTTTTAGTCTCTTACCCTTGGCAGCCTCCTCCAACTGTTCATGGTGTTTTGGAACAGAGTGGTTGGTACCTAATGTGACAGTGATCACTTAATTTTCAGTAGGTAGATGGCCTTGGGGCCCAAATTTCAGTAACTTATTCAAAGCGGGGAAGCAAAGGAACTGAGTGAGGAACTGACTTGGGCTCAGGAGTATGCATGTAGGCCTTCGTGAAAATATCTGAATGGATGCAGAGTCCACTGTGGTTAAGAAATATAAAAATACTTAATGTGCTTGTGCCTCAAGCTTCTGCCATCAGAGACAGGTTTATTTGCTTTTGTCTACTCTTTTTTTTTTTTTTTTGAGACGGAGTCTCACTCTGTCACCCAGGCTGGAGTGCAGTGGCCAGATCTCAGCTCACTGCAAGCTCCGCCTCCCGGGTTCACACCATTCTCCTGCCTCAGCCTCCCAAGTAGCTGGGACTACAGGGGCCCGCCACCTCGCCCGGCTAGTTTTTTGAATTTTTTAGTAGAGATGGGGTTTCACCGGGTAGCCAGGATGGTCTCGATCTCCTGATCTCGTGATCCGCCCGTCTCAGCCTCCCAAAGTGCTGGGATTACAGGCTAGAGCCACCGTGCCCGGCCACTTTTGTCTACTCTTAAGATCTATTCTTTGTTTTGCTTAGATCTATGCTTTGTTTTGCTTAATCAAGTTTAGCATTAATAAACACTAGTGTCTAAACCACTTTTGCAGATGGGACAGAAATGACCAGTTCCTTTGGTTTCATATAATCATATAAACTTTTTTTTTTTGAGACAGGGCCTCGCTCTGTCACCCAGGCTGGTACAGTGGCACGATCACAGCTTACTACAGCCTCAACCTCCCAGGCTCAAGCTATCCTTCCACCTCAGCCTCCTGAGTAGCTGGGACTACAAGTATACACCACCACACCTGGTAAATTTTTTTTCTTTTTGAGATGGAGTCTTGCCCAGGCTGGAGTGCAGTGGCATGATCTCAGCTCCTGGGTTCCAGTGATTTTCCTGCCTCAGCTTCCTGAATAGCTGGGATTGCAGGTGTGTGCCACCACACCCAGCCAATTTTTGTATTTTTAGTAGAGACGGGGTTTCATCATGTTGGCCAGGCTGGTCTTAAACTCCTGACCTCAGGTGATCCTCCCACCTTGGCCTCCCAAAGTGCTGGGATAACAGGCATGAGCCACTGTGCCTGGCCCTGGTTAATTTTTATATTTTTTGTAGAGATGGGGTCTCACTATGTTGCCCAGGCTGATCTCAAACTCCTAAGCTCATGCCATCTGCCTGCCTCTGCAGCAGGACAATTTAGGAATCAGAGAGACTGAGGGGTTGAGGAGGAAACTTATTATTTATTATTTAAGTGCACCGGCTCAGTCAGATTAACAGCCGAAAAGACTGAGCCCCGAACAAAGAGTCTGGTTACCTTTTAAGCATTTTGTGGGTTGGGGGGAGATTTGTGCAGGGGGAAGCATATTACAGAAGCGAGACACAAAGACAGTTATTCCATTGAGACATGCATTACATCATTTCTTACTTTTCAAGGAACAACATGTTTTATGACTTGAGTTTATCTGCCTAGAGACCTTGCAGCTGCACAGCTAGAGATGCAGTCTCTTCACAATGCCGGGGAAAGGGAGAGATAAGGCTCACTAGCCACAGAAAAACAAGCGGTGAATTTTTAAAGGACTCCATCTCTTTCTCTTTCTCAGGGGGAATTGGGTTTTCTTACATACAACTGAGTTTTCACTTACACATTCTTTAATTTCTTTTAATTCCTGTTTCACCTCGGCCTCCCAAAGTGCTGGGATTACAGGTGTGAACCACCACGACGGGCTGTGAGATGATCAAAAATGAACATTCAGTGGTGTTGCCCCCAATTTACAGGAGAGGAAATGAATGCAGAGAAGTTAAGTAATTTGCCTAGGATGGCACTACTAGTAAGAAACAAAGCTGTGGTCCAGATCCAGGTAGGCTAGGATCCAAAGTGCACACTCTGTGCGTGACAGTATTCTTCACTGAATGTGCTGAGGTGGGAGTGTGGGAACTTTGCAGTGAGAAATCTTTTAAGAAACTGGTAGTGATGGATGGGCTTTTCTGGTCGGGCTGCTCTTATTTGTGGTTATGACTGTAAAATATAGGTAAATATAGGTAAGATCACTCAAATGCCTCAGGGTTATGAGTGCTTGGGGGATAATGGGGTCAATGAGGTCCAAAACCATAACCTAGAAGTCATCTTGTCCTAAGTATTTTACCCCTTGTAAGACAGCCAAACTGTACATGAGGTGGGGGATCCTACTGGGAGATAAAGCATAACCAGAGCAGAGGTCTAGTATATGCGGCTCTTCTTTGATAGCGGAAGGAAGCTACCTTTTATGTTCTCAAAAGGTACCAGAGTGCTGTATTTCCTCGAGGAAGAAGGATCATTACTACAGAAGAGATCTTCCGCCCTGTAGCAGAACTTCCTTTGATCCCATTCATGGATCTGGTTGTCCACGATGCAGGCCTGCCATGAAAGCACCTGAATGAGCATGCAGAGAGTCCATTATGGTCAAGAAAAGGAAAAATACTTAGTTGTCATGTATATTAATTGTTTTTCTTAAACTTTGGGATAATAGTCCGGGGGCAGGCCTGCTTTGGGGACCTGTGTTAACCCCACTGTGCTCCGAGCACAGAAAAACACGGTGCAGACCGCAATCCCTTCTGGTTTCTTGAACAAGTGTCTTCTCAGGACTCCTCTCAGTTCCTGAAGTTCACATAACTGCCACCGACATTTCACCATTTAGAAAAATGTTCAAAATAGGATAACCCAGAATTTGGGATGGTGGGGGGTGAGGAAAGTATGCTTTGCCAAGAGACCGACATCATGTACAGTGAGAGTAAAAGGAACGGGCTGTTTTACGGAATAGAAGTTGCTGACTAATTTCAAAGCAAGGAAAAGATTCAAGGATCCGCTATATCCGTGCTCATACTTGGCAAATCGCATTTCTCCGGTTCAGGGCACAATAAATTCCATCACTGCACAGGAAAGGCTGCCCCACTAGAGTCAACTGCGGTTGTAGGCACTTTGGCTGACAAGCGAAAAGCCTTGAGGTAGGTGGATGCTCCCAGGAAACTCTGATGTCCCAAGGTCACGAGGAGTTGGGTCGCGAGAGGGGCGAGACCTCGGGCCGCGGGGAGACAGCTGCAGTGTCGCGTCGCAAGCGGGAGCTCCGCGGCGTGGAGCGCCAGAGTGCCAACTTCGCTTCCAGGCCTGTGGGTTCCGCCCGACGCGTGCTGCTGTCAGTCAACGCCTTCGGCCCGCCCCCACCGAAGCTCCACCAATCGTAGCCGGGGGTCGGAGGTGAGGAGACGTCGCCGGGTGAGGAAGCGGGGGGCTAGCGGCCTGGCGCAGCGGCGACCGGCCGGGGCGTCAGGATCCCTGGCCCCCGGAGAGCGAAGGGCGGGCGGGTCCCGGAGGTGAGTGCGGGATGTGGTCTGCGTGTGGACGTCGGGAGGGGCCGCTGCGGGCGGAGCGACCCATTGCCCAGCTCATCTAGCGCTCTTTGACTGCGAAGCCCCTCCCTCCGCGCGCATCTGCTCCCGAGTCCCCAGCCCCGTCCTGAGGCGTGCAGCCCCTGGGGTCGTGGCTAGGGGCGCAGGGCCCACGGAGGGGAGGTCCAGGTCGATGGCGTAGGCAGAGTTGGAGCCCTGGGTTGCCAAAGCGTCGCAGCTGAGAAGCAGGAGCCGAGGCTAGTACCGGCGGGGCGGGGCGGGGCGGGGCCGAGAGCGAGCATCTCCATCCTCAGTTTCCTCGACTTGCGGCAACGGCACAGCTGGGTGCAGTTCGGACCTCCACGCCTCAGCGAAGGACTTCTGTCCCCCAGGCAGCTTCACTAACCCGGTGCGGAGCACTTGGCGACGTCTCCCTGCCCATCTCATGTCTCTCGGCTCATCGCTGCTCTGGGCACCGGCTGCCTCTTGGCTGGCGCTGCTGTCACACGGTGGACTGTTCTGGCCTTACTGAGCTGCCGTTTGGGGACATCAGATTCAGGTCGTATGGGGAGAAACGAGTGTAACTTTACAAGGTGTGATATGGAGACCCTGGCCTGTTGCCCATTTCTGCCGGATCTAAGGCCACTAGGGTGGTGATAAGAGGGGTTCCGAGGCAGGATTTATGCAACATTTGTGCAAAATAGTAAATTTTATTTGCTTTTCATGATTTACGTTAAAGGGGGATTGTTGCCACTTTTCCCAAAAATAAAGAATCACACTGCTCTGGTGGGCCTCCCCCCTCCTCACTGTGGTTAATTATCATTTGGAACATCAGGGTATATTTGAAACTGGCAGGACTCCCAGACCCTGATAATTGTCTGAGTGGAGGCAGCAGCATACCATTTCTCTGTAGTGTTTGGGTTCAGCTTTTCTTTGACTTTGTTTAGTTTTGTTTTTTTTTCCCCATGTCTGTTATCCTCACAATCTCTTTGGGGCTGGTAGAGTGCTGTTATTTGTTACTGAGAAAGGAAACGAAGGGATAAATCACTGAAGTGGGGATAGCTGTCCCCATTGCCCAGGAATTGGGTTGTCCTGCCCCGACAATTTAAGTTACAATTCAAACATCATTTTGAAAAGGCCATCCTTTTACCAACTGAAACGAATAACAGCCCCTGGCCACTCTATGCTAGTGGTTCTCCCACTTGGCTGTACGTTGTAATCATCTAGGGACCTTTTTAAAAAAAGCTGCTTCTTGGGCCTATTCCCACAGATTATGATTTAATTGGTTGAGTGGGGCCCAGTTATTTGTATTTTAAAAAGCTTCCACGATGATGATTAATGTTCATGCAGGGTTGAGGACCACACCTATCAATGTGTTCAATATTTTAAAAATAGCACTTAGTACGATGTGACTTACATAACTGATTTTATTACTTCTCCACCTGCCATGTAACCTCCATGAATACATGGGGCCCTGCTTTGGAAGAAGGGCAAGGGAAAGTCCAGATGAGTCAGCACTTTGGGCATGTGAGGCTGGGGGACATGAAGGAGGAATGGAATCTGTGGAAACAAGTCCTGCAGACTAGTGCCCCTGCTTCATCTTTTTTCAAGGATTGACCCTATTTGGTTAACCTGTCATTGTTGGGGTCCTGGATGGGTCTCCAGTTCTTCATTCTTTAGATCCTGCCCTGTTTCATGGTCTTACTCAGCATCCTATGAAATACAGCGACTCTTTGCAAAGTTTGAAATATAAGCAGTTAAGTGTAGATACTTTCCATGTAAATCTGTGCTTTTGTCTCTTACTATTCTTCTGAAATATATATTCTGAATTAAAGTTCCAGAGACTTGCTGTGACTAGTACAATTACATTTATGTGGCTAACAGGTCAGAGTATTTAGGATAGGGACTGCCTCAGAAACTGGACAGTTTCTATGCAGTTGTCCTCTAATATATTATCTTTGTGAAATGGTTGCCTGAGAACATTAGCTCCCCAGAGGATAGGGTTGCTATCTCATTTTCTTTGTTTAGTATTGAACTCAGGAATTTCATTTGTGTTACTGACAATTGTAATTCCAAATGATGTAAGTGACTACTTTGTAATTCTCTTGTGAGATAGGGGTAGGAATCCTAATGGCAGTCTGGAGTTGTTGTTACAGGCCTTAAAGAAGTTAGATTGGCCACTATGAGTCCTGAATATGGAAGTAGGCTTAATAAAAACTTGGCGGAACACTTCCAACAAATTCTGGGTTCCACATGTAAGGCAGAGCATGCATTTAACTTTTTGCTTGTCCTTTGCACGTATTAATAAAAATAAAGCATGAGTAAGTGGTGGTCTGACATTTGAAAACAGGATCACTCAAATTTAGATTCCTTGAATAATAACTTTTAGATCTGTACAGATACCCCTTTTTTTCTGTAGGGGAAAACAAAATCATTGGATCATTGAACTACAAAATTATAATAGTTTTTAAGAAAAATAACATTTGGAGCTTTTATCTTTGGTTTATATTTTTTCACTTATATTGCTATTTATAAAGTTTTGACCTTCTGCCAAGGTCTGAGAGTGATTTACCAGGTTGAAGTTAATGTATTTAAATAGACAATTACTATTTTTTATTAGTAAGGAAAAGGAAACGTTCCTATGCCCACTCCTCCCACTGTATCATGTATAACTCTCTGCCTGTAAAATTGAACTCTTAATTTCTAATGTTTTTCTTTACTTCATTTTCAGTATCTTTAACCTTTATATCATATACATATTTTTGTTGCAGCAAGAAGAATTGTATAAAAATGAAAAAAACATTGATGTGTGCTTCAAATGTGGCATGAAAAAAATAAGGACCTCTGATCAAAATTGACTGAGTTCAGGATTTCATGCTGGAAGGAATGTTAGATGTAACTTCTAATTTCTAGTTCCAGTAAACATCTCTTCTTGGAAAATTTCCAAAAGAGGTAAATTACATTGAATTATATATTTTTATTTTTTTGGTTAATCTGAGGAACTTTTTTCTAGAATCATTCCCTGCCAACACTGTTGTTCTTACTTGATTTTAAGGCTCCTTGCAAATAGCTTTTTTGTTATAATGCGTAGGTTTTATGTTTATAGGAAAATACCAGAAACTTGTTATAGTTTGTTGTTTACACTACAGTCACCTCATGCCGTGAATTAGGTTTCTTCTTTTACTTAGAAATCTTTCAGTTTAAGTTGAATTGATTTCACAGATATGATTTAATGCTTTGTTTCTCCTATGTCTCATCTTTAATTTTTACTTTTAGAAATTGGTTTTATTCTTTATTTATTTATTTTTTTGAGACAGAGTCCTGCTCTGTTGCCCAGGCTGGAGTACATTGGTGTGATCATGGTTCACTGCAGCCTCGACCTCCCAGGCTCAAACAATTCTCCTACCTCAGCCTCCTGAGTAACTGAGACTATAGGTACGTACTACCATGCCCAGCTAATTAAAAAAAAATTTTTTTTGGTAGAGTTGAGCTCTCACTATCTTGCCTCGGCTAGTCTTGAAGTCCTGATCTCCGCAATCCTCCTGTCTTGGCCTTCCAAAGTGTTGGGATTACTGGCGTGAGCCACCATGCCTGGCCCAGCTTTATTCTTTATATTTGTGATTTTCATTTCCCAGTGAAAAATTAGGACATACAGATAAAAGAGAAAACAAAAACTGCCTAGAGGTGACAACTATTAAAATTTTAGTGCGTATCTTTTCTTTTCTTGTTTTTTTTTTTTGAGATGGAGTCTCACTCTGTTGCCCAGGCTAGAGTGCAATGGTGCGATCTCGGCTCACTGCAAGCTCTGCCTCCCGGGTTCACGCTCTTCTCCTGCCTCAGCCTCCCAAGTAGCTGGGACTACAGGTGCCCACCGCCACACCCGGCTAATTTTTTGTATTTTTAGTAGAGAAAGGGTTTCACCATGTTAGGATGGTCCCGATCTCCTGACCTTGTGATCCGCCTGCCTCGGCCTCCCAAAGTGCTGGGATTACAGGTGTGAACCACTGTACCCGGCCTATATCTTTTCAAAGAGAGGTCTGTCTAGTGTGCCTCACGCAACATCTATTTAGGTGTACAAATGTGATCTCTCAAATGTCAGTGCTCTACTTACAGCACAAAGTCAGGTCTTTTCCTGGCACGATCCTCCTGAATTATTGTCAGTAGAAGCCTCTAGCTGGGAGGGGATTCTTGCATTGCTGCCTCTAGTCCTGTAGTTCTTTCGCTTTAGAGTCTCCTGCCCTTGTCTTCCTTCTGCATCACTGGCAGCTGTGTGCTGCTGCTGCCTGGCTGAACCACTCTGATGTCCTTTAAATGGCTTGTGTCAACACAACCCATGACCACACCTGCCTATGGTGCAACTAAATTCCTGTGGACTACCATCTTTGGTCTTTTCTCTCTCTGGCCATCGTGGAAACCTGATTTTTTCTTTTTATGGGCAACTTTTTGAGAAGGATTTCGATAGCAGAACAGTTGGGACCCTGATGACAGAGTTATCCTCTATTTTGCAGCCAGCTTCTTCCAAGAAGTTATAGACAGTTTGAGGTGAATGAGTGCCTGGATATTGGAGAAAGGAGGTGTTAGGGGTCAGGAAATGGAGAAGCACAGTCTTTCACAGTTCCTGGCATCCCTGTGGAGGTGGCCAGGACTGGTGGATTTATTTCTTCTTAAAAAGGTACTGACATCTTGTCTAATATGAGCCTAAGTTTTTCAAGGGGAATTTCTGGCATTTAGTACAGTGTGTGGTACAGAGTAGGCCTCCATAATTATTTGTTGCATAGATTGTTGAATCATTGTGTACCATGTAAAGAACTAAGTACCTTGAGCAAATCAGAAAAGTATGATGCAGTATCATTAAGTTGCTTTTCTCTGATATATGGTTTTTTAAAAAAAATATAGTCATAATTGGTGTAGTCTAGTTTGAGAGATAAGAAATACAAATGGAGTGTGAGGGAGAAAAAAATACAAATAGAGATCAGCTGAGAAGTGAAAATAATAAGTACTATGGGAACTCTGAGGATGGAGAGCTTGTTCTCCTTTGTGCCTATCTCCTTTGTGAAGCTGATGGGCATTGTCATTGTGGTTGGGACTGGTTCAGACTGGTGAGGCAGAGGAGTGAGAGAATGGGGGCTTGCCAGGTCCAACACAAAGTGGAGGGGAGAGTTGATGCAGCTGAGCTGTTCTGAGATACTCTGCACCATGATTTTGTACCCTTTCTGCCTTTATTTCTGTGTCCTGCCCTTCATGGAACGTCTCCCTGGGGATAGAATACTAGGACATTTTCTGTTTACCTGTATCGAAATGGCAAGTGGAAAGAGCATTTGAATTTGTTACGTGGGAGAACAGTTAGGCACGGCTGACTCTGAAGTCCCCTGCCTCTAGCAGGTGTGATGAAGGATTTTGGGATCCTGTTACCCATTTTTCAAGCTTGACTTTCCTCTCCCACATCTTCCAGGCAGGTGTGTGTCCTCCTGTGCCTTACTACTTAGCTGAGGGAGCATCAGGACCACATATGCGGTGGGGAGAGCTGGAAACCTAAAGAGTGTAAAGAGTGTGTCACATCTCCTACCATATGTCTGTATGAGAGGGGTGGCACTTACTGTTTTCCAGAGAATGTCAGGATGCTTTGCACAGTATCCCAGAGCTCTTCATGAAAACAGTTTCCTCTTCATGTTCTTTAAGTGTGGGTAATGTAGCAGTGTTACATAATTTAAAGGGAAGGGGAAGGGAAGTGATTTTATTGACTGAGGTCTCTGTAGAAATTTAACAGTTACTTTTATTTCACAATTTCTGAGTTTGAAGGCATACTTCCTTGCTATCTTAAAAGTTAAAACCTAAATAGGCAATAGGGGAAATAATGTATTTACACAGAAGCCTGACACTGGAAAAGGAAACTTTGAGATTGTCTGGAAATGAAAAGACGTTACTGTGCTCTGTCTCTTTGCTTTCTGCTTGTGACTTTGGGCCTTAGATAAGGTTAAGGAAGAGGAAGTGTGATGTTTTTCCTTTCACCCCACCCTAAGCCATTGCAATTGGTGATGTTCTCTCATCTCTCCTCTTTGAAGAAATATGTGCTTCTTGAATCAACTGCAGTCTCTCCTCTACATAAGAGCTCTTAAGGGTACTAGCAGGATAGAAGCAAATGAACCTGAAAGCTCATCTGCAGCTCAGAAAAACAAAGACATGGAATTTTAAAGAGTGAAGGTAGCATGGTGTTGGCCATGGGTGAACAAGACACAGCCAGACAATGTGGACCAATTTCTTCAAACTACGGCTTTTTTGCTGTCTGCTTGCAGTGTTGATGGTGGTGGTGCTGGTCATCAATGTTACTCAGGTAGAGGTGAGTACCCAGTATAATCCCTCATAACTAAGGGAGCCGAATCTGGGGATTTGGGGCTAGCTAGCCTGGGAAAAGTTGGTTATCGGAAGCTTATCGTAGTCACAGTTCTTGTTTTCATTTATTTGGTAAGTATTTGCGTGCTCACAATGGTTATATACTGTGCTAGTCACCGAGGGTACAGTGAAGTCGTTTCTTCACTTATGGGCCTTTCATTCTAGAGCTCTTATTATAAGCGTGCATGGAAGAATAGTAGTAATCATAATCACATAATAATAGTAATGATAACTAGAGATGGTGAAAAGTGCAATAAGGAAAGGGAGCTATTCTAGGATAGCTTTAGAGTGATAAAGGAAAAACCTCTTTAAGGAGGGGAACTTCTAGTCGACCCATGGGAAAAAGCTGAAGGAGTATTTCAAGGGAGGGAGTAGACGAGTCTGTTTTGGAGATTACTAGATGGTACTGAGGGGCGGGGACCATGTCTTAACTGAACCCCTCACAAGGGCCTGTTACTAAGAAGGTACTTAGTAGTGTTCCTTCTTCCCTGGCCCCAGCCCCGATGTGAACTTATATAACCAAAATTTATGGAGGAGTTTCTGTATAAAGGATGCTGTCCTTTTGTTTTGTTGGCTTGTGGTACTTCTCAGATAACATATCCAACTTAATTATGGCATTTCTTTTCTTACTGGGTTTTATTAGCATAAGGTGCTCTAAAAGTCAAGCCATAGGCTTTTAAAAAAATTTCTCCTGCTGGAATCAACTTTGTGGTTTTTAGCAGAACACCTAATCTCACTGTGAAATGGGCACACTGAAGTCCTGCAGATCTTTTTCTGTGCGCTCTGAGTAAAATTTGTTAGGTACTTTGGAGAATGTGAAGTAATTCTGTCAAAGAGTCTGTTAAAGATTTCCTATTAGAAATAGGCTTATGGCATAAAAGCTAGGTATTTCTTCTTCTTTTTCTTTGCTTAAACTGTTCTTGCATGTTTTACTATATAAGACACTACCAATCCTACACCGATAGTTCCTTTACCTGGAAGCTGTTGATGATGTGTCTAGATATTTTAGAAACTCCTCTTTTTTTAAAGTATTTTTTTGTGGTAAATAAACATAACATAGAATTTGTCATTTTAACCATTTTTAAGTGTGCAATTGAGTAACATTAAGTACATTCACATTGTTGTGCAATCACCACCACCATCTATGTCTAGACCTTTTTCATCTTCTCAAACTGCAGCTCTTTACCCATTAAACAGTGATTACCTAGGTCAGGCGCAGTGGCTCACGCCTGTAATCCCAGCACTTTGGGAGGCTGAGGTGGGAGGATCCCTTGAGGTCAGGAGTTCGAGACCAACCTGGTCAACGTGGTGAAACCCCGTCTCTACTAAAAATACGAAAATTAGCTGAGCGTGGCAGTGCACGCCTGTAATCCCAGCTATTCCGGAGGCTGAAGCATGAAAATCACTTGGACCTGGGAGGCAGAGGTTGCTGTGAGCCGAGATCATGCCACTGCCCCCCAGCTTGGGCTACAGAGGGAGATCGTCTCAAAAAAAAAAAAACCAAAAAACAATGATTACCCATTCTTGCCTACCCACTTCCCCTGGCATTCACTCAGTTCTACTTTGTGTCTCTGTGAACTTGACAACTCTAAGTACCTTATACAAGTGGAATCATATGATATTTGTCCTTTTTTTTTTTTTTTTTTTTCTTGTTTGAGACAAGAGTCTCACTCTGTTGCCCAGGCTGGAGTGCAATGGCATGATCTTGGCTCACTGCAACCTCTGCCTCCTGGGTTCAAGTGATTCTCATGCCTCAGCCTTCCGGGTAGCTGGGATTACAGGAGTGTGCCACCACGGTTAGCTAATTTTTGTATTTTTAGTAGAGATGGGGTTATGCCGTTTGACCAGGCTGGTCTTGAACTCCTGACCTCAAGCGATCCTCCCACTTTGGCCTTCCAAAGTGCTAGGATCACAGGTGTGAGCCATCAAGCCTGGCCTGGTATTTGTCTTTTTGTGATTGGCTTATTTCTGTTAGCATAATGTGCCTAAGGTTCACTCATGTAGCATGTTATCAAAATTTCTTTTCTTTTTAAGGCTAAGTAATACTTCTCTGTCTACACATAGATGGAGGGATATTATTCAACCTTAAAAAAGAAGGAAATTCTGATAACATGCTACAGCATGTACATACATACCACATTTTATCCATTCATCTGACATTTGGGTTGTTTCTACCTTTTGGCTATAGTGGATAACAAGTATTTCTTCAAGACTCCGCTTTTCATTCTTTGGAATATGTACCCACAAATGGAATTACTGGATCATATGGCAATTTTAATTTTTTGAGGCACCACCATATTGTTTTCCATAATAGCTGCATCATTTTTTATCCACATCAATAGTACACAAGGGTTCCAATTTCTTTGCATCCTGGCCAGTACTTGTTATTTTGTTTTGTTTTTGATAGTAGCCTTCTTTGTGGGTGTGAGGTAATGTATAACAGTAATTTTAATTTGCATTGCCGTAATTATTAATGATGTTGAGCATCTTTCTATCATGTGCTTTTGGAGAAATATCCAATTCCTGTACTCATTGTTTAATGGAGTTGTTTGTTTTTTTTTTTGTTGTTGTTGAGTTGTAGGAGTTTTTAATATATTCTGGATATTCACTCCTTATCAGACATATGATTTGCAAATATTTTCTCCCATTCCGTAGGTTGCTTTTTCACTCTGATTTTGTCCTCTGATACACAAAAAGTTTTACTTTGGATGTAGTCCAGTTTATCTATTTTGACTTCTGTTGCCTGTGTATTTGGTGTCATATCCAAGAAATCATCGCCAAATTCAATGTTGTGAGACCTTTCCTCTGTGTTTTCTTCTAAGAGTTTTATAGTTTTAGCTCTTATGTTTAGGTCTTTGATCTACTTTGTTATCCTTTAAAAAAATTGTGATAAAAACATAAAATTTGCTAATCTTAGTTATTTTTAGGTGTACAGCTCAGTAGCATTAAGTCTTTTTTTTTTGAGATGGAGTCTTGACCTTTTGCCTGGGTTGGAGTGCAGGGGTGCAGTCTCGGCTCACTGCAACCTCCTCCTCGCAGGTTCAAGTGATTCTCTTTCTTCAGCCTCCCGAGTAGCTGGGATTACAGGCGTCTGACACCGTGCCCAGCTAATTTTTGTATTTTTAGTAAAGATGGGGTTTTGCCATGTTGGCCAGGCTGGTCTTGAACTCCTAACCTCAAGCGATCCACCCACCTCAGCCTCCCAAAGTGCTGGGATTACAGGCGTGAGCCACCATGCCTGGTCTCAGTAGCATTAAGTCTTATTTACATTGTCTTGAAATAGATCTCCCAAATCCCTTTTATCCTTTTAATATCTGTAGAATTGTGTTTATCTTATTACTCATGATCACTCTGACCAGAGGTTTGTGTTTTATTGATCTTTTTGAAGAACCAGCTTTGGATTTTATTTTCTGTATTTTTTCTGTTTTTTTGTTTGGTCAGTTTCCATTCTGATCTTTATTATTTCCAGTTTTCTGTTTACTTTGGATTTAATTGTCTCTTCGTAGTTTCTTAAAGTGGTAGCCAAAGTCATTGTTTTGAGATTTTTCTTTTCTAATTAAATGTTTAATTCTATAAGTTTTCTTCTACAAGACTGGGTGTGGTGGCTTAGGCCTGTAATCCCAGCACTTTGAGAGGCTGAGACAGGAGGATTACTTGAGGCCAGAAGTTTGAGACCAGCCTGGGCAACATAGCGAGACCCCATCTTTACCAAAATTTTTGAAAAATTAGCTGAGTGTAGTGGTGTGCACCTGTAGTCCTAGCTACTTGGGAAGCTGAGACGAAAGAATCCCTTGAGCCCAAGAGTTTGATGTTATGGTGACAGAAAATAGTAAGGATATACAGAAGATGACCAACACCATGAACCATGTTGATCTAACTGACATTTAAAGAATACTCCACGCAATATGAGCTGTGATCATGTCACTGCACTTCAGCTTGGGCAACAAAGTGAGACCCTGTCTCTAAAAAAATAAAAACAAAAATAATAAAAAATTTATTTCTATATACTGCTCTAGTGTATACCACACATGTAGATATTGTTCTCATTTTCATTTTCATGCAGCTGAACTACATTCTAATTTCTCTTTTTCTTTTCTTTAACCCATGTGTTATTTAGGTTTTTTTTAATGACAGGTTTTCACTCTGTCGCCTAGGCTGGAGTGCAGTGGCATGCTCATGGCTCACTGCAGCCACAACCTTTGGGCTCAAGTGATCCTCCCACCTCCCCCTCCCAAGTAACTTGGACTACAGGTGTCTGCCACCATGCCCAGCTAATTTTTTATATTTTTGCAGAGATGGGATCTCACTATGTTGTCCAGGCTTTTCTCAAACTTCTGGGCTCAAGTGATCCTCCTGCCTAAGCCTCCTAAAGTGCTGAGATTACAGGTGTGAGCCACTGCATCCAGCCCTGTATATTATTTAGAAGTGTTATTTAACTTTCAAATATTTGGATATTTTGCAAATACCTTTCTGTTATTGAGTCCTAATTTAATTCCCCTGAGAACATACTTTGTATGACTTGAATTCTTTTAAAACATTATTGAGATTTGTTTATGGCACAGAATGTGGTCTATTTTGGTATATATTCTATGTGTACTGGAAAGGAATGCATTCTGCTTTTATTGCGTGGAGTATTCTTTAAATGTCAGTTAGATCAACATGGTTCATGGTGTTGGTCATCTTCTGAATGTCCTTACTATTTTCTGTCTACATGCTCTATCAGTTATTGAAAGGAGACTATTGAAATCTTTCATTATAATTGTGAATTTGTCTATTTCACCTTGCATTTCTGTCAGTTTTCACTTCATGTGTTGTGAAGTTCTGTTCTTAGGTACATAAATGTTTAGAATTGCGTCCTCTTGATGAATTTAGTTGCTTTATCATCATGAGTTGGCCTTCTTCACCCTTGGTAAAATTCTTTGCTCCGAAAGGTACTCTATATGGTATTATATAATCACTCTAGCTTTTCTTTGTTTACTGTTAGCAAGTACATCTTTTCCCATAATTTTATTATTTTTTATTTTTTTTTGAGACAGGGTCATGCCCTGTTGCCGAGGCTGGAGTGCAGTGGCACGACCATAGCTCACCACAACCTCTGTCTCCTGGGCTCAAGCAATCCTTCCCTCTCAGCCCCCTGAGTAGCTGGGACAATGGGTGTGCGTCACCACGTCTGGCTAATTTTTTGTATTTTCTTTTAGATACAGTGTTTCGCCATGTTGCCCAGGTTGGTCTTGAACTCCTGGGCTCAAGTGATCTGGCTGCCTTGGCCTTCCAAAGTGCTGAGATTACAGGTGTGAGTCACCACCACACCCAGCCAGTTGTTATTTTTTTAAACCTATTTGTGTTTTTATATCTATTTATTTATTTATTGAATTATATTTCTTTTTAAACTTTTATTTTAGGTTTGGAGGTACATGTGAAGGTTTGTTACATAGGAAAGCATATGTCATGGGGGTTTGTGTACGTATTATTTCATCACCCAGTTATTAAGCCCAGTACCCTCTCTGCTCCTCTACCTGCTCCCACTCTCCCCACTCAAGTAAACCCCAGTGTGTGTTGTTTCCTTCTTTGTGTTCATAAGTTCTTATCATTTAGTTCCCACTTAGAAGTGAATACATGCTGTATTTGGGTTTCTGTTCCTGTGTTAGTTTGCTAAGGATAATAACCTCCAGCTCCATCCATGTTCCCACAGAAGACATGATCTTGTTCGTTCTTATGACTGCATAGTATTCCATGCTGTATATGTAATATAAGATTTTCTTACATTTTCTTATATTTCTTATGGAACATAAGATTTTCTTTTTTTTGTTTTTTTTTTTGTTTTTTTTTTTTGAGACGGAGTCTCGCTCTGTCGCCCAGGCTGGAGTGCAGTGGCTGGATCTCAGCTCACTGCAAGCTCCGCCTCCCGGGGTCACGCCATTCTCCGGCCTCAGCCTCCCGAGTAGCTGGGACTACAGGCGCCCGCCACTGCGCCCGGCTAATTTTTTGTATTTCTTAGTAGAGATGGGGTTTCACCGTGTTAGCCAGGATGGTCTCAATCTCCTGACCTCGTGATCCTCCCACCTCGGCCTCCCAAAGTGCAGGGATTACAGGCGTGAGCCACCACGCCCGGCCAAGATTTTCTTTATCCACTCTGTTATTTATTTATTTTTGAGTCAGAATCTTGCACTGTCACCTGGGCTGGAGTGCAATGGCGTGATCTCTGCTCACTGCATCCTCCGCCTCCCGATTCTGCTGCCTTAGCAGCATCACTTGCTGCTCAGCCTCAGCAGTTACTGCCCAGGCGTGAGTAACTGGGATTACAGGCGCCCGCCACCATGCCCGGCTAATTTTTGTGTTTTTAGTAGAGACGAGGTTTCACTATGTTGGCTGAGATTACAGGCGTGAGCCACCGCGCCCGGCCTTATCCAATCTGTTATTGATGGGCATTTAGGTTGATTCCATGTCTTTGCCATTGTGAATAGTGCTGCAGTGAACATTTGCATGCATGTGTCTTTATGGTAGAATGATTTCTATTCCTCTGGGTTTATACCCCATGATAAAATTGCTGGGTGGAATGGTAGTTCTGCTTTTAGGCCTTTGAGGAATTGCCATAATGCTTTCCACAATCATTGAACTAATTTTCAACTCATACGAACACTGTTCCCTTTCCTCTTCAGCCTTGCCAGCATCTGTTTTTTTTTTTAAAATTTTTAAATAATAGCTATTCTGACTGGTGTGAGATCTCACTGTGGTTTTGATTTGCATTTCTCTAATGATCAGTGATATTGAGCTTTTTTTTATATGCTCTTTGGCCACATGTGTGTCTTCTTTTAAGAAGTTTCTGTTCATGTCCTTTGCCCACGTTTTAATGGGGTTGTTTCTCTCTTGTAAATTTGTTTAAGTTCCTTATAGATGCTGGGTATTAGACCTTTGTCAGATGCATGGTTTGCAAATATTTTCTCCTGTTCTGCAGGTTGTCTGTTTACTCTGTTGGTAGTTTCTTTTGCTGTGCAGAAGCTCTTAAGTTTAGTTAGAGCCCAGTTGTCAATTTCTGCTTTTGTTGGAATTGCTTTTGGTGTTTTTGTCATGAAATCTTTGCCCATTCCTGTGTCTGGGATGGTATTGCCTAGGTTGTCTTCTAGGGTTTTTACAGTTTTGGATTTTACATTTAAATCTTTACTCCATCTTGAGTTGATTTTTGTGTATAGTGTAAGGAATGGGTCCAGTTTCAATTTTTTGCATATGACTAGCCAGTTATTCCAGCACTGTTTATTGAATAGGGAGTCTTTTCCTCATTGCTTGTTTTTGTCAGCTTTGTTGAAGATCAGATTGGTTGTAAATGTGTGGCCTTGTTTCTGGATTCTCTATTCTGTTTTGTTGGTCTCTGTGCCTGTTTCTGTACCAGTACTATGCTGTTTTGGTTACTGTAGCCTTGTAGTATAGTTTGAAGTCAGGTAACATGATGACTCCAGCTTTGTTCTTTTTGCTTAGGATTGCCTTGGCTATTCAGGCTCTTTTTGGTTCCATATGAATTTTAAAATCGTTTTTTCTGGTTTTATGAAGAATGTTGTTGGTAGTTTGATAGGAATAGCATTGAATCTGTAAATTGCTTTGGGCAGCATAGCCATTTTAATTATATTGATTCTTCTTGTTCATGAGCATGGAATGTTCTTCCATTTGTTTGTGTCTTCTCTGATTTCTTTGAATAGTGTTTTGTAATCCTCATTTTAGAGCTCTTTCACCTCCTTTGTTAGCTGTATTCATGAGTATTTTATTCTTTTTGTGACAACTGTGAATGGGATTGCCTTTCTGATTTGGCTCTCAGTTTGGCTGTTGTTGATGTATAGGAATGCTAGTGATTTTTGTACATTGTTTTTGTATTCTGAAACTTTGCTGAAGTTGTTAATTGGACAAGCTTTTGGACTGAGATTATGGGTTTTTCTAGATATAGAATCTTACTGTCTGCAAACAGAGATAGTTTGATTTCCTCTCTTCTTATTTGGATGCCCTTTATTTCTTTCTCTTGCCTGATCCTTTGGCTAGGATTTCCAATGTTGGATATAAGTGGTGAGAGGTGACATCCTTTTCTTGTGCTGGTTTTCACGGGGAATGCTTCCAGCTTTTGCCCATTCATATTGATGTTGTCTGTGGTGTTTTTATATTTAAAGCAAGTTTCTTCTAGCTAGCATGTAATTGGATCTTGTTTTTTAATACAGTCTGATAATCTCTGCCTTTTAGTTGGGTTGCTTAGCCTGTTTACCTTTAATATATTTTTTGAAAGCATTATGGTTACATCTACCATTTTGCTGTTTGTTTTATATTTGTCCCACCTCTTCTTTATTCTCTTTTTCCTTTTATTCTGCCTTTTTTTTTTTTGTATTAATTGACAAGGTGTTTTGTGTGTGTATGTTTTTTTGTTTTTGTTTTTGTTTTAATCTGTGCTTTTCCAGTCTGGCTGGTAGGAAGTACTATTCCTGTATAAACTCAGGTTACTGTTTTTTTATTTTTAAATTTTTTTAATTTTTGCTTTCAGGTAGTTCTTTCCCCAGCCTCCAATAGTTTCCTTATACACATATGTTCATAATTGCTCTGTTGAATACTGGAGTGGGACTCTCTGTAGATCTCCTGAGTTATTTTTCTTCACAGTTGTTCTGCTTTCCTGTGAATTATAATCACCATGGTCTTCAAGACTGAGCAGCCTTATCTCCTTGCCTTGGGTGGTTTGCCATGCTCTACCTGGGCTCCTCTTCCTGTGCTGCAACCTGGAAACTCTCTCAAGACGCTAAGCAAAGGACAGTCCTAGGGCTCACCTCGTTTGTTTACTGTCTATTAGGCATCACTGTGTTTTATTGTCTGATGCCTAGTGTCTGGAAAAGCATTGTTTCATATATTTTGACTTTTGTTTTCTGTTGTTTCATGTGGGAGGCTAAAGTGCGTTACTGTTTCTCTATCTTGGCCGGAAGTGGAAGTTTGAGGGACTTGAATTTGTGGGGAAAGAGATTATAGAGAAGCTGAAAAGGGGGAGGAGAGGATGAGATCTAGAGCACAGGTGGAGCACATAACCTTCTATAGGACAAGGAACATGAGGATATTGTGAGTATTCTTATTTTATTACTTTTATAGGAGGAGCCACATTCCTTTCTCTGACCTAAGAGGGAAAAATATCATGATGGTTGGTAATGCAGATACATTTGCTGCCAGAGAGTAGGACATTCAGGGAGTTTCTGGCTGTGAAGGAGATGGAAGGTAGAAGGAGGGTAGAGCCCAGGAGGTTTGTGTACAGGGGTTTGAAATAATGGTTTTCTAGATGGAGTTTGAAATAATGGATTTCTAGATGGAGTAGGATGGCAGAGGGACAATACATTTCAAGACCTTAATTGTGCATGGCATTTACCTGCATTGGTTTTGTGAATGTGTGTGCTAATTTTATCATATTCAACACACTAAATATTATAATAGAGAAAAAAGATAGTTGTGTAGGTCTTGGGTAGAGAAGGAGGAAGGCAAAGGGAGAGACAGAGAGACTTGAGAGGGTAGGCCACAGTCCCACATCAGTAATGTTATAACAGTCAGGAGGAAATGTTAGAAAATTATTCTTTTGTTCCACTTTAGTTCTTGGAAACTTCCGTACTTAATGCCAGCTAAAAGCTCTAATTATTTGACGAACCAACTCTTTTCTACTGAATGGAGAAGGGAGGTATCAATATTGAATAAACAGTTGTGATGTTGCAAATCAGATGCATCTTTTAGTGGAGGGAGCTATAAGCATTTTCACCTGTCTGAAGAGGTCATCTTGTCCAGCATGATACTGTTGTCAGGAATTTTAAGCTGCTTATTACTGTGATGATAATTGATAAAGAAGCTTGGAGTAAATGGAGAAAAAGCTCTGGCTCTGAAATTTGGCAGTCTCTCACTCCCTAATCCCTTTCCATACTATGCTTCTGACACTTACTGTACTCTTGTGATTGGAATATCTTATCAGTTTCTAAAAACCAGACTCAATTTTAATTAAAAATATTACATAAGATGGCGCAATGGCTCATACCTGGATTCCTAGCACATTGGGAGGCCCAATGCACATATATATGTGTAAACAGGATACAGGAACAAATGGGCAGGAAAAAAGTTATATACCTAACCTGAGGCATATAACTAACCTACCTAAGATGTAGAAAACTACACCTTACATTATGCAATTAGTTAAACTGCAGGGGAATAAACAACAACAAACATATATATGCACATATATGTGTGTGTGTATGTGTATATATATCTATATATCTATTTTTTTTTTTCTTTTAAAGTTTTTGAGACAGGGTCTTGTTCTGTTGTCCAGGCTGGAGCGCAGTGGCACGATCTCAGCACACTGCAACCTCTGCCTCCTGCGTTCAAGCAATTCTTGTGCTTCAGCCTCCTGAATAGCTAAAATTACAGAGGTGCACCACCACACCCAGCTTAATTTTTGTATTTTTAGTAGAGACGGGGTTTCACCATGTTGCCCAGGCTAGTCTCGAACTCTTGAGCTCAAGCGATCCCGGTCTGCCCACCTCTGCCCCAAAGTGCTGGGATTACAGGTGTGAGCCACTGTGCCCAGCCTAGTTTTAGTTTATATTTATTTATGTATTTGTTAGAGACAAGGTCTTGCTCTGTTGCTCAGGCTGGAGTTCTGTGGTGTGATTATAGCTCACTACTACCTGGAGCTCCTGGTTTCGGTGATCCTCCCAGCTCAGCCTTTCATGTAGCTTAGGACTACAGGCATGTGCCACCACGCTTGGCTAACTTTTAAAAAAAATTTATTGTAGAGATCGGGTCTTGCTATGTTGCCCGGGCTGGTCTTGAACTCCTGGCCTTAAGCAGTTCTTCTGCCTCAGCCTCCCAAAGTGTTGGAATTACAGGCATGAGCCACTGCACCCGACCTACTACTGTTAATGAAAGATAAGGCCTCTGCTTACTTCATTCTCCTTCCACAATTTGTAAAATTAATTTTATTTCTATATATAACATTAAATAATGTATTTAGACCTTTTATTTTCCCAACAGCCTAAGATAATATATCTTAACTTTCTACTCTAAGTGATGAAGAAAGCACTACGCATTCTTACTTATTATTATTTTTTTGAGATGGAGTCTCACTCTATCACCCAACCTGGAGTGCAGTGGTGCAATGTTGGTTCACTGCAACCTCCGCCTCCCAGGTTCAAACAGTTCTCTGCCTCAGCCTTCTGAGTAGCTGGGATTACAGGCACCCGCCATCATGCTCGGCTAATTTTTCTGTTTTTAGTAGAGACGTGGGGTTTCAGCATGTTGGCCAGGCTGGTCTTGAACTCCTGAACTCGTGATCCACCTGCCTTAGCCTCCCAAAGTGCTGGCATTACAGATGTGAGCCACCTCACCCGGCCTACTTCATTCTTTTATATTTGATTTCCACTAGTTATAATATTACTTTTGCATCATTAGGTGGATTCTTTATGGACTGTGTCCTTCAAGGAATTGGTCCATTTCATCTGGGTTATCCAATTTATGGTCACAGAATTGTTCATAATAGTCCTTTATTCCTTTAATGTCCATGGGATCTGTAGTGATGGCCTCCTTTTCGTTTCTGATATTAATAATTTGTGTCCTCCCTCTTTTTTTCTTAGCCTAGCTAGAGGCTTATCAATTTTATCAATCTTTTAAAAAACCAGCTTTGGGTTTCATTGATTTTTCTTTATTAATTTCCTGTTTTCAACTTCACTGATTTCTACTATCATATTTATTATTTTTCTTCTGCTTATTTTGGATATTGTTTGCTCCTCTTTTTCTAGTTTGCTAAGATGTAAGGTTAAATTATTCATTTTAGGTCATTTTTCTTTCCTAAAATATGTATAGTACTATGAATTTCCCTCTAAGCACTTCTCTTGCTTCATCCTATAGTGTTTAATAAATTATATTTTCACCTTCACCTAGTTAAAATATTTTAAAATTTCTCATGAGATTTTGTATGTTACCCATTTGTATACCATTTTGGGATTTTTCCAGCTATCTATCTCTACTGATTTCTAGTTTAATTTCATTATGGCTTAAGAGAAGACAATGTATGATTTTTATTTTAAAAAATTTTTTAAGGTGCATTTTATGGCCCAGAATGTGGTCCGTTTTGGTGAATGTTCCATGTGAGCTTGATGTGAAGTAGTTTACAGATGTCGACTATATCCAGTTTATTGATGGTGCTGTTGAATTCAACTATGTCCTTACCGATTTTCTGCCTACTAGATCTCTGTATTTCTGATAGAGGAGTGTTGAAGTCTTAGACTATAATGTAGATTCATCTATTTCTCCGTTAGTTTTTGCTTCACATGTTTTGATACTCATTGGTTAGGTACTTACATGTTAAGGGTGGTTATTTATTTATTTTTTTTTTGAGAATTGACTCCTTTATTATTATGTAATGACCCCCTTTATCTTTGATAACTTTCCTTGCTTTGAAATCTGCTCTGAAATTAATATAGCTGCTACTGGTTTTTTTGGGTTAGTGTTAGCATGGTATATCTTTCTCCATTCCTTTCTTTTATTTTTTTCTTGGTGTTTCACCATCTTAGGTTGGACTGGGTGGCTAAAGTGGGCTGGAGTTGGGTATTTCCCTTCTCTCAGGTTGGTTAGGCTCTGATAAAACTCCAATAGGCTAGGTTCTGATAAAGTAGTTTCTCTTGAGGGGCAGCTTTGTTCAGAACAACACAGTGCTCTGCATACTTCAAAATGAGTCCTTTTCCCTTTCCCTTCCTGGAAGCCCAAGAGCATTTTTTCTTTGATATTCACTGTGAGAATCCTGGAGCTCAGACTCACTGTGTGAGCTCCTGGAGCGAAAACTCACAGAAGTGTGGGGAGCCCTCTGAATTTATGCCGAAAATACAGAGACCTATTATAGTGGTAATTTCTGTTGTTTGTGTCTTCTTCTTTAGTACTTGGACCATGAGACTGTTTCAGCCACATTCATCGACAGCAGTGGACAGTTTATTTCCTCCCAGGTGACAGGAATTAGCCGAAATCCTTACTGCGGCTATGATCAGCAGATCCTGTCCAGCCAGGAGCGCATGGAGGAGGACTCCTTGCTGGCTGCCTTGCACCGACAGGTTCCTGATGTGGCCCCAGTTCCCTTTGTGAAAAGCACTGACCCTTCTTCCAGCTACTTTGTCATCTTGAACTCTGCTGCCTTCTTTCAGGTGGGAAGCCAGCTGGAGGTGCTGGTTCATGTACAGGATTTTCAAAGAAAGCCCAAGAAGTATGGTGGAGACTACCTGCAGGCCAGAATTCACTCCCCCAGGCTGCAGGCTGGGGCTGTGGGCAGGGTGGTGGACTACCAGAATGGGTTTTACAAGGTTTTCTTTACTTTGTTATGGCCGGGCAAAGTTAAAGTGTCCATATTTCTGGTCCACCCCAGTGAAGGGATCAGAGTTCTTCAGCGCTTACAGGAAGATAAACCAGACAGGGTCTATTTCAAGAGTCTCTTCCGTTCGGGAAGAATTTCTGAAACTACTGAGTGCAACGTGTGTCTTCCTGGGAATCTGCCCCTGTGTAACTTTACAGACCTCTACACTGGGGAGCCCTGGTTCTGCTTCAAACCAAAGAAGCTCCCTTGCAGCAGCAGAATTACCCATTTCAAAGGTGGATACCTGAAGGGTCTCCTAACTGCTGCAGAGAGTGCTTTCTTCCAGAGGTACGTGCTGTTTTTTCTTGGGGATAATTTGAAGAGTTCTTTTCCACTGTCCTTGTCCCATTTAGGAGACTTTCTGGTATTGGATATGTGTTTCTTATCTCTCTCTCATCGTGGCCCAATTCAGAAGAGGTAGGGAATAAAAAAATAAACATAGATTTGTATTTTTCGTTAGTGTTTTACAAGTGAAGCTTAGTGCTTATCTAAGTCCAAATTAAAGACCTTTTACCCTTGAATTTTTTTCTTTACCCTCATATCTGTTTTACTTTAGAACCACATAGCGGGTTTGCACAGTAGCTGTGTAAGTAAAATCCCTTATTCACAGAACAGATAAAAGTTATCCAAGGGCCAGGTGTGGTGGTGACTCATGCTTGTAATCCCAGCACTTTGGGAGGATGAAATGGGAGGATCGCTTGAGCCCAGGAGTTTGAGACCAGCCTGGGCAACATAGCAAGACCCCATCTATTTTATGTGAAGAAAAAATACAATCCAAGAACAGGCTGGTAGGCCTAGTAGTCAGGCTGGTGTTTTGTCTTTGTATCTAATGAACTGAAACTTTAAAAAGTAACATAATAACGGTTTTTAAAATCATTTGAACATACTGATTAAAAAACTATGAATATGGCAACATTGGGTTTACTTAATAAGCATAGGAAGTCAGGAATGCCACAGAAAACTATATTTTTTAAGCTATATAGTTGTTGAAATTATTGCAGTATCGTGTTCAAATTTCTATTTCAAATATAAGCATAAAATATTTTCAGCATGATGATAAATACATAGAATAATGTGCAGAAAGGAATATGGAACCAATATGAATTACAATTTGTGTTTTCTTCAACATTTCATAACATTACTAAGACATAAAAAATTATAAAAGCTACATGTTTAAAAAGTACCATTTTGGCCAAGTGTGGTGGCTCATGACTGTAGTCCCAGCACTTTGGGAGGCAGAGGTGGGAGGAAGGCTGGAGCCCAGGAGTTTGAGGTTGCAGTGAGCTGTGATCACAGTTGCACTACAGCCTGGGCAACAGAGTGAGACCCTGCCTCAACAAAAAAGTACAATTGTTTGAAAGAATGTATACATGTTTTTTACTTTTTAATGGAGTATATTGTTTTTAAACAGTCCTTGGTAGAGAGAATTTTTTTCTTGGATAAAAGGGAGGTATTTTTGTTAAGTACATCTGGGCACCCTAAAAAATTTCATAGTTTATGTCCACTCATTACCAGATGGGAGAAAAGTTGCTACCATAAAGTATGTGGTTTGTAGGAGTTCTTAAAATAAAACCCTTCAGTTTTCCACCCTGAAGTCAGCTTTTGGTCATACCGGGTTATGTACATGTGTAGTGGATTCATGCCATACCTTTGGAAGGCCAGCAGAGGGAGCACTACTCAATGTACAGTGTTTACTGTACTGCTGAGAAGACTAGTATTTTCTATGGTTCAGTACAAAATGAAAACAAAATGAAATTTCACAGCTCCTCCAAACAAAACCAAAACAAGTTTTTTCATTTTATTCCTGAGTTCAGGTTTCAGACATGCTGTTTATTAGTGACTGAGCAGATTATTTTATTTCTGTGTACTTTTTTGCCTATGTATGAAGACTACTCAGTTACCCTATTTTAGAGGGTTGGTTGGTTGGTTTGTTTTGCAACAGAGTCTCACTTTGTCACCCAGGCTGGAGTGCGGTGGCATGATTGTAGCTCACTGCAGCCTTGACATCCCGGGTTTGAGCGATTCTCCCGCCTCAGCCTCCCGAGTGTGCGCCACCTCCCGTGTCAGACTACAGGTGTGTGCCACCACACCCAGCTAATTTTTGTATGTTTTTTAGAAATGTGGTTTCACTATGTTGCCCAGGCTGGTCTTGAACCCCTGGGCTCAAGTAGTCCTCCTGCCTTGGCCTCCCAAAGGGCTGGAATTACAGATGTGAGCCCCCATGCTCCGTTAGAGTTGTGTTTTTAGATTTTTAAATTAGTATGGATACATACTAGTTGTACATATTTTTGAGGTAGATATGATATTTTGATACAAGCATATAAAAGGTAATGATCAAATCAGGGTAATTGGAGTATCCATTGCCTGAAGCATTTATCATCTTTGTGTTGGGAACATTCCAATTCCACTGTCATAATTTTTTTGAAATCTATAGTAAATGATTGGTAACTGTAATTGCCCTATAGAGTTATGTTGTCAGTCTACTTAGTGGTCTAGCAAAGAGGAAGAAGCATAGTAATTGACTCAAATTCCATGTGGAAAATAGAGAAAGTTTAGAGAGCTAACTTAGTGTAAAACTTAAAAGTATTTCTGACTGTAAATTCTACCATTAAAACAAAAAACACCCGTGAACCCACAAGGATAAAATAATGTGTTTGTCCCTGCCCTTACTTGCATGTCCTGGGTGAGGCTGGTTGATGGTACAGTGTTGTAGAATAATTGCAGAATTCTATTTACCTGGACGTTTGCTGAGAAAACAATGTTTGAGGTGGTGTAAGTTTTTGGAAAGCAAACATTTGACAGAGTCCTTATAATTGGTTTTCATTTTCCATCCTTTATTCTCTTTAGGTTCTAAAATATTGCATAAGACCATCTGAAAAGAAAAAGAAAAAGATTTAAATTGATTTTTTGGGGGATCTTTGGGTGTACTGTTTTGAGCTCATGGCCCAAATATGTTGAACTGATAACCTTTTTTACTTCTCTTCCTTGGTAACTCATAACCTTACTTAAACCAGAAAGAATTAAGAATCTTAGCCTTGGTATTTGGTTCCCTAAATGACAGTTGAACAATTAGAGGAATGTCATCTTTGTTCTTTATCTGTAAGGGAATAAAAGTGTTAGTTTTGGAAAGGACAACAGGGGTTTCCTTAAAGATCCTATTAATATAAGGGAAGGCCTTTTGAAAGAATGGGCTTATCACCTACAACATTTCCCTTTTATTTTAGCATGATTGCTGCTTTTTTCTAACTTTTTATTAAAAATATTGAATCTTTAGAAACGTTGCAGGAATAATAACAATGAACTCATATACCTTTAACTTAGATTCACTATTATTAATGTTTTGCCACATTTTGCTTTTCTTTCTCTGTGTTTATATGTATCTGTGTATAATTTTTTCCCCTGAACCATCTGAGAGTATGGTGCAGACATCATGGCTCTGCACTCCATAAACATGCCTCTTCTAAGAAAATGGACTTTCTCTAACATGTAACCATAATGATCACATTTGGGACATTTATCATTGTTATAGTACTATTATTTAATATGCAGTTCATATTAGATATTCAAGTTTCTTCACTTGTCCCAATAATGACTTCTATAGCTATCTTTTAAATTTTAACTAATTTAATCTATGCTTACACAGTATGTTTGGTTATCTCTTTAATCCAAAAGAATTCTTTAGCCTATTTTGTTTTGTGTGACATTGGCAATTTTGATGTTGCTGTTTTGTAGAATGTCCTTTACTTTTTTTTTTTTTCTTCTCGAGACAGAGTGTCGCTCTGTCACCCAGGCTGGGGTGCAATGCAGTGATCTCAGCTCACTGTAACCTTCAGCTCACTTTACTTCCTGGGATCAAGTGATTCTTGTGCCTCACCCTTCGGAGTAGCTGGGACTACTAGGCGTGCACCACCATACCTGGCTAATTTTTGTATTTTTAGTAGAGATGGAGTTTTGCTGTGTTGGCCGGGCTGGTCTCAAACTCCTGGCTTTAAGGAGATCCGCCCGTCTCGGCCTCCCAAAGTGCTGGGATTACAGGCATGAGCCAGCACACCCAGTCTACTTTGGATTTGCTTTATTGTTTTCACTTTCCATGTGATTAGATTGAGGCTAAATATTTTGGCAGGAAAATTATAAAGGAAATTATGTTTTTGCAAGAAAATTATTGTACAATAATAATTATATAATTCTTATAACTATAGACAAGTAAATTATATATTTTTTTCTTACCATAAAACTCTAAACTCATGAAAGTAATTTATATGTGCTGTCTTAAAAATCACTTTATTTAAGCTATGAAATTCGATTATGCTCTAATGTGGCCAGGCCTGTATGCTTCCTACATTACTTGTTTTTTGTCTGTCTCCTCTGTGTCAGCTCCATGAAGAAGGAGATGCTGTGTTTTGCTTACTGTAGTAGCCCTGGATTCTAGGACAGTACCTGGCTTCAGAAGCTTAAGAATTATTTGTTGAATAAACAATTTTTTCTGAAATTGAAGAAATAATAAAAAATGACTGCATATTCCCATATCAAGAGTTTGGGGAGTTAACATTTTATTTTTTTGTTTTTGGTCTAAGTACATGAGGCCTAGTTTTATTGTGACTCAGTTTCTGGAATAGTTGCCCTGAATTTTCAGTGCTTTTCTCCTTACCTCCACCCTCCCCCACGTTTTAATGCAGCCCTCCAAAAATAGAGTATGGATTCTAGACCAGGGCCTGTGCTAGGATGCAAAGATGAATGAGGCATCACCCTTGTCTTTGAGTAGTATATGTTTTATTGTATTTTACTTTTTTCCCCTGCTGCCTCCCTCGAGTAGTACATGTTTTAGTAAGGGGAACAGACACTAGAGAGTCCTGGTAATGATGAGCAAAGTACTGCATAAGTAAATATCTGGGGGCAAGTGTCCCATGTAGGACTCCTCTGAGATCTGGAAAAGGCCTAAGGAGTCAGATACATGACTTAATGCAGCATGAACTTGCAGCCTGAAAACTAGATAATGACAAAGTAGACGTTCTTGTCAGTGTGAGCCATTCTCTGAGTCCGAGGGGAGTACATCATTCAAACCAGAATTGATCATTTTGGAGTTTGCGCTCTTAGCAGTATACAGTGGAGTGAAATTTTAAGAATCAATTTAATTTTTTTCAGTTTTTATATACATATAACCTGCTTATTATAAGAAACCCAGTTTATTATTTGTGTTGGTTAACATTCATAAGTATGTTTCATCATCATAAGTCTCTGTGAAATTAGTCATTTTATCATTTGCAAGTAAAGACATATATCTGAAAATAAATGTTCCTGAACCTGAGCTTGTGCTTTTTTATTCCTCTTAAAGTGGTGTCAATATCAAAATGCCAATCAACTCCAGTGGACCTGATTGGGTAACTGTGATTCCCAGAAGAATAAAAGGTAAAAAAAAAAAAAAAAAAAAAAAGAATAAGCTTGATGATTTATTGTTTTTCTTACTAAGTGGGTTGAGGCTCTGTTGTTTCATTTATGCTGCAAAAACTTATATGCCATAGTTACTTCTGGTCACAATTGAAAATATTAAAAGTACTGTTTGATTTAAAAAATCAGATCTTACGTGCGTAATTATTGTTATTTTATTTTATTTTTTTGAGACAGGATCTTACTCTGTTACCTAGGCTGGAGTGCAGTGGCACAATCTTGACTCACTGCAGCCTTGACCTCCTGGGCTCAAGTGATCCTCCCACCTCAGCCTCTCAAGTAGCTGGGACTACAGGCATACACCACCACACCTGGCTGATTTTTGTATTTTTTTTGCAGAGACAATTTTTTGCCGTGTTGCCCAGGATGGTCTTGAACTCCTGAGCTCAAGCAATCCTCCCACCTTGGCCTCCCAAAGTGCTGGGATTACAGACATGTGCATGGCCGAGTTTTGCTATTTATGCTCATGTAAAAATTTTCTTCTCTTGCCAGCCTTCTTCTGTTTGGCTCCTTGAGTCTTTGAACAATGTTGTCCAATGTGATAGCAACTAGTCAATGTAGTGATTCAAATTTAATTAAGATTAAATAAAATTCAAAATCTAGTTATTTAATCACACATGCCGAATAACTATATATAGACAGCATTTTATATAGAATTTATCCATCATCACAAAAAGTTGTGTAGGACATTGCTTTTCTAGAGATACTTGAGACATATGGGTAAAATTATAATGGAAATGTTTAAAATAAAAAACATTGGGTTGGAGAATAGCAGCTGTTCTCAAAGTGTGATCTGTGGATCCATGGCATCAGCATTACCAGGAGACCTGATAGAATTGCAGATTCTCAAGTCCCAGCTCAGACGACTGAAACAGAAACCCTGGCTGGTGGGGCCCAGCAGTTCATGTTTTAACAAACTTTTTGGGTGACTCTGATTTATTGCTGTAGAATATTAATAGTAAAAGAACAAAATTCAGAGCAGCAAATGTTTATGTTATGTTTTTGCAGAACAGATATAATTAGCTATCGTGATTTTTAGAAAGAAGGGATGAACGTTACTAATGAAGCTTATACAGATGGCGGGCAAGGTCCTTCTAGCTTTTATAAGTATATTAACTAATAGTACTCTACTCTGTAGATGTTGTAAACCCTTTTGCTTCAGGGGCTCAATATTTAATACATATGGATCAAGCAGAGTGGATATTAGCCACATGCCTTGTTTGAGTGGTGGGGAAGGAACTGAAAAGCAAGGACCATCTCAAGGGGCAGCCTCTTTTCAGTTTCTGCTCCTTTGTTACCATGTAGAAACAAACCCTATATGGGCAGATCCATAGATTTGTTTTTTCCAAGAGAAACCAGAAACTTTGATTTTTTAAATGTGATATCTCCAGATTTTAGAACATTGACATCTAATTCAAGACTTTGAAAATATTGTATGGGCTAAATGAAATCCGTTTGGCCCATATGCAGCCAGGGCACTGCCAGTTTATATCCCTTGTCTCTACTATTGTATGCCACAAGAATTCCCAGTCTTTTCCTGACGAAGAGCTGTTTTTGATTTACTTGAACCAAATGAATTACTAATTTTAGAGGCTTTGTATATGAGACTTCAATAATGGAAATATTTATCTTTTATCTGTTTGGGCCTTAGATTGCTTAGATTGTCAAGATGTCAGTAGACATGGTGTTCTTCGGTAGTACTGTGCTCTAAACACTCTCCATGTCTGATATCCTCAGGAGGCCCTCTCTCCCACTACTGGATCTGTCCTCCTTTCTCACAGTCTTCGACTGGCTTGCCCTTATTGTGATGTCCCTAGGTGTCCCAGGGATGGTCAGTGGGAGGAACTTTGGAAAGTTTACCTGTACCTGACAAGTCTTGAGGATCAACCAGGAAGTGGCTATGGTTTTATGATTTACTCTTCTGGTTAGAGGGAAGATAGATTTGGTAATTAGTGAGACTTTTGATATACTTTTAGAGGAAGAAAGTATGAATTAGTAGGAGCAGAATATCCTGGTTTTTAATAGGAAAACCATCTTCTTGTAACAGGTATATAATTGGAAAGAAAAGAGAAGGGCAATTGCTTTATGGAATATAGAAGGAACCCAGCTTGGCAGAACTTCATTGAATTTCACTCGATTGACCACCAGGGGGCACTCAAAGACCCTAAATAAAGGGCTCGTATTTTTCCTTCTTTTACTTCATTCTATGCAAACATTCTGTTTCTGCTTAAACTTTCACCAACTAATTTTAGCATTCATCAGGGTTCATCAGATCTTGCCTGTGGCAATGATTTTGGTGGCATTCTAATTGTGACTTTTAATGTCTCTCAATCTTTCAACGTTTATTAGTTGGAATTCTGCAAAGAAGAGTTGTCCCTTCTTCATTTTAAGTATTTATATCAGTGTAGACTCATGATAATTTCATTCTTTGGGTTATAATCCAATCCAATTCCATCATTATTTTATTTTCTTTTATTTTTGCTCAAATTGTTCCAGTTTTGGCAGTTGAGAATGCTTTCAGTTTGGCTTCTTTATGCCCTTTTGTCACCCTGTGTGCTCTCATCCTTTTGTTTGTTTTGAGCACTTCCTTTCTGGCACCACAAGGTATTTGAGGCTTGTGTTGTATTTTCTTTGCTTTAGCCTTAGAAGGGGTTTATAGTATTTGTACTTTTATTTCACTTATGAGTTCTATATTTTGAAGTTTTTTTCCCCTATGAAATTGTATTTATGTATTAGCTAATTAATATTCTTACAAGGTAAAATTATTGTTAAGATTCATATTTAGGTTGCTTGAGATTGCCAGTGCTACTGCTACTTGTGGTCATAATTCCAGTCAAAAGCAAGGGAAAACAGTTTGTAATTCTAGTTGACTACCTTATTAAGGGCAAGCATCTGGTTTATGTCAGATTTTCCTAGTGCCAGAATTACTGCTGAGTTTTCATTAGTACCTGTAATGTGGTCCCCAGATTATCACAGCTAAGTGGCTCAGGAACCTTGACAGATTCTAACCTCATCAACAACTTGAGGTTATATTTTTGGGGGGAACTTACTGAGAGTTTAGGATAAGACTCGATCTAATAGCAACAGTATAGATAAGAACAATGAAATTTTACATTTGTGTGTTATCTTTGTAGCTGTGGTAGGTTGAATACTAAGAGGACTTTCAGTGATCTATACTTTTACATAATCTCCTTCCTCTTAAGTGTGGGAGGGACGTGTAAATATGATGGTGTATCATTCCTGTGATTTGATTATGTTATATGACAAAGTTGACTTTAAGAGAGTGACATTATCCTAGGTAGACCTGACCTTAGATCAGATAAGCCCTTAACAGGGGCCATGTTCTTCCTGAAGAAAGAAAGATTCCATGTGAGGGAGATTATTTGTTGCTGGTTTTAAAGATGAAGGGGGCCACATGGCTAGGAATATAGGCAACTTCTAGGAGCTGGAGGGCATCTCCTGGCTGATAACCATCAAGGAAATGGGTCTTAAAACCACAAGTAACTGAGTTCTGCCAGTAACTTCAATGAACTGTTTTTGTTTGTTTGTTTTTTGTTTGTTTTTGAGACAGAGTCTTGCTCTGTCGCCTAGGCTGGAGTGCAGTGGTGCAGTCCTGGCTCACTGCAAATCTCTGCCTCCTGTGTTCAAGCGATTCTTGTGCCTCGGCCTCCCAAGTACCTGGGATTACAGGTGTGTGTCACCACTCCTGGCTAATTTTTCTATTTTGAGTAGAGATGGGGTTTCAGTATGTTGGCCAGGCTGGTCTCGAACTCCTGAGCTCAAGCAATCTGCCCGCCTCGGCCTCCTAAAGTGCTGGGATTACAGATGTGAGCCACGCGCCTGGCCTTGAATGACCTTTCTGAAGGCTCTTCTCAGAGAACACAGCCCTGATAACATCCTGATTTCAGCCTGTGAGACTGAGGAGAGAACACAGTTATGCTATGTCTCAAACTCCTGACCTGCAGATCTGCGGGTTAGTAAATGTCCCTTGTTTTTAAGCCAGTAAGTTTGTGGTGATGTGTTACACAGCAATAGAAAACTAATAAAATAACTACCATCTAGACCAAGTTATTGAACGTTTAGAACACACAGGATGTTTCCAGGACTCTAGCATGCGCTTTACTATTCACACTATTACAGTATTGAATTTTCACAGTAACCCTTCAAAATTACTAGTAGTTGACCCATTTTATGGATGATGTAACCGGAATCCAGAGATTTCACTTACTGTGTTATCATTTTGATTCCTTCTCTGTTAGGCTAGACTTTGAGGGTGTAGTTAGGGAATAAGATGAAAGTTTAAATGATTTCTGAAGTCTCAGAGTTGGAGATGTGGAGACAGACTTAGACTAGGTCCTGTGACTCTTCATCTAGCATTTTCCCTACTGACCCTTAACCATGTTTAGGAGGTATGGCCAATGATGTCTTGATGCTTTGGTTTGCCTGCAGTAGTTACTTTTTTTGTTTTTTTTGAGAAGGTGTCTCGCTCTGTCACGCAGGCTGGAGTATAGTAGTGTGATCTCGGCTCATTAAAACCTCTGCCTCCCGGGTTCAAGCAATTCTCCTGCCTCAGCTTCCCAAGTAGCTACGATTACAGGCACAATGCCACCATGCCTGGCTAATTTTTGTATTTTTAGTAAAGATGTCGTTTTGCATGTTGGCCAGGCTGGTCTGGAACTCTTGACCTCAAGTAATCCGCCTGCCTTGGCCTCCCAAAGTGTTGGGTATTACAGGTATGAGCCACCGTGCCCGGTCTACAGTAGTCAAATGTATCAACCTTCTAGTATACAGATCATGAAGTCAATGATAGTGTTTCATGTTATGCAGCAAAAATGAAACTAGGCATTTTATGGATGAGACCTCATCTGATATTGATTTCTAAAAAATGGCAGATAAATGTTATAACAAATGTGACAAAGCTATTTTATTTTTTTAAAATTTAACTAACTGGATGCAGATGTCAAAGGGACAAAGCTATTTTAAAAACAACTACTTTCCAATTGCTGGAAAAAAGAATTTGATATAGAATGTCTTTAACTTAGTTAACCTGGAAATCAAAGGGCACATGTTCTGCATATAAAAATCATTTGAGGGAAGGAAGCCTCCTCAATATATCAGTGAAATGTATTTGTCTTTGTAAATGGTACCACATCTACCACTACCTGCCTCTATACTTACTGGGAAACTTTGTCAAGTCACTCTGTTACTTGCTTTCTTCATCTTTAAAAGATATTTGGACGGCCAGGCGCGGTGGCTCACGCCTGTAATCCCAGCATTTTGGGAGGCTGAGGTGGGTGGATCACGAGGTCAGGAGATCGAGACCATCCTGACTACATGGTGAAACCCCGTCTCTACTAAAAATACAAAAAATTAGCTGGGCGTGGTGGCGGGTGCCTGTAGTCCCAGCTACTTGGGATGCTGAGGCAGGAGAATGGTGTGAACCCAGGAGGTGGAACTTGCAGTGAGCCGAGATCGCACCACTGCACTCCAGTCTGGGCGACAGAGCAAGACTCCATCTCAAAAGAAAAAAAAAAGATACTTGGACTAGCTACTCTCTGAGGTCCCATTCAACAGTCTATGAATTCATAGAATTTCTATCTGTGTAACATTCTTAGCTTTCCTCTGTAAAATGCAGAGGTTTTAGGGTAGTAAAATATATAGGACAGAAAAGTAAATTTCCAGGGTTTCATAGGGGGAATTCAAGGCGTAAACTCAAACTCAAGCCATTACAATTGCTATGTAGCTGGGCCCTTCTCATATTCCCAGCGCTTGGCAGAGTGTTTCTAACCAGTTCAATACACACTGTCCCCATTCCTCATCCTGCCTCATCCTATCCCTCCCTACTGACCTTATCCCAAGCTTCCTATGCTCATGGCAATCTCTGGTGCAGGGAATTGGTTGATCCCATTTCTTCTGTCTTGTCTTTTTTCCCCTTATAAACTGTGTACTCCCCATTGCCCTGCCTTTTACTGTTCTTAATTCTGCAGACAATTCCATACCATAAAATGAAGGGACAGGTTTGCTGCACGTGCTCACCCCGCGGCCCTCCCCGCCCCGCTCCACCTCCATTCACGTTGTGTTCCTTTTGTCCAGCTCTTTCTGGATTATTTAGGGAAATTTCTCTATGCCTTTTTCTCCTTTGTTTTGTTCCATCTTTGGCCCTCCCTGTGGCTAATGGATTACACGGATGACACCCTGTTGAGGAAAAGGCAAACCATGGGCTTTAAAGAGAAGCCAAGACATTTTAGAGATACAGGGACGTTACTTTCAAATAATAAAAAATATCCCTTCTGGTTTTGCCCAAGTCTTCATATCTGCTTTTACAACCACCTCTGTTTAAACTTTTTTCTTCACCAGCAATTTTCAGGATAACCAGAAAGTTGAATAATAGCTCATTTTTATTTTTTTGTTTTCATTATTTTTATTCCATGTGAATAGTAAATTAGGGGTTATATCATCTATTTAGGAGACTTTCATATCTCAGCTATCTTACATGAAATGCATTCTGAGTTCCAAGAAACACCGTTTAAACAGCCACAGACTGCTTAAAAATCGTCTTAAAATTGTCAGGAAATGTTTTTGTCCCAACTGACCATTAGGGGGCAACATAGGTATGTGCATTTCATTTAAAAAATAGGATTTTTCTCATGTAACATGCAGCATGTTTAAAGAATTAATGTCAGATTTAGTCATTGATTTGCTTTCCTTGACTTAGCTCTGGTAGTAAATATAATTGACATTTGAATGGAAATGGTAATTGTTTCCTGTGTGAGGTATACTTTCCTTTATAACGCATATTTGACACAGAATAACGGAGTCTGCTGAATTAACAGTGGTAAAAAATGGTAACATCAAAATTACTTTTAATTCTTATTCTAGTAAATGTTTTCTGTGGGCCCTAGGTATCGTCTCTGGAGCTTTCTAGCTATGCCACTCGATGTACTGATATAATGAGGGAGCTTTGCACAAGGTGCAGTAACATGGTAAAGCTACACTTGATAACGTGTTGAGAAATTATTTCTGAACAAGCCAAGGAAATATTTACCCTCCCCCCCCCAATTTTTCTTTGATAATCGCATTTGCCAAATAAAGCTTTTCTTTTTTTTTTTTTTTTTTGAGACGGAGTCTTGCTCTGTCGCCCAGGCTGGAGTGCAGTGGCACGGTCTTGGCTCACTGCAAGCTCCGCCTCCCGGTTCACGCCATTCTCCTGCCTCAGCCTCCCGAGCTGCTGGGACTACAAGCGCCTGCCACCATGCCTGGCTAAGTTTTTATATTTTTGGTAGAGACGGAGTTTCACCATGTTAGCCAGGATGGTCTCGATCTCCTGACCTCGTGATCCACCCGCCTCGGCCTCCCAAAGTGGCCAAATAAAGCTTTTTAAAATCAGCGTTCAGTTTCCTTTTCTACTTGGGCTCTGAACCTGCAAAGAATTAGCAGATGCCGAAGAAAAAAGATTAGATACGCTCTCTGTCAAATAGAGCATCTTCTTTGGAGGGATAAAAACCAAAATAATTTGGAGTAACACAGATAATGTCAAGTCAAATAAACTAAAAGTAGTTACAAATAGGGGACTCAATTAAATTTCTGAGTTATGTAAGCATTTAGATTCCAAATTGTGGCTTAATAGGTGACTATAGAATGACTGGATTATGATAAAGGTTGTGTATGAAAATGATGTAAACTGGTGGTTTCTTAGAGATTGTAGTTTGAATAATTGTTAGAAATGAATAAATATATATCTTCAAGAAAAAAAAAAAAAGGCTAACATCTATAAACATTGTCTTTGAGAAGTAACCTAGCACACAGTGGTTAAGATCGTGGGCTTTGGGCTCACCTGCTTGGGCCAGGTGCTGACTTTGCTGCTTACTAGCTCAGCTCTGGGACCCTGGTCAAGTTGTTTAGCTGTTCTGAAAGGCAGGGATAGCAATAGTAGCTGCTTTAAAGAGTTACTGTGAGAATAGGAGATAATATGTTTGCTCAGAATAGTGTCTGATGCAGAGTAAACTTGCAAGAAATGTTAGCCATTACAATCTGTTTTGAAGCATATAACGTTTGTCGTTTCCACAGTGGCATTTTCTACAGGAGGTGTTAGGGCAGAAGGATGTTGACTCTCCCTCTGAAAGGTGTCCTTTTGCTTGTGTTATCATGTGTAGCTAGGTTACAACCAGGAGTACACATTGGTGATGTATTTTTAGCATTGTTCATGATGTATGAAGACTTTCTGAACCTTTTGTATTATGGAGAATAATCCGTTAGATTGTCTGCCATTAGTTCTCCATATTAAGTGATTTTTTTTGGAATTAAAAATAAAATTTGAAGGTAGGATTCATGGATTGTAATTTTGCTTTTAATGGGATGAAAACAGTGAGTGAATACCACTCCATATGTGTAAAATATTAGTCTAAGTTGTTACTTGCCTTGCAGGCATGTGGGTGAGAAACTTCTGTTCTGGGAGAATGCTGGATAAATGCTTATGTCCACACATTTTCTTGGGTTTTGTCTTCCTTTATATTTGGCTTTGATAAAAACATTTGTAATCAGGCTGGGCATGGTGGCTCACGCCTGTAATCCTAGCACTTTGGAAGGTCGAGGCAGGCAGATCACTTGAGATCAGGAGTTCGAGATCAGCCTGGGCAACATGGTGAAACCCTGTCTCTACTAAAAGTGCAAAAATTGGCTGGGCGCGGTGGCTCACGCCTGTAATCCCAGCACTTTGGGAGGTCGAGGCGGGTGGATCACGAGGTCAAGAGAATTCAAGACCATCCTGGCCAACATGGTGAAACCCTGTCTCTACTAAAAATACAAAAATTAGCTGGGTGCATGCCTGTAGTCCCAGCTACTTGGAAGGGTGAGGCAGGAGAATTGCTTGAACCCGGGAGGTGGAGGTTGCAGTGAGCTGAGATTGCACCACTGCACTTCAGCCTGGCGACAGAGTGAGACTCTGTCTAAAAAAAAAAAAAAAAGCAAAAGTTAGCTAGGCATAGTAGTGCATGCCTGTAATCCCAGCTACTTGGGAGGCTGAGGCAGGAGAATCGCTTGAACCCAGGAGGTGGAGGTTGCAGTGAGCCAAGATTGTGCCACTGTACTCCAGCCTGGGCAAAAAGAGTGAGACTCCATCTCAAAAAAAATGTAAGTAGAGGGAATGCTGAAAGTCCCTCCTTTCCTTTCTGTCCACCAACATGCTCATGCCCATTTCAGATCTTCCCATTTTTGTACAAAGGAAAAACTTTTTTTTTTTTTAAATTTTACTTTAAGTTCTGGGATACGTGTGCAGAATGTGCAGATTTGTTACATAGGTATACATGTGGTTTGCTGCACCTGTCAACCCATCATCTAGGTTTTAAGCCTTGTATTTGTCCTAATGCTCTCCCTCCCCTTGCCCCCCACCCCCCGACAGGCCCCAGTATGTGATGTTCCCCTCCTTGTGTCCATGTGTTCTTGTTGTTCAGCTCTTGCTTACGAGGGAGAACATGAGTTGTTTGGTTTTCTGTTCCTGTGTTAGTTTGCCGAGAATGATGACTTGCAGCTTCATCCATGTCCCTGCAAAGGACATGAACTCGTTCTTTTTTATGGCTGTAGAAAACCTTTTTTTACTGAGGAGAAAAGTCTGGGATTTGAGATCTGACAGCAGGAAATGTTTCCCATATGCCATCAGGCTAACAAATACATGGGCATAATTGTTTCTTGGGACATTTTTCATCTATTGTTGGATGAAAATATTAAAATACTTGTTTTTCATTTTTCTTTACAGAGACTAACAATCTAGAACTATCTCAAGGCTTAGGAACTTTTCCTTCTGGGTATTATTATAAAGACCAGTGGAGGCCCAGAAAGTTGAAGATGCGTCAGTTTAATGACCCTGACAACATTACAGAGTGCTTACAAAGAAAAGTGGTGCATTTATTTGGTGACTCAACCATCAGGCAATGGTTTGAATACCTTACAACGTTTGTTCCAGGTTGGTACTTTGCCTTTTGTTTCATAACCCTTTCCCACATCGGCTTTGAAATCAGCAGGCTCACTCAGGTGCCTGAAGAAAGGTTATCAGGTGAGGAAACATTTATTTCTCTGTAGGACTAAAGAGGTACTCGTACCCTGGAGAGAGGTGTGACAGTTTCTCATCAATAGCTGTGTTGTGTTGTACTCATGGAAGCACTGGGTTCTCATTGAGGTTTATGGCACTGATGAGCTGTATGACTTTGGACAAGTCATTTACTTTTTAGGGCTTCATTTCTCCATGTGTGAGATGAGACAGCTGGACCATGTCACTTCACAGGTGTCTTTCACTTCTAATATTATGGGTTGTAAATAGAGGTGGGCATTTCCAGTTGCTTCTCCCCTAGTTCTGTCTCATCCAGCTCCAAGTTTATAGTAGCTTTAAGTAGAAGGAAGCAGCCAGACCTGTGGTGGTCCATATTGCATCCTTGCAGCAAAGCCATCCCTGTGTCATCCATTGGGCCTACCATTGGTGTGACTCTGAAATGGAGTTGGCTCCTCCTGAGGGAGCCTGGGTAAGTTCCAGCATTCTTAACTTCTTGATTTCTCTGCTTGGCTCTGGGGCTATTCTCCACACTCAGAACAAACCACAGCGGTTGGAGGCGCACTCCTTCTTCACAAGGGCATTCTTCTCTTTCTGGAAGGGGTGTGGATGAGGTGAGGAAGGAGGGATCCTGAAGGAGCAGAAATAAAGACCCTGCTTACAATTTAGAGAGCTGATAAATGGTTTTGTGGGAACTGTTTTTAATGGCTGTGTGTGGGCAAGGCTTTTAATAAAGTAAAGCCTGATAGTTTGTTGTGAGTTGTTTGTGTTTTTTTTTTATCAGCTCTTTATTTATTAGGTCAACTTAGTTTTATTTATTGATTGATTGATCGAGGTCTCCCTCTCTCACTCAGACTGGAGTGCAATGGTGTGATCGTGGCTCACTGCAGCCTCAACCTCCTGGGCTCAAGTGATCCTCCCACCTCAGCCTCCCAAGCGTTTGGGACCACAGGTGTGAGCCACTGCACTCGACTAATTTTTTGTATTTTTTGTAGAGACAAGGTCTCACTGAGTTGCTCAGGCTAGTCTCGAATTCTCATGCTCAAGCAGTCTGCCCGCCTCCACCTCCCGAAGTGCTGGTGGCTCACACCTGGCCTCAACTTAGTTTTGAATTGAATTTTTAGAAGGAAAGGAGGAAGTAGATATTGTCCCCAACAGTGTAAAGTCAATTCCACTTTTTGTTTTGCTTGTTTTTTAAATGGAAACAGATATAACTAAGCTTTGTTTGATAAAGTATAAGTTATACATTAGGAGAAGGGAAATACTTTGTATGGCATGATGCTAGACAAGGTTTGATGTGATGCTGACCAGCGGGGGCCTTTCTAGGTGTCTGTAGTTGCTTCTTAAATTCTAATGATGTAGCTTGGTATTTCCTTTGATAGCAAGGATCACACTGACTATTTTGATCACTTCCCACCATATGCTTTACAGACATATCTTCACCTGATAAAAATAAAGCCTTGTGTCAGTGCTTGATCTTAATCAAAAGAAAGTGGTAGCTTGAGCTTTTTGTTCAGTTAAAATGGGGCTGAATGGCCGGGCGCGGTGGCTCAAGCCTGTAATCCCAGCACTTTGGGAGGCCGAGACGGGCGGATCACGAGGTCAGGAGATCGAGACCATCCTGGCTAACACCGTGAAACCCCGTCTCTACTAAAAAATACAAAAAACTAGCCGGGCGAGGTGGCGGGCGCCTGTAGTCCCAGCTACTCCGGAGGCTGAGGCAGGAGAATGGCCTAAACCCGGGAGGCGGAGCTTGCAGTGAGCTGAGATCCGGCCACTGCACTCCAGCCCAGGCTACAGAGCAAGACTCCGTCTCAAAAAAAAAAAAAAAAAAAAAAAAAATGGGGCTGAATGCTAAGTAGTAGTTTGGTAGGAAAATCTAGAAGAGAAGCCTGGAAATGCAAGGAGAAAAAAGTGAAACCTACTTTAACCCTTAAGAAGAATATATGACAATTTTATATATATATATATATATATATATATATTTTTTTTTTTTTTTTTTTTTTTTTTTTTTTTTTTGAGACGGAGTCTCACTCTCGCCCAGGCTGGAGTGTAGTGGTGTGATCTCTACTCACTAAAACCTCTGCCTCCCAGGTTCATGTGATTCTCCTGCCTCAGCCTCCCAAGTAGCCGAGATTACAGGCACCTGCCACCACGGCTGGCTAATTTTTGTATTTTTGGTGGAGACGGGGTTTTACCTTGTTGGCCAGGCTGGTCTCAAACTCCTGACCTCAAGTGATCTGCCTGCCTTGACCTCCCAAAGTACTGGGATTACAAGCATGAGCCACCTTGTCCATCCTGTAGGACAATTCTGTTCTGATGTTACTTCTTCAAAATTGACTGTGAACTTCCTGAGGGCAAGGACTATAGCTTATCCATCTGAGCATTGCTGGCTTGTAGCACCTATAGCAGTGGGCACTAAGTAGGTGCTTAGGAAATATCAGTTGAATTGGATTGTCAACATTTACTTAAGGCACTTAAGGGAATATTTAGGGATATGAGACACATCTTTCCTCATGGATGCACATACTAAGTGATGAATTATACAGAGTTTTTTGGAATAACAAGGAGTCCCACTGATTCCTGGGACCTTCAGAATGTCTCCAGGCAACTGGGCCTTGAAATACAACTTAGAGGGAGAAAAGCGATGCTATCTGTGTTATTCTCATGATAGAGACGGAAGTTTTTCAATAGGACATTAACATGATTTTTCATCTACAGGGTAAAATTGAAAGTCAAAAGAAACAGGGTTGCTTCCTTCTTTTGCTTATTGCATAAACAGGTGTTTGTTTTCTTTTTTTTTTTTTTTTTGAGATGGAGTCTCGCTCTGTCGCCCAGGCTGGAGTGCCATGGCCGGATCTGAGCTCACTGCAAGCTCCGCCTCCCGGGTTCACACCATTCTCCTGCCTCAGCCTCCCGAGTAGCTGGGACTACAGGCGCCCGCCACCTCGCCCGGCTAGTTTTTTGTATTTTTTAGTAGAGACGGGGTTTCACCGTGTTAGCCAGGATGGTCTCGATCTCCTGACCTCGTGATCCACCCGTCTCGGCCTCCCAAAGTGCTGGGATTACAGGCTTGAGCCACCGCGCCCAGCCACAGGTGTTTGTTTTCACTTTTCAGAATTACATTTGAACTTGCTTTAATTTTATTTTTAAAAACATTCTTTTTAAATCAGCAAATAGGTATATTTATGGGGTACAATGTGATATATATATATATACTGGAATTATTATATCAAGTAAATTAACATATCCATCACCTCACATACTTACTTTTTTATAGTGAGAACATTTAAAATCTCTTAGCAGTTTTGAAATATACGGTACATTATTATTTATTATGGTTACCATGTTGTGCAATAGATCTCTAAAACATTTTCCTTCTGAGACCTTGATTAACATTTCCCCATTGCACCTACCCCACTAACAGCCTCTGGTAACCACTATTCTACTCTCTACTTCAACTTTTTTACGTCCACATATAAGTCAGTATAAGGCAAATACTGCATGAAGTTCCACATCAAAGACATCTGTGTGTGGCTTATTTCACTTAGCATAATGTCCTCTAGTTTCATCCATGTTGTTACAAATGACAGAATTTCCCAAAAGAAGTATTTGGTTACTAATATGTGCTCATAAAACAGAAGTTAAAGCCCTTGTCTTGAAAGAAATAATATTTATCTGTTAGGAGAATAAAATGTAAATGCCAAGTTGATTTTTATAAATTAAATGATCATAAATAGTCACTTCTCAAAAGAAGACATACGTACAGCCAACAAACATATGAAGAAAAAGCTCAATATCACTGATCATGAGAGAAATGCAAATCAAAACCACAATGAAATTGTGGTTCTCACACCAATCAGAATGGCTATTATTAAAAAGCCAAAAAATAACAGATCCTGGTGAGGTTGCAGAGCAAAGGTAACACTTTCACACTGTTGGTGGAAGTGTATATTAGTTCGACCATTGTGGAAAGCAGTATGGCGATTCCTCAAAGAGCTAAAAGCAGAACTACCATTCGACCCAGCAATCCCATTACCGGGTATATACCCAGAGGAATATAAATCATTCTGCCATAAAGACACATGCAAGCAAATGTTCATTGCAGCACTGTTCGCAGTAACAAAGACATGGAATCAACCTAAATGCCCATCAATGACAGACTGGATAAAGAAAATGTGGTACATATATACTGTGGAATACTATGCAGCAATAAAAACAAGATCATGTCTTTTGTGGGAGCATGGATGGAGCTGGAGGCTATTATCTTTATCAAACTAGCACAGGAACAGAAAACCAAATACTGCATGTTCTCACTTATAAGTGGGAACTAAATGATAAGAACTTATGAACACAAAGAAGGAAACAACAGACACTGGGGTCTACTTGAGTCGAGGAGTTGGGAGGAAGGAGAGGAGCAGAAAAGATAACTATTGGGTACTGGGCTTAAAACCTGGGTGATGAAATAATATATGACAGATTTTCCTATGTAACAAACCTTTACATACACCCCCAAACCTAAAATAAAAGTTAACAGAAACTTTTTAGACATAGATTAAAAAAATTGCAATGATCAGTGCAAATAGCAACATTTCTTGGCCTAATAATTAGAGAAAAATGGGTTATTTTGTTTTTCAGGCATAGACAGGTGTAGTGTAGAGTCTATCACTGATGGTGTTATTTATAATGAATGTTATGTTTATGTAATAATTTAAATAATAAACGTCTTAGAATAAAGGCCCATTGATACAAAAGGGGGCAGAGTTCAGTGAAATAGGTATTCCCTTTACATTTATATTGTACCTTTTTGTTGTACTTAAAAAAAAACTTGTTATTTAAAGCCACTTAATAAGGTATAATCAAAATATATGTGTGTGGTTTGAAGGTTTTTATGAACTTGAGTTTTCCTTGTTTCAGATTTAGTGGAGTTTAACTTGGGTAGTCCCAAGAATGTGGGTCCCTTCCTTGCAGTGGACCAGAAGCACAACATCCTGCTCAAATACCGCTGCCATGGTCCACCCATCCGCTTCACAACCGTCTTTAGCAGTGAGCTCCATTATGTGGCGAATGAGCTGAATGGCATTGTGGGAGGGAAGAACACAGTGGTTGCCATAGCTGTATGGTCTCACTTCAGCACCTTCCCTTTGGAAGTGTACATCCGGCGGCTCAGGAACATCCGTCGAGCAGTGGTTCGGCTCCTCGATCGAAGCCCAAAGACCGTGGTGGTCATCCGGACGGCCAATGCCCAGGAGCTGGGACCTGAGGTGAGCCTTTTCAACAGCGACTGGTACAACTTTCAGCTGGACACCATCCTTCGGAGGATGTTCTCAGGGGTTGGAGTATATCTCGTCGATGCCTGGGAGATGACCCTGGCCCATTATCTACCGCACAAGCTGCATCCAGATGAAGTTATTGTGAAGAACCAACTGGACATGTTCTTGTCCTTTGTGTGCCCCTTGGAGACCTAGCCTGGGAGACCTAGCCTGTCTTGGAAGGGACTGGAGGAATCATATTCAATGACCTTCTCAATTGACCTGAGTTACAGAAAGTGGCCCCAGTGAGAGCTAACTGCCATTAATAGGCATAAAATTTCAAAAAGATCTGGACTTTATATGATGACTTACAAGGAGCTTAGAAAATGCAGGTTACATTTATATCTACCTATAGGATTTTATCTAATCTTGACTTAGCCATGGTAGAACTCTTAACAGCATCTACACACTGTATTGCTCCTATAACCAAAGATGCTAATGAGTGTATTTGAATTAGCTTCTCCTGGGAGGGTTGATTACTTTGCTAAAGAGTATGAAAAATATTCTGATGGAAGGGACAAGTTTGGTTGGTAGTAGAGTGTTTGTAGCTTATCTGGTAAAGGAAATGGAGTGCATCTGCATGCATAGCACAAGTAGTCCATCTTCTGGTGGTTAACTAGAGAAAGCTTACAGTCAGAGGCTCTTGTGAATGCACTGAAGACTGCTGTGTCTCAGGAGTTTCTCTTGATGATCTACCTTTTCTGAATTACTTGAAAAGGCCAGTGTGCTTGGTTCGAGTTTTTTAGTGGGAATATTTACAATTTCCTGCTTTTATCTAGAAAAGAGCAAAAGGGAACTATGAAAGCAGTATATATAAAATCTGTGCTTTGGAATCGACATTTGCATTTGGTGATTTTTATTTGATTCAGCTAAATTTTATGTGTTGAATACTTACTCTAGAATAACTACTTTTGGAACTGGAAGGGGGAAATCTGTAAATGGAAATTTATTTTTATGATCTGAAATTTGAGGGTTTTAAGAATTGACTTTTGTGTAAAGAATGCTATTGTATTATAAAGCTGTGGAAGTTTTTCCCACCAGTTTCAGGTGTTTTTTTTTTTTTTTTTTTTTTTTTTGTTGTTGTTGTTGTTGCTGTTGTTGTTATTTTGAACTACTTACCACAATTAGAAGTTAAAATCTAATTAGAAATTAATAAGCTATTAAAATTCATGACAGGTTTTTTTTTTTTTTTTTTGGTATTTTTTGATTTGGGCATAAAAGGCACACCCATTCTCTCATGCTTGGAAGAAGCTGCTATTCCTACTGGCTAGCTAAGAAGAATGGAATTATTAATTTTATTTGACTTATTAATTTTAAATGAGTTTAGTTAATTTGGGATCATTTAGTAAGTACTCTTTTCTTTTTGAGCTATGATAGATTATAGTCTAGTTTAAGTTGCTCCTAAGTAGACAGATGAAGAAACTAGGGAGGCCTTAAAGAGAAAGACAGATGCTTGAAGTATGAACGATATATACCCTTAGAAGAATGGGTCAGATAATTTGCATTTTTAATTTAAAATAGGAGGGCCCCAGATCTTACTTTCCTATCCTTGAGGAACACCTTCAAGTTTTTAAAGTATTTTTTGGGGAAAGAAGATTTTTAATTGTTTCTGAGTCTAATGAGGCAATAAAATATATTAAAATAGTTTAATTTTAAATAATTTAATTTTAATGGCTTTACAGTACCTAAGGATCACTTGTAATATCTGACAAAAATGCAGAATTAAGAGTCATGGCAGGGTGTGGTAGCTCAAGCCTGTAATCCCAGCACTTTGGGAGGCCAGGCAGGAGGATTGCTTGAGGCCAGGAGTTTGAGACCAGCCTGGGCAACATAGTAAGATCTTGTCTCTACAAAAAATAAAAAATGATCCAGGCATGGGCGGACAGTCCCAGCTACTAGGGAGGCTGAGGCAGGGTGATTGATTGAGCCCAGTAGTTCAAGGCTGCAGTGTGTTATGATTGCGCCACTACACTCCCGCCTGGGCAATGGACAAGAGATCTTATCTCTAACAAATTTTGTTAAATAATAAAAGAATTAAGGCCAGGCATGGTGGCTCCCACCTGTAATCCCAGCAGGGATTAGTCTTGGGCGGCTGAGGAGGGCGGGTTGCTTGAGGCCGAAAGGGGCTTGAGCCTGAGTACCATGGTGAAACCCCATCTCTGCCAAAAAATACAAAAACTAGCTGGGTGTGATGGCACCCACCTGTAGTCCCAGCTACTTAGGAGGCTGAGGTGGGAGGGCGCCTGAGCCCAGGAGGCAGAAGGTTGCAGAGGTTGCAGTGAGCCTTGATTATGCCACTGTACTCCAGTCTGGGCAACAGGGCAAGACCACCCTGTCTCTAGAAAAAAAGAAAAAAAAAAAAAAAAAGAGGGACCATGATGCCTCTGGGATTTATGGAACCAACCTTTGTGGCAACTGCTTAGTGATTCTGATGCAATGGTGGTATTCCACACTTGAAGAAACACTAAGAGAAGAGGTAAGCTAGAATGAGGCAATAAACATGGCTTGTTTATTATTTCAGGGGATTACCAATAACTGGTTTAATTCTGTTCATGATCCAGTAGTGTAGGTAATATTAGCTCCATTTTATAGATGAGGAACTCAAGTTTTGATTTGAAATAAGGTATTTGAAAAAAGTCCATATCCCTTTTCAGCTAAAATTGTGAGACTTTCATAAAGAAGGGTTTGTATTTATTTATTTGTTTTTGAGACAGAGTCTTGCTCTTTTGCCCAGGTTGGAGTGCAGTGGCATGATATGGCTCACTGCAGCCTTGACTTCCTGGGGTCAAGCGATCCTTCTACCTCAGCCTCCTGAGTAGCTGGGACTACAGGTATGTACCACCATGCCCAGCTAATTTTTGTATCTTTTTGTAGAGACTAGGTTTTGCCATGTTGTCCAGGCTGGTCTTAAACTCCTGAGCTCAAGCCATCTGCCTACCTCGGCTTCCCAAAGTGCTGGGATTACAGGTGTGAGCCACTGTGCCCAGCCCAGAGTTTTTCTTTTCATGAAAGAACTTCTAGACATTTCTTCAAGGATTTGTAAAGGAGGCTGAGCGGTAATTTTCCCAGGAGAATTTTAAAAAGAAAGAGGGCATTACTCCTCCAGTGGTTTGGAATGCTGCCACTTGATTGTGCAAATGCTTTCTTATGATCTTGTCTAGTTTCTGTTATTTTTTGATTTGGTGACATAGTTCTTAAAGATTTGGTGACACAGCTTCTTGAGGTATTCTCAGTCACTTTCATCTCTCTTTAAAAAAAATTTTTTTTAACAACTTTTAAGTTCAGGGGTACATGTGCCAGTGTGTTTCAAGGTAAACTTATGTCATGGGGGTTTGTTGTACAGATGATTTCATCACCCAGGTGTTAAGCCTAGTACCCATTAGTAATTTTTCCTGATCCTCTCCCTCCTCCTACCCTCCACTCTCCAATAGACCCCAGTTTGTGTTGTTCCCCTTTATGTGACCATGTGTTCTCATCATTTAGCTCTCACATATCAGTGAGAACAACTTTCATCCCACATCTGATTTGTCTTTCTTCACTCTGGTGTGGAAATTTTGATAGAGATTACTATACCACTTAAACATTTCCCAGAATAGTTAGATAGAATAGTTTCTTCTGAAAAGTTTATTTTAGGCTAGTGCCATATGGTGGTGAATATTAGCATGGTAGCCAAATAATAGTTTGTTTTAAATATATATTTCCCAGTATAAATATAAGGGACATCATAATTTTTAAAAACTATAAAATCCAGAAGAAAAATGTATGGATAAAATCCATAATTCTATCATCTGAATGCAATGAACATTAACATTTAGGTATATTTTCTTGCAGGTTTTTTAACCATATAGTTATAGAGAATATGTAATTTGGGTCTGTGTTTTTTACATATAAATATTTTTCTATGTTAAATAGTCTTCATAAGTTAATTATAAAGATCTACTTAATAGTACTGCTACTGCAGTTTTCATTATTAGATAAGTTGGTCATTATGGTTAGACATTTAGGTTTATAATATTAAAGCAGTGGGCCGGGCATGGTGGCTCACGCCTGTAATCCCAGCACTTTGGGAGGCCGAGGCAGGTGGATCACGAGGTTAGGAGTTCAAGACCAGCCTGGCCAAGATGATGAAACCCCGTCTCTACTAAAAATACAAAAAAATTAGCCAGGCGTGGTGGCAGGTGCCTGTAATCCCAGTTACTCCGGAGGCTGAGGCAGAGAATTGCTTAAACCTGGAGGGGCGGAGGTTGCAGTGAGCCGAGATCGCACCACTGCACTCCAGCCTGGGCAACAGAGCGAGACTCCGTCTCAAAAAAAAAAAAATAAAATAAAAAGCAGTGGTTTATATCAATTTCAGTGGTTTAAAATACGAATTTCTATTTTGGAATGACAGTTTAATGTAGTGAGTCTCATGTTTCAGAACTGAGATGATTGATTTGATGCTATTTGTGATAGAACCCATAATAAAGCCTTTCTATGCAAATTACATTTTATAGAATTATCCTACCAAAAGTCACCTTTCTTTAGTGAATGTAAAACTGACCTTTGGTGTTCCAGTATGATTCATTTTGCCATTCTGAATAACTATCATTTTAATTAAGACCACTTAACTGACACTTCCTGGATTCAATTATTAAGTTTCAGATTGAAAGTTGATCCAGTTTAATAACTGAATCCAGTTTCACATTTATCAATCTGAAAACTTAGTTTGCAGATTGGTAAATCAGGGTACTTGACAAGAATAAATATGGTAAGCCTTTACATATTCATGTGTTACATGCCAGAAATGAGTCTGTTTCTGGACCCTGTTCAGGGAAATAGTGATCACTGAGAGAGGTACAGGGAAATAAACACCCAAGGGAAATGACAGAAATAAGCCTCGCCAACTTTCTAAAAAACTGCTCAGCATTATCTCTGTGGGTTCTGGGTAAATTCAGCTTTTTAACCTCAGCTAGTCACTAATGCCAGAAATTCCACTTTAAGTGTATTTATTTTCTTGTGTTAAGCATTATTCTACCTGGTTTATGTCTACAATGTAGTATTAGTGTACTTAGGATTCTTGACACCTCAGTGTGCAAGTAAATAAAATTTTGAAGTTGTTTTTCTTTTGAAGGTGAGACCACAGCCCCTTGAGTGCTAAGGGGACCTGGGAATCCTAGGGGAGTGGAGGTGGTGGAAGATAAGAGGATGATTAAGGGCAGCAGTTTAAAGGACACAGAAGCTAGGAGAGCACTGTACTCCACCACCTTCAGTCTAACTTGTCTCTTAAAAGTGCTTTTATATTTTAACTTTTTAAAAAAGTGTGGTCTAGGTGCGGTGGCTCATGCCTGTAATCCCAGCACTTTGGGAGGCCGAGGTGGGTGGATCACCTGAGGTCAAGAGTTCAAGATCAACCTGACCAACATGGTGAAATGCCGTCACTACTAAAAATACAAAATGAGCCGGGCATGGTGGCACATGCCTGTCATCCCCGCTACTCAGGAGGCTGAGGCAGGAGAATTGCTTGAACCTGGGAGGTGGAGGTTGCAATGAGCCGAGATCATGCCATTGCACTCTAGCCTGGGCAACAAGAGTGAAACTGTCTCAATAAATAAATAAATATATAAATAAATAAAAAAGTGTGAACTTAAATATATTTATATGTGTGTACATATATTTTCTTTTTTAATATTCTGGTTAAATGAGAGGCTATTGGTCCTCTTTTAGTTTTAAGAGTCTAATGATGTGTACATCTAATGCCCATTCCAACTGGATTGTAACACTGCTTGGGGAAGATAACTTAAAAAAAAGTAGTACCGAGATTACAGCAGCTGGTGTCCTAAATGGAAAAGAAGTGAAACTAAATGTCATAGGAGAAACCCTTTCAGTGTTGTGCAGTGGTTCATTTGCTGTTAAATCTACCCCATTACCATTCCCCTTACCCCTTGAAAATAAAGTGATCTTCATGTTACAGGACCATTGCTTTATTTATGCCACAGATTCCTTGTCCTTTAATTAGTCAATGAAGGCACATGATAGCGATACTACTTTTTGATTGCCATATTGTAAAAGCTGTATTGTAAAAGGTAACTCCCTCCACCCGCCCACTGCACCCCCACGGTTAGGGGCCACACAGAAAAAGTGAAATAAGATGAAGTGAATCTGATGAGAGGCAACTCTAACGCCCATCAGGAGATTCACTAGAACATTTTAAAAGGACATCTTTAAGGAAAAAGTTTTGTTTGAAGATGTTGCCTCTGATTCCTCCCTGTGGCTCCAGTCCAGGTCTTGGAGCCGGCCCTCGAGGGGAATGTCCGGGACTCGGGTCGGTACCTTTTTGGCCTGGGAATTTCCAGTATGCAGAAAAAAATCCACAAACCTAGTCCTCGCTACCCCCTGCCTGCCTCCTCTGGCCGTTCTCAGTGCCCACGCAACCCAGTTCGAACGAGAGGATGACCGTATTCTGTATTTTAGAAAACAGGCTCTTAGCTTCCCCCGCCCCCGTCCTCACTCGAGTGGTGAACTGAAAGCGAACGCTATAAAGGGCGCCAGTGCGAGGGGCGAGCTTCCTCTTGCCACGAGGTCAGATGGCGAGTTCTTAGAGAAAAAGGCTGTTAGCTGCTGCTTATCATGTAACCTCAAAAGGAAACCGATCGTCTTTCTCATGCTGTCACGTACTTGGGTTATTATCGCTGATTAGAGCTGGAAACAATTGATTTCCTCTTACGTATTTGTTTGACTTGACTCTTCAAACACAAAGGTATATTTTTATTATTTGATGTTTTATTAAAGTATCTTAAATGCTAAGATTTTTTTTTTTTTTTCTTTTTCTTTCCTATTCCCATAGTCAGATTCTTAACTTTGGAGTCACTCTCTTGTGTTTGAGTAGCCATACTTGCTTTGGGGCAAAATATTGGGGGATAGTTTTTTTGGAAAAAGAACATCAGGGATGTTTTTGTAGTTTAGTAATAGCAAGAATCATGTCTGTTTGTTTTAAAGGCCCAGGAAGGACTAAGATACTAATGGAGGAGATCGATAGAATGGGTGATGAAGTATCATAAATTTAATGTAACACTGTATCTTCTGTCAGTGACCTAGAACTATGATATCCCGAGGCAGAAGCCTCCCAGGAGATTTGATGTGTGGGTTTAGAGGTATACTTTCCCACCAAGCATAGACATGAAACCATATCTTTATGGGAAAATAGAGTAAATTGAAGTACTTTATAGCATGCCCTCATTCATTCTTACATTACTTCTGTAAAATTAAAATGTATGAATAGCCATTTTATGAATGAGGAAAACCTGAAATTTGATGATTTGACTGGACCCCCAGATTCATGATAATCTGTATTTGTTAAGGGGTTTGTTTGAATAAAAGCACGTTTCTAAATAGAATGGATTAGAGATTCTCTTCATTGGGATTAGTGAATTTGCTGTAGTGGCTGAAGGTGCTGTCCAAAGAGGATGACAGTTATATAAATTTTAAGCATTTGGTAATATATATTCCCTCTATTTAAATCTGACATCTAAAGAAATATTTGGCTGGGTGGAATATTTTTTTGCTTCTGTTGGACAGTAGGTTGTTTAAACAATAAAAGGAGAGAAAAGTTTCCAAGTCTCATTCACTACCCAGCATAATCCCAGATGGAGCAGGGCATCAGCCACACAGATCCTCTAAACATGCAGATAACCCTGCAGTCTTTTTATTTGGCTTCAAAATACAATGTATAGTCCACCACCCCTCCCCACCGTCTTTCTAACATCATCCTGCTGAGGTCAAAGACACAGTTGGGGAGGGTACAGGCGTGGAGCACTGCGGTGGCAGAAGAGTCAGTCTGAGAGGAGTTAGCACATGACATCAGTGCACAGCGCAGATGACGGGAAACGTTTGGCAGCATCCTTTCCAGTGTGGAGGTGATGACCGAGGTCAGCATAATCCAGCTGTTCAGATACAGACTTTTCCTCACTGAGGAAAAGGAAGCAAACCCTTCTCTTTTCTTGCCTTGAAACAGACCCTGCTCTCAGAGAGCAAAAGAAACCCTTTCAGAAGCTGCAAAGCCATGGAAAGCATTACTGAGGGGAAAGATTTTCTAATTGTTCTGAGACCAACAATGAATTGCTTCTGAAAACACCATTTTCTTTTGGCTCATAGCTGACACTGAACTGGAGGCCTCTTGATTTTTTCTCCCAGGTTAACAGGAAGATCTCGAGGGCCCTGGCTGAACTTCACCTTTTGGCTTTCTTGGCCTGATGCTGAACTCCCGAGGGTGAGAAGGGCTGATATTTCTAAACGAGTAGCATCCAGGTGTTACCTAGCCCCTGGCTGATGTCAAAGAGGGTGGCGGGATTTTTCTAAGATTCTTTTCTTAAATTAGCCGTTTTTTTGAAGTTGCTGCAAAATTACTCTGATTTTTACTTATAGGCATTTTACTGTGATTTCATGAGAACTAAGATTTTTCTTTGTGTATGTGTGTGTGGCTTAGTAGTATTTTTTAAAACCAATTTGTTGAATTTCTGCTATTTTCCATAGCAGGAGGACATACGAATACATCTAAGAGGGGAAATCAGCTCTCTGATTACTGACAGTTTCAGGGTTAAGTAATCTTTAACAGGCTTGGAGAGCATCATGCCCCCTCATAGTTTTGGTGAAGAGGCTCCTTAAAGCTAGCATTTGTGGTTTCTGATTAAAGCACTTTCTGTTCCTTTAATTTGGGATTGTCTGTGAAGTAAAATACCTTCCTTTCGAACATAGTGAATGAAAATATTTACTGCCACTGATGGAGTTAGTGGATTGGGAATGAACACTTATTAAACACTTGTTTTGGGAGCTTACCAGCAAGATCTCATTTAGCCCTACAGCATTTTAGGTAGCTGTAATTAGCTTTATTTTATTTATTTATTTTCATAACTTCAACTTTTATTTTAGATTCAGGAGGTGCATGTGTAGGTTTGTTACCTGGGTATATTGCGTGATGTTGAGGTTTGGGGTACAATTGATCCCATCACCCAGGCCCTGATCATAGTGGTTTTTCAACCCTTGCTTGCCTCCCTCCCTCCCTCCCGCCTCTAGCAGTCCTCAGTGTCTTTGTTGCCATCTTTATGTCCTTGAGTATCCAATGTTTAGCTCTCACTTATAAATGAGAACATGTGGTATTTGGTTTTCTGTTCCTGTGTTAATTCACTTGGGATAATGGCCTCCAGCTGCATCCATGTTGCTGCGAAGGACATGATTCTATTCTTTTTTATGGCTGTGTAGATTTCCACAGTGTATATGTACCACATTTCCTTTATCTAGTCCACTGTTGATGGGCATCTAGGTTGATTCCATGTCTTTGCTATTGTGAATAAGTGCTGCAATGTACATACAGGTGCATGTGTCTTTTTGATAGACTTCACCACGACAAATGGTGAATTCTTTCATGGTTATATTAAACAATAATCACAATGCTACGTTCTGTATATATGATACCAAATATCTGAATTAAACTTATCAAAATACTGTTAATTACCTAGATGTTATATCTATAAAATGCCAACCTCCAGATATTTGGAGATATTAAAAATGATTTTTTCACTGTTTGTTCAGATATTCAGCAACATGCAGGCACTTTTAATATTAGTAGAAGACTTTTGGATACATTTTAGCATTGAGTAGTTTATATGCATCCCCAGTCCTCTGATTGTTTCAGTCAAGTTTGCTAGACAGCCTACTACTGTGAATCTGTAGAGGGTCTGATACTATAAATCATGCATTCTCAGAGAGGGTGATATTATCTCCAAGAGGGTAAAAATCGGTTCTTCAGGGAAAAATCTTAGCTATTACAATGGTTTGTGACCCCGAAAGGGAGCATAGTACATAATAGATATACAGTATATCTGTGGTGTTAAACTTTCATCAGGGGATGATTAGGAAAAAGATGTCTAAAAAGACTCCGTAGCGGGTCTAATACTGAAAGAAAGGTTGAGACATGCCTTTGTAAATGCTCTGCATGTACTTATTCAACTGAGGCCAAAAGATTTTTCTGTGGTTTGTTGTCTTTTTGTGTCTTGCTTTGTGTCTACATCCTCATTTTTCATGGATTTTAAAAGTACTGGTTTCCAGAGGAGGAACAACATTTTTAGTTTCTTTTCTCTTTTCTCCTCCTCCTCCTCCTTTTTCTCCTTCTCCTTCTTCTCCTTCTCCTCCTCTTCTTTTTCCTCTCTCTGTCTCCTTTCTTTTTTTTTTGATACAGAATCTCCCTCTGTCACCCATGGTTGGAGTGCAGTAGCCCCATCTCGGCTCACTGCAAACTCCGCCTCCCGGATTCAAGTGATTCTCATGCCTCAACCTCCTGAGTAGCTGGGACTACAGGCACGTGCCACCACACCTGACTAATTTTTGTATTTTTAGTAGAGATGGAGTTTCACCATGTTTGCCAGGCTGGTCTTGAACTCCTGACCTCAAGTGATCCACCTGCCTCAGCCACACAAAGATTTGCTCTTTTTTTTGAGACAGAGTTTTGCTCTGTCTGTCACCCAGGCTAGAGTGCAGTGGCATGATCATAGCTCACTGTGTGCTCTACCTTCTGGGCTCAAGTGATCCTCCTGCCTCAGCCTCATCAGTAGCTGGGACTACTACAGGTGCATGCCACCATGCCAAGCTTCTTTGTTCTTTTTTCTTTTTTATTGTAGAAATGGGGTCTTGCTATGTTACCAAGACTGGTCTCAAACTCCTGGCCTCAAGGGATCTTCCCACCTTGGACTCCCGAAGTTCTGGGATATAGGTGTGAGTCCCCATGCCTGGCTTTATATTTCTTTATTTCAGGAAAGTTTTATTCTATTATATCCTTAAATGCTTTAAAAATATTTTTTAAAATTGTGATAAAAGATACATAAGTTGCCATCTTATCCATTTTTAAGTGTACAGTTCAGTGTCACTAAGTACTTTTCATATTACAACTTTTACTGCCAGCCATTTGCAGAACTTTTTCATCTTCCCAAACTGAAACTTCATATCCATTAAACAATAATTCTGCATTCCTCCCTCCCCCAAGTCCCTGGCAACCACCCTTCTACTTTTTGTCTCTATGAATTTAATGACTCTACATACCTTATATAAGTGGAATCATATAATACCTATCTTTTTATGACTGGTTTATTTCATGTAGTGTAATATTTTCAAGGTTCATTCATGTTGTATAAATGTCAGAATGTCCTTCCTTTTTAAGGCTGTATACTATTCCAGCATGTGTGTAAGTGTGCTTACCACACTTGGTTTATCCATTCATCTGTCCATGGATACTTGGATTGTTTCTATCTTTTGACTATTGTGAACAATGCTGCTGTGAACATGGCTGCTGTGAACAAACAAGTATCTGTTTGAATCCTTGCTTTCATTACTTTTGGGGATGTATCAAGTCATTCTATGTTTAATTGTTTTAGGAACTGCCATACTATTCTACACAGTGGCTGCACCATGATGAATTTCTTTTTAATTCATTTTGTGTAGTATTTGGCAGGGTGCAGTGAATAAGTGCATACACCGTCAATATGTGACAGAAAATGACACGAAGTTCTGAGTAATTCTGCTGAATGATTCAGCACCACTATTAAAACAACGTCTCCTATTTATTCACCCTTGCATGGCCACATACTACAGTGCACACACTTAGAAGATGTGCGTGGTTGGGAATAACTCCTATGGGAATCATTGAGGCAGTGCACTTAGATTCCATGTGGGTCAGATCTTTTTGGAAATTTGGACCACTGGCAGTAGAGTTCCACATCTTAAACCTAGGGAGGCTTGCTGGAGGTTTAAAAGGGCCAGAGCTACAAAGATGATCCACAGATGTGGGGATTAGGTCTTGTGAATGAAGATGAACTGAGGACAATTTGAAGATAGGAATTGTGTGAGTTCTGATTGTTGCCCTTCTCCTCCCCTTCCACACCCATTCCCTTACCTCTGCAGCATAGCACAGGGTGACTTCATAAATTTTGGTTGAACAAATAACCCAGGATGGAAAAAAAATGAAAGGTTGATTTATTTTTTAATTATAACAGTTGTGAAAAGTTGTTCTGAGGGCCATAAGAACTTTCTATGTTATGTCTCTGCTATGGGGAAAGGAGGTGCGTTTAATTTGAGGTGGAAGGTAAGAGTTTGAAGAAACTGAAAGTGATCACTGGGCAAGGCTGCCAAATTTACCCTTGGAATTTCTAGTATCATGAGAGACGAACAGTCTGAAAGATGGCAGAGGCTGATATATCATGGACCTTCCCAACCCTGCTTTTCTGTGGTAAGGTTTCATATCTTGTAAACAGCCAATGAAAACAGTTGTGTGTGTTTACCTCTAGTATTGAACAGTATCCAGCATTTAGATAAGAAAGGGATTGTTAAACCCAACACTAATGTCAAAATCTAGGGCAGAGTGACAGATTGCAGCCAAATTGTAGCAGGCAGGAGGTGAACTGGGTAGTGATAATAATGTTAAAGGACATGCTTTCTCCACCCCATACCTCACTTAGGTTTGTCGGCTCTCCAAACTTCGTGGTTGTTCATTTTTGGGAGCCTCTCTTAAAATGCAAATAACCTTTAAGAAGGGTTACTGTTGATACCTTGGTGTGAATTAATTTTTAGATTCTTTCTTGCAATTTTACTGGATGAGAAGGGTACAGAGACTTCCCCAATCACCGTGCAGATAAGGGGTGAGGTAGAGTGGCAGGAGCAGTGCAGTGAACCGAATGTGAAGGTTAAAATCAGACTTGGTGCCTCCCCCACTCTCCTTCAGTTGGCTTTCCTGTTTCTGTTCTTGGTGCCACCACTATAATCCTCAAGGCCTTGGAGTTACCTCTGACCCTCATCTCTCTTCCTCCCCTCCTCTCCCTTCCCCTCTCCTCTCCTCTCCCTTCTTTTTGAGACAGAGTCTCACTCTGTTGCCAAGGCTGGAGTGCAGTGGTGCTATCTTGGCTCCCTACAGTCTCTGCCTCCCGGGTTCAAGCAATTCTCCTGCCTCAGCCTCTGGAGTAGCTGGGACTACAGGCACCCACCACCACGCCTGTCTAGTTTTTGTATTTTTAGAAGAGATGGGGTTTCACCATGTTGGCCAGGCTGGCCTCGAACTCCTGACCTCAGGTGATCCACCCGCCTCAGCCTCCCAAAGTGCTGGGATTACAGGCGTGAGCCACCACACCCGGCCCCTCCCCTCTCTTTCTGTGTTCAGTCTCTTGCCGGTCCTATAGATTAAATGTGTGAAATCTCTAAACAGTTCCCCTCTTTCCATGCCCAGGAGCACCACTTCAGTTCAGACCTCCAGTACCTGTCACATTGACTGTTGCAGAGGCTTTCCTGATCACTTGCACACAGCTGCCACTGTGATCGTGTTTTTACCTTGTTTAAAACCCCTGAATGGCTCCCCATCACATCAGCTGCCCACTGTTTGCAGGCAGCATCAAGGCCCTGAAGGGTTCCAGACTTGACCCTGTGGTCCTCCTTTTCTCCTATGTTCTCTTCAAGTTGGGCCGATGGTCCAAAGAGGCCAAAATGCTTAACAATAAAGTATTAATTAGAACTTTGAAAATTGAATAATAATTATAACTACCATCATTGAGTGTATATTATATGCCAGGAGTTGTGCTAGGCATCTCGTGATACTACCACATCTAACCTACTTACTGGCTGAATTCAGTTAATATACCCATTTTATGGATGAGAAAACAGTCTTAGAGAAGTTAATTAAAGTTGGATGGTTATTAAGTGAATGGAGCTTGGATTTGAACCCAGGTTTGTTTGACTTCAGAACCCCATGCTTTTAATCAAGGGGAGAAGAATATTATAGGCAAGAATTCTAGCTTGGGTAAAAATTTGGGGGCAAGAATTAGTGTGCTATTTTAGAAGATACTCATAAGGACTGCATGTTGAAGAATAGAGATAGAAGTATGATGGGATGATGTTTTAGTTGGCTAGGGCTGCCGTAATACAATATCACAGGCTGGGTGGCTTAAACAACAGAAATCTGTTTCTCACTGTTCTGGGAGATTGGAAGTTCAAGATAAGGTCTTGGCAGGTTTGGTTTCTCCTGAGGCCTCTCTCCTGACTTGTACATGGCTGCCTTCTCACTACGTCCTCACATATGGCGTTTTCTCTGTGCATGGACATCCCTGGTGTTTCTTCCCTCTTGTAAGGATACCAGTCAGATTAGATGAGGACTCACCCCAACAGCCCATTTTAACTTACACTCTTTAAAGGCGCCGTCTCCAAACATAGCCACATTCTGCAGTACTGGGGGTTAGGACTTCAACATGTGAATTTTGGGGGGACACCATTCAGTCCATAACAGATAGGTTTGATGTAGCTTGATTTTAGAGGATGTGAAAACCAGGCACAGACATTTAGTTCTGATATGGAAGTTCACAGGGTAGAGTTGTGGTTCAGCAGGGGAAAACATGAATGTCATTGCTTTCTCAAGCAAACTTCCAGCTACTCTTAAACATAAAGGTAGTTAGAATGAGTAGAGTACTAAGGGGTGAATGGCAGCCATTTTGGAAAGGGAACTATTAACACTTTTCTGTAGTGGAATAAAAGAATTGAAATAGTCAAATCTTTAATTCCTCTAGGGGTTTCTGGAAAAATGAAGATAATCTTTTGGTGAGGGTAGAGGGACAGAGTGGGGGATATGTCAAGTTTCATTTTAGACTTGATTATACTCTTGGCAACATGGAATTAGAACTCAGAGAAAAGGTCAGAGCTAGTAATAGGAATCAATTCTACACAGGTCAGAATTGAACCTGTGGAAGTGGATGAGATTGCTCAGACTTCAAAAAGGACGAGAGACAAGAATGCTCAGATCTGAAACTGCTTCGTTGTCATATTGGTTTGGAGGATAGTAGGGAGGCGCTCCAGGAACTCTCTAGGTAAAATAGCACCTCTGGCTTTCTTCCTTGACCTTGCTTTGCTTTTCTTTATAGCACATCATGGCCACCTGCATTATATTATATAGCTTTTTGATTATTGTCTGTCTTTCCCAGTGGAATATAAGCTCTGTAAGGGCATCAATGGCCTTTCTGTTCAATGCTGTATTCATAGTATCTGGAAGCGTATCCGGAACATTGTAGGTACTCAATAAATATTTACTGAGTGAATCCATGAATAGGTGAATTTCTACAATCAGTATCATTTAATTTGATAATTAGATCGCTCGATATTTCCCTTTTATCTTTTCTTAAAGTAAAAATTTGTTCTTTAACAAATGTCTTTTAATAAATGAACGTATAGACACATGTATTTGAGAATCTCTAAATATCCAGCCTAAAAACTTGGGTTTGTTTCTGTGTTGTCCCTTAACTTGTACTTTCCCCTAATGAAGATCACCTGGTTCCTTCTCTGGTACATCATTTCTTTATAAGAAAGTAGTTATGACTGTCTTTAAAAAGCCAGGCATTTCCATACTCTGGTTACTTTGATCAGATTATCTATTCGTATCTACTTTCATATTTTTTGTAACTTTCATAGGTTATTTGTGGAGTCCTTGGTTTCTGTGAGGTCTCTTTTCCCTTTGCTCACCCTGCCTGTATTTAAAGATTCCCATCTCATTGTACCTTTATGGGTGCCAGATGAGATAAACATAAGAAATTTGTTTACACCATTCTCCATTCTTTTCTCGGGGAGTACTGCCAATTATGGGATGGTGTCATGAAGTCATAAGATACAACCTTAGGTAGGATAGGCATTTAAACCGAGTCTACTCTTTCCTTTTTCGAAGGGATCATAATCAAAGGTAGATGTGAATCTACTTGTGTTTCATACAGGTGAAGACTCTCAGTAAATCTAGCTTTTCTTTTTCACTAGTCTGAGTGGTATACCTGGCACTAGAATTACCGTGTTAAGTCATTTAAAGCAGTTCTTCAGCAGATGGGGAATTCTTCCTTAAAGGACTATTAAAAAATCACTGAGGAAATGTTTTCAAGGGCCGCACATCCCCTTTTTGAAAATCATAGTGGGTGATTGAGCCACAGCACTTAGCTTGAGCAACAGAGTGAGATCCTGTCTCAAAAAAAAAAAAAAAAAAAAAGAAAAAAAGAAAAATCGTACAGGCCACAGAGCACCTTTCTGATGGGGCATGCCATACCTGTCAGGTGGGAAACACAGGGGTGAGAATCACAGATCAAAGAATCTGAGAGTTAAGCTGAACAGAACATGTAAAACTAAAGGGGGACTTTATTGGTTTCCATCCTCTCCTCTTTACTGCCGAATTAACTTTTGGTCCCCTAGACTCTTGTTTGCTAGAATTTTATGGAACTTTAACACTGTACGGATTGATGTATGCTGATGGGAAGAGGACACTCTGCAGGGCAACAGGACAAGTCTATAAAATCCAGAATCAGATTAGGAGATGAAATTCTGAGCACGCTTGTTGGAAAGAGAGAAAAAGAGAAGGACGTCGAACCTGTTTACTGAACCTATGGCCAGTTTAGTGCATCTTTAGGAACTGTTCACTATAATAGTTGTCTGACTTACAAATTCTACAATTATGATATTTTTATGATTATACTCCTTTGTAATCAGTTTGATTGCATATGTGTGAAAGTGCTCTGGGAGAAAAATTCAATGCAGATGCGAGGTATGACTAACAGGTTTTGTCCAATCTGTAATCGATCATTTTCCACTCCCTGTAGCCATATGCACACAAATAAGAGGGAGATTTACTCAATGGTCATAATAATTTATGGGAACAGGAAGGGAACTAACACTTATTAAGTGTCTGGGATGTGTCAAGTGCTTGACATACATTGCACATTATCTCATGCCATATTAGAAATTTGATTTAGATACTTGTAGATGAATGTATAGGCAAGTAAACTGAGGCTCAGAGATTAAGAGATGTGCCCAAGGTCACGTAGCTGGTAAAAGGCACAGATGGGTATGCAGGCTTCAAAGCCATGACACTGCAGTGCCTCTAAGCACTTTTGCTTAAACAGGGGTTTCTGTAATGGGCCATATAGTAAAAATTTCGGTTTTGTGGGCCAAGAGACAAGATGGAGGATATTATGCAGGCACTTACACAAACATTTAAAATATTATCATTTTAAAATGTAAAAACCATTTTTAGGTGACAGCTGTGCAATAGGTTGGATTTGGCCTGCAGGCCATAGTTGCCAACTCCTGGCCTAAAGTATCCAGAAAATGTAAGCAAAAGCAATTTGGGGGAGGTAAGGTGATTGTTTGAATAAATAATTGTCATCAACTTTGTATTAAATTTGCATAGTCTTTTAGTAACTGAGAATTCAGATTTCCTCACTAATTCCGATATTAAATTATTCCTTCATAAAATTATTCCTGTTGATAGCTATACATGTTTGATGTATTTTGTCTGTTAGTATTCATTGTGTTTGGCAAGATTTCATAACTGCGTATTTTACCTCCATCCTTGACCATTCTCCCAGCTGTTACATACATTAGAGATTATGTATATAAAGTATATAGTATTCTGCATATGGTAGATATTAAATAGTGGTAGTTATTATAAACATTATCCGTGTTCCAAAGTATTATTATAGTATGGATCTGTGATTTATTACTATTTTGTTGGTATTAATATATGTTACACATGATGTAAGCTGATTTCTCCCTCTCAGATCTTAAACATTTTTATAATTAGTCTTTCTGTCTGGCACACACTATTGTCCTTGTTTACAGAAATTCAGTATAAATCCCTAGAGACTTATAAAAACAAACAAAATTTCCTAAAATCCCCCAAAACAAAAAACGTCAAGTTTTAAATTCTGAATTAAAAGTTCCAGAATTAAAATTCTTCTTGAAAAAATGTGGCATATAATGCATTCATGCCTTTAAATAGACATAACATTATATTATTATCCCTCATTTAGTTTGACAAATATGTGTTATCTGTGTTACAAAGGGAAAGGGGAAGAAGATTTTAGATATGAAAGTTTTGAAAAACATAAATTCTAATCAACATGTTTATGAAGCAACTATGTACTGAACATTTATAAGTACTTTACTCCTTTTCTATATTAATGAGCTCAGTTTAAGCTCAATTTAACCTTCCAAATTTAGCCTTTTCTTTAGGGGAAAACAGAAGGTTTAAGTCAAAATATAAAGGAAAAGTATAATGGTTAGAAGTTTCTTAGCTTTAGGCCTTTGTAGGTCCATGTAGGCCAAAGCCTCATACAAAGGAATGGTGAAGCGTCTTTCGGTCAAAAATTTTCTTTACTTAATTTCTGTAGATCCTAAAATTCAACTGTAAAATATTCAGTTCTTTGGAGTTAATTGCCTTCAGATTTTTCTCCTTAAAAGGTAAATATTATCAGGAAAATAACAATGTTATGTATTTATAGTACAATGTAAATTAGCTCATTAGTTCTCTTCCTGAAAACTGAGATCCTTTCCCAGAGCATGTACATTTTTTACAGTGGAAGGGTACAGGGTTGGGTAATTTTGCACTATGTATTACTGTCTAGAATCTGCGGATTTATGTAGGAAAGAGTGTCACAAAGAAGAATGGAGAGGGAAAAGAGGAGGGAGAAAGGGGAGTTGGGATTAGAAGATACTTTTTGGTCCTTCACCATTCTGTTTTAAGGCAGTTCAGATTTTAGTGTCCTTTAAAGCAGGCAAGAGTTGACAGTATTCCCACATTCAGCGTTTAGGAGGATGCTTTCATTCATATGTGTGGAAATGAAACTTCTGGAGTTGTCAACAAGTCAGAGAAAGCAGAAAAAGCCGTGGAACTTGTAATGCTCTCTGCCTTTTTGGACAAAGCTCACCTACCTCATTTTTATCTGTAAGTGTCTGTAGTGGATAAAGTTCATCATTATAAATAGAAACCAGAAAACACCCTCATGAGCTAAGAACCACTTACAGGGTGAAAGTTAAGAAAGTGTACTTGTTTCATATGGATGTTTTGTGTGAGTTTTGGTTATTACTCTTAGAGAGAGAGTGTGGTACACAGGTAGCCCTTCAGACTAACACCAAACACCACTCCATCATATATGTGATTTTGCATGAAACATATGCATTTTATAGTATGTAGATATGTTCCAAAATCAAATGGAAGAACTTTTCATTTCTTTAGAAATGAAATGTTAAAGGGGAAGAAAAATTTGTTTTGTTTTCAGTTTATACACTTGGATTTCTGCTGGGCTAGAAGGATGGGATGCTGAAAAAGTATTTCAGGGTATTGTAGCATTGCTGTGATTCAGGGTCTGTTTATAAGGCATCCGTTTATTGGGATGTGCAGCTGTGTGACCTGACTTTGTGCCGCCCATCAGAGGACAGACCTTTTGTACCTGCTGGGAAGCAGTGGAGTTACTTTACATGGTGGATGACTCACTCACACATAGTGGGTGCTCAGAAAATATTTGTGAGGAGGACAAAGTGGTATATGGCATCTCCTCTGATACTTTCATATAAAAGCAAGTTGCAGAGAGATGACTCCAGGGACACTATTAATTTTGTCTTCACACAATCAGTCCATAATATGCAACATTGTATATACTATACATACAGTACTTAATGGCATATCAAGTTTATTCTCTTAGCACTGAGCAGGACATTCTGAGATGTGCAAACCTTTTGCTGATTCATCTGTATGATGATCAGGTTACTGGTTGGAGAAATTTCCTCAATATGGTATACTATGCTTTGACATCAGGTGCTAATAATTTACTGCAAACAGGACCTAGAGAATTACTTTTAAAGACAACCTTTTGATCTTTCCAGATTAAAACACACAAAATAATAGGTTACACCATTGTAAGGAAACAGCTTATAGAACTTACTAACTACAGCTGTCTATGCCATAGCCTGGTTGGTCAGGTGGCCTATTGGGAAGTACATGAGTGCCAGTAGAACTGAGTTCATATATCTCAGAAATAGTAATTGTTTCTATTATATGGATACTATATGGACCAGAATGTTCACACAGCCAGGTATAAGCTCCACAAAGACAGAGAGCAGTGTTTGTCTGATGTACCACTGTGTCCCAGTACTTAGAAGAGTACCTGACATTTATAAAGCACTACCATATTGAAGAATAACTAGAATTTGAAAATACGTGGTCTGATTTACTCATCTGCGTTAGAAAAATCTGTTAGAATACCCTGAAGTTTAAATGTTTCTTGAGATGTTGAAGTATGTTTTACATTGCTATGGGGATAATAACAAATTATTATTTTTAAGGGAAAGCATTCAACAAGTCAACACATAAGATGATACCTGTTTTGAAAGCTCCTGAAAGATTTTATGTTCCTTACAAAGAATTCTGGGCAAAAGACAGCTGGGTTTTTATATTTACAAGATAGATGAAAATAGTTTTATAATAATCCAAGTGCAGAGAATGAGGAGATTCTAATTCAAGGGGCCAAAGTATTTGTCTTGATGTCTGTACAGTATTGACATAAAATAATTTTGGAAGCATTTCCACTTGTTTCTACCATCCAGTTAAATATGTACCAAGTAACTACCTACTAAGTAACAGGTACTTGGCTATTGACAAGGGATACATGTCTCGGGAGCTTATAGTGGAATAGAGGACACGGACTCATAAATGGTTAATTTTAGCACATCCTAAGAGCTATGATAGAAGTCTGTGTGGAGACTGAGAGGAAGGGCCCTTAGCCCAGAAGTGGGGGTGACAGTTGGGGTCAGGGGAGGAAGGGAGGGTCAGGGAAGGCTCCAGAAGTGTTGGCTATTAAGTGAGTCTTGAGTGAGTGTTGGGTATTAAGTGAGCATGAGTTTTTGGGTGAGGAAGAAGAGAGAAGAACAGCAAGAGCAAAGTCCCAGAGCTGTGGGAAACTATACTCAGTTTCATATTACTGAAGGTAACGAGGAAGATGAAGCTTGTGAGGAAGGCAGGGCTTGGACATCTGTCATTCTAAGAAGATTGGACTCCATGCTAAAAGCAGTAGAGAGCCACTGAAGGATTTTTTTATTTTTTATTATACTTTAAGTTCTAGGGTACATGTGCACAACATGCAGGTTTGTAACTGAAGGATTTTTATACAGCGTAGAGCAAGCTTGTCCAACCTGTGGCCCATGGGCTGCAACATGTGGCCCAGGATGGCTTTGAATGTGGCCCAACACAAATTCATAAACTCTCTTAAAACGTTATGAGATTCTTTCATGATTTTTTTTTCTTTTTTCTTTTTTGTTTTAGCTCATCAGCTGCCATTAGTGTTAGTGTATTTTATGTGTGACCCAAGACAATTTTTCTTCCACTATGGCTCAGGGAAGCCCAAAGATTGAACACCACTGGTGTGGAGGAATTCTTAGACCTGGTCGAAGAATTCCTGGCATTCCAGCATCCCATTGGCATGCTGATGGCAGTCTGGAGGATGGGTTTTAAGTGGGCAAGGCTGGATAGGTGATCATTTGCATCAGGTAAGAGATCAAGGCCTGTCTTGGATAGTGGAAATTAGAGATGGAGAAGAGAGGAGAGTTTCAGAACCAGCTGTTCAACAATGATGAGTCCAGTCTGGAACTACTGAGTTGACTGATAGGACATTGCCTGCATTCGATCCCTAAAACTTATTTAAATCTTTTCTTACTAATTTATTTTTAAAATCTGTATTTTCTAAAAAAAAAAACTTTATGCAAACAGTATTGTTTCACATCTTTGCAAATTTCTTAACGTCCAGTTTTACAGAAGACAGATTTTCATATTTGCTTCTGCATTTCATTTGTTGCAGTTGGCCAGGTGCAGGGGTTTATGCCTGTAATCCTAGTGACTTGGGAGGCTGAGGTGGGAGGATCACTTGAAGCCAGGAGTTCCAGACAAGCCTAGGCAACACAGCTGGACCCTGTCTCTACAAAACATGAAAAATAAAAAAAATTAGCCAGGCCTGGTGGAGCATGCCTGTAGTCCTAGCTACTGGGGAGACTGAGGCGGGAGGAGAGATTGAGCCCAGGAGTTAGAGGTTACAATGAGCTATAATCATGCCATTGCACTTCAGCCTGAGTGACAGAGTGAAACCCTGTCTCTTAAAAAAGAAACGTGTCACAGTATGTTATGTTGGTGAAAATATAAAGAAAATCTGGTCTCATACACATATGTAGTTGGAAAAGGAAGAAATAGCTTAATAGTCTTTTCAGGTAATTTGGATATTCTAATTTAATATTATACCAGAACAAGTGGTAGTTCCTTAAAGGAGAGATACAAGATGGAACCTGAAACCATATCAATGAACTTTTTATATTCTGATACGTTAAAATCCATTGGCTACTCTCACACTTTGAATGGCTCTTTCACCCATGTATGATTTTATAATGTCTTGCATTGTTCATTTGGAAATTATTAGTTAATTAAATTATGCAAATTTTCTAAATGTTGCCACATTTCATTATATAATGTTAAAAAATCACATTTGTTAATAGCACATCACCATTGGGCTTATCGAAAAAGTCTTCTAGAACTAGGAAGCTATCAAGCTCAAGGTGTCCAACAGAAGTTTCCCAAAATTGTAATTTTTATTCAAAAACTTGAATTTTATTATTGGCAATAAATACTGTTAGTTATTTTCCTTGATGTGACAGGCTCACTTTGTTCATTAAAAAACAAAACAAAACCAAAAACTGACAAATACCTGAGTCTGAAACACAGTTTGTCAGTCAAGTATAATTGGTATTCCATGAAAAACAGAGGGCAGTTCAACTCACAACTCAAAACAGTATTTGATTAGAACAAATGGCAATGTCATATTGTTCAAGCTAATAGACAAGTGCATTTCCTTGAGACAATTATCATATTTCAGGATGCAGCACAAACTTCTATGCATATTTCCCATTTTGCCACATAAAATATTAAAATGATGTATACAAGAGTCAATTAAGACTGTTACTGTTTCGTCCAGGACTTCTTAGGTGAAACTGGCTTTTTTTTCTTTTTCTTTCTGCAAGTAGACAGTGGTGAAGAATACAGTGATTACTAGTTCTTTTTGTTGCCACTGCCTTGATTTGTTTTAAGGCACCAGTAGTTTTACCCATTGCATTTGTACCATCATTTCAAATGTAAACACAACTGTTTCAGGATAAATGATGAGATTTGAAAAGTTATTGTACATTTTGAATGTTTCAGCATTCCTTGTGTTTGTTGTCATGCATTCAAATAAAAGACCTTTGATGACTGGCTGGTGCTGTAAGTGAATATAACTGAAATAGCAAGTCCAGACAGTCCATAAACCTATCCATTTCTAAGGCAAGAGTGCAATTCTGCAGACAAAACCAGTTTGCAGTTAAGTCTTTAATTCAGTGAGCTACTGTATCGTTGCAAAGTGGCAGTGCTGTGATTTCTTTTGCTGACTTTTCATCTAGAAAGCATTCAGCAAAATAAACTCTGTCAGGCTTTACTGGTCTCTCACCTATGATGTTCATTTCTTCAGCCAAAGTAATATAATAACTTATCCTGTAAGATACTGGCTTTTTCATCTCAAGTTTGAAAAGCTGTTCCAAATTGTCCTTAGCTTTTCAAAAGTTCATTACATCTACACTTAAAAATCCAATTCCGGCCAGGTGCAGTGGCTCATGCCTGTAATCTCAGCGCTTTGGGAGGCCGAGGAGCAGGGGATCATGAGGTCAGAAGATTGAGACCATCCTGGCTAACATGGTGAAACCCCGTCTCTATTAAAAATACAAAAAATTAGCTGAGCGTGGTGGCGGGAACCTGTAGTCCCAGCTACTTGGGAGGCTGAGGCAGGAGAATGGCGTGAACCTGGGTGGCAGAGCTTGCAGTGAGCTGAGATCGTGCCACCACACTCTAGCCTGGGTGACAGAGCAAGACTCTGTCTCAAAAAAAAAAAAAAAAAATCCAATTCCTTTTTTTTTTTTTTTTTTTTTGAGACAAGGTCTTGCTCTGTCACTCAGGCTGGAGTGCAGTTGTATGATCATAGCCTACTGCTTCCAGCCTTGACTTCTTGGGCTCAAGTTATCCTCCCACTTCAGCCTCCCAAGGAGCTGGAACCACAGGCATGTGCCACTATGCCCAGCTAATTTTTTAATTTTTTATTTTATGTAGAGATGGGGTCTCGTTATATTGCCCAGGCTGGTCTTGAAGCAATACTGGGCTCAAGCAATACCTCCTGCCGTGGCCTCCCAAATTGCTGGGATTACAGGTGTGAGCCACTGCACCCAGCCCAGCCCTCGGTTCCTTTTTTGAAACTCTGAATTATTGGTCTCATGATAGTGTTACAATGTTAATTGACACCATAAAACTATGCAAAAATGTTCTACTGCATAAGATACAATAAGGTAAATTATTAACATTTATAAAGCCTGGGCAAAGATAGCATTCTCATATATTTATTTCTTCTTTACAGTTTCTTCCAGTAGCTTTGGACTAGATTTCTCCCCTCTATGAGTTGTCACAGAACTCTCTGATATATCATTTCATCTTTTTCAGTATCTTTAGTTGTAGACAGTACATCTGAGTCTGGAGGAAGTGAATCCTCTAATCTCTTTTTTTAAAGCAAAAGATGAGGCTCCAGAGTCAGTTTGATGAGGATTTTAATCTCTTCTTTGCTTTTGATGGAGCAGTGTAACTGGACAAATTCTCAAGGCCCCATATTTCATATACACTTTTTGTGCATCAGAAATCTCTGAGTGTTTTTCAGAGTTCTGGCTCAAAATCTCTCATAAGACTACAGTCAAGATGTCGGCCAGAGCTGCAGTCATCTGAAGGCCTGATGTGCAGCGGCAGAATCTACTTTCAAAGTAGCTCACTCCCATGGCGGGCATATTGGTGCTGGCTGTTGGCCTCAGTTGACTTTTCCAGGCAGTGTCCTCCCACAGGAGGACATGGTGGCTGTCTCCCACAGCATGAGTGTTCAACCATATCTGATTAGAACAATGGCAGCATCCTATCATTTGACCTGATAGATCAAACTGAATTTGTATTTCGACATTTACATAAAGCAAAGTACATTTAAATTTTTTTGTAGCGATATTAACAACTGTTTTTGATGTGTGTGGGAGGGCTTCTGGGCATTGGGGGTTGTGGTCCTGTCAAACAGTACTATTGCTTTGGCATTGCACAGAAAACTTCATGTTGAAACATTAGTCTTTTGTTGATCATCTTGGTCTATATTAAGTTCTCCAGAGGTCACGAATTTGTGGCTTGAATTTTCGTATCTCATGCAAAATGGGAAGATAATTAAAACAGGAGGATAATTAATTTTGTAAAAAATTACTTTCTATGGATTTATTTGAATGGGCATTTAAATCCTTTATTATACATAAAATATTAGTAGGTAGAAAACAAAATTCAAATAGATTTTATTGAGAAACTCTAACGTATTAGGGTTCTCCAGAGAAATAGAACCAATAGGGTACATATAAATACATAGAAAGGGATTTATTTTGAAGGATTGGCTCACACAATTATGGAGGCCAAGAAGTCCCACCATCTGCCATCCGTAAGCTGAAGAACCAGAAGAGCTGGTGATGCAGTTCTAGGTCAAGCCTGAAGGCCTGAGAACCAGGCGAGCTGGTGCTGTAAGTCCTAGTCAGAGTCTGAAGGCCCAAGAACCAGGAGTGCTGATGTCTAAGGGTAGGAAAAGCTCAAGAAGATAGCTTCAGCCTTTTTGTTCTATTCTGGCCCTCAGTGGATTGCAGGATGCCTGCCCACATTGGCGAGGGGGGATCTTCTTCACTCTGTCTACTGATTCAAATGCAAATATCTTCCAGAAACACTCTCACAGACATACCCCAAAATGATCTTTTACCAGCTGCCTGGGCATGCCTTAATCCAGTCAAATTGACACATCAAATTAGCCATCACACTCAACATCTTATTTGGAGCATCTTTTAAATGATTTTGGTTTCCAAGGAATTGCAATTACTGAAGTCTTGTATTTTCCACAGATACACCAAGGGATTTGTTTTGTTTTTTATTTATTTATTTTTTAAAGTTATCAAAAAGTTAGAGGGAGAGACAGCAAGAAGTTTTAGGGAAATACACTCATGAGAAACAAGGAAATACAGTCATGCATTGCTTAACGATGGAGATACAGTCTGAGAAATGTGTCGTTAAGTGATTTTGTCGTTGTTTGAACATTATGGAATGTACTTGCACAAACCTAGATAGTCTAGCCTACTAGTCACCTAGGCTCTATGGTGTAGTCTGTTGCTCCTGGTCTATAAACGTACACAGCATGTTACTGTACTGAACACTGTAGGCAACTGTAACACAGAGGTATTTGTCTATCTAAACATATCTAAACATAGAAACAGTAAAAAATATGGTATTAAAATCTTACAGGACCGTCATTGTACATGGAGTTCATTGTTGACTTAAACATCATTTTGTGGGGCATGGCTGTATTTACTTTGGACCTGTCCCCACCAGGGTCTTATACCACCTACTAATACTGAGTAACAATCCAAACTCATGGTGTCCCTCCCTCCCTCCTAAAACCCTAACATTCTGCTCTGGTGTTTTCCTTGTGATCTGGAGCTGGTGGCCCTGTTCACCTGGTCATGGCTCCAAGCCATGGCCTGACTGGGGACCCTTTCATTGCTCCCCACCTCCAAAAGAGCCAGACCTGTGGGTTCTGCCCTAGCAATGCTGCCCAGCTCTGCTTTCTTTCCATTTACTTTCTCCTTTCCCACTGTATCTGCCCCAGTGCCCAGTCATTTCTCTCCTGGGCTACTGCAGTGGATCCTAATGGCCTCTGGATTCCTCATCTTCTCTCAACTGCTTGCAGATTAATTTTGCTTACCTAACATGTTTTCTCAATGTTTATTAAATAAAATTCCAGTGTCTCAGCTGCTGGAGGTGCTCCACCCAAAGGCACCAAGTTACCTTTTATGTTTAATGTCATCGTCTTCTGACAATCGTAAAAGGGGACTGTACACTGTAATATGAACCCTCTCCTTAATTCTTTGCTCTTGTTCTTTCTGTAAATGCTGTGGGCCCCATGCCCCCCCCCATCCTTTAGGACCTATCTTAAATGCCACCACCCCTGCAAAGATTTTCCTTCTGACCTCCTTTTTCCTCTACCAGACCTGTTGTTTCTCTTTTTAGGTGGCTCACTGAACTTTGTATCCCTCGTGTTATTTAATCATAATCGGTTTCTTTTAACATAGCATGTGTGTACTTAACCTTATCATTCCTGCATTTTTTGCTAGTTGGACTTGAACAAATAGTTGTATAAATCCATTGGAAAAAAGTATTCAAGATAGGAAAAGTCCAAATTACTGTGTTAGTTTATCAGATGCAATGTAAAGCTATGCAGAATTTAAAAAATTACATCTAGACACCTATATGTTTATGTATTAATTATTTTGCTAAGATGGCTTTGTTCTAGTATTGAAGGATACAGAAGTGTGGCATTACTTTTTATTCATGGCTGCACCTAAAAAATTATTTGCGTCCCAGAAGATAATTTGAGAACATAAAAATGCTCCAACATCTCTTTCAATTCGGGATGTTGCCTAAAAACGTCGACAAACGCTGTTTGAGAAGGGAGGCTACGCTGGGGCGCCCAAGGAGACAGGCCCTTAAGAACCTTCCAGAGATGCGTTAACTGGGCTAACAGCTCGCCGCGCCAGGGCAGGCAGAGGGGTGAGGGGCGCGCTCCTTCCGGACTTGCCAGGCCCCAAGAACCAGGCCGACCGGTTCCCACCGCTGACTCCCGCCTCCCTCTGCAGGCCCAGCCCTGCGCCGCGCGCCCTCTCCCCGGGCGCCCAGGCCCGGCGGGGGCCTAGAGGGCAGGACTGGCCCGGGCGAGGGTCGGGGTCCCGCAGGCGGGAGGTGGAATGCGGGAGGCGAGAGGCAGGAGGCGGGAGGCCGCGCGTTGTCCGGGTTTCCAGGTGAAGGGCAGGAAAACAACCGGTCGATCTGGGCGGAGCCGGGCGGGCGGGGCGAGGGCGGAGGGCGGAGGGCGCATTGCCTCATCCTGTACATTTTACTGGAAATCGGCCGCATCCGGAGGAGGGGCTGGGAGGCGGCCCGGGCACCGCCAATGGCCGGGCCGGGCGCCGGGGAGGTCGGCGAGCTCGGGGGCCGGTTAAATACCCTGGCAGCCCCGCGCCGCGCCCGTACCCGCCCGCGCTATCCGCCCGCCGACAGTTCTCCGAGCTCGCCCGGGAGGCAACCGCGCGCAGCGAGCCGGTGGCGCAGGTGTCGGGGTCCCCGAGCGCCCAGCCTGGGAGCATGATTGTGGACAAGCTGCTGGACGACAGCCGCGGCGGAGAGGGGCTGCGGGACGCGGCGGGCGGCTGCGGCCTCATGACCAGCCCACTCAACCTGGGCTACTTCTACGGCGCGTCGCCGCCCGCCGCCGCCCCGGGCGCCTGCGACGCTAGCTGCTCGGCCTCGGGCCCCTCGGCGCCCGGCTCTCCCGGCTCCGACTCCTCGGACTTCTCCTCCGCCTCGTCTGTATCCTCCTGCGGCGCCGTGGAGTCCCGGCCGAGAGGCGGCGCCCGCGCCGAGCGCCAGCCAGGTACCAGCCGGCCCCGCACCGCTGCGTTCTCGGGGCGCGCACGCCCTGGGAGGTTGGAAGACTCCCCAGATGGAGGGTGGCCCCTGCGCCCTCCTTAGAGCTAGAACGTACGCACCTTAGCCATCAGTTATCCCTCCCCGCCTTGCCCGGGCCGGACGCCTGCCAGATCTACACGCCCTTCGGCGGCCGGCTGTACCGGCGCCCTCTTGCGGGCCTCGGGGCTTCGGAAACCGCTCAGCCGAGCTCTGACTGCCGGGCGAGTGACCAGGAGATCGCTCACTCTAAGCAGCAGCTTTGTTGAGTTATAATTAATATACTGTGATGAGATTTGGGGTCTGATGTAGGTGTAATTTTCTTCTTGTGACTATTTTAGTGAAAAGCTGTAGCAGAGGATAAGGGTTTGGGGATTGCGTTAAAGGTCATGACTTATTTCTTCGTCAGTATTTATGGAAGTTTTAAGTAAAAATACTTGACCGTCAAAGAAAAGAAAACTGCTGTTATTAAGGTGAAGCAGGGCTGAAAACCAACTCAAGTTATGCCTTTAGTTTGGCGAGTTTCGGAAGTCTGCCCAGAATTTCTGAGGTCTTATTTTTGTTCTGTATGCCTTAAAAAAAAAAAAGGATAAGCCATCTCTAGCAGAGAAAGACGTTATGTTATCTTTCGTTGGCTGCGAATTGGTTTCCTTTCTTAGTGAACCAAGTTGCATAATTTGGGGGAAAACAGGATGCCCCTGTGGGTAGGCTAGAAAAACGCCTCGATAATTGAACCGTTGAGAGTCTAATCAGCATGGTTTTAAAGAACATCTCTTTCCGGTGTTTCCCGCTCTTAGCCACTCCTGTTTTGGTTGTCATTTATTTTAAAAAGTGATTTCTCATTTTCATTTTAAGTCATTTAAAATCATGTGAAAAGTGATTTAAACCACTGTGTAGCAGATCCAGAAAGAATGTGTTTAGGACCTTTTCTTCCCCATTTGGCCTTCATCTGGCTGAAACTGTTTTGCTAGTCGCTTGGTTTACCACACGGCCACAGGGGATTTCTGAAACTGCATTTTTTTTTTTAATCTCTGTGACGTTGGATTATTAACTGCTGTCATTCCAGAAAAATGCTGTGTTAGATTCTGGCAATTCTGGTATCTTTTGAAATCCCTAAACTTAAAGCCAACTCATGTTTCACTTACCCTATCATTGAACTATTTATCTCACATATTTATGATAGATACCTATGTTCAAATTATGCGTTGTTTCTTGCCCCACCTTATTTTTTCTACACTTGATGGAGTGGCTGAATTATTCATTTCCTGACTTTTTGTGAATTTATGTTGAACACACATACTAAGAGGTTGTGACATAATAGTGATCAGAAGAGGTGTACTGTACTTCTATACTAAATGCTAAAGTGTATTTCAGAATTTAAAAGTGAAACAAGCATATTTCCTTTTTACTTAGAAGACCTGTGTAAGTAATTCCAAAAACAGTCAGTGAGGGGAAATCCTGTTTGCATATGTAGAAATGTGTTTAAGCTCAGTTAATTTAAGCAGCTTTTTTTTTTGGCACAGTTGAATTGAAGGAAATAATAAGACATGAATCTAAGACATTGTTAATTGTCAGGTTTTGGTACATTGAGATCTTTGAAAGAAGTTGTTTTGTGCCTTCTTGGGGAAGCGGAATTGATAGACTTTAAAATTTCTATGTGATCATAAAACCAATGGTTTAAAAAGCTAAAAGTGCATCATTTATCACTTGCTCCCCAAGGTTTTTCCAAAGTCAAGAATAATTATAGATCTATGAGAGTCAGGATGGCAAAATCGGTGATCCATTCTCATGGGTGGTTAGAGCTGAAAGATAGAGAGGCTTCATTTGGGTTTGCCTCTTGGTTCTGAGGATCCTTGACCACGTTTTTATGAGCTTTGATTTCTTAGGGTACCCAGTAGAGAAAGGTATCAGGCAACTTAGGAGCCTTGAGCAGAGCTCGGGACTCACAATGATTGACCAGAGCAAGTTGGAAATGTTTTGCAATCTGCTGCTTGGGGACTTTATACATTAGGCAACAGCTATACTTTTGGGATTAGTAACGTTTATGTCTGTGAAGATATTTAACCAGGAATATGTTTTGTTTTCTTTTGAACAGTTGAGCCCCATATGGGGGTTGGCAGGCAGCAGAGAGGCCCTTTTCAAGGTGTTCGGGTGAAGAACTCGGTGAAGGAACTCCTGTTGCACATCCGAAGTCATAAACAGAAGGGCTCTGGCCAAGCTGTGGATGATTTTAAGGTGACATCTATTTTTCTGTTTTGAGTGTAGAGTGGTGGGGAGGGGTTAGTCTGTCAAGGTTGTTATGATGGCCTAGGTCCAGTCATCAAGTAAGTTACTTGAAATTTTTCATCGATGACAGAGTCCATAGGACAGAGACCATATTTGGTCTGTTGTATCCTCCTGAGCCCAGTGCCAGACACCTGGTAGGTGGGCAAGAGAAACTTAAATAAATAAATAAATGAAGGCAAGTTCAGGGACTCAACAACCGAAATGGAACTTTTTAACTAGAAGGGAAAAATCACATGCTCTTATTAATTTCATCTTGACCTGCGTTGAGCTAAGGTGAAAGTGAAGATGAGGAAGTTGCAAGATAGAATAAAAATTGACATAGAAAATAAATATTGATAGAAAAACCGTATCAGAGATTTATGGTAAGATATAAGGGGTGTTAGAGATAAGCTTACTTATTGATGTATATTAAGAGGAAGTCATTTTGTATACACTAAATTGGAAACTTTTTTCTTTTATAGACACAAGGTGTGAACATAGAACAGTTCAGAGGTAAGAGTTACTTGTATTCATAATTTTTTCGGGGCTTTAGAGTCAAATCATAAGAGTGTAATTACGGGTAACATGTATAAAATAAGATGATCACAGAGGCTGTATTCCTTTGGGTACAGAATGGAAGAACACAGTATCATATGGTGGGAAAAGGAAAGGGCCCGATTTGTTCTCTGATGGACCAGCTTGCAAAAGGCCAGCTCTGTTGCATTCCCAATTTTTGGTAAGTATCTTACCATTTTCCTCTGACTATCCTTTGGAAATTATTCCTGGGATAATTTTAGAAGGAAGTGAGTGTGCAAGTTGCATTTTACTTCTTTCCAGACACCACCTCAAACACCAACGCCCGGGGAGAGCATGGAAGATGTTCATCACAATGAACCCAAACAGGACAGCAGTGCTGATCTGCTTCAGAACATCATCAACATTAAGAATGAATGCAGCCCCGTTTCCCTGAACACAGTTCAAGTTAGCTGGTTGAACCCCGTGGTGGTCCCTCAGAGCTCCCCTGCAGAGCAGTGTCAAGAATTCCATGGAGGACAGGTCTTTTCTCCACCTCAGAAATACCAGCCATTCCAAGTCAACAGCCCCCCACAAGTGATAGACCAGGCTTCCCTGTACCAGTATTCTCCACAGAACCAGCATGTAGAGCAGCAGCCGCACTATACCCACAAGCCAACTCTGGAATACAGTCCTTTCTCCAGACCTCCCCAGTCCCCCACTTACGAACCAAACCTCTTTGATGGTCAAGAATCACCGTTTTGCCCGAACGAAAGCTTAGTTTCCTTTCTTAATAATGAAAGGGAATCTGAGAATATTGCTAATCCCGTTCCGACTTCCTCCAGTGTCCAGCAGCAAAATGACGCTCACTTGCACAGCTTCAGCATGACGCCCGACAGCCTCTGTGAGGCCATGGCGGGGCACGAGATGGCCTCTGACGCTTCAAACACTTCCCTGCCATTCCCAAACATCCCTGGAAATCCAATGAATACCACACAGTTAGGGAAATCATTTTTTCAGTGGCAAGTGGAGCAGGAAGAAAGCAAATTGGCAAATGTTTCCCAAGACCAGTTTCTTTCAAAGGATGCAGATGGTGATACGTGAGTATCCTTTTATCTCGTGTTCTTAATTAGGTAAGCCACACTTGTTGGACTAGTAAGCATAGAATTTTTCTAGGGTATACCAAGGTATACCTTAGTGGTTGGCTAACCAAGATGACTAGTATAGATAGAAACCGCCACGCAGTGATAGCTAATATGTCAAGAAAGGGTTTTCCTTCAAAGAAATTTTTTGGCTGAACAAATAACCTGTTCTAAATCATAAAAATATCTGTGTCATCTTGAATAATTGGGTTTGGAAGACCAGCGTAGACTGTAGAACAGAAACAATTAGATCATGATTAGGGATAAACTGTGAGTTGGTTTGCAGATTGATCTTAATCTGTCCTGATGCCTTTGTGGCCTTGGGCAAGTTATTTAACCTCTTTATGTCTCAGTTCCTGGAGATGTAAAATGATAATACCTCTTGTATAGGGATTTTATGAGTATTAAAAATAATAAATGTAAGGTGATCAGCATGGTGCTTGACATTCTTCTTTTTCTTATTTCTGATAGCCTAACCCATCCTGTTGCAACTGGGGTGTATCATCAATGTAGCAGAAAAGACAAATTATGCTTTGTAATGTTTCATTTGAGTGTACCAATATATAAAAAGGGGGCTAAAGGAAGATTTTTTTTTTTCAAAAGAACAACTTAGTGAAATCAGAAATAATTCACCCCTTTTCCTTTCTATGTTCCCCAGGTTCCTTCATATTGCTGTTGCCCAAGGGAGAAGAGCACTTTCCTATGTTCTAGCAAGAAAGATGAATGCACTTCACATGCTGGATATTAAGGAGCACAATGGACAGGTGAGGACCTTGACAGAGTCTGAAATGGCAAAGAGGGGGTCATGGTAAAGTGAATGATGACCAGCCTTATGTGTAGATCATCTTAGAGCTCAACATCAAGAGAGTTTAGTTAATATTAACTTTGAGATGTTGACTTTTTGCTATCATCAACCTTGAAGTTATTAACTTTGTAGCTATTTGACCAAACACGGAGTGTAATAAAGCCACACCCTCGGCTTACTTTAGTTTCCTTGTCTTACAGTATTTGATTGCTTATTCAAAGGATTTATTTTCTCTATGTGGGTTTTTCCCTCAGTCATAGTTTAGTTTCATATTCCTTGTTATGATAACATTGTATGTTTAAAATACCTGTTTTCCTCTGGATATCCACAGAGTGCCTTTCAGGTGGCAGTGGCTGCCAATCAGCATCTCATCGTGCAGGATCTGGTGAACCTCGGGGCGCAGGTGAACACCACAGACTGCTGGGGAAGAACACCTCTGCACGTCTGTGCTGAGAAGGGCCACTGCCAGGTGCTTCAGGTAAGAGGCAGCAGACCAGGCTTCCATCATTGCAAGGCCAGAGAGATACAGTTGGATATTAGAAGTTGGATATAGGTTGCCTATTGCAGTAATCTATTTTGAGTTAACTTACTCATTTCTTGGGGATTCTAATAGTTCGGTATATGTGCAGCTTGTGTTGCTAACAGATGTCTGTTTTTAAAATCTGCAGGCGATTCAGAAGGGAGCAGTGGGAAGTAATCAGTTTGTGGATCTTGAGGCAACTAACTATGATGGTAAGCAACTGAAACTTTATTAGATTGAGAGCCACTTAGAGAGGGGGACCCATAAGGTCTAAGGGTACTAAGTATCATGCTAAGAAGGAAGGTAATTAAAGCTAAAATATTCTGTAGATAAAATTAGCACTGAGACCCAACAAAGGGACTATATTCAGATTGCTTTACTAGTTCTTGTGAAGCCCATTTGTAGGTTAAGTTAGAGGCCATCCTCAACTTTTGTCGTTATAGAAGGACCAAAAGACCTGATGGGATGCTCGACCACTGCTTGATTATACTTTTCTTCTAGGCCTGACTCCCCTTCATTGTGCAGTCATAGCCCACAATGCTGTGGTCCATGAACTCCAGAGAAATCAACAGCCTCATTCACCTGAAGTTCAGGAGCTTTTACTGAAGAATAAGAGTCTGGTTGATACCATTAAGTGCCTAATTCAAATGGGAGCAGCGGTGGAAGCGAAGGTAAATTCAAAGAAAAGGTTTAAGATGGGGTAGGGGAGAAGCTGGTTATAGCAGAAGAGCAGAAGACCTTGCTTCCAAGTACAGATTCAGACTTCCTTTTTTTTTTTTTTGAAATTAATGGTGTGAGTAGCAATGTATGGGGTGGTTAAGAAGCCCAGATTTTAACAGATCGTTTCATGTGTTTTTTTGATTTGCTTTGAATCTGTGGATTATTATCCAAAAGGTCATTTAGGTGTAAAATAAATTAGTCTTTGAAAGGAAAAGAAAATGCCTAAAATTGATATTGTCATTTTGGCTTCCGTTTTCCTACACTGAGAATAAAGGTAGTGCTTTTTGTAAGGGTTTCTTCATTGTTGTGGGATGTGGAATTCATCTTCTGTTTTTACGCTGGAAAATATTCTTTTAAAATTTGGTTTTATTCACTGAATATGTGGGGAAAATTGCCTAAGTCATAAGCCGTTTGGACCCTTGAGGTTTACTGTCTAGTCAAAGAGGTGAGAGATACAGCTAAATAGGACTCTGCAGGGAGGCTACCAAGTCCGGAAATGCAGGTGAATACATAATACATGGTTTACTGATATGTTACGACATAGGATTTAAAAATATCATTTATTTTTCTACATTTTATGGCCACTCTGTATAAAAAGATACATTGTGATAAGAGGCATACAGGCAAATTAATAGGAAATTTAAGGGAAATAAAAGATTCCCTTTAGCTTGGGATTAAGCAAGGCATTGTGGAGAAGGGAGCATTCAAAGTGAGTCTCTGAAGCCGAATCAGACATTCAAGAGACTGGGTGAAAAGTGTATTCCAAGGCATGGTATCTGGATTTTCTTTTTTTTTTTTTTGTCTCCCTCTTGCCTTTGACAAGGATCGCAAAAGTGGCCGCACAGCCCTGCATTTGGCAGCTGAAGAAGCAAATCTGGAACTCATTCGCCTCTTTTTGGAGCTGCCCAGTTGCCTGTCTTTTGTGAATGCAAAGGTACTTTTAGAAAGCTTTAATAACCACACCAGAGTGGGAATGGCCTCCTGTATACCTTCTCAAAGTTTTTGAGCTCCTTTCATGAAATTTCCCCCTTCCTGATGTCTGGTATTTCGTTTTATCTTCAGGCTTACAATGGCAACACTGCCCTCCATGTTGCTGCCAGCCTGCAGTACCGGCTGACACAATTAGATGCCGTCCGCCTGTTGATGAGGAAGGGAGCCGACCCAAGTACTCGGAACTTGGAGAACGAACAGCCAGTGCATTTGGTTCCCGATGGCCCTGTGGGAGAACAGGTGAGAGGCACAGGAGGGAGAGGAAGTACTTTTTGGCACTCCAGTCTGAAACATAAAGGGAGATTAGGCTGTGCAGGGCAGAGGCCAGCTGTTGCTCTTTAGGTGGGCTCTATCAGTGTCTGTGTCTCACGGTAGCCATCATAGCATTTTGGTGTTCCTCTTCCTTTGGAAACAGAGCAATTAAGAAATCTGAGGGTTTATCCATAGACTCAAAATGGTTAGAGGTCAGGTAGTATTCTGTGACACAGACTTAGGGTTAGAGTAAGTCAGAATGGTTTAAGGTGCGGAAAGAGAAGGTACCAAGGTTCCTGCAGATACCAAGGAAAGAGAATCTTAGTCTTTTAAGGTATGAGCCTTCAAATATTGTGGATATTAAATGAGTTGTTATATGTGGAGTGCTGACAGTAGTCCCAGGTACAGAGTAAGAAGAGCTCAGTGAACATCAATAGTTAGAATTATTTCTGTCTACGAAGTGATACTGAACCAAAAATGCAAAAATTATGTAATTTCAAGCCTAGAAATACTTTACACTTTAAACAGAATTAATGCTTTATTCATCAAATATGGTTATATGTTATCATTGAGGATTGAATAGTTTCATGAGTAAACTTTTTAGATAATAAGAACTTATTTTTTTAAGAACTTAAAATGTTTTTGATAGAACTCTTTTCCTGGAGGGAATGAGGGGGATTGTGGCTGTGGGTAGGTCATTACATACTTTACTAATCACAAAATAAAATATGTGGAATGCCGTTTAGCTTTTTTTTTGATTCTGAGCTGTCATTATGACCATAATGTTATAGCAGCCCCTATGTAGAGAGCTCTGTGTAATTTAGAAAGAATCTTTCAATAGTTTGTAAAGAGTTTTCATGTATATTTTAATAGTTAAAAGAACTTTGCAACTTTCAAGTTTCAACTGAGAAAACTGATATTCAGAGAGGTTCCAAGGACCATCATTAACTTGTAAAAAGGCAGAGTCCTAAGCCCAGTATTTGCTTCTACTTCACTGTTTGTGGTATGCAGTCATATAACTATGCTCTCAGGGATTATTGAGGTATTAAGCCATTTAGCTCTTCATTAAATATTCTCAGATTATCTCCTTTTTGCTTTGGTATTTTGTGTGTGTTGGGCAGGTAGGGGGTCTTTTCCCTGGCTTTTATCGTCGTACTGTGATCATATGTTTCCTTCTAGCAGCTATCAGTTGTATCGCCTACCCCAGTCTCCTTTCTTCTAAATTGTTGCTTCGTATCTGCTGGAGGCTGAGAGATAGAAAATAAAATGTATCAGACTGGGTTATAAAATGAACCACTTTGAATGAGCTGGGATCTTCTCTGTGATCCATGAAGTTATGTGTAGATGCTTTAATACTTGGATATCATGGCAGCTGTTTTGACTCGAATGGTATTAAGGATTTACTTGTGTGTGTGTGTCATAAAATGTGGGTTTTGTGTTCCTGTTAGTTGAGGCTGACTTCAAGATAAGCGAGATGTTATAATTTGCCTTAATTACTGCCTTATATTAAATGTTCTCACAAATAGCAAGACTAAAAATTAGGAAAAGAATATAGGTGTTATTTAAGTTTATGGAGATTTTCAACTTCAGATAATTTTTAATGGAGATGTTTTACTTTCTTGGACCCAAAGATTATTATAGGAGATCTGAAATAAGCTTTAAAAGTTTAGTATTTTTAAGAGTCACCTCAAAATCTTGAGAAGTATTGTATTTCTTCATATACTTACAAGTTAATAGGAGTAGTGTAGATTGTATAAGAAAGGAATGAAACTCAGAAGGAAATAACATTGCGTTGGCCATAAGAAATAAACCTCACAGATTTTATTTGTTTCTCTTCCAGATCCGACGTATCCTGAAGGGGAAGTCCATTCAGCAGAGAGCTCCACCGTATTAGCTCCATTAGCTTGGAGCCTGGCTAGCAACACTCACTGTCAGTTAGGCAGTCCTGATATATCTGTACATAGACCATTTGCCTCATATTGGCAAATGTAAGTTGTTTCTATGAAACAAACATATTTAGTTCACTATTATATAGTGGGTTATATTAAAAGAAAAGAAAAATATCTAATTTCTCTTGGCAGATTCGCATATTTCATACCCAGGTATCTGGGATCTAGACATATGAATTTGATCTGAGTGGTAACATTGCCTTCAATTAACAGTAGCTTGTGAGTAGGCAAGGACTTTGATCTGTGGCACAAAACATTGTTAATATTTTCAAAGCAGGTACATTGTAAATGTTTCTTTAAGAAAAATGAAAGCATGTGAAAGGAAAAAGGTAAATACAGCATTGAGGCTTCATTTGGCCTTATGCAGTCCCTGGGAGTTACTGGCACTGGACAGGCTTCAGTCATTGGACTAGAAGAAAGGTGTCCATGGTTAGAATTTGATCTTTGCAAACTGTATATAATTGTTATTTTTGTCCTTAAAATATTGTACATACTTGGTCATTAACATGGTCATATTTGAAAATGTATAAGTCAGTAAAATAGAAAAGAACAAGTGAATTGTTGCTATTTAAAATTTATTTTACAATTCCAAGGAGTTTTTATTGTGTAATCACTAAGTCTTTGTAGATAAAGCAGATGGGGAGTTATGGAGTTGTTCCTCTGTTGGCTGAAAGATATATTTGAATTGTAAAGATGCTTTTTCTCATGCATTGAAATTAGACATTATTTGTAGGGAATTGCATGCTTTTTTACCTTCCCGAGACAGGGTCTTGCTCTGGCACCCAGGCTGGCGTGCAGTGGCATGATCTTGACTCACTTCAGGCTTGACCTGGACTCAAGTGATCCTCCCACCTCAGCCTCCTGAGTAGCCGTGACTACAGGTGTGCACCACCACACCTGGCTAATTTTATTTTTTGTAGAGGCAGGATCTTGCCACCTTGCCCAGGTTGGTCTTGAACTCCTGAGCTCATGCCATCTGCCTGCTTTACCCTCCCAAAATGCTGGGATTACAGGGGTGAGCCACCATGCCCGGCTGGCAATTGCATGGAAGAGAACACCTCTTTATGGCTTACTCTCTAGAATTTCTGATTTACGTGTTCTGTTGAAATTTTTGGTTTTTTTACGTTTATAGAAACAACAAAAAGTCAATATTGAAACGTGTCTTCCTGTTCTGTTTTCTGTTGTCAAATGATGATAATGTGCCATGATGTTTTACATGTATCATTCAGAAAAAGTTTTATTTTTTAATAACATTCTATTAACATTATTTTGCTTGCCACTGGCATGCCTGAGGAATGCATTTGGCTATGATTACACACACTAAGTTTTTGTAATAAATTTGACTCATTAAAAACCTTTTTTTTTTTAAAAAAAATCTCATTTGTGACTAACTTATGTTTGCAGCTGAGTACTTAACTTCTTTTTAAAAGATACCCTTTGGATTGATCACATTGTTTGACCCAGTATGTCTTGTAGACACATTAGTTATAATCACCTTGTATCTCTAAATATGGTGTGATATGAACCAGTCCATTCATGTTGGAAAAACTGATGGTTTTAAATAAACTAATTCACTAATATTATATGTCTTACATGCATTTTCTTTTCCTAGTGCCTTATTTATATTTCCCTAGATAGAAAAAAGTACTATTGATGATTTTAAATGCCTTTGAGTGAGTTAATATGTGTTAATTTGGGTTTTTTGGATAACATGTTTCCTGAAAGTATATAAGATTTAACATCAAAATCTATTTGCTAAGTTTACTAGTAGAAGTGTGTTAGGTTTTGAAATTATCATGGAAGTTTAATAGATGCTGTCAATCATTCAGATGTTTAGATGCTAAAAAAAAAAAAAAAAACAACTAAGTGGGAGCAGGGAATCATAGGAAAAACAGTTTGGAGATTACCAGGATCATCCTTAGAGAAATATAAATCTGGGAAAGGTTCTTCCCTTTGCCAGCAAGCCATTTTGACGTGTGAGAACAAACACATCAATATCTGTCAGTATGTCATTACAATTACTGCACATATATTCTAGTTCTTATAGCCTGTTTTGAGAATCTGGTGAAAGCTATGAATCCTTTCCCTGGAAAAATGCAAATATATGTATACACACAAATGCTATGTACAATATTTGGGGCTTTACTACCTTCAGAAGACCATGACTCTCAAGAATCCACTCTAGTTTCATTTCTGCACATCAAATATTTTTCTTCTTTCATATAACAAAATCTTTAGAATAATTTGCTTTGCAAATGCAACCTGTTAACCAGAACAGCAGAAATGATGTACTCCCACTGAATATAGCTGTCCAGTGAGCTTTACCCAAGTGAGCTTCTATATTCTCTTAATCTCAAATTCTCTCATAGTTGAACCAGTATCTAGCAAGTATCTGTGTGTGTGTGTGTGTGCGCGCACGCGCGCAAAGATGTAAATAATTTGAGGCTAAGAAATATAAGACATTTCTTAGCCTTAAGATATTTACGTGAGAGATACCTTACATGGCATTTATTTTACTATGCAGACTATGTTAGATAGTATTGAAAAAGGAAGTACGGAGATTCAGGAGGAATAATTTCTTTCTGACTGGGGAGGATTCAAGGTAGAGCATTTGAACTGTATCTTCTGAATAGTTGATTTGGATGTTCATATAAAGGGAGGAGAGGCAGGTGAAAGAAACAAACAGTATGAACCAAAGCGTAGTTGTCTGTGGGAATAGCAGGTGATTTTAATGTAGTTAGTTAGACTCTGGAGTGGCCAATAAAATTCATCTTGTGTTCCACCTCTGGTAATATTCTCGAGTATCAAGTTGAGAAAGATCCTTGGGCTCGTAGGTGCTTGTCAGGAGAGGTTGCTGTGATTGATTCGTGATATCTGCCACAGGAATATGGGAAATGGCTCTTGATTGAATATATCTTAAAGCCTCACGGAAGCCAAGACTGTGCTCATTGCTGTAACTTCAGTGCCTAGCACAGTGCCTGGCACGTGGAAATGGTTCATAAAATATTGGTTAAATGAGTGAACCAATGTATGCCAGTCCTACTTAGAGTCACTGATTGTGTTGGGGGAGGTGATGTTTTCAGCCAGAGTTATACTATTAATTACTAATGAATTATTGACTATCATGGTTCTGAATTTAATTCTGCCACATGATTTCACAGTGACATGGATGATATGTTAATGAAAATGGGCATGGGCATAGTTGGACTCATTAAAGAAAATAAATCGGGCAGTCTGTCTTTACAAAGGGCTAATGCCGGGTGCAGTGGCTCACGCCTGTGATCCCAGCACTTTGGGAGGCTGAGGCAGGCGGATCATGAGGTCAGGAGATCGAGACCATCCTGGCTAACACGGTGAAACCCCGTCTCTACTAAAAATACAAAAAATTAGCCGGGCGTGGTGGCGGGCGCCTGTAGTCCCAGCTACTCGGAGGCTGAGGCAGGAGAATGGCATGAACCCGGGAGGCAGAGCTTGCAGTGAGCTGAGATCGTGCCACTGCACTCCAGCCTAGGCGTCAAAGTGAGACTCCTTCTCAAAACAAACAAACAAACAAACAAACAAACAAACAACCCCACAAAGGACTAATGTTAGTGCTGTAGTTTGATATTGACTAAGAAATCCCTACAAGAGTCAGAGACCAAATCTTCCAGCTCAATTTGTTAGTCAAATCAGTAACATTTAATATCCTTTCTATATTTTTGCTTAATCAGGGCAGGAAAATTTCCTCAAACGTCTCTGACTTTTAACAAATGTCAACTTAAACATACGGCCACTAACTTCCATTTTCTGATAACCTCAGTTGTTCTGTATTGAATATGACCTCAGAGAGAAATCAGCTTCAGTCACTGGCTAAGTTTGTGATGGTTCCTCTGAGATCAGGCCTGGGTACAAAGTTTGAGAATACTTGTAACCATGCTACTAGGTTTTGGCTATACCTGCTGATGCCCTGGATTAATCCTTGAGAGAAGGGGAGACACTGCCCTATTAGTCACCAGAGGCCCTGCACCTAGCACAGTATCTGACACATTGTAGACATTCAATAAATAGTTCCTAAATTGAATTTAATTTCAAGACTTTGTAAAAAATTTTTTTTCTTGGCATATTTATTCTTCAGTCTACAAATATTTTTATTATTCACATACAGTTTATGACTTAATCCAGTACTTTTATGCTTCAAGCCTTTGGAGTCTGTGCAGACCCAGGAGCATTGCATGGGTGGCACATTTCTAGGAGGGGTAAGATTGGTTGTTTTTGTTTGTTTGTGTGTTTGCTTTTTTGAGATGGAGTCTTGCTCTGTTGCCCAGGCTGGAGTCAGTGGCAAGATCTTGGCTCACTCAGTCTCCACCTCCCAGGTTCAAGCAATTCTTGTGCCTCAGCCTCCTGAGTAGCTGAAATTACAGGCACGCACCACCACACCTGGCTAATGTTTCTGTATTTTTAATAGAGATGGGGTTTCACCATGTTGGCCAGGCTGGTCTCGAACTCCTGGCCTCAAGTGATCCGCCCACCTCAGCCTCCCAAAGTGCTGGGATTACAGGCGTGAGCCATCAAGCCTGACTGATTGTAGATTCCTCTCAAAATGTGTCTTGCTTTCTTCTTTGTACTCCTTGTCCTCTGGCCTGTGGTCCCTGCTCTCTCCATCACACCATTCCCCTTGCCTATCAGCCCAAGAGGGTTTGGGGATGAGAGAGTGCAGCTGCTGAGTGCCCTGGGTTCGAGGTTTCAGTCTTTGGTGGACATTGGTATCTTATGTGAAGCTTGTTAAACATGCAGATACCTTGGCCCCACCCCAGGCTTCCTGAATCAGAACCTCTCGGGTTTTCAGGTTTCTGGCAGGTTATATGTGGTGATTCTAGTGCAGTTTTAGTCTAAATTAATTTGGAAATGCAGACTTTGGAGAGTAGCTGGGGTTGGGGAGTAGCCATGTGGTGGTAACAGAATGGGTTGCTGGAATGCATATGGGGATGAAGTAGCAACTGATGGTGTGCCGTGTGCCAGGCACGCTGGATCCTATGGTATAGAAACTAGCTTTGAAGATACAATCATGAGTCGCCTTATTTCTTTTTTTCCTGATTTCAGAAATCACTTTTCTTTTTTTTTTTTTTTTAAGACGGAGTCTCGCACTGTCGCCCAGGCTGGAGTGCAGTGGCGCGATCTCGGCTCACTGCAAGCTCCGCCTCCCGGGTTCACGCCATTCTCCTGTCTCAGCCTCCTGAGTAGCTGGGACTACAGGCGCCCACCACCGCGCCCGGCTAATTTTTTTTTTTTGTATTTTTAGTAGAGACGGGGTTTCACCGTGGTCTCGATCTCCTGACCTTGTGATCCGCCCGCCTCGGCCTCCCAAAGTGCTGGGATTACAGGCGTGAGCCACCGCGCCCGGCCCAGAAATCACTTTTCTAAGGTGATTCTAGTGTAAGTTTCTCAAGTATGTTAGTTTCCCAGGACTGTATAACAACCACAGACTTGGTGGCTTAACTAAGAGAAATTCATTTTGTCGCAGTTCTGGAGGCCAGAATTCTGAAACCAAGGTGTTGGCAGAAACGTGTGCCTTCCAAAGGCTCCTGGTGGAATTTGTGCCTTCTAGTCCAGCTTCTAGTGACTCCAGGTGTTCCTTGCCTTGTGGCAATATAACTCCAGTGTCTGCTCCATCTCCACATGGCCTTCTCCTCTTCTCCCTGTGCCTCCTCTCTGTATATCTCTTACAAGGACTCTCACCACTGAATTTAGGGGCCACATGAGTACTCCAGGATGACCTCGTCTCAATTTTATTTTATTTTATTTTATTTTATTTTTTTGAGGAATAGTTTCGCTCTTCTTGCCCAGGCTGGAGTGCAATGGTGCCATCTCAACTCACTACAACCTCCATCTCCTGGATTCAAGTGATTCTCCTTCCTCAGCCTCCTGAGTAGCTGGGATTACCCGCATGCACCACCACACCTGGCTAATTTTCTATTTTAGTAGAGATGGGGTTTCACCATGTTGGTCAGGCTGGTCTCGAACTCCTGGCCTCAGATGATCCGCCCACCTCGGCCTCCCAAAGTGTTGGGATTACAGGCGTGAGCCACGGCGCTTGGCCTTTTTTTTTTTTTGTTTGTTTTTTGTTTTTTGTTTTTGAGACAGAGTCTCTCTCTGTCACCCAGGCTGGAGTGCAGTGGCACAATCTCAGTTCACTGCAACCTGTGCCTCCCGGGTTCAAGCAATCCTCCAGCCTCAGCCTCCCAAGTTGCTGGGATTACAAGCGTGCTCCACCATGTCCAGCTAATTTTTGTATTTTTAGTAAAGACAAGGTTTCACCATTTTGGCCACGGCGCTCTCAAACTCCTGACCTCAAGTGATCTGCCCGCCTTGGCCTCCCAAAGTGCTGGGATTATAAGCATGAGCCACCATGCCCAGCCTCAATATTCTTAATTGTACAAAGACCATTTTTCCAAATGAAGTCACATTCACAGGTTCTGAGGATTAGGATGTGGACATATCTTTTGGGCGGCCTTAACTTAAAACTTACTACACCAGGAAAGAGGATTTATAATAATTTCTGTTACCATTATTTCTCTTAAAAAACGAGTAAGATTAATATTTCCTTTTTTAAAAAATTATTTTATCATGGTAAGAACATTCTATTTTCCTAAGAAATTGTAAAGTGTACAATAATAGGGACAATGTTGTACAACAGATCTCTAGAACTTATGAGTATTTCTTTCTGAGCAATCCTATATATAGCCTGTCTTCAGAATCTATGAGTACCTTTTACATATTATTATTCATCTAATGTATGGTGAAATATCTCCATTTCATTTGTTAGCTATAATACTAAACACTGACCAGGCAACTCATTTACCACTGATAAACTTTAAGAGAAACAAAAATATTTATCGAGCTGTAACTCAAAAATTATGGTAATGATTAAAAGAGCTTTTAGTATGTTAAACTTCCAGCAAAGCTTTTATGATTATCGCTCGTCATTTTGCTCTCTGGTACACATGTGAATGAATCTGCTGCTCTTCACCTCGGATCACGCTACCGAGAGCTGCCCGTGTGAGAAGCAACATGATCCCAAATCAAATTAAATTCCTGTGCTTTACAGCATCTGATCTCGTAATGAATAACAGTAGAGTAGTTAGTCACGGAGAACTGCAAACGTTTAAAAGTCAAGGGTCAAATCCAGTTTCATACAATAACAGTTGATTCCACTTTGCTAAAACTCAATTGAAATAGACTGTTTGAAGTCTAGATATTATCTTTTTAAATGATAGGATTCTGGCTCTTGCTCCAGAAATAAAGATGTCAGCAGCTCTGGAAACTTGGTAGCTGGATCCAGCATGTGTTTACCTGTTGGATCAGCGTAGTTCCTGTAGGCTTGACAATCGGGACAAATTTCAGACTGTGAAACAACACTAGATTCCTTACCTTAATCGATCTGGGGCTTAAGTTTCAAATTACTATTTATTTTTATCAATTCATGGTATCTTAATTCACATGGCCTGCTCTCCCTATTTGCAGCCGAACATCTCTCAGGCAGGACTTTAATTTCGAGTGATTGCATAAGACTGTAGGGTACTTCCCGACTGGCCTTTGTGGAAGCCCCAGGTGTGGACTGCTCTGGAGGCGAACTGCTCTTTTATTCCAGCACTCGAGGGTTAGTTTTGGTGTTTGCCTCAGTGGGAGTGTGTCCGCTGTGAGTCTGCTTTTCTGAATGGGAGCCAGAGTTTTTTTTTTTTTTTTTTTTTTTCCACGTTAGATGTCACTTTTCTTTTGTCTTTAAAAAAGGTATCCTTTTCTTTTTGCTCCCAAGAAGTATTCCTTCCAGAAGACTTTCAAATTTTCAAAAAGTTCTCCTTTTTAGGCATTCACAGATATGGAAGAATTGGTCGTCTTCAGGATAGCAATTTTGTCTGGTGTAACTTCTTATACATATGTAAGGAAAATTCAAAATATATGATTTGGGAAAACAAGTAAGCATTTGGATGGTGCCTCTACCCAAAATATTCCTGGAAAATTTTTTTAAAAGTTACATTTTTAGCCAGGTGTGGTGGCACATGCCTGTAGCGTCTGCTACTTGGAGGCTGAAACGGGAGGACTCTTTGGGTCCAGGAGTTCCGGGCTGCAGTGAGCCATCCATGATCACGCCAATGTGGTGTAATAAGATGTATAGACAGAAGTTTAATTTACACAGGTTATTAATTTCTACACACATTCTAATCATACAGGCTAATGAGGTACATCATTTAAAGTGCAGGATTTATAGACAATTGACAAGTTTCTCATTATTCTATTTCCTGTCTATATAAATCAATCGATTTTGTTTCTTTCCTCAGCTAAAGTTATACCAAATCTGTTATCAAGGTCAAAATGTCTGTTAATCAGTTAATAGCGTAGATAAAAAAAGTCTGTTAAAATATTTTTTTCTATCTTCTCTGCCACCACCCACATATAGGTTTTCAAGACTTTATTCTTGGATTACCACAATAGACTTAGAAACCTGACTTTTTATTATGGAAACATTCAAACACACAAGTAGGCAGAATAGTATATTGAACACATATATCTATCATGAAGCTTCATCAATTATAAACATTTTGCCATTTTTGTTTCTTCTTTCGCCCCACATTTTTTTCTAGAATAAGTTAAAGCCCACGCCAAGCTTTATAGATTGTCAGTAAAAATCGCTAATAGATAAGTAACTTGTGTCCCCAATAAATAGCTTTCTAATTAGTTTTCCTCCAATCTTCCTGCTTTTCTTACCAATCAAAAAATTTCCACCACTTGGCATACTGTTAAAGAAACAGAAAGTTTTTCAAAGGCTCAGTGCTGCCTGTTGAATCAGATGCAAACTTTTGTCCTGGTTTACAAAGGTATGTTGACCTTAGCTTGACCCTGCCTGTCTAATCTCATCTCATTTTTCCCCAGTGGGCTATCAGGTGGGTCTCTTCACTGTATCAGCTGATGCTCTGTTTATTCCTGTCTCTTGTCATGTCCTCACCTCCCCAAATTCTGTGCATCCTAGAAAGCCCTGCTTGAGTGCCACTTTCTCTATTAAACTTTTTCTAGCTCATACTGACTGCTCTCTTCCCTGAACTCCTGGGATTAAAACACAATTCCTCTAACTTTCATTATCTGGTATTTTCTGTCATATTCCAGACTTAATTATTGCAATCAGGAAAGTGAGCTATGAATCACTGACTAGCAGCATTTTCTCTTCCTTTCTTCCTTCCCTTTATCCTTCCTTCCTACCCTTCTCTCTCCCTTCCTTCCTTCCTTCCTTCCTTCCTTCCTTCCTTCCTTCCTTCCTTCCTTCCTTCCTTCCTTCCTTCCCTTCTCCCTCCCTTCCTTCCTTCCTTCCTTCCTTCCTTCCTTCCTTCCTTCCCTTCTCCCTCCCTTCCTTCCTTCCTTCCTTCCTTCCTTCCTTCCTTCCTTCCTTCCTTCCTTCCTTCCTTCCTTCCTTCCTTCCCTTCTCCCTCCCTTCCTTCCTTCCTTCCTTCCTTCCTTCCTTCCTTCCTTCCTTTCTTCCTTCCTTGCTTCCTTCCCTCCTTCCTTCCTTCCTTCCCTCTCTCCCTCCTCCTTCCTTCCTTCTCTCTCTCTTTCTTTCTTTTCTTTCGTTCTGCCCCCCTCCCCCCTCCCTCTCCCCTCCCTCTCCCCTCCCCTCTCTTTTTCACACTCTCATCCAGGCTGGGGTGCAGTGCATGATCATAGCTCACTGCTGCTTTGACCTACTGGGGTCAAGTGATTCTCCCTCTTCAGCCTCCTAAGTAGCTGAGACTACAGATTCACACTACCATGCCCGGCTAATTTATTTTTGTTGTAAAGATGGGGGTCTCACTATATTTCCCAGGCCAGACTCCTGGCCTCAAGCAATGCTCCCTTCTCAGCCTTCCAAAGTGCTGAGATTACAGGTGTGTGCTACTGCAGCATATACTTTTTAAATACAACTTTAAGATGTCTGAGTTAGTGGTATTTTTGAGGACACAAAGAAGGTGAGTGGTGCTGGATAGACTCTAGTATTGGAATCTAGGCAGAATTCTAAGATGGTCCTTTGCCCCAGGTGTTACTTCTGTGATTCTGTTAGGTTACATTGCAAAAGTGATTTTGCAAATGTAAATAAAGTAATTATTAACCAGCTGACCTTAAGATAGGGAAACTACTCATCTAATCACATGGGCCCTTTAAAAGCGGAGCGTTTTCTTTGGCTGGAGGCGGAAGAGGAAATCCTAGAGATTCCAAGCCTGAGAAGGACTCAACCCACAATTACTGGCTTTGAGGATGGAGCAAGGGAGCAATGAACCAAGGAATGCAGGTAGTTTTTAAATATGAAAACAGAAAATGGAATATCAGTCCTACATCCACAAGGAATTGACTTCTGCCAACAACCTGATTAAGCTTAGAAGCAGATTCTTGCTCAGAGCCTCCAGATAAGAGCCCAGCCCTGGTGACAGGTGTTTGAGTTTGGCGTTGTGTTACTCCACGCAGAGAGTCAAGCCAACCCCGCCCAGACTCTGACCTGCCGAACTGTGAGATAACACATGGGTGGAGTTCTGAGCTGCTAAATTTAGGAGTAATTTGTTACACAGCAATAGAAAGTGAATACAATATATAACATAGGGTTTGAGCTTATAGTGCAATTTTATACATTTCTTGCTATTTTAATTAAGGTTCCAAATCAGCAAGAGAAGTTTTCCAATAAATGGGGGCACTCGTCTTAGGATGTGTGGTCATTACACAGGCTAGCAGTGTCTTTAATTTATGATACCTCACTTTTGTCCATCACTTCCCCATTCCAGATAAGAAAATTTCTTTTTTTTCTTTCTTTTTTTTTTTTTTTGAGATGGAGTCTCACCCTGTCACCCAGGCTGGAGTGCAGTGACATGATCGTGGCTCGCTGCAACCTCCACCCCCGGGTTCAAGCGAGTCTTGTGCCTCAGCCTCCCAAGTAGCCGGAACTACAGGTGTGTGCCACCACGCCTGGCTAATTTTTGTGGTTTTTAGTAGAGACGGGGTTTCACCATGTTGGCCAGGCTGATCTTGAACTCCTGACCTCATGATCCACCTGCCTTGGCCTCCCAAAGTGCTGGGATTACAGGCATGAGCCACCGTGCCCAGCCTGGAAAATTTCAAGGAAAGTTTAGCTTCCCTATTGCCAGTGTTTTCAAAAGAATCTATAAAAGGGTCCTGGAGCAGGGGAAGGTGATTAGGACAGCATATCTGACCAGTATTAGCATCAGCTTACTGTGTTGCCATACTCTAGCCATTTACCTCTACTGTAAGAGTGGGGCATATTTTGTAGGGCAGTGGTCTCCAACCTTTTTGGCACCAGGGACCAGTTTCATGGAAGACAACTTTTCCATCGATGGGGTGTGGGTGAGCAGATGATTTCGGAATGAAACCGTTCCACCTCAGATCATCAGGCATTAGATTCACATAAGGAGGACGCAACCTAGATTCCTCGCATGCGCAGTTCACAATAGGGTTCACGCTTCTATGAGAATCTAATGCCCGAGGCTGATCTGACAAGAGGAGGAGCTCAGGCGGTAATGCTGGCTCGCCCATCTCTGGTACCCGTTCATGGCTGGGGAGTTGGGGAACCCTGTTGTAGGGAAAGAACCCCTTAGCTCTGCAGCAGCCAAGATTTCAGATGGTACAACTTGTTTAAAATAAATAGACACACTCACTTCAGAGACTGGTCAGCAAGCGGTTGTCAAGAGCTCTTGGAACTAAGATGAGAACTTACATTACAGTTTCTTCTGCAGCCTAGGATCACAGATGATGGGCAGGGGTTTTATTGGTTTAACCGGCATCTATTTCTCCAGCCGTGCACACAGAAATGAACGAATGATTAGACATTCATTTGGGGTGCCTTTGCGTGATTCGTAAATAACTCGTTCCTTATAAAATTTATTGCCGAATGACTCATTAAAGAATGATGGTGAAGATAATAAGGCTCCTAATTTAAAGGATTATGCAAGTGTTCTTTTAAAAATCAACTTTGCCAGGTGTAATTAATGCATAAATTTTAAGTGTACAGTTTAACAAATGTATACACCTATGTAACCACCACCCAATCAAGATACGGAACATTTTTGACATCCCAGAAATTTCCTTCATGCCCGTTTGCTGTCAATCTCTCCTTCCGCACAGCTATTGATCTGATTTCTATTATATCATTGTAGATTAGTTTTTGCCTCTTCAAGAACCTCATTTAAATAGAATCATACAGTCCGTACTATTTTCTGGGTTTCTTTCGCTCAGCATGCTATTTTTGAGATTCATCTGGATTGGTGCATTGATCACTAAAGTACATTTCTATTGCTGACTAGAATTCCATTGCACTCATAACACAGTCTGTGAGCCATTCACCTATTAGTGGACATTTGGGTTCTTTGCAGTTTGGGACTATTATTGAATAAAGTTGATATGAACAGTATTTGTGTGGACGTATGTTCTCATTTCATTTTAAATTCCTAGGAGTGAAGAACCTGGTTCATGTTAGTATATGTTTAGCCTTAAAAGAAATGGTCAAACTCTTTTTTAAAGTGGTTGTGTCATTTTTCTCTTCTAATAGCAACGCAGAAGAGATTTTTCAATCTTCCCTCAAACTTGGTATTGCCAGTCTTTTTCAGATGCATAGTATTATCTTACAGATTTAATTTCCAGGGTGACTAATGATGTTAAGCATCTCTTCTTGTGCTTACTTACCATTCACATATCTTGTTAGTGAAGCATCTGTTCAAGTTTTCATCCATTAAAAGAATTAGATTGTATTATTATTGAGTTGTAACAGTTTTTTTTTTTTTTTTTTTTTTGAGACGGAGTCTCGCTCTGTCGCCCAGGCTGGAGTGCAGTGGCCGGATCTCAGCTCACTGCAAGCTCCGCCTCCCGGGTTCCCGCCATTCTCCTGCCTCAGCCTCCCGAGTAGCTGGGACTACAGGCGCCGCCACCTCGCCCGGCTAGTTTTTTGTATGCCAGCTACTTTTGAGTATTTTTAGTAGAGACGGGGTTTCACCGTGTTAGCCAGGATGGTCTCGATCTCCTGACCTCATGATCCGCCCGTCTCGGCCTCCCAAAGTGCTGGGATTATAGGCGTGAGCCACCGCGCCCGGCCTGTAACAGTTTTTTAAAATATATATTCTAGATATAAATGTATTTCAGATATATGTATTGTAAGAATTTTTCCCAGTCTGTGGCTTGCCTTTTTATCACTTCTTAAAAAAATTATTTTGCCCCATTTTCATTTTCTTCTTCTGGGTCTCTAATGATACTTACTTATACCATTTTCTATTGTCCTGAAGGTCTCTGAGGATCTGTTTATTTTTCTTGAATCTATTTTCTCTCCATCTATTAGCCTGAATATTTTCTATTGGCCTGTTTTCCTGTGTTCAACTTCACTGCCTTTCTTCTACCATCTCTGATCTACTGTGATGTCTTTTCGTCATTAAACTTTTCAGTTTCAGTATTTCTCTATAGTTCTTTTTTATAGGGTTCATTTCTGTGCTGAGATTTTCTGTCTTTTCACTCATTAAACCAATACTTTGATTCTTTGAACATATATCATTTAATTCTTTGAGCCACATTTATAGGTGCTGCTTTTAAAGTCTTTCCTTATGTCTCAGGCCTGTAGTCCCAGCACTCTGGGAGGCCGGGGCAGGTGGATCACCTGAGGTCAGGAGTTCGAGACCAGCCTAAGCAACATGGAGAAACCCCGTCTCTACTAAAAATACAAAATTAGCCTGGCATGATGGCACATGCCTGTAATTCCAGCTACTCGGGAAGCTGAGGCAGGAGAATCTCTTGAACCCTGGAGGCGGAGGTTGTGGTGAGCAGAGATTGCGCCATTATACTCCAGCCTAGGCAACAAGAGCGAAACCCCGTCTCAAAAGTAAATAAATAAATTAATTAAATTAAATAAAAAATTAAAGTCCTTTTTTTTCTTCTAAACCCAAGATCTCAGTAATGTTGAGACTGGTATTTTCTCTTTGACTGTGGGTAATGTGGATCATGTTTGCCTTTTTTTTTTTTTTTTTTTTTAATGTCTACCAATTTTTAAATTGTACACTGGACATTGTTGGTGATACATTGTGTAGACTTCAGGCTCTGGATTTTGTTTTCTTCTTTTGAGAAGTGTTACCCTGTCTTCTATTAGGCAGTTTCATTACCTGCAGATTACCTTGCACTTCTGTGGGCTAGTTTTCATGCTTTGCTAGGGTACATCTCCGGAAAACTCAATATATTTCCCAAGTTCTTCTATCTTGGCACATTTCGACCTCCAATTCTGCAGATATTTTAAAGGTTTGGTTTTGGCTGGGCACAGTGGCTCATGCCTGTAATCCCAGCACTTTGGGAGGCTGAGGTGGGTGGATCACCTGAGGTCAGGAGTTCATGACCAGCCTGGTCAACATGGTGAAACCCCTTCTCTACTAAAAATACAAAAATTAGCCAGGTGAGGTGGTGGGTGCCTGTAATCCCAGCTACTTGGGAGGCTGAGGCAGGAGAATTGCTTGAACCCAGGTGGCGGAGGTTGCAGTGAGCCGAGATAGCGCCATTGCATTCCAACCCGGGCAAAAGAGTGAGACTCCATCACAAAAAAAAAAAAAAAAAAAAAAAAAAAGAGGCTTGGTTTTTATTTTTGTTAATGTGGGCCTGGAGTGGACCTTACTCTAAAGCACAGTTCTAATCTCTTCTGGTATCTCAGTTAGATGCTTGGTGTGTTAATAAATTAATAACAAGATCTTGTCACTCTGGATTGGCCAAAACTTCAATGTTCTTCAGCACTGTTTAATGTCTACAATTTCTGTTCTGTACTTGTCTCTGCACTAACAATTCTCTATACTTACTATAGCATCCAGGTAGTCTTGACATGGGCACGTGCACCTTAGCTCTGAGTCAAGAATTCATAGAGAATCTTCCATACAACTTCTGGGACCCACCTTCTCACCACCCCCGAAATACCTTTCTTTTTGGTGCCTTGCTCTACAGGTTCATACTGCTTCCTATCTTCCGAACTCTGATCTCTGCCTTGTCAGCTCAGCAGAACTACTGTGCTCAGGCTGGATTCTAGCTTGCTATGCTGTGGTTGGAAAAATGTACCCTTGCAGAGATCCAGGATAATCATGGGGCTCACCTAATGAATTTCTCCTCTCTCAGAGATCACAGTGTTTAATTTCCTGTTGTCCAATGCTGAAAAACAATTGTCTCATATGTTATTTTCCATTTCATTGTTTATGGGTGGAGGGCTAGTCCTATACCAGTTGTTTCGTCATAGTTGGAAGTGAAAGTTTGCAAGATGTGCTCTTAAAGATTAAATGATGTAAACAGAAATGGATTTACCAAAGAGGGGGCCCAAAGATTCTGTTTTGGCTGAAAAAGCATTAATAATAGTCATGAGTGCCCTCCTATGACTCAGACACTGACTCCATTCATAGGAAGTTAGTATGGTGGAGTAGAGTGTAGTTTCTCTGCATTGTTTCTAAAAATTGAGTCTAATAGCCATCTCCCCTCTCTAAGAAACAAAAAGAAGATTTCTAAAAATAATAGTAGTAATAATAACTTACAATTATTATATACTTAATGTTCTAGGTTCTGTCTTTAAGGCTTTATATTTATTAACCAATTCTTTATAACAAATCAATTAATCACCAATTAACTACTAGTTAGTACCTGAACATGATTAATTACTAATTAAAAATCCTATTTACAGACCAGCCTGGGCAATGTAGTGAGATCCTGTTTTTACAAAAAATAAGCACATTAACCAGGTATGGTGGTGCATGCCTGTAGTCCTAGCTACTTGGAAGGCTGAGGTGGGATGATTGCTTGAGCCCAAGAGTTTGAGGCTGCAATGAGCTTTGATTGTGCCACTGTGCCCCAGCCTGTGTGACATAGTGAAACCCTGTCTCTAAAAAAGAAAAGAAATGTTATATAGCATAAAGGATTCTAGAAACTCAAATTACATTAACCTGCATCGTAAATTTGTGAGGGAATTTGTGAGCACATGTGGGTATGTGAGAACTCCTACCTCGGAGTCTTTCCAAATGTTCTTTCCCTTGAGCACAACCTGTTCCCCGTCAATCAACTTAAATGTATAATTCAGAATTTAGCTTCAATATTACTACTTCCAGGAAACTTGTTACATGTTTTCATAACATGTATTTTATTTTTTAAATCATAATTGTAATTGAATTTACTTAAATATTTATTTAATGGATGTCTTTTCCACTAGACTATAGGCTCCATGAAACCCATTTCCTACCACATAACCAGCACCTAGCACAGTTTTTGGCATGGTGTATGTGTTCAATAAGTATTTGTTAAATAAATGAAGGAATGTTGAAGAGTGAGTAGGTTTCCTGTCTCAGATTCTTATGAACTTGATTTATCATCGAAGGTTGTCTATTTTTTGCCTTTCTCTCCTATTAAAAAAATTGCATACAGTAAAATTTATTCTTTTTGGTGTGTAGATCTATGAGTTTTTACAAAAGTCTAGAGTCATGTTACCACAATCAAGATATAGAACAGTTTCATGTCCCTCTGCTCCCCACCAAAAAATTCCCTCTTGATAACTTTTGTAGTCAAATCCCCAACCTTTAACTGCCAGCAATCATAGAGAATTGTTTATTTTACATCACCTCAGGCTCTTCTTTTCTTTTCCATCCTGCTTGGTCTATATTTCAGCGATCTTACTGCTCAGTAACATTCCTAAATATCAGAGATGTGAAATCAAATTTAGACTGTTGTCTTAGCATTTTTGCCTTATGTGGAATCATTTGAACAAATAATTTGACTACTTGGAAGAATCAGAAGAGGGACACTAGGTCAGCTGAGCTTTTGTGAATGGCCTATTATTTCTACTCTGAATTGTATCTACTCTGAATAGCTCTAACATCTGTACACATCTCTATTTCAGTATTCCTGCCTTAATTCAGGCTTTATGATCCTGTCCAGATCATTGCAATGGTCTCCATCCTGGTTTTTCCGTGCCTCTAATCCTGGTTTTCTTATATTCAGTATCAGCTCTAAGACTCTTAAAGTTCTTCACTGGTGTCCCATTGAGCCTTACTTAGCACCTAGCATATCGTTTACAGCTCCTCAGGAGGACTTGCTTCTTTAGAATCATCCTCATTGGGTCTTGTCGCTTGCAGTCTATGATGTTCCAGTTGTCCCAAATTATTTCATTTTTCCAAAGGTACCATATATTTCATGACTGAGGCTTTTGTTCATGCATCCCTGAAAGTTTCTATTCACTTTATCTGCCAATGAACACCTACTCATTATTGAAGACTTGACACAGGCTATCTCCTGCTTTCTTTCCAAAAACCACCTGACTATTCCCTCTTCGGTTCCCACAGTTACCTGTCCATCCACCTGCTATAACATCCATAATTCCTTATTGCTAACCTATGTTCACATATTTGTCTCCTACCTACGAGAATCAAAGCGCTTTGGGGTAAGTCTGTCTATTTATCTTTGAATCCCCAGTGCCTAGAACAGTAACTGCCATATAGTAAGTATGTGATAAATAAACATTTTCTGAATGCGTCAATGAATACGTTCTTACTGCATTTTTAGCTGAACACTTTAATAATTTTCACAAGCTTATTTTAAATGTGTATCTTTTTGATGTTTTAGAAAATATTTGATCAAGGACTCTCCCATTTTCATGAGACACTGATGATCCTATTTTACATGGCCATATGAAGTTCCCTCCAGCTTTCTATCAGACACTATACATTTATCTTTGTGTGACCTGGTCAACTGGCACTACTTCAACTGGGCTTACCCGTGGCTGTCTGCTTGCGTATAGAAACTCAACTTGCAACTGTGGAAGTGAAAAAGGGAAAAACAGGCAATGCTGAAAATGAATATGAATTTCCCATTAGTTGCTAACTGGCTTTGAACTTCCTCTCCGTTGAGGCTCAGAGCATAAAGAGTAAACTCAGGCCTCGCCTGGCTACAGGTCACACTGTGATTCAGATCTTTATCTGTTGTGTTCAGTGCCATTTTGAACTCTCACCCTAGGGATCTTAGTCCCAAGCTTTTTGTGTTCAACGTGTTTACCACGGAAATGGAGATTTAGTTCTTCCTTGTGAAAGTGAAGATATTACATTCTGTAAATGTATTCTGCCTTTAAACTTTTTTGTTGACATAAAAAGGAGTATTCTGCCTAACTAGTTTTGTCATTTTATTGTGAGCCCGCCCTCCCAAAACAAACTAATGCTGACATAGGATTTGATTCTTATTGAGGAAGTAACTACATTTGTGACCAGCCGGCTCTTGGTTGGCCAGGAGTGAAGGCAGGTGGGGAAGGGAGGAAATTGTCTATCTTTTCATCTCATCTGGCCAGGCTTAGGGTCTGAGTTGGAATCTGCCCCTTGTTGAATGCTCACAAGCATGAGCTTAGAGCTCTCTGGAAAGGAAACTGCCATCTCTTAGGGCGATTAGATAGTCTAGGAGAGATCCAAGTTCTAAATAAAATGTTTAGTGCCATAGCAGCATGAATTACACCATGATCTTGAATGACTGTGTCACCAATTTAGGCTGAAGCAGTATTTCTCTAATTTGCATTTTCATTAGGCTCAACTAGGAAGCTTGTTAAAACAGATATCCCTGGTTTCTACAGGAAATTCTGTAGATTCTGGTTCGGTAGACTTGGAGTGAACTCTGGGAAAGTATATTTTTAGCAATTTCCTGAGGTGATCCTGTTGCACGAAGACAGAAAACTATCTTTTTTAAAGGATTGTTGGAGGTGAACAGGATAATGTGATCATTATGAGAGGAGCCCTTAGTATTCTGAATTTATTGATATCCCAACGTACTTTTGTAAAAAGAGGTTCTACAGACTGGGGCTTTCTGATCCAAGCCTCATCTATTCTCAATATCTGAAAGTCCAGTCGATCTTGTGGAAAATGCCTATGAGCAGAAAGTGGGAGTTGTAGTCTTGTTCAGTGAGATTTAAGGGTAGATTTTTCAGGTCCTCCTGATGTTTCTCCCCAGGCTGTGGACTATGGAGTGAGTTGAGTTAGCATCACGGCACCCTCCTGCTATGACTCATATAATTGTTATAAGGGTAGTGTCAACCTAAAGTTTGGGCAGATTTGACATGGTGGTAGTACAAATAGGGTGGAGGCAGAGCAGGGATAAAATACGCACAGCTATTTAAAGAAATGAATGGATATATTGATATGCTGTCTCTGAACCTGCTTTCTGCTGTGAGTTGAATTCCAAAAAGTTGGTTCAGTCCTCCAGGTTTGGTGCAGGTCTCCAAAAGGTAGATTTCATCTCAATGTTTGTAGCATTTTTCTGTTGTATAAGCTCTGGAATTAGGGGTGTCCAGTGAAACGGCAAGGGAGTGGTGAAACCTGAGGATTTTTGCTTAAATTTCATTAAATAAAATCTTGTATAACATTTCTGAGAAGCATGGAATTTTCAGAGAACTTTTAACCAACCATTTCTTGGATGCTATTTTGATCTTGGGGAACTTGGGCTAGGAGAGTACACTCAAATCTTGTGGCACACTCCAGAAATGCTTTAGGATGCCTCAGTAACCCAAATGTTATGTCTGTACAAGGACTGGGTATTGCTGTGGTTTCTTTTTGAAGGAAGGAGTTCATGAAACCATCAAGAGCAATTTTCTGTGTACTATATCCTCATTCTTGGGGCTGAATAAATTAGTAGAAATAGTTCTGTTCTTAAAATAATGTGATATAATTACTTTTAGGTTTGGAAACCTAGAAAAGGGTACCAAAAATCAGGGAGGTATGAAATACAAGAGAGGAGGAACTTTTATTTATTTATTTATTTGTTTATTTATTTATTGAGACAGAGTCTCACTCTGTCATCCAGGCTGGAGTGCAGTGGCTCTATCTCAGCTCATTGCAACCTCTGCCTCCCAAGTTCAAGCGATTCTTCTGCCTCAGCCTCCTAAGTAGCTGGGATTACACGGCCACCACACCCAGGTAATTTTTGTATTTTTAGCAGAGATAGGCCTTCACCATATTGGCCAGGCTGGTCTCAAACTCCTGAACTCAGGTGATCTGCCTGCCTCGGCCTCTCAAAGTGTTGAGAGTACAGGTGTTAGCCACCACGCCCAGCTGGAACTTTTGGGTTCAACCTCCTGGAATCACCTTTATCTTTCTCTTTCAAGTCTTTGTCTGACTTCATACTGATAGACAATACAAGCCAATGCTACACTTCTCTACTAAGTCACTAAAGCTTACAGGGGCTGGGCAAGGACCTTTGATCCGCCTTTTGTCTCTCTGGAGTGCAATACTCCAACACTTGCTATCACCGACATCAGAGTTTGACTCAAGTTTTGTTTTTTTTTGTTTTGTCAAGAATCACTTGCGTAGAAGTCCTGACACAGTCTCTTTTGTCTGAAAAATAGCATTGGTATTGAAGCCAGACACAGCAGTAAAAATTTCCTAGTTGTTTGACTTTAAGTATGTAATTGAATCTGTCAAGCCTTTGTGTTTTCACCTGTGAAATGTTATCACTGATAACTTGCATGAATGGAATAACAATACATATATAAAATATCTGGTATACAATAGAGACAATAAGTTGTATACTTTGCTTAGGTAAATAACATTTTAATGATAATATTAAAATTACTCTGTCAGTGATTGCAACCTTTCAAAGTAGGACAGCCATGAGACTAGATTAAACAGGGAATGCTGAGAAGGAAAAACAAATGTAATTTAGAGAGGCAGTTAAAGGTGAGCCCGTTGAAAGACAGCAACCAGAGCCACGCTCTTTATAGGGAGCGTCCTGTTGGCACTCTGGCAAAAGCATGTGTGGGCAAACATATACCTCATGTGACGCTGTCTTCAAAAGGCCAAACTCTAATGACCAGGTTTGCATCTCTGGCAAACATTCTCAAAAAGATAAGTTCTTTAAAACATGGAGACACAAAGTGTTGTGTTTTATGCAAAATAATTTCTAGTGAAAGCACATTTTTACTTCTTTGGTTTTTTTCACATGACTCTGCAGAGGTCCATATTATTGTCTCCCTAGCACTGTTTTCTCAAGCCTAGTTTTAATCTTTTCTCCCCTGCCCTCGTATCCTTTCCATAACTAGTCCAGTGCCTTCTTTCTTCTCCCCAAATCCCAGCTTCCCACCGTATGCATATTTTAATGGAAAGGTATCCAGAGTTGGTAACTTTACACCATCCTGATGACAGTGTAACTTATATAAACTTCCTTGCTTTACAAACTGATTTCATAGGCCAGATTCGGTTTTCTCCTCCTACTAACCCTGTGTGGTAGGTTATCTCACTTTTGAGAATGAAAAGATTGAGGTCGGGAGAGGTGGCAAAGCAAATAATATCAGGTCATGGCACAGTTCATCTTATCTTTTATTATGCATCTGCTTTATCTATCATACAACATTGTTTCCTTTGCAAAGAAAAACCTTGTATTGAGCAGTGAATATTTTAATCCGCATTTAAAACTTACGATTCTAGGTATTGCTTTACTTAGGACAGTACTTCGTAGAGACTCCAGTGTTGTTGTATATATTGTGTACATGTATACAATGTTGTTGTATATATTATGTATATATATACAATGTTGTTGTATGTATATTTGGATGGCCAGAAAAGGGAAATTGTCTTGGTTGTTAAGAAACTGCTGAGTATCAAAAAAAAGGAGAAGGAAATACATTATTTCATACAAAAAGAGAACGTTTAAGTTACCAAAACAAAACATGCTTTGAATAATTATGAGTTCATAATGCACATTGGCCTACCATCTTGCTAGTGAGATTCCCCAAAGGGCTATTCTAGAATCTTGCTCAGCAACCAGTGGAAAAAAAAAATGGTTGAAAAAACAAAGATGATTCCGCCAGTTCCCTGTTGTGGTTATATACTTTTGCTTGGGTAAAATTTTATATAATAAATTTGCTTGAGACAATTTTATGTAATAAAGTGCTATGTAGAGTATGAGCTGTAGTTTTATACAGCTGAGTTAATTGTAGAGAAAGCACATTGAACACTTTGGTTGAAACTTATGGTACCACATAAATGATTTAAATCTCACAATGTCCCTGAAAGATTGGTAAATATATATATATATATATATATATATTTGTCACAGAGGCCCAGACATGAATAATGTTAACTAAAATGCTACTCTGTCTATAAAATCTTTACTTCTCTTCTGTATAATTTGCTGCAATTGAAACTCATCCTTTATATTAGTAGAATTGAGCTGAGGAGGCAACAAAGGAGCAGGCAGACCCTGTGGTACTTGATGCTTATTTTGAAAGTTAAGTCATTACTCTGGTTTTGGTTGGTGGTTGAATGACAGACACCCCCCATCTCTTTTTTTTTTTTTTTTTTTTTTTGAGACAGGGTGTTGCTTTGTCACCCAGACTGGAGTGCAGTGGCGTGATCACTCTTCACTGCAGCGTTGACATCCTGGGCTCGGGCTCAAGTGATCCTCCCATCTCAGCCTCCTGAATAGCTGAGACTATGGGCATGCACTACCATGCCTAGCTAATTTTTTTATTTGTAGAGAGCCGGTCTTGCTATGTTGCCCAGGCTGGCTTGTACTCCTGGGCTCAAGCAATCCTCCTACTTTGGCCTCCCAAAGTGCTGTGGTAACAGGCATGAGTCACTGTGCCTGGCAAATGACAGATATTCTTTTATCTGAAGTGAGAGAGGCCATGGTTACCAGGGAAGAACTCCAAAAGCTACAGCACTTAACACAGGGTCCTCACACTGTTTAATTCCTTCTTGGCACGTTGATACCCGTACACACAGATTCACTGATTCATATGCACTCTATACATACCCACTATCGATTCTAAAGTAATATGACTTTCTTTTTGATAAACACACCTGAACTTAAATATCCCAATGTAGCCTACCCCCTTCCAAATGAAAGCATATTTCCACATTATCGTGATTTTCCAGCTTTGGGGATTTCACTTTTTGGGAATGGTTTGTTTTTTAAAACTTTCCAGGGTAGTAAGTTTCGCTCCTTAGAGGGGGTGTGGTTTCTTGAGAACAGCTGAACATCGTTTGAAACCAAGTGAAGTAGACGACCAGTCTGAGTAACATAAATAGTAGTAGAACACGAGCAGAGGGCCTGAGCAATCCTGCCTGAGGAGTTCCCATGTCTTGTTGCTCTAATCTCTTTTATAAAGAGCTGCCAGTGTCCACTGTTAAAATCTGAACTCTGGGGATGAGGTTTTTTGATTCCAAGGCCTCCTCTTTGCAGAATAAAAGTATCAAGACCTTCCCTAATTGAGCTCAACCTAACTTTACAGACTTACTTCCTATGATAGTGCCATTAACTCTGCTTAGTTACATTGAACTACTTGACTTTCAATATTTACCAACTCGATGCCTTTGCCCATGTTGTTCCTTATGGAATAGCCTTTCCTTGTTCCCATTGATTTATATTTATTACTTTCTTTTTGCAGAAGTTTTAATGTGTCCTTCTTCATTCCTGCTGAATTCCTACTTGTCTTTAGAAATCTATATAATGACAGTTTCCCTATCTTCCCATTGTAAGTTAATCTCTCTGAGCTTCAATAGTATTTTGTGTTGACTTCTATCTTTTAGTATAGCTACTAGAACTACCAAGTTTTTGGTTTAAGTGCCTTCAGTTTTGCATGACTAGCCTTTAGCAGTGACTTATATTAGTATACAGTAAAAGTAAGTGTTCCATGTTTTTAACATTGATCCTGAAGACAATTTCTTTCTTTTTCTAACAGAGGCAAGGTCTCACTATGTTGCCTAGGCTGGTCTCAAACTCCTGGGCTCAAGTGATCCACCCGCCTTGGCTTCCCAAAGTGCTGAGATTATAAGCATGAGCCACCATGCCAAGCCCTGAAGAAAATTTCAGAGGGGACCTCCCAGATATTCTGAGTAATGAATGTAGCTTTTCAAGGATATTTTAAAGATAATACTCATTGGGCATATACGTTCTATATTCACATTTCTTTCTTTTTTTTTGGTTCCATACTATTAGATACATCCATAATGGCAGATTGCTTGTTCACTAGCTCTTCTTACAAGGTGACTTTGACAATCTTCCCATAAAGAGGTAGAATCTATATTTCCTACCCTCAAATCTGGATTCAGAAGTGATGCTACATTACTCCTGAAGCTAAGTCATAAAAGCAATGTGGCTTCTGCCTGTTTCTCTTGAGGCACTTGGGACCAGCCACCGTGCTGTAAGTAAGCTTAAGTAGCCTGCAAAAAGGTCTGTGTGGAGGGGAATCTGGCCCACAGTCCTGACTGAAGTCCTAATTGACAGCCAGCACCAGCATACCAGCCATATAAGGGAGCCATTTGAAAGTGTATCCCTTTATTTATTTATTTTTTTATACTTTAATTTCTAGGGTACATGTGCACAACGTGCAGGTTTGTTACATATATATACATGTGCCATGTTGGTGTGCCTCACCCATTAACTCATCATTTACATTAGGTATATCTCCTAATGCTATCCCTCCCCCACCTCCCCATAATAGAAAGTGTATCCTTAAGTCTCCCAGTGAACTGCCCCATCTGAGGCACCATGGAGCTGAGATAAGCTGTTCCCACTGAGTCTTGTCCAAGCTACAGATTTAGGAGCAAAATAAGTGATTTTTGTTTTAAGCTACTAATTTTTGGAGTGGTGTGTTATGCAGCAATAGACAAACTGGTCTATCTTGTATACAGGTCATAGATCACAACGTTTTGATTTGTAAGTCCTATGCATGATCTTAGTTCCCTGTTTCAGAGATAGGAAACGAAAAATCCAGAGTGCCAGTAGATTTCAGGTATACTATTATTATGCTCATCTGGCTGGAGGAAGATGGTTTGGAGAAAAGACTCCCGGATCTGAAGTGAGGAGCCATGGGCTTGAGGTGGAATTTGGGCAAGAGGCCTAACCTCCCTGAGCCCAGTTTATTCTCCTGTTAAATGGTAATAATAATAACAGACCTATATTCATCTTTTTTCTTCCTCCATTCATTCACTTACTTAACAATGATTTATAGATTAACTGCAATGAACTGTGCAAGCAATAAACATGTAAAGATAAATATTACAAATTTCTTGTTTTCATGGAGTTCATAGCTTACTGGGAGACAGTAACATAATGAAGTTATTATTTCAAAACAGTTCAATAAGCACCATTATAGAAATAAGTATAGGGTTAAATTGTGACTAGAGGGGAGAGTAGTAAGTTCTGCCTTTGAGTGGTGGGGGCAGTTTCATAGAACAGGAGACACTAGATTAGTCTGTCCAAGGATGAGTTTGTGTCACCAAATAGACAAAGATCAAAGGGGCATTCCAGAGAAGAAAGATATATAAAGGCATAAATGTATAAGAAAGCATTATGTCTTCAGTCAACTCTAAAAATTTGAGGCCTGGAGGGTAAGAAACAAGATTAGAGCCAGGCAAGGAACAGATTTTGGAGAGCCTTTTGTACCATGGAAAAGAGTTTGGGTTTTCTGTAGGTGAAAGGGAACCTCCAAAGTAATTAAACTACAGAGGTAACAGGATTGGGCTGTAATTTAGACAGGTATGTAGTAGTGGAGAATGGACTTTGAGGGAGGCAGTGGAGACAGAGGAAAAAGAAAAACAGGATACTGGCTGGTCTGGCTGGCTGTTTAGGATGCTAATATAAAAATCCAGGTGAGAATTGATCAAGGCCTAAAGAAAGGCAGAGGCAAAAAGAAAAAGGGAGGATAAGTCAGGTCTGAGAGAGATTTAACAGACAGAATAGACAGAATTTCTGATGAGGCTTTAAACTGATGCAAGGATCAAACATAATAATATCTGCTCAAGTATAAAGTATGCACTCTACAAAGATGGGAAACAATTAATTAGTGATAGAATTTGTGATATAAAACATTTTACATATTACTCCAAAGAAAACATATCAGCAGTGTGTGCCTGATAAGGACATACATTTTCTCCAGTGTATCAAAAAACTACCTGTAACCTTAGTAGGAAGAATTGAAGCAATTAATATTTAAATTAACAATTACTTTCTGCTAAATCTTTAATCCAACTCCAGTGACTATAAAACACTAAACTTGGTGGAAATGGTGGACGTGAGATGTAGAGAAGTAAGAAGAAAGATGGAGAGGAAGGGGGTAATTAGCGTAGGACTCTAACAGATCCATGTCCCACACTCTATAAGGGTCTTCAATAGTGTGGACCTTTGCTACTTAGAATCTTCAAAGAGAAGTAATCTTTACTGTCCTCCTCAATGGCATTAAGGAAAAGCACCTTCTTAAGTCTCTCTCCATCATCTTCCCTCTAGGCAAAAGAGGGCTAACCACACTGGCTGAGAAGTGTTGCGTTGTTCATTCCCTACAAAAAGTAAGATCTGGAGGAGTTGATTACACATGTGAGTTGATTGCACATGGCAATATAAAAATGAGCAAGAACTTGCCTGTTCCTCATGGCTTCATTTACATACTGCCCCAGGGTCTAACTCAGGAAAAACCCAGGATTGACCACACCTTCAGATAGTATGAGTTTGTCAGGTAGTCAGTCCAACAAAGGAAAGAAGAAAGATATGTGCAAAAGACACAGAGATATGAAACAGAATTTTGTGTTGACTTATTTGCAAGAGTCTGAGACCTGGCATGGTGGGAAATGAGACGGGAGAGAGAGAGAACAAGGGTTAGATCTTGGAGGGCCTCAATGACTTTGAAGGAAATTGGGATGTAGGAGAGAAGAATCCACGGAAATAATTCAGTCGAGGAAGAACCAGGATCAGGTCGTAATTTAGAAAGATCTGAAGGCTGTGTGGAGGATGTTGTGGTCTACAGAAGCCTAGGAAGGTCAAGATTTCAAGTCCCTGTTTCCCCAGGAAAAACACATGGGACTGGATAAGGGTGTTTGCATTATAATGCTGTCCAGGTCTGGGTGTTCTTCTTCTTTTTTTTTTTTTCTTTTAATTGTACTTTAAGTGTAAATGTGCACAGCGTGCAGGTTCGTTACATAGGTATACATATGCCATGTTGGTTTGCTGTACCCATCAACTTATCATTTACATTACCTATTTCTCTTAACACTATCCCTCCCCTAGTCCCCTACCCCCAGCAGGCCCTGGTGTGTGATGTTCCCTGCCCTGTGTCCATGTGTTCTCATTGTTCAACTCCCACTTATGAGTGAGAACATGCACCGTTTGGTTTTCTGTCCTTGTGATATTTTGCTGAGAATAATGGTTTCCACCTTCATCCATGTCCCTGCAAAGGACATGAATGCATCCTTTTTTATGGCTGCAGAGTATTCCATGGTGTATATGTGCCACATTTTCTTAATCCAGTCTATCATTGATGGGCATTTGGGTTGGTTCCAAGTCTTTGCTATTGTGAATAGTGCTGCAATAAACATACATGTCATGTGTCTTTATAGCAGCATGATTTATAATCCTTTGAGTATATACCCAGTAATGGGATTGCTGGGTCAAATGGTATTTCTAGTTATAGATCCCTGAGGAATCGCCACACTGTCTTCCACAATGGTTGAACTAATTTACACTCCCACCAACAGTGTAAAAGTGTTCCTATTTCTCCACATTCTCTCAAGCATCTGTTGTTTCCTGACTTTTTAGTGATCGTCATGCTAACCGGCATGAGATGGTATCTCATTGTGGTTTTGATTTGGATTTCTCTGATGACCAGTGATGATGAGCATTTTTTCATGTGTCTGTTGGCTGCATAAATGTCTTCTTTTGAGAAGTATCTGTTCATACCCTTTGCCTACTTTTTGATGGGGTTATTTTTTTCTTGTAAATTTGTTTGAGTTCTTTGTATGTTCTGGATATTAGCCCTTTGTCAGATGGATAGATTGCTAAGATTTTCTCCCATTCTGTGAGTTGCCTGTTCACTCTGATGATAGTTTCTTTTGCTGTGCAGAAGCTCTTTAGTTTAATTAGATCCCATTTGTCAATTTTGGCTTTTGTTGCCATTGCTTTTGGTGTTTTAGTCATGAAGTCTTTGAACATGCCTATGTCCTGAATGGTATTGCAGGTCTGGGCATTCTTAACTCAAGGGATCCCTGAGTAAAAGTGATAGTGGGATCTTTATAGTGATCCCACTAACAGCAAGTCATGAGGTCTTCATTATCTTGCCATCATTTTAATCACAGATAAGTGTTCTTCATACTGGCCTTCCCTCTCATCTCTAGCCTGAAAACCATTGGTACTTGCCCCAGGTAGGAGGAGGAACAGAGAACAGAAGGTTTCTGTGGAGCTGCATTAATCACCAAGGAGAGGCAGCTGGCTCCAAGCCCACAGAGTGTGACCCAGGTAAGTTTAAAAGTGTGGCCGAAACCCAACAAACACTTCCCTGTAATTTTGCTCTCTCTACCCTTAGGTGAAAATGAGTCAAGCAAGGGAGTAGCCATAGCCAGGCAGAATGCTGGGACAGTCATGCTTCTTTACAGACAAGGAGGCCCCGTGGTCTTTATTAGGGAGAGAGGAAGATTTTCAAAGGGTTCTGGAATTTTCTGATTTTTCAATTGTTTTCCTATTCTTGTTTTTATTAATTTAATGTAATTTTTTTTTTTTTTTGAGACAGAGTCTTGCTCTGCTGCCTAGGCTGGAGAGCAGTGGTTCAATCATAGCTCACTATAACCTCAAACTCCTGGGCTTGAGCAATCCTCCTGCCTCAGCCTCCTGAATTAGCAGGTGCGTGCCACCACCCCTGGCTAATTATTATTATTATTTTTTGTAGAGATGGAGTCTTACTATGTTGCCTAGGGTCTTGAACTCCTGGCCTCAAGGGATCCTCTCACCTCGGCCTCCCAAAGTGTTGGGATTACAGGCATGAGCCATTGTGCCCAGCCTACTTTTCTATTTCTTTAGCTTTCTTTCTCATTTTGCTCTCTAGCACAGTAAATTTTCCCCTATTATTCAGAAAATCTGTCCCTGCGCTGAGTACTTAATAGATTCTTAAAATTTGCCAGTAAACTTATTTTAAAAGGTTAAATAGGAATGAGGAAGCAAAATTTAGATGAAGTAGATTTGTTAATCACTGGGGGTAGAAAGACAGTTTCAGTAATCTGTGTTGCTGCAATCATTGACTCTCTAGTCCAAAGGCATCTTGAAGACCAGTGCCTCTGACTTGATTTTCCCTACAATTCTAAGCAGCAGTTCCCCTGATGACCATGAGTACATATAGCATAGGCATCTCATTGCCTTTCTAAGCAGCCCCTCTGACAGCCAGAACTGAAATCTGCTTTTCATAATGGTCACCCACCACTCAGAATTCTACTCTCTTACATGAAATAACTTTTTACCATTTCCTTGTAGTAGAGTAGCAGAACAAATGATGACACTAAAATCACAAGCACAGCAACCAGTGCAGCAAAAGCTAGGATCAGTGCCACATGTTTTGCCATCATCACTTTTTTGATTGACTGCATTTGCTGTCCTTTGCAAACTGTTGCTCTGTCCCTCCTTCCCTTTAGCCCACTCTTCCAATATGTAAAATATGGAGAATCTGGTCTTTACTAAGAGCAGCATAAATGTAGTTCTTAAGTCATTCCCAACTTGGAGCACTGTATACTATACTATCCTGAGTTTCGGATTAAGGCCTGAGTTTTCCTGACTGGAATTTTGAAGGGAATTCTTTTTGTTGTTGTTTTTCCTGGTGAGACTCTGCAGCTTTGCTGAGAAGAACTGAGTGGAGAGGGAATATCCAATTTCTTGTCTCCTGGCAACATGAGATTTCCAGAATCTTCCACAATCACGAAAGGGTCAGATCTTTGAGACTTCATCCCTTTGTTATAAGGTGACTTAGTAACAACAGTTTGGTTGCAACTGAAGATGCAGTTTTGAAGTATTGTCTCTCTTTGTGGCCTCCCTTCCTCCCTCTCTAGAATGAGTGGGTAGGTGGGTGGATGTGTATGGCGAAAGATGGGAGGAAAAGGTGGACCAGGCAGTTGGAATTGTTTCTTAGTGTGGTCGGGTCTCGTAGCTTTTTATGGTTGTTTTGCTCCTATCCTCTAGGCCTCTTTTGGCCAACTCCTTCCTCACTTCTTCACCCTAAAGCCCCCAAAACCACAACCACAGTCAAATAATTAAACACATGAAACAAATAAAACTGCCTCTGTGTGAATATGTTTCTCCGGTCACGCCATCCCTGTGAGAGACGCCTCCCTTGTAAACAGTAACGGGCAGAATTTCTCTAGCAAGGCAGGCACACAACAGACTCTGCACCTTCAAGGCAGAAGCAGAAGGGAAGGCCAGTGCCTCTGGGTTAGGGCCTGTTGGTTCTTGGAAGCCAGGGTAGGGTGAGGTGAAGGCACTCCCAAGAATCCTGGCAAACTCTGTAGGCAGAGGAAGACAAAAATTTCCAGTGTTTGCAGCCAACAGGGCCACGTGCTCATTCAAGAAAATTTATGTCTTGGTTGGTTTCTATGGGCTTCTGGCTGGGTGAGGGTGAGAGAAATCTGCGGTAATTGCAGATCCGGCGTGACCGAAGATGAGCCAATTTTAAGCAACCTTCTAACGTAAACTTTTAAGGAGACCTTTAAAACTTCGAGCTTGGTGGTTCATGTCTGTAATCCCAGCACTTTGCGAGGCCGAGGTGGGAGAATTGCGTGAGGCCAGGAGAGTTTGAGAACAGTACAAACAACATAGTGAGACAGTCTCTATAAAACATAAAATTAGCCAGGTGTGTGGCACGCCTTAGTCCTAGCATCTTGGAAAGCTGAGGTGGGAGGATTGCTTGAGCCCAGGAGTGAGACATTACTGTACCACTGCACTCCAGCCTGAGCCACAGAGTGAGGCTCCGTCTCTAAAAGACAAAATACAAAAGATAAGAAAAAAACCCTGTCTCAGAATCCTAAAATCCAACTAAAGGGTTAAGTTATAAAAATGATAATTACGCATTTTGCAAATTTCCTGTCCTTCTAGTCCCAGCATGGAGTGACAAGGTTATTGCTGAGCACTAAGACTCAACTGAGAAGCCTTTGGAAAATGCTGTTATCTGGGACTTACCAAAGACCAGCTAAATCAGAAATACTACCAAGTGGGGTATTTATGTTCCTGTAAAAGTTCTCAGTGAACTTAATGGGCAGTGAGGGTTCAGCACCACTGCAATGAATAAACCAGTCTACGAAAGTCTTTCCAGAGGTTTACTCAGTTTTTTTTTTTTTTGTTTTTGAGACAGAGTCTCACTCTGTTGCCCAGGCTAGAGTGCAGTGGCGTGATCTCGGCTCACTGCAACTGCTGCCTCTCAGGTTCAAGCGATTCTCCTGCCTCAGCCTCCTGAGTAGCTGGGACTACAAGCACATGCCACCACACCTGGCTAATTTTTAATTTTTAGTAGAGATGGGGTTTCACCATGTTGGCCAGGCTTGTCTTGAACTCCTGATCTCAGGTGACTCCGTCTGTCTTGGCCTCCCGAAGTGGAAGTGCCGGGGTTACAGGCGTGAGCCACCTGCCCGGGGGTTTACTGAGTTTTAACATTGTGCTACATTGCTACATTTTGTGGCTAGAGATGATATGGGCCCTCAGGGAGAGGAACTAATGATAGCTGCTGGAGTCTGAGCACGGCTTAGTCTAAGGAAGGAAGAAAACCAAGAGAGAACAGAGTCAAGGACAGCAAAGGAGGAAGAAGAGGTTTTAAAGAGTATGGCCTGGTCAAAGGGGTCTGGTCCCACAATGCAATAACTTAAAATGTCTCCATATTGTACAACCGGTGGATTATTGGTGACCTTGGTGAGATCAGTTGCAGTGAGATTTCACTTGGCTGAGGAGATAAGGAAACAGAGATAAGTGTGGACTAAAATTTTCAGAATTCTGGCCGGGCACAGTGGCTCATGCCTATAATCCCAGCACTTTGAGAGGCTGAGGGGGGCGGTCGAATCACGAGGTCAGGAGTTCGAGATCAGTCTGACGAATGTGGTGAAATCCCATCTCTACTAAAAATACAAAAATTAGTCAGGCGTGATGGCACCTGCCTGTAATCCCAGCTACTCAAGAGGTTGAGACGGGAGAATTGCTTGAACCCAGGAGGCGGTAGTTGCAATGAGCCGAGATCGTGCCACTGCATTCCAGCCTGGGTAACAGAGCAATACTTTGTCTCAAAAAAAAAAAAAAAAAAAAAAAAGGTAATTTTAGAATTCCAGCTGAGAAGCAATGGAAAGTCTTAAAAGATGTCAAAAGACAGAATTACAATAAATTTAGTTTAAAAATCGAATTGGCTTTATTTGCAATTCTAGAATCAGCAACACCTCATTCTGAGGATTCCAATTTGCCAAGCAGAGGAGGTTGGCTTTATAGGCAGAAAACGGCTGAAGAGAGCGGAAATGAACAACAAAAAAACAGATTGGTTGTTTCATAGTGACTTTCCTTATAGGGTTAAAACAGAGGGGACTTCCCTATTACACTGACTCAGGTTGACTGGAATCTCCTGATTTTTAGAAAATGAGCTCATTTCAAAGTTCACTTTGATTATGTGGCACTTAGCACGAGTGACTTCATTTTGGTTTGGTCTGGCCTGCCAGGGCCTAGTGCGGGAGGCTGGCCCAAAACACTAGCCTCCCATAAACTTTAACAAAAGGGATACAGGATTCAGGAGTTTTAATTTTTTTATTTTTTATTTATTAAATAATGGGTTAGATCTGAGTGTGTGTGTGTGTGTGTGTGTGTGTGTGTGTGTATGCTAAGGGGAGGGGAATGGATGAAAATATAGGAGGCTAGAAGGAGTAACAGTGAAACACGGCTCCTGAAAATGCATAGGAATGGAAGTAGTAGCCTTGGACAGGAAGGAAGAAGAGACTCCACGGTCACTGTAACAGAGAGGAAGAAGGAGCCACTGGTGTGGATGCAAAATGTTTAGGCAGGGGCGTGGGTAGGAATGTGAGGACCTGTTTGCCTCATGGCCTCTAATTTGCTGTGAAGTGCAGGTAAGATTGGTTGCAGGGTTTCTTAGTGAAGCCATTGCCCTCTGAGGCCTCTGGAACCATTGAGATAGAGTGAGGCCACAGTTGAGCACACCCTCCTTTCTCACTCCCTCCTGACACATGGAAGAGGGGACAGGTGCTATGTCTGCTGGGAACTGAGGTGCGGGCTGTATGGGAGACAGTTGGTTCTGTTTGTGTGGCTTTCTCCATCTCACATCACTCCTTACCTCCACTCTCATGCATTCCCCTGCCTCCTGCAGACTGCAGAGCCCTTCTGTTTTCTCTCTTCATTGTTCCTTCTTTCCTTCCATCGCGTCGGAATTTCAGCCTTTGACTGGCCACCACTGCTGCTGTCCTTAAGTGTCTTTGCCTTTTGTTATGAATGCTGCAAGTCTGAGAATGTATCACTATTGATAGGTAACCAGAGGGCTCTTTTCCTTCCACAAGGCTTGCTGGTAAAGAAAGTGTGTTGGAAGTCATTATGTATCATTCGAAACCTTTTTAGCCTTCTCAAAAATAAAAGGCCAAATTCAATGATGAGTATAAATAAATAATGAAGGGCTGGGTTTCTGGGCCAGTGAACTTTCATCTTCATCTTGCTGTTTCTGTTCTTCACTTCTCCAAGCTCAAGCCTGGGAAATGTGTGAAGACTATCAAAGATGAATTCAAAATACAGTGTGCAACAACTACCGAAGGGCAACTTAATATCAATTTTCCTCTCAATGAGCCACAGGTCTGGCTTACTTGGTTTAACATGCTTCTAGAATCAGGCAGTCTTTGGACTCAGTTCTGCAGTTTCTGGTTGGCGTGATGATTCATCTAATGGATAAATTGAGAACACTAAAAAATCTTTAATTGTGGTAAAATGAACATAAAATTTACATCTTAACCATTTTCAGCGTACGGTTCAGAAGTGGTAGGTGTATTTGCTTTTTTTTCCTTACATGAATACATAAGTAGCATATTTTGTGTGTGTGTGTGCAACCAATCTCTAGAATTCTTTTCATCTGTAAAACTGAAACTTTGTATCCATTAGACAACTCCCAATTTCTCCCTCCCCCCAGCTCCTAGCAGCCACCATGTACTTTCTGTCTGTATTAGTTTGATGATTCTTCGTGACATATATGAGTGGAATTGTACAGTATTTGTCTTTTTGTGACTGGATGATTTCACTTAGCATAGTGGCCTTAAGGTTCTTCCATGTTGTAGCATGTGTCAAAATCTTCTTCCTTTTTAAGGCTGAATAATATTCCACTGGATGTAGATGCCATATTTTGTTTATCCATTCATCTGTTGATGAACACTGGGGTTGCTTCCTACCTTTTGGCTATTATGAATAATGCTGCTATGAACATGGATGTACAAGTAGCTGTATGAGTTTCTGCTTTCAATTCTTTTGGGTGTCTACCCAGAGCTGGAATTGCTAGATCGTATGGTAACACTTTTTAATTTTTTAAGGAACTGCCATACTGTTTTCGGTAGTGGTTGCACCATTTTACATTCCTACCAGCGGTACACAAGGGTTTCAATTTCTTCACAGCCACACCAATACTTTTCTATTTTTTTGATAGTAGCCATCCTAATGGGCAGCATCTTGGGGTTTTGATGAACATTTGTCTGATACTTAGTGATATTAAACTTCTTTTCATGTGCTTATTTGCTATTAGTATATCTTCTTTGAAGAAATGTCTATTCAAGTCATTTGCTTATTTTTAAAGTCAGGTTTTTGTTGTTGAGATTGATTTTAAGATTTTTACAGTAAGTATTTAGAGCAATATTGTAGGGTCTTATTAAGTCCAAGGCTTTTTATTTTTCTCCAGTGACTCTGCCACAGTCCCTGTTGTAAAATACAGTGGCTCTTCTTGGTAAATTCCAATTTTCAGTAGCATTAAATGTGGCTGTACTCAGTTCTTTATTTTTAACTCATAATATTTGGGTCAGCATTTTAAGATAAAGCAGATACTGTGTCTTTTGCCATAGCAAACAGGAAGGTATCTATTATTTTCTTTGCTGATGACATGGTCCTTCACTGAATGGTTGGTTTCTACCAGGAGGAATAGCTCAGTGTCAAGTATGCCATTTTTAGAATGTACTCCTGTTTAATAAGCTTTATTAAACAGATAGGTAAGTATAATTATATTTCAGGGGCGGTGCTGTGTGTTTTGGGACCAACGTCACCCATCGGAGCCATGGAGATTCAATTCTGCTTCAAATTAATAGCTCCACAGGATCCACTTGAAAGTTCTTAAGTGGTGGGTACAGATGGAGACTAACTTCTATCCCAACAATCCTTCAGGCCAGGTGTATCTCTTATGTGCTGTAGGTGCAGAAATTTAGGGCTTCACCATACTTGTTAGTGTCTTGGAGATATATCCAAAGCTGCTTTGTAGAAAAAAGTCTTATTTACCTGTAGATTTTCTTAGCCTACTCTATGTTTAAGGCCATACTCCTGGGCAAGAGCATAAAACGGACTCTACTTTTCTTAAGTGTCTACATGTCAGGTGTTTCAGCCCAATACTTTCCTTTCAATAAGGTATGCACATTATGAACTCATTAGTAAACATAATTTTGGATTGTCTTCTGTGGAAAACTTGTTAAAGCCCGTATGGGAAAAATGACATGTCAGAAATACAGCCAAAGAGAGATGCTAAACACTCATTTTTCAGCTTCTCTGAGCTCCTTCTTGGTATTGAGTTGCTATACCCTAAACTCAGTTCTGCAGTATATTACTGCTTTGGCTCCACAGAAAATTCTGTGTCCAAGTTAAGACCTAAGAACATACCCTCAAATTTTACGGAGGCTCTCTCTAATATTTGAAACACTTGGGACTTGTTTTTCTTTATTCAATAGAAGTCAGAAGCAGAGAAAAAGTTGTTTCTGAAAAAAGTTGCTATAGTTTGAAGTTTCCCTCAAAAGTTCATGTGATGAAAACTTAATACCCAATGCAACAGTGTTGAGAGGGAGGTAAGGCTCAATAAGAGGGCTCCAACCAATGGATTAATGTCATTTTTAAAAGAGAGAGTTAGTTATCACAAAGCAGGTTGTTATAAAGTGAGTCCAGCCTTTGATGCCTCTCTGTCTCACATGATTACTTCTGTCTTCTTCCCTTTCGCCACCATGAGATGACCCTTTCCAGACACTATGTTCTTAGACTTCCCAGCCTTTACAACCATGAGCTAAATAAACTTCTGTTCTTTATAAATTACCCAGTCTGTGGTGTTCTGTTATAGCAGCAGGAAACAGATAAGAAAAAATTTGTTTTTTATTTTTAATTTTAATTTTTTTTGAGACAGGGTCTCACTTTTTCACATAAGCTGGAGTGAAGTGGCATGAACAGAGCTCACTGCAGCCGCAACCACCTAGGCCCAAGCAACCCTCCTGCCTCAGCCCCCAGTTAGCTGGGATCACGGGCGCATGCCACCATGCCCAGATAACTTTTGTATTTTTGGAGAGATGGGGTTTTGCCATGTTGCTCAGGCTTGTCTCAAACTCCTGAGCTCAGGCAATTTGCCCTCCTCAGCCTCCCAAAGTGCTGCGATTATAGGCATGAGCCACTGCACCCAACCAAAGACAAAAATGAAGCTTTTTTCTTTTTTAAATTTTATTTACATAGGTTTTTGGGGGAACAGGTGATATTTGGTTACATGAGTAAGTTCTTTAGTGGCAATTTGTGAGATTTTTGGTGCACCCATCTCCAGAGCACTATACACTAAACCCAACTTGTAGTATTTTATCCCTTACCCCCTTCCCACTCTTAACCCTGAGTCCCCAAAGTCCACTGTGTCATTCTTGTGCCTTTGCATCCTCATGGCTTGGCTCCCACTTATGAGTGAGAACATACAAATTTAGCTTTTTTTTTTTTAAAAAAAAAAATTCAGATGGGGTCTCACTATGTTACCTCGGCTGGTCTCAAATTCCTGAGCTCAAACTATCCTGGTCTTGGATTCCTGAGCTCAAATTGTCCTACTGCCTTAGCCTCCTAAGTAGCTGGGATTACAAGAATGCTTTTATCTTTCTTTTTAATGTTTTTAAACAAAAATAATGTTATATAGCCTCATGAATGTCTTTGTCTTTTTTGCCTTGGCTGTCAGAAAATTAGTTTTCAATTCAATCATTCTTTTAAATCTAATTTTGTTTGATGTTAGTATTTGCTGACTTTACTTTTTATTTGATGTATGTATTCTTTTTAATAGCTTTATTGAGGTATAATTTATACATCAGAAAAATCTCCCATTTGAACTGTACAATTCAATCATTTTTAGTAAATTTACAGAGTTATGCTGCTATCATCACAACCCAATTTTAGAATATTTTCATCATCCTGAAAAGATCCCTTTTCCCAGCCCCAGTCAACCATTAATCTACTACTTTCTGTCTCTATGGATTTACCTAATCTGGTCATTTCATGTAAACAAAATCACACCAGAGTCAAACCATTTGTGGCTGACTTCCACTGCTGAGCATAACAATTTCAAGGAAAATCTATGTAATAGCATGTATCATTTACATGATATCTTTTGAGTGCAAAACTTAAAAAATTTTGATAAATTCCAATGAATTTTGATTCATTTTTAATTAATTTTTTGTGTATGATGTGAGATAAGGGTTTGAATTCATTCTTGTCTTTCAGTATAGGTACTCCTTGATTTATGATGGGGTTACCTTTCAATAAACTCATTGTAAGTCAAAAATATTATAAATGGAAAATGCATTTAATACTGTGATAAACCAATTGTAAAGCCAAAACTTGTAAACCAGGGGTTATCTGTACTTCATTCCTTTTTATTGCTGAATAACAGTCCCTTGTATGGATATACCACACTTTGTTTATCCATTCACCAGTTGATGGACATTTGGATTTTTTTAAAGGTTTTGACTATTGTATTAGTCAATTTCCACACTGCTAAAAATAACCACCTGAGACTGGGTTAATTGATAAAGAAAAGAGGTTTAATTGACTCACAGTACCACATGGCTGGGGAGGCCTCAGGAAACTTACAATCATGGCAGAAGGCAAAAGGAAAGTAAGGCATGTCTTACATGGTGGCAGGAGAGAGTGAAGGAAAGGAAAGTAAGGCATGTCTCACTATCATGAGAACAGCGTGGGGAAAATCTGCTCCCATGATCCAATTACCTCCCACCAGGTCCCTCTCCTGATGTGTGGGATTACAATTCGACATGAGATTTGAGTGGGGACACAGAGCCAAACCATATCAGCTATTATGAGTAATCTTCTATGAGCATTCACATACAAGTTTCTGTGTGGATGCACATTTTTATTTCTTTTGAGTACATACCTAGAAGAAGAATTGCTGGATCTTATGGTTAATTTATGTTTAACTTTTAAACTGTTTTCCAAAGTCACTGTACCATTTTACATATCCTGCAGCGATGTATGAAGGTTTCAGTTTTTCTATGTCTGTACCAACACTTGCTATTGCCTGCCTTTTGGATTATAGTCATTTTAATGGGCGTGCAGTGGTATCTTACTTTGGCTTTACCTTGCCTTTCACAGCTGGGTACAATAGCTCATGCATGTAATCCTAGCATTTTGGGAGGCTGAGGCAGGCAGATCATTTGAGCCTAGGAGCTTGAGACCAGCCTGGGCAAGGTGGTGAAACCCCGTCTCTACAAAAAATACAAAAATTAGCCAGGCATAGTGGCATGCACCTGTAGTTCCAGCTACTCAGGAAGCTGAGGTGGCAGGATCGCTTGACTCCACTTGAGGCTGGAGTGAGCCGTGATAGTGTCACTGCACTCCAGCCCAGGTGACAGAGTGAGACCTTGTCTCAAAAAAAAAAAAAAAAAAAAAGAAAAAGAGAGTTTGCATTTCCCTATAACAAATGATATTAAGCATCTTTCTTGTGTTTATTGGCCATTCCGATATCTTCTTTAGTAAAATGTTTATTCAAATGTTTTGTTCACTTTAAAAATTGAGTTTTCTTTACATATTCTGGATACAAGTCCCTTATCAGATACATGACTTACAAATATTTTTCTCCCCGTACGTGACTTGCCTTTTAATTTTCTTAATGGTATCTTTTGAAGTACCAAAGTTAAAAAATTTTGATAAATTCCAATGAATTTTGATTCATTTTGAATTAATTTTTTGTTTATGATGTGAAATAAGGGTTTGAATTCATCCTTGTCCTTCTAGATATCTAATTATTGCAGCACCATGTATTGAAAAGATGGCTTGTCTTTTGCTGGCTTCACTTTTATTTTTTTGTCCTTTTAAAGAAATGGTGAAGTAGGCAGAAAGAATTTATGAACAAAAATGAAGATGCTCTCTGTGTTGAATTTCTAAATGCTTACATGAGAGAATGAGCATCAGACTGGTGTGTTAAGAATAATTTGAACCACAATTTTATTTTGTTTCCTTCATCTTCCCCATTCCCTCCCCAACCCTGTAGTTAACATCTGCTTCTCTCCTGTAAGAGGAAGTGAAAGATTTAGGTCAGGCCCCAAACCAAACTATCTTTACTGCACTCTTCCCTTTTAAGAAAAATAAAACCACCCTGCTGGGTCCGTTTAGCACTAAATTACCCTATATCAACGGTTCTATTGTGATTTTTGGAAGTTGGCCTTCCCCCGGAAGCAGAACTGCTGTTGCTGGGACTGGGTGTTATGAAATCAATCTAGATGGTCACTTTGAAGGATGCTGACAGGAGTCAAGAGAGACCATCCTTCAAGTATCACAGGACTTTCCCTTATATTTGCTTTACAGTTGAATTTCTTACAAGAAATATCTTAGAGAAATATTACCAGAACTGGAGATCTTCCACATTCAGATCCCACATGTATCTGTGGTGCTGGGCAGAGGTAACCCCAAATAAGAATAGGTTCAGTTGACTGATACAAGGTAGCAAGACTGGCATCCTTGGGGAAGTCAGCCTCTAGAAAGATGTTATCCATCCTGCTATCTTAAGTCATTATAAAGAACAGGATGATTGCATATTCCTTTACAGATAGGTACTGGGTTCCTCTCTTTTATGGAGCTAACCTAGCACCTATAATCAGGATACCTTTCTACTCTGGCTTTGCCAAATATCCCTCACAATCAGGGCTGTGGCATCATAATGATAAAAATCATAGCTAATATGCATATGCACTTATTATATACCAGCAACTCTTTTCCTGTCTTACATGTATTAACTCATATAACTGTGCCTTGGGTATATATATTAAAATGAATTATTGAGAGAAGTAGTATTTATAACCCAGTTTTATAGAAGCAATTGACATGTTATTTGGACTGTATGGGGAACTCCATCTCTTAAAAGAGCTTTGAGACCAGAAGGAAAGGCCTGAGACAGTACTTGAGGGGTAAAGTTGAACAGAAGGGTCGTTTTTTAGCGTCTCATATTCTTTCATCTCTAGAACTCATTCAAGACAAAAGTTATGGGGAGAAAACACTGATATTCATTTCCTGGCTTTGGTTAGACATATTCTTTTAGAATCCTTCGTCAAGGGCCTCCAGAATCCCTGTCATCCCTCCTATCCAGGCATTCACCTTAGTGCCTGCTTTCCTTGGTGTGGCATGGATCCATTTCCCAGCTATCTAGGTTTGTCCTTGGCAGGTTGGGGTCCCCTTGATGCTTTCCTGTCCTGTCTTTCAACGTGACAGCTGTTTGCTAGAAGGGGAGCAGTTTCAGCATTAAGGGCGAGGTCCTCTAACGTTTTAACTCACTGCTGGCCCAAACAAAAAATTTCACCAAGTTTAAGACTTTAGTAATATACAAACATTTTGACTTCTTTTAGGCTATTAGCTGGTTTGTTCCATTTTAGTATAAGATTCAGAAGCTAGTTTCTGGGAGAAAACAAAAGGAGAAGGGAGAGGCTGAGGGCAAAGGGTGTCTGAAACAAGAAGAGCTGAAAACGAAGGAAAGATTGGAAAGCCTTCGTCTACATCAAAATTTTGCTGAGGTCTTTCCCTGACAGAAAGGCTAATAAGAGATGCAGGTAGGTCCTTCACTGCTGCCCCCAGATCACACCAATGTTATTAACTATGGTCTCCTACAAACCGTGTACCCACCTTTGTTGTCTAACACAGGAGAATGACTCAAATGAGGTGAATATCCAGACCCATAAAAGTCAGGCTATTGCAAATGGAGGAAGGCAACTTGTTTTAGACAGGTGCTTCCAGAGAAGATATACTTTAGATGGCAATCTCCTCACTGATGCATGAAGACAGACCCTGCCAAGCTGGGTATAGGATCAAGATGGTCTTAAATTTCTCCTCAGCTTGACTAAACTTTACACAGGCTTATTCCCGAGTATAGGCCCTTGACCTCTCTTTTTCTGTACTTCATTTTTTCTTTCTTTTTTTCCCCCTTTTTCATAGAACTGTAGTTCAGAAGGAAGAATATTTGCTTTAGAAAGCTTGCAATTGTAAATTCTTTGGCCCTTTGAGAGGTAAATCCTCTCCCAACCTCTTGCCAGTTTTATAACCCAGGAATGTCTTTCACAAGGACCTGGGAGCCATCACTTTGCAATGTAATTATCAAGAAAGACAGCTCCCCTATTTCCCAGTCTCTGGGGGACCATGGGAGCCTAGCTTAATAAGTGAACAAGCACCAGCTAGCAAACACAGATGGCCTATTTCCACTGGCCAGTGCTAATGTCCTCTAGCACTTTTCTATTTGTTCACTCCAGTGCTTAAAAATTCTCCCTCTTTTTGTTTTAAAAAATTCAAGTTTCATCATTCTCCCCTATTGCAATAGACTTGACTCCTATGGCCGTAAGTATTGAATAAAGTCTTTCTTGCCTGTTTAGCTCTAAGTCGTGCAATTTTTCTTTGACATACAGAAGCTTGCACAGTATTTTATCTAAACCAACTCCAAATGAGTTTGAAAAGCCATTAACCCAGAACATAGGATAACTTTATCATGGTACACTGTTATTTGGACTAATTTTTGGGGGGGATTCTGACACATAAAACATTTTGCATAATATCGCCTTTAATAAGTCCAAAACCAAAACCAGAATGCTTCTCATCTTTCTTTGTCATGAGATATACCAGATATCCAAACACACACACACAATTTTATACACACACACACACACACACACACACACACACACATACACGGTAGCTATTTTTTTTTTGTAGGCCTACTATAAGCTAGGCACTGTGTACTTTCTATACATAGTACTTTATATACATTTCCTCAGTTAATTCTTATGGCATCTCTCTGATTAGGGCTCATTATTCATTTTACAGATGAGGAAGCAGGGGCTCAGAGAGGTTAAGTAATCACCTTAAATCACAGCTGGTACATGTCAGAAGTGTGATATTAATTCAGTCAGTCAGTCTATAAATCATAGCATCATGCTTTTAATGGTTGTTTTTCAAGGATTCACTGGCCTACCTTGTTAGGATTCTGGCCCAGAGAGAAATCTGTATTTCTAAAGGGATTAAAGATGAGCTTCTGTCAAGTTTTGCTTCTGTCTTACCTCCTGGAGGCATTGTACTATTTCCCTGTGTAAAGATTTTACTATTCCTTGGAGGACTTCTTCCCAAAGTATGTCCCCCCTACCCACTCCCGCCCCAGTTTTCTCTGTATCCGTGTATCCCACCCTTGTTTTCTCTGTATGCTGTGTGACCTGGTCCAGTCTCTTGGAACATCCATTCTGATCTTGGTTTCAGGGTTGCTCTGACAAGAACAGCTGGGGATCTCCCCTGGTGCTTCCAGCATTCGGTATGTACTTCCTCAGTAGACCTTGAAGATGGTAGCAATTTCCTCTCTGACTCATGCATAGGTGGAGATTCCAACATTTTCTTTGTCATTCTCTCGATCATCTGTCCTCTCAGCAGCACTTGGGTGATGACTAGGGCTCAAATAATACACTATGATGTCACCAGCTCACAACTGATGACATCACAAGGCACAATAATAACAAAAGCCTCAGGAAGCAGGCAGAGCAATGGCTTCTATGTATTTCAACGTATCAGCAATGCCAGAGAAAACAACCCCTGTTTAGAACCCTAAGTCTTTCTAGCTTCCAAGGTTTTCCTCTGAGAAGGAAACTTGCCAGTACTGACTACCTTCATTAAGGAGCTGTGGAAAACACTCCGTGGTTTATGAACCTGGGATGCTTGAATTCAGGGGAGCAATGATGACGGCACTAAGATTCTCTGCTTCCAATTTTTCTCCTTTCTTCTGTTGGATGGTTCCCTCTCACTAGGCCTCCAGCACATGCAGCCCTTGCCTTGGATTAATCTAAGAATTTTACTTCTGTTTATTACTGATACCACATTTAGATAATTTTCAGTGTTGATGAGGCATTTTGTGGAAATCAACATATATTGTCATAGACAAGAGAAATTAAAATTGTTTAAAAGAATACTTTTCTCTAGCTATAAGCACTTTGTCGAAAATTTGGAAATTGGGAAATACAGAAACAAAAAAGTTATGCACAATCCCATTAACCCAGAAACACCCATTGCTAACAGTTTTTTTTTTTTTTAATCGTTCAGTCTTTTATTCTGAAGCTCTTTTGTTTTCAAATGAAAAGATATGGCCCCTAACCCCTAAAACTTACAACATCAAGGGCAACACAAATGAGAAAAATTAAGACAAAATGAGATGGAAAACCCAATAACATGTGGAATATTGGTGATAATAGAACTTCAATCCTTCTGTTAACATATCTACTCAATTTTTATTTTAAAATGAGAAAATTCTAAAAATCCGTATAGTCAATTTGGAAAACAGATGAGTCTCTCAAGCTCTCAGTGGACAAGCTACGGCTAATAAGTGGCTACAGAACAATTAATGGATAAGCATAATGAATAAGTTTGGGGTTGATTCAGAAAAGAAGTATGAGATGACTTAGTAAACACTGCATTTTTGATAGGCTCCCTGGCTTGTAAACGTGCCATTGAGACACGTATTGCCTGGACTCAGTCACATCCTGTCTCATTTACCACTTATTATATATCCGTAGGCAAGTTAGTTAACCTCTCTGTTTTCTCATCTGTAACGTAGGGAAAACAGGTTGTTGTGACTATTAATTGAGATAATTCCTCTAACATGTCTAATGTAGTCCCTGATGTGCGATAAATGCTCAAGAAATGCTGAATATGATTAGAGGTAGTAGAAGGTAGTGGGTAGGAGAACAAGCTCTGGTCAGACTGCTTTGCCACCCTTGTGGCATTTTTTCTACTGGGTTGTAAGACTGGATCGTCAACAATGATGTGAATTTGAAAATGAACCCGTTTTGTCTTTGAATTGCTTTAAGGTGAATTATCAATGAAAGAAAGCACTCAGAAAATGCTTCTTGGAAGTCCAGGTTTTTCTTTTCTTTCTTTCTTTGTTTTTCTTTTTCTTTGAGATGGAATCTCTGTTGCTCAGGTTGGAGTGCAGTGGTACGATTTTGGCTTACTGCAGCCTCTGCCTCCTGGGTTCAAGTGATTCTCCTGCCTCAGCCTCCCAAGTAGCGAGGATTACAGGTGTGTGCCACCACGCCTGGCTAATTTTTGTATTTTTAGTAGAGATGGGGTTTCACTATGGCTGGTCTTGAACTCCTGACATCAGGTGATCTGCCCACCTCAGCCTCCCAAAGTCCTGGGATTACAGGCGTAAGCTGCTGTGCCTGGCCAGTCCATTTTTCTAATGAAGACTTTTTTCATCATTATAGACTCTTAGAGAGTAGCAGTTATTTACTTTTAACGAATCCACACACAGTTTCACCATTAGGATGGTAAAACCAAAAGCTGAAAAAGCAATTCTTGACTTTAGAAAATGTACTGTTGAATACATTTGGAGTCCATTATAACTTGACCTCTTGTAGAGCTCAGAGCTGCCCACTATGAACCAGTTATTGGTGGAAGGATGGACAGAGAGAAAGAGTCAGAGAGAACCTGAATATATGTTACACTGTGATACTTGTGGAGAAGGCAAAACCTTTTTTTTTTTTTTTTGATTATACTTTAAGTTCTGGGATACATGTGCAGAACATGCAGGTTTGTTATATAGGTATACATGTGCCATGGTGGTTTGCTGCACCCATCAACCCGTCATCTACATTAGGTATTTCTCCTAATGCTATACCTCCCCTAATTGGCCCCCCCCCACCCCCTGACAGCCCCCAGTGTGTGATGTTCCCCTCCCTGTGTCCGTGTGTTCTCATTGTTCAACTTGCACTTATGAGTAAGAACACATGGTTTTTGTGTTAGTTTGCTGAGAATGATGGCAGCGGCATCCATGTCCCTGCAAAGGACATGAACTCATCCTTTTTTGTGACTGCATAGTATTCCATGGTGTATATGTGCCACGTTTTCTTTATCCAGGCTATTACTGATGAACATTTGGGTTAGTTCCAAGTCTTTGCTATTGTGAATAGTGCTGCAATAAACATACATGTGCATGTGTCTTTATAGTAGAATGCTTTGTAATCCTTTGGGTATATACCCAGTAATGGGATTGCTGGGTCAAATGGTATTTCTGGTTCTAGACCCTTGAAGAATAGCCACGCTTTCTTCCAAAAACGTTTTTTAAAAAAAATTATACTTTAAGTTTTGGGGTACATGTGCAGAAGGTGCAGGTTTGTTACATAGGTATACACATGCCATGGTGGTTTGCTGCACCCATCAACCCATCATCTACATTAGGTATTTCTCCTAATGCTATCTCTCCCCTAACCACCAACCCCCCAACAGGCCTCAGTGTGTGATGTTCCCCTCCCTGTGTCCATGTGTTCTCGTTGTTCAACTCCCACTTATGAGTGAGAATGTGCAGTATTTGGTTTTCCATTCTTGGGTTAGTTTGCTGAGAATAATGGTTTCCAGCTTCATCCATGTCCCTGCAAAGGACATGAACTCACCATTTTTTACAGCTGTATAGTATTCTATGGTGTATATGTGCCACATTTTCTTTATCCAGTCTGTCATTGATGGTCATTTGGGTTGGTTTCAAGGCTTTGCTATTGTGAATAGTGCCGCATTAAACATACGTGTGCATGTGTCTTTATAGTAGAATGATTTATAATCCTTTGGGTATATACCCAGTAATGCGATTGCTGGGTCAAATGGTATTTCTAGTTCCAGATCCTGGAGGAATCGCCACACTGTCTTCCACAATGGTTGAACTAATTTATACTCTCACCAACAGTGTAAAAGCATTCCATTTCTCCACATCCTCTCCAGCATCTGTTGTTTCCTGACTTTTTAATAATTGCCATTCTACCTGGCATGAGATGGTATCTCATTGTGGCTATGATTTGCATTTCTCTAATGACCAGTGATGATGAGCTCTTTTTCATATGTTTGTTGGCTACATAAATGTCTTCTTTTGAGAGGTGTCTGTTCATATCCTTCGCACATGTTTTGATGTTTTTTTTTTTTCTTGTAAATTTGTTGAAGTTCTTTGTAGATTCTGGATATCAACTGTTTGTCAGATGGATAGATTGCAAAAAATTTTTCCCATTTTGTAGGTTACCTGTTCACTCTGATGATAGTTTCTTTTGCTGTGCAGAAATTCTTTAGTTTAATTAGATCCCCTTTGTCAATTTTGGCTTGTGTTGCCATTGTTTTTGGTGTTTTAGGCATGAAGTCTTTGAACATGCCTATGTCCTGAATGGTATTCCCTAAGTTTTCTTCTAGGGTTTTTATGGTTTTAGGCCTTACTTTCAAGTCTTTAATCCATCTTGAGTTATCTTTTGTATAAGGTGTAATGAAGGGGTCCAGTTTCAGTTTTCTGCATATGGTTAGCCAGTTTTCCCAATGCCATTTATTAAATAGGGAATCCTTTTGCCATTGCTTGTTTTTGTCGGGTTTGTCAAAGATCAGATGGTTGTAGATGTGTGGTATTATTTCTGAGGCTTCTATTCTGTTTTGGTACCAATACCATGCTGTTTTGGTTACTGTAGCATTGTAGTATAGCTTGAAGTCAGGTAACATGATGCCTCCAGCTTTGTTCTTTTTGCTTAGGATTGTCTTGGCTATATGGGCTCTTTTTTGGTTCCATATGAAATTTAAAGTAGTTTTTTTTCCAATTCTGTGAAGAAAGTCAATGGTAGCTTGATGGGGATAGCATTGAATCTATACAATACTTTGGGCAGTATGGCCATTTTCATGATATTGATTCTTCCTATCCGTGAGCATGGAATGTTTTTCCATTTATTTGTGTCCTCTCTTATTTCCTTGAGCAGTGGTGTGTAGTTCTCCATGAAGAGGTCCTTTACATCCATTGTAAGTTGTATTCCTAGGTATTTTATTCTCTTTGTACCAACTGTGAATGGGAATTCATTCATGATTTGGCTCTCTGTTTGTCTGTTATTGGTGTATAGAAATGCTTGTGCTTTTTGCACATTGATTTTGTATCTTGAGACTTTGCTGAAGTTGCTTATCAGCTTAAGGAGATTTTGGGCTGAGATGATGGGGTTTTCTAAATATACAATCATGTCATCTGCAAACAGAGACAATTTGACTTCCTCTCTTCCTATTTGAATACCCTTTCCCTCTAAACACTGCTTCAAATATATACCAGAGATTCTGCTACATTGTGTCTTTGCTTTCATTGGTTTCAAAGAACATCTTTATTTCTGCCTTCATTTTGTTATTTACCCAGTAGTCATTCAGGAGCAGGTTGTTCAGTTTCCATGTAGTTGTGCAGTTTTGAGTCAGTTTCTTAATCCTGAGTTCTAATTTAATTGCACTGTGGTCTGAGAGACTGTTATGATTTCCATTCTTTAGCCTTTGCTGAGGAGTGTTTTAGTTCCAATATACGGTCAATTTTAGAACAAGTGCGATGAGGTGCTGAGAAGAATGTATATTCTGTTGATTTGGGGTGGAGAGTTCTGTAGATGTCTGTTAGGTCTTCTTGGTCCAGAGCTGAGTTCATGTCCTGAATATCCTTCTTAATTTTCTGTCTTGTTGATCTGTCTAATATTGAAAAGGGGGTGTTAAAATCTCCCACCATTATTGTGTAGGAGTCTAAGTCTCTTTGTAGGTTTCTAAGAACTTGATTTATGAATTTGGATGCTCCTGTAATGGCTACATATATACTTGGGATAGTTAGCTCTTCTTGTTGAATTGATCCCTTTACCATTATGTAATGCCCTTCTTTGTCTTTTTTGATCTTTGTTGGTTTAAAGTCCGTTTTATCAGAGACTAGGATTGTAATCCTGCTTTTTTTTTTTTTTTTTTTTGCTAGCCATTTGCATCATAAATATTCTTCCATCCATTATTTTGGAAGTGTGTGTCTTTGTACATGAGATGAGTGTCCTGAATACAGCACACTGATGGATCTTGACTCTTTATCCAATTTGCCAGTCTGTGTCTTTTAACTAGGGCATTTAGCCCATTTACATCTAATATTAATATCGTTATGTGTGAATTTGATCCTGTCATTATGATCCTAGCTGGTTATTTTGTCCATTAGTTGATGCAGTTTCTTCATAGTGTTGATGGTCTTCATAATTTGGTGTGTTTTTGCAGTGGCTGGTACCAGTTGTTCCTTTCCATGTTTAGTGCTTCCTTCAGGAGCTCTTGTAGGGCAGGCCTGGTGGTGACAAAATCTCTCAGCATTTGCTTGTCTGTAAAGGATTTTATTTCTCCTTCACTTCTTATGAAACTTAGTTTGGCTGGATATGAAATTCTGGGTTGAAAATTCTTTTCTTTAGGAATGTTGAATATTGGCCCCCACTCTCTTCTGGCTTGTAGGGTTTCTGTAGAGAGATCTTCTGTTAGTCTGATGAGCTTCCTTTTGTGGGTAACCCGATCTTTCTCTCTGGCTGCCCTTAACATTTTTTCCTTCATTTCAACCTTGGCAAATCTGATGATTATGTGTCTTGGGGCTGTTCCTCTCGAGGAGTATCTTTGTGGTGTTCTCTGTGTTTCCTGAATTTGAATGTTGGCCAGCCTTGCTAGGTTGGGGACGTTCTCCTGGATAGTATCCTGAAGAGTATTTTCTCACTTCGTTCCCTGTCACTTTCAGGTACACCAATCGAACGGAGATTTGGACTTTCCACATAGTCCTATATTTCTTGGAGACTTTGTTCGTTCCTTGTCATTCCTTTTCCTCTGATCTTGTCTTCTCACTTAATTTCATTAACTTGATCTTCAACCTCTGATATCCTTTCTTCCACTTGATTTATTCAGCTGTTGATACTTGTGTATGCTTCACGAAGTTCTCGTGCTGAGTTTTTCAGCTCCATCAGGTAATTTATGTTCTTCTCTAAACTGGTTATTCTAGTTAGTAATTCCTCTAACCTGTTTTCAAGCTTCTTAGGTTTCTTGCATTTGGTTAGAACATGCTCCTTTAGCTCAGAGGAATTTGTTATTTCCCTCCTTCTGAAGCCTACTTCTGTCAATTCATTAAACTCATTCTCTGTCCAGTTTTGTTCTCTGCTGGCAAGGAGTTGTGATCCTTTGGAGGAGAAGAGGTGTTCTGGTTTTTGGAATTTTCTGTCTTTTTGTGCTGGTTTCTCCCCATCTTCATGGATTTATCTACCTTTGGTCTTTGATGTTGGTGACCTTCAGATGGGGTCTTTGAGTGAACATTTTTTGTTGTTGTTGTTGTCGTCGATGTTGATGCTATTTCTTTCTGTTTGTTAATTTTCCTTCTAACAGTCAGGCCCCTCTGCTGCAGGTCTGCTGGAGTTTTTGGAGGTCCACTCCAGACCCTGTTTTCCAGGGTATCACCAGTGGAGGCTGCAGAACAGCACATATTGCTGCCTATTTCTTCCTCTGGAAGCTTCGTCCCAGAGGGGTACCTGCCAGATGCCAGCTAGGGCTCTCCTGCATGAGGTGTCTGTTGGCACCTACTAGGAGGTGTCTCCCAGTCAGGATACACGGGGGTCAGGGACCCACTTTAGGAGGCAGTCTGTCCCTTAGCAGAGCTCAAGCGCTGTGCTGGGAGATCCACTGCTCTCTTCAGGCCATCAGGCAGGGATGTTCAAATCTGCTGAAGCTGTGCCCACAGCCGCCCCTTCCCACCTGGTGCTTTGTCCCAGGGAGATGGGGGCTTTCCTGAGTGGGGCTGCTGCCTTTTTTTCAGAGATGCCCTGCCCAGAGAGGAGCAATCTAGAGAAGCCATCTGGCCACAGCGGGCTTGCTGAGGTGGGGTGGGCTCTGCCGAGTTCAAACTTCCTGGTGGCTTTGTTTACACTGTGAGGGTCAAATCACCTACTCAAGCCTCAGCATTGGCGGATGCCCCTCCCTCACCAAGCTTGAGCCTCCCATGTTGACCTCAGACTGCTGCGCTGGCAGTGAGAATTTCAAGCCAGTGGATCTTACCTTGTGGGGCTCCATGTGGGTGGGACCTGTCAAGCCAGACCACTTGGCTCTCTAGCTTCAGCCCCCTTTCCAGGGGAGTGAACCGTTCTGTCTCACTGGCATTCCAGGTGCCACTGGAGCATAGAAAAAGTAACTCCTGCAGCTAGCTTGGTGTCTGCCCAAACGGCCACCCAGTTTTGTGCTTGAAACCCAGGGCCCTGGTGGCGTAGGCATGGGAGGGAATCTCCTGGTCTGTGGGTTGCAAAGACTGTAGGAAAAGCATAGTATCTAGGCTGGAGTGCACCATTCCTTGGGGCACAGTCCTTCAAGGCTTCCCTTGGGTAGGGGAGAGAATTCCCTGACCCCTTGTGCTTGTAGGATGAGGTGACACCCAACCCTGCTTCGGCTCACCCTCTGTGGGCTGCACCCATTGTCCAACCAGTCCCAGTAAGATGAACAGGATGCCTCATTTGGAAATGCAGAAATCATCTGCCTTTTGCATTGATCTCGCTGGGATCTGCAGACCGTAGCTGTTCCTATTTGGCCATCTTGCCTGCTGCCCCTCCAATAACTGTTTTTTAAACCTAGTCTTCAATGTGTATACTGTGGGATAAGGTTAATTTGTAAAAAAAAAAATACATTTTAAAAACTAATATTTACTGTTTTTTATTTCAAAATTAAATTATATTTTTTAGAAAATCTAGAATGCAGAGATAAGAAGAAAACACAATTTTAACATTTTAGTGCACTTGCAGTTTTTATATAGTTATATCTAAACATGTGGCTCTTTTAATTTCAAAATTTCTAAAGAACCAGCAAGTTGGCTGGGTGTGGTGTCTCACATCTGTAATACCAGCACTTTGGAAGGCTGAAATGGATGGATTACTTGAGCTTAGGAGTTTGAGACCAGCCTGAGCAACATGATGAAACCTTGTTCTATTAAAAAAAAAATACAAAAATTAGCTAGGCATGGTGGTGGTGCACACCTGTGGTCCCAGGTACTTATGAGGCTGAGGTGGAAGTATTGCTCGGGTCCAGGAGGTCGAGGCTTCAGTGAGCCATGATCACACCATTGCATTCCAGCCTGGTTGACAGAGGAAAACCCTGTCTCAAAAACAAAAACAAAAAACAAAACAAAACAAAACCAACAGTAAGTTAACTTACATAGATTTGCTAGACATTGGTTTTCAGAAGACATTTCTGTGTATGTTGGAGGAGCCTTGTCCTTCAAAATTACTGTTCGTTTTTTCTTTAGTCCCTGAAGGATAAGACCTTGCCACTCAAAGTATGGTCTGGGAATTAGCAACATCCATATTAAGTGGGAACATATTTGAAATGAAGAATTTTGAGCCCTACCCCAGTCCTAGTGAATCCAAAACTGTATTTTAATATGATTTCTAGGTGATTTGTCTACACATTAGGTTTTGAGTAACACTACCATAGGGGCAATTTGACAAAGTATCTTTTCTTACATAAGATAGTTGTTGAAGGCCTGATTAGTCCTAAATTTCCAGGACAATAGTTCTCACTTCCACAAAAGTGCTGTTGGAACAAGACTAATCAGAGACCCACCAAACAGCCCGCAGGAAAACACTGAGCTAGCTCTGCGTGTCAGGAGATGAAGGATGTAAAATAAAGCTGGCATACACTAACATGCCAATAAAACTCTGTAAATCTCAAGTCTGTATTGTTCAATATTTTATTACTTTATCAAAGTACTCTTCCTAGGCTCACTGTTGGATTACCAAGAAAGCTGTTGCACCAATGGAAAAAAACAGCAATTAGGTTCACCAATAGCATTTTCGTTATCAGGGCTTTTGATGGAGGGGTCTACTGACTTGGAGAATTGAGGCTGACTTAAAAAACAAACAACAGAAAGAAAACGCTCCTGGAACATGTCCTGGAAATAGAACGCACATTAGAATGGGAGTACACACATGTTTTTTTTTTTACCCTCATATCCCTTATTTGCTGGAATAGGAATGTAACTACCCAGCAGGGTTGAGCCAGTTCCACGGTGAGCATGACTAATAATAATAATAATCTACATTTGACAGCATTTTATGATTCACGAGGTATTGTGGCAGTGCTTCTCAAACTTCAGTGTACATACCGATTACCTGCGGATCTTGTTAAAGTGAGAATACTGTTTCATCAGGTCCAGAGTAGGCCTGCAGTTGCCTTTTTTTTTTTGAGAGGGAGTCTCGCTCTGTCGCCCAGGCTAGAGTGCAGTGGCCGGATCTCAGCTCACTGCAAGCTGTGCCTCCCGGGTTCCCGCCATTCTCCTGCCTCAGCCTCCCGAGTAGCTGGGACTACAGGCGCCCGCCACCTCGCCCGGCTAGTTTTTTGTATTTTTTAGTAGAGACGGGGTTTCACCATGTTAGCCAGGATGGTCTCGATCTCCTGACCTCGTGATCCGCCCGTCTCGGCCTCCCAAAGTGCTGGGATTACAGGCTTGAGCCACCACGCCCGGCCTGCAGTTGCCTTTTTAATCAATTCCCGGGCGGTGCTGATATTGCTGGTCCACAAGCCATGCTTTGAGTAGCAAGTGCTTATCATAATCTCCCTTGAGATTCACAGAAATTATGTTAGGTAGGTAGAACACGCATTTTTTTCTTTCCCTTCAGAATATTTGCTCTGTGAGGGTAAGGATTTGGTTGTTTTGTGTTCATTGCTACATCCCAAGTGCACATAATAGGAGGCACTCAATACATTTTTGTTGGATGAATGAGTGACTGCATATTAATTTTACAGAAGAACGTATATGCCTTACTTAAGGTCACATTCTAATAAGTGGCAAATCTGACATTTGAATCTAAGAAACTATTTGAATCAGAGAATTTGGTAACGAATGAATCACTTCGGCGGTTTGCCCTTTCTTCTGGTAATTTGTTTTGAAGGAACCTTTTTAATTGAAGCCTAGCATAGAAAAATGAGCAACTCTGAAGTGTACAGCTGATGCATTTATACCAAGGGAACACTTTTATGGAACCACCTCTCAGACCAGGGAATTAGCAGCTCCCCAGAAACCTCCTTCATATCTGCTCCCAGTCATTATTTTCGTTCTCAAAGGTGAATGCTTTTATAACCTCTATCACCATAGAATACTTTCGAACTTGACAGAAATAGAATTTTATAACATGTGCTTTGTAGTACATGCCTTTTTTCATTCAACATTATGTTTGTGTTCTTAAATATAGCAATAATTTTCTAGTATTCACTTGTGTATATATTGTGCATATTCCATGAATATACTGCAATTTATCATACATTTCACTGTTGACGGCCATTGTGGTTGATCCCAGTATTTGGCTAATATAAATAGTGGTACTATGGAAAATTTTGCATATGATTTTTTTTTTTTTTTTTTTTTTTTGAGACGGAGTCTCGCTCTGCCGCCTGGGCTGGAGTGCAGTGGCCGGATCTCAGCTCACTGCAAGCTCCGCCTCCCGGGTTTACGCCATTCTCCTGCCTCAGCCTCCCGAGTAGCTGGGACTACAGGCGCCCACCACCTTGCCCGGCTAGTTTTTTTTTTTTTTTGTATGTTTTAGTAGAGACGGGGTTTCACTGTGTTAACCAGGATGGTCTTGATCTCCTGACCTCGTGATCCGCCCGTCTCGGCCTCCCAAAGTGCTGGGATTACAGGCTTGAGCCACCGCGCCCGGCCTTGCATATGATTTTTGATGCACATATGTACCTACTTTCATTGCATATACAAGTAGAAGTGGAATAGATTTTGTGTATATTCAGTTATTGCAGATATTGCCAAATAATTTTTCCTTTCCAGCTTTGTTAAAGTATAGTTAATAATAAAAATTGTATGTATTTCAGGTATACAAGGTGGTATTTTCACCTACGTATACATTGTGAAATGATTACATATCAAGCTAATTAACATATTTATCACTTCCTGTAGTTAGCTTTCTTTGGTGATAAGGATACTTAAGATCTACTTACCTTAACAAATTTCAAGTATATATTATTTTAACTCTAGTCACCATGCTGTACACTAGGTCTACAGAAGTCATTCATCTTATACCCTTTAACCAACATTTTCCTGTTTCTCCTACCCCCGCTAGTCAATATTAACCATCCTTTTACTCTGTTTCTATGTGTTGGACTTTTTAAAAATCCACATGTAAGTGAGACCATGCAGTAATGAACATGGTAATGCACATATCTCTTCAAGATTGTGATTTTATTGTCTTTGGATATATACCCAGAAGTGGAATTGCTGGATCTTATGTTGGTTCTGTTTCTAATGTTTTGAGGAACCTCCATACTGTTTTCTGTAATGGCCGTACCAACTTGCGTTTCTCCCAACAGTGTATAAGGGTTCTCTTTTCTCCACATCCCTGCCAATTAGTTGTTACATTTTGTCTTTCTGATAATAACCATTGTAACAAGTGTCAGGTGATATCTCATTATGATTTTGATTTGCATTTCCCTGATAATTAATGATGTTGAATACTTTGTCATGTATCATTGGCTATTTTTACATCTTCTTTGGAAAGGTGTCTATTTAGGTGCTTTGTCCATTTTTTAATTTGGTCATTAGTTTTTTCTTTTTTTTTGCTGTTGAATTGAGTTCTTTATAAATTTTGGATATTAACTCTTTATCAGATATATGGTTTGCAAATTTTAAAAAATTCTGTAGGTTGCCTTTTCGTATTGTTGATTGTTTCCTTTATTGTGCAGAAACTTTTCCATTTGAGGTAGTCCCACTTATTTTTACTTTTGTTGCTCATGCTTTTGGTGTAATATCCAAAATTTATTGCCAACAGTTTTTCAAAGTGATTGAATTAATGACTTCTTCTGCCTTTTCTTTGACTTTTTACTTTTTAAAAAAAATTTAATGTAATTTTAATTTTTTTACTCTATTTATTATTATTATTTTTTAAATTATTCATTTATTTATTTAGAGGTGGTTCTTGCTATGTTGCCCTGGCTGGTCTTCAACTCCTAGTCTCAAGTGATCCTCCTGCCTCAGCCTCCCAAGTAGCTGGGATTATAGGTATGAGCCACAGCACATGGCTTAAAATTTTTTTAATGAACATATAATAATTATACATATTCATGGGCAACATAGTGATGTTTTAAAACATATAATGTATAGTGATCAAATCAGAATAATTATTCCTTTTCCATCATCTCAAACACTTATTCCTTTTTTTGGGAACATTCAGTATTCTCCTTCTAGCTATTTGAAAGTATATATTATTGTTAACTATAGTCATCCTACAGTGGTATAGAATACTAGAACTGATTTCTCCTACCTACTTGTAATTTTGTATCCTTTAATAAATCTCTCCCTACAGCCCTTTTCCTCCACATATTGGCCTCCACAGAGCCTCTAATATTCTCTGTTCTACTTTTTACTTTTATGAGATCAACTTTTTTAGCTTCCACATATGCATGAGAATAGGCAGTGTTTAATTTTCTGTTCCTGACTTTTTTCACTTAACATAATGTCTTCCCATTCCATCCATGGTGCCACAAATGACAGGATTTCATTCTTTTTAATGGCTAAATAATATTCCATATTGTATATATACCACATTTTAAAAATTCATCTATTATTGGACACCAAGGTTGATTTGGTGTCTTAGTTATTGTGAATAGTGCTGTAATAAATGTGGGGTGCAGATTTCTCTTTATATACTGATTTTCTTTTTGTTGGAAAAATGCTCAGTAGTGAGATTGCTGGGTTATGTGGTAGTTCTATTTGTAGTTTTTTGAGGAATTGTTGATTTTTAAATGTGGATTAAATTCTCTAGATAATCATTGAAATTCTTTAATCTTTTGATGCCTGAAGATCTTTGGTGTGCATTTTATTTCTGGGACTTTTGGGTCAAGATGGTGAATTGGGCACACACTTTTACTTCCTTTCAACATCTCATAAAATGGTAATAAATGGATGTTTTGAGGAGAAGTATGTAAATATAAAATGACAAAAAGTGAGAGGCAATATCAGCACAATTTGAAACACTTGAGAAAGCTGAATCTTAAGCCAGCAGTGGGAAAGCCGAGAAGAAATCTAATTTACACCACAGGACTTCTAAAAGCTTGAGCTGTACATGGGCACTCCTGGAAGAGAGGAGGTAGTGCTAAAAAAAAAAGCATCAACTTAGAGTCCATTTAAAAAGCAATTTGACCGCCTTTCCCAGTCCGTACACTTAACGATTGTTTTCTACCCCCAGCTTACTTTGGAAGAAAGCTGAAGAAAATTGTCCACTGGAGACTATAAAATAGAGGGTCTCCGCACTCAGATTTGTCAATACAGTTGAAAACAGGAATTAAACAAATATTTACATCCTGAGTATAGGATTTGTCAATACAGTTGAGCTGAAAACAGAGGAATTAAGCGAATATTTACATTCTGAGTACTGAGACAACCCCAGACCTCTTGTACACCCACTTCTCAAAATTTTGACAGGCAGACCTATATCTTCTAGATAGGAGACTAGAAGATTCTTCTGCAGGAACTCAACCAGACCAAGAATAAGAAGTAATGGTACTGACAATAGAGAAGAGGGAGCTCCAAGGAGGAGAAGGAGCTCCAAGGCCCAGCTAGATTAATAGCTACAGCGAAGCCCATAGTAGTCAAGTCCCAATCACAGGCTCAGAACTTCCAATCAGCTCCTTTAGGGTTCCACTCTTAAAAACGAATAGGCAGGCAAGGTCACCAGCTAGCTGAGAAAAGATTTCACTAGGAAACAGAGAGACAAAAACAAACACACAGAAAAAAATCAACTCAGGAGAAAAGAAAATTTTTCAGAGGAAAGGCTACTTTGAAAAGTCATCATTAGGGTCCTCAGAGAAACATAACATAATATTGCATTCATGAAACACAAACAGGATGCCTTAAAAGGGGACAATTGGGAACTCTTAGAAATTAAAAATAAAATAACAGAGACGAGAAGGCCAATGGAACAGTGGGAAGATAAAATTAAATAAATCTCTATAAAAGTCGAACGAAAGGAAAATATGAAAAAGGGAAGAGAAAATATAATAAAATTAGAGGACCAGATCATGAGATTCAATGTCTTTATATCAAGAGTTTCAAAGGGAGAGGAAGAAAAGAAGGAAAATAGAACAGAGGAAATCACTACCTGATATGGTTTAGCGGTGTCCCCACCCAAATCTCATTCTGAATTGTAATCCAAATTGTAATCCCCATAGGTTGGGGAAGGGACCTGGTGGGAGATGACTGGATCATGAAAGCGGTTTCCCCCATTCTGATTGGATCATGACGGTGGTTTCCCTCATGCTGATTGGATCATGACGGCGGTTTCCCCCATGCTGTTCTTGTGATAGTGAGTTCTCATGAACTGTGATGGTTTTTTAAAGGAATCTTGCCGCTTCACAGTTTCTCTTTTCTGTCACCTTGTGAAAAAGGTACTTGCTGCTTCTTTGCTTTCCGCCATGATTGTACATTTCCTGAGGCCTCTCCAGCCATGCAGAGCTGTGAGTCAATTAAACCTCTTTCCTTTATAAATTACCCAGTCTCGAGTATTTCTTTATAGCAGTTGAGAATGGACTAATATACTACCCATATAATTAAAGACAAATTTCTAGAACTAAAGGTTAGAGTTTCCAGATTGAAACTCTGGGGGAACAAAGAAGTTCTAAAATCTCCTGGAAATGGAAAACAAACAGTCACATGCAAGAGGTGAAAAATTAGAGTACTTATTGATTTTTCAGTAGCAACAACAGAAGCTAGAATAGGGTGTAAAAATACCTTAAAAGTTTTGAGGAAAATTAATTCTTAACCTAGAATTTTATACTTGGGGAAATTCATAAGCAAATATGAGAACAGAATTTTGAAATTCTGATATTCAAGGTCTGAAAATTTTTATCTTCTATGAGATTCTCATAGATTTACTGCTGGATATGATTTCAGAGATTTACTGCCTGGTATGATCCATCGAAATGGAGTAAACTAAAAAAGAAGAAAAACATGGGAAGAAAAACATAGGAAATTTAGCTAAATACAGTGGCTCACACCTGTCATCTAAGCACTTAGGGAGGCTGAAGAGGTTGGATCACTTGAGCTCAGGAATTGGAGACTGCCTGGGAAACATGGTGAAACTTCATCTCTACAAAAATACAAAAATTAGTTGGGCATAATGGCTTGTGCCTGTAGTCCCAGATACTCAGGAGGCTGAGGTGGGAGGATGGGTTGAGCCCAGAAAGTCGAAGTCGCAGTGAGTGACAAGACTCTCTCTCAACAAACAAACAAACAAACAAACAAACAAAACAACAACAACAAAAAACAAACCAGGAGATTTAATGCAAGAGGATGGGAAAGACTCTTCAGAATGAATGAAGAGAGATCTCAGGACAATAGCTCAATATTAGGCATAGAGGACAATGTCCAGAATTAAGCAAATCACAAATATCCAGAAAATATTTTCTTTTTCTTTCTTTCTTTTTTTTTTTTTTTCTGTTATACTCAAGTTCTGGGATACATGTGCAGACGTGCAGGTTTGTTACATAGGTATACACGTGCCATGGTGGTTTGCTGCACCCATCAACCCATCATTTACATTAGGTATTTCTTCTAATGCTATCCCTCCCCTAGCCCCCAACCCCACAACAGGCCCCAGTGTGTAATATTCCCCTCCCTGTGTACATGTGTTCTCATTGTTCAACTCCCACTTACGAGTGAGAACATGCGGTGTTTGGTTTTTTGTTCCTGGGTTAGTTTGCTGAGAATAATGGATTCCAGCTTCATCCATGTCCCCGCAAAGGACATGAACTCATTCTTTTTTAATGGCTGCATAGTAGTCCATGGTGTGTATGTGCCACATTTTCTTTATCCAGTCTGTCATTGATGGGTACTTGAGTTGGTTCCACGTCTTTGCTATCGTGAATAGTGCTTCAATAAACATGCGTATGCATGTGTCTTTATAGTAGAATGATTTATAACCCTTTGGGTATATACCCGGTAATGGGATTGCTGGGTCAAATGGTATTTCTGGTTATAGATCCTTGAGAAATTGCCACAGTGTCTTCCACAATGGTTGAACTAATTTATACTCCCACTAACAGCATAAAAGCATTCCTATTTCTCTACATCCTCTCCAGCATCTGTTGTTTCCTAACTTTTTCATGATCGCCATACTAACTGGCATGAGATGGTATCTCATTGTGGTTTTGATTTGCATTTCTCTAATGACCAGTGATGATAAGCTTTTTAAAAATATGTTTGTTGGCTGCATAAATGTCTTCTTTTGAGAAGTGTCTGTTCATATCCTTTGCCCACTTTTTGATGGGGTTGTTTGTTTTTTTTCTTCTAAATTTGTTTAAGTTCCTTGTAGATTCTGAATATTAGCCCTTTGTCAGATGGATAGGTTGCAAAAATTTTCTCCCATTCTGTAGGTTGCCTGTTTACTCTGATGATAGTTTCTTTTGCTGTGCAGAAGCTGTTTAGTTTAGTTAGATCTCATTTGTCAATTTTGGCTTTTGTTGCCATTGCTTTGGTGTTTTAGACATGAAGTCTTTGCCCATGCCTATGTCCTGAATGGTATTGCCTAGGTTTTCTTCTAGGATTTTTATGTTTTTAGGTCTTACATTTAAGTCTCTAATCCATCTTATGTTAGTTTTTGTATAAGGTGTAATGAAGGGGGTCCAGTTTCAGTTTTCTGCATATGGCTAGCCAGTTTTCCCAACCCCATTTATTAAATAGGGAATCCTTTCCCCACTTCTTGTTTTTGTCAGGTTTGTCAAAGATCAGATGGTTGTAGATGTATGGTGTTATTTCTGAGGCCTCTGTTCTGTTCCATTGGTCTATATATCTGTTTTGGTACCAGTCCATGCTGTTTTGCTTACTGTAGCCTTGTAGTATAGTTTGAAGTCAGGTAGTGTGGTGCCTCCCACTTTGTTCTTTTTGCTTAGGATTGTTTTGGCTATGTGGGCTCTTTTTTGGTTTCATATCAAGTTTAAAGTAGTTTTTTCCACTTCTGTGAAGGAAGTCAATGGTAGCTTGATGGGGATAGCATTGAATCTATACAATACTTTGGGCAATATGGCCATTTTCACAATATTGATTCTTCCTATCCATTAGCATGGAATATTTTTCCATTTATTTGTGTCCTCTCTTATTTCCTTGAGCAGTGGTTTGTAGTTCTCCATGAAGAGGTCCTTCACATCCCTTGTAAGTTGTATTCCTAGGTATTTTATTCTCTTAATAGCAATTACATATAGGAGTTCACTCATGATTTGGCTCTCTGATTGTCTGTTACTGTTATATAGAAATGCTTGCAATTTTTGCACATTGACTTTGTATCTTGAGACTTTGCCGAAGTTGCTCATCAGCTTAAGGAGATTTTGGGCTGAGATGATGGGGTTTTCTAAATATACAATCATGTCATCTGCAAACAGAGACAAATTTGACTTCCTCTTTTCCTGTATGAATACCCTTTATTTCTTTCTCTTGCCTGATTGCCCTGGCCAGAACTTCCAATACTATGTCGAATAGGAGTGGTGAGAAAGGGCATCCTTGTCTTGTGCTGGCTTTCAAAGGGAATGCTTCCAGTTTTTGCCCATTCAGTGTGATATTGGCTGTGGGTCTGTCATAAATAGCTCTTACTATTTTGAGATATGTTCCATCAATACCTAGTTTATTGAGAGTTTTTAGGCTGAATGAGTGTTGAATTTTATCGAAGGACTTTTCTGCATCTATTGAGATAATCATGTGGTTTTTGTCCTTGATTCTTTTTATGCGATGGATTACGTTTATTGATTTGTGTATGTTGAATCAGGCTTGCATCCCAGGTATGAAGTCGACTTGATCGTGGTGGATAAGCTTTTTGATGTGCTGCTGGATTCAGTTTGCCAGTATTTTATTGAGGATTTTTGCTTTAATGTTCGTCAGGGATATTGGCCTGAAATTTTCTTTTTTTGTGTATGTGTGTCTCTGCCAGCATTTGGTATCAGGATGGTGCTGGCCTCATGAAATGAGTTAGGGAGGAGTCTCTCTTTTTCTCTTGTTTGAAATAGTTTCAGAAGGAATGGTACCAGCTCCTCTTTGAAACTCTGGTAGAATTTGGCTGTGAATCCGTCTGGTCCTGGGCTTTTTTTTGGTTGGTAGGCTATTAATTACTGCCTCAATTTCAGAACTTGTTATTGGTCTATTCAGGGATTTGACTTCTTTCTGGTTTAGCCTTGGGAGGGTGTATGTATCCAGGAATTTATCCATTTCTTCTAGATTTTCTAGTTTATTTGCATAGCGATGTTTATAGTATTTTCTGATGGTAGTTTGTATTTCTGTGGGATCAGTGGTGATATTCCATTTATCATTTTCTATTGTGTCTATTTGATTCTTCTCTCTTTTCTTCTTTATTAGTCTGGTTAGTGTTCTATCTATTTTTTTTAATCTTTACAAAAAACCAACTCCTGGGTTCACTGATTTTTTTGAAGGGTTTTTCGTGTCTCTATCTCTTTCAGTTCTACTCTGACCTTAGTTATTTCTTGTCTTTTGTATGTGTTTGCTCTTGCTTCTCTAGTTCTTTTAATTGGGATATTAGGGTGTCAATTTTAGATCTTTCCTACTTTCTCTTGCGGGTATTTAGTGCTATAAATTTCCCTCCACACACTGCTTTAAATGTGTCCCAGAGATTCTGGTACATTATACCTTTGTTCTCATTGGTTTCAGCTTGTTTATTTCTGCCTTCATTTCGTTATTTCACCAGTAGTCATTCAGGAGTATGTTGTTCAGTTTCCAAGTAGTTGTGCGATTTTGAGTCAGTTTCTTAATCTTGAGTTCTAATTTGATTGCACTGTGGTCTGAGAGATAGTTTGTTGTGATTTCTGTTCTTTCACATTTGCTGAGGAGTGTTTTACTTCCAATTATGTGGTCAAGTTTAGATTAAGTACAATATGGTGTTGAGAATAATGTATTTTCTGTTGATTTGGGGTGGAGAGTTCTGTAGATATCTATTAGGTCTGCTTGGTCCAGAGCTGAGTTCAAGTCCTGAATATTCTTGATAATTTTCTGTCTCATTGATCTGTGTAATATTGACAATGGGGTGTTAAAGTCTCCCAATGTTATTGTGTGGGGGCCTAAGTCTCTTTGTAGGCATCTAAGAACTTGCTTTATGAATCTAGGTGCTCCTGTATTGGGTGTGTGTATATTTAGGAGAGTTAGCTCTTCTTGTTGAATTGATCTCTTTACCATTGTGTAATGCCCTTCTTTGTCTTTTTGATCTTTGTTGGTTTAAAGTCTGTTTTATCAGAGACTAGTATTGCAACCCCTGCTTTTTTTTTCTTTTCTTTTTTTCTTTTCATTTGCTTGGTAATTATTCCTCCATCCCTTTATTTTGAGCCTATGTGTGTCTTTGTACATGACATGAGTCTCCTGAATGGAAGTCAGAACTGATGGGTTTTGACTCTTTATCCAATTTGCCAGTCTATATCTCTTACTTGGGACATTTAGCCCATTTACATTTAAGGTTAATATTGTTATGTGTGAATTTGATGCTGTCATTATGATGCTAACTGGTTATTTTGCCTGCTAGTTCATGCAGTTTCTTCATAGTGTTGATGGTCTTGACAATTTGGTACATTTCTGCAGTTGCTGGTACCAGTTTTTCCTTTCCTCTAGTGCTTCATTTAGGAACTCTTGTAAGGCAGGCCTGGTGGTGACCAAATCTTTCAGCATTTGCTTGTCTGTAAAGGATTTTATTTCTCCTTTGCTTATGAAGCTTAGTTTGGCTGGATATGAAATTCTGGGTTGAAAATTCTTTAAGAATGTTGGATATTTGCCCCCACTCTCTTCTGGCTTGTAGGGTTTCTGGAGAGAGATCCGCTGTTAGTCTAATGGGCTTCCCTTTGTGGGTAACCCGACCTTTCTCTCTGGTTGCCCTTAACGTTTTTTCCTTCAATTCAACCTTGGCGAATCTGACAATTATGTGTCTTGGGGTTGCTCTTCTTGAGGAGTATCTCTGGTGTTCTCTGTATTTCCTGAATTTGAACGTTGGCCTGTCTTGCTAGGTTGGGGAATTCTCTTGGATAATATCCTGAAGAGTGTTTCAGCTTGGTTCCATTCTCCCCGTCACTTTCAGGTACAGCAATCAAATGTAGGTTTGGTCTTTTCACATAGTCCTATATTTCTTGGAGGCTTTGTTCCTTTTCATTCTTTTTTTCTCTAATCTTGTCTTCACCCTTAATTTCATTAAGTTGATCTTCAGTCTCTGATATCCTTTCTTCTGCTCAACCGATTTGGCTATTGATACTTGTGTATGCTTCACGAAGTTCTCGTGCTGTGTTTTTCAGCTCCATCAGGTCATTTATGTTCTTCTCTAAACTGGTTATTCTAGTTAGCAATTCATCTGACTTTTTTCAAGGTTCTTAGCTTCTTTGCTTTGGGTTAGGACATGCTCCTTTAGCTCAGAGGAGTTTGTTATTACCCACCTTCTGAAGCCTACTTCTGTCAATTCACCAGACTTATTCTTTGTCCTGTTTTGTTCCCTTGCTGACAAGGAGTTGTGATCCTCTGGATGAGAACAGGTGTTCTGGTTTCTGGAATTTTCAGCCTTTTTGCGCTGGTTTTTCCTTATATTTGTGGATTTATCTACTTTTGGTCTTTGATGTTGGTGACCTTCGGATGGGGTTTCTGTGGATGTCCTTTTTGTTGGTGTTCATGCTATTTCTTTCTGTTGGCTAGTTTTCCTCCCTAACAGTCAGGCCCCTCTGCTGCAGGTCTGCTGGAGTTTGCTGGAGGTCCACTCTAGACCCTGTTTGCCTGGGTATCACCAGCAGAGGCTGCAGAACAGCAAAGATTGCTGCCTGTTCCTTCCTCTGGAAGCTTTGTCCCAGAGGGGCACCCGCCAGATGCCAGCCAGAGCTCTGCTGTATGAGGTTGTCTGTTGACCCCTCCTGGGAGGTGTTTCCCAGTCAGGAGGTATGGGGGTCAGAGACCCACTTGAGGAGGCAGTCTGTCCCTTAGCAGAGCTTGAGCACTGTGCTGGAAGATCCTCTGCTCTCTTCAGAGCCAGCAGGCAGGAACATTTAAGTCTGTTAAAGCTGCACCCACAGCTGCACCTTCCCCCAGTTGCTCTGTCCCAGGGAGATGGGAGTTTGATCTACAAGTCCCTGACTGGGGCTGCTGCCTCTCTCTCAGAGATGCCCTGCCCAGAGAGGAGGAATCTACAGAGGCAGACTGGATACAGCAGCTTTGCTGAGCTGTGGTAGGCTCCGCCCAGTTTGAAGTTCCTGGAGGCTTTGTTTACACCGCAAAGGGAAAACCACCTACTGAAGCCTCAGTAATGGTGGACGTCCCTCCCCACACCAAGCTGAAGTGTCCCAAGTCGACTTCAGACTGCTGTCCTGGCAGCAAGAATTTCAAGCCAGTGGATCTTAGCTTGCTGGGCTCCTTTGCGGGTGGGATTCCCCTGAGCTAGACCACTTGGCTTCCTGACTTCAGCCTCCTTTCCAGGGGAACGAATGGTTCTGTCTTGCTGGCATTCCAAGCACCACTGGGTTATGAAAAAAACCATTATTCTTAGCAAACTATCACAAGAACAGAAAACCAAACACCGCATGTTCTCACTCATAGGTGGGAACTGAACAATGAGATCACTTGGACTCGGGAAGGGGGACATCACACACCGGGGCCTATCATGGGGAGCGGGGAGGGGGGAGGGATTGCATTGGGAGTTATTATACCTGATGTAAATGACGAGTTGATGGGTGCTGACGAGTTGATGGGTGCAGCACACCAACATGGCACAAGTATACATATGCAACAAACCTGCACATTATGCACATGTACCCTAGAACTTAAAGTATTAAAAAAAAAAAAAAAAAAAAGAACAATTACAATGGCCAGCTAGAACATTCAGCCATCTGGCACTTATTCCTGGCCACCTTCTCAGTATATGGAAGCCTCATTTTGTGTACCTCTAGTTCCTGCAGGGATTGCTGGGGTGGGTATTTCTATCTAGGAAAAGTGGAGAGTTGTCCATTCTATATTTAACCAAAAATATCAATAATAAAAACTTCACTTTCAAATTAAAAAAAAAAAAAGAAAAAAAGAAAAAAACTCCTGCAGCTGGCTTGGTGTCTGCTCAACAGCTGCCCAGTTTTGTGCTTGAAACCCAGGGCCCTGGTGGTGTAGGCGCCCAAGGGAATCTCCTGGTCTGCGGGTTGTGAAGACTGTGGGAAAAGAATAGTATCTGGCCCAGAATGCACCGTTCCTCATGGTGCAGTCCCTCACAGCTTCCCTTGGCTAGGGGAGGGAGTTCCCCGACCCCTTGTGCTTCCTGGGTGAGGTGATGCCCCACCCTGCTTCAGCTCACTCTCCGGTGGGCTACACCCACTCTAACCAGTCCCAATGAGATGAACTGTGTACCTCAGTTGGAAATGCAGAAATCATCTGCTTTCTGTGTGGATCTCGCTGGGAGCTACAGACCGGAGCTGTTCCTATTCAGCCATCTTACCAGTCAAATATTTTCTTAAGAAGATGAAGTTAATAGACTATCTGACACTGTGTTTCACAATATGTTGATGGGAATTTTAGATATTTGGCAGAGTTTGGAATTGAATTGATGATAAGTAAACGTAATACTAATCTTATGAGCAAACAAGAAAAAACAAATAGCAGTTCCTTCTCACCTGGCTCCTTCTTTCCCCCATTCCCAATCAACAAAAGCTTGTGCAGGAATTGAAATTAATTGTAGTTGTCTACATGTCTCAGCTGTGAATGACATTTACATAGTCACGATAATGTAAACGGTGAATGTTGATCTAGCCGAAATTTCAGTGCAACTCTATTAAGTGAATGAGGGAGTGGTGGTAGTAACGGAAAGAGTGTGTTTACTGTGGGGCGAGGGGAGGGTTAAAGAAAGCTAAAGCTTTACCTTCCTTGGTAGAAAATCAGTAGACAATCACTAAAACTGAGACATCAAGAAGTACAGTATGATCATATTATTTAGAGATATAGTGATAAATTCCAAGGAATCCTCTGAAGGAGAGGAAAATTGTTTCCTCTGGATCGGGGGCTACTGTTTTTTATATTTAAAAAAATGATATGTCTTTTCAAATTACGTGAAAGTATACATCTGATAAAAATAAAAAATATTTTATTTTAATTCTATCACTGATGGCTATTCAGCTTTCTTAAGGCTTAATGTAGCTATCTATAAAATGAGCATTTTAATCAATGATTAAAAGATGTCTTGTTCTGACCAACTGTTCTGGTCTGTAGTCCCACAGAGTCATTTGCAGGTATCCGGAGGAACCTATTTGAAAGTTAACTGTCTATTGTTTCTCCTTCATTTACAAGGGTTCTGGGAGGAGTGAAAATGACAAAAGAGAGGTAGCAGGAAGGAGGAGGATGTTTGGATGTTCCCACAAGCAGATGATTAGTCAGTGAATTAAAGAGAGTTCTTGTTCCTGGATAATTTGGAATGAACACACTTCCTGTTCTCTCAGAGATATAGCAGTGAGTTTACTCTGGGCGGCTTCCACAGTGACCACTGTGGAGAAGAAATCTTGTAATATAATTGAAGAACGATAGCCATATAATTAACACACATGTTCAGGTATGAGTCATTGAAAAATTACCATCCTCACTGTGAAATAAGATTGGTCAAGGCGAGGCTGCTCCTTCAAAGAAGGAAAACCCAACATGGTGCAATGTGTGCTGCAGGTAAGGCTGTGGGTGTAATTTTGAACACGAATTTGCCTCTGGCTCAAGTTCTCTTGGGCTCAAGTCCCAGGCTCTTGCTTGTAAGTCCTCTATTGCTTGTCACTGTTATGTAGAGCAGTGCTTCTCAAGTTTGAGTGAATCTTCAAATATTCCGGTGGGCTTGTTAAAACACATATTCCTGAGTTGGATGTCTAAAATTCAGATTTAGTAGGTCTGTGGTGGGGTCCAGAATATTCATTTTTAACAAGTTGCTATGTGATGTTGGTGCTGCTGCTGCTACTAGGTGTTGGATCACACTTTGTGTAGCACCAAGTGCAGAATTCTGAGAGGGTTAGTGAACATCACATGAGTTTAATGACAGTGAATGCATGTGTCAGGTGTTTCTAGAGAATAGTGTTTTTTTAAAAAAAATTATGAAATATGGCTGGGCGCGGTGGCTCACACCTGTAATCCTAGCACTTTGGGAGGCCGAGGTGGGTGGATCACAAGGTGTTAGGAGTTCAAGACCAGCCTGGCCAACATGGTGAAACCCCGTCTCTACTAAAAATACAAAAATCAGCTAGGTGTGGTGGCGGATGCCTGTAACCCCAGCTACTCGGGAGGCTGAGACAGATAATTGCGTGAACCCGGGAGGCGGAGGTTGCATTGAGCCGAGATCACGCCACTGCACTCCAGCCTGGACCACAGAGTGAGATTCCATCTCAAAAAAAAAAAAAAAAATTATGAAATGTATCCTATAAATGGAAGGGTACACAAAATGTATTTGAACAAATATATATGTTTGTTCGATTTAAAAGATAACGGTTTACAAAACTCAGTGTACCCACTCAGTGGGAACAATGACCTACCCAGTAGGTCCAGAAATTAATGTCATTTCAGTACATTAGAGAATAGTTGGGGTGACTTGTTTAGCTTATATTATGTTTAATTTTTAGCATCTATGTTCATGATTGAAACTGGCCTATTATTTTCCTTCTTTGCACTGCTTTTGTCAGTTTTTAAAATAAAGGTTATACAAAGCTCAGAAACAGAATTGAGTATTTTTTCTGTTTTCTATACATTGGAATAATCTGTGTTAAATTGTAATTATATTAAAAAAATCGACTCTATGCCTTCAATAACCAAATATGCACTATTTGAGGGGAGAATGTCACAGAAGCCAATACAAGTGGTTAGACTGCAGACCCAATATCTTTAATGGTTAGAAAACTATTAACATGTCTTACTTGAAGGGATTTTTGTTGAGTGATATTTTTCTAGACATTTTAATGTATCATCTAAGTTTTCAAATGTTTTTTCTTTTAGCATTCCTGATTTTCTTTATACTTTGCTTTTTTTAAATCCATTTTATCATAGATTGGTGAAAGTTTTATTAGTTTTTTAGGTAAACAATTTTCAGCTTTGTTATGTGTCTCTATTACGTAATGTAATGTGTTCATTTATTTATTTTTTTTTGAGACAGTCTTGCTCTGTTGCCCAGGCTGGAGTGCAGTGGCATGATCTCAGCTTACTGCAAGCTCTGCCTCCCGGGTTCAAGCGATTTTTGTGCCTCAGCCTCCCAAGTAGCTGAGACTACAGGTGTATACCACCACACCTGGCTAATTTTTTGTATTTTTAGTAGAGAGGGGTTTCACCATGCTGCTCAGGCTGGTCTCGAACTCCCACCTTCAAGTGATCTAACCACCTTGGCCTCCCAGAGTGCCGGGAATTACACTGCGCCTGGCCTATTTTTTATTATTTGACATTTCTCCTATTAGGAGGTGGGGTCTGTTTCTCCTCCACTTGAATCTGAGCGGGCTGTTAATTGCTTGGACCAGTTGGGTGCAGTGGAAGTAACACTAGGTGACCTCTGACACTGGGTCGCAAAAGGCCATGAAGCAGATTTCTTGTTCACTGGAAAGCTTGTTCTTGGCACCTTCAACCATCACGGAAGACATCTGATTACCCTGAGACTGCTGTTGAGGCCACATGTAGGCACTCTGACTGGCAGTCTCAGCTGAAGCTGCCCTTCACCCACCCCAGGCCAAGTGCCAGCTGTGTGAGTAAGGAAAGTGAACATTGAAAGTGCATGCTTCTGTCCCCGCTATTCCAGACATACCCTTTGAGCCACCTCACAGCCTTCAGAGTCATCATAGCTGAGACCCCAGATGTCACTGGGTAGAGACAAATTATCTGTGTCCTGTTAAAATTCCTGACCACTAGAATGAAGAAATATAATAGTATGTTTATTGTTTTATGCTACTATGCTTCAGGCAGCTTGTTATGCAGTTAGATAACCAAAATAATAATGCCTACACACAGGCAATTGAGACTCCCTTTACTGACTATCGCCATTTCTCCGTGTAGTCACAGCCATATATCCGCAAAGTTCAATCAATTTGATGGACATAGAAATGCGTACAGAGTCATCACTGCTTTCACTTGGACTTGAGCTTGGCTTAGGATCTTTGTAAACTAGATGCCAGACTTAGCAGATAAATTGTTTTAAAGAGCAAAGTGTCTCTAGGCTCTTCACTTGGAAGAAGATTATTGCCCCCCATGGATGGGTTCATCCTTCACAGTTAGATTTCTTCTTTCTGCGGCTAAACGTATCAGGTGATAATCTGGAAAGACTTGCTCCAGCCTAACTCTATTCTATTCATTTACTTCTGAAAAGCAAACCAAATAGCCCATCAAGACTTCTTTCCCTTGGCATGGACTATTTGTTTTCAAATGTGCTCTGAGGCAGTCTGCATTTTCTTATTAATTGTCATTCAATTAATTAATTATTTTAGAAACAAGGTCTTGCTCAGTTGCCCAGGCTGGAGTCCAGTAGTGTGACTGTGGCTCACTGCAGCTTCAAACTCCTGGGCTCAAATGATTCTCCTGCCTCAGCCACCCAAGAAGCTGGGACTACAGGTATGTGTACTATACCCAGCTAATTTTATTTTATATATTTTTTTGTAGAGATGGGGTCTTACTGTGTTGCCCAGGCTGGTTTCAAACTCCTGGCTTCAGTGATCTTCCCACCTTTGCCTCCCAAAGTACTGGGATTACAGGTGTGAGCCACAGCCCCTAGCCTTGCATTTTCCTTTGAGAAGGTCCTAGGAGAAAGGCAACCTTACAGAGTGGTCAAACATCATGCCTGCCAGATTTCAGATTGTGCCAGAGTTTTAGGTTTGTCATTTTCTATTGAAATACCAGAAAGTTTTGTAACATTTTACAGAGAGTGATGAGTGGTATCTATTTAATGTGGACTTTAGTACTTATACTTTATCCTCATGACCTTTATAAAACAAAACTGTATTTTTCTTACTTTTGCTGGAAGTGTTTCCTCTTTTTTTTTTCTTTTTTGAGATGGAATTTTGCTCTTGTTGCTCAGGCTGGAGTGCAGTGGTGCAATCTCAGCTCACCACAACCTCTGCCTCCCGGGTTCAAGCGATTCTCCTACCTCAGCCTCCTGAGTAGGATTACAGGCATGCGCCACCACACCTGGCCAATTTTTTTTTTTTTGTATTTTTAGTAGAGACGGGGTTTCTCTGTGTTGGCCAGGCTGGTCTTGAACTCCCTACCTCAAGTGATCCACCTGCCTCGGCCTCCCAGAGTGCTGGGATTACAGGTGGGAGCTACTGCGCCTGGCCCATGTTTCCTCTTTTTTAGTACCATAACACCCAGGTACTCAAATCCTTAAGTAAACTCATCAATAATGTTTATTTTATTTATTTATATGCAAATAAAGCAGGACACTCTGTATAGCTGTCTCTGAACTTGGATTACTCAGAGAGTTCTAAAGTGTTATAAACTTCTATAGGGGAAATTCTGGAGAAAATTAACTGAGATTTGGCAAAGAAAGAAAACTTGGCAGTTAATGGGTGACGAAGTCCAGTTAATTCTGCCATGTCCCTGGGGTTTCTTTAGCTTCACAATCTCTTCTTCTTTAACTGTGACAAAGGCTCTTACTGTGTTTTTGCCCTGGGACTCAGCTACCTACAGCTTCCCTGTTTTCCACATGGCAGGCACATTGCTCTGTAAGGCCGTAGGCTCTGTCTTATTTGTGGTTGTATCTCCATTGCTTAGCACAGTGCTAATACATAGTTCATGCACAACAAATGCTTGAATAAGTGAATATCGACAAATTACATTCTTCTTCTTCTCTGAAACCTTCATGGATGACCTAAAGAATCACATCCACTTTCCTTGGCATGACCCCAGCGGGCAGTAAATGCACTCAGGCTGTTGAGCAGCGCCAATGACTAGAATAGGGGTGTGGTGGCATTGAGTGGAGCTAAGTGATAGGGTTGACAGAAGGTTTAAACAAAAATACTCTAGACATACTTGATAAAAAATTATATAAATATATGCCTCTATGTATATATACACATACACGCACATACACATATATAAAAGAAATGAGGATTTTAGTGATGATAATTTGCACTGTATATTTTACATAAGGTACTTTTATCTTTTTTTTTTTTTATTAAAAAACCCTCATTATTTGGCTGGGCACAGTGGCTCACACCTCTAATTCCAATGCTTTGGGAGACTGAGGCAGGAGGATTGCTTGAGGCTAGGAGTTTGACACCAGCTTGGACAACATGGCAAAACCCTGTCTCTACAAAAAATACAAAAATTAGTCAGGCATAGCGGCACATGCCTGTAATCCCAGCTACTCAGGAGGCTGAGGTGGGAAGATCGCTTGAGGCCAGGAGCTCGAGGCTGCAGTGAGCTATGATTACACCATTGCACTCTAGCCTGGGTGACACAGCAAGTCCCTGTCTCAAAACAAAACACAGCAAAACAAAAACCCCTCATTATTTGATTTTTAATAAGTCAAAGGTAAAGTTAAAAAATTACTTCTTACAGATTTGAAACTCAATCTGTTACATTGACAGACTTTTCATGGCACTAAAAATTCTATCTAGACTGGTGTTTAGTAAAGGGATTAAAATGAAATAGTGAACTAGTTTTTACAAATCTGAAGTAACAGGCCCTTGGTCGTAAAAACATACCCACTTACAAAAAGTCATTGCTCCTCAAGAGAAAGAGGCTTGCTTCTCACCCTCCTCATGATGCGACTATGAAAGGAAGGTTGTGTGTGTGTGTGTGTATGCGTGTGCACACAGGTGTGTGCCATAATGAAAACATTCAGATCCTTAAACATCAGGAGATTATTCAGAATTGATTTTTCTGAAGGTCTTCCAAGCTCAAGAAGTACATTTTCAAAGGTAATATTTTTCTCCTGGTATTTGAGAGTTATTGTATGCATATTCAGTATATTTCAGTGGAAAACTTACTGTCCACGTTAAATACACATGACTTTATTAGAAACATTTAGCTTTTTTGGGGAGTCAAAGAACTAACATTGAAGCTTTGATTTTGAACTATTGTTATTTTTTTCATAAAGCTTCCAGAAGCTCTGCCGTGTAAAAAGAAAGGGAGCAGCTGGGCTCCTCCACTGGAAAGAGGGCAGCATTCACTACAGTCGCGTGGGCACAGGTGGCATCTGGGCACCAGGGTGCCTCGCCCTCAGGACCAGCTTCAGAGCTGGTTTCCTGGTAGAGAATCAGACCTACAGAGAGGGAAGGAAGGACTCTGAAAGCTGTATGGCGTGTTAACAAAACCACTTAACTAGAAATATTTTCTCAATTGTCTTCCTTGACAGAAAAGTTAAATTCTGGAAAATACTAAATTGAGACACTGGGCAATGCTACAGGGTTGGAGGAGGCTCCTCAGTCTCCTGTCTTTCCTTCTCTACAGCACACTCCCACACAATAGCTGGAGAAATCCTTCTAAAAACGCCCACAGTTACATCACGCAACCCTCCTGTTCAAAAGGACCCAGAGCCCAGGGTTTTGCGTACTGTTCGCGAATAAAACCCAAAAGTCCTCCTGGATTCTGGCCAGCTCTCAAACCCATCTCATGTCATTTTCCCCTTTGGGCTCTCAGCTCATCGCTACTGAAAGTTCTCTTGCTGTTTCTGGAATCCTCGAATTCCACTGTCTTGTGAAGACCTCTACACTTGCTGATCCCTCTGTCATGAACACTGCTTCCCAGGTACTTAACGTGGCTCGTCTCCTGGCTTACTTAGATCTTTGCTCAAATATCACTTTTTCAGAGGCCTGACCACCCTGTCCTCAATCCCCATCTTAACACTCCCTCCTGTCTGACTGTCTACCAGGTGTATATCTCTTTACTGTCTACCCCACTGAAAATGAATACTGATATATCCGCAATGCCTGGAATGGTATCCGGTATGTAGCTGGTGTCAACTATTTGTGGAATGGGTGAATGAATGAATGAATAAGTGGGAGCAATAAAAAAATAACAAATATGATGAAAGAAAATCAGGTAAATGAGTTTATAAATGCTCTTTGAGAATATTCCCTCTATACAGATAATTTTATGAGCAATTTATTGGAATTGAGCTTTGCAGGAAAAAAGAGAAGGGAAGGAAAGAAACGAGGCAGGGACACAGGGACAGTAGTAGAGATGGAAAGACAGAGATGGGCTCAGTGGTTAGGATAAGTAGTGGTGTAATTATTTGTTCATTCTAGTAGGCAAAAGAGTTAATCAAGCCCAAAATGGTCAATATCTTTAGTAAAAATCTATGGAACGGGCTGGGTGTGGTGGTTCACACCTGTAATCCCAGTACTTTGGGAGGCTGAGGCAGGTGGATCACTTGAGGTCAGGAGTTTGAGACCAGCCTGGCCAACATGGTGAAACCCCATCTCCACTAAAAACACAAGAATTAGCTGGGCATGGTGGTGGGCCCCTGTAATCCCAGCTACTCGGGAGGCTGAGGCAGGAGAATCGCCTGAACCTGGGAGGCAGAAGTTACAGTGAGCTGAGATTGCACCACTGCACTCCAGCCTGGGTGACAGAGCGAGACTCCACCAAAAAAAAAAAAAAAAAAAAAAAAAAAAAAAAATCCGTGGAATGATTGTATGAATGATGTTAGGGGGTTTCCTGGTCAACAATAAAGATGTGAAACAGATTTTCAAGGGACTTGTTAAGTCGGTGGTGAAGGATTTGATTTGTTGACATGCTCAGTGTAGGAATTGAAAATTAATCAAAAGCCCTAGAGAACTATTAGAGGAACTGATAAGATCACCAACAGAAGACACTGCACTCTATGGGGGACTTATGGGGTTTTCAGGGGTAATTTGAATTGCGTAAAATTTTCACTTTATGGGCTAACCCACCTACTCCTGGAGTAAGACGTGACTCCATTTCAAAGGGAGAAAGAAAGATTAAGATTGTTCTAGTTGTACACTGAAATTGGTAGGGTCTCTCATTTTAGGTTAAGGAGGAAAAAAAAATTGGTAAGGTGGAGAGAAGATGATGTTCACGGGGCCAGGAGTGGTGGCTCACGCCTGTAATCCCAGCACTTTGGGAGGCCGAGACGGGAGGATCACCTGAGGTCAGGAGTTTGAGGCCAGCCTGACCAACATGGAGAAACCGCGTCTCTACTAAAAATACAAAATTAGCCGGGCATGGCGATGCATGCCTGTAATCCCAGCTACTAGAGAGGCTGAGGCAGGAGAATCGCTTGAACCCGGGAAGCGGAGGTGAGCCGGGTTGAGCCAAGGTTGCGCCATTGCACTCCAGCCTGGGCAACCAGAGTGAAACTCCGTCTCAAAAAAAAAAAAAAAAAAAAAAAAAGATGATGTTCACCCGGGAAGTAGTTCTGTGTCCCACCCATCTTCCCAACTGATAAGTATTTAGGAAGGACCTTGATTTTGACCGAAACCAAACTATCGGAAGTTGTGAAATCTAAGCACTTCTATCTGGTGTATTGTCCCTTCTGTGTTACAGAGAATAAAGAGGTTGAGTTCAGGCTGTCAGTTTCCTTGCTTGCCACATAGGTGGTGATTCATTAGGATTTTCCGAGGCCGGGCGCGGTGGCTCAAGCCTGTAATCCCAGCACTTTGGGAGGCCGAGACGGGCGGATCACGAGGTCAGGAGATCGAGACCATCCTGGCTAACCCGGTGAAACCCCGTCTCTAGTAAAAAATACAAAAAAATAGCCGGGCGAGGTGGCGGGTGCCTGTAGTCCCAGCTACTCGGGAGGCTGAGGCAGGAGAATGGCGTAAACCCGGGAGGCGGAGCTTGCAGTGAGCCGAGATCCGGAAAAAAAAAAAAAAAAAGGATTTTCCAGTGAGCACTACATGAGCTAAACTTCTTGTCTCACTGCATGTTGGTGCCACTGGAAGCCATGACACAGTTTGCATGTGATCTGCAGTCTCAGGGCTGGCCTCTGTGAAGGTTTTAAAAATTCAGACTCACTTAGCTGGGCATTATTTACACAACCTTAGCTTGGAAGGCCTGAAGTAGAAATGTGTCTTCACAACTTTGAGAAGTGGCAATAGCAGTGAAGGAAAGGAGTATGGAAGTTGAGATAATGCAAGATCACATAAAAGATTTGGTGTGTTGGGACGCACAGAAATGCTTTTAAAAAATTAACTAAAAGTTGAGGTAACGGTGAATTTGTTTCTGCATTAGTGAGATGTAATTTCTCTCTCTCCTTTTGTGCTATATGTGTGCGTGTTTTGATGTGTCAGGATGGGGCTGATGAAGTCTAATGGTGCTTACTGGGTGATTGGTTCACACTAACTTGTGTTCTAACCCAGAGAAATTACTGAAGCTTTTTTTTTTTTTTTTCTTCCAAGAGAAGGATGGAAAACAGACAAGCAGCTTTGGCATTACCCATATGGCAGAGGAAGCTGCCTTTGTGGCATCTTCACAAATACTGAAACGTGTTATTGGCCTGCATCTATGCTTCACTCCAAGATTTCCTATCTCTCTCTTTTTTTTTTTTTTTGCATTCCAAAGTGAAAGGATGTTGCCTTTTGTTAACTTACAAAATTCTATAGCTCACACAATAGAGTAAAATAGTAATTAATACAGGTTAGGCTGTGAGGATAATCACTGTGGAAAAATTGTGATCAGATTGTTTAATTTCCTCTATTATCTAGGTCAGTGAGGAAAATAATTTATCCACTTTCTTTGCCCTTTGTTCCAAACTCAGTTTTTAGTGACTGTGGAGAGTTGCAGGTTTTATCATTATAGTACAAAGAGGAGCCGTTCTGACAATCATCAGCTAAATTAAAATGAATGGTTAAAAGCAGTTCAGCCCACGAAATACATAATGCAACTTAATGATAGAAAAGACCCAGCCAGGCTGGGCATGGTGGCTCACGCCTGTAATTCTAGCACTTTGGGAGGCCAAGTTGGGTGCATCACCTGAGGTCAGGAGTTCGAGACCAGCCTGACCAACATGGAGAAACCCCGTCTCAACTAAAAATACAAAATTAGCCAGGCGTGGTGGCACATGCCTGTAGTCCCATCTACTAGGGAGGCTAAGGCAGGAAACTCGCTTGAACCCAGGAGGCGGAGGTTGCAGTGAGCCAAGATCGTGCCATTGCACTCCAGCCTGGGCAACAAGAGTGAAACTGTCTCAAAAAAAAAAAAAAAAAAAAAAAAAAAAAAAAGACCCAGCCAGTCTTTCAACCACTGGGATTAAAATTTCATGGTCTCTGAGGATGACTCACTTCTTAGCTGTGTCATGAGTTTCATTTTGAAATGAAATACACTGTGTGGTTTCATTTGAGGCTTCGTGTTGATGCAAAAAGGAAATGAGCCCATATTGGGAAGTTAGGTTGAAATACATATTAATGATGAAAAAGTGTCAGGCTGTCGTTCAGCCATCCTTACTACCTCTGTTCCGGCATTACCAGGCTCTTCTGTAATTGTATAACACCTGTTTGTCTCCCCTACTTGTCTGAGAACTTGGAGGGCAGGAACTGGATGAGGCAAATAGAGGATACTCAGTGAACAGCTGTTGAGTGAACCAGGGAACATCATCTCTAAGGGGAAGGAACCAGGGAATTTTCAGCTCCAATCTTCCTGTGTAATTGTTGATGAGAAAAATCTGTGTTCATCTTCACTACATTTAGACACTTGACAAGAACAGTCTTATTTATAGAAGCCATTTTATGGTGTTATTTTTCACAATAATAGTTACATTCCCAAACTTGCATATTCTCTTGAAACCAATGAGAGGGGTGGTGAGCATAGGAAGTGTAGTGGAAACAAAGCAGATGTGATGAAAAATGGAGCAAGATTCTGAGTTGATTTTACTCTTATTTCAATTTACTTTTATATTTTTTGAGTATGTCCAATATTCCAGACTCTGTTTCAAGGATACTAAAGTTTGTATCTGATTTCAAAGAATTTATACTCTCATGGTGAGGAGGGGGACAAAAAGGAGACTTCTTAAGTAACCAAAGAAATTAGAGAACAAGAAAAAACTGTGTAACAAAATATCCAACTGAATCGTGAGGTGGTACAACTTAGTCTTTAGAGACATAGGCTTTTAAATCAGACTAGGACTGATACTCGTTCTACCATTACTAGCTCTGAGACCCTGGAGAAGTTATGTGGCCTAATCTTATTTATTTATTTGCAAAGTGGGAATGATAATAATTATATTTATACTATAAGATGATGAGGATTAAATAATATTCATGTACACTGTATATCCCACAAGGAGTATCAGATCAATGAATGATAATGATAATTATGTAATAATTATAATCTTAGTGATTAAAGGTGACAATGGAAAGGACTAGGAAAACAGCTCCAGTAACTGAGGCTATTTTAAAATTTCTGTTTCTAATCCTCATGAAATAGAATGCTTTGCTAAAAGATGGTACAGTTACTCGTAGACAAATTAAAATCATATAATTGATAGGCTTTGATAATAAACACTGAGAACAGTACTTGCTTTGGCAAACATTACTGAAGTGAACATCTTGAACTTTCTTCTCAAAAGAACACAGATAAGTGTCCAGAGAGTTGCTTTATTTCTGACAACCAATAGGGCTATCTTCCTTGTCCAAATTATAACCATGCAGTCCGAGGGAAATACGTGTACTTTTAGAGAACAACAGCTTTGATTCTGGAAAAGGAAATACATGCTATAGAGAGTAGCCCTGGGAAATTGTTGAAGTTTGATAACGTTGCAAAACTGAATTTCTATTTGTGACCAACATAAACATTTTTCTTCCCTTTAGAAAATGAGCTCCAGTCTTTTGGAGAAGATCTTCTTTTTCTCTTCCTGGTATTGGCTGTTCATTTTATGTTTTACTGAGAATGAGGCCAGTCCATGTGAATTCTCTCAATATCTCTTGAAGGGTTACCCTCTTTTCCTTTTCTCTACCTCAACATAAGGTAACTTGCTTTTTTTTCCTTGACAAGAACACTGCTCTTAATTCTGTTACTGCTCACCTCCTCTAAGTTTTGTTCCATCCTTTAAGCCCTATCTTTCTTCCATCTTCAATCTCCAATCTCTCTTCCTCTGCCACAAATATGGCCAGGGCCGTCCATATCCTAAAATAACGCCCCTCTGACCCTGCTGCTGTAGCAGGTTACTGCCTTATCTTTCTTCCGTTTATTACCACACTTCTTCTAAAAGAATACAAATTCCGCTTTCACTTCCTGCTCATACACTCACTTCTTAACCCCTTGTAATATGGCTTCTACCTTTACCCCTCTATGAAACTACCTTGTAGAAAATCACTGGGAGTTTAGTTTCATATCCAACAAATCTAATGGATTTGTTTCAGTCCTCATTCTCCTTGTTGTCTCTGCAGAAATTTCACTTTTTGGAACATTCTCCTTCTATAGCCTCTGTGATACCATAGCCTGCTTGTTCTTTTATCTTTCTGGAAACTTCTCTTCCATCTCTTTCACTAGCTGCTTTTTCTTTCTCCTGCTCTATAATTAAAATATGATCTTCTCCACATTCTTTGCCTCATGTGACTTCTCATCTATTCACATTGCTTTACACGTGAATTTCTTCAATCTCTTTTCCCTTCATCTCAAAATCTTTCTCCTGATGATTCTAAAATCTAGCAATTTTCAATTGCTGTTAAGACTTTCCTACTTAGGTAACCAGCCAGAATTTTAAACTCAGCGTATCTAAAACGAAGCCCACTAACTTATGTTCATGAAACCCCAAACTCCAACTGATTGTCTCTATTTTGTTTTTATAAATGACACCACTATTAATGAATCATCTTTCACAACTCACAAGTAATTTTTTTATTCATTCTTACTTCTCACGCCCTGTGCCTAGTAAATTGTGGAGTAAGGAAGATTCTATAAGCTTTGTGGTACACAGGGTGGGAAGAGCATCTATTTTGCAGTCAGATAAGTCTGAGTTCAAATCATGGTTTTGTTACTTACTACCCTTTTGGTCTTGAGCCAGTTAGTTAAGCTCACCAGAGTCTTGATATCCTTATGTATAAAGCAGGAAATATAACATTCCCTGCATAGCCAGTTGAGAGGATTGGATGAGAGCTGCACATTTTATATGAAGTCCTAATAAATACTGATCTCATTCTTTTCCCTAATCCTGGTTATGCCTCTCATACTCAACTTTCTTTTCCATTAAATGGAATAATATGTATAAAGGACTTCATGCGGTTCCTGAAATGCAGATGCTCATTCCATGTTTTTTTCTCCTTTTTTCCTTCTGTTGTGGCCTGCTCAGTTCAGGACTGTGTTGCTTTTTTGTCTGGACGGTTGTCGTGGCTCCCGACATGGCTCTTGCTCCTGCTTCAACATTTGGATTCACCCCATTCACTGCTGGCTGGTTTGTCTTCTTCGTGCATGCTCTGATTAGGACACTCTTCTGCTCAGAAGGCTTCATTATTCATTATTTCCAAGAAAATGAAGTAGGAAAACATGTGGACCAAGTTATCTTAGAGACATATGTGCCATCACTTTCTTACATGCGAGGTCCATTTTGGCCAAGTGGTACCATTCACTGTTCCTTCAACATGTCCTTACTTCTCTGTTCTATTACCTTTCCTCTTGGGTCAGGATGACATCTATGCAGTCTCCATCTTCGAAATCTATTTCGAAATCTATGATGCTTTCCCTGGTTCTTCAAACATATAGAATTTCTCTTTGCTTTGTCCCCCAAAAGATTTTGTACCTCTCATCTTCACCTTAGTTCTCATTTTAGTGGTTATTTATTTACTTGTTCACACTTACTCATTCCTCCCATCATGATACCATAAGGTTTTGAGCCTGTGTCTAATTAATAGATCTATGTTTTTAAGTAGCTAGTCTTGTAGGCCTTCAAAACCTTTTAGTTCAATTAAAATAATTTAACTTTGATATACAGACCCATGCTTGAAAGTCTTACAGACAACAGTGCCACCGTTTATGAGAAGAGAAAGAGAAAAGATAAGAGGAATAATAATAAGAAGAAAAAAGGGCAGTTTGCTTGGGTTATGAGGTAGTTATTGGAATTCGGTCAGAAAAGTAAGAAATAGAAATAAGTATGTGTCCCAAGAGAAGCAGCAATACCTAGGATTATGCTGACAGAGTGAGGGGGATTTAAAAGCAGTCTCCATTCTAATACTTTTTAAATTCTTGGCATAGTGTAATGATTACTATTCCAAAACAGAAGATATGTTGGCAAACTGCCCTGTATTTGAAAATAGAGGAAACGCCCTGGAAAGAATGAGATGTGGTAAAGAGAGGAAATGACAATGTACTGAAAAGACTGGGCTGTAAGTCATCACAGGAGCGCCCTGAAACCCGATGTGTCAGGCAGGCTGGTGGGATCCTGGGATCCCCCATGTAACGACACTTATTAAGACAGAAGCAGAGATAAAACAGATTAAGTACACAGAGGAGTTTAAGGTTTCGTGAATGTAAGTGCTGAGTACAGAATGGTGCTCAATAAAAGCTTGTTAATTGATGGACCACAGGTTTGTGATAAGACTTCTCAGAGTCTGATTCTTTCAGGGTGGGATCTAAGAGTAAGGTAAGCACCTCAGAAAATGCCTAGGGCAGGTCACTCAGTGTTGCTGGGACTGGTGGTGTTGGCTTGGCTTGACTAGGAGTTAATAATACAGATGTGCCTCAGCTTATGAAGGAGTAACATCCCGATAAACCCATAGCAAACTGGAAATACCATGAGTTAAAAATGCATTTAATACACCCAACTGACTGAACATTATCGATTAGCCTGGCCTACCTTACCTCATGCTCTGAACACTTACATTAGCCTACAGTTGGGCAAAATAATCTAACACAAAGCCTATTTCATAATAAAGTGTTGAATATCACATGTACTTTAGTGACTACTGCACTGAAAGTGAAAAACGAATGATTGTATGGGTACTTGAAGTATGGTTTCTACTGAATGAGTGTTGCTTTCACACCATTGTTAAGTCGCACTAACACTTGTAGTCATATCTTACCCTTACAGAAGCCACTTATTTCACAAACTTAAATCGTAAGAACTTGGATATAATCCAAGAAGGCCTTTGAGTAGCCAAATTAAGTCCCATTTAAAAAGTTATTTAAGATGAAAACTACTAGTTTAGCCCTGTCTAGCCATTTCTTCTGGTTAAATAGCACACATCTATATGGTTGAAAAAGTTTCATTTCATTATAAACTTGTCTAAAAAGAATAGTATTCGAACATATGTTTAAGCATAACATAGAGCATTGACTGCTCCGTTAGACACACTTTGAAAATCAGAAGGCATTCTCTGAGGTGTGGTTTTGCTGAATTCTGCCTAAGTTGCTTGGCATTCAGGGTTTGTGAGGGCTTGGGCCATGACCATCATCCCTCCAACAGCCTTGTGTGTCTTAGACTGAATGTATACCCATAACTCAGGGAAAATTTGTTTACTCCTCATTTCATCATCAAATACACCGTTTATAAGTTTAACAAGCAAAGACCAAGAAAATGGCTAAATTACTAATATCGATGTTTTAATTTAAATGCAAGATAAAAAAATCTGGTTAACTTTATTCTCCTAAGCAGTTGTTGATGCTTTTTGAAGTCTAAAAATGAATTATTTGAAATGATGCCTTTAAAGCTTTCCTTTCTCTGTTTCACTTTAGTTTCTACAAGCATATAGGCTTCGCTTTCTAAGAAGATTCAGAAATTACCTTTGAGGAAAACTTTAAGAAATTTCTTTTTGGCCTCTTAAACTGTGCTTTTCATTGAATTCTGGTGCTCTTTATAAAATTTGCATGATTGGTTTTTTAAATAATTCTGCTAGCATCATGGTCTCATACAATTATTATTCCAGGATTAACAAGAGTAACACAACTTTTATTAAATATCCAAAATACTAAGAAAATCACTTTCGATCAGCCTCGGAGAACAGCCTGTGATTGCCTTCTGTTGATTTACTGCTTGTTTGGCATGTTTGGCAGGATATTGCAATCATGCTTTCCACTACCAGATTCATATGGGAAAACTTAGGAACTGCTCCATAACTGTCACATCTGTTGCCAATTTCAGATTTTTCTGAATTTCCCTCATTATCTTCTGTATTTTCACTGGTTTCAAGTTTGCTCATCAGACTTCCTGTTTTTAACCACTGATCCATGCTCCCAGTTGAAAATACAATTTGAAACTATTCACAAAAAAAGTTAAATGTAGTATAACTTTACAACTAAAAAAAACCTCAGAATTTGGGGTTATTTTGTGTTATGGGAGAATTCACTGTGTTTAGAGAAACATAAGTATGTGCTTGGAACAAGAAGTATCTGGTCTCATAAACTGCAGTGATAATTTGACTGATCTATGGGAATTGGGTGTATGTCCATGCAAAGGTTAAAAAAAAACCTCACTGATTTTTTAAAAATTGTATTTTATTTTTACATTGACGGATAAAATCCCACATTTTAAATTTAATTTAATTTAATTAATTTATTTTTTAGATGTGGTCTCACTATGTTGCCCAGGCTGGCCTCGAACTCCTGGGCTTAAACAATCCTACCTTTCTCTTGAGTAGCAGGGACTACAGGCATGGCCATGGCCATGTTTTTATTGATAACCACACCATTGATCTTAATGAGACAGATGAGACAGACTCATTAAAAAAAAACCCAACTGTAAAGTCTCTGTGGAATTGCCCAGAGATTATGTGACCTGATAGACTAGCACTCTTCCTGCCAGGCAGTGATATTACCATCACCTATTATCATAGATATGTTTTCAGGTTTTCTTACTGTAGGAGTCGTGTTTATACTATATGATGTCCACTCTGATTGGAGCAGAGGTGATGACTTGATTGGCCTGGATCAATCAGATACGCTTTTCTATAATTAGGGAATTGGAACTAAAACCTTCTAGTTTAGTCTAATTACATTTTATGGTAGTCAGAATGCTAAGATGTCCCTAATCTCAGTTTAGCTGGATATAATGCTAACCTGCAGCTACTTTGGAAAAGAAAGATTGGTGGATAACACTCCTTTAATACCCTCTGAGACATGAAGAAAAATCTGCTCCTTTGCAAAATATGCACTGACTACTACGTCTTTTGGGTTCTTGTATTTCCTTTTTTTACTTTTCTGACTTGGAACTTTTAGCTCTCATTTCTTGTTGCCATTTTGGTGTTTATCCAAGAGGTGAAGAATAGTCATGAGTCTCCCCAGTTCTGCCCATTCTGGGTCCATACTTTCTATGCTGGCCTTTCTGAGCTTTTTAGTTGAAGGTATACCACAAAGACCTCTGATTATTGACAGCATACTGCATACTGATTTTCTGACATATCTTGGCAGAGATTGAGCCTTGCTTACTTTTAGTTCAGTTGAGATAATACTGGAATCTTCCAAAAGAAACTTTGACAAAAACTAGGGTTGGAGTTCGATGGGAGTGGAGAGATGGGATGGTGGAAAAGCTTAGAAATCAATGAATTCCCATAGGTCAGGGTTCTGATCTGTACTGTATGTCCAGTCAAGATTCAGTTTGGCTAGGACAGCTTTAGGGCAGGTAGCCTCTTTTTCCTGGACCAACTTTAAATTTCTCTGTATTGTGCATGTATATTTGAATGAGCACAAAATTTAAACAAATACAGTAAAAGCACAAGCTACAGAAGAAAAAAAGATAAGTGGGATGTCATCAAAATTAAAAGTTTTGTGCTTCAAATAACATCAAGAACATAAAAAGACAACCAATGGAATGAGAGAAAATATTTAGAAAGCGTATGTTTAATAAGGAATTTGTATTCAGAATATATAAAGAACTTTTACAATTAACAATCAAAGACAAATAATTCAATTTAAAATTGGGAGATCAATTGCATAGATGTTTCTCCAAAGTCTTACGAATGGTGACTAAGCACATGAAAAAACACTTAGCATTGTTAGATATTAAGGAAATGCAAATCAAAACCGCTATAACACTCTCATCCATTAGGATGGCTAAAATAGAAAAAAGTCAAACACCAGACAGTAACAACGTGCGCGAGCTTGCATGTGTGTTTTTTTTCTTGGACTGCTTTTTATATTTATTTATTTATTTATTTATTTATTTATTTTGAGACGGAGTCTCGCTCTGTCGCCCAGGCTGGAGTGCAGTGGCCGGATCTCAGCTCACTGCAAGCTCCGCCTCCCGGGTTTATGCCATTCTCCTGCCTCAGCCTACTGAGTAGCTGGGACTACAGGTGCCCGCCACCTCGCCCGGCTAGTTTTTTGTATTTTTTTAGTAGAGACGGGGTTTCACCGTGTTCGCCAGTGTCCTCTGGATCTCCTGACCTCGTGATCCGCCCGTCTCGGCCTCCCAAAGTGCTGGGATTACAGGCTTGAGCCACCGCGCCCGGTCTATTTTTATTTTTTATAAGACTCTGTGTAACTGAGCCACATGAAGCATTAGTTATGTTTGGGTCTCACTGCCATAGCACTTTTCAGCTTATTATGACTTTTACCATGTATTATCTGCCTCACTGATCTTTACAATCATGTAAGGTTGGTGAAGTAGTACATTATTTTCTCTTTTTTGAAGATAAAGACACTCAGGCTCAGAGATATTTTGTGACTTGGCCAAATCATCCTCTAAGTGGTTAAACTAGGGCTTCAATTCAGGTTTTCTTTACAATATACCATGTTGCTTCCTAAATAATACTGGCTTATGTTTAACTGCAATGTTTAGATGGCTTTAAAATATTATATTCATGGATATCACTTTATTTTAAACTTTACAACCACCCTATGAGATGAGTAGGCCAAGGAATTTTATATTAATTTTACAGTTGAATATGATGGTCAGAATAATCATGTTTTATTTCAAGCTCTGCCACCCACTTACCTTGGACAGATTATATAATTTCTGAAATTCTAAGCTTTTTTATGTGTAAACTGAAGGCTCCTACTAGATGACCTCAAAGATCCCTCCTAAGCCTATTGTTCTGTGATCTTATCCTTTAGTATGTCCTTCCATTAGCAGCATATGTACTTTGAGGTGCTCTTCTGGCTGTGGTGAATGAGTTTCTGTTGGATGACCTGTACTTTCTTACTGGATTATTTCTGTAACCCTTATATACATCTTTAAAAAGCATGGTCAAGATCAGGGGAGCAGGCTTTAGTCATAGAACAGAACAGGGCTCCAGTAACTGAACAATATGGGGGTTAAATTTATGGAACCAAGGCTTGGTTTCATTGACTTGGGCTCTAAAGCAAGTAAACTACACATAGACATTCTAGAATGTAATAATTTCATTTAGTTGGATGACAACATCCTAACACATCAGAGTTAACTTCTTATGGTAAATAATGTGCCTCACATTTTTGTAACAATGAGTTTCTGCTGTTACCAACACTTTGCAACCTGGCTGTAGAAAAAACTTCCTTAATTTGTACCTCAGTATGAAGAGTCCATCAGAGGAGATTCTTTTTATTTCCCATTTACTTTCTGCATTATATAGCACTTGTTTTTATTGATTCACAATGATAATACATAGATGTTAAAAGATACGTTTAAAACACTTCTTATGTTTTCACATTTTCTAGGTATCTAAAAATAAAATAATGAACTAGATATTTAATAAATGCTTCTGGCTAAATAATTCTGGGATCTTTTCCCTTCATTGATTTTGAAGAGGTAAATTTCAGCTTTTTCCAGGATATTAGTTCAGGAAAATAGGTGGGTGTGAATGTTGCATAACAGTTTTTGAGCTAGCCGCACAATCTTTTGATAACAATCAATTAGGTTTCAGATTCTGTCAATATTTCCCCTACAACCCAAGAACCAATGATCTTATGGAAAATAAAATTTGCCCTTTTCCTTTTTAGCAGTTATAATATATTTGTCTCTCTCTGCCCTTTTCTCTCTCCTGTTGAAGAAAGCTATAAATGCACTGATAGGATTTTCAGTTCATCAACCATGTGGGAAATTATCATCCTTCCACTTTCTTAAGAACTGAAAGAAGTTCCCTCAAAGAAAAGAGCTCTCTCAGTGGTTGGCTGAGTTAAATACAGAAAGTCAAAACATATGGGAAAATATTGAAGCCTTTTCCTACAACTTCCTAGAGGTGTTCTCATGAGAAATGAGAGTCAGCTTCAGGACAGCCTAATTTTGGCTGAATTTCTGCCATCTTCCCTTCCATGTCTCTAGAAAGGCCACCAGGATTCAAGAGTAGTAGTATGCCTGCCTAAGATAGTTCAGAGATAAAGCTTATCAGAAGAGATAAGAGTATAAAGTTTTCTTTGAAAACTATGAAGAACTGGTCAAATGTGTAATAGTAAATTTCCAGCTAACTTCTTAAAATGGCAATGGCTGTTTCTGGTATGTGTTTACAGATTAGGTGCACATTACTCAATAAGATAGTTAAAACCTATTTCCTCAATTTTTTTTTTTTTTTTGATATGAAATCTTGCTCTGTCGCCCAGCCTGGAGTGCAATGGTGCAATCTTGGCTCACTGCAACCTCTGCCTCCTGGGTTCAAGTGATTCTCCTGCCTCAGCCTCCCAAGTAGCTGGGATTAGACACCCACCGTCATGCCTGGCTAATTTTTTTTTTGTATTTTTGTACAGACAGGGTTTCACCATGTTGGCCAGGCTGGTCTTGAACTCCTGACCTCAGCTGATCTGCCCACTTCGGCCTCCCAAAGTGCTGGGATTATAGGTGTGAGCCACCACGCCCGGCCTCATCAAATTATATTATGATGATTTATTCCCATTAGTCAGACCACATTTATTTCATGAAATGTATATATTCCTCTTTCCTAATAATAAGAAATAAAATAAAAAAACACTGTAATAAAAAGTAACTTAAATATGCAAATGCTTACATTGGATTTTAAAAAATCTTATGGGCCAAAAGTTTAAAATCATGATACAAGAATATGCTGAACTAGAACAATTGAGCCTGACCATTGTTTCACAATACCATGGGGCCGTGGGAAGTTTTATAACTTAAACTTTCAAAAGACGGTTTTTTTTTGGCTCTCTTCCAAAAGAATATATTTCACCGAATATAGTTCTGAACTATCTCGCTTAAACATTTTTTTTTTCAGAATTTACTATATTTTCAAATATATTAATTACTACTCTTTGGCATTTACTGGTTGCTTGAATATATAAATATAGAAAACATTCTGCTAAGCACTTTCCACGTATAATCCTGTGTAATAGCACCACAATCTGAATGAGACTAGTACTATTACTAATTGCAAATGAGAAAACTGAGGCTCAGGAAAGTTAATTGACTTGTCCTAAGAGTGTACATAGCAAAAATGTGGTAGTGGGTTTCTTTTTTAATTTTTCTGGAGAGTCTGACTTAAGGGTTCCCGTTAATTACTTTTTAATAGCACCTCTGTGGTATTACTTCTGCCTAACTTCCAACTGATAGTATTTCCATTTGTACAATAGTCTTCATATTATAGAACCATTATTTTTAGCATCTTGGGTCTTAGGCTCACAGTTCTTATGGTGGGCCACTCTGACTTTTAGAATCATGGTTGCCTCACTAACTTGAACTCATTCAAGCATGTTTGGATATCTAATTTTGGGAGGTCCTACTAGTTTCTCATCAGTGCATTCAAACAAACTCATTCTTCATGGGATAAATATGTAAAATCTTTTGTGTAAGTAGTAAGGCCATATCAGGCCCAGATAATGGCATTGTTTGAGGGATAGGCATTTGTACTTAAGAATAGCTGTAAACCAATTAGTGTTATTGGGTCTTTATATTAAAGACTGTCATTAAAGGGAATTTAGTGTGTACCAGGCACAGCTAGGACCTGTTAACTATAACACTGTTAACTGTAGCACTATTTTACTTCATTCTAGTATTAGCAGTACTAGATAGGTAGCTAGTGTTATCATGAGGCTGAGTATGTTTCTATCAACCTTCTTGGGGAAAGCAATGGATCCAAGCCTTCTTACTTTTATTTAAATCAATATGTTGAGTGATTTCTCCAATATAGCTAGGAATTTGGCAGAATAAAGGATAGAAATCATATTTTAGATACATAATTCTCTCAATAACTTCCCCAAGTAATTTAAAAAATATTCATGACTTAGTGACTTGACTTTCTTGGTTAAATAGCATTGTTGACTTATTTATATGTATGTTTGCTTCATTGCCCATATGTGTGGATTATTTACTTTTTAGATTAGATTGTGGAGGGGATACTATGGTGTGCCACCCAGGTCCTCCATGTCAAGACTGAGGTACTCATTCTTTCAGCACCCTTAGAATATTGGCTGTTGCTGATAGCTTTTACCCAAGTCCCACTCTAGGGATTGTCCTCAGCTTCCTTGCCCAAGACTATTGGTATGGTTTAGCTGTGACCCCACCCAAATCTCATCTTGAATTGTAGCTCCCACAATTCCCACACATGATGTGGGAGGGGCCCAGTGGGACACAATTGAATCATGGGGGCAGGTCTTTCTTGTGCTATTCTCGTGGTAGTGAATAAGTCTTATGAGATCTGATGGTTTTATAAAGGGGAGTTTCCCTATGCAAGCACTCTTCTCTTGTCTGCCGCCATGTGAGACATGCCTATCACCTTCAGCATGATTGTGAGGCCTCCCTAGCCATGTGGAACTGTGAGTCCACTAAATCTCTTTCTTTTGTAAATTGCCTAGTGTCGGGTATGTCTTTATCAACAGTGTGAAAACCAATGAATACACCTATGCTCCTTGCTCAGAAGCAGCCTGCACCCATGACTATGTGATATGCAAAATGTTTCAGGCTCCTTCACCTCCATTTGGAACAACTCTGAAGGGCTATTCCAGACCCCCTGACATCAGCTGAGACCACTGTTGTTTTTATGTAACAGTTCAGTCTCTCCTTCTGCTCAATCCTTTTTTTCTTCAACCCCTTACAGACACTCCTGAGATCACTCTCCAATAAAATCCTCATGCAAATCCCCACTATAGTCTCTTTTCTGGGGAACATGACCTGATATAGTTAGGGAAGAGTTTTAATTCCAAAATTATTTATTCTTGCCACTCATTCAGCCTTCTTCTGGTCTATCTTCCTCCTTTTGACAGTTGTGTACTCTGGGAAATCATTTTTTTTTTTTTTTAACCTGAGACAGAGTCTTGCTCTGTCACCCAGGCTGATGTGTAGTGGTGCCACCACAGCTCACTGCAGCCTCAACCTCCTGGACTCAACGGATCCTCCCACCTCAGCCTCCAGAGTACCTGGGACTACAGGCCTGTGCCATTACGCCTGGCTAATTTTTGTATTTTTTGTAGAGACAGTGTTTTGCCATGTTGCCCAGGCTTGTCTCAAACTCCTAGGCTCAAGCAATCTGCCTGCCTCAGCCTCCCTAAGTGCTAGGATTACAGGTGTGAGCCATTCTGCCCTATTGAAATAAAGCTTTTGGGCCGGGCGCGGTGGCTCAAGCCTGTAATCCCAGCACTTTGGGAGGCCGAGATGGGTGGATCACAAGGTCAGGAGATCGAGACCATCCTGGCTAACACGGTGAAACCCCGTCTCTACTAAAAAATACAAAAACCTAGCTGGGCAAGGTGGCGGGCGTCTGTAGTCCCAGCTACTCGGGAGGCTGAGGCAGGAGAATGGCGTGAACCCGGGAGGCGGAGCCTGCAGTGAGCTGAGATCCGGCCACTGCACTCCAGTCTGGGCGACAAAGCGAGACTCTGTCTCAACAAAAAAAAAAAAAAAAAAAAAAAAAAAAAGAAATCAAGCTTTTGATAATTAGCCTAATTACAATGTAAGTGGGAATGCAAATACACTAAAAATAAAATTTAAGAGAGAAATTTGGATTATTGCCAATCCTTCCTCAGCATTAAAAATGATTAGAGATCTTTCCATATAGTAGGACATGACAGGAAAATTAAAGCCATTCACTGAATATTTTGGGTGCCTACTGTACTTAAAAAACTATGAAAAATTAAAGAAGAGTAAGATATGGCTCCTGCCCTCGGAAAAGAAACAAATAGCTAGAAACTAAATAGATAAGAGAAACATTAGTTGTTTTAATAACGTATTATGAGTTCTGATTAGAAAGCAATTTAGCTGGGATAATCGGAGTGGGTATCTGGAAAACTTTATATTAAAGGGCACAGCAGGAAGGCTCAGTATGTCTGAGGACACCTTAGTCAACTTAGCATTTTAAACTCATTAACCAACTTTTTGTAAACTCCTATATGATATAATTGTCAAATTCTCTTCCCCCAATCTGAGTCAGTTGGAGGTGAGCTGATTTTACCAATGGTAGTGTCAGCTACCATTGACGTGCCTCCACACTCCCAATTCTTTCCTTTCATAAGCCTCAAGATCAAATGACCTTCTCAGTAACTTACATTTTCAGTTTGACAAAAGTATTTTCACTGGTTCCTTGTAATTCTGCATGGGAGAAATCATGAGAACATTTAACAAGGGCTTAAGTGTGTCCACTTGTGTCGATGAATCATTTGCTCCTAGCCCTGAACCACTTCTTCCTGCCTCGTTGGCTCTGACTGCTTCTGCTCTGCTAATAAGTGGTTTTGTCTGAGTTGTGCTGGAAGAAAAAGATCTGGTGAGGGTGGAATGTGTCATGAGTAAATGAAAGTGCCAACTGAAGTGAGAACACAAAGAGGTGAATGGAGAGATTGAACCCATATTCCTTTAAATTTAGACCTGAGCTTATCATTTCAAGATGGGGCTTCAATATTTTAAATTGGAAACAGTTCTGAGTTATTGCTCAGAGGATCCAGTAACAATCTGTCAATAAAGTAGTAATCTTGGGAGATTTTCCCAAAGTATAATTTCTGGGCTTTGTACATATGTCTTATGGTAGATATGTACCCAAAGCAGGCTAACCAATCTGACCAAACTGGTGGATTTACCAATTGTGTTTCTTTGAAGCCACACATAGAAACCGCTGAATCTATTAGTGGACTCAATTCAGCTGTTGTAATTTGTCAACTGAAGGACCATATCAAGAATCAAGACCAACTTATCTAATTCACATGCTACTTTAGCTCTTTCTTTCATTTCACCTGGGATTTTATTAAGATTGTAGTTTTGGAAACCAGGGCAGAAGTGGGGCAGGGATAGGGGAGCGGAGTGGAGAGAAAGGAAGAAAAACCCAGGACTGAAGATAGAGCTTCCCTTCATTGCTCAATCCCTGATATCCTGTGGCATTGGCTCCCATTCCTTGCCATTTTATTCCAGACAATAGAACCAGTCAGACCTGCAGTGCTTTACTTCAGACATTACATCCTATGACAAACATGTCAACAGATCATAACTGTGTGGCTTCTCTATTCTTTCCTGAAGCAATATTTCTTTATTATTGGAGCTTGGGAATCAAATAAAAGGAACCTCTCCAAAGAATTAAGGCATTTAAGCTGTGTGTTTTAAAAGCTTATTTTTTGTTCTATTTGGCAGCAGGAATGCTCCAAGGATTTCTGGATAATCAGCACCATAGAAAATTATTCCTCCTTTAAAGTTTCTACTAAAGAATTTACATTATAATTTTACATTTTCTATTATATAGCTCCAACCATCTAAAGCAAAACTGTGGTGTATTGCTTGTGTTTAAAACATGCAATCACTGGACTGGAAGCAAGCTTTACGGAAGGTCATATTTCTTAAATGTTTTTAAATCTCTGGGGCTATTTTTTTAAAAGAGAAAGTTAAACACTGATGTGATAATATTAAAAGTTAATTTTTTTTTTTTTTTTTTTTTTTTTTTGAGATGGAGTCTCGCTCTGCCGCCCAGGTGGAGTGCAGTGGCCGGATCTCAGCTCACTGCAAGCTCCACTGCCTCCCTGGTTCACGCCATTCTCCTGCCTCAGCCTCCCGAGTAGTTGGGACTACAGGCGCCCGCCACCTCGCCCGGCTAGTTTTTTGTATTTTTTAGTAGAGACGGGGTTTCACCGTGTTAGCCAGGATGGTCTTGATCTCCTGACCTCGTGATCCGCCCGTCTCAGCCTCCCAAATTCAGCTCCTCTTAGGTACCAGATTTCATTCTAAGGGCTTCACAAGCATTAACTCATTTAATCCTCATTAAACACATTAGTTAAATATTTTTATTATCCTCATTTTTTAGCTTAGGAAACTAAGGCATAGAAAGAGTAAGAAGGTTGTTCAAGGTCTCACAGCTGGTAGGTGGAAGAGCCAGAATTTGTATCTAGGCAGGCTGCTTCTAGGACTATGCTACATGGCGCCACGTGATAGCAAGCTGCCATTTTGTAGATGATAAAATTGGTATCCAAAGACATGAAATAATGGCTGGGCGCAGTGGCTCATGCCTGTAATCCCAGCACTTTGGGAGGCCAGGGCAGGAGGATCACGAGGTCAGGAGATCAAGACCATCCTGGCTAACATGGTGAAACGCTACCTCTACTAAAAGTCCAAAAATTAGCTGGGCGTGGTGACGCATGCATGCCTGTAATCCCACCTACTTGAGAGGCTGAGGCAGGAGAATTGCTTGAACCAGGGAGTCAGAGGTTGCAGTGAGCCGAGATTGCGCCACTGCACTCCAGCCTGGTGACAGAGCAAGACTGTGTCTCAAAAACAAAAACAAAAACGACATGAAGTAACTTGCTAAGATCATATACCTGGTAAGTCATGGAGTCGGGATTTGACCTCGAGTCCCTTGGGCCTCTTTCCAATGCCTTTGTTTTCATTTCACATTGACCTATAGGTAAAAGTCGCAGAAACTGGAATCATACAGTCAGAAGAACAGCTGACAGGCAGTTTGGATTTTCCTCATTATAGACAAACAAAACCTGAAAAATGTAGGCATTTATTTTAATATTTCCAAATCTAATATAAATACAGGCTCAGCACCATTTTTCCTAACCAAGCATCTACCTTTGGTAAGTCCTCATTGGTCCTTCTTCCCCCTCGACCTCAACCTCCAAAAGAAGGACTGGAGGCCAGGGACAAATGTTGACTATGAAAGTGAACAATTAAACGTACTTGGGGCTCCATCAATGAGGAATCTCCCACGTTGCTCACCTGTCTAGCGCCAGTAGGGCATCTTTGAAGAGAGTCCCAAGTCCAGGGTTGTAGGACTGTTCATGGGACCTCAGGGTCAACCCCGTGGTTGTCGTCACCATCGGGCTTGGGCTTGCCCTACAGAAGCTACCTGACATTTACCTGACCCACATCTACTCAAGATCATATCACATGTTGACTTCTTGATAAATAAGATGAGATGACATGTAAAAATACTGCCAGTAAGTGAACAAAGCAGGATACTCAGTTGAGGTCCTGATCATGATGTGAAGTTCTTTTTGAATTTTATGTTTTTAAGGATTAAGTGAATTAGAGTATCTTAAGCCTCTAACTGTATTTGGGACATAGTAGATACTAATATTCTTTTCTTTTTTTTTTGATTGAATAAAGTTTTATTTTTCCAAATGTACAGTTGGTTGGACCTATTCATGCATCTTCACCAGCAGCTGGAGCATCTCCGCCCTTGGTATTTCTGGTGTAAATTACTTGAGCTCTGTGCTTTGAAACCAATTTGATAAGTCCTTTACTAAGGAGCTCCTGAAGGGCTGCCCTGGCCAGGGAACCTCGAATCTTCAGTCTCTCAGAGACCATAGCTGGGGTTATAGTTTATAGTTGGGAACTTCCTTACAGAGTTTGTCGTAGGTAGCTTTGTCAAACAAGACTAACTTATTGAGCTTGTCCCGAACTTTGCCTTTGGACCACTTCTTCTTTTTGGCCTTGCCCCCGGATTTGTTCACTGAGTCTTTGTCTTTCTTGGCTGACTTTCCGGCCTCCTTCTTCCTCTTGTCGTCCTTGGGCGGCATTGCGAAGCTTGCAGAGCAGCAGCGGACACAGCAGCCTTGCTAAGATGTCGGACAAAAAGCCTAATATTCTTTTCTTTGCTTGTCTTCCATTCCCTTCCCTGTTCATGTAAATAATGATTCTGGCAACCAAGAAACATACGAGCTGATCAATTATTGAGCAAATGTATTTAAAATACCCACTGTGTGCCTGGCATTCCTGGGCTTTGTGTAGAATACTAGAGTTGTTGCTGGCTAGCCAAGTCTTTAAGAAACATACTTTTAAAAATTATTTTTTTTATCATAGTAAAATTTACATAACACAGAAATGATTATTTTAGTCATTTAAGTGTACAGTTCAGTGGCATTAAGTACATTTACAGTGTTGTGCAACCATCACTATCCATTTTCAGAAATTTTTTATTATCACAAACAGAAACTCTGTACCCGTTAAATAATGTCCTTATTCTTCTCTTAGCACCTGGTAACCCTTTCTGTCTCCATGAATTTGCCTGTTCTAGGTATCTCTTATTAGTGGAATAATACAATATTTGTTTTTTTGCGTATGGCTTATTTCAGTTAGCATAATGTTTTTAAAGTTTATCCATGTTGCAGCATGTATCAGAACTTCCTTTTTGTTGAGATGGGGTCTCACTCTGTCACCCAGGCTGGAGTGCAGTGGCATGATCTTGGCTCACTGCAGCCTCAACTTCCTAAGCTCAGGTGATCCTCCTACCTCAGCCTCCTGAGTAGCTGGGACTATAGGCACGTGCCACCGTGCCTGGCTAATTTTTTGTAGTTTTGGTAGAGATGGGGTTTTGCCATCTTGCCCAGGCTAGTCTCGGACTCCTGAGCTCAAGTGATCCGCCTGCCTCGGCCTCCCAAATTGCTGGTATTACACTGCACCCAGCCAGAATTTCCTTTCTTTTTTAAGGCTAGTATTCTATTGTACGTATTTGCTACTTTTGTTTATCCTTTTATCTGATGATAGACACTTAGGTTTTTTCTACCTTTTGGCTATTGTGAATAGTGCTGCTATGAATATGGGTACACAAGTATCTGTTTGAGTCTCTGCTTTCAACTTTTTTGGGCATAAACCTGCAAGTGGAATTGCTGGATCATATGGTAATATTATTTTTAACTTTTTCAGGAAATGTCATACATTTTCCACAGTGGCTGTGCCATTTTACATTCCCACCAGTGATGCACGAGTTCCAGTTTCTACACATCCTTGACAACGCAGTTTGTATTTTAGTAAATGCACTTCTTGCAGTATTTTCCATAAAACATAACCATCCTAATGGATGTAAAGTAGTATCTCATTGTGGTTTTGACTTGCATTTCCCTAATGACTAAGGATATTGACATCTTTTCATGTGCTTGTTGGCCATTTGCGTATCTTCTTTGGAGAAATGTTTATTCAAATCCTTTGTTCATTCTTGAATTGGATTGTTTTTATTTTCATTGCAGAGTTGTAGGAGTTCTTTATATATTCTGGATATTAATCTACAGTCAGATATATGACTTACAAATGTTTTCTCCCATTCTGTGGGTCGTCTTTTTAATCTCTTGATAGTATGCTTTGATGTATGAAAGTTTTTAATTTTGATGGGGTCCGGTTTATCTGTTTCTTCTTTTGTTGTCTGTACTTTTGGTATAGTATCCAAGAAATCATCACCAAATTCAACATCCTTCAGAAACATACTTTTTGTTTGTTTGTTTTGTAAAGAAAAGTCTTGGGGTTGATCCAAAGGGAGTGAGTTATCCAAACTGTTCACAGTGAGTTACAGATCAAACTTCTTGTTCTACTTTTTCCCCGCTTCTCACTACTGCCCTTGACTAGTCTTAAAAAAAATTTTTTAAAAGTCTTGGGGGAGAAAAGGAGGAGGGCAAGGATTGAAAAACTGAGTATTGTGCTTGGTATTTGGGTGACTGAATCAATAGTACCCCAAACCTCAGCATCACACAAAATACCCAGGTAACAAATCTACACACGTACCCCCTGAATCTAAAATCAAAGTTGAAATTGTTTTAAAAAAGAGAAAACTCTCCAGGGAAATAGAGAATAATTGAGGTCAATGTATAATAATTTCCAGTTGAAGGTGGTAGATAACGAATATATAGTTGTTCAGAGAAGAGGGAAAACAATGTAAGTACCTTAATAAAATCTTAACTTTACATCAGTTTACTCTGAGCGAGAAGAAATAAAGTGCAAGTCCAGAAGACATAGTGCTTGCCCAACTAAAGAGGAGTTCTGGGAATAAGCCAAGCCCTTGGAATAAGCGACAGTTGCATAATCATTTCAAATAAACAATTTGGATGTACGTAGGATCTTGTATATATATTTATTTATTGTGTACACTTTTATCTCCCAAATCCAATTATGCTTTTAAGAATAGGCAAAAGCTTGTTGTGAGGTGATGGATTGATGGTGAATGGGAGTGAGAAGTAAAGCAATTTTTGCAAGCAAGAAGATCAGTTTTGCGATCTGGGAGGCCCCTTACTTTACACTAAAATATCTATTTGTATAGTTTTGTTCCATTGATGAGAGGAAAATATTTGTGATGACATCCATGTGTCCTAAGTTTCTATGGCACTTACAACTTGAGTTGTTCCCCATAATTCCTCATATATCTAGATTATCTATCTATCTATCTATCTATCTATCTATCTATCTATCTATCTATCATCTATCTATCTACCTATCTATCTATCTTAATGCCACCTAATCATCTTTCAATTCAGAGTATGAATTTACAATTAAATTCTGGGTAGTTCCTTGAAGTGGATCTGGGAACGTTGAGAACTCCAAACAGAATTGCTACCCTATTATCCAAAGCCTGACTCCAAATTCCTATTTGTTATGTAATTCTTTGTTGAACTGGTATTTAAACACACATTCCTTTGTATTTGTCCTCCATTTCCTGGAGCTTAATTTTCTTCTTAGAGCAAATCGATCTTCAGCTTTGGGAGGATCCAGATCATAAAGGGTCTTGTGTGTCCGGTCAAGATGTGCAGATATTGTATGTCATAGATTGGGAAGCCAGTGAGAAGACAGGATTATATTGATTTGTTAGAAAGTTCACCCTGGCAGCATGGTGGAAAAGAGTTTGGAAGCAGATGGGATGAGGCTGATGGTTTTACTCTCCCCTTCTTCCCTTCATATTCCAACCTCACTGGGGAAAGGAGCCTTATGTTGGATATTATAATCCCATGAAGAAACAGGGAGAAAGGGGTTTGAGAAACAGAAACACAATCAACACTGACATACAGGCATGTTGCTATGGGGATCTATTGTCAAAACCCTGAGATTTCTTTTGCAATGTTTACCAAGCACTCAGCCCATCAGACATGAAACACCTAGGCTCATCACTCCCCTGGTTCTGGCAGGCAGGTTTCCTCACTTCTGCTTTATCTTTCCTACAGAGCAACTGGTCAGATGCTGAGTGTTGGGGATTGGGACAGGCAATTTATATTCTAAAATGGAGGCTTTATATTTTTAATTTTCCCTCAAAAAATTTCAAATGTACAGAACCAAAGAGATAATAAATTATTAAAATAAAATCAATAATTTTCAATATTTAATTAAATATTTAATTTAATATTAAAATAGTAGAGAAAGGAACTCTGCTATTCCTGTCACCATGTTCAATAATTAGTAATATTTTGCCATACTTGCTTTATTAATAAATCTACATTTTTGCTGGTCTTTTTTATTCATATTATTTTGATTGATTGACACATCATAATTATAAATATTTATGAGGTACAATGTGGTATTTTGATATATGTATAGAATGTGAAATGATTAAATCAAGTAAATTAACATATCCATCACCTCAATTATGTATCTTTTTTTATGGTGAGACATTTGAAGTTTACTCTGTTATTTTGAAATATGTAATATATTATTGTTGACTATAGTCATCCTGCTCTGTGATAGATATTAAAACCTATTCCTCCTGTCTGTCTGACACTTTATACTCTGATCAACAGCTCCCTATCACCTCTCCCAGCCACTCTCTGGTAACCACCATTCTACTCTCTACTTGTATGAGTTCAATACTTCTTAGATCCCACACATAAATGAGATCAGATAGTATTTGTCTTTTTGTGCCTGGTTTATTTCACTTTTTGCTGAAGTATTTAAAAGCAAATTTTATCATGACCTCATGTCATTACACCTCTACATGCTTCATTATGCATCTCTTAAAAAGAAACATTTTCTTACATAATCATAATTATCACATCTAACAATATTAACAGTGATTCTTGGGTAACCTCTAGTATATCCAGTCTACATTTAAATGTCCCTACTTGTCTTAAAAATCTATTTGTGTAGTTGATTTGTTGAGCTAGGATTCAAACAAAATCAAAGATATTTTCTAAACATTTCATTATACTCCAGATATTAGGTTTTCTCTGACAACTTCTTTAACCCCACATTTTCAGTTTGTATTGGAGTGCTTTTATGTGGTTCATAATTTTGGAAGCCATTTCTATCCATTTCATTAAATCAGTTACCATGTATAGTAGGCTGAATAATGTCCTCTCCCCTCTGTTCTCCATGATATCCAGGTCCTAATCCCTAGAACCGGTGAATGTTAACCTACATGGCAAGAGAGATTTTGTAGATGTGATTAAGTTAAAAATCTTGAGATGGGGAGATTATCCTGGATTATATGGGTGAACATTAAATGCACTTACATATGTCCTTATAAGAAGGAAGTGGAGGTTGGGTGTGGTGGGTCACACCTGTAATCCCAGCATTTTGGAAGGTTGAGGTGGACAGATCACCTGAGGTCAGGGGTTCGAGACCAGTCTGGCCATTTGTGAAAATCCGTCTCTACTAAAAATGCACAAATTAGCCTGGTGTGGTGGCGGGTGCCTGTAATCTCAGCTACTTGGGAGGCTGAGGCAGGAGAATTGCTTGAACCTGGGAGGCAGAGGTTGCAATGAGCTGAGATCATGCCACTGTATTCCAGGCTGGGTGAAAGAGTGAGACTGTGTCTCAAAAAAAAAAAAAAAAAAAAAAAAAAAAAAAAAAAAAAAAATTAAATAAATAAATAAAGAGAAGGAAGTGAAGAGAGATTTAATACAGAAGACAGAGAAGATAGAAGGCCATGTGACAGAAGCAGAAGGAAACAGAGTCACAGAGAGAACATGCTACATTGCTGGCTTTGAGGATGGAGGAAAGGGCCAGAGCCAAAGAATGCAGGTGGCTACTAGAAACAGGAAAAGGCAGTGCAAGGGATTCTTTCCTCGAGACTTCAGGGAGCCCTACCTACACCTTAATTTCATTCCAGTAAAACTGATTTTAGAGTTCTGGACTCCAGAACTATAAGAAAATAAATTTGTGCTGTTTTAAGCCACCAAGCTATTAGCAGTTTGTCAGAGCAGCCATAGGAATCTAATACACCATGGTTCAAAGGTATCTATTAAGTAGGAATTCTGTTCTCTGTAGAAGATAGTTCAGAGGCCAGAGCTACTGGAGAGGCAACATGCAGGTGAGGAAATGGTAATGAACTTGGAACTGGCTTCTAGACTACATTCTGTCAAAGACTTTGAACCAAGTTGACCTTTCTGATATTCATTTCCCACATATATAAAAATCAAAGGAATGGGCCAGGCACAGTAGTTCACACTTGTAAGCTCAGCTGTTTGGGAAGTTGAGGCAGGAGGATTGCTTGGGCCTAGGGGTTTGAGGCTGCAGTGAGCCATGATCATGCCAGTGCACTCCAGCCTGGGTGACAGAGTAAGACTCCAACTCAAAAACAGACAAAACAAAACAAAACACAAAAGTCAAAGGAATGGGTGGGATAAATTGTCCTTGAGGGTCCTTTAACCTCCCTACTCTGTCCATCAAGTAAGATGGACAAGGCAACAGAACAGTAGAACAATGAGGGCAGAGGAAACAACATAGGACACCAAATTCTTATAAAAGGCCTCAAAGCTTAAGGGAATGTGTGGAAGGACGTGGGGAAGGTAGGGAGGAGGGTAACATTGCAAAGTAACCAAAACAATCTTATGACTTTATGTTGGTGTTTGTGCTGGTATGGAGTGTGTTTAAGTGCTGTTTTGTGGATGGAAATGCCTAGGGTCTTACTGAGAAGCATCCCTCCTTTTCTTCCCTGTTTCTTCACTACGTCACAGCATACCCATAGCAGCCTGGTCTGCAAATCAGCAGTGTAAAGAGCTCAAATCTAGAGACTGAAGGCTTATTGCATTGACGTTCTCATCCTAGAGGTCGCTGAATGCAGAACATGGGAACTTCTGGGCTTCCTATGCAACAGCTTGCTTAAACCTGGAAGGGACCCCTGGCTGGGAATAGTCACATTTCTCAAATGGTTAATGGATCTTCTACTGGGTTAAAAGCTTTACATTTGAAATCGTCCTATCTTCACAAAAAATCTCTCCGAAGTAGTTATTGGCACCTCTGTTGTGTTAGTAAGGAAACGAGGTTCAGCAGAAGGTGTGATTTTACCCGAGATGACACAGCTGGCAAGTGGTTAAGTCTGAATCCTTTTCTAATGTTTGTTTATGGTCATAAATTCCTCTTTAAGCACAACTTTAATTACACATAATAAATTTAATGTGTCATATTTTCATTAGCATTAGTTCAAAATGTTTTCTAATTTCCATTGTGTTTTTTCATTAGTCTGTAGGTTATTTAGAAGTATATTTAAACTTTCCAGGTAGGTGGGATTTTCACTTATTTGTTAGTTATTAATTCTAGCTTACTTGAACTGTGGTTAGAAAACATTTTTATGTATACTGTTAAGCTTAGAAATGTGTAGGACTTGCTTATGGCTTGCAATATTTGTAAGTATCTGTTTATACTTGACAAGAAAGTGTATTCTCAAGTTCTTAGGTGTCCTTTGTGTGTCAGTTAAATCAAATTCTTTGCTGTGCTGTTCAGATCTTCAATATCTTTAGTAAGATATTGCTAAGATTCTACTGAGATGGTGGATTTGTCCATTTTCTCTTTTAGTTCTGTCATTTTTTTGCCTTATATATTTTGATGCTATGTTACCAAGGGTATATGATGAATTATATTTGTTATATATGTCTATGGACTGAAACTTTTATCTTTTTAAAGTATCCCTCTTGCACCCTTTTCAATAAATGCTATGGGGAAAAATCTGATTGCCATAGACAGAAGAATGAAACTGGATGCCTATCTCTCACAATACACAAAAGTGGTTCAAGATTAAAGACTTACCTGTAAGACTTGAAACTATAAAAACACTAGAAGAAAATCTAGGGAAAACTCTTCTGGACCTTGGCTTAGGCAAAGAATTTCTGACTAAGACTTCAAAAGCACAGTAAACAAAAACAGACAAACGGGACTTAAACTAAAACTCTTCTGCAGAGCAAAGAAAATAAGCAACAGAGTGAACAGACAACCTGCAAAATGGGAGATAGACAATGGAGACTGAGTCAAGGAGTGACCGAGAGGTGGAGGATGAGAAATTACTTAATGAGTACAAAGTATGTTATCTGAGTGATGGATGCCCTAAAAGCTCTGACTTGACCATTATACAATCTCTTCATGCAATGAAATTGCACTTGCCCTCCATAAATTTATATAAATTAAAAAGTAAAATATCCCTCTTTACCTTTAGTAATGATTTTCCCTTTAAAATCTATTTTAACTATGTAGCAGACCCTCTTAATATTCTTCTGATATTTCCCTGTCACTTGCCATTGCTGTGCACCCTGATGGTTTTCCTACTGCCATCACCAATACTCCATTTGAGAGCTTTCTCTGGTAAGCTTGGTTCATGTGCAGGGAAGGGAGGCCAAAGGTTCTGGGAAGTTGAAATGCCAGTAGCAGTCCTCATCTAGTGACAGATGGAAACTGGAGGATAAATAACTCAGCTTCATCATCTATTGGGTGGGACCACTCTGAGGGATATTCTTTATTATCTCTCAGAGGTCCTCAGCAGGACTGACTCCCAGGTGTCCTTTGTGGTAATCTGCTAACTAATACCTGGCATTGGCTTGTTTCTCTTCCTTTTATCACCCTTTCCCCTTCCCATTTCTCCTATTAGAGCTTCTTAGGATCACTTTGCAAATGAACTATGTGCTATGGTTTGAATATTTGTCACCTCCAAAACTCATGCTCAATTTAATCCCCAACGTAGGAATATTGAGTGGTGCAGCCTTTAAGATGTGATTGGATCATGAGGACTCTACCCTGGTGAATGGATTAATTCATTCATGGATTAATTGATTAATGAATTAGTGAGTTAATGGATTAATGGGTTATCATTGGAGGGGAACTTGTGGTTTATAAGAGAGATACCTGAGCTAGCATCTTAGTATGCTCAGCCCCCTGTCTGTGTGATGCTCTGCACTACCTTGGGATCCTCTTTATCCTTTTCTTCCAACTTTAAAAAATATTATTTCTTTCAAATAATAGAGACAGGGTCTCACCATGTTGCCCAGGCTAGTCTCGAACTCCTGGGCTCAAGCAGTCCCCCAACCCTGGCCTTCTAAAGTGCTGGGATTACAGGCATTAGCCACCATGCCTGGTCTCTCCCCAGTTTTATTCCTTATAACTAGGATGCTATTCATCCTGGTATGTCCAGGAACAGTCCCAGTTTACGCCCATTGTCACAGTGTAATTATTGATAATGCCCCCTTCTACTTTCAAATCGTTCTGCTTTAATGATGAGTTAAATGATTGCCCTACTTAGAGTGTTTTCATAACACTTAGACCTGCCTCTATCACTATATGATTCGCAATGTGCTATGTTGTTGTATTTTAATTGTTTTTTGGATTTGTCTCCTTCATGGGATTTAGTGTAGTCACTGGGAATGATTTTCTTTACTTCTGTAGACTCCAGCATATATACCTGGCATTGGGAGGAGCTCAGCCATGCTCGTCGGACATGTGAATGTTTTTGAAACCTTGCTTCTTTCATTTTGTGCACAGTAGGTGCTCAATAAATCATTTTTAATTGAAGTAGATAGCTGTCTGTTATGAAAATGAGAAATGAGTCTGACAAGAACACTGCTGCTTCTCTCTGCCCTCCTTTATTTGTGGTCGTCAGCTCAGAGATCTCATTTTACCTCCAGATTCGTGAGTCATCTCTTCCTCTTGCCTCACCCATAGCTATTCGAATTCTTTGAAAACTGGAGTTAGTTATCCTTTTCAAGCCTCCAGTGAGTGCTGTGCTGACCTGATTTCCAGTTGCTGGGTGCTTGCTTTGGGCAAGTGTACCTCCACAGTTGAAATCTTCCCTCCACCCCAAGCTCCTGAGGCTCTCCCCACTCTGTCATCTGTTTCAGAAGCAGCTTTTGTACCATCTTGCTTTTACCTTTGAGGCCACACCCACTGTTGGTTACTTCATCCTGTGGCTATGTCTATACAAGTGAAATGAAGTGCATAATGAAGTCAACGGTGGGTTTAATTCAGGCCACTTTTGCCTGACACTTCTTCCTGTTGCTGTCAGCTCATCGCCTCAGCACCCCCGCCTCCATCCCCCTTATTGTTTGGAGGCTGGAATCTGCTATGCCACAGGAGTATTTTCTGGGCCTTGTCATTTACTTGAAATGATGGAAGCCATTTTCTTTCTTCAGGAATTATGAGACCTAATCCACCTGGATTGAGCAAATGGGTTGTTCTTCCTGCTGGTTGCTAAAAACCATCACGTATTCAGTTTTCAACAAACAATTGTTGAGAACTTACTAGGTACAAGCAATAATGCCAACAACATTTTGTCTTCAGGGAGTTCTCTAGAGGCTGTGGGCATGCACAGCTCAAATCCACTTGCATGAGAAGCTCATGAGGAGGGTAGTTAGCTGATATTTCCAGCTGCGGCCCCTCTGGATCCGCCCCTGCTTTCATGCTGCCAAGTCACACTTTTCTGGGGATTCTTCTAGCTAGTAACTGAATGTGGTAGTTGTATGGTACCAGAGTCAGGCTATTTCTGGCTGGCATGGGACTCCTCTAATGAGAAGTCTTCGCCTGAGGTCTCCTGGTCGGCCTGGCTGAGACTCAGCGCTGCAATGTCATCTGACTCCTACTACCCCGTCTTCCTCCTTTCCTCCTCGTCTGAAGGCCCTCCCTGCCCATGCTGGCTCCCCCTCCCCAAATCCTTCAAGGCATTTATCCCAAGAAATCTTCTGCATGACTAATTTTGTCTTGGCATCTTCTTCTTAGAAGAGTTGAACTGACACAAGTTTCCAGTCCAGTATTGTAGATTAAACATGTGCACAAAGAACACAGAATATTCTTCATCGTATTCCTCTCCAACATTAAGTAGTGAGATTAAAGTACAACAGGGACAGATAATCTTAGATTGCAAAAAGAGGTATATTTTATATTTACCATAGTTTGTCATTTCTGAGAGGACAAGGACCATGACCAATATAATTATTTGTTCAGGTGAACAATTCTTTGTTCACTTGTCATGGGTGATAAGTAAAAGCACTTAAGAGAAGAAAAATAATAATAGTTTTATAATTGTAATAATCATAATAATTTATTGAGGGCCTTATCTCTGCCAGGCATTAGGTATTTTGTACATCTTTTTTTCCAGTCTTCATAACAATCAAAGAAGATATTACTGTCATCTCATTTTGCAGATGAAGAAAGTGAAAAATAAAAGAGGTTAAATAGATTCCTTATGGTCAGCCAGACACAGTGGCTCACATCTGTAATCCCAGCACTCTGGGAGGCCGAGGTGGGAGGATCACCTGAGGTCAAGAGTTCAAGACCAGCCTGGCCAACATGGTGAAAATACATGGTGAAAATCTCTACTGAAAATACAAAAATTAGCCAGGCATGGTGGCACATGCCTGTAATGTCAGCTACTCAAGAGGCTGAGGCAGGAGAATTGCTTGAACCAAGGAGGTGGAGGTTACAGTAAGTTGAGATCGCACCACTGCACTCCAGCCTGTGCAACACTGCGCCCAGCCTAATTTTGTATTTTTAGTAGGGATGGGGTTTTGCCATGTTGGCCAGGCTGGTCTCACACTTCTGACCTCAGGTGATCCACCCACCTCTGCCTCAGATTATTCTTTTTTCTGTCTTAAAAAAAAAAAAAAAAAAAAAAAAGATTGCTCAAGGTCACCCTGGGGCTAGTGAGTGGCTGTGTCAGGGTTTGGGTTTGTGAGGCTCTGATGCTCTTGAATTTCCCATGACACCATGCTCTGTCTTAAGGGTGATCTTCAGACTTAGGCCAAGTGGTAATCAGTCGGTGGAATTTGAGGAATATCTCTCCCAATGGGCTGGGGAGTCTATAGTCTAGACCAGATCTTAGTCCATGAGTTCTACATTCTTAGTATTTCATACTGTATTTTTAGGAACTTCTGAAAAAGAAAGATGATGTCTTCAAGATGGGCTTCTCCTTTTTTATTAGATCCTGTTGTCCAGAGTTGTAGAGCAAGAATGTACCCTAGAAAAAAGCCAGATACAAAAAGCCAATATGGTATGATTCCATTTATATGAAATTTCCAGAATAGGGAAGTGACTTAATGAGGGTGGGGTTTCTTTTTCGGGTAATGAAAATGTTCTGAAATTAGATAGTAATAATGGTTGCACAACTCTTTGAATACGCTAAAAACCACTGAGTAAGTATACTTTAAAAGAGCAAATATAATAAATATATATACAGTGTATTAGGCTTCTAGGCTTTCTTTAGGAACTCAAAAACTTCTTACATTACAAATGTTTAATGCTAAACTAAATTATGATTCATCTCTAGGTTTTTACCTTACTTTTAGAGGTCGAATGGCTTTTTTACTCTAAAATGGGTGCATGCAGCTCATACTTTCAGATTATTTCTTTTTTATATTTTGGAGATGGAGTCTTGCTCTGTTGCCCAGGCTGGAGTGCAGTGGTGTGATCTTGGCTTACTGCAACCTCTGCCTCCAAGGTTCAAGTGATTCTCCTGCCTTAGCCTCCCAGGTAGCTGGGATTACAGACATGTGCCACCATGCCTGAGTAATTTATTTTTATTTTTATTTTTTATTATACTTTAAGTTCCAGGGTACATGTGCACAATGAGCAGGTTTGTTACATAGGTACATATGTGCCATGTTGGTTTGCTGCACCCATCAACTCGTCATTTACATTAGGTATTTCTCCTAACGCTATCCCTCCTCCAGCCCCTCACACTCCAACAGGCCCTGGTGTGTCATGTTCTCTGCCCTGTGTCCATGTGTTCTCATTGTTCAACTCCGGCTTATGAGTGAAAACATGTGGTATTTGGTTTTCTGTCCTTATGATATTTTGCTGAGAATGATGGTTTCCAGCTTCATCCATGTCTCTGCAAAGGACATGAACTCATCCTTTTTTATGGCTGCAGAGTATTCCATGGTGTATATGTGCCACATATTCTTTTTCCAGTCTATCATTGATGAGTACTTGGGTTGGTTCCAAGTCTTTGCTATTGTGAATAGTGCTGCAATAAACATACATGTGCATGTCTTTATAGTAGAATGATTTATAATCCTTTGGGTATATTCCCAGTAATGGGATTGCTGGGTCAAATGGTATTTCTAGTTCTAGATCCTTGAGGAATCGCCACACTGTCTTTCACAATAGTTGAACTAATTTACACTCCCACCAACAGCGTAAAAGTGTTCCTATTTCTCCACATCCTCTCCAGCATCTGTTGTTTCCTGACTTTTTATTTTTATTATTTTTGTTTATTTATTTAATTATACTTTAAGTTCTAGGGTACATGTGCACAATTGTGCAGATTTGATACATAGGTATACATGTGCCATGTTGGTTTGCTGCACCCATCAGCTCATCATTTACATTAGGTATTTCTCCTAATGCTATCCCTCCCCCAGCCCCCTACCTTCTCACAGGCCCTGGTGTGTGATGTTCCCAGCCCTATATCCAAGTGATCTCATAGTTCAATTCCCACTGATGAGTGAGAACATGCGCTGTTTGGTTTTCTGTCCTTGTGATAGTTTGCTGAGAATGATGGTTTCCAGCTTCATCCATGTCCTTGCAAAGAACATGAACTCATTCTTTTTTAAGGCTGCATAGTATTCCATGATGTATATGTGCCACATTTTCTTAATCCAGTCTATCATTGATGGACATTTGGGTTGGTTCCAAGTCTTTGCTATTGTGAATAGCAATGTAATAAACATACATGTGCAGGGGTCTTTATAGTAGCATGATTTATAATCCTTTGGGTATATACCCAATAATGGGATTGTTGGATCAAATGGTATTTCTAGTTCTAGATCCTTGAGGAATGACCACATTGTCTTCCACAGTGGTTGAACTAGTTTACACTCCCACTGACAGTGTAAAAGCATTCTCATTTCTCCACATCCTCTCCAGCATCTGTTGTTTCCTGACTTTTTAATGATGGCCATTCTAACTGGCGTGAGATGGTATCTCATTGTGGTTTTGATTTGCATTTCTCTGATGACCAGTGATGATGAGCATTTTTTCATATGTCTGTTGGCTGCATAAATGTCTTCTTTTGAAAAGTGTCTGTTCATATCCTTTGCCTACTTTTTGATGGGGTTGTTTTTTTCTTATAAATTTGTTTGAGTTCTTTGTAGATTCTGGATATCAGCCCTTTGTCAGATGGATAAATTTTCTCCCATTCTGTGGGTTGCCTGTACACTCTGACGATAGTTTCTTTTGCTGTGCAGAAGCTCTTTAGTTTAGTTAGATCCCATTTGTCAATTTCGGCTTCTGTTGCCATTGATTTTAGTGTTTTAGTCATGAAGACTTTGCCCATGCCTATGTCCTGAATGGTATTGCCTAAGTTTTCTTCTATGGTTTTTATGGTTTTAGGTCTTATATTTAAGTCTTTATTCCGTCTTGAGTTAATTTTGTATAAGGTGTAAGGAAGGGATCCAGTTTCAGCTTTCTACATATGGCTAGCCAGTTTTCCCAACGCTGTTTATTAAATAGGGAATCCTTTCCACATTGCTTGTTGTTGTCAGGTTTATAAAGATCAGATGGCTGTAGATGTGTGGTGTTATTTCTGAGGCTTCTGTTCTGTTCCATTGGTCTATATCTCTGTTTTGGTACCAATACCATGCTGTTTTGGTTACTGTAGCCTTGTAGTATAGTTTGAAGTCAGATAGTGTGATTCCTCCAGCTTTGTTCATTCGTTTTGCTTAGGATTGTCTTGGCTATGTGGGCTCTTTTTTGGTTGCATATGAAATTTAAAGTAGTTTTCTCCAATTCTGTGATGAAAGTCAGTGGTAACTTGTTGGGGATAGCATTGAATCTATAATTATTTTGGGCAGTGTGGCCATTTTTGTAATATTGATTCTTCCTATCCATGAGCATGAAGTGTTCTTCCATTTGTTTGTGTCCTCTTTTTATTTCATCGAGCAGTGGTTTGTAGTTCTCCTTGAAGAGGTCTTCACATCCCTTGTAAATTGTATTCCTAGGTATTTAATTCTCTTTGTAGTATTTGTGAATGGAAGTTCACTCATGATCTGGCTCTCTGCCTGTTCTTGATGTATAGGAATGCTTGTGATTTTTGCACATTGATTTTGTATCCTGAGATTTTGCTGAAGTTGCTTATTAGCTTAAAGAGATTGTGGGCTGAGACTACGGGGTTTTCTAAACATACAATCATGTCATCTGCAAACAGAGACAATTTGACTTCCTCTTTTCCTATTTGAATACGCTTTATTTCTTTCTCTTGCTTGATTGCCTTGGTTAGAACTTCCAATACTATGTTGAATAGGAGTGATGAGAGAGGGCATCCTGGTCTTGTGCCGGTTTTCAAAGGGAATGCTTCCAGTTTTTGCCCATTCAGTATGATACTGGCTGTGGGTTTGTCATAAATAGTTCTCACTATTTTGAGATACGTTCCATGAATACCTAGTTTATTGAGAGTTTTTAGCATGAAAAGCTGTTAAATTTTGTTGAACGCCTTTTCTGCATCTATTGAGATAATCATGTGGTTTTGTCTTTGGTTCTGTTTATTTGATAGATTACATTTATTGATTTGCATATGTTGAGCCAGCCTTGCATCCCAGAGATGAAGCTGAGTTGATCGTGGTGGATAAGCTTTTAGATATGCTGCTGGATTTGGTTTGCCTGTATTTTTTGGGGGAATTTTCACATCAATGTTCAACAGGGATATTGGCCTAAAATTCTCTCTCTCTTTTTTCTGTTGTGTCTTTGCTAGGCTTTGGTATCAGGATGATGGCGGCTTCATAAAATGAGTTAGGGAGGATTCCCTCTTTTTCTATTGATTGGAATAGTTTCAGAAGGAATGGTAGCAGCTCCTCTTTGTACCTTTGGTAGAATTCAGCTGTGAATCTGTCTGGTCCTGGACTTTTTTTGGTTGGTAGGCTACTTCTTATTTTTAGTTTTTATTATACTTTAAGTTCTAGGGTACATGTGCACAGTGTGCAGGTTTGTTACACATGTATACATATGCCGTGTTGGTGTGCTGCACCCATTAACTCGTCATTTACAGTAGGTATATCTCCTAATGCTATCCCTCCCCTCACCTCCTCCCCACAATAGGCCTCAGTGTGTGATGTTCCCCTTCCTGTGTCCAAGTGATCTCATTTTCAATTCCCACCTATGAGTGGGAACATGCGGTGTTTGGTTTTCTGTTCTTGTGATAGTTTGCTGAGAATGATGGTTTCCAGCTGCATCCATGTCCCTACAAAGGACACGAATTCATCCTTTTTTATGGCTGCATAGTGTTTCATGGTGTATATGTGCCACATTTTCTTAATCCAGTCTGTCACTGATGGACATTTGGGTTGATTCCAAGTCTTTGCTATTGTGAAAAGTGCCGCAATAAACATTTGTGTGCATGTGTTTTTATAGCAGCATGATTTATAATCTGTTGGGTATATACCCAATAATGGGATGGCTGGGTCAAATGGTATTTCTAGTTCTAGATCCTTGAGGAATCGCCACACTGTCTTCCATAATGGTTGAACTAGTTTACAGTCCCACCAACAGTGTAAAAGTGTTCCAATTTCTCCACATCCTCTCCAGCACCTGTTGTTTCCTGACTTTTTAATGATTGCCATTCTAACTGGTGTGAGATGGTATCTCATTGTGGTTTTGATTTGCATTTCTCTGATGGTGAGTGATGATGAGCATTTTTTCATGTGTCTGTTGGCTGTATGAATGTCTTCTTTTGAAAATTGTCTGTTCATATCCTGAGCCCACTCTTTGATGGGGTTGTTTGTTTTCTTGTAAATTTGTTTGAGTTCTTTGTAGGTTCTGGATATTAGCCCTTTGTCAGATGAGTAGATTGCAAAAATTTTCTCCCATTCTGTAGGTTGCCTGTTCACTCTGATGGTAGTTTCTTTTGCTGTGCAGAAGCTCTTTAGTTTAATTAGATCCCATTTGTCAATGTTGGCTTTTGTTGCCATTGCTTTTGGTGTTTTAGACAAGAAGTCCTTGCCCATGCCTATGTCCTGAATGGTATTGCCTAGGTTTTCTTATAGGGTTTTTATGGTTTTAGGTCTAACATTTAAGTCTCTAATCCATCTTGAATTAATTTTCGTATAAGGAGTAAGGAAGGGATCCAGTTTCAGCTTTCTACTTATGGCTAGCCAGTTTTCCCAGCACCATTTATTAAATAGGGAATCCTTTCCCCATTTCTTGTTTTTGTCAGGTTTGTCAAAGATCAGATGGCTGTAGATGTGTGGTATTATTTCTGAGGGCTCTGTTCTGTTCCATTGGTCTATATCTCTGTTTTGGTACCAATACCATGCTGTTTTGGTTACTGTAGCCTTGTAGTATAGTTTGAAGTAGGGTAGCGTGACGCCTCCAGCTTTGTTCTTTTGGCTTAGGATTGTCTTGGCAATGCAGGGTCTTTTTTGGTTCCATATGAACTTTAGAGCAGTTTTTTCCAGTTCTGTGAAGAAAGTCATTGGTAGCTTAATGGGGATGGCATTGAAACTATAAATGACCTTGGGCAGTATGGCCATTTTCACAATATTGATTCTTCCTATCCATGAGCATGGTATGTTCTTTCATTTGCTTGTGTCCTCTTTTATTTCACTGAGGAGTGGTTTGTAGTTCTCCTTGAAGAGGTCCTTTACATCCCTTGTAATTTGGATTCCTAGGTATTTTATTATCTTTGAAGCAATTGTGAATGAGAGTTCATTCATGATTTGGCTCTCTGTTTGTCTGTTACTGGTATAAAGAATGCCTGGGATTTTTGCACATTGATTTTGTATCCTGAGACTTTGCTGAAGTTGCTTGTCAGTTTAAGGAAATTTTGCGCTGAGACGATGGGGTTTTCTAAATGTACAATCATGTCATCTGCAAACAGGGACAATTTGACTTCTTCTTTTCCTAACTAAATACCCTTTATTTCTTTCTCTTGTCTGATTGCCCTAGCCAGAACTTCCGACACTATGTTGAACAGGGGTGGTGAGAGAGGGCATCACTGTCTTGTGCCAGTTTTCAAAGGGAATGCTTCCAGTTTTTGCCCATTCAGTATGATATTGGCTGTGAGTTTGTCATAAATAGCTCTTATTATTTTGAGATACGTTCAATCAATACCGAATTTATTGAGCGTTTTTAGCATGAAGGGCTGTTGAATTTTGTCAAAGGCTTTTTCAGCATCTATTGAGATAATCCTGTGGTTTTTGTCTTTGGTTCTGTTTATATGCTGGATTACGTTTATTGATTTAGGTATGTTGAACCAGCCTTACAATCCAGGGATAAAGCCCACTTGATCATGGTGGATAGGCTTTTTGATGAGCTGCTGGATTTGGTTTTCCAGTATTTTATTGAGGATTTTTGCATCGATGTACATCAGGGATATTGGTCTAAAATTCTCTTTTTTTGTTGTGTCTCTGCCAGGCTTTGATATCAGGATGATGTTGGCCTCATAAAATGAGTTAAGGAGGATTCCCTCTTTTTCTATTGATTGGAATAGTTTCAGAAGGAACGGTATCAGTTCCTCCTTGTGCCTCTGGTAGAATTCGGCTGTGAATCTATCTGGTCCTGGACTTTTTTTTTGTTGGTAGGCTATTAATTATTGTCTCAATTTCAGAGCCTGCTATTGGTCTATTCAGGGATTCAAATTCTTCATGGTTTCATCTTGGGAGATTGTAAGTGTCCAGGAAATTATCCATTTCTTATAGGTTTTCTAGTTTATTTGTATAGAGGTGTTTATAGTATTCTCTAATGTTAGTTTGTATTTCTGTGGTGTTGGTGGTGATATCCCCTTTAAAATTTCTTATTGTGTCTGTTTGATTCTTCTCTCTTTTTTTCTTTATTAGTCTTTCTAGCGGTCTATGAATTTTGTTGATCTTTTCAAAAAACCAGCTCCTGGATTCATTGCTTTTTTGGAGGGTTTTTTTGTGTCTCTGCCTCCTTCAGTTCTGCTCTGATCTTAATTACTTCTTGCCTTCTGCTAGCTTTTGAATGTGTTTGCTCTTGCTTCTCTGGTTCTTTTAATTGTGATGTTAGGGTATCAATTTTAGATCTTTCCTGCTTTCTCTTGTGGGCATTTAGTGCTACACATTTCCCTCTACACACTGCTTTAAATGTGTCCCAGAGATTCTGGTATGTTGTATCTTTGTTCTCATTGGTGTCAAAGCACGTCTTTATTTCTGCCTTCATTTCGCTATGTATCCAGTAGTCATTCAGGAGCTGGTTGTTCAGTTTCCATGTAGTTGAGTGGTTTTGATTGAGTTTCTTAGTCCTGAGCTCTAGTTTGATTGCACTGTGGTCTGAGAGACAGTTTGTTATAATTTCTGTTCTTTTACATTTGCTGAGGAGTGCTTTACTTCCAACCATGTGGTCAATTTTGGAATAAGTGCGATGTGGTGCTGAGAATAATGTATATTCTGTTTATCTGGAGTGGAGAGTTCTGTAGATGTCTATTAGGTCTGCTTGGTGCAGAGGTGAGTTAAATTCCTGGATGTCCTTGTTAACTTTCTGTCTCGTTGATCTGTGTAACGTTGACAGTGGGGTGTTAAAGTCTCCTATTATTATTGTATTGGAGTATAGGTCTTTTTGTAAGTCTCTAAGGACTTGCTTTATGAATCTGGGTGCTCCTGTATTGGGTGCATATATATTTAGGATAGTTAGCTCTTCCTGATGAATTGATCCCTTTACCATTATGTAATGGCCTTCTTTGTCTCTTTTGATCTTTGATGGTTTAAAGTCTGTTTTATTAGAGACTAGGATTGCAACCCCTGCTTTTTTTTGTTTTCTATTTTCTTGGTAGATCTTCCTCCATCCCTTTATTTTGAGCCTATGTGTGTCTCTGCAAGTGAGATGGGTCTCCTGAATACAGCAAACTGATGGGTCTTGACTCTTTATCCAATTTGCCAGTCTGTGTCTTTTAATTGGACCATTTAGCCCATTTACATTTAAGGTTAATATTGTTATGTGTGAACTTGATCCTGTCATTATGATATTAGCTGGTTATTTTGCTCATTAGTTGATGCAGTTTCTTCCTAGCCTCGATGGTCTTTACATTTTGGCATGTTTTTGCAATGGCTGGTACTGGTTGTTCCTTTCCATGTTTAGTGCTTCCTTCAGGATCTCTTTTAGGGCAGGCCTGGTGGTGATAAAATCTCTCAGCATTTGCTTGTCTGTAAAGGATTTTATTTCTCTTTCACTTATGAAACTTAGTTTGGCTGGATATGAAATTTTGAGTTGAAAATTCTTTTCTTTAAGAATGTTGAATATTGGCCCCCACTCTCTTCTGGCTTGTAGGGTTTCTGCCGAAAGGTCTGCTGTTAGTCTGACAGGCTTCCCTTTGTGGGTAACCCGACCGTTCTCTCTGGCTGCCCTTAACATTTTTTCCTTCATTTCAACTTTGGTGAATCTGACAATTATGTGTCTTGGGGTTGCTCTTCTCAAGGAGTATCTTTGTGGTGTTCTCTGTATTTCCTGAATTTGAATGTTGGCCTGCCTTACTAGGTTGGGGGAGTTCTCCTGGATTATATCCTGCAGAGTGTTTTCCAACTTGGTTCCATTTTCCCCACTTTCAGGTACACCAATCAGACGTAGATTTGGTCTTTTCACATAATCCCATATTTCTTCGTGGCTTTGCTCATATCTTTTTACTCTTTTTTCTCTACACTTCTCTTCTCGCTTCATTTCATTCATTTGATCTTCAATCACTGATAGTCTTTCTTCCAGTTGATTGAGTTGGTTACTGTAACTTGTTCATTTGTCACGTAGTTCTCGTGTCATGGTTTTCATCTCTGTCCATTCGTTTATGGTCTTCTCGGCATTGATTATTCTAGTTATCCATTCTTCCATTCTTTTTTCAAGGTTTTTAGTTTGTATGCACTGGGTACGTAGTTCCTCCTTTAGCTCTGAGAAGTTTGATCAACTGAAGCCTTCTTCTCTCAACTTGTCAAAGTCATTCTCCATCCAGCTTTGTTTTGTTGCTGGTGATGAGTTGCATTCCTTTGGAGGGGGAGATGCACTCTGATTTTTTGAATTTCCCGTTTTTCTGCACTGCTTTTTCTCCATCTTTGTGGTTTTATCTGCCTTTGGTCTTTGATGATGGTGATGTACTGATGGGGTTTTGGTGTGGGTGTCCTTTCTGTTTGTTAGTTTTCCTTCTAACAGTCAGGACCCTCAGCTGCAGGTCTGTTGGAGTTTGCTTGAGGTCCACTCAGACGCTGTTTGCCTGGGTATCAGCAGTGGAGGCTGCAGAAGATAGAATATTGCTGAACAGCGAGTGTTCCTGTCTGATTCTTCCTCTGGAAGCGTTGTACCCAGCCGTGTGAGGTGAGAGGTGTCATTCTGCACCTAGTGGGGGATGTCTCCCAGTTAGGCTACTCAGGGGTCAGGGACCCACTTGAGCAAGCAGTCTGTCCTTTCTCAAATCTTAACCTCTGTGCTGGGAGAACCACTGCTCTCTTCAAAGCTGTCAGATAGGGACATTTACATCTGCAGAGGTTTCTGCTGCTTTTTGTTTAGCTATGCCCTGTCCCCAGAGATGGAGTCTGCAGAGGCAGGCAGGCCTCCTTGAGCTGTAGTGGGCTCCACCCAATTTGAGCTTCTTGGCGGCTTTGTTTACCTACTTAAGCCTCAGCAATGGCGGGGGCCCCTCCCCCAGTCTTGCTTCCTCCTTGCAGTTAGATCTCTAACTGCTGTGCTAGCAATGAGGGAGGCTCTGTGGGCGTGGGACCCTCCCGGCCAGGTGTGGGATATAATCTCTTGGTGTGCCGTTTGCTAAGACCCTTGGTAAAGCACAGTATTAGGGTGGGAGTTACCTGATTTTCCACGTGTTGTATGTCTCAGTTTTCCTTGGCTAGGAAAAGGAATTCCCTTCCCCCTTGTGCTTCCCAGGTGAGGTGATGCCTCACCCTGCTTCAGCTCTCGCTGGTTGGCTACACCCGCTGACCAGCACAGACTGTCCGACACGCCCCACTGAGATGAACCCAGTACCTCAGTTGAAAATGCAGAAATCACCTGTCTTCTGTGTTGCTCATGCTGGGAGCTGGAGGCTGGAACTGTTCCTATTCAGCCATCTTTGGTTTTTAGGCTATTAATTACTGACTCAATTTCAGAACCTGATATTGGTCTATTCAGAGATTCAACTTCTTCCTGGTTTAGTCATGGGAGGTTGTATGTGTCCAGGAATTTATCCACTTCCTCTAGATTTTCTAGTTTATTTGCATAGAGGTATTTGTAGTATTCTCTGATGGTAGTTTGTATTTCTGTGGGATTGGTGGTGACATACTCTCATCATTTTGTATTGCATCATTTGATTCTTCTCTCTTTTCTTCTTTATTATTCTTGCTAGCAGTCTATTTTGTTGATCTTTTTAAAAAACCAGGTCCTGGATTCATTGATTTTTTGAAGGGTTTTTTGTGTCTCTATATCCTTCAGTTCTGCTCTGATCTTGGTTATTGCTTGTCTTCTGCTAGCTTTTGAATTTGTTTGCTCTTGCTTCTCTAGTTCTTTTAATTGTGATGTTAGGGTGTTGATATTTGATCTTTCTTGCTTTCTCTTGTGGACATTTAGTGCTATAAATTTCCCTCTACACGTGGCTTTTAATGTGTCCCAGAGATTCTGGTATGTTGTCTTTGTTCTCATTGGTTTCAAAGAACATCCTTATTTCTGCTTTCATTTTGTTATGTACCCAGTAGTCATTCAGGAGCAGGTTGGTCCATGTCCATGTAGTTGTGTTGTTTTGAGTGAGTTTCTTAATCCTAGTTCTAATTTGATTGCACTGTGGTCTGAGACACTCTTTGTTATAATTTCTGTTTCTCAGCATTTGCTGAGGAATGTTTTACTTCCAATTATTTGGTCCATTTTAGAATAAGTGTGATGTGGTGCTGAAAAGAATGTATTTTCTGTTGATTTGGGGTGGAGAGTTCTGTTGATGTCTATTAGTTCTGCTTGGTCCAGAGCTGAGTTCAAGTCCTGGATATCCTTGTTAATTGTTTGTCTCATTGATCTGTCTATATTGACTGTGGGGTGTTAAAGTCTCCTATTATTATTGCATGGGAGTCTATATCTCTTTGTAGGTCTCTAAGAACTTGCTTTATGAATCTGGGTGCTCCTGTATTGGGTGCATATATATTTAGGATAGTTAGCTCTTATTGTTGAATTGATCCCTGTACCATTATGTAATGGCCTTCTTTGTCTCTTTTGATCTTTGTTGGTTTAAAGTCTGTTTTATCAGAGACCAGGATTGCAACCCCTGCTTTTGTTTTTGCTTTCCATTTGCTTGGTAGATCTTCCTCTATCCCTTTATATTGAGCCTATGTGTGTCTTTGCACATGAGGTGGGTCTCCTGAATAAACACACTGACGGGCCTTGACTCTTTATCCAATTTGCCAGTCTGTGTCTTTTAATTGGGGCATTTAGCCCATTTACATTTAAGGTTACTATTGTTATGTTTGAATTTGATCCTGTCATTATGATGCTAGCTGGTTATTTCACCTGTTAATTGATGTAGTTTTTTCCTAGCATCGATGGTCTTTACAATTTGGCATATGTTTTCTGTGGCTGGTACTGGTTGTCCTTTCATGTTTAGTACTTCATTCAGGAGCTCTTGTAAGGCAGGTCTGGCAGTGACAACATCTCTCAGCATTTTGCTTGTCTGTAAAGGATTTTATTTCTCCTTCATTTATGAAACTTAGTTTGGCTGGCTATGAAATTCTGGGTTGAAAATTCTTTCTTTAGGAATGTTGGATATTGGCTCACACTCTCTTTTGGCTTGTAGGGTTTCTGCTGAGACATTTGCTGTTAGTCTGATGGGCTTCCCTTTGTGGGTAATCTGCCTTTTCTCTCTGGTTGTCCTTAACATTTTTTCCTTCATTTCAACCTTGGTGAATCTGACACTTATGTGTCTTGGGGTTGCTCTTCTCAAGGAGTATCTTTGTGGTGTTCTCTGTATTTCCTGAATTTGAATGTTGGCCTGCCTGGCTAGGTTGCGGAAGTTCTCCTGGGTAATAGCTTGAAGAGTGTTTTGTAACTAGGTTACATTCTTCCCATCACTTTTAGGTACACTAATCAAACATAGATTTGGTCTTTTCACATAGTCCCATATTTCTTGGAGGCTTTGTTCATTTCTTTTCACTCTTTTTTCTCTAATCTTTTCTTCTCTCTTTATTTCAGTAACTTGATCTTCAACCGCTGATATCCTTTCTTCCACTTGTTGGAATTGGCTATTGAAGCTTGTGTGTGCTTAACGAAGATCTTGTACTATTGTTTTCGGCTCTGTCAGGTCATTTAATCTCTTCTCTACGTTGGTTATTCTAGTTAGCCATTTGTCTAACCATTTTTCAAGGTTTTTAGCTTCCTTGTGATGGGTTAGAACATGCTTCTTTAGCTTAAAGAAGTTTGTTATTACTAACATTTTGAAGCCTACTCTGTCAACTCGTCAAACTCATTCTCAATCCAGTTTTGTTCTCTTGCTGGCAAGGAGTTGTGTTCCTTTGGAGGAGAAGAGGCGTTCTGGTTTTTGGAATTTTCAGGCTTTCTGCTCTGGTTTTGCTCCATCTTTGTGGTTTCATCTACCTTTGGTCTTTGACGTTGGTGATCTATGGATGGGGTTTTGGTGTGGATGTCCTTTTGGTTGATGTTGATGCTATTCCTTTCTGTTTGTTAGTTTTCCTTCTAACAGGCAGGCCCCTCAGCTGCAGGTCTGTTGGAGTTTGCTGGAGGTTCATTCCAGACCCTGTTTGCCTGTGTATCACCAGCAGAGGCTGTAGAACAGCAAATATTGCTGCCCGATCCTTCCTCTGGAAGCTTCATCCCAGAGGAGCACTCACCTGTATGAGGTGTCTATCGGCCCCTACTGGGAGGTGTCTCCCAGTCAGGCCACATGGGGGTTAGCGACCCACTTGAGGAGGCAGTCTGTCTGTTATTGGAGCTCAAACACCATGCTGGGAGAACCACTTCTCTCTTCAGAGCTGTCAGGCAGGGACATTTAAGTCTGTAGAAGCTGTGCTGCCTTTTGTTCAGATATGCCCTGTCCCCAGAGGCAGAATCTAGAGAGGCAGTAGGCTTTGCTGAGCTGTGGTGGGCTCTGCCCAGTTCAAGTTTCTCTGCTGCTTTGTGTACACTGTAAGCATAGAACCGCCTACTCAAGCCTCAGCAATGGTGGATGCCTCTCCCCCTGCCAAGCTCCAGTGTCCCAGGTTGATTTTAGACTGCTGCACTAGCAGCGAGCAAGGCTCCTTGCCTGTGGGACCCACCGAGCCAGGCATGGGAGGGAATCTCCTGGTCCTCCAGTTGCGAAGACCATGACAAAAGCACAGTATTTGGGCAGGAGTGTACTATTCCTCCAGGTACAGTCACTCACGGCTTCCCTTGGTTAGGAAAGGGAAATCTCCTGACCCCTTGTGCCTCCCAGGTGAGGCGACTCCCTGCCCTGCTTCAGCTGGCCCTCTGTGAGCTACACCCACTGTCCAACCAGTCCCAGTGAGATGAACCAGGTACCTCAGTTGGAAATGCAGAAGTCACCAGTCTTCTGCATCAGTCTTGCTGGGAGCTGGAGACCAGAGCTGTTCCTATTCGGCTATTTTGCTTCATTTATTTATTTATCTATCTATTTATTTATTTATTTATTTATTTAAGACAGAGTCTTGCTCTGTTTTCAAGCTGGAGTGCAGTGGTGCAATCTTAGCTCACTGCAACCTCTGCCTCCCAGGTCCCAGTTCAAGCAATTCTCCTGCCTCAGCCTCCTGAGTAACTGGCATTACAGGTGTGTGCCACCACACCCAGCTAATTTTTGTATTTTTAGTGGAGATGGGGTTTCACCATGTTGGCCAGGCTGGTCTTGAACTCCTGACCTTGTGATCTGCCCACCTCGGCCTCCTGAAGTGCTGGGATTACAGGCTTGAGCCACCATGCCCGGCCTAATTTTTGTATTTTTAGTAGAGATGGAGTTTTGCCATGTTGGCCAGGCTGGTCTCACACTCCTGACCTCAGGTGATACACACATCTCTGCCTCAGATTATTCTTTTTCAAGGTTTTCAAGTATTCTGTTTGAATGGGGTGGTTAAGTCAAGTGGCCAGTCAGGTTCTCAACTTGGAACTTGGTCCTGGATCTAGTTGTCAGACTCCAGCGAAGCTCCAGTGACTGGAGCAAATAGGAAGACCTAGACAAGACTCCTGTTTTTATAGGTGGAGCTTGAGCAATTTCTGCCAATTGCTTAATATTGATTAAGACATCCCTGCATGGGGACATTAATTAAGACATTCTTGCATGTCTACCAGGAATCCCAGAGCTGTGATTGTACTGAAAGCTGATACTATGCAATTAGTTGGCTCCTGCAGATGTGAGAACTTCCTGTTCTTGGCAGAGGACAGAGAAGCTTTGCTTTTCCCTAAAACTCCCTTGTCCCACCAGGTGTAGGGTGACTCTGCAGGGCTGGGCCCCAGACAGGGAGACTTTCCATCCATCTTCAGTCACTAACTATGGGTGCCAGTTGCTGTAAAATTCTTGGATGAGTTGGTTGTGGTATTTGTGTCTCAATTGTCCTAGCTGTGGAATGAGGCTAATGGCAATGGATCCAGATATTGTGCTTGTGTGAGGAGAAGTTTGAAGAGATCTTAGGAATCATTATGTCTGACACAGACTTAGAGACAGGAAGTGACACAGGCAGTTGATAGCAGAGCTGGGACTAAACCCAGGTCTCTAAATTCATAGTCTAAGGTCCTTTCCACTCCGACTTACTCACAAGCAACGTGTGATCACAGCAGAGGAAACCCAAATAGAGCAGGGATTGATTTATAAACCCAGAATGTTCTACTTCCTATATTATATCTACAGCAATCCCCCAATCTTGCTTCTGTACTTTTTTTCCTCTGGCTTTCTCTGTAGGCTGTTTTCTAGCCATTTTGGGGATCATTTTTCTAGATATTTCTCAAGTGGAACCTCAAAATTCAATTTATTTCTAATCTATTCTACAAACACTTTTAAAAGTGTGTTCTAGGCATTGTGGTAGTAGGAGATGAAAGATGAATCAGACCTAGAGCCTGCCCCGAGGCATGTACAATCTAGAAGAGGAAACAGGCATCAATATTTGGCAACACAGAATCCTACTTACTACAATGAAAACATGCAAAAGGTACAGAGAAGAGAAAATGAGTGAGTAACTTCAGGGTATGGGGCATGAAAGGCAGGGAGATGGAAGTAGGATTCACAGAAGAGAGTGACATCTAAGTTGGGATTGAAAGAAAAACAGCAATTAGAATAAAACATTTGCTGATATGCTTTTACTTCTTATGCTTCTATTCAGGCACTATTTACTACATTTGGCATACCAAAAATTGTATAATGAATGCTTCTAGAAGATGACACACAGATAGGTACAAGTTGGAACTTAGGTTTCATACTGAAAAGTTCACCAAAGAAAGTTTAGAACTTAACACAGATGCTGTTTCCATAACATTGCCAAGGGGGCTGATTGCAAGCAGTGCTTTGCCTATAGCCAGAGAAAAGATGGATATGATCATTAAGGTTATTTCAAGGGCAGCAACAATATCGGTAATTAAACTTTTTTCAAGCATGTAGTTTTTTTTTTTTTTTTTTTTTTTTTTTTTTTTTGATACAGAGTCTTGCTTTGTCACCCAGATTGAAATGTGGTGGGCGATCTTGGCTCACTGCAACCTCTGCCTCCTGGGTTCAAGTGATTATCCTGCCTCAGCCTCTTGAGTAGCTGGGATTACAGTGTGTGCCACCACACCCGGCTAAGTTTTGTATTTTTAGTAGAGGTGTGGTTTCACCATGTTGGCCAGGCTGGTTTCGAACTCCTGACCTCAAGTGATCCGCCCACCTCGGCCTCCCAAAGTGCTGGGATTACAGGCGTGAGCCACCGGGCCAGGCCCTTGTGCTGTTGTATATGTTACAAGCATCGTGTTATTTAATTCTCATAATAACCATATATAAAGTAGGTGCCAATATTACTGGTGGCTCAAAGAGGGAAAGTAATAACTTGTCTGAGGTCAGATAACTAAAAAATGGCAAGCCAGAATTTGAACCAGGGGTTTCTAACTCCAGGGACTGAATTTTAACTCCTATCCTGACCCATGGTAGGAACAGAGTTGGAATGTAACCCAGAATTCATCGGGATCAGTTAAATCTCTGCGTAGAAGTCCTAGCCATGAGAACATGCTAGGTCCATGGGGTTAGACTCTTGAGTGAATACCTGCTGAGTCCCTGCTTAACACCGTGTGCCCTATAAGGAGTGCAGAGAAATGTGAGCTGACATCCTAGACGATGAAACAAAACAAAGCTGTGGCCCTAAGAGAATAAGTGCCTGGCCCAAAGTCACACGGCTGGTGAATGAGACCCATAACTTGAATGGAGGACTTTTAACATTGAAACTAGTGCTCTTTAATCTACAATCCTTCTAGATAGGCTTTGACATATATGCATAGGAGAGTTGGCTCCTGTAGGACCAGAACCTCAAAAAAATCTTACACAACTTTTAGGGTCAAGGTTTATTATAGTTTCTTTTCTGACCTAGAACAGGCATTCACAAAATTTATAATAGTGGTGATGCCAGAAAAAGGTGTTTTGAGACTGTAAGCCAGAAAGATTTCTAAGTCCCCCTTTGATGTAACCCCTTATTTTCTTTTCTGCTCTTCAATTCTGACCTATGAACTACTTGATATTAAAAAAGTCCTGCTACATAAACAGACACTTCTCAAAAGAAGACATTCACGTAGCCAACAAACATGAAAAAAAGCTCCTCATCACTGGTCATTAGAGAAATGCAAATCAAAACCACAGTGAGATACCATCTTACGCCAGTCAGAATGGCCATTATTAAAAAGTCAAGAGACAACAGATGCTGGTGAGGTTGTGGAGAAACAGGAACACTTTTACACTGTTGGTGGGAATGTAAATTTGTTCGACCATTGGGGAAGACAGTGTGGTGATTCCTCAAAGATCTAGAACCAGAAACGCCATTTGACCCAGCAATCCCATTACTGAGTATAAACCCAAAGGAATATAAATCATTCTATTACAAAGATATATGCACACGTATATTCATTGCAGCACTATTCACAATAGAAGAGACACGGGCTCAACTTAAATGCCCATCCCTGATAGAGTGGATAAAGAAAGAAAATGTGGTACATATATATATACCATGGAACACTATACAGCCATAAAAAGGAATGAATTCATGTCCTTTGGCAGGGACATGGATGAAGCTGGGAGCCATTATCCCTGGCAAACTAACACAGGAACAGAAAACCAAACACCACATGTTCTCCATGTTCTCACTTATAAGTGGGAGCTGAACATTGAGATCACATGGACCCAGGGAGGGGAACTACATACACTGTGGCCTGTCAGGGGTTGGCTGGGGGCGGAACATATTAGAAAAAATAGCTAATGCATGCTGGGCTTTACACCTAGGTGATGGGTTAACCACTATGGCACACGTTTACCTATGGAACAAAGCTGCACATCCTGTACGTGTACCTCAGAACTAAAAACTAAAAAAAAAAAAAAAGGGGGAAAGGACATAAACAGATACTTCTCAAACCAAGACATACATAATGAAAAAATGCTCAGCATCACTGATCGTCAGAGAAATGCAAATTAAAACCACAGTGAGATGCCATCAGTCAGAATGGCTATTAATAAAAATTCATAAAACAACAAATATTGGTTAAGTTATGGAGAAATGAGAATGTTTATATACTGCCTGTGGGAATGTAAATTAGTTCAGCCACTGTGGAAAGCAGTTTGGAGATTTCTCAAAGAACTGAGAACTACCATTCCACTCAGCAATCCCATGACTGGGTATATATCTAAAAGAAAATAAATTGTTCTACCAAAAAGACACATCCACTTGCGTGTTCATTGCAGCACCATTCACAATAGCAAAGACATGGAACCAACAAAGGCATCCATCAATAATGGACTGAATAAATAAAATGTGGTTCATATACACTAGCCACAAAAAAATAGAAATACTACACAGCCACAAAAAAGTGAAAATATGTCCTTTGCAGCAACATGCATGCAGCTGGAGGCCATTATCCTAAGCGAATTAATACAGAAACAGAAAACCAAATATCACATATTCTTACTTATAAGTGGGCGGTAAACATTGGACGCTCATGGACATAAAGGTGGGGACAACAGACATAGAAGATTACTAAGAGTGGGGAGAGAGGGAAAGAGGCAAGGGTTGAAAAACTAATGATTGGGTACTATGCTTACTACTTGGGTGATGGGATCAGTCATGACCCAAACCTCAGCATCATGCAAAATACCCTTTTAATAAACCTATACGTGTACTCCTGAATCTGAAATAAAATGACATTATAAATAAAATAAAATAAAATGAAAAAAGTCCTGCTTAGCTTACTTTTGAAATCATGCTGGTACACATTCTTTCCATATTTCAATGACAATATAACCATGGAATGAGCTAAACTAGTTTTCATATAGGGCAGAATTTAAAATCTGTGGTTGAAAGATCTAAAATTGTATTTATCTCCTGACTTCAGGGGGAAAAATTAGCAACAGCCCTGGTCAACAAAAAAGAGTAAAAATTAAGTTGAAAGATAAAGAAGCTAGAAAAGGAGGTTAGTATTACACACTATTCTGGAAAGCTGGTAGGACAATTTGATTCGTGTGTTCAGAGCTGTGAAGGCCTTTGTGAAGGCCATGACCTTATGTGGTCGTATAACACTATCATGACTGCAGTGTAGCCAAGACCAGCTTTATGACTAGGTGTCTGTGATGGAGGGGCTTCAGAAAGGGTTTCTAAAGAAAACCTTCTCTACCCCTGAAATCCTACGGTTACAGTTTCATTCTCCTGATTCTAAAAAATTTTTCGAGAGTTTTCTACTAAAACATAGTTCCTCTTTAAATCGGTAGCACATCATGCTCTTGCTTAAAATTTCAAAGGTTGGCTAATAATTCATTTACCATTGTATAGTGTTATGAATTAATAGATTCAATTCTTGGACTATCAAGCAGGAATGGCTTCAAGTATCACTGAGTCCAACTCTTTCACTTTATATATGAGGGAATTGAGGCTGTAGGGCGTTCAGTGATTTACCCAAGGTCCATTACTAGAGCAGGAAGGAGAACTCAGGATTTCTTATTCCCATTCATTATTTTGAAAGTTTTTTTAGACTTCTTTTATGAGACTACATACATACATACATAGATACATATATATATGTGATATGTATATATGTGTGTGTATTCTTTATAAAAATGCTTATAATATTAAGCCATAAGTGGTAAAAAGATTAAAATCCTCTTTCTGCCTTTCCACTCCCCCACGGAGATACTGTTGGAACCTTTTTTTATTCATATACACTTACGTATATGAATACATTTATAACAAAATAATAAAATATAGTTTTTAATATTACTAGAGATCACATTGCATGTATTGTTCTGTAGCTTGCTTTATTTAAAAAATTTGTATTTTATATACATATCACATATTTAATACATGTAAATATTATATATTAAATATTTTATATACATATTTTATGTACACATGAAATAATTACATACGATATATATAAAAATTCAAAAGATTGAAAAGAAGTGAAAAGCCTCTCACATACCTATTTTGGTGTCTCAATCATGTAGTTTTCCTTGGAGGCAACCAGTGTCACCAGATTCTTGTGTGGCTGCCTACAGCTATTCTTTGCATATACAAGTCTGTAAACCCCTGCTTTCAAAAAACAAACTGTAGCATACTATACATATTTATTTGCACCTTGTTTTTTTAAACTTAATGTATCTTGACGATTATCCCATACTAGCAGATGAAAAGCCTCCTCTTCTTCTTTTAATTGTTGTAGTAGTATAGTATGTCATACAGTTGATAGTAATGCATTTTATAAATAGCATTGTATAGTATTACATTATGTGAATTTCTCATCCTTTATTTAGCCTGTCACCTACTGATTTAGTTTTTCAATATTTTCCTATTTAAAAATTGTGGTAATAAAGAGCTTTGTATATAGGGCATTTCATATACACTAGAGAATATTTACAGAATAAATTTCTGGAAGTGGCATTTCTGGATCAATTGTGCGCATTTATGATCTTGACAGTGAAAGAATTAAAAATATATCACTCTGGCGTATTGACTAAGTTAAAGGCACTTGAGAAACAGCAGGGGCAAAAAGAATACTCTGCTGTTTCTTAAAAGCAAAAGATGAAATTTCCCGTGAAAAAGATACACCATCATTATCCTCAAAAGCTGAGACGTTGAGACCAAGAGAATTCTGTACAACCTTTTTTTTTTTTTTAAAAAAAAAAAAAACAAGGCTTAACTCATCTTTTAAGCCTCCCAACATAATTTAATTGCTTCTTTACAAATTACTGTTTTTTGTCTAATTTAATAGATAAGCAACTAATTGCTTCTTTGGGGCTTCATTTCCTTCATTTCCTTCTGAGGGAGGGCTTCCCATGCCATGTCAAACTTAAATAAATAAATCTGTGTGCTTGTTAATCTATCTTATGTCAATTTAATTACTGGGCCCAGCAGAATGGAAGTAAAAATTTGCCATCCCTACAACGGATATTGCCAAATTGCCCTGTATGGAGGTATGCAGGCTGTATCAATTTACTTCCCTCTAGCAATGTATGGGAGCAACTTGCCTTCCCATGACAGTGCATAGAAATTGTGTTCTTCTTTTTCACACCTTCTTGGTCTTCCACAGAATGGCCACACCATTGTTTATTTAAGCATTCTCTTTATTGATGGATGTTTAACTTATTTCCAGTTTTTCAGTTTTACAAACAGCTGCACTGAACGTTCTTGTGCAAATTTTCAAACACCTCTTTAGATAGTTTTTCCAAAGGGTATCTGTTTCCAAGAACTGAACATTCTTGTGCAAGCGTGCAAATATCTTTTTAGAACATACACAAAAGTGGAAAACTTGTTTCAAAAGTTATGAGCATGTTATACTTTGGTAGATAATGTCAAATTGCTCCACGAATAGGCTGAAGCAGATCATGTCCCAGACAAAGGATAAAGGGTATCTGTTTCCAAAATTATCAGTTTACTTAATTTTTGCCACTCTGATAGTTAAAAACTTAACTCCTGTTTTAATTTTCATTTCCCTGATACTAGTGAGGTCAAGCATATTTTCGTGTATTCATTTCCTGAAAAAGGTAGTCAGTAAGAACAAAGCCTCTGGAGTAATAGTGTTTGGTTGCAGACTCCAACTGTTACTTGGTGACTTTTGTCTAAACAATTACCCATGGGCAGGTTTCTTAACCTCTCTGTGACTCAAGGGATGGTATGAAGACTTTATGAGATAACAATTGCAAAGTTCTTAGAAAGGTTTCTGGTTTATGTTAAATGCTCACTAAATGTTACTCTTTTTATTAATATAATTATTTGTATTTCCTCTTCTGTGAATCGCCAATCTGTACCCTTTGATGTAAGAATGGTCGGTGTCTTGTTAATTCACATACACTCTTTTATATTGTGGTTATTAAACTTTTTTCTTTTGATTTATCTGTATCGCTAATATTTTCTTCTGGTTTGTTGGTTGGTTGCTTATCTTGTTTTCGTTTTTGGTGTTTTTTTTTTAAAATAATGCATAGGGTTTAAATTTTTATATAGTTGTATAATTAGTCAATTAAAAATGAATTTTAGGTTTTATGAAGAACTTTACCACTCTAATATTGTAATGATATCTTCCCATAATTCTTTCTAATATTTTTAATTTCTTTTAAATGCCTAACTCTTTAATGCCTCTTATCAGGTAAGAATTTTACTTCTTTTATTTTGTTTTAAACAAACGAATAGCAAATTGTTCCATAGTATAGCTACACCAGAATTTATCTGATTTTCATTTAATTTTACTGGAGAAAATTCATATTTGTGTACTCTGTGTCCTCCTATCCAGTTACGTGCTGATTTCGCTCATCTTTAAGTTTCTTTTCCTTTATTTAGGTCTTACACGTTTCTTATTAACTTTATTCCTAGGCATTTTATAGTTTCACTACTGCTGTGAAGAGAATCATTCTTTGGAGATTTTTCAACTTGCTATAGTTCATCGCAGAAAGGAACAGATTTTTCTATGCCGTATTTTAATTAAATTTTCTAAGATATGTACATTCTGAGAAAAGTGTGTAAAAAGTCTCCCATTGTTTACTGATTTGTAATTTTCTTATAATTTTTGTGAATTTTGATTGATATATTTCAAAACTGTGTAAAGAACACAAAACCTTCTAAACAGATTTTTTCCTTTGTCTTGATTAGACATTGGCTATAAACATTGCCACATTTGCTTTCTTATGCTTAGGATTTGCACACTGCATCTTTTTACATCTGTATTTTTAAACATTTTGTCATTTTCTTTTACATCTAAAACTAGCATAGTTTTGTGCTTTTTTCCTAACTTGAGCACCTTAATAGGTAAATTTAGTGCCTTCAAATTTATTGTGACTTCTAACATATTTGAACTTACCTTTTCATCTTCTCTCTCTCCTTCCATGTCTCTCCCTTTCTCCTCCTTCTTTTCTCCCTTCTTCCTTTCTTTCCTTCTTCGTTCTTTCTGTCTTCTTCTGGTTCTTCAGAGGTGGTGAGATGTGTGGAAACTTCTTTCTTATTGTATCTTGGAGAGGGCAGAAGTGTTGGTGGAAGCTCATAATTTGTGACTGAACTTTTTCCCTACGCAGCTTCTATGCTGATCTGCAGAGTTGCATCTTGGAACTTATATAAAAATGGATATTGGACTCTACATCAAGCCCGCTGAATCTGCTGGACAGGATTGATGTGCCCGTGTTCTTTTTTTGTTTTTGTTTTTGTTTTTTTTTTGAGACGGAGTCTCGCTCTGCCGCCCAGGCTGGAGTGCAGTGGCCGGATCTCAGCTCACTGCAAGCTCCGCCTCCCGGGTTTACGCCATTCTCCTGCCTCAGCCTCCTCAGTAGCTGGGACTACAGGCGCCCGCCACCTCGCCCGGCTAATTTTTTGTATTTTTTAGTAGAGACGGGGTTTCACCGTGTTAGCCAGGATGGTCTCAATCTCCTGACCTCGTGATCTGCCCATCTCAGCCTCCCAAAGTGCTGGGATTACAGGCTTGAGCCACCATGCCCGGCCAATGCCCGTGTTCTGAATCCTTTCCTTTGTATATAACCCTGTGCTATCACATTTTTTATATAAACATTTATTATATAATTTTTAATGCTTGTGTAATTTTTTATTCCACTATTATTCAGTATTAAATTGTTTTCTGCTTTATGCTATTATAAATAATTATGATATAAACCTCTAAATGAATTAAAGGTTTTTACATAATTAATAATATTTAATTTCCTAGGAAATCTTAAAAGTGTGATTATTGTATCAATTGAGCCTGAATATTTTGAAGACTATATATAAAAATTATATTAGGCCAGGCGAGGTGGCTTACGCCTGTAATCCCAGCACTTTGGGAGGCCGAGCTGGGCAGACCATGAAGTTAAGAGATTGAGACCATCCTGGTCAACATGCTGAAACCCCATCTCTACTAAAAATACAAAAATTAGCTGGGTGTGGTGGTGAGCGCCTGTAGTCCCAGCTACTCGGGAGACTGATGCAGGAGAGTCACTTGAACCTGGGAGGCGGAGGTTGTGGTGAGACGAGATTGTGCCACTGCACTCCAGCCTGGCAATAGAGTGAGACTCCATCTCAAAAAAATATATATTAATATACAATATTAAAATATATAATATATAAGTATTATGTATTTTACATTAATATAATTACTATAAATTAAATATATAAATCACTATATTTATATAAATATTTACATATTATATATTAACATATATATTATAAATTTATATTTTTTTTGTTTTTGTTTTTGTTTTTTTTTTTTTTTGAGACGGAGTCTCGCTCTGCCGCCCAGGCTGGAGTGCAGTGGCCGGATCTCAGCTCACTGCAAGCTCTGCCTCCCGGGTTTGTTTTTGTTTTTGTTTTTTTTTTTTTTTTGAGACGGAGTCTCGCTCTGCCGCCCAGGCTGGAGTGCAGTGGCCGGATCTCAGCTCACTGCAAGCTCCGCCTCCCGGGTTCCCGCCATTCTCCTGCCTCAGCCTCCCGGGTAGCTGGGACTACAGGCACCCGCCACCTCGCCCGGCTATTTTGAGTTTGGTGAGAGAAAAATATTAAATAGGAGCTGGAAGAATTTGGGCAGATAAGTGTTGTCATCCCTTGGTATCCATAGGAGATTGGTTTCAAGACCTCCCTTGGATACCAAAATCCATGAATGCTCAATGCCCCAATATAAAATGGTATAGTATTAGCTTATAACCTATACACATCTTCCCATATACTTTAAATCATCTCTGGTTACTTACAATACTTAATATGATATAATGTTCAGTAAATAGTTGTCATACTGTGTTGTTTAGAGAATATTGACAAGAAAAAGTGTACATGTTCAGTACAGATGCAATTAAAAAATATTTTTGATCTACAGTTGGTTGAATTCACAGATGAAGAACTCAAGGATATGGAGGGCCAACCACACTCTTTTCCTTTCCTCCTCTAATAGACTCATGTGAGACACAGCTTCTCTGACCAGTCTGTCTAGAGACATTCTGGGTAGCTGAGCAGGTGACCTCCAATGGAGTGGCTGAGACTCTTCCAGCTCATTGTGAAGAAGAGGTCTTTGTTATGCATTGTCTCACATTGCTTGACATCTTTTCCTGTCTCATTGTCCTTCTCCTTCACTCTTGTTGTCCCAGGATTGTACTTCCCCAAATAAAGGAATACCCTGTAATCTTTGCTCCAGTTTCCGTTTTCTAGAGATCTTGGAATAAGGAAGAAGAAAGGACAGTCTTTGCAGAGTGTAGAATATAGAAAGGAATGATCTGGGCTGAAAACATTTATGCTGGAGGTAGCCAGGGTCAGGTTTTGGAGGGCCATGCTGAGGGCCATGTAGATTCTTTGAAGACCTTTGAGCAGAGGAGTGACATGATGGAAAGTGTGATTTAGGAAGGTAGATCAGGTGCGAATAGAAAATTGGAGTGCTATGAAGTTGGGAGAACTGCAGGCAGAAAGACTAGTAGGATGAGTATAGGACCAAGTTGTAGAAATGAAATGGCAGATGGAGAATCTTAACATGGCTTTAACTACCTTGGTGAACTAGGAAGCAAGGTAATTCACTAGAGGTGAGTAAGAGGAAGACAAAACTGAGGGGTGGATGGGGAGGAGAACTTCAGTGTACCCTCCTGAGGTCAAGTGGCATCATGGTGTTTCTTGCTGGGCCTGGCTGTGTGGCTCTAGGTCTTCTGCTCTCAGTGTGCAACCTAGGGCAACCGCAGAATTTCTCTTTTCACGATTAGTTTGTGTATTATAAGCAAATTGCCAAAAGACTGATATTTAAGTGGTCTATTCAATTTGGGTTTTGTTAACTAAATGTTGTTAATTTTGTAAATTAATTTTTTTTTTTTTTGAGACAGAATTTTGCTCTGTCGCCCAGGCTGGAGTGCAGTGGCACAATCTTGGTTCACTGGAAACTCCGCCTCCTGGGTTCAAGCGATTCTTCTGCCTCAGCCTCCCAAGTAGTTGGGATTGCAAGCATGTGCCACCACGCCTGGCTAATTTTTGTATTTTTAGTAGAAATGAGGTTTCTCACCATGTTGGTCAGGCAGGTCTTGAACTCCTGATCTCAAGTGATCTGCTCACCTCAGCTTCCCAAAGTGCTGGGATTACAGAAGTGAGGCACAACAATTAAAATTAAAATTAATTTGTCAATTTTTGTTAATTAAAACTACTATCACAGAAACTGTTATTTACAGCACTTTTAATGAACAAACAGATAAGCCCTGTGGTTACATAGCAATTCTGGTTGTGAAGCCAGAGTAACCACAGAAGAGTCATTTAGTCATGACTTTTGTCTAGATTTTGCTGTTCATGAGAAGGCAGAAGCAGACTGAACAAGTCATATATTCATTCTGGACTTGAAATGCAGAAGTGTGTGCTCAGTTAGGTTAGTTAAAAAAAATTCTCAGTTACATTTAAAAATATTTTTGAGTATTTAAAAAAATTTAAGTACTTTATACACTGGCCAGTTATTGAATGCTTGAATGTTTGTTGACGTTCCCTGTGTTCAGGACTGTTTGCTTCCCTAGAGGAGAAAATAATCAATGTTCTAAAACACGAATGAACGTATTTTATATGGTGAGACAGATGCGCAGCAATATACTATAAACTAGATGAGATAGTGTATCTACACAGCCCCTGAGTTGAGAAAAATTAAAGAATCCATAAGTTAAACACACACACGTGCACACACACTCACACATACCCAGAAACACAGAAATAGGTCCCATAAGGAAAAAAGTAATTTATTGTACATGATGCTGTGGTTTCTAGAGACTTAGAGTGTTGTCTGGCTAGTGACTAAAGTAAGAGTCTGGTTTTGACTCCTAGCTGAGCACAGGTGCCAAGGTGGGCCATTTTTCAAAGGGCAGTGTTCTCATGGTGGTAGCCCTTTTTCTCTAGTGTTGAGGTGGTGATGTTGAGCTTCTGAGGACATAGTATTTCCTCTGAGCCCTGACAACTGCGCTTGCACAGATCAAGCCTGACCAGAGATAGTGTCTCACAGCTTTTTGGCTGTATTCATTGGTAAAGAGTCAGTTGCTTGTCATCAATAATAACAAGTTTCAGTTTCGTCACAGGAAAATGTGAGCCAGGAATGGCATTTAGAAATCAACCAAAGTTGGCTGGGTGTGGCCGCTCATGCCTGTAATCCCAGTGCTTTGGGAGGCCAAGCTGGGATGATTGCCTGAGGTTAGGGGTTAGGAGTTTGAGACCAACCTGGGCAACATAGTGACACTGACTACAAAAAAAAAGAAAAAAAAAAAAAATATATATATATATATATATAGAGAGAGAGAGAGAGAGAGAGAGAGAAATCAACCAAAGGCCTGTGGGAGACGGACCATTGTCATAGGTGGAAGGCTAAACAGGGTTGTGGGAGTTTCAGAAATAGGGGGAGCATTGTAGTTTGAAGTGATGGAGGAGGGCCAAAAAGAAAAATAAAAAAAACCACCTCAGCAGGGAAATGTGAAGTACAAGAAACATATGGAGGAAAACAGAACAAGATATGAAAACTTCTTTAGTTTTTAAATTTCTGCACACAGGAGAAAGTATGTACTATGAGTTGGCTCCTTTCACCACACCAAGAAGCCTATGCTAGAAGCTTTGAGTGCTGCTTAAAATATTGCCACAAGGTCGCGCAGCCTCTGAAGGAGCTTCTCAAGCTGGCCCTAAGTATTATGTTCTTATCTTTCTGTGCTTTCTTTCTTCCCTGGAGAATAGGTTTAGTTTATGATCCCAACTCCTACTTCTCTGCAGATAATGCTTGCCTCTATTTCTCCAGCCCCCAATTTTCACCTGAGTTCAAACACTACTTTTAGCTGCCTTCTTAGATGCCTTCATTGTTATGAAATCATTCAGAAATCATTGTGTCCAAGGCTGAATTTATCGTCCTTTAAAGCCTCCCTAAGTTGTTCCCAGTTTTATCTGTGTAATCCTGAAATAGCTTGTCTTTCAGTCCCTATATACATTCATTACCTCATCCTATACAATTTCCTTGAAATAGTTCTTTATTTACTTTGTTTTATCTTCCTTCCCCTTTTTACTGTCACCTTTAAAACCTCACATTCTCAAATAACAACCTCTCACCTTATTTTCCTACTGCTAGATAGAGCCTCTCCAAACATTATTTCTACTATGAAACCATTTATTGCTTTCCATAGCCTAAATGGGAGACCTTGGATCCTGAGTGGCCTACGGAGAGGTAGGCTCAATAAGTACGAGATGGAGCATGTCATAAAGGCGGCTGTCACCTCACACATATGGATTTCTCCAGTTTCATAGTGAGCTGACTCACTGTTCCATCAAAGTTGGAGACAATGATTGAAGTCAGAAACCTGGTGCAAATTGAGACACTTGGTGCAACCCAGTCAGAGGCCTGGGTTAAGTAGCCTGGTACGAATTTCAGATAAATACGTGGTCTCTGTTGTACTTATCACACATGAAATGGGAAAGTGAGGAATAGAAATGGGATTATGCCACTGCAGGGTGAATTTGAATGAGACAAAGGAGAGACAGCTGAAGAGACACAGGGCTGTGAGACCATGTATAAGTTAGTTTTTCCATTCCTTAAACCAGCACTAAGGCCTTTCCTGACAGGCATTTCCCCCTTCCTTGGTTTATTTTTCTCCATACCAGTTATTCCTACCTGACACATTCTATGTTTTACTTTTGTTTTGTCTCCCCCGAGTAGAATGAAAGCTCCATCAAGGCAGGAATTTTTGTCTGTTTTGTTCACTGCTGTCTCCCCAGTTCCCAGAACCATAACTGGCATAAGGCATGTGCTCAATATTTATATAACTATTTATAAATATTTGTTGAACAAATGAATGCATACACTCTCTAGCATGAAATCTTATTTATTTATTGGTAAGTCTGATCACTTCTACCCTCAAACATGTTAAATTTCTTTCTTTTCTAAATAATTCCTGGTAGAATTTTCTACTTTCTCCTCAGCTATCCAAATTCCATCCTATTTTGGGTTCTGGTCAGGTTGCATTATTACTGGGAAGCTTTACCGGATGGAAAGCTGGAAACCTGGAAACCTCCCAGGGCACAGTAATCGCGAGTCTCTCAGCTCTCTGCAGACTCTTGCTTTTTCTATCATTTGTCTTTGGAATTATCACATCCTCAGAGGCTGGCGTGCATTGCTTTTCATTGCCTTCCTCTGACCCTAATCACACCTTTTCTGAACTTGATCTTCTCTTCCTCTCAGTGTTATACTCCCACAGGGATTGCTTCAGGTATGTGCATTTTGCTCATTCATGCGTTATTTAATTATTCAATACACACTCATCTAAACACTGTGGGAGACAGAAATAAATTAGGCCCAATACAAGCCCTTAAGGAAATCATAGTCTAGTTCGATCCAGAGTATTAACTGATTAAGTTTTAAACTCCTTGAAGGTGGAAGCGTTTAAAAATATATTTGTGTGTGTGTGTGTGTGTGTGTGTGTGTTTTTCCACCATGCCTCCAATAATGCTAGGTACTCAGGAAGCTCAATAAATGTACCAAATAATGGAAGGACCTTAGAATTGGCTGGAATTTAGACTATTCAAATCTAACCACCCCACTGTATGGGGGAAGATATAAAAAGAGTGGTTTATTTATGACTTGCCTGCCAGATAGCTAACCAATGACTATGGGAGGGTCTGGGTTGAGAGAAACCAGGGTCTTAGACTCCCAGATCAAATACATGACTGCTAAGTTTCTATACCATTGTCAGAAACATGCTACAGAAAACCAGGCTGATTTATGTAAAAATAATTGTGTTTGAAAGTACTGATTAAAATTGGCCGGGCGCGGTGGCTCAAGCCTGTAATCCCAGCACTTTGGGAGGCCGAGACGGGTGGATCACGAGGTCAGGAGATCAAGACCATCCTGGCTAACACAGTGAAACCCCATCTCTACTAAAAAATACAAAAAACTAGCTGGGCGAGGTGGCGGACGCCTGTAGTCCCAGCTACTCGGGAGGCTGAGGCCGGAGAATGGCATAAACCTGGGAGGCGGAGCTTGCAGTGAACTGAGATCCGGCCACTGCACTCCAGCCTGGGCGACAGAGGAGACTCCGTCTCAAAAAAAAAAAAAAAAAAAAAAAAAAAAAAAAAAAAATTCTAAAGGGCTAGTATTATTAAAAAGAAATGTCTTGGGTAAAAGTGCTTAATATTCCTTGGATGCTCTCTTTCTTTAGAACTAGAGAGTATAATGGGAGTAAATGCATCACAACAATGTAAAATTCTTTGTGATTACCAGGGTGTGACCCTGCCTCCAATAATCTACACAGCCGTTACTTCTGGAACCATTGCTTGAGATATCTAGAAACACTCTGGTGGCCCTGCCTTGGCTATTCCTGGCTATGACTCTCTGCTCCAATCTACTGCCTTACCCTCTTTACTTCTATTTAGTTAGTAGACATCCTTGGGAAGTCATAAACCAGAGCTTCAGGGGACCCAGCTTCCTGGTTCCTCCTGTGCCATCTTTAGAATACTGTGGCAGAAACCCCAATCATCTTGGACATTTGGGTTTGCATGTTTCATCTCTCTTCTGGATCTATGATCTTAATTCTCAGCAAGGCTCAGCCCTCACTCACTCTATGTATTTTTTCAAATTCCTAGTGGTGCGCCAGTCGCTACATGAAGAAGGGAAGGTTTGGTGACAGAGAAGGTGATATGGTTTGGCTGTGTCCCCACCCAAAATCTCATCTGGAATTATAATCTCCCTAATCCCTACATGTCAAGGGAGGGATCGGGTGGAGGTAATTGGATCATAGGGGTGATTTCCCCCATGCTGTTCTTGCGATGGTGAGTGAGTCTCACAAGATCTGATGATTTTATAAGCGTCTGGCCTTTCCCCTGCTTGCACTCAGTCTATTCTGCAGCCACGTGAAGAAGGATGTGTTTGCTCTCCCCTTCAGCCATGATTGTAAGTTTCCTGAGGTCTTCGCAGCCCTGCAGAATTATGAGTCAATGAAACCTCTTTCCTTTAGAAATTACCCATTCGTGGGCAGTGCTTTATTGCAGTGTGAGAAAGGACTAATACAGAGGGCTTCTTCTGAAGTAGACTTTAGGAGAAGGGTTTAGAAGTAGATTTTCTCATTATTAAAAACTGACTAATTTTGAGTGGTAGGTAAGTTACAGTACCTCTTTGACTGCATTTATTTCTGGGAATCTTGTGTGTAGAAAATCAAAGAAAGACAAAATATATCTGTAAATACAAATTCATAAATTAAGGCTGGGAGTTGTGTGTTTGCCCTTAAAGAGTGAGATTAAAAAACTATTAGCTGACCATAGAGACCTAGGAGTAGCACGTGAAAGAGAATTTTGAGGGAGGCACTAGCAACCCAGAGGAATGTGGTCATTTGTTTTTTTTTTTCTTTACATTTTTTCTATGGTTATCACATACTGTGCGGCAAGTAAAGACTGAGTTCTGCACAGAGGTGGAGCATTTCCCAGAGCTATTAGGGAGATGACTTGCATTTATCTAGGAGAGGCTGTTACTTTTCCTCAATTTATTCAGTGATTAGAAAACAGCCTGTGATTTTTGTCTTCAGAGATGCATAGTTGTTTTCCATGAACAGTAACCCACTGGCCAGATTTGGTCTAATGTTCTGAGAGGCTCTGGCTGTGGCAGAGATAGAAAAACTCTACCACCCACAGGCATAGGAGGCTGCACCAGATTTGAAGGATGGAAGTCAGGAACAATTAAAGGGCATGCAGACACTGGAGTGAAGTGCTGGTTTGGAAGCATGATTTATGTGTGGGTGTTCCCAGCCTGGCATGTGGATAGGTGTCCTGAGGCTAACTTTACCCTTTTATTTTTGAAGTACACCGAGTGCTAGTCTCTGTGGATAGTTCCTTTCCAGAAGAGAACATGGCAGCAGTTGGGCTGGTGGCTTGCTCATAGCCACAGAGGTCAACCCACAATCCTGGGTATGTGAGTGATGGTGGTGAGATGAGGGGAAGAGGGAAATGCTTTGTACATTGAGTACCTCACCTTCCAGCATGGGATCCATAGCAGCTTTTGAACACTGGTCCCTTTAGAATCAAACACTGGCAATTTCACTTTAATCATAGGGCTATTTACTCTTTTTACGCTACAATCTTGCAAGTTTTCAACAAGATTATGTGAAACTGCAGTTAACAATCTGTAAATTATGTCTCTTCAGACCAAATTGTTCTTTGCTGTTGATGAAAGGCTGTAAAAGCGTTCTAGTTTTTAGTTCTTAGATGAGCTAGAACTGATGGTGACTCTCTAGCTAAACTGAAACAAACTGTCTTTATCTCATCTGACCTTTTATAGGAGATGTTTATGTGTCTTCCTTACATTAGTAGAGTACATAGTTTAGTTGGAGGACAGGACAGGGGCATTCTATTTTTTTATTATTCTACTTTAAGTTCCAGGGTACATGTGCACAATTTGCAGGTTTGTTACATATATATACATGTGTCATGTTGGTGTGCTGCACCCATTAACTCGTCATTTATATTAGGTATATCTCCTAATGCTATCCCTCCCCCCTCCCCCGACCCCATGACAGGCCCCGGTATGTGATGTTCCCCTTCCTGTGTCCAAGTGATCTCATTGTTCAATTCCCACCTATGAGTGGGAACATGTGGTGCTTGGTTTTCTGTTCTTGGGACAGTTTGCTGAGAATGATGGTTTCCAGCTGCATCCATGTCCCTACAAAGGACATGAACTCATCCTTTTTTATGGCTGCATAGTATTTCATGGTGTGTATGTGCCACATTTTCTTAATCCAGTCGGACAGAGGCATTCTTGTACCATGTTGTTGATTGAGAAAGAAGCAAGCAAGTGGCCTTATCCTTATGATGCTTGGTGAAGCAATAAGTGTTGTGGAATCAATGTTATAAAAGCTGGCTCCCTATAACCTATTTCAGGCATCTAAAATCTAGATTAGGTCTAACCCAGATACAGTTTCAAGTAAGGCGGGGAGTCATATCATGTGATATTGTTACTCATCCCCATCATTTCTTCTTACTGTTATAAATAGGAAGATTTTGAATCTAAAATTAAGACTTACTTGTTTGAGGCCGGGCGCGGTGGCTCAAGCCTGTAATCCCAGCACTTTGGGAGGCCGAGACGGGCGGATCACGAGGTCAGGAGATCCAGACCATCCTGGCTAACCCGGTGAAACCCCGTCTCTACTAAAAAATACAAAAACCTAGCCGGGCGTGGTGTGGGCGCCTGTAGTCCCAGCACTCCGGAGGCTGAGGCAGGAGAATGGCGTGAACCCGGGAGGCGGAGCTTGCAGTGAGCTGAGATCCAGCCACTGCACTCCAGCCTGGGTGACAGAGCGAGACTCCGTCTCAAAAAAAAAAAAAAAAAAAAAAAGACTTACTTGTTTGAACCTGTGATTCTGGCCCAAACTGTACCCACTACATTTCCACAGAGAAGGTTCAAGTCCCTGAATGCCTATGCCAAATGGATTCCTCCATTCTCCCAAGAATGCAAATGATGACGAATTGACCAAAGCTTCTGGACTTTTCTCTCTAGAACAGGTTCAATCCCTGAGTTAAGACAGAATTTCAAGTCTGTGAATCTCAGCTTTGGTTCTGCTGCTTCTCTGCAGTTGAGAGAATTTATGAAGCCAAAAAATGTACAATGTGACCCCATACAGAATCATGTATTTATTTTGCCCTTTGGTATTCCATTCAACACTGAGATATGTATTTCTCCAAGTCAGGGTGGGAAAATATTTTCTAAGGCAGAGTGGGAGAGGTGCTGATTGGTGAAGAGTTTGCAGAGGTGAAAGTAGAAAGACTGACTTGTGAGCTGTCTCCAAGAGGAATGAAGGCAAAACATTTGATTTCCCTGTTTGTTTTTGTTGCAGATACCTTGACTATGAATAATAGTTTCAATAAGGAAGACAGAATGAGTTCTGACAGGAAGGTTGGGAGCTGTGACAGGCAGACGAAAAATGGAGCCAAATGGCATGGAGATGTGTCATCACTGCTGGGTTTTACCTTGATCTACATTCAGTTATCTACTTCTTTGCAAAATGCTGGGCACTCATTCAAGAAACAGCATATATGTTCTGACTGTGAAGTAATGGATGAACTTTTATGTGCAGTATGTGGAAATAAATTTTATTACCTTCTTCTCACATTAACTCATCCATCCATTCAATAGCCATTTATTGAGAGCTCACTCTGTGTTAGGCACAGTGGTAAGTACCATAGGTTATCAATCGTGTATTTCCTAGAAATTTTGTAGTAATTAACAACGTACTTTTATTTTTAAATTTGCTTTGGTTTTATGACACATGCTAAAGGCTTCAAACAAAGAATCCCTGCATGAATAGAAAAGGTGAAGATCCACATTTCAGTGGACCTTAAAAGGAACTGCCTTATTCAGTCTTTGAAATATTGTCTTGTTATTGCAAGCCAATTAAGAGTAAGATAAGACATTGATTGACCCTAGAGATGCTCTAGTAGTTGCTTAGAAGTAAAGGTAAATAGCCTCCTGTGTGCTTACTCTTCTGCATAACCAGCAGCAATTATAACAATTAAAACTTTCTGTTTTTCAGCAGGGATTTTGTGCCTATCATTATTTGCTATGTGATGCTACTGTAATACCTGTGTAAGCTCACAGCCATGAATGTAGGAGGTGTAATAGGAAAAGGAGACTGTGGATCAAAAAAATATTGAAACATGATAGAAAGGCACTGATGAAAGCATAGAATTACATATTATTGGGTGGGATGGTGGAGGAGGAGAAACAAAACTGTGACCACCAGTGAGAGAAATTATGAATAAGTTACCCTTCTGATAGTTACAATGGAAGGAATGTAGGTGATGAGGGCCTCCAGTAGAGAGGAAGCACAGTAAGCAAGAATCAGTAGGTGACCCACGCCCTTCTAGTATCTGGGAAGGGAAAAGGTCAAAACCGATGCAATTGAAGCCAGAGTCACTGTTAGTAGAGAGGAAAGTTAGTGTGCAGCTGAGGGGCTCGAGGGAGGTTTCCCTGGCCACCTCCAAGGTCTAGTATATGGAGTGCCAGAGGGTGTTCTATGGAAAGAGTGGGCTGCCTACCCGGTGAAGAATGTGGCTAAGCATGGGAGAGGACCAAATATATAACTTGCAGCAATGTCTTGGGAAAGCTGAGAGGACCCAGATCTTGTGTGTCTGCCAGGGAAAGGGAGAATGAATTACTAGTTGCAGCACTAAGGTTACCCAGGAAATTTTATCATCTACGTGTAGACTGTCACTTAATGTTTGACTTATGTGATAATTTGGAATATTATTTAAACATCTTAATAAAACTTTGTTAATAGACTTCTTAGTAGGAGGATTTGTCCCATATTTTGAATGTTTCTTAATGCTGGGAAGTGAAAATTTCCAACTGGCAGTATTTCATAATATGGTTTATCTGGGAAAATTAATATAAGAAATACAGTGATTTAAGTTTTATTCTGGAATTACACATCCCCCTTCTCCCAGGAAATGTCCCCTTAATTGTTCACAGCTGCTCAAAGCTCAGTTTCACAGAAGGTTGAGCAGCAGCATATCCTAGATAAGAACAATGTGTCATGGAGCAATCTAATGTGAGCTCTAATGTGATCCCTCAGACCTTGGAGAATCAAAGAAAGAACCTCTCAGTTTGGAATAAACAATCAATTCTCAAGTAAAGCTTATAGGCATTTGAAAAACACTCTGGTGTTATTTCTTCAGAGGTGCATGTTAATAAATGTCTTGGGTCCTCTCTTGACTCAGGTGTCGTGATGCTGGAAGAGTAACAATAACTCAGCCAACCAGGGCCTGTCTGAATACAATCCTACAGCAGCAGGAGCTGTGGAGATACAGAAGCCAAGGAAGACCAGATGGTGAGGGAAGATGAATTTACTCCCAGGAATGTTGTGATTGAGAGTAATATCCTCCAATAATGATGGAAGACAGAACAGTAAAAGCCCACCAGTTCATTCTGCATGGTGAGATAACAGAAAAGTCAAGGGCAGAAGTGAGATAAAAAACCATCACCAATGGCACATGTATACATATGTAACAAGCCTGCACATTGTGCACATGTACCCTAGAACTTAAAGTATAAAAAGAAAAACCATCACCAAATTGAAAAGAAAACCTTTATAACAAAAACTAGGTTGATACCTGACCTTTAGTAGTGGAAAGGTACCATTCCAATGAAGCGTGAATTGAAAGGATTTCTTCTGAAAGCTAATTTACATTTTTCTTTTCTTTTTTTCATTTTCAGTGTATTTTAGCAGGTGTGTCGTTCTACATGGTTAGTTTCTTTACCTCTTTGAAAAAAAAATGGGTCAACTTGACACATCTGGATGAAAGAAATCCATCAGGTGATTATGATTGACGCCAGATTAAGCCTTGTTATGAGGGGAGTATTAAGCCTTGTTATGAGGGGAGTATTTGGGGGCTTACCCTGAGGTGATATTTGATGATTTAGCTGTGGCGGAATTTCCCTCCCAAGCTCAGCGTGACTGACACTGAACTTGCTACAGGGGAAGAGGACCTTTCCAAGAGGCGACAAGGACCTTTACCTGATACAGCACAATGGTTCTGGACTGGAAGGCCAGTCCCATTGATGAGGTTCCCAAAAGATGTCCAGGTCCTAATCCCTGGAACCTATGAATATGTCACCTTATACATCAAAAGAACTTTGAAAACGTGATTGAGGTTAAGGACCTTGGAATGAGGAGATTACCTTGGATTATCTGTTTGGGTCCAAGCTAATCACATGAGTCCTTACAGGAGGATAACCTTTTTTAGCTGGGTCAGAGAGAGATGTGATGATGAAAACAGGCTCAGAGAGATGCACTGTAAGAAGGACTTGATCAGTTGTTTTTGACTTTGAAGATGGAGGGAAGGGCCAGGAGCCAAGGAAGCTGGGTAGTTTTTGGAGGGTGGAAAAAGCAAGGGAACATTCTTCCCCAGAGCCTCCAGAAAGGAGATCAGTCCTGTTGACATCTTTGTTTTTATTTTTTATTTTTAGTAGCGTTGAGGTCTCACTATGTTGCACAGGCTGGTCTTGAACTCCTGAGCTCAAGTGATCCTCCCGCCTTGGCTTCCCAAAGTGCTGGGGTTACAGGCATGTGCCACCATATCTGGCCTCCTACTGACATCTTAACTTTAGTGCAGTGAGATTCATATTTGAATTTCTGACCAACAGAACCATAAGACAGTAACTTTGTGTTGTTTTAAGATACTAAATTTTTGGTAATTTGTTATGGCAGCACAAGAAAACTAATATAGCATTGTATTATGCCAATATCATCTCTTTGTTGACTATTGCTGTTATAATTTGTTTTATGGGTCTTGTGTAAAGAATCAAGCTATAATATTGGGTTAGCTTCCTAAGGAAAACTTGGAATATAGAACATTATTTTAAAGACTGAATTAGGTAAATATACCTGCCAGTAAATACATTAATGAATTAATTAATATATTCACTCTTTTCACTCACAAATACTTTTTGAGCCCCTATTACTAGCCAAACATTTTGTTAGATTCTGAGAAAGGTCTGCTGGACAACATTGTGACTATAGTTAATAACAATGTATTGTACTCTTGAAAATTACTAAGAGAGTAGATTTTAAGTGTTCTCACCACAAAAAGTAAGCATGTGAGGTAATGCAGATGTTAGTTAGCTTGATTTAGCCATTCCCCAGTGTATACATATTTCAAACCTTCATATTATACATGGATAAATATATGCAATTTTTATTTGTCGATTAAAAACCCCTCAATGAATACAGATTCCATTCTGTCCTCGAGGTGGAGCTTGTAGACTTGGTGGCGGGCCGGGGATCAACTTTCAAACAGGCAGTTCCAATGTGTGGAGTGGATAGGCTTATTCTCTTTGTTGTTTTCATGATAGGTATTTAGAGCACACTTTCCTCTATTAAGTTAAGCCAGCTGCCAATCCCTCATTCAGTTTCCATCCTCCATGAATTTGCTCACATCTGTGGTCTACTGTCACTCATTCTCTTCTCTTCCTGAGGGCTTGTGTGGCTTATCTTCTTGGCTTTCTCTTAGGAACATGGTACAGCTTGACCCTGCATTATCCACCTGGAAAAATAGATCATAAAACAGTCCTTCTCTGTACTAAGTGCTAAAGTAGGAGGAAAGGCGTAAGTCAGCGCCCTGAGCTATACACCCTTGTTTTCAGGAGCTGAGCTAGACACAAGCAGAACTTGCAAATAATTTACATTTCTTTCTGCTGAGGTGATTCAGAATAAGTTGCAACAAACATAAACAGGAATGGTGCAGTAAATAAAATAATAATTTAGGTCATTTAAAAATTACTACCCATTATTTTCTAGATCGTAAATCCTAAGGGTGTTAGCTGATTAAATTTGTGAAGATATCTCTCCAAGTGATCAGCTTCCTAATTATGAGTGATACATCTGCTCAGGCAAGTACCTAGACAAAGAATAACTAGATTAATTCCTCAAGAGTCTTTTTATTTCCTCCTACCTCACTTGTTAACTATATAGAGAGATGGTAATAGGCATAGGGAAAAATACATCTGTTATCAGGAAAAAGTGTTTGGGAGTCTTAAACCCATGGAATTCTCTGCCTGTAAACTCTAATTGAGTATTTTTGTCTGGAGGGTTGGCCTTTAATTTTTTTCCTGTGTTTTAAGGTGATATCCTTTTCAAAACGTGGTCCTGATTTATAGATTCAGCAGTGTTTAAATTGGCCAGAAAGATAGTGTGAGAAATGGATGTACTATAACTCATTTGTTTTCTGTTGGTCTTCCTTTTTCATTGCTGTCATGGTACATCACTGAGGCAAGTCTAGTTTCTTTGGCTAACCTCTGAATAAAGGGCACTGTGGCTACTGGAGGGGAGCATGCAGAAGTGATGAATGAATGACAGAAAAAATGTGAGTTGAGTCCATTCAGGGTGGTGATTTGTGGCCATATGATAAAATGTGCAGATGTTAATTGCTCTTCTGTTTCTCACGCATGATTACCTTGTTGCTGTATACCGCCTGTGTGTGCCTGCAGAAAGTACATAATAGATGTTGCAGATAGGAGGCACCAAGAGGGTGTAGTGTGAGAACACAGGCACTGGGAGTGGGCAAGTGACAGATCAGAGCAAGAGGAGGTGGCAAGCCTGGGCAGAGGAAAAGAACAATATTCAGGCTAGGAGGGCAGGCAACTGCAGCTTGAGAATATCACAAAGCCCCTAAGGCAAGGCTATGAATTTGATATGGGGTTTCCCAGTATTCCACCTTGCACATGAATAAATCATTTCATCTATTCTGAAGTCTCAAGTGTCTAACCAGAAATTTCATTTGAAATGGAAAAGTCAGAAATCATCCCCACCCTCTAACTGATTTGGTCATGGCAGTTTCTATACTGAAGTAACATGTCAAGTCTAGCATAGATTGCGTGGGTTGCCTAAGGAGACTAAATGCCCAGGATACATCTCTGGGCCACTCAAAATGCAATCATTTCGAGACAATGAGGAGCCTGTAAAGAGTATCTAATAAAAGAAAACACAGTGGAACCAGGGAAAAATCTGGAAAGAGTGGTCTCATGAAAGCCAAAAGAGGAGAGTTTCAAAGAGTGAATTGTGAATAATTGGGAAATGGAATAACATGTATAGAGAAATGTGTCTATTGGATTTGGAAACATGGAACAGCTTCATGTGCATGATTTGGAAGGAAGGCAGATTAGAGTGGGTTTGTTCATTAACTGATTCGTGATGTTCACACATATTTCTTTGAGTACCTAACATGCACCAGACATTACTTTGGTTGTGGGGGATTCATTGGTGCAAAAGCAAGCATGATTCCTTGTGGGATCATGGTAGCTTATGTGGGAAGACAATTTTCCAATCACATTCCTCCTAGGTTCCTGGCCATCTAGCCAAACCATAGGTCACAGCCCATGAATTGGTATATACTCAACTATTTGGCTGTTTCTCCTTCAAAGCAATGAATGGTCAGGTGCACTGCTCAGATTTCTGTCCCCTGGGAAAATTTCCCTTCACTATTTTCCTCCAGGAATGTTCCAAAGAGGGCCTGTTGTACTGTAGCCATCCACTTTCAAGTAGTGCTTGCATATCATGCAGAACCATCTGCAAACCAGGTGCGAGTCTTCCCGTCTTCTGTCAAGTGATCATAGGGAACTCCCCAGGAGGCCCTAGGTGCTGTCTGGGAGAGAGAAGTTAGCATAGCAGACGTGGGAGTCGTGGGCATTTGGGTCACTTCTTTATGTAATTTACTTATGCTTTCGGGGTCTTCTTGGGTTCCATTACATACATTACTTCCATTTGATGATGCAGTACTGCTGTGCACACCCAACTTTATGGCTTGGTAGGTGAGATAACATCTACTTCATAATGGGGAGCTTAGATTGCATGGTAAGTTAGTGGCTCATGGTTAAGCATTCTGTCTCCACCAAGGTCTAGTAGTAGGCTAGGAGCAGTTTCTCAAAAGAGGACTAGTCATCCACAGAGGATAGGCAGGTCTTTGCTCCAAAATCCTAAGGGCTTGTGCAGCAGGTACTTGCAAAAGGCTTTAAACAGCATTCCTATCTGTCACTGACACTTCAAGCACAATCTGATCTGCTGGATCTTATGGTTCAGGTGCCAGAGCAGCTTGCATGGCAGCCTGGACCTGTTGTAGAGCTTTCTTTTGTTCTGAGCTCTGTTCAAAACTAGCTGCATTTTGGGTCACTCAGCAAATGAGCCAGAGTAACACAGTCAAAAGAAAAATATGTTGCCTCCAAATCCAAAGAGGCTCACTAGATATTTTGTCTCCTTTTCGGTCATACAAGGGTCCAGTTGCAACAACTTACCCTTCACCTTAGAAGGGATATCTCAACTTGCCACACACCACTGTAACCCCAGAAACTTCACTGAGGTAGATACCTGATTTTTTCTTGGATTTATTTCCCTCCCTCTGACACTCAAATGTCTTACCAAGATGTCTAGAGTTGTAGCTACTTCTTGGTCACTAGACTCCATTAGCATGAAGTCATTAATGTATTTGCTCAGTGGAATAGAAGGGAAGGGAAGAGTGATTAGGAATCTTGCAAACAGCTGGTAATAGCATGGTCATTCATGCCTGTAATCCCAGCATTTTGGGAGGCCAAGGCAGGCTGATCAGTAGAGGCCAGGAGTCAAGATCAGCCTGGTCAACACAGTGAAAACCTGTGTCTACTAAAAATACAGGAAATGAGCTGGGTGTGGTGGTGCATGTCTGTAATCCCAGCTACTTGGGAGGCTGAGGCATGAGAATTGCTTGAACCTGGGAGGTGGAGGTTGCAGTGAGCCAAGGTTGCACCACTGTACTTCAGCCTGGGTGACAGAGTGAGACTCTGTCTGAAAAGGAAAAAAAAAAAAAAAAGATTCCTGCAAACAAAATTATGATGTAGGGAAGAAGAGTTGATATACCCCTGAGGTGGGACAGTGAAGATGTACTGCAGGCTCTGCCAGCTGAAAGCATACTGCTTCTGGTGGTCTTTACTAATGGGCATCAAGAAATACCAGGAAAATAAAAGGTATCAGGGGATGTGTTGGTGTGGTCAAGCTATGAAACCACACCTGGTATAGCAGCTGCAGTGAGAGTCATTGTATTAATCTCACAACGATCTGTCATTCATCTGTCTTTTACAAAGGCCAAATAGGTCTTTGAATGAGGATATGGTGGGAATCACCACCCCTGAATCTTTCAAGTCCTAAGAGTGGACTGATCTCTGCAATCCATCCAGGAATGTGGTATTGCTTTTGGTTTACTATTTTCTTAGATAGAGGCAGTTTTAGTTATTTCCACTTGTCCCTTTCTACTGTAGTAGCCCTTTCTACTGTAGTAGCCCTTTCTACTGTAGTAGCCCTTACACCACAGGTCAACGAACTAATGTGGGGAGGCTGTCACCTGATGAGTATATCTACTCCAATTACACATTCTGAAACTGGGAAAATAACTACAGGATAGGTTCAGGGGCATACAAGGCCACTGTGAAATAGACCTGAGTTAAAACTCCATTGATTACCAGACCTCCATCAGCCCCTTCTCTGATGAAACACAGTGATGTTTGAAGTGTCCTGGAATTAGTGTCAGTTCAGAGCCAGTGTCCAGTAGTCCCTGAAAGGTCTGATTTTCCCCTCCCTTCAGTACATACTTACTTTTGTAAAAGACTATAGATCTCTTTGGGAGAAAGATTAACAGTCTAAATATTTGGCAGTATGCTAGTTCCTTCCTCAAGGGGAACCATCTTCCCCTTTATTCAAGGGGTCCTTGATCTATAAATTGGCTCATCAGAAAGTTAATTGAGGGCCTGTGACTCCTTTGTTTTTTTGATTCACTTTAGAATTTGGTTCACTTGACCTAGATATTTTCTGCTTACATAGATGAAGTAAGAATTTAGTAGGCTTCTTATCTCTTTAGCTTGTAGGAACACCATGATCATTTAGTCAATTACACAGGATGATTACCACTTTGACTCTGCTCTTCATCATGGTGACCACACTCACCTTGCCTTTGGCTTCTGCCACCCTGGGATCCAATTACTACTATTGTATTTAGATTTCCCAATTCAGGGGCTGCAGTTGCCATTGTAGGATCTGGTCTACAGAGAAGAGCGATCATAGCAATCTTCACATGTTGGAGCTCCCCTCAAAAATTTATTTCTCACAGTTGTGGTGAAAGGTGTGTCTTCTGGACTCTGCCAGGGTGGGTGAGTAGACCTTAAATGACACATTTACTCCAAAATTCCAATCTCCTTAGGCCTTTGAATCCCTTTCTCTACATTAAACCAAGGCAAGTCCAGCATTTCTAACACTGTAGGCCACCTTTTGATCCACGTTTTAGCCAACCACACAAACTGTTAGAGCTGCAACATTAAGTGTAGAATCTCTGCTTAGTGGGCTCATATCAATGAGCCTTATCCAGCTTTATGTTTTTTCCACCATTATACCACACCCTTAATATCCATTCCCACATATATTCCCCAGATTTCTGTTTGTACAAATTAGAAAACTCAAGTAGTTATTTTGGAGAGTAGCACACCTCAAGGGTCACAATTTGTACCTCACCATTAGGGTCCTGCTGAGACTTGAGTCTAGGTATAAGTCTAAAATTCAAAGGGATTTTGGGGATGAGTCCTGAGGAGAATCAGCATTGCCTTGTGAGGCAATGGACTCAGAGGAGGCCATTACCTTTTCTTCAGACAATGCAGGGTTAATCCCTACAGATAAGGGTGGAGAGGCTGCTGCTACTGACAAAGAAGACTCATCAGAATGTACAGGCTTTTTGTCCCTCACCCCATCAGGTTCTTCCCACATATTCCCATTGCAACTTCAGGATCCCATTCTTTCTTAATCGATGCCTTCACTCTATCAGTGGACAAAATAACCAAATAAACTTTTTTTTAAAAAAGAGATATATAAATGGTGTTGAAAAATATAACTTACCAGGTATCAAAGCATAAAATAATGTTACAGGAATTAAAGAAGTATGTCTCAGGCTGGGTGTGGTGATTCATGCCTGTAATCTCAACACTTTAGAAGGCCAAAGCAGGAGGATCACTTGAGGCCAAGTGTTCAAGACCAGCCTTGTTAACATAAAAAGAAACTGTCTCAAAAAAAAAAAAAAAAAAAAAAAAGCCAAAACAAGTATGTCTATGACTTCCAGATAAGCAAATAGATGAATGGACCAAAATAGAGATTCCAAATCAGACTTACACTTATATGAATGAGTAATACTTTTAATGAGCAGCAAAATGAAGAATCACAAATGCTTCTTCACCTTTACCTAGAATGGATAAGAGTGGATATTGATTATATATATTTACCTTCATCACTTGGACATCCCTCAGAACATCAGAGAATAGGAGACAAATCCTACAAATATTCAGGGTCCTATCACATCAATAAAATATTTAGGGGTTTAGTGGCCTGGAGCATGCCAGGACATCACTTCCAAAATAAAGGGCAGATTATTGTACTTTGTCCTTCCTATCAAGAAGGAAAACAATACATGATAGGCTGGGAAAGTAATTTGCTTTGTAATTCAGTCACTCACAGGATACAGAGTTTGGGTATGGTTTTCAGTTACGTCAGTTCTGCAGCTACAGGAAATAAATGTCTTAGGGCAGATACAGAAGCTTTCACGTCATTTATGCAAAAAACTTTAATCCTTGAACTCATCCTTTTGTTTCTCCATTTTGTTCAGTGACAAGGAACAACCAGCCAATCTCATTATACTCGTTAGTTTGACAACGATGCTCAAATTTATTATATACATGGTTGCTAGATACTTGCTCCTTATCAGTGTTTGGTTGGGAGTATTCAATGGCCATATTTTTTGTATCTCCATTATTTGTGATAGTCGAGATCACACTAGGGACTACTAATGCTCTTTTTACTACTGGAAATAGAGTCTTCAGTATCTTTAAAACTAGCCAGATTACAGAGCCAATTTCAGAAACTCTAGAACCAATTCAGAAAATTCATCCTGCAGATTCTGTTCTTCTAGAATCACTTTCAGAACCAAAATCTGTTATTAGTCAGCATTCTGCAGAGAAGCTGAATTAATTATATCTATCTATCTATCTATCTATCTATCTATCTATCTATCTATCTATCTAATCTATTTACCTGTTTCCTAAGGTATTGGTTATAAGGAATCAACTCATGACTTTGAAGACTGGCAAGTCCAAAATTTGCAGAGCTCTTTTCTCAGTTAGAAGGCTGTCAGGCAGAAGAATTCTTTCTTGGAAGAGGTCAACCTTTTTCTATTGAGGCTTTCAACTGATTGGATGAGGCTCACTTACATTGTGGAGGATCATCTGCTTTACTTAATCTATTGATTTAAATGTTAATCTCATCCCAAAACATCCTTATGAAAAGACTCAGAATAATATTTGACGAAATGTCTGTGCATCCTATGGCTCAGTCAAGTTGACACATAAGATCATCAAAGTGAGCTAGTCACATGGTAATTGCTATGTGACCATATATATGAGTTGGTGTAGTAGTGGTGGATGACAATGACATGTAGATCTAGGCTAGCTGCTCATATGTCCTTTTTGAACTCTCTGGCTTTGTTTATGCTCAATCCAGATGTGGCACTTGCACATTTTAATGGCCTGTTTCTGGTTCCATCTGACCTCATGATTTTGTGGATCTGACCGCTCATGATCAGTAGTTCTGGCCACTTGTCCACTTGATGTCCCATGAATAAGCTCTCCATCTCTACTAGGGTTCACTAGAATAGCAGAATGTGTTGTTCATAAGCTACATAATTCTCCACTGCAGGGAGCATAATCTTGCTCTCTCGTTAGTGTTTGTCATAAACTTTGCACGACATCTTTCCCCACCAATGATGTCTCTAATGCAATAATGACTACTGGTTATAGGATTTAAAAAGCAGGGCCACTTGCACCAGAATCTAGTCCTATTTCATAGCTTTTCTCTGCTCTAGGCCCTACTCAAAGCTGTAAGCCTTTCATGTATCCCAGTGAATGGGTAGAACCAATATCTTAGGTATGCAATACACTATCTCCAGAACTTGAACAAGTTTATTACGGGTTGTATTCCTTCTTGGTGGGAGGCGCAAAGTACAAGAACCTGTCCTCTATTTTGGAGGTAACATCATGGCATACTTCAGGCCACTAGCCCCTACAAATTTTATTGATGTGACAGGACCCTGAATATTTGTAGGATGTATCCCCTATCCTCTGTTGCTCTGATGGATACCTAGGTGATCCAGGTAAATGTATATAGTCAATATCCACTGTTACCCATTCTAGGTAAATATGAAGTCCTTGTGAACTTTTTATTTTGATAGGGTTGGAAAATAATGCATTTATTAGATATATTTTAGTAACATTTATGGAACATTTCTTCATTTTACTACTTGTTAAAATGTTAATTCTTATATTCATAAGTCTGATTTATAATTTCTGTATTAGTCAACTCATCTTTTTGCTAAATTCAGGGCAGATATATACTTCTTGAATTCCTGTGACATTATTCTATGCTTTGATGCCTCTAAGGCATGTTTCCCCACACCATTTATATATTTCTTTTTAAAAAATATTTTTGGTTATTTTTGCAAATTTTTTATTCCACAAACACTTTGAGATTAGTTTGAAAAGTTCCAAAAAAGAAAGCCATGGTGGAAATTGCTGGGATTAGACTAACTTTATAGATGATTTTACTGTTGAACAAATGACTCAGAGAATATGAATGTACGAACATAAAAAACTTAGAGGAAGTTTGAGTCATAGACACACTGATAATTTCTGATAGAAGTAAACAGACAAAACTCTATCTTTAAATAAATGTTCTAAAACTCAGCAGCCATATAGCTTCCCCCTCTGATAGGGACAACCTTCTTCATGAGCTACAGAAGACATTTGCCCACAATTTCTAGTGAGAGGCTTTCCTAGCACTGTTTCTAGGCTTTTTTTTTTTTTTTTTTTTGTTCTATAATTGTTTTTAACAGGTCATGTAGAGGATTCAGAAACAAAATATGTAATGGGCACAGTAATAAGACCCTTAATTTCTCCCTCAGGAGTGAAGCTCTTACCAAGTTCTGGGAGTACTGCCAGCAAATAACCCTCAGCTTTCAGTCCACACTGCGGGAAATGCCTCAGCTGAAGTCACTTCTCTCAAGAGCAAGCTCCCTGCTCAAGGAAGCCAATCCCCAAACATAATGTTGAATAAAAACAGTAAGAGCAGATGTTTTTACCCTGTTCCCAGTTTTAGGGAGAAAACATTTAATATTTCACCATTAAGAAAACAAAGGGCCGGGCGCGGTGGCTCATGCCTGTAATCCCAGCACTTTGGGAGGCCGAGGCGGGCGGATCACGAGGTCAGGAGATCGAGACCATCCTGGCGAACACGGTAAAACCCCGTCTCTACTAAAGATACAAAAAAAGTAGCCGGGCGTGGCGGCGGGTGCCTGTAGTCCCAGCTTCTAGGGAGGCTGAGGCAGGAGAATGGCGTGAACCCGGGAGGCGGGGAGCTTGCAGTGAGCGGAGATCCCGCCACTGCACTCCCCCCTGGGTGACACAGCGAGACTCCGTCTCAAAAAAAAGAAAAAAGAAAAAAGAAAACACAAGCTTTTTGTTTTCTTAATGCCTAATTATGCATTATGCCTACTAAAGGCATAGATGCCTTTATTAGATGGTAGAATGTCCATTCTATTCCTAGTTTGTGGAAAGGTTTTTTCCTTCTTTTCAATCATGAACAGATTTTTGCGTTTGGTTAATATTTTGCTTTTTCTTGATAATATAAAGTTTCTCCTTTAATCTATAATTTAGTGTGATACATCGGACATTCCTTTTTTTTTTTTTTTTTTGATGACAGAGTCTTGCTCTGTTGCCCAGGCTGGAGTGCAGCTATGCGATCTATGCTCACTGCAACCTCCACCTCCCAGGTTCAAGTGATTCTCCTGCCTCAGCCTCTTGAGTAGCTGGGATTACAGGCATGTGCCACCATGCCCAGCTAATTTTTGTATTTTTAGTAGAGACAGTATTTCACCATGTTGGTCAGGCTGGTCTTGAACCCCTGACCTTGTGATCTGCCCACTTCAGCCTCCTGAAGAGCTGGGATTACAGGTGTCAGCCACCATGCCCAGCCTGGACATTTTGATATGTTAAGCCAATCTTGGATTTTTGGAATAAATCCTTTAATCATGATGCATTTAAAAAAAAAAAAGTTTTAATTGATTTGCTAATGTTTAGTTTTTTAAAATCCAGGTAAGTTAGTCTGTGTTTTGTTTCTCTTTAAAAAGTCTTTGTCTTGTTTTATTATTTGTTTTGTCAGTTTTGTTGTTATATTTTTTAAGAAATTTGTGCATTCATCTAAGTTGTCAAATTTATTGATAAAAGTTGGTCAAAATGTCTCATTATTATTATTTTTAATATCTATACACTCTGTAGAAATGTACTTTCTTTTTTCTGATATTTGGAGATTCTTCTTTATTTTTTGTTACTCTCTTGCTAAAGATTTATCAATTTTATTATTCTTAAAAACACAAACCTTGGCCGGGCGCGGTGGCTCAAGCCTGTAATCCCAGCACTTTGGGAGGCCGAGACGGGCGGATCATGAGGTCAGGAGTTCGAGACCATCCTGGCTAACCCGGTGAAACCCCATCTCTACTAAAAAATACAAAAAACTAGCCGGGCCAGGTGGCAGGTGCCTGTAGTCCCGGCTACTCGGGAGGCTGAGGCAGAAGAATGGCGTAAAAACCCGGGAGGCAGAGCTTGCAGTGAGCTGAGATCCGGCCACTGCACTCCAGAAAAAACACAAACCTTTGACTTTTTTTTTTTTTTGTGATTTTGGGATTCCAGTTTATAATCTTCTTCTTCTTTTTTTTTTTTTTTATTAGACTTTATGTTCTAGGGTACATGTGCACAACGTGCAGGTTTGTTACATATGAATACATGTGCCAAATGATGAGTTAATGTATTAACTTGTCATTAACATTAGGTATATCTCCTAATGCTATCCCTCGCTCCTCCCCGCACCCGACAATAGGCCCCGGTATGTGATGTTCCCAGCCCTGTGTCCAAGTGATCTCAGTGTTCAATTCCCAACTGTGAGTGAGAACATGCGGTGTTTGGTTTTCTGTTCTTGCAATAGTTTGCTGAGAATGATGGTTTCCTGCTGCATCCATGTCCCTACAAAGGACAGGAACTCATCCTTTTTTATGGCTGCATAGTATTCCATGGTGATTTTGTGCCACATTTTCTTAATCCAGTCTGTCGTTGATGGACATTTGGGTTGATTCCAAGTCTTTGCTATTGTGAATAGTGCCACAATAAACATACGTGTGCATGTGTCTTTATAGCAGCATGATTTACTATCTTTTGGATATATACCCAGTAATGGGATGGCTGGGTCAAATGGTACTTCTAGTTCTAGATCCTCGAGGAATCGCCACACTGTCTTCCACAATGGTTGAACTAGTTTACAGTCCCACCAACAGTGTAAAAGTGTTCCTATTTCTCCACATCCTCTCCAGCACCTGTTGTTTCCTGACTTTTTAATGATTGCCATTCTAACTGGTGTGAGATGGTATCTCATTGTGGTTTTGATTTGCATTTCTCTGATGGCCAGTGATGATGAGCATTTTTTCATGTGCCTGTTGGTTGCATAAAGGTCTTCTTTTGAGAAGTGTCTGTTCATATCCTTTGCCCACTTTTTGATGGGGTTGTTTTTTTCTTGTAAATTTGTTTGAGTTCTTTGTAGGTTCTGGATTTTAGCCCTTTGTCAGATGAGTAGATTGCAAAAATTTTCTCCAATTCTGTAGGTTGCCTGTTCACTCTCATGGTAGTTTCTTTTGCTGTGCTCTTTAGTTTAATTAGATCCCATTTGTCAATGTTGGCTTTTGTTGCCATTGCTTTTGGTGTTTTAGACATGAAGTCCTTGCCCATGCCTATGTCCTGAATGGTATTGCCTAGGTTTTCTTCTAGGGTTTTTATGGTTTTAGGTCTAACATTTAAGTCTCCAATCCATCTTGAATTAATTTTTGTATAAGGAGTAAGGAGGGGATCCAGTTTCAGCTTTCTTCATATGGCTAGCCAGTTTTCCCAGCACCATTTATTGAATAGGGAATCCTTTCCCAATTTTTTGTTTTTGTCAGGTTTGTCAAAGATCAGATGGTTGTAAATGTGTGGTATTATTTCTGAGGGCTCTGTTCTGTTCCATTGGTTTAATCTCTGTTTTGGTACCAGTACCATGCTGTCTTGGTTACTGTAGCCTTGTAGTATAGTTTGAAGTCAGGTAATGTGATGCCTCCAGGTTTGTTCTTTTGACTTAGGATTGTCTTGGCAATGCGGTCTCTTTTTTGTCCATATGAACTTTAGTTTTTTTTCCAATTCTGTGAAGGAAGTCATTGGTAGCTTAATGGGGATGGCATCAAATCTATAAATTACCTTGGGCAGTATGGCCATTTTCATGATATTGATTCTTCCTATCCATGAGCATGGAATGTTCTTCCACTTGTTTGTGTCCTCTTTTATTTCACTGAGCAGTGGTTTGTAGTTCTCCTTGAAGAGGTCCTTCACATCCCTTGTAAGTTGGATTCCTAGGTATTTTATTCTCTTTGAAGCAATTGTGAATGGAAGTTCATTCATGATTTGGCTCTCTGTTTGTGTGTTATTGGTGTATAAGAATGCTTGTGATTTTTGCACATTAATTTTGTATCCTGAGACTTTGCTGAAATTGCTTATCAGCTTAAGGAGATTTTGGGCTGAGACAATGGGGTTTTCTAAATATACAATCATGTCAACTGCAAACAGGGACAATTTGACTTCTTCTTTCCTAATTGAATACCCTTGATTTCTTTCTCTTGCCTGATTGCCCTGGCCAGAACTTCCAACGTTATGTTGAATAGGAGTGGTGAGGGAGGGCATCCCTGTCTTGTGCCAGTTTTCAAAGGGAATTTTTCCAGTTTTTGCCCATTCAGTATGATATTGGCTGTGGGTTTGTCATAAATAGCTCTTATTATTTTGAGATACATTTCATCAATACCAAATTTGTTGAGAGTTTTTGGCATGAAGGGCTGTTGAATTTTGTCAAAGGCCTTTTCTGCATCTATTGAGATAATCATGTGGTTTTTGTCTTTGGTTCTATTTATATGCTGGATTACGTTTATTGATTTGCATATGTTGAACCAGCCTTGCAATCCAGGGATGAAGGCCATTTGATCATTAACCTTTTTGATGTGCTGCTGGATTTGGTTTGCCAGTATTTTATTGAGGATTGTTGCATCGATGTTCATCAGGGATATTGGTCTAAAATTCTCTTTTTTTCTTGTGTCTCTTCCAGACTTTGGTATCAGGATGATGTTGGCCTCATAAAATGATTTACGGAGGATTCCCTCATTTTCTATTGATTGGAATAGTTTCAGAAGGAATGGTACCAGCTCCTCCTTGTACCTCTGGTGGAATTCTACTGTGAATCCGTCTGGTCCTGGACTTGTTTTGGTTGGTAGGCTATTAATTATTGCCTCAATTTCAGAGCCTGCTATTGGTCTATTCAGGGATTCAAATTCTTCCTGGTTTAGTCTTGGGAGAGTGTATGTGTCCAGGAATTTATCCATTTCTTCTAGGTTTTGTAGTTTATTTGCATAGAGGTGTTTATAGCATTTTCTGATGGTAGTTTGTATTTCTGTGGGGTCGGTGGTGATATCCACTTTATCATTTTTTATTGCGTCTATTTGATTCTTCTCTCTTTTCTTCTTTATTAGTCTTGCTAGCAGTCTATCAATTTTGTTGATCTTTTCGAAAAACCAGGTCCTGGATTCATTGCTTTTTTGAAGGGTTTTTTTTTGTGTCTCTATCTCCTTCAGTTCTGCTCTGATCTTAGTTACTTCCTGCCTTCTGCTAGCTTTTGAATGTGTTTGCTCTTGCTTCTCTAGTTCTTTTAATTGCGATGTTAGGTCGTCAATTTTAGATCTCTCCTGCTTTCTCTTGTGGGCATTTAATGCTATAAATTTCCCTCTACACACTGCTTTAAATGTGTCCCAGAGATTCTGGTATGTTGTATCTTTGTTCTCATTGGTGTCAAAGCACGTCTTTATTTCTGCCTTCATTTCGCTATGTATCCAGTAGTCATTCAGGAGCTGGTTGTTCAGTTTCCATGTAGTTGAGTGATTTTGATTGAGTTTCTTAGTTCTGAGCTCTAGTTTGATTGCACTGTGGTCTGAGAGACAGTTTGTTATAATTTCTGTTCTTTTACATTTGCTGAGGAGTGCTTTACTTCCAACTATGTGGTCAATTTTGGAATTAGTGCTATGTGATCCTAAGAAGAATGTATATTCTGTTTATTTGGGGTGGAGAGTTTGTAGATGTCTATTAGGTCTGCTTGGTGCAGAGTTGAGTTCAATTCCTGGATATCCGTGTTAACTTTCTGTCTCATTGATCTGTCTAATGTTGACAGTGGGGTGTTAAAGTCTCCCATTATTATTGTGTGCGAGTCTAAGTCTCTTTGTAAGTCTCTAAGAACTTGTTTTATGAATCTGGGTGCTCCTGTTCTGGGTGCATATATATTTACGATAGTTAGCTCTTCTTGTTGAATTGATCCCTTTACCATTATGTAATGGTCTTGTCTCTTTTGTTCTTTGTTGGTTTAAAATCTGTTTTATCAGAGACTAAGATTGCAACCCCTGCCCTTTTTTGTTTTCCATTTGCTTGGTAGATCTTCTTCCATCCCTTTATTTTGAGCCTATGTGTGTCTCTGCACGTGACATGGGTCTCCTGAATACAGCAAACTGACGGGTCTTGACTCTTTATCCAATTTTCCAACCTGCGTCTTTTAATTGGACCATTTAGTCCATTTACATGTAAGGTTAATATTGTTATGTGTGAACTTGATCCTGTCATTATGATGTTAGCTGGTTATTTTGCTGTTAGTTGATGCAGTTTCTTCCTAGCATCGATGGTCTTTACATTTTGGCATGCTTTTGCTATGGCTGGTACCGGTTGTTCCTTTCCATGTTTAGTGCTTCCTTCAGGATCTCTTGTAGGGCAGGCCTGGTGGCGACAAACTCTCTCAGCATTTGCTTGTCTGTAAAGGATTTTATTTCTCCTTCACTTATGAAACTTAGTTTGGCTGGATATGAAATTCTGCATTGAAAATTCTTTTCTTTAAGAATGTTGAATATTGGCCCCCACTCTCTTCTGGCTTGTAGAGTTTCTGCTGAGAGATCTGCTGTTAGTCTGATGGGCTTCCCTTTGTGGGTAACCCGACCTTTCTCTCTGGCTGCCCTTAACATTTTTTCCTTCATTTCAACTTTGGTGAATCTGACAATTATGTATCTTGGAGTTGCTCTTCTCGAGGAGTATCTTGGTGGCGTTGTCTGTATTTCCTGAATTTGAATGTTGGCCTGCTTTGCTAGGGTGGGGAAGTTCTCCTGGATTATATCCTGCAGAGTGTTTTCCAACTTGGTTCCATTCTCCTCATCACTTTCAGGTACACCAATCAGACGTAGATTTGGTCTTTTCACATAATCCCATGTTTCTTGGTGGCTTTGCTCATTTCTTTTTACTTTTTTCTCTACACTTCTCTTCTTGCTTCATTTCATTCATTTGATCTTCAATCACTGCTACTCTTTCTTCCAGTTGATCGAGTCGGTTAATGAAGCTTGTTCATTTGTCACGTAGTTCTCATGTCATGGTTTTCATCCCTATCAGGTCATTTATGGACTTCTCTGCATTAGTTATTCCAGCTATCCATTCATCAAATCTTTTTTCAAGGTTTTTAGTTTCTTTGTGTTGGGTTTGTAGTTCCTCCTTTAGTTCTGAGAAGTTTAATAGACTGAAGCCTTCTTCTCTCAACTCATCAAAGTCAGTCTCTGTCCATCTTTGTTCCATTGCTGGCAAGGAGCTACAGTCCTTTGGAGGGGGAGATGCACTCTTATTTTTTGAATTTCCAGCTTTTCTGCACTACTTTTTCCCCATCTTTGTGGTTTTATCTACCTTTGGTCTTTGATGATGGTGATGTACAGATGGGGTTTTGGTGTAGATATCCTTTCTGTTTGTTAGTTTTCCTTCTAACAGTCAGGACCGTCAGCTGCAGGTCTGTTGGAGTTTGCTTAAGGTCCACTCCAGACCCTGTTTGCCTGGGTATCAGCAGTGGAGGCTGCAGAAGAGAGACTATTGCTGAACAGCAGGTGTTGCTCTCTAATTGTTGCTCCAGAAGCTTCGTCTCAGAGGTGTACCTGGCCGTGTGAGGTGTGAGGTGTCTGTCTGCACCCAGTGGGGGATGTCTTCCAGTTAGGCTACTTGGGGGTCAGGGACCAACTTGAGCAGGCTGTCTGTCCGTTCTCAGATCTTAACCTCCATGCTGGGAGAATCACTACTCTCTTCAAAGCTGTCAGACAGGGACGTTTACATCTGCAGAGGTTTCTGCTGCTTTTTGTTCAGCTATGCCCTGATCTCAGAGGTGGAGTCTACAGAGGCAGGCAGGCCTCCTTGAGCTGTGGTGGGCTCCACCCAGTTCGAGATTCCTGGCCACTTTGTTTACCTACATAAGCCTCAGCAATGGCCGGCGCCCCTCCCCCAGCCTCACCGCTGCCTTGCAGTTAGATCTCAGACTGCTGTGCTGGCAATGAGGGAGGCTCCCTGGATGTGGGACCCTCTGAGCCAGTTGCAGGATATAATCTCCTGGTGTGCCGTTTGCTAAGACCCTTGGTAATGTACAGTATCAGAATGGGAGTGACCCAATTTACCAGGTGTTGTGTGTCACGGTTTCCCTTGGCTAGGATAAGGAATTCCCTTCCCCCTTGCCCTTCCCAGGTGAGGTGATGCCTCGCCGCTTCGGCTCTCGCTTGTTGGGCTGCACCCACTATCCTGCACCAACTGTCCAACACGCCCCAGTGAGATGAACCTGGTACCTCAGTTGGAAATGCAGAAATCACCTGTCTTCTGTGTCGCTCACGCTGGGAGCTGGAGGCTGGAGCTGTTCCTATTTGGCCACCATCTGCAGTCCCCACCCTTGACTTTTTTATTGTTTTGATAATTTTAACTTTATTGATTTCCATTTGTATTTTTATTTCTTCTATTCACTTTGAGTTTTATTTGCTCTTTTAAAAAACTAGTTTCTTATGGTGGAAACAGAGTTTATAGCTTCCTTTTTTTCTAAATAGGTGCTGAAAGCAATATGTTTCTCCATATGGACTGTTTACATCCCATGTATGTTGTGATTTTACTATTCAATTCAAATGTTTTAAAATTTAGCATTTCTTATTTTACTCATTATTTATTTAGAAGCATGTTGTTAATTTTCAACATATTTAGATTTTAAAGCATTTATTATGTTTGATTTCTTATTTAACACTGATTTGAGCAGAGAACATAATGTCAGATTTTAATCTCTTCAGATTTATTGAGACTTTGTTTTATTGTGCAGCATATGGTCAAGCTTAGTGAGTGTTCCATGAGCACTTGAGAAGAATATGTATTCTGCTCTTGTTAAGTAGATTGTTCTTTCAATGTCAATTACATAAAGGTGGTTAATACTGTCTTTAAAATTTTCCAGTATCTTTGCTGATTTTTTGATTACTTGTTCTTTCAATTATTGAGAGACAAGTTGTATTTATTAAGATTCAGTCAGAAAAGTGGAAACAGTAAGTGATATGGAAAAAGAAAACTAGACTTTATGCAATTATAAAACAGACCTTACTTTTTAGAGCAGTTTGGGACTTTACACAATTTTAAGAGCTGGTAAAGAAGCCTATGAACTGTTGTTGCCTCTCTTCCTGGTGCTAGCTCTAAACTTGATCTGGATTAGTGGGGCTGGTAGTGAGAAATAAAAATTGGATTGAAGCAGAGAAAGGAAATTACAAATTGAAATCTGTGAGGAAAAAATGGACTCCATGAGGATAGACCAGAACATGAATCTTTAATTCATTTTAATTAACATGAAGCATAACTAAAAAGTAAATGCGGAGGTAAAATGGAATACTAAAAATACTTAATTTAAGAAAAGAGACAGAGTAGGAGACATAGAAGAAAAATGTCTTTTAATTCCTCTCATGAAACAAGTGACCTGCAGAAGGAACTGTCAGCCTTCACCATAGACGTGCACATAGGCATTGTTCAGGACTCAGAGAAGTTAAGAGAGCAGATCCAATGGGAGATTGAGTTGCTGTAGGATCCATGTGTGCCAGATGAGCCAACAGCTCAGTAAAAACATGTGTGAGTTACAACAGCACCTGGTGTTCTACATCAACATTCAGAGTGTAATGGCTGCGGCTTCACTTTAGCTCTCTAAATCTCACTTCAGTTTCTCTTGTGACCAAAAGTGAGTTAAAACCACACAAAAGGGGGTTCTATGAAACATATCTAGCTTTGCTATGTCAACACAGGAATGTTAAATTCTCTAATTATATTTATAGATTTGCATAATTTTTCTCTTTAGTTCTGCCACGTTTTGCTTCCTGTATTCAGTAGCTTTGTTGTTTGGTACATACATATTTAAGAGATTTATGTTTTAATGACTTAGTCATTTCATTTTTGTGGAATATTGTTCTTCAAATTTGTTAATACACTTTATCTTAAAGCCTACTTTCTCTGATATTGATATAGCCACAGCAACTTTCTTATGGTTGGTGTTTGTGTGTTATACCTTTCTATCCTTTTATTTTCAACTTGTCTCCTTAATTTTAAAGTATGTCTTTTTAAAACAGAATATAGTTCCATCTTGTATTTTTGCCCATTCTGACATTTCTACTTTCTAATTTGGGTTTAAGTTTATTTGCAATTAGTGCTATATTAATATTGGGTTTAATTCTACAATCTTGTAGTTTTCTATTTTCCTTTTATGCCTTTTTTCTTCTTTGTCTCCTTCTCTGTCTCTTTTCTTAAATTGAGTATTTTTAGTATTCTATGTTACCTCTGCATTTGCTTTTTAGTTATGCTTCTTTATGTTAATTTTGGTGATTATTTTAAAGATAACAATATGTATCTTTAATTTATTACTGCTTATTTTCAAAAAATGTTCTAATACTTCACAAACTCTGTAAAAACCTTACAATGATTTCCACCCTCTGCCTTTTTTGCTTTTGTTATTTATTTTATTTCTACACAGACTATAAACTCTACAATAAAGTGTTGTTATTTTATTTTTAATAATCAATAGTCTTTTAAAGAGATTTAAAGATGTATATATGAATATATATATATATCTTTTTTTTTTTTTGCTTCTGGTGGGATTAGATGCATATATATTTTTAGAAGTTTTATATATGTTCCAACATATTTACTCTTTGGTGTTTCTCACTCCTTGTAGAACTGGATTTCTATCTGGTATCATTGCCTTTTAACTTAAGAAACATCATTTTTTGTAATCCAAGTATGTTGGGGATTTTTTTCTTTCATTCGACTTTTATGAGTCAAAGAAGTATTTATTTCACTTCTGTTTTTGATGGATAGTTTTTTTGGTTATAGGTTGCTAACTTGACAGTGCTTTTTCTTTTAGCACTTAAAAATGTTGTACCACTGTCTTCTGGATTCCGTTAATTTGGATGAGAAGTTAGCTATAATTCTTATTATTGTTCCTTTGTATGTAATTTGTCTTTTTTCTCTTGTTGCTTTTAAGGATTTCTGCTTATCTCTGTTTTTCAGCTGTTTGATTACAATGTGATTTTGTGTGGTTTTATTTAAATTATTCTGCTTGAGTTTCCTGAACTTTGTAGAATTGAGCGTTGATATATTTTATCAGTCTTGAAAGATTCTCAGCCATTTTCTCTTTAAATATTTTTCTGCTCTCCTTTCTCTTCCTTTTCCTTCTAAGACTCCAATTATTTCTAAGTTAAACTACTTGATATTATTACACAACTCTTGGATGTGGTGTTCCATTTTTTTCACTATTTTTTCCTCTTTGCAATTCATTTTTAATAATTAGTTTCAGTTTATTAATTATTTCCTTCTGATATGTTCAATCATACCAGATATATTTCAATGGGCTTATCAGCACCATCAAACATCTTCACATGATGAAGCTTTGGCTCACTTCTGGGTATTTGCCTGGCCCTTCAAATAGTTACAGGTTTATTCCTAGCTATACATTATATATCAGATACTTTAACTGTCTTTTCATCAGTCACACAAATCTGCTGAGATGTAAATTATAGCTGAGTCATCTGCTACCCACACTCTAATGGGGCTTTTAATTTCCAGCATTTTCATTAACCTCTAAAAATATAGTTTCCATCTCCACGTTGAAATTCCCCATCTGTACATACATGTTGTTCATCATTTACATTAGCTCCTTTAATATAACTTTTTTATTATAGGTACTTTAAAATCCCTGTTTTATTATAACCTCTAGACTATATCTGAGTCTGATTTTATTGGATGTTTCCTCTTCTGTATTAGTTATGTTGGCTGCTATAACAAGATACTACAGATTGGGTGGCTTACACAACAGTCATTAATTTTCTCACAGTTCTGGAGGCTGGAAGTCTAAGATCAAGGTACCAGCAGGGTTGGGTATTGGTGAAGCATCTCTTCCTGGCTTGCAGATGGCCACCTTCTTGCTGTGCCCTCACATGGCACTTTTTTGGCGCAAGTGCAGGGAGAGAGAGGAAGAAAGAGAGAGGGAGAAAGAGAAGGGTCTCTGGTATCTCTTCCTCTTCTTAGAGGGACACAAATTCTATCAGATTAGGGCCCCGTTGTCATGACCTCATTTTATCTTAATTACATTCTTAAAAATCCTATCTTCAAGTATAGTCACACTGATGGTTAGGGCCTCAACATATGAGTTTTGGGAGACATAGTTAAGTCCATAACACTCTCCCAAGGAGAGGTCACATTACCTTGCTTCTTTGTGTGTCTCATAATTTTTATTAAATACTGGACTCTGTATGTGTAAAAGAACAGTAAATCTCGAAGTTCATAATATTTTTGCCCATAAAATGCATATCTCTTCTTTAGTTTCATTAGGGGACTGAGTTAATCTAGTTTGTAGTTGAGCTGGGTATGGACTTAGTGGTTGTGTTAGTTATATTCAGTTTACTTCTGGCTTCAAATTAATTGAAGATGGTATAAGACTCTTCCCTCTAGCAGACTTGGGTTCTAAATGCCTGGATATGTCCTTGCCCTAAGCATTCAGCAGGCCCCACATGCCTGTGCCTCAGGGAGTCTCTCTCAGGTATCCTGTTTTCCTCAACCACAGTTGGCTGCTGCCTTTGTACTCAGTGTAAGGCTCAGAGTGCCCAGAGTGTCTCTCCCAGTTCTTCGGCCCTGGCATCAGACTCCATCAGACCCCTCATAACTGAACCTTCAAGGGGGTCTCTCTCAGCTCTCCTCACCTTCCTCAGCTATAGACTGCTACCTCCTTGTACTCAGTGTAGGGTTTAGAGTTTCTGGAATGTTTCCTTCAGTCCTTCTATTCTGTCCTCAGACTTCAGTGGGCCTCACATGCTTGCATCTCATGGGGGTCTCTGTCACCTCTTTTGCTCCTATTCCAGCTACAGGTGACCACTTCTTCATACTTACTTAGGGCCTAGGGTACCTGGAGGATTTCTCTTAGATTTTTCGTTCTTTCTTCAGATACCAGTGGGTCCTTTATGCCTGGGTCCCAGGGGATTTTCTCTCAGAAACTGTGGTCTGTCCCCAGTCTTCTTGTAAGCACATGGTGAAGGCCTATGGGTAAAAGCTGGGAGGTGGGTGTAGACTCTGTTTTTGAGAAGCTTAGGGATGCTGAACCATCAGGCTTAAAAGCTTATTAAAAGTTCAACTGTTTTTGTTGTTGTGTTTTACCCATGTCAATGGCAGCTTCTTGCTTCTCCTTCTGCTCAAGCAAGGAAAAGAGAAGCCACAGGTGTTTTTCTTTTCTTTTTTCTCCTAGGAGAGTGAGATAAAGCAAATTGTCCAATCAGGTTCTGAAGAATCGGAGACAGTAACCACTATTGAGTTTTACTTCTAATTTTAAGTATGCAAGTCAGGTAATAAAGAGCCTCAGACAAAGCAGCAAGAGATCAGAGATGCTGAGAGTGGCTCTCAGATCCTCTCTACATCAGAGATGTGTGCTTGGTTCAGAGTAGACAGGATCTCTAAGTAAAATATTGGGTTATGATCTCACATAGCAAATGTTTAATAATGGTACATCTCCGTTTTATACTGTGGTTTATGTGCCATTTTCTAAGGAGCTATGACTCCTAAATCCATATATTATGGGTCAGTAATAATCCTTAACTAGTGATAAGAATATTCTTATGTCAAGAATAGTCCACAGAGAAGGATCCTTCTCCTATAAAATATAATTAGCTGATTCATTTGGAATTATAGTTACTTTGTCAACAAGGATTAGACTAGGTTACCCACCTTCTTTAATGTTTTCTATTATAGCAGCACCTCCCTGGTAAAGGAAGTAAATGAATCACAGTTCAACTGCTTTAATTTCCAGAGGGGCTTATTCTGGAGTCCTTAGTTCATGGTGGTGATGGTGGTGGTTCTTCCTTTTCATTCTCAGCGGTTTGATGGCTTAAAAAATACTATCATTTGTGTTAAAGCAAACTAAATATTGCCTGAGATGGACTCCGTACTTCTATATTTGAGTCCTTGTGGATGAACTGTAACCTAGCTTGATAGACAAGATTGAAACCCTAACTTAGGAGTATGCGCCTGTAAAAATAACTGAGTCTTGGCCAATCTCAGTGGCCAGACTTCAGCCACTCACAGACTGCTAAGTGTTCAAACTGTGTTCAAATAAGGGAAATGCCAACTGTAACCTATCCAGCTGTTTCTGTACCTCACTGCAGACTTCTGTACATCATTTCCCTTTTTTTGTCTAAGAATCTTCTTCTATCACATGGCTGGACTGGAATCTCTGTGAATCTGCTGTGATTCTGGGGGCTGCCCGACTTGCGAATCATTCATTGCTCAATTAAACTCCCTTAAATTTAATTTGGTTGAAGTTTTTCTTTTATCATTTGTAAGTTATCCATTTCTTATTGTTAGAGTGAGAGTGACATCACACATTTTTAGCTGAAGTGATGCTTTAATATGGCATTTGATGTCATTCAATTTGGAGAAAATTTCCTATATTACTTATTTTATAATATTTTGTTTTCTTCTTCTAGATTCCTTTTTATTGGATATTAAATTTTTTAGACTAATTCTCTAATTTTCTTATATTTTCTTTTTTATCGTTCATCTCTTTTTCTTTTTGTTCCTTCAAGAGCTTCTTGACTTGTTCAATTATTCTACTGAATTTATGTCAATTTAAAATGTATATTTTCGAAGAGTTCTTTCTTGTTTCCTGACTGTTCCTTTTATAGCATACTTTTCATATATCATGAGTTTATTTCTTTTATATCTCTCTGAGAAATTAATATGCTTATTCTAAAATCTTTTTCTGCCCTCTGTCTGACCTGTCTTACCTATGTTTCTTTCTTTTCTGCTTGTTTTGGTTTCTTTCACAATGAAAGTTTTGCTGAAGTGTCTGATGATCCTTGCTTCCCACTCATATTTAAGAGTCAAGCAATAAAAGGCTCATTGGAATATTTTCCACTGGATAAGGGAACTCTAGTGACTCCCTCTGAAGGGTAATCAGGTATGAACAGCTTTTCTTTTGGGAGATTCCAAGATCCAGTGTCTGTAAGATGCTCTTCTAAGTGGTCAGTCTCTCTAGAGAAGAATTATCAACGCTTTGGTCTGAGAAGTGAGACCTGGCTCCTGGCATTAGGGTGAAATGGGAGCCAGTTACCCCCACTGTTTACTACGTGTATTTTTGTTAGCTCTTGATCTTCTTATCTTCTGTGTTATAAGTCTAGATCTCTCAGGTTAAAATTTTCACCAAAAACTCCTCAACTCTGTGAGACGAAGAGGAAGTAATTGCCTAGATTCTTCAGTTTAATAAAAGAATATGGCATTTAAATGATCTATTACTTTAAACGAATTCTTTCGTTCATCCCAGAGCTTTATGTTTCTATTTTTTATGTCTGCTACCTCTGTGTCTCTTTGCTCAACTCAGTAGAGGAAGATGAAATCTAAATATCTTTAGCATATGCTAAGTTAGTTACTGCATCTTTATCCTCTTTCCATCTTTTACAGCTCCATTGATATCAGGGATGATGTCCCTTCCTTGTTCTTTTTTATTGTCCTATGGAACTATAGTATTTATGTTCTGTACCTTACTGATGCTAGTTTTCTTTTAAGAACTTGAAATAGCATGACTGACACTATCTTCATTAGAACAGAATGAACTACAATATCGTTTTTTCCCTGTTTTGATTCATTTGGTTCAGAGATCACCATGTAACTTCAAGTTCTGGCAATGTGGTACCTTGGAGAAAATCTAATATTGGCAATTGTAGGTTACTATAGACATTTGTGTCTCAGTGGGCAGTGAGCTGGGTATCAGTGGCCAAAAGCTTATTACTTGGGAACTCTGGAAGAGCAATCGTTAGTTTGGCATGACCCAAACTAGGCATACCCATTGTGATCTTTTCCCAAATACAGGGTTCTCACTATGGGCTCAGAGGAGGAAGAGGCAGGATTTCCAGTTCTTAGCACCACAGTGCTCTAGAAATTATCTAGGAGTGTGTGCCAAGGTCAAATTAATCTTACTCCAGTAATTCCTAGATTTTTGCTGGCTCTGTTTCTCAAAGAATCATCTTGTCCCATCTGAACCATCCAATAGGATCCAGATGGCATTCCCTTACCCTCTTTCTGTAAAATTACCCTATTATACACCTCCCTTTCAATAGTCATTAAAGCCAATGAAGTTGTTTTTCAAAGATTCTTCATCAGTTCTTTTAAGGAGAAAGAGGATATTGAATATGGAACTTGCCATTGCTACATTGCTACTACATTTGATTTTCTGCTTGATAGCTATGTCAGCTCTTTGGGCAGCCTCATCTGCTGCCTTTTAAAAATATAACTATTATATAAAAGAAAGTATGATATCAATAGAAAACAACATTTAAGAGGAAATGAAGAGAGAGAGAGGAAGTTGATGAGCATCAAAAGAATGGTGTCAGCAGTTTCATTTGAGAGTAGCATAATTAATGTCTTAAGCACTTGAGATCACAAAGAATCCAAAAGAGAAAAATCCCTTATCCATTTTTCTTCCTCTTCCTCGGATGGACACAAAATAATTCAGGAAGATTACTTCATAGTTTCTGGGTTAGGTTAGGATATAGGGGAAGAAATTTCAGTTATCATTTACTGTAACTGTGTTCAGGAAAAAAAATTCTTAACAGCGTTGCTGTCTCCAAAACTGCTAGAATTTCTAGGTTAAATGAGGCCTAAATATTTCAGGGCATTTTACCAGTGACAAATTGAAGAATATACCTATAGGTAAAACAATTCTGGTATTTTCTTTCAGAGAGGAGATAGTAACTAAATATCTGAATCACAAAGATCTGTTACTGTTTCTATGGGGAGAAAGTTTTTTTGATGTACTTTTGTTAAAGTAAAAATAAAAGTACCTAGCTTCCTTCTCTTTTATAAAACAATATATTTAACTGACAAATCCAACAAGCAACTAAAGCAAAACCAAACAGATGAATCATAAAATGTATTTAGATTGTACTCCAAATAAAATTTCAGGTCATCTCCATAAGAGTTTAGTCTGGTAATTTTACTGACATGCGCAACTCCAGGGGTCAGAAGCATAGCTATTCATTTTGGAATCATCAGGGTCTTGCACAATGTTTAGAATGCAGTAGGTGTTAATGAATGTTTGAATAAATAAATGGATAAATAAACTGGAAACAAAAATACCTGGAACAGACCATTATAAAATAGTGTGGTTCCCCACAGCGACAGTAGGAAAACTCTCATAGTCCTCATGGCCAAGTGAGAGCCTGATCATGCTGATGATCAGGTCCCAGGGTTCATTGTTTCCTGGCAGTTGCCACTAGCTCCATCCACCAATGGGCCAGAGAGCACATGATCTCTCCCCAAGCTTGCCCTTCAAGTTTTATCCTTCGGTATCCCTGACATGAACCCTTTCCTTTGGTCAAACTGTTCTACTCATTGTTTTTGGAACACCTTAACTCGCCTTCCTCTCTATGCCTCTGTTTACATTGAACTTAGAATGTATTGCTTTGCATTTCTGCTTATAACATTCTACCTATGTTAAACACCAAAATTCTTCTAGAAGATCTCTCACCCCTAGTCATCCTTATTTTAAGTAAGGCTGTCTTAGATCACTTGTTATCTCTTCTACCACATAGCATTGATTATGGGAGCCCTTGTGCTGTAGTGATTTTAGACACTATGGAACCCATCTCGCATATCATTTTTCCCCCTCAGAAGCATTTAAATTTGATGAATTAACTGATTGATAAATTCAGCATCAAGTATTTATTGATTATTTTTACCATGTAACATGCAGGTATCATGAAGAATGCAAAGGTAATTTGAATAATAAGATTATAGTGTACCAAGGGAGATAGGACATATAAAAGTAGCTACAGTACAAAGTAAATAGTTAAAAAAAATAATGACCCATATAAAACGTTACAGGGTTAAGAGTGCTGATTCCAGGTTTGGGGATAACAGGAAAGCTTAATTAAGGAGGTGTTATTTTTGCTCGTTTCCAATGAAGAACAAGATAAAGACATGGAGAAGAGCATTCCAGGAAAAAGAAATGCTTAAACCAACTGTGGGTCTGGAGTAGGGAAGTGCTAGAATTTTTGGGAATAGAGAGCGAGAGAGTGGTTCAATTTGGTTTAGGTCTTGGATATTTGATTGGGTATTTTAGGAAATAAAGGTAGAAAAATAGTCTGGGATATATTATACAATAAGAAGTTGTGACTTTTTTCTGCAGTCAAAGGCATTTGAGAAGGAAGTTATGAAGTTGTGTTTGATCAGAGCTATGTCTCCCGATTAGATTAGCATAAGTGAGAATATGCTTTAAAGAAAGAGAGGTATCAAAGGAGGAGTGGATTGCTCCAGTCTATACAGAAGTAATGAGAACAGGATAGTGGGAGTGGGAATTAAGAGGAGAGGACAGTTTTAAATAGAAAATCCAGATCTGATCAGCTGAACTGGGCATCAGAGTGAGACTTTAATCCTGAGTGACTGTGTATGATTTGTCATAAAATAAACTGCAGAATTCAGAATAAAATACATTTGTAAGGCCAAGTCTTACATTCAGTCATTGAGAGAGTGAGGGTGAAGCATTATAGGGAAACCTAGGTGGACATATCTCCCATAGCAATAAAAAATGTAGCAGAGACTGGAGGGCTGGAGATAGAGGGATTGGGAACCATATTTCTAAAAGTCATAGTTGAATCTTGATATTGAATGAGAATGTCAAGGGAGGGAGTATAAACAAGAATAGGGAAGGGCTCCAAAGTCTTTTCCCTGAGGAAAGCCTGAACTTAGGGGGTTGGGAGCAGCAAGGGAAGCCTGGTAAGTAGGTGGTGATCAGGTTGTAGATGTAGGAGGAATACCAAGAGTGTTGTGTTATAAATGTCAACGGAAGAGGAGATTTTCAAGAAAGGGCCATCTGTTACATTAAATGTTGCAGAGCTGTAAAGGTGAAAGGAAATTTGGCTTGTTACTACATAATCAGATAATGACTTCTGATAGTCTAGCTTCAGTAAATTAGTAGAAGGCAAACGCCAGATTACAAGGATTTAAGAATGAGTCGGGGAATAAAGGAGTGGAGGCAGCAAAGTGTTTGGAAAACTTTGGTGGTAAGGGGAGACTCAGTAAGGTGGTGGTAAGGGTAAAGAGACTCAGGACAACATTTCAAGAAAGGAGGAAGATCCCTTCACCTTTTTGTGTGTGTTTTGTTTTGAGAATGAAGAGACTATTGACAGGCTTAGCTGAAGGTGAAGATGTAAGAGACAAGAGTCAGCTGAAGACTGATTTTCAGAGGGCTCCCTCATAAAGATTTCTACGGCTGTCTACACCAGAACACACAAAAAATAATCGTCCCAGCAAGTCTTTTTCTTTTACATGATCAAACAAAACACTTAATAGTAGTATTCTGAGATCTTATTTGTAAACAGATAAATTAGAAGATGAAAGAACTCACCATATTAAGGATTACAAAAGAATTGTTCGGATAAAGGTTAATTTCTCAAGGGTTTCTTTGCAGATCACTAAATGCTTAATAGTGTGAAAAACTAAAAACTATAGTATTCCAATCCAATGCTGATAAAATATCACCAGAAATTAAGATAAAACAAACGGAAACTACAGAGCTAAAAAGGGACATTTATATTTTGATTTAAAGTTCACATTTAAAAAATGAATTTTTTATTCATATTTACCACTTTACCAAATTTTTAATTCATATTTATTCACTTTACCAAAAAGAAAGCTAAATCACCCCTCTGTTCTATTTAATATAAAATACCAGGGACCCTGAATGTGACCAGCTACTCATTTTGTGCCTTCTGGGAAAGCCCCACCAGAAAAGTCATTTGAATCACCTGACTGGGCTAGAAGGCAGCATGAAGATGAATCATCACTGTAGAATGTTCTGAATGCATGCTGTCTTCAAGAAAATTAATTATGCATCTGTAGTATACATTTTACTGTATAATGCTATATGAAAAATGTTGTATAAGATAAAAAAACCCCTTAAGTTCTATAACCATTTTTAGCACAATAAAGGTGATATAACACCTATTTAGAGAGAGCACTCTGGGGTTTCAATTATTGTACACACTGCTGTAGGTGCTTTCAGGGCTTAGTAACTACATAGGGCTGAAGTATTAGACAGGTGCAAGAAAATTCTTAGAATGAAAGTAGAAGGTATTTTCATATATTTGAACTCTGAAGAGTTGCAGAGGGACCCATTCAAGTATTCATTTCAGTTTTGACCAGCACTTGCATTTGAGGAAACTATCCAGAGCTGGAAAAATAACCACTCAAAAGGAATAGATGGAATAATGCACGACATTCACACAGGGCCAGGATTAGTATCTGATCCCACTAGCCAGACTGGAAAATGTTATAATTTACAGGATGTTGGGTAGACTAATTAAAGGTTCTTGCCTTTACAGTGAACAATAATTAGCCCTAAATGAAACATAGCTCTGCTCCTGCCTAACAAATTTTAAAAGCAAGACCTAAAAGGATCGAACTGTTTTGAAGTATTTTAATTACATCTGAGAACAAAGCTCAAGAATCTTTTTGCAATTAAAAAATATTCTGCATTCAACAGGTAAAATCACAACATCTGACATCCCACCAAAAGTTATCAGGTATGCAAAGAAGTAGGAACAGATGATCTGTAATGAAAAGAAAAATCAATCAACTGAAACCAATCCAGAACTGGTATAGATGTGAGAATTAACATACAAGTCATTTAAACAGTTATTATAACTATGTTGTATGCTCAATAAGATAAGTAGGGACATGGAAGACATAAAAAGACCAAATCAACTTATAGAGATGAAAACTGGCCAGGTGCCGTGGCTCATGCCTGTAATATCGTGCTTTGGGAGGTTGAGGCAGGAGGATCCCTTGAGCTCAGGAGTTTGAGGCAGTGGAGAGCAATGATTGTGCCATGGCACTCCAGCCGGGGTGACAAAGCAAGATTCCATCCCTAAAACAAAAACCAATGCAGATGAAAATTACGATGTCTGAGATGACAAATACACTGGATGGGATTAATGGCAAATTGGACATTGCAGAAAAAATAATGAACTTGAAGACAAAGCAATAGAAACAATTCAAAAGTAAACAGAGAAAAAGGAACAAAAAAATAAATAGTATAATCAGTGAGCTGTGGAACAACTTCATGTAGCTTAATATAGCTGCAACTGTAGTTCCTTAAAAAGTGCAGAAAAGTATTTTAAAAATGATTGCTGCAAGCTTCTCAAATTTAGTGAATTATAAACCCACTGATCCAAGAAGTACAATGAAACGCCAAACCAAGCAATTCGAAGAAAACTGCACAAAGCATATTATTATTAAATTGTTTAAAAATATTGATAAAGAGAAAGTCTTACAGGCATGAAGAGAAAGAAGACACATTATGTACAGAGGAACAAATAGAAAGATAAGAGGAGACTTTTCACCAGAAACAATGCAAGTGAGAAGACAGTGACCCAACATTTTCAAGTACCAAAAGGAAAAACTGTCACACAGAATTACATACCCAGTGAAAATATCCTTGAGAAACAGGATAAAATAAGGCCATTTTTAGACATACAAAAGTCTGAATAATTCATCATTAGCAGAGTCATGCTACAAGAAATGTGAAAGGAAAAAGACATCAGATAGAAATATTGATCTACACAAGATATGAAGAACATAAAATGGTAACTACATGAGTAAATACATAAGATATTTTTCTTATTATTTAAATATTTTAAAAGAAAATTAAATATTAAAAGAAAACAATGACAATGTAATGTATGGTTTGTATTAAACATATGGTGGTAGGCAAAATTCTAAAATTGTTACCCAAAATTCCATGCCCTAATCGCCAGAACCATTGAATCTGATGATAATATCATTCCTGTGATTATGTTATATTCTACAGCACAGCCAAGTTTAAGATAGGGAGATTATCCAGGTGGACCTGACTAACCATAGGAATCCTTTTAAACAGAGTTTTCTCCATTTGTTAGCAGAAGGGGAAGGCAGAGGTACTGAATGCACAAGAAAGATTGGGTGCATTGATCTGTTTGTAGATAAAAGGGTTCAAGTGCAAGGACCAGAGAGTGGCTGCAATGACCTGAAAGTAACCCCTGGTTAACAGTTGACTAGTAAATGGGAACTTGAGTTCTAAAACCATAGGGAACTAACTATAGTCTGTTAATAACAGAAATGAGCTTGCAGCAAGACCCACAATCGAGATGAGAATACAGCTGGCTAATACATTGATTTTAACATTGTGAGAACCTGAGCAGAAAATTCAGTGAGGTAATTCCAGACTTACAGAAGTCTGAGATAGTAAATGGGTGTTATATTAAGCCTCTAAGTTTATGGTAATTTATTATGCAGAAAACCAATGAGAAAACTGACATAAATCGACAAGTAAATGGACATATGTAGAAGTAAAATGTATGACAAAAATAACACAGAGGCTGAAATGGGCAAAATGAAAGTACACTGTTGAAGCAATCTTATGATATGTGTAAGTTGTATACTATCACTTGAAGGTAATCTGTGATGTTAAAGATGTACACTATAAGCTTTAAATTATTATTGTTAATATTGCCAATAAAGGAGACAAGATGGAATCATAAAAGTATTCAGTTAATTCAGAATAAGGTGGAAAATAAACAAGAGAACATAGATCATACGTGAAAAATAGAAAAAAGTATCAAGATAATAAGTTTAATTCTAATCATATCAATAGTTAACACTAGTTGTAAATGGACTAAACACCCAAATTAAAAGGCAGATATTTTCACATTGTGTAATATGTATATGTTGGCTAAGAGAAATGCCCCTTAAATATAAAGGCACAAGAAGGTTAAAAATAAAAGGATAGAAAAAAATATATTGACAATAGTCAAAAGGAAGCTGAAGTGGCTATATTAATAACAGACAAAGTAGATTTCAGAATTTATCCTGAGATAAAGTAAGGTTACTTTATAATAATAAGGATGTCAATTTACCAGAAGAAAACAACATTCCTGAATGTTCATACCATCAATAACAGAGCATCAAAATACTGGAAACAAAAAATGATAGAACTGCAAGAAGAAATAGACATAACCAAAATTATAATCAGGTATTTCAGGATCATTCCCTCCACAATTGATAGAACAAGGAGACAGAAAATCAGTAAAAACACAAGAAACTTAGACAAAACAATCAACCAAATGACTTAATTCATATTAAGAAGTATTTATGCAGCACTTCACCCGAAAAACAGCATAAACATTTACTTTCAAGTGTATATAGAACATTTACAAAGATCATATTCTGGGTCACAAAACATATCTCAATAAATTTAAAAAGAATTAAAGTTTTACTAAGTCTGTTTTCTGGCCACAATGAAATTAAATTAGAAATCAATAACAGAATGATTTTCTGGCAAATCCTCAAATATTTGTAAACTAAGTAAGACACTTCTAAATTGCCCATTGGGTCAAAGAAATGATCACAAGGGATCATGCTTGATGAGAAAGTAGGGAAAAATATTTAAAAAGTGAGATAAAGAGGGAAATTAGAAAGTACTATGAACTGAATGAAAATGAAATTACAACATATGAAATCGGTGGGATGCTGACAAATCAGAAATTATAAAAAATTTAATGCACTAAGAAAAGAAATTAAAAACATTCAGTTTGGAAATGAAACCATTTTTATTTATAGACAATACAATCTTCCATGCAGAGAGTCCAATGGAATCTACAAAAAGCTAAAAGAACTGAGTTAGCAAGATGGCAGGATACATTAGTAGGCAAAAATCAGTTGTATTTGTACATACTAACAATGAACATGAGAAATTTAAAAAATCATTTAAAATAGCTTCAAAAATATGAAAATACTCCTGTATTTGATAGAAGGTGAGTAAGATCTGTTTACTGAAATCTAAAAAATATTACTGGGAAAAACTCAACAATGGAGAGATATACAATGTTCATATGTCAGAAGAATCAATGTTGCTATAAGGTCATTTCTCCCCAAATTGATCTAAAGATTTAATGCAATCCCAATCAAAGTTCTCACAGGCTTTTATATATGAATTACCAGCTAATTTTAAAATTCAAATAAAAAATGCAAAAGATCTAAAATAACCAGGACAGCTTTATAAATTACATACAGACATTATAAATTACAGTAACTAAGACAGTGTGACACTGGCATGGATGAATGAATGGACAAATGGACAAATGGATGAATATAATAAAGAGTCCAAAATTAGACATATTTAGAGATAACTGACTTTTTTTTTTTTTTACAAGGATGCCAAAGCCAATTCAGTGGAGAAAGGATGGACTTCTCAACAAATGGTGGTGGAACAGTTGGATGTTCATAAGGAAAACAAGAACTTTGATTTATATGTAAAACCTGATTCAAAATGGATTATAGATCTAAATGAAAGAACTAAAACTATAAAACTTTTAGAAAAAACATAAGAGAAAATCTTTTTTGACCCCAGATTAGACAAAATTTTAAAGATATGGCACACAAAGCTTAATTTATAAAAATAAATTTATAAATCAGACTTAATCAAAATTAAAAACCTCCCTTGAAAGACACTGTTAAGAAAACAAATTAACAAGCCACAGCCTGGCAGAAAATATTTGCAAGTCATAGCTGATAATAGGCTTGTATCAAGAATATTTAAAGATCTCTAAAAATCCAACAATCAAAAAACACCCAAGGAAAATTGGAAAGAAGATTTCAACTGATGCTTCACCTAAGAAGATCTATAGAGAGCAAATAAGTATATGAAAAGATTTTCAACATCATTTGTTATTGAGAAATGCAAATTAAAGTAACTGACCATAACAAGTGTTGGTGAGGATATGGAGGAACTATAACTCTCTTATGCTGCTGATGGGTATATAAAATGATGTAACCTCTATGGAAGACAGTGGGATAAGCTGAATAGTGGTCCCTCAAAGAGGCTTATATCCTAATCCTTGGAGTCTGTGAATCTATTATCTTATGTGGTAAAAGGAACTTTGCAGATGTGATTAAATGAAAAATTTTGAAAATCCAAGAGAGTATCCTGAATTACTCAGGTGACATCAATGCAATCACAAGGGTCCTTAGAAGAGGGAGAGAGGAGAATCAGGGTCAGTGGCAGGAGACGTGAACACAGAAGTATGAGGTTAGAATGTCCTGAGGAATGGGCCATGATCCAAGGAATGCAGGCAGGTTGGAAGTTAAGGAGCAAAAGAATTCGCCCCTGAAGCCTCCAGAAGGAACATAGCCTGGGGGATACCTTGATTTTAGACTTTTGACCTCTGGAGCTGTAAGAGACAAACTGGTGGTGTTTAAAGCTGCTCAGTTTGTGGCAATTTGTCACAGCAATATGAGGACTGGCAGATTCTTAAATTGTTAAATATACATCTACAAGTATCCTAGTCCCTCTACTTCCAGATACTTAAGTAAGAAAAATGAAAGCATATGCCTATTCAAAAACTTGTATATGAATGTTTGTAGCAGCTTCATTGGTGTAACTGCCAAAACCTGGAAACTAGCCAAATGTCACAGGTGAGTGGTTAAAGAAATCATGATATATTCATAAAATGGGACATTACCAAGAAATAAAAAAGAATGAATTATTGATAGACACAACAACGTGGATTACTCAGAATTATTACACTGATTAAAAAAGCTGGAGAAAAGAGTACAGTATCATTCCACTTTTTAAAATTCTAGAAAATGCAAACTGCAGTGACAGATCAGTATTTGCTTAGAAATGGGGAAGGGTAAGAGAACAGGAAAGAGTGGAAGGGAAGGATTACAGAAGGTCATGAGGATACATTTCGGGGGTGATGGATATGCTCATTGTCTTGATTGTACTGATGGTTTCATAGGAATATACATTATCAAAACTTATCAAATTGTGTACTTAAAATATGTGAATTTATTGCATGTGAATTATACCTGAAACAAAAATAGTGACAAAGCATACATACCTTTACAACAAAGGTTGCTATGAAGCTTAAACGAGCTGTTATGCATATAACACTTGCTAATATTACTGACACAGAATAAGCATTAAATAAAGTCCAGTTGTTACCACATCACACTTATTCCAAAATTGACCACATAGTTGGAAGTAAAGCACTTCTCAGCAAATGTAAAAGAACAGAAATTATAACAAACTGTCTCTCAGCCCACAGTGCAATCAAACTAGAACTCAGGATTAAGAAACTCACTCAAAACCGCTCAACTACATGGAAACTGAACAACCTGCTCCAGAATGATTACTGGGTACATAACAAAATGAAGGCAGAAATAAAGATGTTCTTCGAAACCAATGAGAACAAAGATACAACATACCAGAATCTCTGGGACACATTTAAAGCAGTGTGTAGAGGGAAATTTATAGCATTAAATGCCCACAAGAGAAAGCAGGAAAGATCTAAAATTGACACCCTAACATCACAATTAAAAGAACTAGAGAAGCAAGAGCAAACACATTCAAAAGCTAGCAGAAGGCAAGAAGTAACTAAGATCAGAGCAGAACTGAAGGAGATAGAGACACAAAAAAACCCTTCAAAAAGCAATGAATTCAGGAGCTGGTTTTTTGAAAAGATCAACAAAATTGATAGACCTCTAGCAAGACTAGTAAAGAAGAAAAGAGAGAAGAATCAAATAGATGCAATAAAAAATGATAAAGGGGATATCACCACCGACCCCACAGAAATACAAACTACCATCAGAGAATACTATAAACACCTCTACGAAAATAAACTAGAAAACCTAGAAGAAATGGATAAATTCCTGGACACATACACTCTCCCAAGACTAAACCATGAAGAATTTGAATCCCTGAATAGACCAATAGCAGGCTCTGAAATTGAGGCAATAATTAATAGCCTACCAACCAAAACAAGTCCAGGACCAGATGGATTCACAGCTGAATTCTACCAGAGGTATAAGGAGGAACTGGTACCATTCCTTCTGAAACTATTCCAATCAATAGAAAAAGAGGGAATCCTCCCTAACTCATTTTATGAGACCAACATCATCCTGATAACCAAAGCCTGGCAAAGACACAACAAAAAAAGAGAATTTTAGACCAATATCCCTGATGAACATCGATGCAAAAATCCTCAATAAAATACTGGCAAACCGAATCCAGGAGCACATCAAAAAGCTTATCCAGCATGATCAGGTGGGCTTCATCCCTGGGATGCAAGGCTGGTTCAACATACACAAATCAGCAATCATAATCCAGCATATAAACAGAACCAAAGACAAAAACCACATGATTATCTCAATAGATGCAGAAAAGGCCTATGACCAAATTCAACAGCCCTTCATGCTAAAAACGCTCAATAAATTCGGTATTGATGGAACGTACCTCAAAATAATAAGAGCTATTTATGACAAACCCACAGCCAATATCATACTGAATGGGCAAAAACTGGAAGTATTCCCTTTGAAAACTGGCACAAGACAGGGATGCCCTCTCTCACAACTCCTATTCAACATAACGTTGGAAGTTCTGGCCAGGGCAATCAGGCAAGAGAAAGAAATAAAGGGTATTCAATTAGGAAAAGAGGAAGTCAAATTGTCCCTGTTTGCAGATGACATGATTGTATATTTAGAAAACCCCATCGTCTCAGCCCAAAATCTCCTTAAGCTGATAAGCAATTTCAGCAAAGTCTCAGGATACAAAAATCAATGTGCAAAAATCACAAGCATTCTTATACACCAATAACACACAAACAGAGAGCAAAATAATGAGTGAACTCCCATTCACAATTACTTCAAAGAGAATAAAATACCTAGGAATCCAACTTACAAGGGATGTGAAGGACCTCTTCAGGGAGAACTACAAACCACTGCTCAGTGAAATAAAAGAGGACACAAACAAGTGGAAGAACATTCCATGCTCATGGATAGGAAGAATCAAGATCGTGAAAATGGCCATACTGCCCAAGGTCATTTATAGATTCAATGCCATCCTCATTAAGCTACCAATGACTTTCTTCACAGAATTGGAAAAAATGACTTTAAAGTTCATATGGAACCAAAAAAGAGCCCGCATTGCCAAGAGAATCCTAAGTCAAAAGAACAAAGCTGGAGGAATCACGCTACCTGACTTCAAACTATACTACAAGGCTACAGTAACCAAAATAGCATGGTACTGGTACCAAAACAGAGGTATAGACCAATGGAACAGAACAGAGCCCTCAGAAATAATACCACACATCTACAACCATCTGATCTTTGACAAACCTGACAAAAACAAGAAATGGGTAAAGGATTCCCTATTTTATAAATGGTGCTGGGAAAATTGGCTAGCCATATCAAGAAAGCTGAAACTGGATCCCTTCCTTACTCCTTATACAAAAATTAATTCAAGATGGATTAGAGACTTAAATATAAGACCTAAAACCATAAAAACCCTAGAAGAAAACCTAGGCAATACCATTCAGGACATAGGCATGGGCAAGGACTTCATGTCTAAAACACCAAAAGCAATGGCAACAAAAGCCAAAATTGACAAATGGGATCTAATTAAACTAAAGAGCTTCTGCACAGCAAAAGAAACTACCATCAGAGTGAACAGGCAACCTACAGAATGGGAGAAAATTTTTGCTATCTACTCATCTGACAAAGGGCTAAAATCCAGAACCTACAAAGAACTCAAACAAATTTACAAGAAAAAAACAATCCCATTAAAAAGTGGGCAAAGGATATGAACAGACACTTCTCAAAAGAAGACATTTATGCAGCCAACAGGCACATGAAAAAATGCTCATCATCACTCACCATCAGAGAAATGCAAATCAAAACCACAATGGGATACCATCTCACACTGGTTAGAATGGCAATCATTAAAAAGTCAGGAAACAATAGGTGCTGGAGAGGATGTGGAGAAATAGGAACACTTTTACACTGTTGGAGGGACTGTAAACTAGTTCAACCATTGTGGAAAACAGTGTGGCGATTCCTCGAGGATCTAGAACTAGAAGTACCATTTGACCCAGCCATCCCATTACTGGGTATATATCCAAAGGATAGTAAATCATGCTGCTATAAAGACACATGCACACGTATGTTTATTGTGGCACTATTCACAATAGCAAAGACTTGGAACCAATCCAAATGTCCATCAATGACCGACTGGATTAAGAAAACATGGTACATATACACCATGGAATACTATGCCGCCATAAAAAAGGATGAGTTTGTGTCCTTTGTAGGGACATGGATGCAGCGGGAAACCATCATTCTCAGCAAACTATCGCAAGAACAGAAAACCAAACACCGCATGTTCTCACTCATAGGTGGGATTTAAACAATGAGAACGCTTGGACACAGGAAGGGGAACATCACACCCTGGGGCCTGTTGTGGGGTGCGGGGAGGAGGGAGGGATAGCGTTAGGAGATATACCTAATGTAAATGATGAGTTAATGGGAGTGGCACACCAACATGGCACATGTATACATATGTAGCAAACCTGCATGTTGTGCACATGTACCCTAGAACTTAAAGTATAATAAAAAATTAAAAAAAAAATTTCCAGCTGTTATTATTTTTTAGTTCAGAGGAGGAAGTGCTAGAGCAGTAATTGTGAATTACCAATAGTCTTTTAAAAGAAATGTCAAGTTGAATTTCCTCACAGTAGATATGGGAAAAAAATGAGGAAGAGATATCAAATTTAGAATTTTATTAAATATATTGCACATTATATGTTGCAATAAGAGTGTGGCTTGATAATACTCTTTCTATTTTAGGATGGGAGCTGTGAAATTCTTTCTTGTTCTTGGTACATAAAGTTTGCTTTTTAAGTGGCAAGGGTTCTATCATATTCTTCTTGGACACAGTAGCTGCTTAGCAAATCAGTCAGATTGAACAGAATTAATAGTCATCTCTGTCTTTCTAATCCAGGAACCTGAAATTCATGGCCCCATATGCTATATAGTTAATTAACCTCAAAACAATTTTGGAGATTCCTTGCCTCAAGACACTTATTCTTCCCTGATGTAAAATATTTAGGTAATGATAGACATGAAACAGTGACTTATGCAAAGAACATACCTGGGGAACTCCAGAAACTGTAGGGGGAAGTGTCTGGGAGAGGTGAGGTTGGATTTGGCTGGGTTTGACAGGGTATTTTCATTTCCCATGGTTTCCACATGTTCTTTTCTGAGTGGAGTAGACTCTTCATCAACCAACAGATATTTGTATCTTCTTCTCTAGTTGTTGTCCTTGCTGGGGGTAGGAGTTGGGTACTGCTGTGTGGAATGACAATTATTTCTTCCACATTGTGCCTACCCTGAAATTTGTCTCTCACACGGTACTAAGTAACTCCATGCTGGTTGCATGATAGGCCATAGAAAGGTTTAACAGCCACACTTGGTTTCTCCTTCACAGCTAGTTTTATCACAGAACATTATCACTTGGAGAGCATATTACTTAATAAAATCCCAAAGCATAATTGTTTGTAACTGGTCAAGTTTACCATCTCAGTGAGGGTAGGACTGTAAATCTTTAGTGTTCTTCAGGATTGACTGAAAAACTTGCCCATCATGACATAGATCTTAGTCTGCAGTATAGATCTTAATTAAAAAAATGTTTCCTCATTATAAAGGCACTACATGAAGAAGATACTTTTTATATATAATTAATGTATGAAAGATGCTCATTCTCGTTAATAATCAAGGGAATGCAGATTAAAATCATAATGAGACACGACAAAGTTGACCAAAATTTTAATCAAGTGTTGGTGAGGATATGGAGTAAAAAGAACGTTAATCCACTGCAAGTGGGAGTATGAACTGATACAGCCACATTGAAAACAGTTGGGTATGCCTGGTAAAACTGAACTCGTGTGTTCTCTATGACATAGCAACTTCACGGGACACTCTTCTTGCATGTGTGTACCAGGACATAACATATTACAAAAACCCTTACATGGGGAAGTCGATTGAAGTATGTTCATATAAGGAAATACTATAGAGCAGCAAAAATACATGAATGACAGCTACACGCATCAACATGAATACATCTCCAAAATATAAAGTTGAGGGAAAGAAGAAGGACATGGAAGAATACATAAGTAGATGCTAAATTCCATTTTGAACATGTTAAATGTGAAGTGCTTACTGAACATCCTTGTGGAAATATCCAGGTTACGGGTGGAAATGCGGATCTGAAGCTCAAGATTCAGGTAATAGATGTGGGCAGTATTTAATGAAGCAAGAACTGAAGCCATGAGTGAGATAGCAAAGGAGATAGAGGTAAGGTGGGTGATGGTAACCACTCTAATGAACTTCTGAGTTTAGTGAGTGGAATGATGAAATAGAAAAGGAGAGGTTAGGTAGGAAAAAGACATTGTGGTGTCAGAGGCTGAGGGCAGAGTTAGGACCAGCTACATAATGTGCGGGGCCTAGCGCAAAACACAATTGTGAGGCTTGTTGAAAATTTATTGGGAATTTCAAAATGGAAACAGGAGAGGCTTAAACTAAACAAAGTTTTTCTAAGTCTGAGGCCCTTCACAGATTGCACATCTGTGAAGCTGTTTCTGGGAAGAATTTTGGGAAGCAGCAATCAGTGGGGTCAAATATGTCAGAGGGATTGAGAAAGAAGAATAAGGAAAAAAAAAAAAGTAAACCCTTAAATCCTTTTTGCCCCTCTGATTATGGATGTAATATTCATTACAGAAAAGGGATGTAATATTCATTACAGAAAATGTAGACAACATAAAAATGTATGAAAATATCTGTAATTTTATTCTCTTAACCAATAACCCTTAATCTTTACTGTCTAACTTTTACTGTTTCTGTGATTTTTTTCCCCACTCACTTTCTGAACAGACACACACCTGCATATCAACATTCTAATTGGCACTGTACTCTATTTATAATTTTGTTACATTTTAAAATTTAACAATGCATCGTAGGGATTTCCCCATGTCCTTAAATGTTCTTTGTGAAAATGATTATTAATTTAAAAAGCTAGATGACTAGTTGGTCATTGATGACTTTGGAGAGGCTGACCTTGTTGGTCAAATGCCACATAAGTGACGAATAAATGAAAGTTGAAGTAAGGGCATCAAGTATAGACACTTTCAAGAAGTTTGATACAGGAAAGGTGGTACCTCATGGAAGTTGAATGGTTAAGGAAACTTGGTATGAGTGTAGGAAGCTTGAATGTAATTGCAGGCTGAGAAGTAATGGCAGAGAGGAAGAGACGAATGTGATGACTGATGTAACACATTCTTGGAAGAGTTGGGAAAAGAGGGGGCAATGTAGTAGCAGGACAGAAATGCCCTCTTCTGAAAAGGAGTAAAGTAGAGAATGGAATGCATGTGCTAAAAGTACAGAAAAGAAAAGATAATTAAAGTTGCATCATGTAGAACATTATTAGGAAACTGGAAGATGATGGAGAGGGTAGACTTTGAGGTTACTGGTAACAATTTCCCACGGCAAAGGTGCTAGAGGCTTATCCAGAGATAAGTTCTAAAATTGCGAACAGCAGTGAGAGCCCTGCTGAGGCTACAGAAGATGATTTTGGAATGAAAATAAGTGACCTGGGTTCAAGATTTTCTTTGGTAATATTCAGCAGCGTATTCTGGGTACTAACGGGAATAATCTTCAAGTTGTTCACTGTCAGAACCAAGAGTGGGTAAGGAAGCATGTCAAGGAGGAAGTGAGGTAATGAAGAAAATCGAGGGATGAACAGGCTGAAGGCTATGACTTAGCAGCAATTACAGTAGATGTGAGAGAGGAAGGATATATTATGGTCAAAGAAGGAAAATTTACAGTTAAAAATCTCATAAGGAAGCAATTCTGCAGTGTCAGATGCAAGGACAAATCTTGGAGGGTGCAGAGGTGGTGTAAGAAGGTTGAGCTGGAGCATGAAGGGCCATCTGTATGGATATTGAGATTAACAAGATGTTGCCATGGAATGAGTTGGGACATTTAAAGTCAAAGGCAAAACTATCAAAGAAGGCACTGAAGGGTCCAGACATGGGTTGAAAACAGCAACAAGGAGGGAGCAAGGGCCCAGGGAAGGATGTTTCAAAAGGCCAGGCATTGCTGAGAGCTCACGGTAGAATGGTGGTATGGAAGTGGCTGGGAAGAGATAAGAGTATATTGCCTCCTAAGTAATGATAATTCTTAGGAGTGGCAGGAGTGGACAACACTGGGGAATTTTGACCTACAGTCAGGTCAAGGTGAGGGGAAGAATAATCCAAGAGGAGCTTGAGGATGTAGGTAAGCTTGTTCACAGTCAGTTGGATTCTACAGGCCACAATGTTGGGTTTTGGCCTACATATCTGGTGTCTACTGGGAGTCTGTGTCCCCATATCTATCTCTGACCTCTGGTTTACAGCTCCCCTGCTATATCACCATTAAATACCCTCTTCAATTAATATTCTTGAAGTCTTCAAAGTCTCCCGATTTTTACAGCACTCCTGTTAGTTTGAGGAGTGATAAGACAGATTCTACAGAGACTGCCAGACATGTTAAATGGGTTGGCCAGAATAACAGAGTAAGTCACTGTTGAATCCAGAAGATGAAAAGATAGTAACAGGGGACAACAGCAATAACAATGAGGAACTCAAAACAAGTGTCTGGTTGGTGAAGAGCGTAGATGAGTCCAGCACTCTCATGTTTTGTCTTTGCTTTTCCCTTTAATGTATCTGTGCAGTACAGGCAAGAGTCAAACTGAAAACAAGGTTTTCTTAAGCACTTTGTGGAGTGTGGCTACTGTCTTTGGTGTTCATGAGAAATCAGAACTTTCAATAATAGCAATTGAAAGCCAGACATACCAAAGTAAGGAAAATGAAATTTTTGAATAGTTGTTAATGTTTACATTGGCTTTACCTTTAAGCACATACGTTACCCATCAATGTTTGAATTGTAGGCTGTCACTCCTTATATATGTATGTCGTTTGTTCTCTTATTCCAGGGTGCTTTGAGCACGTTCTATAAAATTTTTTCCAGCAATTCTATGCAGCCTAGGAACAAGGATGGAGAAATTAGATGCAGAAATGTAATAAGCCTTGAAGATTAGTAAAGGCACTACCCCTTTCTATTTAAAAGAAGCTTAGATTGCTGGTTTGAGTAATTTTTAAAGTATGACACTTTAAACTCCATACATTTTTATTAGGTTGTAAAGTCTACTTTATGTCACCAGATACAATGTCTTGAAACATGGAACCACTAAAAGATTATGTGGTGTATGAAGCACCAACAAACTGTGGGATTCACAGGTACATGTGATTTGGCATAGGTGCTATAACAAGATAAAGTTATTTGATAGCTTTCCCAGTGAAATAATAAACAATGAACACTATCCCTCCATACACCAAATAAAAGTCTAACTGATTAACGTATTTCATATATATTTTTTACAGGGCAGACAAATAGGATTTATATAATTTTGTCAATAAAAGGCAGATTTAAGCCAGTTATCAGTCTTCAAGTGTTTGTGATGGATTATTATGTGATAGACATTGAGATGGAAAAGAATCTATTCTTGTTTCTAGAGGAACTCTAACTAGAGGGACAGTGCACACAGACACACACACCAATCAAAAATTGACTTGAGAGAGGAAAAGTGATTCATTAGAGACCCTCTACAAGAGGATCTATTTACTCACTGGGTTCTAAGAAACTGGAGCAATTGAATCTTTCAGAGATTTCTGTTGCATTTTGATTGTCTATCTAAGAGGCCTAGTTTTACTGAATTTATTTTCTTATATTATTATTATTATTATTTTTAAAGTTGACCATTTTTACCTTCATTTATAAATGACACTTGTTATGGTAAGAAATTATGAAGTCAAAGATTCTGAGAGCAAATAGACTCTGGAGGCCACATAGTTCTAGAGATGAGGGCATTGAATCAGAGAGGTGACGGGTCTGGGCCAAGGCCTGATAGCTCTGCTAGTTGACAGTAGAGGCAGAACTTCTGTAGGGATCCTTAGCAGTACTGAAGGTGTTGGTCACTAGGCTGTACCTAGTGGAGGGATGTAGGGAGTTGTGCTTCTGCAGCTGCAGAAGAAAGGGTGGGGAAAAAGGGAAATTAAACCCTATCCTTCAGTTAACTAGAGAAGGGAAACTAGAAATTGATGAGAAGAGCAAGAATCAAAAAGATGCTAAGAGAGCCTGAATCTCTAGATCCTTATTTGGTCATAATTCCAAAGAAAGGACTTAAATGTATTGAATTTGAGAGAGTTATTAAGATTTGGTGTTGACACTATAAGTTAAGTATTAATGAAAAAGTTACCAAATATTGCATTTTAATATTCCTTTTTTTCTTTTAAATTGTTAGCCAGAAATCACCTTTGAAATATGTGTTCTGTATAATAATTAATCATTTATTTTAAAATACATCTCTATTTTATTGTACCAGATAAGGAAGCACACTTATTTCCATCTCAGTAAACTGTACCTGAAACATGGTTAGTGAACTGAAAATCAAGACCATTATTTCATCTTGCTGAGATATTTTTGGAGCTAATTATCAACAAGTCTTACAATTTTGGGTTGTCACATTTGATATCCATGATGTCTGGGTCCCTATGGAAGCCATGGAAGTTCTTGATAAATGGGTTAAGTAGCATAGAGATAAGAATGAGCCCTGTATCAAGCCACTAGGTAACTAACTCAATTGGACACAGATTCTGAGCCTGGGGAGTTTAGTCATTCAACTCTATGTTAAACCACTGAATGCCACTAGCATTTAGCATCTACTTCTTCACTGGTATTCATGGAGATTATGAAAGAAAAAATGTGTTATAAACTCTAAATACACAATAGTTACAGAGTTCTGCTCTTATACTTAGTTGAATTCTCAAAAATGGAAATGAACTTAGCCTCATATAATGTGTTCTTAGTGCATCCACGATGTCTTCTATCATTTCCCCTTCTTAAGTTCCCAAGCTATCTGTTTATTAATGTCATGGATAATATTTTATTTCTTTCCCTTTTTTTCTAGACAAAGGGTCTCACTGTGTTGTCCAGGCTGGTCTTGAACTCCTGGACTCAACTGATCTGCCCACCATGGCCTGTCAAAATGGTGGGATTACAGGCGTGAGCCATTGTGCTCAGCCTGCCTTTGATAATATTTTCATTATTTGAATATGCGAAATCTAACTTCACTCTTCTTTTGAAAATGGAGACCTTAATTTGCTTTTTGTCAGTTATTACGCACAGCTAGCCTTCTCTGCATTTCTTTAGATTCTTGAGATTCTTTCCCATCTCACTCTCTCAAAGAAAATAAGTATAAGTGAATTACCAATAAGTGCAAAGAGCATTTAATTTAAACTCACATGTTTTTAATGGGAATTCCCATTTCCAAAGCAATGAGTGTGTGTGACTGTGTGTTTATGTTCCTGTCAACATAAACATGTGTTTATGTTGGAGAAGCGGTTAGGGCAGGAGAAGGTATCAGTGGCTTACTTTTATTCTCCCATGGTGTCTGAAGACCAGGAAAGTGTTAGAGAAACAAGGGTCCATGAACGCAGATATGGAGTTAGAACCTCACTATGTTGAGCTCACTTTTCACTTTGTTTTCTACCTCTAGTTCTTCTTGGCCAGAGTATAGGCTTTTAATGGGGAGGACTTAGAAAGAAATCAAGAATCTGCTGCCTTCATAGAACTCCTTCCTACATTGCAAATCCTTGAGCATGTGGACTTCAAGACTAATTAAAACAAAACCAAATTAAACTAAATAAACAAACAAAAACAGCTCCAAACACCAATGGTTATTTCAGACCACAGGGGGGATAAATAAAAGCTTGAATGCTTAAAACCATTGGTTTTGATAACAGTTATTAAAATTGATGATGCCTCTGCCAAAAATTTGCAGTGCCATTGGCTAATACTGCTTTTCCCCCAATTAAAGCTTTCATCTTTAAATGATCTGTGAGTAGGCAAGACCACATAGTTTATACTTTTTGAAAATGTTACCACATTACCTTTTATTATTATTATTTTTTGAGACGAGGTCCTGCTCTGTTTCCCAGGCTGGAGTGCAGTGGTATGACCATAGCTCACAGCAGTCTTGACCTCCTAGAATCATGGGTTTCTTCAACATCAGCCTCCAGAGTGACTAGTTCTACAGGCTCACACTAGCACACTGGGCTAATTTTTAAGGGTTTTTTTTCTAGAGACAGTGTCTCAGTATGGTGCCCAGGCTGATCTTGAACTCTTGGCTCCAAGATATCCTCACCTCAACACTTAACCTCCCAAAGTGTTGAGATTACAGGCATGAACCACCATGCTTGGCTCCACATTTCTTTTTTCTTTTCTTTCTTTCTTTCTTTTTTTAACCCATAACAACCAAGTTCTATTTTGTAAGCTTGACATTGTAAAGATTCTTCTAAATTAAGCTATGAGGTTTGCTATTTTGGGCACCCTTCTCGGCAAGCCCATGCCTTGTGACATTACTTCTGCTCTGTTTACCAATCGTGTGTGTCGGGGTTGCTGGTTGTGGCAAACTCAGCCACAAGAGAAGAAGCTGAGAGAACTTTATCTTCTCTCGCTTGAAGGCACCAACATACTGGAAGGGGAATCTGGAAGATCCAGTGGTCATAAGACATATCATTTATGCATGGTAACTTCTGTCCTGATGAAGTTTAGCAACTAAGATTGTTTCTGGTTTCAGTCTGAAAGAAGGTTCTCATTCATGAAGTACTTCTTGTGTGAAATGGCACACAGTCATCATTTACTTCACAGCTGAACTTTGGTATGAGCTGCTTAACTGCTTTCTTTGACTATAGTTTTTAACCTATTTGCATATGTCCATCAGATTAATCTTTCCAAATCATGGTTCGGATTGTCAGGAAAATGATGTATCTACAACTCCCGCCCAAGAAAGAATTCCTTTCTCCCTTCCCTTCCCTTCCCTTCCCTTCCCTTCCCTTCCCTTCCCTTCCCTTCCCTTCCCTTCCCTTCCCTCCCCTCCCCTCCCCTCCCCTCCCCTCCCCTCCCCTCCCCTCCCCTCTCCTCTCCTCTCCTCTCCTCTCCTCTCCTCTCCTCTCCTCTCCTTTCCTTTCCTTTCCTTTCCTTTCCTTCTTTCCTTTTGTCTTTTCTTTCTTTTCTTTCTTTCTCAGAGTCTCGCTTCTTTGCCTAGGCTGGAGTGCAGTGGTGTGATCTCAGCTCACTGCAACTTCCGCTTGCCAGGTTCAAGTGATTCTCCCACCTCAACCTCCCAAGTAGCTGGGACTACAGGTGCATGCCACCATGCCTGGCTAATTTTTGTATTTTTAATAGAGATGGGGGTTTCATCATGTTGGCTAGGTTGGTCCTGAACTCCTGACCTCAAGTGATCTGTCTGCCTTGCCCTCTCAAAGTGCTGGGATTACAGTCGTGAGCCACCGCACCAGGCAGAATTTGCTTTCTATCTGGAAAAGTGAAGGAAAAAAAAAATCATATTTCTACTTTATAATCATTGAATATTTTCTTCATTGGAAGAAGCCTTACAGATAAATATTACTTCTTGGTAAATAAAGCAATTACCATTATAATACATCTTGCGGAGAGGGATATCCAAACTAATACTCAATTTACCAGGTAATCTCAAATTTTGTTCAGTTGACATTTGTTGAAATTATTTTACTATTGTCTACTTCATGTTTTGAGTTCTGGCACAGAGGAATCACAGTATAAACACAATGTAGATTATATGTACAACTGAACAACAGATGTTAGGTAAACTTGTATTTTCAACATTCTATAAAGTTATCCTGAGATAACAATTTTTTTTAAAAAATTAAAATTATTATAGCATATAGTCTATTCACTTGTGACGTAGAGAGTTAGTGCTCACCAAACATTGTATGTGTTTCCATTTATTTCCTAGCCTCTTTTGCCTTTTAAGTTGGGGCCACATGACTAGTTCTGGCCAGTGAATAATAAGTGGAAGAAATATTTGTTTCTTTTGGGCTAAGGCAAACTAGGAGGGTACATATTCTAGATGGTGCAAGCACAAGATGATGGGACTCTGCCAGCCTGGGTTCCTGGGACACTATGTGCAAGACAATGTTCTACTGACCAGGGTTGGATGAGGAACTTGAGTAAGAAACAAACTTTTCAAGGTTTGAGAATTAAGGTGTTACCCCACCCAGCCCTCCTTCTCTTAACTAATATAGCAGTTAAACAACAAATACCAAGTGTTAGGTAACTTGTAAATGTATTAAACAAATCAAATCTGAGTTTCCTTGTCCTACTCCAGTGGTCTTTTGTGCTGGGGAAGACACCTGGTTCCTTGTTGATGGCGATGGAGACATCCTGCTATTTCATCTTGAAGTCCTGACCCTGCGTGTGTGTCTGAACTGAGGCTGGAGATGACCAAACTCTTTAATACTGTACCTGTCCTGTCTGGCAGAATCTTGGTGGGTGCTCTTGCAAAGGGCAGGGCTAGTGCTGGGGTTCTGCTCTTCCCCTTGCCTCCCTTTCTTGTCCAGTATAAGTGCCTACTCCTGGCTACTCAATCATGTACACCAATGATCATAAGAAATGGGGTGCTTTTGGCACTCAATCATAATTGTTGGTGTACATGATTGAGTACTGAGAGCTGGCACTTATTCTTTTTATTAAAATCACCTGCAGTCTCTGGGTGCTTTCAACAGAAATTATTAAATTTTAGCCTGACCTTCCAAACTCTTACGTCATCCTACCTTTTAAATCTCAGGTCTTACACAACCCTCCCAAATCGATTTACTTGCCACTTCCTAGACATGTCTATGTTTTTATACATCTTTTAGTCATATCATGGCTTCTGTCTAAATGTCTTTCTTCCCTGCCATTCAAGTCCTACCCTGACTTCAAGGTGCAACACAAGCTTCACATTTTTTGATACCTTCTCTGAACCATGTTAAGCTTCTGAAAGATTCACATTCCTTATCTTCCTTTCTGAAATCCAGAAAGCTCTGAAAATGGAAAGCTTTTATTATTCATTAGCACAACCTGGTCTGACTTGAAAAAATTTGGAGGAAAAACCTGAACTGAACTGATTTGGCTTTATCATTTTTATCTGTGATTTTTGTCGATGTAGTATATATATTCATGTTATGTTTGATTGTGGGTGCTACCCTAGACTCTTCCGGGCTATAACATACAGTATTATATGTCTAAAATCTGAAACATTCTGAGTTCATAAACTCATCTACTCCCAGGGATTTCAGAAACTCATCTACCCTCAGGGATTTTGGTAATGAGATTGATGCTTTGTTACTGCCCTTATGGAGAAATCACAGTATATCTGTGTTTTGATGTGCACATGTACCCTAGAACTTAAAGTATAATTAAAAAAAAAAAGAAATTTTATTATCTACTTGAATCTAATTTAATAAACTGACTTCTGGCATTAGATTGAAATTTTTGATGATGAAAATATTTCTTATCAGTGATTTGGGTATAAGTTTTTACAAGTCATAAACTCAGATGCACAAAAATGCTTTGTCTTTAACTGAACTTAGCTTTTACCGCAAATTCCATCTTCATCTGATGACAGAAAAGTTCAGGTAAAATCAGCTACATTAGTGACCACTCAGTCATTTAAGGTTTCAACTAAGTCAATTCAGGGAAATAAGCTTGAAATTCCTGCTCCAATTTTACAGTCCTTATTCTGCCTCTTCTGTTGGAGACACAGAAGCTTTCAGATGCTTCTCTACAGTGCTTTGGGACCCAGAGTCCTGCCATTTTTTCTGCCTACACAGTTTTAACTCTACTGTTGTTAGATCATACTCATGTAGGGTAAGCTGTTGAGAACTACACTTGGCTCTTTGTCTCCTTGATCTACACCTCAGGAAATGAGGCCCAGCTTTCAGAATCTCCCAGATCTGAAACCCTGATCATTCTTCCCTACCCACTTCCAACGGGTAGGAGTGGAGTCAAGGGCTGGGAATGCCCATGTCTCTCTGATTCCAGAAAAATTCTTAATCAACTAACTTTTATTCTTCTCTTCCAATGACTAGGCAACGATTCTTCTAAACTTCTTTTAATGCTGATAACTTTTTGTTTTGATATTTTAAAAGTTACATTTCACAAGTCATTCAGTATAAAGCATAGATTTATTTATTTATTTATTTATTTATTTTTTAACTTTTGTTTTAGGTTCGGGAATACATGTGCAGGTTTGTTATATAGGTAAACTTGTGTCATGGGGGTTTGTGGTACAGATTATTTCATCACCCAGGTACTAAGCCTAGTACCTAGTAGTTATTTTTTCTGCTCCTCTCCCTCCTCCCACTCTTCACCCTCACATAGGCCCTAGTGTCTGTTGTTCCCTTCTTTTTGTTTATGAGTTCTCATCATTTACCTCCCACTTATAAGTGAGAACATGTGGTATTTGGTTTTCTGTTCCTGCGTTAGTTTATTAAGGATAATAGTCTCCACATCTTTCCATATTTCTGCAAAAGATATGATCTCGTTCTTTTGTATGGCTGAATAGTATTCCATGGTGTATATGTATCACATTTTCTTTTGCTTTAAAAACTTTGATTTTAGGTTCAGGGGTACATGTGAGGGTTTGTTACATAAGTAAACTCATGTTATGGGGGTTTGTTCAGATTATTTTATCACCTAGGAATTAATCCCAGTACCCAATAGTTACCTTCTCTGTTCCTCTCCCTACTCTGATATCCTTCACCCTCAAGTGGACCCCAGTGTTTGTTGTTTCCTTCTTTGTGTTCATGAGTTCTCATCATTTAGCCCTTACTTATAAGTGAGAACACATGGTACTTGGCTTTCTGTTCCTGAATTAGTTTGCTGAGGATAATAGCCTCCAGCTTCATGCATGTTTCTGCAAAAGACGTGATCTTGTTCTTTTTTATGGCTGCATAGTATTACATGGTGTATATATACCACATTTGCTTTATTCACTCTGTCACTGATGGGCATTTAGGTTGATTCCATGTCTTTGCTATTGTGAATAGTGCTGCAATGAACGTTCAAGTGCATGTGTCTTTATGGTAGAATAATTTGTATTCCTCTGGGTATATATTCAGTAATGGGATTGCTGAGTTGAATGGTAGTTCAACTTTTAGCTCTTTGAGAAATTGCCATACTGCTTCCACGATGGTTGAATTATTAATAATTTAGATTCCCACCAACATTGTGTAAGTGTTCCCTTTTCTGTGCAACCTCTCCGGCATCTATTTTTTGACTTTTTAATAATCACCACTCTGGTATGAGATGGTATCTCAGTGTGGTTTTTGATTTGCATTTCTCTAATGATTAGTAATATTGAGCTGTTTTTCATATGCTTGTTGGCTGCATGCATGTCTTTGATATGGTTTGGCTGTTTCCCCACCCAAATCTCATCTTGAATTGTAGTTCCCATAATCTCCACATGTTGTAGGAGGGACCCAGTGGGAGGTAATTGAATAATGGGGGCAGTTACTTTCATGCTGTTCCTGTGATAGTGAGGGAGTTCTCACGAGATCTGATGGTTTCATAAGGGTATATTTTCCCCTTTTGCTCAGCACTTCTTCTGCTGCCATGTGAAGAAGGACGTGTTTGCTTCGTCTTCCACCATGATTGTAAGTTTCCTGAGGCCTCCCCAGCCATGCTGAACTGTGAGTCAACTAAATCTTTTTCCTTTATAAATTACTCAGTCTCAGGTATGTCTTTATTGGCAGTGTGAGAATTGTCTAATACAGTCTTTTTTTTGAAAAGAGTCTGTTCATATCCTTTGCCCACTTTATAATGTTTGTTTTTCTCTTGTAAATTTGTTTAAGTTCTTATAGATGTTGGATATTAATTAGACCCTTGTCAGATGCATAGTTTGCAAATATTTTCTGCCATTCTGTAAGTTGTCTGTTTACTCTGATGACAGTTTCTTTTGCTGTGCAGAAGTTCTTTAGCTTAATTAGATCTCATTTGTCAATTTTTGCTTTTGTTGCAATTGCTTTTGGTGTCTTTGTCATTAAATCTTTGCCCATTCCTATTCCAGGATAGTATTGGCTAGGTTGTCTTCCAGGGTCTTCATAGTTTTGGGTTTTACATTTCATTCTTTAATCCATCTTGAGTTAATTTTTGTATATGGTATAAGGAAGGGGTTCAGTTTTAATCTTCTGCATATGGCTAGCCAGTTATCCCAGCACCATTTATTGAATAGGGAGTCATTTCCCCATTGTTTGTTTTTGTCAGCTTTGCTGAAGATTAGATGGTCATAGGTGTGTGGCCTTATTTCTGCACTGTCTATTCTGCTCCATTGACCTATGTGTGTTTTTGTACCAGTACCATGCTGTTTTGGTTACTGTAGGCCTGTAGTATAGTTTGAAGTTGGGTAACATGATACCTCTAACTTTGTTCTTTTTGCTTAGGATTGCCTTGGCTGTTTGGGCTTTTTTTTTGGTTCCATATGAATACAAACTAATATGGTTTGGCCCTGTGTCCCCACCCAAATCTCATCTTGAATTATACTCCCATAATTCCCATGTGTTATGGGAAGGACCTGGTGGGAGATAATTGAGTCATGGGGGCGGTTTCTCCCATACTGTTCTCATGGTAGTGAATAAGCCTCATGAGATCTGATGGTTTTATGAGGGGAAACCCTTTCACTTGGCTCTCATTCTCTCTCTTGCTGCTGCCATGTAAGAAGAGCCTTTCCCCTTCTACCATGATTGTGAGGCCTCCCTAGTCACATGGAACTGTGAGTCCATTAAGCCTCTTTCTTTTGTAAATTGCCCAGTCTCAAGTATGTCTTCATCAGCAGCATGAAAACAGACTAATACAATAAACTAGTACCAGTAGAGTGGGGTGCTGCTGAAAAGATAACCGAAAATGTGGAAGTGACTTTGAAACTGAGTAACAGGCAGAAGTTTGAAAAATTTGAAGGGCTCAGAAGAAGACAGAAAAATGTGGGAAAATTTGGAACTCCTTAGAGACTTGTTGCATGTCTGTGACCAAAATGTTGATAATACCATAGACAATGAAATCCATGCTGAGGTGGTCTCAGATGGAGATGAGGAACTTGTTGGGAATTAAAGCAAAGGTGACTCTTACTCTGTTTTAGCAAAGAGACTGGTGATATTTCGCCCCTGCCCTAGAGACTTGTGGAACATTGAACTTGAGAGAGATGATTTAGGGTATCTGGTAGAAGACATTTCTAAGCAGCAAAGTACTTAAGAGGTGACTTGGGTGCTATTAAAGGCATCCAGTTTTAAAAGGGAAACAGAGCATAAAAGTTTGGAAAATTTGCAGCCTGACAATGAGATAGAAAAGAAAATCCTATTTTCTGAGGAGAAATTCAAGCTGGGTACAGAAATTTGCATAGGTAGTGAGGAGCCAAATGTTAATCCCCAAGACAATGGGGAAAATGTCTCTAGGGGATGTCAGAGGTCTTCATGGCAGCCCCTCCCATCACAGATCCAGAGGCCTAGTTGGAAAAAGTGATTTTGTGAGCTGGGCCCAGGGTCCCCATGCTGTGTGCAGCCTAGGGACTCGATGTCCTGCGTCCCAGCTGCTCCAGCAGTGGCTGAAAACATAGAGCTCAGGCCGTGGCTTCAGAGGGTGCAAGCCACAAGCCTTGGCAGCTTCTAAGCGGTGTTGAGCCTGCCAGTGCACAGCAGCCAAAAACTGGGGTTTGGGAACCTCTGCCTGGCTTTCAGATGATGTATGGAAATGCTTGGATGTCCAGGAAGAAGTTTGCTGCGGGGGTGGTGCTTTCATGGAGAACCTCTGCTAGGGCAGTGTGGAAGGGAAATGTGCGGTTGAAACCCCCACACAGAGTCCCTGCTGGGGCACGGCCTAGTGGAGCTTTGAGAATAGGGCCACCTTCCTCCAGACCCCAGAATGGCAGATCCACTGACAGCTTGCACTGTGCACCTGGAAAAGCCACAGACACTCACCACAAGCCCATGAAAGCAGATAGCAGGGAGGCTATACCCTGCAGAGCCCAGGGGCGGAGCTGCCAAAGACCATGGGAACCCACCTCTTGTATCAACGTGACCCGGATGTGAGACATGGATTCAAAGGAGATCATTTCGGAACTTTAAGATTTGACTGCCCTGCTGGATTTTCGACTTGCATGGGTCCTGTAGCCACTTCATTTTGGCCACTTTCTCCCATTTGGAATGGCTGCATTTACCCAATACCTGTACCCCCATTGTATCTAGGAAATATTTAACTTGATTTTGATTATATAGACTCCTAGGCAGAAGGGACTTGCCTTGTCTCAGATGAGACTTTGGACTGTGGACTTTTAAGTTAATGCTGAAATAAGTTATGACTTTGGTGGACTGTTGAGAGGTCATGATTGGTTTTGAAATGTGAGGACATGAGATTTGGGAGGGGCGAGAGGCAGAATGATATGGTTTGGCTATGTTCTCATCCAAATCTCACCATGAATTCCCCCATGTTGTGGGAGGGACCTGTTAGGAGGTAACTGAATCATTGGGGCAGGTCTTTCCCATGCTGTTCTCATGATAGTGAATAAGTCTCATGAGATCTGATGGTTTTGACAAAGGGAGTTTCCCTGCATAAACTCTCTGCCTGCTGCTATCCATGTAAAGATGTGACTTGCTCCTCCTTGCCTTCCACCATGATTGTGAGGCCTCCCCAGACATGTGGAACTGTAAGTCCATTAAACCTCATTTTCTTCCCAATCTTGGGTATGTCTTTATCAGCAGTGTGAAAACAGACTAATACACAAACCCACAGCCAACATCATACTGAATGGGCAAAAGCTGGAAGTATTCCCCTTGAAAACCAGCACAAGACAAGTATACTGTCTTTCATCACTCCTATTCAACACAGTGCTGGAAGTCCTGGTGAGAGCAATCAGGCAAGAGAAGGAAATAAAGGGCATATATATAGGAAGAGAGGAATTCAAACTATCCCTGTTTGCAGATGATACGATTCTTTATCTAGAAAACCCCATAGTTGATAAACAATTGCTCCTTCAGTTGATAAACAATTTCAGCCAAATTTCAGGATATAAAATCAATGGACAAAAATCACTAGCATTCTATACACTGACAACAGCCAAACCAAAAGCCAAATGAGGAATGCAGTCCCATTCACGACTGCCACAAAAGAGAAAATAAAATAAAATAAAATTCCTCGGAACACAGCTGAGAAGTGAGATGAAAGATCTCTACAATGAGAATTACAAAATAACTGCTCAAAGAAATCAGAGATGACACAAACAAATGAAAAAACATCCCATGCTCATGGGTGGAAAGAATTCATATCATTAAAATGGCCACACTGCCCAAAGCAATTTACAGATGCAATGCTGTTTCTATCAAACCACCAGTTTCATTCTTCACAGAGCTAGACATGGATTTATGAAAGTCTACTTTGAGCCTTAGTATATGTGTAACTAAAACAAATGCAACTCAAATTCTTTGTTCTCTGGCTGTGTAAAGTTTTGGCACTGACCCTGAGGCATGAATGTTATCTGACTCATTGGTAAAGGCCAGAAGACAAAGAATAGGTGGGAAGTACCTAGCTAATATATGAGAATTTCATTCTACTACAGGTGTACTCTCATTTGGCATCATTCAAACCCCAAACTGCCTCCTATGCAAAGGTAGAAGTTGTGTTTGTCCTTGTGTAAGTGCTTTTTGAACTGGCTTCCAGAAGGAGCGTAGAGGATGCTGTTAGGCCAGGATTTCTCTCCTCACTCATCTTACCCATGCCAGATTCATATATTCATCATGCACATATTTAGTCAAAACAGTTCAACCTTTTATGTTTTTAAAATATATTGTGGAGCTGTATGTAATCTAATTTAAATAAAGCATGCTGCTAAGAAAAATACTTTGAAAACTTGTTGTATCTAAATAGGATTATACAAATGATTTTCCAAACACCCAGATCCATTTGGGAATTGATTTCACCTGTATGCTATCACTACTTAACTGCAATCAGCTCCTACTTTTAGCTATGAGTAAACAATTCATCCAGGATTTTCTAACTTATGATGAAATCCTTCAAGTACAGTAAGTCCTCACTTGACCTTGTTGATAGGTTCTTGGAAATTGTGACTTTAAATGAAACAACACATCATGAAACCAATTTTACTAGAGGCTAATTGATATAAACAAGAGTTAAGTTCCTATGGCATATTTCTGGTAACAAAAACATCGCCAAACTTCTGACCCAAAACACTTCTAATATCAACCATTGAAATAAGTGTGAGCTATACATACATTTAAGAAAGATTAATAAAAACAACTCAGATAATTATGTACCCAATTTTTGGTGAATCAGTGAGTGATGGCAGTCTTTGTGGTGGTGAGTTAAATCAAGGAATAAATGTCTGTAAAGTAAAAATGGTGAAGAGCATCTCCTCCCACCACACGGTTCAAACACAATTACAAATATTCATACCACATCATTTATTGTCATGCGTTTGCATGATTATCATAGACTTTATGAATTTTAAAAATTGTTTTATTTATTTCATTACAAGTTTGTATTTGACAATAACTTGTTTTCATTTATTTATTTTGCAACCCGCGTATTCCAGTTCAGAGTCGTAGGCGGCCTGGGAGACTATCATGGGGTAGCTCAGGGGGCAAGGTGGGAACCAGTCCTGGAGTGGACGCCATCCCATCACGGGGCACACTCATACACCTACCCACATTCTGTCTAGGACAATTTAGATACACCAATGGACCTAACATCTTTGGGATGTAGGAGGAAACCGGAGACCCTGGAGAAAACCCAGGCAGGCCTGGTGAGAACATGCAAACTCCACACAGACAGTGATCCCTGCCAGGAATTGATTTTTCTTTTTCTCATAAACATTATAAGAAAACTGTGTTGAATAAAAACACATGATTCGAGGACCTGTTGTACTCATTTATGATACCAGTATGTTTCAGCTCTGGGGAGTATAATTTCAAAAGGCCTGGCAGACAACTTCCTCCCTTCCTTACAATGCTTGCTCCCCGCATAACATTAAAAATCTTCGGTTGTTTGTAGGGCCTAGGGTAAAAAAGCTTTATTTATTATTTCCACTGTTACCCCTTTCCTTTTTGGAGACACAGAGAGAATGAAAATAAAAAGCCTTTCCCATGCTCATGTGAACATTTCCATTTCTGCTGACTAAGAATAAACAGGGACCCTTTGGCTGTTTTGGCTAATTACAGTGTAACTACTTACACACTCCTCTTTTGTCACCTGTAGTCTTGCACTAACCTTGAAACTACTCTTCCTTCTTTTATTGCTCTCCAATCTTGTCTACTTCTAACATGTTATTACTGAATATTCTTTTCTAAAATATACATGTGATCATATCACTCTCAAAAACTTTAAAGATTTAAAAAACCCTTTGTTGGCTCTGTATATTTTACAGGAAACTCTTTGCTTTAGATCATGAGATCTTTCATTATTCACAGCTAAGACTGGTAATAAACACTTATTTTGTGTCTCTTCTGTGTGAGTCAATATAATAGGACATGTCAATGAACCTCATTTAACCTTCACAACAATCCTGTGAAGTCAGTAGTTTTATCCATTTTTTACAATAAGAAAACCGAGCTTAGAAAGATTAAATAATTTCTCCCCAAATAATGAATAGTACATTCTTATCTGTCACTGATCTCTCCTAAGCAGCCTCATGCACCTAACGCACTGAAGTCTTCATTGATGTCGTGATTGAACTGTATTTTCCTCATGCCTGTCTAACTTTCCTTATGCTGGATCTGCTGTCTGGAATGAGAAGAAATCTTGCTCACTGGTCAATCTTAAAGAAAGCTTCAAGGTCCAGATAACCTGCCCTTTACTCTTGTTTAACCATTTTGTCCCTTAGAGAGATGGGTAGACGCACCCTCCCTTGTGAGCCAGCAGCCCTGGGTGGATGTGTCACATCACTAAAGCGTGAATCCCAGGTATGAAAAGTGTCCTGCCCTCACTCATCACCCAGGGACTGCTGATACCATCAGAAAACTTTTCAGGAAATTGAGGAAGAATAGAATAGAGAGGAACTTTGAGTTACTGTAGTATTCCCACTATAGACAATCTAATGCCCACTGATTTTTCCTTCCTTTTTTATTCAAAAAAATCTTTTTGATATATTGAGACCAATGTGCTTACACAAAAAGGAATTATTGCCTACATATTCAAATGTCCAATAGAGAGATTTCTCTTATTTTATAGGTGTATTGTATTTTTTTAATTGAAAATGTTTATTGTGGTAAAATACACATAAAAGTTATCTGAATTTTAAGTGTGCAGTTCAGTAGTGTTAAATATATTCACATTGTTGTGCAACCAATTTCCAGAACTTTTTCATCTTGCAAAACTCAATATTCCCACTAAAAAACAATCCACTGTACCTACTAAACAACAACTTTCCATTCTTTCCTCCCCCTAGGCCCTGCTAACCATCATTCTACTTTCTAGTTCTATGAGTCTGATGATTCTAGATACATTGTACAGACTGAATCATGCTTCAACATTTTCAACGTTCATTCATGTTGTAGCATTTCCTTCCTTTTCAAGGCTGAATAATAATTGTGTGTGTGTGTGTGTGTGTGTGTGTACCACATTTTGTTTATCCATTCATCCCCTGATAGACACTTCAGTTGCTTCTACCTTTTAGCTTTTGTGAACAATGTTGCTATGAACATGAGTGTACAAATATCTTTTCATGTCTATGCTTTCAATTCTTTTGAATATTGTATTCATCTCTTCTCACATTGCTATAACGAAATACCTGATACTGGATAATTTATAAAGAAAAGAGGTTTAATTGGCTCATGGTTCTGAGGGCTGTTCAGGAAGCATGACAGCGTCTCCTTCTGGGAAGACCTCAGGAAACTTACAATTGTGGTGGAAGGCAAAGCTGGAGCAGACATCCTCACGTGGCCAGAGCAGGAGAAAGGGAGAAGGGGGGAGGTGCCACACACTTTTAAACAACCAGATCTCATGAGAACTCTATCATGAGAACAGCACCAAAGAGATGGTTCTAAAGTATTCATGAGAACTCCACCCCCATGATCCAATCACCTCCCACTAGGCCTCTCCTCTAACACTGGGGGTTACAATTTGACATGAGATTTGGGCAGGACACAGATCCAAACCATAACAGATATATACCCAGAAGTATGGATCATATGGTAATTCTATTTTTAATTATTTCTTTTTGAGATGGAGTTTTGCTTTTGTCACCCAGGCTGGAGTGCAATGGCTCAATTTCGGTTCACTGCAACCTCTGCCTCCCTGGTTCAAGCGAGTCTCCTGCCTCAGCCTCCGGAGTAGCTGGGATTACAGGGGCCCACCACCATGCCCAGCTAATTTTTGTATTTTTAGTTGAAATGGGGTTTCACCATGTTGGCCAAGCTGGTCTTGAACTCCTGACCTCAGGTCACTTGCCTTAGCCTTCCAAAGTGCTGGGATTACAGGGATGAGCCACTGTGCCTGGCCTTATTTTTAATTTTTGAGAAATCATCTTATTGTTTTCCACAGTGGCAGCACCATTTTTACATTAGTACCAACAGTACACAAAGGTTCCGATTTCTCTACATCCTTTCCAACACTTGTTTGTTTGTTTGTTTATTTATTTATTTATGTATTTTTGATAGTAACCATCCTACTGAATGTGCTAAAAGTGGTTTTGAATCAAGAGAAACTATGCCTAAAATATCAGATAGGTTTTTTTTTTTTTTTTTTGTATTATGGACCTCTCTGCCTCAAGGGTTACATATAATACAAGAGAGGCATTTATTATCCTTTGCTATTTTAATGAAAACATCAGTGTTCATAGAGAAAGCACAGTTGATTAGAAAAAATAAGCTCAGATCTTTGTTCAAGTCAGCAATGCTTACTTGAAACCAGGAGGTTCGGCCACAAAACCACAACCTGTGAGCTACCTTCCTCCTAAAGGCACCTTCCCTTATGTGCAGTCACAGTATCTAAGAGGAACTAAGAAGATGTTAGGGTGTTAACCTTAGAGATTTGACTTTATAAAGTATTAGCAAAGAGTTTCTGGAGTTTCTGGAGGACAGGAGTTGTTCCTGTAAATCTCTCCTGGCATTGTGCAGGGTTCTGAGAAACACATTCAATAAATACATGTTTGGTGCCTGCTATGTGCATCACTCATCCTGGCAGTCACTGGGAATATGGCTGTGAACAAAATAAACAAAAATCTCTGTTCTCAAGGACCTTAGAGTATAGTGGTAGAGACCTATTATAAATACAAGGTGTATATGAAATGGGTGATGAATACTATGAAAAAAAGCAGAGGAGTAGTAAGTGGCAGGGGAGGGATGGTTGTAATTTCAAAAAGATTCAAGGAAGGCTCACTGAGATGTGGCGTTTGGCCAAAGACCCAAAGGAAGCAAGGGAGTGAGGCATGCTGATGGCTTCTAGGGGAAAAGTGTTCTTGGTCGAGAGAACAGCAGGGCCAAAATCCCGAGGTGGGAGTGTGTCTGATGTACTGGAGAACAGAAAGAAGACAAGTGTGTTCAGTACAGAGTGGGTGGGAGGGAGGCGAAAAGGTCAGGTACATAACAGGGAGTCAGACTGCACAGGGCCTTGCAGCCATTGAAAGACCATTGGTTTGAGAAGCCTTTAGGGAGGGAAGAGGGTAGAACAAAAGAAAGATGGGATCCGGCCTACATGTATATGGGTCACTCTGGCCACTGTGTTGAGCACAGAGTTTAGGGGGAAAGGGCTGAAGGAAACCCTGAAAAGATACTTATTTGTTAATGGGAGTGGAGTTCATGATGTTTGGAGTTGACAGTTGTATGAAGGGTGGGCAGGGTTGACAGCCGTCACAATATGGACTACACAGATTCCAAAGACGCCATGCCTGTGGGCAAGCTGTTCATGGGTAACTCTGGTAACAAGGCCATCCTCTAGGGAGAGTACAACATGGTGTCTGGGATGGGCCTGGGACTTGTGGGGCGGTACCTGCTGTCTGCTTTGGGGCGGAGGCAGTCAGTCCCTCAGAGGTCCTGTGCTACGGTTTGGATATTTGACCCTCGAAGCTGCAGGTTGAAATCTGATCCCCAGTGTTGGAAGTGGGGCCTAATGGGACATGTTTGGGTCACCGAGGTGGATCCCTCACGAATGGTTTGGTGCTGTCCTCTCCGTAATGAGTGAGTTCCCTTCTCACTCTAGTAGTTCTCTTGAGAGCTGATTATTAAAAAAGAGCCTGGCACCTCCTCTTCTTTCTCTCTTGCTTCCTCTTACCATGTATTCTGCACGTACCAGCTCACCTTCCCTTTCTGCCATGAGTGGAGGCAGCTTGAGGCCCTCACCCAGTGCAGGCGCTGGCTCCATGCTTCTTGTAAAGTCTGCAGAATCGTGAGCCAACTAAACCTCTTTTCTTCATAAATTCTCCAGCCTCAGGTGTTCCATTATAGCGAAACAAATGGACTAAGACCCCTGTGGTTGGAGCATCATGTTGAGGCTAGCTAGCAAAGGGGACACCTGCCCACAGAAGAGCTCTTTCCTCCTGAGTGAATGGGTCAGAATCATTTTTGAAAAATTTCTGTGGTGCTCAGGTCTGAGGGAATTTGAGCAAAATGTCATGGGCAGCAGACCACAGCTGGGTGGTTCCCGCTAGAGAAATTCTACTTTATTCCTTCATTAGTACTAATGAAACTCACTCTGGTGAAAGGAAATCACATGACGAGACCACAGCTGTTTCACCGAAAGTGCTACTAACTTGAGCTGTAAAGCTGTTCATAACGTTTAACCTGGAGCCGAGGCTTCAATAAAATAAACCCCGAATAAACAACCAATAAGTACACAGACAAGTACACAACAAGTGCACAGACATGTTTCAAATTTAATACTGAAAATTTATAACATGATCCAAGTGTTCAAGAAGAAAGTAATAGCTAAACGAATAATAACAAAAGTTATAAGAACATGGAATGCCACAGAGGCATTAGAAATAAAAGCTCTGGGGGTTCTTTTGGTGAACTGGAAAGTACCTAAGAGGGCCTGGCACGGTGGCTCACGCCTGTCATCCCAGCACTTTTGGAGGCTGAGGCGAGCGGATCACGAGGTCAAGAGATTAAGACCATCCTGGCCAACATGGTGAAACCCCGTCTCTACCAAAAACACAAAAATTAGCTGGACGTGGTGGCGCATGCCTGTAGTCCCAGCTACTCGGGAGGCTGAGGCAGGAGAATTGCTTGAACCCAGGAGGCATAGGTTGCAGTGAGCTGAGATCACACCACTGCACTCTAGCCTGGATGGCAGAGCGAGACTTCATCTCAAAAAAAAAAAAAAAAAAAAAAAAAAAAGTACATAAGAGATTATTTAGGTGAATAATGTAAAGCACAAAATTGAATGTTTGTATAATTATACCTATCTCAAATACTCACTGTACTCACTGACAGATGAATTTAGAGAAATAGAAACAGAGTTTATAAATGAATTTGGAGAAACAAAAATTGAGCTTAAATTCACGGGTTGTTGTATGTAAAGTGATTAGGCTGTAAACATAAATATGAAAAATAAAGTTTTCGGAGGAGATGGGGGAGGTGGGCACTTCAGTGCACAATAAGGCTGCAGACTCTCCGTCCTCATACACTACTGAGACCATTACTACTCTTCGGTAAAGTGTATTTATCTTTATTACTTTTCAAATAGACCAAATTTACCTTTTATTATGAAAATAATGTATTTTTTTTTTTTTTACATTCAAAGAGTACAGGAACACTTAAAAGAGAAAGTACAACTAACCATGAATCTTACCATCTATGGTGATTCATATTTTAAATATCACAAAAAATGCATCTATACCTCATCTTCCTCATTAATATGGCCTATTCACTATGTGCTGAGAAGACTAAGGAAGAAGCAGATAAGGCGAGAGCCCTTGATTATTAGCCTTGAAAGCCCAACCAGAATAAGAGGGGATATTCCCAGGTTGCTGTGTACTTGGTCATTGATGACTCACCCCATCCCAAAGGCCATATGAAGCTCTGTCAGCTCTATGAACAGCCCTGCCTGCCACTGAATTTCAGAATGAAAGATTAGAAAGCTGCCTTTGTGTGCCTTCTTTGTAAGCAAACCTATATATTTACATTGTGGAAAAGTGGTGCCAAGTTTTATCAGTTAAATTCCTCTGTTTAGTAAAGATAGTGACATATAAGAATATATATATTTTTTCCTTCAAGGGGCTCAATGAATGTGTAAAGTAAATTTCCTGGGGGGCAGGGGACAATATTTGAAATATAGACCACCATGGCTGGTAGAATTTTACTTTCTCCTTTAAATATTACTGTACTGTTTGATTTTTTTAAATGAGTACATTATTTTTACAATGAAAGGTAAATTTGTCCTGTTTGAAAAAAATGCACCTAGTCAATATTTTTGTTTTTCCTAAATTGACCCTTATAAATATGAATAGATCAGATCACATAAAATTAAAAATCTCTGTGACAACCTTCCCCAACCCAATAAACAATGTTTAAAGATAGATGACAAACTGGGACTGTCACTTACTATTTCTGATACATAAAAATACTTTATAAATCACAAAGAAAATAATGAAAAAAGGTCCAGAGATATTAATAGACATAAAAATTTACTTTAGAAATGGCCATAGACTGAAAAAAAAGCAAACCTTATTTGTGATTACATAAATGCAAATTAAAAGAGCAATTAACTACTAGTTTTTATCTTTCAGAGTGGGAAATGTTAATTACTCATAGTCATTGTTGGCTATAAAGACTATAGGCGTTCTCATACATGTTAGTGACAGTTTCAATTGGTGCAACTTGTTTGAAGGTAGTATCTATTTGTTTTAAATGGGACTATCCTTTGACCCACATATTGTACTTCTAAGGCATTTCCAAGAAAGTAACTGTAAAATTTTACACAGGTTTTATGATTAGATGGCTTGAGGTAGAATTGCTTTATTGCATGGCCATTGAACATGGTATTGGGAGTTAGAAAACTGAATGCCTCTGGGGTCCACATTTAAGGAACACTAGGAAGTGGGGGGGCATTATGAGAACTCCAAGCCCACAGGCTGTGCTATTTCAGCTCAGTGTATTGCCCTACACCCTTCAGTTTTCAAGATAAGGCCTTTTACATAATCTTTCCACATTTAAAAATGTGGGCCCCTTAGTCTAAACTTTTAAAATACCATCTAGATCACCACAGTATCTAGATTCTGGCCAACTTTTTCAAATATTGGTGTATATCTGTTTTCTCATATAGTTTTACTTCTAAAATGTGTGCAAAAATAGGCATAGAAGGGTGAAAATAACATATATATATATCATGTTTAAAAATTAATAAAAGAAATTCCAATCATGTTACTACTACTCACCTTGAGAAATAGAACATTAACCAAACTCTTCTAGTCTTACTACAATTATGTTTGATTTGTTTCCCTTTAAAGAGGTAATCACTGCCTTTAATTTTACTTTTACGTCATGTTTTTCTTTATATTGCTAGTAATGATATCTCTACATTGGATTTTGCTTAGTTTTTACTGGTATTGAACTTTAAAAAAGAAATCAGACTCTAATGTATTCTGAGACTTTTTGAGATTCATCCATTTTTTTATCTAAATAGTTTATACTTTTAGATTTAATACAATGTGTTAAAGTTTAATATGCATGCCATATTAAATTATTTTAGAGCATTAAGAAAAAGGGTGTTTGTGGGGGCGCTGTCAGCCCAGCTGGTTTTCTGTCCCCTATACTGCTCTTGCCACGGTCGGGTCACTGGGCTAAGGTGACGGCACAGGCCCTGTGTTCCGGGCCCTTCAGGACCATGTTGATGGTTGGTCCTGGGATGAGTGGCATCCTTTCTGACGAGCGGGCTCTGAGGTACTGCTACTGCCTCTTCAGAGACCTCCATAATGCTGCTTGCCTGCCACCAAGGCCACCCCATCCCTCCTTAACCCCAAACTCTGGGTTCTCTTCCCTGCAGCAGGGACACTGGGGCTTCTCTCCCATTCCACTTAACTCCTTCATGTTTGACCACAGCAGGAGATGTGGCAATAATACAGGGAATTTCGCTTCCAAATTCCCTCCACGTCAAATCTAAATCCAAAAAGGAGTACCCCATCCCAGACGGATTGAGCGGTCAGTCTCCATCTGCAGGAACACGTGGGTGCCTCATTGGAGGGGACTCAGGAGGCGGGCTCCTCCTCCTGGGCTGTCTTTTTTTCCCTCCACCCCTCAGATACCCCTTATCAAAGAGTATCAGTTCCTCTGGGGCCTGATGTCAAGTAGGGCACACTTGACATCCCTGGACGGGGCCAGAGGGACTGGGCAAGTGAAGGGAATTATCATCCACTGGCTAGAAAATCATGTACAAAGATAAAACAGCAATGACTTGCAGACCAGGTCTGCGCTGTCCATCCTGGATCACCAAGCTTCATCCTGGATGCTTTTGTGTCTTTCTAAACCCTGACGTCTAATCTATCTCCAAGTCACGTTGGTTCCTTCCTTCGATATTGGCTTGGAACTATTTCCTTCCCTCTTCCTCGCCTCCATCATCTTGTTCAGACACCATCTCAGGCTGAGAATACCTTTGTTTCTTCCACATGTAACTATGGGGCCACGACTGCACAGTGGGGACATCAAAACACAGAGGTGAGCAAACCCTGCAGGGCCTTCTCTCTCTCAGCGCTGGATTTTACTGCAGCAGCCTCCTGCCTGGACTGGGGCCTCTACGCACACACCACCCTCTCCCTGCCTTTGCCAGAAGGCTCTGACAGTGCCTCCCTGCCTGGACCTCTCACAGCCGCTGGTATGAAGCCTGGGCACCATAGACCGCCCATCCTCCATATCCCCCACCTCCCTAACCCCGGTCCGCAGCTGCCTTGCTCACCTCACTCGCCACCTGTCCCTTCCGGTGTGCCTATGTGCCTTGGTCCCTGCTGTTCCCTCTGCTTGGCTCTCTTCCACTCAGGTCTCAGCTGAAATGGGAAGAGACGCCTCCCTTTTTGCACCATATCCTCTGCCCTTCCTTGTCCTTATTTCTGGTCATACTGCCTGCCTGCCTGCCCCACCCTCCTGACCCTCACCAAACACACCGCCAGTGGTTCTGAGCTACCTCCAGCCTGGGTGTTCCTCCTCTGCATCCAGCTGCTCTGGGCATGGAGCCACCCATCCGTGTTTTTAAGATTCATCCTGATGGATATGTATACCTGTAAATACTTCATTGTTTGTGCATACCATGCACTATTTATTCATACAGAGACCTGTGCTTTCTGACACACACAAAAAAAATTGGCAAAGAAGACAGCAAAGCAACATATGTAGAATTATTCCTCTTTCGTAAAAAGTGGATGTATATGCATACTTTTTTTTGAGACAGGGATCTTGCTGATCCCCAGGCTGGATTCAAACTCCTGGGCTCAAGCAATCCCCCTGCCTCGGCCTCCTCAGTAGTTGGAACTGCACCCAGGTGCTGCCTAATATATATGTTTTATATACACACCTACACACCCATTTTGGAAGGCTGTGATACCACAGATCTCCTGCTCCTCAATAGTGTGATTAAACCTAATCTGAAATCAAATATCTTGGCCTTGAAAGAGTCAGATGCTTTTGCAGAACATTTGCTAACTCTGGGGAGTAATTTCTTTTGCTCCTCTCTGCCTTCCTATTTCTACCTTTCGATGTGCTACCTCACTCATGTTCAATGCCAAGAAATTCAAAATGTGCATCAATTCTTGTAAAAATTCCCTTGTACCCAAACATTTCATGAATTTAGTAATTTTATTAAAGTGACCGGAGAGAGTCATAGGGAAAAAGTCCCATTTTCAAACACACCCCCTCTACTACCGTTACTGGCTTCACACCCATCCTGTTCTTAAAAACTTCACTCGTTACTCTGGGCAACAGAAAAGTTATTTTCCCTGCCCCACACAGAATAAGTCTGCTCGGTTCAGGGCCTGTGTTTTATCTTTTACTTTAGGATTTATCAAGTATTTTACTTCCCCATATACAATACTTTAGAGAAATTTTGATGGATAAAAGTATCTACCCTTTTTATAAAACACAATGAGTGATGGGATTATAGGTGATTAAAAAAATCTTTATTATACATTTCTATATTGGAACAATAAAAAACATGTGTTTCACATTTATAATTAGAATGTCTCACAAATTCTGTTTGTGAAAAAAATTTATAATTAGAAAAATAACACATTTATATTTTAGAAAAAATGCTATGAAGGGACTTTAAAAGAGGCCTAGAAGTTGAAGGCAGTGGCTTTCAAGCTGTTTTGAACATCATCCTCAATAAGAAACATACATATAACTACCTAGTAAATTCAACCAAATGAAAGTTTCATGAAAGAGAATTCATAGTGACCCATGAAATCAATTTCACAGTCTACTAATGGATCTTTACCTGTACTCTGAAAACACTGATCTATTGGTTTCACTTGTCAATCTGATCCTGAAAATTAAGAATAAATTAGTCCAACCATTTATTTCTTATTATTCACATAATAAAAATAAATGTATTTGTTATTCTCTTCTTTGGTTTTTATGATCTCATAGAGACACAACCTCATGAAGAAATGAGGTGTAAATGTCCCCATGTGCTCTTTTTTTTTTTGCTAGCAAGTAGTATTTTTAAGATGTTTTGTTCTGATTCTGTCTGTGTGAAGTCACAGTAACAGTGTCATTTAAGTTTTTTAGCTTCTGGGAGAGGCTTTTGTGTTTGGAAAGGACTATCTGTGGTTACCCGGGTCTTAAGTTAATATTTATTTTATTAAAGTTGCCAATTACAAAACATTTTTCTTAAGCTATTAAGTTCAGCCTCCAAATTTGTATTCTATTTATAAATTAAATAAATTTTCTGTAAATAAAATAATTATTTCTACACATTCTTTGATTACAGATTAATTATATACTTGACCCCACTAAAATTTTAGTAAGTTGAATTCCTTTAAACATTAAAAAGATACGTATAGAACATAAGTACCTTGATTTTCTCAAACACTTCAAATATCCTTCCTGGTATCATCTTTCCGAGTTCTTAAGCAACTGTTGTATATCTGATAAAAGATTCATAACTCAAGTGAATCAGGTTCTCAACTTTCAAATGCATTCAGAAACAAATCAAATGATTTTATACTTTTAAAATTAAAATATAAAATCAGATATCAATCTTACATTTCAAATTGAAATAAAAAGGAATCCTAGAACAGACTGCAATGCAAATTCAAGACTGGGTTACAGAACGATTCTTCAGTAATCACAGGTGAACAGGCTGAGTTGAATCAGGCAGTATCTGCTGTATCAACACCCTAAACTTTTTAACTGGCATTTGATTTTGTAACCAGTCACATTATGTGTGGCCTGTATCTATCTCAAGTTTCTTTTTCATCTCCAAACTTTCATTGTAAATTCTTTCAATATTTTAACCTCCTTTTATTGGAAAATTTTAAACAAATACGAAAGGAGACAGAAAGGCATAATGAGCAGAATAGACTCATTAACTAGATTTTATAATTATTACTTCATAACCTATACTTCCACCCATTTCCTTCTACCCTGTTCAATATTAAGAAGTAAATCCCAGACACTACGTCATTTTACAGCCCACTTAGGTCATTCACATGTCTTTAGAAGGAGGTAAGGCCTTAAAACTAAAAAGACTCATGATGCCATTATCTCACCTAAGATTAATAACAATTTTTAAATATCATGGAATATTTAGATAGGGTTCAGGTTTCAAATTGTCTTACATGAATCATTATTATTTCTTAGTTTGTCTAAGTCTGTATTCAAATAAGATTTTTGTGATTGGTTGATATTCTTCTTAAGTCTCTTAACCTGTCAGTTTGCTTCTTCATTTCTAATTTTTTTCCTTGATATTTATTTGTTGAAGAAAGTGGGTCACTTGTTCTGTAGAGTTTCCCAGTATAGACTGTGCTGAATTGATCTCCATGGTGACATGGTGTCATTTAATATGTTTTTTTCTATAAATTGATTGTTTAATCCAGAGGCAAACTCTAATGGGTATGTGTGTGTGTGTGTGTGTGTGTGTGTGTGTGTGTGTTTGAGTGAGATTACAGCAAGACAAATTCCTTAGTGGAGTACTCCATCAAAAGTAATATCTGGTTGTCTCTGCAACCTTTTTGAAATCACTTTACTTGGGTAAATCAAATTGGGTACCCCCTGTCCAGGTTGCAGCTAATATTTTTTTTATTTTTTTGCCATGCGACTAGAGTTATTTGAATTCTGCTCTCCTCTTTCCTCTTTGTAACACTTTCCTTTTTGTGGGAGTAGCACTAATCAAATCCCTTTCCCCTGTTTTATATTTTATTTTATGTCTCATGGGCCACAGCTATAGTACTGATGAAAATCTGCCAAGTAAGTTGAGCTTCTTTCTGTGTCAGCAGAGATAAGCCTAGTGCTCCAAGTAATCATTGTACAGGCCATATATCTGAAGCAGGGGGGAAAATCCTCTTGAAAATAGGTAAGTTTTAACCTAACATGTAGAAAAAGTGCATGACTTTTAGGGTTCTTGGGAATTCCAACTCTCCAAACAACCGCCCCCGCTTGACTTAAAATTCCAAAAAGAATTTCTTCACTTCTTTGACCTAGGCTTGAGTCTCTTTTATAATATATTTAACTTATCAGTACTTTATTACATCTCAATGTGAATAAATCTTTCTGTTATTTCCTGGTATGTGACTTTGAAATGGGAGGTTAGAGATCTTGCTAGGAGCTGGTCCTCATGGTGAAGGCTGAGAAGGAAAGTCCGACCTGGGCTTATGGTATATACTCAGGAGTCACATGCTGGGGAAAGTAAATTAAGTCTGGGGAAGGCCAAGAGGGGGAAAAAGGGAGGTGATGTGATACTTTGAATTCACCTGGATCCTGATCTAAAATTTTAGATTATTCTTGAACCCAACCAGTCTCTCCCAGGTTTATTACCTTTGGATCTTGAAGGATAATTTTTTTTTTTTTTGACTATCAACATAATACTCTACTCCATTAGCAGTTAAGCAAAAAGTCATCTGCTTTGGGTAAATTTGTATCTCCATTATTGCTGAAAAATACTAATAGGTGAATGAAGCGTTCATTTTGGTTGGCAAAGCTGTAGAATAACAATAGCTGGAATGCACAGTGCCAAGATCAGCAACCCAGTACATTACTGACTTCAAAATCAAGGGCACTGTAATTGAATTCTAAAATGTAACAGTTGAAAGTAATTTTTTTCTGTTTATTTGACAAAACCTGTTTCTAGAGAATAGATACTGACACAAATACTTAAATGGCTGTTATTTGTGAAGGAAACTGTACTTAAAAGTAGTTCTTTCTTTAGCTTTCAGACAAGCCAAACCCAGTTTATCAAGATTTATCATTGACATGGTAATAGAATATATCACCAGGGTTTTTATATTTCCATTGTTCCCCTTCCAGACAGCAACTTTGTAGAAAGCAAGTGTGTTGAAGTGACTCATGTGCCATCAAAATTATTTCTGTTGAAGGTAATTTCAGCAATAAAACAGTTTGCATTTTCCCTCCTTAGACACTCTTAGCATGAGGCATTTAAAAAAAATTGGTAGAGACTAATCTCTCTAATCCAAGATGACTAATGTCCTTATGGAAGAAATGGCATCTGAAGAGGCAGAAACACATGCAGAGAAAAGGCAATGTGAGGACACAGAGAGAACATAATCTACCAGCCAAGGAGTGTCTGAGACCACCAGAGGCTAGGAAAGAGGCATCGAACAGATGATCCCTTGCAGCCTTCAGAAAGAACCAACCCTGCTGACACCTTGGTCTTGGACTTCTAGCCTTCAGAACTGCAAGGCAATAAATTTCTGTCATTTAAGCCACGCACAAGATTTCTGTTGTGGTACTTTGTTATGGCAGCCCTAACAAAATGATTGAGTTGAGAAATCCAGTGAAAAAGAAATGCATTCTTTGAAAACTGAGAGTGAGCAAGAGAGAGAGCAGCTGGGGTAAAGCAATGGCAGATGGATCTCAAAGTCTTTCAACAAAAAAGATGACTTTTCATTAATAAAGGCAATTGTCTGAGACCCTTTTGAGCCTCCAGATCTTTTTTCCCTTCAATTCTTCCTAATGTCTTCCCTAACTCTCTCTCCAACTTTCTTTCTTGGCAGCATGCATGTTTTATTTATTAAAACACACTGAATTCCTACCATGAGCCAGTCACTGTGCTGGCCACTGAGGCATGAATGGCCCTAGCCCTCATGGAGTGCCCAGTCCAGAGTGAGTAACAGTCATGCAATCTGGATATCAAGGACAGAGTGGTAAGGGCTGTAATGGAATAACTACAAGGGGAGCTAAGGCTACTCTTAGGAGGGACACCTAATCTGATTTTTGTTTGTTGTACAGAGCTTCCTGGAGGAATTGACTCCTAGGTTTGTTGAGACCTAAAATGAATGGAGAAAAGTGTTCCACACAGAGAGAAAAACACATGAAGCCTGGAGATGAAATTCATGACTGTGTCTTAAACTGTAAGTTAGGAAACAGTGAGAGATGAGTCAGAAAAGGTTGGCAGAATCTAGGCCATATAATCTTTGAAGCCATAAATACATCTTTTGACTTATTCAAAAGCATATGGGAGCAGTGAAGGGACTCATACTGGAAAGAGCAGCCAGATTTGTGCTTGGACTGGTCATTCCATTTGCCTGAAGATGGCAAGTTGAACGCAGGCAGATATCTCCCTTTCCACTCTATCATATGGAATTGATATCAGTATATTAAAATTGTATTACTAAATACATCTCATGCTTGAAAATAAGAAAAGGGAAATAAAAATCAGAAATCCAGAAGCTTGCCAAAAAGTGAGGGGAGAAGAAGTAGACAGGAATCCATGATAGTAATAAGGGCCTAAATCCACTGGGCTTCTAGGGCACTGGGATTGTGGAACCAGAGCCTTTCAACATTTGGAGGCAGGGCTGACACCATTCTGTCTGCCCATGGCTAGGGGCTGAGAGGGGCTGCCTGTTCTTGGCAGGGTCCAGAGTTCCTCTGCCACACAGAAACAAAGTACCACAACAGAAATTTTGTGGGTGGCTTAAACGACAGAAATTTATTGCCTTGCAGTTCTGAAGGCTAGAAGTCCAAGACCAAGGTGTCAGCAGGGTTGGTTCTTTCTGAGGGCTGTGAGGGATCATCTGTTCCATGCCTCTTTCCTAGCCTCTGGTGGTCTCAGACACTCCTTGGTTGGTAGATGACGTTCTCTCTGTGTCCTCACACTGCCTTTTCTCTGTGTGTGTCTTTGCCTCTTCAGATGCCATTTCTTCCATAAGGACATTAGTCATCTTGGATTAGAGAGATTGATCTCTACCGATTTTTAAAAAATGCCTCATGCTAAGAGTGTCTAAGGAGGGAAAGTACAAACTGTCTGGAAATGATGCAATCCTTTGTGTACCTGGTCTCAGCCTGGTCTGGAGGTCTCTCTGATACAGAGCTGGGGATGAGGCAACTGAAGGAACACATATCAGGAGACTGTCACAACCCAGAATGCATGTAGGAGAAACCTGCGAAAGATGAGTGTAAGAGAATTAGAAAGTATTTGAGGAAGAGCAACATCATTAAAGATAGACAACAAACACCATAAATGGAGTAACTGATACTTGAGCAGTTATAACTAATGCAGGAATAAATAAATAACTTTAAAAAAATATGTGATTATCCAAGAGACAAAGTAGGAAATGGCAACTGTAGAATAAGCTGGAAAACAAATAACCAAACTTGAAGATCAACCTAATGAAGTCTCTTAGAACACAGCACGAAGAAACAGAGAAGAGAAATAGCAAAGAAAGGTTAAGAGATCATGAGAATGGATTCAGAAGATTCAGTATACATTTAATAAAATACATAGGAGAGAATTTTGAATGGCCAATATATGAATGAGAATTTTCTAGAAGGAAATAGAGATATGAATCATTGAGTTGAAAAAAATCCCATGAAGTAATAAAGAGGCAAAAAAATTTGTTCATAGATATTATGCTCAAACTTTGAAATATTAGATACAATGAGAGCACCCCTAAATTCTGTCAGAGATATGATATTGATCAGCAGTTCCCAACCTTTTTGGCACCAGGGACAGGTTTCATGGAAGACAATTTTTCCATAGATGGGGGAGGGGATGCTTTTGGGATGATTCAAGTGCTTTAACATTTATTTTACTTTATTTCTATTATTATTACATTGCAATATATAATGAAATAATTATACAACTCACTATAATGTTGAACCAGTGGGAGCCCTGAGCTTGTTTTCCTGCAACTAGATGGTCCCATCTGGGGGTGATGGGAGACAGTGACAGATCTTCAGGCATTAGATTCTCATAAGGAGTGTGCAACTTGGATCACTCACATACACAGTTCACAATAGGATTTGTGCTCCTATGAGAATCTAATGCCTCCACTGATCTGACAGGAGGCAGAGCTTAGGTGGTAATGCAAGCATTGGAGAGCAGCTGTAAATACAGATGAGGCTTTGCTGGCTCACCTGCTGCTCGCCTCCTGCTTGTGTGCCCTGGTTCCTACAGGTCTGTGGCCTGGGGGTTGGGGACCCCGATACAGAGTAAAAGAATAAACATTAAAATAATATCATGTTTTCTATTAGCAATATTAGATGCCATAAAACAACAGGGCAATATCTAAAATACTCAGAGAATAACATCCTTTAATACAGAAATATTTATTATTCTAAATCGTGCATCAGAAATTAGGGTTAAAGCTCTTTGGCCGGGCATGGTGGCTCACGCCTGTAATTCCAGCACTTCTTTTTTTTTTTATTTTTATTTTTTGAGACGGAGTCTCACTCTGTCTCCCGGGCTGGAGTTGCAGTGGCCAGATCTCAGCTCACAGCAAGCTCCGCCTCCCGGGTTCACGCCATTCTCCTGCCTCAGCCTCCCGAGTAGCTGGGACTACAGGCGCCGCCACCTCGCCCGGCTAGTTTTTTGTATTTTTTAGTAGAGACGGGGTTTCACCATGTTCACCAGGTTGGTCTCGATCTCCTGACCTCGTGATCCACCCGTCTCGGCCTCCCAAAGTGCTGGGATTATAGGCTTGAGCCACCGCGCCCGGCCAATTCCAGCACTTCTGGAGGCTGAGGTGGGCAGATCATGAGGTCATTTGGAGACCAGCCTGAGCAACGTGGTGAAACCTCATCTCTACTAAAAATACAAAAATTAGCCGGGTGTGGTGGTGCACGCCTGTAATCCCAGCTACTTGAGAGGCTGAGGCAGGAGAATTGTTTGAACCTAGGAGGCGTAGGTTGTGGTGAGCCGAGATCGCGCCACTGCACTCCGACCTGGGCGACAGAGCAAGACTCCGTCTCAAAAAAAAAAAAAAAATCTTTTCAGATTATAAGAATAACTGGAATTTGTCACACATACACCCTTGATGAAAAAGCTTCTAAAGTATATACTCCAGCAAGAAATAATGATAAGCAAATAAGTTGTTAAAACATATTAGTGAATTAAAATATTTATTGATTTAACAAGCAATAGGAGAAAGATGCATTTAGTAACAAGCTGGGACTAAAATTTCATTAAATATGTAACTGTCCTTTTCAAGATATTCAACACAAATATATGTAACAAAGTAAACTAGACTAATATAACAGAATTTATCAAAAAAGAAAGAACAGAAACAAACAGAAAGCATAGGAGAAAATACAAAATAATTTATTAGAGACAAGCATACATGTGACAGTAATCACAGTAAATGTGGACAGGTTGATTGCCCCTGTAAGAGTAGTAGGGCCCTTCTTTCCTGGTCATATCTGTATCCTTGCCATCAAGTTTTTTGAATAAGATATTTGTTTTATAAGATCTTTTTAAAAAGATACTATCAGATCTTGTAGGCTGGGCATGGTGGCTCACACCTATAATCCCAGCACTTTGGGAGGCCGAGGCAGGTGGATCATGAGGTCAGGAGATCGAGACCATCTTGGCTAACAGGGTGAAACCCCATCTCTACTAAAAATACAAAAAATTAGCTGGGCATGGTGGTGGTTACCTGTAGTCCCAGCTACTCAGGAGGCTGAGGCAGGAGAATGGTGTGAACCCGGGAGGCGGAGCTTGCAGTGAGCCAAGATTGCACCACTGCACTCCAGCCTGGGCGACTCAAAAAAAAAAAAATACTATGAGATCTTTTAAAAAAGATCTTTAAAAATATCTAGCTCTATTATGGTGAAAAGAGACTCGATTTAAAATATCCCCGAGAGTTTGAAAACTCAAGGAAGAAGAAAGATATGCCAGGCAATTACTAACAGCAACAGCAAGTATCTAGTATAGCAATATTAGAATTATGAGTAATAAAATTCAGGGCAAAATGCGTTAAAAGAAACAGGTTGCCATTTCATATTGATAAAAGGAACAATGTACTTTTATGCATTTTAAATATGGCCTTAACTTATAAAAAATCTGATAAAACTATATTTAGAAATAAAAAATCATGGTGGAAGACAAATGTGATATACTACCCTTAATATGAGAAAAACCCACAAACACGCAATTTAAAACATGAACACAGGACTTGATTAGACATTTCTCCAAAGAAGATAGATAAATGGCTGATGAAGCACGTGAAAAGATACTCAACATCACCAATCATGAGGAAAATGCAAATCAAAACCAAAATGAGAGCAACCTAAATATCTATAAATGAATCAATGGATAAAGAAAGTCTGATATATACATACAATGGACTATTATTCAGCCTTTAAAAAGGATAGCAATTCTGATACGTGCTACAACATGGATGAATCTTGAGGACATTATGCTAAGTGAAATAAGCCAGTCACAAGTGGTATGGCTGTAGACTGAAATGCATGCTTAAAAATGGTTAAGATGTTACTTTTGTGTTATGTGTATTTTATCATAATTAAAATACAAATAAGGATACTCCCCTTGATGTGTTTTGGAGAATGGTTTAATGCAGATAAACACAGGTTGGGCAGACACCAGTTGGAAAAATTTTCTGCGAATCAGAAAAGACATAACAGTGACTTTAATTCATGTAGTGTGAGTGGGACTGAAGTCAAAGGGTAGGATTGAGAAATAACTAGATGGTAGGAACAAGAGGACTCTGAATGACTTGATGTGAGTACAAAGGGAGAGAGAAGACACTTTCAATGCTTGGTTTCAGGATTGGACAACTGGGTGAATGTTGGAGCCATTTACTGACACAATACACCCAGGAAGAGGAACAAGATCTGGTGGACAAGATGAGGGGTTTAGCTTAGACTGAGAGAAGTTTGAGATGTCTCTGAGATATCTAAGGGACCAACATCTCTTTCTTCAACCTCTTCATTTTCTCTTTATTTCTTCCACTGAAATGCCCACTGGTTTTCTTTTCCATGCACACTTCACACAGAAAAACACAATTTTGTGGACTTTAGGAGTGTTCCCACATCAATGCAGCATAGATATTAGTGGGTAAATCCTGGGATTACTCAAATATGTGCTTGTCTCAAATAGGATTTATTTCCCTAAGGTCAAAGAATGCTTAATGCAATGGAACAGATTGTGTTTCCAGTGGACACAAGAATCCCAGATGCAGAACACTAAAAAGAAGCTTGCATAAGCACAAGGCCAAGTTCATTTCATTCTCATTTGCTATAATGCAACTCTTCTACAATTTCACTGATGGTGTAGATAAGACAATTCACAGCTGTCACTGGGACCGGGACCTGCCAACTGTTGTCTTTTGCTCTGATTTCTTGCCTGCAGATAAAATGTTTTGTGGAAATAACATAATGGGTCCCCAGGTTTGGTTTTGTTTATATTTAGTCATCTGTTGTGCTGCAAACAGAGCATTTTCAGGACATAATACTTAATGTAGAATGGTGGTGAATCAATCATGTTCTGATGTTGTCCATTTGGTAGCAGTGATTGAGGAAGATGCTTTTCCCACACAAGTGCAAGTATGATAATAAAAACAAAGACCCTACGTTCAGGTGAGCCAGGTGCAATCCTGGCTGGCTATGTGATTCTGAGTAGGTTTAACCAGCCTGAATCTCAGTTTCTTTATCTTTAATTAAAACGATGGGAAAAGCCCCTGGTTTATAGTTATTTTAAAGATTAAAGGAGATATATGTGAAAGTATCTATCATAGTACTTAATATATTGCAGGCATTAACAAATATTAATTTCTTTTCCCTGGTGAACTGTTCTATGATTAATACCACATTTTCCCAGGCCATCCCAACCTGAAGGTGAAAAGGGGACCACAACAGCAGCATAAATGTCCCCAGCCTCTTACACGGGCCTTGTAAGTTTCGTTCAAAGAAATTCTCCCAAATTTGTAGAGTGCCCAGGATTGTCTCACACATGCTGATAAGCGCAGCATTCTTTGCTCACACACAAAGCTTGCCTTGTTCATCTTTGCCTTGGCTGTTCATGACCCTTTGCTGGGACTGGGATTGCTCATCCTGGTAAGGCCAATGCAAAGGTGCCAAGAACATTTTGATGACTTTGGGAAGTTGGGAAATTCCCTCCTACCACTGCCAGCTTCCACCTCCTGCCACCAAGGCTAGACGTTTTATAGAGCCAGTGCCATTCTCTGGGCCAATCCACAGTGCGCCAAAACCACTTCGTTTCCTTCCCTGATGTGTCAAGAATCTATTTTCTGTCTTTATATTAACATTAATTGTTTTAGTTTGTATTTTCAGCCACTTTCTTCTTGGGGAGCTAATTGTGAGTTCTTGGGGCCTGGGCCAGAGGAAAATTTGACTAATGGATTTCACACCAAAAGCCTGCTCTCCCTCCTAACACTGAAGCTTTATTAGAAGGCCAAGCTTTTATATGAATGCCTCTCTTCTCTGAGGATAAGTGATTTTACAAGAGTTATTTTCAATTCCTCATGCCAGTCAACCTCCCTCCTCCCAGTCCCCTTAGGGCCACCTCAGCAGTCTTCGAAATGTTCTAAGGTAAATACTTCTTGGGTTCTAGTTGAGAATCCTGCTCCAATTTCTCATATAAGAGGATTTTTAGAGACTTTTTTTTAAAGAAGACTTTTCCTCTAAAGAGGAGAAGGAAGACTGGAAAAAAACCATGAAATAATTGTTACTTTTTTTTTAATTTTAGGGGCACAAAGTGGTTTTTGCTTACATGGATGAATCGTATAGTGGTGAAGTCCGGGATTTTAGTGCACCTGTCACCTGAATAGTATCCATTGTACCCAGTGTACCCAGTAGGTGTTTTTTCATCCCTCACCCCACCTCCCACTCTCCCCACTTCTAAGTCTTCAAGGTTCATCATACTACTCTGTATGCCTTTGCATACCCATAGCTTAGGTACCACTTATGAATGAGAACATGTGGTATTTGGTTTTCTGTTCCTGAGTTACTTCCCTTAGGATAATAGTCTCCTGTTCTATCCAAGTTGCTGCAAAAGACATTATTTAATTATTTTTTATGGCTGAGTCATATTCCGTGTATGTACCACATTTTCTTTGTTCACTCTGATGGGCACTTAGGTTGATTCCACATCTTTGCAATTGTGCATTATGCTGTGATAAACATATGTGTGCAGGTGTCTTTTTTATGTAATGGCTTTTCCTTGGGATAGATACCCAGTAGCGAGATTGCTGGATCGAATGGTAGACCTACTTTTAGTTCTTTAAGAAATCTCCATACTATTTTCAATAGAGGTTGTACTAATTTACATTCCCACCAACAATGTATAAGTGTTCCCTTTTCATCACATCCATATCAACATCTATTGCTTTTTGACTTTTTAATAATGGCTATTCTGGCTGGGGTATTTCATTGTGGTTTAATTTGCATTCATTATGAAATGATTGTGATAACTTTGGATGTGAGAGAGTAGGCGGGGATTTTAAGGAAGGGTGGGGGATGTGGGGACCTGAATTTGGGCAGTGGTCATGGAAAGAAATGGGCAGATTCTAGAGGCTTGATGAAAGAACAAACAAATGTCATCAGTGACTACACTGGAGAAACAGGACCTGAAGGTTGTCATGGATGATTCTGAGTTTTCTGGGAATTTGTGCCTCTAAAGTTGATTTGTCTAAATAGTAAAACTTGAAATTCCAAATCCTTAATGTAAGTTTTCAGAGTCCTGTATCCCTTGCCAGCCATCCTGCTTTAAAATCACTTGCTGTTTAAATTCTTCAGTGTCTCTCTTTCCTTTGCTTTCCTCTAAGCACCAGGCTTGTGTGTGAGAGGCTGTAACTCGTCTTCTTTCCTTCATGTAGGTTGGTGATATAGACTTGCTGGTCCTCATGAATGTGCTGGTGCTTTGGACTCCAAGGGCAATCTGTCTGTCAGTTTTGACAGTATTGTCTAGTCTCAGTGAGAGACGGAAGGAAGACCACTGAGATTTCTCTGGTCTGAAAATAAGTACTGTTCGTAGCATTCAAATTTGCTTTGAAGGAGCATTCTTCACATGCCCGTGGTCAGGAACAATTTAAGGAGTGCTAGGATCCAAAAAATTGATTGGATTTCCTCTCTCTCTTCACAGCCTATATATAGTCCCCAGCCTATCAAAAATATTTAAGAGGAGTATTTGGCATATTTCCAAAATACTATTTTTGAAATATTATGCTGAGCATTTAAGCAAATGAACGACACAGGGACAGCTTTGGGTCACGCTGTGCGTGGGTCTCCAGCGCCTCTTTCTCTTCCTTAGTGTTCTCAAGCTGATCTCTGGTTGTTTAGAGCTCTTCACAGAGGACTTCATCAGGACTGGCCTTCAAAATCCCTACCGCTAAGCCTTTCCTTTCCCAGATCCCATATCAGATTGCCATGTTCCTAGAGGACTGAACATAGTCAGTGGTCTAATAAATAATAATGATAGATATGGTTTATTGAGTGCCTGGCATGGTGCGTTTCATACATTATCTCATTTAATTGTCACACCAGTTTTGGAAGTATTACTATCCCTCTTTACAAATGAGAGACTGAAACATCAAGAGTGTCATTAAGTTGGGTAAACGTCATGCAGCTTATAAGTGCCAGAGATAGAACAGGACCGCACGTCTCTCTCATAATGTACACGCCTGCTAATAATACTTTCTGTCTCTTAATTCTGAGGAGTGATTTCCAATGGGCATTTCAGGAATTAAGGCAAGCTCTCAGAGCCTCTATCGTTGATAAGGGCTTTATTTCAGTGGGGCCTTATTCTCTTAAACTTGCTTTTGAATGAAGTAAGCTCTTTGCAAAGCTCTTGTTAGCAGAAAAAAACCGTATGTCTTAATTCAAAATGTTATTTGAAATCTCACAATCTGTATTTTTAAAAACAATGTAAGGCAGGTGAACTGTTTGTCTTTAAAAGATTTATTTTACACACCAACCCCTTACTGCCTCTCAATAAATGTTACTTAATTGCAATGTGTTAAAAAGAATGAAGCCGAAGTATGGTCTGTAAAAATATTTGTCATCATTTGCTTTTTTGGTTTCCTGATTCTGAGGAACTCTGAGTGGGTGGTTGTCAGACTCCTCTGTATCTGCCTGAGCACAAACGCCCTTTTGCTGGGCTGGGCCCCAGGCAGAATGGTGAAGTGGCTGAAATTTGAAAAGCAGCACACTTTCAGTGCTCCCAGCTTCGTCCTCTCCACCCATTTCCCTGCCTCTTTTATATTTTTTTCAAAATAAAATGAAACTCAAAGAAGACAAACTTTTCCCTTCCTCTCACTCAAGAAGGGATCCTCAGACACATTTTTATGTGATTTAAAGTAAATGTAATTTGTAATTTCCAGGTATTGACATTTTCAGTTACATTTCGAATCATAAAACCAAAGATTTTTTTTTTCTGGTAGAAGGAATTCCAGGTTGAGAAACCTGCGGAGTGAAGGGTTAGGGACTGCCTGAAGAAAGAATTCGGCCAGGTTGAGCACAGGGTTCCTCCTCTTCTCCCCAAAGCAGACAGGCTTCATGAGAAAAGTCTTGGAGGTAGCCATTGCTTTACTGATTTTTTTTTTCCTTGGATTTTGGCAGTTCTGCTTTTTCAGATGATACTTCAGGCCATTTTTTTCACTGTGTGGCAGAAAAAAATAAAGAGGTTTCAAGGAAATAGAACTGTCTTTTGCTCTGGGGTTTGTTGATCTGGGCAAGGTCGAGTGCTCTTAAGGGATGGAGGAAGTAGTTGCTGCAACAGCTCTGATAAGGGTTTAGAGAGTGTTTCAAAGTTTACAAAACACATTAATGGAACAGTCAAGTGGAAAAGTTTTTTTTTTTTTTAACACATACAAAATATTATTAAAACTGAGTGCAAGTTATTTGGACTAGCCTTCATTTGGCACAGTCTCTCAAAAACGGAATTATTCTTTTTTCTTCTGATGATAAAAATACTAATTGTAATGGAGAACAAGCTCTTTCCTCCATCTCCCCTTGTTGCCACTGCACCTGCATGAGAGTAACAGAGAGTAGTGTCAAAGTGGCAGTGATACATACGTGATGGCTTGAATGGGGTGGCACAAAAAGTTTGTCGTAGGATGCTGCCTGCCGTATGGTTGCTACATCGGGAAGCCCGCACTCTGTTCCTGCCTAGTCAAGTCTTCTGCCTCCTACTTTCGTGTTGGGCTGTGAGTTTTATGCTGGTTTAAGCTAGCTCCTCATCTTTTGAAGCTCCTCATCTTTTTGAACCACATGAGAAAGCAATCCCACACCATTGCTGTTGAACCTTTCTTCATGTGGAATTTGTTGAGACTTGAGGGCCCCCATCGTACGGGTAATCATTATAAGCAAATCTCCCATGATTTTTCACCCTTGTGCTCCATGGCCACAGCCCACTTCTTATCACTCCTCATAATGCGCTCCTCTCCCTTGATCTGACACAATGAGCCAGTTTGTAGCCTGAGCTTCCTACAGTGAAGTTCACTGTCTAGTCTTACGTATTTTCACAGAACTTCTAATCAGCTTTTCAGGGTCTTGAATGAATGAACAGCCAAAGATGTCTACATATTTGAGAAAACACTTTAACATGAAATGAACTCAGAGGAAGCAAAGACAATGTAGGAAAACAAAAACAAAAACAAAAACATCCAAACTAAGATTCTCAGAGAGATAAGAGAAGATAATGAATCCATGGACATGAACAGGATACTATAAAAATGAAAAGAGAATTAAAAAGACCATCAAATATAGAAATGATGACAGCAGAAATTAAACATTAAACCAAAACATTGATACAGTTTTTGAGTAAATGTTACAGACTGAATTGTGTCCCACCTCAAATTCATATATTGAAGTCTTTTTTTTTTTTTTGAGGCGGAGTCTTGCTCTGTCGCCAGGCTCACTGCAAGCTCTGCCTCCCGGGTTCACGCCATTCTCCTGCTTCAGCCTCCCGAGTAGCTGGGACTACAGGCACCCACCACCATGCCCGGCTAATTTTTTGTATTTTTAGTAGATGCAGGGTTTCACTGTGTTAACCAGGGTGGTCTCGATCTCCTGACCTCGTAATCCGCCCACCTCAGCCTCCCAAAGTGCTGGGATTACAGGCGTGAGCCACCGTGCCTGGCCATATTGAAGTCTTAATCTCTAGTATTGGGAATGTGACTGTATTTGGGGATAGGGCTATAAAAAGGTACTTAAGTTAAAATATGGCTCTTAAGGTAAGTCCTACTCGAATATAACTGGTATCCATTTAGGAAGAGGTGATTAATACTCAAGAGAGAGACATCAAGTATGTCCCTCATAGAGGGTTGATCATCAAGAGGCGGCAAGAGGGCAGCTACCTGCAAGTGGAAGAGAGAAAACTTAGAGAAACCAACTCTCCTGGCACCATGCTGTTGGACTTCTAGCCTCCAGGACTCCCAGGATATACATTTCTCTTTTTAAAAATAGCCATCCTGTGGTATTTTGTTATGACACTCCTAGCAAACCTATACAGCACATTTCTAAGACATCAAAATAACCACACACCCTCACACACACACAAAACAACAAGACAAACAAACCAAAATCAGAAGATGGAAAGTGAGGGACAAACGAAGAAAATAGGCAAGCAGTCCAAGCGGATCAATATCTCATAGAAAACAGGGAAATAAAAGAAAGAAAATTATAAAAAATATAATAAAATTTTATAAAATGTTTTGCCAAATGTTTATTTTAACAACAGAAAATAAAAAATATATACCAAATCCTATTGTGAAATTTCCAAGCACTGGGAATGAAAAGCAGATCTTACAATTTTCCAGAAAGAATGACAAATAAAAAGAAGGAACAAAAATTGGTCATATCTACAAAGAATCAGAAACCGAAACGGTGTTTAATTTCTCAGTAAGAGGAAGTGTAAATAATTGTACGTGAGTATTGTAAACTCATTTTATTTTGAATTTGTTTCTATGGCCATGTCTTAGGAAACTTCACACAACTTTTCTACTAATGTAAGAATGACTTGTTTTGTGTTTAATCCAAGATACTAAACATCATGGCACTTAGTATAGTACATTCTGCATCTGTGCTCAATAAAAGTTAAAGGAAAATGAGAGGATGGACTAAATATGATATTTGTTAGCAAAGTTTGCTGCCAGCAAAGATTTTTACCATCGTACTGGTCAGATGACATTGTGATAACAAGATTCTGTTCTAAGCCACTGTTCTGAAAGGGACTTTTTCAGAAGACAATGAATAGGAAAGTGAATCAAGTTGGAATCTAGCCATACAGGAAAAGGATGAAGGAATAAAGGATGCCTGGTGGGAGTGTAAATTAGTTCAACCGTTGTGGAAAACAGTGTAGCAATTCCTCAAGGACCTAAAGACAGAAATACCATTCGACCCAACAATCCCATTCTTGGACATATACCCAAAGGAATATAAATTATTCTATTATAAAGACAAGTGCACCACATATGTTCATTGCAGCACTATTCACAATAGCAAAGACATGGAATCAACCTAAATATCCGTAAGTGATAGACTGGATAAAGAAAATGTGGTACATGTACACATGTACACCATAGAATACTATGCAGCCTTAAAAATAATGAGATCATGTCCTTTGCAGGGACATGAATGGAGCTGGAGGCAAATTAACACAGGAACAGAAAACCAAATATTGCGTGTTCTCAGAAGTGGGAGCTAATGATGAGAACATATGGACACATAGAGGGGAACAACACTCACTGGGGCCTATCAGAGGGTGGAGGGTGGGAGAAGGGAGAGGACGAGAAAAAATACTTGAGTGATGAAATAATCTGTACAAGAGACCCCCATGACACAAGTTCACCTATGTAACAAACCTGTACATGTACCCCTGAACTTAAAAGTAAAAAAAGGAATTAAGGATGCAAAAGCAGAAGGAATGTTTTATTAGTAAGGCCAAGATTTTGGTCTTCAAATAGTTGAAGTGTTCTCATATGGAAAGAGTTAAGTTTACTCACTATGAACCAGAGACCAATAATTGGAAGCTTTGGGAAGAGCCATTTTGGTTCAATGGAAGATATATTAATTTCCTTTTGTTGCTGTAACAAATCACCACAAACTTAGTGGCTGAAAACAACACAGTTCTGGAGGTCAGAAGTCTGAAACGGGTCTTACTGGTCTAAAATGATGTTGGCAGGGTTGCATTTCTTCTGAAGGCTCTAGAGGAGAATGTGTTGCCTTGCCTTTCCCAGCTTCTCAAGACTGCCTGCGTTCCTTGGGTTGTGACTTCTCCCTCCATCTTCAAAGCCAGCAGTGTAGCAGTGTAGCAATGTAGCGTCACCGATCGCTCTGATCCTGAAGGTCCTGTTACCCTCTTATAAGGACTCTATGGTTATATGAGCCCATCCAGATAACCAAGGGTAATCTCCCCATCTCAAAATCCTTAACCTAATCAGATATGCAAAGTTCCTTTTGCCATATAAGGTAACATATTCACAGGTTTTGGGAATGAAGACATAGAATCTTTGGGGAGAGTCATTATTCTGCCTACCACAGCAGGTAAAAACTTCCAAATTGCCATGGTGGTTTAGAGATGGAATGGATTGCTTTGGGAGACAGTGACAGACTCATCACTGGGAATATCCAATCAACAGGTTGAGAGAGGATTAAGTCTGCAAGTGCATGACACTAAGGCAGGTGGATGAAAAGAAAAAATTCAATTAATGTTTTACAATTTATGATACTTGACAAAAATTTGAACTTTTACTCAGACTTTGGAATTATGCATGCATAGCTAAATGTTAAGTAAAAAAAGTTTGATGTTTTACCGCGTAGAATCAACAACTAGACTACAACAATAGAATATGACAGTGTCTTCCACTGGTCAGGTTTAATTATCAGAAAACTTTTAAAGTATATTTTCTTATAGCTTCAACGCTTTGGTTCTATTGTGCAGTCTGGAGCCACACAGTTAAGTCCAACCCCTTTACATAAGATAGCCTGTCAGATACATGAAGAAGTCAGTCATGTCTTCCAAGCCTATTCTTTAGTTTATATTCTTTAATCATCTGCTTCTTTGGATATGTCATAGTGTATATGAATTTATTCAATTTAATCTCATTACCATTGGTCCATTGTTCTGGACAGTGGGCATATTTTAAAAAACTCATTCATTCAGAATTGTTGTTGCTTTTTGGTCTTAGTATTTGTCTGATATTTTGACAGACAATGGTGAGCAAAGCATTGTTTTCATGACACTTCTAGTTGAGTGGAGATCTTTACATGTTGTAGCAGAAATTCATTCCTGCGCTGCAGAGAAAGTTTTACTAAATGATGCTTAAGATAACCTGTTCAGCAAACATTATTGAGTGTTGCTGGGGTAAAGCATTTTCTGGATTTGTAAAGACATAGCGTCTGTTCTCTAGGAACAGCTCAGATATTCTGTGATACTGTGGTGCTTTGCCTGCTTGGCAGGCTGATTATAGAACCAAACTAATTTGTTATCCGTGATATACACAGGAGTTTGCTCTCCACTGATGAAACCCAAGAAAGCTGAACTCTGTTGGTTGGTTTATTGTTCCAAAGATGAGGAGGCATCTTTGTTTATTCTAGAAAATTCTGACCCTTCAAAACTACATATTTCCTTTCTTATGATTTCTGAAACACGAGGGATGTCCAAAGGATCAAGATTAGACTAAGACATGGGGACACCAGACAGTCACCTGTGTGGTGTCTACTCAATATATATTTCACACATTGCCTGCACCTGGTGGTGGATATTGTATTATTTATGATTCATTCTTTATGATTAGCTGTGCTCATGTCCAGTAATCTCCTTTAGAATTCAGTTATTTCTATCACATCTCTCAGCTTGAATTGGTTTAATAAGGCAAGTTTCTTCTTTAAGGTTTAGAATTAAGCTACATTAGATGATTAAGAAATGTCTTGGGCAGAAACCTTAAAAGAGGGAGTTGAGGAAAAGTGAGCTGGAAGCTTCCAACATCAATCCATTTTACATTTTGCCCACCACCTGCCCCATCTTGGAGGTTTTGGACTTTGAACTCCCTCCCCTGGGAGGTAGCTGAGCTTCACAACTGGAGATGGTTGCTAAGTAAAGTTTTTTTGATAGTCCGGAAAAAGGAAATGAATTTGATATTTTTAATATCAAAAAACATTTGCGCATAAAAAGGTCTAAAAGTTAGTTAGCATTTGGGTCAACTTAAAAGCATACACATATACAAAAACCTGAGGAAACGAACAGTATACTGTAATTGAGTTATGGTAGACAATCTACACAGTTTAGATACAAATATTTACCTTTCTTCATTTTTTTTTCCGGCTAATTTAGATAAAATAAAAGCCATGATCCCATATCATTGAGATAATCATTTTTCCATAAATTTGGTGTTTTACGCAGAAGATAGGAATAACATGTCTGGTTTATTTCAGAAATAATAATTTTATAAACGTGTCAGGGTTTTAAAATGCAGCTGAACTTACCAGACTCCACAGGAATGTAATGAGTACTGCATACTTTCTGTTTTAGGTTTTACTAAAGATTTTGAGGGCTCCAGGAAGGGTTGCATCACACGTGGCAATCCATCATTTTATTTGCATTCTTTCTCCTTCTCTATTTTCCATATCTTCTTCCAGATTCTCCTTTGAGTTTCCAATACGTTTTTCTCAGTTACAAGAGCAACTTCTCTCTTTCTACAAAGTTTATCACCACCCAATGCCAAGGCCCATGAGGCTTAGCTCCCATGTGGGCTTATCAAAACTTTTTTTTTTTTTCAACAAAAGCACCTCTTCTCATAAGCGGAATTCTAGCTGCTACAAAATAATTACTTTACTGTTGCTATGACAAAACTTTAGCATTAGAAGGAAATACTAAATGGTTTCATATTTAATTCATAATCCTCTCCAGACACCAGAAAAAATCTCTTAAATTTCAGATTTTTAAGCTTTTAGTTTGTAAATTTATTATGCATATTTTAAAGCTTATCTTTTGATCTAAGTTTTTATTCAAGCCCACTACAAGGAACTGAGCAACGTGGTCAGTTTGAATACTTGTATGCCGGTGACATTGAACAATGAGTTTCATCAGGAAAAAGCCATAGATTAACTCATGAAGGAACCAATATATTCTTTTTTATGATGGTAAAAAACATATAACACGATAACCACCCTCATAAATTCTTAGGTGTACAAACAGTACACTATCGTTAACTAGCACAATGTTTTACAGCAGAGCTCTATAACTTTTTCTTACTGCATAACTGAAACTTTGTACCAGTTGAACAGCAACAGCTCATTTCTCTCTCCCAACAGCTCCTGGCAACCACCATTCTACTTTCTGCTTCTATGAGCTTGACTACTTTAGACACTTCATATATGGAATCATGCAGTATTTGTCCTTCTATGACTGGCTTGTTTTGCTTAGCTTAATGTCCTCAGGGTTCATGCATGCTGTCATTTATGACAGAATTTCCTTCTTTTGTTTTAGATTGAGTAATATTCAATTGTTTGTATATACCACATTTTTAAATACGTTCACGCATAGATGGACACTTAGGTGTTCATTCACCTGTTGATGGATATTTCAGTTGCTTCTATATCTTGGCTATTGTGAATAATGCTGTAATGAACAAGGCCATGCAGATGTCTTGTTGAGACACTGATTTTATTTCCTTTGAGTAAATACCAAAAAGTGAAATTGCTGGATCATGTGGTCATTCTATTTTAATTTTTTGAAGGACCTGCATATTGTTTTCCATACAGTTGCACCATTTTACATTCCCACCAAGTGCACAAAGGTTTCAATTTTCCTATATCTTCGTTATTTTTTGTCTGTTTGTTTGTCTTACCTCTTCCTTGACCTCTACCCATTGCTGACATCCACCAGCTCGAATCAGGACTCTGTAAGTGCATCATGCCCCGTGGCTTGGGCAATGCATCACCCATACCACTAGGAAAGGTGACCTCACATGAAAAATATGTAAAGTTATTTGGTATTTTCCATCTTCAGGCAAGCTCTTGCTAATTGTTGATGTCATCATGAACATTGTTTGGCTATTAAAAGCTCAATAAGAGAGAAAAAGGAGAGATGAATGGTTGTAATGATGGAGTGAGGTTCAGAAATTTTATCTCTCCTTATAAAAATTCTACTTAAGACTTTATTTAAAAAAACTTTCTCTGGACCTCTTAAACTAACATTTCTGTCTCTTCCAACAAAGAATTTGTTTACAGCCTCCACTTAATCACTACCCATTCATTTCATAATCTCATGCAGTTTAACTTCTGTCCTACATATTAATATGAAAAGCACGTTGCTTCCAAGAACACAAATGACCTCTTAATCACCAAGTCCTCTCTGAACATTCATCTGTGATGACAGCTCTTCCCTGGAAAGCACCTCCTCATAGCTTCCAAAGCACTATTCAACTTACAGCGGCACATCTTTATTGAGTGCTTATTATGTGTTAGATACTTTCTGGGACAGGAAACAAGATAATAGCTGGTAAATGATTGAAGAAACTGCAGGTGTAACTCTGATAAGTAAAGACTACATTAATTGCCATGAAGAAAAAATAATGTTCTTCTAGAGTAGCACTGTCCAATAGAAATAAAATAAAAGCCACATATGTAATCTTAAACTTTCTAGCAGACATATTTTAAAAGTAAAAGAAAATAAAGGAAATTAATCTTAAAATATTTTAACTCAATGTATTCAAAATGTTATCATTTCAACATATAACCAATATACAATTATGATGAAATATTTATGCCCTTTTTAATTACTGTTTTCAAAACCTGTATGTGTATAACTATGTATATATACTATATAATACATATACAAGATATTAAGTCTTTAAAATCTGTCTATATCTATATAGTGCTGTGTATTTTACACACAAAAGCCATTTAAATTTGGACTAGCTGCACTTCAAATACTTAAGAGTCCATGTATCTGGAGGCCATATCGAACAATGACAATCTAGACAGCAGAAATAGAACAAATGAAAGAAAGACAGTTTTGGCTCAGAAATAGAATGGTTTCTACTAGCAGTTAAGAATTATGACTGTCCAGCAATGAAATGAACTTCTTTCCATAGAAAGTTCTCAAGTGGGAATGAGGCTGTAGATAGGGATAAGTTGGTTTACTTTTTTTTGTTTTATTTTTTATTTTTAGCTGACATGGAATAATTGTATGTATTTATGAGATATAGAGTAAATCGGTTGAATTTTAATGCCCCTCAAGTAATTACCTTTTTAAAAAAGATAATTAAAATGCCCCAAAATAATGTATTAATATTTGGGGGCAGCAATTTACACAATGCAGAGGTGTATAAAGAAATGTTTAATAATTTTCTCTTTCACTTTCTACCTTTGAGTAAACAAATGTTAACAATTTGGTTTATATCCTTTCAGACACTCCTCTATACTCATATAAAGATATATAAGAACACACATAGCATTTTTAATTTTAAAAAGGAAAGTATGACAAAATATATACACCTACTATGTCCCCACAAAAATTAAAATAAAAAAATTTTCAAAAAGGAAAACATGACAAAATGGGTGTACCATAGTTTACTTTACTAATATATTATTACATCTTTCTAGGTCAATATATGTGTATCTCACTCATTTTTAAGTGGCTGCATAATTTTCTGTATAACTGATATACCATAGTTTATTCAAGCATTCACCTACTGGGAGCCTCATGACATATCCGGTTGGGCCACCTCTGATGTCAGCCACACTCGAAGGGGACAGTTCCACCTGAAAGTAGAATCAGCTTGTGCTGACAGCATCTTGACTCAAGTATGTGGCTTGAGTTGTTTTGCTTTTTTTCTCTAGAGTCTCTGTCTAATGGCTGTGCTCCCACCTCCCGACCGCCAGTGGACAATTCTGTAAGTTATTCAGGTGGCAGAATCAAGTACTGTTGCCTGCAGGAGTGATCAACTTCCATTTTTAATTGGGCTTTTCAATTTTCCCTGCCTCATTCTCCCTGGCCGCATGATCCCCTCTTGGAGTCACCTTCCAAATAAACTGGCTGTGCAGGAGTCTTTCTAATGACAGACATATGAATAATTTTTACTGTGTTTTTTTTTTTTTTTTGAAATGAAGTCTTCTCTGTCGCCCAGGCTGGAGTGCAGTGGCACAATCTTGGCTCACTGCAACCTCTGCCTCCTGAGTTCAAGCGATTATCCTGCCTGAGCCTCTCAAGTAGCTGGGATTACAGGTGTGCACCACCATGCCTGACTAATTTTTGTATTTTCAGTAGAGACGGGGGTTTTGCCATGTTGGTCAGGCTGATCTCGAACTCCTGACCTCAGGTGATCCACCCACCTCGGCCTCCCAAAGTGCTGGGATTACAGGCATGAGCCACTGTGCCTGGCCGATTTTTACTGTTAATAAACAGAGCTGCACTAAACTTCTTTTTTTATATTACACATCAGTGCTTTTTTATTTTTAAGAATTAGATTCTCAAATGAAATGTGTTGTCAGATTACATTTCAAAAAGGCTGTAGCAAATCACAGGCCAAGTGGCAGTATGCAGGAATCCTTTTTATATACGTGCTAACCATCAAACATTACTGTACAATTTTTGCCACTCTGATTTGAACATAATGTTATGTCATATTGCTGTATTTTCCTTTCAGATGTGATGAGAGGGGCATCTTTTCATGTTTTTGAAAATTTATTTATGTCAGCTCATGCAAAAAACCACCTGAGATTGATTAAAGACATAAATGGAAAAACATAATGAAAATATTCAAAGAAATTTCAGAGAAAGTTTGTTTCACCATGTGTGAAGAAGACATTCTCAACTATAAATAAAGATGCATAAATTTGACTAGATTAAAATTTTGCTTTTTTTAAAGTTCTGATTGAGCAAATGATACTATAAACAAAGTTAAGACAAATGATGGACTGGCAAAAATATCTACAAAACATAAAATAGACATTATGAACCGATATAAAAATCAAGCTATCTTATAGAAAAGCAGACAAAGGCTAAAAACAGAAGAAAATGTGTCATATCTTCCTTCCTTTTAGCAGTATAATTCTCCAGGTTATTTTTAGATGTACACACAAACAGAAGCCTGTAAGGTCAGGATCAATCTTTTCAAGAGAATTTGTTCAGACAGAGTTTACTTCGACTTGGGGACTAGCAGTTAACTGCTCTGGAATGCAGAGGCCATATCTCTGCAACACAATGGAAGCTAGAAATAGTCTAATACATTTTGTCTACCTAGACCCAAGAATAATTTCCTTGTGTTATGTGGGCTGGCATTCATACACCTAACTTCTCTGGACCTATATCATTTATCTGATTGTTCCTAATATATTGGATTAGGCAATTTCTAAACTTTATAAACTCTTTTATTGTGTGTGTGGTTCACTCCATAATACCAGCCACCAGGTAGAACCCCCAAGGTACCACAAGTCTGTGCAATTTCTTTTGATATCTTAAAAGCATTAAAAAAATCTCATTTCACACAGAACATAAACCAGCTATCTTGAAATACAATGATGCCAGGTGGGTTAACATTCATATTTCTTTTCTACTCAATGCTCCATGGTGAAAATAATAGTATTTCTTTTTATCCTTGTTTGTACTGTCCGAATGCCATAAATTATGGCTCTACTCCAAAGCTGGTGAGTTATAAAGCCATAATCCGTTCACACACACATAAAATGTCTTTCTGTATCTGGCCTTTGGACATAACTTCAGTGGGGGGAGAATTTATGAGCTATCAGATCCATGAACTGCATCAGGTGTGCCAGAAGTTATGTTTACATGGCACATACACTTAGATTCAAATCTAAGTTTAAGGTTTTAATGGGCCAGTTAAGTACAAACACTGGGGCCTGGTTTTCTTTCCCCATTGAATGAACCACTTGTTGCACAGGGATCTGTTTACTTTAAATGTAACTAGAGAGAGGCAAAAGCCTCAGAGGCCAGTGTTCACTGGGAGAGGAGAGAGGGGATCAATTCTTCTTTTGTAGTTGCTGCTGTTAAACTCCAGATGGAAAGATGCCTAGTGACATGAAGCTGTGAAAATGCCTTCAGACAATGTTTTAGAGCTGAGATAAACAGTAATGTGATACAGCTAATTAGCTAGAAAACAACTGAATGGATTTCATTGAATTTTTACCAACTGGCAGAAACTGTTAGCTTTGAAGATTTTTTCAGTAGCATAGGTTCAAACTGAAATGCCTTAAAAACAGGTAATGAAGATTTAAAAAGACAAGGGATGCTGTCTTTACAGAATGTATTTTATGTTCAGGTCATGAGATTTTATGAATTGTCCATAGATAGTCTCATGATCCACGGTTTATAAGAATTTAGTGTATTGTGTAGTTAGCGGCTGACTGCCTGTGCGGTCCAGTGTTTTTATGGTCCTGACAAAAGCATAGGTTTCTCTGTGAGGCAGTTGTGGGAAGGTTGTAAAGTGATCTCAACTGATAACTGAGTCGTCTGTTGACGTCAAGAACAATTTATAGTTTGGTCTATATTTAGACTCTAAATTCATGGCTGATATATTTAATAGCATCAGTCTTGACTCATGGATTTATTGTTTAACTCTTATCTTTTGCTTTTAACAGAGAAACAGCTATAGAATCGCAAAGCTCTTCCACTTTTTCAAGTGCATTTTTACCCATGAAAGAGGCCATTAAGCATTCGTTCACATGCTGTGAAATTAAGGGGCTTTAGTACTTAATTTGGAGAGGAAACATAACTGAGGACAAAAGGCAGGACCTGGAGTCTTACTGTGCAAGTGCAGTTTGTTAGCTGTGTAACACTGAGGAAGAGACTTAGGATCTGTAGGCATCCGTTTCTCCTCTGTGAAATGGAGAGAGTAATATCCGCATCATTTGGAAAGCTATCTGTGTTAGGAAGCCTAGTCTCGGAAAACCCAGTTTCAAATGGGCTTAAACAATGGGTAAGTTTATTATCTCATGTAATTAATTGGAAACCCAGAAATAGCCTGGGTTTCTGGTGCAGAATAATCAGTGGCTCAAATGTCATTGGTGACACAGGATATTTCCACGTTTTCCTTTGCCAGATATAGACATCATCTCCAGCTGCTTCCCTTTGTAATTATAAGGTGGTTGCCAGTGGCAATAGAGATGAATGCTTTCTAGTTCTGACTAGCTGAAGAGAGAAAGAAATTTCCAACCTTCCAGTATGGAATATAAATCCTTTGCTTCATTGATTGGGTTAACTTAGGTCATGTATAAACTCTTCATCCTACCCCAGACACAATGAGAGGAATTCATTGCTCAAATTGACTCATCATCTGAGAATGGAACACATAGAAGTTCACAGCGTCCATAGTGCTTTCCATAGCACTTTACAGAGTAGTTGTGAGGGCTAATTTAGACGCACAACATGTGGTACATACAGGGTATTCCGTTAATGGTAATTACTACTAATTCTATTATTATTACCACTGGGTGAGTGTTGGCTCGCTCACTGGTGCATTGGGCTCCACAGTTTACCCTGTTTGACCTGAACATGGTGGTAAAGGTGACAAGCTCACAAATTTGTCTCCTATTTGAGTCACTGAATTTTGTACAGAGCAAACGATCTTTAAAAAGTCTATGTCATAGCTATAGTGCTAAACCCCATAAGACATCTTGCATATTTTGCCCCTGTTTACAGGGAAACCCAAGCAAGAGGCCATGAATAAGTCAGGACAAACACATCATCACTGTGGAAAAAAATATTTTCGATAATTAATTTTTTAAAACTTTATAAGAAGTATCACCAATAAAAGGACAGAACTTTTAAAAAAAGTGAATTCCTAACTGATGTAAATGGGTAAATAAGTCAGTTTTGCATTTTAAGAACACATACTCAGGTGCCAACTAAGTAATGCTTCCTCCATGTGGAAGTACTGCTAAACCATGTGCTTAGATTAGACCTAATGTTAAAAAGGTTTTTTTTTTTCCTCCTGAAATCATTAGACTCTGAAGAAAGCATAGAATTTCCAGTGTTGACCAAATTCTCCTAAACTTATATTAAAACTTGTTAGACCAAGCCAGGTATGTTTGAGCATGTAAACAATTCACATGAATCCATTCTTCTTCTAAAGGGAGGAGTCTATATAATGAACAGGTCCAAGTGTCCAAATTGTTCTTGGAAAAAAACAATGTACCACGAGTCAGGAGTAGGGAACAGGTGACACTGTCAAACAGGATAATTTGAAGAGAACTTAATAAAGGGAGTACTAACAAAGTTATGGGCACGAGGGAGAAAAACCAAAAGAGATTGTGCAGTGCGGTAGTCTGGAGCAAGTAAAGGCCGGAGCAGAAGAGTTACCTCTGCAGGCCTATCTCCCTCTAGCTTGTACCCAGGTTCCTCCTTGACTGAGCTCATCTGAAGCCAGAGGACAGAGGATGATGAAGACTGTGAATGCAGCCAAGTGGGGAAACCTCTGCAGCTCAGAGCGGGGTGCAGGGTGGGCTTTGGATTTGCAGAAGCCAAAGAGTTTTTAGCACATAGCCTTTTCCAATAATTCTTCTATTTCAGTCATATACCTAGAAAGATCCCATCACCATTTAGTTAAACCGTAGAACTTAAAGAACACGAGGCAATTTGGGGGACCAGTTAGGAAGCTTAGATCTGCTGTCTTTTCTGACTTCATATTGACTTGAGACTTGGTTCAAACTTCGTAAGATACAGTGAGCATAAAGTTTCCAGGAGTGATTCTGAATGAAAATGTTTCCCTGGAGACTTCCTGACCAACGATGTTACGAATTTGGGATTATGTTCAATCTTAAAGGTTTCAAGGTTATAGATAAACAGTTTCTCGAGACACCTCTAAGTCCCTGGAACCTCAGGTATGGAATATGACATTAACTGATAGGTTATTTTGTTTTTTTCCAGGGATTTAAAATTGTTTCTAAAATTTGGTTATTGTTTTTTTTTTTCAGTTATATGTCACACACTATGTTGTTGTTTTTTTCCATATTGACTAAGCTTGCACACTTAGATAGTTGCAACAATGCAGATTGATATCATCACTTTTCTAAGTGGATGATGATGAAGTGGCTTAAAAATCATAGACCTCAGTGTATTCAGATACCTCAGGAATACTGTAATCACCTTGGCAAACCATGGTTCTCATGACTCAGTCTGTTTCAGGTTGACTTACTGTGGATTTCCTTGTTTCCTTCAACGTAATATAAACCACACCAACTCCCTAAAATCAACTTTCTTCACCTCTAAAGTGTGGTTAATTATTTAAATCATCTGCTCTTTAAACTCATCTCTGCAACCAAAGCAATGTGGTGGTTGCATGTGGGAGACAATAGGTTTAAAGTTGATGCAGATAATTCATTACATCAATCATTTGCATTGACTTAGTTACACACATTGACAACTCTCTCTACATATCTCTGTCTCCTTCCCTCCATTCTTAACTTCCTTCCCTCCCCCACTTTTTTATTGCATTAGACTCTACTAGTATTACTTGTAGATCAAGTGTTTAGGTGCTGATGGTAGGATATGAGAGGAGGTACAAAAGAAAAAATATGTATGGTCAAAAACACTCAACAACTTCCAACCAAAAACCAAAAACCTTGATGTGTTTGCAAGTTTGCTGAGCTATAAAACTCTATGGGTTATAGAAAAAGTACATGTGGCTGATTCACTGAGAGTCAAGAGGAAGTCTCAGAACTCTTCACACACCAGATAAGAAAGTCCTTTCCTGGCGTTCACAATACCACTTTCAGGAGTGCATAGGGTATTCTAGAACTGTGAATATTTCTGGCATAACCCTCATCTCTCCTTTTTCCTCAATACTCACAGCCTTAACATTGCCTTCTGCCTTGAAGCCAGTAGGATGAATTTCACCATGAGCTTTCCCTTTGGCCTGGTCTGGCCTGTCCCTACATGGAGCCCAGAGCCCTCCCCAGGCACAAGCACTCTGATCCTCACACAGCTGCATAACATTGGGACAACCCTGATTTCTTTTCTACACGTTACATTGGGGAGAATATAGTTTATGCTTCTACTTGTTTGTTTGCATGTTTCCTTCCCTAGAATGTAAACTCTATGAAGTTTGGGAACGTTATTGTTTTGCTCACTGTAATAGCCCCAGTGCCTAGCTCAGAGCCTGGCATACACTAGAGTTCAAAATATCTTTGTTAAATGAATGAACATACCAGAATATACCTCTGTGTGTGTGTGTGTGGGGGGGGGGGGTGTGTATGTGTGTGTGCATACCATATCCTATGAGGGGTATATTTCAAAGCTGTCATCTTAAGAAGTTATATATGTACTCCTATGGTGGCACTTTAACAAATATTTACATTAGAATATTAAAATGTCAAGTGTCCAATAATATTTGGTTTTAATTATGTCAGGCCAATTCTAATTTTATGCATCCGTATGTCCCCAACTGGGATTTGAAGAAAATGAAGACTGTTCAGTGACAACTCGGCATACCCTCAATTCCATCCCATTTCACTCTGTGAAGAACTAGTTCAGGTATGTGATAGGGAGAACCATGAGTTGGAATCCAAGAGGGCTCCTATTTCTGGCCCTGCAATCTGATTTGTGTGACCTTGGGTATATCCTTTAGTTCCTGGGCCAGATATAGAAGAAAGATACAATGTTTGCTTCTGGGAAATGTTATCAATTTCTTTGATAATCACGGGGGAAAGGTTCCATGTAAAAATAGGATATAGTGTTTAATTTCTTAAGAATTTGACATGGCTAGCCTCTTGTGAAATAGGTGGGTAGACAGTTATCTGCTGAAAATAATCTCCCTGAATTATTTTCACTTTGTTCATTTAAAAATTTCATAGTCATTTCTAAGACCCAAAATAATAAAGATTTAACACTGTTATCACTGAAAGAAACTCTAGGCCTGGAGGTTGAAGGAAATCATAGAATGCGTAGGCACCTGTTTTACAGGTGTAAAGATGAGAAAAGTTACTTTGCAGTTGTAAATACTTGTTTATTTGCTTTAGGAGAGTCTAGATCTTCCTATGTCATATCCAATTGCTGGTACATACAGGTTAATCCCTGATTAACCCGGCACTGACTTCTGGTAACAAATAATGCTGACCATACAACATGGGTTGTTAAATAATCAGACATATGCAGTAAATAGAGTCCAGCAAATTGTATATTTATCAAAACTGACAGGGTATATTAGGAAAAGACAACTGTAATTGATCATTTAATTTCCCTTAACTTTAGTCTTCCCTATGAGAGAAATGACTTATGCAGTATTTTTCGTATCTGGCTGTGTGTGTACACACACATACACACACACACCAATCCAATAGCTTTTTGAGAAATAGATAATAGAAATGATAAAAAACACAGCTTTTATATGATAAAAATACAACTAGCTATTATTTAGCCACTGCTTACCACAGGAGCCTCTCTGCTAAGCATTTTACACATTATTTCACTTAAACCCCTCAATGAATGTATGAAGTATGTATTATTGTTATCATCCCGAGATTGCCAGTGAAGAAATCGTCTTAGAGAAGTTCATTAACTTATGCAAGGTCACAGAGCTTGTAAGTGGCAGAACAGTATGGCTCTAGATGTCTCCTTTATGTGGTGAGCACGTACTAAGAAATATACTATACAAAGTAATAGCTTATATGCAAGGATTAAAGGACAAAATCTGTCATTGCATTTATAGTAAGCTAGATTTCCTCAGGGCCTTGATTGTCAATGGTCAGTAAGCTTAGCTGACAGCCAAGGCCAGTCCTGCCATGCCCTGAATCGGGGTGGGCTGACCAAGCCAGAAGCATTAGGTAGCCTTCAGGCCATTGCTGCTCTTTCTCACCTATTAGCCAGAGAAATGCACAAACAAAAGGTTCTGACTAGCCCTGGACTAGAATCCTCAGAAGGTGTGCGACCAGAAGAACCACAGAATTGTTGTCTGCTCAGTCTAATGGTCTGTTATCCCAGGGGAGCCCGGGCTGCACGTTGCTCCTGAAATGACTCTCTGGAAAGGTCTTCTGCCATTAGCTATAATGGCTGCAGGCAGCTTAAAGGGCAAGTCATCCATTTGTAATCCTAAACCCAGGTGTCGAAGATGATTGGGAAGAGTGTGAGCTGTGTGGTTTAAATAACTCTAAATTATGCTCCCCAGAACTCTTGTGAGGGTCAGGCTGTGAACCTCCCACTCCTGCCTCAACTCTGCAACAACTCTTCCCTGTCAATGATGCCCCCTTTGGGATTCTATGTGAGATTTCATATGCATAATGTGTTCCCTGGTAAAATACATATGTTGTCATTACTGTGGCATAGAGGCAGATTCATTATTCCATTAGGGAGAAAATGTACTCTCAGCTCCAAAGGACGCATTTATTGTCACATCGTTTCAAAGATTCTTAAAAGAGTCAGATGAAGGAAATAATTATTAAGATATTAAAAGATGGCACTTTGCAGCTGACAGAGCTTTATTTTTTGCTTTTTTTTCCTTGTTAGGATAGTAAAGATAAGAAAGATTTGAAAACAAGGTCTTTAAAATTATTTTTAAAATTTGTTTTTAGAGGAAAGGAAACCTTTCATAACTTGGTGTAAATGAAAAAACTTTGGCTCTTCTTCCGGAAAAAGGAATCATGTATGGAAAATCCCCATCTAAAAGGTCACTTTCAACTGAAACTGAAAGAATATAAACAGGTTCATAATGTAAAACCAGAGAGGGATAAATAAGTATTCTTCAAGTTGAAATGTAGTGTGATATTTCTCTAAAGTGTTATGTTGGAAATGTTATGAAGTCATTTGTCATTATTATTTGATCATCGGTGCAAAAAACAAAGCTAAATATTGCTTGAGACCTTTGGAGGGAATGAATTGAGCCTTACAAGGAGGAAATCCTCTTTTTTTTTTGATACTGCTATAAGGGTAACTTTTATTACTGAAGGAAATAGTCCATTAACATTTACATGAAGTTCTCTTCAGCATGGGTCTTAGTGGTGGGGACTATGTAATATTAGCTCTGGCTAGTTTCTCTGTCATTTGTTGGTAGAGATTAGTTCATCTTCCGTGATCACAAAAGATCTGGGGAGATGACTTACATGCACTTAAAAGGCAATTTGTTATCTTAGTATTGTCTCAGTGACCAAAGAAGCATTTTCCTGGGTTCTGTTGTGACGAAGATGGAGTTTGGAAGTTTGCTTACTTCCTGGGGTAATTCTGGCATCAGAATTATTTACTGACACTTGCCCCTTTACACCCTGTAAGCTCTCCATTGTATTGCTGTAGCTGGAAGCTGGGAATTATGTTTCTTGGACTCACTTGCTTAGCAGAGTTTCAAATTGGCAGGGCTATCCCTATGAGATGCTCTCACATGGGTTTGGTAAGTAGAAGAGGGGAACACCTTTTCTTTTTCGTTCCCTGGTGCTGTGGTTTGGATGCTTGTCCCCTCCAAAATACACGTTGCAATTTGATCTAGTGTTGGAGGTGGGGCCTAACGGGTGATGTTTGGGTCATGGGGGCAGATCTCTCATGAATAGATGAATGCCCTCCCTGGGCTGGGGTGAGGGGGAGGGAAAGGTGGATGTTAAAAATGACTTGGCATTTACCTCTCTTTCTCTCTTGCTTCCTCTCTCACCTTGTGATCTCTGCATACCCTGGCTCCCTTTCACCATGAGTGGAAACAGGCTGAGGCCCCACTATATGCAGCTGCTCAGCGTTGAACATGCCAGCCATCAGAACCATGAGCCAAATAAACCCCTTTTCTTCATAAATTACCTAGCCTCAGGTATTGCTTTAGAGCAACACAAAACAGGTTGGAAATGGTGGTGGGCAATTGAGTAGGCTTTCCAGATGCGAGTGGTTGCCATTTCACCCATTTTGGAGCTGCAAGAAGCTGAGAAGTTGGTAGTAGCTACTTGCATGGTCCTGATTTTGGGCGGCAGCAGCTTTCTTCCTCTTTGAGGCCACAGACCTGAAACATGTAGCTTCTTCCTGGCTTTTGCTCCTCCAGTCGATGTAAGGAGGAGCTTGCATTTTGCTCCTTCCAAATTCAGTGTCAGGAATTGTGTGCTTATAAAAAAATCCAAAAATTTTTTGCTTGCAACAATTGCATGCTTATAAAATTCCAATTGAATTTGTTCCTGGTCGAAATAGTATGATTTCTATTTTCTGGCTGAATCTTGATTGACACAGGGGATTATCTCCACATTTATACTTTTCCAGTGTGGAAGATAATTCATTCCTGATTAGTGGAGCTCACTAAACTTTGGAAAAGAAATTTTCTATAGGTCCCATCTTTAGCAAGATCATGAGATTTGGTTTTATCTTTTTAAAAGTCAATTAGGGAAACATCTCCTGTACCTCATAAATATATGCACCTACTATGTACCTACAAAAATTAAAAATAAAAAAAGGAAAAATGAAAAAAAATCAATTGAGATAATGTAATTTTTAATCAAAATAGCACACAGTTAATGAAATCCCTTTCCAGGTGAATTGCTAATGTAATTTGAGTCAGAGTATTTTAAAGAGCTAATTAGGCTATAAATAGAAAAGAAGCTGTAAAATGTGTATTTTATAACCAAGAAAGAGAGTTTGTTTTGTTGTATTACCTAGGCAATTCCCTTTTTCATTATATGGTTATGATTAACAATGAACACGGAGAATTGAATGCTAGGGTCATCACTAACTAGTAATCAGTGTCCATCTGAACTTGAGTCAATGTTAAGATGATAAGATCATTTATCCTCATTCATTGTCCATGCCTTCAGGGTAGAGAGTGCAGGACTGGCAGGCATGAGGGACTCCTAGAGCTTTCTCAGAGGAGGTGTGGGGGCTTTCTCCAGAGGGGCCCTGGATCAGAGAAATATCTCCTGCCTGTAGTGCCAGCCTCTCCCGAGCACTCCAGGGATGGATCCTCCTAGGTGAGTTGTCTTCCTCAGCCTTTTGACTTTGGTTCATGAAGTGTCTCTCTAAAGCTGTTGACAGCTACTATTATTGTGGACAAAGAAACAGTTTTGTAAACTTTTTTGTAACACTTCCTATGTTCCAGGCCCTCTTCTAAGCACTTTATATGTATATTAATGCATTTAGCATAAGATAACAAAACTAGGAATGAAATACAAGACTTTGGCCATAGTTAATAAAATGTGTTGGATTTTATTGTATTAAAGCCAGCCTGGTCTTATCGCTTATTGCTAGGGAAGGTAGGGCCTTGTTTCTTCCTCCCTAGAGGAAATAGTAGAGAGGGTAATGGGGTGTGGTCCAGGTGAGCAATTTAAGTGATTTTCAGTTGCTGCATCATAACTTCCGATTGAGTTCCTATGTAGTAGGAGAAAGAGAGAGAGAGGTGGGGTAAGGAAGCAGTGAGTACCTGTTATCAATAGGAGTGTCATTGATATAAATGTGGATATCCCCAGAGAATCACTAGTGTAGATGATCTTACATGTTTCATTCCACTCTGAAAAACTATGAATCCATAAGGTGTGGTTGGCTGCAGAGGGACAATGACCTCACTAAGTGGCCAGAAACCCGAGATCTGGCTCCCACCGGGGCGGGGGAAGTCACATACCTCTCCTGGCTGTAGTGGCCTCATGCATAAAGTACTTTCTACAGGAGGGTACTGGACAGAAAATCTCTGAGGTTTATTCTGGTTCAGGATCTATAGGTCTGTGACATCATAAACATTTTATTGTATTAAATATGTCCAAAGTCTTGAATTTCATTCCTAGTTTTGTTATCTTAGGTGAAATGCATTAATACATATAAAGTGCTTAGAAGAGGGCCTGGAACACAGTGAGTGTTACAAAAATGTTTACTAAATAGTCTCTATCCTCAGGCAAGTCAAACGATGAACTCCATCTCATTTCCATGTTGCCCAAATGAAACTCTTATAATTTCCAGTCTTTTGGTTAAAGGAGCCTCTGTATCAGAAAGGAATACATTGGCATCTGTCATGGGTCAGGCATCAGTGACCTTGGGTGCCATCATGATGTTAGGAGATTGGAAACTTTTAATATATTAATTTATCTGTGAATATATAGTGATTGTTATGTCTTTCATCTGTTGATTTCTTTTCTATTGTGTTTTATTCATTAATTCCTCTCTTCCTACTTTTCTTACCTACAACCTCACCTTTCAGCTGATCTCCTGAATTCTCTTAGCACAGCAATGTACTACTGATGACTGTCGCTGGGACAATCTGTCTAGAGCAACACTGTCCAACAGAAACATAATATGAGTCACATATATAATTTAAAATTTTTAGTAACCACCTTACAAGAATATAAAAATATATGTGAAGATCATTTAAACAGTACATTTTATTTAACCCATCATAACCTAAATATTATTATTTCAACATATAATTTCCTAAAATGAACAAACTGATGAAAAATATATTTATAAGATATTTTACATCTCTGCTGTCTTTTCTTTTGGTACCAACTCTTTGAAATCTGGTGTGTATTTTACGCTTACAGCACACCTCGGTTTGGACCACGCACCTCAGTCACTCAGTAGCACATGTGGCTAGTAACTTCTGTATTGGACAGTGTAGCTGTAGAACATTTTTTCTACCCTTCCTATTTCTGATGATAAAATGTCCAGTGTTAAAATTCCCCCATTAACAACCTTTTGCCATGCATTAGCTTCATTTATTTTCAGGTCTTGTCCCTAGTCAAGTGAATCTGCTTTCTCGATTATTAAAATCACTTTTCCCTTTTAACCCTTTCACAAAGCCCTCATCTGCCAACCTTTCAACTTTACCTGGTTCGAGATCTCAACACATTTTCTCAGGAAGCCTTCATTGGATCTTGCTCTATGCTTTCCTTTGTGCTGAGGTTGGTAAACAGATTATCAGCTGATCCTCACATGTGGATTTCGTACCCAGTTCGTATCACTTTTTTGTGTGTGGACATTCATCTCTTCAACCAGAGCCTTTGAATCATTTATAGCCTTTCTTCACAAGAGGTCAAATTGAGTGCTCATTGATTGGCTGACCAAGATTTAGTATCCTAAATTTTACAGAAACATAAATAAATTAAACTACTAAACTGTATTTCTTAACCTGTGTCATTTTACTGGTTCATTCATTTACTTATCTACCAAATGTTAACTGAGCACTTAATAGAAGTCAAAGACTTGCTAGGCAATAGCAATACGGTTGTCCCAATACCTCATGAACATCTTCCAATGTCAACACATAGTCTTCTGTAAGCTTGAAATTTATTTCACTGTGGGACTTATTTTCTTGCTTTTTAGAATTATAAAACTGGAAAGGACACTAGAGACCACCTAGTGATCAGACCCTGAATCTTATATATGTGAAAACTGAAGTTCAGAGAAGTTCTGTGATTTATCAGTGGTTGCAGAGCTTATCAGTGGTGGAGCTGGCATTAGAAACCCAATCTTTTCACATCTCAGAAGAAGATATTTATGCGGCCAAAAAACACATGAAAAAAAACTCATCATCACTGGTCATTAGAGAAATGCAAATCAAAATCACAATGAGATACCATCTCACGCCAGTTAGAATGGCGATTATTAAAAAATCAGGAAACAACAGATGCTGGTGAGGCTGAGGAGAAATAGGAATGCTTTTACACTGTTGGTTGGAGTGTAAATTAGTTCAACCATTGTGGAAGGCAGTGTGATGATTCCTCAAGGATCTAGAGCAAGAAATACCATTTGACCCAGCAATCCCATTACTGGGTGTATAACCAAAATTCCTCAAGAATCTAGAACAAGAAATACCATTTGACCCAGCAATCCCATTTCTGGGTGTATAACCAAAGGATTACAAATTATTCTACTATAAAGACACATACACATGTATGTTTATTGCAGCATTATTTACAATAGCAAAGACTTGGAACCAACCCAAATGCCCATCAATGATAGACGGAATGAAGAAAATGTGGCATATATACACCATGGAATACTATACAGCCATAAAAAAGAATGAATTCATGTCCTTTGCAGGACATAGATGAAGCTGGAAGCCATCATTCTCAGCAAACTAACACAGGAACAGAAAACCAAACACCACATGCTTTCACTCATAAGTGGGAATTGAACAGTGAAAACACATGGACACAGGGAGGGGGACATCACACACTGGGGCCTGTCGGGGAGTTGGGGGCAAGGGGAGGGATAGCATTAGGACAGATAACTAATGCATACGGGGCTTAAAACCTAGATTATGGGTTGATACGTGCAGCAAACCACCATGGTACATGTATACCTATGTAACAAACCTGCACATTCTGCACACATATTGCAGAACTTAAAGTGAAATAAAAAATAAATAGGACTGGGCACAGTGGCTCTCGCCTGTAATCCCAGCACTTTGGGAGGCTGAGGTGTGTGGATCACGAGGTCAGGAGATCAAGACCATCCTGGCTAACAGGGGGAAACCCCGTCTCTACTAAAAATACAAACAATTAGCCCAGTGTGGTGGCACACACCTGTAGTTCAAGCTACTCAAAAGGCTGAGGCAGGAGAATCACTTGAACTGGGGAGGTGGAGGTTGCAGTGAGCCGAGTTCACACCAATGCACTCCAGCCTGGGTGACAGAGCGAGACTCCGTCTCAAAAAATAAGTAAATAAATAACTCCACCACCTGCCCCCCCAAAAGAAAAGAAATCAGTTCTTAATTTTTCCCTGGTGCATGATGCTTCCCCTGCATTGTTATCACTGGAACAGTTACATGAATTAAAAAATCTTGTGTAACAAACTTAGATTTTATGACAACAACACAGCTAATACTGTTGTATATTAGGGCTGATTTTCCACTTGAAAAATTTCTTTTGTCTTAGGATTTTTCCTTCTTTTTACTGTGGCAGATTTTCAAAAGTGCTGCAATTTTCACGTGTAAATCTTAACTTGTAGATTACAGGCAGCTAGAAGGAAGGCAACATGTTCCCACAAGTTAATGACAAACTTCATTTTTTCTTTCCCCCATAGCTTTCTGCTTCAGGAGTCTGACTTATGATCAGTCAGTAGAACTTTAGGTGTGCCTGTCACCAACTGAATGTCTGCAAGGAAATTTGACACATGCCATGTTTAAAGATAAATTTCAGCTAAGCTTAGAGCTACAACTCAGATACTAAAAATCCAAAATCACAATAGTGTCTTTTGTCTTAACAAGTGACAGAGTAAACAGAATTTGTAATGTTGACAGATGTAAGTAGTAGATTCAATGTTCTTTAATTAATAACTGAGTCTGTAAGTACAGTGACGATATTTCTTACACAGCATATATATATATTTAGCTTTTTTTTTCTACTTTGAGCATTTTGTAAAAGTATTTTCAGTAATGAAGGTGCTATTTTTAAAGCTATTATTTTAGAATATTATCTGCACAAAATGTGTTTATTAAATAATTTAAAGTTATGAATTTTTAAGACATGTTTCTATTACTGCCTTTAAATAACCTCAGGTGCTTATTCTTGAGGCTCAGGTGTATTTGCATTTTTAATAAATCTTTCAGATCATTTTTATGCACATAAAATTTTGAGAACCTCTGATTTGAAGGGAGAGAAGAGTTGAAGTTTAAAAATTCTTGTCCCTCATGATGTGCTGATGTTTTCCTTGCCCGCTGTTTTTCCATGTTATGTTAATAGAAGTAAAGTCAATTGCTATCTATGAAGTTGGTAATGTGACTAGATATTCTGAAGATTCTAGCTGAATCATTTGCTCAGTTAAATGAATGCGTTAATTTAGTTTATCTAAATTTCCATCAATTAAATAATCAACAATTATTTTCTGAATAGTTCCTGAAGCAAGACACTGCTGAAAATAACCAGATATATAACAGAGCGAAAATAACCGAACAGACGTATACCAGAGCTGAGCCTCCAGACCACCTTGTTAACACCTCTATTATACAGTCAACTCGTTGTATTTACTGTGCTGCACTGCGCTGTGTGCAGCTCCTTGCTGGATTGTAAATTCCCTGATACTTAGGCACCAAACCTTACTCATTTTGTGTCTTCAGCTCCCAGGACTATGCTTGGCACATAAAATTGTCACCTATTAGATATATCTGTATTTGAATTGATGAATGAGCAGGTTTGCCACTGGGATATGTTCCAAGACATAGGATAGAACTATCTAATGGCTGAATTTTAAAGCCAGAGGGTGTTCGGAGACCACAGAACTCTAGAGAAATGTTTGAGGAAGGAACTACAGGTAGGCTTCAAGTTATGCTTATTATTTTAATTGGACACAGTTGGCCCTTGGACAACATAGGCTTGAACTGCATGGATCCACTTATATGAGGGTTTTTTCCAACTGAACACAGTTTAAAAATACAGTATTTGTGGGATGTGAGATCAGGGTATACAGATGATGGACTTTTGTATAAGCAGGGCCAACTGTGGGACTTGAGCATGTATGGATTTTGGTGTGCTAGGGGTAGTGGGGTTTGGGCTGTGGGGTGTGGGGTGTGTGTATATGCATGTCCTGAAGCCAATCCCCGATATATACCAAGTGAAAATATACTTAATATTTCATTGCAGTGAAAGTATACTTAATAAATTTTATATGACACTTTCCCACACATTATTGCATAAGCATTTCCCAATGCTATTACAACTCCACAAGCAACATTATTATACATTTAATTAAATAAATTTACATGTTTTGTACCATTCCCTATTTCCTTCAGCCTTTCTCCTACTGTTTCATTTCCTTCCTTTTTTCTTTTCTTCTTGACAAGGTCTCCCTCTGTCATCTAGGCTGGAGTGCAGTGGTGTGATCGTAACTCACTGCAGCCTCAAAAACTCCTGGGCTCAAGCCATCTGTTCCTCCTGTCTCAGCTTCCCGAGTAGCTGGGACTATAGGCGTGGGCTACCATGTCTGGCTTTTGAGACTATTTAAATATGGGGTTAATTTTCTTAGTGAATCTCTGTCTCTCTCTCTCTCTCTCTCTATATATATATATATAAAATATGTATATATAAAACATATATATAGCATTTCTTAAAGATATTTAAGCATATATATATAGCATTTCTTAAAGATATTTCTTAAATGCTTGAAATGAATGAGGCATTTCTTAAAGATGTTTGTTAAATAAATGCTTGAAATTTAGAGATTTCTCATAGAAGTGACATTCTAAATTGCGGTTGCATCCCCAGGCTGCTTTCTGAATTTTATTTTATCCATAGAACTGACTGAAGTATCACTTATAACCTCAAATCCCAACCCTCTAAGATACTCAAATATGGAATCTTGAACCTCATTGCAGAGTTCTAGTCAAATTCAGAGGCCTCACAATTTTGATCATTTGGATCTTTACTTACTTTAGGTGCTGAGTGAGGAAAGGGAGATAGGATGTGGCTTGTGGGCAAAGCATCCCAAGGCCGGGAAGTTCAGTCCATGGCAGTGTGTGAAGAGGAGCATGTGGGGTGTGTGTGTAAGTGGTGTCTCGAATAGTGGATGGATAGAATGGTCATGTCTGCAAAGAGGTCACTCATGTTGGTGGCGGCATATCCTCAAAAGTAAGGCTGATTATAGTGAATATTGACTGTAAGTCCAACACATTTGGATTTTGCGCTGTAGCGATGGACTGCTATTGAAAGTATAATCCTCTTACAATATTTATGTATGATTTAAACGTATGGTTGAAATAAAGTCAAAAAAGAAAAATTCATGATATTCATTCTAGTAATATTCTGTCCAGGTCCCCTTCAATTTTTTTTTTTCTTCTGTTTGTGCACCCTCCTCCAGTTTCTGTGAGCTGTTGCTTCTGGTCACCTGAGGTCCACATTGTCACAGGCACTGGGAGCCTGGAGTGCTTGGGAGTTCTCCCCAGCCTCACACCTCAGTAGGCAACTGTTGGCTGATGACTGGTGCCAGAATACGAAAGTTCAGCCCTCTTTCCTTGAGTAGGAGAAACTGTGGAGTGTAATTTACATTTCAGAATTCCCCTGCAGGATCAGGTTGAAACTGCCCTGGGAGACTTTGAGTAAAGTGACACCTCGTTTGGCCCCTTCCCTACTCTTGGCTGCTTCCGCTGCTCCTCTACCAGTGTCTGCTGGGGGCACTTCCTCAATCAATTATTTGCATATAAATCCTTGCTCTGCTCCAGGGTCTGTTTTGGGGGAATCCAACCTAAGGTACTTTGTTTTCTATGACCTGTGAACCCTTAGGTTCATGTTTTTATGCCCCTCTCCTACTCTTTTAATATCTATAAACATTTTCCTAGTCAAAATCACACCACACGCACCAACACCTACTTTTACCACATTCAATATTTTTTCAACTATGTCATTGATTCATTAATGGCTAATTCATTAATGGTTCTGAGTTTAATAATTTTTTTTTTTTTTTTTAAGAGACAGGGCCTCACTCTGTTGTCCAGGCTGGAGTGTAGTGGCCCAATCGTAGCTCTCCACAGCCTTGAACTCCTGGGTTGAAGCAACCTCTTGCCTCAGCCTCCCAAGTACCTGAGACTACAGGTGCACACCACAATGCCTGGCTAACATTTCTGAATTGTTGAATATCTATGCTGTTGCAGAACCAGTCACTGTGGCTTATGCCTGTATTCCCAGTTACTTGGGAGGCTGAGGCTGGAGGATCACTTGAGCCCAGGAGTTCAAGTCCAGCTGGGCGACATAGCAAGACATCGTTTCTTAAAAAAAATTATGTTGTATGTTGTTGCTTTAATTTTATAAATAATCATAAAATGAATAACTCAACCTTTTATTTTATTACTCTAAGATACATTCACAAAATATACATGAACTTTTTCCCTTATTTATTTAAATGGACACAATTGTATGTATTTATTGTGTACAATATACTTTGTGAAATGGCCAGATCAAGCTACTAACATATGTATTACCTCACATTCTTATTATTTCTTTGTGGTGAGAACACTTCAAATCTGCTCCCTTAGCAGTTTTCAAGAACAATACATTGTTATTAAATATAGTCCCTATGTGGCACAATATACGTCTTGAACTTATTCCTCTTATCTCACTGAAATTTTGTATCCTTTGATTAATGTCTCTCTAACAGCTCATCCTGCCAACACTGCCCCAGCCCCTGGTAGTCACCATTCTACTCTGTTTTTATGAGTTCAACCTTTTTAGATTCCACATGCAAGTGAGATTATGTGGTACAGGCACACTTTGAAGATATTGCAATTTCTGTTCTACACCACCACAATAAAGTGAGTCATATGAATTTTCTGGCTTCCAGTGCATATAAAAGTTATACTTTATTATAGCTTATTCAGTGTACACAATATATTTAAAAAGCAATGTACTTATCTTAAATAAAAATACTTTATTGTATTATTGCTAAAATCGCTAACAATCATTTGAACCTTTAGTGGTTTGTTGTCTTTTTGCTGGTGGAGGTTGTTGGCTGCTGACTGATCAGGATGGTGGTTGCTAAAGGTTGGGGTGGCTGTGGCAATTTCTTAAAGTAAGTCAGTAATGAAGTTTGAGTCCTCTTTTCCCGAAAGATTTCTCTGTAGCATGCAATGCTGTTTGATAACATTTTATCCACAGCAGAACTTTCAAAGTAGGAGTCAATCATATCAAACTTTATCAATGACATTTGTGTGATATATAAATCCTTTGCTGTCATTTCAACAACGTTCATAGGATCTTCATCAGGGGTAGATACCATCTAAAGACACTACTTTCTTTGCTCATCCAGAAGAAGCAACTCCTCACCCATTCAAGTTTTATCATAAAATTGCAGCAATTCAATCACATCGTCAGGCTTCACTTCTAATTCTAGTTCTCTTACTATTTCTACCAACTCTGCAGTTACTTCCTCCACTGAATTTTTGGACCCCCTCAAAGTCATCCAGGAGGGCTGGAATGAACTTCTTCTAAACTCCCATTAATGTTGTTATTTTGACCGTCTCCCATGAATCATAAGTGTTGTTAATGGCATCTAGAATAGTGAATCCTTCCCAGAAGATTTTCAGTTGACTTTGTCCAGGTCCATTAGCAGAATCACCTATAGTAGCTATAGCCTTGTGAAATGTATTTCTAAAATAATATTACTTGAAAGTTGAAATTACTCCTTGATCCACAGGCTGCAGAATGGTTAGCAGGCATAAAAACATTAGTCTTCTTGTACGCTTTCATCAGGCTCTTGAGTGACTAAAAAAGCCTTGTCAATAAGCACTTATATTTTAAAATGAATCTTTTTTTCTGAGCAGTAGGTCTCAACAGTGGGCTTAAAATATTCAGTAAACCCTGCTGCAAACAGTTGTGCTGTCATCCAGGCCTTGTTGCTTCACTGATAGAGCACAGGCAGAGACAATTAGCATAATTCTTAAAGGCCCTAGGATATTTCAGAATAGTAAATGAATCTTGGCTTCAAACTAAAGTCGCCAGCTGCATTAGCTTCCAACAAGAGAGTCAGATTATTATTCTTTGAAACTTTGAAGCCAGGTATTGACTTCTGTTTAGCTGTTAACATCCTACATGACATCTTCTTCCAATAGAAGTCTGTTTCATCTGCATTGAAAATCTGTTGTTTAGTGTAGTCACCTTTAGCAATGATTTTAGCTAGGTCTTCTGGATAATGTGCTGCAGTTTTTCCACTAACACTTGCTACTTTACCTTGCACTTTTAAGTTAAGGAGACAACTTCTTTCCTTAAACCTCATGAACCAACCTCTGCTAGGTTCCAACTTTTCTTTTGTAGCTTCCTCATCTCTTTCTCAGCCTTCTTATAATTGAAGATAGTTAAGGCCTTACCCTGGATTAGGCTTTAGCTTAAGAGAATGTGTTGGCTGGTTTGATCTTGTATCCAGACCTCTAAAACTTTCTTCATATCAGCAATAACACTCTTCCGCTTTTTTATCATTTGTGTGTTCACTAGAGTAGCATTATACATTTCCTTCAAGAACTTTTTATTTGCATTTGTGTGTTCACTAGAGTAGCATTATACATTTCCTTCAAGAACTTTTTATTTGCATTTGTGTGTTCACTGGAGTAGCATTATACATTTCCTTCAAGAACTTTTTATTTGCATTCACAACTTGGCTAACTGTTTGGCATAAGAGGCCTAGCTTTTGGCCGATCTCAGCTTTTGACATGCCTTTATAACTAAGCTTAATCATTTCTATTAATAGCTTTTGATTTAAGTGAGAGTTGTGAGACTCTTCCTTTCACTTGAATAGTTTAGAGGTCATTGTAGGGTTAATAATTGGCCTAATTTCCATATTATTGTATCTTAGGGTATAGGGAGACCTGAGAAGAGGTTAAAAAACCAGAATCAGCTGGTTGGTGGACCAGTCAGAGCACACACATTTAATGAGTTCACCGTTTTATACAGGTGCCATTTGTGGCACCTCAAAACAATAACAAGAGCAACTGTAGAATCAAAGATCACTGATCACAGATCACCATAAAAGATATAATAATAATAATAACACTTGAAATATTTTGAGAATTACCAAAATGTGACACAGAGACACGAGTGAGCACACGCTGTAGGAAAAATGGTACCAATAGACCTGCTCCACACTGGGTTGCCACAAATCTTCAATTTGTAAAAAACCCACTATCTGCAAAGTACAAAAAAGCAAAGTATAAGAGATTAAGGTATACCTGTATTTGTCTTTCTGTGCCTGGCTTATTTCACTTAATATAATGTCCTCTGATTTCATTCATGTTGTCACAAATGACAAGATTTTCTTCTGCTGTAAGGTTGACTAGTATTCCTTTATTTGTACCGCATTTTCTTTATCCATTCATCCCCTGATGGACACCTAGGTTGACTTCATGTCTTGGCTATTGTGAATAATGCTGCAATAAACATGGAAGTATGGCTATCTCTTTGACATACTGATTTTATTTCCTTTACATATATACCCAGAAGTGGGATTGCTGGATCACATGATAATTCTCTATTTAACTTTTTGAGGACTCTTCACACTGTTTTCCCTAATGGCTGTACTAATTTACATTACCACTACAGTGTGCAAGAGTTCCCTTTCCTCCACATTCTCATCAAGACTTATCTTTTGTCTTTTTGATAATGGCCATTCTAACAGGTATGAGGTGATATCTTATTGTGGTTTTAATTTGCATTTGTCTGATGATTAGTGATGTTGAACATTTTTTTCATATGTTTGTTGGCCATTTGTGTGTCTTGTTTTGAGACATATCTATTCAGATTCTTTGCTCATTTATTAAATGGTTTGTTTTCTTACTATTGAGTTTGTCTGAATTTCTTATATATTTTGCATATTAACTCCTTATCAGGTATATGGTTCACAAGTAGTTTTTCCCATGACATAAATATTTTTGTACTTGAACTTAGCAAAAGTTAGACCAATATAAAAAGGTGTTGTTATTAAATGGGTACACAAATTTTACCACCATCTTGAGAAATATATAATGACAATTTAAGTGTTAATTTAAAATGTTATTTCTTAAGAATTACACGGTAATAATAATAGTGGCAATAATCATAATAACCATTTATTAAGTAATTATAATTACTTTGCATTAAGTATTAGGCACTTCATCAAGATTATTATTTATTTTTTTAAAGCTGGTATGAATATATTAATACCAAACAAAGTAGACTTTTAGGCAACAAGCATCCCTACAGATAAAGAATAACACTTCATAATAATAACAGTTTCAATTTGCCAGGAAGATTTAACAATTCTAAATTTGCATTTATCAATTACATGTCCTGATACTATATAAGCACAAATGGAGAGAATTGCATGACAAAATGGTTAAAGTCAAAACATAGTAAAAAAATTCTAACATTCTTTTAAATAAAATAAGCTGGAAAAAAATAAGAAGGATATAGAAAATTTGAACTATAAATTTAACCAAGTGACCTGATGAACATATATAGAATACTGTATTCAAAAACTGTAAAATATACTTAATTTTAAAGACACAAATGATAAACATAAAATATAGAAATAAAACTAGAAATCAATATGAATATAGCCTTACATTTTAAATCTTACAAGATTATTTCATTTAATCCTCCAAACAATCATGTGAGGTTAATATGTTTATTAGGAAGGAACCAAAATTTGGAGTCGTAAACACTTTGCAAGGATCTTATGGCTGGTAAGGTGATTAAGCTAGGATCTGAGGCGAAGTCTGACTCCAAACTGTGTTCTTCAGTTTTTTATCTGTCTCATTGTTTAATTTGTATTTTTGTTATTGCTAGCTACCTTAATCATTTTTCATTTATTTATTTGCTCTTGTAGAGTTAACTGTTTGTGTCTTGCTAGTTTGTTTATTGGAACATTGATGATTTTTCTCATCAGTTTGTGTGATCTTATGTACTATAGATGGATACTCTCTGTGAATAATATTTGTTGAAAATATTGGTCTATTTCTCTTTTAGATTGTTTTAATTATAAATATCAAATTCTTATATTACGTTTTTTCCTACATAACTTTTTCTAATTAATTGAAGCCTCATTATTATTCTTCAAAAGAGCTGTTATGCTTTTCTATCTAATCTAAATTGAATACAATTATCTCTTGGTATCTGTAGGGGATTGGTTCTAGGACCCCATCTCCCTGCAAATAGCAGAATTCTTGCATACTGAAGTCCCACAGGTCCTGCAGTTGACCTGAGAAATCTGCCTACAGGAAAAGCTGGCCTTCCATATCCATGAGTTTCCCATTCTGCGAATACTGTATTTTTGATCTGCCTTTGGTTGTGGATGTGGAACCCATGGATATGTAGGCTTTATTTATTTATTTATTTATTTATTTATTTGAGACAGAGTCCTGCTCTGTCACCCAGGCTGGAGTGCAGTGGCATGTTCTCGGCTCACTGCAACCTCTGCCTCCCAGGTTTCAGCAATTCTCTGCCTCAGCCTCCCGAGTAGCTGGGATTACAGGCATGTGCCACCACACCTGACTAATTTTTGTATTTTTAGTAGACAAAGGGTTTCACCATATTGGCCAAGTTGGTCTTGAACCACTGACCTCATGATCCACCTGCCTTGGCGTCCCAAAGTGCTGGGATTATAGGAGTGAGCCACCATGCCTGGCCAGGGCTGACTACATTTATTTTAAAAATCCTGTGGATTTTCTTCATTCTCTGCTACCCTTGATGTGACAAGATCAAGCCCTCCTCTTCCTTCTCCTCAGCCTACTCAACATGATGATCATGATGATGAAGATCTTCATGAAGATCCACTTCCACCTAATAAATAGTAAATATATTTTCTCTTCCACATGATTTTCTTCATATATTTTTTAAAGAGTTGGGGTTCCCACTATGTTGCCCAGGCTAGTCTTGAACTCCTGGGCTCAAGTGATACCCCCATCTTGGCCCCCTAAAGTGCTAGGATTACAAGTGTGAGTTACCACACCCTGCGTCTGATTTTCTTTTTCTTTTTTGAAATTAAAAACAAGAATCATGATTTTCTTAATAACATTTTTTTCTCTAGTTTACTTTATTGAAGAGTCCAGTATATAATACACATTACATACAAAATATGTGTTAATCAACTGTTTATAGTATTAATAAGGCTTCTGGTCAACAATAGGTTATTAGTAGTTAAGTTTTTAGGGAGTCAAAAGTTAGATGTGAATTTTCAACTGTGAGGGTGGGTTTGGGAGGGGGGTAGGATTGGTGCCCCAACTCCTGCATTGTTCAAAGGTCAACTCTGTGTGTGTGTGTGTGTGTGTGTGAATATGAATATATATATACATATATGAATATATAGTGAATGTAATTGTATGTATACATATATATTCACTATATATGAATATATTTTTTATAATCATATATAGCAAATATATATACACACATTATATATATTCAATATATTCACTATACACACACACATAACTTTAGCTATACTGGCTCTTTTAGAGGCAAAAAGAGCAAACAGATAAAGTAGTATTCTAGCAAATGAATGCAGAAGTTGGAAGGGGTTGTGTGAGGGAAGAAAGGAAGATGTATGGAGTGTATGCTATGTGTTTGGCATTTTACATATAAGGCATGGAGTCTGTTTAGGAACCTTTCCAATTAACCCCCTCTTGTCATGGGAAGGGTCTAAATTAGGTGGTTGCAATAGGAGAAGAAAAAAATGGAAGTAGTAATATAAGCGCAGGTAACCTCTACATCTTTCATTTTCTCTTTATGCCACACTTTAAGTGTTAAACCCTATACCAGATGTAAAATTCTGAAGAATCCCTAGTAATTTTGGATTTTACATAAAACCATTATTTTCTGGCAAAAAGTACTACATGAATAAATAATTCAGATAAAAGCAGATTTATACTTTTGGAATAAATTGTGGACTTTTAGAATTAATTTTAGCTGAATATGCTACTTATGAGATTATTGTCTACTGAACCAGAGGAGCCATACTGACATTCATCTATGGCAAACTTAGGCATTTTTATGAATTTATGTTTTGGGGAAGACATCATTGGAGTAAATTATGCACCTCTGCTCTTTAGCTGTCATCTGTAGCTGATTGCTTCTCTTCTGGTTTGTATGACCTGTTCCAAAATCTGTTCATGTTGGAGATGAAAGAACAGAGTAAAACCCACAACTGGCCTCACTTTAGTCAAACTAGTTAACACAGTTACCTTTACAGTTTGGGTGACAATGTTTTATGACATTTGAAGAATCTAAGGAAACAATAAATATAATAATGACTGACATTTTAATGGAAACCTATTGTTTATACACACTTTCACAATACATTAATTTTTATAAAGAATAAGATAATTATCTTGAAAGTAGAATCTGACTTCAGTTTTCATGTGTTATGCAATGCTGGAATTAGTAGAAAAGAAGGCTTAGAGTTGTCCAGTTACAAACTTCAGATACAAAGGGTTTCTGACATAGAAGAAATTCTCCATCTCAACTTAGGAAAGGAAAAAAACCAACACATGGACAAACAAAAAGAGAGGGACAAAAACTGAAAACTGAGGAAGAAATTCTTAAGCTGAAGACTGAGTGTCAGGAGGAAGTTTCAGTATTTCTTCCCTAGTTTGAATCTGCTCTTTGGAATGATTCTTAAATATTTAAGCCTGATAGCTAGAAACTGAAAAATCGACACTTCCAAGTCATGTGTAGATTTTTAAGTGGTGACTCTTCAACCTTCAAGGTTGATGATGATGATGACGATGAAGTTAATGTTTACTGAGACTTACCATGGATCACGTACTGTGCTGACAGATTTACAGGAAATATGCCATAATCTTTCCAATAACCTGATTAAACAAACGCTACTATCTCCATTTTCAAACAAGGGAAAATAAAGCATAGAGAGGTTAATCGACAGCTAGTGAGTGTGTGAGCTGACCGGATGTCAGATTAACTGACTCCAAAGTCTGCATATTTAATGATTATACTTTACTACAGGGCAGACATTAAGGATATTGTAGCAGAGTTGTCTGAACAAAAATGTCGCTATTTTGCAATATATTCTTATCAGGAGAGCTGCTCGGTCAAATTTTCGACAAATCACTGTTCATGTTAGTGGCCTTTGTGAAGCAGCCTGCAGCACCTGGTGTCATGCAAGCCATTAGGCTGAGTTCACTTCTCCACTAGACCACTGAGAAGAGTCACGGTGCCTCCACCAGACAGTCAACATGGCCTGAAGTGAGAAGGAGGCTGGGCCCACTCAGCAGCAGCCCTCTCATCTCAATGTTTGGCTTTGTTACCATTGCTGGTCATGTCTATTTTTATGGATGAGAAACCTGAGGTTCACAGAGATTTTATCAAATGTTTTTATTAAATTGTTATTTTTGTCAGAGACCAGACGACAATATTTTGGATTAGAAGAAATTTTTGTTAAACATAAACAGCATGAAAGATAAAGATCTCAAGACTTCCCTTGACCTTCCAGCTACTCCGGAAATTCAATAAACACTAGAACATTAATCAATCTAGATAATTTCTTTAAGAGTAGAGCTTTCTATATTTGGCTGTATTCTAAAAACACCGGGTTCTAATAGAGAAGAGATATTCCTCTGGAGAGCTTTTTTTTTCTTTTTTTTTTTTTCTCTTCTCAGAATGGTGGCTTCCTTGTTTCTTGCCTTTTGAAAAAATGTGTGTTCCGTCAGCAGCTATGAGCACAGATCTGGGTGCTGATCAAGACTTTGACGTGAGGCCTGAGAAAACGCAGAACTGAGGTAAATAGTTCCAGGAAACACTATACGGCCTGTCACGATGTTCTGCGGTATTTCAAATGTTTTAGAAAAAGGTGAACTTGAGGTGAATATGAGAAAGGTAAAGGTTCAGTTTAGTCTGAGACACAGAAGATTCTGGAAAGCAAAAACTGAATTTTTATTGTCAGTGTTACATAAGCATAACTTTTTGCTTTCATTAAAAAGAGGAAACATTAATGAACTTGAGTTTGGGGCACACATCGAATAAAAGCTTAGTCTGTTTTCATGACCCTCAAGTTCTTCATCATTTGGCTTCACTGATTGCACTGACTACCACTCTCTCCCTCCCTCACAGTTCTCTTGTCAAACTGGCTTTCATTAATTTCCTTGTACACTTGCTTTGACCTAAGGAACTTTTGCATTTGCTGTTCCCTCTGCCTGAAGTGTTCTTCCTGCCCTTTCCATGGTGGATTTATTCTCATCCTCCAGGTCTCAGCTTAAATGTTGTCTCCTTGGAATGGCATTGCTAGACCACCCTAATCAGCCCCTGTGCCTCCCCTGACCCTCCGTCTTGTGTGCTCATCTGTGGCTCTCCTCTCCTTTGGGACACATGGGAAGAGTGTACTTTCCTGACACCCTTACAGATGGGTAGGACTCTGGGACAAGTGTTGACTAACAGGACATAGAAGTGATGTGATGGTGTAGTCTCATTACCCTTGGTGTTGTCCAGGCATGAGAGCAACATGGAGCAGAGCCCCTGGCACGGTGTGGTATATAAACGCATGAGTAAGAAAACAGAACACAGAAAACACAACTTTGTTAACACACGGATATTTTGGGGGTTGTTCGTTATTAAAACATAACTACTCCCATCCTATCTAAAACATCACCATATTTTATTTTCTCCAGAGCACTTTCTCCTTTTTGAAATGATCTCATTTATTTATTATTAATCTGTTCCCTGCCCCAATATTGTCAGGTAATTAGTAGATACACGATAAAGGATTAACTTTTCGTAGGGTCTGTGGATCCTCACCAATCTCAAACAATCTTAAAAAAAGCCTTTTAGAATAGCGCTTAGGCCATCTGCTAACTGCTTCATCCTGAATCTGGTGAATAAGGAGATGTCCATTGATGGCCCTTGTTGAAATAGGCGAGGGGCCCACTACCTCAGCGCTCTCCCTTCCTCATCCATTTATCCTGACAGAGGGAAGCTGCCTAACTAATTCTGGAAAGTCTATAAACTGAGCAGGACCAGACAGAATGAATATTGTTTCCAGTTCCTAATGAGGGTCTCCTCCAAATATGTACTCTAGGAAGGAAGAAGATGTGTGTTTCTAGAGTCTACACAGATTATGTTCCCTACCATATGTTCTCCCCCTGCCTTGACCTACTCAGTCAGATAGAAGGAATCAACTGACTCCTTCCAAATGGCACAGACAAGGAAATTTATGTTTTCTACAATGCTAAGAACTGAACTACTCAAGCAAGGCCTTTGTGATTTTCATTTTTACTTGGAGTCCTTAGAGGCTTTGTTCCATGCCAGCCTCCCCCCGCTGCTACAGTCCCAGTGCTCTGGCTTCAAGGCTCAAGACCACGTGGACTTCCTGGGCTCACTGGCTTCTGGCTCTGCTCTCCCACTGCCACTTCCCAAGCACCCCACTAGGCTCAGCTACCTGTGTGGTTGGAGGTGATCTTTGAACAAGTATGGGTATTGGTGTTGCATTGCCTTCCAAAGATGGAAGAACCTCACGGATGGGCAACACTACTCTACTCCTCTTTGCTCCCTAAAATTACTTTTGTTTCCTGCTAGGAACTGGGATAAACCATATTATATATTACTTTCAAGTTTTCCTTTGCTTATGCTGTTCCTTCTTACCTTTCATTGATAGGTTAATTCCTAGTTATTTTCTAAGACCTGGCTCAGGCATTATATTCTAAGCATGTGTCCTATTGGGTTAAAATGTGTCCCTCTCTGTGGCCCAAACAGCACCCCAGAAGTACTTTTGTTTAATTACCTATCATAAAGTACTGAATTATCTGTTTACTTCTGTCTCTTACTGGACAGTGAGTTCTCCAGTGGCAGGGATTTTATCTTACTATCTTTTTACTTTTCACGCTTGATGCATATGAGAAAGTCTATGAATGTCTCATGAGAGACTCCTATTCAACTCAACATTCCAATCTATTGATTCATTAAAAATTTACTGAGGGCCTGCTGTACACCTGAGGGCCTGCACAATCCTTAGGACCAACCTTAATTCAACTCAAATCTATTCTAGGTCTTGGCTGAATCCACGTTTTTAGCAAGCACTTCAGGTAATAGTCAAGAGAAACATGGTGGCCCAAACCTTTGCAGCTCACCAGCCTTGCCTTGGATACGTTAACTCTGTGTGAAAACACCTTTAAGGAATGTCTCCATCTAGAAAATAAAGGGGTTGCATGACATCAGACATTTCCAAATTGTGTTCCCTGAAGTCTTGCAGGGGTTGGTGAGAGGAATGAGGATGAAAGATTATTGAGTTGACCTTTGTCTGTTTCCCCCTTCCCCTACTCCCTCTTCTACCAGAGCATCTCCTCTTTTATCTGTTTTATATATTGAAGGTTCTAGATGATATTTCATCTGAAAAGGGATTTGTTGCTTTTAAATAAGTTTTTAAAATTTTGATAAAAATTACTTATTTTCCAAAGGCCTTTCTGCTTCTAGTGTTCTAAGAATTTAAGGGCCTTTTGTGTTCAAAGTTCTGTGTGGGGCACAGGGCACAATAGGGTATGTGAAAATGAAAAAGACATTGCCTTTGACCTCCCTGTAACAGACAATTCAGCAGAAGAAACAGACTTGCATTAATGATATCAGGAAATTTGAATAAAGGTAGTGGAAAGAGAGAGGGGAAGAGAGTACTAAGTGTGAGCTGTCTATGGGAATCACCCCCAAATGCAAGCCTGGTTGTATGGTCCCTATCTAACCCCATCATAACAGCCTGGTTAGTGACCAGGAACTTTCCCAGGTCTTGACACAAGGCCCTTTCTGCTTCCCAATTGACTTTGACACCCCAGTTCTTAGCTTTTTGCTTTGTTTTTTTATTCCTCCATGGGACGTTTAGTCAGATATGTTCTATGTCCTTAGCATTGTTCTTTATTAAAAATGTAGATGCCACATGTCTTGGCAATTCTAATTAGAAGAATTCTACTATAAAGATGTAGAATTTGCTCCAATGTCAAGAGCTTCAGAGATGAGCGATGACAGCTAAAGTATACCAGATTTATAGATTTTGGTGTCCCTGGCCACCCTGCTACCCTAGATGGCTTGGTTACTCTGTCTCATCCAGCAGAATTGATTCTCCATGGTTTCAATGTAGGCTCTGCCATTAATCATCTTTGGTCTTTGAGTTGACGTTTCACTTCTCTTGGCTTCAGCTTCTTCTATGTACAAAGAGGTTATATGTTATTCTATTATATGCTTTCTTTGTGTCATGCATTTATTTAATCTAAATTTCTAATTTTTAAAATATGCAACATAGTCATACACTTTAAAAATCACATGGTTAACATATTCACCAAAAGTAACATAGTTACTTGTCTTAATCTGTTTAAGCTGCTATAACAAATTACCTCAGACTGGGTAATTTATCAACAACAGGAATTTGTTGTCATAGATCTAGAGACTGGGGAGTCCAAATTAAGGGACCAGTAGATGCAGTGTCTGATGAGGGCCCATTCCTCATACATGGTGCTTCACATAGCAGAAGGGACAAACAAACTCTCCTGGGCCTCTTTTATAAGGGCACTAATCCCATTCATGAGGGAAGAGCCCTCATAACCTAATCACCTGCCAGATACCATACCTGCCAACAACACTGCACTGGAGATTTTGTTTTAACATATTAATTCTGGGGACACACAAACATTCAGACCATAACTTTACCTTTTGTGTGTATTTGTGCAGTGAGAAGATTTGAGATGTAATCTCTTAGCAGATTTCAAGTATATAATACAGTATTATTAACTATTGTCAACATTCTTCATTGATCTCCAGAACTTATTATTTATCCTGCATAACTGAAACTTTGTACCCTTTGACTGTCTTCCCATTCCCTCCTCACCACCCCAGCCCCTGATAGTCACCATTCTACTCTCTGCTTCTATGAGTTTGACTTTTTTGGATTCCCCGTATGAGTGAAATCATGTAGTATTTGTCTTTCTTTGTCTGACTTATTTCACATAGCATAATGTCCTCCAGGTTCACCCATGTTGTCCCAAATGACAAGATGTCCTTCTTTTTAAGGCTGAATAATATTCCACTGTGTATATATTTACCACACTTTCTTTATTCTTTCTTCCATTGATGAACACTTAGGCTGATTTCATATCTTAGCTATCGTGAATAACACTGCAATGAACGTGGGAGTGCAAATATCTCTTCAACATGCTGATTTAATGTCCTCCAGATATATACTTAGAAATGGGATCGCTGAATAATACGGTGGTTTATTTTTAACATTTTAAGGAACCTGTATACTGCTTCCCACAATGGCTGTTCCAATTTTTATTCCTACTAACAGCATACAAGTGTTTTCTTTTCTCCACCTCCTTGCCATCACTTGTTATCTTTTGTCTTTTTGATAACAGTCATTCTAACAGGTATGAGGTGATATCTCATTGTGGTTTTGATTTGCGTTTGCCTGATGATTAGTTATACTGAGCATTTTTCATACACCCATTGGCTACTTGTATATGTCTTCTTTTGACAAATGTCTATTCAAGTCCTTTGCTCATTTTTTTTTTTAAATTGGGTTATTTGTTTTATTGCTATTGAGTTGTCTTGGTTTTGTTTTACTACTATAACAAAACACCTGAGACTGGGTAACTTATAAAGAAGCTAATTTTTTCACAGTTCTGGAGGATAGGAAGTCCAAGATCGATGTGCGAGCGGATTCAGTGTCTGGTGAAGCCTATCCTTCCGCTTCCAAGATGGTGTCTTGTTGCTGTCCTCACATGGTGGGAGGGAAAAAAAGGGACTATGGCACTCCCTTCCATCTCTTTTACAAGAGCACCAATCCCATTCATGAAGGTGGAGTGCTTATGACTTAACTACTTCCCAAAAGGTTCTGCCTCTTAATACTATCACATTGGGTATCAGGTTCCAACATATGAATTTTAAAGATATATATACATTGGAACTACAGCATAAGTTGAGTTCCTTATATATTTTGAATATTAACCCTGCATCATGTGTATGGTTTGCAAATATTTTCTCCCATTGCATAAATTGTCTCTTCACTCTCTTAATTCCTTTGTTGTGTGGAAGCTTTTTAGCTTGAGCCAATCTTATTTGTCTATTTTTGCTTTTGTTGCCTGAACTTTTAGAGTTACATCAAAACAAACAAACACACACACACACACACACACACACACACCAACCCCTATCCCCCCACCCACACACGCTAAAACTGCCCAGACCTATATAAAAAATTGTTTTCTGTGTTTTCTCCTAGAAATTTTATAATTTCAGGTCTAATGTTTAAGTTATTAATCCAGTTTGAGTAGATTTTTGCATATAGTGTGAGGTGAGAGTTTATTTTTGTTCTTCTACACGTATGGATATTCAGTTTACCCAACCCTATTTATTGAAGAGACTATCCTTTCACCGTTGTGTGTTCCCGACAACTTTATTAGAAATCAATTGACCATAAGTGCTTGAATTTCTTTCTGGGATCTCATTCTGTTCTATTGGTCTGTATTTTTATGTCTGCTTTTGTGCTAGCACCATACTAGCTTTGTAGTGTATTTTGAAATCGGGTAGTGTGTTGGCTTCAGCTTTGTTCTTGCTCAAGATTTCTTTGATTATTTTGAGTCTTTTGTGGTTCCATATAAATTTAGGAATTTTTTTTTCTAGTTTTGTGAAAAATTCCATTGGAATTTTCATAAGGATTTCATGGAATCTGTAGGCTGTTTTGCGTAGTATGGACATTTAGAGATATTGATTCTTCCAGCCCATGAACATGAGATATTATTTCATTTATTTGTGTCTTCCTCAATTTATTTCATCAGTTTTATAGTTTTCATTGTACATATCTTTCACCTCTTTGGTAAAGTTCATTCCCAAGTATTTTATTTTATTCTTGATACTATCATACATGAAATTTGCTTCTTTGTTTCTCTTTTGAATAGTTCATTGTTAGTATACAGAAACACAACTGAGTTTTGTATATTGATTTTTGTATCCTGCTACTTTCTTGCATTTGTTTCTAGTTCTAACAGTTTTCTTTTTTGTTAGCATTTTAAGGATTTTTCTCTCTGTAAGATCATGTCATCTGCAAACACTGACAATTTGACTTGTTCCTTTGTAATTTTCATGCTTTTTGTTTCTTTCTCTTACTTAATTGCTCTGTCTAGGACTTCTGGTTCTATATTGAATATAAGTGAGAAGCATGGGCATTCTTGTCTTGTTTCTGATCTTAAAATAAAAGCTTTTACCTTTTCACTATTGAATGTGATGTTGATTGTGGGCTTGTCATATAAGGTGGGCTTTAGCAGGTAGAGGTACTTTCCTTCTAAACCTAATTTGTTGAGGATTTTTTTTTTCTATGGAAAGAGATTGAATTTTGTCAAATGCTTTTTCCGCTTCTATTGAGCTTACCATATGATTTTGATCCTTCTTCCTGTTAATCAATTTCACATTGATTTATTTGCATATGCTGAAACATCTTTGAATTCCAGGAACAAATCCCACTTGATCGTAGTGTATGTTCCTTTTAATGTGCTCTTGAATTTGATTTACTAGTATCTTCTTGGGGATTAGAAGAGCCATTTTTGTCAGGGTTATTGGCCTGTAATTTTCTTTTCTTGTAGTGTTCCTGTTTGGCTTTGGTATCAGGGTAATGCTGGCCTCATAAAATTAGTTTGAAAGTATTTTCTTCTCTTCAACTTAAAATAATTTGAGAAGGATTGCCATTAATTCTTCTCTAAATGTTTGGTACAATTTACCAGTAAAGTCATCAGGTCCTAGGCTTTTCTTTGTTGGAGGGTGTTTAATTACTGATTTGATTTCTTTACTCATTATCTGTCTATTCACATTTTCTATTTCCTCCTGGTTCAGTCTTGGAAGGTTGGGTGTTTCTAGGAATTTGTTTATTTTTTCTAGGTTACCCAGTTTGTTAGTATATAGTTTTGATAGTAGTCTTTTATCCTTTGTATTTCTGTGCTACCAGTTGTAATGCTTCTTTCATTTATACTTTTATTTAAATCTTGTCTCTTTTCAACTCTAGCTAAAGGTTTGCCAATTTAGTTTTATCTTTTTAAAAAGCCAATTCTTAGTTCCATTGATCTTTTTGATTGTTTTTCTAGTCTCTGTTTTATTTATTTGTGCTCTGATTTTTTATCATTTCCTTCCTTTTGCTAACTTTAGGGTTAGCTCTTTTTTTTCTAGTTCATTGAGGTAAGAAGTTTGGTTGTTTATTTAAGATATCTCTTATTTCTCATAATAATAAGTATGGAATGGTGCATTCCATACATTTGGGTATGTTGTGTTTCCATTTTTATTAGTGTGAAGATTTAAAAAACTTCTCTTTTGATTTATTCTTTGACCCATTGGTTTTTCAGGAGTGTGTGGTTTAATTTCCATGTATTTGTGAATTTTTCAATTTTCCTTCAGCTTTTGATGTCTAATTTTTTTTATCATTATGCCTAGAAAAGATACTTGATACGTTTTCAGTGTTCTTGAGTTGTTATGACTTATTTTATGGCTTAACCTATAATTTACCTTGGAGAATGTTTTATGCACACTTGAAAAGATGTGGTTTTTTTTTTTTTCAGCTGTAGATGAACCAGTACACATGCACCACTACACCCAGCTAATTTTTTTTTTTTTTTTTTTTGTATTTTTAGTAGAGACAGGGTTTCACCATGTTGGCCAGGCTGGTCTCAAACTACTGACCTCAAGTGATCTGCCTGCCTTGGCCTTCCAAAGTGCTAGTTGTGCATATATCTGTTGTGTTCATATGGCCTACAGTGTTGTTGAAGTTTACTATTTCCATATTGAGTTTTTATCTGGATATATTCAACAATATATCCATTGTTGAAAGTAGGGTAGTGAAATCTCCTGCTATTATTGTAGTACTATCTATTTTTCCCTTTGTTTTTCCTAGCATTTACTTTATATATTTAGGTGCTCTGATGTTGGGTACATGTATATTTATAATTTTTATAGCCATTTGATGAATTGACTTCTTAATCATTATTATAATAATCTTCTTTGTCTGTTTTTACAGTTTCTGATTTAAATGTATTTTGTCTAATATAAGTATAGCTACTCTGTTCTCTTTTGGTTACCGTTTGCATGGAATATATTTTTCTGTTCCTTTACTTTCAGTGTATAGGTCTTTAAAGCTAAAGTGAGTCACTTGTAGGCAGCACATAGTTGGATTTTGTTTTTTGTTTAAATACATTCAGCCACTTTGTGTCTTTTGATTGGAGACATAAATCCATTTACATTTAAAGTAATTATTGATATGGAAGGAGTTACTATTGCCATTTCAAAAATTGTTTACTGACTTTTTCTTTTCTTGAGATGGAGTCTCACTCTGTCACCCAGGCTGGAGTGTGGTGGTGTGATTTCAGCTCACTGCAACCTCCATCTCCCAGTTCAAGTGATTCTTCGCCTCAGCCTCCTGAGTAGCTAGGATTACAGGCATGTACCACTACACTCAGTCAATTTTTTTTATTTTTGTATTTTTAGTAGAGACAGGGTTTCCATGTTGGCCAGGCTGGTCTCAAGCTCCTGACCTCAAGTGATCTGCTTGCCTTGGCCTTCCAAAGTGCTAAGATTACAGATGTGTGCCACCGTGTCTGGCCCGTTTACAGACTTTTATGCTTCCCTTATTTCTTCCTCTCTTGGTATCTTTTTTTTTGTGATTTGATATTTCTTTTGTGGTGGCATTCTGTAATTTCTCTGTCTTTATCTTTTATGTATCTATTGTAGGTTTTTTCTTTGTGGTTACCATAAGGCTTACCTAAGACATTTTATAGTTAGAACAATCTATTTTAAGCTGATAACAACTTAAATTCAACCACATAAAAATTCTACACTTTTACTTCTCTTTCCTTGATATTTTATCTTATTGATGTCACAATTTACATCATTTTTATGTGTGTACCCATTAACAAGTTATTGTAACTATTTGTATTTTTAGTACTTTGGTCTTTTAACTTCTATGCTAGAGTTAAAAGTTATTTATGCACCACGATTATAGTATCAATGCATTCTAAATTTGACTATATTCTTACTTTATAGTGAACTCTATACTTTTACATTTTCATGTTATTAATTAGCATTCTTTCATTGCAACTTGAATAACTCCCTTTAGCATTTCTTGTAAGACAGACTAGTGGTGGTGAATTCCCACAGTTTTTGTATGTTTGGGAAAGTGTTTATCTCCTCTTCATTACTAAAGGACAAATTTTCCAGGTGTAGTATTCTTGGTTGGCAGTTTTTTTCTCTTTAAGCACTTTGACTATATTGTCTTGCTCTCTTCTGGGGCCTGCAAGGCTTCTGCTCAGAATTTTTTTTTAGTTTTATGGAGTAGTTCCTTCCTATGTTATAAGTCATTTTTCTATTGCTACTTTTAAAATTCTTTCTTTGTGAATTTTTGAGAATTTGAATACAATGTGTTTTGGTGAAGATTTCTTTATGTTTAATACATTTGAAATTTTTAGGGCTTCATGGATATCTATGTTCATTTTTGTTTTTCAGTTCCAGAATTTCTGTTTTGTTCTTTTTTATAGTTTTAGCCTCTTTGTTGAATGTCTTGGTTCATGTATTATTTTTCTGATTTTGCTTACTTGTCTCTCTGTGCTCTCTTGCAGCTCACTGAGCTACTTTAAGACAATTATTTTAAATTATTTTTCCGGCAGTTTGTAGATCTTCATTTTTCTAGGGTTGATTACTGGTGCTTGATCTTGTTTTTTTTTTTTTTTTTTTTTTTTTAATGGTGTCATTGTTCCCTGATTATTCATGATTCTTGTAACCTACATTAGTGTCTGCATATTTGAAGAAGTCGGCACCATTTCAGGTCTTTACATACTGGTTTTGGCAGAGAAAACGCTTCACTAGTCAGCCTATTCAGAGATTCTGGGCAGGAAAGCTGATGCGGCCCATGAACTAGCTTGCTGCTGGAGTCCTTGGTTAGGGTAGCCTGGTGCTTGGGTCATTGAGGAGGCAGGTCTGGTACCTGTGTCCACAGAGTGTGGCCTTGTTCCTGGGTCCATAGGGGTGGGCCTGGAACCTTGGTCTACTTGGGCATACCTGGAGCTTGTGTCTACATGGCTGGGCCTGGATCCTGTGTCCGTGGGGGTCAGCGTGAAGCCTGGGTCTATGGGGGCTGACCTGGCACTGGGGCAGGCTTTGAGCCTAATCCTGTGGGTGGTTGGTCTGGCACTGGGGTGGTCCAAGAATGTGGATACACAGGTGTAAACCTGGAGATTTAGGCCACAGGGGCTGGCTTGATACTGGAGTAGACCTGGAGCCTTGGTATGTAGGGGTTAGCTTGGAAGCTGAATCTATGGGGGCTGGCCTGGCACTTGATTAGGCCTAGTGTGTGGATCTGCAAGGGTTAGCCTGGAGCCTTTGGCCAGGTGGGTTTTTATGATGCTAGGTTGGGCCTGGAATCTGGTACAAGGGGGCTGACATGGAACCTAGGCTTGCAGTAGTCCGTCTGAGGTTGAGGTGAGCCTAGAGCCTGGGTTCATGGGGATTGGCCTGATGCTGCAGGAGGCCTAGAGCCTGGGTTTTTGGGGGCTGACCTGGCACTTGGGTCCATGGGGGTAGATATGGCATCAGGGTTCACTAGAGCAGGTCTGGTTCATGACAGAGTTTGATATTCACCTCACTCTCCTTCCCCCAAGCTGAGGATATCTTTCTCAGCATCGCATTGCATGGGCTTGGGAGAAGGGTGACTCAGGTTATGAAACAGTTCTCTTCAATGTATCTTTTATTATTTCTGTGCTCCACCCAGTGCTATAATCTGTCTCCTGAATTCCTTAGTTTTTGTGAAGCTATTTTCATTCAAGTTGTTGTTCAAATTAATGTTATGTGAGGGATAAGTACTGGAGATTACTATTTTGTCATCTTGCTGATGTCCAAGGCTCCAAATTTGCCTTCTTGTGCCTAAAGTATTAACTTTAATTTGCTAAGTGGTTACAGAACAATCCTATGTTAAAATAATTTTCCAAATTAAGATGCTCAAAGTGTAACCTGAAAGTATTGTAGATGATAAGATAAGCCTACACATTTAAGAAGAAAGTGAATGCTCCACATTTAGTGGTAAAACTCAAGGAAAACATACACAATCCTGGGTTGAAATGAAAAAAACAAACACACCCCTTAGAAACCAAAACAAAGTTAGGGTGACTTCAGTGTTAGGGATGTGATTACACAATCAATTCACTGTGTCATAATTGGAAGTGTGAAAACCTGTTTAATAAAAGGAACCCTCACCTCCCTAGGAATTCTGGGGAGGGAGAGAACATGCAAAGTCATTTCTGTTTTTACCAGATAGGACTTGTGTGATTTGGTGATAGCCACTTTGCGTCTGTATGTCACAGAAGGCCTTGATTTATTGTTTTATCCATGTGCTTTTTAGTCTGTGGTATTAAAAATAATAACCCCTTAAACATAGGGCTATAGTTCAATTTTCTAATCAGTGCTTCCAGCTCAGAAGTAATATTACTTTAGAAAACTCCTCAGATAAACATTGCCAGAGATCCACAGTGCTCTCTTTATGCCACTGAACTGAAGACGTAGGTCACTCATCTGTAAAAGCAACATGGGAAATGTCATTGAGGTATTATCTCTAGAATCTGGGCTTTTCTATTCATCTAAATGATGTTGAATTGAATTCATTTTTCAATTTGGATAATTCATCTTGTTAATTTTCACTACATTTTCCATTGGTAATTTTTTAGTTAGCTTTTATGAACTCAACAAGAGTATTGCTTTTTCAATTTCCTGTAATTTTTAGACATATCTAAGCAAGTAGTAAATTTGGTGACTCAACTTGATTCCACCATATTATAAATATTCCTTCTGTGTTTATAATAATAATAATCTATTGCTTCTGTCTTCAAAGACTGATTACTCCAATAGGAGCAGTTAGTTTAATTTTAGATATCCTGGGTCTTTTTGTATTGAGAACCTGTCTTTGAATAAAATTACTGTTGCTAGATTATTTCAGTGAGGCTGCTCTTGGGGAACTCAACCAAAAGACACTGTTTTTTACCAACCTGAGATAAAGTTGTATTAACAGTTAGAGGAAGATTGATAGTAGGAAGCTCTGTAATATAGAGTGTTGAAGTTGAACTTCGAACCTAGGTCTGATTCCAAAAACCCAGGCTTTATACTACTGTCTCCTACTTAAAATTTCTATTGTGGAAAACAAAATAATTTTTATCATTGAGTCCTATTAGGGTACAATAATTCCTTTCAAGCCCTTGGGCAAGTAAATACATAAGAACTCCTTATTACAACCACTTAGGCTATTTAGTGCCTTCTGTGTTGTTGTTTTTTTTAACCCCTTAGTTTGCCCTTATGATTCTTCAAAAACATAAACTCCTGAATAAGTACATTACTGCATTCAGAGAGAGAAGTATATGCTTGGTTATGTTTACTTTCACTTATTACAAAGCAGAAACTATGATTGCTACTTACCATCTACCAGAGGATCATCTCCATTGCAAATACAGCAAGTTTAGAGACAATTACACAATTCAGGGCATCACCATAACCTTCAACATCATCATCACCATCATCATCATCATCATCATCATCATCAATAATAATAACAGCGTTTATTGAGCATTTATTTTTTGTTGTTCCTTCTCTAAGGAATTTATAAATATTGCATTTAATCTTCATAATAGCTGTATAAAGTAGGTAGCATTAATATTCCCAATTTATAGCGGGGGAATCCTAAGATTCAGAGATTAAGTGAATTTTTCACAGGGCGTGTAGTCCCTTTGTTTTGGCTGATTTTTCCCTTTTGGAATGGGTGTATTACCCAATGCATTTGTATCTTGGAAGTAACTAACTTGTTTTCAATTTTATAGGCTCATAGGCAGAAGGGACTTGACTTGTCTCAGAGGAGACTTTGGACTTTTTTTTTTTTTTTTTTTTTGAGACAGCATCTCACTCTGTTGCCCAGGCTGGAGTGCAGTGGTACGATCTCAGCTCACTGCAACCTCTGTCTCCTGGGTTCAAGTGATTCTCCCACCTCAGCCTCCAAGTAGCTGGGATTACAGGCACATGCCACCAAGTCTGGCAAATTTTTGTATTTTTAGTAGAGACGGAGTTTCACCATGTTGGCCAGGCTGGTCTTGAACTCCTGACCTCAAATGATCCACCTGTCTCAGCCTCCCAAAGTTTTGGGAGTACATATATGAGCCACGCACCTGGCCCTGGACTGTGGACTTTTGAGTTAATGCTGAAATTAGTTAAGACTTGGGGAACTGTTATGAAGGGATGATTGCATTTTGCAATATAAGAAGGATATGAGAAAGGGTCAGGGGAAGAATGGCATGATTTGGATTTGTGTCCCTGCCCAAATTTCATGTTGAATTGTAATCCCCAATGTTGGAGGTGGGAGGTGATTGGATCATGGAGGCAGATGTCTCCTTGCTGTTTTTGTGACGGTGAGTGAGTTCTCATGAGATTTGGTGGTTTAAAAGTATGTGGCATGTCCCGCTTTGCTCTCTCTCTCTCTCTCTTTTGCCACCATGGGGGAAGATGTGCTTGTTTCCTCTTCGCTCTTCCGTCATGATTGTAAGTTTCCTGAGGTCTCCCATCCATGCCTTCTGTACAGCCTGTGGAACTGTGAGTCAATTAAACTTCTTTTCTTTGTAAATTACTCAGTCTCAGGTAGTTCTTTATAGCAGTGTGAGAATGGACTAATACATCTTGTTTTTAATAACTTCAACAGTTTTGAGGAGTACTGGTTAAGTATGTTGTAGAATGTCTTTCTGCTAGAATTTGCCTGCTGTTTTTCTCATGATTACATTGGAATTATGGGTTTTTGGAAGGAGGACTACAGAGATAAACTGCCATTGCATCACATCATTTGAAGGGTTTGTATTATCACCATGATGGTTACCTTGATCACCTGGCTGAGGTAGTGTTCGATTTCTCCACTTTAGGCTTTTTCTTCCTTTTCATACATACTCTTTGAAAGGAAGTCACTATACCTAGTCCATACTTAAAGAGTGAGGATGTAAGTATATAAAATTTTATCACTTTTTATACCTTAGCTTTAAACATTTTCTGTATTGTTTCACATTTTGAATAAACATTATTTTATCAACTGCACACAATACCTTGGTATACTAAACTCTATCTTTATAGCTAAATATTTAGCTTGTTTCTTTTTTTTTTTTAAATTTATTCTTGTTTCTTTTAGAAAAGAGCCTTAAAAGTGAGATCACAGGTTAAAGGCATGAACATATTTATATTCTTGGTGAACATAGTTTCACCAAGGAGTTATACTAGTTTATACGTTGATCAGCACTATATGAAAATGGACCTTTTACTTGTCCTGCAAGAATATTGGTTTCATTATTTACCTCTTTGGTTAAGGTTTTGGCAAAATAGTGTTTTACTGTTATTTTAATTTGCATTAATTTTATGATTACTAAAATAGACAATTTCCCCATGAATTTCTTGTCTAAAGCTTCAGCTTATTCATGTGTGTAATTAGGATAATGATCTCTACCTTATAGGGATATAGCAAGAGTTAAATGTTATCATGTTTGGAAGGGCTCTGTAAAGTGTAAAGTCCCAGAGAGACATCAACCAACAACCATTACAGGAAAATTTTCAAAGACCCTTCTAAAGCCTTGAGGTCTTAGGTTGTCACTTAGGGATTGACAAATTTGAATGTTGACAATAATTTCAAGGTAGGAGAGTTCCAGGTGACAAGACTTGTTATCACACTAAATATTTTGAAGTTGGGAAAGATATACAGCCATACCTTGTTTTATTGTGCTTCACTTTACTGCGTATTTTTACAAATTGAAAATTGATGCCATTTTTTCAAAAGCATGTGCTCACTTTGTGTCTGTGTGTCTACAATTTTTTTTAAAGCAATAACTTATCTTAAATTAAGGTATGTACATTTTTTAGACATAATGCTATGGAATGCTTAATAGACTACAGTATAGTGTACACATAATTTTTATGTGCACTCGAAAATAAAAAAATGTGAGTGACTCACTTCATTGTGATATTCACTTTCCTATGATGATCTGGAACACAACCTGGATTATTTGTGAGGTAGGCCCATTATACCTTAAGAATTTGTTAAATAGGGCCGGGTGTGGTGGCTCATGCCTGTAATCCCAGCACTTTGGGAGGCTGAGGCAGGCGAATCACAAGGTCAGGAGATCGAGACCATCTTGGCTAACATAGTGAAACCCTGTCTCTATTAAAAATACAAAGAAGTAGCCTGGCGCGGTGGCGGGTGCCTGTACTCGGGAGGCTGAGGCAGGAGGATGGTGTGAACCCAGGAGGCAGAGCTTGCAGTGAGCTGAGATAGCACCACTGCACTCCAGCCTGGGCAAAAGAGCAAGACTCCATATAAAAAAAAAAAAGGAAAAGAATGTATTAAATAGGTGACAATTATTAAGTGTATCTAGTGTATGAGATACAAATGGGTAGTTCATATAAAAATAAATCTTACATATAAAATAATTTGCTTAATCAGACAATTATTAGGATGCTGGGGTTTCATAACCTATTTCCTCCTCTTCACTCATGGGACACATATGGGCATTATTTGTTTAGCTAACTGACTCCGCCTCAGTCTTTGAAGACAAAAGGGGCAAAAGTGGCATGAGGAGGCTTTCTCAAGAAAATTAATTAGAGAAATAAGAAAGTTCATTCTCCTAAGGACTGTATTCAGTGAGAGAATGAGATACTAGAGGTGTTGAATATAATTAATAAAAAAATTTTGAAATATAATGTGTTCTGTGACACTGTTGGTCCTACTGATATCTATATATTGACATAAAAATGACTCAGAAGGACAAGTTAATTATGCTAAAGTTGATATTGTTGCTATGTAGAGATGGGGCCACAGAAATAGTAACTGATTCTCTTTGGGAATCAGAAATAATCTGCTTTAGTCAGCTAGGACTGCCACAACAAAATATACAGACTGGTGGCTTAAACAACAGAAATATATTTCTCATAGTACCAATGGATGGGAAGTCAAGGTGTTGGCAAGGTAGGTTTTATCTTGAGGTCTCTTCTCTTGGTTTCTAGGAGGCTGCCATCTTGCTGTATGCTGACATGACCTCTTCTTCGCACATGTGCATACATGGAGAGACAGAGAGAGCTTTCTGATATCTCTTCTTATAAAAGCACTAGTCCCGTCATGAGGAACCAAACCTTATGACCTCATCTTACCCTAATTATATTCCACAGACATCTCTAAATACCATCGTGGGGCGGGGGGGTGGACAGTGGTTCGGGCTTCAACATACACATTTTGCAGGGACACAAACATTCAGTACATAACATCATCTGAGTGTTAATGTATTATACCTAGGGATGTGCATACACATGCACACATCACGTGCACAAAAGAAAGGATACATCATAGATCATGGATAGTATATTAGTTACTTCCATTATTTCCCATTTAAGATACTATATCAGTCCTTTTTAAAATCAGGTACACGTCATAGCAGACACAAATATTAGTAATTCATCAAATTTTGCTTTGTTTTCTCTTATAACAAGAAGTCTAGAGGTAGGTAGTTGCTGGCATTAGTTCAGCAGCTTGATGCTCTTTGGGTCAAGGTCTTTATGATTCTCTTGCCTTTATGTTTGCAAGATGATGGCTACAGCTACATTTCTAGCCTGTATCTCAGACAGGATAAAGAAAAAAGGAGAAAAAAAAGGTGTGTGCTAACTGAGGCTTTTCAGAATTTTCCCAGAAGCCCCGCTCAATGATCTCTGCTTGCATTTTCCGAACCAGAACTCTGTGTCATGCGGCTACTGCTATATGTAAGGAAACTTGGGTAATATAAGTTTTATCTGTAAACATCACTGTGCCCTCTGAAACGTGGATTCTGTTAATCAAATAAAATGAGAAGAAGGATATTGGTTTGGAAGCTAGCAGTATGTACCATGACTACATCCCAAGAGCTAAAAATAAAAAGCGAATTGACAGATCCTTCCTCAGTGGGTAGATTCTATTTTGCTTCATACAGCAAAATAGAAGCTTGGGAAATTCCTGTTCCAAAGAGATGCTTAAAAAGTGTGTCTCAAAAGGTAACCTTACTTAAGGAGACTGGGGAAGACAACATACTTTAGACACTGGAGTTTACCCAGAGCACAGTTACTATTTTAGTTCAATTACAACCTGAGGAAATTTTTAGCAGTTGGCAGCTGTGCTGATTCAAGACTGAGTTTTGGCTCTCCTGTTGATTACTGCTCCTGGTTTCCTGCTGTTGGAGCACACTGTTTTCTTTCACTCACAGACGTCTTGTTCTTTTCTGAGTCACTACACCATTACTCATCTTGAGTTGGCTCGTTGTTGGGTTTTATAAGGTTATCCAAAGAGATGCAGGGACATGAAAAACACTGAACTTGGGAAGATCTAGTGTAGGGTGTTAAGAGCTATGAGCTGTTTGTGCTTTTTTTCAGGGTCACACTGAGCAAGTCAGGGCTTTTAAATTTGTAAATCAGTGAATAGCCACTCCACTTTCTGCTATAAGATGAAAAGGAAATTCACCTGTTCCTTGAGAAAACTAGGGCTCTAGATAACTGTGGTTGTAATTTATACCAAGAGTAATGTGGAGGGTGGAATTGAAGCCAGGTGTACCCAGGTGGGCATTATAGTGAGCCAAATGAAAGGTTATGAGAGAAAATAGGAGATTCATTGGTGGGAGCTCAACCATTGTGGAAAGCACCATATCGATTCCTCAAAGAGCGAAAAACAGAACTACCATTTGACCCAGCAATCCCATTTCGGGTATATAACCAGAGGAATATAAATTATTCTACTGTGAAGACACATGCATGCAAATGTTCACTGCAGCACTATTCACAACAGCAGAGACATGGAATCAATCTAAATGTCCATCAGTGACAGACTGGATAAATAAAATGTGGTACATGTACACCATGAAATACTATTCAGTCATAAAAAAAGAATGAGATCATGTCTGTTGCAGGAACATGGATGGAGCTGGAGGCTATCATCCTTAGCAAACACACAGGAACAGAAAACCAAATGTTCTCACTTATATGTGGGAGTTGAACAATAAGAACTCATGGACACAAAGACGAGAACAACAGACATTGAGGTCTCCTTGAGGGTAAAGGGTGGGAGGAGAGAAAGGAGCTGAAAAAAAATGACTATTGTGTGATCAAAGAATCTGTACAACAAACCCTTGTGACATAAGTTTACCTATATAACAAACCTGCACCTGTACCTCTAAAACTAAAAAGTTAAAAGAAAAATAAATCCGTGAGCCCAGTAGAAGTCCCTCAAGTCTTATTGTTGGTGATAAAAAGTTCTTTTGCTGTCAATGAAGAAACTGTTTCTTTCACATATTTTCTTAGGTATCACCTGACAGTGGGTACACATATTAGTGAACAAAACAAAGCAAAACAAACTGCAACAAATATCAAACTTTCGTTGAGCATTTCTTATATGCCAGGAACTCTTGCAAGCTCTTTACTTATTTAATTGTCACAACAGCTCTAAATTAGGTCTCGTGATTATCTCCATTTTGCAGATGAGAAAACAGATCCAGAGATGTTAGTAAGTCATTTGCTCAAGGTCACATAACCAGTTAGTGTGGAACCTGAATTTGAACCCAGGTTTAATTACCACGTCCACATGATCAACAACAACGCGATATTGTCTCATTACAGTGTGAACATCACCAGTTGCACTGACTCCGGCCTCTCCTGTTTTCACAGAACCTCAATTTCTTGTAATGTGCCCATGAAGAATTTTTTGCCAACAGAGTTTGTTTCACATGCCATCACAAAACACTTAACTATCATGGGGCACCACTGCTTGATCCCTCTATGTCCTTAGGCACTGATGGATCCTGGAAGCCTTGTGAAGCCCTGCTGTGGGGTGGGTTGTAGTAAAAAGGAGGACTCCATTTTTCTGCTGTGCTACACTCTGGGAGCAAGACCTCAAATCTGTACTATGGTCTTGCTGAGTTTTAAGCCTCCTTTTCAGATTTTTATTTACAGCCTCTCTCTTCACTCTAGCACCCAATTATGAGGTACAACTGGAGACATATCAGAGTAACAGCCCCCAGTTTGGGCTCATACTTCCCTGTCCATCTCCCATTAAAACTTAGTCTTTTGTTATTAGCCAAACTCAGTATGCATGGCTCCTTCTCAGACTTGAGTTTTCTTCTTAGAGACTGCTCAGGAACACAAGAAATGCTTCTATGCAACCTATTCTTCAGTTTCCTAAACATAATCAGGCATGTCTGAATCCCACAGCAGGCCCATTCCAAAACTCTCAGTACCATCCCATGAGACACCACCAGTTCCACAAATCATAGCCTTCCCTCTATCTATACTCCCACACCTGCTGTGAACTCCATCAAGCCCAGAGTAGAAAGAAAGGCTGCTTTTCTGACTTGCACCTACTCAAGCCAGGGTGTAACACTCTTGAGTAACACACTTGAGTAACACTCCACACATCATCGTTTTCTTGCTTTCCTCTGACAAGTCATAATGAACAGTCTGTTCTGCTTCTCTTCCTTAACCTGGTGGTAAAAGCCTACATACATGAGGCTCACTGGGCAAAGACGCTTTGTCTTGGGAAGAGCAGAACTACCTTCATCCCCCAAATCTTTCACTTCTGTGCACAGGGATTTACATTTCTGGACCACATTCTCATTTGTATGTTTTACAAAGGCATGAGTGATGGCTTTGCTGTGATTCAGGCAATTTGCACTTTTCCTATAAAAATGGAAAATGGCTGTTGTCTCTTCACCTCCCTGTCACTGAGTAGCCTCACCTGGCAGTTCTTCCTGCCTCCCTGGAAGCCTGAGCTTTCTCAAAAGTATCTAACTGTGAACACCCTCTGCGACCCTTCCATTCAAGTAGCTCTCGCCTACCTGTCTTTTTGCCGCCTCCTTACATCTCTGTCCTCCATTTTATCCTCAGCAGAACTAAAATCCTCCCTCTCTGCCTTTTGGTGTGTGTTTAGAAGGTGACTTGCTCTTCCCTATGTTTCCCTACAAGCATATAAGAAATCTTTGGTATTGGGGGTAGTGACAGAGGCATCTGTGGAGGCCTCCTAGGTCCTGGATACCCTCAAATACCAACACTTGGGTAACCTTTGGTTTATCCTTCTTGTCTTTTTGCTCACTTTCTACATCTACACAGCTAGTCGTGTAGCCAACATGAGATTAACTCCTCCACCCCACTCCATACCAGACGACCAGTGCAGTATGAGCAGCTGTTTGTCCATGGCAAACCCTAGATACTGGCTAATCATCAGAGGAGTCTTTAGTGGGCAACTGGTTTTGGCACTTAAGTTAACCCCAGCTGTGATGGCTAACTGGAGTGTCAACTTGACTGGATTGAGGGATGCCTAGATGGCTGGTGAAGTACTGTTTCTGAATATGTCTGTGCGGGTGTTTTTGGAGGAGATTGGCATGTAAGTAGTAGACTGAGTGGGGAAGACCTTCCCTCAGTGCGGGCGAGTACCATCCAGGCAGCTGGGGGCCTGGCAAGGGCAAAGCAGGCAGAAACAGAGGAATATTCAGGTCATGCTGCTTCCTTTCTTTTTTTCCCCACTAGAGTGGAACACTCTTCCCCTCCTGTCCTTGGACATCAGAACACCAGGCTCTTTGGCCTTTGGACTTGGGGACTTTCACCAGCGGTCTTCTGGGGGCTCTTGGGCCTTTGGTCTCAGGTACCATCAGTTTCTTTGGATCTTAGACCTTCCAACTTGGGCTGAACTATACAACCAACTTGTCTGGTTTTCCAGCTTGCAGACAGTCTATAGTGGGACTTCTCAACCTCCATATTGGATGAGTCAATTCCTCTAATAAAGCTCCTCTCATATATCTCTATATCTAATATCTATCTATCTATCTATCTATCTATCTATCTATCTATCTATCTATCTATGTGTCATCTATCTATCATCTATCTATCTATCTATGTATCTATCTATCTATCTATCTATCTATCTATCTATCTATCTATCTATGTGTCATCTATCTATCATCTATCTATCTATCTATCTATCTATCTATCTATCTATCTATCTATCTATCTAATCTATCTCCTATTCGTTCTGTCTCCTTAAAGAACAGCCATAACTTCCAAGAATCTTATGCCACTTTGAAGAGGCATACAATATTTTAACAAATTCAGTGTTCATAGGGGAGGGCTTAACAACTAAACTTCCAGGGCTAACTTCTTAGTCAATTTGTGAAGGAGTTTGCAATATTTTATAACATTGGGCAGTTATTAAAATTTATATGAATCTGTGGGTATATCTGAGTACACCCAGTCACATGGATTTCGAAGGTACCTGCAGGGTGGTTTTCATAACTCCTCACTTCCCTGGGTCTAGCACAGTCATACATGCATCTCTTGGTATTGCTTGGCAAGGAATTTGGCAGGCTGTTAAGGAGGAAATGACAACCCTAATAATAATAATAATAATAATGATAATAATTATAATAATAGCTATATGTCAAAAGCACTTGCCATGTGCCAGACACTCTAGTAGAGACCTTCTGTACATCATTTCATTTTATAATCAGATAATGAGATAAGTATTTTCCACATTTTACATATGACTAAACTTAGACTAAGTAATGTATTCAAGGTCACCTAATTTCCAAATGCCTCAGTGGTCGTGGCTCTAAAGCTTGTACAATTTCCACTATGTTCACTGCTACTCATAGGAACCTGGGAAATGGAGATGCATAGAAAGATAACCCTGCAAGCTCAGAAATTAATACTGACGTTCCATAGAAGTGCTCCTAAATTGTAATCTGAATTTGGGGTTGCTGCTGGAAAATAGCCTTTTGTCTCAAAAACCCAGTTTGAGCCTTCCACCAATTACATAGGCTTTACGAGACATGGAGGATGGACGATAGTAGAATGAGATCTGCTGGACTGAAAAGCGCTTTGTGGTGGTCTACCTTGGGACCTCTGGTCAGCAGCTACTGGTTGTTTCTTCTTTTTCCTTCTCCTTCCCCATTTTCCCCATTAGAATGTAAGCTTCTTGAAGGAAAAGGACTTGTTTATTGATGTATAACTAGAAAGGATAGTGCCAGGCACGTTCAACAATATTTGTTGAATGAATGAAAAAGTATTTGGCAGCCCTCTGAAAACCAGCTACTCCTGACACCTAGAAACCCAGGTAATCTATGGTGTATCTGATGTTTATTGATTGCCCTGATCTTACCACTGCTGTATAACAGGAAAATCCTGCCATCCACTAGGGAGTTGCTGAGACCCCTAACCAGGCAAAGAGCCAAAGACACCATCAGTTTCCTTGCTTCTTATATTTACAGGGATTACAGGTATTGAGCTCGAGGGCTTGGTCCCCTGTGTGTGTCTAATCTTCAAGACTCGAGCACTTCCTGATTTCTCAGTGAATGAGAAAGCACCCCAATAACATTCATCACATCTTTTCCAGGAGCCCTTTTTGTATGAGAAGCACTTTGTTCTTGTGGTAAATCTCAAGTTTGTTTCCTTGCTGTGTCTGGCCAATCTCTAGACAAACCCTACTTCTAGCCTTACTTTTCCTGATTGAAACTTCCCCATACTAAAAACCAAAACCAAAACCCCAAAACCAAAATCAAACCCATCAACAATAAAATATTGGTGCAGTCATAGTTCTGCACCATTATTAGAAGCAAAAGTCCTGTGGTAGAAGTTTCCTTGACATCTGGTTTTATTCATTAGGCAGGAGTCCTGACCTGACTTTTGTAAGATTTCTGTAGATAAACAATTTTTATGGCACCGAGAGAAAACAAATACTTATCTTCCATAACTTAAATAAAATAAAAATGTAAACTTCAAATATTCACAGGAAGGAGACACCCAGCGCATTCTCTAGATCTTATGTACTTACCTTTCTATAGAATCTTGTAAATACGGAGTCCGGTTTTTGATATGCCAGGTTCTCTTTCACTATTAAATTGCTTTTAGGAGAATTTTGTAAATGGACATAAACAACAGGTATACATACACCTGTTGGTGTAAATGAACAGAACCTTCTGGAAGGAGGGCTCCTGATGAGTTAGTCCTTGAGCCTTGGGCTGGGATACCCTCTTCCCTGAGGCCAGTCTCCCAGCCCCGGTGTTGTAAACCAGACCCCAGTGCCAAACCATTGGCTTTGTAAGTAGAGTAGTAAGTTTCCTAATTCCTTTCCCAGAAAAATGTGACATCAAAGATGGTCCTCTGAAGCACAATGCTGGAACAGTTTGCAGGAAGAATGAATGGATTACCATAAATCTGATTAGGGAAGGACCCACACAGCACAGTACTTAGCACATGGAAGAAGGGCAATATGTGTTTGCTGAATGAATAAACAAAGGAATGAAGAACGAATGAGTCCGGAAACTGAGAATACGTGAGCCATTGGCAACCTAAAGCTCTACATGGACGCTGGTTTCTTCTTCTCAGTTTTTCTGAGAATGATTTGAAAAGCATTTCTCAGAGTAATTTAGTGGGTGGGAGCTTAGAAAGGAGAGCAATTACTTTGTTGGTTGAATGAGGAAGTTTGAGGCAACGTGTACCTATAACAGACAGTGTAAAGACAAGTCAAGGATGTTGACTTTTCTCGGTTGTCTATGAGTTTGTCTTCATGCTTGAATGAAGTGCACTGACATGAAGAGAATATAGCTATATGACTAATTTCAGTTTATTGGTAATGTGAATGTAGCAATAGGAATGTTTTTATGACATTGCGTGGTTTCAAGATGTATTCAATTATCTTAACATGTTTAACATTTCTCATTAACAATCTCATTCTGTCTGGCTTCTCTCTTTTCCTTTCTTTAGTTTTGCTGTTCATATCAGCACACAAAATGTATTAATTTTTTCTACAATAGAAATAAATTGTTTTACTTTCTCTCTGCACACACTGTGTGACCATAAATATACTTCAAAGAGGGAAACAGAAAAAGGAAATTAATTAGAACATCTGTTTCTATAGTGCTTATAAATAATGGAATTTCCATGAATTAAAATAAGCTTTAGCTTAAAAAAATCTAAAAAAATCAATGCTGTTGGAAGATGTATCCTGTGTACTCTGTGGCTTTGGTATCTACTGGTCTACCATCACATATTCCCCGAGGTACAAATATCTCAGGCTTAAAAACAACTAGAAAGTGTATTTGTTGAATAAATAAATAATAGGAACTTAAGAGATAGGAGAAAAATGTAGAGGTTAGACATATAATTTCTCTATAATTCAGACATTCCTTCTGTAGTATTCTTGACAGCCATTCTCTTAGCCTTTATTTACAGTGACGGGCAGATCGCTACCTCACAAAGAAGTTCAATGTCTTTTTTGTTATTTATTTATTTATTTTTAACTAGTAGACTATTATTTTTAGACAAGTTTTGGGTCACAGCAAATCTGAGTGGAAAATACAGAGATCTCCCACGTACTCTTCCCCTAACACACACATAGCCACCCCCAATATCATCATTCCACACCAGAGTGGTACATATGGTACAGTCAATGAACCAACATCGACATATTGTTATCAACCAAAGGCCATAGTTTCTACTAGGCTTCACTCTTTGTGCTGTATATCTTAAGAGTTTTGACAAATGTGTATATATATAGTGACATGATCTACCATTATGGTATTATACAGAACAGTTTCACTGCCCTCAAAATCCTTTAAGCTATACCTATTCATTCCTCCCTCTCCCCAAGCCCCTAGCAACCACTGATCCTTTTATGGTCTCTATTGTTTAATCTTTTCCAGAAAGCCATACATATAGTTGGGATTATACAGTATATAACCTTTTCAGATTGAGTTCTTTCAGTTAAAAATATGCATTTAAGTTTTCTCCATGGTTTTTTATGACTTGATAACTATTTCCCCCCCTTTTTTTTTTGAGATGGAGTTTTGCTCTGTTGCCCTGGCTGGAGTGCAGTGGCATGATCTCAGCTCACTGCAACCTTCACCTCACAGGTTCAAGCAATTCTCCTCCCTCAGCTTCCTGGGTAGCAGGGATTATGGGTGTGTACCACCATACCCAGCTAATTTTTGTATTTTTAGTAGAGACAGGTTTTCACCATGTTGGCCAGGCTGGTCTCAAATTCCTGACTTCAAATGATCTGCCCCCATCGGCCTCCCAAAGAGCTGGGATTACAGGCGTGAGCCACCACACACGGCCGATAAATTTTTTTTATAGCTTGAAATAATATTCCGTTGTTTGAATGTACCACAATTTGTTTTTCGCATTTGTCTACTGAAGGGCATTTTGGTTGCTTTCAAGTTTTAGCAATTGTGACTAAAGCTGCTATAAACATTCATATGCAGGTTTTTATGAATTCAATTTATTTTTTACTTGTTCTGTTTTCTCTTACACTAACTGGAAATCTGATCTCCTGTAAGTTCTCTGCATTGCTGACCAGATCTGCTGTTCCATGTGATAGCTCTTTTCCATGTGGTAACTATTTAAGTACATGAAGACAAGGTATCAAGGAATTCCTATGGTTTCTCTATTTTAGTCTAAAAATCATCAATTCTGCCAATTTTCCTCATGTTGTAGGATTCTTAGTACATTCGGTTTTCTGGTTCTCCACCTCTTGGTAAGCTCTACTTTATGAAACAAAGTGACTGAGTACGGAGGAACCATCACTCTCCCCGTTCTGGGCAAGATAAATCCTGTAAGTGTTATGAGTCCATTGTCACTCTTTTGGAAATTTTGGTACTCAATTTATTTAAAAATTTTATGTTTATTTTACCAAAATAGTTGTTAGGCTAGTCTCCTCCAAACTGTACTTTTCCAGAGGATTTTTAGAATTTCAAACCTAGATTTTCTTATATATACTTTTTAAGCTTCCTCCTGTACATTATGGGCTGTTGTTCTAGCATGTTGAAATGTGCTTTTTTCCTTTGGAATATTGGTTATTTTATCAAATATACAGTATTCACCATTGCTCCTTGTTTAAAATGTTTTTCTCAAGCTGAAGAGCCATCCGTTTATAACAGAACTTTTAGAAAGTACAGATGGGCTAAAAGAAGAAAACAAAGATGATTCCTAACTCATTGTCAGGGAGATAAATATCATTACCAGAAATACATATTATTGGCATTTTAGTGTATGTCTATACAGTGCTCTTCTCTATGCACATATGTATATTATATTATTACATTCACAATATAGTACATATACATTTATTTCAAAAATTATGTTACATAGATTCTTTTATAGTTTGATTTTTTCCTCACTTTATTCAAATTTTATTTGACTTTTTTTTTTCTTTTTTTGACGGAGTCTTGCACTGTCACCCAGGCTGGAGTGCAACGGTGCGATCTTGGCTCACTGCAACCTCTGCCTCCCAGGTTCAAGAGATTCTCCTGCCTCAGCCTCCTGAGTAGCTTGGATTACAGGCGTGCATCACCATACCCGGCTAATTTTGTTGTATCTTTAGTAGAGACAGGATTTCACCATGTTGGCTAGGCTGATCTCGTACTCCTGACCTCATGATCCACCTGCCTCAGCCTCCCAAAGTGCTGGGATTACAGGTGTGAGCCGCCACACCTGGCCTGACATATATTTTTAAACATCCACAATGTGTGTAACATTGTGCTGACTGCTGGAAATATAGTGGTGACCAATTTTGACATATTTTAGCAAACTGATCTCCAGAACGTTATAAAATAAGCTCAAAATTACTTTGTAATTTGAAAACTTCATAACTCTTCCTTTTGTCAGACAAATTACTGATAAAAATATTCAGCAAGAGAAGGTCAATGACAAGATTTTGGGATAAACTAGTAGATAATTCTTTCCCAAATTATATTAGTTCATCAATCAGCACTCTCTGGGGACTGTTGTTTGTTCATTTATGTTATGTCATGTCCATATTTCTTCATTTTTATCAATTAGGGTTTCATAAGGAATTTTGTTGGATATTTTGCTGAAATCAAGAGAGTCTATTGACAGCATTTCCCGTCTCCAACAGTGTAACAGTTCCATCAAATGATAGAGATTTTATTAGTTCAGTGTAGCATTCTCAATTAATTATATGCGTTCTGATGATCACTATTTTCTTTAACAGCATTGTCCAAGGGAACTTTCTGCAATGATGGAAATGTTCTGTGACTTTTGCTGCCCCATATGGTACCCTACTAGCTCTCTGTGACTACTAAACACTGGAAATGTGGCTAGTACAACTCAGTAGGCAGTTTGTCCATTTTTTAAAATTTTAAATAATTTAAATTTAGTCAGATGTGACTAGTGATTGTGATATTGGATAGCACAGCTTGACAATATCTGACAAATCATTTGTCAAGTAACTATTGTATAATTTAACTAGAGTTCAATATTAAACTGAGAGAATCGCAGTTCCTACAATGTATGAGTCTCTCTGCTCCCTCCCTCCCTCCCTCCTTCCCTCCCTTCCTTCCTTCCTTCCTTCTTTCCTTCTTTCCTTCCTTTCTCTCTCTCTTTCCTTCCTTCCTTCCTTCTTTCCTTCCTTTCTCTGTCTTTCCTTCCTTCCTTCCTTCCTTCTTTCCTTCCTCTCTCTTTCCTTCCTTCCTTCTTTCCTTCCTTTCTCTCTCTCTCTTTCCTTCCTTCCTTCCTTCCTTCCTTCCTTCCTTCCTTCCTTCCTTCCTTCCTTCCTTCCTTCTTTCCTTCCTTTCTCTCTCTTTCCTTCTTTCCTTCCTTTCTCTCTCTCTCTCTCTCCTTCCTTCCTTCCTTCCTTCCTTCCTTCCTTCCTTCCTTCCTTCCTTCCTTCCTTCCTTCCTTCCTTCCTTCGTTTTGTTTTCTTTTCTTTTTCTTCATTTGCTCTCTCTATCATCCAGGCTGGAGTGTAGCGGCATGTTTATTCTGTTTTTAATTGCAGCTTTGTTTTTCATCTTCAGGCCCCTGCACAATTCTATCCTTCATAATTTCTTACAAATTGCTGACAGTAATTTTGTGTAAATGGTTCATATCAGCAAGTTGTTTTTACCCTTGGATATAATTGAATCTACCGATATAATTTCTTTTGAAGCAAATTGCTTTTATTTCTGTGCCTTATAATGTGAATATCTTCTTGAGGGAAAAAGAGGTAAGCAAAAGGAAAGTTAAAGAATTCTGGTTTCTGCTTTTAATCCTTGACATTATTTTCATCTTCCCAAAGAGTGAGCTTTCTCCTTACTTATTCTTCTTGAAGTTAATGTAGCTACTAGGGCCCTTTCTGTTATCAATAACGTTTTTTGTTTTTTCAAGCCTAGACCATTCTTGTTATTAGCCTTTCTAGTAGTAAACTTGTAGCTCTATACTACCCTTTTATGTTCATCCATAATCATATACATATGATTTTTCTTCCCAGGTTTTTTTGTGCCATTGTAAAATTTGAGTTCAATAGAAATCATGTGTAGCTATATTGATTTCTTTAACACCTGCTCCCTTTGCATGTGATGGAATCAGATTTGATTACATTTTAATCAGTTCAATCTAATCAATGGTGTTGACTGACCCTTAAGAGTCAGGTCTTGAGCCAGCACTGGGGATTCAACACTGAAGTAGACATGAACTTTGACATCAAAGGAGTCATACTTTACTAAGAGAATCAAGCTCATAGCTCATATACCACAAGCCATGTGCAATGCCATATGTGTTCATTAACAGTATTCAAAATGCCCTGGGGGAGTGTAGCAGAGGGATAGGGTTAATTCTGCTAGCAGGGCATGAAGAATAGGGTAGAGAGATTGTGAAGAATCAGATAAGTCTGTCTGAAACAGAAGTGCTGTTTGAGTAAGAATAAATAAGAGCTTGCAGGACAGAGAAGCAGGCTAACATGGTATCCTCTGAAGAATGAATAACTTGAACAGAGGCCAGAGTAGATGATGTAATCCAGGCTTTATTACTAATCCTGCAGCTAGACTCTAATCTACTTTTTGGGAGAGTAAAGAGACATGAGGCTGAAGTTAAGGACTGACTGAATAGTGAAAGATTTTGTATGTTATAGTAAGGAAATTGGATTTATCTCAAATGGAATGAGCTTGAAAGTTTTTGAACAGAGGAGAAAAATGGTGAGATTACTGTTTTAAAAAAATATTCTGGTAACATCAACTTAGGATGTGTTAGACTCAGACAGCTTGAGGAAGGGAAATCATTAGTCAAGAGGAAGATGAAAATACCGACTAGTTCAGCACAGAGTAATGGAGGGCAGGGGTTAGAAATGAGCCCCATTTAGGACGTAGAACTGATAGGATTAGAAGATTGATTGGTTATAAGGGAAGGATAGAGGCAGGAAGATGATTCAGAAATCCCTCCGTTTTGCTATTTATAATGGAGTCCACTGTTTTTCTTGAATCACTTTCTCTTCAGGATATCTGGATGTGAGATCATGTCTGTCATTTCCCTGAACTTTTTGAAACTGTTTTCCTTTGAAACTGTTTCCTAACACTAGTGAGTGTGTACTGATTTTACCCAGTGTTGTACTCCTCATGTCCTAGAAATTCCAAGATATGTTCATCACATTTTTAAAAACTTCTTTATTTTGAGATCATTTTAGACTTACAGAAGAGTTGCAAAAACAGTTCAGTGAGTTCTCATATCCCCTTCACTTTCCTTCCCTCTGTTAAGATCTTATGTGGTCCTGAAACAATTGTGAAACCAAGAAATTTACCTTAGAACTCAATTACTATTAACTAGATTACAGGATTTATTTGGATTTTGCTAGTTTTCCCACTAATGCATTTTTTTTTCTGTTCCAGGATTATGCATTGCATTTAGCTGTGAAATAATAGAAAATATGAGAGGAAGTTTAGGAGCCCCTCAACTCTTTGCAGACAGAGATGCTATGATAATCATTTTTCTACTGTTTGGTGTTTGACCGTAGTTTCTGACAGAGAGTTCCTACGAGTTTTGTAGTTTTCTGAATGATAGAAACATCAAAAGAGTGATTGCTGTGGACTCCTGGATAGCCTCACGATGGGGGTTGTTTGCCAGAGAATGAATCTTGTGATTAGATAGTTGGAAGTTTCAGCCCCTTCCCCTGACCTCCAGGGAAGGGAGAATGGAGAGGGGCTGAAGAGGAGTTGATCACCGATAACCAACGATTTAATCAATCATGCCTACATAATGAAGCCTCCATAAAACTCCAAAGAACAGGATTTTTTTCTTTGCCTTTAAACAACACAGCTTTATTATCTTACAGTTCCAGAAGTCAGAAACCTGAAATAAGTCCCACTGGGCTCAAGGCAGGGCTGATGCCTTCTGGGAGTGCCAGAGGAGAATCCAATTCCTTGCCTTTTTCAGTTTCTAGAAGATGCCTGTATTCCTCGGCTGTGACCCCTTCCTCTATCTGCAAAGCCAGCAGCTTAGCATCTTCAGATCTCTTGCTCTCTGACTGATGTTCATACTTCTACTATCCTTTCCCATCTTTTAACTCTTGTGGTTATAGAGGGCTCACCTGGGTAATCCAGAATCGTCTTCTTATTTTCAATTGATTAATCACCTTTATTCCATCTGCGACTTTAATTCCCCTTTTCCATGTAACCTTACATATTCACAGGTTCTGGGGATTAGGATGTGGACATTTTGTGGGAGACTATTATTATATCTACCACAAGCCTCATAACAACTCTATGAGGAGCTGACTGCAATTATCTCCAGTTCAAAATAAAGAAACTGAGGTAGAAAAAGATCAAAGACTGATTCATTCTCACAGCTTGTTGACAGCCACTGGTCCACAGACTACATTTTGAGTAGCAGGCCATCTCTTCCTCGAAAATGATACCTCACACTTCATGAGAACCTGCTTTATGGTAGGTACTGAAATTAAGGGAATAAAGTTATTTATATCACTTAAATAAATAATACAAAGGAAGTAGTAATCTTGTTTATTTTTGATGTGAAAACTGAAGCCCAGAGAGTTGAGATGATTTATTCAAGAGCACACAGCAAGTAAACGGTAGGCTTTCAATTGTCAGCTACAAATTCTACACTAGCTAGTTTAATAAGACAAAGATTTATTACACAATAGACGATAGTTTACAAAATCTGAAGAGGGCCAAAAATCCAGGCTTGGAAGCAGGACAGTCAAGAGCAACACAGTCAGGAATAGCTCCCAACCACAACTCAGACAGTTCTAGGGAAAACACCATTGCTATCATCCACTTCTTGGAATGAACAATGTTAGGATGTTAGGACTGGTTGACAGATTTCTTTGCAGAAGAACAATATTCCTCCACCACCGTGATTGCAAAAGGATAGGGTTTGGGGAGCTTCCAGATTGGTGAACTCATGGAGGTACCTGGAGGGTGGTGTAGCTGTAAAGGGTATGGAAGCTCCAAGCCCCTTCTCACATATGTTGTCCTAGGCATCTCTTCCATCGGCTGTTCACTGATATCCTTTATCATACCCTTTATTAATATAATAAACTGGTAAATGGAAGTGTTTTCTTGAGTTCTGTGGGCCATCCTGGCAAATTAATTGAACCTGAGAAGGGAGTCATAGATACCCTGATTTACAGCCAGTCAGGAAGAAGTATAGGTGACAACCCTGTTATTGGCATCTGAAGTTGGGGGGCAGTAGTGTGGGTGGGATCTGACTCTAACTCCAGGTAGATAATGTCAGAAATGAATTGAATTTTACAACACTTTGTTGCCGTTCACTGGAGAGCTGATTGGAGTAGGGAGAAGCTCCTGCTTCCAATCTGTCAGAAAGAGTCTGTGTTATGTTGTTGTGGTGTGGTGACGGTTAAGTGTGTAAGAGTAGGAAAAACAATTTGTTTTGAAATTGAAACTTGAAAAACAATTTGTCCTGTCTCCTTATATTTTCCAATCTGTGACAGTTCCTCAGTTTTTCCTTATCTTTCATGACCTTGAAATTAAAAAAAAATTATTTAAATTATTTTTATTTTTAATATTTTGTGAGCACATAGTAGGTATATGTATTTACAGGGTACATGAGATGTTATGATACAGGAATGCAATGTATAATAATCACATCATGGAAAATGGGATATCTATCCCCTCAAGCATTTATCCTTTGTGTTACAAATAATCCAATTATATTCTTTTAGTTATTTTAAATGTGCAATTAAATTATGATAGACTATAGTCACCCTGTTGTGCTATCAAATACTAGGTCTTATTTATTCTTCTTTTTTTTTTTAAAAAAACTTTTATTTTAGATTCAGGGGTACATGTACAGCTTTGCCACGTAGGTAAACTTGTATCATCGGGGTTTGTTGTATGGATTACTTCGTGACGCAGGTACTAGATAGATATTTTTTATGATCCTCTCCCTCCTCCCACTCTCCACCCTCAAGTAGGCCCAAAAATCTCTTGTTCTCCTCTTTGTATCCATAGGTTCTCATAATTTAGCTCCCCCTTATAAGTGAGAACACGTGATATTTGGCTTTCTCTTCCTACATTAGTTTGCTAATGATGGTGGCCTCAGGCTCCATCCATATTCCCACAATAGACATGATCTCATTCTTTTTTATGGCTACATAGTAGTATTCCATGGTGTGTATGTACCACATTTTCTTTGTCCAGTCTGCCGTTGATGGACATTTAGGTTGATTCCATGTCTCTGCTATTGTGAAGGGTGCTGCAGTGAACATACATGTGCAAGTATCTCTATGGTAGAATCATTTATATTCCTTTGGGTATATACCCAGTAATGGGATTGCTGTGTCAAAGGGTAGTTCTGTTTTTAGCTGTTTGAGGAATCATCACACTGCTTTCCACAATGGTTGAACAAATTTACATCCCCACCAACAATGTCAAAGCATTCCTTTTTCTGCCCAACCTTACCAGCATCTGCTAGTTTTTGATATTTCAATAATAGCCATTCTGACTGGTATGAGATGGTATCTCATGGTGCTTTGATTTGCATTTCTCTAATGATAAGTGATATTGAGATGTTTTTTCAATATGCTTGTTGACCACATATATGTCTTCATTAGAAAAGTGTCTGTTCATGTCCTTTGCTCACTTTTTAATGGGATTGTGTATTTTTTTTTCTTGTAAATTTAAGTTTCTTACAGATGCTGGATATTAGGTCTTTTTCAGATGCATAGTTTACAAATGTTTTTTCCCATTCTGTAGGTTGTCTGTCTACTCTGTTGATAGTTACTTTTGCTGTACAGAAACTCTTAAATTTAATTAGATCCCACTTATCAATTTTTGCCTTTGTTGTGATTGCTTTTGGCATCCTTGTCATGAAATATTTGCCAGTTCCTATGTCTGGAATGGTATTGCCTAGGTTGTCTTCCAAGGTTTTTATAGTTTGAGTTTTACGTTTAAGTCTTTTATCCATCCTGAGTTGATTTTTATATAAAGTGTAAGAAGGAGTCCAGTTTCTATCATCTGCATATGACTAGCCGGTCATCCCAGCACCGCTTATTGAATAAGTACTTTCTGTAATCCCAGCACTTTGGGAAGCCAAGGCAGGTGGATTGCTTGAGGCCAGAAGTTCAAGACCAGCATGGCCAACATGGCAAAACCCCATCTCTACTAAAAATATAAGAATTAGCTGGGTGTGGTGGCACATCCCTATAATCCCAGCTTCTTGGGAGGCTGAGGCATGAGAATTGCTTGGACATGGGAGGCGGATGTTGCAGAAAGCCAAGACTGTACCACTCCACTCCAGCCTGGGTGACAGTGCAAGACTCTGTCTAAAAACAAACAAAAACAAAAAACAAAGACGTTTTTCCCCAATGCTTGTCTTTGTCAGTTTTGTTAAAGATCAGATGGTTGTAGATGTGTGACTTTTTTTTTTTCTGGGCTCTCTATTTTGTTCCACTGGTTTATGTGTCTGTTTTTGTACAAGTGTCATGCTGTTTTGGTTACTGTAGCCCTGTAATATAGTTTGAAGTTGGGTAATGTAATGCCCCCAGCTTTGATCTTTTTGCTTAGGATTGCCTTGGCTACTTGAACTCTTTTTTTGGGTCCATATAAATTTTCAAGTAGTTTTTTCTAATTCTGTGAAGAATGTCATTGGTAGCTTGACAGGAATAACACTGAATCTGTAAATTGCTTTGAGCCATTACAGATTGCCCAAAGTATGGCCATTTTAGCAATATTGATTCTACCTATCTATGAACATGGAATGTTTTTCCATTTGTTTGTGTCATCTCTGATTTCTTCGAGCAGTGTTTTGTAATTTTCATTGTAGAGATCTTTTACCTCCCTAGTTAGCTGCATTCCTGGGCATTTTATCCTGTTTGTGGCAATTGTGAATGAGATTGAATTTCTGATTTGGCTCTCAACTTGGCTGTTGTTGGTGTATAGGAATGTTAGTAATTTTTATACATTGATTTTGTATCCTGAAACTTTGCTGAAGTTGTTTATAGGCTGAAGGAGCTTTTGGGATGAAACTATGGGGTTTTATAGATATAGGATCATGTCATCTGCAAACAGGGATAGTTTGACGTTCTGTCTTCCAATCACTTGCCTGATTGCTGTGGCCAGGACTTCCAATATTATGTTGAATAGGAGTGATGAGAGAGGGCATTCTTCTCTTGAGACAGATTTCAAGGATAATGCTTCCAGCTTTTGCCCATTCTGTATGATGCTGGCTTTGGGTTTGTCAAAGATGGCTCTTGTTATTTTGAAGTTCCCTCAATACCTAGTTTATTGAGAGTTTTTAACATAAAGTGATGTTGAATTTTATCAAAAGCTTTTTCTTCATCTGTTGAGATAATCATGTGTTTTTTGCCTTTGGTTCTGTTTATGTGATGAATTACATTTATTGATTTGCATATGTTGAACCAACCTTGCATCTCAGGAATAAAGCCTATTTGATAGTGGTGGATTAACTTTTCATTGTGTTGCTGGATTCAGTTTGCAAGTATTTTATTCAGGATTTTTGCATCAATGTTCATCAAAGGTATTGGCCTGAAGTTCTCTTTTTTGCCAGATTTTTGTATCAAGTGTCTCTGCCAGAGTTTGGTATCAAGATGATGCTGGTTTCATGGAATGAGTTGGGGAGGAGTATCTCCTCAATTTTTTTGAATAGTTTCAGTAGTTAGTAATGGTACCAGCTCTTCTTTGTACATCTGGTAGGGTTCAGCTGTGAATCCGTCTGGTTCTGGGCTTTTTTTGGTTGGTAGGCTATTTATTACTGATTCAATTTCAGAGCTTATTATTGGTCTGCTCAGGGAATCAATTTTTTTTTCTAGTTCAGTCTTGGGAGGCTGTGTGTGCGTGTCCAGAAATTTATCCATCTCTTCTAGGTTTTCTAGTTTATGTACATAGAGGTGTTATTAGTAGTCTCTGAGTTTGTATTTCTGTGTGGTCAGTGGAAACCTGCTTACTAAAGCATCCTTGGGCACTGAATAGTCAGCAGTAGAAGTCAGGCAGTACTCACTGCAGACCTTGGGTGAAACTCAGAGATGTGCTGGCTTCAGATGTGACCCAGTGTGTTTTCCAGCTGTGATGGCTATGGGGAGAGACTCCTTTTGCCTGAGAAAAGGAAAGGGAAAAGAGTAAAGAGGATTTCTAGACCTGCCATAGGTCAGAGTGGAGCCCAATGCCCTGAAGGGGGATTCCTAGACCTGGCAGCATTTCCACAGGCTGACTGAAGAGCACTTGGGCCTTGAGTGAACATCAACAGTAGCTAGGTAGTATTCACCACAGGCCTGAGGTGGTGGTAGCCATGGGGAAGGACTCTTATGATTTTGGTATTAGGAGGAAAGAACAGGAAGATCTTGTGGCCTGGGTGCCAGCTCAGCAACAGTAGGCTAGAGCACTAGATAGATTATTATGGTTTTTGACTCTAGTCCCTGGCTCCTAGATGGCATCTCTGGACCTGCCTGAGACCCAGGGGAACTCACCACTCTGAAGGGAAGGACACAATCCTGGCTGGTTTCCCCACCTACTGATTGTAGAGCCCTGGGCCTTGAGTGAACATAGATGGTAGCTAGACAGTGGTTACCATGGGCCTTAGGTGAGATCCAGTGGTCTTCTGGCTTTGTGTCTGACCCAGCACAGTCCTAGTAGTGATGGCCTCAAAAGGGGAAATATAAGAGTAATTGGCCTTAAAGAGGAGACACAGAGAGATAGGAGTAGAAAGTTTATTCAAAGAGATAAAAACAGAAAACTTCCAAACCTAGAGAAATAAATGAATATTCAAGTACGAAGGTTATAGAACATCAAACAGATTTAAGCCAAATTAGATTACCTCAAGATATTTAATAACCAAACTTCAAAAGATCAAGGAAAGGATACCAGAAGCAACAATAGAAAAGAAAGAAGTAACCTACAATGGAGCTCTAATATGTCTGGCAGCAGACTTCTCAGTGGAAACCTCAAAGGCAAGGAAAGAGAGGCATGACATATTTAAAGTGCTAAAGGAAAAAAAAAAACCCACTTGTTTCCTAGAATAGTATATCCACTAAAGGAATCCTTCAAAGATAAAGAAGAAATGAAGACTTTCTCAGACAAACAGAAGCTGAAGGATTTCATCAACAGACCTGTCCTATGAGAAATGTTAAAGAGAGTTATTTGATCTGAAAGGAAAGGACGCAATAAGAAATCATCTGAAGGTACAAAGCTCACTGGTAATAGTAAGTACACAGAAAAACACAGAATATTATAACACTGTAAATGTGGTGTGTAAACTACTCATATTTTGAGTAGAAGGATTAAAAGATGAGCCAACCAGAAAGAATAACTACAACAACTTTTCAAAACATAGATAGTACAATAAGATATAAATAGAAACAAAAAATTAAAAAGTGGGGAGAAAAAGTTAAAGTGTAGATTTTTTATTGGTTTTCTGTTTTCTTTTTTGTTTCTTTAGCAATCAGTGTTAAGTTGTATTAGGTTTAAAATATGGGTTGTAAGATATTATCTACAAGCCTCATGGTAACCACAAATCAAAAAACATAAAACAGATAAAGAAAAATTACAAAGCAAGAAATTAAAACATACCACCAGGGAAAATCAGCATCACTAACAGGAAGACAGGAAGGAAGAAAAGAAGGAACTTAAGATCGTAAAACAACCATAAAACAGATAACAAAATGGCAAGAGTAAGTCCTTACTTATCAATAATAACATTACATGTAACTGGACTAAGTTCTCTAATCAAAATACATAAAGTGACTGAATGGATAACAAAACAAAATTCAATAAAGACACATATAGACTGAAAACAAAGGATGGAAAAAGATATTCCATGCAAATGGAAACCATTAAAAGAGTAGGAGTAGCTATACTTAGATCAGACAAAATAGATCTCAGAACGAAAACTATAACAAGAGACAAAGAAGATCATTATATAATAATAAAAGGGTCAATTCAGCAAGAAAATATAACAACTATATATATATATATATATATGCATGTAACACTGGAACACTTACATATATAAAGCAAATATTATTAGACATGAAGAGAGAGAGACACTCCACTTACAATAAATTGGAAAATCTAGAAGAAATGGATAAATTTCTAGACACATACAGCCTACCAATCTTGAACTTGGAAAAAATCCAAAACCTAAACAGACCAATAACAAGTAATGAGATTGAAGCTGTAATAAAAAGTCCCCCAATGTATTAGTCTGTTCTCATGCTGCTAATAAAGACATTCCCAGGACTAGGTAATTTATAAAGGAAAGAGGCTTAGTGGACTCACAGCTCTACATGGCTGGAGAGGCCTCACAATCATGGTAGAAGATGAAGGAAGAGCAAAGGGACATCTTACATGGCAGCAGGCAAGACAGAATGAGAGCCAAGAAAAAGGGGAAACCCCTTATAAAACGATCAGATCTTATGAAACTTATTCACTACCACGAGAACAGTATGGGGGAAACTGCCCCCATGATTCAATTCTCTCCTAACAGGTCCCTCCCACAGCATGTGGAAATTGTGGGAGGTACAATTCAAGATGAGATTTGGGTGGGGACACAGCCAAGCCATATCATTCCACTCCTGGCCCTGTCCAAATCTCAAGTCCTCACTTTTCAAAACCAATCATGCATTCCCAACAGTCCCCCAAATCCTTAATTCATTTCAGCATTAACTCAAAAATCCACAGTCCAGAGTCTCATCTGAGACAAAGCAGGTCCCTTCCACCTATGAGCCTGTAAAATCAAAAGCAAGTTAGTTACTTCCTAGATATAATGAGAGCACAGGCACTGGATAAATATACCCATTCCAAATGGGATAAATTGGCAAAAACAAAGGAGGTAAAGGCCCCATGTAAGTCTGATATGAAACAAGGCAGTCAAATCTTAAAGTTCCAAAATGATCTCCTTTGACTCCATGTCTTACACCTAGGTCATGCTGATGATGCAAGAGATGGGTCCCCATAATCTTGGGCAGCTCCATCCCTGTGGCTTTGCAGGTACATCTTCCCTCCTGACTGCTTTCATGGGCTGGCATTGAGTTAGGCTTTTCCAGGCACATGGTGCAAGCTGTGAATGGCTCTCCCATTTTGGTGATTTGTGGATGGTGATCCACAGCTTCACTAGGCAGCGCCCCAGTGGGGACTATGTGTGGGGACTTCAACCCCACATTTCCCTTCAGCACTGCCCTAGCAGAGGTTCTCCATGAGGGCTCTGCCCCTGCAGCAAAATTCTGCCTGGACATCCAGGCATTTCCATACATCCTCTGAAATCAAAGCTGAGGTTCTAAACCTCAGTTCTTAACTTACGTGCATCCTCAGGATCAACATCACATGGAAGCTGCCAAGTCTTGGGGCTTGCACCCTCTGAAGCCACTGCTCAAGCCATACCTTAGCCTCTTTTAGCCATGGCTACAGTGGCTGGGACACAGGGCACCAAGCAGAGAGGCTTGGGCCCAGCTCACAAAACTATTTTTTGGTCTCAGGCCTCTGGGCCTGTGATGGGAGGGGCTGCTGCAAAGATCTCCTGACATGGCTTGGAAGCATTTTTGCCATTGTCTTAGTGATTAACATTTGCCCCCTCATTGCGTATGCAAATTTTTGCAGCCAGCTTGAATTTCTCTTCAGAAAATGGGTTTTTCTTTTCTCTCACATCATCAGGCTGCAAATTTTCTGAACTTTTATGCTCTGTTTTCCTTTTAAAACTGAATGTTTTTTAACAGCACTCAAGTCACCTCTTGAATGCTTTGCTGCTTAGAAATTTCTTCCAGCAGATACCCTAAGTCATCTTTCTCAAGTTCAAAGTTCCACACATCTCTAGGGTAGGAGCAAAATGCCACGAGTCTCTTTGCTAAAACAGAACAAGAGTCACCTTTACTCCAATTCCCAACAAGTTCCTTATCTCCATTTGAGATCACCTTAGCCTGGATTTCATTGTCAGCATTTTGGTCAAAGCCATTTAGCAAGTCTCTAGGCAGTTTCAAACTTTCCCACATTTTCCTGTCTTCTTCTAAGCCCTCCAAAATGTTCCAATCTCTGCCTGTTACCCAGTTCCAAACTCGCTTCCACATTTTTGAGTATCTTTACAGCAGTACCTCACTCTACCAGTACCAATTTACTGTATTATTCTGTTCTCATGCTGCTAATAAAGACATACCCAAGATTAGGTAATTTATAAAGGAAGGGCGTTTAAAGAATTCACAGTTCCACATGGCTGGGGAGACCTCACAATCATGACAGAAGATGAAGGACAAGCAAAGGGGCATCTTACATGGCACCAGGTAAGAGAGAATGAGAGCCAAGCAAAAGGAGAAACTCCTCATAAAATGATCAGATCTCGTGATACTTGTTCACTACCACGAAAGCAGCATGGGGGAAACCACCCTCATGATTCAATCTATCTCCCACCAGGTCCCTCCAACAACACACAGCAATTATGGGAGCTACAATTCAAGATGAGATTTGGGTGAGGACACAGCCAAACCATATCACCCAGCAAAGTCTGGGACTGTATGGTTTTATTCTGGAAATTTACCAAACATTAAAAGAACTAATACCAACCCTAATTAAAGTATTCTGAAAAACAAAGGATGAGGGAATACTTCCAAACTCCTTCTATGAGGTCAATATTACCCTGATACCAAAACCAGACAAAAACACATCAAAAAGAGAAAACTATAGGCCACTATCCCTGATGAACATTGATGCAGAAATCCTCAATGAAATACTAGCAAATGAAATTAAACACCATATGAAAAAGATTATTCATCATGACCAAGTGGCATTTATCCCAGGGATGCCAGGGTGTTTCAACATATGCAGATCAATCAATGTGATACACCGTATCAACAGAGTGAAGGACAAAAATCATATGATCATTTCAACTAATGCCGAAAAGCATTTGATAAAATTCAACATCCCTTCATAATAAAAACTCTAAAGAAACTGGGCATAGAAGGAACATATCTCAACACAGAAAAGCCATATACGACAGACTCACAGCCAGTATCACGCTGAATGGGGAAAAACTTCATGTCCTTCCTCTAATATCTGGAACATGACAAGAATGCCCACTTTTACCACTGTTATTCAACATAGTACTGTTAGTTCTAGCTAGAGCAATCAGATAAGAGAAAAAAATACTGAGCACCAGACTGGAAAGAAAGTCCAGTTGTTCTTGTTTGCAGATGATATGATTTTTTATTTGGAAAAATGTAAATACACCACCAAAAATTATCAGAACTGATAAATTTAGTAACATTGCAGGATACAAAATTAATATACAAAATCAGTAGTATTTCTATGTGCCAACAGTGAACATCTGAAAAAGAAATCAAGAAAGTAATACCATTTACAATAGCTACAAATAAAATTAAATACCTAGGAATTGACTTAACTAAAGAAGTAAAAAATCCTTACAATAAAAACTGTAAAACGTTGATGCAAGAAATTGAAGAGGACACAAAAACTGGAAAGATATTGCATGTTCATGGATTGGAAGAATCAACATTGTTAAAGTGTTCATATTGCCCAAAGCAATCTACAGATTCAGTGCAATCTCTATCAAAATACCAATGCCATTCTTCATAGAAACAGAAAAAAAAATCCCAACATTTATATGGAACCACAAAAGACCTGGAACAGCCAACGCTCTCCTGAGTGAAAAGAACAAAACTGAAGAAATCACATTATCTGACCACTTATATGACAAAACTACAATAAACAAAACAGCATGGTATTGGCATAAAAACAGACACACAGACCAATAAAACAGAACAGGGAACCCAGAAACAAATCCATACATCTACAATAAACAGTGCTGGGAAAACTAGACATATGCAGAAGAATGAAACTAGACCCCTATCTCTTGCTGCACACAAATATAAAATCAAAATGGATAAAGACTTGAATCTAAAATTTCAAACTAAGAAACCAGCAAAAGAAAACTTTGGGAAAACTCTCCAGGACATTGGACTGGGCACAGATTTCTTGAATGATATCCTACAAGCACAGGCAACCAAAGCAAAAGTGGACAAATGGGATCACATCAAGTTAAAAAGTTTCTGAGCAGCAAAGAAAACAATCAACAAAGTGAAGAGACAACACACAGAATGGGAGAAAATATTTGCAAACTATCCATCTGACAAGGGATTAATAACTAGAATATAGAAGGAGTGCAAATGACTCTATAGGAAAAAAACTAATACATTTTAAAAATAGACTAAAGATTTTAATAGACATTTCTCAAAAGAAGACATACAAATGGCAAATAGGAATATGAAAAGGGACTGATGAAAGGCACATCGCTAATCATCAGAGAAATGCAAATGAAATCTGTAATGAGATATCATCTTATCCTTGTAAAAATGGCTTTTATACAAAAGACAGGCAATAACAAATACAAGGATGCAGAGAAAAAGGAACCCTAGTACACTATTGGTGAGAATGTAAATTAGTACAATCACTATGGAGAACAGTTTGGAGGTTTCTCAAAAAAACTAAAAATGGAGATAACATATTATTAGGCAATCTTACTGCTAGGTATATACCCAAAAGAAAGGAAATCAGTACATGGAAGTGGTATCTCCACCACTATATTTATTTCTGCACTATTCACAATAGCCAAGATTAGGAAGCAACCTAGGTGTTTATGAACAGAAAAATAGATAAAGGAAGTGTGATACATTTACACAATAGAGTACTATTTAGCTATAAAAAGAATGAGATCCTGTCATTTGCTTCAACATCAGTGGAACTGGAGATCATTATGTTAAATGAAATAAGTTGGGCACAGAAAGACAAACTTTGCATGTTCCCACTCAGTTTTGGTAGCTGAAAATGAAAACAATTACACTCATGGAGATAGAGAGTAGAATGATGGTTATCAGAGGCTGGGAAGGATAGTGTGAGGGTGGGGTGAAGGTAGGGGAGTAGGGAGGTGGCGGACGGGGGGACATTTTTTAATGGGTACAAAATTATATTAAGAATAAGATCTAGTATTTGATCACAGACAGTGTGACTATAGACAACAATAATTTATTGTACATTTATAAGTGTATATTTATAACCAACTGAAAGAGTACAGTTGGTTTGCTTGTAACATGAAGAAAGGATAACTGCTTGAGGTGATAGATATTCCATTCATCCTGATGTGATTATTACACATTGTATGCCTGTATCAAAATAGTGCATATTTCGTGTAAATATATACAGCTACTATGTACCCATAAAAATTAAAATAAAAACATTTTAAAAAGAAAAGCTAAATTTGCATTCAGTAAATATTTATTAAAAGCCTACTCTATAGGAGTGCTGGACTAGATATGAGGACGTGTTTCTCCTAACCCTGAGAGTGTATTCTCTAGGTCGCTTATTTCATGTTTTGATACTTCACACTGGTGGATAAGTCTCTTTAAGTAACCTGAGTTTGGTTTTTTCATACCTCCCCTGATAATACAGGGTTCTATCACCTAAAACGTCCTTCAACTCCCAGCTTGTTGAGGTGTATCCAGGGAATGTTTCACATGTGCTCAGTGAGTCATGTTCAGTTACCATGAAGCAGCCTCTGTTTGTTTCTTGTCCTGTTGCACTTTTCCTGTGTTGTGAGTCAGTAGGAAAAAAAAAATTTCCCTTTAAATAACTTTTAGTCAGTACGGCTTCAACCCAGAGACGCTTTGCCCCATAGTCTTGTAGACTTGCTAGTAAAAATGGTACTTTTGGTTATTATTTATGGCACTAACCCATCTACCTCTCCATCTCTCTTGCTGAAGATGCAGTCATGAGTTCATCAAGAGGCTAAATCAGGAGACATCACCATGCATTTCTGAGTCCACTCTCCCTTAGCTGAAGAAAGCTTTGTGTTTGGGTTGACAGCTTTGTGCCCACTGACCTCTTTACTTACAGTGAAATGACATCCAGGAATTTCCTTAATTTTTCTTGCAAATGGGACTTGGACCTGTCCCTTTAATTTACTAGATAGATCTGACTCCAGTGATGTTAGACTTGAGCTCAAACCATGCTTGTATTAAGCTAATAACAGACACTTTTTATTTATTAGTCAAAAGGTTCCTATAATACTCGCAATGGCTATATGCAACAAACATAATTACCTTCTAATGTGGCCACCTTTCAAGACTGAAGTCAGCTCTCTTTTCCTGCTCCCCCTCAAAGTTCTACCTTCCAGGTTAAGCACGTGCAGAACTTTTATTATTCTTTGTATGTTTTCTTGCCAGTTGGATCCCTTTCCTCTGAAAATGTTCTGACTTTTCTGTGCCTTCAAAAAATGTGAGGTCACAAAGAATCTTTGGCTTGGCCAGGGAAGATATTAGGTTGGTGCAAAAGTAATTGTGATTTTTGCCATTGAAAGTAATGGAAAACATTCACAATTATGTTTGCACCAACCCAATAGTATACTATTACCTCTTATTCTATCCACCATATGTCTTGTGGTAGCAAAGCACTTGATCTTTAATATGTAATTTGGAGCTACACCATATCTTTAAAATTACAGAGAAGTTCAGAATTTAGAAGTAGTTATCTGAGAATCAATGCTGTGATGAAAAACAACCAGGCTCATGTTGATATGCTTGCTCTTTTTTTCCCTCCCTCCCTTCCCTCCTTCCTCCCTTCCCTCCTTCCTTCCTTCCTTCCTTCCTTCCTTCCTTCCTTCCTTCCTTTCTTCCCTCCCTCCCTCCCTCCCTCCCTCCCTCCCTCCCTCCCTCCCTCCCTTCTTTCTTTCTTTCTTTCTTTCTTTCTGTCTTTCTTTCTTTCTTTCTTTCTTTCTTTCTTTCTTTCTTTCTTTCTTTCTTTCTTTCTTTCTTTCTTTCTTTCTTTCTTTCTTTCTTTCTTTCTTTCTTCTCTTTCTTTCTTTCTTTTTTCTTTCTTTCTTTCTTTTTCTTTCTTTCTTTCTCTCTCTCTCTCTCTTCTTCTTTCTTTCTTTCTTTCTTTCTTTCTTTCTTTCTTTCTTTCTGTCTTTCTGTCTTTCTGTCTTTCTGTCTTTCTCTCTTTCTCTCTTTCCTCTCTCTCTCTCTCTTTCAACAAGGTCTTGCTCTGTTACTCAAGCTGGAGTACAGTGACATGATCGCTGGTCACTGCAGGCTCAACCTTCTGGGCTCAAATGATCCTCCCGTCTCAGCCCTCTGAGTTGCTGGGACACAGTCATGCACCACTATGTCTGGCTAATTTTTGTATTTGTTGTACAGATAGGGTTTCATCATGTTGCCCGGGCTGGTCTTGAACTCCTGGGTTCAAGCGATCCATCCACCTCATCCTCCCAAAGTGGTGGGATTACATGCGTGAGCCACCATACCCTGCCTTGATATGTAGTTTTAAAAAAGAACATAATTTCATAACTATGCCTATCTACATTTCTGAAGATATAAGGCTTAAAGAGGGGCAGTAATGAAAATCAGGAAAAAAATAGAACAGATGAGAAAGGTAGGTTATATAACTTTTGGGCACACAACAAATTCAATTTTGTTGAATTTTTTTCCTAAGCATAAAATACAGGTACAGTGACTTGTGATGTCTATCAGCTGAGCCCAGCCAGAGTCAGAGAACATGGAAATCCATTGATGTTGTCTATACAAGCCAGGATTCCCAGTCACAAAGCAGTATAAGGAGTAGTTTTGCAAGAGCAAACAGCATAGCCTGTACACTGTAGGAGAGGGTCACGACGGAACAAAAACAGAGGATGACAGACTTCTCCTAATTGATATAACCTGACTTAAGAATTCAACAATTAAATTCCTTAATTGAATTATTAACTTTTTAAATCCTATGGTTTTTAACGTAATAAGAGTATCTGTCTCATTGTTTATTGAGAGGATTAAATAAGATGATTCATGTAAAATCCATAGCATAAAACCTCATGTATTAGCAAGCATTCAGTAATGCTAACTATTGTTATTCTGAATTATTGCTTGCTGAAATAATGACTAGCAGTTTTACCTTGTATGTTGTAAAGAACATTCATATACTTTATCTCATCTGTTTCTTGTGACAACTTGTCAAATAGGTAAGTGGACATTATTATAATTGGAGGAAAGAAGTTAAGTGACTTGCCCAGTTTATTAGTAGAAGAACAGTAGTTATAACTCAGTCTTCAGACCAAAAATCCTATGAACTTTCAAAAAAAATCACAATACCAATGTAAACTCCATTCATGAAAAGACAACAAATCTCATGCAAAATTATAAATGGAAAAAGACCCTAAACAAATACATGCAAATCAGTTATAAAATAATATGCTGCGGCCGGGCACTGTGGCTCATGTCCGTAATCCAAGCACTTTGGGAGGCTGAGGCGGGCGGATCATTTGAGGTCAGGAGTTTAAGAGCAGCTTGACTTACATAGCGAAACCCTGCCTCTACTAAAATACAAAAATTAGCTAGGCATGGTGGTGGGCGCCTGTAATCCCAGCTACTTGGGAGGCTGAGGCAGGAGAATCGCTTGAACCCCAGAGACAGAGGTTGCAGTGAGCCGAGATTGCGCCACTGCACTCCAGCCTGGGCAACAGAGCAAGACTCCCTCTAAAAATAAATAAATAAATAAAATAAAAATAAATATGCTACTAATAATTCCAATGACCAAGTAAGATTTAGTCCAGGGACATAGCACAATGAAAAGTAATCTAATAATAGATTAAAGGAGGAAAATCATATTAGTAAATGTAGAGGAGGAATTTGATTTAGTCCAATATCTACTGTTAAACTCTTAGTGAAGTAAAAATAGAAGAAACATCCTTAACAGTGAGCTGAGATCTGGCCACTGCACTCCATCCTGGGCGACAGAGCAAGACTCTGTCTCAAAAAAAAAAAAAAAAAAAAAAAAAGAAAGTAAAGAGAAAAAAGAGCTGTTCATGGTCCAATAATGAGGATATTATTATGACCCTAGAGTTTTGATTAATTGAATTTCATGTCCTTGGTTGGAAAAAAGAAGAAACCTATTAGGAACCAATATTAAAAATTATATTAGCTATTTAAAACCCAAAGATGTTCTTTCTAGTGTCTGAAATAAGATGAAACTATTTTCATTATCAACAGTTTTGGAGATTCTAGCCAATACAATAAGCAAGAAAATAAAACAAAAATGTGCATCATAGATAGGAAGAAAAAAGATCATTATTTTCAAATGATAGGATTTTATGAATAGAAAGTCCAAGAGATTATACATTAAAATATTAAAGGTAAAAAGAAGCTCAACTCATTGGTTCATTTTAAGATTACTATGCACAAGTAAAAACCTTTCTCTTATATAGCAAATTACATATGTGATGGATCAATGTGGAATATTAAAGATAACCACAGATTCTGTTCAGCTCCTTTCATGAGCAGTGGCATTGATTTCTACACTCTCATAAATCTAGGCTGGCTTTGAACTTGCTTTGACTAACAGAATGTGTGGGAATTGAGGCTATGTAGCGTTGAGTCTCAGTTTCAAGAGGTCCTGCAGCTTTCCCTTTGGCTCTTTTGAAACACTACTCCATGATGTGACGAACTCCAGTATCTGGTCTAAAGTCCTCTAGATGAGTCCAATACCATCCTGTAGTCTCTAGGATAAAAGACCATGCGAAGCGGGAATGAGCTTAACCAGCTGATACCCACTAAACTAATCAGCTAATAGCCAGCACCAACACAAGACATGTGAGTAAAACCATGCTAGGAAATCCAGTGCCAGTGAAACCACCATATGTCTACAGCTGTATGACTGACCCTGGTTAGACCAGAAAAAGTACCCTTTTCTTAGTTGAGCTTAGTTCAAATGTCCAATCAACAAAATGTTGAACAAATAAATGGGTATTGTTTTAAACCATTAAATTGTAGAGTTTGTTATTCAGTTATATATAATTGGTACAAAAATATTCAAGATTTACAATAGCAATAAAAACTAGAAAGTGTCTAGGAAGACATTTATATAAAGAGCATTATGAAACATACATGAAAGATATAAAATAATATATGAGGAAACACATACAGTATTTTTTGGAGGAAAGATGATAAAGATATCAACTTTCTCCACAAATAATCTCTATGTTGAGTAATACACCAATCAGAATCCACCACTGACAAAATTGATAATAAATTTTATATGAAGAATACTGAATATAAAATTTGGAAAGAATAATAATGAGGAATGCAGTTACTAATTGCTGTCTAAGAAAATGCTTCTGAATTTGGCCGTTTAAATCGACAATAAACATTTTGCTCATGAATCTGTAAATTTGGTAGGGCTTAGTTAGAACGACTGTCTTTTCTCCGCCACTTCTCTCCTGCTCCCCTTCAGTCTTGGACAGCCACTAACCTGATTTCTGTCACGATGGATTTACGTATCTTGGGTATTTCTTATATATGGAATCTTATAATGTTGAAAAAGAGGAAAAAAGTAGATATGCATGTACTGGATATGAACATATTTTTCCTATATATTATTAAATAAAAATGAAAATGACAAAATTGTCATATTACATATATTATCTAATCACACTTTGCACGTATGTATATATGACTAAAAAGTGTGGAAAAATATAAGCCAAAGTTTTAGAGCAGTTATTTTGGGGGGCTGGTATTACCATCCAAAAAACACTAAACGTGTATTTGTATTGTTAAATACAAATTTAAAAATTAAACATTAACTTCATAGTCAAAAAGTAAAGATATTTTCATTAAATAATATTTCAATAGGAAGAAATGAACTATTTAAAACATTGGTGAGCAAACCCTAATGAAATAATGGCTTTAGGCAAGGATCATCAATGACTGCTAGCAAAAAAGACAACCTGATATTCCATGCCTTCTAATGCCAGTACACATCACAACTTATAAGATATTCTAGCCAAAAATATCAAACCTTAATCAGATTAAGACTTTATCTCTCAAAAAAATAGAGCTATATCTCAAATTTCAAAGAGGCAGAGACTCAGGAAATTTGATTGTGAACTTAGCCAACTCCTATTACCTCCCCAAGCCTCAATGTCCTTGTTCTTGCAAAAACAAGAGGGATGAACTTTCAAAAAAATAAAAATAAAAAACCCGTAGGCTCTCCTATGACTCAACCACTTGAATCACATTTTCACAGGGAAATTTTGATATTTCAGTGTTCTCTATTGGCTTAATACTTTCCTGTGTTCTGTCTTTATTCTTAATTTACAGAAAGTATAGGGAATGAGAAACATGTTCCAAGACAAAATGGGGAAGCCTTCAGCAAAATCCAGGATGTGATAAACTCTAGGGGTCAAATGACCTGGTTCCTTCAAGAAATAAGAGAAGGAGGCAGGGAATAGAATCCTGTTATATATATTGTGCCAGATGATTCTTCGTTGGTGGCGGCTGTCCTATGTTTTGGAGCTTTTAGCAGCATCCTTGGCCCTAGGCACTACATACCATTGGAACTCTCCCCCTTTCTCCTCAACCAAGTTATAACAACCAAAAATATCTCCAGACATTGCTAAATGTCTTCTGGGAACAAACTTGCTCCAGTTGAGAACTAAGATGATAGATTTTTTTTTTCTTTTTAAAAAAGGAGACTTAAATGACAGCAAAAAAAAAAAAAAAAAAAAAAAAAAAATGCGTCTTGCACACTAATTTGTATAAACCAACTGTAAGGAAGAATTATGAGATAATTGGAATTAGATGTATTTGAAAAGAGACCTATTCTTTAGTGATATACAATGAATGGTATGTTTGTGGTTAAAATGATATGCTGTCTTGTACTGAGGTTGGCGAGTAAATGGGTAGCTGTATAGATAAAATGGGATTGACAACGTGTTGATAATAACTGAAGCTAAGTCCTGAGTACAAAGGGTGGGTTCCTCACGCTACTCTCTAGCTTTTGTATGCATTTGGAATTTTCCATAACAAAATGTCTTAACAATAATATTCAGTAACTACCAGAATATTGTAATAGTGACAACCAGAAGGAGTAGCTAAAAAGAGATGAAAGTGTGGCTTCCGGGAGGGGTAGGGAGAGGAGAGGGGACTGCTTCTTTTGAAAACAAACCTTTTAATACTACTTCACTATGAGTACTACATGCATGGGTTACTTCAAAGAACAACAAAAAATAATTAAAATCCCCAAATAAGCAAACAAAACATCGGAGAGATGCCATTGATATGAATATTTTTCTTGTAAAAATGGAAGTTTAGTTATATAAAATTTCTACATACAGAAAGTAAGTTAAATGACATCATGAGGAAGCAACTAACTGAGTCCAGATGTGGAACACTGGACACAGCAGTTGAGTTTCTCCGGAGGCAGGCCTGGCTATCTTCTTTTTCTCCTTTACCTTTTTTATTGAGCATGTTAAGAGAGCCAGGGCCTTCTGAGCAAGAGGGGATATTTCTTGTCTTTCTCGTTGCATGCGGAAAGCAGGCAAGGGAGGGCTGTCCCCTGAGTCACAGCAGCCTCTCTCTAACCCAGTGAGTGAACCACAGGGCAAACTAGAGTTTGTCTGCTTACCTAATCGTCTCTTACTTAGGGAGTAAGAAGCCTTTTTGTTTGTTCTTCATATCTCTTGGTCTAAGCTGCATTTTCTAGTTCAGTTTTGATCAAAGCATTATACTGGGGGAGAAGGAAACATTTGTCAAGCTATTACTAAGGGGCTTATATCATCTCTGATTTTGCTATTAACTGTTTTTTGTGTGATACTTTGGCAGGGAGCCCCCAGAATGGACAGAGTAAGTGGATTCTGCTACCAAAACCCTATCCCGAACTCTAGCATCTTTCACAGTTCCGAGGAAAACAAACATATTTCTTTGGACCTACTATTCATACATGTCATGTTAGATGCATAAATATTATGCCTCTGTGGTAACAATGAGTGATATTCCAGCATTCCTAGGAGACAAATCAGCATAGTGACCCAAGGCCAATGTAGGTGAACAGGCCAACAGGATAATGTAATTTGAAAGGTGCTTTAGAGCCACTTGGATTCTGAGGTTTGTTCACCAAGGTACTAGGCTACCGTGGTGCCTAAAGTCACCACTTTGAGAGTCAGCCCTTTCTGTAAATGCATAATGTCTCCAGAAGCTTTCAGCTAAAATACCAATGTGTTATTTTGGAGAGAGAATGCGTGAACTCTGAGCACTCCAAATTGCCTAAGCATGAACCAGTTTATCAAGTTATTTAAGTTGAGAGAAAGGTCCTCAAGGAAGGAATTACAAAATTGTGCTCTTTATGGGACATCATGAGAAGGCACAGGGAAGTTATGAGGGTAACAGTAGTGGAAGGAAGAAAAATCTGAAGATACTTGGGAAGGCGTGCCCGGGGTAGGTAGAATCCTGGCCAGAGAAGGGAGAGCAGAAGGACTCAGAGTCTAGATCAACTCTGTCCATTAGAACTTCCTGAAATGATGAAAATGTTCAACAGCTGGGCTGTTCAATATAGTAGTTATTAGCAACATGTGAGTATAGAAGACTTGAAATGTGGCTGGTGTGACTGAGGAATTGGAACTTTAAATTTTATTTAATTTTAATTAATATAAATTAAAATGTAAATAGTCAACTGTGGCTAATGGCTCCTATATTGGATAGTACATGTTTAAATGAAGGATTTGGGGTTGGCAGGTGGGGGGAAATCATAGAAAGGCAATGTGGAAAAGAAAGATACAGTTTGCTTAATTCACACTTTGTATGGTACCACTTTTCATTTCTAGGCAATACGTAGTTTACAAATTACCGGTTATATTATATTTAGCAAATTAACCTTTATTATGAAATAGCTGTACAGATTAAATAGATAGATGAGAGTAAGCCATATTAATTAGATTGGCCATGTCCTATATGATCTTATTTTACTCCTATGCATGCTGTCCACTGAAGGAAAGGAAAACATTGACTCAAAAGTGTTAAAAAGGGTATCCTTTGTTTAATGTTCAAGAAAGGCTGCAATTACTTTTCATAATATGTAATTGCAAGTTTTTCTATTTTTTTTCTTTCTGAATAATAAGTATTTTTCTCCATTGCAGAGCAAGGCAAGGGTCACAATCACATTCACAGAACCTCCTTAGGGTGGATCCACAGGACAAACTTCCCACTGCTCACAGAAGCACTACCACCCCTTGGAATAATCAATCAATCAAACCAACTCAACAATCTTCCTTTTAATGCTAGTGGCACGTATTGATATAAAAATAAAATTTTGCTTTCTGGTGGGACATGAATAATAAAAGTATTTTTAAAGTTGTTTTAATCGAGGCTTCACTATTCAGAAAGTATTCATAAACTGGCGCCAGAAAGTTTTCCAAAATCACTAGCTAGTTATTAGTGGCCACAGAACCTAGATGAGAATAAAAATAATGTCTAAACACAACTGAAACCAGAGGAATCTTTTTGTTGTTGCTCAGGAGGAGACAGCATCCCCTTTGAAATACTTGGAAGGTTCTCTTAATTAATGTAGCAGTACATAGGTGTCATTTCTGAGTCAGATGGTTACTCTAGATGTAGAATTTTGTCAAATCTTCATTTCATGCCATGTGAAAATCCAAATGCCACCACTTCAGGATTTTGTGTTACCAGAGTCCTTACATTCTTGTGGTCACCTATGACTCTAAAATGCTCTTTCCTCTCAATGCATTGGCTTGAATCATGACTCTATCGCCATCTGTATTTTCTGTTTTTGTTCTGCCAAACCAACTGTGAACTTCCTTTCCACAGATTTCTGCCATCATAAAGCATGTGCATCAGAATTGCAGATTTTATTTATGTATAAGGTATAGCCTAGGACTTGGCAGAGGTGGAGGATCCTGTTTCATGACACTAAAATTGGGGTAGACCGAAGACCTGATAATACCCATTAGGGAGGGGGGTAGAAAATACTTATATTTAAGTATTAGTTAAAATTTTTGTTTGTTTTTTGGAGCTGCTTTACATGACTTTTTTTTAAAATTTCACTTTCCAATAGTTTATTTTTAGTGTATGGAAATACTATTGATATTTAAATGTTGACCTTGTAGGCTGAGGTCTTGGCAAATTTACTTACTAGTTTTAGGACCCTGCCCCCAGCCCCACTTTTTAAAAAAGATTCCTTCAGATTTTCTATGTAATCATTTCATTTGCAAATAGAGATGGTTTTTTTTTTTTTGGTTTCCAATTTGTATGCCTTTATTCTTTTCCCTTGCTTATTGCACTGGCTAGAACATACAGTACAGTACTAAATATGCGTGGTGAGAGGGGAAACCCTTGGCTTGTATCTGATCTTAGAAGAAAAGCATTCAGTCTCCACCATTAAGTATGATGTGAAAATTTTATAGATTCACTCTATCAGGTTAAGGAAGTTCCCTTCTACCCCTAGTTTGCTGAGACTTTTATCGTGAATGACTTTTGAATTTTAACAGATACATTGATATAATCATGTGCTTTTTCTTCTTTAGCTTGTTAATATAGTGTATGACATTGGTTGATTTTCAAATATTGAATCAACCTTGCACTTTTGGGATAGACCCCACTTGGTAGTAATGTACTACTCCTTTTGTATATTGCTGTTTGATTTGGTAATATTTTATATATTGACCTATAATTTTCTTTTCTCATATTGTCTTTGTCTGGTTCGGGTATCTGGGTAAAGCAGGCCTTACAGAATGAGTTGAGAGGTGTTCTTTCAATTTTTTGGAAGATACTTATAGAATTAATGTTATTCTTCTTTAAATCTTTGTTTGCATTCATCTGTGAAATCATTGGGTTTGGAGCTTCATTTTAGGGAAGTTTATAAAGTGTAAAATCAATTTCTTTATTAGATATGGGAACATCCAAATTATCTATTTCATATTAGGTGAGTTGTGGTAGCTCATGTTATTTAAGAAATTGGCCCATTCCATTCAAGTTGTCAAATTTATGTTTGTAGTATTTCCTTATCATCATTTTGGTATCTGCAAAGTCTTTAGTAATATCTGCTATTTTGTCCTTGTTATGGACAATTTGTATCTTCTTTCTTTTTTTGTGTTAGCTTGGTTAGAGGTTTATCAATTTTATTGTTGTTTTCAATTAATCAATTTTTGGTTTTGTTAATTTTCTATATTATTTTTCTGTTTTCAATTTTACTGGTTTCTACACTTATTTTTATTATTTCCTTTCTTCTGCTTGCTTTGGGCATATTTTGATCTTCATTTTCTAGTTTAACATAGATACTTAAATTGTTCACTTGAGAAATTTCTTTTCTTCTAGTATAAGTATTGAGTGCTATTAATCTCTCTTTAATCACCACCTTAACTACATCTGACAAATTTTGATATGTTGAATTTTCATTGTCATTCAGTTCATAAGATTTTCCAATTTCCCTTATGACTTCCTTTTTGATCTGTGAATTATTTAGTAAAAGGTAAAAGATTTATATGATTTGAAGAGAAACCAGAGCATATCTATTAATTATTTAGAATTGTGTTGTTTAATTACAAGGGATTTGGAGATTTCCTAGTTATCTTCCTGTTATTGAATTCTAGTTTAATTGCATTGTGATCAGAGAACACATCTTGTATTGTTTTATTTTTTAAAAAAAATGAATAATAAATTTGTTAAGGTTTTTGTTGACTTAAGATATGGTCTGCCTTGGTATATATTTATGTGCACTTGAGTAGAACGCACATTCTTTCTGTTGGTGGGATGTTTCATAAATGTTAACCAGCTCATTAGTTAACAGTGAGTTGTTTTTCCATATTGTTGTTAATTTTTATTTACTTGTTCTATCGACTACTGAGTGAGAGTGTTGAAATCTCCAACAGCAATTTTAATTCTGTCAATTTTTGTCTCATGTGTTTTGAGGCTCTGTTGTTGGGTAATAAATGGTTAAGATTGTTAAGTCTCTTGATGAGTTCATCCTTTTATCACTAAGTAGTGTCCCCTATTATCCCTGAAAATCTTTCTTAGCTCAAAGCTTTTTTTCCTTCTGAAGACCAATATAATATATAGCCAATCCTGATTTATTTTGATTAGTATTTAGGTGTTACATTTTTTCTATCCTTTTATTTCTACTTTACCTGTATCATTACATTTAAAGTATAGATTGATTATAGCATATAGTTAGATCTACTTTTGGACATTCTGAAATATGCTTTTTAATTGGCGTATTTGTATCATTTGTACTTTTAATTTAATTATTTATATGTTGGGATTTAGGTCTACTATTTTATTTACTTTTTAAATCTTGGTTTCTTCTCATTTTTGTTCCACTATTTCTATCTTCTTGACTTCTGTTGTGATATTTGCATATGTTTGGATGATGATGTGTCTAGACATAAATTCCTTTTAGTTTATACTATTTTGGAGTGCAATGAACTTGAATTCATAAGTTCACATCTTTTTCCAAATTTAGGAAGCTTTTAGCCATTATTTATTCAAATTTTTTTTCTGCACTCACTCTTTGTCTTCTTCATTTGCTATTAATATATCAATGACATGAATGTTAGGTCTTTTAGTATAGCCCCACAAGTCTCTGAGACTTTGTTTATATTTTTTAACATCATTTTTCTTTTTGTGTGTGTGGCTTAGATAATTTCTAGTAATCTATCTTCAAGTTCACTAAAGCTTTCCTCTGTCACTTTCATTTTGTTATTGACCTCATCGAGTAACTTTTTAATTTCATTATTATACTATTTGGTGCTAAAATTTTTATTTGGTTCTTTATTATATATTCTGTTTATATGCTGAGACATTTTATCTTTCTGTTTGTTTCTTGAATGCTTACCTTTTTTCTTGGAGCATGGTTATGAAAGCTGCTTTATAGGCATTATTAACAATATCAATATATCCAGGTAATTTTGAAATTAGCATATACTAATTGCCTTTTACTTTGCAAGATGTTGACATTTTCCTCCCATTTTGTGTATCAAATAATTTTGGATTATGTCCTGGAAATTTTGAATATTTTAAATACTTCGTTATGTGACTGTAGATCTGGTTTATTTTCTATTTTTTTTAACGTTCATTTTAGGTTTAGGGATACATGTGCAGGTTCATTATATAGGTAAAATTGCTGTCATGGGGGTTTGGTGTACAGATTATTTCATCACCCAGGTAATAAGCATAGTAACCTGATATGTAGTTTTTCCATCCTCTCCCTCCTCCCACCCTCCACTTTCAAGCAGCCATAAAAAGAATGAAACACTGATGAATACAGCTAACCATGGAGGTGAAAGGTCTCCACAATGAGAATTATAGAACACTGCTAAAAAAATTAGAGATGACACCAAAAAATGGGAAATCATTCTGTACTCACGGATGGGAAGAATCAGTGTTGTTAAAATGGACATACAGCCAAAGCAAATTATAGGCCTTGTTTAAATCTTATGGAAAATATTTTTCTTTTAGTTAGACAATTAAACTGGTTATGTTCAGGTTCTTAACCACCTTTCTATAGACAGTGGTTCTATGCCTGCATCTTTCTGCTTGAATTGTAGGTGAGACATACAGACTGGAAAATATACAAAGTGGAAAAGCCTAATATACCTACATTACACAGTATAATTCCCTCCTGGTATCTATCTTCTTTTGGTCATGCTACAGTGACGTCAACTTGTTGTTTCTTAAATTTTATCCAGACTTTATGATTGTTGTCTATGGAATGATTTATCTACCATAAGCTACTCTGCAAATATCAAAACCAGAACTGCTAAATATGTTTATTCATTCACTTATCTACCACCTGGATTTATACTGTGTACATATTTTGCCATTTTTTTCATTTTAGTTTTGAAAATAAAATCTTATAGAATTGAAGTCCCATCTGTGTTATTTTTCATAGCTCATTCTGTCTTCTTCCCCACGCACAACCAATATTTTAAGATTGGTGAAGAACCTCCCTACTCATGTTTCTGTACACTTACCGTCCATATGTATCTTTATATAAAATATATTTACATAAATTATTTTATGCTATGTTATTTTGCAACATTTTAATATTTTCCAGATCAATTTATGTTATAGATCTAATTTATTCATTCAAACTACCAGATTATGATTTTAAAGCTGTTAGTAGTTTTCTCTGTTGCTCTAAGGGTGGAGCCATAATTTATCCTTGGGTCAAGATTGTGTTTTACTTTTGGGCAAAACTCTAATGTCCCCTTCCAGTTATCCATAAGTAAATCCAAAATGCCATTCTGTATTGGAAAAGTTAGGAATAAAGAAAAATTCAACTGTTCTGTTATAGGAAACCTTGACTCTTGTGGGCAGAGTGGCATCCCTACACATTTTATGGTTTCATGTTGATTAAGTAGGGGGAGCAATGAAATGTAATGGTCCCTTTAGAATGCTTCTGTCTATGGGAAGGAACCTGTTGGCAGTGAGCGTCAGCATTAAGGAGGATGAAGATCAGGTGAGAGACTTCCAGTGAGAAGATATGACCAATTGTCTTTAGGAGGAGAAATAACTAATTTCATTTTTAAGCTTTCTGTCTCTGACTCCCCATTTCCCTTTATAATGCCCCAGTCTTCAGTAAAGTGTTATTGAACACTGTGATCTGGACTTCGGAGAGCTGCAGCAGCAGAGATCTGTGGAGCAGCTGCCTGAATTGACAATGGATATCCAACAACCTACACAGAGTTGTGGAACATGTACATGCAATCATTGAAACCCTTAAAAACACCTGGAAAGGGAGCCCTAAAAAGACTGGATATGAATGTTGTGCAAGTGGAATGGGAGATTTTGATTATTGTATTTGGGGAGTAATGGGAAGAACACTGCAGACTTGTAACATGCTTAATAAAAGGATAGAAAAATTGATTCACCCCAATAGTACAAAACAACCATCACCAAAATCATTCTCATCATTCAATTTCATTTGACAACTTCAGAACGCTCGACACAATGCTTCAATTACAGCAGGCCTTTCTACAAGTGAATTTTCTGTACAATTATGAAATTAACAATGCTTCACTCCCTTAATGAGTTCAAGTTCTGGGTAGAGGAAACACATCCATACTCAATAGACATTCATGGCCAACTGAAGATCCCAAATTGTCTTAAAAAATATAGTTCAGTGGGAAGAAAGACATGCTTAATTTTCAAGTATCCTTAAAATCGGAAAATACATTTTTTTAACTTAAATGAACTGTAAGCACTTTGTCCTGATTTCTACAGGAATTGTTTTCTACTAATTATTCTTTAATGTGTATGTTTAGTGCCCATGTTCACATTTTTCAGGATACTTCTGAGAGTCCTAAAGCCCTGTAAGTTTATTACTAAGAAATAACCAAAACAGTCCTCAAAATAGTGGTTTTCATTTTTATTTTAAATCAAATAAAATGCTCTTTATTCAATGATTTTTAGAATCATTAGTCTCCTTTTTCTTCAAATGTCCATGGTATTCATGTTAATTGAATCAGGTCATTCTTTCTCAATGTTTCTAAAAATTTTCCTCTCAGAGATGAGATGCACGTTTTTCTCAAATGCTAATATTATTTATATTTACAATTACTCACAGAAAATCTGGCTGTAGACTCCATTGCCAGATTGCTTATTAATGAGTAGATTTTGAGAAAAAATATTTTATTACCATTTTTATGTCTTAGGGACCTCATCATTGAAGCTAAACTTCTAATCTTCCTTACAACATAAAGATAATTTCACTTATTGGAAGCTTATGTACCTAAAATTTAGATTTTGACAACTGTCTTGCAGTTTATAAATATTATAATAAAGAAAGCTATGCCAGGATGGTTTAAACTCTTTAACTTATAAATGATAACTGTGAGACTTCTTGGTATGCTCTGGATGACATTCCAGTTGTCATTTTGTGTTTGTAGATATAAGTCAAGGATCCCTAAGTTATTCTAAAGTCATGCCCATTGTTCCTCGAGTCTTGGCTTCTGATAATGTCTTGATTTGCTTGAAGTACCGTTGGTTGGTTTATTAATCTCCTTATTGTTAAGATGATTCAATTAAAAATGTCCCAGTCATTTGACAACTTAATCAAATAACTTCAGACAGAGATAATATTCTCATGAAAATAACAGGGTGATTAAATGTAGAGGGACTGAGTAGCCCCTTCATATAAAGTCATCGTGGGAGATCTCTAGATAGAGGATATTTCAGCTGGGATCTAAATGTCAAGCATGACGTGGTCTCTCAAGAAAAAACATAAGAAAAAGCATCAGGAAGAAGGAAGCAGAAAATACAAGGCCATCAGGTAGGAATAAGCTTTGTTTGCTTGAGGAATGACAAGCAGACCAGTGAGATGACTAAGGTGGGAGAAGTCGCCAATGCAATAGGAAAAGTGGACAGGGCCAGATTACACTCAGCCTTGCAAGCTGCGAGGATTATTTTATTTTATTTTATTTATTATTTTATTTTATTTATTTTTGAGATGCAGTCTCACTCTGTCGCCCAGGCTGGAGTGCAGTGGCGCTATCTCGGCTCACTGCAACCTGCGCCTCCCGGGTTCAGGTGATTCTCCTGCCTCAGTCTTCCGAGTAGCTGGGACTACGGGGGCCTGCCACCATGCCCAGCTAGTCTTTGTATCTTTAGTAGAGACGGGATTTCACCATTTTGGCCAGGATGGCCTCGATCTCTTGACCTCGTGATCTGCCCACTTCAGCCTCCCAAAGTGCTGGGATTACAGGTGTGAGACACTGTGCCCGGCCAGAGTTCTGATTTTATAAGCATGGAATCGCATGTCCAAGATATGGTTAAGTAAAAAAACCATGTTTCGAATAGCCTGAATAGAAAGATCCCCTTAATATAAAATTATATATTCATTTTCATATGTGTCTGTAGGCACAGAGACACATTGGGGCCTATGTTCAGAGAAACGTTAACATTGGAAATATCTGAGTGCTGGACTTCAGGTGACAATTATGTTCCTTTTGTATTTTTCTGCACCGCTTGAATTGTTTGCTAAAACAACAAAGCCATATCAAATATGCATACATAAAAAAAATGAGCCATGGTCCTCTTTGACTAAGATTTAATGTTAAGACAACATTGACATTATTGTGGCCTCCAAACTCACAGAAGATAGAAAAAAATGGAATTATAAAGAAAAGTTTGTTGGATTTTATTAATAAATGTAACAATAAAATAACCTATGCTTTTTGGGGGAGTTTTCAATGATTATGGAAGATACGAAAAGCACCAAGAAACCTAGAGTGCACAGAACATGAACAATCAAGAAATCCCCTTATTATGTACCAAAATAGAATTCCCCACATGCAATTGGTATTTCCCTCAACTTCTGGAAAGTGAAAAATGAATAGGAGGACATTAAGCTGACAGAAGGAAGAAGGTGGAAAAAGGGTAAATAGTATTCACGTTACACATTAATTCAATTACTCACTCCTTTGACACAGATTTTAAAATAATCTAAATAAACAAGGGTTGTGTGCAAGACATCTGTTTGAATTAGATTCTCATGGGTGTAAAAATAAAACATGACCACAAAGGGAAGCAGGCAGGGCTGAAAGGCAGCACAGAGGCTACTAGCTTCATAACAGAATAGTCAGACTTAGGGTTTCCATACTCCACCAAAAAATACATGGGAAATCTTCTTTTTGCATCTACTTCTCCCATCAAAATCTTTCCATTGCTTTGTTTTATGTCACTCTTATTTTTACTTGTACATATTCACCTTTTGTTATATCCTCATATTTCTGTGGTGTCTATGGAGTCCTGCTTCAGAGGATTCACTTGAACCAGCTTTGAATTTGCATGTAACTACCTATTGCCATAATTCCATGGAAAACCACTAGGAGAGTGTTATTATTCCAAAACTGGATTACTTCCATAAATAATCTAATGAGAGCTTCATTTTTTTTTTCTGCCTATGAAAGCCACTTGAGTTCCATTCCATTTATGGGAAAAAAAGGCTTTTCTGTTTCTACTGAATTAAGCAAATGGCTGTCTTTTGGCAAGGAAAGAAGAAAAGCATTAATCATTTCCAGTTCACTATATCAGGATGTTTACTCACAAAAGACAAAGATTCAATTATATCTTTCTTATTATGACCTCCAGGTATTTTTCTCAATGTGACCATTCTATAATTCTTCAGAAGAGGTTATTTATGGATATATCCTACTTAGAAGAATAGAATGTGTGCAATAGCATAAGAACACTTTGGCATCACTTTCAGATAACCTGATGCCTGCATTGGTCTACCATGACTAGAGGCATTTGTTTGTAATAATAAATAAAGTCTGATCGTGGTCCTTGAGGATGCTGGTTGCTTTTTACCCTCTCCCCAATCACCATCCCTCTGAATGTAGTAGACTATTTCTAGGATTGGGTCTTATCTCTGGCCATATTGAAATCTACCCCCCAACTCTTCAAACTTAGCTCTCTCCTTCCATCATGTAGGATTGCACCTGACCTTTTGCCCACCTGGGTTTCATGGGCTTAGACTTCACTCTTAATTCTTGCCTTAATTCTAGCTGCTGCAGTTGGCTTGGCAACCATTGTCAACAGAGTTCCCCCTCAGGCTCTGTCTCAGCAATAGTGTAAGTAGAACTGAGGCTGGCACCTAGACTGTGGTGGGCTGATTCATAGAGGCTGGGTTGGACTGAATGGAGAAGAGATAAAACTGTGAGAAAGAGAGTGAAAAACATGAAAATCCATGAGTCAATATGTGAGTATGAAGAAGACAGAAGCCCATATTTGTGAAGAGCTACACTGCTCACCAGTGACTTTCCATAAATACCTATCCACCTCAGCATTGAGAAGAGATAGAATTTTCTCATCAAATGCTGCAGGTGTTAGCTGAGTATGCCTTTTTCTTAGCCAGTTCTGACTACTAGTTAAAAATATTCAAAGGGGCTGTTATGTGAAATTATTGTTTAGCATTTCTATTTGCAGAGCCTATTTTAAGGAGGTTAAATCACTTTTTAATTTAACTAGTTAGGCTCCTATTGGATAGTGATGAGGTACCTTGACTACATTCTGGAACTAGGCGTAATCTTCAGTAAACTGATATTAATGTATTTTCTTACTTTTAAATTATTTTCATAAAAAGTTTCTTTATTTAAACACAAACAATGTAACAAAGCTTTCTAAAAATAAAATGTTTAAAGTAATATATATATATATACTTTTAAATATAAAATTGCATACCTTTGTCATTAATTTATAACTTCTGGTAAACACAGCTTAATTTAACCTTGGCTTTATTCTTAGATTTTGATTGAATGTTTCTTTTATCTTACCCTGGATCATTTCATAAAGTTGTTACATAGACTTCTGGGTTTATACAAGTTATTTTAAAAGCCATTGTAGTCTCTCAGAACTGGCATCACACATCAACTTCCAAATAAGGGAATTTTTTTGGTCTGTCTTCTTTCATAAGTTTCTGTTGAAATCTTTCCTTTATATAACAGAAGAAGTGAAAAGGGAGAAAAACATGAAGGGCATTTTATGCTGAAAGCACAAAAACTGGGTTTTTATCTAATCATGTGGAAGTATGTTTTCTCTCTGGTGTTAAATAAATGAGAAATATATAATTTCCATTGATTTATAATTGAAAGCTGGTAGCTATATATTATTCAAAATTGAAACATACTACAAGTCGTTGCTTTTTTTGTAATATTGTTCTTGCAAATGTATTCTCAAGTTGGTGGTGTGAATTCAAACAATACATATGTAAAAATAGAAAAAGAAACAAAAATGCCCAGACTTTCCATTTGGTGGTTAGAACATATTCTTGACCTCTACCACAAACGAGTGTGTCTATCCATACATCACTGGGCCTTTTCAAAGCGTTTCCAGATTCGTTGGGAAGCTTTGTCGTTGAATATAATAAAGCTCATATTTAGAGTTTAGAGTTTTTCTCTTTGCAAATAGCAAAACACAAAAAACAAAAATCAAAAACACCAAACAAACAACCGAACAATGACCCTCCCCCCTCTTTTTTTATTCACGGGAGGACAAAATCCTCATGTAAGAATCTCAGGAACATAAACATAAAGCTATGCACATGGGGCCATAACCAGTTATTCCTATTGCTCTTTTATTGAAGCGCTGTTATTGTCTGGGGTAAATACCTGAGATTTATTGCCTCACGCCAAGGAAATCAAGGATGTGGACACACGAAGGGACGTTAAGAGTGGAAGATCAACAGGCGAAAGAAAGAATAGCTCTCTCTGCTGCAGAGAGAGGGGTCCCAGAGAAACGGGTTGCCGGTTCTGTGGTGGAATGCAATGGGTTTTATAGATGAGCTTGAGGAGACGGTGTCTGTTTTACATAGGGCATAAAAAGATTGGCCAGACCAGGTGTGCTATTTGCATAAGGTGCAAAAAACTGGTTAGTACTAGGTGTGCCGTTTGTATGGTGTGTGATAAAGCTGGCTGCCCCACCCTAACCTCTTATTATGCTGATGGGTTCTTTGCCTGGCAGGGGCCATGTTGCCTGGTTCTTTGCCGTACATGTGGTGACAGAAAAAATGGAAGATGGCGCCTCCATGTTGAACATACTTGGCTTCCAGTTAGCCCTTTTCTATTGGCACAGCTGCCAGCATTTACCCATGCCAGCTTTCAGCTTGCTTACCTATGTCTGCAGCTCAATTTTTCAGGTTGCTCTTTGTTAGAAAAGAAATGATTTTGGGGCTGCTTTTTGTTAAAAGGGAAGCCTTGCCCAGGAGTCCTTTACTCTCACTATCTGCCTAAGTAATTACTTTCTATCGGCCAGGTGCGGTGGCTCACGCCTGTAATCCCAGCACTTTGGGAGGCCAAGGCGGGTGGATCATGAGGTCAAAAGATCGAGACAATCCCAGCCAACATGGTGAAACCCCGTCTCTACTAAAAATACAAAAATTAGGTGGCCATCGTGGCATGTACTTATAGTCCCAGCTACTTGGGAGGCTGAGGCAGGAGAATTGCTTGAACCCGGGAGGCAGAGGTTGCAGTGAGCTGAGATTGCGCCACTGTGCTCCAGCCTGATGACAGAGCGAGACTCTCTCTCAAACACACACACACACACACACACACACACACACACACACACACACACACACACAGAAATTTCTTTCCATTTCCTGTGTCAGTGCCTTGCATTGAATACCTAGCATACCTGTATCCCTTTAACCAGTTGTAATTTATATATAACCATATACACTTAGAATTATAAAAAATAAATGTTCTAGCTTCCTTTGAGGAGTCCTCTGGATTTCCTTTTGGTCACATCTCTTAGTTACTAATCACCCTTTTCTCTGCTTTCTTCTCCTTTACCGCCAATCTAGAACCACAGCTGGGAAAAGTTGAGTTGCTTCTCCCCATAGAACCTAGCACTGACTGCTCTAGTATTCTGCATGGTGGAACCTTTGAGAATATTTGGAGACAGGATGCTTGGCACGAAGGGTTGGGATCCTCAAAATAGGGGGTCACTCCAATGGAGTTAATGTCTTATTTCCTTTTCCTGAAAGAAAATAAAAGTGTATTTACTGAAAATATTAAAAAGATCTTTTATGAACATTTTTCTTAATGGAATCAGTGAATACAATCAAAATACAATCAAAACAATAAGTAATGGTAGGCATGTATCATTCTATGAGTGTGCATATTTAATAAAAAGATAAAAAGCAAGCAAATAAACAAAACTCACTCCAAAACTTTAACGTATTTATAGATATTTAATTATTCTTCTCTGTATCAAGCTCCTTCCTGTTCCTATTATAAATGACAACAAAGAAAATTGTTGGCTTATGCATCAGGGTATTTGTACTCTTTGTAACGACAATTTGCATTTGCTTTTTCAATACTATGGAGAGGATATGAGCTCTTGGTGTAGTGTCCCAAGGATATGAACAATTCAGGCTAACATGCAGTAATTTTCCTTTCCGACAAATAATAAATGGAAAAGGAAACTGGAGTTGTGACTAAATGTAATGATTAAATAAACATGTCTCCCAGTTCAGGGGTCAGTTCTAGTCATAGTCTTTATTATTATTATCAGAATTGAGTTGTGATTATTGGATTGGAATTGTTTTAATTTTTACGTCAAGACAGCTAAAACAATCACATTCATAGCATCAAATGTCCATTTGGCAGTGTATGATTATTGTCATTTACTGTATAAATGTACTAAATTCTTTTTGGATAGCCATGGCTTTTAAGATAGTTAAAGGATACTTGCTTTATTCTGATGGGAAAAGGAAAGAATGAAAGTAATTTATCTACTGATTTCTTTCAAGGCTTACAGAAAGTTAGGGCCAGGTCTTAGTAAGTTCCCTGGAGCTTATAGGGAGCCTGTTTCTTTGCCACAGTAATAAATGTTCTTTACCTAAAAGCAGAAAGGAAGGCATCTCCTTCTTGAACAGTTTCTTGGTTCCTGGATTTGCTAGCATTAGAGCAGGAAGGAAGTAGCTGCCCAGATTCTAGTCTGAAGGGCTGCTGGGAAAATAGGTCTTTCTTATTTCTTTGAACAAAAGAGAGAGATTCCCTGGTCAGTAGGCATAAAATTGTAGTTGCCTTTAGACTTATTCACACTAGTAAAGAAAATGGTCCCCAAATATCTTCCAGTTTGTTAATGTTCACTCTGTGTGTGTGTGTGTGTGTGTGTGTATGTGTGTGTACCTGGGTTTATTTTCAGATCATAGTCATCAATGTATTTTTGGAACACTAGTCTTGCAAGACGATTTCTGAAAACTGCTCTGGTCTTACAGCATTTCTCTTCTTGAAGAGTCATGATACCTACTAACATATTAAAGGTACTGGAGAGTCTCAAAGTAAAGAAACACCCGAACTTGATTTGACCCAGAATTTCCCTAGCTTCATTTGACCATGAAGCACTTTTTCTTATAATGATTAATAATAGTTCAATTCCATAAACATATTTAAGAAATGCTGAATTCGATGATTTTTCCAAAGAAATTCGAATGAACATAATACTCTAATGACAGAGGAATGTAAAAATGTAGGCAGCTGCCAGTTTCAGTATCTCTGCCGGCTTCTTTAAGCTGAGCTTAGTCAATTCCACTTCCCAAAGCCTAGATCTGCTAAAGTATTATTAGGCCCACAAACCCTGTAAAATTCTTTCTATGCAAGTAGCAGCTGATAAAGGGGCTCGCTAAGGTTTTTTATTTTTATTTTTTAACCTTAACTAGAGTGTTCCTTTTCCTGTAATATGTTGCCAAGCCAGTTCTATTAGGCAAGTCAATTAAATTACTTCCTGTCTCTTCTATCATCTTCTACCATCTGATACTCAGTGACGTTGCGACCAAAAAATGTAGTTTTTTTCTAAAAACATATGCTCATCCCAGGGAAAAAAATAGCAATGAAGGAAAAATGTTCCTCAGCTATCTGAGGATTCCAGTCCTTGGTGGTACTTGCAAACAGCAACAAGCTACATTTAACAAAACAAATCCATTTGGTGTCTTACATTACTCTGTGAATAGAAATTTGGGCCATTTTACTCTAAGACAACAGGAAAAGGTCTGAATTTCTTTGATTTTTGCCTTACGGTGAAGAAAAAAAAAGTAAAGAAAAGCACAGAGTTATTAATTAACTTCTGTGAAAGATACTTTATTTGATTAATGGTTTACAGCTAAATTTAAATCAGGACAGATATGCTGAATAACTACATGTTTACCAAGATTATTACCAGGTACACTGCCAGGAATTTTATTAACCTATAGGCTACTTATGATCTCTCTTCCCTTTTACCCACTCCACAAACACACACCAAAGAACTGGTCTACCGGAGTACGACTGAAGTCTCAACTGAGGACACAATGTAAATAACTTTTAGTGTGTTTGAAATTAAGACAATGGATATCTTTTCCAGGTCATGGTGCACACATAGATTTTTGACTTTCTTAACAGAGCACATAACATTTGGAGTTGTCTGGATTAAATCAGATGGCAAAATCTGGTGATCTATATAATAATTCCCCTTCCCCCTTCTTTGTCATTTCAGACAAAACTCTTGTGTGGAGATCAGCTAGAAGAGGACAACTACTGTCTTAAAAGAGTGTTTCTTTTAAATCTTTTTAGTGTAGAAACGTCATAATACACTTAAGTAGAGAGACTAGTATGATGAGCTTTCATGCACTAATCAATCCATTAAAGAGCTATCAACATTTTGCAGATCTTGCTCTCCCTCTTCATTCCTCCTTTTTTTCTCTTGAGTATTTCAAGCAAATCCCAGAAATCATGTCATTTTGCAGCCTGCATCTCTAACTGGTGAGGCTTTTCTATTTCGTAACAAGCATGCCATTGCTCAATCTGACCATTGAAAATAATTCCTGAATTTTGAGTCTATATAAATCTCCTCTATTTTTCCCTAACTTTTACCCTGACCCAACTCTTGATCACCTCTAGGCCCTCAAAGACTCTCATTTCTAGGAATGAGTAGAGCCACGAAGTGGAGGGCATTTTTTCTCTTCAATCCAAAGCATCAACTTAAAGTCATCACATCACTTCCAAATTTCTCTAACTCTGAACTCTGCTGCTAATACTTTAGGGCATAGTTTCAGTATCCACGGATTGAGAGCAGGGCCAAGTTATTTTGGTGACAAGCCAGAGATGAAATTCTAGAATGCATTCCGCCTAGAGTCTGCTTCCCAAGCCCTTCAGGAGACACAGAGCAGGAAGTGGACTTAGCTGTTGGTTACAAAGCAGGATTTCCTCATATGGAGTAAAGTGTTTTCTTTTCACAAAGATGACCTATTTATTTATATTTTCAAGTAATCTATTGCAGCCTTAGTTGTAGTGGGTCACTAGTTCATGCCTTCAATAAACTGTCATTGAGTGTTTACTGTGTGTGAGGCATTGCGCTAGTAAAGAAAGAGGATCTAAAACAAAAATCACTGCATAGAAAATAAAGTGCAGTGGGAATTCGAAAACAAGCTTTTTTACTTGAATTCATGATGGTCAAAAGGGGCATTTGACTTGGGCCTTAAAACACTTGTAGAATTGGACAATTAGAGAGGAAGAAAAGTCATTGTAGGGGGAGGAAAGAGAGAGAGCAAGGCACAAAGGTGGCAAAAGTGAAGCGTGCTGAGCAAATAATGAGGAGATCAGTGTGGTGAACATGACGGTATCTTCAGGACAAACGTTGTGGCTTATCGTGACCAGCTGTGCAGCTAGGTGTAGCTATTACGTAATCACCCAGTAAGGAGAGATTCCAGTAACTGCTATCAGCCACTGCTGCCAGGAACTACTAATCAGGCAGCATGTTTAGAATGTTAAGATGATAATTATTAATCAGTGACCAACCAAGAAATCTGATGCATGGCAGAGGCATCCAGTCCAATGTGATATAATAATTAATCCAACTGGATAATATTTTACCTCCGAATCCAGTCTAGTGGTTGGGTCAACAGGCAAATACTCTGTTACTATGCATGTGAGAAGAAAAATAACTTTTTAGCATTCCCAGGAGGCTTGCGAAGCTCAGGCCCTGCTAAGTGAAGCCTCCTTTGTTGTGGGGCTGGATCCTCCTTAGATCTTTCCTATAACAACCTCATATGCCTTTTAATTTTCTTTCTAAGGGTCAAGACACTAAAACTATGTTGTTAATACAGATAATAGCAAAATCCTCCTGACCCCAACCCCAAGCTTGTTATTGCTGTCATCCTTCAGCTAAAGAATGGACTCAAACTGGTGGTGACATTACTGATTTAGGTTTGCTCTAATATGCTCAACACTGAGATGAAATGTTCTGGATCAGAGTATAACTTTCTATCAGACTAGTCCAATGCCTTAGTCCAGGCCATGTGCCTTATGAAGCCTGAGAAAAAGTGTGTTCTCACATGGACACAGGGAGGGGAACATCACACATGGAGGCCTCTCAGGGAGTTGGGGGCAAGGCGGGGGAGGGGCATTAGGACAAATACCTAATGCGTGCGGGACTTAAAACCTAGATGACAGATTGATTGGAGCAACAAACCACCACGGCACATGTATACTTATGTAACAAACCTGCATGTTCTGCACATGTAGAACTTAAAGAAAAATAAAAAAACAAAAAAACTTAAAGAAAAATAAAAAACAAAACAACAAAAAGTGTGCTCTCTTATTCTCCAACATGAGCTAGAAATGCATTTTTTTTTTTTTTTTTTGCTAATATCTATCCCTGTGTTTATTATGTGCTAGGCTCTGTGTCTGGTGCATCATAAGCATTATCGAATTTCATCTTTATAACAACTCTGTGACGGAAGTTAATGTAATTATATCTTTTTTTTAGAGAGGAGGAAACTGGAGTTGAGAGAGGATTAGTAATTTATGCCATGCTACACAGCTAAGTGGCAGGGCTGGTTTTTGAGCCCTGCTGGTGTTTCTGACAGAGCACAAAGCAGGGGCGAAGGCCAGCATGTTGGGATGGGAAAGCAGGTGGGGAGAACCCATTGATTCCCTCTGCCTCTGAACCTCTTCCTGTTCCTCATTTCTACTTCTTATCCCAACTCCTCCATCTCCCAGGTCCTTTTATGTCGTTGTTTAGTTCATTTATATAATTAACTGGTTTCCTCTTTCCTCAGGCCTTGCCTGCGAGGAAATCGCAAGGAGAGCTAGCCAGTGAATGAATGAATACATACAGCACAATATAATGAATGCCAAATCAGGGTTGTTTTAGGGGCACAAGGAAATAAACAATGGAAATGTGAGGTCTGGGAGGTGATACTTGAGCTGTGTCTTTGAGGAAGAGGTGCAGGCCAGGTGAAGTAGTGGGAAGGGCTCTCTAGGCAGACTTACTAGTTTTTGTATAGTCCCAAAGTTGGGACAATAACCTGACACAGCTGGAGGCCTGCTCCTCATTGGAGATAGCCATAGTGAATGCAGAGTGCTTTCCGGCAGTACTGGGAGATGAAGCCAGAGAGTATGGAATGTGCTACATTATGAAGCATTTGCGTGCTCAGTTAAGGAGTTTGACTGTCAGCCTGAAAGTTATAGGAAATTGCGAAAAAGCTTTAAGTTAGGGAAATGTCTAATTGTGTATTTTAGAAGTAGCATTCTGGATGTAATCACCACTCGCATAGCCAATTTCTATGCCTGGAGAAGGAGACCCTGAGTTTGCACCAATATCATACACTGCTTACCTCAAGAGATTTCAAATACCTCCATCACCCTGTTATCGTCCCTGTTGGAAGAGTTAAGTCTTTCACCTACTGCTTGATCTCAGAAGTCCTGCTCGGTTGGGTGCAAGGCAGCCTTTGCAAATTGGCCCTTAAGGAGGGGTTGTTGTGGCAACCACTCTAGCCTGCACACTAGGTGCAGGTTTCACATGGATGTTCAGGTCCCACTTTCTCTCAGCACTCTTCCTACCCACATTATCATGCTTCTGTAGGTTCTGGGCCATTGCATTACCATAATCATTTTTTAGGCGGTGTTTTCTCTGCTGTCACTCCTGAGGTCTGGGGGGAGTTCAGGTGAGCTGCTCTGCAGAGGGTAAATTAACTGAGGCAAGTGGGAAGGTGAACTGTGCAGCAGAAGCAGTAAGTGGGATCAGATGAACCACATCTAACAGACGTGTAAGTGTCCTTAGCCAAGATAGACCTGCAGGCAGCTTAGAACAGTGATGCTCAAACTTTTTGCTCACGTACCACTTAAATCCTGCAGCAGAACTATGTACCTAATCATGCATTTTGCAGTTGGCACTTGTAATTATTCATTTTATGTTTAAATAGTGTTACCAGAAATTACGTTACTCTTTTAAATGTGTACCATGGAATCCAGATACTCTAGCAGTTTGATATACTCTACCACCTATTTAGCCAACTGACCTGTGAAAATGTGCTCTAACACAGCATCATCAAATAGTAATGGGCTTGGCAATGATAAAAGCAAAAAATGATTGAGGGAGTGGCAGCCATTCTTCCATGGACTTGCATCTCATGTCAAATTTTGCCACCATGCAGATACTGATGAACAAACATTAAGTAACAAAGTTGCTTCAACTCAGTTCTTGCAACTTTTTCTGTAAATTCAGTGACACACCAGCCCTCTGTTCTTCTATGTGCTTCAGCTACTCTTTGTCTGAAAGAGTCTCTTAAGGCCAAGAATAACACTCTATGGAAAGATTCTGTCATATGAATAATTAGCACCAGCCATCCAATATTCCTGTTAAGCCACTAGCTGGAGTCAGGACTTAGGGAATCAAGCCTAGCACATAGTCTGTTAAAACAAATATACACAAGTGTCTAAAGTATGTTTAGCCAAGCCACATATCTGAATTCCCTTAATTATGTCAAAAAGCCAATTTTCAATATTCATCATGCTGATCTACAGGCCAGTATTTCTGTTAATTAAAACCCATTTCTGACATTCACCATATTCATTTAGAAAGCCTCCGTTCTGGTGGAGACGTGGATAATAGAAGACTTTTGTTAGCTGCATTTGGATTAGAAAGTTCCCTTTTAAGTCCCCATCTGATCACCCCTGGACAGCATAGTTTTGATTAAGGCAACGGACTTCTCCTATAGTGAACATTTAAACTAATTGGAACAAACAAAAAAAAATTACGATATGTGTTGAAATATTTTAAGATGATGTATAGACATTGCAAAAATTCATTAAAAATATACATGAACACATTTTCTTATCAGTCAGAAGTTTGAGATTGCTTTGTTAGCTTCTTGTACTTATATTTCTATTCTACTTTTCCTTTCTAATTTTATCCTATTTTGTCTTATTCTCCAAAATCCTATCTTAAGTACCCTATCTCCTCTTTCTGTAACAAAAATATTTACTGAAGCTTAAATTACTTTGTAATTTTCTGTGACTATAAGGCTTTAAATGTAGAAAAAAGTATACACAAAATCAAAACACAGACTATTTGAAACAATCATTAACTTAAAAGGAAAATGTCCTTGATGGGACACCTCTCATGGAGTTGGTAGTGGCTTATTTTTCCCTCTGGTTGGTTCATATGTCCATGGATGAACATGACCCATTTCTAGAGTGAATTAGGGTTCAGCTACAGCTGACTCCTATTTTTTATTTTCATGGATGTAAGTATGCATTAGCTTTGTTTCTATAAAAATAAATGTTAACAGAAAGGATTTCATTATGGCTGGTTTAGAGCAATGGAAACTGCACAGAGCTGAGAGTCATGGCCCCAACTTCCGTTTCAGACATAAAAATGACATGTCCTTGAGCACTTGCTAGGTCCCGGATTCCTCCTTTATAAAAATACAGGATGGCCTAGAGGAGTTTTATGCTCTTTATAGCTCCATCATTCTATAATAATAGGAAAAAAGGTAGATTAGAACCACTTGGCCTTATTAGGTAGATAGTATATTTATATATACATATAAATAAAGGAAACTGATATAAATATGAGGTGATTTTAAGGTGATTGTAACCAAACTGGCTAGCAAATAACATTAATTAAGTAGGGACTAAATCAAGATTGCGTATCGTTAAATGTTAAGTATTATGATACAGACAAGGTAACAGTTACATTAAAGGTTCAAAGATGAGTCCGTTAATTGGGGCTAAAGTCAGTAGAAGAGACTTCATGGAGAAAGTGAGATCTGGAGAGGATCTTACAGTTAAACATGAAGGAAAGCAGACGACAGAAGCCTGGTGTAGAGGGAGCAAGGTAACTGTGTGGATACTTACTGCTGAGGGGCTGAGGGGCTGAGGTAATAGGCATGGTCCTCAATAATCTGAGGGCCCTGGGATGCAATTAGACACAATTTATAACAGGTTCTAGTTATTCATGGCAGCCGTGAGGTCACCTTGAACACTGAATTAGCAAATACTGAATTTTTGATCCTAGGGGAAATTCGGGGTTAGGTTCCTGTGGACCTCTGTTCACATTTTCTACAACCAAGCAATACATAACCGTGTTTGATATGTGTTTCTGCTTAAAGACACCTTATATATGTTGTTGACTCATTAACATTGAACTCACTACCAACACATTGTAGCTTATGCTTGGACAGGGCTTATCTAATACATGCGTTTTCTCCCTGAGAAATATTCCAGGTTTCTTGCACTTAGGAACACGATGTAGCACTCCAGCACTACAATTAGGGGTCATTTTAAACAGCAAAATTATGAATGAATGGCACAAAAATGTGTGACAATATGGCACTAAATAGACCATGGAAGGGACGCTTGTTTTTTTTTTTAATTTTTTTATTATTATACTTTAAGTTCTAGGGTACATGTGCATAACGTGCAGGTTTGTTACATATGTATACTTGTGCCATGTTGGTGTGCTGCATGCATCAACTCGTCATTTACATCAGGTATAACTCCCAATGCAATCCCTTCCCCCTCCCCCCTCCCCGTGATAGGCCCCGGTGTGTGATGTTCCCCTTCCCGAGTCCAAGTGATCTCATTGTTCAGTTCCCACCTATGAGTGAGAACATGTGGTGTTTGGTTTTCTGTTCTTGCGATAGTTTGCTGAGAATGATGGTTTCCAGCTGCATCCATGTCCCTACAAAGGACACAAACTCATCTTTTTTTCATGGCTGCATAGTATTCCATGGTGTATATGTGCCACATTTTCTTAATCCAGTCTGTCACTGATGGACATTTGGGTTGATTCCAAGTCTTTGCTATTGTGAATAGTGCCGCAATAAACATACATGTACATGTGTCTTTATAGCAGCATGATTTATAATCCTTTGGGTATATACCCAGTAATGGGATGGCTGGGTCATATGGTACATCTAGTTCTAGATCCTTGAGGAATCGCCATACTGTTTTCCATAATGGTTGAACTAGTTTACAATCCCACCAACAGTGTAAAAGTGTTCCTATTTCTCCACATCCTCTCCAGCACCTGTTGTTTCCTGACTTTTTAATGATTGCCATTCTAACTGGTGTGAAATGGTATCTCATTGTGGTTTTGATTTGCGTTTCTCTGATGGCCAGTGATGATGAGCATTTTTTCATGTGTCTGTTGGCTGTATGAATGTCCTCTTTTGAGAAATGTCTGTTCATATCCTTTGCCCACTTTTTGATGGGGTTGTTTGTTTTTTTCTTGTAAATTTGTTTGAGTTCTTTGTAGGTTCTGGATATTAGCCCTTTGTCAGATGAGTAGATTGCTAAAATTTTCTCCCATTCTGTAGGTTGCCTGTTCACTCTGATGGTAGTTTCTTTCGGAGTGGCAGAAGCTCTTTAGTTTAATTAGATCCCATTGGTCAATTTTGGCTTTTGTTGCCATTGCTTTTGGTGTTTTAGACATGAAGTCCTTGCCCATGCCTATGTCCTGAATGGTATTACCTAGGTTTTCTTCTAGGGTTTTTATGGTATTAGGTCTGACATTTAAGTCTCTAATCCATCTTGAATTAATTTTCGTATAAGGAGTAAGGAAAGGATCCAGTTTCAGCTTTCTACTTATGGCTAGCCAATTTTCCCAGCACCATTTATTAAATAGGGAATCCTTTCCCCATTTCTTGTTTTTCTCAGGTTTATCAAAGATCAGATGGCTGTAGATGTGTGGTATTATTTCTGAGGACTCTGTTCTGTTCCATTGGTCTATATCTCTGTTTTGGTACCAGTACCATGCTATTTTGGTTACTGTAGCCTTGTAGTATAGTTTGAAGTCAGGTAGCGTGATGCCTCCAGCTTTGTTCTTTTAACTTAGGATTGTCTTGGAGATGCGGGCTCTTTTTTGGTTCCATATGAACTTTAAAGCAGTTTTTTCCAATTCTATGAAGAAACTCATTGGTAGCTTGATGGGGATGGCATTGAATCTATAAATTACCTTGGGCAATGTGGCCATTTTCACGATATTGATTCTTCCTATCCATGCGCATGGTATGTTCTTCCATTTGTCTATGAGGGACACTTGTTTAACGTCTGAGAGCTGAAACAAGAAGGCAGAGCGTTGCCCTGTTCAGCCTCAGCTAGGAACATGCACATTGGGTGACTCAAAATTTGCTGCTCTGCACATGCCCATGAGTGACCTTGAAAGCACTTGAGTGTTGATTTTGGGATTACAGAGAAATTTTAGCAAGTAGGTGAATTCACAAATAGGAAATATGTAATAATGCCATCAACTCTATTTTGATGAGGCAGGTGGTAGCCAGCCATTAACAAGATTTCAGCAGTGGAATAATGCAATGAGTTATATTTAGGAAGCCAGCTTGGTTATCCATTCCCTCAATTATCAATCGTTTAAAGAAAACTCACTGTGTATTAGACAGTGCACAGAGTGCTTGGAATGCAAATGAATAAATATGGTGCCTGCCCTTAAGGAAATTACAGGTAAGCAGAAGCAGTCTAAGGGAGAAGTCTGGGCTGGAGATGGGGAGGATGAGGCTATCAAAAGTCTTATTTAGAAAAAAACTTAAGGTGATGAGGACCTGGTATTGCAAAGTGACTGTGGGAGTGAGGAGGGAGGGCAAACACAAAGAGAATTAACTGGTTTATATTTTTGCTTGACTATTACAGTGAGGAAGAACTCCCATACATTTCATATTTAAGGCTGAGGAAGGGTATGCAAAAAAAAAAAAAAAAAAAAAAAAAAGAAAGAAAAAGTATGAAAGTATGTGCTTTTGCTCCAGTGAAAGAAGATAGTTTCCTCAAAGTGGGAGGCTTGTAGAGGGAAGTCATCAGGACTGTTGTTTGCTTCAACTCTCATTATTTTAAAATTCAGAATGATAAAAATTACATTATGTAAAATTAAGAATGAAATAAACCAAAACCAAAAGATTAGATTTACTGCTGCCAGTGGAACACACAAGTTTTCCAGATTCCAGATATCTTATTGGTTTCTATTTAAATCAGCTCTGAAAAATCTAGTAACAAAAATCTGTATGTTTACCTCATATACTAACATCGTCCGTCTACAATAACCCAAGTTCAGCAGCAAAGTGCTTAACTGTTAACCTTTTCTTGGTAGATTCATGTTGCTTTGTTTTCTATTTTCTGATTTTGGGGAATATATTTTCTCTTGTGTTTAGAGAAATAAGTTTATCATATCTGGATTTATTAATTAATAACATTCTCCTTATACTGCTTTGGGGCAGCTTTGGAAGAAGCTTATGGTTCTGTGGGATCTGTTACCACTTGGTCTGATCTGTTACCTCTTTGTCCCAAAGAGCTTCTCCTCTTCCTTGGCAGGCTCATGAGTTGGTTGGGTGTTCATTTTGACTCAAGTAAGTTCACCAAATAATCATCTGCTCTCTGAGTGCCAGCCACTGTGCTGGGCCTGGGGATGAGAAAGATGTAAACGTTCTTATTGCCAAAGAATTAACAATTATCAAAGGCTAAGGGAGTCTTCAGGCATTAGATTTTGCTTGGTGCTTTACCTTGCAGATATTAACCTCTCACTGCCAATGTGAAAGGTGAAAGGAATAGAAATGTGAGTGGTAGAGCAAGAATAGGCCACCTACTTGGCCAAGGCTCTGCTTTCAGATGCCTCTAAGCACCTCTTAAACTCATTGGGTAACAAAGACTTTCAAAATCCAACCTTTGTAATGAGAAAGAAATCAAATTCTGGAAGAAATGTGAATCAAGGCAAATACCTTCACTGAAAGCATTTCCCCACTTCTCTCATTTGCTTTTTTTCTTCTCCAGAATGCCTATCCCATGAAAATACTCCTTCTCTACTTCATACCATGAACACTTTCTTGTTAGGAAATAAACAGCAAACAAACTCAATGCATTGACAGGGTGTTATTGGTAATACAAGTGCACATGCAGAAGCATAACAATAAGAAGACATTTCAGGCTTCTCTTGAGGGTTACTATGCAGGGAAGAGTTTGGTAAGGGAGTGTCCCACACAGCATCATACTTGTGGATACATGCTCAGGGTTATCTTGTCCTTGTTAACCTGGAGAATAAATTCTCATACCCTCCCTTAGCTTTTATTACCAGACAACATGGTCTTTGTTTTAATAAGTATCTGTGACTCTAAAGGATCATTCTAGGAACGTCACAATACCAATGTGTTTTGAAGGTCATGACACCAAAATTTTATAAATGCAATATTGTGGGGGCTGTTGAGAAATGAGGATAATAGGCTGATTTAGTCATATGCCTCTTCGTGTAATTGCTGAAAGCAAGATGAAATCATTTTGTTGCATCTGTGGAATATGATGGGACCTGTCTGCTGCAGGAAAGGGAAGGCAGCTGCCTGTGGGTGTGGCATGAGGAAGGAAGGAGCTGCCCACTCTAATGATGGGTCTTTCTGGTCGCAAAGTCTCATCCTTCCGGTCCTAAGAGTAGAACACTGGGGTAAAGTCATTGCCTCTTGAAGGACTAGTTAAAACAGAAATTCCCTGCTTTGTGGAATTGGTATAATTGTAAAGGATTGTTGCGTGTATGAAATGAGATGATCCATGTAATGTACATTGTTTAATTGTGTATATATTAGCTGCTGCTATTACTTTTAACATTATTATCATTCTTATTATATGCAGCAGAAGCCCTTGCCCTGACTATCAGGGTCTAAAGAATTTGTTGGTCAAACCTCACCTCCTCTAAGTTGTGACTCTTTGTTCTGACTGAGCCCCATGGCATTGGTGCAAGTCACTTGCTAACACAGGGGTGCAGTTGCGTTCAAATGAGTCATGTGGATGTCCTGTGTTTTTCACTTTTGATAGTTAGATGGAGAAAAATTAATATGGAATAATATAAAGCCTAGTAAGTCATATTCCACTTCTGAGAAATGTGTTTTGGTTAACAAACTCTTTTCTAAGGTATAAATGAACTGGGTTTCATTTTTTTCATCTAGAGTTTGATAACCAAGATCGGATAAGGCATGAGGATGTGCCGATGCCTAGAGTGTGTAGGAAGGGGAAACTTGCACTTGGGACCATTGGTGAAAGGCTGACTTTGTTTGGAGGAATGGCCTGGTGGAGTGCCAGCCCCTGGGTGCCTGCAGGACCAGGCTGGTAAGAAGGAGGTAGGAAGGTGAGGGAGCGTATCTTGCCGAGGGCAGGTGAATGGCTCATGTGGCACTGAAATTCCCCAGCAGGCTGCCTGTAGCTGGATATGGGATAGGTTGCCAGTGCCTGGGGTGAGATGTCAAGACTAGTTTGGAAAGCTGAAATTTAAAAATGTATTGTATTTTTGGCCAGCTCATTGTCTTCTAACCCAGCTTCTGCAGTTTATTCCAGCTCAGCAGTCTCTCTTCCCTCAGACTTGACTTCTTTTTCTGAAGTTAAAATAGAAAAGAAAAATAGAAACCATGAAAAAAGAGAAGAGCATTTTCCTCCTTTGCCTACTGGAAAAGTCAATCTGATTTCTAGGTCTCTTACCTCTCTACCTTTTTCATCTTTATTATGTACATAAGCCAGGGCTTTTAAAGCCTCTGCCTGGAAATGCTTAGGGCCTTTTGTATTTTTTTTTTCAAATTGATCTCTTATGAAGAAGTGCCATCCCTCCCCTAACTGCTAATAGGATTAGTGTACTTAAAATTAATATTCTAGCCTCTTCTAAATACAGAAGTGAAGATAGCAAATTATCTTTCTCTTATATTTTTATACTTCCATGAAAAATCATAAGTTCCCTTTAGTTACATAAACAGAGGCATCTGTTATGTTGAGGAAAGGATCCCAGGAGTCTTTGGATTTTATGAAGACAGCTTTTATCTGTATTCCCTTGGTATGCAGTTCTCTTAGGAGAACTAGTTGGGATTAATAGACAAATTAGAAAAATAAAATAGATATGAATGTGTTTGTACCTCAGACTGGTGAAGTGAGTCAGACCAGTTATATTCCCAAGGGGATTATGAAAGGTTTTCTTAGGGCACCTGAGTAAGTACTTGGATGAAAACCAAGAAAGTGCCACATACTGTTGATGCCAGGTTCTCAGTGGGCATTCCTGTAGAAAACTGAGAAATGTAGCTGGTCAGGAGAACATACCCAGTGTTTTTCTCAACTTGGAGAGCGAGATCAGTTTAATTCTTATTAAACATCTAACATATAGAAGGCATGCCCATCTCATGAGGGCATCGGGAGGTGGCAAAGGGAATTGTTCTCTTTCCTCACCTCACAATGCCCCCTTTCCCAGCCCTTCTCCTACCTGTACCCTAACACTTGTGATTTCCACACAAAGAGGAGCTTTGTCCGTCTTGTTCACTGTTGAATCCTCAGTGCTTAGAGCAATGTCCAGCACCCAGGAAGCACTCGATAAATTACCCATTTAAAATTGATAAATGAATTAACTTAAACTGGGAAAAAATATTGAAGTTGTTGAATGACAGACTTAGGACCTTAAAGAGATCTACTAGAATTATAAGTTGAATCTACAGTGATAAAATGTAATAGGGAAAAAGTGAAAAACCCCTCCCTTAGGTCAGAAATCAACTGTACAATGCCTAGATGAAGAGATACAACTTGGCAATACCTTATATGAAAATGTATTTGATAGTAAACACAACATAAATCAGAAATGTGCTATGATTGGGATAAAAATTTAATATGATTGTAGGCCATGTTAATTAAGACATAATATCTAGAGTAGAGGAGGTGATAGCACTTGTCTTCTCTATGTTGATATCAGGTGTTACTTGGAGTACTATATTCTATTCTTCTATTGTGGATACTAAACTCAAAAAATGATGTGAGAAATTAAGGGTGTGTTTAATGGAGACTAGTCAAGATCATGAGGGGACTCAGAAAGTGAAGGATAGTTGGTAACATTGAGGACAGTTTTAGGCAGCCCAAGAGAAGGTTCAATGAGTTTCAACCTCCATGTATCTGAGGAGGAACTATTCTTTGGAAGAAGTATCATATTTGTTCTTTGTGTTTTCAGGGACCAAACCTAGGGCAAATGTGTGGAGGTTTCAGGAAGACACATGTCATCTCATCAAAAAGAAGGACGTCAAGGTTTGTCTGAGCTGCACTGAGCCCCATGGAGAGTGAATCTTCTGCTTCTGGAAGTTTTCAAACAGGTTGCAAAAGACTGCAGGCTCAAGTACCCAGTTGAACCTGAGGATCTGTCGGATATATTCAGTAGAGATAAGTCATGTGGGCAGATGGGGCTGCTAGGAGAAATCGCATGTTTCATTGATTTCAGGACCAGCCCAACATTAGAATTCTTTCTCTTGAACTGCACTGCTGGGATACAATTTAAGAGTACTCTCATTTACCTGGTCTGCCTCTGTGAAACCTGCGTAATGTAACTGAGATCACCCGGAATTTGTAAGTAGATGCAATTATTCATTTAACAACTATTTATTGAGCACTGGCTCTGTGTACTGAAGTACTTGCTAGAGGTTGAGGTAGAATAATAAACAAGATTCATTTCCTGTCTTTAGGAACCTTAAAGGTATAGTGCCCACAGGACCTCTGCTCTAAACAATAATATTTCAGCTTGGAGGCTCCATTCTCAGACTTGACTGAGCATTTGGTTCACTGCCTTGTATAATTTGTGTGCTTATTGGTTCTGCACATGGACTAACATTTCCTTGAATTCAGGGATTGTTTCTCATTGTTTAACTTCAGCACAATCTTAAAGTACAGTGGTTGGCATAATAGCAGGTATTCAATAAATGTTTGTATAAACAAAACAAACTATACAGATCACTGCCCTGCAAATGAGTTGAGAACAAGAATATATCCTGGGAAAGTTTGGTGAAGGGACAGTGTCTTAAAAAGCTGAAGGAATCATTAAAAAGTCTTCTAGGCCTTGGGGATGAGGGCAGGAATGGGGTGGGGATTGGGTGGGAGTTGACAAATCCAGATTGGGTCAAAGGATGATGAAATTGGCCACAGAACCACTAGACAGGCTATGACAACAGCCTGGGTTATGGGAGATGGGTAATGTTGGTCTTTACTAAGGGGTCGCACCAGCCTTGGGAATCACTTAGTCTAACATAGCATTCGGTACCAAATCACACATATAAGAATGGGTTATGGAAATGTCAGAACTTCCAGTTGAGTCATTTAGAGAGAGGAAGAGGAGCGAGTAGTTTCAGAGAGGTCTGAAACTTGGTTTTAAGTTAGGGAAGTGCTTTTCTTATTGTAGGGAATGTGGCTGGGCTCAGAGGGTCAATTCAGAACAAAAGGGGAGTCTACCTCCTCAAAGATGTGAGGTTAATTCTAATAAGCAGCATTTGGAAGAAGCTGAAGATCCTACAGGATCTGGAAGCCAGGTCTCCCTAGGACAAAGGGTCTGCTCAGTGTGGTCTAGCTTTCAAAAGAGACAAGACTGTGGCAAGAAGAAATCAGAACTGACTGCCAAGCTGAGCCAGCCAGGTTGATCCAGATGGCCACTTACACTTGAATAAACAACGTGCTTTTCTTCTTAATCAATGTTTATATTTTGAATTTTATTTTCTCACATTTTTAAACATTCATTTTTCACAACCAGACTTAGTGAGTCTTTTTATGAGAGTGTGTGGGGCTACTAGGAGCATGATCTCTGGGGTATGGAGACACATTTTTATGTCTGACATTTAGATCTGTCACTTGTTTGCTGGGTGTCCTTGAGCAAGTTTCTTCACCTTCCTAAGCTTTAGTTTCCTTGTTGTAAAGTAAGGGTGATGATAATACTTACCTCATAGATTTCTTGAGAGAACTAAAAAATGTCTGTAAAGTGTTAACATAGCATTTGAGTTCCACAAATATCAACTCTGTGGTTACTGATGTTACTAAGGTGAAGAGGCAAGAGGGCACTGTGATGATTGTTGCCTCCAAGCTGAAAGAAAGACATCCTCATATTCGAGAAGGAAGAAGAGATAAGAAATTCTGCTTTGGGCATGTTGAGTTTAACGAGTCAGTGGGAAATCCAGGCTGAATAAGAGTCCAGAAGTCAGGAGAGGATAGGGCCAAATATTTGAATATATGCATCGAAATGCAGAGGTGGTGAGTAAAATAAAATAGAAAGGGAGAAGGATCTGGTCTTTATATTCAAGGGTTATCAGAAGAGAGTGACTAAGAAGGAGATCAGAAGGAACAGTTAGAAATAGATGAGAACCAGGATAAAGGCATATTGAGAAAGTCAAAGGATGGATGTTTGATTATGGAAGAAGTGGCCAAGGGAGATAAAAGTAAGCCAAGGCTGGAGGTGGTCTTAGATTTAGCAATGATTGTACCTCTTGTTTCCCTTATTAGGGCAGACAAGGGAGCAGTCATAGCAAAAACCAAACTGATGTAGATTGAAAAATAAAGAAAAGGTAAAACATTCATAATATATGAAGAAAAATATCAGATTAAAAATCATATGTCTGGCTGGGTGCAGTGGCCCATGCCTATAATTCCAGCACTTTGAGAGGTTAAAGTGGGAGGATTGCTTGGACCCAGGAGTTTGAGACAAGCCTGAGTAGCATGGTGAGATCCTATTTCTACAATAAAAATGAAAATGAAAATTAGCCAGATGTGGTGGTTCACACCTGTAGTCCCAGCTACTCTGGAGGTGGATGTGGGAGAAATGCTTGAGCCCCACTGTGGTGAGCCATGATAGCACCACTGCCTCCACCCTGGGCAACAGAGTGAGACCCTGTCTCAAAAAAAAAAAATCATTTGCCTATTATAACCCATTTTTATTAAAAAATGAAGTTAAAAAAAGAAATATTTGCATGGGGGATGGTATTTAAAGCATAACTATTTCTTTTCTAATATCACTTGCTGACTGCTTGTAAAGACTGGAGGGCTAAGCTTCCCCTAGACTATTATTTTCAGTTCTGTGCTACTTATACCTGCTTTGGACTTGCAGACCTTGCCTCTGGTGTCCTCTCTGCTCTATACTTGATGACCAAACTCTGCTTCCAGTGCCTGCTTTTTTGGTGCTCTCCAAAGACTGAACAATTACACAGCTCTGGCTCTTTCTGCTTCAGGCTGCTTTAGAAATGTATTCCACACATCCCACTTGACCCCTGGGACACAGATTCCGGCATAAGAATGTGCCTGTGCCAGCCTGCCCCAGGAGGCAGGTGCACATGCTCTTAGGAGTTATACGATGAAAATATGTATGTTTCTGCAGAAGTATTGCTCATTAGCAAATCGGAGCCCCAGCAAAATTGGTTACTGTAGGAGATAATGTTCCCACAAAATCACTTCCCACTTTTCCATGCTGAGTCATGTCCTGGTTTCATTTTCTCAGGCAGGCAACAACTCCTGTCAATGTCACAGGACATTTTTTTCTTAAATCACTGATTGGAGAGTTTTATACACTTGAAGATAAGTTACGTTTTAAAGCTCAGTCATGAGAGAAGAAGGAAGCCAGGAGTTGATGGGAATAAATGTTTCCACTCACCTCAAGCCTTCACAGAACCCCCACCAGTTCATGTGACTTTGGATGAATCCCCAGCCCTTCATTCTGTAATCTGTAAAAGGGAATCGTGATGACAACTTTACCTGTTGTGAGAAACCCATGTGTTAATGGTTCAAAGGGCTAACAGAGCTGATTGTCCTTAGTAAACAGTCTTCAATTCTGCCTCATTTTACTCCCAGAAAGTATTTCATCTTTTTCCTGACTGAGAAGCTCGTCCCATGAAAAGGGAAATGTTTAAGAAAATAGAACCATTTAGTATGAATTGTAATCTCCAACTCAAAATGTTTCTTTACTCTTAGGCTTCCTCCCGCTCTTGTGTGATGCTTAGACCAGCCTGCTGCTACCTTCTCTTGGATTCTGGAAGGTGTAATGTTTTTGAAAAACTATCCTATGGCTTTTTTTTTCCTATGGTACTTTCTCCTCTTTGTCTCTTACTTGCCTCCATGTAAATAACTAGCCCATATGTATTGCCTCAGGAGAGAGAAAAAGCTTTGTTGGTGCTTTCGTTTCTTCATTAGGGCTTAGAACAGGAGTGAGGCCAAGACAGAAGTGGCTTGGAAAATAGGGAGGAAAACTTCTCATGGATGGCCTCCCCAACGAGGAAGGATTCCTTGGGCTATCAGAATAAGAAATAAATGAGAAAAGGCAAGTAAGCTCAGGGGGTTCCTGAAAAATGTCCTGTGCCAACCTGGAGGCTTTGGCAATAACTCCAGATAGCATGGGGGATCTGAGGAGAGAGACCCTATGCCTCATTTCTCTTCAGAGCAGCTGGTGAGAGAAGGGAAAATGGCTCTGCCATGCGGCTCTAACCAGATGGGATGTTAGACAGCTCCTAGAGTTTCTCACACCATATTATTATGAGGGAGCAGCAAATGACATCTTTGCATCCAAGAATGGTGGAGAAGGAGTTTCTGAAGGGACTGTGCAGGTGGAAACCAAGGACATTTTTTTCAGGCGCCCAGATGGACCAGCCACTGAGGGGGAGGTGTGATCTGAGATGGGACAGCAGATGCCAGTGTGAGATGACTCTGAGGTTCAAATGCAAGTGTTCCTTCAGTTGTCCACTCCCATCACACACGTGCACACACACACTAGCGACACACATGCATGTCAACCACACACACATACATACCTTAGCACTAGGTAAGATTGAAGAATTTAGATGGAAATAAAACTTGGAGAGAATTAGGTTACATTTCTACTACCTCAATGGGATAGGGACTCAAGAAAGAGATTGGTTTCTGAAACAAATAAAGCTGTATTTCTAACATATCAGAATTTGGAGACTAAGATGCTTCCTACACTTGATTAGCTGTTCTTTCTTCTTTTAATCTTTTCTCTTCTTTTTTCTGCTGTTATCCATCTCTGTTACTTTCCATAGCGTCTTCTCTCTTGACTTACATATGTGTGCAGGCCTTTTCTAACATTAATGCCAAAAAATAGTAAAGCACAGATCCCCAGTTCTCCCTGATGCCATCTGTTTGCAGCTCACTAGGACCAATCTCATTGTTTTCTTGACTCCTGTTTGTTTCAGTTGCTGTAAGAAGTCCAAGACTTCTTCTGTTCCCCCTTTATCTTCCATGCTTTTCATGTGATTCTGCACATACCAATTTTGTACCATGTCCAACCCCTCCCCAACTCCTGAAATCTTTCCATTGGACCCTCAGGGACTCATGGAACATCATAGTCAAACCTTTGTAGCACCAGCTGTTTGGATTCCTGTGCTCATCATTTGCCTGCTTGTTTTCAGGCCCATTTCCCACTTTTCCACTCCTCTGCTCTCTATTACAGGTGACAGAGCTCGTCAAAAGCTCCGTTGTCACCTGGCTGCCATCTAGGCTCAGAAAATAGAAAGCACTGGTGGAACATTAACGAGTGGTGGCAAAGGAGAAACAGGGCATTCCTCCACATCCTCTCCACATGAGCCTCTCGCAGTGTCTTCTCTTTCGTTCTCATTCCTTCTGGATGAACTTCCTCTGTGGTCCCAGCTTCCATTTGGTTCCAGGTCCTGCCAGGTGGCTGAGCTCCTGGGCATGGAACCATCTGCTCCTTCTCTGGGCTTTCCAGACAAATCACTGACAGTGGCCTTCTACTCTTGTTAATCTCTGAGTATTCTTTACTGTACCTCACTGGGCTTCTCAACTCTTCCAGTAACTTTTATTAATATAACCAATTCTTTGAGTAAAATAAACTGTCTGATGTGGGTTATTTTCTTCTGATTGGACCTGATACAATTTTGTTTACCTTCCTGCTCTGACTAAAACCAAGATCTTTTTTGAGGATCCTACTTCCCCTGTAGCCCTTTCCTTTGGTGACATTTTTTTTTCCCCCTTCTTGGAACTCTAGTTCCACTGAGTCTAGATATGGGTTAGGTGCCCCTCCTTGTTTTTTACTACCATTTTCAGACTGTTCTTCTTCCATTCTACCCTAAACTCTTCGAACTTTGAGTCTCACTTCATCAAACTATACCTTCTGCTCCTCTTCATCTCTGGTCCTTGGATTATTTGTTTCTGGATGAATTTAGCTACTGGCTCTTTATTACACTCTTCAATACTATTCCTGTCTCAATTCTTGGTGATTTCAACAAAAATCATGACACAAATGATTCCTTCAACACTGGCCTTTTCCATTTATGGAACTGCCCTACAAAGATGATATTGCTCTGTATTCTACCTTAACTACTCATTTCCCTGGTAATATCCTAGGCCTTATTATTCCCAATGGCTGCAACCCCTTCATAATCTCAATTTTATATATGCCACCCTCTGATCTCTTTCTCTAGTGCCCTACATTTCTAGCTAACTCTCTTTAGTACCTGAACTCCATCTATCCCTTGATTCCAGCATGGATTTCAGTGTATTGGTTCTTCTACCTTTTCACTATTTATTATTCCTTATGTCTTTATTTCTTTCTTTATCCAGATTAAATTCCATGTCAATTATTACTCACTCCCATGTATACAGCCTCAAATACCTCAAGCCCCTCTCTTGCTTTATTATAACTTGACAGAACCTCAATCCTGATTAAAACCCATTTTCTGTGTACTCTGCCCCTGAATCTGAGCAACTTCCTACACCCGGGCAAAAACACAGCCACTGGGTCAGGAACCTTTCTATCAAGAGGCCCTTAGTGCTGATTGAGAAAAGACTACATTTTCTTAGCCATTCACTTGCCCTCTATTCCAGATGATTGTTTTATACTTTCTCCTCTCTCCTCCAACCTCATGGTAGTCATGGAGGTATGTCACTCAGATCTCCTACTGAGAGTATCTGTAGGGCACAGGTGATGGACAGCCTCTAGCTGCTGCACATTTGGGTTTACTGTGGCATTCATATGAAGGCCATTTTTCCCCTGGACTTCTCCCAGCCAGTGATTGGTGGGAGTACTAGAACCAGGCCACTCCTATCCAACATGAGACTGCTTTAATGGGATCCTTTGCTTTGGGACACTTCATTGGCCTGGTGAGACATTTTCAGAATTGTACTTCAGTCTAAGTCTCTTTCTCCTTCCTCTCTTATTTCAAAGCTGGGAGATTTGGATTGAAGTTTGAAGACTCTTTCCGCATCTCTTGCTTTCTCCCCCATTATTATTCATGGATGTTTCCCCAATGAATCTCTTTTGTATCTACTTCTATCTTGATACCTGCTTCTTGGAGGATCAGAACTAGTCTTCAATACTTGAATGCTGTCTCCCAATGCTCCCTCTTCACTGAAAATTTTGTCTTTTAAATCAATAAGAAAATTGAAACCATCAAATTAGAATTTCCACAAAATTCCCACACCTTATTTATTCAGCTATCAGGACATGTTTCCTTATATCCTGTCTTTTCACTTGTTACCATAGATGACATATCCATTTTATTATGTACAGGCCAACCTCTCCACTTAGGCACCGGATTCCATCCCAACTTGATACTCAAGGAAGTATCTCCAGTAAGTTTTTTCTCTTGTGTACATCTCCTCTCTTTTCTATATCATTAATTACCCCTCTCTACTATATCATTCCTATCAGCAAAAAGCATGGTATTGTGTCACCCACCCTAAAAAACATTTTCTTGATCCTACTTTTTCCTCTCCCTACTAGCACATTTTACCTTCCTTTTTACCTAAACTGCTGAAATGTATTCTTTTTTCCTTTTGTAGTATTTCTATACTTACAGTTTCTCTCCTCCCAATCTTTTAAATGCAACTCAACCTCGTTTTTACTTACTCTACCGAAACTGCTCTTGTTGAAGTTAGCAACAGCCTCTACATGCTTAGATTCAAAGGCCAATTTTAATGACCTATCCATAGTACTTGATACGGTTGATCACTCTCTCCTATTTCTTTATTTATTAACATCCAGGACACTGTATTTTTTTGGTTTACCTCCTTTCTCATTATTTATTTCACTCTCCTGCTGGTTTCTCATATGCTTCCTGGATTTTTTTTTTTTATTTTATTTAGTGACAGTGGAGTGCTCCAGAGCTCTCTGCACTCACTCACTTGATGATCTCGTTCAGACCCATGGATTATTTATCTAGCTACTGACAAATCACATCTCCAGCCTGAACTTCCTTGAATTCCAGACTTACATATCCATCTGCCTACTTGTTATGTCTAGTTAAATACCTCATAGATATCTCAAACTTGGCATGTCCCAAGCCAAAACCGTCATCTTCTCCCACACCTATGCAAATACACCACAAACAAAACTGGCTTCACTACAGTCATTGACTTCTTAGTTAATGGCATTTCCATTTGTCCAGCTGCTTGGATCTGAAACATTGGAGATTTTCTAGACACTTCTCTTTCTGTCACACTCAATGTCCCATCTATCAGAAAATCCTTGTGGCTCTATCCTTAAAATACATCTAGAACCCAACAAACTTTTACCACCTTGATTGCTGCCATCCAGTCCTCCTCTCATCAATCATCCCTCATCTGAATTATTGCAACATCCTCTAATTGTTCTCCCTGCTTCAGCTTTTATTTTGCTAACAGTATTTTAAGAGATTCTTTTAAAATTCAGGTTTGCCATACCACTCTCTACTTAAAACTCTCTAATAATCCCCATTTCCTCCAGAGTAAAATGAGAGTTTTACTGAGAAGCTGAGAAGAGCCACAGCTGTGGAGGTTCTGAGTCACCACAGAAAGTCTTTACAATGGCCTAAACACCCTGCATAACATTGGCCTGCATCACCTTGGTACATCACTGACCTTAGTTCTTGCTCCAACCTTTCTGGCCTCCTGATTCCCCTGAAAAATCAAGTGCATTTCTATTTTTTGGCCTTTGCACTACGTCTTCCATCTGCTTGGAATTCTCTTCCAAATCAATCTCTCACCTTCTTTAAGACCTTGCTCAAATCTCACCTTCACAATGAGGCTCAATTGGACCATACTGTTTTGAGTACAGTGTCCTCAGCACTCTTGTCATTTATTTACCTGGTTCTTATTTTCCCAGTTGAACTCATCACCTCTTAATGTAATTTACTTATGTCATATTTATTGTCTGCCTTGTCGAAATGGCATATAAGTTTCATGAGGGTGGAATTTGTGTCTCCAGGAAAAACAATAGTGCTTGGAACATAGTAAACACCAATAAATAATTACTGAATGACTACTGATTACCTAGTACAGTCGTTTAATTTTAGAAACAAAAACACCACCAAGTACCGAGTGGCAATATAGCATTGTGCCTGAGCACACTCACGCAGGAGTCAGGTTTTCTGGAGTCTATGAGATGCTGAGCAAATTCCTTGACCTCCTGAGACCATGGTTTTCTTATCTATAAAGTAGAAATATTAATTATATGTACTTCATAGGCTCTTCAAAAGGACTAGGTGAAACAGTAGTGTAAAGCATTTGAAAGTGGCTGAATAGGAACAGCTCCAGTCTACAGTTCCCAGTGTGAGCGACGCAGATGAGTGATTTCTGCATTTCCAACTGAGGTACCTGTTTCATCTCACTGGGGCTTGTCAGACAGTGGGTGCAGCCCACAGAGCAGGGCGGGGTATCGCCTCACCCAGGAAGTGCAAGGGGTCAGGGAATTCCCTTTCCTAGCAAAGGGAAGCCGTGACAGATGGTACCTGGAAATTCGGGACACTTCCACCCTAATACTGCACTTTTCCAATGGCCTTAGCAAACGGCACACCAGGAGGTTATATCCCGTGCCTGGCTCGGAGGGTCCCACGCCCGCAGAGCCTCGCTCACTGCTAGCACAACAGTCTGAGATCGAACTGCAAGGCGGCATCCACCAATGGGGGGCATCCACCATTGCTGAGGCTTGAATAGGTAAACAAAGTGGCTGGGAAGCTCAAACTGGGTGGAGCCCACCACAGCTCAAGGAGGCCTGCCTGCCTCTGTAGACTCCACCTCTGGGGACAGGGCATAGCTGAACAAAAGGCAGCAGAAATGTCTTAAACGTTCCTGTCTGACAGCTTTGAAGAGAGTAGTGGTTCTTCCAGCATGGAGTTTGAGATCTGAAGTGGGTCCCTGATCCCTGAGTAGTCTAACTGGGAGACACCTCCCAGTAGGAGCCGACTGACACCTCATACAGCCAGATGCCCCTCTGAGACGAAGCTTCCAGAGGAAGGATCAGGCAGCAATATTTGCCATTCTGCAATATTTGCTGTTCTGCAGCCTCCACTGGTGATATCTAGGCAAACAGGGTCTGGAGTGGACCTCTAGCAAACTCCAACAGACCTGCAGCTGAGGGTCCTGACTGTTAGAAGGAAAACTAACAAACAAAAAGGACATCCACATCAAAACCCCATCTGTACATCACCATCATCAAAGACCAAAGGTAGATAAAACCACAAAGTTGGGGAGAAATCAGAGCAGAAAAGCTAAAAATTCTAAAAATCAGAGCACCTCTTCTCCTCCAAAAGAACGCAGCTCCTCGCCAGCAGTGGAACAAAGCTGGATGGAGAATGAATTTTAAGAGTTAAGAGAAGAGGGTTTCAGACAATCGATAATAACAAACTTCTCCGAGCTAAAGAAGGATGTTCGAACCCATTGCAAAGAAGCTAAAAACCTTGAAAAAAGATTAGACAAATGGCTAACTAGAATAAACAGTGTAAAAAAGTCCTTAAATGACTCAATGGAGCTGAAAACCATGGCATGAGAACTACATGATGCATGCACAAGCTTCAGTCGCCGATTTGATCAAGTGGAAGAAAGGGTATCAGTCATTGAAGGTCAAATGAACGAAATAAAGTGAGAAAACAAGGTTAGAGAAAAAAGAGTAAAAAGAAAGGAACAAAGCATCCAAGAAATATGGGACTATGTGAAAAGACCAAATCTATGTCTGATTGGTGTACCTGAAAGTGACAGGGAGAATGGAACCAATGGAAAACACTCTTCAGGATATTATCCAGGAGAACTTCCCCAACTTAGTGAGGCAGGCCAATTTTCAAATTCAGGAAATACAGAGAACACCACAAAGATGCTCCTCCAGAAGAGCAACTCCAAGACACATAATTGTCAGATTTACCGAAGTTGAAATTAAGGAAAAAATGTTAAGTGCAGCCAGAGAGAAAGGTCGGGTTATCCACAAAGGGAAGCCCGTCAGACTAACAGCAGATCTCTCGGCAGAAACTCTACAAGCAGAAGAGAGTGGGGGCCAATATTCAACATTCTTAAAGAAAAGAATTTTCAACCCAGAATTTCATAGCCAGCCAAACTAAGCTTCATAAGTGAAGGAGAAATAAAATCCTTTACAGACAAGCAAATGCTTAGAGATTTTGTCACCACTAGGCCTGTCTTACAAGAGCTCCTAAAGGAAGCACTAAACATGGAAAGGAACAACTGGTATCAGCCATTGCAAAAACATGCCAAAATGTAAAGACCACCAATGCTAGGAAGAAACTGCAACAACTAATGAGCAAAATCATAATGACAGGATCAAATTCACACATAACAATATTAACCTTAAATGTGAATGGGCTAAATGCTCCAATTAAAAGACACAGACTGGCAAATTGGATAAAGAGTCAATACCCATCAGTGTGCTGTATTCAGGAGACCTATCTCACATGCAGAGACACATATAGGCTCAAAATAAAGGGATGGAGGAAGATCTACCAAGCAAATGGAAAACAAAGAAACAAAAAAGCAGGGGTTGCAATTCTAGTCTCTGATAAAACAGACTTTAAACCGACAAAGATCAAAAGAGACAAAGAAGGCCATTACATAATGGTAAAGGGATCGATTCAACAAGAAGAGCTAACTATCCTAAATATATATGCACTCAATACAAGAGCACCCAGATTCATAAAGCAAGCCCTTAGAGACCTACAAAGAGACTTAGACTCCCACACAACAATAATGGGAGACTTTAACACCCGATTGTCAACATTACACAGATGAGCGAGACAGAAAGTTAATAAGGATATCCAGGAATTGTACTCAACTCTGTACCAAGCAGATCTAATAGACATCTACAGAACTCTCCACCCCCAATCAACAGAATATACATTCTTCTCAGCACCACATGACACTTTTTCCAAAATTGACCACATAGTTGGAAGTAAAGCACTCCTCAGCAAATGTAAAAGAACAGAAATTATAACAAACTGTCTCTCAGACCACAGTGCAATCCAACTAGAATTCAGGATTAAGAAACTCACTCAAAATCACTCAACTACATGAAAACTGAACAACCTGCTCCTGAATGACTACTGGGTACATAACGAAATGAAGGCAGAAATAAAGATATTCTTTGAAACCAATGAGAGCAAAAACACAATGTACCAGAATCTCTGGGACACATTTAAAGCAGTGTGTAGAGGGAAATGTGTAGCACTAAATGCCCACAAAAGAAAGCAGGAAGGATCTAAAATTGACACCCTAACATCACAATTAAAAGAATTAGAGAAGCAAGAGCAAACACATTCAAAAGCTAGCAGAAGGCAAGAAATAACTAAGATCAGAGCAGAACTGAAGGAGATAGAGACACAAAAAACCCTTCAAAAAATCAATGAATCCAGGAGTTGTTTTTTTGAAAAGATCAACAAAATTGATAGACTGCTAGCAAGACTAATAAAGAAGAAAAGAGAGAAGAATCAAATAGAAACAATAAAAAATCATAGAGGGGATATTACCACTGATCTCACAGAAATACAAACTACCATCAGAGAATACCATAAACACCTCTAAACAAATAAACTAGAAAATATAGAATAAATAGATAAATTCCTGGACACATACACCCTCCCAAGACTAAACCAGGAAGAAGTCGAATCCTTGAATAGACCAATAACAGGTTCTGAAATTGAAGCAATATTTAATAGCCTACTAACCAAAAAAAGTCCAGGACCAGATGGCTTCACAGCTGAATTCTACCACAGGTACCAAGGGGAGCTGGTGCCATTCCTTCTGAAACTATTCTAATCAATAGAAAAAGAGGGAATCCTCCCTAATTCATTTTATGAGGTGAACATCATCCTGATACCAAAGCCTGACAGAGAGACAACAAAAAAGAGAATTTTAGACCAATATCCCTGAAGAACATCTATGCAAAAATCCTCAATAAAATACTGGCAAACCGAATCCAGCAGCACATCAAAAAGTCTATCCACCATGATCAAGCTGGCTTCATCCCTGGGATGCAAGGATGGTTCAACATAGGCAAATCAATACACGTAATCCATCATATAAACAGAACCAAAGACAAAAGCCACATGATTATCTTAATAGATGCAGAAACAGCCATTGACAAAATTCAACAGCCCTTCATGCTATAAACTCTTAAAAAATTAGGTATGGTTCTGTAAATATCTATTAGGTCCATTTGGTCTAGAGTGTAGATTAAGTTCAATGTTTCTATGTTGATTTTCCATCAGATCTGTCCAGTGCTTCAAGTAGTGTCGAAGTCTCCAACTCTTACTGTATTGGGATCTCTCTCTCTCTTTAGTTCTAATAATATTTACTTTATATATCTGAGTGCTTCAGTGTTGGACGCATATATATTTACCGTTGAATCATCTTGCTAAATTGACCCCTTTATCATTATGTAATAACCATCTTTGTCTTTTATTTTACAGTTTTTGTCTTGAAATCTATTTAATGTGGTTTAAGTATAGCTACTGTGGCTCTTTTTTGTTTCTATTGGCTTGAAATTTTTTTCTATCCCTTTATTTTCAGTCTTGGTATATTTTTATAGGTAAAATGTGTTTCTTATAGGTAACAGATCATTGGATCTTGTTTTTTATTCCATTCAACCACTCCATCTTTTGATTGAAGAGCTTAGCCCATTGAAATTCAATGTCATTATTAATAAGTGCTTACATCTTCCATTTTGTTATTTGTTTTCTGGTTTTCTTTACCCTCTTTCCTTTTTTCCCTCTGTTCCTTTTAGTGAAGATTTTCTCTGCTGCTATTATTTAATTTCTTGTTTTCTATTTTTTGAGTATCCATTGTATGTTTTGATTTGACATTACCATGAGGCTTGCATACACTATCTTGTCACTCATTATTTTAAGCTGGTAACAACTTAGCACTGTTTGCTTAAACAAATGAATAAACAAGCACAAAGAAAGTTAATAAAAACTCTACACCTTAGCTTCACCCCCCCACTTTTTAACCTTTTGTTGTTTCCATTTGCATCTTATTGTTCCATTGTACTAAGTCTTGAAAAATTGTTTTAGTTATTATTTTTCATTGGTTCATTGGTTAGTCCTTCTATTTAAGATGAGGGGTTTACTCACCAATTACAGTTCTGTAATATTCTGTGTTTTTCTGTGTGCATACTATTACCAGTGAGATTTGTATCTTCAAATAATTTCTTATTGCTTATTAATGTCTTTTTCCTTCTGTCTGCATTTTTTGCAGGACAGGTCTGAGTGATGGAATCTCTCAGCATTTTTGTATGTGGGAAAGTGTTTATTTCTCCTTCATGTTTGAAGGATATTTTTGCCAGATACACTATTTTAGGGGAAGAGTATTTTCCTTCAGCAGCTTAAATATATTATGCCACTCTCTCCTGACCTATAAGGTTTCCACTGAAAAGTCTGCTGCCAGATGTGCTGGAACTCTATTGTATGTTGTTTCTTTTTTCTTGCTGTTTTTAGGATCCCTTCTTTATCCTTGATCTTTGGGAGTTTATTAAATGCCTTGAGGTAGTCTTCTTTGGGTTAAATCTGCTTGCTGCTTGATAACTTTACTTGGATATTGGTATCTTTCTCTAGGTTTGAGAAGCTCTCCATTATTATCCCTTTGGATAGACTTTCTCCCCTTATCTATTTCTCTACCTCCTCTTAATAACTCTTAGATTTGCCCCTTTGAGGCTATTTTCTAGAGCCTGTAGGCATGCTTTTTATTATTCTTTTTTCTTTTGTCTACCGTGACTATGTATTTTCAAATAGCCTGTCTTCAGGCTCACTAATTCTTTTTTTCTGTTTGATCAATTCTGCCATTGAAACACTCTGATGCATTCTTCAGTATGTCAATTGCATTTCTCAACTCCAAAATATCTGCTTGATTCTTTTTAATTATTTCAATCTCTTTGTTAAATTTACTTGATAGAATTCTAAATTTCTTCTCTGTATTATCTCTAATTTCCTCAAAACTTATTTTGAGTTCTCTGCCTGAAGGGTAACATATTTTTATTTCTCCAGGATTGGTGCCTGGTGACTTATTTAGCTCATTTGGTGAGGCCATGTTTTCCTGGATGGTCTTGTTGCTTGTGGATATTCATCTGTGACTAGGCATTGGAAACTTATGTATTTATTATAGTCTTTGCAGTCTGGACTTGTTTGTAATCAGCCTTGGGAAGGCTTTCCAGGTATTTGAAAGGATTTGGGTGTTGTGGTTTCAGCCATACATGCATTGGGGCCACCCTGTGCCCACTAACACTGTGGTTTTTGCAGACTGATAGATGTACTGCCTTAATATTCTTGGATAAGCTCTGGAAGAATTCTCTGGATTACCAGGCAGAGACTGTTTTTCTCTTCTCTTACTTTCTTCTAAACGAACAGAGTCTCTCTCTTTTCTGAGCTGCCTTGAGTGTGTGGTGGTGAGGAGATACAAACATCCCTGTGACCTCCACCCCTGGGACTGCAGTGGATCAGACCTGAAGCCAGCACAGCACTAGGTCTCACCCAAGGCCCACTGTAACCACTACCTGGCTACTGCCTATGTTTGCTCAAGGTCCTAGGGCTCTATAATCAGCAGGTGGTGAAACCATCCAGGCTTGTGTACTTTCCTTCAGGGCAGAGAGTTCCCCCATGCCCCTGGGCAGGTCCAGAGGTGCCATCTGGGAGCCAGGGGCTGGAGTTAAAAGGCTTGGAAGTCTACTTGGTGTTCTAGTGTACTGTAGCAGAGCTGTTACTCAAACCACGAGATGCAGTCCTTCCTACTTCTCCTTCCTCTTTCTACAAACAGAGAATTCTCACCCTGTGGCCACCACTGCCACAGACCCATGAGGAGTATTGCCAAGCTACTGCTGATGTTCCCTTGAGGCCCAAAGGCTCTTCAGTCAGCTTGTGGTGAATGCTGCTTTCCCTGGGACTCACCCTGCAGGGCATTGGGCTTCTCTGTGGCCCAGAGCAGGTCCAGAAATGCCATCCAAGAGCCACAGCCTAGAATTGTCGACCCCAAGAGCCCATCTGGTGCTCTACCCGCTATGGCCAAGCTGGCACTTAAGGTATGAGACAAAGCACCCTTTACTTTTCTGTCTGCTTTTCTCAAGCAGGAGTCTCTCCCTGTAACCACCACAACTGGGAATGTGCTGAGTCTCACCTGAAGCCAGCAAGTCTCAGAGTCTTACCCAAGGTCCATCAGGTACTATCTGGGTATTACTTCTGGTTACTCAGGGCCCAAGGGCTCTTTAGTCAGCAGGTGATGGGTCGTGCTGGGACTTGGTCCTTTTGTTTAACACTGCTGCTCCCTTTATGGCCCAGGGTATGCCTAGAAATGCCATCTGAGAACTAGGGTCTGGAAAGGAGGCCTCATGACTCTGACTGGTTCTTTATCCTGTTGTGACTGAGCTGGTATCCAAGGTGCAAGACAAAGTTCTCTTTACTCTCTCTCCTCTCCTGAAGTGAAGGGAAGGGGTCTTTTTTGGAGCCATGAACTGTGCAGCGTGGGTTTGGGGAAGGAGTCATACAAGCACTACTTTAGCCAGCCCAGCTGATGTCTCACTAGGTCATGTGCTCCCCAAATTCACTGGCTGTGAGCCCAGTTTAGCACTAGAACTTGCCTAGGAGTTGCAGTACTCCTGTCCTAGACTGCCTTTGAAGTTTATTTAGAGCTCCGGAGTACTTTAGCCCGAGGTGGTGAGGCTTGCCAGAAGTCAAGTTCTAATTGCTGGAGTGGGTAATTCCCTTCTGGCTAGGACTGGTTTAAATACTCTTTCCATGGGTGGGCGTCAGCTGAGTTCAACCTGGTTTTGCTTTCTGCTGTGAGAGGGCATGATTGAGTTCAATGCAAAGTCTCACAATTGTCATGCTTAAACTCTTCCAAATGCACAGATTCTTTCTTCACACCATGCGACTGTTGCTAGCAGACGGGATGGGGTGGCCTCGGAGACTCAAGAGTCTTTCCTACCCTCTTCAGTGTCTCTTTCAGGGATATGAAGTGAACACTAGGTACTGTGAGGGCTCACCTGGTTTTTGGTTCTTATAAAGGTGATTTGTGTGTGTGTATGTGTGTGTGTGTGTGTGTGTGTGTGTGTGTGTGTGTAGATGGTTGTTAACTTGTTGTTCTTACAGGACGTATGATCATTGGAGCTTTCCACCCCTTTCCCACAAGTGCAATTTTGTTACACGCATATATCACATAGTGGTGAAGTCTTGGTTTTTAGTGTATTTCAGACATGTTTGAGTTTGCTTCATTCCCAGAAGGCAGTGGATAGGCTTTCCTGGGCAATTAGGGATGTTGTGGTGGGTGGGGAGCATCTGCTTAACTCCCAGTTTCCAGGCAGCTTGCTTCAAAACGTTTCCAGACAAATGAATTTCAAAAAGCAACAAATTCTCAGAATAAATTCAGTTCTGAGCATTCCATGGCTGGTTTTCAGCCCACAATTTCATTTCCATCTTGCCAAAACAATTTCTGAGGAAAAACTGCGCAATTCAGAACGATGGCTCAGTGACAGGAGACATTTTTGCCCATGTGAAGGATTTTCAGATCCTGATTCTAAGCTAGAAGGGCATAGATTTTTTTTCTGAGATTGGCCAGGATGTTTATGTGGATTTTTCTTTCACTCCCTGTAAACTTCATCCCCAAATTCCCACACCCTATTGCTGATTTCTTAAGCTTAGCAGCAAGTTATATTTGACATTGCCTGCTCCATGTTTATGCCATATCTTTAGTCATCTGTTTGACTTTGTTGTCTTAATTCCTTAACCTTATATTTTATTACTTATTTATTTATTGTTTGGAGGTATTGCTCTGTTGCTCAGGCTGGAGTGTAGTGGCATGATCATAGCTCACTGCAGCCTGAACCTTTGGGCTCATGCAATCCTCCTGTCTCAGCCTACTGAGTAGCTATAACTAAAGGCGTGCCTCACCACACCTAGCTAATGTTTGAATTTTTTTGTAGAGATGGGGTCTTACTGTATTTCCCAGGCTTATCTCAAACTCCTGGCCTCAAGCAATTCTCCTGCCTCAACCTCCCGAAGCGCTGGGATTGCAGACATGAACTACTGTGTCCTGTCCTTAACTTTAATTTGAAGAAGAAAAACATGCAAATATTTTTTAACTATAATCTCATTTACATTTTACTTTATTTAGTAGCATCTCAGAAGAACGCACTGATCTGGTCTTATCATCCATGAGCTTTCTTCATTGTGGGTCTCCTCATTCTTCATGCTGTTTCCCCTACTCTTTTTCTTCTCACCTGTTCCACCTCCTTGGCCCTTTCTTGTATAGATATCCTCTCTCTATTTTTAATACTCTCTCTTGATTTGATCTGCTATGTCTCCTGAGCTTCTTAGGCTCACAGAATGTTGGAGGTGGCATGTTTTAGAGATAATCTGCCTCACGATTGTAATTTGGGGGGTAAGGGTTTTGAAGCTCAGAGAAGTAACATGATTTACCCAAAGTCCACTGTAAGGCAGAGGCAGGAATGAACCTCATCCTCTGCCTTCTGCTGTGGTGCTTCTCTCTGTTGGGCTCTCCTTTCTTTTCTGTTACTGTAAGGCAGAGCTTGCAGATTGCCAGCTCAGGGATCATATTTAGCTCATGGACAAGTTTTGGTTGACCTGCATATAAGTAAAAAAATTTGTTAATATTTAAAAATGAGGGACTTCATATGAGGTCTCGAGGCAGACAGTAGAGTGGTTAAGAGTATGATTCTTAGAGCCAGGAGTCCCAGTTCAAATCCCAAACTGACTAACAGGTTACTGTGAAAGAATTAACTGGCCAAACCATCCCTTGTGTTCTTTATCTGTAAAATAAGATTGGTAATAGTCCTTATCTCATTGAGTTGTTAAATAAACAAGGGTACATGTAAAATGATTAGAACAGTGCCTGGTACATGACAAGTGCTCTATATGTTTGTTAATCAGCTGCTTTTTATCATCATTTCATGCTGCTGTGTTTCTCACTCTGAATCAGGAGGCTTTGCCCATTGTGTCACCTTCCTGGCCCACTTGCCTGTGTATAAAACCCCTGCCCTTGAGGACCAAATCCTTGACTCCATCAAAACCTTTCAAGAACAGTGAAGTTTCATAAACTTTGTGAGCTCACTCTTATTTGGAGAAACAACCTCTCTGGATCAAAAACAGTGTGGAGTAATATAAACTTAAAAATGTAGTGTTGCTACTTGCAGATACGTAGCATAATGCTGTGTGAGCTGAACTATACGTGCTAGAGCAATGTCCTTCAAGTTGCAGATGTGGACTCACTGGTGGGAAGAAAATCAAATTAAAAAGTTATGAAAAGATTAAAAAAAGAATTTTAATAAAATATATTACGTTCTATGAAATAAGGGCAACATTTTTTCTATGAAACCTTTTTCAATTACATATTCATGTTTTTGAGATAGGATGTAAAACGCATTTCTTACTGTGAGTCCTCATCAAAAAGTTAGAAAGTCATTGTGCTAGCGAATCTTGAATTTTAATAAGTACATTCAAATAGTTCCTAACTGACATATTCTTTTAATAGTGTACTTCCTCTAAAGTCTTCTCTCTCAAGAAGGCTCTTCGTTGTATTATTTATTTGCTTAGCAAACCACTTTTTCTTAGATAATATGAAAGGGAAAATTCCATTACCAGAAGATTGCATAAGAAAATTGTCATCTAGCAGATTTTCTGAGTTGATCTAATCATAACACATTCTTAACAATTATAATAACCTTGTTCAATAAGTGCTTTTTCTGGTTCTTGTCCATGTACGTAAGAAAAGTTTGAGACTATGCATGGCTTACATTGTTGGAACAGTGGAGAGGATTTATCTGTTAACAGTTCTTTATTCTACCATCAGAAGCAATTTCCTCATCTTACCTCACTCAGTGTTTACTAATGCCTATATTCTGGCTACCTGGTAATAAATACCTTAAACATTGCGCTGAACTTTCATGAGATACCCTATTCTTCCTTGTCCTTCTAAGGCTGCCCTTTAAATTTGTTGTAACTGATTTCATTTTTATAAACAGAAGGAAGGTGGCCCTGAGCTATTTAAGGTGGAACACGAGGTTGCATTAAGTGTCCATCCTCCAACTTGAATCCTGGAGGCATCCCATTAGATGAAAAAATTAGCCAATTCTCCTAAAAATGTATACTTATTTTATATGATTTTACTACTATACTGACATATTATATATATTACAAAACACATATAAAAGTTGGAGTTAAAAAGGGTGAAATGTTGCATTGGGTTAATTATTACACTGCTATAAAGAAATACTCAAGACTGGGTAACTTATAAATGAGAGAGGTTTAATTGACTCACAGTTCTTCGTGGCTGGGAAGGCCTCAGGAAACTTACAATCATGGTGGAAAGGGAAGCAAGCACCTTCTTCACAAGGTAGCAGGAGAGAGAAAGAGCAGAAACTGTCACTTATAAAACCATCAAATCTCATGAGAACTCACTCACTATCACTAGAATTGTATAGGAGGAACTGCCCCTATGATCTGATCACCTCCCAGTAGGTCCCTCCCTTGACACGTGGGGATTACAATTAGAGATGAGATTTGGATGGGGACACAGAACCAAACCATATCATTCTGTCCCAGCCCCTCCCAAATCTCATGTCTTTCTTACATTTCAAAACATAGTCATGCCTTCCCAACAGTCCCACAAGGTCTTAACTCATTCCAGCATTAACCAAAAAGTTGAAGTCCAAAATCTCATCTGAGAAGGCAAGTCCCTTCTGCCTAGGCGCCTGTAAAATCAAAAGCAAGCTAGTTCATTCCAAGACACAATGGGGTTACAGACGTTGGATAAATGCTCCCATTCAAAATGGGAGAAATTGGCCAAAACAAAAGGTCTACAGGACCTATGCAAGTCTGAAATCCAACAGGGCAGTCATTAAATCTTAAGCTCCAAAATAATCTCCTTTGCCTACAAGTCTCACATCTGGGGCATACTGATGCAAGGGTTGGGCTCCCATGGCCTTGGGCAGCTCCTTCACGGGCTGGGATTGAGTGTCTGTGGCTTTTCCAGGTGCATGGTGCAAACTGTCAGTAGAGCTACCATTCTGGGATGTGGAGGCTAGCGGCTTTTGTTTTTTCACAGCTCCATTAGGCAGTGCCCCAGTGGGAGCTCTGTGTGGGGGCTCCAACCCCCCATTTCCCTTCCACACTGCCCTAGCAGAGGTTCTCCATGAGGGCTGCACTTCCCTTGCAGCAGACTTCTACCTGGACATCCAGGCATTTCCATACATCCTCTGAAATCTAGGCAGAGGTTTCCAAACCTCAATTCTTGACTTCTGTGCACCTGCAAACCCAACACCAAATGGAAGCTGCCAACGATTGGGGCTTGCACCTTCTGAAGCAAGGGCCTGAGCTGTACTTTGGCCCCTTTTAGCCATGACTGTAGCTGAAGTGGCTGGGGCACAGGGTGCCATATCCCAAGGATGCACAGAGCAGCAGGGGCCCCTGGGACTAACGCATGAAGCCATTTTTCTCTTGTAGGCCTCCAGGCCTGTGATGAAAGGGACTGCTGTGAAGATCTCTGACATGTGCTAGAGACATTTTTCCCATTGTCTTGGCATTAATATTTGGCTCCTCGTTACTTATACAGATTTATTCAGCAGGCTTGAATTCCTTCCCCGGAAATGAGTCTTTCTTTTCTATCTTACAGTCAGCCTGCAAATTTTCCAAACTTTTATGCTCTACTTCCTCTTTTAAACATAAGTTCCAATTTCAGATGAAATTTCCACACATCTCTAGGGCAGGGACAAAATACTTCCAGTCTCTTTGCTAAAGCATAGCAAGAGTGACCTTTGCTCCAGTTCCCAAGAAGCTCCTTATCTCTATCTGAGACCGTGTGAATGTTGGCATTCACATCACTATCAGCATTTCATTAAAACCATTTAAGTCTCCAGGAGGACCCAAACTTTCCCACATCTTCCTATCTTCTTCAGAGCCTTCCAAACTGTACCAACCTCTCTGCCTGTTACCCAGTTTCAAAGTTGCTTCCACATTTTCAAATATCTTTATGGCAGTTCCTCACTCTGTGCAGTACCAATTTACTGTATTAGTCTGTTCTTACACTGCTATAAAGAAATACCCAAGTCTGGGTACCTTATAAAAGAAAGAGGTTTAATTGATTTACAGTTCCACATGGCTGGGAAGACTTTAGGAAACTTCCAATCATGGCAGAAAAGGAAGCAGTCACCTTCTTCACAAGACAGCAGGAGACAGAATGAGTGCTGAGCCAAGGGAGAAGCCCCTTATAAAACCAACAGATCTCATGAGAACTCACTCACTGTCACCAGAACAGCATGGAGGGAACTGCCACCATGATCCAATCACCTCCCACTAGGTCCCTCCCTTGACATGTGGGGATTATAATTCAAGAGGAGATTTGGGTGGGGACAGAGCCAAACCACATTAGATGTCATAAGTCATATTTAAAATAGGTTATAAATTATGAACATTTTTTTGCCAATAATAATGATAAATAATATTTTTGTGGTTCAATAGTTGCATTATTTTTAAAACAATGTGATATTGAGAATTAAAGTTCTAGTTTCAAGCACAATTCAATTCAATACTTAGTTTTAGTGGTATAATGTTATATGTGAAAAAGATAACACATATCAATAAACCCAAATAAAGAAGTATATTATTCATTGTTATTGCTCTATCAAATGTTCATTCTTAACTCTCATACACCAATCATGCTAAAGTTTTGTTGAAATTCTGTTTGTAATATCCATCTTCCATAAGGCATTAGTCTTTTAAAACTCATCAAAATCAGATTCAAAACATATTGAAATACTTCATTTGGAAGATATTTAGCTGGGTTAAGTAATTCTGTTTCCATGTTCTTAAGTGTGCAGATATAAAAGGTTTTATAAGAGGTACACATCATTTATAGCAACACAAGCTCATAATCATGAAAATATTTCTCAATACACATTTTCAGAATCCTTTTTATCTAAAATTTCTTTAGAAAAATCAACCAGTTCCTCACTTAACACTGAAGCATAACTTTTAAAAAATTGTGATAAGAACACAATGTGAAATCTTATTAACAAATTTTTAAGTGCACAGCACAGTATTTTTAATTACAGGTGCAACGTATACAGCAAATCTCTAGAATTTATTCATCTTGCCTAACTGAAACTTTATACTTGAACAGCAACCATGTCTCCCTCCTGTCAGCTTCTCACAATTGCCATTCTACTCTTTGTTTCTATGAGTCTTGACTATTCTAGATAACTCACATAAGTGTGATCATGCAATATTTTTTCTTTTGTGACTGGCTAATTTAACTCAGCATAGTGTCCTCAAGTTTCCTCTTTGTTATTGTATGTAACAGCATTTTCTTCTTTTAAAAAATCGAATGTGGTATGTACATGCCTCATTTTCTTTATCTTTTTGTCTGTTGGTAGACTTTTAGGTTGTTGCCATATCTTGCCTATTTAAATACTACTGTAATAAACATAGAAGTGTTGGTATCTCTTTGAGATCTTGATTTTAATTCTTATATATCCAGAAATTGGATTGCTGGATCATACAGTAGTTCCATTGTTAATATTTTTTAGGAACTGCCATACTGTTTTCCACAGTGGTTGCACCATTTTGCATTCCCATCAAGAATGTTCAAAGATTCCAGTTTCTCCACATCTTCTCCAACATTTGTTATTTTCCAAATCTGTAAAATTCCTTTAAAAAAAGGGAAAAAGCTTCATGATATTTGTCTAGGCAATTTTTTAATGTGATACCAAAAGCACAAACAACAAAAGTGAAAATCTACAAGTGGGACTACATCAAACCAAAAGCTCTGCAGAGCAAATTAAGCAATCCACAAAATGAAAAGGCAACCTACCAAATGAGAGAAAATACTTGGAAATCAATATGTGATAAAAGAGTTAATATTGAAATATGTAAGGAACTACTATGACTCAATGATGAAAAAAATCCTATTAAAAATGTACAAAGGATTTGAATAGACATTTCTCCCAAAGAACACATACGAATGGCCAACAGGTATGTGACAAAGTGTGTAATGTCACTAATCATCAGGGAAATGCAAGTTGAAATCACAATAACACCTTATAGCTGTTAGGATGGCTATTAGAACACAAAAACACAAACAAAAGATAGTAAGTGGAGCATCACTTCTAATTTGAAGAGACAGAAATTCCTTTTTTTATTTTAAAAATTATATGCAACAGTGTATTCTACTGATAGCCACATAGCATTAAAGAAAAGCTCAACAAATCTGCATCACTTGCCTTTTTGTAAAAGGAAAATGGGTATCTTATCAGTAAGTGTGACTTCTTTTAAGTACTTTGCCATAGCGGAACTGGGGGAATTTCATGAGGCACAAAAGATTTTTATGGTTACTCTCCATCTCATTAAAATGTATTGTCAAGATCTTGTTTTTGTAAAATCGGTTACATCAATGCCATTTGGTAGCAATTTGTGTGTTTCTTTTTCATCTGCTTTGTTGTATTTTCTTCTGCTTTGTCTTTGAACAATGGAGTGCCAAAATTTCATGTGAGTTGCTCTCTCTACCACTTACTCTGGAAATTATTCTTATTTCTTATTATAGTCAAAGCTGTTACTCCATCAACAAGTAGTTTAAAATTTTTATGCATACATTAGAGAAATAATTTATGAGTAGAAAATTATATTTTTCCTTATTCTCAATAAAGTTAGTGTCATATATGTATATATATAATAATTGGAAAAAGTCTAGAATACTAGAATATATCATAAGCTGAAAAACAGGTATACTTTTATCCAATTGTATAACAAACTTCCCACACTAGGTAATATTTATTTCCTTAAATCCTCAAGGTTTTTGTGTCTTCCAATAGTATTTTCTAACAAAAGTATGCATTATACTTTGTACCTGTTTTATTTCCCAGGTGTTTTATTTTCCAGATGCATTTACTTTAGAAAGAACGATGTTTCCCAATGGTATATAGTTTTTCTTTAATCCTTAGGTAGGAGATTAAATATTTATTACATATTTAATGAAATACTGTGAAGTCCTGGGTTAGTTATAACATGATACTTTGAACCACTATTTAAAAAACCTGTTGATATTTGCCTTCGTAATCCTGTATGGTGATTTATGTGTTAGTAATTATGATGGCTTTAAAATGATCATTAATATTTTAAAGTACAAAATCTACTTAGAGTAAGACTAATCTTTAAATATAGTGGATATAAACTATATTTCATAGAGTCTTCTTGAAAATTTTGAATCATTTTACACAATTAATATCAGGGTAAATGGCCATTGTTTTTACCACGTAATATGGCTGACAAAGAACTTATTGAAATACATCTATACAATATAACATTATCTTGTTTCCTTACATTCTTTGGGGCAACCATTTAAAAATTTATATATAACTTTATTATGAAATTTTATACACATAGACAAAAATAGAACATAATGAACCTGATGTGCTTATCTTCCAGCTTCAACAATTATAACTGTATGGCATATCTTATTTCATCTATGCCTCCCTAGTTACCTATACTTCAGATTATTTTATATCAATTTCTAGATAACATATAATTTTATCTATATGGCTCAGTGCACATCTTTAAAAATGATTATAATACTGACTACAAACAAAATTAACAATAAATTTCCAATATTATGAAATATTTAATGTTCTATTTTTTTCTCATTGTTTATAATTTTATTTATATTTTTGAAGATAGAAGCAATGGGCTCAAGATATATTTTGAAGATAGATTCTACACTAGTTTCTGTTTGATTGGTTTAATGGTGGAGAAAAGAGAGAGGAATTTGATGGTGAAACAGTTTTCTAGGGGTGTCATATACTTAAATGAGGAAGACTGTAGAGGTAGATTTGGGTAAGAAGATAAAGCATTCAGCTGGAGAAATATCAAGATGGAAACATGTTAACATTTGGATGAATAAACCTGTAACTCAAAAAGGAGGTGTGGTTTAGAGACATACATTTGGAAATAGGTATATCGTAGATAATACTTATTTTTTTTTACTTCTCTTGTCGGTTTCTTTTTTCTTCCTTTTTTAAATTATACCTTAAATTCTGGGATACATGTGCAGAATGTCTAGGTTTGTTACATAGGTATACATGGGCCATGGTGGTTTGCTGCAACCATCACCCTGTCAGATATCTAAGTTTTAAGCTCTGTCTGTGTTAGGTATTTGTCCTAATGCTCTCCCTCCCCATGACCCCCACCCCCCAACAGGCCCCAGTGTGTGATGTTCCCCTCCCTGTGGCCATGTGTTCTCATTGTTCAACTCCCACTTATGAGTGAGAACATACAGTGTTTGTTTTTCTGTTCCTGTGTTAGCTTGCCGAGAATGATGGTTTCCAGCTTCATCCATGTTCCTGCAAAGGACATGAAGTCATTCTTTTTTATGGCTGCATAGTATTCCATGGTGTATATGTACCACATTTTCTTAATCCAGTCTATCATAGATGGGCATTTGGGTTGGTTCCAAGTCTTTGCTATTGTGAATAGTGCTGTAATAAACATATGTAATGCATGTGTCTTTATAGTAGAATGATTTATAATCCTTTGGGTTTATACCTAGTAATGGGATTGCTGGGTCAAATGGTATTTCTGGTTCTAGATCCTTGAGGAATCATCACACTGTCTTCCATAATGGTTGAACTAATTTACACTCCCACCAACAGTGTAAAAGCGTTCCTATTTCTCCACATCCTCTCCAGCATTTGTTGTTTCCTGACTTGTTAATAATCTCCATTCTAACTGGTGTGAGATGGTATCTCATTGTGGTTTTGATTTGCATTTTTCTAATGACCAGTGATAATGAGCTTTTTTTTTCATGTTTGTTGGCTGCATAAATGTCTTCTTTTGAAAAGTGTCTGTTCATATCCTTTGCCCACTTTTTGATGAGATTGTTTGTTTTTTTCTTGTAAATTTGTTTAAGTCCTTTAAGATTCTGGATGTTAGCCCTTTGTCAGATGGATAGATTGCAAAAATTTTCTCCCATTCTGTAGATTGCCTGTTGACTCTGATGCTAGTTTCTTTTGCTGTGCAGAAGCTCTTTAGTTTAATTAGATCCCATTTGTCAATTTTGGCATTTGTTGTCATTGCTTTTGGTGTTTTAGTCATGAAGTCTGTGCCTATGCCTATGTCCTGAATGGTATTGCCTAGGTTTTCTTCTAGGGTTTTTATGGTTTTAGGTTTTATGTTTAAGTCTTCAATCCATCTTGAGTTAATTTTTGTATAAGGTGTAAGGAAGGGATCCAGTTTCAGCTTTCTGCATACGACTAGCCAGTTTTCCCAGCACTATTTATTAAATAGGGAATCCTTTCCCCATTGCTTGTTTTGTCAGGTTTGTCAAAGATCAGGTTGTTGTAGATGTGTGGTATTATTTCTGAGGCCTCTGTTCTGTTCCATTGATCTATATATCTGTTTTGATACCAGTAGAATGCTGTTTTGGTTACTGTAGCCTTGTAGTGTAGTTTGAAGTGAGGTAGCATGAGGCCTCCAGCTTTGTTCTTTTTGCTGAAGATTGCTTGGCTATACGAGCTCTTTTTGGGTTCCATATGAAATTTAAAGTAGATTTTTTTCTAATTCTGTGAAGAAAGTCAATGGTAGCTTGATGGGAATAGCATTGAATCTATAAACTACTGTGGGTAGTATGGCCATTTTCACAATATTCGTGTTTCCTATCCTTGAGCATGGAATGTTTTTCCATTTGTTTGTGTCCTCTCTTATTTCCTTGAGCAGTGGTTTGTTGTTTTCCTTGAAGAGGTCCTTCATGTCCCTTGTAAGTTGTATTCCTAAGTATTTTATTCCCTTGCAGCAATTGTGAATGGGAGTTCACTCATGATTTGGCTCTCTGCCTGTCTATTATTGGTTTTTCCTTTCCATATTTAGTGCTTCCTTAAGGAGCTCTTGTAAGGCAGGCCTGGTCGTGACAAAAATCCCTCAGCATTTGCTTGTCTGTACAGGATTTTATATTTCCTTCATTTATGAAGCTTAGTTTCGCTGGATTATGAAATTCTGGGTTGAAAATTCTTTACTTTAAGAATGTTGAATATTGGTCTCCACTCTCTTCTGGCTTGTAGGGTTACTGGAGAGAGATCTGCTGTTAGTCTGTTCGACTTCCCTTCGTAGGTAACCTGACCTTCCTCTCTAGCTGCCATTAACATTTTTTCCTTCATTTCAGCTTGGGGAATCTGATGATTACGTGTCTTGGAGTTGCTCTTCTCAAGGAGTATCTTACTAGTGTTGTCTGTGTTTCCTGAATTTGAATGTTGGCCTGTCTTGCTAGGTTGGGGAAGTTCTCCTGGATAATATCCTGAAGAGTGTTTTCCAACTTGGTTCCATTCTCCCTGTCACTTTCAGTTACACCAATCAATCATAGGTTTGGTCTTTTCACATACTCCCCTATTTCTTGGAGAGTTTTTTCATTCATTTTTCTTTCTTCTCTACTCTTGTCTTCATGCCTTATTTCAGTAAGTTGATCTTCGATCTCTGATATCCTTTCTTCCATTTGATTGATTCAGCTATTGATACTTGTGTATGCTTCACAAAGTTCTCATGCTGTGTTTTTCAGCTCCATCAGGTCATTTATGTTCCTCTCTAAACTGGTGATTCTAGTTAGCAATTCCTGTAACCTTTTATCAAGGTTCTTAGCTTCCTTGCTTCGGGTTAGAACATGCTCTTTTAGCTCAGAGTTTGTTATTACCTACCTACTGAAGCCTACTTCTGTCAATTTGTCAAACTCATTCTCCGTCCAGCTTTGTGCCCTTGCTGGAGAGGAGTTGTGATCATTTGGAGGAGAAGAGGCGTTCTGATTTTTGGAATCTTCAGCATTTTTGTTCTTTTTTTCCTCGTCTTCATGGATTTATCTACCTTTGACCTTTGATACTGATGACCTTTCAATGAGGTTTTTGTGTGGGCATCTTTTTTGTTGATGTCAATGTTATTGCTTTCTCTTTGTTAGTTTTTCTTCTAATAGTCAGGCCCCTCTTCTGCAGGTCTGCTGGAGTTTGCTGGAGGTCCACTCCAGACTCTGTTTGCCTGGGTATCACCAGCAGAGGCTGCAGAACAGCAAAGATTGCTGCCTGCTCCTTCCTCTGGAAGCTTCATCACAGAGGGGGACCCACCTGATGCCGCCAGACCTCTCCTGTATGAGGTGTCTGTCGACTCCTGCTGGGAGGTGTCTCCCAGTCAGGAGGCATAGGGGTCAGGGACCCACTTGAGGAGGCAGTCTGTTCCTTAGCAGAGCTTGAGTGCTGTGCTGGGAGATCTGCTGCTGTCTTCAGAGATGGCAGGCAGGAACATTTAAGTCTGCTAAAGCTGTGCCCACAGCCACTCCTTTCCCCAGGTGCTCTGTCCCAGGGAGATGGGAGTTTTGACTATAAGCCCCTGACTGGGACTGCTGCCTTTCTTTCAGCGATGCTCTGCCCAGTGAGGAGTCATCTAGAGAGGCAGTCTGGCCCAAGCCACTTTGCTGCGCTGAGGTGAGCTCCCCCCAATCTGAACTTCCTGGCTTCCTTCACACTGTGAGGGGAAAACCACCTACTCAAGCCTCAGTAATGGTGAGTGCCCCTCCCCCCACCAAGCTCAATCACCCCAGGTCGACTTCAGACTGCTGTGCTGACAGCGAGAATTTCAAGCCAGTGGTTCTTAGCTTGCTGGGCTCCATGGGAGTGGGAACTAACGAGCAAGACCACTTTGCTCCCTGGCTTCAGCACCCTTTCCAAAGGAGTGAACGGTTCTGTCTCATTGGAGTTCCAGGCAACACTGGGGTGCAAAAAAACCTCCTGCAGCTAGCTTGGTGTCTGCCTGAATAGCCGCCTAGTTTTGTGCTTGAAACCCAGGGCCCTGGTGGTGTAGGCACCCGAGGGAATCTCCTGGTCTGTTGGTTGCAAAAACCGTGGGAAAAGCATAGTATCTGGGCCGGTTAGCACAGTCCCTCACAACTTCCCTTGGCTAGGGGAGGGAGGCCCCGGGCCCCTTGCACTTCCTGGAGTGGGGCAACGCCTCACCCTGCTTTTGCTCACCCTCCGTGGGCTGCACCCACTGTCTAACCAGTCCCAATGCGATGAACTGGGTGCCTCAGTTGGAAATGTATAAATCACCCACCTGCTGTGTTGGTCCCGCTGGGAGCTGCAGACCAGAGCTGTTCCTATTCAGCCATCTTCCATAGATAATATTTAAAACTTTGAGAATAAAGGAGACAAATGAAAGAGAGACTACAGAGTAAGAAAAGAAGAGTTGCTCAGGACTAAGCCTGACCAACCTGATGTTCCTGAGGAGAATGAGAAGAAGGGACCACAGAAAAATGAGGGTGTAGTGCTACTGAAACTCAGAGACATGGCTCAAAAAAGCAGTAGGGTGTTGAATACTGCTGAGAGGTCTAATGCAATGAAAACTGAAAAATGCTTAACTAGTCTGAGACTGGGATCCTCCACTTGCATATGTTCTGCTTTTGGGAGAGTCACCTAATGTATCTGGATTTGTTTCATCATCTGTAAAATAGTTGTGCTTGTGAAAGGAGGTGTTGAGTGCTGTGAAAGGAAGGGGTTTGCTTGGGAAGTGCCAGACATTGCAAGATGGTTAAATGCAAGATCGGACAATGCAAGATGGTTAAATGTAGAGGTGAGGGTGGAGTAGATGATCTGCCACCTCTAAAAATGTATGAAATGTGAGCCTATGGACAGGATGATAGTATTTAACTTCACAGGATGGATGAAAGGATTTTCTGTATCACTCACTAAAGTACCAAGTACTAGGTAAATACAAAGTATTATTTCTGTTTACTGAGAATATACATATCAAAGGGAATTGAGGATTTGTGGCAGCTGTTTTAAGATAGACTTTGGCTATAGCCATGATGGGTGATCTCATATAGAAGAAGCTGGAGGCAGAATTGTCAGGTCTGTGAACCCAAATGTTACTGCATCAGCACCTTAAAAATTAAGAGGTCCCTGAGGCTTTGAGATTGACTTGCGTCTGATCTTCTCAAGTGACAGCCACTAGGAGATTTTGCCTTGTTCTCATACCACAAAACTATCTCGATAATCTGAGGCCACCTGCTGGGTGGTCAGGTCAGAACATCCTTCCTTTTGGTACCACTCTCAGAATTGCCCACTCCTGCCCACTACCACAAACACATTTACTTTTATATAGGGGAGAGAGTGGAAGGGGAGGAGGATCCCTGTTCCCCAGGGCCTTGCCACGGAAATAATGCTGAGGCTTCCACTGCTTCCTAGTGTGTCATGCAGGGAGAAATCACGGGGTCCTCATGCAGCAATCTTGTGCATTTGGGAACCTCATGTACAGTGAATGCTCAATAAATACTTGTTTTTCTTAAGAAGGGAATAACTAGCAATTCATACTGTGTATTAGTGGGAGGCAAGGCTAACCTTTGCCATTGGCCTATGGTGTTGGCTCTGTGGGATGATTTTGCAAATGTTCTGTTCCCACATTAGTAGCTTTCTGGATGATTACAATTCTACTTTTAGAATTCCACCCTTTAATGGGCATTGTTCTCTGACAAAATGCAAGGGAGAGTGAAATCACCTCATTAGCTTTTTATATCTTACTGCATTTGAGTTATTTGGATCTCTCTTGAGAGCAGAGTTTGAAAGGGATGTTGAGAAAGCCGGGGAGCTGAAGGAAGGTGGGGAACTACACAGAGAATCATAGCTACAAAAATCTAATTCTATAGATTTCACAGTTGTGCCTAAGACCAGTCCTGATCAGTAGCTTTCACAAGGCACGTACCCGAGGACAATGTGTGCTCCCTCTCATTCTGTCTGTTTTTCAGTAATTCCTTTATACTTCACTTTGAATATGTATTGTGAGTCAAATGTCCCACACATAGTCACATGTTCTTAATACAGTTACACCCAGATGCACAAAGAGTAACGTTTTTAGTCTCTCAGATTCAAATTTTGTGTGACTGATAGATTAACACAGTAACGCGAGCAAACATGAAGTACCAGAGTTTCAGGTGACACATTTAATTAATGACATTCAGGCAAGCAAAGAAAGATAAGCATTCTGGTAGCAGCCAATTACAAATTACAGATTAATGAATGTAATTTTGGGTTTCAGAGCTTTTCGTATTTTATTCTAACACTGGGATCAACATTAATCAGCTCAGAAGGGGGAAGGTCCAGGCCTGCTAAGCAAGGCATCCATCTAAGGATAGCTTTTGCTTTTGCTTCATCTGCATGACCGATTAGACAGAATTACCAAACTTAATCTGACCTCTAGTGGCACCTCGTATTAACAAGCACATTTGAAATCCACTTAGGAATTTTGCTGTGAGAATTCTACTATCGTCCCATCTCACAGCTGGAAGGAACCTTAGAGATGATCTGCTTGGCAGGCTTCTACCAACTCCCCGATTTCACAGATGAGGAGACTGAGGCCTGGAGATATTGATGAGTGATGATACAAATTGAATAGCTAATTGATAGAGAAGTCAATGATGACAGAATCCAAGTTTCTAAACAATTTTAATTTTAATTTTTGTGGATACATAGTAGGTGTATACATTTATAGGATACGTAAGATATTTTGATACAGGCATGCAATGAGTAATAATGACATCATGGAAAATGAGGTATCCATCCCGTCAAGTATATTTATCCTTTGTATCACCAACAATCTAGTTACACTCTTTTAGTTATTTTAAGATGTACAATTAAATTATTGTTGAGTATAGTCACTCTGTTGTGCTATCAAATACTAGGTCTTATTCATTCTTTCTAACTATTTTTTGTACCCATTAAACCATCCCAATCTCCCCCATACCTTCCTACTACCCTTCCCAGCTTATGGTAACCATTCTTCTTCTAGCTCCAGAATCCAGGTTTTTAGATTTCTACACTGTTATGACTGTATTAGCAGAGAAAAGTCAATATGCAAGTCTGTAAGATTCTTGATAAGAATAAGCTTAGGTGTATACAATTAATGGCTGTCTGAAATGTCAAAAGCATCAAAACACTTTTGGTTCAATATCTGTATATTTTAGCCCAAAGTTCCAGAGTTTTATGGCATTATCTGAATCAAAGTAACTGATTTTGGTTTAGCTACATTTAAATGGTGAATTTCTTTGATTTTTTTGAGTCAATGGTTTATAACTATTAGTCTTAGTAAGTGAGACGATTGTAATGATTTAATCGGACCAACAATTCAGTGAACTAATCTAATATTCAGTTCTAAATGTCAGGCATATTCAAATTGGGACAACATATGAATCTTTTTGTACTCAATTCCAGGAGTTTTACTCAAACCACGGGCTGTGTTAAGCAGTTGAAAATAACTCAGACTTCAGGTTGGAGTAGACCTGGGTTAGAATTCTGGATTCTTCTCTGCATTCATTTCTATTGCTGCTGTAACAAATTACCACAAACTGAGTGATTTAAAGTAACACACACTTACTTTCCTTTATTTCTGGAGATCAAAAGTCCCAAATACATTTTAAGGGGCAACAAGGCGTCAGCAGGATTTTTTCCTTCTGGTGGCTTCAGGGGAGAATCCTTTTCTGGACTCTCCTACTTCTAAAGGTTGCTGACATCCCTTGGATCCTGGCTACATCACCCCAACCTCTGCTTCCATGATCATATTGCCTTCTCTTCTGTAGTAAAATTTCCCCTTTATGAGGACACACATGACCACATTTATGGGCCACCTGGATTTCTTGGGTAATCTTGCCACCTTTGAATCCTGATTTTAATCACATCTACAAAGTTGCTTTTGCCATGTCAGGTAACGTTAACAGGTTCTAGGGATTATGATATGGACATCTCGAGTGGGTTTTTTATTCAGCCTGCCACAGTCTCTTACCAGCTGTGTGATGTAGGTCTAATCTTCTTAACCAGCCTTATTGAATTGGTCATGAGGATTCAAACAGAGGATAGATAAAACACACCTAGCAAACTACCTGGTGCACAATAGGTGCTCAGCAATAGCAATGCTCTCTTCTCTTCCCTTGGCTTAATCAGTAGATGAAATATCTAACAGTAGATTTTGCATGTAGTGGAGGAGGTTTATATTCAGTGTAGTCTAAGATCCGGTTTCTAGAAGCAGAATTACCACTGGGTAGATGAAGTAGAAACTGGAAATCCCTGAAATGCAGTATTTCTCAGTCCAACATTTCCCAAAAGATGAATTCCTCTCTCCACCCCCCTGAACGGTGCATCTTGCATTTTGATTTTGGAAACTTGATTACTTTCTTCATCAGATTGTCCTTTCCTAGTCTGCATAGATAAAAACTTCATTGCTGGTAATCAAATTAATTGTCTTTTAAAATAATTATGTCCTGTGGCAATCAATTATACAAGTCTACAGATGGCACATAAAGTGTGTGCTGAATGGAATGATAATGGAATATAAACTATATTCAGGTTTACCCTGTTTTATTGTTTCTACTTGGCCATGTAGTTGGTCTACCTGAGAGGGATACTTAAAGAAATGTACTGCTATATTTGGCCTCTTATGTTTTGCTCTCCTTCTCTTTTTATCATCTTTTACAACACAGATTTAGAGAAAATGTGTGTAGTAGAACTCAGTTTCCTTGATTGTTGGTAATGATGTCCAACAACTTGATGTGAAATGATTCACTGATAGCCATTCTGGAAGCCTTACTTTGAACATCTTTCTTAGTGACACCATTAATTACAGGCTGCAGTCTGGCTATCATCAAACTGAATGTGGCCTTCAGAAGTAGTCTGCTTGGGCAGCATGGGATTCAAAATGCTCCCTTTGCATGTGTTCAGATGGGCAATCACTCTGTAGTTTTCCCCAGTGATAATACCTACCATAATGGGCTATTGCATGCATTGATGCCAGCTCCCTGAGGGCATTTCTCCAGGGCGGAAACTGACATATAGAAAAAAGGTGAAGGCAAAATAAGATGGACATCTATGGCTCCTTAAAATGATTTTCTCCCAAATCAAGACATGGGTCCGTCCTGTGCACATGGCTACATATAGTTGCCTTTACCATGCAATGGCCCTTCCTTTTTTTTCAGAGTGTTCCAGATTTGCCTTAAGCTGTCACCCAGTGGCTGTGTAACTAGCTGCTTTTGTGACTGTTACAGGCAAGTGATTGAAAATACCTAGATCCTGTTCATACAAAGCTAGAATTAGAGGTTCTGAAAAATATTTTTCTCTAACATTCTGTGATTCTATGTTTTAATAATTTTCTTATTGGAGAAGGTAACTTTTGCCAATGAAAAAAACCACAGTAAATTTAGAGGAGAAAAGGGCTGGATAGGCAGGTGAAATGACCTTGAGAGAAAGGAGAGGAGATAGAGCAGCAGTATCAGCTACATGTAATATGCACTGGTGCGTCTGGCCTGAAAATAAGTTCCTTCGACAATATCTCCTGTAGGTATTTTGCTCTGCTTTATTTTTACCTTTATCAGATGGTCATTAAAATTTCCTAAGCTCAAAAATTCTTTGATCCTTCATTGTCACATCTGTATGCCATGTTTAACCTCCGTACTAGTTAGAATGCAGAGGGCATTAGGAACCACACGAATTTGTTATCAGGAGCTTCTATTTTCTTGTGTCAATTCTTTGTGTTCTATAGTATATTGTGCTGCAATGCAGCAAAAATTACTGACAAGATCAAAATATTCTAAAGGTAGAATTTTCAATAAGAAACATAAATACAAAACCAATGTTACCAGTTATCACTAAACTAACCTGTTCAGAATGTGCAATTCTAGCCCTTGGCAGAATGATACCTCAAGATATTGGTTTTCTGCAGCTAAGTGGATACTTTGCCCCGTAAAAGGTAGGGATATTTTTCAGCCACAAAAGCCCTAACAGACCTGCACTTATAGACTCAGGGAAAAGCTTGTACTGTCTGTGGATCACAGGGAAGCCAGAGTTGCAGCTGACTCTGACTTTGTGCCCACAAGGTGGCGGTAGAGGAGCACAGAAAAAAGAAATCATCTTGGGCTGTTAATCACGTTGACTGTTTAGCAGCTAAGAGGGAAGCCGATCTGTCATTAGGTAAGACCAAGCAGAAATTTATGGATTTTTTACCTTAGTGGAAAACACTGGTTTGAGGCTCATGGCTGTTTCTAAGACCTTGTGATTTTATACAAAAATTCCATTCAATTATCATCATCAAATAGCTGTCCCTATTTTTCCTTGATTTTGGCATATTTTAGCTTTTCACAGCTGGATCAACTGATGGGCTTAATTTCAGCCCAGGCCAGCCCCAAGTCCTGAGGCAGTCCTGACAGGAGCAGAAAGGAGAGCAGCTGCCTCTGTGCAGGTGTGTTTGATAAGCAGCTCTTAGGCCATATATTCCAGGGGCTGGCGTTTCCAGCTTCTCGGGTGGGATTCGCTTCTGCCTCCTATCAAGATTCATATGGTGAGAAATTCATCAAATGGGAAAAAGATTTAGATGCTGGTTTAGGCAACCAACGACAATGATATAGGAATACTGACGAAGACTAAATTCAGGTGGTCATCCATAATTGGTAAGACACTTAAACGCTAACTAGTATCCCAAATAACTCCCTCTCCCTCCCCACACTATCATTTGGCTTCTCTATCCTTTTCTCTTCTTTACTTCCCAGCAGATCCTGTATCTGGAACATGAAGGGGAAGTTCTTGGTACCCTTCCAGCTTTGGATTTTCTAACTCTGTTTTCTATTGGGTTTTACCTTGCCTAGGATTCTTCTATGCAGTATTCAATCCTTCATCTCCTGCTTGGGGAGAACAGTTCTAAGGATGTGAACAGCTTACCTAAGAAACTGACCATGACCATGTCTTGCCCATGCCCCTCTGCCCCTAAAATGTATCTCCTAATGCGGACAATTCTCTGGGTCACATCTGAGTACTTGTTCTTTCTTCTTTTTCTACTTTTTTTTTTTTTTTCTAGAGACAGGATCTCACTCTGTCACTCAGGCTATATTGCAGTGGCATGATCCTAGCTCATGCAGTCTTGACTCTTGGGCTAAAGTGAGCCTCTCCTCTCAGCCTCCTGAGTAGCTGGGACTACAGGTGCATGACATCTCACCCAGCTAATTTGTAAATTTTTTGTAGAGACAGGGTCTCATTACGTTGCCCAGGCTGGTCTCAAACTCCTGACCTAGAGTGATCCTTCCACCTCAGCCTACCAAAGTGCTGGGATTACAGGCATGAACCACCATGCCCGGTGCATCCCAGCTTTTTAATAAAGTGCAGCACCAAATAAATACTCTTCGGAGTGATAGGGGAAGGAAAGGAGCCAGGCAGGGTCTGAGACAAAGCCTGAATCAGTCCACCCTCAAGAAAAGAGAATTTTTTGGTGCCTTCTATTTTATTTCAAACATGTTTGTGAGGTTTGCATTCTACTAACGTGTATCTATGCTTGTTTTAATATATTAAAATACATTTAATTGCTTTGACATTGAGTAAAATTGCTCCAGGAAAATGCAACCTATTTATCCTGTGACTTTGAGTCTTTTTGGCCACTCTGACAATTACCCCTTGAATTTGAGTTTCTCAGCTAAGATTAGGTAGCTAGGTTGGCAGCTAGCTGATGGCATAAGCTTTTTAGAAGCCAGAGCATGACAACATTTCAAAGAAGACGGGAGAGTAGTAGTTGGCTCTGGCTATAAAATTCAGTTTTTAACTTTGGCTTCTGATCCCCTACAATGACTATTAAGGTGATGGGTTTGGAAGTCAGACTGAACTGGGTTGATTCTAGCTACGAATTGTGTAACCTTGGACATGATATGGGGCCTCTCAGCCTCATCTTTTTAATACATAAACAGGAATAATTGTAATCATTTAGGATTGTTGTGAGATGTAAATGCTAGAATGTGCCCGAAAGGACCGAAAGTGTATAAAGCACTTAGTACCTGATACACAAGGGGCGCACTCCATAAATGTTCTATCATTGTTATGAATGAGCCGTTTGGATACTGCATTGAGCAATCCATTTGATCCCATTTGCTGAATATGAACTTAGTCTGATATTTTCAATAGTACCAGGTTAAAATACAGCTTCTTACAATGCAAAGGCACCTATAAAATATCAGAGTTGCTTTAATATTGTTCCCTATGGCTTGTGCCTCTTTCAGTAAGGCAACCTATATAAACAAAACATTTTCAGTTTAGAGAAAAGGAGTGGGAGTGGGGTGAGGACAGGGCTTATTTTTCACTCCATAGCTTAACTGTTTGGCTCTGAGATGATCTGATGACTTGGCAGTTGGCAGCTAGCTGATGGCATAAGCTTTTTAGAAGCCAGAGCATGACAACATTTCAAAGAAGACAGGAGAGTAGTAGTTGGCTCTGGCTATAAAATTCAGTTTTTAACTTTGGCTTCTGATCCCCTACAATGACTATAGTCCCCTTTTCAGTCTTTGCTCCCAAACAAAGCAGAGATGGAAGTCCTGTAGAGTCAGGGACTAGTTAATTCTTCATGTCGGCTCAATGCATTTTGGAAGAGGATCTGAGAAATAGCCATCTTATGTGATCTCTTGAATAAAACGTATTAATACAGGGTAAGTAAGGGAATGCGTTTTGACTCTGACCCATTGCAGTTTGTGCAGAGGTGAGTAGACACTGCCTGCTTCAAACACAAGTGTCAGCTAGGTGATACTTAAATCTAGTAAATTTAAAGCATTACCTCAAGTTCTCTCAGATATAAACACATTTGGTGCCTTGGCCTGGCACTCAATTACTTTACACATGAGCAGGGGAAACAGCATATTCTTATGCAACACTATATTTAATGCAATCACCAATGTAAGCTCCATTAACACAAGGACTCTCTTAATCAATTAATTAATCTGACAAGCATAAAGCATACACAAGATCTGAAACTGTGTGGTGTGGATTTGATTGAACAAGGTATGAAGTTTATACTTAAAGATCTTACAATCTAGTTGGAGGGAGGCAAATAGGTAATTATGACGCAGTCTCTATGAGAAGGTGCTAACTCCGCCTGAGGGAGTCAGGTGAGGTCTTACATCTGAGTGCGTCGACAGACTCATGTCTTTGTACGGTCTATGTGGTTGTTGGAAGCAGATTGGATTACAAGAATTCTGCTGGTATTGAAAAGGTAAGGATGAATACTAAAGGCATTTTAAACTTTAGAAGCTAAAGGACAGCTTGCAGGTCTCCATAACTTATGATGTAGAGAATCAGAGGAAAGGAAAAGTCTATGGTGATTCTAAGGCATAGAACAGACTGGGTGCCCAGTAGAATGGCGGTGTCATGACAGAGAAGGAGAACATAATAATGATGACCAACTAATTTTGGCTTTGAGAGTAAGATCAATTTACAGTTTACAGGTTAAACTTGAGATGTAATTTCTAAGCATATATTAAGGAATTTATAGCTAAGGCTGTTGGGAATTTTTTTACTGGGTCTTTCTATATCCACTGACAATAGCTAACATGTTGAAATATATAAAATTAAAGTATATTTTGTATACATTTGGGAAGGATTTTCAGAATATGTTAGAAATATATTATCAGAATATGTTATGTCAGAATATGTTAAATTAAAGGTATTTGCTACTGATATTAATAGAGATGTAAATTAAGGGGACATGGGAACGCTAATGAATGAGTAAAGTGAGAAAAGTTAAACTAAAAAAGTTAAAGTAGTGCTCTCTCAGAAGTCCTTTGTGACAAAAATAATCAATTTCCCCAAATTCTCTTACCCTTACTTCTTGAAAGTTTTTAAATCTGTCTCCTTGTCTTCAACAATATTCGCACTGGTTTAGCTAAAGCTTTCCCTCCCATATTCTGGGTTAATAAGAATCTATTAAGTTTCCACCTTGCTTCCAGTCTCATTACCCCAGTCCACCTTCCACACTGTTATTTGAATGATCATTCCAAAGGACACATTACCATATTTCAACCTTCCTATAAATGCATCCACTGGCTCTGTCTCTTCTATAGCATCTTAGCACTCGCTTAGATTCTGATGTTTTCACTTTTCACCCCACATAATTGTACACACATGGCCTTTTCATATTAAGGTGTGTACTTTTTGAGTCTAGGGACAATGTCTTATTCATTTCTGCATTTCCTAGGTCTAGAACCATATCCTTCTCTTATCGTATTCTTGATAAAAGTGGGTTTATTATGGGCTGAATTTGGCTCCTCGAATTCATATGGTGAAGCCCTAATCCCAATGGATGTGGAGACAGGATCCTTAAGAAGGTCATTAAGGTTAACTGAGGTCATAAGCTTGAGGTCCTGATTCTGTAGGACTAGTGTTCTCATAAGAAGTGGCAGAGACACCAGGAGTAGTGCCGGTGCAAAGAGGAAAGAGCATGTGAGCACACAGAGAAGGTGCTGTCTGCAAGCCGAGGAGAGAGGCCTCACCATATATGAACCCTGCTGGCACCTTGATGTTGGACTTCCAGCCTCCAGAACTGTGAGAAGATAAATTTCTGTTGTTTAAGCCAGTCAATCTGTGGCACTTTGTTAAGGCAGCCCAGCCAGACTAATACAGGGTTGAGTTGGGCAGATATGATGGATCATGTCTAGTATGTATTCTCCATGAGAGGTCAATATCAATCTCTCTAGGTTTCTTGGCATTGCAGGTCACCTCTAAGTTCATGTGACAAAAATAGATCACTTTCTTAAGTGTTCTTAGCTGAGGACTCAAGGCTGATAATAGGATTGTTTGAATCCTAATAAACAGTCAAGTATTTTTTAAAGAAATGCACTCTAAGAGGGGCTTTTGAAATTTTTCCTGCTTTTCTTCTTCTCCTGTACAAACTCCTAGGATGTGAAGATGACCCAAGGAAAGTTGATGCTGTTAGGAGAAAGAGCAAAAGAATTACTGGGAATCCAAGAGTATGTCCATATATGTCAGGACTCACAGGGTTTTATAGGCTCATGAATCGAGCGTGTGGCATCCTGATTTTGATTTAAGATTATCCACTGGGGAGCAGATGTTCTTTGAGCTTTGCTTAAGCCTTCATGAACAAAGAGATCCTTCAGATACGCACTGTGAACTTCCTGTTATAGTAACATGGGACTCTTGGGGATGGTTGTTGCACATAATTTACTGCATGCACTGACTGGACACACACCACTGCTCACTGTACCCCAAACAATATTTAGAGAGGTGCTGCTAGCAATCTGGCCTTCTGCTTTAAGCTTGGTGGCTGCTCCATAGTTATTTAGAGAATTTCGATTGAAAGAAAACCAGAGAATTACAATGAAAAAAACAAGGATAAGGGGTTTCATTAAGCTACCTCACAAATGATGAATCCCCAAACCAAAAATTAGTAGGAAGGATCAAGGCCAAGTCTTACCTTCACAGTTGCCATAACTTTTTACCTTCTGCTGTGCATTTCTTTATCTGATTTATTTCATCAACTTGGTCAAATTGTGTGTGTGTTTGTGTGTGTGATAGAGAGAGAGAGAGTTGGAGCTCTCTTCTATAATGATGTTTGTGATGTAACTCTCTTTTATTATTAGCATAATGCTTATTTGCATGATTTATAATTTTCAGGGTGCTTTCCCAGCTTCTCTATTTTATTTGCTTCATACATTGGCCACATTAGATTACTGCAAGGACAGCAATTGTCTTATTTAGTGTACTGTTTAATGCTACACAGCCCAGCACTCTTCATGTTTATCCATCAATGATTCATCCAATGATTATGATAGGTTTTAGAGAAATGAAAATTCTGGACATCTTTCAGATAAAAGACCAAACAATTCCATAGGGATGCTTTTATAACATTTGAACTGTAGGGAACTCAGATAATTAAGACAGCACATGATTTCATACTGGTTCTTTGGTTTTATTTCATGATTTTGTCATTTGTTAAATTTTGCTTTGATTTTTGACTTTGAGTTTCATCTCTCTTAAAACAACTGAGTGTTGTCCATTAGGCTCAGGTGACAAAAGAATGTTTGATCTCTTGTCAATGAGAAATCTCAGAAAAACACAATCTATGTAATTATTTTGTGCAATATGCAACTGGAGGTTTGAAAAAAATAATAAAAGTCAGTGTCTAACCCTTTCTATGGTTCCCTGACACTAAGTAGTGGTGATGCTATCAATTTCTTTACCTTAACCTATCTTAGTTCATTGCTTTTGTTGAAATTCAGCCCAAATAGAAAACTGTTTCATTAGGTAGGGTTATATATCATAACATATGTGTAGGAGACACCACTGATGTGACATAGCCGATCCTTGAAAGTACGAAATAATTTTTCTATGCATTTACAATATATTTTCTGTAAGAAGAGAAGTTTGGGAAGGAACAGAAAAGTATACTACGAGTTAATTTAGTATTGTCTGTTAAAATCGGGACTATGCTTGACAGCTTGCAACTGACACTGAAACCATGAAGTAAAGTAACCATCTTGGTTTATTTTAGCAGCAATTAAATACATTTTGTTGCCCAGAATTTGGTTTAATATTAGGAAAAACCCCATAAACTCGAGTTAATTGAATTCCATAAATCAATTAAAATGTGATATTAATTAATATCAGTGGTAGGAACGTCTATGGTGTTACAGCAATTTATGAGGACTTCCACAGTCTGTATTTTTTGTTGCCATTAGCAAAGCCCATGGATTCCAATGTTTGCATAAAACAATATTTGAAGAAAAGAGGGAGAAAGTGTGATTGTTTATACTTTCGCTAGATCTTCCTGCTCAATTATACTTCAAGGTCATGATACCATAAAAAAAGCTAAAATTAGCTTAGTTGGCATAGGAGATCGTCTAAAAGGTGTGTGGATTTCAAACCAACCCAAAGAGAAGGTAAGAGTTCCTCTGTTAAGTGATGGCCACCAGATGGCAGTGCATCTCAAGGAATGGAGGGAGGACATCTCTTCTGGACCAGAACTGCCAAAGTCTACCATGAGCACTACTTCTCTTCCCTAAGCCAAAGAGATGAAGGGATGAAGATCTGAAAGTGTTTAAATATTTCAAATCTTGCAGAAAACCTTGGAGAAACAATCTTGCCAACTGCAGGTGTGTGATTGCTGAGATTGAATCCTGAGTGATTCTGAATGGAATATTTAATTTATTAGCTTTTAAATCTTGTGAAGACAGGGCTGTCCTTCTCAGAACATAGGTTGTAGCCCTTTATGTGGCAAGGTGTGAGTCTCTATTGTGGGGGCTCTTCTTCTTAATTCATATTCTCTCCTTAGGTGATCACATTGACCCCTGTGATTTCAATGTCATCCACATCCGTGGTTATGACCTATAGCTCTATCTGCTACCTACTCAATATCTTCATTTTGACGTGTTTCAAACAAGTCTTTAATTTCACAGATCTCACACTTAACTCTAATGCTTGGTCCCCTGCAACTCACAATTTTTCCAGTGTTTGCCAGTTTATCATCCAACCAAGCCCTAAAACTAGAAATCTGAGAGTCATTTTTTAACTCCTCTCTCTTCTTCACTCCTGATATCCATTCAATCTTAAAGCTTGTTCATTCTCTATCTCTACATTTTTTTGCTACTATTCCCACTTTTACTGTGCCTTTTTCCCCAGCCCATGGTTTTGCACAGAACTTCTAAATAATATCTGTGAATCCATTCTTGCTCCATTCCTATGTATCTTCTGTAGTCAGTGACCTTTAAAAATGTAAATCAGATGGTGACACTTTTGGTCTTATCTTGATCACTACCACTCTCTACTGAACCTCTATGAGGCAGTCACACTGATTCTCTTTCCATTTTTGTTTTGTTATTTGCAAACTCGACGCCTTGGATCATAATGTTACCACTGTTTGGGATGCCATTTGTCTCTTTTTTATTCCCTTCCTCTAAATAGGGTCTTGTCTTTCAAAATTCATCTCAAATATCACTTGCTCAGAAAGCTTTTCCTAACTCAGAAAACTAGGTTAGACCTCTGTTTTATTATGGGCTACTTCCCTGGTGTTTTATTTATCACACTGGTAATCGCTTGTTCATTGTTTCTTGCTAAACTTTTAGTGCCATGAAGAAAAATGACCATGTCTGTCTTGGCCATTGCTGTATCTTCTGTGTGTAGCACAGTGCCTGGATTATAGTTGTCATTCAATACACATTTGTAGAATGGATTACCTCATGAATGCAAATATTAGTGAGAATTGAAAGAATGAACCAATAGACATAATTTAGTTCTTTTAAATGGTGGCCATTTGGGCAGAGCATTTTGGGTGGTATAGGAATGGAGTGGGCATGCTTCAACACTCTACTATAAAAGAAGAATGTGTAGTCTGGTTAAAAGCACTCTAACCACATTTCTCTTGGAATACGCCCTGGGTCTGTGATCTTCCTGTAATGATCAGGGAAGTCTTACTAGCTCCCGATCCTGGAGCAGCAAGGAAGGAAGGAGCTCGAGAGTAAATGTGTGGTTGGCTCACTATTTTATTACTGGACTTAAGTCAGTTGCGTTAAAGGGCAGTAATATGACACAAAGAGGCCCTTTGTCTCTTTTTCTGCCGGAACTTAGCAAAGGAACATAATGTATCTGGAAAGTCTAAAGTAGTGCCATTCAATAGAACTTTCTGTGATAATGGAAATGTTTTATATCTATACATCTGTTATAGAAGCCATTACTCATATATGACTTTTGGGCAATTCAAATGTAGTAAATGAAAATTAGGAGCTGAATTTTTAATTTTGCTTTATTTCAATGAATATTGAAATTTAAATTTCAACTAATTTATACTTAAATTTAAATAGTCATACATGGGTAGTGACTACTGTGTTAGACTGTATTAGATAGGTATGGAAGATATGAGTTTTGTTGAGATGAAGATGGCTGAGCACATAGAATGTTTTGTTCTGAAGTTGCCCTGCATTACAAAGAATCTGAGTTATGAATTTGACATGCTTTTATTTATAGCGATGCTCCCTTTCCAACAAGAATGTTAAAATAAAATCTTTCTGGATAAGAAGTAAGATGTGGATTTTTTTTGAAAGGAAAATATAAGGGACTCGCTTCTAAGCCTTGGAGTGTACTATCATCTTCTAATTCAATAGAGTGGCTTTCACTTCCCATCAGATAAAAAGAGATGCCTCAAACCAATTCCAAAAGCTACTTTCAGAAAAGCATTGGTTGAGTTTTCATCCTGACTCCTAGGATAACAAATAGTAAGTCTTCAAACAAAGTAGCAGCTATGCGAATTCTAGAATTTTGATGTGTATTGTTAATGCTGGTGTCGAAACACTTGGCGCTCTTATGACATGTTTCATGACATCGAGTACTGCACAAAATTAAATTCACATTCCAACAGTTGTTTCATTTTAGTTGGTTAGGATAGTGCTGGCTTCCTAATGTTTTTAATGTGTTTAGTACATGAAAAGTACATAACATTCTCCTTTGTGTACATAGTACACATATAAAATTCAAGCCTGTGTTTGCACAGCATATGAGGGTAAATGGACAAGCCAGGACACGGCTAGAGGAGGCTGGCCCAGTGGCTTTAAAGGATCTGGACTCTGCCTAGCTCTGCTGAGGGCTGTGGAAATTGTTAATTCTGCCCAACTGTAACCCATTTGTCACGCTGTAGGTGGTAAACTGTGTTGACTTGGTGCTCACGTGTTGAGATAATGCCTCCTAAAGTTTAATGTGCATATGAATCACCTGGGCATTTTGTTAAAAGGCAAATTCTGACTCAGCAGCCCTGTGACTAGGCCAGAGATCCTGCATAGCTAACAAGTTCTCGAGTGATGCTGATGCTGCTGGACTTCACTGTGAGTAGCAACGTGCTAGGGCATAACTGTGATTTCATTTTGATTAGTTTTACACTGAAACATCTTCCTCCATCACTACAAAACTTATTCTTCAATCCTGACAACTGTGATGTTGTGGTATCAGTCCAGGTAAAAGTAAATAAAAATTTTGATTCAAACTTGTTTCTGGGTCTAGAAAAATATAGCTGTTAGGAAGTTGGTAGCTATGTATTTACATTTCTCTTTTTGAGGTAATCTTTAGCAGTAGAGGAGTTGCTTCGTACCTACTGTGATCCCACACAATTTCTATAGCGACATGTACATCTTCCAGGCTTTCATATTCCTTTTCACCTCTTAATACTTGTGAATTTTCTAAAATGCTTCCTTGAATTTGATGCCCTGGGGAGAAAGGTCTATATCCTTGTAACCACACTCATGTGACAAATTAGCCCAAGCTTCTGGATTATCAAACTTTTCTTCAGTTCTCAGTGTGCTCTTGTAAAATTATGACCTCAAGCTTTAACTTTTTGGTCTATTGCTGGCACAGTAAAGCAAGCAAACAAACAAAAGCAAGTGCCGTGCATATGCACAGACAAATGTAAACATATGGGTCAGCACACACTTCTGGAAATATAAAGAAATATTAGTGGGAAAGAAATCTAAACAAATATTAGTGATTATTAGTATAATTTAGTAACCAATTAGGCATAAATATGCACTCTCCAGTGTTCTCCTTAATTTCAAATTTAAAAATAAATTTTAGGTAATTCCCACAAGGACCTCTTTTTGCTATCTTCCTTTTTTTCCTCTTCTTATCCCCTTCTTATATGAAATAAGATGGTTATTTTGGTAATTGATGAATAATTTATTACAAAAATTTGTTTTAACAGCTAAAATAATGGTGCATCTAAATATTTGTATCTACATTGATAAAAGCTTCTTAGAGTTGACATTAGAATGTGCTAGATTTGAAGTAGCCACTAGATTTTATCATTCTCAGATAATACAAAACCAATTAATGCAACCCTGATTAGTTTTTGACGGAGGTTTTCTTTGAAAGATAACACAGCTTAAATTCATAGAGCTTCTTCCCTTAAGGAATTTAGATTGCTCATTCTTTTCTTACCCATAATTTAGTTTCATTTTAATTTCCTAAAACCTGTTTGTTTACTTGCCCTGCCTAGCCCAGTTTACAGTGGTGCCCCACCTGAGACTCTGGGGTGGGTGGGCCAGTGTGTGTTTTAACCAGCCCTGCCAACCATCCTCGTGTTTGAGCAGCATGGGTTTACGCCGTCACTCTACACTGGGCTGCCTCAGCAGAAACCTGGAGAGAATTCTTTCTAAGTCCTTTGTTTTACCTCCTATATTAAATTCATTTGCTCAAGCCTCAGACACAGCTCTCAAAAATCCTTTTTCCCTCCCTGTTTTGATGTCCACTGTGTTAGGTCAAGTCCTTATAATTTTTTTCCTGGTCCATGGCAGGGTCCTCTATCAGGTATCTCTGCTTCTTTTGTCACCTCCCCTACTCCAGTCCACTCTCCACACTGTGACTAGAGTAACCATTTGAAACACACTTAGGCTTATTATACCCTTCCAGGCAAGATCCCTTATGTGAACCTGAGTTCTGTGTGAAGGAGTCCATGCTTGTGGGCATAGCAAGTAGACTTGTTCTCCACTGACTCCTTCTAACCTTGGAGGTCTTACCTTGATACCCTCTCCTTCCTTCCCTTCACTTGTATCCCAGGCTCTAATTACTCTGAGCCACTTTAGATTTCTCAAATGTGATGTATTCTCTTATCTTTTCAGGCATTTCTTATGCTGCTCTCTCTACTTGACTTTCTTTGTGTACTTGGCGTTCTCCTATTGACTCCTCAAGATCCATTTCACAAGTCACCTTATTTCTGGAACATTATATCACTCTCCTTCATCTTTCTCAGCATAATTAATTACTTCTTCTCTGTATTCCCGAAGGCCTATGTACATAGTTCTTTTATAGGACTTACCACTAAATACAATTTATGGATGCATGTGTGTTTTCCTTAAGGATTTGAAACCTCTGAAGGCAAAGATCAGTTTTATTCATCTTTGTATCTCATGCTCCTGGCACTTAGTAAAATGCTCTGTAGTTGAGTGTTGAACTGGGTGTGCCAAGCCTTGTTTTTTTTTTTTTTTTTTTTCCATTAATATATAAGGCAGAACATGTCATCTTTGTTTCATAGAAGAAGGGAGAGCTCCTCTTACTCCACAGCCATAAGCAGGTCAGTCAATGGCCTCAGAAGGAGTAGGGTGTATGCAGTGCTGAAGAGTTGATCTTGGTTCATGGTGAACAGCAGCCCTATCCCCTTCCCTGAAGTTACCTGTGCGTCTTCTACCCCATTAGCCTACTAGCTTCCGAGGCAAGGATCATGTCCCTGTCTCTCTTATCTTTGTGTCCCTAGATCCTAGGAGTATTCATTTTTTATGATTACTATAACAAATTTCCACACGCTTGAATACATGGAAGTGGATTCATTGGGTGTCACCTTAGGATTGGTCTGCCAAGCTGCCCTCAGCACCAAAATCAACCATCAGGCTATTAATGGCTTAATGCTTCTGGAGGTCAGAAATTATAAATAGGGATAACTGGGCTTATATCAGGGTATTGGCAGGATTGAATTCCACTTTGGAAGCTCTAGAGAAGAATCCAAATTCTTGTCTTTTCTCAGATTCTAGAGCTTGCCCACATTCCTTGGCTTATTATATCATTCCATCTTCAAAGCCAGAAATGACCAATTGAATCTTTCTTACGTTGTTTCACTCTGACACTCTCTCTTGTGCTTCTTTCTTTTGTTCATAAGAACACTTATGGTTATATTGAACCTACCTGAATAAATCAGGATAATCTCTCTATCTCCAGGCCAGCTGGTTTGCAATCTTAATTTCACCTGCAACTTAAATTCCCCTTTGTGATTTATTCGATAATATTCACAGGTTCTGGAAATCAGGAACTAGACATTTTTTTTTATAGTGATGGTTGGCGGGGGGATGACATTATTCTGTATTCTATACTAGTATAGGACCTGGCTCATATCAGGAGACCAATAAGCTTTGCAGAATGAATGGACAGGGTCTGTGTTGAGTGTGGCTTGGCTGTAGGCAGTCAGAATGACTTTGAAAGCAATGGTGATTGAAGAGGAATTGGAGGATGCTGAGGGAGAAATTTCTTGGTAAGAGTGGAGTGTTTCAGCCATGGGGCCTGATGGTTGATTTTGGTGTTAAGGGCAGCTTGGCAGTCTGACCCTCAGGTGATACCCAATCCATCCACTTCCTAGTGTTCACAGCTTTGTGTAATGCTCTCACCTTGGCTTTAGGCAGGAACTACGATTTGCTTCTAGGCAATAGCATGACAGCACTTTCATGCTTAGGTATTTACTTGGCAGAGGTGATGGCTGTCATTTCTGTGGCTACTATAGATTAAATGAGTTCTGGAACTGGGGACTCCTTGTGGGCTTGATGAAGTAAGCAGTCATGTTGGAGAAGCCCACACTGCAGGCAGCCTCTAGGAATAACGGGAAGCTTCTGGGACCTGGAGGTGACCTCCAATCAATTGCCAGCAAAAAGCCAGGGCCCTACGTATTATAGCCACAAGGAAACAATTTCTATCAACAACTTCCATGAATTTGGGTGCAGACTTTTACTCATTTGAGCTTCCAGATGAAAATGCAGCCCAGCAGCCTTGTAAAACCCTGAGCAGGGGACCCAGGTAAGCCATGCCTTGACTTAAGGACACTGTGAGATAATAAATGTGTTTTGTTTTAAGCTACTGAGATTGTGGTAATTTGGATTCAGCAATAGAAAACAAATGCCAGCAGTTTGGGAATTATGGAATAGATGGTGGTAGGAGCTGCTCTGCCCATGCTTATAGGGGAAAGAGTTCTTGACTGTATGTTTACCTCCATTTTACAGCTGGAGCTAATGAGGAAGGGCAAGTTGAAACGTACTACTCTTGATTCAATGGTTAGTGAAATAGATGGGAAGAGAATGTATTATTCTGACTTCTGCTGGAATTCCTTCCACCCCTTCCCAGGGCCATTGATTCTCTTGGAATTGAAGTTCATAGCAGGGGACTTTGCTTCATTAATCCTCACAGCAGAGCTCTAAAAGAAGTCTTCTGGAAGCCTTCTTGGGATTCTGTTTTCTTTCAAATAGAGTCACAGAGAGATCCCACCTAGCTAAAAATTGCAGTAAAGATTTAGGTAAACAGCTGGGCATGGAATGAATAAGATTAATTATGCTTAGCAGTTAAGTTATTAAAATTATATACAGGCTTATGAATATACTGCTTAACACTCCTACACTATTTAAAAAAATTATCTATAAAGATCAGTTAAAAAACTCAGCTTAGATTTAAAAAATGTATTTGAAGGATCTATTTTAAATTTATCAATAATATTTAGGTGAAGATTTTAACCCATGTAAATGATCTCAAAAATTCTTTGACCTACATGGGCTCCATAGCTCAGTGGTTAGAGCACTGATCTTGTAAAAATTCTTTGACCTAACCACTTTCCTCATTTCACAGGTGGAGTTATTGAGTGTGGAAAGATTAAGTGAATTGTCCCACATGGTTACACAGCTAATTCTTACTAATCCAGTTTCCAAGATTAGAGTTTCATATTGTTTTCACCTACAAACTCTACAATAGGGATTTATGGAACATAGTAACAGTGCACTAAGTCCACACTCCTACCTTAAACAGAATCAAATATATCTTAAGCATCTCAGACCTGTAATTATCTCTTTTTCCAAATAATCCCAAGGGAGGTAATATTTCTTGGTGCTTTAGCTTCAACTTCAATTAATGTCTACTGGCATTTTAAATAATCATCATCCTTATATTCCTTGGTTAGGTATTGGTTATGGTCTGACATGTGGTACAGGCCTGTAAATTCTTTTGTTTTTGACTGAGAGACCAAGGACAAGGGGATTGAGGTTATATTATCTTTGCCTTGAGTTGGGGCACCAGGCAGAGATCTGTCGCAGATGACTTGCCCAAGAACATACAGCTAATCAGTGACAGGCTTAAAACTTGGAAGCTCTTAAATATCACAACTATTACTTTTTTGTTTGTTTTTCTTAATTTTATATCTTTGCTACTGCTACACTGTTTATCTACCACACTCGGTCATTGACACAACACATGCACACATACACATCTTTGCTCTTCTACTAACTTGCTGGAGTTGGTGGTGGTGCTGATAGTAATGGCATATGTCCACAAAAACATTTTGAATGCTCATAATAGAGGCAGTATGGTTAAGTAGAAGAATCAGGTTTTGACTTACTTATAGGGAAACTGAATTTTCTGAGTGTCAGTGTCCTCATCTATAAACTGAAAGCAAAGAGTTAATAGTGAGAATAGGTGTGGGAGCCTCTGGGGGCAAGGCTGGGATGGTGGGGTCCAGTGTTTATATTGCTGGGAGTATGGCTACCTTGGAAGTTGCAAGTGCTTTGTATATTCCGAAGTGTTTCTCTCTCTCTCTCTTTCTCTCTGTGTATGTATGTGTGTGTGTGTGTATATATATATAGTGATATATGTATAGTGATATATATATATAGCGATATATATAGTGCTATTGTTACTCCTTCATATCAGGCATTATGATGAATGCAGGAGAAATATTGTCTGATATATAGTCCTTGCATTCAATAAAGTTATACTAAAGTTATAATCTCAGGATATAAAGGGTATAACAGGACAGCATATGCTGAGTGGCCAGTGCATAGCAAGGACAAATACCTAGAGAGAAGTGAGATGACTGTGAAATGTACAATTGAGATGACTGTGAAGTGGACAATTGGGAGGACTTTGTGGAGAAGTTATGACTTGAGCTGGGTCATGAAGGACGTGTAGCAGGCAACAAGAATTGTCTTAGGCAGGTGGAACACATTGAGCAAAGGCAGGGAGGTTGCTCGTGGAGTGGTTAATATACAAGAAAGGAAATGTGACAAATATTTACAAGAGGAGAATTAAGTCAGAGCAGATATTTACATCAAAGCTTAGAATTTTATTATGCTGGCAACAGGGAGCCACAGGTGACTTTTGGGCAGACGTAGCCTGTCCAAAGTGATGGTTTGGGAAGCGTACTTTAGCAGGAGTGTAGATTGGTTTCTAGTAGGCAGTAAGGTAGGGAAGAGCTGCTTATTCTTTTTTCTGCTCGGTAGTGTGGGGCAATTGGAGTGCTGCTTTCTAAATGATACTTATGAAAGTGTTGAGATTCTGTGAGGCTCCCCTTGTTTCTGGAGTACCCTCATCTCCCATCCCTGCACAGGCCTCTAAATCCTGCTCCTCGCTAAATGCACAAAACCTCAAGGCTGATTGCCTGGAGTTTGTTTTGAGCCAAATTATTTTAATGACTAGCAATTACATTACAGAGCCACCGATAACAAAAAGCTCATTTTTTTTTTTTTCTCAAAGTACAAGGAAAGGAGAAAGAATCTTGAAGTCTCGTAAGAGGAAAGGAAAAGAGATCTATTTTTCCTGTTCTCCCTCCTCCCAACTTCCACCCTCCAAAAGGCCCTGGTGTGTGTTGTAAATAACTAATGGGTACTAGGCTTAACACCTGGGTGATGAAACAATCTCTACAACAAACTCCCATGACACAATTCCACCTATGGAACAAACCTACACTTGTACCCCTGACCTTAAAAGAGATCTATTAAGGAAAAGAGACCTATTGCATCCTTTCCTGATTGAACAAGATTTTTTTTTTTCTTCTCTGTCTGTTGACTATGTTTTATGTACTTTCAGTTAACCGTCAGAGCAATGACTATTTTACTTCTTCTAGTGGAAGTATTTTCAATAGGTTGTTTCACTTATTGCCATTGACATTTTTCTGCTTTTCAACCAGAATATTTATATAATAATTTGCTAATATTTTTATGCCTGTTTATGTAAAAAGTAGTATTTGAGTGACTATAAAAATAATATTCTTATATTAAGTACTATCAACTTAAAAGCCACAGCCAACAAGAATACATTATTTGTATTTTGAACTTTCTTCTTTCGTAGGCATACTAGTCATTTATCCAAAATCAAATTAGGAAAAAATGAAAAAAAAAAGGCTGGGCGTGGTGGCTCATGCCTGTAATCCCAGCACTTTGGGAGGCTGAGGCAGGTGAATCACCTGAGGTTGTGAGTTCGAGGCCAGCCTGGCCAACATGGAGAAATCCTGTCTCTACTAAAAATACAAAATTGGCCAGGCGTGGTGGCACATGCCTGTAATCCCAGCTACTCAGGAGGCTGAGGCAGGAGAATTGCTGGAACCCAGGAGGCGGAGGTTGTGGTGAGCCAAGATTGTGCCATTGCATTACACCCTGGGCAACAAGAGTGAAACTCCATCTCAAACAACAACAACAACAACAACAACAACAACAACAACAACAACAGCAGCAGCAGCAGCAGCAGCAACAGCGTTAGTGTAATTCTAATCATTGAAGTGACAAATGAACATAAACATGATGGGGAAACAGTAGAATAATCCATGGGAATTTTATTTGTATTCAAATGAAAAAATAGAGAAAGAAAAAGTGCTTCATCTTCTGTATAATTAAAGAGGATTTTGAGTTGGAGAATATTGCTCTATGATTTATACAATATCTTCTCAACTCGTTAGAATTCATCACATCTTTGGTTTAGATTTAAGTTACTGACACTTTTACAAAAACAGCAAACTTTTAAGATCAGAAAAAACCTTGAAATGCATTCAAATTCATGTAGGCTTCTCTTTATAGGACTTTAATTTTTTTCATTAGATCAATCATATTTTCTAGTCCTGTTTTGTTCATGAAAATATAAACCTAAGTGTCTCAGTTGCTTCGTCGAAACTACTGGTTCTCCCTTCAAGGATGTTGTTAGGGAAAAATGGTTAAATGACAATGAATATCTTATAATGCAAAAGTGCTCTGCATATTTTTAATAACAAAGAATAATTTGTGTTTTTCTTGTCCCTGAAAAAATGTTTTATCAAGTGGAGAACACTTTTAAATATGAATGAAGCCTATGAGAGGACAGTTTATTATTATTAATTGTTATTATTATTTTCTGATGCTTATATGACCTTGGGTAAGTTACTGAACCTCTGCCACATGCTGTACATCTGGACCGCTCATGAAGATGTGTGCAGGTAGACAGCCCTCAATCCTAATGTGCTGACCTCCACAAATCCCAAATACCTACCTTGGCCCTACAACATTCCTTTACCGGTGACACGAGGAAAAGAGAAATTAAAAAATAATTTTATTGCACAATTTCTGCCTTGACTTCTCAACTGGACACCCCTACCCATACTCATCTCAGACCTAGAGAGAGGATCAGTCACGTCTGGCCTCTGCATGCTTACGTGGTTCTGTTTAACTTGGCCTTGAGACTGGGTCTCTGAGCCCAGAGGGCCACTGATAACAATGCAGGCTGTCTACTGTGATGAGTGCCTGATTCTCCACATGTGTGCCTTTGCATAATGCTCCTGTGGCCATCTGCATTTTTGGCTTTGGCATCAGGCAGTAGGATATGGTGGTGGCAGCAGTGGAGAGGAAATCCTAAGCACTCCAGATCCACTGAAAGGAGAACACATCTTAGGGAGCTTTCTACTATGAGCCTCATGTTTAATACTTCCCCTGCTTATTGACATTTTAGTGACAATCTGCTAAGTTTCCTCTGTAGTTTTCATTTATTAGATGTGTAATGAAGCAGAAGTAACCTCTATTACCCAGCAAACATTGGCGCCATTCTCCCTTGCTTCCTTAGCACTCCAGAGGACGGCTTTGATATTGTCATAGAGGTGATTCCGGGCCAGTCTGGGGCAAAGCTCAGATATTTGGCAATGAAGAGAGTTAGAAAACATGCCAGGCTCATAACCCACTATAATGGAAATAAGAGAAGAACCTCCTTGGATTCCAAAGAGAATTTCATTTTATGAAAATGAAAATTCAACCTTGGGGAAGCCCAGTTTGAGGAGCTTTTTCTGACCTTCATAGTTTTTTGCTTGACTTCTTAGCAAAAGGAGATAAATCAATATAGCATAAGCAATTTCTGAGTAGCAAAGAATATGAATAGAATTTCAAAGGTATTTGGGAGTGGGACACTTTTAGATACATTCTGAGAGAATCAAGTGGCTTGGAAAGAACTGGTTATTCTAAGGTTACTGTTTGGGGGTGGAGACAGAAAGTGGGAAGGGAAACCATATAAAGTAATGTTGGGGACTGAATAAGTTGAGAATAAACCCGAAGACAGCAATTTTTCTAAGACCAAAAATAATTTATTTTCATGTAAACTATTGGATTAAGTCAGAGAAGCAAAAGCATTAAGTACCATGAGATTTTAAACTCAAACTAACCCAAAGCATTCTCAAAGAATTTATTTTCTGTGATGGTACAAATGATGTATATTTTAAACATTTTTTAAATGTTGTACTTAGTTTAGATTTTTCAGCTTTCCTGCAGCCTCTGGCTGCTGAGAATCTACTGAAAAATCTTCTGTGTAACTTATGTATGCTAGTAAATCTCTGCTGCTTGCCTGTGATCTGTCTCATATAAACGAGGCAGTACAGATGGCTGGAATGCTAGGGTTGGCTGTTGCTTGCCGTAATAATGGTGTGGGAAATGAGGTCAGGAGATCGAGACCATCCTGGCGAACATGGTAAAACCTCGTCTCTACTAAAAATACAAAAATTAGTTGGGTGTGGTGGTGCATGCCTGTAATCCCAGCTACTCAGGAGACTGAGGCAGGAGAATCGCTTGAACCAGGGAGTCGGAGGTTGCAGTGAGTTGAGATTGCGCCACTATACTCCAGCCTCAGCGACAGAGAGAGACTCCGTCTCAAAAAGGAAAAAATGGTTTGGGAAAGCAGGACAGTAGACTTATGAAGCTAATTGTAAAGATTTAAACACCAACAAGAAAGATAGGGTGCTTGTCTTCATCAGTTGGTTATGGATATGCTTCTCTAGCATCTTCCCTGGACATCTATCCTGCCTTCCACCACCAATTTCTTTCTTTTCCTGGCCCAAGCTAATTCCTCAAATTCTGCATTATGGAAGAAGAGAAGACTATGAATTTCCAAAAAGTTTTCTCTAGCACTTTTTTCCTTATTGAAGTCTCCTTTTTCTAAAAAAATTTAAATGTCTTTTAAATTTAAAACACAACTAGAAAATAAGCAGAGCCAAAAATGAAGTAGCTGATGGGTTTTGTAAGGGATTAGACAAGTACCCTTCCTTCCTCCCTATCCTAACTTGAGTTATGTCCTAGTCTGTTTTCTGTTGCTATGACTAAATACCTGGGACTGGGTAATTTACAAAGAAAAGAGGTGTATTTCTTATGGCTCTGGAGGCTGGGAAGTCCAGATTAGGTGTCTACATCTGGTTGGCTTTGGGTGAGGGCCTCGTGCTGTGCATGGCAGAGGGCATCCCAGGGTGAGGGGGTGAGCTCAGAGCCACAATGGCTTTTATAACAGACTTACTCTCATGATAACTAATCCATTCCTGTGATAACCCATTAATCCATTAAACCATTAATCCATGAATGGACCTGATCACCTCTTAAAGGCCCCATCTTTTAATATGGCTACATTGCAGATTAACTTTCAACATAAGTTTCAGATGGGACAAGCATTCAAACCATATCAAGCTGTCTTTCAAGGGCATCCCATTTGCCAGTTTGCGGGAAGCCCTTCTGACCACTCAAGAGCCTCAGGAGTTTTTCCTTCTCTGAATTCTTATCATATTAATAATCTATCCCACACCAGTGGGACTAGTTTGACTCATGTCCTTCCTAATCTCTTGTAAATGTAAATCAAGTAGTTATATATTTCAACTTGAAATCATAGGCTTTTGAGCATGAGAGCATCTTACACTTCTATACCTGTACATTGTACACATGTAATAAGTGTAGTTGGATGTTGACAAATATTGAAGAAGCAGATAAAGTCTTCAAAGATAAGAATTTGTATTTTTTTATGTATCACATTAAGTAATGGGGGCATTTAATACATGTTAAATATCATAGCATCACAAAAATTGAGGAAGCACTTCTTAGATTCTAACAGAATCCCTGTCTTTTCTGTCTTGGTCTATATTTATTCTTCCTGTAAGTAGCAAGCACGTGGTTGGGCTATACATAAGTCTTTCATTTAAAGGCAATTGTTCTGAATCAAGGAAAACAAAATTAAATAAATTCTGAGAAGGGAATGAGCAGTAGTAACGGGCTCAACACTCTTTTGTTAGGGGATTAAAGCATTAATCATCCTATTATCTGCTATTTTGAGCTTTGCCAAAGTTGCTAGAGGTCGATAGGAATTAGTTCCAATTAAAAAACTTTAGAACTTTCCTTCTTATATCACCTACTGTTTTGAATTGAAAGAAGATGTATGATGATAACGTGGTCCCGATAGTCTAATTGCGGTTTCTTTCCATTTTTTGCTAAGAAGTTGTAGAAAAGGTCACTGTGGATTTTAAAAATTAAGAGCTTCATTGTCAGAGTGTATCACTAATGCATATAATTACTATTTGAGATTACCAAGAAGGTCTAAAGACAGACATTTTATTTTAATACTCACTGTTAAATTGCATTAGTGACATTTGCTAATAACCTAAGGAAGTTACCTACTGTGGTGGTGAGTTTTGAATTGTAAAGTTTAGCGTTTTGACATGGCATGCCAACACTACATATAATACACACAAAAAGTAAGAATTAGTAAGAATTAATAAACATGTCCATTAAAACTGTTAAAAACCTGAACTAGTCCCCAATAACTTCATCAGGAAAGACAAAATGTAATAAACAGTAGCAGTTATTTCTTGACAAACTGCCGAATAGACTGGTCTGCAGAATTGCTACAGTTCACATTTAGAAAGTTAAGAGAGAGTCCTGGCAGATTGAGATTGGCAGGTAAACTAATTCTAAAGTGGTAAACATGGGTAGGTTGATCGCTGAAGCAGCAAGATAATATCCTTCAGAGTGTGCTTCCTTACCTGATGCATTGATTAAAAAATAAAAATTCAGTGTTTCCAGTCTTTAGATAACTAGCTTGTAATACTAAGAAAATATTGGAAAATTATTCAGCTTTTGGTATTTTTCAATCATTCTTCAAACATCTTTCCTGGGCAGTGAGATGAAAGCTCAATGTCTCATTACCAGCTGTTAGGTTTATTTGTGCATATTATTAAAATACTTAGTGGACAGTTTATTTAGTTATTTGGAGAAAGAAGAAAGGTGACTCAGTTTAGATGTTTCTATCTACTCCAGCATGGAGCTTTGGCTCAAAAGAAAGTGATCTCAAACCTATTATAGAGATAAATCTATTTTATTGTTCACAGAGAGTTTTTTTTAGCACATATTTAAAAAGTTGCTTTATTTTTCCAATTATGAAAGTAACAAATACTCATCATGGATAATTTGTGAGTTGGAAAGGAAAAAATAAAATAGCATCATATAAAGAAAACTATTAACAATTTACTTATGTATTTACTTTTACTTTTTCTATGCAGAACCTTTTTGTAAACAGTTCTCCAGTTCATCTGTAGTTTAGTTTTGGATATATATTTTTTAGCTCAATGTTATAACCTAAGATTGTCCCCATGACAATGCAAGTTATTGTTGGATATGTGGGTTCTATTTAGTGCGGATTCCGTAACTTACCTAGCCATTCTCATGTTGTTGAATATTTACATAGTTTTCATTATTTTTGTAGAGATGCAATGGAAATCTTTGTAAACTAGACTTTTTTTTTGCTACCCTGGGTTATTTTTTTGGTGTTGAATCACTGATGTAAAATTTTTAGTCTAGAGAGTATGAAAATATGACAAAAATGGAAGTTTTGGATGAGGTAACAAGATGTGAGAGATGACAAATTCCATAGGTGATGTCAGAAAAGATGACAAATTTTAAGATTATTAAAAGCCAGTTACATTGGTCTTAATTATTTTATAACATCGAGAATATTAAAGGGTCATAATTTGAATATCAAAGGGAATTTGGGGTACCAGTTGTTCATTTGCTGTGTCTCCCAGAATTGAATGGGGTTTGCCTGCTCCTCTCCTCACCCTAAATAATTTAATGTGTCCCTGTAGGCTTGAATGACATGGTGGACCTGCTTCTGACTCATGCTTGAGAGATCTGAGACGAGTGACTGGCTAGATACTGTACTGAGGGTACAAAGGAGAAATTGATGAATGAGGAAACCCTGAACTCCTGGAGTTTGTCAGAGGAAAGAATGTGCGATAATTTCTCATGAGCCATATATTATCAGAGATAACCTAACTTCATCCTCGCTCCCATCCAACAAAGCTGTTTGACATGGCAGCAGATTCCTGGAGGCTGAATAGTGTCAAGCCTGGAAAAAAAATGCATTTGCTGTTGTTGAGGTTACTGTAGGTCTCTGAAAACTTATGAAAGATAAAGGAGGAAGAGGGGGAATAGACATAAGGGTGTAACAAGAAACAGTTTAAATTTTGAACATGTTGAATTTAAGGTACTTTTGAAACATCAAGATGTAAGTGCCTAGCAGGGAAGTACGGTGCACAGGTTGGAGCTGAAAGAGTCCTTGACTAGAGATGTGGATACTGACATAATCACACGTAGACGAATGTTGGATGTTTGAGATAGTCTAAAGAGGACGCAGACTGAGGTGAGAAGAATGCTAAATGCAGAATTCTGGATTGCATCCCCTTGGAAGAGTTTGAGAATCTAGCAAAAGAGACTAAGGAAGATCTAAGTGAATCCAAGTTGGGAGAGAATTCCAAATAGAATGTGGTTGATAAGGAGGTCAAGTAAGATGGGCATTAAAAGTAACTAGTTTTGGCAAATAATGGGACATTGGTGATTATATCTGGCTAAGCCTTAGTGTAACTATAGAGACAGGAACCTGATTGCAGTGGATTGAGTAATAAATGGATAGAGACAGGTCATCTTTGAGTGAAGACCATTGTTTTTAGGATCTTGATTGTAAAAGGAAGGAGAGATACATACTAGTGAGAAAAAGGCTTAAAAAATCAAGTGAAAGACTTGTGCATTGTGTATACACCATGGGGAAGGTGGCAGTGGAGTGGGGAAACAAAATATAGGAGAGAAAGATTAATGGACCTAGACTGCATAGAAAAGAAGGGAAAATTAGATTAAGAGTCTCCTGACCTCCTGAATTGGAAATTTAAATAGTTTAAGTGGTATAAAGCAAAGAATGTTATGAAACCATAAAAAGAATATTATTCTTTAGAATTGATATGGAAGAGTCTCCAATATATATTATGAATATGAAAACCAGGGTACATAGTGTATTTAGTATGCTACCAGGGTTATGATGAATGGCCATGTGGATTGTGTACTCATATGTGAGCTATGCCTCTCTGGAATTGAGCATTGTGTTGTACTGTAGATGAGATCCCCTGATGTGAGTCAGCACCTCACATTAGCTTTGTTGGAGGACACTTTTCATGATTCTCCATCTTCCTTTGTTCTGGTCAGTATTAACAGCTGTAATTTTTTGATCATTTAATTTCCCACTTATCTTATTTAAGAATACTGTACCAGTCAGACTAATGGATCACATTCTCTGCTCTGCTTGATAGCTATGTTTTAAATGTAAACATCAGTAAAGTGTTCTGATCATAATTTAAGTCTTCATGTCACTTTTTCATGGAAAGAGAATGCATTGGCGTACTGGTGTGAGTATTTCTACCTGATGGTTGAGCCTCTTATAAATGAATATATCGTCATTCTGTTATATAACATCATTCTTTGAGAACTTGATTTATGAAAGCCCACCTCTTAAAGTCAGCGTGCTAATAAAACCACCTTTCTCACCCTGTCTCTGAAAGCTCAAAGCCAGTCCCTAGACTGTGGCGAATGCAGTGAGCACAATTTTACTTTGTGCATGCTCAGTGTAGGCAGTCATCTGGCCTTTTCCTGTTGATTTCCCTTTTCTATGTACCGTTTCTATTTAAATGCAGTGGCTTGATGATCTCAGTCTTCTTCGTAAAGAAAGAGGAAAAGCCGTGCACATGAGAACGTATGGGATAGTAGTGGGATGTGAACGTGTGGAATGGAGGAGAAATCTGAATTGAGATACGAAAATGATTTTCGAGCCTCGTTAATGATGCAGTTAGGTTGTTCTGGTTGGCTAATGACTGTTCTGGTTTTTAACTCTCACACTCCAGAAAATCCTTGAGTTTCAGGCAAACTGGTCACCCTAGATGTGGCTGACATAGAAAACTAAAAATTTATTGAAAAGCAAATCTATAGAATTTGGTGATTTTTTTTCTAGAGAACTTCTGCAGCCACCGGGTGGAACCATGAAGATGAATATTTGGATTGATCCTAGATCACAAGGAGGTTGCTGAAGAAAGAAAGATAATGGGTTGGGGATGTACAGATAGTTGAAATAATCTAGATAGAGCAGGGCAGGAGGTGGGCCAGATGGTCACATGTCTGGGTGACACCCTGGTTCTGTGTCTCCTGTACTGCAAAGGGAGACAACACTAGGTAGAAAGCAGCAGACTGTCCTGACCAGGCCATCTTATTTTCCAAACAACGACAGCATGGAAGAGGGCTCCGGTAAGAAAATATAGGCAGCAGGAGCAGGAGATGTTCAAGCAAGAACACCAAACAGTAGCCCTCTTCATATCATCCTTTAAGGTTTTGCAGAATCGTAGACTATTGGAACTTGGAGGGAACTCAGCATTGTCCAGTTACTCCCTTGGACATTGGGGAAGGTGAAATACTTCCATTATAAGTGAGTATTTGAAGATTTGTTAACATTTTCTCTGTAATTGTGAGAGTGATTAAAGCAATCACTGAATGAGAAGTTCAATTTAGCTACGAAGAGAATAAAAATAACCACAACACAAGCCGTTAGCCAGGCTATTGCCAGTGTCTCAACAATATGGCTCCAAATACTTGCCATTCCAACCCAATGCTAAAATATGATTGACCCTTGAACAACACAGGTTTGAATTGTGAAGTCCACTTACATGGAATTTCCTCAACCAAAGGCAGATGGAACATAACAGTATTTGCAGGATGTGAAAATTCATGAATACAGAGTGCATGCTTTTTATTGATGCTGGTGAGGGTTTTGGCAGATGTGAGTGTCCTGGACACACTGTATCCTCATGGATACAGAGGAAAAAATGTAGTCAACCTTAGGAAAAGTAAGACTAATTCTACACACTATTTAAACTAAGATTCAGCATTGTCCAGTTACTCCCTTGGACACTGGGGAAGGTATACTTCCACTATAAGTGAGGATGTGAAGATTCATTAACATTTTCTCTGTAATTGTGAGAGTGATTAAAGCAATCACTGAATGAGCAGTTCAATTTAGCTAAGAAGAGAACAAAAATAACCACAACACAAACTGTTAGCCAGGTTATTTCCAGTGTCTCAACAATATGGCTCAATCGTATAACTACTGATAAAAGAGTGATCAGTGTTTCAAAGAATAAATTCATTGCTCAATACTGAATTATCCTGTGATCAATGTGTCTAAAATACTATCTGAGTTGCTGTTAGATTCAATTCAGAGACAATTATTAAGTTTCTATAGCTGTAGGCTAATACTTAGATGCCATAGGACAGAATTAACACACCACTTGGCCTGCATGGGTTACCTAGTATGGTAGGCAGAATAACATCCTCCCAAAGATGTCCAGTCCTAATTGTCAGAACGTAGGAATACGTTATGTTACACAGCAATGGGAAATGAAGGTTACTAATCAGCTGACTTTAAAATAAGATTATGCTGGATTATATGGTGGACACTGTGTAATCACAAGACTTCTTAAATGATGGACTGCAGAGGCAGAAGAGTCACTGCCAAAGTGATGCAATGTGAGAAAGTCATTGCTGGCTTTGAAGATGGAAGGAGGCCATGAGCCAAGAAAGGCAGTAAAGCTCTAGAAGCTGGAAAAGGCGAGGAAATACACTCTTTCCTGCGGCCTCCAGAAAGAATGCAGCCCTGCTGACACCTTGTTTAGCCCAGTAAGACCCATTTTGGATTTCTGATCTCCAGAACTGTGAGATGATAAATTTGTGTTGTTTGGAGCCACTGACTTTGTGCTAATTTGCTACAGCAGCAATAAGAAATTAATACAGAAAATAACATAAAGCAGTGAAGGTGAGACATGGAGTCAATATGGAATGGTGGGTACTGTGGCCATCTGGAGAGTGCCTGCACAACACGCAGTTCTGATCAGCTGTAGCCACTATTTCTTTGAGGAAAAAGGGCTCAGAGTTGCCAAATTCTATTTTTATTTTTCAAAATAAAATCAATATCCAGATTTATATAAAAGTGACTGTTGCTATTTAATTATTTGCACTATTTTAAGTTTAAAACTCTCTTAAACATGTACGCAAATAGGTGTGGATGAGAATGTTCATTTCAGTGCTGTCTGTGGTAGCAAAGAATTGGAAACAAATGACATGTCTATAAAACATGAGTATAAATAAATAAATATAAATATAAATATATATGATACAAATGCATACTTTAGTCAAAACCAATGAATTGTATATTCTAAGTGTGTTAAGTAGAAGTGTAAACAGAATGAGATGTTTAGCATGACACTTCATTTGTTTGGATAAAAATATATTCATAAAAATATATATAGCTTGTGGGTGCTTATAATGTAAAATAAAGTCAGGAAAGTGAATTAGAAAAAATTCACATTAATTACATTAAATTGAGTCTGTATGGGGGGAATAAAAAGAGAGGAATGTGATCTGGGATGATAGCTGACAAAAAGCTAGGATGCAGGAGATGGCAATAGAAAGAGGTCTGTGCATGGACTGAGGATGATGATGAACTATGAGCCGGTGCCCCACCCAGTTTTGATCACTATATAGGCTGGAGTACAAAAAACAGTGGATCTAGTTAGAGTCATGCCCACTGGGGGTTCAAAGGAAACCAAGATGTAGACCCTTCCTTCAACATTTTGCAGAGAACTTAGGAAAAAAAGGCTGGGTACAGTGGCTTACACCTGTAATCTCAGTACTTAGGGAGGCTAGGGAGGGACAATTGCTTGAAGTCAGGAGTTCTGAGGTTATAGCAAGCTGTGATCATGCCACTGCACTACAGCCTGGGTGACAGAGTGAAACCCTGTCTCTTAAAAGAAAGATATATAAATGAAGCAGAAAAAAATGTAGTTATTAAAAAGTGAACAAGTTTCATTTATTAATTCATTTATTCAACATTCATTCAAATATTTATTAAGCTCCTTCTATGTTCCCAGCAGTTTGTTTAATCACAGTGTCTGTGTAGTATACGATATGGTTGTAAGAGTAGTAAAAGCTGTGTTTAATTTTGTTTTTATATTCCCTCTAGCTTCCATCCCAAGAATAGGACCGGTAATAGTGGCATGGCAGTTAGCCTGTCTGAGCCTCAGATTCCTCGTTGGTATAAAGAATATCACTCCTGTTGTGTCTTATCTGTGTAGGATTGTTGTGAGAACATAAATGGAAGAGTTCTTGTGAAGTGTTCTGTAGATGGAAGACACCTTAAATGGGACTCCTTTCCTCTTTTTGCATATTTCTCCCCCTCACCTTCACTTTTCTTCTGACTTGCTGCTGCCACTGTCTGGCCCAGTCCCTCATTGCTGGTGGTTAAGTCACTGCAGTGGACACTTGGTCTTCCCTTTCTCTTCCCTTTTAGTCTGGTTTATGATTAAAGCAAGACAGACAGTCCTAAAATACCTCCTTCATCAGCAAATCATAAACTTATAACCTATTAAGGTGGGAAGGGATTGAAATGTCTTTCTCAGTCTTGTGCACGTTGTAGGAATCCCAGGAGCCTCACCTTGGAGATTTGCTCTTTGGATGTGTTTCCGTCATTCCCATTAAATTTTTCTAAATTGCCTCTTGTGGTAAGGATGTGGTCATAGTTTCCCTTTGTTCTCCACAATTCCTTTATCCATGTTCCACCAACTGATAACAATATTCTCCCGCATAGGCAGTTTCAAAGATTCATTTGTGGAAAAAGCTTTCCTGGAATAGAAGTATTCATGTTGTGATGTTTCTAAGAAAAAAAAAAATGTTATTCCTGATAATAGGCCTCAGAATGTCTGCCTAATTCCCACTGATACACATCTGTTTCATAAAGAGACTTCTCTTTGGAATCAGTAGGATTTTAGAGCAACTCATCAAAGGAAATATAAAAATCAAATTGGGGGCAAACTTTCGCTTTGGAGCCATATACCTCCATCACTGTAATAAAACAATCCATATGTTGGGATTTATTAGCTCTTATTGACAATTTAAAAACATAAACTCCTGATGAAATGAAACATCTACCTAAAAGTTATGAAGAGATGGATCTGTTTCATAGTTGAATTTTTTTGAGTATTTTTTGGTGTTAAAGCAATATATGATTATAGGAGGATGTTAGCTGTAAACTGAATCTGTTTTCTGGAGGGAATGCATTTTGCAGTAACTCCCATTCAACTGAAGTTCTCTGCAAACCAAGAAAGAGTTGAATTTCTCATATTTACTTTTTATTGTGTGAAAATTGCTATTGCATTGTGAGTGTTATAGATATTTGGGAAAGAAGAATGGGGCATTATTAGAAACATATCCTTGGGGTATAATTTAACATAACTAGTAAGAGATGAACGAAATGGCTTCATACTGAAAAAGCAACGTCTGAGAATTATTATCAGTAACATGCCACTAAAACCAAAGGCTAGACTGATTAGAATCAGTGGGAGTTTGGCTACATAAAAATCCTATTATTAGAACTTATGCAAAGAAGGGAGACAGGAAGTAACTGTGTTGTTAAGGTAAGCTGTACTGATTGGTAAGGAACACATTCCAAGGAAATAATAAAAGGGTGAAAAAGCATTAACAGACCCCTTGGAGATTCATTACACATCAATTTATTTTTCTAAAGGACTCACTGTGCTTTACAAAGTATATAACTCATGAACCTCTGTGGCATTCAGTTAGTGGCAAATATCATAAAGGGAAGTAAAACTACTCAAGTTTTGACTCACCTATGGATGCAGAAAGTTGAAAGTAAAGTTTGGACTTGAGTCAATTTATTGTCTAATGTGATTTTTGAAATGCTTTTTGTACCAACTGAGAATTCACTTCACAAAACCTTTAAATTATAGTCCTTTTGGCTTTCCTTTATATTTGTTCTGACAATATAAATTATTTTTAACCTCAAAATACTTAGAAGATAAAAGAAATTAACCCAAGTGATTAGGGCAATAAAACATAATTTAATTTTTGTGATCATACCTTTTGGAATCTGGGTTAATTAAAATATATTGTTGTTATTGTAACAAAGTAATCATGTACATAATAAAACATTTGAACAGTATGTAGTATAAAATGAAAAGTAAAAACGTATCTTTCTCTGCCTCCTATTTCCACTTTCTAGAGGTTAACTATAACTTTTAATGTATTCTTTTAGAAAATTTTTATGCTCCTGTAAGGGCATTTTACTATTGTTACACAAGCTTTTAAAATTCCATATCCTTTTGATTATACAAGTCGAAAGATTATATGCATACTCTTTTGTACCTTGCCTTTTTCACTTCCCAGAATATGTTATTAGTCTTACCTTTCCAAATCACTGCATTGAGACCAATCTCTTTTCAAATGGTGGCACGTTACTGCATTTGTGTTTTTGCCATAATTATTTAACCAGTTCTGTACTGATGAACAGGTTGTTCTTCCTGCTGTGTGTGTGTGTATGTGTGTGTGTGTGTGTGTGTGTGTGCGCGCGCGCATGTTCATTCATGAACATGTGCCCACAAAACGCTTTGATGGATTATTTTGTACATGTCTTTACATGCTTATGTAAATATAACTAAAAGAAAAATTTTTACTTGAAGGATTGCTTGACCAAATGGAGCATGTGTATGTATATTACATTTAACTAGGTTATTTCCAAATTGTTCTTTACAGAGCTCTATCAGCATCTTCTATCTAATAAACGTGCAGGAAACTGTTTCCTAACACCCTCAATGAAATTGCGTATTATCAAATGATCTGATAGTGAACAGCAGTATCCTATTGCTATATATTATATAACTTTAATAAGGAGTGAGATTGGGGAATCTTTTCCTATATTTATTTCTCATTTAACTTCTTTTTCTCTGAAATGTTAGTTTGTACCCTTGGATTACTTTTTTGAGAGATTGCTTAACTACTTTTATTGACTTGACAGACATTTTTGTATATTAAGAAAATTATTCATATTCTCTCAAATGCTTTGGAAATACTTTTCTTAGTAAGTTCTTTGTATTTTGACCTTGTAATAATTATTTTCTTCACATAAAATTTGAAATTTTTGTAAACCAACATTGATCAAATCCTTTTAGGGTTTCTGGGATTTATGTGATGTTTAGAAATGTTTTTCTCACTCCACATTTATAAATATATTCACTCATGTTTTATTCAAGTTCTTCTGTATTTTAATTTTGTTTACTCTAAAATTTTTATTCCATCTAGGATATATTTGTAGGAAGGAATAAAGTCAGAAGTTATTTTAATTATTTTTTTCCAAAGGGCTAGTTAGTTGTCTTAACTTATTGAATAATTAATCATTTTCTTAATGAAGTAAAATTCTGTGTTTATTAAAAAAATGAAATCCCCTTGCATATTTAGCTTTATTTTGCCACTCCATTCTGCCCCTTTCATCTATGTATGTTCCTGTGCTGACAACAAACAAATTCAATAATAACAGCTTAAAGAATGGTAACTATGTAGTGGGGCTAGTTCTTTCTCATTATTCTTTCACAGTATTTTCTTAGCTGGACAAGTGTGTTCATTTTTCTTGATGACCTTGATCATCATTAAGGGACACTGTAATTTAATTCAATAGGATTACATTGATTTCATAGATTAGGTTTGAGGGAGAATTGACATCTTTACGGTGTGGAGATTTCTTCATATAAATCATATGGATTTGTGTTATGTTGACTTTTAGTTTCCCCCACTTTTGTTAATAAGGTATTTTCTTCCACCATATTTTCAGTTTTTTTGTGTGTGTTTAAACATGATATTGGCTTGCAGTATTGTATGTATGTGTCTGAACTATCATCTATCCATCTAGGTTAATAATTTTTGTATTTTGCAGCTTATTCTTTGTAATAAGATTTTGAAAATTTGCCTTATTTTCCATGCTTTTGAAATCTTTAGCCTCAGAATGTTTCTTGAAGTTTTGATAAAATTCACACTACCTGGGCAATAATTACATTCACATTTTCAAATGTGTTTGCATACTATAAAACAATGTTTCTTCCTGTAATTCAGTGTTTTCTGTGTGTTTAGGTCCTATATTTATTTTATTTTATTGTTTCAATTTTGTTTAATTTTATTATTTTTATTTATTTTATTGATACATATTAGATGTATATATATTTTGGGTACATATGATAATTTGATACATTCAAATTACATGATACATTCATATAATCAAATCAGAATAATTGGGATATCCATCACCATAAACATTTACCTTTTATTTATGCTAGGAACACTCCAATTCACTTAGGAGAAATGATGCCTGGTGTTCGAGAGGTTAGTAGGGTGACTATAGTTAACATTATTCAATTGTACATTTCAAAATAGCTAGAAGAGAATAATAAAAAATTAGCCAGGTGTGGTGGCATCTGCCTGTAAAAATTTAAAAACGTTAAACAGTAATAATAAGTTCCAGCTACTAAGGAGGCTGTGGTGGGAAGATCACTTGAACCTAGCAGTTTGAGGTTGCAGTGAGCCATGATCACACCACTGCACTCTAGCCTGTGTGACAAGAGTGAGACCTTGTCTCAAAAAACCATATTTTTAAAAAGAATAATTCAAGTAAACCGAATATTCTGTATTTTAAATTGTCCATTTGTATGTTTTTTTAAAAAAAATCTTGATTAGTTTAAGTACTTTTAAAATGTGCTTTATTTGATTTTTAAAGGACTCAACCCTCGGATTTATTCCCTTGCCTAATTTATCCTTTTTCTATTTAACTTTTTAAAATTTTTGTTCTTTTTATAACTTTTTGGTTGTTATTAATTTTATTTTTCCTTGCTTAGTAATACATTTTAGACCATGATTGTTTATTAGAACTTTGCAGTAGCTGTGTTCTGTAGATTTCAATGTACATAGCATCCACAATTGTTATTTATCAGATATGCGCTAATCTACATTTTTTAACACAAAATTTTAACTGGTTGGAGTTTTCTTTTTGTTTCATTTTGCTTTTTGTTACATGTGTTTCTTTTATTGTGTTATGGCCAGAGAATATGCCTGTACAATTTATACTTTGTATAAGTTATTGTGATTTTCTTGGTGGCTTAAATAAATCAGTTTTTGTAAATGTTCCATGGCCCCTGGAAAAAGATAAAGAGACATTCTGTTTTTGGGAGACATAGAATTCAATGAAATCATTCCTTCATTTCTTCAACAAGTTATTTGTGAATGCATATTTATTCATTTTAAATATAAGTATTTGTGTGTGCCAGATTCTACTTTAGGCACCAGGGATTGTGCAGTGAATAAGACAAAATAAATGTCTGCCTTTATGAAGCTTTCATTCTAGCAAAGGAGACAGAAAATCAATCAGAAAATCCAATCAAGCAAATAAATACAATACACTTTTTTTTTTTGAGACAGATTCTCGGTCTGTCACCCAGGTTGGAGTACAGTGGCATGATCTCGGTTCACTGCAACCTTTGCCACCCAGGTTCAAGCGATTCTCCTGCCTCAGCCTCCTGAGTAGCTGTGATTACAGGCGGCCACCACCACGCCTGGCTAACTTTTTGTATTTTTAGTAGAGGTGGGGTTTCACCACGATGGCTAGGCTGGTCTTGAACTCTGATCCAGCCGCTTTGGCCTCCCAAATGCTGGCACCGTGCCTGGCCTATACACTTTTTCAGTACTAACAAATGCTTTGACAAAAATAAAGCAAGTAAGGAGACGAGGAATGCTGGGCTGGGGAGGTGGATGGGTGGTGGGGAGGTATTAGAAGGATACTCAGCAAAGGCCTGCTTAAGCAGTGACATTTGAGCAGCCACTAAAAGGAAGCCAATGAGGAAGCATTGTCCTGAGAAAAGCATGCTTGGCCAGAGGAGCAACAGCAAAGACACTTGCAGGTGACAAAACCAGGGGATTTGAGAAGAGCAGCAACATCGCAACATCGACAGTGTGGCCTGAGTTGAGTGAGTGAGGAGGAACGTGGCAGTGACCACAGTAACTAGTTTGGAAAGCCACTGGGAAATTTAGAACCAGAGGATGACATAATCTGATCTATGTTTTAAACACATTACTCTGACAATTACCCATTAAATTTGTTTTATTATGATATTTTAGTATTCTATGAACCTTTACTTATTAGACTTTGGTCTACTTAATTCATCAAAGGTTCCGAGAGTTAGGGTAAAGACTCCTGTTACTGTACTTGCTTCTGTTTATTTCTGCTTTTCATGCATTGTTTTCTTTAAGTGCTTTGGTTCTAAGTTAATTAGGGCCAAAAGTTTCGAGCAATGAGCCCAGGAGTTTTAGGTTGCAGTATGATTGCAGCACTGCACTCCAGCCGGGAAACAGTGAGATTCTGTCTCTTTAGAAAAAAAAAAGTTTCAAACAAATGAGATATTCATTGTGGATTTTATTTTTACTGCTTTAAATCTCTCTTCTTTTTTGTGTAAGGAGTTTTCCTTGAATTCACCCTTTATGTATTAATATTGCAATGCAATGCTTGCCTTATTTTCATTTAGATTAGTTTGCTATGACTTTGCTTATCCCCTTTTAAACATATTTTGAGTCATTTTTCCCTCAATTTATCTGTCATATAGTCAAGCAGTTAGATTTTAAAATCCAATCTATTTTTTTCTCTTGCTAAATGGTCTGTTTTTGTTTTACATTTTACAATTAGGAAGATTTATAATACATGTTTAAGTCTTTAGTGGTTATAAATCTAAATTTGCATATGTACTTAAGTCAGTTTCTTGACTTTAGATGGATTGTGTTGAATTCTCAGTCTGAAATTTTGTGGCAATTGACACATTCACACTTTTGTACCACTTTCCCTCTCAATAATCTATCTCTTTAAAAATATTTGCATTTTGTTCTACAGTTGTAATTCCCTCAGTCTTGTAGACATTTCCAGTTTCTTCATTCCATAGCTCCTTTATTGAGCTTTTCCTTTTAATGATTTTTTGTTTTTACTCAAACTATTTTTTTCAGAAGTTTTTAAGAAATCCTCAGAGATATTTTATATTTCTTGCTTTTCTGATGAGATCTGTCTGTTGCTTTTATTCTTAAATAAATTTTGGCTACATATGTAACTTTCGGGTTCAATTTTGATCCTGTAACAATTTACAAACATTGTTGCACAGAAATAAAAAAGGGTTTCATCTATTGTATCTTCTTCAGCAATATTAATGTAAGTACCATGATCTTATATGTATGTCTTCCTGCTCTATTGTCTTCTCCCTAATGACAAGCATCTTCTAATCTTTTTATCCTCTTAATCCTGTTCTCTCTGACCAGATTTTCAGAACTGTTTTCTAATGTTAGCTTCTTCTAATGTGGCTTTCACTTCTCTAATAATTTTATTTTATTTTTTACTGCTGTTTGTCATCTGTCAAATTATCTTATCTCTCATTTGGTTTCCTTGTCTTCTTTGAGCCTCATTTTGCCCCAGTTATTTATTTATTTATTTATTTATTTATTTATTTATTTGTTTACCTTTTGGAATTTATTTGAAATTTTCTCCTGTACAATTTCTTTGCAATACGTCTTTGGATATTTAGTTTTCAACCAATTATTTTCGTTCTGTATATTCTTCTCACTTTTTTCTTTTATAACACCTCTGTATAGACCTTGTGTTGGCTCCTTTATGACTGTTGTTCACCTTTGAGTGAGGCTTCCTAAATCTTGGCCACCTATTTGCTCAACAGATGTGGGGAGCTGTAATGAACTAAATGCTTGTGTCCTTCAACAAATGCGTATGTTGCAACCCTGTCCCCTAATGTGATAATATTAGGAGGTGGGGTCTTCGGGTGGTTTTTAGGATTGGAGGAGGTAATGACAGTGAAGCCCTCGTAGTGTCCTAAGAGAGCTTGCTTCCCATCTTTGCTATGTAAGGACACAGCAAGAAGGCATCATCTATGAACCAGGAAGTGGGCCCTCACCAGACACAGAAGCTGCTAGAACCTTGGTATTGGATTTCCGAGGCACCAGAACTATGAGAAATAAATGTTTGTTGTTCAAGTCCCCCAGTCTATGAATGATACTTTGTTATAGCAGTCCAAGCTAAGACAGGAGGACTGGGGGATTGACGCAGTCTTGGATTGTAATCGCAAACAGTTTCCTACCAAGATCTCTCCATCACCTTTCCTCTGAGGTAGGTCTCCCTGTAGTTTATGAGCTCTTCTTTTCTGGGGATGAGCAGGAGTTCCTTGTGGGTTGCAGGGAAGCTGGCATGTCATAAATCCTCCATGTGCTAGTCTAGCATGTATATTTACAAATCTGCACATATAACTTCAGCCAACAGTAGAACTGCAGTTACCACTTCCTCTCTCTTCTGTTCTCTGTCACTCCTCTGGCCTGCTTCCCCACTTGTGAGGCACTATTGTTTTTGGCCGATGTTCTTCCTAGTTCGAGGTTTGGATTTGTGGTGCATTTTCATTTTCATTAGAGATGATGTTTTCTTCACATTTTGTTGCTTTCAGTGTGCTTTGGGGAGAACTGGTAAACAAAAATCATTTATTCCTTTACCTTTAATTGGAAATCCCCATACAAGTGGTTTATTGTTTTTGCAGTCTAAAGCAATCTCATTAAGAGTGATTTTAAAGGATTCCCAGTGACTCTATTGTGTGATAAATTTATCAAAATACTAATCTACTAGGGCATCACAAAAGTCACTGAGAAAACTAGGAATTTTCAGCTAGCAATAGAGTCCATTCAAGGTCATATTCCCAAAACATTTATTACTGAATCATTAACTCATAAAATGGCAGGTTGGAATGTGTACAAGCAAAGTTTGGGATGAGAGTAGCAAGCTGTAATTTCAGTGTAATTAGTTTTGACATTATTTAGTAGGAAATGAGGGAGCCATTGAAGTCTTTACCAGGGAAGTCATTTGATTACAACTCTGCTTAAGAAAGATAGATTGGAGAGAGGAGAGAGAAAGGAGTAACATAGAGGGCACTGGTTAAGAAGCTGCTGCCATCAGTCAGCCAAGAGGTAGTATCTTTTGGAGTTTGTGTTGTTTCTTACTCACTACTCCAGATTCACCAATCCTGTGTTAAATAGAGAATAAAAAGAGAAAACTGTTACTTATATTTTGGCCAGCTCTGTAGTGTTAATGGCATTTCTCTCAATGCCTCACTGCTTGTCCATTATTGAACTACAGCAATTCTTAGTCATATATAGTTGATAACTATCTGAAATACATATAATGATACATTTATTTATGTACATTCCTACTTTGGAAAATGCACTGTTGGACATTTGAGAAGAAATGAGGAGTACAACATTGTTTTACCCTCAAAAAGTTTGCATTTTATAATGTGATTGGCAGAATAATGGCCGCCAAAAGATTTCTGTCTAATACTCCAGAATGTGTGAATATGTACCTTACTTGGCAAAGGTACTATCCAGATGTGATTAAGATTAAGAACTTTGAGATGAGGATGACCAAATGCCTCTAAAAGTTGAAAGCAAAACAGGAATTAAGAAGAACTTTAAGAAGGAGAGGACATATAATCGGGCTCTTGAGGTTGACTAAAGTTTCCAGAAGTAGAGATGAGGCAAACGAATTTCAGACAGAAGGAATGGGATGAACGGAGGTTAGCGAGTGTGAAAATATGTACTGTGATTGAGAAAAAGTGGAGAAATCAGTACTATAGCATATGGGATTAAATTAGTATTCATAAAATAGTTCTTTTATTACTAAATATTTTTTATTGAATCATACATTTATAAGATATTTGGATAAAAAAGGTGTAGAGAAATATAGAACCAAATTGTGAAAAGGTTTTAATACCAGGATTCAGAACCAGACTGTAAAAAGTTTTTAATCAGGCAAATTATATTATTGTTATTTAACATATATTAAAAATAACATATATATGTTAATGTGTATATATATATGTGTGTGTGTACATATGTGTGTGTACATCAGACACTTGTTGCCTTATAACATAATGAAGAGCCTTGGCCGGGCACAGTGGCTCTCACCTGCAATCCCATGCTTCGGGAAGCCAAGGCAAGAGGATTTCTTGAGGTCAGGAGTTCGAGACTCCAGATATGGATGAAAGGAAGTGAAAGGAAGAAAGGGAGGTTAAAAATGGTTAGGATATTTCCAGCCTGGGTGCCTGGGAGAATATAATTCATTAACAGATAAAGGAAAATAAGGAGGATCTGGTTTAGAGGGTCAGAGGGTCAGGTTTGGCTTTTGGACATGTGAAGTTTGAAGCTCTAAATGCTTCATCTAAGTGGAATTATATAGTCGACATCTAGAAATGGCAATCTAGCAGAGTAAAGATCATAAGTTTGTGATAAAATTTGCTTGTAGAAATGGAAATAAAAAAGCACAATGAGATGCCATCTCACACCAGTTAGAATGGCTATTATTAAAAAGTAAAAAAATAACCAATGCTTATGGAGTTGTGGAGAAAAGGGAACTCTTATACTGTGTTGGTGGGAGTGTAAATTAGTTCAACCATTGCGGAAAGCAGTATGGTAATGCCTCAAAATGCTAAGAGGAGAACTACCATTCAACCCAGCTATCCTGTTCCTTGGTATATACCCAAAGGAATTTAAAGTATTCTACCATAAGGGCACATGCCCTCAAATGTTCATTGCAGCACTATTTGTAATAGCAAAGACATGGAATCAACCTAAATGCTAATCAGTGGCAGATTGGATAAAGAAAATGTGGTACATATACACTATGGAATATTATGCAGTCATAAAGAAGAATGAGATTGTCTTTTGCAGGAACATGGGTGGAGCTGGAGGCTATTATCCTTCGTAAGCTAACACAGGAAAAGAAAACTAAACACTGCGTGTTCTCACTTATAAGTGGGAGCTAAATGATAAGAACTTGTGAACACAAATAAGAAAACAACAGACACTGGAGTTTACTTGACAGGGAGGTTGAGAGGAGGTAAAGGAGCAGAAAAGGTACCTATTGGGTACTGGGCTTAATACCTGGGTAATAAAAAGATACGTACAACAAACCCCCATGACACATGTTTATCTATGTAACAAACCTTCACATGCACCCCCAAACCTAAATCAAAGGTTAAGAAAATAAAATTTGGCCATCAACATATAGGGAGGATAATTTTAGAGGTGAACATGCATGAGAGAGTAATTTGACTGGATATATGAAGAAGGAAAGAGGGCTAAAGAAAGAAAAAGGTCATGGAGAGGTTGCTGTGTCCATTATCTTTGACAATCTTCCTTTGCTTCTATTGGTGCGAAGACTAATGGACTCCCAGAGGCTGTTCTCTTTCTGCTGTACTGCAGCAACTGTAAGCTAACGTTTTTCTTACTCTTGGACTCATTGACCTTCTCACTGGCCTGAGTTATGAAGATTTGACAAACCTATTTTGTAATCGTCTAACACATCCAGATTTTGCCAAACTACTTGAGCCAGTTTAAAGAAATGAGAACTCTGCCAACAAAATCATACATGTTTGGGGGGAAGCAGATATTGTGGGTATGGGGAAGATGGGTAATTGGGACCACTGGCCCAAGCATACAATATTTGCTCTCCACATGCTGCCACTTTGCCACTAGAATTAAAAGTCCTCAGCCTGAGCTGCGTATCCCAAGAAAAACAGAAAATTCAAGTACTCTTTTTCTCTTCTGAGTTTATGGGAATGGGTAGTAATGAAAGCATAGTCTTTGTGAATGAAAAAGCTGATATGCACCCATATTGGTATAGTCTGGGAATACTTCAATACTTCTAAATAGCTTTTGCTCTAATATATTTCTTCATAGTATTGGCTATCTCAGCTGTACCCAAAGCTTTTAATTTGCTTAAATTTATGCTGGGAAGTTTTGGAAACTGGAATTTTGTAGGGGTTCCTCTCATCCTCACATTGTAATTCTCATGTGAATTTCTCCCCTGCAAAGTTATGTGGCTTTCCATCTGGCTATATTTATAAGCCATCCTTCTCATAGAACTTAGATCAAATGCATTAGTTTCCTTGGAATTAGATTAGCATCTTGATCTGAGAGCTTTCTTGGCTTTTCCTGCTGACAAGAGATGAAAGCCTCATAAATAAAAATGCTGCTTTGTTTGCCTTTATGTTGTGATTACCCTGTGGAAGAGGAAGACAATTAGATCTAAACATCTTTTTATTCAATGTTACAGATATTTTCTTCTTTTATGGCTTGACCTAGCTTCCTCTCTTCCAGTATTATCTACTGTGCAGATTGTATAATAGCACTGGAAAATTAAATAGCAACCTTCAAACTAGCATTTGTTTCTTCTGACTACTTCAGAAATCTTCTCAGGGGAGGATGTGAGTTCTTTGTGCTTCACTATCAATGATATCATTCTAAATTGAGTGATAGTGAATTACTTTTTCCTAAGAATTTTGTCAAAAATAGTCAATAATAATTGACAATCGAGTCTGAATAAAATACCATAATAAAGTCTGCATGCATTAGACTGGAGGTAGCTATTTAAATTTACGTTTTTATTTAGCATTGGTTAAAAATTTACAGATGGCGCTAAATACTAAGGGAATTCTGGGACACAGATTCAGACATAGAATTCACCTGACTTGAGGTGTAAATGTATAAAGTTATGACATCAGACTTGACTTTATTAATATGATGCTATTTGGGATAGTTCTACTTTTATATTAAAATAACTTTGAAGTAGTAAGCTTTTTATTATTATGAATATAATGCTGATAATGTTATTGGTCATAATAATTTATGGTATTTAAGAGTAAAGTAGTTAGGATCTGGAAAAGGGCTGTGGCTGTACAATTTCAATAAATAGTAGAAGTCAGTGTTTCTGGGACCAAAGTTAAAGAGTTATAGGGAGAGAAAGAGGCATATGGTATCAAAATCAGAAGCCTGAACCTGTCGTTGAAAAATGAAGCTAAAGACAGCCTTGCAATAATAAGACTGATTCAAGCAGATAGCTGATGGAAAACACCTGGAAAAGGCAGTAGACATAATTTTGTGTCATTGAAACATATTCAAGTTTCTCAGCTTACGTATATTAGTCCATTTTCACACTGGTATAAAGACATACTCGAGACTGGGTAACTTGTAAAGAAAAGACATTTAGTTGACTCCCAGTTCTTCACGGGGGGAGGCCTCAGGAAACTTACAATTATGACGGGAGGAGAAGCAGGCACCTTCTTCACAAAGTGGCAGAAGAGAGTGTGAGTGAAAAGTCCAGGGGAAACTGCCATTTATGAAACTGTCAGATCTCATGTAAACTCACTCACTATCACGAGAACAGCATGGGGGAAATCTGTCCCCATGATCCAATCACCTCTCACCAGGTCCCTCCCTCAACACCTGGGGATTACAATTCAAGATGAGATTTGGGTGGGGACAGAAAGCTTAACCATATCATTAGGAGAATATGAAATTCTGAGGCTTTTCGGAATTAAAAAATTATTTTTAACTTTTGTGGTATGTAACAGGCATATATATTTATGGAATATATGAGCTATTTTGATACAGGCATCCAGTGCATAATAATTACATCAGAGTAAGTGGTGTATCCATCACCTCAAGCATTTATCCTTTCTTTGTGTTACGAAGAATCCAATTATACTTTTAGTTACTTGAAAATATATGATAATTATTGTAGACTATAGTCACCCTGTTATGCTATCAAACACTAGGTCTTACTCATTTTATCTAACTATATTTTTGTACCCATTAGCCATCTCCCCTTGGCCCCTCACCCAACTACCCTTTTCAGCCTCTAGTAACCATTATTCTACTTCCTTTCTCTATGAGATTCAATTGTTTTCAGTTTTAGCTCCCACAAATAGGTGAAAACAAGTGAAATTTGTCTTTCTGTGCCTCACTTATTTCATGTAACGTAATGATCTCCAGTTCCATCCATGTTACATATGACAGAATCTCATTTTTTGTATGATTGAATACTACTCCATTGTGTATATGTACTACATATTCTTTATACAGTCATCTGTTGATGCACACTTACGTTGCTTCCAAATCTTGGTTATGGTGAATAGTGCTGCAATAAACATGGGAGTGCAGTTATCTCTTCAAATATACTGATTTCCATTATTTTGGGTACATACCTAGCAGTGGGATTGCTGGATCATATAGTAGCTCTATTTTTAGTTTTGAGGAACCTCCAAGCTCTTCTCCATAGTGGTTGTACTAATTTACATTCCCACCCAACAATGTACAAGGGTCCCATTTCTCCTTATCCTTGTCAGCATTTGTTACTGCCTGTCTTTTGGATAAAAGCCGTTTTATTTATTTTACTTTTTAAAATTATAATTACTTTTACTATACCTTTTTAATTAAAACTTTTCATTTTAGGTTTGGGGGTACATGTGAAAGTTTGTTACATAGATAAATACATGTCATGGGGGTTTGTTGTACATATTATTACATCAGCCAGGTATTAAGCCCAGTACCCAATGAGTACCTTTTCTGTTCCTCTCCCTCTTCCCAACCTCCCCCATCAAGTAGACCTCAGTGATTGTTGCTTCCTTCTTTGTGTTCATAAGTTCTTATCATTTAGGTCCCACTTATAAGTAAGAACATGCACTATTTGGTTTTCTGTTTCTGTGTTAGTTTGCCAGATAGCCTCCAGCTTCATCCATGTTCATGTAAAAGATATCTTGTTTTTTATTATGACTACAAAATATTCCATGGTGTATGTGTACCCTATTTTCTTTATCCAGTCTGTCATTGATGGGTATTTTAGTTGATTCCATGTCTTTGCTGTTGTGAATAGTGCTGCAATGAACATTGTGTGCACAATCTTTATTGTAGGATGCTTTATATTCCTTTGGGTATATACCCAGCAATGGGATTGCTGGGTAGAATGGTATTTCTGCTTTTAGCTCTTTGAGGAATCACCATACTGCTTTCCACAATGGCGAAATTAATTTACACTCCCACCAACAGTGTATGAGAGTTCCCTTTTCTCTACAACTTCACCAGCACTGGTTATTTTTTGACTTTTTAGTAATCACCATTCTGACTGGTGTGAGATGGCATCTCATTGTGGTTTTGATTTCCATTTCTCTAATGATCGGTGATATTGAGCTTTTTTTAAAATATGCCAGTTGGCTGCATGTATGTCCTCCTTTGAGAAGTGTCCATGTCCTTGGCCCACTTTTTAATGGAGTTGTTTTTCTCTTGTAAATTTGTTTAAGTTCCTTAAACGTGCTGGATATTAGACATTTGTCAGATGCATAGTTTGCAAGTATTTTCTCCCATTCTGTAGGTTGTCTGTTTACTGTGTTGATAGCTTCTTTTGTTGTGCAGAAGCTCTTAAGTTTAATTCGTTCACATTTGTCATTTTTTGCTCTTATTGTGATTGCTTTTGGTGTCTTTGTCATAAAATCTTTACCTGTTCCTATGTCCAGGATGGTATTGCCTAGGTTGCCTTCCAGGGATTTTATAGTTTTGGGTTTTACATTTAGGTATTGAATCCATCTTGAATTGACTTTTGTATATGGTGTAAGGAAGGAGCCCAGCTTTAATCTTCTGCATATGGCTAGCCAGTTATCCCAGCGCCATTTATTGAATAAGGAGTCTTTTCTTCATTGTTTATTTGTGTCAACTTTGTCAAATGTCAGATGGTCATAGATGTGTGTGGCCTTATTTCTGGGCTTTTTATTCCATTCCATTGGTCTATGTGTCTCTTGATAAAAGCCATTTTAACTGGGTAAAATGATATCTCATTGTAGTTTTGTTTTTTATTTCTCTCATGATCAATGATGTTGAACACCTTTTCATATACCTGATTTCCTTTTGTATGTCTTCTTTCGAGAAACTTCTATTCAGATTTTTTTGTTCATTTTAAAATCAGATTATTAGATTTTTTTTCCTGTAGAGTTGTTTAAGCGCCTTATGTATTCTGGTTATTAATCCTTTATTAGATGGATAGTTTGCAAATATTTTCTCCATATCTGTGAGTTATTTCTTCACACTGTTGACTGTTTCCTTTGCTGTGTAGAAGCTTTTTAACTTGTTGTGATCCTATTTATCCATTTTTGCTTTGGTTGCCTGTGTTTGTGGGATATTACTCAAGAAATCTTTGCTCAGTCCAATGTCCTAGAGAATTCCCTCAATGTTTTCTTTTAGTAGTTTCATAGCTTGATGTTTTAGATTTAAGTCTTTAATCCATTTTGATTCAATTTTTGTATATCATGAGAGATAAGGGTCTAGTTTCATTCTTCTGCATATGAATATGAATATTTCCCCAGCATTATTTATTGAATAAATTGTCCCTTTTCAAGTGTATGTTCTTGAATACTTATCAAAATGAGATTGCCATAGATGTATGGATTTGTTTCTGCATTCTCTATTCTGTCCATTGGTCTATTTTTTTTTTTATGCCAGTACCGTGCTGGTTTGATTAATATACATTTGCAGCGTGATGTGAAGTCAGGTAATGTATTCCTCCAGTTTTGTTATTTTTGTTCAGGATAGCTTTGACTATTCTAGGTCTTTTGTGGTTCCATATACATTTTAAAATTGTTTGTTTTTTTTCAGAAGAATATCATTGGTATTTTGATAAGGACTCCACTGCATCTGTAGATTGATTTGGGTGGTATGAACAGTTTAACAATATTGATTTTTCTAATCCATGAACATGGAATATCATTCCATTTTTTGGTGTCCTCTTCAATTTCCTTCATCAATGTTTCATAGTTTTTAGTGTAGAGACCTTTTACTTCTTTGCTTAAGTTAATTTTGAGGTATTTTATTTTATTTTTTTGTAGCTACTGTAAATAAGAGTACCTTCTTGATTTCTGTTTGAGGTTGTTAGCTCTTGGCACATAGAAGTTGTACTGATTTTTTATGTTGACTGTGTATTCTGCAACTTTACTATATTTGTTTATCGATTCTAATAGTTTTTGGTGGAGTCCTTAGGTTTCTCCAAATATAAGAACATACCATATGAAAACAAGGATACTTAGTATTCTTCCTTTCCAATTTGTATGCCTTTTCTTTTCTCTTTTCTTTTCTTTTTTTTTCTCCCTTTCCTTCCCTTCCCTTTCCTCCCCTCCCCTCCCCTTCCCTCCCCTTTCTTTCCTTTCCCTTCCTTTCCTTTTTCTCTTGTCTGATTGCTCTAGCTAGGACCTCCAGTACTCTGTTGAGTAACAGTGGTAAAAGTGGGCATCCCTGTCTTCTTCCAGATCTCAGAGGCAAGGCTTTTAGTTTTTCCCAATTCAGTATGATACTAGCTATGAGTCTGTTATAAATGGCTTTTACTGTGTATGTTCCTTCTATCCCCAGATTTTTTGAGGATTTTTTATCATGAAGGGACGTTGAATTTTATCAAACGCTTTTTTGGCATCAATTGAAATGGTCATATTGATTTCTTCCTTTATTCAGTTGATATAGTGTATCACATAGACTGATTTGTGTATGTTAAACCATCTTTGCATCCCTGAGATAAATCCCGCTTGGTCATGATAAGCAATGTTTTTAATGTGTTGTTGAATTTGGTTTACCAATATTTTGTTGAGGATTTTTCATCAATGTTCATTGGGGATATGGGCCTATAGTTTTTTTTTTTCTTGATGAGTTTTTGTCTGGTTTTGGTATCAGAGCAATACTGGCCTCATTGAATGAATTTAAAAGTATTCCCTCCTCAGTTTTTTGAAACAGTTTGTGTAGGATTTGTATCAGTTCTTCTTTAAATGTTTGGTAAGATTCAGCAGTAAATCCATCAGGTCCCAGGATTTTCTTTGCTGGGATTGTTTCCATTATGGCTTTGATCTCACTACTTGTTATTGATCTTTTCAGGTTTTGGATTTCTTCGTGTTTCAGTCTTGGTAGGCTGTATGTGTCTAGGAATTTATGCTTTTATTCTAAGTTTTCCAATTTATTGGCATACAGTTGCTCAGAGTAGCTTCTGTTTATCCTTCGGTTTCTGTGGTATTGGTGGTAATGTATCCTTTTCCACCTTGATTTTATTTACTTGAGTCTTCTTTCTTTTTTCCTCAGTTATTCTGGGCAAACATTTGTCAATTTTTTAAAATGTATTTTCAAAAAAACAACTTTTTGTTTGACCATTTGTTTTGTTTTCTTCATCTCAATTTCATTTGTTTCTGCTTTGATCTTTATTATTTCTTTTCTTCTACTAATTTGGGGTTTGGTTTGCTCTTCTCTTTCTAGTTCTTTAAGACATGCCATTAGGTTGTTCCTTTGTAGTTTTTCTGGTTCTTTGATGTAGGTGCTTATAGTTATAAACTTTCCTCTTATTATGCTTTCTTTGTATCCCATAGGGTATAGTATGTTGTGTTTCATTATCATTTGCTTCAAGAAATTTTTAAATTTTCTTCTAACTTTCTTCATTGCCTCACTGGTCATTCAGGAACATATTGTTTAATTTCCATGTGTTTGTATAGTTTCCAGTATTTCTTTTGTTATTGATTTCTAGTTTTATTCCATTGTGGTCAGAGAAGTTACTTGATACAATTTCAATTTTAAAAAAATGTTTTAAGACTTGTTTTGTGGCCTAACATATGGCCTATCCTTGAGAATGTTTCATGTGCTGAGGAGAAGAATGCATATTATGCACCACTAGAGGACATATTCTTTAAATATATAATAGGTGCATTTGTTTTATAATGCAGATTAAGTCTGATTTTCTTTGTTGATTTCCTGTCTGAATGATCTGTCCAATGCTGAACATGAGGTGTTAACATCTCTGGCTATGATTGTATTGGGGGCTATCTCTCTCTTTAGCTCTAATGATATTTGTTTTATATATCTGGGTGGTCCAATGTGGGATGCATATATATTTACAATTGTTATATCCTGCTGAATTGACCCTTTTATCATTATGTAATTACTTATTTTGTCTCTTCTTATAGTTTTAAATCTTGTAATCTTTTTGTATAAGCGTAGCTACTCCTGTTCTTTTTTTGTTTCCCTTTTGTGGAATATCTTTTTCCATTTCTTTATTTTCAGTCTATGTATGTCTTTAGAGGTGCAGTGTGTGTGTGTTTTTTATAGGCAGCAAATCATTGAGTCTTGGTTGTTTATCCATTCAGCCACTCTGTGTCTTTTTTGTTTTGTTTTGTTTTGTTTTGTTTGTTTTTGAGTCAGAGTCTCACTCTGTCTCCCAGGCTGGAGTGCAATGGCGTGATCTTTGGGTCACTGCAATCTCTGCCTCCCAGGTTCAAGCAATTCTCTTGCCTCAGCGTCCCAAATATCTGGAATTACAGGTGCCCACCACCACACCCGACTAATTTTTGTAATTTTAGTAGAGACGGGGTTTCACCATATTGGCCAGGCTGGTCTTTTGGCCAGACTGGTCTCGAACTCCTGACCTCATGATCTGCCTGCCTCAGCCTCCCAAAGTGCTGGGATTACAGGTGTGAGCCACTGTGTGCAACCTATTCTATGTCTTTTGATTGGAGTGTTAGTTCATTTACATTAAATGTAATACTGTTTTTTGTTTGTTTTTGGCCTTCCCTTTCTTCTTTCTATTATTCCTGTCTTCCTTTTAGTGAAGGTGTTATTCTCTGGTGATATTTAATTTTTTGCTTTTGTGTGTGTATCTGTTGTATGTTTTGTTATTTGAGGTTTCCATGCCTCTTGCAAGTAATATATTATAGCCACTATTTTAAATAGATGACAACACTGATTGCATAAACAAATAAGTAAATTAACAAATAAAGAGAAAACTAATAAAAACTTAACCTTTTAACTTCCTTCCCCTGCTTTTTAACTTTCTGTTGTTTTTACTTATGTCTTTTTGTAGATAAGATACATGAGATCCAAAATTAGATCTCTGTAGTCTCTGACTTAAAACGTTGTTGTAGTTGCTATTTTTTCATTGGTTCATCTTTTAGTCTTTTTACTCAAGAAATTAACAATTTAGCCGGGCGCGGTGGCTCATGCCTGTAATCCCAGCACTTTGGGAGGCCGAGGCGGGCGGATCACAAGGTCAGGAGATCGAGACCACGGTGAAACCCCGTCTCTACTAAAAAAAAAAATACAAAAAAATTAGCCGGGCGCGGTTGTGGGCGCCTGTAGTCCCAGCTACTCGGGAGGCTGAGGCAGGAGAATGGCGTGAACCCGGGAGGCGGGGCTTGCAGTGAGCCGAGATTGCGCCACTGCACTCCAGCCTGGGCGACAGAGCGAGACTCCGTCTCAAAAAAAAAAAAAAAGAAATTAACAATTTACATGCCACAATGACAGTGTTGTAATATTCTTTGTTTTTCTGTGTACTTACTATTGCCGGTGAGATTTATATTTTCAGATGATTTATTATTGCTCATTAACATCCTTTTCTTTCAGATTGAGGACCCCCCTTTAGCATTTCTTGTAGGGCTGGTTTGGTGTTGATAAAATCCCTTAGCTTTTGAAGGATAGTTTTGCTGGATATACCATTCTAGGATAAAAGTGTTTTAACCTGAGCATGTTATGCATGTCATGCCACTCTCTCCTGACCTGTAAGGTTTCCACTGAGAAGTCTGCTGCCTGATGTATTGGAGCTTCATTGTATGTTATTTGTTTCTCTTCTCTTGTTACTTTTAGGATTCTTTCTTCATCCTTGATCTTTGGAAGTTTGATTATTAAATGTCTTGAGGTAGTTTTCTTTCAATTAAATCTGCTTAGTATTCTATAACTGTCTTACACTTGATAACAGTATAATGTTGGCTATGTGTTTGTTATAGATGGCTCTTATTATTTTGAGGTATGTTCTTTTGATATTAGTTTGTTCTTGCATTGCTACAAAGAAATATGTGGGACTGGGTAATTTATAAGAAAAAGAGGTTTAATTGGCTCAGGGTTCTGCAGGCTGTACAAAATACATAATGCTGGCATCTGCTCAGCTTCTGGGGAGACCTCAGGAAACTTACAATCATGGTGAAAGGCAAAGAGGGAGCAGGCACAGCACGTGGCCAGAGCAGAAGCAAGAGGAAGAAGGTGGGGAGGTGCCTATTAAATAAACAGATCTCATGAAAACTCACTCACTATTGTGTGGACAGCATCAAGGGAATGATGCTAAGCCATTTGTGAGAAACCTACCCCCATGATCCAATCACCTCCTACTAGACCCCACCTTCAACAGAGGGGATTACATTTCAACGTTAGATGTGAGTAGGAACACAGATCCAAACCATATCATCTTTCAATGCCTAATCTGTTTAGAGTTTTTATCAAGAAGGGATGTAGGATTTTACCAAAGGCTTTTTATGTGTCTATTGAGATAATCATATGGTTTTTGCTTTTGATTCTGTTTATGTGGTGAATCACATTTATTGATTTGTGTATGCTGAACCAACTTTACATCCCAGAAATAAAGCCTACTTGATCATGCCAAATTACCTTTTTGATGTACTTCTGGGTTTGGTTTGCTAGTATTTTGTTGATGATTTTTGTGTCTATGTTAATCAGGGATATTGGCCTAAAGTGTTCTTTTTCTATTGTGTCTGCCAGGTTTTGGTATTAGGATGATACTGGCTTCACAGAATGAGTTAGGGAAATGTTCCTCCTCCTTCAATTTTTGGAATAGTTTCAGTAAGAATTTTTATTACTGATTTAATTTCCAGTCTTGTTATTGGTCTGTTCAGATTTTCACTTTCCTCCTGATTCAATCTTGGGAGATTGTATGTTTTTAGGAATTTAATTATTTCCTCTCGTTTTCCTAATTTGTATGCATAGCATGTTCATAATAGATCAGAGGATCTTTTGTATTTCTGTAAGATTGATTGTAAGTTGTTTTTGTCATTTCTGATTGTGCTTATTTGGATCTTTTCTCTTTCTTTGTTAATATAACTTATGGTCTATCAATCTTGTTTATTCTTTTGGAAAACCAATACTTGCTCCCACTGATTTTTTGGATCTCCTTTTTTTCAGTTGTTCTCTGATTTTAGTTCATTTTCTTCTTCTATTAGCTTTGAGGTTGGATTGTTCTTTTTTAATTCTAGTTCCTCCAGTTGCTCTTTAAGTCGTTAATTTGAGAGCTTTGTAACCTCTTGATTAAGGCATTCAGTGCTATAAATTTTCCTATAAACACAGCTTTAGCTGCATCCCAAAGGCATTAGTATGTAGTATCTCTATTTTCATTTATTTCAAAAAATTTTTTGATTTCTGTCTTAATTTTATTGTTTACCCAAGAGTTATGCAGAAGCAAGTTATTTCGTTTCCACTTTGCTGGGTAGTTTTTGAGTGATCTTCTTGATGTTAATTTCTATTTTTATTGCAATGTGGTCCAAGAGTGGGCTTGGTACTATTTTGATTTTTCTGAATTTATGGAAACTTGCTTTATGGCAAAGCATGTGGTCAATCTTAGAATATGTTACATATATGAATGAGAAAATGAGAAAAATGTATATTATGTGGTTTTTCAGTAGAGTACTCTGTAAATGTCTATTAAGTTGAATTGGTCAAGTGTCAAGTTTAAGTTTGGAATTTCTTGGTTAGTTTTCTTCCTCAATGGTCTGTCTAATGCTGTGAGGGTGGTGTTAAAATCACCCATTGTTATTGTGTGGCCATCTACAGTTTTATAAGTCAAGAAGAATTTGTTTTGTGAATCTGGGTGGTCCTATGTTGGGTGCATATATCTTTAGGATAATTAAATCTTCATGTTGAATTGACCCCTAAATCAGAGTTTACTGCCCTTCTTTGTCCTTCATGATTGTTGTTGGTTTAAAATCTGTTTTATTTGATATAAGAATAGAGGCTTCTGCTCTTTTTTGTTTCTGTTTGCTTGGTAGATCATCCTCCATCCCTTTACTTTGAGCCTGTGTGTTTCATCATATGTGAGATGTCTCTCTTAAAGAAAACAGACTGTTGGGTCTTGTCTTTTTGTCCAGATTGCCAGTCTGTGCTTTTTAAGTGGGATATGTAGACCATTTATATTCAAGGTAATGTATTGATAGATAAGATTTTGATCCTGTCATCCTGTTGTTGATTGTTTTGAAGATTTGATTATGTAGTTGTTTATATTGTCTGTGGGCTATCTGAGTGTATTTTTGAGGTAGCAGGCTTTTGTCCTTTGTTTGCCACTTTTTTAAAGAAGCTCTTATAAAGGTGGTGTGGTGATAAATTCCCTTAGTGCTTACTTGTCTGAGAAGGATTTTATTTCTCCTTTGCTTATGAAGCTTAGCTAGGTGGTGTATAATATTCTTGGTTAGATTTTTTTTTTTTCCCTTAAGAATGATAAAAATAGGCCCCCAATCTCTTCTGTCTTAGGTTTTCTGCTGAGGGGTCTGCTGCTATCCTGATGGGGTTTTCTTTGTAGGTGACCTGACCCTTCTCTCTAGCTGTCTTGAAGATTGTTTCTTTTGTTTTGACCTTGGTGAATCTGATGACTATATACCTTGGGGATGGTCATCTTACATAGTCTCTTGCAGAGGTTCTCTGCAAGCCTTGGTGGCTTCCACATGGTGATGGGCCTGTGGGTGCACAGAAGGCAAGAGTTGAGGTTTGGGAACCTCTGCCTAGATTTTAGAGAATGTATGGAAATGTCTGGATGTCCAGGAAGATATCTGCTGCAGGAGCAGACTCCTCATGGACAACCTGTACTAGGGTAGTGCAGAGGGGAAATGTGGGGTTGAAGCCCCCACATAGAGTTCCCACTAGGGCACTGCCTAATGGAGCTATGAGAAAGGGGTCACCATCCCCCAGACCTCCAAATGGTAGATCCCCTGACAGCTTGCACTGTGTGCCTGGAAGATCCTCAGGCACTCAATGCCAGCCCATGAAAGCAGCCAGGGGGCTGTACCTTGCATCACCACATGGGCAGAGCTTCCCAAGGCCTTGGGAGCACACGTGTTGCATCAGTGTGCCCTGGATATGAGACATGGGGTCAAAGAGGATCATTTTGAAGCTTTAAGACATAATGTCTGCCCTGCTAGGTTTTGGGGCTATAGTCCCTTTGTTTTGGTCCATTTTTCCTACTTGGAATGGGAGCATTCACCCAATGCCCGTCCCCCCATTTTATCTTGGAAGTAACGAACTTCCAAGGGGCCTCATGGGAGGTGATTGAATCATGGGGGTGGATTTCCCCCTTGCTGTTCTTCTGCTAGTGAGTAAGTTCTCATAAGATCTGATGGTTTAAAGTGTGTGGTGCTTCCGCCTTATCTCTCTCTCCTGCCACCATGGTAAGACATGCTTGCTTACACTTTGCCCTTCTGTCATGATTGTAAGTTTCTTGAGGTCTCCCAGCCATGCTTTCTGTTAAGCTTGCAGAACTATGGGTCAACTAAACTTCTTTTCTTCATAAATTACCCAGTGTCAGGTAGTTCTTTATGGCAGTGTGAAAACAGACTAATACAGTCTTATATTCTGGGGCATGGCTGTTTTGTGTTTTGGCACAGTTGGCAGTAGTGCTTTGTTGTTGGGAAGGGGTTGGGAGAGAGATGGCCTGCTCACCTAGTCTGCTCCTGGGTCTTAGAGGAACACAATTTGATCACTGGCTCTGTGCCCAGATTTCATTTGTTAAGTATTCTGGTCCACAGGGCTCCCTCAGGCATGGTTTGTGGTTGGTAGATAGTCTGTATTCTTGCTGGATCAGCCTTGCAGAGGGAGGCACACCCTGCTCCTTCACTGACCCACGAACTCAGGTGTCTCATTTCTCTCAGTGATCAAGGAGTGAGGGCTCCTCCTTGCTTGGGCACTGCCCACACCAGCAAGTCCCACTCAAATAGAAGATGTGGGAGTGTTTAGGGTCACCTAATCCACTGTGTGGGTGCTTTCCAGGGGAACATGGAGTTTCACCTGCCTGCAGAGTTCTGGCGGAAGTGGGACTACTTGCCTGGAAGCTCTAGCAGCTATAGCCTGCCTGGCTACATGCAGCAGAGGAGAGTGGAGTTTCCCAGGACAACAGGAGACTGTGTCCCTGGTTTAGTTCATGTAGAAGCATGACCACTGGGCCGGCAACTGGCACCATGCCTTTTCTGGTGACAGGATAGAGTGATCTTACTGCTTCCAGTCACTGTGACTGTTGCCTCTATTGGGCTATGACACTGATGCCTGTGTGTTTCAAGGTCCAAGGCTTTTAGAGGTCCCTGTGGACTTGAAAGTTGCCTCAGCAAAAGCTCTGAGTGGCTCTCTGTCTCAGTTTAGAAGCACAGCATGGGGGTGGGGGCACCATGGAGGATTCTCCTATTCCCAGGCTTGCTCAGGTCCCTGTGGAGAGTGTGGCTCCCCCAGGGGACAATCACTCCCTCACTGTTTTTTGTGTTGGGGAGCTTCTTTTGGCTCTGTGTCAATCCCAGATGGTCTCCTGCCCAGCTTTGCTCCTTTCTGTTCTCTGTGTCTCCCTGTTACCTTGATGGATATTGACATGGTTTCTTGCCAGATGATTTGCTTGTAGGGTCAGTGTTCACTAGCCTTTTTGTTTCCCCTCCAGGAAAGCAGCACACATGACCTGCTTCTAGTCCACCATCTGGACCCAACCCTGCATTTTTCAACTTTAGAAATTCTGTTTTTTTTTCCTTTTAATTATTTCACTCTATTTGTTAAATGTAGTTAATACGATTATGAATTCTTAGTCTGTGTTATCTGGAATTTTGTTGAACTTCCTCAAAATAGCTACTTGAAATTATCTGTCTGAAAGGTGGCATATCTCTGTCTCTCCCTGATTCGTCCCTGGTGCCTTTTTTAGTTCATTTGGTGAGGTCACGTTTTCCTGGATGGTCCTGAGGCTTGTGGATATCCGTCAGCTTCTGGACATTGAAGAGTTAAATATGTATTATAATCTTCTCAGATTGGGCTTGTATGCACCTGTCCTTCTTGGGAAGGTTTCCAGATACTTGAAGGGATTTGGGTGTTATAATCGAAGTTTTTGCTCTCTGCAGCCATATCTGCATTAGGGAGCACTCCAAGCCCAGTAACACTGTGGCTCTTGCAGACTCACAGAGGTACTGCCTTGGGGGTCTTGGATGAGATCTGGAAGAATTCTCTGGATTATGAGTTAGAGACTCTTGTTCTGTTCCCTTACATTATCCCAAACAAACAGAGTCTCTCTCTTTGTGCTGAGCTGCCTGAAGTTGAGAAAGGGGTGGCATCAATACCCCTATGGTCACTACCACTGAGACTGTACTGGGTCAGACTTGAAGCCAGCATAGCACTGGGTTTTGCCCAAGGCTTACAGTGACCACTGCCTGGTCACTGCCTATGTTCACTCAAGGCCCTAGGGCTCTACAATCAGCAGATGGCAAGCCTGGCCTGTGTCCTTCCTTTCAGGTTGGCAAGTTCCCCCAAGCTCCAGAAGGGGCCCAGAGATGTTGTCTGGGAGCCAGGGGTGGAGTTGAAAACCCTAGGAATCTATCTATCTACTCTGGGTGAGCTGGCACCAGAGCCACAAGATGAAGCCTTTCCCTCTCTTTTTTCCACTTTCCACAAGCAGAGGAGTCTCTCTCTGTAGCCACCACAGTTGGGAATGTGCTGGATAACACCTGAAGCCAACACGTTTCTGAGTCTCACACAAGTCCCATGATGAGTACTGCTTGTGTATCACTGCTGCTATTTAGAGCCCAGGTGCTCTTTAGGCAGTAGGTGATGAATCTTTCCATGATTGGATCTTTCTCTTCAGGTCAGTGAGTTTCTTTTTATTTACTTATTTTATTTTTCAAGAATTTTTTAATTTCAATTGGTTTTTGAGGAACAAGTGGTATTTGGTTACACGAATAAGTTCTTTAGCAGTGATTTCTGAGATTTTGGTGCACTCGTCACCCAAGTAGGGTACACTGTACCCAAATGTATAGTCTTTTATTCCTTGCCACCCCCTACCCTTTCCCCAGGGTCCCCAAAACCCAACGTATCATTCTTATACCTTTGCATCCTCATAGCTTAGCTCCCACATATGAGTAAGAACATATGATGTTTGGTTTTCCATTCCTGAGTTACTTCACTTAGAAAATAGTCTCCAATCAGGTAGCTGTGAATACCATTATTTTGTTCCCTTTTTCATTTTGATGAATGAATAGTATTCCATGGTATATATATGTACATATATATATATATTACATTTTCTGTATCCACTCATTGATTGATGGGCATTTGTGCTGGTTCCATATTTTTGCAATTGCAAATTGTGCTGCTATAAACATGCATGTGCAAGTATCTTTTTTGTATAACGACTTTCCTCTGGGCAGATACCTAGTAGTGAGATTGTTGATCAAATGGCAGATTTACTTTTAGTTCTTTAAGGAATCTCCACACTGTTTTCCACAGTGGTTGTACTAGTGTACATTTCCATCAACAGCATAAAAGTGTTCCCTTTTCACCACATCCATGCCAACATCTATGGTTTTTTGATTATGGCCTTTCTTGCAAGAGTGAGGTGATATTGCATTGTGATTTTGATTTGCATTTTCCTGATAATTAGTGATGGTGGGTGTTTTTTCATATGCTTGTTGACCATTTGTGTATCTTCTTTTGAGAACTGTCTATTTATGTCTTGCCCATTTTTTGATGGGATTTTTTTTTGTTTTTGTTTTTGTTTTTTTTTTTTTTGCTGATTTGTTCATTGTAGATTCTGGATATTAGTACTTTGTCAGATGTATAGATTGTAAAGATTTTCTCCCATACTCTGGGCTGTCTGTTAACTCCATTAATTATTTCTTTTGCTGTGCAGAAGCTTTTTAGTTTAATTAAGTTATATCTATTTATCTTTTTTATTTTGCTTTTGCTTTTGGGTGCTTGGTCATCTATTTATCTTTTGTTTGGTTGCATTTGTTCATGGGTTCTTGGTCATGAAGTCTTTGACTAAGCTAATGTCTAGAAGGGTTTCTCTGATGTTTTCTTCTAGAATCTTTATGGTTTCAGGTCTTAGATTTAAGTCTTTGATCCATCTTGAGTTGATTTTTGCCTAAGGTGAGAGATAAGCATCCAGTTTCATTCTTTTACATGTGGCTTGTCAATTATCCCATCACCATTGTTTGAATAGGGTGTCCTTTTGCTATTTTATGTTTTCGTTTGTTTTGTGGAAGATCAGTTGGCTGTAAGTATTTGGGTTTATTTCTGGGTTCTCTATTCTGTTCCATTGGTGTATGTGCCGATTTTTATACCAGTACCCTGCTGTTTTGGTGACTATGGCTTTATAGTTTGAAGCTGGGTAATATGATGCCTCCAGATTTGTTCTTTTTGCTTAGTTTTTCTTGGGCTATGTGGTTCTCTTTTGGTTCCATATGAATTTTAAGATCATTTTTTCCAGTTCTGTGAAGAAAGATGATGGTATTTTGATGGGAATTGCGTGGAATTTGTAGATTGCTTTTGGCAGTATGGTCATTTTCACAATATTGATTCTACCCATCCATGAGCATGGGATGTGTTTCCATTTGTTTATGTCATCTATGATTTCTTTCAGCAGTGCTTTGCAGTTCACCTAGTAGAGGTCTTTCACGTTTATTTGTTAGGTATATTCCTAAGTATTTTATTTTATTTTTTGTAACTATGGGGGTTAAGTTCTTGATTTGATTCTCAGCTTGGTCACTGTTGGTATATAGCAGAGCTACTGATTTGTGTACATTAATTTTGTATCCTGAAAGTTTGATGAATTCGTTTATTGGTTCTAGGAGTTTATGGATGGGTTTTTAAGGTCTTCTAGGTACATGATCATATCCTCAATAAACAGTGACTGTTTGACTTCCTCTTTACCTATTTGGATGCCCTTTATTTCTTTCTCTTGTCTGATTGCTCTGGCAAGGACTTCCAATGATATGTTGAGTAGAAGTGGTGAAAGTGGGCATCCTTGTCTTGTTCCAGTTTTCAGGGGAAATGCTTTCAACTTTTACTGATTCAGTATAACATTGGTTCTGGGTTTGTTTAGATGACTCTTACTACCTTAAGGTATGTCCCTTCTATGCGGATCTTGCTGAGGGTTTTAATCATAAAGGGATGCTGGATTCTGACAAATGCTTTTTCTGTATCTATTGAGATGATCATGTGATTTTTGATTTAATTCTGTTTATGTGGTGTGTCACATTTATTGACTTACATATATAGTAAATCGTCCCTGCATCCCTAGTATGAAACCCACTATATCATGGTGGATTATCTTTTTGATATGTTGTTGGATTAGATTTGCTAGTATTTTATTGAAGATTTTTGCATCTATGTTCATCAGGGATATTGGTCTGTAGTTTTCTCTTTTTGTTATGTCCTTCCCTGGTTTTGGTATTAGGGTGAAGCTAGCTTCATAGAATGATTTAGGAAGGATTCTCTATCTTTCTCTATTTTATGGAATAGTGTCAATAGGATTAGCACCAATTTTTCTTTTAATGTCTGATAGGATTTAGCTGTGAATTGATCTGGTCCTGGACTTTTTTTTTTGGCAATTTTTTTTATTACCATTTCAATCCTGTTGCTTGTTATTGGTCTGTTCAGAGATTCTATATCTTCCTGGTTTAATCTAGAAGGGCTGCATATTTCCAGGAATTTAACCCCTTCCTCTAGGTTTTCTAGTTTATGTACGTAAAAGTGTTTATAGTAGCCTTGCATAATCTTTTATATTTCTGTGGTATCCATTGTAGTATCTTCCTTTACATTTCTAATTGAACTTATTTGGATCTTCTCTCTTCTTTTCTGGTTAATCTTCCCAATGGTTAAACAGTATTATTTTATTTTTAAAAATAACCAGCTTTTTGTTTCATTTGTCTTTTGTGGTTTTTGTTTCTTTGTTTCAGTTTCACTTAGTTCTGCTATTATCTTTGATTTTTTGTTTTCTTCTACTGAGTTTGGGTTTGGATTGTTTTTGTTTCTCCAGTTCTATAAGGTATGACCTTAGACTGTCTATTTGTGCTGTTTCAAACTTATTGATGTAAACATTCAATCATTCAATGCTCTGAAATTTCCTCTTAGCACCGTTTTTGCTGTATCCCAGAAGTTTTGATAGGTCATGTCACTATTATCATTCAGTTCAAATAATTTTTTAATTTCGTCTCAATTTCATTGTTGACCCAATGATCAACCAAGAGCAGGTTTTTAAATTTCCATTTATTTGCATGGTTTTAAGGGTTTCTTTCAGAGCTGATTTCCAATTTTATTCCACTGGGGTCTGAGACAGTACTTAATATAATTTCAATTTTCTTAAATTTACTGAGACTTGTTTTGTGGCCTATCATATGGTCTGTCTTGGAGAATGTTCCCTGTGCTGATGAATAGAATGTGTATTTTGCAGTTGTTTGGTAGAATGGTCTGCAAATATCTGTTAAGTCCATTTGTTGTAGGGTATAGTTTAAGACCATTGTTTCTTTGTTGACTCTATCTTGATGACTTGTCTAGCACTGTCAGTGCAGTATTAAAGTCCCCCACTATTATTTTCTTACCATCTATCTCATTTCTTAGGTCTAGTATTAATTGCTTTATAAATTTTGGAGCTCCAGTGTTAGGTGCATATATATTTAGTATTGTGATATTTTCCTCTTGGACTAGTCCTTTTATCATTATATAATGTCCCTCTTTGGCTTTTTTTAACTGCTGTTGCTTCAAAGCTATAAAAATAGCTACTCCTGCTCACTTTTGGTGCCCATTTGCATGGATTAACTTTTTCCACACCTTTACCTTAAGTCTATTTAAGTCCTTATGTGTTAGGTGAGTCTCCTGAAGACAGCAGAAACTTGGTTGGTGAATTCTTATCCATTCTGCCATTCTGTATCTTTTCAGTGGAGCGTTTAGGCCGTTTACATTCAATGTTAGTATTGAGATGAGATGTGAGGTATGATTCTATTCATCGTGCTATTTGTAACCTGAATGCCTCATTTTTTTCATTGTGCTATTGTTATATAAGTCCTGTGAGATTGGTACTTTAAGGAAGATCTATTTCGGTGTATTTCAGGAATTTTTTTCAAGATTTAGAGCTCCTTTTAGCAGTTCTTGTCGTGCTGGGTTGGTAGTGGTGAATTCTTTGTCTGAAAAAGATTGTATCTTTTCTTCATTTATGAAGTTTAGTTTTGCTGGATACAAAATTCTTGGCTGATATTTGTTTTGTTTAAGGAAGCTAGAAATAGGACTCCAATCCTTTCTGGCTTGTATGGTTTCTGCTGAGAATTTTGCTGTTAATCTGATAGGTTTTCCTTTATATGTTACCTGATGCTTTTGACTCACAGCTCTTAAGATTATTTCCTTCATCTTGACTTCAGATAACCTGATGACTATGTCCCTAGGGGATGATCTTTTTGTGGTGAATTTCCCAGGTGTTCTTTGAGCTTCTTGTATTTGGATGTCTAGATCTCTAGCAAGGCCAGGGAAGTTTTCCTTGATTATTCCCTGAAATATGTTTTCCAAACTTTTAGATTTCTCTTCTTCTTTGGGAACACCAGTTATTTTTAGGTTCAGATGTTTAACATAGTCCTAAACTTTTTGGAAGCTTTGTTCATTTTTTAAAATTCTTTTTTTCTTTGTCTCTGATGGATTGGGTTAATTCAGCAGCCTTGCCTTCAAGCTCTAAGGTCCTTTCTTCCACTCGTTTAATTCTATTGCTGAGACTTTCCAGTGCATTTTGTATTTCTCTAAGTATGTCCTTGATTTCCAGAAATTGTGATTGCTTTTTGTTTATGCTATTTATTTCGCTGAAGAATTTTCCTTTCGTATCCTGTATCATGTTTTTGATTTCTTTAAGTTGGATTTCACGTTTCTGTGGTGCCTCCTGATTAGCTTAATAACTGACCTTCTGAATTCTTTTTCTGGCACTTCAGAGATTTTGTCTTGGTTTGGATCCATTGCCAGTGAGCCAGTGAGCTGGTATGATCTTTTGGAGGCACTAAAGAACCTTTTTTGTCGTATTACCAGAATTGTTTTACTGGTTCCTTCACGGCTGGGTAGACTATGTCAGAGGGAAGGTATGGGATTCAAGGACTGCTGTTCAGATTTTTTTGTCCCATGGGATGCTCCCTTGATGTGGTGTTTTCCCCCTTCTCCTAGGAAAGAGGCTTCCTGAGAGCCGAACTGTATGGATTGGTTTTGGTCTTCTGAATCTAGCCACCCAGAAGAGCTACTGGGCTCTGGGCTGGTACTGGGGAGTGTCTGCAGAGTCCTGTGATGTGATTCATCTTCGAGTCTTACAGCTGTGGATACCAGCACTTGCTCTAGTGGCGGTAGCAGGGGAGTGAAGTTGACTCGGTGAGGGCCCTTGGTTGTATTTTTGTTTAGCACACCGGTTTTGTAATTTTTGGCCTCCAGCCAGGTGGTGGCTCTTTCAATAGTGCGTCAGCTGCAGTCCTACAGGGAGGAGGATGCAAACTCACCCTAGGGACACCTGGTTAAGTATTCAGGTTTCTCAGGCAGTGGGCGGGGCCATAGAGCTCCCAAGAGATTATGGACTTCGTTTTTGGCTACCAGGGCAGGTAGAGAAAGACCACCACGTGGGGGCAGGGATGGGCATGTCTGAGCTCAGCCTTAGCTTGGGCAGGGCTTGCTGCAGCTGCTGTTGGGAATGGGGGTATGGTTCCCAGTCCAGTGGAATTATATTTTCAGAGGGATTATGGCCACATCTGCTGAGTCATACAGGCCACCATGGAAGCTGGGGAGAGCTGGCAGTCACAGGCCCCATCCCATTCCCACACAGCCTGCAGTCCTAAAGGCTGGTCTCACTCCCCTCATCTTCCCCAACAGTACCAATTCTATTTCCAGGAAGCCAGTGACCAGGGCTGAGAGCTTGCCCCAGACCACGAGCCTCCCCATTGAGAAAGCAAACAGATTCCCAATTTTCCAGCATCTCGGGGAGCCTGCAGCAGTGATCCAGTTTCCTCAAAGGGTCTGTGGATTCTCTTGTCACTCCTGGTATGTTCCTGTAATAGTTCGTGGAGCAAAAGTTTGTAATGTGAGTCTCTACATGCTGCTCTTTCTGTCTGAGTTGGGGAAGCAAGCTAGTCCTGCTTTCTATCCATCATCTTAATCCAAGCCAGTGGGTTTCTTTCTGGCCCAGGGTGTTTGTAGAAATGTCATCCAAGAACTAGGGCTTGGAATGTGAGAGTCTATTCCAGAGCTGTGACCTATGCTGCCTGTGGTTGGGGTTAGGGAGATGCAAGCACTCCCTTGGCCACTCCAGCTGATGTTTTACTAGGTCACATGCCCCTCAAGTCCACTAGCTCTGAGCCCAGCACAGCAACAAGGTTTTACCCTGGAATTTTTGTCCTTGTGGCCTGGACTGCCTTTCCAGTTTATTTAGAACCCCAGAGCACTTTAGCCTGTGGTGGCAAGGCTTGCCAGAACTCTGGTTCTGCCCACTGAGATGAGTGATTCTCTCTGGCTAGGAATGGACTAAATGCTCCCTCTGTGGGCACCAGGTGAGTTTTGCCTGGTGTTGCTTTCACTGTGATAGGGCAGTGCTGAGATCCAATGCAAAGTCCCACAATCACTGTGCTCTCCTTCCCCTAAGTGCACAGATTCTCTTTCAGTGCTATGTGACCACTGCCACAGGAAGGAAGAGGGTTGGCTCTGGCAATTCAAGACTGTCTTTCCCATCCTCTTTAGTGTCTCTTTCTGTGATATAAAGTTAAAACTAGGTACTCTGGCCTGGTGCGGTGGCTCACGCCTGTAATCCCAGCACTTTGGGAGGCCAAGGCGGGTGGATCACCAGGTCAGGAGATCGAGACAATCCTGGCAAACACGGTGAAACCCCGTCTCTATTAAAAATAAAAAAAATTAGCCGGGCCTGGTGGCGGATGCCTGTAGTCCCAGCTACTCGGGAGGCTGAGGCAGGAGAATGGCGGGAACCTGGGAGGCGGAGCTTGCAGTGAGCCGAGATCACGCCACTGCACTCCAGCCCCGGTGACAGAGTGAGACTCCGTCTAAAACAAAAACAAAAACAAAGACAAAAAACTAGGTACTCTGATCACAAACCTGATTTTTGGTTCCTGTGAGGATGTTTTATTGTGTGGATAGTTGTCCAGTTCGGTGTTCTTGCAGGGAAAATGATGGGTGAAGGCTTATGTTTGGCCACCTTGGAAAATAGAGTTTTAAATGTGATATTTGACTCCTTCACCTTCTCAAGATCGATGTATCTTCCAATCTACTTTCTACTTTTCAAATTTCCATTTATCTTTTTTTTTAAAAAAAAATTAAAGCAAATTTTAGCAGGAAGTAATTTATAAAAATGGAGAAATTTATAACAAGTTGCCATTGTACATGAGAACTTCCTAAAGTTGAACTGAATTTCAGGTAAATACAATTCCTTAAGAAGGTGGTTAACATTTCAGGCCCTCTTTGATCAATAATTTGTTCCTCTGTTATGCTCTGTAGTTATTGAAAACCAAGAGCAAATTTTCCTAATATACTAGCTATGATTTCAGAAAACTGTCAGTCTCATCATGTTTTTATTATGAGAAGGGATCCTAATTGCAACAGAATTTTTGAAAGAAATAGACAGGAGCCATATGGAACTTTATCTATTTTCTGCCAAGAAATTGTCTTCTCATTCAAAAGCTACAGACATCTAAGATACATAGAGGAATTTAATCCTTTATGTACAATGATGCATTTGCTTGAGCGACATTGATTGGAAGTATAGAATGAGATTTGTATTTATTTTTTATTTTTTTTTATTTTTTGAAACGGGATCTCGCTCTGTCGCCCAGGCTGGAGTGCAGTGGTGCTATCTCCGCTCACTGCAAGCTCCGCCCCCCGGGTTCACACCATTCTCCTGCCTCAGCCTCCGGAGTAGCTGGGACTACAGGCCCCCACCGCCATGCCCGGGTAATTTTGTTTTACATTTTCAGTAGAGAGGGGGTTTCACCATGTTAACCAGGATGGTCTCGATTTCCTAACCTCGTGATCCGCCCACCTGGGCCTCCCAAAGTGCTGGGATTACAGGCGTGAGCCACCGCGCCCGGCTGAGATTTTTATTTTTAAGAAATTATTTAAAGATCATGGTTGTGAATTGAGTTATCCCAACTGGATTTTTCTGATCATTGGATTACTAATTTACTTTTATCAAGCTTTAGATTGCCATTCATAAGCACACTTCAAGTTGGCCTTTTAATTGTCAACTTTTACAAGATTTTGTGTGCATCCGTGTGGGTGGGGTTGCTTAAACTGGAAAAAGTAGAAGATAATTTATCCTTTGAAAGGTATTTGAAACATTCATGGTTAAGAGTAATAACTTGGTTCCAGTAAGTTATGTTTTTCCAAAATCACAACATGAAACTGAATATTAGAATTAAATAAATCTAAGAATATTATTAAATTTCATATGCCAACTTGTGATATGAAAATTATAGATTGCAGAACAGAAGGAAAAATGGGTAGCAGCTCCATGTAAGATGGTAGTGTTCAGTAGTGTAATAAGACCAGGGAGGAAGGAAACTCTGGGAAGGAGGCTGGGGTTTCGCTCTGAGGAAGATGCATCTTCTCTTGTTAAAAAATTCAGGCTGCAAAGAATACACTGAACAACTCACCATCTTTCTCAGAAACAGAACTGGCTAGGTGTGGTTTGACATATTTCATATTTGTCTGTTAATTTGTGGCTGTGTCTTTATTTCATTGTGATATAATACACCTCCAGAAAAATACACCTATCATAATTGCTCACAATGGTAAGGCTTGGAGGTTGTTGTATGGAGGGAGCAGGGGCCCATGGAGAAGTGACAGAAGGTCTTAACCTGGGTTGAAAAGTGTGAACTTTCAAGAAGTAGAAGCAGATGACTTTCAAATGCATAGTAGAGGATAAAGAAACACCACTTTAATTTTTTAGGGTGGTCTATATATTTTGTTTGGAAGCTTAAATTCTCGGTCATCACCTGGTAGTGTCCATCCCTGCTGCTGTGGCCCCTCTTACTGTTACTCTGACTTTCACAGGTCTTTGGGAACTGATCACTCATTGTTGATGGTATTTTTCTTCTCTATAGCAGTCTTTGCTTTTCTTCCCGTCATCAAACAGATTAAGGAAGAACACTCTCCTCATCTGTCTTACAATTCTTTATTTAGAGATTAATAAAGGGTTTCATTTCTTGTTTCATATAAAGTCCTTTGTGTTAAAACTCTTTTATTTCTCTCTTTCAGTTTCTCACAGTCCCTCCAGAGTATGTAGTTTGACATAAGATAACTTGAGCAATACTTACAAGTCAGCACTGCAAATCATCTCCTGCAGCATTCAATTGCAAATGACCCTAAATGACACGGAACACCAAATGGTAGGCTCTCTTACCTCAGAATGAGTTCCTGGATCATTAATTAGAACTTTCAGGAATGAATATGAGATTAGCTATCCATGTTGCCCTAGGATAGACATTCCAGTATACTAATAGAAAAACAAAATGGTAGAAGTAATTCAAAGATAGGTTTGCTGTGCTGCTTTTTTTTCCCCCAAATAAAATTCTCCTTTTCTCCCTCTTTCCAAATTAGCATATATGTGAATGAATGTGTGCGTTTGTATGGATGACTTATACATCCTGATGTAGAACTTCATAGGAATGAATTTCAGTGAGGTTTTGTAACACAGAAGACCACATCAAAGAAACGGAAACACCCTTTAACTGTTGACTGGCTTTCATCACTTATTATGTGAGAAAGGAAATGTCAGCAGCTTAAAAGAAGTTCTAAGATCAGTGTATTTGAGCCTTTCTAATTTTAAAATTTGTTATAAAAACCCATCAAAAACATGCATTGGAAACAAATAGATTGATACTTTTCAGGGTGCTGGAGAAATTTATTTGTTTTCCCTGAGTGCAAAAGGTAGAGAAGTATAATCTTACTTTGGAGAGACGCCATGCTGGTTATCAGTGTACATGTTAGTTGTGTGCAGTTATTGCTTTTCAGGAACTACTCCTCTGACTTTCACGGAGACAAAGACTGTGCTACAACCATGCATTCACAGAGCCATGGTGAAATAATTGGTGAGGCAAAGGTAGTAAATAATCCAATTGTTGGGGTCATTCAGACCTAAATAGACTTTCTGTTGAAGTGACCTGAAGTTGCCCTAATTATTTCTCTGTTCCAGGTGTATAGATCCTGTCTTAGAAATGTAGTGGGAGGTTAACGTGTCAGGCTGCGACTTTATTCTCTCCCTGGAATAACCAAGAATGTTCTAGAAAATCAATTTGCCCTCACCAGGAGGACTCCACTGACGTACAGAATCATTGTCTACTGGGAAAAAGTTCCTTTGCAGATGGATATGGCTTCATTTCTGTTTCGTTAGCAGTACTTCAGAGAAGATGATGGATAAACTTAGTTATTTGTTGCTTTTCTTATGAAAGATTTTACCCATTTCTTTTCAATGTAGAAGAATATGGGAACCTGAAGGTGATTGCCGAGATTTGTCATTTTCAGTAGTTCAGGGATCTCCCTGAGAGAAACTGAAGGCATCTGCTTTCAATACTCATGTCTGTAAAGCCACCACAGAGAGGGAAATGTATGAACCTTTGGACTCCAGACACTGCTGCATTTGAAAAGAATTGTTGCTATGAATATTGGAATATTTTCCTTCTGTTCACTGCTTATGACTTATATGTAGGGCAGAAGATTGGGGGTTGCATATTACAATTGGGGGTTGTAATATTACAGGCATATTACACCCACTCACAAATTCTGAGTTCAAAAATGTTGTGTTTAAAAATTAGCCTCCTTGATTAGATTAATATGCAGAATTGTTAGGTGTTGTAAAACAACATGCAAATTATGTCCACATGATTAATGTGAAATGAAAAATCTAACCAAATATCTTGTTCACACACACTTTCCCCAAATTAGAGCATATATACTTCCATTTTTGTAAAATAATTTACCTTAAAGCAATTTTAAGAAAAAATTGATCTGTTTCTCTACTTTGCCTTTCAAATCTGCCTCATAAGTAATGGAATTTTAAAACATGTGACAGTGTTATTAAAAAACGAAATGAAATAAAATGGCATAAAATAAAAAAAAAATACCCAAACTTTCCTTTCCTTTTAGTAAGCAGTATTTGTGACGGAAGTTGCCTGGGAGTGAGTCTCCAGAGACCAGTACTGTGGGGTGGAGGAGAAGTCATTTAACCCTCCTTGGCCTTTGTTTCCTCACCTATAAAATTAGGGCACTAGAGAAATGATGTCTGTGATTTCCATCAGTTCCCTCCCTCTAGCTTTAAACACTATAATTTGCTTTTCTCTGCTATGCATATGCCACTGTCTAACATTCCCTTGGGAATGATACTTCCAGCATCGTTTTCAAATAGTATTCAAGAGAGAGAAAACTCCAAGACAGCAGATCCAGTATTTTCAAATTTTAAGGCTCAACTGAGAAGAAAAGTGTTCATCCAGAAAAGGATATAAATTCCACTTGACTTACATCGTAGCCCTTTCCACACACCTCCATTATGGAAGAGGTTGACATTAAAAAGATTTTCCCATCTTTAATGGCTGTGACTAAGAGTCTTGATTGTACAATATTTTGGCTTGCACTCCATAGTTCCCTCAATGTCCCCATCTATGTCCATGGGTAGCTCTCTAAGTACAGCAGCTGTGCCATCTGTTTCAAATATTATTTCAGCCCTCACTGTTTTGGGATAAATTTCATAAAGTGTATTGCATACACACACATTTAATTGAACAAACGAGAAGCCTTTCCAGTTTAAAAAAGCTTCCTAAATGACAAGAAGTGTCCAATTTCCATTCAAATGGTTACTTTGGGGCTTTTAAATGTGTGAATTCATCTAACAGAGGCTGGTGGTGTGTTTTGAGGCAGATGGCTTGATTTTGTGAAGAAAAAAATTAAATGGAATTTACTATCAATCTTATTTTTTTTTGGCAAAAGACTGACATAATAAAGATGTGTGTATTACTGAGAATGCTTTTTAATAATGATTCTACCTTATGTTTTCCCCCAAGAATATGGTTAACTGACTAGGAAAATCTATTTAGAGATTTTATGTTTATCCATAATGATCAGCTTAGAGAAAAAAAAAAAAAACAAAAGCTGCCCACAAACAGAATTGCTGAAATACAAAAGGAAAATAATGCTCTACAACTTTCTAAAGGAGTCCAAGAAGAAAGGAATGCTAAAGTTTATTTTGTTTCTCCTGTTAAATAGTTGTGAAGCCAACTGAAGATTTTTAAGGGAAGGAGAAGAGATTTCACGTCTGGTGAGAATGTCCTTAGAGGAATATCTTCGGTGGGCATGACAGGTATTGTGTCCAAGGCACTTTTTATATTTAAGACCAGACGTTTTAAAAATGTGTCGCTGGAATTATTCATAGCCACTAATGGTGTGTACTCTCAAATTTAGACTCATGTGAGCACATGTCAAAATTATGTCAAAAATTCTATGCTGTAAGGATCTTTATTTTCCCATTTGTAGTTTACAGAACTGACTGAGCTCCTTGTTAGTTCTTGATTAGTTAAAACACAGTATATGTCTCATACTTCTTGAATATGGTGCTTAAGCCTAAGCCAATCGGCTCATAGCTTCATGTGGCAGCAGTTACAGATGATTCCCAACTTTTGCTTCAACTTACAATTTTTCCACTTTATGATGGTGCTTTTAGCTGTGTACATTAATGATGAATACTTATACAACATTTTTTTTCATTTTTAATACAGTATTCAAAAAATTGCATATTTAATATTTTATTAGAAAATAGGCTTTGTATTACATTATTTTGCCCAACTATAGGCTAATGTAAGTGTTCTGAGCATGTTTAAGGTAGGTTAGGCTAAGCTATGATGTTCAGTAGGTCAACTGTATTAAATGCATTTTTGACTTACAATATTTTCAACATTTAATTGTTTTATCTGGATATAACATCATCATAAGTTCAGGAGCATCTGTATTGGTTTAGAGGTAAGCATATGACCTAAGTTGTCCCAAACAGTATAAAAGAAAGAGCAGTTCTTTGATTGCTGGAGAAAACTCGTTTTTTCTCTCCCAGTGGACATGAACAGGAAAACATTTAGCCTCTTTTTGACACTGAGAACTTACTGGAAACATAAGGGGAACCAAGTTTAGAATAAAATAAAGAGTGTGAATAGCAGGATGAAAAGTAGAAAGAACCTGTGGCTTTGATGACATAGTTGAGCCTTTAGGTTCACTGCCCGGCAGTCCATTATGCTTCAGAGTCTCTCTTATGTCGTCAATACTTACTGTTAGAACACTTCTTATTGTTCCTACCGTTTGAGTCAGGTATTTTGATACTTGCAGCTAAAAGCATTCCAACAGGTACACTCGAGGATGTGGCTTAGGGTGAGGATGTGACTCAGGGTGAGGCAGGCTCAGACATGTACAACATGAGACCTCTCAATCAAGGGTGTTGGGTCTTCTCCCTTTTTTGACACATGTATTAATTTTGACATGAAGGACATTGGCTGGAAGAAAATAACGCTACAAATAATTATTAAATTAAGGTGGGTATTGGAGGCTATGCAGTGGAGCCTAAAGCTTTCATGTATTTTGAGATTGACTGAAGGTGGCTATTTTCTCACTAAACCAGTGGTTCTTAAAGTATAATCCCCAAACAGTCCTGACTTCTGGTTTCTTCTTACAAATGTAAATAACTTAGAGATGTCTCACCTGTCCTCACCACAAGAGAAAACGTAGCTCAATAACTCTTCTTAGTCTATCAGGGAATTGAGGTGACAGGGTAAATTGCTGTTTAGGAAGCTGAAGAGACAGGCAAATACGAGAATCACAGCTTACCAGAAACACAAAAAACTGGAGCTAGTAATGGGTAGGAGCATTTGAGTGTTTCTTAAAGGTAACTGAAAAATTGCTGAAGCTGAGTGTGGACAAGCTTGAGAGTTAAAAACTCCTGGAGCCCAGTCTCAGGAGGACCTGGACCTGTCACGCTTTTGTGAGATTTATTTGTGGGATCCTGTCTTAGTCTGTTCAGGCTACTATGACAAAAATACCAGGCTGGGTAATTTATAAACAATATATATTTATTGCTTACAATTCTGGAGGCTGGGATATCCAAGATTAAGTCTCTAGCAGATTTGGCATTTCGTGAAGGCCCCATTTCTCATGGATAGTCTCTCTTGCAGTGTCCTCACATGGCAGGAGGGGCAAACAGGCTTTCCCAAATCTCTTTTATAATGTATTCAGTCTCCTGACCTAATCACCTCCCAAAAGCCCCAATTCTTAAGAGAATCAATTTAGGGGTTAGATTTTAGCACATGAATTTTGGGGGTACACTCACATTCATATAGTAGCAGATTCCTACCAGATTCTTTTAGTGAAGATTGGAGAAAAATCCCCTTGTGGTTTTGGCAGGGCAACAGTAACCATTTTGAAATAAGCCCAGTGTGTTCTTTATATCAAAGTCCTGCCCTGCAGGAAAACTAGCTTACTAGAGCCTTATCTTATGTAGAGGAAGTGCAATTTGACAACCGAATCCTCTGTACCCTTTCTGCCTCAAGTAAGGGAGAAAAAAAGTCTAAGAAAGACTTCTGAAGGTCGCAGTCTGAGGACTCAGGCCCATAAGAAATGGCAATTTAATCATAATATTATAGAATGCTTCCCAGTACCATCACACTACACCAATAGGGCTCCTACATAATAACAGTGAGTTACAACTTGGAGCACTGAAAGACAAAAACTGTATCCAAGAATGAATTTCTAGGGAAACCTAAAGACAACATGGGAGACAAAAACAAGGTGGCCAGTGGTGATTGAAGCCTCCGACGCCTGTAGCTGTACCACACATTAAATTCAGCCTAACTGCTAGGCAGATAAACATATAACCTCACACTAAAGGCCTATTTACTTCAGTTCCTATTATTCAATAAATCATGTCGTTTTCAACAAAAAATTATAACACATGTCAAAAGGCAAGAAAAAAACGCAGTGTGAAAAATCAAGGTAAGCACCAAAAGCAGACTCAGATGTAGCAGACATTTTGAAATTATTGAGTATAGTCCCAGGATAAGCAGTACCTCCATCTCTTGGGAATCTGTTAGAAATGCAAATTTTTGGATCTCATCCTAAACCTATTGAATGAGAAACTGAGGGTGGGGACCAGCAGTCTGTGTTTTAACAAGCCTCCAGGTGACTGTGTTTGAAGATCACTATATTAAGCAGATATAAAATTTGTAATTTCTTCTTTTTCCTTACTTAGATTTCTCAGAAATAGTATGGTAATAAGGTGATTCAAAATGTAAAAGACTTCCTGAAAACATTGTTATAATTGTGACTTTTAGTTTTGTCCACCAACTTCATTGCTAATGAATAGTTTCACATGAGCACATGTGGTATGGAGTACCTGAGTGTTTGCGTCAGACTTACCGTTTGACTTGGGAACTTTATCATCATTGTCAACCTTGCAGACAGTGTTTAATTCCAGACTTACAGCTCATAGATCTCCCATCCAGGAGGTTAAAATAATTTCCCAGAGAGGGTTTCCAGGCCCGAGGGCCCTACAGATTTTTTCTACATTGGTTTTTACGAAGGGAATTTGGGAAAAGGGAGATCTTCACATAGGTCCTTTAAAGGCAGACTGTGTTATTACCTCGCTCTCTCAGTTTACTCAGTCAGTGCTCACTTGCCATCTGGCCTGATCATAGTTATGTAGCTACCAGAGAGTCAGTTATTAAGCCTAATTATGATTGCTTTGAACTCCTCTGAGACTCTGATGTCATAGGTCTCTTTTTAGGCTTTTGAGCACAGTTTTCTGTCTTAGGTTGGTGTTGCTCATACACTGGCTGCCTCTCTCCTCTTGGTGCTTGATATTCAGTGACGATAAATGTTTTTTATCAAGCCCAAGAAGAACCATAGCTTGCTATTACTTGCAGAGGCCTCTTAATTTCACATTGGAAAAGCTGAAGTCTGGGGTGGGGAGTGTGTGATAATTTGCTTCATTTATTCATTTGCTCAAAAATACTTAATGAGTACCTGCTGTGTGTCAGGCAGGAATCACAGAAACATGATTAGAATAAAGGAATAGTTAATTCCTACGCCAGTACTGCTTTTATAAATGTATTTGAATAAAAACAAAATGAAAGAAACTAAATCAGTGGAAGTAATACAAATAAATAGGGAAGGAAAAAAGAAAAACAACAAAGCGAAAAGGCCACTTGGGAGCTAAGTGCCCTCTTGATGACTAAGCACATATGTTTACTTTTCTGTCCTTAAAGTTCCACCAGGGAGAAAAGTAAGCATAACACTAAAGCAGCACTAGGAAATGTGGAAGAGTGATACCAGCAGAAGCAAAACATTTCTGGATGATATAAAGCAGATGGGATTAGTCTGAGGAAATAACCAAATAGAACTGGTAAGTACAGTTAATACAAATGAAAGAGAGTAGCGATGGAAGAAGAAAGGAGTTTGTTCAATTTTAAACAGAAGTTTGAAAAGTTTGGAGTTTTTTGGAAAAGCCCAGGGATCATAATTATGAGGAGGTAAGGAAGATACTCAACTTTGTGGCATTTGATGGGAAGGCTAATGAACCTCGGGTGTTTCAAGCACCTGGAAAGGGCATTTCCACCCAGATCCAACAGAACTGGCATGAACAGTTTGAAAGGTAATAAAGGAGCAGATGGATTCTGCCACTGGGGATAGGCAAGGGATATTTAAAGTGACTACTGGGGTTATAAAAAGTGGAATGGTGCTCTTGGGTAATGTAAGCTGCCAACAGGGCTAGACTTTCTCACCTTCTAATGGAAAACTCCCGTCCACTACATGACTGCATTTTTGTGTCCCCCAGAATTCGTAGGTTGAAGCTCGAAATCTCAATGGGATAGTATTATGAGATGGGGCCTCTGGAGGTAATTAGGTTACGAAGGTGGAACCCTAATGACAGGATTAGTGCCTCATAGGAAGAGACATGAGAAAACTTGCTTCCTCTATCTTTGCTCTCTGCCATGTGAAGACACCTCAAGAAGATGGCCTTCTGCAAACCAGGAAGCAGGCCCTCACCAGACACTGGACCTGCCAGCACCTTGATCATGAACTTCCTAGCCTACAGAACTGTGAGAAATAAATATCTGTTGTTTAAGCCTTGCATCTATGGTAATTTGTTACAGCAGCCTGAATGGACTAAGATACCACCTAGCTCACTAACTATAGTGATGGCTTCTATAATTTGTAATCATATTCATTATCAAAAAAGCTGTAACTTTCACACTAGCCACCTGTAAATATAAATGAACTACTTATAAATATAAATGAACAACTAAGAATTTCCATATATTGAAGAAAAAAAGCATAAAAATGAACCACCAAAGTAAACAAACTGAAGTTAACTCTTGAAACAATTGAATTACTGGTGAAATATAGAAAAACTTACTGAAACAATTTAATTTGTATCTTAAGAGATATTTGAAGGACACTGCATTCACGTAGTTAGAATAGGCCACTAAGAAAAAGTGAAAAAAAAAAAAGGAAATTTCATAGAAATTAAAATAAACATATATTTACTGAAGCGAATATAACAGAGCAATTGATGTGGAATGTAAAGTTCTTAATTTCCAAAAGTGTTTTTCATCTAGATGAACAAGACTAGTCATGTTGGACTGATTTTTGTTCAGAAAAGGGCCACTTGAATGGGTACCTTAACCCACTGTCCAGGTGAAAGAAGATAATAAGGACGATGTTGGCTAACGAAAGATGCCTTTAATCTGATTTTGAAATGCTGAGTTGGTTACTGGTGAGGAGATGGGAATATTTGCATGGGATAATGTTATGAGATGGGGAAAGAGTTTTCTATGAAGGTCAATGTTTTCCCTTTTAAGGTCCAATGTTGTTAGCACCTCTCTCACCGATCAAGTTTATGAAAAGTCCAGTGGCTTAGTAGACAAAGACTGGAGCAAATTCTTTGAATTCTTGTGAAATTAGGGAGAGAAAGGACTACCTCAAGAAGGAGATGCCAACTTAGTTATGTGTCAGCTAGACAGCAATTGAAAAATACAAAAGGTGTGGCTAAATTCATACTCCTTAACTGCTGAGGTATATTACACTAATTGACTAAATATCAACAATAAAGATCAGAGCAGAAATAGAGGCTAGAAAAACAAAAGCTCAATGAAACCAAGAGCTGGATTTTTGAAAAGATAAACAAAATCTACAACCTGTTAGCCAGACTAAAGGAAAAAAGATAAGACTCAAGTTTAATTATAAATGAAAGAGAAGACCTCAAAACTGATAGCATAAAAATACAAAGTATCATTAGAGACTACTACGAGCAATTATAGGCCATCAAACTGGGTATCTAAAAGAAATGGGATCAATTTCTAGAAACATACAATCTGCCAAAACTGAATCATAAAAAAAAGAAAATCTGAACAGACCCATAATGAGTAAAGAGATTGAAACTGTAATAAAAAACCTCTCAACAAAGAAAAACCCAGGATCTGATGGCTTCATTCACGAATTCTACTAAACACTGAAAGAATTAATGCCAATCCTTCTCAGACTTTTCCAGGCAATGAAAGAGGAGAAAACACTTCCAAACTCATTTTACGAGGCCAGCATTACGCTGTTACCAAAGCCAAATAAGAAACTACAAGAAAACAAAACTTCAGGACAATAAGAAAATCCTGAATATTAGAATGGTTGTGGTTGAACACCAAATCAGTGTTACGGAAGATCGAGCCAAGAGGTTATCTTGGAATGTAGTGCAATAATCTGTCGATGATTTCATCTGTCGACGAAAATTGTCCAAGAAACTTGGAAGGAATGATGTCATTCAGTATATGAGGATTAGATATTTACAAAGTATGTAAAATGTTTAGAAATTCTAAAATCTTCCTAAAAAAACTTGTATAAGGAGAAGCTAGAGAGAATAGGAGGAATGACATAATCCAAGTAATAATAGAATAATATCTTTTTTTCAAACTGAGAGAAGGTACTGGGGTTTGTTTTTTTTTAATTTAAAAGAATTAGAATGCAGAGCAGCAATATTGCACCAAGGGACCTACGAATACCAGGGAAGAATTTAGGAAGTCGAAGGAGAAAGAAAAAGTCTTACAATTTTCTAGAGAGTAAAAATACATTATCTGAAAAGGAAGAAAAATCAGAATGACGTTGGCGTTTTCTAACGCCAAATGCCAGAAAATATGTAGCCATATCTACAAAATCCTGAGGGATTTGAATCTTGGATTCTTCATTAGGCAAGCTGTTATTCAAGAGAAAAGGAAAAATAAAGACAATTTTAAAGATGGAAAGTTGAACATCTTTGAAAAAATTAAAATTTCTCTAGGTTGTTCTTTAGCAAAATGTAAGAGGAAACCAGAAAAGAAGACACGGGGTATCATGAGTAAAATACCAAATACGACTTATCAATAAGTCTAAGTTGTCATGAATTATTTGAAGAAACGATGTGTGAGTTTCATGCAGTTGTTAACTAAGAGTCCTAACATAAAAGAAGCACAGAAGCATAATAAAAGAGTTACTTGTAGTATTAATGTAAGTCGTTGAGAGGTTTCTTGTAATAAAAACTTACTAAGTATAAGCACATATCTAAAGGTGATGTATGTTAGAAACAGAAGCCAAGAAAAAACTATTATGAATTCAGAATCAAGCTGAAAAGAGAATTGATTGCATAATAAATTAAAAACTTATTAACCAACACTCCAAGATTATATGATGAGACAGTACATTATTATTAATTACCAATATTATTTGAGGACTTACTACATGACAGATATGCTGCTAAATGGATATTAACATTGTCTCCAATTATAGATGAGAAAACTGAGGACAGAAAAATTAAGTAATTTGCCCAGAGTCATCAGATAGAAGGGAGCAAAGACAGACAATCTAACTTCAATCGTGCTCTAAATCACTACTCTAATATTATATCCTCAGCCTCTTATTGGAATATAGATTGTTCAAAAATGAATCCATAATAAAGAGAAACTAACACTATGTCTTATACAGTCTGCAGGTATTTGTCCAGCATGTGTCAGATATATTTATTAAACCCTGTATACTCTGGAATATCAGTAACCTAGTATCACAAAATTCTGTGTAATAAACTGCCTCAAAACTTGGTGGTTTGAAACAACTATCATTTGTTCTCATGGATCTGTGGGTCACCTGAGAGGTTTTGTGCTAGGCTTTTTTACCTGGAGTGGGTTCCCCCAGTTCCATGTGTCTCTCATCCTCATGTTAGGACCAACAGGCTAACCAGGGCATGAGCTTTCACAGCATGACAAAGTCACAAAAGAGCACACCCAAACATACAGGTGCTTTTCAAGCCTTGGTCTCATCACACCTGTTAACATTCCACTGGTTAATCCACATAGCTGGGGAGGAACTGGAAAGTCATATGGCAAATAATCTAAATACAAGGAGGGATAATAAATTAAGGTCATTAAGGCTTTACAAAATCATCAATCTGCTTCTTTTGTAGTTGTGTTGGATGAAATAACATATTATTAGTCATGTGTTCAAAGAAAACTTTTCTTAACCAAAATGATCCTTTAAGGAGAGGATGGTGGGATCTTCCTTGCAGCCAAGTATTGAGACCACTGTCTGTGCAGCAACTGAGAAAGAAAAGTTAGGACAATCAAAAAGATTAAAAGATTTAAGGCAAATATATCCGTATCTATATTTAGCAGGAAGGAAGGTGGTGCATGCACAAATGTGAGTGAACATGCTTTTTCTGATTCTAGGTAGGGGTTTCAGAAGTGTAGTGGGAAGAGCCCTTAATAAAATAGTCTGGAGATTAGCTTTTTGCCCTAGGTCTGCCACTAGTAAAAGACAAAACTTTTCTGAGTGGCCATTTTCTTATCATTAAAGTTGGTCCAGAGGATCTATGGGATTCTTCTAAGTCCTAAAACTTTAAGAAAGATATTTTAAAAAATGAAATATGATGTTGGTAAAAATTGGAAGTTACTGAAATGTGTTTTATAAAATTAGGAGCAGCAGTTGATTTATAAGAAGCAGTAACAGCAAAGGCAGAGCAAGATGGCTGAATAGACGCCCCCAGCAATTGACCCCTGACAGAAACACCAAACTGAAAAACTATCCACACAAAAAAGCACCTTCATGAGAACCAAAAATCAGGTGAGTGATCATAATAACTGATTTTAACATCATATCAAGAAAAAAATACACTGAAGAAGGTAGGAAAGACAGCCTTGAATTGCTGATGCTACCCCTCCCCATTCCCTGGATGTGGACATGTGGCATGGAGACAGAATCTGTGTGATTTGGGAAAGAAGAGCACATAGATTGTGGAACTTTGCATTGGAACTCAGTGATGCCCTGTTATAGTGGGAAGCAATACAGGACAGAATTCAGTCAGCACCTACAGAGGGAGCATTTAGACCAACTCTAGCCAGAGTCAAATCGTCCACCTAGTAGTTGGTACATGAGTTCTGGCAATCCCTGCCACTGTGGGCTAAAGGGTAGTGAGGTCCTAAATAAAAGGCAATCTTGGAAGACAATCTAGACCATAAGGACTTGAAAGGCAAACTTGAAAGACAATCTAGATCATATGAACTGCAATTCCTGGGCAAGTCCTGGTGCTGTGCTGGGCCCAGAGTCAGTGGACTTGGAAGGCATGTGACATAGTGAGATACTGGCTGATGCAACCAAGGAAGTACTTGTGACAGCTCTCCCTCAGTCCCAGGCTGCAGTGAAGCTTATAGCTTCAGGAGAGACTCCTTCCCATGGCTTGAGGAGAGGAGAGGGAAGAGTAAAGTGGGCTTTGTCTTGCAACTTGAATACTGCTCAGTCACAGCAAGAGAGGGCACCAGGCAGAGTCCTGAGGCCCCCATTCCAGGCCCTAGCTCCTGGATGACATTTCTAAACACATTTTGTGTCAGAAGGGAACCAATTGCCTTGAAAGGAAGGACACAGTTCTGGAAGTATCCATTACCTGCGTAAAGAGACCTCAGACTCTGAATAATCAGTAGTGGTCCAGGCAGTACTTGCAGTGGGACTTAAGTGTGACTCAGAGCTGTGCTGTTTCAGGTGTGACCCCAGTGAATTCTCAACTATGGTAACAATGTGAAGAGACTCGTTCTGCTTGCGAAAAGATAAGGAAGAACAATGGGAACAATGCCTTGCAGCTTGGTTACCAGCTCAGTTGCAATGGAGCAGAAGACCAAGCAGGCTTTTCCAGTTCCCAATTCAAGACCGTGGCTCCTGGATGACTTCTTTGGCCCTATCTTGGGCCAGGAGGTTCCATTGCCCTGAAGAGAGAGACCCATGCCTGGCAGCATTCACCACAAGCCGATTGAAGAGCCTTGGGCCTTGAGTGAATATTGGCAGTAGCCAAGCAGTACTTGCTACGGCCTGGGATTGTGGTGGCCACAAGGAGAAACTCCTATGCTTAAATCTTAAAATATGTTAGTGGCATGACATTTAAAGTGGAAAGGGGAGGGAAGAGTGGGAAAGACTTTGTCTTGAGCTTGGGTACCAACTCAATTATAATAGAATAGAGCACCAGGTAGATCCCAAAAGTTACTAAATCCAGGCCCTGTCTCCTGGACGGCATCTCCAAACCTTCTCAGGGCTGGGGGACCATGCTGCTTTGAAAGGAAGGACCCAAGCCTGCCTGGATTTTCACCTACTGATTGTAGAGCTTTAGGACTTTGAATGGACATGGAAAATAGGCAGGGACTGGACACTGTGGGCCTTGAGTGAGACCCAGTGCTGTGCTGGCATTTAGTCTGAGCAAGCACAGTTCCAGTGGTAATGGCCAAAGGAGTGCTCATGTCACCATCTTCCAGTTCCAGGCAGCTCAGCACAGAGACTACATTTGTTTGAGAGAAAGTAAGGAAAGAACAAGAGTCTATGGTCATCCAGGGAATTCTGGCTCTTACCCAAGACCACACAGGTGGTACCTCTTTGAGTTTTTAAGATCCATGCCATTACTGGGCTTGGGGTGTCCTGTGAAGCTGGTATGACTGCAGTAAGCATACCCAAATCACAACGTCCAAGTACCTTTAAATGCCTGGAAAGCCTTCCCAAGAAGAAAAGGTACAAACAAGCCCACACTGTGACAAATAAAATGAGTGCCTAACTCTTCAATGCCCAGACACCAATGAACATCCACAAGCGTCAAGAACATCCAAGAAAACATGACTTCACCAAACAAACTAAATAAGGCACCAGCGACCAATCCTAAAGAGACGAAGATATATAACCTTTCAAACAGAGAATTCAAAATAACTATTTTGTAGAAGCTCAATGAAATCCAACATAACACAGAGCGGGGGAATTCTAATCCTATCAGATAAATTTAACGAAGAGATTGAAATAATTAAAAATAATCAAGTGGAAGTTCTAGACCTGAAAAATTCAATTGACATACTGAAGAATGCATCAGAGTCTCTTAACAGCAGAATTCATCAATCAGTAGAATCAATGAGCTTAAAAATTATTTGAAAATACAGTAAAAAGAGACAAAACTGGAAAGATTAAAAAAGAAGACTGCAGCATGCCTGCAAGAGATAGAAAATAGTCTCAAAAAGGCAAATCTAAGAGTTACCAGCCTAAAAGAAGAAGCAGGGAGAGATATTTGGGTAGAAAGTGTATTCAAAGTAATAATAATAGAGAACATTCCAAACCTACAGAAAAATATTGATATCCAAGTACAAGAACATTATAGACCACCAAGCAGATTTAACCCAAAGAAAACTACCTCAAGGCATTTAATAATCGAACTCCCAAAGTCCAGGATAAATAAAGAATCCTAAAAGCAGCATGATAAAAGGAACCAATCACATACAGTGGAGCTCCAATACATCTGGCAGCAGACTTCTCAGTGGAAACTTTACAGACCAGGAGACAGGTGAAGTTTACAATGAGAAACTTTAAATATGTCTCTGGCATGACATACTTAAAGTTCTGAAGGAAAAAAAGATGTATCCTATAATAGTAAATGCAGTAAAAATGTCCTTCAAATATGAAGGCTTAACAAAGACTTTCCCAGAAAAACAAAAAACAGAGGAATTTTATGAACACCAGGCCTGTTCTACAAGAAATGCTAAAATGAATTTCTCAGTGTGAAATAAGAAACCATCTAAAGGTGCAAAACTCATTGGTAATAGTAAGTACACAGAAAAGCACAGAATATTATAATACTCTCATTGAGGTGTGCCAATTATTGATTTTTTTAGTGGAAAGGTTAAATGAGGAAATGACCAAAAATAATAACTAAAACAATGTTTACATACATAGAGAGTACAATAAGATATAAATACAAACAATAAAAAGTTAAAAAGAGGGGGGAAGAAGTTTAAGTGTTGAGTCTTTATTAGTTTTCCGTTTACTTTTTTATAAAATCAGTGTTAAGTTGTTATCAGTTTAAAATAATGGATTATAAGATATTATTTGCAAGCATCACAGTAACTACAAGTTAACAAATACATGACAGATGTGAAAAAAATGAAAATAAAAAACAGGAAATTAAAACATACCACCAGAGAAAATCAACATCACTAGAAGGAAGACAAAAAGGAAGAAAGAAGAGAAGACCATATAACAGCCAGAAAAAAAAAAATAAGAAAATGGCAGAAGTAAGTCCTTCCTTATCATTAATAATATTGAATGTAAATGAGCTAAACTTTCCAATCAAAAGACACAGAATGGCTACATGGATAAAAAACAAGACCCAATGATCTGTTGCCTAGAAGAAACATGCTTCACCTGTAAAGGCACACATAGACTAAAGTAAAGGGATGGAAAAAGATGTAATGGAAACCAAAGAAGAGTATAAGTAGCTATACTTATATCAGACAAAATAGATTTTAATACAAAAATTGTAAAAAGGGGCAAATAAAATTATTATTTAATGATAAAGGGGTCAGTTCAGCAAGAGGATATAATAATTTTAAATATATATGCATCCAACACTGCAGTACTCAGAGATGTAAATATTTACTAGAGCCAAAGAGAGAGATAGACCCCAATATGGTAATAGCTGGAAACCATTAACACCCCATATTCAGCTTTAGGCAGATCATCAAGACATAAAATTAACAAAGAAACATTGGACTTAATCTGCACAATAGAACAAATGGACCTAATAGATATTTACAGAACATTTTATCCAATGGCTTCAGAATACACATTCCTCTCAGCATATGGGTCATTCTCAAAGATAGATCATAGTTAGGCCACAAAATAAACCTGAGAAAATTCAAAAAATTGAAATCATATACAGTATCTTCTTTGAACCACAGTGGGATAGAGCTAGAAATCAATAACAGAGGAATATTGGAAATTGGACAAACAAATGGAATTAAGCAATATGTTCCTGAATGACCAGTGAGTCAATGAAGAAAGAAGGAAGGAAACTAAAAAATTTCATGAAACAAATGAAAATGAAAACACTGCATACCAAAACCTATGGAATACAGCAAAATCAGTACTAAGAGGAAATTTTATAGCAGTAAGCATCTACATCAAAAATTAGAAAAACATCAAATAAAAAACCTAATGGTGCATCTTAAAAAACTAGAGGAGCAAGAGCAAACCAAATGCAAAATTAGTAGAAGAAATGGAATAGTAAAGATCAGAGAAGAAATAAATGAAATTGAAAGGAAGAAAACACTACAAAAGATCAATAAAAAAGCTGTTTTTAAAAGGGTAAACAAAACTGACAAACTTCTAGCTAAATTAGCCAAGAAAAAAGAGAGAAGACCCAGATAAATAAAATCAGAGAGAAAGAAGGAGATATCACAGCCAATACCAAAGAAATACAAAATATCATTAAAGGTTACATGAGCAAATATATACCAATAAATTGGAAAACCTTGAAATGGTATATTCCCAGACACATACAGCTTTCCAAGACTGAACCATGAAGAAATTCAAAACCAGAACAGATCAGTAACAAGTAATAAGATTGAAGCTATAATAAAAACTCTTTCAGTAACAAAAAAGTTCAGGACCTGTTGGGTTCACTGCTGAATTTTACCAAAGATTTCAAGAAGAACTAATACCGATCCTACACGAACTATTCTGAAAAACTGAGGAGGAGGGAATACTTCCAAACTCATTCTATGAGGTCAATATTACTCTAATATCAAAACTAGAAAAAGACAAGTCAAAAAATAAAACTGCAGGCCAATATATCTGATGAACATTGATGCAAAAATCCTCAACAAAATACTAGCAAACCAAATTCAACAACACATTGAAAAGATCATTCATCAAGACCACATGTGATTCATCCCAGGGATGCAAGGATGGTTATGGTTCAACGTACACAAATTAGTCAATATGATATATCAATAGAATGAAAGACAAAAACAATATGATCATTTCAATCAAGGCTGAAAAAGCGTTTGATAAAATTCAACATCCATTCACAATAAAAGCCCTAAGAAAACTGGGTATAGGTGGAACATACCTCAACACGATATAAACCATATACAACAGACTCACAGCTTGTATCACACTAAATGGGGAAAAACTGAAAGCCTTTTAAGATCTGGAACATGACAAGGATGCTCACTTTCATCACTGTTATTCAACATAGTACTGGAAGTTCTAGCTAGAGCAATCGGACAAGAGAAAGAAAGAGCATCCAAGTTGTAAAAGAATAATTCAAATTATCCTTGTTTCCAGATGATATTATCTAGTGTTTGAAAAAACCTAAAGACTCCAACAAGAAACTTAGAACCAATAAACAAATTCAGTTATACTGTGGGATACCAATCAACATGCAAAAATCAATACCATTTCTATATGCCAACAGCAAACAATCTGAAAAAAATTAAGAAATTAATCCCATTCAAAGTAGTTACAAATAAAATACAATATCTAAGAATAGACTACCACAGAAGTGAAAGATCTCTACAATAAAAGTATAAAACAGGCCGGACGTGGTGGCTCACACCTGTAATCCCAGCACTTTAGGAGGCAGAGGCGGGTGGATCACGAGGTTAGGAGATCAAGACCATCCTGGCTAACACGGTGAAAGCTCATCTCTACTAAAAATACAAAAAATTAGCCGGGTGTGGTGGTGGACACCTGTAGTCCCAGCTACTCGGGAGGCTGAGGCAGAAGAATGGCATGAACCTGGGAGGTAGAGCTTGCAGTGAGCTGAGATCGTGCCACTGCACTCCAACCTGGGTGACAGAGCCAGACTCCGTCACAAAAAAAAAAAAAAAGTGTAAAACGTTGATGCAAGAAATTGGAGAACACCCAAAAACTGGAAAGATATTTGATGTTCATGGATTGGAAGAATCAATATTATGGTATCCGTTCTACCCAAAGCCATCTACAAATTCAATGCAATCCCTATCAATATAGCAATGATATCCTTAACAGAAATAGAAACATATCTTAAAATTTACATGGAATTACGAAGGACTCAGAACAGGCAGTGTTATCCTGAGCAAAAAGAACAAAACAGGAGGAATCACATTACCTGACTTCACATTATATTACATAGTTATTGTATCCAAAACAGCATGGTACTGGTATAAAAACAGACACATAGAACAATAAATCAGAATAGAGAACCCAGATATCAATTTATACATCTGCAGTGAATTCATTTTTGTCAAAAGTGCCAAGAACATATACTTGCAAAAAACCAGTCTCTTCAATAAACAGTGATGGGAAAACTGGATATCCATATGCCGAAGAATAAAACTAGACCTCGATCACTTGCCATATACAAAAATAAAATCAAAATGGATTAAAAACTTAAATATAAGACATCCAACTATGAAACTACTAAAACTTGTTGGAGAAACTCTCCAGGACATTAGACTGGGCAAATATTTCTTGAGTAATATCGCACAAGCACAAGCAACCACAGCGAAAATGAACAGATGGGATCACATTAAGTTAAAAAGCTTCTGGACAGCAAAGGAGACAGTCAACCATATGAAGAGAAAGCACATATAATAGGAGAAAATATTTGGAAACTACTCATCTGACCAAAAATTAATAACCAGAATATATAAGGAGCTCAAACAACCCTATAGAAAAAAATCTAATAATCTAATTTAGAAAGGGAGAAAAGATATTAATAGCGATTTCTCGAAAGAAGAAACACAAATGGCAATCAGATCTATGAAAAGGTGCTTGACATGACTGATCATCAGAGAAATGCAAATGAATACTACAATGAGATATTATCTTACCCCAGGTAATATAGCTTATATCCAAAAGATAGGCAACAACAAATGCTGACGAGGATGTGGAGAAAAGAGAACCTTCATACATTGTAGGTGGGAATGTTATTTAGTACAGCCACCACGGAGAACACTATGCAGGTTTCTCAAAAAACAAAAAAAGCTACCATATAATCCAGCAATACCACTGTTAGATATATGTCCCAAAGAAAGGAAATCAGTATATTGAAGAGATGGAACTAGATGTCATTATGTTAAGTGAAATATGCCAGGCACAGACAAATCTTCACATGTTCTCACTTATCTGTGGGAGCTGAAGAAGGTAAAACAATTGACCTCATGGAGATAGAGTGTAGAATGACGGTTACCAGAGCCTGGGAAGTGTTTTGGATGGTCGGGTTGGGGGAGTGGGTTGTGGGGATAATTAATGGGTACAAAAATATAGTTAGATAGATTAAATAAGATTTAGTGTTTGATTGCACAACATGGTGACTGCAGTCAACAATAATTTATTGTACATTTAAAATAACTAAAAGTATAATTGGATGGTTGGAGCAGAAAGAGTAAATGCTTGAGGTGATGGATAGCCTATTTATCCTAATGTAATTATGAGGTATTATATGACTGTATCAAAACATGCCATGTACCCTATGTGTGTGTGTGTGTGTGTGTATGTGTATATATATATATATACCCTCTCTATAGGGCACATGAGATATATAAAAATTACATATATATATATATATATACACACACATACCTACTATGTACACACAAAAACTAACAATAAAAAATAAACAATAACATGTTATCTAAAATGATTAATTATAATTGAGCAATTACTACTGATATAAGGATGGATAGATTTTTTGCATAAAATTGTAAAGCTCATTTCAAATTGGTATTCCTTTTTGAACAAAAAGGGAGCAGCAAGGTATTCTAAATTTTTTAGGAAACCAGTACTAGATGAATCATGAGTAGAAAAGCCTAAAGATTATAGAAGTAACATTGAGTTACAAGTCATTGACGAGTCTCTGATGCAAAGCGATATACTAAGGACAATAATTAGTATAGAGGCTTTACCTTAACATGTGTTCTTTCCAGTTGACACTGTGTCCCATGTACTTCCTTTATTGTATTAGGGCAGCATATCGTTACCATTTGTTGTATCAACTCAAAAGGCTAGGGCCATGTTCCAAACATCTCCACCTTCCTTTAAAAAGCAGTTATAAATCTAAAATCCACTAATGTACATGTATATACATTATAGATTAGGTTAACATTCACAAAATGACTTGCTTCACCAACTAGGAGTAGCAATATATCATATCTCTTTTATTTTGCTAATTAATCATTCAAACAACAGGAGTTTCCTATTAGCAGGAAGTCTAACATCTCCCGATGGAGTGCTTTTTTTCCTGGTCATTCCAGATTGTTCAGCTGGCTTTCTCAGACCAAAAGCTAGCAGTCATATTTCCAAGGTAATTGCAAATTTGTGTTAATCTTCTACTTATAGTTTCCCATTGCCATATGACGCCATTATTGAAGGTTGGTTCTGTCCAGTTCCATAAATGTTCACCAGTTTGTGGTGACGCCTTTCTAGTCTAAGTTCCTACGTTGGGTTCCCTGCACTCTTGGGTTAATGTAGAGGGTGCCTGGTTAAGATTCTGAGTTCTGTAGTCCTGTGAACTGAATTTGAATATTGCCTTTGCTTCTTTTTAGCTGTGTGACTTAAGTCAAGTTATTGAACTTTCTGAGCCTCAGTTTCCTCCTCTATAAAATGAAGATAATAATAGAATTTATCTGATAGTGGTGTTGTGAAAATTAAATGACACAACACGTATCAAGCAAATTGCCTGGCACCTCCAAGATTTGCAGGAAATGTGTGCTCTTACTATCACTGTGACTGCTATTATTACTATTAGTGATGCAGTAATCCTTTCCTGGAGAATAGCAACATTTCAAGTTTGCTGTAGTGCAGAGCTTAGTGTCTCTAGTATTTTTCTATAGGAAAGAAACTGGGGTCTCTATGCAAATTAGTCTACCTTGAACCCATGGCTCTCTGTACCACAACAATTGACGTCCTGTTTGTACATTTCTCCAAGAAAAATGGGAAAGTTTATGGTCGGCAACTCATGGATAATTAAATTTGAGTGGTCAATACATATAATCTTACTAGTACTTAGGAAAACACAAATTAGATAAAAACGAGATCATTTTCTATACCCAACTCATCAACAAAAATAAATTTCTGATAATATCAATCTGTAGAGTTGTGGCGCAAAGGCAAACTTCATATGTTGTAGGTGAGATGTTAAGTCATTAAAACCATTTCGGTTCACACTGTCTCTAAGTTTTAGGGAAAGGAAAAATAAATGTGATTTATTCATAAAATAGAACATTACACGGTACTAAAAGGAAGTGTGTGTGTATCTATCAACTTAGATACATTTGAAAAGCATAATGTTGAGTAAAAAAAAGCAAATTGCTAAAGGATGTATAGCGTATACCATTTACATACACTCACAAAACACTCAAATAAGTATACATATATATGTGATAAAATATTAAAACACACAGCCTAACATTATATACCAATATGAGGATGTCAGTTACTTCTGGGAAATGAGGGGGGCAGAAAGGAGGAACAGAGTGTTGGTGCAGTGGCTCATGCCTGTAATCCCAGCACTTTGGGAGGCCGTGGAGGGCTGATTGCTTGAGGTTAGGAGTTCGAGATCAGCCTGGCCAACATGGCAAAACCCCATCTCTACTAAAAATACAACAATTCGCTGGGTGTGATGGTGGGTGCCAGTAATCTCAGCCCCTCGTAGGCTGAGGCAGGAAAATCTCCTGAACCCGAGAGGCAAGGGTTCAGTGAGCCAAGATCACACCACTGCACCCTAGCTTGGGCAACAGAGTGAAACTCCATTTCAAAAAAAAGGAAAGGAAAAAACAGAGAACAGAGGGGGGTTATAGCTCTGTATATAACATTTTATTTCCTTTAAAAATTTATGACTACATTGTAACATGTAGTTTGTTACATATGTGTGATGTTGGTAACATCTGTTACATATATGTGACGGGTTCATAGGTATATATAAAATCAATTTTTGTTTCTGTAAACATCAATTATTTAATAATTTGACATAAAATAAAGACAATTAGAAGGAAAAATAGCTCTTTTAGCCTTCGAGATAATTGGAAAACACTTGGGGAAGAATAAAATTAGATTACTATTTCATATCATATATCAAAGAATTCCCTATGGGGTTTAAATTTTAAATAAAAAGAAAGTAGAGCAGAAGATAATGTAGGCGATTATTTGTCTGATCTTAATAGGAAAAGTTTAAGCATATAGACAAAAGATATTTAGACAAAAGAAAAAAAATACAGTTTTTCTACATAAAACTTAATGCTTTGCTATGTCCAAAATCTATAAACAAAATATAAATGATGAGCTATTTAAATTGGCATTGTTAACATGTAAAGGATTTGTAGAAACAATAGATATAAAAGTATTCCATGAGAAAAATATGATTATGACAAGAACAATTTTCAAAGGGATAAATAACAATGACCAAAGTGTCAATGTGTTCAGCAACATGGTTATCAACTTTATGCCTCTCAGCTCCAAATTAACCCTCAGTACCTGCTCCAATATAATGGACTGGAATCTTTTTTTTCTTTTGAACTTTTAGATTTAAGGGGTACATGTGAAAGTTTGTTCCATAGGAAAATTGTAGATACTGGGGCTTGTTTTACAGATGGTTTTGTCACCTAGGTAATCAGCATAACACCCAATGGGTAGTTTTTCAATCCTCACCCTCCTCCCACCCTCCACTTCCAAGCAGGCCCTGGTATTTATTGTTCCCTTCCTTGTGTCCATGTGTACTCAGTGTTTAGCTCCCACTTATAAGTGGGAACAGGTAGCGTTTGGTTTCCTGTTCCTGCATTAATTCAGTTAGGATAATAGCCTCCATCCATGTTGTTACAAAGGAAAAACTATGCATCTGATGAAGGTCTAATATCCAGAACCTGTAAGAAACATAAATCAACAACAACATAAATCAAAAACAAACAATCCTATTAAAAAGTGACTAAAGAACATGAACAGACACTTCCAAAAGAAGACATACATATAACAAATAAGCATATGAAAAAAAGCTCAATATCATTAATCATTAGGGAAATACAAGTCAAAAGCAAAATAAGATACAATCTCCTACCAGTCAGCATAAGTATTAATATTATTAAAAATCAAAAATAACAGATGCTGACAAGGTTGCAGAGAAAAGGGAATGATTATATGCTGTTGGTGGGAATGTAAATTAGATTAGCCATGTTGCTGCAAAGGACATGCTCTCAGTTTTTTTTTAATGGCTACATAGTAGTCCATGGTGTAGAAGTATATTTTCTTTATTCAGTCCACCACTGTTGGGGCATTTAGATTGATTCAGTGTCTTCATTATTGTCAATAATGCTGCAATGAACATACATGTGCATGTGTCTTTATGGTAGAACCCTTTATATCCCTTTGGTATGTACCCAACAATGGTATTTCTAGGTCAAATGACATTTCTATTTTAATTTCTTTCAGAAATCTCCAGACTGCTTTCCACAGTGACTGATCTAATTTACATTCCCATCAGCAATGTGTAAGTGTTCCATTTTCTCTACAAGCATCTGTTATTTTTTGACTTTTTAACAATATCCATGCTGACTGTGTGAGATGGTATCTCATTGTGGTTTTGGTTTGCCTTTCTCTGATGATTAGTGATACTGAGCTTTTTTTCATATGCTTTTTGATTGCGTGTGTTTCTTCTTTTGAGAAGTATCTGTTCATATCCTTTGCCCATTTTTAAATAGGGTTGTTTGGTTTTTGCTTGTGATTTATGTTCCTTATAGATTCTGGATATTAGAACTTTGTCAGATGCTTAGTTTGCAAATATTTTCTCCCAGTCTGTAGGTTTTCTGTTTATTAAGTTTCTTTTGCTGTTCAGAAACTCTTTAATTAGGTCCTGCTTGTCAATTTTTATTTTTGAAATTGCTTTTGGAGTCTGCATCATGAAGTCTTTGCCAGGGCCTATGTCAAGAATGTTATACTCTAGGTTTTCTTCTAGGGTTTTTGTGGTTTTGGGTTTTTACATTAAAGTCTTTGATCCACCTTGAGCTGATTTTTGTATATGGTGAAAGGTAGGGGTCCAGCTAAAATCTTCTGCATATGGCTAGCCAGTCATCCCTGAGCCATTTATTGAATAAGGTGTCCTTTCTCCATTGCTTGTTGTTGTCAGCTTTTTCAAAGACAAGATGGTTGTACGTGTATAGCTTTATTTCTGGGTTCTCTATCTTGTTCCAGTAGTCTCTGTGTCTGTTTTTATACCCAGAACTATGCTGTTTTGGTTATTGTAGACTTGTAGTATAGTTTGAAGTTGGTTAGTGTGATGCCTCCAGGTTTGTCTGTTTTTGATTTGGATTGCCTTGGCTGTTAGCCAGGCTCTTTTTTGGTTCTAAATGAGTTTCAGTCAACAGTTCTTCTAATTCTGTGAACCATGTCATTAGTTGTTTGATAGGAATAACACTGAATCTGTCAATTGCTTTTGGCTGTATGGCCATTTTAACAATATTAATTCTTCCTATCCTTGAGCATGGAATGTTTTTTCATTTGGTTGTGTCATTTCTGATTTCTTTGAGCAGTATTTTGTAATTCATTGTAGAGACCTTTCACCTTCCTGGTTGGCTGTATCCCTAGGTAATTTATCCTTTCTGTGGCAATCGTGAATGGGATTGCATTCTTGATTTGGCCCTCAGCTTAGCTGTTGTTGGTGTACAGAAATGCTACTGATTTTTGTACATTGATTTTGTATCCTGCAACTTTGCCGAAGTTAGTTTATCAGTTCGAGCATTTGGGCAGAGGTTATGGGGTTTTCTAGGTGTAAATCCATATTGTCTGCAAGCAGGGGTGGTTTGATTTCCTCTCTTCCTACTTGGATGCCTTTTATTTCTTTCTCTTGCCTGATTGCTCTGACTGGGGCTTCCTGTACTTTGTTGAATAGAAGTAGTGAGAGTGGGCATCCTTGTCTTGTTCCAGTTAAGTGGAATGCTTTCAGCTTTTGCCTGTTTATATGATGTTGGCTCTGGGTTTGTAATAGATAGCTCTTATTATTTTGAGGTATGTTCCTTCAATGCCTAGTTTGTTAGTGATTTTTAGCATGAAGGGATGTTGGATTTTGTGGAGAGCCTTTTCTGCACCTGTTGAGAGGTAATGTAGTTTTTGTTTTTAGTTCTGTTTATGTGATGAATCACATTTATTGATTTGTATAGATTACACCAACCTTGCATCTCAGGAATAAAGCCTACTTGATCGTGGTGGGTTAACTTTTTGGTGTGCTGCCAGATTTAGTTTGCTAGTATTTGTTGAGGATTTTAAAATCTATATTCATCAGGGTTATTGGTCTGAAGTTTTCTTTTTTTTCATTGTGTCTCTGCCAGGTTTCAGTATCTGGATCATACTGGTCTCATAGAATGAGGTAGGAAGGAGTCACTTCTCTTTGATTTTTTGTAATAGTTTCAGTAGGATTGGTATCAGCATTTCTTTCTACATCTGGTGGAATTTGGCCGTGTATCTGTCTGGTCCAGGGCTTTTACTGATTGGTAGCATTTTTTTTTTTTTTATATTACTGATTCAATTTCAGAACTCATTATTGGTTGTTCAGAGTTTCCATTTCTCCTTAGTTCAATATTGGGAGGTCGTGTGTTTCCAGGACTTTATCCGTTTCCTCTAGGTTTTCTGTTTGTGCACATACAGGTGTTTGTAATAATCTCTGAGGGTTTTCTGTATTTCTGTAGCAACAGTGGTAACGTCTTCTTTGTCAATTTTGATTGTGCTTATTTTTATCTTCTCTCTTTTTTAAATTAGTCTAGCTAGTGGTCTATCAGTCTTATTTATTTATTAAGAATCAACCTTTGGTTTCATTGATCTTTTGCATATTTTTTCTAATCTCCATTTCATTCAGTTCAGCTCTGATTTTCATGATTTCTTTTTTTCTGCTAGATTTGGATTTGGCTTGCTCTTGTTTTTCTAGTTCCTCTAGTTGTGATAGTAGGTTGTTAATTTGAGATCTTTGTAACTTTTTAATATGGATATTTAGCACTATATACTTTCCTCTTAACACTGTTTTTGCTGTGTCCCAGAGATTCTAGTATGTTGTATCTCCATTTTCATTAATTTCAAAGAGTTTTTTGATTTCTGTTTTAATTTCATTGTTTGCCAAAAAGTCATTCAGGGGCCTATTGTTTAATTTAATTTTCATCTAATTGTATGATTTTAGAGAGATATTTTTGATATTAATTTCTATTTTTGTTGCACTGTGATCCAAGAATGTGGTTGGTGTCATTTTTTAAAAATTTGTCGAGATTTGCCTTATAGCTAAGTGTGTAGTTGATTTTAGAGCATGTCCCATGTGCAGCTGAGAAGATTGTATGTTCTGTTTTTGTTAGGTGGAGTGTTCTGTAGATGTCTGTTAGGTCAGTTTGGTGAAGTGCTGAGTTCAGGTCCCAAATATCTTTGTTACTTTTCTGTCTTAATGATCTGTTTAGTACTGTCAGTGGGGAATTGAAATCTCCCACCATGATTGTGTGGTTATCTTAGTCTCTTTGTAGGTCTCTAAGGACTTGTTTTATGAATCTGAGTGCTCTGTGTTGGATGCATATATATTTAGAATAGTTAAGTCTTCTCATTGAATTGAACCCTTCACCATTATGTAATGCCCTTCTTTGTTTTTTTAAATCATTGTTGGTTTAAAATCTGTTTTGTCTGAAATTAGAATAGCAACTCTAGCCCTTTCTGTTTTCCATTTGCTTTGTAAATTTTTCTTCATCTCTTTACTTTGCGCCTATGGGCATCATTGTATGAGATGGGTCTCTTGAAGACAGCATATAGTTCGGTCTTCCTTTGACATCCTGCTTACCACTCTGTGCCTTTTAAGTGGGTCCTTTAGCCCATTTACATTCAAGACTATTACTGATATGTGCAGATTTGAACCTGTCATTTTTTTATTAGATGGTTGTTATGCAGACTTGATTGCATAGTTGCTTTATAGTGTCAATGGTCTATGAACATAAGCACATATATAGACCATTGTTTTTTCGTGGTGGCCAGTAATGGTCTGTAATATCCATGTTTACCACTTTCTTAAAGACTTCTTTTTAGGCAAGTCTGGTGGTAATGAATTCCCTTACCATTACTTGTTTGGAAGGTATTTTATTTCTCCTACACTTATGAAACTTAATTTGTCTGGGTATAAAATTTTTGGTTGGAATTTCTTTTCCTCTTTTAAAATGAGCATAATGTCAAGCTTTGTTAGTAGATTAGGCTGGAGGGATGTTACTAGGGTAAGGGATGTTCTACTGGGTCTGGTGTGCTATGTTTTGTTTATGCTGCTGAAGTTGCATCATGAGCCTCAGCTATATGCATACAGTGCACACCCCCTCAGTGATCTCACAACCCCAACCTAGACTTGTTTTACACTTTCATGTGGTCCTCCTAATGCGGAAACTACACAGTGCAAAATGAGTCTGCAGAGGTACCCTGACTGCCCCTGCATGCCCACCCAGCAATCTTGGTCACGTGTAACCTGAAAGGTTGTAACTCATGGCTTTTCCAGAGTGACACCATACCCTCCAGGCCTGTGTCCACAGTGCCATTGCTGTATTTGTTCTCATACCTGCCCATCCAGCTTTGGCTCAGCTGCATGCCAGAGGCCTTCTTCCTACTTGCTGGGTGACTGGGACCAACTCTTTGGATTTTTAATGCACTCAGGCACATTTCATGACAAATAATTTAATATGAGCATGCTATTCTCTTTTTGACTTTTGTAATCATTCCCAGATAGAATGTTCCATACTTGTTATACAACAGAAAGAAATGACTTGATTCTCCAAAATTAAGTAATTTTTGACTTAGGACATTTTTAATTTATTTGTAAATCTTTACCAAGATTTACAATACCTTAATAAGAAAACACAAATTCTGCTAATGATATTCACTTAAAAAACTGCTTAGTTATTTGTATTCCAACTGTAATAGGCAGATAGTGACTGAAGCTGGTATCAACAATCAAGATTTATTGATCCTAGGTAAGTATTATAGAAAATAATATTAAGGTCAATACTGGCTCACGAGACCATTGATCTTGTATGAAGGCTAAAATGTATCAGTATTTCCATTATAGCACTACCTCATGAAGATTTCTTTTATGAACTGTAGTCTTCAGGAAGTATATGGTTCATTCTGAAGGAGGATGAGAAGACCATTTAGAAACTGTTAGAATTATGGGCATGAAGACTGAACAATAGTGCAGTTTAGTGGAACATCACAAATTCTTTCCTAAAAGCACTTTTGCAGTTTATTTTTATTTTGGTGGTTGCATTTTTACGTGGAGTGCGACTGGTGCTAGGATGGTGCTGTTGTCAGCCATGAAAAGGCTCAGGGAAGAAATGTAGAGAGAATCAATGGGTTTAAGAATAAAGATGGCAGATCAGAACTGGGAGGATGAGCAGAGCTGAGAAGAGTCATTTAGATGTTCACTTATAATAATACTTCCCTGTTCTGTATAGCTCCTTTATGTACAGTTCTACTGTAGTTTGCAGGGTTATGTCACAAAGTGGAAATAAGAACCACAAGTAACAGAGGACACCACAAAGAACAAAATATCCTTAAGAAATATATTCATACTTTTACTGCAGAGAGTAAACTGATACATATGTGTTAAAATAAGATTTTGGTAGCCAGTGCAAATTCTTATTTTTGAAATCATGGGCTTACATTAAAATAGGACTGACTGCTGGCAGAAATGAGGAAGAACCATCAGTACCAAAGCATTAACAAAGAAAGATCTATGCAAATTTACAACAAAAACTTATTGAAACTTTCCTGTAGTCCTCCTACTGAACTCTTATTGAATCTACTAAGAACTCTCAATACCAAATTATATTGAAAAAAATGCTTTATTTGATCGGCAGAGTGATCTTTCAAAAGTGGATTTTTCTAATTGTAGTTTACCTAAAGAAATGCTAAAAAAAATTTGCAGTGGTGTGGTCTTTTAGCAATAATTAGAAAATCAATCTTTCAGCAGATTATTATTATAATAATTGTAGACATATATAGATAATGTATTTGTGGTGTTCACATATAATAAGGGAGAAGCTTATGAGGATTATTAAAATATGTCAATTATGTATAATTCAAATATATAATCTTTTTTTTTTTAAATTTATTTATTATTATTATACTTTAAGTTGTAGGGTACATGTGCATAACGTGCAGGTTTGTTACATATGTATACTTGTGCCATGTTGGTGTGCTGCACCCATCAACTCGTCATTTACATCAGGTATAACTCCCAATGCAATCCCTCCCCCCTCCCCCCTCCCCATGATAGGCCCCGGTGTGTGATGTTCCCCTTCCTGAGTCCAAGTGATCTCATTGTTCAGTTCCCACCTATGAGTGAGAACATGCGGTGTTTGGTTTTCTGTTCTTGTGATAGTTTGCTAAGAATGATGGTTTCCAGCTGCATCCATGTCCCTACAAAGGACACAAACTCATCCTTTTTGATGGCTGCATAGTATTCCATGGTGTATATGTGCCACATTTTCTTAATCCAATCTGTCACTGATAGACATTTGGGTTGATTCCAAGTCTTTGCTATTGTGAATAGTGCCGCAATAAACATACGTGTGCATGTGTCTTTATAGCAGCATAATTTATAATCCTTTGGGTATATACCCAGTAATGGGATGGCTGGGTCATATGGTACATCTAGTTCTAGATCCTTGAGGAATCGCCATACTGTTTTCCATAATGGTTGGACTAGTTTACAATCCCACCAACAGTGTAAAAGTGTTCCTATTTCTCCACATCCTCTCCAGCACCTGTTGTTTCCTGACTTTTTAATGATCGCCATTCTAACTGGTGTGAGATGGTATCTCATTGTGGTTTTCATTTGCATTTCTCTGATGGCCAGTGATGATGAGCATTTTTTCATGTGTCTGTTGGCTGTATGAATGTCTTCTTTTGAGAAATGTCTGTTCATATCCTTTGCCCACTTTTTGATGGGGTTGTTTGTTTTTTTCTTGTAAATTTGTTTGAGTTCTTTGTAGGTTCTGGATATTAGCCCTTTGTCAGATGAGTAGATTGCAAAAATTTTCCCCATTCTGTAGGTTGCCTGTTCACTCTGATGGTAGTTTCTTTTGCTGTGCAGAAGCTCTTTAGTTTAATGAGATCCCATTTGTCAATTTTGGCTTTTGCTGCCGTTGCTTTTGGTGTTTTAGACATGAAGTCTTTGCCCATGCCTATGTCCTGAATGGTACTACCTAGGTTTTCCTCTAGGATTTTTATGGTATTAGGTCTAACATTTAAGTCTCTAATCCATCTTGAATTAATTTTCGTATAAGGAGTAAGGAAAGGATCCAGTTTCAGCTTTCTACTTATGGCTAGCCAATTTTCCCAGCACCATTTATTAAATAGGGAATCCTTTCCCCATTTCTTGTTTCTCTCAGGTTTGTCAAAGATCAGATGGCTGTAGATGTGTGGTATTATTTCTGAGGACTCTGTTCTGTTCCATTGGTCTATATCTCTGTTTTGGTACCAGTACCATGCTGTTTTGGTTACTGTAGCCTTGTAGTATAGTTTGAAGTCAGGTAGCGTGATGCCTCCAGCTTTGTTCTTTTGACTTAGGATTGTCTTGGAGATGCGGGCTCTTTTTTGGTTCCATATGAACTTTAAAGCAGTTTTTTCCAATTCTGTGAAGAAAGTCATTGGTAGCTTGATGGGGATGGCATTGAATCTATAAATTACCTTGGGCAGTATGGCCATTTTCACGATATTGATTCTTCCTATCCATGAGCATGGTATGTTCTTCCATTTGTTTGTGTCCTCTTTTATTTCACTGAGCAGTGGTTTGTAGTTCTCCTTGAAGAGGTCCTTTACATCCCTTGTAAGTTGGATTCCTTGGTATTTTATTCTCTTTGAAGCAATGTGAATGGAAGTTCATTCCTGATTTGGCTCTCTGTTTGTCTGTTACTGGTGTATAAGAATGCTTGTGATTTTTGCACATTAATTTTGTATCCTGAGACTTTGCTGAAGTTGCTTATCAGCTTAAGGAAATTTTGGGCTGAGACAATGGGGTTTTCTAAATATACAATCATGTCATCGGCAAACAGGGACAGTTTGACTTCTTCTTTTCCTAACTGAATACCCTTGATTTCTTTCTCTTGCCTAATTGCCCTAGCCAGAACTTCCAACACTATGTTGAATAGGAGTGGTGAGAGAGGGCATCCCTGTCTTGTGCCAGTTTTCAAAGGGAATTTTTCCAGTTTTTGCCCATTCAGTATGATATTGGCTGTGGGTTTGTCATAAATAGCTCTTATTATTTTGAGGTACGTTCCATCAATACTGAATTTATTGAGCGTTTTTAGCATGAAGGGCTGTTGAATTTTGTCAAAAGCCTTTTCTGCATCTATTGAGATAATCATGTGGTTCTTGTCTTTGGTTCTGTTTATATGCTGGATTATGTTTATTGATTTGCGAATGTTGAACCAGCCTTGCATCCCAGGGATGAAGCCCACTTGATCATGGTGGATAAGCTTTTTGATGTGTTGCTGAATCCGGTTTGCCAGTATTTTATTGAGGATTTTTGCATCGATGTTCATCAGGGATATTGGTCTAAAATTCTCTTTTTTTGTTGTGTCTCTGCCAGGCTTTGGTATCAGGATGATGTTGGCCTCATAAAATGAGTTAGGGAGGATTCCCTCTTTTTCTATTGATTGGAATAGTTTCAGAAGGAATGGTACCAACTCCTCCTTGTACCTCTGGTAGAATTCAGCTGTGAATCCATCTGGTCCTGGACTTTTTTTGGTTAGTAGGCTATTAATTATTGCCTCAATTTCAGAGCCTGCTATTGGTCTATTCAGGGATTCAACTTCTTCCTGGTTTAGTCTTGGAAGAGTGTAAGTGTCCAGGAAATTATCCATTTCTTCTAGATTTTCCAGTTTATTTGCGTAGAGTTGTTTATAGTATTCTCTGATGGTAGTTTGTATTTCTGTGGGGTCGGTGGTGATATCCCCTTTATCATTTTTAATTGCGTCGATTTGATTCCTCTCTCTTTTCTTCTTTATTAGTCTTGCTAGTGGTCTGTCAATTTTGTTGATCTTTTCAAAAAACCAACTCCTGGATTCATTGATTTTTTGGAGAGTTTTTTGTGTCTCTATCTCCTTCAGTTCTGCTCTGATCTTAGTTATTTCTTGCCTTCTGCTAGCTTTCGAATGTGTTTGCTCTTGCTTCTCTAGTTCTTTTAATTGCGATGTTAGAGTGTCAATTTTAGATCTTTCCTGCTTTCTCTTGTGGGCATTTAGTGCTATAAATTTCCCTCTACACACTGCTTTAAATGTGTCCCAGAGATTCTGGTATGTTGTATCTTTGTTCTCATTGGTTTCAAAGAACATCTTTATTTCTGCCTTCATTTCGTTATGTACCCAGTAGTCATTCAGGAGTAGGTTATTCAGTTTCCATGTAGTTGAGCGGTTTTGATTGAGTTTCTTAGTCCTGAGTTCTAGTTTGATTGCACTGTGGCCTGAGAGACAGTTTATTATAATTTCTGTTCTTGTACATTTGCTGAGGAGTGCTTTACTTCCAATTACGTGGTCGATTTTGGAGTAAGTACGATGTGGTGCTGAGAAGAATGTATATTCTGTTGATTTGGGGTGGAGAGTTCTATAGATGTCTATTAGGTCTGCTTGCTGCAGAGATGAGTTCAATTCCTGGAAATCCTTGTTAACTTTCTGTCTCGTTGATCTGTCTAATGTTGACAGTGGAGTGTTGAAGTCTCCCATTATTATTGTATGGGAGTCTAAGTCTCTTTGTAAGTCTCTAAGGACTTGCTTTATGAATCTGGGTGCTCCTGTATTGGGTGCATATATATTTAGGATAGTTAGCTCTTCCTGTTGAATTGATCCCTTTACCATTATGTAATGGCCTTCTTTGTCTCTTTTGATCTTTGATGGTTTAAAGTCTGTTTTATCAGAGACTAGTATTGCAACCCCCGCTTTTTTTTGTTCTCCATTTGCTTGGTAAATCTTCCTCCATCCCTTTATTTTGAGCCTATGTATGTCTCTGTGTGTGAGATGGGTCTCCTGAATACAGCAGACTGATGGGTCTTGACTCTTTATCCAGTTTGCCAGTCTGTGTCTTTTAATTGGAGCATTTAGTCCATTTACATTTAAGGTTAAGATTGTTATGTGTGAACTTGATCCTGTCATTATGATATTAACTGGTTATTTTGCTCATTAGTTGATGCAGTTTCTTCCTAGCCTTGATGGCCTTTATATTTTGGCATGTTTTTGCAATGGCTGGTACCGGTTGTTCCTTTCCATGTTTAGTGCTTCCTTCAGGGTCTCTTGTAAGGCAGGCCTAGTGGTCACAAAATCTCTAAGCATTTGCTTATCTGTAAAGGATTTTATTTCTCCTTCACTTATGAAACTTAGTTTGGCTGGATATGAAATTCTGGGTTTAAAATTCTTTTCTTTAAGAATGTTGAATATTGGCCCCCACTCTCTTCTGGCTTGTAGAGTTTCTGCCGAGAGATCTGCTGTTAGTCTGATGGGCTTCCCTTTGTGGGTAACCCGACCTTTCTCTCTGACTGCCGTTAAGATTTTTTCCTTCATTTCAACTTTGGTGAATCTGGCAATTATGTGTCTTGGAGTTGCTCTTCTCGAGGAGTATCTTTGTGGCGTTCTCTGTATTTCCTGGATTTGAATGTTGGCCTGCCCTACTAGGTTGGGGAAGTTCTCCTGGATGATATCCTGAAGAGTGTTTTCCAACTTGGTTCCATTTTCCCCCTCACTTTCAGGCACCCCAATCAGACGTAGATTTGGTCTTTTTACATAATCCCATACTTCTTGCAGGCTTTGTTCATTTCTTTTTCTTCTTTGTTCTTTTGGTTTCTCTTCTCGCTTCATTTCATTCATTTGATCCTCAATCGCAGATACTCTTTCTTCCAGTTGATCGAGTCGGTTACTGAAGCTTGTGCATTTGTCACGTATTTCTCGTGTCATGATTTTCATCTCTTTCATTTTGTTTATGACCTTCTCTGCATTAATTACTCTAGCCATCAATTCTTCCACTTTTTTTTCAAGATTTTTAGTTTCTTTGCACTGGGTACGTAATTCCTCCTTTAGCTCTGAGAAATTTGATGGACTGAAGCCTTCTTCTCTCATCTCGTCAAAGTTATTCTCCGTCCAGCTTTGATCCGTTGCTGGCGATGAGCTGCGCTCCTTTGCCGGGGGAGATGCGCTCTTATTTTTTGAATTTCCAGCTTTTCTGCCCTGCTTTTTCCCCATCTTTGTGGTTTTATCTGCCTCTGGTCTTTGATGATGGTGACATACTGATGGGGTTTTGGTGTAGGTGTCTTTCCTGTTTGATAGTTTTCCTTCTAACAGTCAGGACCCTCAGCTGTAGGTCTGTTGGAAATTGCTTGAGGTCCACTTCAGACCCTGTTTGCCTGGGTATCAGCAGCAGAGGCTGCAGAAGATAGAATATTTCTGAACAGCGAGTGTACCTGTCTGATTCTTGCTTTGGAAGCTTCCTCTCAGGGGGGTACTCCACCCTGTGAGGTGTGGGGTGTCAGACTGCCCCTAGTGGGGGATGTCTCCCAGTTAGGCTACTCAGGGGTCAGGGACCCACTTGAGCAGGGAGTCTGTCCCTTCTCAGATCTCAACCTCCGTGTTGGGAGATCCACTGCTCTCTTCAAAGCTGTCAGACAGAATCGTTTGCGTCTGCAGAGGTTTCGGCTGCGTTTGTTATTGCCCTGTCCCCAGAGGTGGAGTCTACAGAGACAGGCAGGTTTCCTTGAGCTGCTGTGAGCTCCACCCAGTTTGAGCTTCCCAGCAGCTTTGTTTACCTACTTAAGCCTCAGCAATGGCGGGCGCCCCTCCCCCAGCCTCGCTGCTGCCTTGCCGGTAGATCACAGACTGCTGTGCTAGCAATGAGGGAGGCTCCGTGGGTGTGGGACCCTCCCGGCCAGGTGTGGGGTATGATCTCCTGGTGTGCCTGTTTGCTTAAAGCGCAGTATTGGGGTGGGAGTTACCCGATTTTCCAGGTGTTGTGTGTCTCAGTTCCCCTGGCTAGGAAAAGGGATTCCCTTCCCCCTTGTGCTTCCCAGGTGAGGCAATGCCTCACCCTGCTTCAGCTCTCGCTGGTCGGGCTGCAGCAGCTGACCAGCACCGATCGTCAGGCACTCCCCAGTGAGATGAACCCAGTACCTCAGTTGAAAATGCAGAAATCACCGGTCTTCTGTGTCGCTCGCGCTGGGAGTTGGAGACTGGAGCTGTTCCTATTCAGCCATCTTGCTCCGCCCCCCTCAAATATATAATCTTAAGAAAAAATGGCAAATACTATTACAGGTAACACACAGAAGAAATACAAATTCTAATACATGTATTAAAAAGTTTACTTTAGTGATAACCAAAGAGTGCTAATTATGATTAGCATTAATAATGTGATTTTTTAAAAAAGACATTCCAAATTTTAATAATACAGAAAACTACCTAGTGTTGGTAAGAATTTGCACAAAATGGGGTTTTTCACATAATCTCTTTTTTTTTTTTCTTTTTTTTTTTTTGAGATGGAGTTTCACTCTGTCACCCAGGCTGGAGTGCAGTGGCCGGATCTCAGCTCACTGCAAGCTCCGCCTCCCAGGTTCATGCCGTTCTCCTGCCTCAGCCTCCCGAGTAGCTGGGACTACAGGCCCCCGCCACCTCGCCTGGCTAGTTTTTTTGTATTTTTTAGTAGAGATGGGGTTTCACCGTATTAGCCAGGATAGTCTCGATCTCCTGACCTCGTGATCTGCCCGTCTCGGCCTCCCAAAGTGCTGGGATTACAGGCTTGAGCCACCGTGCCCGGCCTCACATAATCTAAGTGAAGTATTAGTCAAAGCTGAGAGAAAGATACTTTTGACCATACAATTTTATTTCCAGGAATGTATCCTAAATAAATAACAAGAAATTAAGAATTTTAAGCACATGATGGTTTACCGTGACATTATTTAAAACAATAAAAAATTTAAAATACTCGAAATGTCCAACAATTGTTGAGAGAGGTATCCTCCACAGGTCCTGAGTATTCCTCCACATTCTTGGAAAGTGTTCCAGATTGCAAGGCTTATATGTTTTGTGTTCTGAGTAGCTTATGCAGCTAGTCACACAGTCAAATGAGTAGGTCAAGATGACCACAACCTGACCACTGTGTAATTTATAACAGCACATACCTTCAGAGGAGAAAGCCTGGCTTACGTGTTGCTGGCTACAGTGACTGGCAGCTTGTCAAAAAGCCTCAGACTTTTGGTCCCAGGTTCTTCTCTTGTAATGCAATCTTTTTTTTTTTTTTTTTTTTTTGTATACAGGTGTCAGCTGAAAGCATGGTACACCTTCCTGGGACTTGATGGGAGGGGAGGACAATGGAAATATGCATATGATTCTATTTCTTGCTGTCCTGTGAGTGATAAAATCTTTTTTCTCCTACTTACAGTCTTGTGTCTTCTGTCACCATCTGTGAATCAGTAACAAGTTAACTTGTTAGCTTACAAGTGGGGTAAAAATCTTAGACTCTTCGTGGTTCTTGACACAACAGGGACTTCACTAGTAAGTTAAGTGCATTTGAAAGAGTACTGGCCGGGCGCGGTGGCTCAAGCCTGTAATCCCAGCACTTTGGGAGGCCGAGACGGGCGGATCATGAGGTCAGGAGATCGAGACCATCCTGGCTAACACGGTGAAACCCCGTCTCTACTAAAAATACAAAAAACTAGCCGGGCGAGGTGGCGGGCGCCTGTAGTCCCAGCTACTCCGGAGGCTGAGGCAGGAGAATGGCCTAAACCCGGGAGGCGGAGCTTGCAGTGAGCTGAGATCCGGCCACTGCACTCCAGCCCGGGCTACAGAGCAAGACTCCGTCTCAAAAAAAAAAAAAAAAAAAAAAAAGAAAGAGTACTAAGCTGCTATTGAAAGTTATGATCTTGAAAAATACTATCAATATACAAAAATGTTCATGGCACATCAATTAGAGAAAAAATGACAAAACAGTACAGGTTGATATATATTTTTGAAAGTATGTACATGCTTACAAAAATTCTAGAAGTGTATATATGAAAAGGTGAGTAAAAGCATCTTAAAAACAATTATATCATGTTTTTCATTTCAGTGGTTCTCAAACTTTAGTGTGCATCAGAAGGCTGTTAAGATACTGAATGCTCAGTGTTAGCCCCACAGATTCTGATTCAATAGGTCTGGGTGGTGCCCAATAACTTGTTTTTCTAACAAATTATCAGGTGACGCTGCTGCTGCTGCTGCTCTTCAGGGAACCATCCTTTCAGAACCATCATTTTGGTCTATGCAGTAGTTCAGTGTACTGGTCATAGGCATGAACGCTGGAGCCAACTTCCTTGCATGGCTGTCTGATCCTGCCATGTCCTAGTTTGACTTTAAGCAAGTTTTAACATTTGTCTTGCCTCATTTTCTTATCTGGAAAATGAGGATAAAAATCTCCATTTTAGTAAGATAATAGCACTAAAGCCACAAAAATTTACCCACAATGTCTACCATATTACAAGTGCTCTTATTATGTTGTGTAGACATCATAAATATGTTAAAACCAAGCATGTCACTACTGGTTCTTTGCGTTATAGCTATAGACCATTGTAGTGAACAGAGTATGAGATTTTAGAATCAGGCACACTGTATATACTGTCACCTACTATATTTAATTTACTCATCTATAAAATGGGGCAATACCTTCTCTCCTGCAGTTTTTGGAAGGGTTCAATGCAATTACATATATGAAATACCTGGGAAGTAACTTAAGTCAGTTAATATTAATTCTCCTGCTGCTCATACAACTTCTGACTAAGCATCACCCATATATTTATCAAAAATTAATAATCACTTTTTTGTTTGAAGGTTCTGATTGTTTTTGACTTCAGAGATAAATAGCCCACTCTCTTGAAGCTTACATTATATGGGGAGAAAAATTTAGGTTTAAGACCTTAAACTAGAAAGACTAGAGTATTGTAATGGAAAAGGAATATTAGGAGTGAGAAAGTTTGATTTATCTGCTATTCTGCTGCTAATTTAATGTTTAGTGTTGAACAAATCTTTTATCTGTGTCTCACTAGTAAAGTGAGAAGGTTGGGCGTATATTTCTAAGATCCTTTAAACTCTAACAGTCTTTCAATCTAAAACTTCTAATGCTTTATACATTAGGTGTGAAAAACTGAAATGCCTTGTGGACCAGCCATCATAGAAATGTGTGAAATGACTGGCTTGCTATAGAGAGTGGTGGAGATGCAACTACTTGGAGAGTGCATGCCTGTCTAAAGACATTTACATTAAAATTGTTTTTAAAATATTTAGCCTACTTTTAAAAATGCTTAAAGATCTTTAAGATAATCATCTTCTAAATACTTGTAGTTGGAATAGTGAGAAAGAATGGCATTCTGCCTTTAAACATGAAGATATGTTAATGCTACAAAATAGAATATACTAGCTCTGTTATTGATTATTTAACTCTTTGCACTTCTCATTTCAATGCAAACTGAAATCATAGTAAATGCTGAGCAAGATAGATAGCCAAATGATTTTAAAAATCTGACTACAAAGGGTCAGCTTGCGCCTGAGGTTAGAGGTGTGAGGTAGAGTGTTCTATATTTGCACTGCGGGTCACTGGTATTTGAAAGGCACATTAATCATGTTATCAATGGGTAATAATAAAGAATGGAAGTGTATTTATTATACATGTATAGAGATTATGACGCTGAGTTCGTTAAAGCAAAAATATCCTTTGGAAGAAGACTTACAGCAAATGGCAGAGACCGTGAAAAGAGATCGTAAAATAAAAGATCTTGCTTCTTATTAAAAAATTTTGTCCTGAAAATTTTCATATATACTACTTTGCTGGACTTACGATTTTGGAAAATGAGAACAAAGATCAAATAATCTACTTGCATCCTTGCTTTGATTTAACTCAGAATGTTTAATTAGGTTTTCACAAACTAATGTACATTAAAGAGTAAGAATGTCAAACGAATGTTGGTTGTATAAAATATGGGTTACTTAGGAGAAAAAAATTCACTTTGAAAACATCTACAAGGAGGAAGGCTTCAAACCTCAAAAATAATGCTATTTGGCATGACGTTTGGGTTTTTTAAGTATATTAAGAATAAGTTTTTTCCACTAAGGTGTTAAAACTTCAGAAACTTATTAAAAATGTTTTACATTTAAATATACATTTTACGTTTAAATGTGACTAAGAGGCCAGGAAGAAATCTCTTAATGTTGACATTTTGTAGTAAATACGTTTGATTATTTTTTAAAGGTATTGAAAACACTTCTAATTTTGAGAACTATGTATTTTTTTTGTAATTTAGAGCATACTTGCTATCACATCAGCATGTTGTGTGAGTAATATTTTACTTACTTATACCTTCATCAAGGTATATTGACATGAAATAAACTGTGCATATTAAAAATATTAAATTTGGCAAGTTATGACACATATGTATACACATTAAAGTATCACAGTCAGTATAATGAACATTTTAGCACACCCTAAAGTTTCTTTTTCCTTTTTGTAATTCTCCCCTCCAACTTCTCTGACTCTCCTTCTCTCCGGTGCTGTCCCTCTGGCACGTCTAATAGGTTTTTTGCCGTGGGAGCTGTTTACAGTCCCAAAAGACACAATCCTGCATGACATAATCCCAAATATTGAAATCCCCAAATCTCAAAATCCTAGAAATAAAATTTTGGAAAAAATTTTAAAGATGTGTAAAAATATATTTGTTTATCTTTTTAAAATGGATTTATTTGAGAAACATATAAAAGCATGACAATACTTCATAGATCACTTTATGCAAAAATGCAAAAAAATAGGCAACAATAACATACATATTTTTGTAAGGATAAACACTGAGGTATACTAATGACAGTCACATGGGTATAGTAGTTATGAGCAGATGAACTATATTCATAAAGAAATAGTCAAAAAACCAAAATGTATAAAACCTATTACTATGGGTGGTAATTGTGTGTACCTAGCTTTATAATTGCAGTCATCTGAAATACTGTGATGGACAACTGAAGTTTTTGACCAGCTCAACCAAATGCCAGCATCACCACTGAGCCAGCCCTCCAAAGACCCAAGGTCTCGTGAATTTTATCTGTCACAAATGCAGATGTACAAAAAGGACATCTCTTCACTTACTAAGGAAGTTTCCATTTTTTAATGTATATGCATCATGTTTACATACAGTCAACCTTATGATAATGCACATTTGCAAAAACTGTATAAAATGAATTTGAACTCACTAATAGTCCAACACAACTTATGCCTCCAGTATTGGAAATGATGCAGAGATGGAATACACAGCACAGTGAATTGTAAAAACTAATGCTGACGATTTAAGATAGTGGGAAAAAATGAAATAAAAGAGAAAATAAAAAGCTGAAAAGAAAATTCAACATGTAAAAAAGTGTATGACGGGGTGACAGGGATAGATTAGGAGTAATTGCATGCAGACAGTCCATAAGAGGTTGCTGATCTTCATGATTATTAACTATATTTTGAGGCCTTACAACAAGATAAATAGCTGCCTTTTTGTTTTTCTTTTTTGACATAGCCATTGGAGAATACACTCACATTCATTTTCTATGTGGTCTTTCTCTTTGTGAAATTCTTCTGTGATTTGATATACACTGAAACTAGTGTTTCTATCTTCTATGCTATGCTGCTATGTTGTTTTTGGCACTTGAAAACCCACTTTGCACGTACTCATACACAGACCACAAGTTTGCTGGAAATAATACTGGTGATCAAACAGCAACACCATTGCATAAGTGCCTTCTCATCCTACCATGCACATAATTGTTTTAAAGCCAGTCAGTGACTTCACTGGCTTCTTCAGGCAAATGTGGTTTCAATTAATTAAAATCTCTTGAGAGGTCATAGCTACAAGGAATGTCAATGCAGGAAAATGGCACATTTTTAAACAGCAGTTTTTATCATTGCCATTATCTCATGGCCAATCCACTTCTCTGAATTTTCTAACAAATGCATTGGGTTGAATGGAGCAAAACAAACTTTATTGACAACACTTTGAAACTCACTTTTAGAAGCTTTGATCACATCTAATTCCAAATCCGTCATTATGATTTGGGGACTCAATTGAATTTTTTTTTCTGCATTTAGACAATAACAAGGTAATAAGTCAATCAAACGTGATGCAAGTATTTTGTGATTGTGATTTGGGGGATTTTAGACGTTAGAGAGTTTAGACTGTAGGAATTTGGACTTTAGGCATTTTTGATCTTCTGGAATTTCAGCATTTGGGATTGTGGTGTTCAGGATTGTATCTTTCAGAATGATGATTCAAACCCCTGTTTTATGGGTTAGTTTGCACATTCTCGAATTTAATATAGATGGCATCATATAGTATGCACTCTTTTTTGTCTAGCATCTTCAACTCAATGTATTTATTTTGACATTCACTCGTGTTTTTGCCCACCTCAACACTTCATTTCTTTTAATTTCTCAGTAGTAATTTATTGTATGGGTACGCTAAATTTGTTCATCCATTTGCCATTTAGTTTGTTTACTGTTTTTTGGCTAATATAAATAAAGACAAATATTCTTTTACAAGTCTTGTTGTAGATACTGGTTTTCTTTTCTTGTGAGTAAATAATTAAGAGTTGAGTGGGTGGTTTGATAGGTGTACAGTTATATTTTTTATTAACTGACAAACTGTTTAACAAAGTGATTGTGCCATTTTAAGTTACACCAGCACTTCATGAGAATTTTAGTTGCTGTTCATTCTAGGCAACTCTTGGTAGGGTCTTTTAAATTTTAGTCATTCTATTAGGTGTGTAGTGATACCTTATTGTGGTCATAATTTGCATTTCCCTAGTGCATGTTGAGAATCTTTTCATGTGCTTGTATCTTCTTTGGTGAAGCATCTGTTTCAATCTTTTGCCCATTTTTAAATTAGGATGTTTATTTTCTTATTATTGCAATTTGTGTCTTTCAAGGAATTGGTCTGTTTCATCTAGATTATCAAATTTGTGGGCAAAGACAGTTGTTCATACTATTCTTTTATCAATCCTTTTAATGTTCATGAGATCTATAGTGATATTCTCTTTCACTTCTGATGTTAGTAATTTGTGTTTTCTCTCTATTTTCTTAGTTAGCTTAGCTAATGACTTATTGTTTTCTAAGTTCATTATTTTTAATAGATAAATAATAATTATATATATTTATGAGCTATAGTATGATGTTATGATATGCATATACAATATAGAATGATTAAGTCAGGCTAATTAACACAGCCATCACCTCACACATTAATCTTTTCTTTGTGGTGAGACTATTCAAAATCTACACTTTTAGCAATTTTGAAATATACAGTACATTATTAAAACTGCAGTCACCATGCTGTGCAATAGTTCACCAGAGTTTATTTCTCCCAATTGAAACGCTTTAGTCTTTGACTACTGTGTCTTCTTTCCCTGCTCTCCCCTCAGTCCCAGTCTCTGGGATTCCTGTCTCTAACTACCATTCTGTTCTCTACTTCTGTAAGTTATGCTTTTTAAGATTCTACATATAAGTTGGATAAAGGATTGTTAGTTTTTTCATTCCTGGATTATTTCACTTAGCATAATGTCTTCTAAATTTATTTATGCTGTTGAAAATGACAGAATTTTCTTCCCTTTAAAGGACGAATAGTATTGCCTTGTGTATATATACCACATTTTAAAATATTTATTTATTTTGATACATATTAACTGTAAATATTTATGGAGTACATGTGCTATTTTCATCCATGCATACAATGTGTAATGATCAAATCAGAGTCATCAGAATACCTGTCACCTCAAACATTCATTATTTCTTTGTTTAGGGAACATTACAAGTCTTTTCTTTTAGCTACTTTGAAATATACAATAAATTATTATTAACTATTGTCATCCTGCTATCAAACACTAGAATTTATTCCTTTTATCTTACTGTATTTTCATACCCTGTAAACAGCTTCTCTTCCTCCTGCCCTCCCTACTATTCTTCCCAGCCTCTTCTAACCATCATTGATTCTTCACCTCCATGAGATCCACTTTTTCTTTGCTCCCAACATTTCTTGCAAGACAGATCTCTGGCAACAAATTCCCTCAATTTTTGTTTGTCTGAGAAAGTCTTTATTTTGCCTTCACTTATGAAGAATAATTTCATAAGGTACAGAATTCTAGGTTAGTGGGGTTTTCCTTTCAACATTTTAAATGTTTCACTTAATTAATTTCTTGCTTGCATGATTTCTGGAGAAATCAGATGTAATTCTTAGCTTTGCTCCTCTATAGGTAAGGTGTTTCTAACCACGCCCCCACCCCCCCGCACCCCACCCCTTTGGCTTTTGCCAAGACTTTTTCCTTATCTTTGATTTTCTGAAGTTTGGCTATGATATGCCTAGGTGTCGTTTTTTAAGCATGTATCCTGCTTGGTGATCTTCAATTCTCTGGTTTAATGTTTAATATTGATTTGGGAGAAATTCTCAGTGATTATTGCTTGAATTATTTCTTCTGGGCATTTCTCTCTCTTTTTTTTTTTCCTTCTGTTATTCTCATTACATGTACATTTCACCTTTTGGAGTTGTCCCACAGGGTTTGGATATTCTGTTTTGTAGTGTTCTTTTACAGCCGGAATCCAGGTTGGGGACTACCTTTTTTATTAGCTTTAAATAAAGTAACTAATACCTTCTCAGTTGGTGGTTTGATGTTTTTTTTCTATTCTGACACCAACTTATTGGGTAACTTTGGATAAGTTAAATTTTCTAGTTTTCTTCAGTTGCTTAATGAAGGGTTAGAGTAACATTCTTGTGGCACAGAAAAACAGTGCTTATATTTTGCCTTAAGAAAACAGAGTTCTAATTTTGTTCTGATACTAATTTCCTCATATTATTAGCTGACATATATTTAAAACAAAAATATTTCTAAATAAAAAATAATAGTTAACATTTATGAGCAGTTACTCATTGTGAGGTATTCATGCAAGCACTTCACATGCATTGACTCAGGCCTAGTGGGTGAGTATTGAAATGTCTCCCTTTTATAGGGGAATAGTGAGTAACAGGGAGGTGAAGTAACTTGCCTAAGGTCACTAGCTGGTGGATGCTGGAATTTGGGTTCAAATATAGGCAGTTGGGTACAAAGCCCACAAGTTGTGTCAACTATTTTCTACTTATATATAAGACTATTTAAAATGTTCTTTATTGAGAAAAATATAATTCCATGAATTAATAAGATCTTATGCTTATAAAAAGAAAGCTTTATGTTAAACATTTGGTTATTTTAGTATCTTGGTATTTTTTTTTTCAAAGAACTGTTAAAAAGTTTCTTAAAATCTTTTTGCAGCATGTTTATGCCTCTTGTAAATCGGGGCAATGGATAAAAAATATTAATTAAAATATCCACCAGTATTCTTTTCAATTATTTGGTAATAAAAAATTCTGATAACATTTCAGAATTTTCTTAAATATTCTTCTTTTAAAATCAACTAATTTTATATTTGGCAATTCTCTTATAAGTTTAGGCAAATAATGTAAATGGAGCAGAATGCTTTATCCACATGATCATCTAACTACAGATACTAGTCATTAGAAAGGGAGAGGATAGATGAAAGGAAAAGGAACCCTACACACAGACTCTGTTTTATTTATCTTGCCTGTAATAATCCTATATTTCACAGTAATCCCTAAATATTCCTAGAGAAGACTGAGGTGTAAACAGGTAAAATGATTGCACAATCTGAATGGGTAAAAAGTAGAAGAGAAAGGATTTTTATTCTTGTTCTGATGCCAACTCCCTTGCTTTTGGCGGCAGACTGATGTGCTTCTCTATGAAGTGAAAACAGTGACATTGGCTGGCTGAATCTGTCGGTTTTGACAGAGCTAAGAGTGGCAGGTAGGTCAGGGGCATTGTACGTGTCTCTCAAGAAGATACAAACTACTCCACAAAAAATAAAGTCACCTTTGAAATCTAAGATACCCAGTCTGTCAAACAAGAACTTTCTGACCCTTCTTTCCCTTGCCTTCTCCTGTTGCAATATTAACCAGACCAGATTCAGTACAATGAATGAGGAGATCGAGGAGCAAGGTGGATAAATAAAGATGAAGATTCCAACTCAACTTTCCCTTAAGTGCTCTTAGTTGGAGCAAGGGAGAAGTTTGAATCAAATAGCTGCAAGTAATTTTGTTATATTAGACAGGACTCTTTGTTTGCCTAAAAGTTGCTAGAAAAGCTGTATGTTTTTTTATCAGGGTTATCATGTAGGATTGGAGAAGTTCAAGTTTCCCCAGTCAGTAGTGAGAAAAATAATTTGTTTCTTATTTTGTTTGAATGTAGCTATTTCAATAAACAGCTTCATTCATGCATATTATTTTCTGTTACAGAAATCTGAAAATTAGGATATGCCTTCAAAAGATTTACAGAATGAACATACAAATTATTTCAAGAAGAAGGAAAATCATCTAAGATTCCAGCCTCCTTGAATTCTAGAAATCTCTGCTAGTTTCTAACCTGTCTCTTCTGTGTACCTGCAGCAACTCAGTGTTTCATTTTTGATGGTAATTCTTTGGTCACCTGCTATTTGTGCAATGCACTTTATTTTGTGTTCCCCATTGTCTGCTTATTATTCAATGAGTTTTTAAGGATCGAGTCATCTTAATAGTTGTTAAAAGTAGATTTAGAGAGGCAAGGCCAAATATTTCTCCTTTCCTTAACTGGTAGGACTTTATAAAAATCTATTTGACAATGTTCTCAATTTTTCTGCTTGTATTGTGTCCATAGCTCAAGTCTGGGTAACACATTGTTTGCTTTTCTTCAAAATTGTTTGCTTTTCTTCAAAAAGAAACTTCAACAGAGTTTCTGCTGCTACAGAAGGGTTCTACATTTGTGCTGTCTGATATGGTCATCATGTGCCACTATGGAGCACCACCAGCTCTGCATCATTTGCTATGGAGCACTAAAATATGGCTCATGTGACTGGGGAACTGAGTGTTTAATTTGAACCTAATTTTAAATTAAACTAAATTTCATATAAATTTAAACAGCCATATGTGGCTGGTAGCTACCATGTTGGATAGTACAGCTATAGAAAATGCATCTCTAAAATTGAATAAACCTCCGTTTCCCACAAAACTCCTTGTGGACCTCTCATTTTATTGCATTATTCATTTCATTTTAAAGAATATTTCAGAGTAGACTTCTTTCTTTTTTTTTTTTTTTTTTTGCTTCTTAGAGGTAAACAGATAAGCAAGCCTTAATTCAGGGAAGAAATGCTTTTGCAAAAGCTCAATATTTCAGGCCAAAGTGTCCATTTGTCTTTAGTAATATCTGGCTTTGAAATTTTGTTGCTGTTGGCACTTAATGAAGGTTTAATTTCCATGCTTTGGTGACGGTATCGATACACATTAGCAGTGTGTGCAGTACACACAGCGTCAAGCAAACAGCCACATGCATCAAGGTTTGTGCTTAACAGTCCTGCCTCAGGATCCCTGTGGATTCCTTGAGTATCCTTTTAAAGACTCTACTATCTGTTCTATGAGAGGAACAGATGCATCTTTCTATATAGTGCAATCAGCCAAGTTCAGGAGAGGGAAGGCCAGATGCTGTTCATATTTCTTTCAGAGTGTAGCGTATATCAGTGGTACTTAAAACCCATCTTCTCAGGAGCTAGCACCTCTTTTTTAAAAATTGGTTTCCATTTTGGCTGTTTGAGATCAGGAACAATGGAGCTTTCCTTTGAGGTAATCTCTTTCATTGTTTATTGGCCTTTTTAAGGCAGTGCTTTAAGGTATACTCGTATTTTTATTTTAAAACCTGATTTTCAGAAGTTTCTATCTCTATGAGGAAAACAGCTGTCTTATCTTTAGTCCTTTGAAAATGAGACAATGATTTTATATTAAAGTAAATACTTTTGCTCACAGTATTATCTTTCTTTCAGAAGTAATGTGTATTGTGTACCATGGATAAAGGGATGAGAAAAAAATATATGTATACATCCATAACTTATTACATATATTGTGCATATGTGTGTGCACACACACACAAACATATGAATCAGTTTGACCCAGAAAGTGGAAGCAACTTCATTAGAATACACCTGTATATTTGTATGTGTGTAAATATATAAGCCAGAATTGCTTTTATTTCATACAAGACATAATACTTGGCAAAACAATTATAGGGAATTGAACACCACTAAAATTTAGCTTTAGTGTATATTTGCTTAAGAAAATATAAGATTTCTTCATACAATGTCAAACTTTTCTTGGTAGCAGATATGATTAGTCCCTTGGGCTTTTTTTCCTCTCGTGATTGGCCCCTTAATTATCTTGGGCTTTTCTAGTGATAGAGAACTCACTACTCTACCAGGTAGTCTATCATATTGTTAGCTGGCAACTGCTTTAAGAAAACTGTTTAATATTAGAGTTGAATTTCCCTCCTCATAACACCTATTCATTCATTCTAGTTTTGACCATTTTGATGAGTATATTTTGCTTAAAAGATCTGCATGTAAAGGTCAGCATGCAAATCCCATTGTATTTGTGTATACTAGCAACAAACAATGGGAAAACAAAAAAATTAAAAAATCATTTACAGTAACATCAAGTTATATAAAATACTTAGGAAAAATTTAGCAAAATATGCATATGTCCATGAAAACCACTCTAAGACATTTATGAGAGAAATTAAAGATACAAATACTGAAGAATTATACTGTATTAAAATCACAGCAGTTTTTTTTGTAGAAATACATAGTATGCTACAATTTAAATGTAAATGCAAAGGTCTTGGAAAGAATTTAAAAAGGAAAGAACAATGACAACATAAACTGCTCTAGTTTAGGCGACAGTGTGAGACTCAACTCTAAAAATCACAAAACCAAAAGCAAAAAGAATGGCTAGTAAACATATAAAAAGATGCTGCACATCATTAGTCACTGGGTAATGCAAATTAAAACCACAATAAGCTATAACTATATACTTCCTGGCACGATGAAAGAATTTCTTTGTTTGTATTGGCAAAGATGTGGAGCAATTGGAAGTCTCATTCACTGCTTGGGGAAGTATTAAAATGTGCAATTATTCTGGAAAATATTTTGACAGATTCTTTTAGAATGAAACATACACTTAACATATGATCAAGGAAACCTACTCTTACATATTTAACCAAGAGGAAAGAAAACATATGTCTGTACAAAAAGATCTGCACAACAATATGACAGCTTGAATTATTATAGCCCTAAAATGAAAAACATCCAATTGTCAACAGGTAAATGGTTAAATAAATCATGGTATATGGATACAATTGAATAGACTCAGCAACAAAAAGAACAAAGTAATGATACATGCAACAACATAAATGAATGTCATGCCGGGTATAAAGAACCTAAATGCAAAAGAGTATATGTACTGCATGGTTGGGAACAGGCCCCCAAAATCTGGCCATAAACTGGCCCCAAAACTGGCCATAAACAAAATCTCTGCAGCACTGTGATATGTTCATGATGGCCATGACACCCACGCTAGAAGGTCATGGGTTTACCGGAATGAGGTCAAGGAACACCTGGCCCACCCAGGGCTGAAAACCACTTAAAGGTTTTCTTAAACCACAAACAATAGCATGAGCGGTCTGTGCCTTAAGGACATGCTCTTGCTGCAGATAACTAGTCCAACCCATCCCTTTATTTCAGCCCATCTCTTTGTTTCCCATAAGGGATACTTTTAGTTAATCTAATATCTATAGAAACAATGCTAATGACTGGCTTGCTGTTAATAAATATGCGGATAAATCTCTGTTCGGGGCTCTCAGCTCTGAAGGCTGTGAGACCCCTGATTTCCCATATCACACCTCTATGTTTCTGTGTGTGTGTCTTTAATTCCTCTAGCATTGCTGGGTTAGGGTCTCCCCGACCGAGCTGGTCCTGGCACTGCAGAGTTTCATTTATATTAAATTCTAGAACGGGTAGAATTAATTTGTAGTGACAATAGATTAGTGGTTGCCTGGGGACAGGATTTGACTTAGCAAGGGTTGGCAGTAAATGTTTTGGAATGATGGAAATGTTCTAGATCTTTTTTTTTGTGCTGGTAATCATCTAATTGTCCACATTTGTAGAAATTATCAATATACTTAAAATGGGTGAATTTTATTATATTAAAATTACAGTTCACTAAATTTGGTTTTAAAAATAAGGCTAAATATTCTTTTTTTTTTTTTTTGACAGAAAGAACTTTTTAGAGCTTTATTTTGATTTTATGATTTGCATGAAATTGAAGTAGGAGGCAGTACTTGACTCTGGAAGTGGTGCTTGGACACCAGATCAAATTGAAGACTAGGCAAAATAGGGGTGAGGTGGATGCAGAGTTCCATAAGACACCCCCATTAGTGTGCCATGTCAGTTTACCATTGCCATGGCAACACCCAGGAGATACTGCCCCTTTCCATGGCAATGACCCGATGACCCAAAAGTCACTACCCCTTCCATAGAAATTTCTTCATTAATGACCCCTTAATGTACATGTAATTAAAAGTAGGTATAAATATGATTGCAAAACTGCCCTGAGCTGCTACCCTCTGCCTGTGGGGTGCCCTTTGGGAGCAGTCACAGAGCTATAACACCACTGGAGCTGTAACACTGATGCTTCATTAAAGCTATTTTCTTCTATCCCTGGCATGCTCTTGAATTCGTTCCTGGGCAAAGCCAAGACTCAGCTTGCTTGCCTTATATGAAAATTGTTAAACCATTATTAGAATTGTTTTTCTGCTGGTAGCATATGATAACACTAGTATATAACTGATATTATTCAACTGCTTATAAAATTTTACAGTTAATGAAGACAGCCCACTAACAGCTATCATTTCACATTTCATAAGTTTGCAAAAGTAAGTGAAATTAATTTAGAAGGATAGTCTTTTGATCATAATGAAAAGTTACGCTTCATAGAATTGTACAGATGTACATGTTAAACTATTGTCTTTGATCACATTTTTCCTGAAAACAGCTATTAACTTTTGAAATGGATGCTGATGCTTCTTCAGCAGATTCTGATACTTTTTGTTTTTCAAGGAGTCAATGAAATCGCTATGGGTCCATATGTAGATGGTGAACTTGCAAACACATTGCAAATTACACGTGCATCACCAATTTTCTTGAGAAACAGAATTTGAGTTCTTATTTTTTAAAACAAACATGCATTTATGACTTTTTAGCTTCTCATAAATGAAACAGTTTATTGAAAAACAAGCTAAAATGCGTTACCAAACAATAAAGCATATAGGTATTCAATAAACTTCAAAACCCCCGTGGTTACAATGTTCAGACTACTCTTTATATAGCAGAACATCTCAGGCTGTATCCCTCACGTATTTCACATACATCTGGCATAGAAATGCCCCAATTGTTCACAGACCCTGCTACGTGCTAGTGTGGCAACTTCTTGCATTTCTCAGGGGAAACCTAGGAATGGCTCTACAGGCGTGTGACAAGTATGTTTTCTCAGGGCCCCACTTTCAGCAGGGCCTCACTTTTGGTGGAAAACTGTGCTGTCATCCTCTTGGAATTCTTCATAATTTTATTTTTGAAGTCGTGTTTTGTAAGTGAAGTCTGAGGGGATAGTAAAGCATGCATGTGAGCAGAGGAGTAATTAACAACAAAAGTAGATGAAAGAAAATAAAAGCAACGTATTTTTAAATGTGGCAGAATATTCTGATGTAGTTTTCCTGCTAATCACGACTGCTAGCAGCTTTTACTTTCCTAGGCTGAAGCATAGTTCAAAGGGTACATTTTGATTCTGGCTTTGCTGTTTTCTCCAGATTTTAAATGTCTTCTTGTTTTGGTGGGATAGCTGTTTTGTGGATTGTAAAACTGTGTCATATTTCATATGTTCTGTGAAAGGATAGCTATGTTGGAAACAAACTGGGCACATTTTCAGAGAACATTTGTCTGTTGATTGACATTTACTTTTTTTCATCAAAATTGATGGTTTTGAATTATAAAAGCAGCCCAAAGTTATTTAAAAAAAAAATACTAAAGTGCATGAAACAAAAAAATGGAAAACCCAGACTCCTACCCCTCACTATCTCATAATTTGGCTTCCTAGAGGGAGCTAACATTAATGGTTTAGTATCTCTTCTTTTGGAATATATCTCTGTGTGTGTATGTGTGATATCCTGTAACTTGCTTTTTTATTCTCAACAACATATTGCAGCTATCCTTCCATGTTAATATGTAAGTATCTTCTGTATTTTATGGATATACTATAAATTTTTAAACCAATCCCAAATTGGTTGTTTCTAAATTTTTAAAACATAAATAACCTGTAATGAACAGATTTTTTTTTTTTTAACATTCATCATTTATAATACACTTTAAGGGCATAAAATGACATTATAATACACTTTAAGGGCATAAAATGACATTATAATACACTTTAAGGGCATAAAATGACATAGAGGACATGAAATAGCCGCATGTCATTGTAAATTGCTAGCTATATTATGAAATCAAGCACTCTATTTCTGCATAATACCAAGATAGCATCCCTCCCTACTTACTGGTTGAGAATCCTGCTCTAGGCTAATTCACCAGATCTGAAAACAAAGATTCTACTGCAATGTTCTGCTAAGGATACAATCATGAATTTACTTTGATGGTTGCAAATGCAAGTAATTAAAAGATAGGCCCCTGCTCCTCCCTCTTTCCTGAGTTAGTGCTTCGGGGCAAAGGATCAGAAACTCCCCTGCAGAGTTGCCCTAACAATATTTAATGAGCACTAGGAAAAGCTTAGTTTTCTATGCCTAAGGCTTCACCACTTTTATTGAGTAGTAAGATCAGAAGGATTGCAGCCTAAAAGGTGTTCTTCCTTATGACTCCTGTACACCTTCAGATTCCACACACGTTGAGGCTCTCATTAAGGTTGCGGTTGTGATGCCTGACTGGAAGGAGGGGATTGACAGTTATTTTGATCAACAGGGCTGACAGTTTGGATTTTGGCTTTTTCAATGGTGTTGCTTTAACATTCAGCACGAAGCCTTCCAGCTGCCACCTGTCCTCACTCATTTGTAGACTGGCGGTCTCTCCAGTAGGCCCTGGCCTTGCACCTCCTTTGACCACTGCCTGGCCTTTTCCATTCCCATCCTGGGGGGAGTCATTATCTCTGGCCCTACTTTCTATCAAGGAGTCCAAGAAGGTTTTTGTTCTGTTTGGACACTTGATGTGCTTTTTTCTGACATCGTTTGAAATCTCAACGACTTCACAAGCTTCCCTCCCTCCCCTACACATCAACCTGGGGGCCAAATCCTTGGAGAAATTCTGTCTTCTTTCTGTCTCTTCTTTTAGATTTTTCCTTACCCCCTCTCTAATGTTTGTGTTTACTTTTTGAATTTTAATCAATATCAAATAAAAACAAATCTAGACTTAAGTAAGGAGATACTTTATTGCAAGAGGGGGAAAGAGACCTTTGCAACAGAGGAACGGACACTATTGCAATAGGGAGGGTGCTTGGGCCACGAGATCAGCAAGTATCTGAAAGGTTGGTCAGATAAGCCTTGTCCTTTAGAGGGAGGAATAAACAAGGAATAACAAGAACCAGATGTAAGGAAATAGGATGAGTGAGTGGCTGTGAAAAGTCACAAGACAAGAGAATGTTTTACACCAAGATCAATGTACTTTCGGGAAGGGCTCTATGCTGGCCCAGACTGAGGCTGGATCAACAGGGCCTAGAAGAAGGAGAGAAGTTAATCAATGGGGACAAAACAGTCAACTAATCATTCGTGAGGCCAAGAATGTGAATGGGAATTTGGAGCTTCTGTGTCTGATCCTGTCATATGTAGACAAGAAGGGGCATCTATGAGTCTTACATAAGTCATGTGGGGAAGGATGTTTCTTTACAATAAGGTGGTTTCCATGGAGAGATTTAACAGTCGCTGTTTCCCAGGACCACAGCGTTCACATGAAGTTCAGTGTTTCTGTTGTTGTCCTTATTCTTTGTCCTTAAGGTGACTGTTCTTTTCAGAAATGTGATTTCTGACTTCCTCATGCCTGCACTTGAGATCCACTAGGCTTATGTTTACCTCTCTCAGCTCTTGTCTTACCTAAATTTTTTTCTTTGGAATTTCTATTGCTATTATTTTTAAAAAATGTTCTTAACTTAGAGTGACGAAAGTATATAAAAGAAAGTGGAGTCAATTCCACTAAAACCACATGAACTGAGAGCTTGACGGGTGGCTCTCCAAGTGATAATTGGTGACAAAGAAGTGGGAAAGGGTAGGGCAGGATAATAATCATTTTTCATTTTTTACATGATTAAGTGAAGGTTTAAAATACAAAGCCTTTTGGGAGAAAATGGTAATTTTTAAAATAAAAATGCAGCACATGCAGATGGCATAATACATACGAAATTACAGCAAACTGTGACTGACTCTGCTTATTCACTCCCTTATTTTAGATCCATTATCCAGAAAAAATACTTTTTGTGTTTTCACTTATTTACTCTGTTACTTCCATATGTTTTATGAATGTGCCAATAAAATATATCTTTATTAATCTAAATAGTGTCTATTAATTCCCTGATAGGCCAGCACTACATAGTCCTATATCCTGCTCACTGCTACTTTTAGTCAAATTGATGAATGGTGTAAATATATTGCTATGATTATAGAAATATTTTTATTGAAAAACAATATACTATTACAATGTTTCTTTTCTCGTGTGTGTGTGTGTTCTGCAGCTCACAATTACCTTTTATTTCGCATACATTCTTTTTTTCACAGTTTCGGTTTTCTCAAATTCTCATTATATCCGGTAGTTCACCTCCACCACATTTTACCATGATCCTGGAGTTCTTTTTTGCCCTTCTCCAGTCTTTACCATGGAACTCTACGTAAGCTTCATGACTGCCATGTAGGTTTTTCTTCTCTGTTTTTTTCCGAGTTAGATCCTCTATTTCCTTGTCTTCTTTCTTGGTTTACTTTATCCTTTTGCAGAAGTCACATTTTAAGTAACTTCCTATGAAAAGGTGATGGGAAGGTACATTGTTTGAGTTTTAAAGTATCTCTATTCTGCTCTTTCATCTAACCAATAGTTTGGATAGGTGTAGAGGTCTAACTACAAATCATTTTTCCTTATAACTTTGAAGGCATTGCTTCGAAACAATGGCTTTCTAGCATTTGGCATCGCTGTTGAAAACGCTGCTATAATTTCCTTGCTGCTTCTTTGTTGATGGTCTGTTTTTCCTCTGGATTCCTTTATATCCTCTCTTTATACTTGGTGTTCTAATATTTCACTTAAATTTGTCTGGGTTTGGCTCTATTTTCAGTCATTTTTGCAGGGTCCTTGATAGCTCCTTCAGTTCTAAATATTGTTTCTGTAATAACTTTCTCTCATTTTTTTTTTCCCAATCTTTTCTCACTGAAATTCTTTTCATTGGATATTATTCTTTCTGGATTAATCCTCTCTATCACTCATCAGAAAAGATTATATCTTATATCTCATTTGCTTATTGTTTGATTTCAGGGAGATTTCTTTCTTAAATAAAACTTTATTGTTACCTTATTGATGAATTTATAATTTGGGTCATTGTATTTTTTTATTTCTGAGAAATGATATAACTTTTTCATGTTATTTATATTTATAATTGTCTTCTCTTATCTGTCTGGAGATACTAATTAGTACTTTTTAGAATTATATATTGATTTTGTTCATGCCTGTTCTCTGAATCAGCTCCGTTTTTCCTGTGGGGCAATTTTTTCCCTACTATCTTATCTCTCTGTCTCTCTTTCATATTGTAAGTTTTCCTTAAAAGTTTGGTAACTTTTTCCTCTGGAGTAAATTTTTTCTTATTGGCTTATCTCTCTCTTTCTCTGTCTTTTGTATTGTAAGTTTGTCTTAAAAGTTCGGTAACTTTCGATGGTCTGTTTCGATGGAATGTAAGCAAAATAAAAGGTAATTATGAGCTGCAGAGAAAAAAACCAAAAACCACACAGGAAAAGAAACATTGTTAAATGATACAATAAAAGACGGGTATTGTAGTCCATCGTAGGTGAATTAGATTTCTCCATTGGTGGCGTTGTTTCAGAGGGCTGAATGGGGATCTGATAATCATGCTGTGGGATTTTGTATGTGCCAAGATGCCCTGAGGCATTTCATTTTTTTCAGGAAGGAGCATTTTGATACCTTGCTCAGGTCAAGACGCTCAGCTAGTGAGTTTTGACCCTCAGATGTCAAGTCAACTTTTACATATACTAAATTTCAGGTTATCTCCTAGTTTTCAGTCTCAGTTCTCACCTCTGCCTTCCTAAGTACTTGACATTTCTGAGTGGTGAGAGCCTCTTGGGATTCTGCAGAGAAAGTGGTTTCCCCTCACCTGTGTGCCCTCTGTGAATGCTTCAGGTTATACTTTTTCTGTCCTCCTTCCTCAGTTACATACCTGTGTGCAGTCCTCTTGTTCTAGATATTTTCTAGGAATGTATTCTCTATCCTTTCCTCCCATAGCCCTATTCTGTAGATGGGTATTTATACTGTTTTTATTCCTATGGCTTCATTTACTGGGGTCTTGGTAAAGGAAGGAGATAATAATAGTCAATCTGTCACTTCTAAACGTGAAATTTTGGGGTTTTCAAAGTTTTGTCCTTGCATCACTAATTTACCCAGTCTAGTTGAAGACTTGATCGTCACAAAAAATTTGATCTCTAAATATATCCATTCAGGAATTCACGGCAAAAACTTGCAAATGAAAGTTGTGAAGGAGTTAAAAATATACCACCCCGAAAATATGCTAACTCTGGCAGCTTGACTATTTTGAATTAAAAGCACTTAAAAAAAAACAAAAAAACCCAGCAGTTGCAAGATCATTCTGACCTTTATTCTGTTTCTTAAAAGCAGTAAATGAAGTTCCCATGTGAAAGATGCCTTCTTTAAAGCAAAGGAGAATAGCATTCTATAATCAAAGATGGAAAGTTGAAGCTGAGAGAAATCTGCCCAGACAAATCTTATGAGACCAACCCTTATCTTCCTGGTCACTTCGTTACCCAGTTAACTATTCCAGCATAAGCCCTCTGCCTTATCACGTGTTACAATTTAATATTCTTTTTCCATTTCAGTGTGTATGTGATTGACTTTAGCTGCTCCTGTGGATCTTCGTTTCCTCATGAGTGCACCAGTCAAGTAAAACTTAGACAAATAAATGTATATGCTTTTCTCCTGTTTATCTATCTTATGTCACTTTTATTCTTGGGCCCAGCAGGAACCCTAAGAGGTTGAAGGTAGAGTTTTACATCCCCTACAGGGGTTATCATGGATTTTACTTAGAATATATAAAAATTTATAATTTTTATTTAACATTGACATCATTTGACATTCCCTGTGGACATTCCCTAAACTCACAACAACATTCTGGAATCTGACATTTTCCTTTTTACATCCTCATTACAATGTTTGTGTCTTGTAAGAGGCAATGTACTAGGAATGAGATGTCTTCGGCTAAAGAAAGTGTTTTTACTGCACTCTTGTTAAGTTAGGTGATTTGGACATATTGTTAAACATCTATTAGCTTAAATTTACTGGAGAGATTAGATTTTTAAAAATCATTTTTAAATTCTCTTCATCACTGGAATTTCACATTTCTCTAACTCTAAATAAGATGGAATATTTAGCCCGCATTCTACAGGCCAGTCAAATGTCAAGAATTGTGACAATGTCTGGCACAAAATGGGTGTTCAATAAATTTGGCGTAACAATAACAACTAGAATTAGAATCTAAATTCATTCCTTCAACCAATCAATGAATGAGTGCTTACAGAGTGCTTTTTTTGTGCCAGGCATAATTCTAAGTTGGGGAAGAAGTGATGAATAGAGAAAGCATGAGGGTTTGCCCTCATGCAGCATACATTCTAGTTGAAAAAGACAGGTAATAAAATAGTACAAAAATATGTATTCAAAATAAGTACGGTAAGGGCTATACAAGAACTAAACAAAGTAAGCAACGCTTAGAAGATGGTTTTGCAATTTAAGATCAGATGCTCACAAAGGCATCTCTGGAGATGTGCTATCTAAGCAAAGACCTAAAGGACAAGAAGGAGCCTGCTAAGAGCAGAGCTAAGAGAGAGTGCTCCAGGTAGAGGAAAGGTGCAAAGGTGCACCTTGTGCAAAGGTGTTGAGGCACAAAAATTGGGATTGCTGAGAAGCTGCCATTTGCCATCTAGTGATGAGGGAGAGGCTGAAAAGGTAGGCAGGAGACAGAGTATGAAAATTTTCTAAACCAAAGTGAGGAATTTGAATTTTATTCTCTTTAATGTGGCTTGTTAGGAGACTTTTAAGGTACATAGTTACATGAACTTATTTGTATTAAAAAGTTATAACCCTCTTAGCTATATCAAGAATGAGCCCAAGCACTCTATTTACATTATGAGCTACTCTCATCTGATATTTTTCATCTCTCATTTGCTTAACTTTTCTCCTTAGTATTTGTCACCATCTCAAATGCTGTATATATTTACTTATTATTTATTGTCTGCTGTTCCAACTAGAGTGGAAGTTCTATAATGATTAGGATTTTTGTTGTTTTCACATTCCCAGCAGATGGAAAAGTCTCTAGCACATAGTGTGCTCATAGTAAATATTTATTATTGAATTAATCAATGGATTTTTAGGGGAGGATCAGGCTGAACTAGAGCAAGAAGATCAGATACAAAGCTATAGTAAGAATATATATGAGATATATAGTGTTTTAGATAAGAATAGTAGGAATGAAAATAAAGACAAGCGGACAAATTCAAACTTTATTTTGGAGGTATAATTGAGAACATTTAATGATTGGTTGAATGAAAAAAAAGTGGGAAATATGAGGAATCAAGAATGGCTTGTAGGTTTTTATCTAGCAACTGAATAAGATTATGGAATAATTTTCTGAAATGGGACAGTTAGGAGAGAAATATATTTTGGGGGAGATGTTAGTAAGAATCAAGACTCTCATTTGATAGCCAAGTGGGAATGTCAAGTACACAACTGGTTATATAATCTAGCACTCATATGAGAAGCCGTTGGGAGATAGAAATTTGGTAGTCATTAGCATAAAGACGGGCTATATAAAGCTACTGATGTTAATGAGATTGCTGAGAAAAGCACAAGGCTCAGGACCAAGAAAGGCGTGATTCTAACATTTAATTGTGAGGCCCTCAAAGGAAATGGAGAAGGGCACTTGGATATCATGAGCCTAGGAGAGCTCTAGGGAAGAAAAGCAAAAATGGAAGTCAAGAAAGTCATGAATGGCCCTGTTGAATGAAGCTGAGCAGAGATAAGATGACTCAGAAGTGTACATTGGTTCTTGATAAGAGCAAGTGAATTGTACTGCTTGGAATGAAACAAATTAGAAATGGTCGAAAGTTGTATTAACCTGTTTTCACAGTGCTGATAAAGACATACCTGAGACTAGGCAATTTACAAAAGAAAGAGGTTTAATGGACTTACAGTTCCACATGGCTGGGGAGGCTTCGTAATCATGGTGGAAGGCAAGGAGGAGCAAGTCACATCTTACATGGATGGCAGCAGGCAAAGAGAGTGCTTATGCAAGGAAACTCCCATTTTTAAAACTATCAGATCTTGAGACTCATTATCATGAGAACAGTGCAAAAAAGACCCACCCCATAATTCAACCACCTTGTACTGGGTTCCTCCCATGACAAGTGGGAATTGTAGGAATTACAATTCAAGATGAGATTTGGATGGGGACACAGCCAAACCATATCAAAAGTGAATCAGAAGTAAGGAAGAAAAACAACTTTCATTGTGAATAGGAGGAAAAAAGACAGCAATAGAAAAAAGGGGTGTATTATTTAGGAAATAGGGGGCCAACTATGGGAATAAACTCTTCAACTGACAGTGGATAATGGGGAGGTGCTCTGTGGGCATGATATAATATCATATTAAAAATATAATATTTTAAAATATTTCATATCATAATATTTTATATCATATAATATTGTATATTTCATATCATATTTTATGCTATATATTAAATTATATATTTACACATTTTTATATATTATACATCATATTTTATATTATGTATCATATGTTTATGATAAATACCATATGTTTAAACATATGATATATATCATGTTTAAAAATACTATCATATTTTTATGATTTATATATATAAATCACACGATTTATATAGATATAAAATACTATCATATTTTATGATTTAAAATACTATCACATTTTATGATTTAAAATATCATCTGAAGAGATACTTTTATATGCCTCAGTAATCAAGGCTATTTAATTTTATAATTTATCAAGATATCTTCAACTCTAATGACTGCAATATCAGATGGGTGGCATCTTAATTATTGGAATCTCTGACCCTGTGGTTACTGTCATGAGGGAGCTTTGTCTAGAATCTTGGCTCTTCTTGGTACTTGACACATGACTCTGAGCTTATATTTGTTCATCTACTGATTGGGAATAATACTAATGCCCACCACACAGGGATTTTTGTGACATTAAATGAAATAATGTCTCTATGAATTGCCTTGAATTATTTATGTCTGTACAAAAGATAAAATGAGTATTTACTGAAATATGTATGACTGTACCCAATTGGTCATAGTGCAACTTTTATTTTCTGCTCTAAAACAGTGCTAGATAAAACATGGCTTGAGGGAAGAAAACTACATTTTACCCCTGTTTGTATCCTCAGTACTCAGTAGTGTGCTTAGCTCAGAACTGGTGCTCATATATGTCTGCTGAATTAAAAAAATGAAACACCAGGCAGTTACCTGCAAATTGTAGAGCAAGAGAGAATTAGGTATAACCACATTAGTTCTGGTTTTGTAGTTCTGCCCTTGACATACTGTAATGGTGAATGGTTCCTTACAAAGGATCCATTTGGCACTTAAATGAAAAAAGCTGCTTAGGAACACACGTGTGTAGCTATCTTTCATATCTGCCTGAAGTCACACAATGGTGTTTTCACTTCCAATTGCCTTAACTGTTTCATTATTATTCATCCATAACTAGACAGATAATTTGTTGTCATTTTTACCTCTAATCATATTTTGAGACCAACATTTCATTTCAGTATTGAAAGTTCATCAATAAAGGTTCTTGGATTTGATTCTGAACATTTTAGTCCTTTACCACATATTCTAAATGAGTCCACTGTAGTTGCTGAAGATTCCTTGAAGACCAGGCATTAAACCTATCAGGAAGTCCTAAGAAACAAGACCCAAAAAAGTGCTTTCTGTTGCCTCGACTTGTTAGAATTAGCGCAGAAGAAATGACTTAAGATTTTGGTCTAGGTGTCTGTCTGTGTGTGTTCATCCATCTTATTTTGTCATTAACTTTCCTTCCTCATACCTGCTGGGCCCCCCTTATGATCTCTCCTGTCTAAAGTCTTGTGTAGTTTAAGATATGAAATGCGAGTTTCAGCAATACGTTTTTCTCAGTCTGTAGAAACAGGTCTGTAGTTTAATTGTGTCCTGCACAGGGAGATACATGGGCCTTTGTTAATAAATTAGATTTGAATTAGATTAGTTTAGATCTAACAGAAGCAATCTTTTCATTTGAGTGGAAACAATTGATATTAATGAGATAAAATATTTAAGTTCAGCATTTATCTCTTGCCCATTGCAGGGTTTTTGCATCAAATAAAATCAAATATTAAAAAATGCTATGTTCTCTGAGAACCAGAAAAAGGACACTGACTGCCATTTAGAGAATGTTGATATATCTATAAAAATTATTGCAGAGTTTAGTGGGGCCAGATTATGTATTTAAAATTGAATATATAAATCCTGAATCTATATCAAATCTTGGCATCATATCACTATGGTTCATTAGGTGAAATTGGTTTTCAGAAATATATACATGGGGTAGGGTGTGGGTTATCTCTTCATGTATTAGATTTATGATGTTGTATAGTTTGGCAATATATAATAATGCCTTAAAACATTCACATCATTTAAGTTCACTTCTGAGGATAAATCTAAAGTGAAAAATAATAAATTCCCTACCATGCTTCTAAAAACCAACACAACCAACCAATTCCCCAAATTCCAGAAACATTTAATATAGTAATAGCTTAAAATGTTGAAAAATAAAAACAATGTCAATAGTCAAAATAGGGGAAGAGTTAGGTGAAATATGAAGCCATTAAGAGGATGTATAGTGAAGTATTTGCAATTCTAGGGGAAAAGCTTATGTTGCAGTATTTGATATGAAAAGCTGTACATAATTTTAAAATGCAAAACAGCACCACTAGCTAAAACATAATGCAGAGAAAATAGATCAGAAGAAAATTCACCATTTATCAGTGATTGTGTCTGGTGATTTTAATTTTTTTCTTTATAACTTTGTGTGCTTAGTTTTTTTTACATATAATGGACAAGTGTTACTATTATCATCAGAAAAAAGTGAAATAAACTTGTGTGTAAGCAGCTCAGTTTAGCGATGATGATTTATCCTCTAACATCCACTGGTCACTGGTGATAGCCTCCTGACATGGTGTCTTCCTGTCTGAAAGTATTTCCTATATTCTTTAAAACCTTTGATCCCATTCATTCTGAAAGCAGCACAACCTTGCAAGTCCTGAGTTTGCAGCTTTCTTAGGGGATTTTCAGCTGTGATTTTTAAAAATTAGATGTATTTCATAAAATGGTATTTTCCCTTTATATCTTGAAATTTATTTATGCTAAAACTTTAACCGCAAGCCTTGTGTTGGTTTGGTGGTTATTAAGTTGTTGATAAATGTCTGACAATATTAAGTTGAAAGTTTTTTTTAGTTTTATTCTGAAAATGACCTAACCTTCCTTGGAAAAATAAACTTCATCTTTAACTGAGACTGACACTGGGTACTATGTGACAAAATTGTTAGTATGGTCCACCTACCTCCCAAAAGGATTTGGTACAGAATTCCTGAATATATTACTGAGTTGTCTCATGGAAAATCCTAATTTATATACTCACCTAATAACTCTTTATTACATAATAATCACTACTGCATTTTTCAAACTTTAAGACATTTTTTCATTCATGTCAAACTTTGAGACTTTTTTTTTCATTCAGCAAACATGCAATGAGCACCTGTTATGTAAGAGATGTGATAACAAGCAATAGATCCAATATTACAATGTATTTAGGTATGTCAAGATTCTAATCCATTTGGTAAAATCACAATAAAAATGAAATATGCATTTTGATTATATAGGTGCAAATATACTTAGCTATACAAGGGTAGGGATTTTTGTCTACTTTGTTTTTCCTAGCTCCTAGTAACAGTAAATGTTAAATAAGTATTTGTTAAATAGATGAATAAGTGAAGTGTACTGATTATGAACCTTTAAGAGTTATGTGGATAACAAGAAGGAGACATTTGTCAAAAGTCCTGAAAATGGGAGTTAGGCAAAATGCATATGAGGAGCACTCCACTGACTCATGGCTAATTCCCAAGGAGAGTGGAGGGCAAGCCCACATCTGTCTGTGCTGCCATAGTTTGTTCTGTCATTGCTTTCTCTCAGTGAACCGCTCCCACACATCTCCCAGTCCATGTTGCACAGGTGCCTCTCTGCTAGTGCGGAGAATTTGTTCCACACAAACCTCGCACAATGGGATGCTGCCTATTGCTCTTGGTCCCTCCAGAAATTTAGTGTAAAAACCAGTCTTTCCATCGTTGCTTTGCTTCCATTCTCTTCGGGAGTTAGGCACAAGCAAATCTTTTTAAAATTAGCTCTTAAATTCATAAATAGACAATAGAAGACAAAGACGCCCTTTGGTTAATGATAAACAGTGGCATCCAGCAATCTTATTCTTTAGTATTCACCCAAGAGAAATAGAATCATATGTCCACAAAAAATTTGTAGACTATTTCCAGCGACTTTATTCATAATAGCCCAAAATGGAATCAATCTAAATGTTCTGTAAGAGAAGAATGAATAAACAAATTGAGGCATATACATACATACATTAGAATATTATACAGCAATAAAAAGAAATGAACTACTGATACATGCAACAGCGACATGTTTCTCAAAAACACTGTGTTAAACAAGAAAGGTCAGATACATAAGCATGAGGTTTTTGATATAATGTTATTCCACTTACATGAAGTTCAAGAAGAGGTAAAAGTAAACTAGGGTGATAGAAAGCAGAAAGTTATTGCTTGAGGGTGGAGGGGAAGGAAGGAAAGGACTGGAAAGAGGCACATGAGAATTTTCAAAGGTGATGAAAATGTTCTTTGGTTTGGGGTGACATAGCCATATACGATTGTTAAAACCTATCAAAATAAACACTTTAGTTCTGTATATTTTATTTTATTTTATATATATATATATACACACATAAAATACCTTAATTTTTAAAAATGAGAAAAAACAAAATACTTTGAGAATCAAAATATAAGATAAATCCATTTAAAGTAATACATATTTACTAAGCATGAATATCTTGGCTGCTGTTCAAGGGACTGGAAGTACAAACATGAACAAGACATAGTACCTCCCCTGATGAATTCACAACCTAGAGGGGAAAACAGATGTGGAAAAACAGAATTGACCAGTATTTTATTTACACAAAACTTTTCAGAATATAATATGTTTCCAGAATATACCCAGGTATAAAATGGATTATGTTTTAGAATTGTATAATAGTCATCTTAGGTAAATAATTTTACTATTGTATGAAAAATCTTCAGTCTGCCAAATCTGATAGCTGTGCTGTGGTAGAAAGCCTTCAGCACGGCTCCTGAATGTGTTCCTATCCTTGTGGAGACCCCTTCCACAATGTACCAGGTTTGATATGGGTGATTGATAACATATGGCAGAAGTGAGGGTAAGTCATTTCCAAGATTAGGGTATAATAAAAAATAATGATCTCTGTATTATGGTCTCTCCTCTCTAAAGTCTTGTGTAGTTTAAGAATATGAAATGGAAGTTTCAGAAAATACATTTTTCTCAGTCTGTAGGAACAGGTCTACAGTTTAAATGTGTTCTATACAGGGAGATACACAGGCCTTTGTTAATAAATTAGATTTGGATTAGATGTTTAGGTTTAACAGAAACTATCTTTTCATTTGAGTGGACACAATTGAAATTAATGAGATAAAATATTTAAGTTCAGCATTCATCTTCTGTATTGGCTGCTCTCATGCACCCTCTGTCTCTCATATCTCATTTTGGGAGAAATCAGTTGACATGTTGTGAATACTCAGGCAGCCTTAGGTTGACCCAAGGGAAAAGAAATACAGACCTCTGGCCAATCATCAGTGAAGAAGTGATATCTGCTAACAACCACATGAGTCAAAGCACACGCTGATCAGACATTCAGAGGAGACTGAATCCCTGGCTGACTTCTTGACGACGACAACCTCTGGGAAGACCTTGAGCCAGTCCAAGTTTAGCTGCTGTTAAATTACTAATCCACAGACATTAAAAAATAATAAATATCTATTGCTTTAAGCTGCTAAACTTCGAGATAGTTTGTTGTACAACAGTAAATAACCAATAAATATGATCTTTCCTAAATGTACAAGATATGAGTTATTGGGTTAGTGAATCATTCCTGATTGTAATTTGAACATCTCAAGTTTCTTGTTTTATTAAAATACTAATCAATGACTAAGAACCAATGATTTATAAAAATATGGTACACCTAATTCTTATAATAACTTATACTCAGTAAATAGATTACTTACACAAAAAATATTACCCTCTGAATGAAAACTTATGGTATATATCTATTAGATCAGTGCAAAAGTAATTGTGGTTTTTGTTCGTTAAAACTAATGGGGAAAGCCGAAATCATTTTTGCACCAACCTAATATCTAGCTACCAAACTAAAACATATAAAACTATAACTTAATAAAATTTAACTGCCTCTCCATATGAAAGGTCAATTTTGTGTTATTGAAATGACTAATGAAAAAGCAAATGAAAATTAGAATGAATTTAAATTAGTAATCACAAACTTCATTTTAACCTTCAAAATATACAATATCATTCCAATTCATTATAGTTGAGACTGTGACATCATTTACAAAGAAACTGCAGAGGTAATTGGACTGTTTTTTAAATTAAGGCAACAAAATATGAAGTTTTAGAATAGCTGAGATTATTGCTCTGCCACTTGAAGATGACCAGTCTTCACCCCATTGAATGTTTAGATTTAAAATTATACCACTTATGAGAGGTATTAATTTAGTCTAAACTCTTTTCTGCATTGTTGGTGGCTGTCACAGTAAATGATGTACCTGAAAGCATAAAGTGATCTTTCCTCCTCCAGCTCAACAGAAAGTGAAGAGGATGTAGATTCTTGCCTGAGAGTATTTACCAGGGCTTCCCCCTAGAGCTTGGTAGCTAAAGCTATAAACACTTGACTGGGTGATGGGATCAATTCTTATTTCTGGGAGTCTGAAAGGGGATTATGGAAAGCCACTAAGATGATAAGTTTCATGTTTCCTGATTTGGTCCCAGACCAGTGATTCTCAAATTTGGTGTGTATTGAATCATATGGTAACCTGTGAAAACATAGATTGCTGGGGGCCTATCCCTAGGTGTTTGTGTGTAGTAACTGCAAGATGTGGCACAGGAATTAGTTACCCAGTGATGATGCTGTTTCTGCTCTCCAGGGACCACATTTTGAGAACAACTGGTCTAGAATGTATGATTTCTGTTTGTCTTTGGGAGAGCTGTGCCTGTGTCTGTGGTCATTCTTCAACGAGGAAGTGGAACCCGCCAACAACCACATGAGTTAGCGTAAAAACACACCCTCCCTGATCAGACATCCCTAGGAGACCAAATCCCTGGCTGACTTCTTGATTAGAAGGTCTTCTTGGAAGACCTTGAGCCAAACCAAATCAAGCTACTCTTAAGTTAAGATACTCTTAAATTCCTAACTCATTGAAATTATGAAATGGTAAATATCTATTTATTTAGGGGTGAAGAGGACGAAGCTAAACTACATTTCTTAGACACTTTGGTAGTTAGATGAGTTCTGGTCAATAGAATCTGCATATGGTCTTAACTGCCACTTGCAGGTCCCCCTGCCCTAAAACGTCTCAGGTGATCTTCCATATTGTCACTCTGTCACTCTTCGGGCAGCTGAATGAAAAGGATTAAGTGGAGGGAAGGCTTTGAGAAAAGCCTTTGCATGCTTGTTTCTTCTAATTATTCTTCTCTTAAGAAAACTATGTGACATAACCTGTACATAATAAACTATATGTTATGTGACTACCTAGGTCATGAATTTGGCTTGGGCAATAGCATGCCTTATCATGTAGAAGTTGGTATATACAACTAGGCACAAGTATGTCCTGAAAAACACATCTAAGTGGCATGAACCAGTGGCTCAGATGCTCCAGACCCTACTCTTGCTACACATCTGCCTATCTCTTTACCCATGCCTATAGCCTTATGGGAGATTCCCTATGACTAACTGACAGAGGAAGAAAGACTGTTTAGCCTTATTTATAGATACTACTGCATCATATGGTAATGCAAGCAAAAGGTCAGCTACTCTAGTACTAATGTGCCCTGAATACTATGGACAGAGTTTTGAATACTTTGTTTACTTGCCTGAAAAGAGAGGTAGCAAAGGTATGTATCTAAGGTAATCACAGGGAAGCAAGCTAACAGTTTGTTTAGAAGGAACTTAGAAGTCACAAGATTGATGGGTTGCTGAGAAGCAATCTAGGGAAGATTTCTGTGGATAGGACTCTTGGAATGGGGACATAGAAAATATTTAAATCACGTGTGAATGTTCACCAAAGGGAAGCCCTTTGAGTGAGGTTTTTGATAATAAGGTAGACAAGATGACCTATTCCATGAACGTCAGTCATTCATTCCTGTGCTTGCTTTAATGGACTAATGAACACAGCAGCTACAGCTTCAGGGGTGGAGGTGGATGACAGACTAAACTGTCTGTCATCACTGCTGAGTAACTAATCTACCAATAATAGTGTCCACTGTTGAGCCCCTGATAATACACCATTGTCTGGGGACCAGCCAACCACCTGGTGGTGCATTGATCACATTGGATCTCTTCCATCATGGAGGGGGCCGCAATTTGTCTTCATAGGAAAAGGCACTCCCTCTGCCTTTCTTGCCTTCAATGCTTCTTCTAATACTATCGTCTACGACTAATTGAATGCCTCAAGGTATCACACAGAATCTTGCTTTTGACCAAGAAAGACCTTGTACAGTAAAATAGCAGAGGTAATGGGCTTAAATCCATGTGGGAGTCAGGGGGAGGAGATACTGGTTTTATCTGATATTCCTTCACTGCAAAACACAGATGGCCTGACAGAACAGTGGAATGGCCTATTAGATTCATAGTTACAAAGCTGCCCTGGATTATAACACTTAGGAATTTGAGGAGCTGTTATACACAATGCAATATATGCTGTGAACCAGTGACCAGTATGATGTTATTTCTTCAAAAGAAAGAATACTGGAGTCCAGGATCCAAGGGACTGAAACAGAGTGGATTTATTAACTGTTACCCAAAATAATCCTCTCACAAAATTTATACTTTCTCCTTCTGCATATTTTGCTTCTGCTGGTTAAAAAACTATTATTTTTTAAAAAGAGAATAATCACACTGGGAGACTAAGAAGGGCTCCATTTAACTGGCAGTTGAGATTGCTGCATGGTTACTTCAGCCTTCTCAGGCCATTGAACCAACAAGCAAATAAGAAAGTTGCTTTCCTGACTATGATGACTGATCCTGGTTATCAGAGGGAAACAGGGTTTCCACTGCAAAATAAGAAACAGCATGTAGAACTCAGGAGATTTTCTTTCCTTTTTTTGAGACTGAGTCTCGCTCTGTTGCCCAGGCTGGAGTGCAGTGGCACGATCTCAGCTCACTGCAAGCTCCGCCTCCCGGGTTCATGCCATTCTCCTGCCTCAGCCTCCCGAGTAGCTGGGATTACAGGCGCCAGCCACCAGGCCCGGCTAATGTTTTCTACTTTTAGTAGAGACGGGGTTTCACTATGTTAGCCAGGATGTTCTCTATCTCCTGATCTCGTGATCCACCTGCCTCGGCCTCCCGAAGTGCTGGGATTACAGTGTGAGCCACCATGCCCAGCCTGAACTCAGGAGATTTTTAAAGGTATCTCTTGGTACTTCCATGACCAGTGGTAAAAGTTAATGGATGACAATAGCAATTTAAGTCAAGGCCACAAATGGCTCAGACCATGCAGGAATCAAAACATGTGGCAGACATAAGCACATGGAATGAGTTGTGGAAAAAATAAATGACGAGTTACAGAAATGAGGATGGTGATAACTATGCATATTTTTTTCTTTGTTTGGTTATATACTAAACAATATGTTAATCATTTTTCCTACCCTATTTTTTTGCTATTTTATATAAGTTATGTAACTGGTGGTTAGCCCTCTGCCTACTAGGGCTGCCATAGCAAAGTATCGCAGACTGGTGGCTCAAACGACAGATTTTATCTCGCAGTTTCTGGAGTCTAAGAGTCCAAAAGCAAGGTGCCATTGGGCTTGGATTGTCCTGAGGCCTCTCTCCTTGGCTTGCAGATGGGTATCTTCTCACTTCATCCTCACATGTGCTTCTCCCTGTGTGCATGCACGCCTGGTGTCTCCTCCTCTTCCTATAAGGGCATCAGTCCTGTTGGATTAGGGCCCCACTCCTCTAACCTCATTTAATCCTAATTACTTCCTTAAACGCCGTATCTCCAAATTCAGTCACACTGGGGATAGGGTTTCAACACATCAATTTGGGGAGGACATAATTCAGTCCTTAATATCTTATAATTCAATATTTACAATATTAAAGAACAAAGGGTACTTTGAGAATAGAAATGAACATTGACAGAGTTGGATACAGTGAATTATGGGACTCGAGGGACAAATGTCTTCTCTTTTAGGTGAAAGGAAGAACATGCTTTTATTTGTCTAAGGAATACATTCACCTAGTTAGATGAAAGCATAGTATTGTTTTTTACTTTTGTTGTTTCAAAACTTAGATACTGGTAAACAGATATGTATGGATGGTGAGTATCCAAAGGTTATGACTGAATGATACTGAGGATCATCCCAGTCCGTCTAAGCTATCTCTACAACTACTTTTCTAGGCTCTTGCCAGTAGACCTCTGATTAAAATCTGCCAATAAGAGACATTAGTGTAATACCTGGAACGTGGAAGAAAAGGAGAAGCTATTATTCTTTAGTGGTGACTGTGGACAGGTGTGTGGGTATCAGCAGGGGTAGATATGATATTGGTTTTGTCTCATTCTAGACCACTTCTTGAGAATCACCTACTTTAACGCTGTGGGCTGCTGAGATCCTTCACGGGAGGCTTTCCTGTGATCCCTGCATGCTGGCTCCTGAAAGCTAGCAGTGGCCTTTCTTATCGTTACTCCCCAGCCATTCTGATGGATATCTTCTTATTCATCTCAATGGCTTTCATTTTTAGGACGTACCCTGATTGATATAATTGAGAGCATACATAGTTATGCAGGCAGCTCTTACTGGTGAGGAGATTTTAAAGAGTGGCCCATCAGGGCTCTATCTCATATAATTTATGGTATAAAACTTTGAACGTTATGAGTTGACCCTTTGAAGGTCCTCAGGACGTTGTTCCAGAATTAATGAGTCTTAAGGGACAGACCTTCTTGCTGGAGGCACGTAGGTGATTCTTGTTGAGAAGAATCCTTGGGGTAGTTTAGTAGTATTTTCCTAAAGGCAAGTGGGGGTAAAAGAAGGTGGGTTTTTATAAAATAGAGAAATCTGATGTCTGGTTAGCCAAAAAGAGATGGCATTAAAGCAAACTTGTTTTGCGTTTCTCTCTTGCTTATTGAAAATGTTTTATTTGTGACATAATTTAACTTTTCACGTTCTTTGTGCTCTTTCCCTTGAATTACCCAGACTTTTCAGTAAAGTCTATTTGATGGTGTTGCAGAGAACTGTGGGACAAAGTGTGAGAATAAAGCGTCATTTACTCTCTCTTGCTGTCATCATATTCCGTTCGAGGGGAGTGTGCACCTGAATCCAGGTGGGGATCAGTGGGAAACAGTGGCCTGTGGAAGAGTGAGAAACAGCACAGAGAAGGGCATGATGTTAATGAGACCATTTGGTAAGGGAGTGAGACTGACTTTCTGCTTTCCAAAAAGATAACACAGGGAGCTGATCTTCGAGAGCATGGGGTTGGATACTTGGGCATTATGAGTAAAATAAAAGAAATGGATTAGCTGCTTTCTAAATCCACTTTCACCTTCAAGAGCTTACAGTTTTATAACCCCTGAGCAGAACCCTCCATACTTCTGGTCTATTTCTGTGCCATTGCTTAAGGCATCAGGGTAGCTGGATGTATTTCTTTTGAAACTCAGTCCTTGAATACCATGTCTTGATTTTCCTTCTCTTGAATCTAACAATTGGCTAGTGGAAATGGGAATCTCAGATGTAAAAATAAAAGGTATATTTTACGGGTCAGGTTTTACAATGAATGAGGATCTTGAGTATAAAAATTTGAAGTAAATTGCATGGTTAATCATGGCTGTCCTATCTTGTTATTTGAATTGTCTTTCTTTAGTAACTGGTCTCTTAAGGAGCTTCTCTTCTAATAGATCCTTATGAGGTTAATTAGATCACTCATTTAACAGTCATGTTTGGCTTACTCAATCTTTGCTTGCTTGTCCTCAGACTCATTTAGTAGTTCAAAGTCAAACTTGCTCTCTTGTTATCTAAATTCTGACTTCGCGGTTTCTAAAAGTTTTCCAAGAGTAAAACTTGGAAATCACGTTTTACTTCAACCACGTTTAAACCAAGTAAAACCCCTTTTTGAGACTAATATAATCCACCTGGGCAAAAAAGCCATCTGCTTCCCTCTTATATGCCTTGTCTAGCTGATTTGCCTCTGAACAATAGACATACTCTTTTTTTTGGTGGTTTCTGCATGACCTGCTCCAATCAGACCCCTTACCTTTTGAGCTCTTTTTTCTCTAAGAGCTTTTCTAGTTCTCTTAATTCTTAATCTCAGTGTTTGTGTAGCTGAGCTTCCCCCTCACTTGTTTTATGTCTTGTGAAATATTCCAGAGGGTTTCAGTATAGCCCAATCTAGTAATGAAAATAACTGCTTCTAAATTTAAATTGGCATTACGATTATTTGTCATGGACCAAAGGTGAATTACATGATAGAGGCGTTATGATGAAATTGAATAATGTTATAGCTACAAGGGACAAGAAGATCCAATCTAGTGTGATTCTCTCATTTTAAAGATGACAATTATGAGACCTTCACAATTGTTTAGTGCCCTGTTAGTAACTAACGTGAACACAAACTGATTTTGACTCATTGCAAACTCTCTAATATCATACTGCTACTTTGATATTATTTTTATGGTATAAATATAGAGTTGGTAACTTTCAAATCTCAAAGTATAATTTCCCTTCCCTGAGCAACTGTTAAGAATGTGTCAAAAGACAAAAATGAAAGATTTTTTTTTTTTTTTTTTTTTTTTTTTATAATTTTAGGTAGGCAAGTTCATTTCTGCCTTTAGTTTGATGCAGATTTTATTTTCTTCCCTGGGAATTTTCCTAGAATGTTCTAAAAGATTATATTATAATGACTTAAGGCAGGGATATTTTCTGAAAATGACCCATTATTCTGTTACTCTCCATTCAGGCAAGTTTCAATTTTACCAATTTAAATTATATGGGGGAGAGTTATTGGAACTACATATTTGGATTAGTTTTGTTTTTTGATATCTGAAGCGGCAACCTTACTAATGAGTGGAGCTTGTCCGGCAATATATTGGCAACTACATATCAAGGCTGGTTAAACTTAGTGGTGAGGGCTTTCGGTGATGGACTACTCTAGGGTTATGCAGAAAAGCCGTATCTGAACACGTAAAGTGGAAAATTGAAACAATTTATGTATCTTGATAATTCAAATAAATGTTCTAACATTTACCTCAATTACTTTGAATCTGCAAGAAAATGTGTTCCTATGTTTGAATTAGTCTGAAAATGGACTCAGCGTTTTATTCCAATTTACATGTCCAGATATAGCTTTTGGGAAATGATAATAATGATGGCTTCCATTATGTTCCAGGCACTATTAGGTGATTTTAATATATTATTTCTACCCTCATACCAACTCCACAAGCTAGGCATTGTTATTCATTCCCATTTTACTCATGAGGAAACTAAACTCATAGAGGTTACAGGATTTATGAAGAGCTTGAAATAGTAAATTTCTTTGAAGAAAATTGGCAAAGCGATGAAAGAAAGCAATACATGTTGTTAAGTCTCGGGGAGTAAATAAATGCTGCAACATTATTTATTGGTTTGAAAAGACAAGAAGTTAAAGCCTAAAGACTTTGCACCTCCAGCAGTCTTCACTCCTCTTGCTTGGCCATAGTATGATGGTGATTTAGGTTTTTGCCTTCCTTTCTTTGTGACTTTCGATCATTATTTCCATGCTTGCTTTTTCTTTTGTTTTCTTTTTTTTTTTAAGTTTAATTTTATTTTCCAAATCTTTAAGTGATGAAGTCAAAACCAAAAGATTTAAAAAATTGTATTCCCTATAAAATAACATATGTCAAAATACCAAGTTACAGTCTTTTTCTGAGGCAATAATTTGCCTTAGAAAATTCCCAGCTATACTGGAATGCATTCACTTGCTACAATTTTGACAGAGGCAGCCTGTGTGCACAAATCCCTCGAATACTGATGGGACTGTGATTATACCCTGAAAAAAGAAGAGTCTGAATACAAATTTTAGAGCGCTAGAAAGTGTTTAATGTCTCATTGTTTGTATCAAGATTCTAAATCACATTCAAGTCAATGACTCTGATCTTCATATCAATGCACAAATGGAACAGAAGATAAAAGCCAGGAAAGCTGTTTTCTGAGTAAAACACTGATTTTGTTCTCATGTTACCAGCAAGAGACCATTTGGGATATTTAAGCCCCAGGTTGAGTGCTTCGCATTTGTGAGAGCTCCTCAATGTTTGAAATGGGTTTTCCCTTAAGGGAGCCCATCCATTTGGACAAGTGCTACATCAGATCAAAAGACATGGGAAGAGGTATTTTGTGCACAGATTGAATTTTTTTTTGGCAACATAACATAGCCTTTTAGCACAACATTGTCTATTCTCTACTGATTGTTCTTTTCTTTTCTTTTCTTTTTTTTTTAAATACTTGGAGTCTATTTTCCAATAGTGTCAGGATTTTTTTCATGTGGCAAATTGGCTAGCAGCCACCTGGAGATCACTTGAAATGAAAGCTGGTGTTAAGGGATTTGGTTTCTTGGCTCCAGTTGCTATTATTTTCCAGATTATTAAATGTTAATCAAATTGCTCACTGTATTAAAATTATTATTCTAATTTTTTTGTTATTTACTATTCAAGGAAAACAAATAACATAAACCTTTAAAACTTTTAGTTATTATGATATTCTTTTTAAAATGTCATAGAAATACTAAAAAAATTATATCTGTAGTTTTTAGTCTCTTTAGGTTCAGAGGAAGTCAATATCATCAGAATCTTAAGTGTATCTCACTTTAAAATTGTTCCACGGGAGGTACTCTGAACCCAAATTGCTACTTTAATTATAAAGAAAGGTTAGCCCAGCAATAGAAAGTAGTGACCACGTTTTACTTCCAAAAGGTGATGCTGATCCATTTTAGGTGAACATTGTTTGCAAGAGCTTTGAACACACAAATTCCTGGCCATGCTGTGCAGTGAACTAATCCCAGGTGGTTGGAGACTGCACCAGGAAGAATGTCACTGTGGGGGAACATTATGAAATGAAGAAAGGGAGGGAAAAAGTGCTGTTCTGCTTTCCTCTATCGTGCATTTAGTAGAATTCCTGGCATGACTGATTCAGTTTTCCCCTGCTGTCTTCAGCAATCGTCGCCCATCATGGTTAATGATCTACTTCCAAAATGAAGAGAGATTTGGCCAAGGTGCAGTTGGAACTACTTCTGCTGCATCCCTGGGGATATTATTGGAAATTTAACAAATTCCTGTTTCCAAACTACTGTCTTCTGATACAACATAATGGAAAATTGGAGCAATTACTCAGATAATATGTGCAAACAGTACATTTTCAGGTTCGGTTCACTGAAGAAAAATCTCAATCTCTGGGTTAAAGTCTTCCCTGACTTTTAGTACTTCTTGCTAGAACCATTATTTTTTTTGGAATTCTACTTAATTTATGTTTGAATCTCTCTACATCTTGTATTCCACAGTGCCTGACATGCTTTAGTTGCTAAATAACATTTTATTGTTTGTAGTTAATTATTTTCTTTGCCAATATGAAACTGTATAGCATAGCAGTTAAGAGCCCAGGATCTGGCGTCAGACTCCCTGGGTTCAAATACTACCTCCTCCACTCAATGGTTGTGTGGCTTGGGACTCTCTGGAGCCTCATTTCTTTATCTGTGAAATGGGCATCATAATATTACTATCTGTAATATTAGTGATACTCAGTGGATATAAACCTGTGTGCGAGTTGTTAAAACACTGAAATTCTTCGATACTCTTTGGTAAGTAGTTGCAGCCTCAAGATCCCTGATGCTTCCCGTTCTCCTCACTGCCTCAGAACAGCTTTTCCCACCACAGGATTTCAGCAAGAGACTGTTTTCTCAGGAGAGGGTCTACAGGATGCTGCTTCAGCATTATGTTTAGCACCTGTCCTCACAGGTTAGTGCCCATGTTGCATGTATTAATAAAGGTTTTTAATATTATTCTCTTTATAGGGTTCTTTTGGATTAAACGAGTTGATATCTATTGGATAGTACCAAGTGCCTATTGAGCACTGTCCATATTCCTCTTATTATAAATAGATAGTAACTTTTATAATACGAGGTTAATAGCTGTTATCCATTTTGCACACCTCCCTGAAGCACAGTGCAGTAGGTAGGCAATCTATCTATTCATAATTTATTTTCTTTATTTGTGCTAAGAACACTGAACATGAAATCTACAATATTAAAAAAAAATTAAGGGCACAGTACAGTATTAACCAGAGGCACAATGTTGCATAGAAAATCTCTAGAACTTACTCTTCTTGCATAACCAAAACTTTATACTTGAACAGCAACTTCTCACTTCCCCCTTCCACCAGCTTCTGGCAACCATCATTCTACTCTGTTTCTATGAGTGTCACTGTTTTAGAAATCTCATATAAGTGGAGTCATTTAGTATTCACCCTTTGACTGGCTTGTTTTACCTAGCATAATGTCCTCAAGTTTTATCCTTGTTGTTATATATTGCAAAATTTTCTTCTGTTTTAAAAATGGATACTATCATACATACGTGTATATATGTATCACTAATCATCAGGAAAATTTATATCAATATGAATCATATGATCAAATTCATATATGTATATACATGTATACATATAAAGAGCACATTTTTCTTTGTCCATTTATTTATTGATGGACATTTAGATTGCTTCTACATCTTGGCTATTGTGAATGGTGCTGCAATGAACATAAGAGTGCTAATCTCTTCCAGATCTTGTCATCAGTTCCTCTGGATATATACGCAGAAGTGGGATTGCTGGATCAAATGTGACACTGGTCCTGCATAGCAGGAAAATAAATTGGCACCACTTGGACTTCCAGCTGGAGGAACACTCTGGCAGTACTGCCCAAGGTGAACTTGCGCTTGAGCCAGCCAAACTACTCGCAACATCCCCCAAGGGGGAGAAGTCCTCGAGCCACTGAGCAGGCCACATGCCCACAGGCTAATGGAACAAACTACATGCTCACACCCAAAACTTCAGAAACAGCGTTGTGTGGCTTATCACTAGCAGATATGCCTCTAGGGCAGCTAAGAAGCTGTGCACCTGCAATCAGGACCTGAGAAACAGACTCATGGTTACTCCTGGCAGACACACCCCCTCAGACCAGTTGAGTAGTCTTGCTTCAATGTTCTGGGTCTGAGAAACAGTCCCATGGACTGTTCTTGATAGGCATGCCCGCAGGATACTTGAGCAGCCTTGCACTAACATCCCAGACCTAGGAAACATCCTTGGGGGCCACCCTCATCAGATACACACCCAGGTCAACCAAGAAGCCTTCTGGTCATGCCCCAGGCCTGAGAAGCAGCGGGGTGCCCACATCTTGGGCCTGAGAAACAGCCTCATGGGCTGCCTCTGGTAAGCACAGCCCAGGTCATCTAGCAACCATGTGTCCAAATCCTGGCCCTGAGAAACAGCATGATGGGCTACCCCGGCAACTGTCCACTCATGCCCCCGACCAGAGTAACAGGCTGTGGTTCCAGCCCCTGTGAGCCAGACCCCAAGTTGGCTGACCCACAATATGCATGCATGCACTCCCGACCTGAGAAACATCCTAGGGAGTCTATGCCTGGCAAAGCCACACACCACCATTGCAAACTCTCTCAGCCTAGGGCACTGAGACACTTGCGAATGTCACTAGTATGGATTATAGCTGGAGAAACTATATGGAGACTATACTACTGCATTCCCCTAGAAACAAAGCCAATGCAATCCACTCAACTGACATACGAAGAACCTGTTAATATGTTTTTTCTATGAACCCTGTTAAATTAATGTGTTTTTTCTATGAAGCCTACTCCATAAAATTAGAAGAGGCAACTGTTCTACCAGATGCACAGAAGACAACATAGGGATACATCAAACATGAAAAAGAAAGCCTACAGGATATACGGGACAACATTAAGTGAACAAATACTTGCGTTATGGATATTTCAGAAAGACAAGAGAAGGGTAGAGGTGTAGAAAACATATTTAATGAAGTAATAATTGGAAACTTCCCAAGTTTTGGGAAAGAGAGAGACATGTATATCCAGGAAGCTCAAGGAAACCCCAAATAGATTCAATCCAAACAGGTCCTCTCCTAGGTACATTATAGCCAAACTGTCAAAAGGAAAATGAAAATACAGCATATCAAATCTATGGGATTCAGTAAAAGCAGTACTAAGAGGGAAGTGTATAGCAATAAAAACCTCTTTCAAAAAAGTAGAAAGATTTCAAATAACCTAACAATGCACTAGGTTCAAGGAATTAGAAAAGCAAGAGCAAACCAAACCCAAATTCAATAGAAGGAAATAAATAATGATCAAAGCATAAATAGATAAAATTGAGCCTAAAAATTACAGAAGATCAATGAAAAGAAAAAGTTTCTTTTTTTGAAAAGATAAACAAAATTGGAAAACCATTAGCTAGACTAAGAAAAAAAATTCCAAATAAATAAAATCAGAAATGAAAAAGGAGACATAACAACTGAGGCCACAATAATATAAGGAAATATTAGAGATTGTTGCAAACCTCTATACAATGATTTGGGAGGCTGAGGTGGGAGGATCTGTTGAGGCCGGGAGTATGAGACCAGCCTAAGCAATATAGTGAGACATATCATATTTCAATATAGCTTTTTAAATTTTTATTTTTAATTTTTCCATAAGTTATTGGGGTACAGGTGGTATTTGGTTACATGAGTAAGTTCTTTAGTGGTGATTTGTGAGATTTTGGTGCACCCGTCACCCGAGCAGTATACACTGTACAACATTTGTAGTCTTTTATCCCTCACCCTCCTCCCACTCCTTCCTCCAAGTCCCTGAAGTTCATTATATCATTCTTACGCCTTTGCATCCTCATAGCTTACCTCCCACATATCAGTGAGAACATATGCTGTTTGGTTTTCCATTCCTGAATTACTTCACTTGGAATAATAGTCTCCAGTCTCATCCAGGTCACTGCAAATGCTGTTCATTCATTCCTTCTTGTTGCTGAGTAGCATTCCATTTCATACACACACACACACACACACACACACACACACACACACACCCCATAGTGTCTTTTTCTCCTCATTGATGGATGGGCATTTGGGTTGGTTCCACGATTTTGCAATTATGAACTGTGCTGCTATAAACATGCATCTGCAAGTATCTTTTTTTGAATAATAACTTCTTTTCCTCTAGGTAGATACCCAGTAGTGGGATTGCTGGGTCAAATGGTGGTTCTACATTTAGTTCTTTAAGGAAACTCCATAGTGTTTTCCTTAGCAGCTGTACTCATTTACATTCCCACCAGCAGTGTAGAAGTGTTCCCTGATCACAGCATCCATGCCAACATCTGCTGTTTTTTAATTTTTTGATTATAGCCATTCTTGCAGGAGTAAGGTGGTATCTCATCGTGATTTTGATTTGCATGTCCCTGATCATTAGTGCTGTTGAGCATTTTTTCATCTGTTTGTTGTCTATTTGTATATGCTCTTTTGAGAATTGTCTATTCATGTCCTTTGCCCACTTTTTGATTTTTTTTTTTTTTTTCTGATTTGTTTGGGTTCATTGTACATTCTAGATGTTAGTCTTTTGCCAGATGTACAGATTGTGAAGACTTTCTCCCGCTCTGGGGTTGTGTGTTTACTCTGCTGACTGTTCCTTTTGCCATGTGAAAGCTCTTTAGTTTAATTAGATCCCAGCAATTTATCTTTGTTTTTATTACATTTGCTTTTGGGTTCTTGGTCATGAAATCCTTGCCTAAGTCAATGTCTAGAAAGGTTTTTCCAATGTTATCTTCTAGAGTTTTTATAGTTTCAAGTCTTAGGTTTTAGTACTTAATCCATCTTGAGTTGATATGTGTATAAGGTGAGAGATGAGGATCCAGTTTCATTCTCCTACATGTGGCTTGCCAATTATCCCTGCACTATTTGTTGAAAAGGGTGTTCTTTCCCCACTTTATGTTTTTATTTGCTTTGTCGAAGATCAGTTGGCTGTAAGTAGTTGGGTTTATTTCTGGGTTCTCTATTGTGTTCCATTGGTCTATGTGCCTACTTTTACACCAGTATCAGGCTGTTTTGGTGACTATGGCCTTATAGTATAGTCTGAAATCAGGTAGCGTGATGCCTCCAGATTTGTTCTTTTTGCTTAGTGTTGCTTTGGCCATGTGTGCTCTTTTTTGGTTTCATATAAATTTTAGACTTTTTTTTCTAACTTTGTGAAGAATGATGGTGGTATCTTGATGGGGACTGCATTGAATTAGTAGAATGCTTTTGGGAGTATGGTCATTTTCACAATACTGATACTACCCATCCATGAGCATGGGATATGTTCCCATTTGTTTGTTTCATCTATGATTTCTTTCAGCAGTGTTTTCTAGTTTTCCTTGTAGAGGTCTTTCACTCCTTTGTTAGGTAGATTCCTAAGTTTTTTACCTTTTTTGTTATTCAGCTATTGTAAAAGGGGGTGAGTTATTGATTTGATTCTCAGCTTGGTGGCTGTTGGTGTATAGAAGAGCTACTGATTTGTGTACATTAATCTTGTATCCAGAAACATTGCTGAATTCTTCTATCAGTTCCAGGAGCTTTCTGGAATAGTCTTTAGAGTTTTCAAGGTAAACGATCATATTGTCAGCAAACAGGGACAGTTTGACTTCCTCTTTACCAATTTGGATGCTCTTTATTTCTGATTGCCCTGGCTAGGACTTCCAGTACTATGTTGAAGAGGAGTGGCGACAGTGGGCATCCTTGTCTTGTTCCTATTCTCAGGAGGAATGTTTTCAACTTTCAGTATTATGTTGGCTGTGGGTTCGTCATAGATGGCTTTCATTACATTAAGCATTAAGGTATGTCCTTTGTATGCCGATTTTGCTGAGGATTTTAATCATAAAGGGATGCTAAACTTCGTCATATGTTTTTCCTGCATCTATTGAGATGATCATGTGATTTTTGTTTCTGTTTATATGGTGTATCACATTTATTAACTTGTATATGTTAAACCATTGCTGAATCCCTGGTATGAAGCCCACTTGATCATGGTGGATTATCTTTTTGATATGTTGTTGGATTCAGTTAGCTGTTACTTTGTTAAGGATTTTAGTATCTGTATTCATCAAGGATATTGGTCTGCAGTTTTCTTTTTTGGTTGTGTCCTTTCTTGATTTTAGTATTAGGATGATGCTGGTTTCATAGGATGAATTAGGGAGGGTTCCTTTCTTCTCTGTCTTGTGGAATACCGTCAAAGGATTGATACCAATTCTTTGAATGTCTGGTAGAATTCTGTTTTGAATCTGTCTGGTCCTAGACATTTTTTTGTTGGTAATTTTAAAATTTCAATGTCACTGCTTGTTATTGGGTCTGTTCAGGGTATCTAATTCTTTCTAATTTAAGCTAGAAGGGTTGTATTTTTCCAGGAATTTATCCATCTCTTCTAGGTTTTCAAGTTTATGTGCATAAAGATGTTCACAGTAGCCTTAAATGATCTTTTGTATTTCAGTGGTGTCTGTTGTAATATCTCCTGTTTCATTTCTTAGTGAGATTATTTGGATTTTCTCTCTTCTTTTCTTGGTTAATCTTGCTAATGGGCTAAAGGTCTATCAATTTTATTTATCTTTTCAAAGAACCAGCTTTTTGTTTCATTTATCTTTTGTATTTTTTTGTTTCAATTTCATCTAGTTCTGCTCTGATGTTGGTTACTTCTTTTCTTCTGCTAGGTTTGGGTTTGGTTTGTTCTTGTTTCTCTGGTTTGTTGAGGCATGACCTTAGATTGTCTGTTTATGCTCTTTCAGACTTTTTGATGTAGGCATTTGGGGCTATGCACTTTCCTCTTAGCACGGCCTTAGCTGTATCCAAAAGGGTTTTGTTTTTTTTTTTTTTTTTTTGACATAGAGTCTCACTTTATCGCCCAGGTTGGAGTGCACAGGCATGATCATGGCTCGCTGCAGGCTCTGCCTTCCAGGTTCAAGCAATTCTCATACCTCAGCCTTTCAAGTAGCTGGGATTACAGGTGCCCACCACCACACCTGGCTAATTTTTGTATTTTTAGTAGAGACAGGGTTTTGCCATGTTGCCCAAGCTGGTCTCATACTCCTGACCTCAGATGATCCACCTACCTCGGCCTCCCAAATGCTGAGATTACAGTTGTGAGCCACTGCACCCAGCCATTTTTCCTTTAAGTTATCTATTTCCTTGAATATTTCTCCTTTCACTTCGTGTATCATTTTTTAGATTTCCTTGCATTGGGCTTTGCCTTTCTCTGATCCATCCCTGATTAGCTTAATAACTAACCTCCTGAATTCTTTTTCAGGTAAATCAGGGATTTCTTCTTGGTTTAGATACATTGCTGGTGAACTAGTGTGATTTTTTGGGAGCTGCTGACAAGCCTTGTTTTATCATATTACCAGGGTTGGTTTTCTGGTTCCTTCTAACTTGGGTAGGCTCTGTCAGAGGGAAGGTCAAGGGCAGAAGGCTGTTCAGATTTTTTTGCCCCATGGGGTGTTCCCTTTTCCTGTGGATGTGACTTCCTATAAGCTGAACTGCAGTGATTGTTGTCTTTCTTCTGGGTCTAGCCACCTAGCAAGTCTACCTGGCTCTGGGCTGGTACTGGGGGTTGTCTGTATAGAGTCCGGTGATGTGAACCATCAATGGGTCTCTCAGTCATGGATACCAGTGCCTGATCTGGTGTAGGTGGCGAGGGTGCAGTGGACTCTGTGAGGGTCCTTAGCTTTGGTGTTTTAAAGCTCTATTTTTCTGCTGCTTGTCCTCCTGCCAGGAAGTGGCACTTTCCAGAAAGCATCAGCTGTAGTAGTATGGAGAGGGACTGGTAGTGGGTGGGGCCCTATAAACTCCCAAGATTATATGCCCTTTGTTTTCCACCGCCAGGGTGGGAAGGGAAGGACCTTCAGGTGGGGATGGGGCTAGGTGTGTCTGAGCTCAGACTCTCTGTGGGCGGGTCTTGCTGTGGCTGCTGTGGGGAGGGGGTGAGAGTCTCAGGTCACTAAAGTTGTGTACCTAGGAAGATTATGGCTGCCTCTGCTGAGTCATGCAGGTTGTCAGAGAAGTGGAGGAAAACCGACAGTCACAGGCCTCACCTAGCTCCCACACAAACTGAAGGGCCGGTCTCACTCCCACGGTGCCCCCTGCAACAGCCCTGAGTCTGTTTCCAGATGGTGGGTGAGATGAGCTTGAAAACTTGCCCAAGGCTTTCCACCTCCCAGCTGCTAAAGAAAAGGGTTTTAATTCTTCCCCTGCCTTTGAAGTCTGCAAGCCAGATTCATGCCCTCTCTCAAGTTCTGACCAGGAGGCTTCTCACCCTATTCAAATTGTTACAAAGTTCAGCTTGAGAATTCCTTTTCCCTGTGGAGTTTTACCCCAGGCTCCTCTGGCCACCCTCCTGATGGATCCCTGTGGTGCCAGGCAGGAATGGGCTGCTTGGGGACCCAGGGAGCACCTAGGGCCTTTCTGCTACTTCCTCTGCCCCTGTATTTCACTCGTCCCAGCTCTCTAACTTGACTCAGCTCCAGGTAAAGTCAGAAACTTCTCCTGCAAACAGCCTTTCAACTTCTCTTTCCCACTTCCACAGCCAGGGCACTCACAGTATTTAGGGTGTCTCCCAGGTCCTGTAGGAGCAGTCTGCTTCCTTCAGAGAGTCTGTAGGTCCTCTCGGGATTGCTGGTTTGTTCTTGCAGTTGATCTGGAGCTAAAATTCACAATGCAAGCCTCTGCATGCTGCTCTGTCTGGAGTTGCAATCTAGTCCTGCTTCCCGTCTCCCATGATCCCCCATATTCAACAAATTTTGACAAAAAAAAAAAAATCCACAGCCGAAAGAAATCCATAAAAGGCTAGCAGATTGCTGAAGAGTGTTTCTGATGTTTGTAGCCTGGGATCAAGTGGCTTAAGATTTATGTTTCAAAATGGGTAGTTGATTAGGATTGGCCAGATTTTGTGACATTATCTGATTGGTAGAGAAAGTCTTGCATAGTAAACGCTTGCTTGATAAGTGTGAACAACTGATTGCTTGCTAGGAGAGCTGATTGCTTAGGTGAGTAAACTGTATGAATCAATGAGTATTTCTGAAGCAAAGATTGATGTATTTTATTGGATTGCAGCGTTATCTTCTGGGGCAAAAATGTCCTGTGTTATATTGATACTTGCACCTCCTGTATCTCAGTCCTAATAATTAAGGATATGGAATCAGATGGCCTCAATTCTCAGATACTGTGGAAGAAAGAAAATGTAGAACATCAGGTAAGGAGACTGGGGTGCCCTAGAGGGGGCAGGTTATAGTATTTAATTGAATGTTCACCAGTGGTCTTGTGGTGAACATGAGATTTTATTAAAGACTTGTAGGAGTTATGGAAGATATCCAAGTGGAATATATGGCTTATTTGTCTACTTTATTAAATTTCTCTAGATTAGCCTGAGTCCAAGTTTAATGTAAACTAATTATTCCTTAGAATGGTCAAGAAAATTCTACTTTGTCTTTAATTTTTTTCCAGACATTTATAATAAAAAAAAAGTTTGCGGTTCTAATTTTCTGTTAATTGTCTCAGCACAAAGCTTTATTCTAATTGAAGAAACCTCGTTGAAATGTCGGAAAATAGGAAGCTTAAGGAAGGGTGATGTGTGCATTTAAATATTCATCATGGAGTCATTTGTGATATTCTTCTTTTTATCTCTTCATTGCTTTTTAACTAACCCGAGGATGCTCTAAGTCTACAAAAGAGACAATGTCTCATCTGACCGGCCTTTGATCAATCCTCTCTATTAACGATGTTCCACTGGAAACATACCTTCAAATGACCAATGGTTAATTTTTGTTTTTGTTTAACAACATACCATGTTCTTTAATATTGCTTCAATTTTAGAATACTTTTAGAAATTAGGTTCAACTTTTGCATTTTGAGAATCATTATTTCATGCTATAGATGACTTTTCTTCTATTTAAAATCTTAGTGACCACGTAGCAGGCAGATTTGCATTGTTCCTAACTAGTATTATAGGAAAATCTCTCCTGAAATGAACCTATTTGATTGATCAATAGCTAAAGTAAGCCAAGTAGACAGCTTTAGTCCTTTTTCATAAGCCACACAATTCAAAAACTAGATAATTGCAAATCAATTTTTCTAATTTATAATTCAGCAAGATAATTTTTTGAATTTTAATTTTCTTTTCCAGATTAAGTGTTGTTATAGCAAAGCTAAAAAAAACACACTGAAGTCTAATGTTAGGTTTATTCTTGAATCATAAATAGATTTTTCTATATTGAATAGATTACTGCACCATATATGCACACTTTCCACTAACCATATGGTAATTAAGGCACACTGTGTAATGTGGACTTTTAAATCAAAGAGACAACACATATGCTCCATCGGATGTGGGCTGAAGAAAGAATACAACCTCCGATTTCATTTTTTTCTGCACATATCAGTATATAAATTCATTCAAAGCCAACAAAAAAAGAGTTTTATTTTCCTCTCAATAAAATGTGAGTTACAATTAAAGCAGGTACTACAGTGGTAATTTGCACTGCTGAATGCACAGTGACTATTTATTAAATATTTGTTGAGTATTTAATTAATTGACCTCCATTATTGCAGTTGGAGAAACAGACAAATAACACATCATCCTGAGTTTTGTCCTTGGCTCTTTCACATGCATTTACACCTCTCAGTTTTTCACTACCATGTATCTTCCAACCTAATGTATCCTTGTGAATCTGGGCTTGAGATCAGAAATAAAGAAAATTTAATTTAACATGAAAAACTTCATTTTCAGACTTTTTCAATTCTCTATAACCACTAGTTCTACATTTTATTAATAATATTGTTTTTGAATTCATACTTTTTACTGCATAGAAACATTTTACATTTTTTTTTTCCTTTTTACTACTATTTGTAGTCTATCTGTGTAGGTTGCCGCATGTATACCTACCATTGATTATAATCTTTCTAAGCCTCATAATAGCTCCATCATTATTCCCATTTTCCAGATAAGAAAGCTGAGGATTAAAGATATAAAGTAAGTTGTCCAGTTTCATAAATAATATTATTATTTTTTTCAAATACCCCTTATGCCAGAAGACTTGACTCAAGCTGACATTGCCATTAGGATTGTCCTGTTGTCCACATCTATTCACCAACCATACTGCCTCCCGCCTCTTCAGGGAGAGTGGAACATTTCATCTGAGTGGAGACTTACATCAACTGCAGGCCACTCTTCACCTCATTCTTCTTTGGTGGCCAAACCTAATTTCTTCTTTTCAATCAAGAAGCATGTCTTAAATGAAAAAAAAAAAACAAAATCAATGAGCTTGGATAACAGAGTTTCTTAATGTCCTAAGGAGAGGCAGAACCCATGCTCAGCAGAGAGCTAAGAATCTTTAATGCCTTCCAAGAGATTGTCAGTTGGAATTCAGTCTGTACACAGCTAGGCCAGATTCAGTGCGCTTGTACTCAGAAATCAGACTGAATCTCACACATGCTTTTTGTTGTGCAATCTCTCGGAGGCTTCCTGTAGAGGGTACAGCAACCTAGCTAATTCCATGCAAACTTCTGCAGCAAAGCGGTTCAAGAGAAAGAATTATTCAGGGTAACCTAAATAAATAGAGGCTCCCTTTTTGTTGCTTATATATGCCAACAAAATGAGGACTATTATAAAATTTCATGTAATTACAACTACTTTATCATTCTAACAAAATCTACTAGCTAACAAATTCGTTGGCCAATTATTTCAATAAGTGAAATAGTTACCATGCACCTTGGAAGACAAGATTAAGACTTGTATAAGTCATATATTCCATATTTACTTGCATTCTTATTTTTCAACTAATTACTCAGTTCAACCTAATTTATCTTCATGTTCATGCCATGGGGCAACTGTAAGGTATCTTGCTTTGAGAAACCATGATACATTTCTCTTAATGCTGAAATCACTTACAAAAATATGATTGCTACCTATTCAAGTTCTATATTTCTACAAGTTCTAGCCCAATGATTACTCAAGCTCGAATTCTTATTACAAACTTGAATGAGGAGTCTTGACTGAAAAACAAAGTAAGCAAATATATTTTCATGCCAGAAAGGGATCTTACACTTGTTCATGGTTAAGTGACAATGAATAATAAATATGTGGACAGAAACAGCACTACGCATTTGCATTTAAGAAATGCAATTATTCCCAAATGTGCCTACCCTTACTGCAATATGTTCCTCAAAATCGCTGAGCTCCAGATCATCTAGTCCTGCCCAGTGCAAACTTATAGGATGGGTGAAATTTGCCTTCATATACAATTTCAATTTGCCTATTTCTTAGTAGGGCTGTCCTGTAATTGTTCCTTTATTCTCTGCTCACGTTTTCATTGTCCTTATACTTTAGTATAAATTAAACTTCACTTTTTCTAGTGTATTTTCATTTGTATTCTTCTCTTTGAAGGTGTTATAAGAGACTTTGCCTCCAATACCAGGAAATTTAGGGATTCTTATCTGGTGTGTAATTCCACTGCAGTATTATAGTATTTCTTTAAAAATTTCTGTAAAATAAATGTATAATATTGGCTCCTGTTGATTTCCTAACATTCTCTTCTCATTCCAGATTGCACTCTGACTAAATGCATATTTATGTATTTTAAATTAAAGGTTTATAATAGCTTCCTGTATGACATCACCTCACTCATTAATTTTCCCATCTCCCTTCACTTTTTCTTTTTTTTTTTTGAGGCAGAGTCTTGCTCTGTCACCCAGGCTGGAGTGTAGTGGCACAATCTCTGCTCATTGTACCTCTGCCTCCCAAGTTCAAGCGATGCTCCTGCCTCCGCCTCTTGATTAGCTGCGACCACAGGCATGCACCACCAGGCCCGGCTAACTTTTGTGTTTTTAGTAGAGACGAGGTTTCACCATGTTGACCAGACTGGTCTTGAACTCCTAGTTTCAAATCATCTGCCCACCTCAGCCTCCCAAAGTGCTGGAATTACAGCCACGAGCCACCACACCCGGCCCCATCTCCTTTTACATTTTACCATTCTTTCTAAACTTTACTTGATCTCTTTTTGTTATATTTGCACAAATCTGTTGTTAAAAAAAAACCTTTTAATGACATCCTGTATTTTCTAAAGAATGGCCTCTATAAGCGCATGAACTTGAAGGAATTTCCTGATCTTAATGTGTTGATAACACATTAGTAACATTAAGAATAATGATATTCTTTTATTTTAGATTCCAGAGGTATATGTGCAGGTTTGTTACAAAGGTAGAGTGTGTGATGCTGGGGTTTGGAGTACGATTGAACAGACACTTCTCAAAAGAGGACATACGAGTGGCTAACAAACACATTTAAAAATTTTGGATTTCTGATGAAGGATATAAGATGTCAAAAATAAATATCAAAGTAGATAAAGATAAGGAAGCCATTAGGCAAAGTGGTACATTTAAGTTAGGAAACAAAAGCTCTGAATTTTGAATGCTTTTCCATCTTTTAAAATAATAGTTCACATGGCATTGTTGTTTACAAGGATTCAGCAATCTGAATAAAAGAAATTACCCTTCTCTCTTAGTGCATTAATTAGAAGTGCCAAATAAGATAAGCACCCCAGTGAAATACCATAATGAAGCTCTCTTCCTTCTGAAATGTTTCCATGGTGCCCGCTTTGATTTCATCTCAGTCTCTCAGTCTCCACCCACAGGCATTGTTTTGTTGCTCTAATCATTAATATTGACATGCAATCATTAATACACAAGCTTGCTTCTATAAATAGGATTTATGTATTGTCAAAAATTGTGGAAGATAAAATGCTACATATAATGGCATTCTAATTCACTCAGACTTTCTTTGCTTCTCTGTAGCTTTACACACACACACACACCACACACACACACATACACACAGACATACAATGTCATGCTAAGGAAATCTTGAGAAGCTGGTAAACTTCCATGTTCACTGTATAATGGGGAGGTGATAGCCCTAGTGTATCCAGACAGAAGCAATCTTTGGGCCGTTACTAAGATGTTCCTATAAGGGAAGCGACAATAATACTGCAATTCATAGCTCTTACACAAAACTCTGGGAACATATTTATGCACATGCTATATACTCACATACTCATTTCAGTGATCTGAAACTCTATTTCTCTTTCAAGTACTCAATTTCCTTTGGGTTTTCTTTTCCCAACTTAAACCAAGACATTGTCCTATCCAGTATTTTCAGCCAATATGGCATATTCCCCACTGAATCTGCACACAGTGTCTCTAAACAGTTGAGTCAGTTCAATCACTCCATCTACACTGACTCACATCTCGATCTCCATGCCTCTTCCTGGCCCAGCTCCTCCACCGATGAACTTGTGGATCTCACCACTTACAACAGGATCTTGCCATTTCAGAGTAACTGTTTACCTCAGCATGTCTCAGACTGCTCAGTTCCTTGATATCATGCCTTATTTCCCAGATAAGCCATATTTTGGTTCCTTGATAAATGCATGTTTTGACAGGAAATTTGATTTAATAGGAAATTTAAGGAGCTCCAGTCTATACACCCCAGTTTGGCTGAATATTCACAGTGGGCCATCCTCCTTGCTGTTCTGACTGAGGATAGCATCACTGAGCCACTCTTACTGCAAAACCCATCTGGAACATACTGTGCTTCCTCTGATCACTGGAGCTCTCACATTGCTTTTACCTTACAGTTTCCGCGAATAGAGAATAGGATAGGTCTATTGCATCTGATTTCCTGAGTTCAGCATCATTGTATGTGCCTCAATTCATAGTATGGGCTTTTGGACCGATCGTCATTTCATGTTTTGCACTGAAATCCTCTATTTTCTCCAGAGATTATTTATAACCTAGGAGCCTTGCTTCCTTATAGGGAATGGAAACCAACTCCTAACATCCAGCAGCCCTCGCTGATGCCTATTGGCAGTCTGGGTTTGCTTTCCAGACTCTGTTACCCCTTAAAGCTTGTTCCTGTGCCTGCCCAGTTCTGTGGGTTTTGTGTTAGATTTCATCATCACCATTTCTCACTTGACTGTCTTACTGAGAGTAAAAGACTAACATGGCACTTAGGCCCTAGACATGAGAATATACATCTTAGTTCACATGCTGAAACACTGATCCTATTTCATAGCAATTTGAATGTATTATGAGGCAGAGACAAACTTCTTTTTTTATGAAAGTTATCAAAGAATAGAATTATCAAGAAAGGTCACTTTGCCCTTCCCTGCCACTATTGTGTCACCCACCTCTTTTTAATCCAGCAGGTGTGTGTTCCCGGAGCCCCCATCTCTGAAAATGTCCAATGCCTAAGTATCAGCAGCTAGAGTCTTTCACCAAAGATACTCAATTGCTGGGTGGACAAAGTCTTGTACTCTTCCTGGAATGAAGTTTCATTCAGAGAATGAAGTCATATGAAATAGAGGAACTGTCTGTCTTCCTGAGCATCGTCTCAGGCTGTTTAGTTACTAAGCTGATAGTCTTCAAATCCAAACCCGGTCTTATCTTTCTTAGCTGCCTAAGTTGCTGGCTAGGTTGGAGGAAAGCTGTCCCCCTTTCCGGAAAGATGTCACAATCTACTGTTTGGAAAACCCTGAGAATATGCAGCAGAGGGAATTGGAATACCAATCTACTGACTCCCTTTTTTGTATGAGGGATATTATTTCTTGTAATTTTAAAAAGCAAATTCATAGAAATTACCTGGGATGCATTTATGAGACTGAAAAAATCTAGGATATGTTCTGATTAACCAAAATTATACCATTATTATTTTACTTATATTATATCACTTTATTATATTATCATTATACTATATATTGATGTGATAATTATGTTTACATAATTTGTTTATAATATTTATATTTATTAATATATTAATATTTATATTATATATAAATCTCAACGTTAGGGAGATTTTAAAAAGAAGAGAACCTATGAAACCTAATATCATTGAAATCCAATATCTGAAAATATACTAGTATTTCTTAAAGTGACACAGAAGTGAAATTTCATACCTGAAGACATAATGGTATTTAAGATGTTACAGAAGTAAACATATTCTGAAATTAGAAACTTGATCCCCTCTAGACAATGGCTGTGTCTGTATTGTCACTATAATGGGTTCTAAGCTATGGTTGGTCTTTTAAAAAACTGATAATTTGTGGGATTGATGTGTTGATAACACTTAGACATATCTGTGACCTACATTTAATCTGAACTATTTCTATTCTCTTCCACATTATACCTATCACCAACAATCTTCTAAAAGTACATTCAATAATATGCAGTCATATTTATGCATTATTTGAGCTAGGTGACTGTTAAGGAATCATATAATAAATTCATATATCATATATATATAACCAGATAAAGAATAAAAGTTATAAGGTTTACTAATAAATTAATATATTAGTAATTCTAAAATTAATTGTATAGAATTTGTCAACATTGTTATACCAATAGTTGTAAAATTAAAAATATTTAATGGTGGCTAGCATTTTTTAAGTGTTTAACAGGCATTAGGTGTTTTAGCTCTATCAACTTGTTTCATTTCTACGACCACACTATGAGACGGTCAATTACTTTAAGTATTTTATATGACTGTTATCAAAAAGACAAGAAAATGTTGTTGAGAATATGCAAAAAGGGGAATGATCATACACTGCTGGTGGGAATGTAAAGTTGTACAACCACCATGAAAAACAGTATAGAGGGTCCTCAGAAATGTACGAATAGAACTACCATATGATCCAGCAATCTTATTGCTGAGTATATATGAAAAGAAAGAAAAGCAACATATCAAAGAGATATTTGCACTCCTATGTTTACTGCAACACTATTTACAGTAGTCAAGATACAGAAGCAACCTGAGTGTCCATCATCGGAAAAATGAATAAAGAAAATGTGATATGTATACACAATGGACTATAATTCAGTTGTGAAAAGGAATGAAATCATGTCATTTGCAGCAACATGGATGAAACTGGAGGTCATTATATTAAGTGAAATAAGCCAGGCACAGAAAGACAATGATTGCATGTTCTCACTCATAGGTGGGAGCTAAAAAATTGCATCTCATGGAAGTGAGGATTAGAATGGTGGTTATCAGAGGCAGGGCAGGGAAAGGGCAAGGAGAGGATGAAGAAAGCTTGGTTTATGGGTACAAAAATACAGTCAGCTAGAAGGAATAAGTTCTAGTATTTGATAGCATGGGGGAGAATTACAATTAACAATATATTGTTTTTTATTATATGTTTCAAAATAGCTAGAAGACTTGCAATGTTCCCAACAAAAAGAAAAGATAAATATTTGCGATAAAGGACATCTCAATTACTCTGATTTGATCATTACACATTTTATACATATATCAATATAATCCATGTACCCTACAAATGTGTACAAATATTACATATCAATATAAATATTAAAATAAGCTATTAATAAAATTAATAAAATAAGCCATTAATAAAATATTTTGCAGGTGAGGAAATTGAGACTTAGAGAGATTAACGATCTCGAACAGATCCCTCATATATTTTCAGGGGTGCTGGACATTGACTCCCACGGTTTTCACATCATCCAGACCTCGAACATTCTAAACAGAGAGCCAAGAAGTAAGTGTCGCTGACAGCTCATTAACATTTAGGACACCTACACAACACCAGTTCACGTTAGAAATATGCTAACAGGATCCGGTCCTGGTTAAGTATTCAACAGAAGTGATTTATCCATCAATACGAGTATCAAATAGGTAAAATGGCAGCATAGGAAGTTACATAAAGGTATGAGGAAGAATATCCAACAACAAGGCACTAAATCTCATAAATTTCACTCCAGATCAAAACGTCAGCCTGCAAACTTCACAGTTCACATGGGGCTGCTGTGTCAAAAAGAGTAGCAATTATGCACCTACTAGACATTGGAAGAAAACAGAGTGGGGAGCACAAAGAATGGGTCTATTTGTTAGATCACAATTCACCCCAACCCAGGGGAGTCTAAGATAAAACCCACTAAATGGAGGAAATACAATAACATTGAATGTCTTCACCATTATCAAGGCCATTAAAGAGATATAAAAAGCACAACAGCAAACCACTTTTATAAATAGTAAACTAGCCTTCGAGAAGGCCATAAGAACTCAGTCTCATAAGTAACTAGATGTATGTTAATTTAATTGAATTGGAAGGAGAAGTAGAAAAGTATAAAACATTAATCACCATCTCAGGAATGATTTATTTTGCACGTATGCCTGCAGGGACAAGGAAAGCTGTTTACTTTTGGTAGTCTTCCAATGCTTGCTTCCGTCTTGATCATCAAGAGGCTGCATTCATACATCTTCTGTATGTCAATAGTCAACTGGTCCTGACATGGTCATCCTCTGCTTTTGTTTTTGGTTGTGCAGCCAGAATCCACGAACATTCATGGGCAAAAGATGGTGAGTCTGGGATTTGTGATAATGCTATTATGCGTCAGACCTCTGGGCCAAGCAAACTGATCTACAGACTGTGCCAGATGCTCGTGCTATTATTCCCTGCCCCCATTATATAGGAATGGGTCTCTTTTTAAGAAAATGCGCCTTTCATCAGACATCTGGCATTCTGAATTTCCTGACTGACACAGGTCAGTACATACGTTGTGTTCCAGGAGTTGAGGAAATCATTTTACCTTTAAGAGTGATTCAGTTGTTGATCTAATATGTTGAGAAAATATAACTTCCACAGTCAGATTTTTAGCCTACTTGGGTTGATTCGTGTCAAGGTTTTTGAAAGTAAACAAAAACTTTCAAACATAAAAGTAACTCAAGCTATCCGGGATATACCGATTCCATCCATACATAGACCACCATGTATACACCACTCACTAGTAAAATACAGCATAGCAAACCAGAAGTCCTGGGGGAATGCAGAGATGAGCTTACATGTAGTGGAATGGCGCTGATTTAACCTTTTTTAAAAAATCAGAAAATATCCAAAAATAAAACTTAATCATAGAAAACAATTTATGAAGAACCAGTATTAGGTAATTGCTTGCTACTTAATTTTCAAAATGACCAACTCCAAAATACATTTTTTTTTTTTGTTTCAGCCTTGCTGAAACTCATGTTTTGGGTGGAAGTATGCAAATTACATGTATTATACAATGCACATTTTTAATTGTAAACAAATAAGAATCTTGCCTCTTACAGCTTATGAGATTATAAACATATTGTAACTACGGTATTATTTTTCAAGATACTGTTGCAACTCTCATGAGATATAACCTTTAGAGAATTTCCTTCTGAAAACTTCAGCAGAGGTTATTTTTGCTTTGTTGGGTTTGATGCTTCTGAAGAGGACAGAAGGAATTCTGAACCAAACCTGATATTAAATTGAGGGTCAGAATAGATGGGACCATATAATTTATACTGATAGATCTGGTATTTTGTACAGTTTGTAAAGTAGCTCTGAAAAAATTTCCAGAATGAATTCTAATCAAGTTTTGAGTAACAGCAACCTTCATTGGAGTAAGTTGCTAGTTCTCAAATATATGAATTCGTTTTTGAAGAACAGCACTCACTGGGAACCGTTTTTCAGTACATTTGCTAAAAATTCACTTACCTAAAAATTATTCCGTGTAGCAGGAAACCAAAAGTTAGGCATTGATCTGAGGCTGTCTGATATGAACTTTCAAACTTTCCCTAATCTAGAACTAGTGATCTTTTGCTCAGGGATGAAGTCTGTCTCCTGGATTAATTCACATGACCCTGGAGCTATGTGTTAGAAAGCAACATCTTTTGTGCTTCTGGTTAGTAAACTTCAACTCAAATTAAAAGTAGTATGAGTGTGCCAAAAATCATTGCAGGATGCAACGACTGCTTATGACAGTAAACCTAATCTTCTATAAAAATGATACTGAGCACTTTTTACTTCCCAGGAAAGGAAGTCAGCTCGGGTTTATTCTCTGTTGAAAATAAGAAAAATATTGCTGCTTCCGAACTACAGGTAGGATTAAAACACTTTAACAACACATCTAAAAAATGTTTCCCCATTAAAAAATTCTAAAGTGCTTTTTAGAGTAGCAGAACTAGCATACCCTAAATAGCACAAATTGAGAGTTAACAACAGTGTCAAAATAACAGATGCAAACCAGTGTTTCTCTGGATAAGCTAATGCCCATTTTGCAGAAAATCTAAAAATTCTCAGTTTCTTCACCCAAATGTGTTGAATTTCCTAACAAGGATGTTTCATATGACCTTTGTAAATTGATCATCCTGTGATATCTGTTATTGGTGTCCTGTCCAGCTCTGGCTTGTTGTGGGAAAGCTATGGGTGCTAGAACCAAAACTGGCAGCTGGACCAGCCAAGTCTGTGGAGTGCCCGCCTACTGTCCCTAGTGCTCACTCAAGTCTCACAGGGATTTCTGACATTGCCATTGCTGATACCTTAAACTTCTTATGGAGATTCAGTTGGGAGGAAGAAAACTTACTTTGCATTCTTTCTTTGGTAATGCCCCATTCTAGGCCTGGAGCAAGAGCCCAAGGACAATCTGAGTGACATTTTCAATGCTCAGCCTCACCTTGCTGTCCTCATCCTGGATTCACAGCCTTGCTCTTTTAATGATGAGTTATTTCTCCCTGAAAGGACTTCTCAACTCCCTGGACAAATATCCTCAATCCTAACCTTGGTTGTTCTGTACCACCAGTTATCTGGAGCAGACATGCCCAATCCTGGACAAAACAACCTGACCCTTAATATAGTGATTTCCATGCTCTTCACTTACATCAACATTGTCACTACCTCTGAAGATTTTTACTTTAACCACTTAAGGTTACAAGTCAGATGAATTGTAATAAAAATTTTATTACAATAGCAAATGCTAACATTTGTTTTCCTACTGTAGGACCTACACGGTTCTACATTGCATTTTACATTGATTAACTCATTTAATCTTTGCAATAATTTTTTAACATGGGTACCATTATTTCCCCCATTTTACTAATGAAGACACAGGCACACAGAAATTAAATAATGAGTTCAAGCTCACACTAACTAGATTGAGAGCCTCAGCGTCTGATGACTAGCAAGAAACGGGAAAGAAGAGGATTGAAATTTGCCTTCATTTTATTTTGTTCTCTAGTGTTACTTTCAAAAGCAGATAAGTAGAATTAAAAAATATTTCTCTGTCATTCAGATGGTAATGCTAACCAGCACAAAGGTCATGGCTGTTTACTCTCTCCATGGTATGTGAGGCACCTAGTGTATACCTAGTACAAAATAGACACTCTATAAATATTTGTGAGATGAATGAATGACATAAAATCTTTTAGTTGCTTTTTCTTATGTGACCTTCGTTCTTTTTCTGGTCTTGTTCTTGTCAACTTGTGTGAACTTACTTTAATCTACTGTAAAGAACTGAAAAATATCTGGATTAGAGTAATTTAATAATCCTAGTCACTAACTCACACAGCCTTCTGTGGCTGTCATTGCCAACAGCGGATTGGGGTTGGTTGGGTGATGAATCAATTAAGAGGGTATTTTCCTTATGGGATATCATCAATCAGACTCCTCTAAGGTGTGTAATTAGGGGCACACTGAAATGTGGAATCCACATCGAGCTGGATGAGTCATAATTTTCACTGTTTCTGTAAGGTCTTTACTGTATACTATTTTTTAAATTATTTCTGGCAGTGAGAATAATTTCAAAAAACAAACTTGTTGTATGTTGTCAAAGCTGACAACACTGATGGAACTATGTGAGTTACATGAAATATGCTCATAGGGTGAGTTGCAAAGCTACTTAATGAGTAGTACACATGAAACTCATGCCAGTCTGTCACTCCTCAACCAAACTGTGGCCATGTGGTGCAAACTGTATTTTAGTTCTGATCTTGGTATTTGGTTGATTATTAATCCTAAACTAATCCAAAAGCTTGATTTGACTGTTAATCCTATAACTTGTTAAATTTTTATACATTTTGGCCATCTTCAACTTCTTAGTTCTGAGACATCATGCTAACCATGTTCATTAAGAGAATAATGAAATGGCTTCCTTTTACACAGTTCGTTCTTTTAAACACTTTGACAGCACTTAAAATTTAAAGACAAATGTTAAGATGAATATCTTAAAATTTTAAGATAGTACTTGAAATTATTCTTGGGATCTGACCTTGATAATTCACTTATGCTTAGTGTGCCCTCTTCTCCATTTGCAAATGAAGTGACAGTCTCGACCCACTTTTCAGAGGAGTCAACAAAAATGGTTAATTGAGGCCAGGCGCGGTGGGAGGCTGAGGAGGGCGGATCACCTGAGGTCAGGAGTTAGAGACGAGCCTGGCCAACATGGTCAAACCCCATCTCTACTAAAAGTACAAAGAAAAAAAAAAAAAAGAAAATTAGCCGGGTGTGGTGGCGCACGCCTATAATCCCAGCTACTCAGGAGACTGAGGCAGGAGAATTGCTTGAACCCAGGAGGCAGATCTTGCAGTGAGCCAAGATTATGCCATTGCACTCCAGCCTGGATGACAAGAGTGAAACTCTGTTTAAAAAAAAAAAAAAAAAAAAAAAAAAGAGAATAATTGAGCCTTATAGAGCTTATAGAGTACCTTAAAATATATAACTGCTTTGGATATAGGCAAAGCAAATAACAAATTCTAAAGACGTGTAAGCATAACTGGAGGAAAAACTCAAGATGCAAATAGGGACCTGCTGATGCTGAACAAGGCAGAACATGTTTTTGTGTCGGTTTTACTATTTTAAGTAAAGACTATTTAATTATAAAAATCAATTGAATCAGTGATGGAGTGATTTTACTTTAGTGTCTAATTGTGGGGGAGCTGCGTAGCACCATGATGACCTCCTCCTGTTGTGCTCAGCTCAGGACCAACTTTAATAAAATGTGACAACACAGCAGTTCCCTTGATTAAAGCTCTTTAATAAATAAATAATAGCTAGATGAATTTACCAGCCAGGAGGGAAAAGGAGCAAATGAAGGTCTAAATCCTATAAGAACAGCTTTATTATTTAAAAAAACTTTTATGGATTATTTAAATTGTGCTCTCTAATTACAATAGCCGATAATGTTTCATGTTTAATAGCATTTGTTTTGATTGTATCATTATCACAATTAACAAGTTGCTCTAATATCTACCTCACAGTATCTTTCCAGTAATGTGAAGGATAATAGGAGCTATGTGAGTGTGCTTTTCTTTTCTGTCCCTAGAAGGAGATCATAATAGTCAGAAATCTAGAGAAGTTCCACTTGCTGAAAATTTATATTTCATGAGTACCTTACCCCACTCAAAACATTTAAGATTTATCTATGAACAGTTTAATATTACACATCCACCCATTCTAACTGCTCTCTCACAAATTTTAATGATCATACTTGTCTTTGGCAGTATAGCGGTAGAGATAAATTTTCAATTTTTTCTTCTTTTCGGGTAAAGCCACAGCAGTGTAGAGATAATTTTAAAATATTTCAGTCTTCTCATACACCAGAATGTTGGGGAAACCTCGGAGCTGCTCTGGCACCCCAGTCTTCCAGCTCTGGTTCCAGAGATTATAAATGGGGACAGGCCTCACTTTCTCTCTTGCTTTGGATGGTCCTTTGGAGCTGTTTATTTATTTGTGCAACTTTCCTTGGTGGATTTGAGGGTGAAAAAAAATGTCACCGTAGCAGGAGTCAAGAAGGGGCTTAGAACCTAGTCATGTGAATATTTTAAAATTTTTATTGCCTTGTCTTTTTTCATGCAAATGAGACTAGGTGTGTGCGTGTGTGTGCGTGTGTGTGTGTGTGTGTACTGTAATTATATTGTAATCACAACCAAGTAAAACATCCTTCGTCAGCTCTCATAGAGTAAGTGCAGTTTGTGTGGAAGGAAAAATGGTGTTGTGCTACAGCAAAAAGGATATGGACTTGGCATTGAGAACATTTGAGTTAAAATTCCAGCTGTGGATTCACAGATAATTAACTTTTATTTGCTTTGCAAATCCACTAAACCTGTCTGAATTTGTTTTCTCATCTGTAAAATGGGAATAATACAAACCTCATAGGGTTGTTGTAAATACTAAGTATGTGAAGTATATGGAATATTATATGCTTTTAATAAGTTGTGTTCTCTTCTGCTTCTTTGCACTCCATTGAGGTCGCTTACCACAAACACAGGAATATGAAAAAATGACATTGCAGCAGAACTATCAAAATAAGAATAACAAAAAGGAAGATAAAACAATTAGGCTAAAGAAATGCCTAATCTTGTTTACCGTGACTAATTATAGTACTTAGCTCTCAGGTTCTTGATGGACAAGGCGACGAGAGAAACGCAGTAGATTATAGTATTGCCACTAGTTGAGAAAAAAATCAGGTAACTTTTTTTTTCTGGACCAACATATTTAAAATTAAATATTAAGTACTTTTACTTTTATTTTGTATCTCGGATTTCATTAAGTTTTTATTTAAAAGTTGAAGATGGATGTTCCTGTGATACAAATATGGCCACCTTTTTTTTTTTTTTTTTTTTTTGGAGATAGAGTCTCGCTCTGTCACCCAGGCTGGAGTGCAGGGAGTGGCTCAATCTCAGCTCACTGCAACCTCTGCCTCCTGGCTTCAAGTGATTCTCATGCCTCAGCCTCCTGAGTAGTTGGGACTATAGGCGTGTGCCACCACGCCTGGCTATTTTTATTTTTACATTTTTAGTAGAGATGGGGTTTTGCCATGTTGTGCGGGCTGGTCTCAAACTCCTGAGCTCAGGCAATCTGCTCACCTCAGCCTCCCAAAGTGCTAGGATTACAGGCGTGAGCCACTGCGCTGGCCCCACCTCTTTCTTTAAAAAATGCACTGCTAGCAAATAAAGGGAATCTTGGTAGAAGATGTTTGCAAGGTTTGCACTGAGGCTTATTCTATTGTAGAAGTGATAGAAAAAGAAAAGCTGACTAAATGAAGAACGTATGACCAGCTGATGCTTGTTTTCTTTCAGTTCAGTGAATTCGGGACTCAGTAACTCCATTAGTGACTGCACCCACACAGACCTTTTTCTAAAAGTCTCCACATTTGTCCAGTTGTTTCTTCCTTGGTCCAATGCCAACGCTCCATCAATACTATCGTCACCCCCATTCTGCCTCTTCCAAAAGCCCGCATCACTCATGGAGTCCTCTTCACCTGAAAGAAGTAAGTGTGAAGACTTTCGATTTTGACAGCACTCACCCACAATTGGTACTACCATTATAAAGAAAGGTGTAATGTTTTAAACTTTCTGACATATATGAGTCTTTGGATTTTTCCAATAAGCAATTGGAATTCCTGGGGACTTTCAGGAATTCTACAAAACATAAATGGTCCTTGAAATACATTCCTTGTAGTCTTTATGAACACCGAAACACATTATTACAAAGATAAATGAAATGTTACATTTTGTATATTTACAAAGGGCTGTAGCTTATGGTGCATATTTAAATACTTGCATATACACCAGTGAAGGCTACTGAGTTACAGTTAAATAATGTAATATTCTCAACCTTTACAAAGTTAACAGCACTACACAGAACCATGTGCCCAAATCTCCAATGTTAAGATTTATTTTGCTTTCTAAACTTATTTCTTGGGACATCACTCATAGGATTTGTCTGAATTATGCTATGCATTACATTTATTAATATAAATAATATTTGCAAATATGATTTAGTTTTAGTAGTACACAGGGCCATGAATATACATTTAAAACAGGGCAATAGCCACAAGCAAGACACCTGATTAGATCATGAAACTTCTCTCCTCCTTCCTCTTGTCTGGTTCCCAGAAATGTCAACCTCAACCTCTCTGCTCTCCACTGGACTAGTAAACTTGACTAGTGGGTGTCTTCGAACCAACAGTGTCTCTATGTTGATTGTTGTTTTTATCTCTTGCAAGAAATCATCACACTCCATTTTCTCCACTCCTTGACTGATTTTTTCTCCCAATGCAAAACACATAAATTACCCAAGAAATGCTAGAAAGAGATTTCTCATGGAAATACTAGGAAATAGCCTCATTTAGGACAGTAGTTTTTAACCTTGGTGTCACTTCAGATTCACCTGGATACTTTTAAAAAATACCTATGCCTGGGCCTCCACCCCCAGAAAATTGATGTAAGCGGGGTCTTTTTTTTCCCTAAATATTGGTGGCTCTGTTGTGTAGCCGTGTTTGAGAACTTTTCCTCCAGGAGTGCCCCAGTGGGTTACTCTCCATTCTATAAATTCCACATTTCTAAGAATACATTTAAAAGCATTTTTTAGTTCTTTCGTCGTAGGCAAATTTATTTTTGTATTCTCCTAGTTTGTAAAGTTTTTATGGGAAAATTAATTTACTTTTGAAAATGTATTCTTCATCAGTAATTTCCAAAATTTACTTTGAACAGTAATTTCAGAACCTAAGGGGTTGTTTGTGGCTTCCCAGATATTTTGAAAATAAATAAGATAAAATGTTATGTAAAAATAGTGTATGTGTCTCATCACCCCAAAGTTAGGCTTCTGAAGCAAATGAATATATTAAAGACAAATTGAAATCATAATATTTAGAAGGTTAGTATATTAAATGTTAGTACATTCATTATTACATTTTGGTAGTTATAGGTTTTACTTAAACATATTTTTAGTCATTAAAGAAATATGTATGCCAATTTCAAAAGTCAAGTCATGAACAATTATTTATAATAAAAACAAAACTTAACAACTCTAGCCTCCCTCTCCAGAAGTATCCATTTTTAATCCTTTTGGCCGTCCCAGTTGTTATCTTAGCATTTTAAATAAGATGATTATGCTGTTATTTCTTGATGGAATATTTTTTCTGTCTATTTCTTTTCTGCAATCATGACAAAGATTTAGCTATCTACTCTCCTCCATAATTTCCTCCATCCTTCCATTAAATTACATCATTATTTTTCAGTTGTGTACTGGCTACTTTTCTAATTTTAATTATGTAGCTCCATCGTTCTTTCCTGTACATTAACTGTGAGCTGGCTTTCTTGACTCTTCATTTTATAAGATGAGGATGTGACTGCCTGTGGCCTTCTCTTCCATTGTCCCAAGTTTCCCCAAATCTACTATTTTTACTTTTGCATCATCACAGTTGATAAAAACACATTCCATTTCCCATGTCTTCTGTATTTTACCTATAGATTAGTTTTAAAATGTGATAGCTAATATATGGTTTTCACATTCATCTGACTATAGAGAATTACACATTGTAAACCCTATCAGGCATTTGTATATTGAGATGCTCTCACATTTCTTCACCTCTTTTGTATTCTGTCATCATTTAAAAAAAATTTATATTACCTATTTTTTCTTGACTTTCTTTATCAGAGACCACTATACTCAATCACGGCCCCATTTTCATGCTCTAACAATCAGGACTGGCTCTTGGATCAAAGTTGTAATCCTGGGACTTCCTTCTAGGTTAAGAATCATTTTCTTTCATATTTCAAAGGCATTATTGTATTACTTTTTAGAATCCAATATTTATGGTTAAGTATTTTGTTGGGCATTTTTGTTGACCTGTATGTAAATTTTAATCCCTTCTGAAACTTTTTGGATTTTCTTTTTTATATTTGTCACTACAAAATTTTACAATAAAGTGTCTAGTTGTAATTTTTCATTAATTATTCTAAGCACTCATCCATTATTTTGATCTTAAGATTCATGTCCTTCAGTTCTGAGAAATGCTTCTTTTTTTTTTTGAGACGGAGTCTTGCTCTGCCGCCCAGGCTGGAGTGCAGTGGGGTGATCTCAGCTCACTGCAAGCTCTGCCTCCCGGGTTTACGCCATTCTTCTGCCTCAGCCTCCCCAGTAGCTGGGACTACAGGTGCCACCACGCCTGGCTAGTTTTTTTGTATTTTTAGTAGAGACGGGGTTTCACCGTGTTAGCCAGGATGGTCTCAATCTCCTGACGTTGTGATCCGCCGGCCTCGGCCTGCCAAAGTTCTGGGATTACAGGCACGAGCCACTGCGCCCGGCCTCAGTTCTGAGAAATTCTTTCTCGTTTTTTCTGTCGTGATTTTCATATCTTTTTCCACTCTGCTCTGATCATCCGAACTACTGTAGGTTAGATATTGGCCTTCCTGGAGGATACACTGAGAGAGTATACTCTCTCTTACATGTTTTCTCTCATATTTGTAATTTTTGGCAATGTTTTAACATTTTTATCTTTAATTATTTTATAACTTATTATTCGGGCTATAATTTTTAAAATGTATTAAGCTATATTATTGGATTTTCTCTCCTAGAGTCTCTCTCTCTCTCTCTTTCTCTCTCTCTGTGTGTGTGTCTTTCTGTTATATGTATATAATACTAATTTATCTCTGAGGATGTTATTTTCAGTATTTTAATGTTCTCCTCTACTCCCTAAATTCTGTCAATTTCCTCCGGAATGACATTTTCCTATTTACCATTAGTTTCTCTATTCCGTGGTGCGGTCTTGCCTCCAATACCATATGATGTTTTGCTGCCTATATATATTTAAAAATAAAGCAACATTAAGCATGTCAGTAGTTCTCTGCACAGTGGTTTTTGAATTTACTTTAGAGCAATTAGGCAGGCATGTGACTACTACAACTGTTCAAAAATATTACAATTAAAAATATTTCGGCCGGGCGCGGTGGCTCAAGCCTGTAATCCCAGCACTTTGGGAGGCCGAGACGGGCGGATCACAAGGTCAGGAGATCGAGACCATCCTGGCTAACACGGCGAAACCCCGTCTCTACTAAAAAATACAAAAAAAAAACTAGCCGGGCGCGGTTGCGGCGCCTGTAGTCCCAGCTACTCGGGAGGCTGAGGCAGGAGAATGGCGGGAACCCGGGAGGCGGAGCTTGCAGTGAGCCGAGATCCGACCACTGCACTCCAGCCTGGGTGACAGAGCGAGACTCCGTCTCAAAAAAAAAAAAAAATATTTCTGGGGGGAATCAGGAAATCCTTTAGAGAAGAGACTTCTGATTTTTTTATCCAAGTGATAGACGTCTGCGTCCTACATGATGATACAGAAAGGCAAGGGTTTGATTTTAATCAATATTCCTATTTTTCCCTCAATTTTTCGCATGTGATGGTGTTAAGAAACCCCAACCTCCACCCTCAGCTGTATAACTTCAGTTTTACTCTTCTGGGCTGTTGCTTCTTTATCCTCACATCATCATTTTTGTTGTACTATCTTTCCTTTGTTGTTCACTTCAATGATGTGAATCGTGTTTGCACACTCAAATGCCCATATGGCCCAGGCAGGTAATTAAGTAAATGAGGAAGGCTGGTCCTTAAAAAATAAAAATGGACTAAGCATGCCCTGGTGCTGGAGAGAGTGCTACTACTTGTTTCAACTATGATTTATTCTTTTACAATCAATTTGGTGAAATCTTCAGAGGCGAAAAAGATCAACACATATGGTTGACATGTCATCTTGACTCAAGGGTTGTCCTAAGTATTAAACTCTAAAATAAATTCATTACTTCTTGGTCGGGGGGAGCTTTAAGTCTTTACTTTCTGTCAGACTCCTCTAAGCTACCTTAAATGAACAAAGGTTCTAGGTAAAAGCATGTCTTTGCCATGCACAGGCAACCTCAAGACCTACCAAAAATGAAACACTGTATTTTCTATTTAAAAAAACTTCAGTGCAGAAGGCCCTGAATAATCTTAAAGGCAGTAATTCTACCTTGATTTTATAGTACGATGGCAGCATGCTTCATGTTTCTTTCTCATTTGGACCCTAGATATAAATTTAGGGCTGCATATTGAGACATAACTCAGAGAAAGTGATTTTGTATGGGTCTAGGTTAATGTGGTTCATTTATGTAGCTTTCTGTTTCTATAGCTTTATCCAGAGATGGGGCTGAGTTATAATATATAAACTGAGGATCAGATGGATGGCATATTCTTGCATGGTCACTTTTAATATCATTTCTCTTGTCAAGCCATTAGCTAATGCAACAGAGAGTTAGCGATTTTATTCTCAGATGAGATCCTGAGTGTCATGGTTTTCTGATGCTGATTGAAGGAAGAATTACTAAGAATTATTTGCTTTGGATATGTGATGGTGGTAGGGTTGATAGCATATTAGATACTGAAAAAATATAAATATATTTTTGGACTGGAGGAAGACCTTTGAAGGGATACTTGTAAAGCAGGCTAAAAAGAAATACTTAATGTGTTATACCCTCCTTGTGATTTTGGTGAGTTTAGCAGAATTAATGACCAGGTACAAATTGATGGAGGCAAGAGAGTTAGGTCTCAGCAGTTTCCATGAGATTTCTTCAAGGCACTCAAACAAACAATCTATATTAAAACCATGTGCTTTACTCAAAAAGATAATTTTAGGCCCTAACAAATAAACACACAGCGTGCTTTCTACTCCTACTGACTTCAAAGCAGCCTCCCAACTTGTACCCGCAACTGGATTTCTACCCTTAAGTCTCTCCTTTTTAGAATCTGTGTTAGTACCACCATACTATCAATGGAAATATGAAAACAGCATGTAACCACATTTTATACTTCTATCTGTGTTCACAAGATTTGCTGAGAAATAGGGCATATGTGCTTTAAAATCCATAAAAAAAATCCTAAAATATTTTATTCAGTTAAGCCTGACTTACTCAGGTATTTAGAGCAAAGAGTATGTTTTGAAGGTATTGCCTCACTCTATCCATTCCACATGATGCAGATGCCTCTATTAAGCCTGTCAGTTCCTCCCTAGAGCAGAGAAAATCAAATCAAAGCTTGACAAACATGAAGTGCATGGTTTGCTGCTGTGAGTCTTCACAATGATTATAGATCTCTAAACAACTGATAAAGTTGTGGTGCTTGAAATTGATTGCTGAGATGAGCAGTGGTGCATACCACAGCCTGTCTTTTCCTTGCCACACATTGCTTAACTGGCCACTCATAGCCATGTGTCTAGATCAATATCCCAACATGTGAGAGATTATTGGAATGTTGCAAATGGAAACAATGTCAAGGTAGGTTGACGCTGCTGAAATGGGAAAGCACCTCAAATAATTAACATGTAAGCCCAGTGATATTCTAGGTTCCCAAGGAAAAAAAAAAAAAAAAAAAGATGTCAGAAAAGGACCTCATGTCCTTTTTGAGTTATAGACTAAGTAAATTTTTAGTCTCCTTAGAAAACAATCCAGAAAGGGAAAGGATGTGTTTAACACATGCTTTCCTTTTGGTATGCTGATATATTTTGGCTTTCTTAACTCATTTTATACAACCCAAAGAGCTGACTTCCTGCCAGTTTCTTTGGAGAGAGAGCTTATGGATTCTAGCTTCTAAACTTAAATTCTGCAACTAAATACATCACACTTGCAGAAAGTTTATGAAGTATTTAAAAAGATTCTCTAAGTCTAAACTATAAAAGTATATTTTATCTACTCAACTCTGTCCAAATCTGCCCCATATGAAAAGCGAAGACAGAAAACTTAATTTTGGGGTGGCAGATTGTATATCCTCCAAATTGCCACAACAATGTCTCCCATTTCGCATTCCCTTCCTTGATGTTCCTGTTTTCAAGATGTGAGGTGTCTATGTTCCTTCCTCTTGAATCTGAATGGGATTGTGACTATAGCTGAAATGATATGATGTGATTTCTGAATCTAGATATAAAAAGTGATACAGCTTCTGCTTGGTTTTCTTGGGAGAGAACACCGTCATGTTATTGGGAACATGTTATAAGGAAACCAAAGCAATCCCCTGGAGAAGCCACTGGGAAGGATCCAATAGCCAGAACCTTCTCACTAGCCCTAAGTGAGTCATCTTGGAAGTTGATCATCCAGCCCCAACTGAACCACTCCAACCCATTATTTTATGATGCAGCAATCAGATATCCCCACTGAGATCTAGACAAATTGCAGATTTGTGAGCAAAATAAGTGATTGTAATTGTAGTTTTAAGGTTTGGAGTGCTTTGTTAGGCAGCAAGGGATAACCGTATCAGGGAATCAGACTTAACTTTGTGGGGACTCAAATTTGGTAGTGTTTTCCATACCTCTGTAACAGGGGTGGGCAATGTGCAGGCTAAATAGGCCCTGCAGCCTGCTTTTTAGAGCTCATAGCTAAGAATGAGTTTTACATTTCTAAAGGGCCATTGAAAAGAAAACCCTAATCAACTAATCAACCAACCAACCAACCAATCAACCAAACAAACAACAAAGAATACGTGACAGAAACTGTATGTGGCTTACAAAGAGGAAAATATGTTTTTATCTGGCCTTTTACAGAAAAAGTTTGCTGACTTCTGCTTTATAATGATGTTGTTCCACAATATCCTCTTCTTTTGGCACTTAGTATAAATCAGTGCAACTGGTTTTGTGCCGGAAGACAAGCTTAACAATGATAAGAACTCTCAGGTATTTTTTTCTTAAGGCCTTATCGTAACTGTCCTTCTACAACCAATGTGTTAGTACATTTTCTGTTGCCTACAACAAAATAACTGAAACTGGGTAATTTGTAAAGAAAAGAGATTCATTTCTTACAGTTCTGGAGGCTAAGAAGTCCAAGGTCGAGGGACCATATATGATGAGAGCCTTCTCGCTGGTGTGAACCCTTTATAGAGTTCCAAGGTGGTGCAGGGTATTGCATGTGCTAATATGTTACCTCAGGTGGTCCGTCCTCCCTCCCTCCTTCCCTCCCACCGTCCCTTCCTCCCTCCCTCCCTTCCTTCCTTCCTCCTTCCTCCTTCTCCTTCCTTCTTTCCTTCCTTCCTCTTTCCTCTTTCCGTCTTCCTTCTTTCTTTTTCTTCTGCCATCAGTTGCCCTGCCATGATAACTCATTAATTCCTTAACCTGTAAATCCATCTATCTATGGATGGTTTAATCCATTCAAGAGGGCAGAGTCCTCATCATCTAATTACCTGTTAAAGGTCCCATCTCTCAATATTGCCACATTGGAGATTAAATTACAACATGAATTTTGGAGGGGACAAATACTCAAACCAGAGCAACCAAACTGAGTTTCAAAAACAGTTTCACTTTTTATTGAGTACCTTCATGCAACCATGTTGATTTCCGCCTTAAGATGTAATAGACTATTTCAAGAAAATATATTTTGGGTGTTATGTGCCTCAGAATCAAAAATAATAGCAGGAAATTGAAATTTGAAAACATTTCTTGATCTCTGTATGCGTGCATAGTGCCTTGTTTCCTCTTCCTTCAAACATGGATATCTGGTACAGCTATAATTTCTTGTTTTTCTTTTTAACTTATTTTTATTATACTTTAAGTTCTAGGGTACATGTGCACAACGTGCAGGTTTGTTATGTATGTATACACATGCCATGTTGGTGTGCTGCACCCATCAACTCATCATTGACATTAGGTATATCTCCTAATGCTATCCCTCCCTACTCTGCCCACCCCACAACAAGCCCCGATGTGTGATGTTCCCCTTCCTGTGTCCAAGTGTTCTCATTGTTCAATTCCCACCTATGAGTGAGAACATGCGGTGTTTGGTTTTTTTGTCCTTGTGATAGTTTGCTGAGAATGATGGTTTCCAGCTCCATCCGTGTGCCTCCAACGGACATAAACTCATCATTTTATATGGCTGCATAGTATTCCGTGGAGTATATGTGCCGCATTTTCTTAATCTGGTCTATAATTGTTGGACATTTCTTATCTGAGACCTAAACAATATGAATTTGTCAACACAAATATTTTGTATTCATATGTAATGTATATTATAATTATATATTGGAACTAAAGTTTTCCAAGGTGGAAATTGAGATAGAGGGTGTGAAGATACAACACCAAAAAGTTTAGCATTTTTTTTCCTTAGGTGACTGAATTGGTTAAATTTTAAGACAGCATGTCAAAGTCAACTACTAGCCCAGAAGTGTATTAAGCAACTGTGCTATTCCATGGGTTCATTGTACCAGTGAAATCACAGGGTTTTGTCTAGAAAAATCACTTTCTCAAAGTTGTTCTTCCATTAAATAGATTTTTAAAAATCTTATCTTCAATTGCAGATTCAACAACTCTGGATATCCAAACTGTTACCAGTGCAGTATAAAGAATAAGAGTATTTTCGTATAATAGTGTTTGGATTTAGACAGGGAACTAATAGAGTTTGCAGTTTTGAATTCTGCTTACTTGTCAGTGAATTGGGGAATGGGGTGACATTCTGAGGACAAGAAGGCATGGCAGAAATCTACCTAACCTGATGTGCTGAGATTGATTCATATTCCCACATTACATTTGCTTTGTGGATTTAAAAAAAAAAAAAAAACTTTGGATAAAACACTTAGGTTTGAAAGCTAGTTTTGACTTGGCAAAAATTTTATTAGAAATCTCTTTGGCGTTTAAACTACTATCACTTTGCCAGTTGCCAGTGAAATGTGGTAATGGAAAATCCTGAATATCAAAGAAAGAAATGACTTTCACAATTAGAATACATTTAAGTACTGACTTACTCTGTCCTTTACCTGAGATCTTGGTGATTTTTAGAGAAAACAACATAATGCAGGCTTTATAAAGTTACATTAAATCTTTGATAGGTTGAAAATTGCTGTGGAGCTTTAATTTTTTGAAATAGGTTTTCAGTGCAGGGTAAAATTGATGTAATGACATAAAGAAGCAAAACAAGTAACAACCTTTCAAAGAGATTCAACATAATTGTTACAAAGTGAAAAACCTTTTAGAACCCCCCATACATTTCAGCAAGAATTGTGTTGTTTTCCATTACGGTTTTTATAGAGCCTCTGTAATATTGGTTCATAAAATGTGTGTCTGCAGAAATTATCTACGGAAGTTAGAGGTAGAAAAGACCTGCTAGGGCATCTATTTCATTTACAAGCTATCAATAACTAATGTAAGACATGACAATAATGCAACATTAAGGTTATACATTTAAACACAGAAGTCAGGAAATGCAAAATTCAAGGATCTCATAATAACATCAAACACCCACAGTACACAGATAAAATATTTTTGATTGCTAATTATACTGTTAAGTGTTATGCCTTAAAATGAAGCACATGAAATATGAACAAGCTAATGTTCCCTTGGGATACTTAAATATCCTGGCTTTTATGTTTAAATTGGTAACTTTAAAAGTTTCATTGACATAGATTTTCTTTTTTTGTTTCCTTCCTTTATTTTAAAAAACTGAAAAAAAAAAGTTTCCATTGATCACTGATGTTAACAGTGTTAAGAATTACCCTCAGCCTCCATATAGCTTTCTGAAGAAGTTATTTTAAAAAGGGGCTAGTAAAATTAGCCAGAATTATGGCCTACATTCCTTAGGATGCGGTCATCCATGTCTCTGAACATCACCTGGTGCTGTGGTTTGACCCTTTCATTTAAGCATGGAACTGTCTTCCCTGAACAAATTGATTTGGTGTCACATTTGTAAATTTCTCAACCTTACAAAGTACAATATAGAAAGAAATTGAGAGTGGTGATATAACCACATCTGATAAATTTTGATTTCAAGAAGGCTTTTTAAGAGGGTAGACTCTCCTTTTCAAAAGATTATTCTTAATTAGGGCAATTAAAAGGAAGGAAAGAGGTAAAGCCATTATAGGTGCAAAGCACAGTAGCAAAAATATACCTAGGTTTTGAGATTAGAAACTGAATATAAACTTAAATCAGAGATTTAAAGATGGCAAAGATGTCAGTGAGGTAGTAGAAGGAGGGATCAGGAAGTAGATGACAACCTTTACTGATACTTCATTGCTTAAGTTCTAAATGCTTGACAAGGCAGACAAAGTCTTCCCCACTCCAATTTACCACCTGTTTATCTCCAGTGGTAGGCAAATGACAGACTCCAAAGCTATCCATGTCCTAATCCCCATAACCTATGACTATGTTGCTTTACTTAACAGACACATATATAGCAGATGTGATTCATTTAAAAATCTTGACATGGGGAGATTATTTTGGAATATCCCAGTAGGTCCAATGTAGTCATGTGGGTCTTGATTAGGAGAATCAGAGAGGATACCTGATGAAAGAAGCAGAGGTTGGAGTTATGTGAATGCTGGCTTTGATGATGGAAAGGGGCCACAAGCTAAGGAATGTGGGCAGCCTCTAGGGATGGGAAAAGGCAAGGAATGAATTCTGTCCCAGAGCCTCCTGAAGGAATGCAGTCATTGCTGACACCTTGATTTTAGCCCCATAAGACCATTTTGGGCTTCTGAACTCTGGAACTGTGAGAACAAATTTGTGCTGTTTTAAGCTACGATATTTGGAGTAATTTGTAATAGAAAACCAATGCACCTGGGCACATTCATAATGGTTGCATCATATTACTTTGTCTCCAAGGTGTCATCTATTTTAAGACACAGCACTAATTTCATAAGACTTGGAGGCGGGTACAAAATACAAACATTTCTTTTATGAACTAATAATAATTTATATCAATTACATATTCCTATCATTTTAAATAGCATAATTAAACTTGGAGCTCAAGTTTCCTTTACAGTCAGAGTTTAATGATTCTTCTCACTCTCTTTAGGCTATGAGAAATTATGTAGTTTGGCCTTGACATGCTGCTTTTAACAATGCATGTTCATGACTTCTTTAGAGACAGATATTGTCATTTCAAGATGTTTTGTTTGCATTTCCTACTTGTTAATTCATGGTTCCATTTTTTCTTTAATTGAATTACATGTTGGAAGTTTAATAGTTTCTCTTGAAAACCTGGTAGAAGCATTTGTCAGGCAGATGTTGGTGCCTCAGTGATAGTCCATCACAATGCATGAATCAACCATGCTATGCTTCACTACTTTTAAAAGTCTTGTGATTTATTCGAAAACATTGGCTCTGTCTTCTGCCTCTAATTGCATTACCTGTTTGCAACAGTCTTCTTCTTATGCAAGCTGCTTCATAGGCCTCATAGAGTAATCTTTTTTGAAGACATTTAAGTCCCAATTGGATATTCATATTTCAGTGAAAATTAAATTGCATGCGATGCTACCAACGCAATGAACTCAGACAAGTTAATGAACAAACACCTTTCATGCAGACTAGTTTTCTTCACTCAGAACAAAAACAAATGGGTTATATCTTTCAGCTGAAAAGATTATTTGATATTGATTACATAATACGTCTTGATTTTTAGATACATAAAACTGTGAAAAAACATGCCCATCAGCATCAAAGAGATATGGTAATAATATGAATAACAGCTAATACAGCACAGTCCAGATGAGGACACTAAGGCTGGGAGAAGATAAGTAACTTTTCCGAGATTGCAGGGTTAGCTGGTGGCAGAGGCAGCATTTAGATGCAGTGGTGCTGGCTAAAGCCTGAGCCTTTGACCACTGCACTCTGTTACGCTCTTTCCTGTTTCCACCAGCTATACTGAACAGCTCGATGGTCTGTGAACATGTTGTTCTCTTTCTAGTCTCAATTTGCACACCTGGCAATTTCTCTAAACAGAGTGGTTAAAAATATGTGCTCAAAAGTTAAGTGATTAGAGCTCTGGCCCCACTACTTACTAACCATGCCTCGGTATCCTCATTTCTAAAATGCAGATTTCTTGCTACCTATGTCATAGGTTTGCAGTGAGGATTATATAAAATAATACAGGTAAAGGGCTTAGTATTCATTGCAGGCACACAGTAAATTCTACTTAATAAAAAGGAAGAGAGGAGGAAAATAAGGACTGATGCTTATGTTACTTGCTTTTGAACACATTCCACCACTCCTCACAGCAAATTTTTCATATCCTTCAATTTGATTACAGTCAGAAAAAATTTGGGGGATCATCTACTTTGCGCATACCCAGTGCTAGCTTCACTATCATCAAGGGAATTAAGGGAGTACAAGAAATGTAAGAATGCTGTGCAATGGGGAGCGCTCCCACACCAGAATCAATGGCAGACAGACTGTGAGCAGTGGTCCTCTTTTTCTCGCTCTCTCTTTCCTCCTACTGCTTCAGTTAATGTAATATTTTTGGAATACCTTAATTGGGTAGACTTGTGTAAAGCCCTATCTTTGCCACTGAATGTTGCTTGGAGAAGGAGGGTTGATGGGAGGCTCTTCAATCAACACGTCAACCAGTCTTGCCCCACTGCTCAAAAATAATCTAAGTGCATTTCTCTACTATAAATTGGAAGTGAGTAGGAGAACTCTGATGAGGTATTTTAAAGATTACAGCCTTAAATTTTGAAAAGTAATGATATTTGGTCTTTGTTGTGTCAGTTCCTTGTATTCTATTTCAGAAGGTGACTCTCTAGCACAGGGAGTCCTGTGCATTGCTACTCCTGGGCAAATTTAGAAGATGACATTATCTGCCACCTGTTCAGGACACCACCTCACTCACCTTTCCCTGTTCTGAATATACCCTGGATCTTAATGCAATTAGCACAGTTCATTACTAATGAAGGATCTTACGTGACTTTGTGCTTCGTTCTCATCGTCTAGGCCACTACCTTCACTAATCATCCGGGCTTTCAAATCCCCACATTTACTGAGTATAATACTTCCTTGAGGTATTTGTAAAACCTTTACTTGTTCTAAAGATGTGGTGAGCTAAGTAATAATTTCTCTTTAAAAGTGTTTTCTGCACAGTTGAGTTAATGGAGACAGATCACTTTAACACTTAAGATAAATGTATGTGTGAATGCACACCCACATACTATATACACTCATATATACCTATAGATTCAGCAGTAGCAAAGAGGAAGTTTGATGCCATTTAAATAAAAGCTTTGATTTTGGAAAAAATTGAAAATTAGTAGACACAAATCTCAAGGAATGGGATTTTTTTTTGAACTTAGGGAAAACCACTATTTTCTCTATTCTCTTGACCTTTGGTGTATTATTTATCTGGTGGGTTTCACCAAGATTTAATATTTGAAAAAGGTCATATGGAAAGCCAAATTCACATACCGTATTTGAATAATGTAGGCAGCAGAGGTCTAGGGAATTAGGAAGTATGAGTTCCAGTCCAGTCTCATTTCTACCCCTGATTTGTTGTTTGACCTAAGGTGAGTCATTCTCTTCTTTGTATGTCAAGGGTGATAATGAGATCTCTTCTTTCTCTTTCTAATATAGTTGTTGTAAAGAATGCAATCATCTCCTAACTGGCCTTTCCCTTTCCTTTATACACTACCTCCGGAGACATCTTCCTAAAACACTGTTTTGCACTCTAGCCCTCTGTGCAAAAACCCCCAGATCTTTTCTGTGGCATAATATCCAGGGTTCTTCCCATTTGTAATCCCAAGCAATTACTGACCCTCTTCAATGTGACCTGTGCTGCGCATTTTAAATATTAACTCTTAATCTTCATACTACCATGATCATATTTAGTAAAGATCATGCCTTTTAAATGTAAAGAAAATAAAATCTTTAAAAGCAGAAGTCTGAAGTCATGTCTATTGGATTCTTGGCTCATGCTCTTCCTACATGCATATTTATACTGCTGCTACTTAGCTTGTGCTTTTATGCGCACGCACGCACACACACACACACACACACACATTTTTATTTATAACTTTATATTCATGCACCACTTGTTTTCAAAAAGGATACAAGATGGAACAATAAAATTCACATGTATGACAATGCTAGTACATTAGTAATGAAGCAAAACAAGAACTATGAAAAGGAAGAAGAAGCAAGCATTTTACCTCTAGAATGTTCTCCCACACCGTTTACTCCACCACATTTGCCCTGTGATCACACTCAGTTTCTTGCGGGGACTGCTGCAAGGCCACCTATCTTGTATCCCCACTCTGTTGTTACCCCTGTATAGTTCATGTTCATATAGAGAGTAGAGTCACTATTTTAAAAGATAAACTATGATAGCTGCTTAAAATACTGTGCTGGCTCCATTATTTTTAGGTTACAATGTCATTCTTTGCCGCAGTCTTCAGGGCTATGTGTGATCTTCTCCATGCCCAGATATCAATCCTCATCGCCTCTCATTCCTTATACACCTCACTTCAGTCATGGGTGGCCTTCATTATGATCCTTCGGGACATCTTGTCTAGACAGTTTTGCTTTTGTTGTCACCTAAGCCTTTTATGTTCTGATCCAAGATCATCATGTGAATGTTCCTTCTCATCATGTAGATATCAACTCCTAGTTTGCTAGTTCTCAGTCAGTGTTTGGACAGATAAATTATTCTTTTTTAAATGTCTGCATGGTAAATGCATATTTTCAGTGGATGAGTTAACTGAATTAAGGTGTATCTGTTTGCCCAGTCTTCTCAACTACAAAGAAAAAAAAATACCAAAATGATCATGAATACATACTAATATACTCAAGGGAAATTGTTTTTAGGAATAATTTTTTGAATTAGAATTACTGGATCAAAGACTATGTGATTATTATTTCTGATATATTTTTCCAAGTCAGAGGGTTTTTTTAATGTATTTATTTATTTTGAGATAGAGTCTCTCTCTGTCACCCAGGCTGGACTGCAGTAGCATGATCTCGGTGCACTGCAACCTATGCATCCCAGGTTCAAGCGATTCTTATGCCTCAGTATCCTGAGTAGCTGGGATGACAGGTGTGCACCACCATGCCCTGCTAATTTTTGTATTTTTAGTAGAGATGGGGTTTCGCCATGTTTGCCAGGCTGGTCTTGAACTCCTGGGCTCAAGTGATTCACCCACCTCAGCCTTCCAAAGTGCTGGGATTACAGGTGTGAGCCACTACGTCTGGCCAGAGAGTTTAATTTTAAAGCATAACTCAGAAGACAGTTTTTAGTCCTTTTAGTCCAAGCTAAGGTAGTCATGATATGTAGCTTTATGAAGCTCTAACCTGATCCAAGGATAGAGCTTAGAAATCCTTTAGGAGTAAATGTCTTGAATGGTTTTCCTTGATGTGCACTTTTCTCAGCAGGGTTTTATGTAGGAAATTTTATATTGAACGCAGCCTCTCACATTTCCTATTGCTAACTAAAGGATGAGTCGTAGGCTTAGAAGTACTGGAATAAAAACAAGAGCTGACCTCCTGCTATGTACATTGGAAAGTCTGAGCTGTGTTTCTGCCAGGCTGGAGGGTCCCAGGCTTCTCTATGGGGATAAGCCGGGGGGTCCCTTTGCTGAATACCCATCCTCTGCCTTCTCCATGCTCAGAAGGGCTAGCACCACGGTTGTCTCCTTCAGAAGTTTCCCCTGACTATATCTCTCCCTTTTCTTTACTCTTTCTACACTTACTGACTGCACGATCTACTTGGTCCTTAAAATATACTATACTTTATCATTTATTGTTTATCTAATTTATATGTCTTGTTTCCCTCACTTGAATAGTGTGATGCTCAAGGGTAGAGATATTATCGCACCCTTATTCCTGTTTCCACACCTGATGCAGCAACCCACACACTAATAAAAAATGTAAAGAGGAAGAATGATCATCCCGCTGACTTTCCATTACTGCCTGTAGCGTCTGGACCTCTCACCACTCTTTAAACTCTCCCTTTGGCCTATGATACTCAGCATGAGGCTGTTAACCCAGACCAGGAGCTGACCACAGGTGTGGAATATTTTCATTCCACATGAATTTCAAACCAATAGGAATCATTTCCTCTGCTTTCTTAGCGTTTCCTAACCCATTGCTCTCACGACTAAACATTTTTAGGACAAAATTTCCATCACAACTCATCGTTAAGCTTAGTCTAAGAAGAAAACAAGCTGTAGCCTTGAAGGAAAAAAGCATCAAAAAGTTGTTAGTGAGAGCAACTTTTGGTTATATGGCTAGTCATATGCATGACATGTCGGCCACAGTATTCCTCCTCTATAATGAACTATGTAGACAGATCTCTTTCTCTCTCATACAGACACATATGTATGTATGTGTGTGTATGTATATGAATGTGTATGTGCATTGTGTATCTGTGTGTGTGTGTATATATGTATGTGTGTGTATACACACACACACACACACACACACACACGCATCTCAAAAGACTGCCGAAATACAATTTCTAGATACAGTCATTATTGATATTTTCATGCTCTGGCAATGTAACATTTGACAGGACTGCACCATTTTGTGCTTTTGCTACTGCAAAGCTTAGTGTTGCAAAGGCTGCGTATGAAGTGCATACAATGTGAAACTTTTATTCTGATCTCTTCTGAATTTTTCACAGACTGTGGGCACTCAGTCCATTGGATTGGTGCTTTGTTTTCACACCATACCTTAGAAGTTTACATGTGCTTCTTTTGGCCTGTTTCTAGAAAGAATAGCATTGACTGTCTAATGTTCTTTGAAATGAAGGATTGGGCATGTAGGCACCGTAATATGGCAGGAGCAAAACCAGCTGATTTTGTCTAAAGTTTAATTTATTAGTTTTGGCTTTTGATGTTGATAATGATTGACCTGCTACTCTTTGTTATGAAAAGAAAACCATTGTATAGAATGCTTAGTGCAAATTTAGTATAGCCCCCTTTGTCAATGAATGGTTAGGATTATTTCAGTTCTTAAGCTGTTGCTACTTAATATTTGGCATATAAACTGTAGCAAAGGAGGGAGAAAAAGTAACTATTCAGCTAATTTACCCTCCACACAGCTTTTTGCCTCACTTTAGGTTTCAATGTTTAGATCTTTTAAAACCAATTTTCACCAAAGTAAAACTTAGCAAACTAAGGCTGTCCTCATAATAAATGTGTTATAAGTAGAGGCATTTTTCCCCTAGAGATTTGACTGCTTCTCTTAGCAGCTATTAGACCAATAGTCCTTTTTATAATTAAAAAATACTATATGTATTTTAAAAAATGCCTCAGTATAATGAGGCATTTCTTTGCCCACAGTAAGTCCATAAATGCTTCCTACTGACACTATGAAATCTTGAAAATGCTTTTTTAGTTTAAGTATTTTACTACTTTTTTTACTTCTATGTTCGAAGTCCATTAGAAAATAATTTAAAATCATTTAAGTATCTCCCTTCTACCATTCTGTCATTCACTAAACATTTTTTTGAGCACTAACCATTTCTTATGTAATAGTATGAAGATATCTGTGCTTATAAAGCAGTTTTACCTTCACTTTTAATTGTACCAAAGCTTGAACATCAACTAAACATTTTTTATAAAGACTTCAGTATTGATATATCAGTACTTTAGGTAAGATGCTGTGTAATAGTACAGAGTATTTTTAATCTGAGGATCTCAGAAATACAGTGGTAGAATTAATAAAGGCTAAGTCGGTAATGAGAGGACATTGTTAAGTCCAAGTAGGCTCAGTCTATTTAAGGCAGTGGAAAGAAATGGAGACAACATTGCAGGCCTAAGAAACCTAACTGTGCAGAGTTGCTTGGGTATCACTGACTTTCTGAGGCAATAGAATAATATTGGATGACTGTGAGAATGCTTTTTTAATGTCCCATCTTTATTCAAGCAAAGACCCAGAGGTTAGAAAATGTCAAGCTCTTTCCTTCAGGTAGGGCTGTGTGAAGGTGATGTCTTCAGTCTGCATTGTTAAATGTCAAAGATATTAGTGGATTTTAAACATGGTCCTTATATCGATAAAAGTTGTGACTGTGGGATAATGAAACTAAAACTATTAGTGTTTTTAAAAACTTTTCTTATGGGAAATCTCAAACCTATTCAAAGTAAGCAAAATAGCATAATGTACCCTTATGTACCCATCATCCTGCTTCAAAATGTATCAATATTCAGCCATTCTTGTTTTATTTTTCACTTCTGCCCACTTCCCACCCCTACTTTGTTATTATTATTTACAGTTCTATTTTGTGAGATATAATTTACGGATATTAAAGTGCACAAATAGCAGCTTTACAGTTTTCACAAATAGGTGCATTCTGTAACCCTGCCTATACCATAATGTGCAATGGGATTTATGTTTACTATTGTGGATGCTATATATTCTGTAAGTATTCATATGAGAGAGAGAGAAAAAAAAATTCTCCATCCATCTACTCCCCGATTCCTAGGCATGGTGGTTAGGTTTTAGACATGGGCTCAAAAGACATGAGATAGATGAGCTTTTGTTTCCAAGTTACTAGGAAAAATTTTAATATTCATCTGAATTACAGACTCTCTGACATATCCTCTTCTTATACCTCTTCAACATATATATAACTATCATGAATTGGTGGAGAAAGAATCAGTGGAAGAATCTTCAAGTCCCATGTTAATCCTCAGAGGCTTTTCTTTGTTAGAAAACTGGCTGAAATTAAATTCACATAACATTATCTGAGGCTTTTACTTAAATGAGAAAATATTAGTTTTTCCTTTTGATCCCAGTAACCCATTTTTGGGCTTTAATTCAATAGCTTAATCATACCCGTAGATGCCTATAACTTCTTCACAAATCAGGAAATTAATAAACTAGTTTATCCTGATGTGTCTTAACTGTGGAAGTTGAAGTCACATAGGTATGGTTGAGTGGTAGGTGGGACATAAAGGAATCTCTGGGGCATATTGGGGGGCATGAGTAACAGGCAGTGTGAATTGAGAAGGTTCTACTCTACTTAGATTTCCTCCTCCTAGTTTTGTCAAGCCCAACCAGTTCATGATACAGATCACTACAGATGAACAAGACCTTAATTCTATGTATCAGAGATATTCACAATATTTCTTTCCTCTGTTGGCATGGAAAATTGCAAAGTAGTACTTAGACATTTAAAAAATGAAGTCAGAATTCTTCACTCCTTGCCCAGATGTTATTACTTATTCATAGCGAGTGGTATTTTGTGAGGCTGATCATTATCATTCTGCAGAAAACTGCTTATATTCCCGTGTCACTCTTGAATAATCAAAATCCAGAACTTCAATAAGAGTGCTCCTCATTTACAAGGTTAATTCCTCCAATACTGATGTCTACAATCTCACCCACGTTTCAGAGCCGAGAATTTATTGCATACAGCATAAACTCCTTGGATATGCAGTGTAAATAACCTTATTAAGAATGCAGTAAGAGGATATACGTTACTCTTCTGTTGGGTCAGAAGGGTAAACACAACAAGAAAATGAGATATTTACCACTAAGTAGTCCCGCTGACCTATTTTACTGTGCCTTTTTTCATTTTGAGCCTTTAAAATGTAGGCTGCCTCGATACTCTGTCTTCACCTAGACATTCATTTCAAAATTCTAAATTCTAGAGGATGTGTGAACTGTCCCAGAGGACAATACCAGTGCCTATGTGTTAACCTAAGTTCGAATTGAGATGAATGTTTCAGGTGAGAGTGAGTTAATAGTAAATCTGCTTTTGCTTTTGTGCTGCAGGCGTTTCTATTAGGATTCGATGTAACATATGATGGTGAATTTTTCCCTTCAGGTATAAACAAAACTCAGTTGATCTACATCTAAGCAGCACAACTGTAAGTAGAGGCCAGAGCCAAGGCAGAGCAAGATATGCTAACTCTTCGGCTATCTGTTGTGTATGGTCTGTATTTCCAGTTCAACTCTAAGTGCTTAGACAATAGAAAGTTGTTCTCTATTTCTTTTCTTCCTAGAGACAGCACCCAGCATCAAAATGTGCAAATGGGAATAAGTCCATCAGCCAAGTGGTTTACTGGGACACAAGGTTACATATTATATAATAGAAAAGCCATATCAAAGCTATAATATTCTCAGAGACATTCCCCTAAGAGTTACTCAGCATAGTACTGTACACTTTTCTAGTCCTTGAAACAACAACATATTTTAGGAAGATATCAGTATCTTTGAGCTTGTAACAGCTCCTGTGATATTCCTTTACTTGATAATTATGATTAATAGATTACTATTTGCTATATTACAAGTATTGTGAAGTGGAGTAGAGTCATGAGAAAAGCGTTTGGTTTTATGATAATCCCAAAGCAAGAGTCATAATAAGTGCACTTAATAATCCAAACATTTCTCCAAATAAGTAGATTGTTGAGAGTTATGCATTTGGTTCATTCTCTGATTTGTGGGGAATAGATGAAGTTCCTTTCCTTTTCTTTACCCAACACCCACAAGATTCCATTTTGAATTAGCTTGCCCTATTTATACTTACCTAAGAATCTAAAGAGAAAGGTGATTTCTCAATTTTTATTGTCCAAATCTATGCCTCATAAAAGTAGAATGTTTACTTTAGCTGCTTAAATGTTTCATTTAAATCAGATCGACATGTTGACTATCAGTAGCAGAAAGGAAAGCAAGATAACTAACAGAAGACTTGAAGTCATGTGGTATAAGGAACAAGAACCTAAAATTTGGGAGGAACGGGTCCACCTCTTCCAGGGGCCTTTGAATTCGAATGCACCAAGGTAAAGTGTGTTAAATGAAACCTAAAGAAATTTCATCAAAGTGATAACTCCTTACTCATTGTGGTGCCAAATTATCTTCTAAATTTATACTATTATGTTCCATCAGTGTCAGCTATAACCAGATAGATAAGTTGTTTCTAATTCTGATTTTTTTTTAAAAGTCTGAATCATTGGTAAAAGAAAATTTCTCCTTGTCATGTTCAATTTCTTTAAAAGAGGCCTGGATTGGGAGTGAGATGGTATTGGCTCCATTTCTTGCCCTCGGGCTAACCAGCTGATGACCTAGGATCTTTTGCCCCTTTGGGCCTTGGTTTTCTCTTTGTTAAGTGAAAGAGTTGGGCTGTATGCCTCCTGAGATTCCTCCCAGCTCTAAAATTCTCTATTTTACATCATTTAAAAACTATTTTATTTTTACTTCATTATATAATAGGAATCAATGACAATTAACTGTCTTGGGAAATGGAAGTCTGTGATGGGATCTGACAGAAATGCTTGCTTTCATAATATATTACTTTTATAATTAATATGACCAGGCATGGGAGTCGTAAAGTTGTACATTAAGGATCCCTTCACAGAAGAGATATCTATTAGGAAAATCAGATGATTATCAGAAAACTCAGACAAAAGTCTAGATTAACTTTGAAACCATGCCAATAGATTGTTATGCATCCTTCTTTACTATAGAAATAAACCTGTTGAGAAGACTAGGTTTCTAAACCTAGAAAGGCACCCTTTTCTGTGGAGTAGGCTTGACACACAACTACACAAGTTACCTTCAACTCAACACATAATTGCAATATGTAATTCTCAACTCTTGTTTACCAGGATTTCACCCTTCTGAAGACCTTGGGTACTGCAACTTCAGTTATGTAATTGATCTGCTATTACTTATAATTTTGGGGTCCCTTCCACTGTGGAATTTGTCTATACACCCTTAACCTCAGTATCAAGATATTTATATATAAGCTTTTAGGATGGACACTTCTCTAGATGGTTGATCAAATATATTGGTTATGGTTAACTTCACTTGTAGAAGTTTATATTTTGCTTACTTTCTCCTCAAATTCTAGATAATTTTTACAAACTTCTTATGTTAGAACTTTAAAAACACCTGCTACATTCAGAAGTTCTTAAAAAATAAATGATTTTTACTCTAAACCACAGTTTTAAATGTTTTAAAAAGAATGATTACCTCTAGTCATCTTCTAATCCACTGCTGTAATTCAGAGCCTATCTTTCTCTTTTGAATGAAATCGTTCAGAATTGCATTTTCCAATTATTTATGGTGTCAACATGTTTCTTTTATTTATACAATGAGGTGGTCAGCTTGAACATAATGTTATCAGAAGTAAGAGCTCACTATCAACTTCACCAAAATGAAAGTTATCATTTTTGAAGTTATGATTACATATCCAAGTGGATGATGCTTAACAAGTTTATTCTGCAGGTTCTGTGGAGGTAACTCATCTTGAAATGCCATTAAGGTGTGATTCTCCTCAAATTTAAATTTTTCTCAGCACTCACATGTTAGAGATTGAAAATTATTAAAGTATACTCTTAAAGATTTTTTTAGTTAATGTATGAGGCTGCGCTCCAAGGATTTAATTGCATTCTTGAACATACCTTGGAAAGAACTGAAATTGCTGAAAAGTCTTGGTCCTTCCCAACTCTGTTGTTCTGCAGCTGAGTAGGAATACAGATAAGTTATTCAATATTTATATAAAATCAATCTCAAATCTCACCAAGTCTATAACTAATAGGTGAGTCATTTAAAATTTTTATTTCAGGCATTTATAGAAGACTTAATTTTCAAATATATATACATATGCCATCCTTTAGGAGTCTAACTGGGATAAACAATCAATTTTTAAAAATTTACAATCTATATTCTGCTTTAAATTAAATGAGTAGAAAGGTACAATATTCAGTTCTCAAAATATTTCATTTCAATGATTGATTGTATATTTGACTAGTATTTATTGATATCTAACTATTTACTAGGAACTCTTTTAGGCACTAGTCATGAACACAGTCATGACTCTGTACTCATGGACTGCCATAGAGTGATGCAGATACCCAGTACTATCAGCCAATGATAAGAGCTATGAAAAAGATAAGAGAGGCGTTACCTTTTTTACTGCTATGTTTTTTACTTTATGTTTATTCCTGAGTGCCAACATAAAGGTTCTGAAGCAGAGCAGAGTTATGATTATTTATTTATAGCAAATAATAAAATGCTATTTTTCCTATCCTCCATTATCCGCCTTTCAGCATGATACAATGAGACTCAGGTGCCACTCTAAACATACTGGGTTTGTATGAAATATCACAGAGGCAAGGAGGAGCACCTAAACCAGACTGGGACTGGGGACACATAAAGGAAGTTCAAGAATTAAGGTTGTTTTTAGCTGTATGTCACAGAAACTTAACGCAAGTGCTTGATTTTATTATTTTATCTTATTATTTATGTAACAGTCTGCAGGCAGAAAGTCAAGGGTTGTTACGGTAATATGATCACATCAAAGTCCCAGATGCCGTCTAGCTTTTAGTTTTGCCATCCTTAGAGTAATGTTGTTTTCCTCATGCTTACAAAACAAAACAAAACAAAACAAAAAAACTATTACCCTTCTGGACCTTATGTTTCAATTCTAAAAGGAGAAAAAGGGAGAAGATGAAGAGCAAAAGATACACTGAGTAGATTTGCTCCATTTCTCATGAAGACAGTCACACTGAAAAGCCCAACCCTGTAATTGCCATTTACACTTCTTTGCCCAGAACTGGATCACACACCCATCTTCAGATTCATGGGATTGTGGAAAGCTAAGTATTTTCAAACAGAAACATTAGCCATTAAGTTAATTGCTATTCTATTAGAAAGAAAAATTAAGTGAATAGATATTAGGAGGACACTTAAAAATGTCTAGCACAGGGATGATTTCTGCAGAAACTGAGAATGAAAGAAAGAAAAATTCTCAGAAGACCATCTAGAGACTTACAGGAAAGAAAGATTTCTTGTCATTTAACTTTTCTTCTCAACTTTTTTTTTTTTTTTTTTTTTTTTTAAGAAACAATGATAAGAAACAGTCTAAAAGCAGAATGACTGTGTTCTTTGGTTTCTGTGAGTTGCTCTTAAAAATACTGTTCATATCTTAGTCAATGGTCCTTTATACACTCTTATGCACTAAATCCCCTTTTCACTGTTTGACATTTGTCCTTTAAATTTTTCACAAAACCTTTATTATATGTACTCTTATTATTTATAAGATTATTTAAATCAGTTTAGAAGTCTAATAATAATCTAAACAAACGAATGTGATAATATGGTGAACTTGAGGAAGCATACTTGATTCTTAAAATATTTTCTTAACCACATATCTAGTACAATGGACCTTGAGATCCTCAATAAACAGAATACACAAATGTTGACAAAAACATATTGTCTTTGTTTTCTGCTGCTACAGCAGAATATGGCAGACAGATCAATTTATACACAATAGGAGTTTATTTGACTTATCATTCTGGAGGCTGAAAAGTTCAAGATCAAGGGGTCACATCTGGTGAAGGCCTTCTGGCTGCATAACATGGCAGAAGGACAATCACATGATGAGAAATAGAAGGCGCAAGAGACAGAGAGAAAAATGGAGGTCAGATTTATGTGTTTATCAGGGGTGTACTCCATCATTTTTCCACCTTTTGGCTAAGATCAAGTGTAGGAGGACACTCCTTGTTCTCAAGATAATGGCATTAATCCATTTATGAGGGCAGAGCCCTCATAACTTGGTCACCTCTGATAAGCACCACCTCTTAATACTGTTACAGTGGCAATTGAATTTCAACATGGGTTGTGGAGGAGACATTCAAACCATCGCACACGCCCACACATATGACTGCCCAGAATATTCCCTGTGTAATGTAGGAATTATACAAAAATAAAATTATGTTAAAAACATGTTAAACCATCAAAGATATAATCTAATTCCTTAATTTCAGCATTATATGGAGTATTTGTTTCCAAATCCTTCTAAATCCTTTTGTCTTGTATTTCTTAAAACTTGAGGAAGGCACACACCTCCTCTGAAAAGAAGGAAAATTCCTTAGGATGAATATCAGTAAACACAATTACCTATGGAGTTTCCATTTCTTGCTGAAACAGTGATTAAAAGCTGACTTCTGTGAAGCTGCTTATTTTAGTAATGCCGAACCTTGATTTCAAGGTGAGAGCTTAACTGTGGATCCAAGTCAAATAAATCTTCACAGATTAACTTGCAGGATCACGTGGTTCAAATGTGGCTATTCGGTAGTCTTATGCCCCAGAAAGCATAGAGAATAATGGACATTCTTTAGGAGAAGAAATCATAACCAAGAGGGCACTAGGCATGATTTACACAAGGCTAACAACATTGATTAGGTGTTGCACAAATTATTCTTGAGGGGTCATTATATCTGTATGAAACTCATTTTCCAGACTACTGATCATATTCATAAAAGTAATAGTTTTAGTGTTTTGTCTCCTGTTTTAATTTTGTATTTGATCAATTGGAGAGTCTTCCTTTCAGTGTGAATTATATTTCCTTTTTCATCTTGATTGCATATTGATCTGATTGAACATGAATATGTGGAACCATTGCTGCAACCTGGCTTTTGACATCTGTAGATTGGGAGTTTATGGATGCACTCCCACCCTGAGGACATTTTACTTTTTGTATTCAGATAATGAGTAAATATTTGCTTAGAGTGGAGTTCAGAATCAGTATTGGGCAAACACATACATTTCTTTACTTTTGTTTTTTCTATTACTACACAGATTATTATTAAAATTACTATAATGTTAATCTCTAATTTCTCATGAAAGCCTGAAATGCTGAAAATTAGGACACCACAGAAGAGCTGTTTTCAAAGAATGTCGTTCAAAAATTCATATGCACAAAAATGCAACAGATTGCTAGCTACACTAATATTTATTACATCAAAAAAAGGAAGAAAAAAAAATCATTAGATAATTTACTCTGTTCTAAAGCTTGTTAGACACCTGATGGCACAAATGAAGTAATCTTTCAGCAACCTAACATTGGTCTTTGGAAATGGTGAAATCAGGAAGCCACTTAAAGTTTATTCCCCTCTCTATTAAGAATTCTTTTGGAGAAACAGGAGAGTTGCTGTTTGGCACCTACAAGTGCATAGGAAACCTGCTGACTGAGAACTGGCCTAGGAATCCAAGTCTTGAATGGATTCCTTGTTCATGAAAGGCTTGCTACAGATGCCTGTGTTCACAGAGAGGGTAGGGAGCTGGGAATGGTGGTCAGATAAAAATTCCAACAGATTTGTGTCATGCTTCAAAATGTAATATTGTTCACCTTCCAAAATATTTATTAGACTAAATAAAAATATTATTTGACCTAATAATTGTTTATGGAAAGGTTAAAAATGTTTCGGGAAATAATTTTTAAAGGACCCAGTTCCTAAGAAAGAATTGTGTCTGTTGCAAAATAGTCTTTTAGTGGCCTTAATATCCCCAGCTGTGTTCGCTGTGGGGACAAAATACATTGGGTTTTAAATAACACGAAGTGGTTTCAAAAGTTTGTTTTAAATAGACAAAGTATTTAACTGTGGGAAAAAAGGATGAGAGCTGGAGGCAAATTGGATTCTATTTTTCCAAAGCTGAAAGTATGTAAAACTGCACCAAGAAATCCTTTGCCCAGCAAAATTAGCAGATGGTCTAAATCCCCTTGGGGTACACAGGCTCAATTCAATGCTTATTTGGGATTATTCATTCAAAGGGTATGATCTCTTCTGAAAATTTAGTAAGCTGGATAGAAATAAACTGTATTACTAAATTTGAGCTTTATAATTTGTCTAGTATGATTTAAAAAGTTACTTATGCTTTGGAGAAACAAGAATAACACTCACATAGGTTATTGCTAGTGTTAAACTATTTTCTTACAGAGTTAACTCCTATATGGATTGAACTTCTGGAACAAGGCTTGGTGAAACAAGTATGATTCTATCATCTGTATTTGAGATAAAGCTGGACAGATAGTGAAAACATGGGAGACCAGAGTTAGGTCTCCAAAAGAATCCTTCCCTCAAGAATAATGAGTCAACTCAAATAGAATGAAGTTTATTGTGAATAAATATAATTTCTTTCATTTTGGGTATGGACAAATAAAAACTAAAAAAAAAATTAAATTATATGATAGGAGAGATGGAGTTTAGCAGCAGCATGTGTAAAATTAGCTTGCTGTATTAGTCAGGATTCTCCAGAAAAACAGAACCAATAGGATATATCTCTATCTATCTCAATGTCTTAATGTCTATCTATCAATTTATATATCTATCTAGGGAATGTTTTAAGAAAGAAATTGGCTTATGCAATTGTGGGGCTAGGAAGTCCAAAATCTATAGGGTGGGCTGGAAGGGTGGAAATCCAGTGAGGGGTTGATGCATTCTGGAGCTTGAAATTGCAGCAGGTGGGAACCTCAGGTAGGGCTTCCATGTTGCAGAATTGCTTCTTTCTTGGGAAACCTCTGTCTTTATTCTTTAGGCGTTCACATTGGATGAGGCCTATTTACATAACGGAGGGCAATCTGCTTCCCTCAAAGTCTACTGATTGTAAATAACAATGATATCTAAAAACCATCTTGATAGCAACATCTAGATTGGTGTTTGAACTAACAGCTGGGCATTATAGCTTAGCCAAGTGGACACATAAAATTAATCATCATGCTTGCTTAACAAAAATATGTTTTGGGAGGCATATGATTTGGAATACTTAAGTAGCAGAACTTTTCAATCCTGTGTGGTATGCTCACTAGCTCCTACCTAGAGGATTATGTTTGATTCTAGAACCAGACATAGAGAAGAGGATGCCGCTATACCAGCGTAGGATATTTAGAAGTGAACATGATATTAGGGAGGATTTAACCTATCATAAGAATGATTGAAGGAACTAAAGTTGTTTTGCCTGAAAAGTGGAAAAGTTGGAGATGATGTATAGCTGTATTCAGTTTGCTGTATTGAAATATATAGTGCTGTCACACATAATTTGTATTGCTCCAATAAAAAAGGAGGAAGAATAAGTAACTGTAACAGAAAGAGTTTACTTCAACATAAGGATAAATTTACTGATAGTCATCGTTGCTCCAAAGAACTGTGAGCTCTGTAGGCGGTTTACAAGCACAGACTGGCTTATTTCATTTGATAGGGATGTATGTCTATATCCCTCTACATACACACATATGTGTATATATATGAGTGTGTGTGTGTGTAAGAGAGGGAGAGACACTATGAGACTATGTACATGAATGGTTAGAAGAGATTCAAACATCGAGGGTGTATTGGATTATGTAGATGGCCGCTATCATTATTCAAATGATTTTTGAAATAATTCTTGAATTTTATTTGACATTTGAAAAATTTGAAGCCTATAATGATTTTACATGGCTATGCAGAGCTAGAATAGAAACCGGTTTGACTTCTGCTAGACTACACTTCAATCATCTGTCCTTTGGTGTTTATTACACTTAGTTTTTATCAAGAATAAATATAGAAATAAATAAATATTAATAAATGATTAAAATTAAATGTCCTTATTCTACAGCTCACACTAAGTCATAAAATTTTTTAAAAGGCTATTTTTTTTTACCAGTAAAATTAAATGACTAAGACCATGTTGTGTTTGTTTCTGGATGGGGGTTCACAGTGCAGGCAATGATCTTAGGACGGTCACAGACACTTTCTCCAAATCAATTTGAAAAGTTAATTATTTGTGTCGGAAACTTATTCACATTCATTTAATAGCCTCATTGCTACTTATCAACAGGGTAGTGCTTATTTTATATTATTAAATGATTTATTTTCTTTCTTATAAAAAATCTGTATTTTAATTTTTTAGAAAACTCCTTTATGGACAATGGTTTTATAAAATCTGTTAGACAATGACCATCCTGAAACAAAAATTAAGTATATGGTGCTTTTTATATGCTGAACATATATACATGCAACTTTGATGCTGAGCCCCATGGACATTCCCTATAAATGGGCATACGAAATCTGCTCTTTAATTCAGGACAATGCCAGTACTGGCTAGCTGGGTAGTGCTGTCCAAAAGCAATGAGATTTTAGTAGAAAATGATCCCATAGTAAGAATATATTATCGACTTGTCAGACTTCTAGATAAGGTGGAAAACTGGAAGCTCAAAGGTTTAATCCAGTCCAAATAAGTGCAAATGATTAAAAAACATGAGCAGCATATAAAATTTGGGTGATTTCAATATAAAATTCATATAAAATTTGGGTGATTTCAAATAAAAACCTTGATTGCTTTTTTTTTTTTTTTTTTTTTGGTAAAAAATGGAAGTTTCTGGCAATGTTGGATAACGCATTCCTGGATGGCAGTAATCTTCTGGAAGAGTATAGCCAACCATTGCTACCTTGAGGCGAGGAGGCGAGCTGTGTGCTTTCCATTTGGACATGATTCCTGCTATTTGCTGAATGTGTTCACATGCCCATTCACCAGGTGGCTCTTATCACTTATTTATATCACCTTCCAGCCTTGGTGGTCCTTGAAGTTTGTTTCCTGTTCTAGCGAAGAAGGGATTCTCAATTTAACTACTGGGTTCAGGACAAACTCCCACAATTCTATAATGTGTATTGAAAGTATTACAGTAGCCTGTTTCTAGCTTGCATGTTGCTTAGAATTGTTGGTTTCGAAAGGAATAGCACTATGACAATAGAAGTATGATTAGAACGGTTTTTCCTACCATTATCCAGTTTGTGGCTTTCAACAGAGATTTGCTGGAAATACAAACCATACTTTCAGTGCTTTTATTGTCAAATAGAGCAGTATTGGCGAGCTGATACAGTAATTGCACTTTAATAGCCATCAGCACTCCAATTTACAATTATTTTAAATTTAATGCTTTTGATTACGCATTTCCAGAAATAAGTAAGCTTAAGTAATCCAAGAAACAAGGAAATGCCTTACAAATCTGGGGATGATTTAAAAGCTTTCTTAAAGTTATTCAATATCAGTTACCTAGTAAAGCTAGTTCCTGGAATTGATCATCTGTAAATAAGTAACTGTGAAGAAATTACAGTACAATAAATACTATATTTACCGTGACTTCTTCATTGAAACCATCTATAATATATCAGCAAATCTTATACGTAAGGGGAATTATTTAAAAATACCCCAAAAACAGAGGTTTAAGTATCATGCCATATATGAACAATATATCAGTATTTCCACTAATGGTCTTAAAGTAATAAATTCAGCATTTTAAAAATAACATTTTCCCCTTTTGTGGTAAAATAATATGTACAATACAATAAAGCTTTAGCCTTATAACTGCTTGCTAACATATCAACTAACAATTCATGCTGATCAAAAGTAAGGCTAATTTATTCAGCTTTTAGACTCTGAGATTAGAAATATTTGGGTAAATCACTTGTTGAACTGGGAAATCGATTGTACTTATGTATGAAGCTTGTTTGGGCCTTCTTTCAAGTGTGGCTGGGTCTGTTCTTATAATTCGTCTACAATGCTGTGTGGCCTGAAATCCCATTAGGACATAGAGCCAATTTATTTGTGTATAATAAGAGTATCTCGACTACAACTCATTTTGTAACTAACTGAAAAGCCTATAGCTCTCCTATAATTTAGGTCTGCAGCAAGAAAGTCATTACACTGTGTCTATGAGATACCAACATACTAGTTAAAAATAAAAGGTAAAATGAGCTGGGCCAGGGTGGGGGTAGGGGTGGGATCTCTGATGTTCAAAACTATTTTCTGGCTGCTGGATTAACTGATTATTTCAATCCAAATGAAAAATCAATATAAATATATATTTATGTTGCTCAGTTTAGGCCCATTGTAAAGCAAAAACAAAGGAACTCTGAAAATGAGGCTAAACATTTCGATGGATGCTACAAATGTCATGAAGCATAGGGGTTTAGAGATACAAATTTCTTACATTTGTTTTATAATGTGATGTTTTAGTGTGAATCTAAAACTTTGCTTTAAAGAAAAAATGTAATCTGCTTTTCTCATATTGAAAAGGTGCTTATATTGAATAATATAAAGGACATAATCCTCCCACAAGCAAGATCCTAAAGTACTGACTTACTAATGATCCTTAATTTACAGCTCCCTGTGACAAGGAGGGCTTTTTACTTTCATTTTCCAACTGGAGTAATTCAGTCATTGAGAGTTTAGTTATATGACTTTTAAAGGATGACAGGAATGAGCCATTTAGTTTGAAGAAACAGATACCAGTCAGAATGCCTTCTTAATCTAAATTCAGCCTTCTTTAGGGAACTAAAGGGCACTGGTCACTTTTCCTCTGATTATGAAACATTAAGTCCTTTTCTGGACAGGATAACTCCTGAGCTTTCCACTTCTGGTGCTATCAGATAGTGATGAATATTTCATATGCCTAAAATTATTCCCTGATAAAGCATATGATGCATGTACAACTAATCAAATATTCAGCCAAGTCACCCAGCTTGGAAGACAAGAAATCTCCCTGATAAGGGGCTCCATGTTTTCCAAAAACTGGTAAAATTTCCTTTGAAATTTTGTGAAATGTATGACATTGTTGTTCATCACATTTTAAAAGTAAAATAGTAACAAATAATGTCAGCTACTTTATCTCAACTATTTTATCTTTTCCTTGCTGAAAGCCTTTAGTGGAATTGCTACTGTCTTTTTAGCTAACCAACTTGTAGAGTATGTGGGTAGTGGTATTCAATATTTATGAAATGCTCATTTTCTCATAGGACAGAGCTACTGATATTTTTCTATAAATGACAGAATTTGTTAATTGCTACTTGAACCTGTTGCATTTTCATTTTATGTTTTAAAATAGTAGAAGACATGATGGATATGCATTCAAAGCGAAACCTGAAACATTGCTTGAAAATATCTAGCTTGATGCTTCATTATAGAGTAAAACACACATGAGTCTCTGGAGAATGAGAAAAAGTTGCAGTTACTGTCAACATAATTAGGAAGACCTAAAAAAAGTTTCTCATGATCACTTAAATTATTTATTTACTTATTTATTATTGATACATAATAGATGTACATATTTGGGGGTACATGCAATAATTGGATACATTAATGTTTTTATGTTTTTAATGAGTGCTTAACCCCCTCAAATACAAGACAGATTATATTAAAGGTATTTGAAAAATCAGTAACTCGTGCACCTCACATTTATTCGTGGGTAGATTAGTATTATAAGTATGCTTTTTCGTGGAGCTGACACTTCCCTGTAGAACATGAGCCTGGATTTGTTTGGTGTAGAAAGTACCAAGCTCTCACTCAACACTAAAAGCAGTGTGAATAGCTTCTGGCTATTATATTTTTAGTGGTTACATTAGATTTTAAATCACTTACCATTTAGGGAAAGAGTTTGGTCCAGGGGGTTGACTAGAAATTTTAAGAGGCTGAACTCTTAGATTTTAATCTCAGTTTGCAGTAGCCATAGGCAGCTTGCCTCTATCCCAGAGGTAATTGAGAACGTAAATGTTGTTAAAGTACCCTGAGCCAATAGACTAAAATGAAATCTTATAAAGGTGTAGGCCGGTGGAATCACTGGTAGCGCAATGTGCTTTTTTTAGGGTAGCCATCATTATTAAATGGCAGATGGAGTAATACGAATCAATACAAAAGCATTCAATCTTGCACACAATTATCCCTAAGCACAGTAGTGCATTTCAGTACTAAAATAGCAGCAAAGTATTTCACTACTTCACTATGGCCAAAACATCTTGAAAAGTGTTCGCTGTGGTGCCTGTATCCCAGCTTCCCACTCTTCTTTCCAAAGAGGAATCATAATAGCTTTTGGAGCGGAATGCTTAGATGACTTCCAGTTGGGTCCCAGGCTCCAAAGGCTGGTGGAGGTGGGAGTTGCTTGGAGGCCCCTAAACAAAAGCAGAGGTTATGAAGCAGTTTCAGTGTCTAGCTTCCTCTTGACAATTGGGTCCTGTTGGGTTTTTTGCATTGTCTGCCTCTTAGTCATTATTATTCCAATCAAACAAGTTTTCACGGTGATATTCCATATCCTGTTTTCATCACTACGTGAAATGTAGTATTGAAAGGGCCCGGCATCTTTCACGAAGCACAACAGGACATTGATAACTGTGCAGATTAGCTCCCCTTCCAATCCCAGGCCTTGTTTCTTTATGATTTTTTTCAGCAGGCTTTCCCTCATCAGGCTGATGATAGCTCACTTCACATATACCACTCACGACATCTGTACAGTATAAAATACAAGATCAAACACAGGTAGGGGGAAAAAAAAGAGGAAAGGAATGAAATGAAAACAAAGAGAAATAGAAGGAAACAAAGGTCCCTAAAAGATGAGCTCAGGTTTCATGGTGGTGATGACTGGTTTTATAAAACCTTGTGAGACCTGTGGAAGCATTTGCTTGTCTAAAATTCAGTTTTTTCTTTCTTTCTTTTTTTTTTTTTTAAAGACATTTCAAAAAGACCAGCTCTTCTCCTATTTGAAGGCTTGACTCTTTTCTGAAAAAGTTTGGTAAGGTCTGGCATTTGAACACTCAGCCACATGCAGCAGAACCTAGCACATGGAGGACAGCTGACTCCACAGAACCAGGGACTGGGGTAAGTGCCCAGCACTGAAGCCACCGGAAGTGACTAAAAATGCTGCCTTTTTACTAAGCATGGAAGATTCAGTTTAATTTAATAACGTTTTCTCTTTAACACACAAGACAACGTCCAGTAAAACTCCTATAGTTGTTGTGGTTCCAGTGATGGTTAAAGTTTGGCCTGGGAAGTATCTTAAATATAGCAAAAGGAGGTTACAAACATCTTCCCCTATTTGGGTGCAGGAAGATAGAAACAAAATTGTATTTTGTAAACTTCAATTTATCCCAAATATTTGTATTATATTTGGAGAAAGGACCGAGTCTTTTGGCAGTTTCTTCAATCTTGAGGTTGAGGCTTGAGGTCAAAAGTTGTGCAGGATTTACCACACCATTGTGTTTCAGACATGAATTCCAACCATAGACTTTGCCAGCAGGCTACAGCCCACACATGCGCCATGAATGGAAGCAAACAGTGTATATTTTAGATTTCTTATCAGGGTTCTATTGCACCAGAGAAGCTGGCTGGATATGTGTGGCATCATCTCTAATTACAATGATGATATGATAATTGAAAATGATTATGGTGTGATTTTCTTTTAAATAAAAATTATTCTAACGATTAGCCTAGTATTGTTAAAATTGACATGGAATCTCCCATAACCTGGGAGAAGTTATTTATGAATAAGGGGAAACATTGTGATTTCCATTTCTTGGGTGATCTCTAAGGCTCCTTCCATTCCAATGGCTTCTTCCATTTTGCCTTTGGAAAAACCAGTTACTTTTTGGTGTTAAGGAAGAGACCGTGTTTGTGTATCTGAGATACTGATCTTTTGGGTTTTCAGGGTTATGACATTATTCATTTTGCTCCTTTGAATTGGTTCTTATAATTCACTTTAAGGGTCAAATAAAAAGGAAAATCAAAAACAGCGCTAAACTGTCAGTTTAAATAAATTTGGTAGCAATAACGAAGAGGTTGAATTTAGTTAGACATCTAATATTTCTCTTAATACATAATTGAAAATCTCTCTTTATGATGTTATTTTTCAGTCACTAGCTTTCCCTTATGTGACACATTTCAGAACTTCCATTTGAATAACTGCACCTAGTTTTGTATTTTTAAGTTTCCCTGTGTAAGTTTTTATTTTTCTTTACTATTATAATACTTAGGTAAATATAAAAATCTAAAAATGTGTTGTATATATTTTCATTTTACAGATTTTTCAGAAACAACCTCAAAAAAAACACGCAAAGTTATCATTATTGTTAATAGCCATGTAATATAGTAACAAGATCATGGTAGATATTACAGCAAATTCTACATTTCTTTGTTTCTCTCTCACTTGTTTTTCATGATTCTGGGAACTAAGGGAAGATTCTACATTTCTTTCAAGACATTTAAAGCTTATTTTCCCCTTAAAAGGGCCCATAATGCAGAGGTAATAAACCACTGAATTTTTTTTTTTTTTTTTTTTTTTTGCAAGGACTCCTTATTTTAAACGTAGCTTTTGAACCACTGAATTGTGAGCAGATGCTCAGATTGTAATCTATTCAGTTATGATATCAAACAGTAAATGGCTAAAGATACATGTTTTCATAGCTTTTTCAGCAGCCTGAATAACATTAAGTTCGTGAGTAGAGAATGATCATCTTTTGTATCATTCAGAAATGTGTGCTTGCAAGGAATTCATCTTTTTGGTTAATTTACCTAATTTGTGCTTTATTTTCTTTCTGTATTTAAGCTGGAATGTAAAGTAGGTCAAGGCTATTAATTAAGCTTGATCTGGTTTGCTGTGTTTGTCTTCATTATAAAATGGTGTAGCTGGAAGCCAGACACAACAGCTCTACCAAGACATGATAAAGTAAAGCACTAGACTGAATTTTACAGATTCAGAGTCACTGCTGATTATTATTAGATGTCTAAGTTGATTTCAAGTGGGAAATTATAGGAATTTCAAACTCTCAAGACTTGAATGATGAGGTAAAGAAAGGTACACCTTAAAAAAGCAGCTGATCAATTCCACCAGTTTGAATGAACATCATGGTATTTTATTGCTAACGGACAATGGCCTTTATCAAGGCTTACAAAAGAATATATCAATGAGAGAGTACTGAAAGACAATATTTGCTGAAATGAATTTCCTTAGAAATATATTGTGTCCTGTCCCCCAGATTTATATGTTGTGTGGTTTACAGTCATAGTCTAATTGTTTATAGCAGGGTCAGCAAACTTTTCTGTAAAGGGCCAGATCGCAAATATCTTAGTTTTTGTTGGTGTCTGTTATGGTTACTAAAGTACGCTACTGTATCTCAAAAGCAGCCGAAGAAAACTTAAACACAGATAAGCTGTGTTCCAATAACATTTCATTTATAGATACTATACTTTGAATTTCATGTAATTTTCACTTTTCATGCAAGGTTATTCTTCCTTTGATTTTTTTCAACCATTTGAAAAATGTGAAAACAATTTTTAGCACATAGACCATACAAAAATAGGTGATGGGCAGAATTTGGCTTGCCGGCTGTAGTTTACCAATCCCTTGGTTTACATTTTAATTTTCTGGAAGTCACAATAAGATATCCTAGAACATCAAGAAATACATTTAAAAAAACAAAATTATATACATGGAGCTTTATGGATTTTTTCTTGGAAAGTGATAAAAATATTTTAAAAATTATGAAACCAAAGTTTTGTAAAGTGGCTAAGCCACAAGAATAGTAAAGTTAAAGTTATACCAATATAATGATTTTGTTATTTCTATTTTTGTATCTGTGAAAAATAGAGATGCTGAATTCAAAAATATATTTAGTTTGATTAAAAGTTACCTGAGGCCAAATGAAACTGTCAGTGGCTTTGTTTGTAAACTTAGGATTCTCTATAAAATGAGATTAACTTGAACCTTTCACTAACATTGTAAGTTCTTGAATCTAAAATTTCACCATTCAAAAAGTAAGAGAGACTGAAGACCACTCATTGTTATCCATTAGAATTTAAAGTATGATATTTGCTCATATGTGCTTATCTGAGAAAAGCCAGAGTTACAACTACACTCTCTCTCAGTTGAACACACCATCATTACATGATAGAATATAAATCTTGTTTATATTACATGAATTGTACTTTGAAATTAAATCATTTTTCTTTATATAATATTATGGAATTGGAAAGAATTTGTGACCAACTTTATAGTTCAAATGTAATTTATCACAATTTTCATGTAATAAGTTATAATAATTGAATAATTTTTAAAAACTACTCATCTTTTAGAGATTTAAAATTGTTATCCATAGAGTACACACATTTAAAAAACTTTTGTGCATTTGTGTATTATGTATTTGTGCTCATGTATTTGAATTTTGGCAGAGCAATTCTAATTAGAAACCTATTGAATAAATATTTAAAAGTAAGGTAATATGTTTCTATTTTCTAAAATTATTTATCAATTCTATTAAAATGTGTGCCATCACTGTCAGTGAAGTGTAAAGGAGACTTAGTAGAAGATTGTATTGTTTTACTTTTTTTAGTTTATAAAAATCAAAGTTTTTTACAGGGCATAAAAAGTACAGCTGAACCTTGTTTTAAAAAGTGAACCAATTAATTAAAGCTACTTATAGAACATAAAAATACTAGTGAGACTTAAAAAAAAACTGAACCAAGGAACTCACTAAATTCAAGCAATTTTTAATGTGAGTTTTATATATGTGGGTACAATTTCAAATCAATTTCTAGACCCCAAGTCCCATTTTCTTTTGTATTAAAAACATACAAAAATAAATATACATTATTTCTAGTGATGGGTAGATTGATTTGATGATTTTAGTTTGATTGATGTTTAGATGAAATTGAAAAGTTTAATTTAATTAATGATGGAATGTTTAAACAGTAAAGCATTATCTTGAGGACTAAATGTTGACACACTTAATTTTCTACATTTTGATGATATGGCACTATCCCCTTTGTAGCAAGGTAATCATTCATTTAACAAACATTACTTGAAAATCTGCAGTGGATCTGGCACTCTAGCAGCTCCTAAATACAAAGACAAATATAATACTCTTCCTGTCATGAAGCTTAGAGATTTACTAGGAAAGAACAAAGATGTGCATCCAAAGAGAGATGTTGCCCCCTAGGAGACATTTGGCAATGTCTGAAGATATTTTGGGATGTCACGACTTGTGGGGGAACTATTCCTGGTATATAATGGGTAGAAGCCAAGGATGCTGTTAAATATCCTACAATGCTGTTATGGCATCCTACAACAAAGAATTATCTGGCCCAAAACATCAATAGTGCCAGCTTTGAGAAATGCTGATCTAAATGCATAGCATTTTTAGAACTGCTGTTATAGAATGACGCATAGACTTTGATGAAAATACAGAAGAAGTGGTCAATTCTATGCGCAAGACGGGATTGTTTTGATAGAGGAGTGTCTTGAAAGAAGAGCGTGGGAAGATTTTTGAAAATCTGAACAGAGAGATGGCTTTGTGGAGGGCTGGCGGGCTTGGGAAGAGCTGCTTTATAGCTGGAAGCAGTAAAGTGAGCAAAGATACGGATACAGAAAACAACCTACTGAATTTGGGAACCGTAGTAAGTCTAGAGTGGATACGATGGGCATAGGGAATAGAAACATTCTATTGGGCAGATAAGAACTTTTTGTTGTTGTTTTTTGCCGTGTCATGGAATTGGAGCTTTCTCCTGAATGGTGTTGAAAATAATAAAGGGTTTCAAGCAGGGACATGACATGCTTAGGCAGTCTATTTATAGGATTCATCAACCTTGGTGTGAAATGTCATGGTTATTTAAGAAAGCACAAAATGTTATATCATTTGATCAGAAAAGAGCCACAGAGAGAGCGAGTCTCTCAGTGGGAAGAAGGATCCCATCTTTTTTTCCTTACAATTGTTTTACTTTTGGTCCAAACCTTTTCACTTTATTTGTAAGAACTCTATCAAAGAAATGCAAACTGAATTCATTTTCAGTGGGTTCATAAACGCGCGATGTTGCTGATTGGCTGACTCCTTCAGGCTTAAACTGCCATGTTGTAGCATCAGGGAGCATTATCCTTTCTTGGAAGTTCTGTTTTCAGATTCCAGCTATGGAGTCATGGTGAGGAAAAAGTAAATATGCTTACCAGTAACAAAAGACAACTAGAAATGGAATCTCAAGTATAGCAAAACCTTATTCCTCTATCTCAGTAGTTCGTAATCTCAAACGCTTATTAGAATCACTGCGGGAGAAATTTGGACATTCATATTTCTTAAAACTCCTCAGGTAACTCAAATTAGCAGTTAGGATGCAGACCATTATATTATCTTAACTCAAGGATCTCTCCTATAAACACAGAATATTAATCTTCCAATTTTATTTTGGCTCCGTAATGATTTTTTAAAATATTTTTTTCTCCAGTGAACTCACCTTCTTATTTCCATTAAAAATGAAAATAAATGTGCATTTTCTAAGCATACACCAACTTTCAAAGAGCAGCTTTCTGACATTGTTACAGTACAAGAGGGACCTCGACTATGATTTCTCACCTAACGTTCATGAGTTAGGCGAATCTCAAGTAGCGGAGAGATAGCTAGAGATTTCAACGTGGAGTTTTTCAATGGTGGCAATGCATGCTCTGAAAAAGTCCTATTTTGTGCTGCGCAGCTCTGTAATTGATTGGTTAACATGGCTAGTAAGCAGTGTGCTAGCCATGGAAAGGCTGAGAGTTTGCTTTTCCTGCAGCCCATTCTCTACTCTTCAGCTATAGGTCACATATTCCATCCTAGGTAGCTGCTTTGGAAATGGGGGTTTTCTTACTAGAGTGCTACAGGAGAAACTGTGTACCAACGCTAATTCATCCTTGTAAAAAGTAATCAAAGATGTCAGTCTTAATCCTTTGTTTACAAATAGTCATTAATTATCTGCTCTATGTAAGGGGATGATTTTCTTTTATCCGTCAGGAAACAGAAAGGAAACAATGGTTCAGACTTTGTTCCCTATGAATTAATTACAACACTGCATCAATGAGCAAAAGAGAAAACACTATTGTTATAAATTGTCCTCGTCTCTCCAGTGTCTTGAATATACATATTTTTGCATTTCCTTTCTCTGCCATCCAGTTTTCCCTTTGTGAAAAATTTTCTTCTAGATACTAATTTCCTTCTAGGTACCTTCCTATTTTTCTCCTTTAATTCACAAATGAATGCCCTATATCTATTCCCTCTACTTCCTTACCATAATATTATATATTTATAACAAGCATTCTCCCAAGACACACACAACTGAAGAATCAATCAAACTCTATAATCCAACTTTGAGTCTTTACCTAGAACTTGGGAAAATACATTTTCTCTCAACATTGCTCTTGTAAGTGTTCGGTCTTGGAATGCTAATTTCCTCTTGTTTGCTTCTTCTGTGAACCCAATCAAAACTTGTCTGTGGGTGGGAAGATTCAGCCCATGGGTACCATGCTGCTGTCTTGTTCTAAACCAGTAACTTTTAAACTTTTTGACTATGACTCATGGTAAGATATGTTAATAGTGATCTAATATATACACACCTATAAATGCATACAAAGCACATATATATTTTACGAATACAGTACATACACAGTGCTCTCTAAGATGTTCCATTCTATTCCAATACTTTCTATTTGCTCCATTATGCTATCCTATTCTGTTTCATGAAAAATGCTGCTCTTGACTCATTAACCAATATTCTAGCATTGTTCATTGCAAATCATTGTTCTAATCCCGTGATTTTCAGCAGGGCCTGTGGAACAGGGAATTAGTAAAACTCTCCAGGGTGTGTAGGTAGTTTGAAAAATAGCTGTTTTTATTTTGTTGTTGTTGTTGTTGTTGTTCCATTACTTTGATTTCTTTTTAGTGAAGAAAGCTAATTTATTTAGAAGTTCAAATATCACATACAGGAGGAAATTTGACTATTTTATGTTTTTCAAATATCTAATCCCTGATCTTCTTCAAGTCCATTTATATTTCATCTTTGTTTTATGGCACTGACCAAGGAATAGACCAAACTAAACAGCTATTGTCATTCAATTGGCAAGTAGTTATGTATTTCTGGATGATATCTTTTGTGTGAGTCTCTGGGTAGAGATAGTTTTGCCATGATGAATCTTGATTTTCATACTGTTCTTGATAGAATTTTACCAAAATATTATGAAATTTATTATATATTATAATAAACAGAAAAGGTGGAGGTCTTCATGCCTGTAAATGTTTATGTTCAAATTTGCCAAAAATCCTGATTTACTAGATATAATGCAACATTATCTGCAATCCGAACCAGAATAATACATCTTTCTGCTCACCTCCTCCCTGCCCCTGGTCCTAGCACCAGTAAAGTAACTTTTCCTTTGACAGAGATCCATTGCTAGAACAGCTTAGCTTGCCGACTGTGGCTCACAGCTATTTCTAGAGCTTGCCTGGTGTTTCAGATCCCAAAGAACATTTTGGTTATTGAGATAGGAGCTGAAAGTCATGTTTAGCGTTATGTCTCATATCCCCAACTTTGACTATGGTAGGGATATAATTTTCTTAGAATTATGTTCATTTCATCTAAGACACAAAAGCATGTTAGCTATCTTCTTAAGTAATAATTTTCCTTCCCTTCAATGCTTTCATTCTCCAATATCTTGACACCATTTACTTTGATCCTTTAAATAAGTTAGTCTTATTTCTACTTCTATGCCTTAAGTCTACTAGATGCAATATCCTTTGCAAATTCTATAACTTAGTTATATTATATTATATTTCAAATATACAAACATTGAAATAGTATAATTAGTATAATCATTAACATTTTGACATATTTCCTATACACACGCACACACATACACGCGCACACACACACACACGAACATTTTTTAAAGAGCCATTTCAAAACAATAATACTGCCACTACTTAAAAGTTAGAATTGGGCTGGGTGCGGTGACTCACGCCTGTAATCCCAGCACTTTGGGAGGCTGAGCAGGTGGCTCGCCTGAGGTCAGTAGTTCGAGACCAGCCTGGCCAACATGGTGAAAACCCGTCTTTACTAAAAATACAAAAATTAACCAGGTATGGTGGTGCATGCCTGTACTCTCAGCTACTCAAGAGGCTGAGGCAGGAGAATCGCTTGAACCTAAGAGGCAGAGGTTGCAGTGAGCCGAGATTGTGCCATGGCACTCCAGCCTGGGTGACAAGAGTGAAACTCTGTCTCAAAAAAAAAAAAAAATCAGAATTCATACTTAATTCTTTCCTTTTAATTATTAATTTCCAATGTAAAGATTTGTGTAATGGTTATCTTCATTTGTCTATGAGTGATTTTATGAAATCCATAAAATAGAAGCAATTAGTATAGTGCTAACTGAAGTGTTTAAAACTAAGGGCTTAAATTTTAGGTTCTCCCAGATTTCAATATTGATTGTTCAGTAATACTTTTAGGTATATATGCTACTTGATCCAACTGGCTAAAACTTTTGTGGATGTGATTTCATCATGTCTGAAAGTATCATATTTTGTGGATGTAGTTTTATTGTTCACAAGCAGCTATAAATTTTAGAAATTATTTCAGGAGAGGTTTTTAGTTGTCTTCTTTTATATTACTTATAGCAATAATGCAACTATTTAAGAAAAACATTTAGCCACTTGACATCAATTTCCAGATCTAAAGAGCAAAGGCAGTTCTGTTTGCTTCAACACCTTCCTGAGTGAGGTCATGAAGTTTAACATTACATCCCCTCAAACAGGTCAACAACTAATTTAAAAAAAAATCATGAACGTTAATGAGAACAGGGTTGAAAATGTGTTTTGGGCAGAATAAAGTACCATTATAAATTACAGCAGCCTATTTTATTTCGTGATTGTTGCTTCCTAAAGGCCATTGAGAAACAAAAATGTAGACTCAAAAAGAAATAAAAGTATACCACCAATAGCGACTTATTTTTTTCACGTAATTTTAATTTTGCCATTTCTGTCTGGAAGGAAGAACAAAATCATCCAAAAGCAGAAGGGCTAATGTTTCTCTTTAGCAACATGGAGATTAGGCTGTAAGATCTCTTGCTGATTTTCTCTCTTAAACAATGACCAGAGGGAGATATGAGTGTTGTGGGGATGCATCACTTGCCAACTCTTCAGTTGTCATGGATAAAGCGAGAAGACAATGGAAGATCTCTAAATCTTTTTGGAATAGTAAAGCCTACATTCTGATAAAGGAGGTGATATTTGAAGGTGGTCCTAGGGAACGTATTACTATTTTATCCCCCAGTTGCTAAAACATCATAGTTTCACAGGCACTTTATCTCTAGGGCAATACTTCATTTCACATATGAAGTATTTGGCACTAAGACCCAGCATGTGACATCCCCAAGAGCACACACACAATTAGTGGCAGAATGAGAACCAGAGCCTACAATTATATTTATTCAAGGAGTGCCCTGGTGTGTGGCATAAATGACATGTTACATGAAATACACAGACAACATGAAACACAAATATCTCAGTGAGCCTCTAAAAGCTGTTGGCAGGCTCAGCCCTCTGCTTATGGTGGTAAAGCATTTTTTTCCCTTAAAAAACTTTCACTACCATTAGATCATAAAGATAGTTTCCTATCTTAACTTCTGTAAGTTTTACTGTTTTTAATGCGATTATTGTAAAGTTGAAGTGCTTCCCTTTGATTAAAATGTTTTTGAGGAAGAAACAGATATTCTATGCAATTAGTGAAGTCACATCAAACTGGTATTTTTATTAACAAACTCAACTATATATTCTCGGAAAAAAGAGGGAAGTGCTATTCATGAAAATAGTATGTGTAGTCTTCCTGTTGTTTCGGTCAATGAATTTATTTATGACCCTGTATAAATGTGAGAGACAATATCAAACAGATTTGCTTCCATTGATTTTTGTTCCCATATAACTCTCTTAGTGTGAGCATCTCACCTTGTAGTCTATGATTTTACAGTTTAAAGAAGTGAATCTTACATTTAACATGGCTTCTGAAGCAAAGCAACCACTTTTTTGTGTGTTCACTATGATGTTTTTGATCCCCTACATTGAATTATTTAAAAATATATTCTAAAGTTTTAAGAATTAATATTCAAATAAAAAACTAGGCCCAAATCTAGTCATTCCTCAAGATTTTAAGTTCAAATTCTGACTTAAAAACATTCAATAATAATTTTTAAGTGGGCTTTGAAAAATGTTTCATCTTATATACAAAGCCAGTTGATTGATGTACTGAAAAGGAAATCAAATATACTACATTTTTAGTAGGGGCAGTTTAATATGTTTACAGGAGTTTAATTATCTGCTATTAAAAAATCTCAAGCATTTAACTGATGCTTAAAAATTAAAAAATAAATTTGTTCAATCTTAGGTTTATTAAATAACTATACATATATATATGTAACCTTGGTGATATATATAACCTTGGTAGCATTTCAGTTTTACATAAGAAGTTTCAATTGTTTACTTGTTACACATTTTAAGTCATAATAAAAAGACTAACCGGTTACTTAAGTAGGTCAAATTCTTTAACACATTTGAACTGCTAAAACAAACAACATGCATAGATTCTTTAACATTAAAATATTTATCTAATTGTTGATTCTTTTAAACATGTGCTTACATATGCCTAGGGTTAAATGATGCTCATCCATTTGAAATGCATTTATCTTCTAAACTAACTGAAATTACTTATTAGTCAAAGTTTTGGCTGGTACCATGGCTAGATTCTTATTTGCAGCCATCATGCAACATAATCCTATTTAAAGTCCATGTAAGGACTTAATAAATTAGGGAAATTCATTTCGTTGTTGTTATAGCCCACATAACTCATCTAGCTCATGTATCTAAGTATCTAACATCCCTTAGATGCAAATGACACATTACCCAATTCTCTCTGCAACCATGCAGCTTTTAATATTTGATTAAACGTTGCATTTCTTGATTCTTAACATATTTGAATAACTTGTCATGCCACTTTATTTCTGATTTGACAGAATCTTGCATTTTCTCCCATTCTTCTGGTCTGGAAGGACCATGGAATTACAAATTTAAAATGTTATCTGAGGAAGGGAAATTTCTTTATTACAAGAGACTAATGGAATATAACAGCCAAATGTAATACATAATCATTTTCACTTAGTTGTATTACTTCCTTGGCCTATTTTAGGGTTTCCTGGACTGGGGGGAAAAGCTATGTAATATATTTTTTATGAATTGAGAAAGTTTGACTACGGCTTGATATTGGATTGTAACTTTCTTGAGACTGATAATGCCATTGTGGTTATGTGAAGAAGGGCCTTATTCTTATGAGATGTGTGTTGGAATATGGATCAAAATGTCTAAAACTTACTTCCAAATGACTCAGTGTCCACCACTGCCACAACAGATAGACGGATGGATAAATAGATGGATGTATATGTGTTTGGATAAATACATAGATTAAAAAGATGAGAAATACAATATCTGATTGGAATCTCCATGTCTCAAGGTTGTATTAGACTCTGTTATAGTCCTAGTTTCTGAGAATGTAACTTGTGAGTCATTCTTGATTCCTTTTTCATACTCGTTCTGCACCTAGAACGCAACAAGTCCTGTTATTTCTTTTTCAAAATAATATTTTCAGTATGTTTACTTTAATGCACCCCTAGTAGTATATTGCTAGCACTCAATTCAAAGGTGTTCAGTGATTTTCCATTCCACTCAGGAGAAAAGGTACAGCCCGGCCCTGCTGCCTACAGGGAGACTTAACTTCTGGTCCTCTCCTCCTAGCTCAGGATGATGGACTTTCTTCCAAAACAGTTTCACAAACTATTGACTGTTTTGACATTTGAGGACCTATGGTCATGCGATGAATGCTACCTAGTTCGCCTTGCTCCAGCCCTCATCTGACTAACTCGACTCAGTCCTTCAATACTTTTCAACTATCGCATTTCTCAGAAAGTCTTTTCTTGACACCTGCCATCTAAATCAGGTTCTACTGTGCTTTACTTTTCATTCATAGCAATTGCCTAGTATATTTTGTCAACATTTTTAATGTGCTTGATTATTAATTTAATAACTCCCTCCGTCTTTAGTCTATAAGCTCTGTGTGGGTAAAGCCTATGTTTGTTTTGCTTACTACTGGCTTCCCAGGACCCTGAGTCCAACACTTAGAAACTGCTCACCAAAAATATGTGAAATAAATAAGTTAATTAATTAACAGAAATCTCAAAGAGAGGAGTACTATTGGAAAAAGAGCTGTTTTATTCTTAGGAAAGGGTTGACAAAGATGTGAAATTATATTGCCGTTATTTGTTGTTGGTGCCCATGAACATACTTTTGAACATTGGGGAGTGGGTTTATATTCAGCCAAAAGATATTGACATTGTGTCCCTTGTGATTGATTTCTGTGTTGTACCTTCTCATAAATATTTTGCCTATCATCTCTATTGAGAAAGAAATATATTTATTCTGAAGTAATAATACTAATAATCAAGTTTATTAGAGGGAAATTAGCAATTAAGATAACTAGTAAAATTATTATTTTATTATTAATTTGTTATGATTACACTTCATGAAAGGAGGAAGGAAGTCAATATGCTAGCATATCTTCAATGCTACTTCAGAAGAATAAAATGTGCAAATATCTTGAAAAGGAACCTGGTGAATTATTAAGGGAAAGCTTTTAAAGTGACGTAGTTCAATCTGTCATTTCACTTACTCCCCCAAAAGTAAGGTACTACAATAAATGTTCTAAACACTGTAGATCATTTAAATGCTGTAGATTACTTGAGAAAACCCGCAACAGAAAGACAAATGAGGAAGGCAGGCAAAGGGAAATAAATGAACACTCAGTTTGTGTCAGAGAAAATTGGAGTAGGTTTTTCTCTTAGGAGCAGCCTTTAGCTTTCATATTTACTTATGGTATACGTCAGAATCTTAAGAGCCATAAAATTTCGGAATGTCTTCTTGATGGCTAAACATATTTCCTGCTTTGTTTGAGGCATTATTCCTAAAGTACATGGTGTGTTTTTTTCTTTGTTTAACAAGACAAGGACATTCTACATTAGTGAATGTATATGTACATAATAATGAATATTTCCAATGAAGGTCATATATTTTCATTTTTTAAAAAATATATGTGTTGACTCGATTGTTCAAGTGCAAGATAAAGATAAAGAATGTAGAGCTTCAGTCTAGACGCCCCATCAGAAAACATGTTTCTTTATTAAGGAGTTGTGATCCTTAGCACTTTAAAACTAATGATTTATAGTCGGGCATGATGGCCCATGCCTGTAATTCCAGCACTTTGGGAGGCCAGGGTGTGTGGATCGCCTGAGGTCAGGAGTTCAAGACCATCCTGGCCAACGTGGTGAAATCCCGTCTCTACTCAAAATACAAAAATTAGCTGGGCATGGTGGCAGGTGCCTGTAATCCAGCTACTCAGGAGGCTGAGGCAGGAGAATCACTTGAACCCAAGAGGCAGAGGCTGTGGTGAGTCGAGATCACACCATTGCACTCCAGCCTGGGTGATAAGAACGGAACTCTGTCTCACAAACAAACAAACAAAACAAACAAACAAACAACACTAATGATTTTGGAGGGTGATTTAATATGTACTTTTCCTGGAGAGTAGACTGTGTAACATCAAGATTCTTAACTGGGCAATACAGTTGCCTACCTGTGTGGCTTTAGTGCCTGTTTACCTAGGATCTATTAGTTATCCAATGCTGGAGTAGAGTTTCATCCTTTAACTTAAACTTTGATCTCTGTTAAAATACGCACATTTTTTTTCCTCCTTTTTCCTGAGAACTTTAAATGTTTCCAGTAATTTAAACCTTAATGAACTGTTGTGATCTTTTCTGCAGAGCAGGTTTGAGTGAGTGATAAAGAAGCACCAGGTCTGAGGCCATGCCCCTGCAAGAAAGGCAGCCTATGGAGAGTAGCTGCTCAGTAAATGCAGAGGAGAGCCAAGAATGAGAGGACTGGGGCATCACCAATGCCAAAGAACTCATTTCATAGTTTTGTGAATCTGTGTGATAAAAAGTTAGCTTTAGTTTATTGGGGAAAAGTGCATGAATCTCAGATTGATGTTTAACATTTGAAGAGATGATATTTAGTTTGAATTTTCTATTTTTCTTTCCAACTATAACAACAGATCAGCCTATATCAAGGCAATAAAATTAAGGAAGTTTAAAAGTTTGATAAACTGTTGAGCTCATTTGTCTCTGCAAAAGTTATTTCTTGAGAGCAGATAAAGGCACTTTCGAACATGTTCACTTTTTTCTTTCAGGTCACAGGGGTGCTATTTAATAAATTACTTTTCTCAGGCACTAAGAGCCACCTTTATTCATCTGAAAAGGTTAATGCAGATTTTTAAAGTGTCCAAGTTATTCCCAAAGAGTAATTTGTGCACTAGGAAAGTCTATTTTATTTGAGAAGTACCTAAATAGCAAGAAAAAAAAGCAAGTGAGGTATACGTTATAGACACAGAGATCTGGGTTATTCATAATCAATGTTCCCCACCAGCAAGCTTCATTTATATGGGTTAGTTATATATCTCTGACCACTTCATTTAAAATTTCAACATTTCTTCCCTTCCACCTTAGAACTTCCTACTATTCTTCTTGCTTTATTCTTCTCCGTAGCGCTTTTCACAAATATACTCTATATTTTACTTATAGATTTTGATTCCTTCTGACTGCTCTTAGAAGTTAGAATGTAAGTTCTATGCAGATATGCAGATAAAAAATTTTCTAATTGCTGTACCTTAGCATCTCCCCACCCCTTGGAGAGTACCAGACACATATAAACATTCAGTAATTATTTGAACAGCGTACACAAGAATAAATCAATACTGATCAAATTTACCAAGGAAATTGCCAAATTTCCATTTGATTTAGAATTATATGCATCATTTTCTGGAAGGCAGTGCCACATATAATAGTTGAGGGTGGTTTCTGGAGTCATTGTTCTGGGCGTGAATCCTGATTCTGACACTGGCTGTCTGCTTAGCATTGGGCAAATTACTTCAGATTACTGTGCCTTAGTGTTCTCATTCCCCAGTATAAGGAGAATAAATTGCCTGTCTCATAATTAGAAAACACATATAAAAGTACTTAAAACACTCTGGTACACAGTCAGCTCTTAAAACTTGTAAGTATTGCGTTAAATCAATTTTTGAAAAGAACAATATTCTTTATGCACTCACTGCCTAAATGAAATAGTCATGAAAATTGTGTAGATATTAACAAATATTTTGTCTCAATCACCTGAATTATTTAATTCAAAGCATATCTTAAGCATACATTATTAATATATTTTACTTTCTGAAAATCAGTAGGACATTAATTTCATTTATTTGAAAAACTCCTATCAAGTCAAACAGAGTAATGTAATAATTCCAAATGTCAAGCTTGGTTTTGAATTCTGCATTGCCATTTACTATGTCTGTGATCCTATGCGAGTCAATTAAAATCTTTAAGCTTTGGTTTTCACATTTTTAACATAAGTAAAAATTAAATCTATGTAAGTAGTTGAATATTAAACATAGAACAGTGCCTGGTACATACAGTAACAGATCTCAATAAAAAGATTAAACAAAGATTATTTTATATTAAAATCTAAAGAACAATGTTTGTGACAGAACTATATCAATTACTATAAAATTGAGGAGGAATTGAAAGTGCATTATATTTTTCTGACTCCAAATTTAATTCTAAGCAAAGAAATTAGAGATTTACATGTTGGAAGAAGTTATTTTAAGCAGAAAATTTAGTATGAGAAATATTGACATATTTGACAGCAAATCACTTAGCATATGATTTCCTCTTCTATTAGTAACAGTTTATGAGATACGGGTGTCTTTTTTTATATAAACACTTCTGAATTTCTTAAAATTCAACCTTTTACTTATAATCCTCCTTCTCCTCCCCATTCCCATCAATTTAAACTTATGAAGATTCTAAGTAAGAAACACATAAAAAACTCTCTTGCATACACATCTTCAAGGCCATTATCATCTCAGAATGTGGTATTAATATTTTGTATTATTGGATGTATTAGGCAAGTCATTCTTGTAAACCACTATTAGAATCCAAGCAGAGACACTGGTTGCTGCACTTAGATGTGGTGGAGAAGGTGAAAAATGCTTCTGCTCAGATTCTCTGCCAAGAGTTTGCTGGAGCCACAGTGCGACAGCAAGCACCTCAGATTATTCCAGAGGAAACCACAGGGACCAGGTTCTACATTCTGAAGAGAAACTCCACTAAACCTTTATAACCAGATCAGGACTAAAATACACATGTCTGGAATTGCACCTGTCTAAGAGCCAGGGAGCCTGAGCAGCCAGGATGATATGTTTTTGAGGAATGTAAAGGGTGTTAACATAATCCCCCAATCCCATACAGTTCAATTTCAGAAAAGAATTTAGGGACTGTGGTAAAATAGCATCTCCAAGCTTGCTACGGCAAGATGATGCTCAGGTTTTCCACGTGCAGGGGAAATGATGAAGGTAAGGTTGAGGATGGGAAATTTGCAAGATAATAGTTCATCAGTTCGTTTTAATTTATAGTTGAACTATAAAGAACATCCAGAAGGCTTGAAAATGTCATAAGCTCTACCCACAGTGTAGAAATTAAAAATAGGGATACTGCCTCTATAAGAGATATGGGTGTCCTTTTAAAATTCCTTGCTTAATGTGCCTTAATATTAAAACACAGATCAAACTGTACTATTCTTTATGCACTTATACTTTGTAAAGTCTATGATCATCATCTTGACTTTTTTTTTTTTTTTTTTTTTCTGAGACTGAGCCTTGATCTGTAGCCTAGGCTGGAGTGCAGTGGTGCGATCTCGGCTCACTGTAAGCTCCACCTCCCGGGTTCACACCATTCTCCTGCCTCAGCCTCCCGAGTACCTGGGACTACAAGTGCCCGTCACCACGCCCAGCTAATTTTTTATATTTTTAGTAGAGATGGTGTTTCACCGTATTAGCCTGGATGGTCTCGATATCCTAACCTCGTGATCTGCCCACCTCGGTCTCCCAAAGTGCTGGGATTACAGGCATGAGCAACCGTGCCCGGCCTTTATCTTGATTTTTAAATGACAAATCTAGAGAATGGCTGAGAAGGGATTATTTGAATCCAATCAATATATTTTCTGTTAAAGAAAGCTGTCTTCTACTTCCACCTCTTATTCATTAAAAAATGGTTAGGGTATTAATCCTCATGAAAATGCAGTAGGTTTTCTTAAAGAGAGTAGGACAGTGTCATGCCTTTTTTGGACCACCTTAGGTGTGATTTAAAGCTTTGAGGCTAAGAGTTTACTACTTGTTCTCAGTGAGCTGTTTCAATTAACACGAGTTTTTCATTTATTTTTGGTCAACACAAATGTGTCTGGTTTAGTCAATAATAATGTTTTTGCTGTTTTCACAATGAGAAATAAGGACTTCTGTCTCTTTAAAAATAATTTTATTCTTCATAATGCCCCATTATAAAATATATCTATAAAGCAAATTGTATTAATTACATAAAAATTATTTACTCATTATAAGATGAACAGATCTATTAAAAGATACAAAATGTAAAAAGCTAAAGAAAAAGGCTGATGATTAAATGGCAATAAAGAAAATCTTAAATTTAATAACATGAAATTTAGGTAACTTGTTCAGCAAACTTTACTATCAGAAAGACTTAGGGTTGAATTCTAGTTCCTCCACTTACTCTTGTGTCACTTAAACATCCTGAGACTCATTCTTTTCTCTGTACATGCAGCAATAATTGTAATCTCACCCATCATTATAAAAAATATAAATGAGCAGCTACAGGAAAGTTATCTGGCACCAAGTGCCTTCTTTGTGCAAAGTGTACATTCAAGAAATGTTATTTTCTCCTGTGAAAAAATATATTAGCTAGAAAGCATTTCAGAACCACAAAATAACTCACCAACTTAAATTCCTGATTCTGTAATTTCTTAGGATACAACTCTATGTTGGGGACAACAGTGTGGGTCTAGAGTTTCCAATGTCTTCCAGGAGTTCTTGAGACCCACCATGAGAAGGAAGTGGTGGGGCATGGAATAAATGTGGGTGCAGTGGAGTGTATTGCTTATTCAGGCTTCTTTCTTTTCTAGTATCTTCCAAAGACTCCAAAAGAGCAAGACTGTCTTATTCTATTTGAAGTATGTTGAGGAGCTAGATAATGATGGTGCAGGTATGGCCAAGAGTGCCTAGGGTCTGGGTCAGCCACTGGTGTGAGTCTTTTGCTTATGAACTGTCACAGGCAATCAGAACTAACTAGGCATATGGCTGTTCTCTCCAAAGTCTTTAGATCTGTGCCTAAGTACTATGTGATAGTGCCGAAGGAAGGAAGTGCCTGCTGAATTAGTATTTTTTTCAGTCTATTCTTGAGAGTAAGCATACCTTTCTTTCCCACATCCTCACCAAAGTGACCTTATTCACTGTAAACTAGTTATTGTGAAATGATGATTCAAAAGCAAGATGTGTTTCCTTCCTTTTCCTAAAGACTTGATTGATTATCTAAAGGCAGATCTTTAAGGACAGCTAAAACACCATTTTCCCTCCAAAACCCTAGCTTTTAAAATGCACTAAATTATTTGAGTAAACCATTTGCAATTTTATTTTCTTTTTGCTTTTTATGCATTGACCAAAACCACCAACCCAAAAGATTTTTTTCAGGATACAAACTATGCTCTGAGAATAAGTTAGTATTTCTGAAAGATGTTTTAACTCTATCAGGCCAATAAATGGGCATCCAAGAAAAAGAATTATTAAATGCAAGACTGACCGGTGTTTAAGTATTAAAGTCCATTTCTATTTAACTGTTCAACCCACACTGATATATTTTAAAACATCTTCCATTACTTTATCCTAAGAATTCAACGTTTTCTTATGTCTGTATCAGTCCTTACTACCCACCAAGGAGCAGTCATGGGAGGAACTGCAATATCGTTCACACACACAATATTTCCCTGTTCTTCCTTTTGCTCTATCACTATGTTTCCTAAGAAAATGACACACAAACCATTGATTTTGAAAAGTGGCAGTAGTCTGGAATTTTTCTGTTGGGGGAAATTTTTTTCTGTTGAGGGCAAATTGTTATTTGGTCATTAAGATTATCGAGATTCCTCTTAGAATTAAGTATTCAACATTTAAATTCCTCTGACTATATATTTGTTGGCATTATAAAATGTAGACTCATCTCCAAATTGGTTAGTCTGCCTAGTTATGCTATTCCAATCTGCTAGATACTTGGTTTGAGTTCTTCCTATGCATAATAAAGAATTTTCCTTTTGTAAACTTTATGATTTATATGTTAGCTCTTCTACTATGAAAATCTAGCTTTGTCACCCCTAGCCAACAGAAGGCAACAATGAAAACAATATTGAAATGTTATAACCCAAATATCTGCCTTTACTACTGATAATCCTCAGTTATTTCATGAGCTTTGTCTGCATGGATGTAGACTGCTTATCCAACAGTGAGCTGAGATCAGCCTCAGTTTTTCCAGTAAGTAGGAGTGAAGGAGTAAGTAGGAGTGTCCACATGATAGATATCTCTTTTCCAGGTTTTGCAATGGAACAAATACGGTTGCTGCTGCTTCTAACAATTAGAGTGCTTTCAGGGTCTGCTCAGTTCAATGGCTACAACTGTGATGCCAACCTCCACAGTAGATTTCCTGGTAAGTGTAAGCCTAATCTATTCTCTAATTGCTTCTGAAAGAGTGATTATATTTGAAGAGCAAGTCATTTAAATAAATATAGAGAATGGGGCCTATCTCTTTACATTAAGTGGATATTAACAAATGGCAAATGACAAGACATATTTCTAGAGCTGTAATTTACATCCATATTAACATACAAAGTGTTCATCATAGTTGATATTATTATAATGGCTGCTCACAGATATGAAAAATATTGCCTATTGTGTAAAAAATTGGGAGAGACTAATTTCATTCAAAATTTGCAAAATTTGTATCTTTTTTCTCATAAATTAATTCAGACTTTAAAAAACTGCTCTTAAATGCTAATATATTTATTTAGGAATAATCTTAAGAAAAAGATTGTGAAATATTGTACAATACAAAAAAATGCTATTTCAATGAAATGATGATTACCACCAAAGTACACAGTGAGCTTCAGAATGAATTTCACAGAAGCCCATCAATGTCATGACAAATACGAGATTTGGCAACACTGATGGGCATGTCCCACAGGTTTCTAAAACCTGCACCCAATGAGAGGTTACTCAACGTTTTACCTAAGTATTCATCATTTTATATTAGCTAAAGTAATGGAACCACAGTTCAACATTTACAAAATAAAGATTAGATAATTAGACACACTTTTCCAAGTCTGCCATGCAAATGGAATCTCTTTGGCCATGGTTTACATTCTCAAAACCTGCCAGTCCTCCTGTGTTTGGAGCATGCTGTGGAACAGCAAACCTGCATAGAGCAATCAGTAGGTAGTTACATAGATAAAGCGCGATTTCTACAACAGAGCACACATCAGAAATTGTCTGAATGTCTTCATGAACTTGGACGTAGGATGTAAGTGCTTGGTTTGTTACTAAAATGTGAAGGTCATGGTGGGAATGACTAAAGGAATTCGGGGAAAATATGCTAAGGCAGAGTTGTTAATGGCTTTCAATATCAAAAATGAGCTTTTTTTACATTTGTTATTATGGAAAATTTCAAATATATATAAAAGTAGAGGTTAGTAGAAAGATCATTCATATTGATTATCCAGCATTATCAATTATCAAGATTTATAAATTTTGTTTGATCTTTGTCCTTACCGCTCCCATCTCTAGCATATTTAAAATAAATGTATTATTCATGCTTTGGTGTTTATATGTGATGGAAAAGAACTTAAAAATCATTATCCTTTACATATACATCTAATAATCTCAACAGTAATTTCTTAATATCATTAAATTCAGCCAAGTTGCCTCTAAAATCTTCACACAGAGTATTTGTTGATATATCTTTTATTTCATTTTGTTTTATAACTGTTCTCCTCTCTCCTTTGCTTTTACAAAATGCTATTTATCTCTTTGAGCAGTTTGATCATCTGTCTTGTAGAGTTCTGACACTGGATTTGGCCGACTGCAACTGTCAGGTGTCATTGAACAGGGTCCTCTTTCCCTGTCTATCCTGTAAACCAATTAGAGCTAGAAGTTTGAGTAAATTCAAGTACAATTATTTTGGCGAGAACGTGTGTTATGTAGTGTAATAAAAGTGTTTTCTCTTAATTTTGAATGCAATCGAGAGTCATTGAGTCTTTTTAAACATACCTTTTAAAGGTTTGATGTGGTCATATTTTGTTTTAGGAAGAGACATTAGGAGAAGTGTGCAAGATAGAATCAAGTTAGGATAGACAAGAGGCAGAAAGAAATATCCTGAAGGCAGTGGCAGTGGAAGCACTACAAGGGGACAGTTATTAAGAGAGATTTTTGTGGTAGACTCACCAGATAAGAAGAATTGAATTGATTGGGGAGGTGAGAGAAATAGAAGATTAGAGGATCTTTTTAACTGGAACAACTGGATGTTAATGTTGTTAACAGACAAGAAAAACACAGGACACTTGCATGTGTTAGAAAGGAAGTTCGAGTTTGGAAATAATGGGCTTGAGGCATTTTTAGAATATATAGTGGCAGTTTCTTTCTATTCAATAGTAGGAAATATGGAGCTGGGTCTGAGAAGAGAGATCAAAACTGAAGATGGCTGTATGAGAGTTGATTCCCTGTGCAGTGGATAAGCCATGAGTAGAGAGTAGGAAAATATAAAGTATGAAAATAGACTGCTATTTAGATAACTTTTGTGGTTGGGAAAAAAAAAAAGAAAGAAACGAGCAACCTGAACTAGGAACTGAAACAAAAGAAAGGAGCAACCTAAGGCAGGAGTTGAAATCAATTCCTGGGACTATAGAGGCCTGAGCATACATGATTAAAGGGACAGTATTCAAAAAATGGAAATACTAATAAAGAATAATTGATGAAATGAGAAAAGAAAATACCGAAGCGATCAACGGTACAGATGAAGGAATTAATCTCGGAAAAGTAGTAGTTGTTTGTTTGATTTAAAAGAGAAGGAGAGATAAAGACACAGTTGGAGAAGGTGAGAGATGCTAATTGTGTTCACTCCCTCAGTGTAGTGGGAGGCTGTGACTCCCTGTCATCAGAGTCACTGGAGGCCTGGGCGGGGTGGTCAAGCCATGACCCTGTTATGGATGGATAAGAAGGCCATGTAATGGAAAGACTGCTCAGCAGAGATCTGACTGGTGTGGTAATTACATACTTGTAAAGGTTAATAAGACATGTTAAAGAGCCATGAAATGACTAAGACAGGAAAAAGAAGTAGTTATCATATGGTGAAGTTTTAAAAATCATGTTAAAAGTCTGTGTACAATGGCATCTACTGACCACCCGCATCAGAATCATATGGGTTCGTTGTTTAAAGTGGGGACTCAACCTGTTTCACCTCCAAGAAGTGATGTTAGAATCTCTGAATGTGGTCTTGGGAATCTGTAGCTTAAACCCTGCAGATGAATCGAATGGACTTTTATGGTGAAGAACAACTGATAGTGTATTCTATCATTTTCTTGAGTCAATTATTCCAATGAAAAGCACAATTATTTGTTGGGGAAATATAACTAAAAACAAAATCTTCTCCCAACCTAGAAACACTCTCTGCCTGGGTAGTAGAGACATAAAAACACTTTCATAATTAAATAAGCATTAAACCAGAATATGATGCACATGACAAGTAATCAGTAAGAGATTACAAAAACAGAAAGAAACCTTGCCATTTTATATAGCCAAGCAGAGACAATTCATTACATATGTTTTCAATATGGACAATAACTAGTCCTCAAGTAAGAGGACTTGACAGGACCATTTGTGATGCATATGAATCCTCTCTTTACCTGGTAAGTAGGGTGACCATCTGTGTTAGCTGATTTGTTTCATCCAGAGGAAAAATTAACTGCTCATATCTTTATGACAGGAGGGAGTTTTGCAATTTGGAGCAAGGCTCACATCAAAATTAGGCTCCCTTCCCCAGTGCAGAAACTGGGACATAAGGCTACCATCTCCCTTGATGTTTACATTTCAAAGAGATGGCTCTCAGATCCTTGAGAAAGCCATTCCTGGGTCATAAAGCTTACAAGAATCCTATCTAGTTTTCAAAAGGATTAATACACACTTCAAAGAGAGGAGAAAGTACTTCTAATTATACGTTTTCTAAAGTAAATGCTCTCAGAAAAAGGGAGGGAGAAGTGTCTTCCTCTATTTTCGATTATATTTGTGTTTTGTGTTTGTATTTTTTCTTACACATATTAGCACTTTAGGTATTATCTGGCTTAGGCAACAAACACCCAAACTTTCCAGACATATATTCATAAGCACATACACCCATACACACACACACACACACACACACACACACACAGAGTTACAATTTTAAAATTTGTATTTAAAAAACATTAAATTTGCATTTTAATAAAACAAATGTTAATAAAATCCAAATAATGCTGAAGTCCCAGGAGAGACTTTATATTTAGATGGGTATTATTTAACCCATTTTTTTGGAGGTTGTTTGCAAAAAGAAGATCAGAGTGAGCAAATAAAGCCTAAAGATTAATTGCTTACTGCCTTCTTGACTCTCAGTATCTCTTCCACATCACGATCACCCTTGATGTCATCAGGAGCTCCGCAAGCTGCTCAGAGCCTAAGCAATGGGATGGAATGAGAATGAGTCTGGCAAAGGAAAGGGGCTATCTAAATGCAAAGCAATGTTAATAATGATGAGAGTAATCATCTCACCCTATCTGACCTTTGCTGTTTCATGACATTAGAACTATTTTCTTTAATTTCCATGGCATTTATCCTGGGGCCAAGAGACTGCACCATGGTCTAATTCATTTAAATTTAAAGGAATGCCATTTAATTTTTAGAGGTAGTTAACTCTTGGTTATCCAAGCTTACAGCCAAAAGCAGACTCATGAACCACCAAAATTATAGTTGTGATGATTCTAGAATAAAACTCAACTACTTTATTTGGTTAACGTAAAACATACAGATGAATGCACTTGGCCTTTGTGACTGGTGTGTATTTTCTGAAGCCAGCCCTTTCTTTGGAAGTACATGAGGATTAGACTAAACTTTCTGGCCTCTAAAGAAATCTTCAATGATAAAGGCACATCCAAGTAGAAAAATGGGCTTATAGCGCAAGAAACTTTATGGCTTGACACTGTCTTAAGGTGAACTAAGTAGTCATGGGAAACTGAGTATGAGTCAGTGTTTCATAACATGTGATTTGATATTATGTTGTAAATAATACTAATAAGGAAACAAGCAATAAGTTCCATGTTTTGAGTACCAGGTACCTCACAGAATTCTTTCATTTCTTACAACAAACTTTCAAAATCTTTTTAAATCCTTCCTTTACAGTAGGAAAACTGAGGATATAAATTTGTTAAATATTGCAAATCTGAAAATTAATAGAGATATAAAACTAGGATTCTTTCCATCAAACAATGATGTCTGAAAATGAAATCTGAATAGTAAGTTTTAAAAATGATGTATGTATGGAGATTCTCAATTGAAATTACCATGTTTAGGGATCTGAAAAGTCATGTGTTAGGGGAATTTGCTTAGTTTTTTCAAGACCTGCTTGACTAAGGAAATCTTTTTATTGGTAATATTTTTAATATTTTAATATTCAATGAACACAAGTGTTCTACAGGAGATAAAATTCAGAATCAATGATTTAATCAATAGAATCATGAGTGAGTTCGGTAAAATGAACTGTCTAATTTTGTGTTAGGCTTTGCTTAACCATGGCATTGTTCTGTGCCCAAAGACAAAGTAAGAGAGGCCAGTGGAATAATTATCCTAGGGAATATATTCTGGTCCTCTGGGTGGAAAGGAAAGGCCAATTCTCCTTTATTCCTACTTACTGATAGTGCTTTGGTCTCCAAGTTGTCAAGAGGATGCCTGCTTTCCACTTTGCACCTGTGACTGCAATTACTACAACAGATGAGGCAGAAGAACAGATCCAGGCGGCTATTGCTGATTGCATTCTGGTTAATTTACAATGATAAAGTACAGTGGAGAAGACAGCAATCCGCAAGTTCAATGAGTGATTCAAGGTCCATATTCTCCCATGTTTTAATAACAGCATTCTTTATTGCACGAATTTTCACATTTTCTGTTTTTATAAATAAAACCCATTTGCTTTTTTTTTTTTTCTGCCTGAAAAAAGATGACCAAACTTCTCTGGTTCCAAAGAATGTGGAGCAGCAAGTGTGATTATAAGTCTGCAAAGTTTGCCTCAGACTGCGTATGAATTTCCTGCAGCACTGGAAACAACAGCTTGCATTTGCTAACGAGAAACAGATGTTGTGATGAAAAACTGAGGTGGCACAAAACCTGTTCAATAGACAGAGGAAACTTGAATTCCTAATCCACTTTAAGTTCTTCATCAGCTGTTGGTATTTCGTGTAGATGAAATATCAATACCCCTTTAGGACTTCTAGCTCTTTTAGCACCAAAACCTCAATCTTATATAAAAACTTGGTAAGAGCAAATCTTAACTTTCAAAAATGAGCTAAAACAACATATGTAGCATCTGTTCTCTAGGCAATTTGTAAGCCCATGCAGTACCAAATATCACCACTGTCATTTTAGAGATAAAAGCAGAACTGATATATAAATTATTATTACGGTCTACGAAGATGGTATAAATTAGTATTGGAATCTTTATTGGAGCCAAGAATGTAAATTATTTTCAGGTGAGATTTTCTACCATGCCACAAAGCACTCGGCAGCCTACAGAAAAGGTTCCTCCCACTATATTGAACAGATTGCTGTTTATACTATCAGTTTTAAACCAATACTGCTTTTAAGTACATACAAACCAGTGCATCAGTATGAATGTGATGATATTCACAGGAATCTCCGCATCTGAACTGTACAGACCCTCCTGCCTGCTCACTGCGGACTAGCCACTCTACCCCCATCCTCTCCAGTTGCTTCCGATTCCCCAAGACAGCATGTCACACATGCTCAGGAAAGGTCCACTTAGGTTCTTTGGTCTGGACTCCTTGACCACAGTGCTGCAGGCACCACCACTGCCAGAGATGCTTTTTATGGAAACACTGCCCCACTTGGCATAGCTGCCTTTTGATGTGGGCTGCTCTGCTTCCTCCGGGTATTAAACTGCTATGGTTTACAGAATGAGACAGAGATGGGGGTAAGAGAAGAGGCTGATCCTGTTCCCAGTTTTGTTTCACACATTGCCACTGCGGCACTAAAGAAGGCTTACTTAGACTCAGCCTCACAGAGCATTTTATGAGCCTTCTTTCATTGAGATTCAAAACCAGTCAGTTCTTCAGACGAGAAAGGGAGTCAGACGCAGTTCTAGCCCCTTCACGATTCTTATCACTCTCCCTCCTGTCCCTTTTACAACCAAACTTTTCTCTCTTGTAAGCATGTAAATCAGACAAATGGATATTTGGAAGGAGCCTTAAACTTGCCAGGTGAAATCCACCTATGAGTGATCTTCTGTCCAGTCAAAATACAAAGCTGTGACTTAGCACCTGAATTGACTGAAAAGTTGTAACATCACGATCACCTGGAAGCTTGTAAGAAATGCAGAAACTCAGCCCCAACTCAGATCTACTGAATCAGAATCTGTATTTTTATAAGATTCTTTGGTGGTTCATCTGCACAGTAAAGTATAAGAAGTGCTGATTAGGACATGGTACCCGTGATGGTCTGCTATCTTTATGTTGTTACAAAACCACACAGTATTTACACTAGCCCCAGCTGGCCATCATGCACTTGCTTGCTATTAATAGTAATAGGTATCAACAAACCTATCACTGTTAAAAATTCAGTTTTTAATGAGGCAAGATAACTAGTCACCAAGCCTAATACACTTAAAGAGATAAAATACAAATAACTTGCAATAATCTATTAATTTTATATTATTTAATGAGTTGCCTTTTCTCAATTTGAAGTTAGACATTAAGGATTTTGATGTTCATTGAACACTCAGAAAACAGAGGCATCATCTCAGGCAGTTGGCAGAATACAGATAGATGAACAGTCAAGATGAACCCATATCAACTGTACACATATTTTGTTTGTAAATATTGGAACTTGATATTAAAGACTTAGACACCATTGAAATAAATGTATTTTAATCAATATTTGCTATTTGTGACACACTCTAGGAAAACCCAGAACTCTCTACTATTAGTTTATACTTTAATAGGAAAGTAAATATCCACTCTCAGATAGAATGTAAGTGAGACAGTAGACCCACAGTTAAAGTGAGATAGGATAGACCATGAGAGGATGGTTACACTCCATTGGGAAAATTACAGAAAGGCTCATCAAAGGTCAGCTTTGAAATTATTTTTCTGTTTTAAGTTTATTTCTCTTCTTATCTGAATACTCTCATTGGTAATTTCAGCTATCACTATTGTTTATGATTGATATACTGAGTATTTGGTGATTCTCAAATTTGTATTTCTTGTTTTCTATCCCCAAATATTAGACTCATATTTTGAACTACCTACTGTACATTTCTGCTTGAATGTCACCTAAGTAACTCAGCCTCTCAAAAACTGAGCTTATCATCTTTCTCCCTGAATTTTTTTATCTTAGGGCATAATCCACCCACTCACCAAAGCTAGAAACCTACACATCAGTGACATCCCTTTTTCTTCATTCAATCTTCCCATCACTTCCTTAGAGAATCTAACCAGATGGAAGTATTTTATTTCTTCCTAACAATCCCTTTCAAACACCACTTTGCTACCAAGACAAGGTTGTTTATAATGTTGTTTACAAATCTCTAGTGTATCAATATCAGGCTGTATTGTAATTGTTTACTTTTCTTCTGTCTTCTTTATTCAGTAAGCTCCTTGAAGAAACGGGGTCGTTTGTTAATGTTGTTTTCTCAAAGTCTAGCACAGAGAGTGGCACATGATATGTACACAATAAATCCTTTCCTGAAACACGTTGCTGATAAGAAGTGGCATGTAGTTTAGATCTTGAAAATAAATAAAACCAATTGCCTCTAGACTAGTGGAAAATTGATGGCACTGATTTTTCATGTTTGATTCTTGTGCATCCCATATTTTTTTTTTTTTTTTCCTTTGAGGCAGAGTCTAGCTCTGTCATCAGGCTGGAGTGCAGTGGCACGATCTTGGCTCACTGCAACCTCCATCTCCTGGGTTCAAGCCATTCTTGTGCCTCAGCCTCCCAAGTAGCTGAGATTACAGGCATGCATGACCACACCCGGCTAATTTTTGTATTTTTAGTAGAGATGGGGTTTCACCATGTTGGCCAGGATGGTCTCGATCTCTTGACTTCGTGATCCACCCATCTCGGCCTCCCTAAGTGCTGGGATTACAGGCATGAGCCACCGCGCCCGGCCTCCACATCTTTTTTCTTTTACACTATACACTGACCTCCAGAATTTCTTTTCATGCAGATGTTTACTGTTTCAGACCAATGATGAAGGAACATCTTGAGTCACTGCACTACAGTGCTGACTACCAGCCTACAGCCAAATTTTGGAGTGTTGCCATCTTTGTATTGCAGAATATATATGTGCAAATTATTTGAATAATTGTATCAATCTGTACTCATTATTCTGTAAAATAACTGGAAAATATTAAGCATTCTGATGCTAGTGAAGGGAAATGAAGGCTCCAACAGTATTGAGATGATCTGAAAATGATGCAGTCTATCAAAAGCCTCACCGTTAGACTCAATTGAATGCTGTTAGATTTAAGCAAATTGAGTATAGAATTTTTAAAGCAAGACCAAAGTTAGATGTATTATTAGATATGTAAATAATACAATGCAAATATATTTTCAGTAATTGTGTGTAAAAGAAAAGGTGTAATTAAATGTTCTAGGAATAGAACTTTATTGGGGGTAAAAAAGTTGAATGAATTCTTATTCATGTATATAGAACTAGATCTGTACCTTCTTGACTTCCATTTATATGGTAACCATATTCTATGAACCTCAAATCAGGACACATTTTATACATGGAGAGAAACATGGCTGACAATGTGACAGGATGTTTAAAATTTGCAAAATTTTAGAAAATCTGAGATAGATAAAACCATTGCCCGATAGATGGACGACAGAGTACAGAACACTATTTTTACCCTGTTCAATTGAGTATTCAATTATTGCTAATTTCTACGAAAAGCTTAGCTTGATTAATATCAGGGGAAAAAACATTGCATTTTGGCAATGTAACTGCACATAAACTCTGTCTGCAGGCCTGCCATTTGACATACTTAGTATCTTTAAACATAAAACATTAAAAATAAAACCCCTAAAGATATCTACTCATCAGGTTTAGTAGTCTTGAACATCATAATTCAGGCCAGGGATTGGACAGTAAAAGGCTTAAAAAATGTAGCTGTTGAGAGCAAGAGAGCAACTGTTATTCAGTAACTGAAAACCTCTCTCTCCTTTTGGCAGAAATTGCCCTTTGGCAACTTGAGGTATCCTTCTTTTTTCCTCCTCAAAGCCTCACAAATGGTAGCGTTGCGCTGAATGGATGTCTCTAGTACCTACAACCAGGAAAAGAATGTGTTTCTCTGAACAATAGTGAAAAGTCCTTAGAAAGCTGGGTTAGGAAAGACTTGGACAGATCTCTTTTCTTACACTGCAAAAAGCCTTTAGTGTGTCATCATATCTTAAAGTGGGATAAGCTTGTAGCAAATTCAGTCTCATTGCAGGAGTTACAAATCGGTTATAAAGCAGAAAACAGAAAAAAGCACTACATCTGGTCACAGTAATCATTTGCCATTTGTTCAGATACTCTAAGCATTAATTAATACCCTTAAACAGAGCTGATGAAACTGGTCTTTAGTTGGTTTATGTTAAGAAGAATGATACTTCTCTTTTCGTGACATATTCATGAATAGGTATTCACTTTGGTATATTTATGGTATATCAAGGAGTGCAATGATACTTGTTCCATTTCACCAAGCAGAAAGTGAATTTGTAGTGAACTCTCTCACAGCTGAGGATTTGATTTGACATTCAGGTAGATGGTATCTTAGGCCATTTTATAGGTAAAGGTTCCCTGTGATCTCACCTGTGCCTAACACATGTCCTCATTGCCTGCTATTTCCTCCTTTGCATTTTAATTACAAATGGTTGGGAACTACCTGGTTCCCAGGCAGGCTGAACATATTTCCTTATTCACATTTGTCCCCTCTGTGTTATAAAATTTTCACTCCTCTATCTAGCTAACTCCTACTGATACTTCAAGACTGAGCTAATGCCTCTTCTCCAGGAGGCCATTCCTAACCAGCTGGTCTGGGCAAAGCTGGCATTCTATGCTACTCCATAGCTCTCCACGTGATCTTTCTGTCCATCTTTCTGTCACGCTAATGTGTCTGTCTCCTCTAAGGGACTGTAATATACAGGAGTTCCCTTTATCTGCAGTTTCATTTTCCATAGTTTCAGTTAACTGCAGTCAACTGTGTTCAGAAAATATTAAGTGGAAAATTCCATAAATAAACAATTCATACATTTTAAATTGTGTGCCCTTATGAGTAGTGTAAACAAATCTCACGCTATTCAGCTCCATCCTGCCCAGGATGTGAGTCATTCCTTTGTCCAGCTTATCCATGGTACATTTGCTACCTATCTACTAGTCACTTAGGAGCCATCTTGGTTATCAGATTCACTGTCTCAGCGTTGCTTTGCTGTGTTCAAGTAATCCTCATTTTACTTAATAATACTTTACTCATAATAATTATTAGTATTAGTGTTAATTTCTTACTGTGCCTAATTTATAAAATCAACTTTATCATAGGTATGCATGTATAGGAAAGAACATACTATATATAAGGTTCATTATAATCTGTGGTTTTAGGCACCCACTGGGAGTCCTGGAATGTATCCCTAGAAGATAAGAGAGGACTCGTGTGCTTGGGAATATGACCACTATGTTTTGAATCCTCAGTGCACTCTGTTGCTCCAGTACCTTATATGATTAATTAGCTAATTACTCAATGGAATACATTGGTTAATATAAAACCTTTTCTGCCTCTGGGACTCACAGTTTATTAAGAAAAACATACAAATACATATACAATTCTAAGTCAACAAAACAGCATAAAACAGAGTGGCACACCTTAGACTTGGGATCAGGTCAAGTATTTGGGTAAATAAAATTTGAAACCTGAAGAATGAGTAGGAGTTACTTCGGCAAAGCTTTGGGGTAGGTGGAGCATTCCAAACAGAAGAAAGAGCACTGATGCACATACTTTGTGTGCGTTCCTGTATTGTGCTTTTAAAAATGCCCACAGTACTTTGGTGAGGAATAATTTACATATAATAAGATGTGCCAATCTTCAGGGTACTGCTTGAAATGTTAGCACATGTATATACTTATATAACCTCCACCCAAATCAAGATAGAGAACATTTTTATCTTTTCTCCAATTTTTCTCGTGCTCCTATTATAGGCAATTCCACCCCAGGAGATAACTACTTTTCTGGTTTCTATCTTTAAATATATGAAAAATGTTCAGAGTCAAATTTAGGGAGCAAGGTTGATAGAAGAGAGAGAGAGGGAGGAGCATGCAGAGGTAGGTAGGTAACAGATTATGGAGAGACTTGAGCACCTAGTTCAAGATTTGGGCTTTTGGCCTATGGGAAAAGGTAGCTGTTGAAAATCTGAGCATGAGGATGACATGACTGGATTAATATATTAACAGCTGTACTAATTGAAGGACATTGAGACTGGAAATAAAGGAACCAGTTAGGAAGCTAGTACAATATTCCAGGGGAGAGATAATGATGGCATGAGCAAAGGAATAGCATGTAGATAGAGAAAAATCAGTAGATTTAAGACATACTTCATAGGTACTCATCAACATTTATTAAAATAAACTGTATTATTTTAGAAAAAACTATCATTTAAAAATTATCTTTGCATTTAAATAGTTAATGTTGCTGAAGGCTATGGAGATAGCCCCTTAATTTTAAATGGTGTTTATTATTTGCTAGGTTGGCGAAGTATACTTCATAATTAATTCATTATTTTTCCACCAACAAAGGAAATACTGTGTAGAATTTCCTACAACACCTAGCCTTTTGGTTTTTGGCCATGAAAAAGATTTTTCATCTTTCTTTATAGGTAATTTTAATGAGTTTAAACTTATTAAAAAACATAGACGTTTCCATATTGCTTATTCACATTCCCCAAATATGACTTGCTTTGCTAGAAAAAAACCCCAGTGTGTATATAGAATAAACACTCTAAAGAGATAATGCTATTGAACATTTCTACTGTTAGATTAGGACTGAATTATTTAAGCAAATTAATTCTATGCTAAAAACCTTGAATGAAATTTACATACTGCTTAGGTGAACATACCATCATTCACCAAAAATATGTGTTATTTTGTTTGGTTTTCCTCTTTTGAACAATCAAGGTCATTTCCCCATTGAAAAGCAGAATCAGTTTTTGTTTGTTTCTACATGTTGAAAGCTTGATACTTGTTTCAGGTTCTTTATCTAATTGGTATACCAGGGTGATAAAAAATGGTAAAGTCACTCTCTTAGTTTTCTAGGGCTGTTGTAACGAAGTACCACAAACAATGTGATTTGAGACAACAGAAACTTGTGTCCTGGGTGATTTAAAAGACAGCAATTTATTACCTCACAGTTCTGGATGCCAGAAGTTCAAAATCCAGGCAGGGCCATGCTCCCTCTGAAAGTCTGAGAAAAATCCTTTCTTGTCTCCTCCTAGCTTCCAGTGGTTTGCCAGCAACCTTGGGTGTGCCTGGGCTTGTAGATGCATCATTCCAATCCTGTGCCTTCACATGGTCTCTCCCTGTGTGTCTGTCTCTTCACTGGATGTTTATTTTATAAGGACACCAGTCATACTGAATTACGGGTTCAGTAATTACCCGAGTATTACCTCATCTTACCTAATTTAATCTGCAACAACCTTTTCCCAAATAAAGCCTAAGGTACTGAGGGTTAGGGCTGCAGCATATCTTTTTTTGGGGGGGACATAATTCAACCCATAGCAGTTACCAGAACTGAGGAATGTAAAATAATCTGCCTCTAGGGAATTACCTAGCAGCCACTCTCCCCATTTCCTTTATACATTTTCTACATTACAAGTAGAAAAATAACTAACAAGAGATATGAAGACCGTGTGTGTGTGCTCACTTCTATAGACAGGGGCTAGATCCCATCACAGATAGCCCACGGAGTCATGGAGAACCATGCAAGTTGTGTTTTACATTTCCATGTTTAGGTCATTTTTTTTTTTTTTTAACTGAGGCATACGTAGTCATTGGCAAAATTTTCTTATAGTGAGCTGTGCATTTTTGTTCATAATATCAACACTATTTTTCATTCCCTTTCTCTCTAGTGTGATTTAATTTAGGCAAAATAAAATTGAATTCTGATGGATGGCTTTTATTTATACAACCCGTAAGATGGGTTACCAAATACCAAAGTGCTTGACAATTGGGTTTCGGGTGGATTTCAACAGTTTTCTCCTTATACTTGGGAAAATGCATCATTTGTAGTGATTTTCACTACTCTTGACAAGTGATCTGAATAATCCAGTTGCTCTCGTTCTGAATTTCCTCAGTAACCTGATTTGTTTCCACTCAATTCTCTGGTCATTTGGCAATACTTGATCAACACTTAATGTACATCCACTGGACACCAAGCACAAGGAAACAGAGGTGAACTGTAATCTCTACACTCAAAGATCTCTCCTTAAATAACTAAATAAAAGGCTATTTTTCTTGTCTACTTAATAGCTGGCACATTGGATTATGGTGTATCAAATATAAAAATGAGTTACACAGACAAAGGAGATGAATAAATATATCAGTGGGATGTTAATGGTATTTATGATTCTTTCTGCTTTTCTGACTTATGTTTGTTTTTATATATTTTTATTTCAGCTGAAAGAGACATCAGTGTCTATTGTGGGGTGCAGGCCATTACGATGAAGATTAATTTTTGCACGGTACTTTTCTCGGGTTATTCGGAAACAGATCTGGCACTGAATGGAAGGCACGGGGACTCCCACTGCAGAGGGTTCATCAATAACAACACCTTTCCAGCGGTGGTCATTTTTATCATCAATCTCAGCACCTTGGAGGGCTGTGGAAACAAGTTGGTGGTAAGATTAGTGTGATATTTTGTGCTAGGTCTGGGGTCATAAATAAAAAATCTCCCCATTTCATCAAAGAATAAGAAGCCCAATCTATCTCTTAAGAAAAAAAAAATAATAAAATTGAACAAATCACTTTCCTTTGCCTGTTTGAGGCATGCACTCCCAAATACACAATTCTATCTTCCAGTAATGGTTATGTTTATAGCAGTGGGGCAGTCAAAGGGCCTGAGGTCAGCTGTGCCCCTCTAAGCAGCATTTTTTTGTGTGAGTGACACTGATGGATCTGTTTCTACAGTTTAGCATTAGCCATATTCCTCAGGCTTTAGAAGAAAGTGTCTGACCATTCAAACAATGTTTGTTCCAGTGAGTCTGGCAGTGAACCACTTGGCCTGTTGTTTCAGTGACCTCATTTGGAAAGAAAGATGAAAGACAGAATGGGAAGCTTGTAATCTTCTTTCGTGCTTACCATTGAATGATCGATACGAGTGCCTTGTAAAAAGGGGCTGTCAGTATTTCTGGTATAATATTCTTAAGTGTGTGGGACTGTCCTTTGAATTTCAAAATGTTTATCATATCCAGTCTTACCATGAAATGCCAGTAGCACACTCTCTGTAGTCATTGTGAAAATTGAAACATCTCTTCAAACATTTCCACCCTGAATTAGAAATACTAGTTTGTAGCATTCATTTATTTATTAATGCATGGAACACCAAAAATAGAGTTGAATAAGGAATTGACTCTCCAGTGAATTAAAATTAGTAGAAGTGAATATATTGTGATTTGACGGGAGTATTAGTTAAATAGTTACACTGAAATTCACTTAGTACTATTTTTTATTTTGCTTATTTAAATATAATCTTATTGGTGAATTTGCAAATATAAAAAAGGAAGCACAATAAACATGATCACTTAGCCCAGGGAAGGAGATATTGACTTTTACTCTTCGCAGGTTATTATTTTGTATTAAGGAGAAAGGATTGATTATTCCAAGGCCAGGGTTTCTAAGACTTGGTGGGAGATGGAAGACAGAGAAAATAGATTTCTTTGAATCTTCTTTATCTTTTCCCAGAGGGCAGTTAGAATATTGTGCCCATGACCATTTCCAAGCCTGCAGCCTGAGTATTGTTGACTCTTTTTATTAAAAACGTTTATTCAACTCTCTGAGTTGTGTGCAGAGAGGTTATGAAGTGGGCCTAAGGGGGAGTGATGCAGGTCGATTATTACAAGTTCCTGTTCTGTGTGGAAGGAAAGAGCCTATGTGGAGATGAGCAGCATTTCCCCGTCTCCCACCATGCCCTGAAGGCTTTCCTTCCCTTTCTTGTCTGAATGTGTCACCTTGCCCTGCTGCCTAGAAAACGATTCAGGAGAAACGCCAGGAAAAGTGTGCAATGTGTGTGCTGTTTACCTTTTTAAAAAGCTGAATAAGTCTACTATAAAAATTGCCAGGCTGGGCATGGTGGCTAATACCTGTAATCCCAGCACTTTGGGGGGCCGAGGTGGGCAGATCGCCTGAGGTCAGGAGTTTGGGACTAGCCTGGCCAACATGGTGAAACCCCACCTCTGCTAAAAATACAAAAATTAGCTGGGCCAGGTGACGTGTGCCTCTAATCCCAGCTACTTGGGAGGCTGAGGCAGGAGAATCACTTGAACTCAAGAGGTGGAGGTTGCAGTGAGCCGAGATTGCATGACTGCACTCCAGCCTGGGTGACAGAGTGAGATTTTGTCTCAGAAAAAAAAAAATTGCTATATATATATATATATATATATATGTATGTATTTTATTTTCATAGACAGAATTGGTGTGTTTAGTTATCAAATCAAGCAAGTAGTGGGATGAGGGGAAGATTTGCTTATCTTTCATTTTTGCCTTAAGTGCTATCAGCTTTGGAACTGCTCTAAGATCGTTCCTGCATGGGAAAAAAATTAAGTAGGCTACTAAGTCTCTGGATTGGAATAATGATGTTTTCATTCATAAAGATTCTTGTCCCGTTTATAAATTAACTAGATAATTGCCACAGCTTTACCCATGTGCTGTTAGGTTCATGTGTAAAGTTTACTCTATTGTTGAAAATTATCACAGATCTTAGTAATAAAGTAGTATCTGCTAAAATATCTAATGAATGCCCTCTTGTATTTGACAAGGTCGAATAACTCTCTGGTATTACGAAGGTCAAAAAATTATTGATTATTCCTAAAATGGTGGATCTTAAATTTTAGTAAGACTGGAGAATTCAACGAAGGCCAAGCAGACCCAAGAAAATACACATGGACAACATTTTTACATAACTTCTGAAAGTTCATGAACCCCCAAAACCCACCTATAAACTATTGTCCTAGAAGTAGATAAGTATCCTTATGAACTAGACAGGAAGACCCTGAGAAGATCAGTCCTCAGAAAATTTACGACCTTCATTCATTTATTTGAAAATCCTTTGTGGGGCCCAAGATGCTGGTCGCTGTGCTATGCTGACTTTGCAAAGGTGGACAAGATGGTCCCTGCCCACAAAGAGTGTCGGTGATGGCTGAGGGAACTGCCCAGCGAGCAGGCTGCTCTTGCTCTGCCTACAAATATGGTGGAGATCAACACTGCATATGGGGAGTCCGGGGAATTTCCTAGGGAAGGTGAGATCCTGGGGAGGAGTAGGATACATCACGGGAAAGTAGGGAGAGTGACAGCATTATTTTCGAGAGTTGGAGCCTGGAGATATGAAGCTAACAGGCAAAAAGGTTCAGATTAACAGGGTTTTTTTTTTTTTTTTTTTTTTTTTTTTTTTTTTTTCAGCCATGCCAGAGAATTTTGGCTTCATCCATGAGTGTTTTCAGATTACTTGTTGTAACCGTCTGAACCTATAATCTTCTTTCTTTTTATAAAGGATGAGTAAAGTGTTTTCGTAAATACAAAGTTTCATTTACTTACAGGCCACTTATAAATCGCATTTCTCACTTATAAACTTGTAATTTCAAAACCTTCTCATTTTATAGTTGATCTTGCTTAATGTTTTATTTTGCATATGAAGTGCCTAGACGTATATATAGCCATTTAATCATTAAACTAATCTAACATTCTAACAGGTATCCACAATTCCTGGAGTCAGTGCTTATGGAAATGCAACTTCAGTGCAAATAGGAAATATTTCAGGATATATTGATACTCCAGACCCACCAACAATCATCAGCTATCTACCTGGGCTTCTTTACAAATTTAGTTGTAGCTATCCATTGGAATACCTGGTTAATAATACCCAGCTTGCTTCGTAAGTTTGCATTTTATTCCTGCTTTCTCATATGGCATTTTTGCTTCAGTTGTTTCTTATCTTTCAGGGACTTAGAAAGATAGTAGGATTTATTGAAAATAGTTAAGTTCAGACAATGTAATGGGAAGCATATTATGTCTAATATATTTATCTCTATCTGTTTATCTATCATTATCTATGTATTTATCTATCTACCTATCTCTAATTGTTATGATCCATAACAGACCCAAACCATTTTTCCCCCAAATTAAGCTGAATCAAACTAGCCAGTTGTCTGCCTTGGGTTCTCTTCAATCCCTTTGCCCAAGAGCCTTGGGTGTTTCATGGCCCTGAAGGCCCTGTGGTGTTTCCAGCCTGTATAACATTTGGTAACTACATTGCTGAATTTTGGTTGGCTTCCGTCTTGGCCATATGCTTTCACTGCTGGGCTCTTCTACCCAGATTCTGGGATCTCCATCCCTCTGTTGAGCTGTCGCTTGCATGGGTGCTCATGATTCTCCCAGAAACATGGCATGGCATATAGTCAAGGAGCTCCAAATATGGACTGAGGGTGTAGCCTTTTGTTTATATTCGTGTATTCATTATTTCCAAAGCACATACTCCCAGAGAGGACTATGTCCATATTCCAATGTAATCACCTGGATTTGTTGAATATTTTTGACAAAATGGGATGATTAAGTGAACGCTTTCTCCCATTTTAGGATTTGCTATTATGAAGTCTTAGTTATTGCTTAATCTTAGTTATGAGGAAATGTGGAGGCCACATTCTACTTCCATGAAAAAATATTCATAGCTGGTTTTAATAGCACAGTGATGATAAGTACCTTGGACAGAAGCAAGACTTTGATGTGGAAAATGAGAAAGGAAAGGCTTTGAGTCAAAAGAATATGGCTGTACAGGAAAGCGTCTCTCATTCTGCCCCCTACTCCCCACACTGAACACATTCCTGAGCTTCAATTGCATGGAAATTCATTGATTATTCAGTTTATCACTTACCTATTTACCATCCAATGTTCTAGCAATGAACAAAGTAAAACAAATTCCCTGATCTCATGAAACTTCTATTGTAATAGAATTGATGAAAGTGTATTTGCATCAGATTCAAGCCCTTATTTGCCAAATCTCTTAAAAGTAATGCAAAACACACAAAAAAGATTGCTTTAAAAATAAAATGATCATGAAGAATAGCTTGTCTTTACTTGTTCCCTCTTGCTTTCTTATTATTTTATCTGTTCAGAGATTTAAACAGTATAGCAACTTCAAGCATAATTAACAGTATGTCAGAATTATTCGGGAGTTTTAGTGCTTTAAATCTAACATCCAGGTATCACTTTTACTTTAAAATCTCATGAGTGCTTTCCTTTTCCTAAATGTGTTTTAGGTCCTCAGCTGCTATTTCTGTGAGAGAGAACAATGGCACATTTGTCAGCACTTTGAACCTGCTCCTTTATAACGTAAGTTGATGGGTGAAGGATGTTATTTTCTCTTTCACTGTTGTGAGGAGTCATTTATGTGAATGGCTTTTACATAAAAATCTACTGAAAGCCACATTAACCCTGTTATGCCTTGGTAACATTTATCTATTTTTGCTACCATTTTCATATATCTTAGTGATAAAGGTATAGTAACATCTCCATTAAATTTTCTAAAAGTTGATAAATGATTTAAATTTTATATCATAAGTGTGATTTTAAATAATTACTTCAAATGTCTATCTACATTTACAGGTATTTATTTGTTTATTTAGGTAGGGGTGTGTGAGTAGCTACAGTTAGCTTCAAGATTTAGGAAATTATTTTTTATGTGTGATGCAAAGATTTTAACAGTACAAACGGTGTTTGCCTTGGCGGCATCCTTGGTGATGAATGTGTTAATATTTTCGATATGGGTTTTAGCTGATGACAATTCTGTCACATCTGAAATAATTTGGATTGACTACACAGCATTATCTAAATTTTTGTCATGTAAATATCGACAGTGGCAGCAAAACGTGAAAAATACATGGATTTCTATTTATAACTCTAACATTAATCCCCTAAATGATATTTTCATGTTGATTAAAAATTTTTATTCATACATTTTAAATGCCTGATTTAAATATCAATTTTTCAATCTATCAACCAACATTTTTGTAAATTATGAATCGGATTTTTACAATATTATTCATGTCATCATGGCACCGAGTTATAATTCATGCAACTGATTTAAAAGTCAGTGCTTTATACATTGAATATAATGAGCTATAAATATTATAGTAGGACATTTTCCAAAGGCATTTTAAAAAATCATGTTTATAAGTTTGTAATCTGACACCACAGAGTTCTAAACAACAAATTAAAATGTGTTAGAATCAAGATTGCCTTTCTGTCGTTTCTGAACTTCCTTCTGCAAAGAGAAGCTGTCGGCTGGGCGCGGTGGCTCATGCCTGTAATCCCAGCACTATGGGAGGCTGAGGCAGGCGAATCACGAGGTCAGGGGATCAAGACCATCCTGGCTAACACGGTCAGACACCATTTCTACTAAAAATACAAAAAAATTACCCGGGCATGGTGGCGGGGGCCTGTAGTCCCGAATACTTGGGAGGCTAAGGCAGGAAAATGGCGCGAACCTGGGAGGCGGAGCTTGCAGTGAGCCGAGATCGCGCCACCGCACTCCAGCCTGGGCGACAGAGGCAAGACTCAGTCTCAAAAAAAAAAAAAAAAAAAAAAGAGAGAGAGAGAGAGAAAGAGAGAAGCTGCCAAGATACTTGATTCTACAATACTCAGCAAACGTGTGCCAATATTCATTTTTGATATGGCTAGATATTTACTATTGTGAACAATATTTATATAACTTTAAACTGGAAAATTTCTGTCTGTTAATTTATATGCATAATCTCTCTGAGGTAGAGTTGAGATTACTAGTTGGATTTTTTTTTTTTTTTTTTTTTTTACTAGTTGGATTTAATATTATTTGTTATAATTGAGTGAGACAAAGATGAGAATTCCTGATCCTAAGAAAGTGAAAAATATATCCATATGACATTTAATGATACTATTACTTTCTGTGAAATTAAACTATTCTCTCACTGAAATAGCAGAAAATCAAAATTTAGACGTGTGGATTTCAGGAAAGCTTTGTTATTAAGGTCTTTCTTTTATCACTAGAGATGGTACTGTAGTTCTGTTGCTAACAAGGTATAATCCTTCAAAGAATCTCTGAAGTTATAATGCTTAAAAAGCCTATAATTAGATGATAACCTTAATATTTTAATTATATGGTAACCAATTTTTTTATATTAGACTACAAGTGAAATAGATGGTGCCAAAATACTTCTCATTTTAAATCAGTTATAGAGCAGTCTTAGTTTGACAGAAAAGTTGATTAGAAAGTACAGAGTTCCCAAACATACCCCTCCCCTTGCACACATTTTTTTCCTATTATTTACATCTTGTGTTAGTGTGATACATTCATTAAAATTAATAAACTGTTATGGATACATTATTAACCAAAGTTCATAATTGACATTTATTTTGTGTTGAGATTACTCTTCCTCTTGTACATTCTATGGGTTTTGATAAATATAAAGTGGCATTTGCTCATCATTGATGTATAATACAGAAGAATACAGAAGAGTTTCAATGCCTCAACCTAAAAATTTTTTTAACACAGTGTCATCATAGTATTTTGGCATGTTACAGGATATCTAAAAATTAGTAAATTACACTAGAAAAAAATTTGATACACTTTCATTAGTTGATCCAAAATCATCCTTATTATTTGTTTGAAATATTAACATGTAGCTAGCCAGATGTAATTTTATTGTAGCATTCCAAATAAAATATTATAATCTTCGAATCCATTAATTCCTGTTTCACAAGGAAAGTTTTTTATTTCTAACCCTTGAGGATGATGAAATTTTATATTACATCCCTACTACTTTCATTTTCTGATTTGTTGTTTGGAGAGGAAAAGTTGTACTCAGTTCGATGTAGCACAATAGTTTAGTTTTATGTGTTCTGGGATTCAGTAAGTATACTGAGGGGAAATTATATTTAAAAAAACCAATGACATCAACTACGTGATTTTCATGTATGAAGATTACTAATTGAACTGTGGCATTATTTTGTGCAATATAAATATGTCAGTTTTGTTCATTGTGGAAATGGAAAGTAAGGATGCTTTTGTGTACTGGAATTCTACTTAAATGTTAGATTCTTCTGAGAGGGTGGAGAGTCAGCAAATATTACATAAGGTTATTATAATTATGAACATTTTTTAAATGCTGGAGAAAAATTAAAATGGATATAATTGATTTTAGGGACAATATATTACTAATGAGTAAAAGTCATCATACAAATTAAAGTTGGAAAATTACCTCTTAGAAGCAATTTCAGTAAGAAAAAATTGATGATTCATAATTAAACCACAGCTGGATCATATGTCATTTGCCATATGACTCAGCAATATAATGTTGTAAAGAAAGTAAGCATTCTTCTGGATAATATTGATTCAAATATAAGATGAAAGGGCTGTATAGTTAATGAAGTGTAGGTTACTTGGAGAAGTTGGAAAAGGGAGCCTGAAAGATAATTACATAAAAATACTACCTACCATGGTTAGAGGAGCTATGATCATTTATCACCAAAATATAGAAAACAAAAGACTGAAGAGTATCAGTTTTTAAGTATATCTCTTATTTATTTGACTTTATTTGGAAATAAAACATTCCGTATTAACATTTTTTTCTCAAAAGTGAAGCATCCAAACTATTACTGTCTTAAATTATAAAATTTAAAATATGTTGCTTTCTTCCAAGCCTTCTAAAGAGAGTATGGTTGGGATGTTGTCTTTCCCAACGATTTTAAGATTTTATAATGACCCTTAAAAACTTTTCTTTGCTGCCAAACAGCAATGTCTTCAGAATTACTAAGTTTAGGGAAACAATTGGCCTCTACGTTAAATTACATGACTGTGTAAATTCGGAGGGTTTTTTTGGTTTGTTTTTTGCACTCTATATTTTCTGGTTTTCTTCATTATCAAATTATACCTGCCATTTCTTAATTTCTAATCCGATGCTTTAATCTACTGTGGGTTTGAGAATGATACAAATAAGCTCTCTAGAATTGGTCTAAAATAAGGGTAGAAAAGTGAAAATGAAGTCCTGAGATACCCTTGTATGAGTGACCTCTAAGGAATTTGTGCAGGAACCATACGGCATGTATTCTAGCAGCCTGGAGTCTGTGTTTGTCTCAAAAACTGAATCTTGCCCTATACAAAATGTAATGTGTAAATGTCTCATTTTGGTTTTCCGTGTATTATTATTCAAAGTTTGCATCTTGAAGATATTGATATATTCTAGAAATGTGGTTCTCCTGTACTTTCTCCTATTGTGCCTAGAAGAAAATTTCTGTTCTTGTGTGACTTTAAAATGGTCTTACTTTGATTTTCAATTACATTTTAACAATTTCAAGTTGCCAGGTAAGTGATTTTGAGTAAATAAAATATTATCAGAAGTATAAGACCTACAGTGTCTATAGTAAAGGGCTTAAATTGAAGCCGATGTAATTTAAATAAACTGAATATTAGTCTCTAATATAATCAAATAAATGGCATATTAATTTAAGTAAACTAAATATTGACCATTGAATATTAACCAAACTGAATATTAACTAATGACCACTGAATATAACTGAGATACATTGAACATCAGCCACCATATATGGTAAACTATGGAAACAAAAGATTTATGCATGGAATCAATTTGTTACATGGATATGGCTTAATAATAGTTCTGCCAAGAAACCAGAGGGTCACGTAAATCCTTTTTCCATTGATTCTGTAGATTTATGTTGATTTACTTTCTTTTTTTTCTCTCTAACGTTGTTGTTTTAAGTAGTAAGTGTGCTGTTGTTGGGGAGGTAATAATAGATTTTTTATTGTTTTGTCATTAGGATTCAACCTACAACCAGCAGTTAATTATCCCCAGTATAGGATTACCTTTGAAAACCAAAGTATTTGCAGCTGTCCAAGCCACTAATCTGGATGGCAGGTAATTTCAAAGTCTTATCTTTTTTAGGTCAAAACACTTTGACTGCCCAAACCCTCATGAGTCATAAAGTTGGCCCATTCATTTTTAAACTCAGTTTGAAAATATTATCATTGCCACACCATTTAGGCATGCTACTAAAAAGAAATAACCAATTACAAAGTTTAAGAGGTTACACTCATGTTGTGTCATTAATCGGAAAATAACAAGTCTTCCCACAAAGAAGGCGAGTGGTTCTTGGAAGGGGGTATGGGAAGATCTGGGATGCTGAAATATTGTATTTCTTCATCAGAAAGATGATTAACCAGATGTAGTCATTCTGTGAACAATTGATTTGCTTGCTTTTCCATATGTATGTTACTCTTCAATATGAATTTATTAAAAAATGAAAGGACTCTGCATAAGAGTGTGTCAAAATTACACAAAATGATCTCCAGAAACATCTCTATAAAAAAAGATTAAATTTTGGATGATACTTAAGAAAATTCAGAGCAATCAAACTGAAATGGAACTCAAAAGCTGAAGCTCTAACCCTGCCTTATTAAAAAAAAGTAATGTGAAAATGGCCTCTTTTGGATTGCTCATGTATTATTATTTAAACTTTGCATCCTAAAGAGATTGGTATACTCCAGAAATTTCGTTCTTCTTTACCTTCCCTCTTCCTGTCCTGAAAAATATTTCTATTCTTGTATAAGTCTTTAAAATTGTCCTTTAATAATGCAGGAGTTTTTTACATTTCATTGGCATTCACTACCCATGGATTAGTTTTTTTTTATAACATCAGAGTTGGAGTGGACTAATGTATAAGTGTGAGCAAAATCTAACATTATGGAAGAAGGATGTGGATGTGTATGCGCCTCATGGCTTTCTTCTCCCTAACACAGTGTCTACTGGGGACTCCACAATCGCCAAATCACTGATTCTGATATACAATTTATGCTCTAAACTCCTTTGCTGTATTTGCTATTATAATATTCTCTGATTCTGTTAGAGACAGTCATATCTAGAAACAAAAGGCTATTGTTTACAGTGAACATATAAGCATCTATGTAGCTCATTTTAAAGTTTACTTCTCAGACTTTGACCATTCAGTTGTCTTGTACACAATTATTTATGACATTAGCCTTGACTTCCTTACTGTGAAATTGACAATTTGGTGCAGATTTTTAAACATTTTGAGTTTAGGAGAAAGTTATTACTTTTTAAAAGCTTGTATGGGTACATAGTAGGTGTATATATTTATGGGGTACTTGAGATGTTTTGATGCAGGCATGCATGTGAAATAAGCAGGATGGAATAAGAGAAAGTTTTAATAAACAATAAACCTCTGCAAATAACAGGTAATAAACAATTATATTCCAAGAGATAATAATTTTGTCAATATTTACTTCCCTTGTATTAGTAACTAATACCCAAAAAGAAATTCTGACTCTAGATTATGTTTGCTTACATTCTTTCAGATGGAATGTTTTAATGGATTATTGCTATACAACTCCATCAGGAAACCCAAATGATGACATTCGATATGATCTCTTCCTTAGGTAAGACTTAGCTGTCTAAGTATTGTATTGATACCAATGACCCAGTTGTAGATAACTGAAATGGAAAATCTAAGTCAGATAAATTATAAATCACTAAGATAGCTTTTGAATTTCAAGTTTTACATTTTGAACTTTGAGTCCTTATAAAGCTGAAAGTTTAAAAGTTGAGAGAAGTTTTCAGCACAAAATGCTGATAAAGCTATTGTTGAATCAGAGTTTCAAGTAAGTTAGGTCCACCAAAGATATTTTATTCATGTTTAGGAGATATGGGAATATTTCACTGTCTTAGGAAAAGCATAGTTAGGACATTATTTGCAGGAAAAGAAATGCAATGGAGGTTACTATTTATCTGCAGCTAGACTGGCTCATATGTCAAAAGGAGAGTAAAATTAAAGTAATGGTCTGGATAATTTAGACCCCAAAATACTTTTGTTCATTTATCAGTATTTAGTATAAAGCTATAATATAACCTACCACTCCTTTTTTTTATTAGAGCCAATAACTTCATCCTCCTTCCCCAATAGACAGTGATAGAGTGAATGTAATATACATTTGGGGAAAGAGGACATTGATCATAAAACCATTCAATCATCCCAGTTCCTTTTCAGCATTTTTATCTGACAGCCGAACAGACTTGAGAGTAAAGCAATGTCTTCTAATCATGCTTATAAAGTGCAGTTGGCTCAGCTCACTGCAGCTTATTGACACATGATGGAAGTAATGTAATGGGAAACCAAAAGAATACACTTTATTGGCTAATCAAGGGTAAGATGACGTTCAGAGGGTATGGTCAAACTGTTACTCTAACATAGCCTATTTCTGGAAATGTTAATTTGGGCAACATTTTTGGGAAAAAATGTCAGTATGTATCAAAAGCCTTAAAAGTTTCATATTCTTTGATTCTAGCTTTACAAATTGGGAAATACATTTTAAAATATGTATGATGTTCTGGTCTATCAGTGATATTTACAATAGTAAAACATGGGAACGAATTATATATTCAGCCATAAGGAAATAGCTAGGTGAATGATGGACAACCAGTAAGTTGAGAGTCCATACAGGTATTACAATCATATAGAGTTATGTCTTAGATAGAAAAAAAATGGTTGGCTTTCTCTTACCTTCTCCCTTTTTATCTAATTGGTATTTCTATCTTTGAAAATAATTGATTCTTTAACATTTAAAGGTATTAAAATATCAAGGAAAAGGATCATAATATATAATTGTGTATATATAATGAACTTCATTTATATAACAGAAAAGACTGTAAGGAGAAACAGCAAGAGGCTCCCAGTGGTTATTTATGCTTGGTAGGGTTATGGATTTTTTTTCACATTTCTCTTATTTTCCCAAACTTCCATAATCCTCATATATTAATAATCTGGAATATGATCATCAGACTTCTTGTGTGAATATAGAAGCAGCTTAGTTCTGAATCTTTTCAGTTTTCGTATTGGAAACGATTCAGAGTGAAATGTATAAAGAAAAATAATTTCCCAAATGTCCTTTTGTGTGAATGTAGGAGGAAAAGAAAACCTAGAAATTCTAAAGGAAATGTTAGTGTTGATGAAAACAGTTAAGATCAAGAGAAAATGGTGTAGAAAGCAGTGTAGAAGAGGTGGTAAGGAAGGCAGGGAAGAAAAGTGGGTGCTGAGGGGTCCTAAGGGAGTCAGCTCCCAGAAGCAGCAGGAGAAATACTGCTGCTTTCCTAGAAGGAAAGCGCACTACTTTGAATGGAAACTGCTATCCCCCGGGCTGGGGAATCTGAAGAATGAAACAGTAGAGAATGCTCAGAGCCTCAGAAGTGGCAGATCTTAGAAAGTGCCCGCAAAAGCACACCTTCTAAAGGTGAAGGAATCACCTGGGAAGGCAGGGGCTCTGCCTTGGTGGCAAGGCTGGTGAATAAACCTCAGGAACCCAGAGCTGGTGGTAGAACCCGTGAATATCTTTTAAGCTCAGTCAGCTGCACAGTTCTGCTCTCTTCAAAGACAATTGTTATTGAAAAACAGAGGAGGGAGCCCTTGAGTTGGGGAAACCCTTTAGGAAGGTATTTACCATTCCACACTGCCTTAGGGGTCCTAAAAGTTTTAGCTTTAGGGAAATCCAACTCTTTCAAACTTGAATGATAAACAGATGCAGGTATTTCTTGCAGTATTCCAATATTCTACAGGAAAAATATCGAAAATGGCAGAAAAGAAATTTTAAAGATGAATTAAACTCACCAGAAAACTGTTGCCATGGAATATATAATATATACATTCCAACATTCATTTTTAAAAAGCAAAAAGCATCATGGTTATGAAGATAGAATTATGAGAACTTAGGTAAGTAAGGATAGGACAGTAAAAGTCATGGCTATGGAAATGTGAAAAGGAAACTGGGATAAGTGAAAATAAATGGAAATATAAAAAAATGTATGAGAGGAAGGGACACGTAATTAGAAGACATTCAAAAGGTGTGCAGATCACAGCAGAAACTGTGGGACATGGAAGATAAGTATAAGAAATACAAATAAAAATAAACAAATATAAAGGAAAATAAAAAGAGGAATAAGTAAGATAGAAATAAAAAGGTGAGAAAGGGAATTCAATATGTGTATAATATGCATAATTAGAATTGTCCACCCAAAAGTCAAAATAATAGAACACCATGTTTAAAAATATAATCCAGGAACACTTTCCTAAATTAAAAAAAAAATCTGTCATTGACATAATGAATTGATGCCCTGGATGAAATTGAAGATTTCATTAAGCGGAAACCAGGGGAAATATAAAAAGACATAGAAATACAATAAAAAATTAGAGATTTTACCTCTTAGAAAACTTACTTCTGGTGGCCAACAAGTAAGTAAGGAAGTCAGGATATAGGAAATCTAAATGACATAAGCAATAAGCTATATACAGAGAGACAACAATTCATAACAATATCAAAAACCAGGAAGTCCTCACCACTGGAAGTTATAAAACCCATAAATAAGACTTGTATCAAAAATGAAAATATGAATCAATGTTCTGGAAGAAGTTAAGAAAAAGTAGGTTCCTTGAAAAAATACGTTAATAGAGAATCACAAGCTAATCAAATCCAGAAAAAAAGGGATAAATGACAAATACAAAAAGATAAGAGGGGAATCAACATGGAAATGAGCAGAGTACGGTTCTATCAGATATCACAGTCAATAAAATGTCTACAATTATTAAAGGAATGTCATATTATGCAAGGCTAGCCACATAGACAAAAGTCACAGAACAGTAAACTGAGAAATAGATCCCCAAACATATAGGAATTTAGTGTAAGATGGAGTGTGGAACCACAAATCAGTGGGATAAGTAGATTTTTAAAAACAGTGTTGGACATGGATAATAGTAAGATAAAAGATAGTATTGGACCTATACTTCACTCAATACACCATAATAAAACCTAAATAGATTATTAATTTAAATGTAAAAGCTACAACTTTAAAAGTGGTAGAATAAAACAAGAGAAATACCTCAAAACTTTGGAGTAAGGAAACTCTTTTCAGTCTAAATCCTAGAAGCCACAAAATAACATATTGAAAATTTAACTACATAAAACTGTGAACACACACGCGCGCGCACACACACACACGCGCGCGTGCGCGCGCACGCACACGGAATGTCCAAAGCCAAATAACAAAGTGAAACAATTTGTAACTTATATAACAACCAGTAACCACTCTTCTTAACACATAAAAGAACTCATAAGAATCAGAAAGAAAATGGCCAACAACACAACAGAATTTGGTCAAAAGACATAAACCATTTTCAGATAAAGAAATGCAAATGACTATGAGATATGTGAAAATATACAAACTCATTAATTATAAGAAAAATATAAGTTAAAATTATAGGGTGATAGTTCATTTTTACTCTCAAATAGGGAATAATAAAAAGTTTTATCCATACATTTTGCTGATGTAGCTCTGGAGAAGTAAGCATTGTTTTCATCTATTGCTTGTGAAGTCCAAAATTGAACAATATTTATATAGGGCAATTTGACAATATCTATTAAATGATGTATTCTGATATATGGATGTATTCTGTAGATAATCCTGTACATGTTCAACATGATATATCATAAGGCTATTCATTATTACTTCATTTCAAAAAAGCAAAAGATTAAAAACAATGCATGTACATAAATAGGAAACTGATTAAATAAAGTCTGAAACACGTCCATGATGAAATACTATACAGCTGTGGAAGAAAATGAGGAAGCTCTCTAAATGTTGATACGAAAAGATCTCTAACACTGCTAAATCTTTAAAAGGCGAGGTACAACATAGCGTAGACAATATGCTATCACATGTTTAAGGAGGGAGGACAGTAAGAATACATTGCTTCAGTTTCTATTTTCATAAACCCTGGGAATGATGTGAAAATAAATGAGAATGAAAAGAAGTGAGATCGCCTCTGGCAGGTTTCTATATATTTTAAATTGTTTGGATTTTTGAACTATGTGAAAGTATAATTCTTCTAGCTATTATTGCAATCAGAAACTGATCTGTTTAAATTTTATGATCCAGGTTTTATTGTCATACCTGTTGAATTAGCTTATACTATGATTAAATGTCTGTAACGTGGCATGGTTCTGTTAGCTCTTAATGTAATGGCGGATCCTTAATACGGTAGAAATTAATTTACAAGTCTCAGTAGGTTGATACTTTCCAGTGATGTCCTGTTTTCACGTTCCCTAAAATTTAGCTGTGACAAGGATCCTCAGACCACTGTCATTGAGAATGGCCGAAGTCAGCGGGGCCGGTTTTCGTTTGAAGTGTTCCGATTTGTGAAACACAAGAATCAGAAAATGTCCACTGTCTTCTTGCACTGTGTTACCAAGCTCTGTAGAGCAGATGACTGTCCCTTCCTTATGCCGGTATGTTTTGAAGAACTTCATTCTAAGTTGTTGAATTGATCTAAGCTGAAAGTTTATCAAATGTCAGAAACTAATTTCTGCTTGGAAAGTGGATAGGTGTTAGGTCAAATAGTTTGAAGTAGGATTTATTCATTTATCTAGTAAAGGTCTGCTAAATATCCTACTTTGTGCCAAGCATTGTACTGGGGATACATAGATGAGGCATGCACAAATTCTGAATTTAATTAGATTATCTTTTAGGATCATGAGCTAGTCACAGAAGAAAGCAAGACAAAAATCTTATGGTGCAAAGGCAGACAAATATATGGTAGTAATAGGCGGTATTCACCATTGCAAGAGAGTTAAATCAGGAGAGGTTGAGAGGATTGGTGGAGATGAACTCCAGCTGTTACTTTGAAGTGGACTGAACCCCAAAGAACCAAAATCAAGACTGTGAGAGACACTGCTGGCCAAACGATGGTCAAAGACACAGACACATAAATTAGTGTGATCAGAGAGCTTCTAGTTCTTCAGGAGGGTTGTAGAGCAGAGTAGAGATGATTGGAAAACCCGGGGAGCGCACTGGGCTGGTGCTGGAAAGGTAGATTGTGGTCAGATGGTCGGGAAATCGCTGAGATTAAAGGCTAAAAAAGCAGTGAAAGGTGTGCATCTGAATTGCATACAGTCACCATTAAAATAAAGATCCATTTAGTAGTGAATTAAAAAATTCTATTCTGACTGGCTCTCTAGGGTCACATCATTATTAACCTGAGAAAAACGCAGGCCCCTTTTTAATTTGAAATACCATTAATATGTTTATATTTATGTTCAATTCATGCATAAATGGGAAGCTATTTCTTCATACTCATTGATCCCTTTGGACTAATAAGCAATGTCAGATAGGGGTAAATGGAGAGTCCACATTACCTTGAGTCCATGCTGACCAACATTTCCAGGAAGGATTTATTAAAGGCTTGAGAGAAATAAAAGTAGAAAAGTTTGATAAACACAGCACTTTTTCAAGAGAGCCACTGAGCTATGTAAATTAATGAGGCAGTGCACAATTACAGAGGGAGGAAATAAGAAATGTGGCCCAAGCCAGGGTAAGAAACACTGTAGCAGTTACATGCAAAGTAATTAAATAAATGCACAGAAGGAAATGAATAAAATTAAACATGTGGTATCTCTTCCAAAAGAATCTGCTTTCCAAATGGCCATAAAGAAACAATTCTGTGCCGGTGTGGAATTTCATTTGTTTTCATTAACACCTCAGATTTGCAGCCACAGAGAAAGGAGAGATGCTGGGAGGAGGACGACTTGGAGCTCCCAGAGCTCTTCTGGCAGTGCGGTGCTCTCTGCTGGTCCCATCATTACTCGGAGTGGTAAGTGTGCTCCTCCTTCTGTATGTAGTAATAGACGGTTCCAAAATGCCTCGTTACTTGGCTTCTAACAAGAGCTCAAAGTGGTTCCTAAACAGCACTAATTAACTGTGAGACAAGATAAACTGCTAAGCAACTTTAATTTCACAGTAGTTTTCCTGTTTACTCAACTTTCACACAAAGGGCAATATTGTCTTTACTACATTTCCTGTTTACACACACACACACACACACACACACACACACACACACACACACGAGTATGCCATGATGGACCTGTTTTTTTTGTTTTTTTTTTTTTTGAGACGGAGTCTTGCTGTGTTGTCCAGGCTGGGGTACAGTGATGTGATCTTGGCTCACTGCAGCCTCCACCTCCTAGGTTCAAGAGATTCTCCTGCCTCAGCCTCCCGAGTAGCTGAGATTACAGGCGCCTGCCACCACACCTGGCTAATTTTTGTATTTTTAGTAGAGATGGGGTTTCACCATATTGCTCAGGCTGGTCTCGAACTCCTGACTTCCTGATCCGCCCACCTCGGCCTCCCAAAATGCTGGGATTACAGGCGTGAGCCCGGCCCATGCTGGACGTGTGTAATCACCCCGTGAATACGCTTCACCCTCCTCTGCCCTGCTGTCACCCATGACTACTAATTTGAGTGGACTGCAGCCTCTAGCTCCCTTGCCCTCTAGTTTCTGGCTGGGCTTGACCAGTCGGTGGTGCTGTAAGCAGATGGGAGGGCACAGAAATTGTGGAGTCCACAGGGCTCCTCCTAGACAATTCTCTCCCTGTAACTACTCTGAAAACCCTCTCCTTGTCCCTTAACTCTCCTCGTCCCTTAACTCTCCTCTCTCTCGTGAATTTTCTACGTCTTTATAAATAGCCTATTAAACACTCCGTATATGGCCCAGTTTGAGTACCATTTGTTTCCTTTCAGAATTGTGCATATTACATACTCTCATCTACTGCATTCATTTGTGCTCATGAATTTATATGATCTAATGGACACAACTCTTTATAACTCTTTATAAACATATTCTCAGGTATACAAATATATGTGCATACATGTACCTACACACACACACACACACACACACACACACACACACACAGTAAATGGATGTAGATTTTGTAGGTTTAAGTCAGTGTGAATCCAAAGACTTCCGGAGTCCATTGGATAAAACAGAGATGTGGCATGAAAAACTCTGAAACTAAAGCCGGAAAAACAGGTTCTAGGTTTAGCTTTTGTTCTAACATGCCATGTGAGTAGAGGTTTTGTTTCATTTCTCTGGGCAAATGTTTCTTCATTTCTAAAGTAAAAGTTTTTAAAAAGTTTGAAAAGTTTTAAAATGTTTTTTTCATTTTAAAATAAAAGTTTAAAGATTTTTTTTCCTAACTCTTATCATTCTAAATTTTCTCCCAAAAAAGAGAATAATTCTGATTTGGATTATATGCTAATAATGTTTTCTCCATTTTATATTAGCCTTAATGCTGTTATTATGTTTCAGTTAAATTTTCGGTACCTTTTCTCCATGCTGCCCATCCCACAGTCAAAAGAAAGTTTTGCCTGAAATAGGCAAATCAGTAAAAAGTGGTTTTGGCCCAAAACATTCAGACAATTGTGTAGTCCTAACATTATTTAAAAACAAACCAATAGGCCCTTTCAATAATGCAGAGATATATTAAATATGAAATTTCAAACTTAGCCCGTACTCCCTGAAGATTTTTGGTATGTGCTCTGACTGGTTTAAAAATGACTGGTTTGGTCAGGCACGATGGCTTATGCCTGAAATCCCAGCATTTTGGGAGGCCGAGGCGGGTGGATTACCTGAGGTCAGGAGTTCAAGACCAGCCTGGTAACACGGTGAATTGCCATCTCTACTAAAAATACAGAAATTAGCCGGGTGTGGTGGCACACGCCTGTAATCACAGCTACTTGGGAGGCTGAGGCAGGAGAACTGCTTGAGCCAGGGAGGCGCAGGTTGCAGTGAGCCAAGATCGTGCCACTGCACTTCAACCTGGCCAACAGAGTGAAACTCTGTCTCAAAAATAAAATAAAATAAAATAAAATAAAATAAAATAAAAGACTGGTTTGTGGCTTGTGAAAGTCCCATTTTTGATCTCTATCTAGCTTTCAGAAGTGGCTCATAGAATTACATTGAATGGAAACTCAGTTCTTGCTGCCAATAATTAGGATTGCTTTTGGGTAGGCACAATAAAAGAGATTTTTATTTCCATGGAGCATATCTAGAGTCAGTTTGCTATAAGAAAAGAAATTTAAAAGTGATATTTCTTCTGTTCATCTTGGGTAGATGACTTTTCCTCCTTAATTACCGTCTTCCTTCTTGCCTATGCAGAACTAAGTATTACAGTTTTTAAATAATTTGTTAGCTGTATTCATCCATTCTAATGTTGCTAATAAAGAAACACCTGAGACTGCGTAATTTATAAAGAAAAAGAGATTTATGGGGTCACAGTTCCACATGGGTGGGGAGGCCTCACAATCATGGCAGAAGGCAAAAGAAGAGCAAAGGCATGTCTTACATGGTGGCAGGCAAGAGGGCATGTGCAGAGGAATTGCCCTTTATAAAACTGTGAGATCTCGTGAGACTTATTCACTATCATGAGAACAGCATGGGAAAAATCGACCCCATGATTCAATTACCTCCCATGACATGTGGGTATTATGGGAGCTATAATTCAAGATGAGATTTGGGTGGGTACACAAACCATATCATTAGTGTAAAATAATTTTTAAAATTCAAAAAAGATTCTAAGATCCCCCAAATCCCAGCAAAGATAAATAAGTAGAAGTCTCTAATTCTAACATAAGTAAACAGTTCTCTAGGTTTATAGGTTTCATCCATCCCATGTCCAGTTGCCACAAAGAGCTATCACAATGCCTCTGATGTCATGCCTGGATTTCTTTCCAATTTTCAACCAGTTTCCACCTCAAGAATGTCACTTATTGCCCAACATGCTAGAGTTGTCTCGGGATCACCTCCAGTTTCTCCATCGGCAGAGCCCCCAGAGGAGCACACTCACACTTTCAGAGTTCCCTTGAATCCTCTCTCATTCTCTCTGGAATTATTTTTAAATAATTTTGATACATTTTGGCATGGTCTTCTTTAGTCATCATGGTGGTCTCACTGCTTAGAGGAACATATATAAAAACGTTTACATTGTAATACTATGATACCCATGAAAAAATATATTTTTAAAAATTCTACATGAACACAGAACTCAGAACTCAAGCCCTATCCATCCATATGCAAATCCTATGTAAACTTCATGTTCAGCTTCATGACCAGAACTACCTTTTTTCCTTAGTTTCGCTTTATTTTTATCTTAGGTCAGCTAGAATTTATCTCTTCAGGTCCTGTGGCCAATTTTATATAGACAAGTCCAATTTCAGGCTTGATTTGCTCTCTTCAAAGCTCTCTGATTCTTGGAAGTTTTGCTCTGTTTGCTCATTGAACCACTCCTTGTCCCTAGACATCTAGCTTAGGTCAAGTTCAGTAAGTTGTTAAACCTCAGAACTCCTGTTTTGTTTTGCTTTTTAATGAAATCAAATCCATTCTGGATATTTTGTTTTACCCAGCATTGTTAATAGTTTTGTTACTTGACTTAGGAAAATCTTCACACCCTCATAATGCAACCCCTCAAGAGAAATTTCCTGAAGTGTTCTTATTTAAAACTTCAAAATGCTAAAGGTGCTTGGATAGGGGAGTGCTTATCAAAGGGTGCAATTCTGGAAATCTAAAGGCACCAACACCAGAAAACAATACCTAATTGTTTTGTTTAATTAAATTCCTGTGGAGAAACCCAAGCCATATTCTTGTTCAATTATTAGAGTAGTTAATAATTCACTTGAGCATGCTTGTTTAGTCTCTTCATGGGACTGGCACTCTTCTAGGAACTGGAAATACAACAGAGAACAGGCCACAGACTTTGTCCTTGGAGATCTTAGAGTTCAGAGGTAGAAACAGACTATTAACGAACATAACACTGTGGAAAGTAAAAAGGTCGGCGCTTATTAACTTGAAATGTGTGGTCTATTTTACTATATAGGTTATTAAAGTTTTTTAAAAAAATAGTTTTCTAGTGCTAAGAGAAAAAAAATTATTCTGCATATATCTTTCGTGGTCTTTTTATTATTATTATTATTTCAACTACTTACATGAGAAAGCAGAGAATGACAATTTATCTGCCACTTCTGGCTTTCAAATGACTGTGGCATTGCTGCTATCACCTTCCTCCTATAGGATTTCAAATAGATAAATATACTCTTGGAGACCCCCAAAAGTTTGGTATTCCAATCAGTTCTAATTCCAGAAGGCTTCAGGTGTTTCTTTTAGCATATATGTACGTGTGAAGACCAAGTGGGTTCGAGGAAAAAACAAGCTGTGGTGCGATAAAAGTCTCCTGAAAAAATGTCTACCTTCCCTTTCTTTTTTTTTTTTTTTTTTTTTTTTTTTGAGACGGAGTCTCGCTCTGCTCTGTCACCCAGGCTGGAGTGCAGTGGCGCGATCTCGGCTCACTGCAAGCTCCGCCTCCTGGGTTCACGCCATTCTCCTGCCTCAGGCTCCCGAGTAGCTGGGACTACAGGCGCCCGCCACCGCGCCCGGCTAATTTTTTGTATTTTTAGTAGAGACGCGGTTTCACTGTGGTCTCGATCTCCTGACCTTGTGATCCGCCCGCCTCGGCCTCCCAAAGTGCTGGGCTTTACAGTGCTTTGATGTTTTGTTTGTTTGTTTGCTTTGTTTGCAATAATACAAAAATTGGAGGCTACCAGAAATAGCAACTAGATAAAGCAATTCTCTCCACCTTTATCCACTATCAAATACAATTCCAAATAGTATTAGAATATCACAGATTTTGATTTCAACCACCTGCCAAAGGTAGTACGCTTTCATTTATTCAGAGTCCTGGAACCTGGATTTTGTCATTCCAGTCTCATTTGGAAAAGGGTGCGTCCTTTCCCCACACAGGGAGATTTTGTCCACAGCCAAGTCCTCATTAATGACACCTGAAATATTGCTTCTATAGAAGTGTTGGTGGTAATATGGGGAGTGAGGGGGACAGTCTGACTTTTGTTAACCTTAGGAGGCAGAAAATAGCAGAGAGGGCATCTAGTCATAGCACTTTTGTCTTATTTGGAACACTTATCAGAAAGGAACTTTCTATTTTTTAGTTGAAATATTTTAAAGCAATTAAGTGTGATTTCTAAAAAAGACAATAGCTTTCAAAAAGAAATTTTGTACCATTATATATTCTCCCCCTGTGTTCCAGTGAGGCAGCTCATCTTGGGAAAAGAGCACATGGATATTTTGGAAGAATTGCTCATAGTCCATTCATCCCATCTGTTTCCATGAGAAGCAAGTGTGATTATAAAGTAGTGTTGGTTAGAGATTAGGATTTTTCTGAATGTTGTATAATAAAAATGTGTGTTATTTTTCTTTTTGTCCTATAGCGATGCATTGCACCATTCAAAAGAGTGCTATGAATGAGTGCCGTATTAATTTTGAGCATTGTACTTCAGGATCAGACAGCATCGTTTCTGCCAAGATTCATGTGTCTGAAAAAAAAATGGTGTCAGATATTTTATAAATATCCCACCAGGTTCTCCCCTTACTTGTTTTAAATACTCATCCTAGAGTTTCATAGCTTGAGATATTCATCTTCATCACCAGAAATAGTTTTCATACTTGGCCAGTTTATATTATTTTAGGAAAAGGACTCTGAAACTGAGCTTTGTTTTAAGCATATGTTTACTCTGTCATAAAGGCTGTGACAGATGGAAATTTCTTTATCTGTAAAATGGGGGTAGCAATAATATCCAAACCATATGGCTTCTGTGAGAATGAAGTGTGATAATGTATGAAACAGCAGTTTATGAACTATGTAGTTTTATACACATATTGATTATAATAATATTTATATTCCAGAAATAAACAGTCAATTGCACCCATTATATGGTTCAAATAACAAACACAAATATTAAAACACAAATATGAAATTATTATTTCAAATATGAAATATGAGCTCATACAAGCTCAAGGGTTAATAGCAACATGATGACAAATTGGACAATAAAAATTGGGAAATCAAGTAATATGTTTATCATATCTATTATTGTATTTGGCAGAGAAAAGTCAAAAATCAACAGCTTCAATCTTTTACTTAACAGATGCAAATAAAACTGCAACTCAAGCTAAGTAGTCATGTTTTCCTTTCATATAGTTATTAAGTGTAAATTTATCTTCTTGGAACTTAAAGTGATGTGTTTGCAGATTATGTTGGACAAATTGGCAATACTTAAAATAGAGTGGCACTAAATAATGAATATTCTGTATAACAGAATAACAAATAGCAGGTTATAGGACCATAAAAAATGTAATAGCTGTTAACAATTACTGCCCCCACTAACCTGACTGGAGAGCTAATGATGAAACGAAGTTGGCAGGCAAGAAAACAACATAGTGTAGATTTTTTTCGATTACATTTGTATACCCAGGACAGGTGCAGAATGTGGGCTTGGGGAATAGAAAGATGATGAAATCCAGGACATATGAAACAGGGCATGGAAAAGCAGAATGATTTAGGAGGCCTTTCATTTTTGCCTTACTCAAGGAGATTATGGGTGGAAGTAAGAGGAGATATAGGTAAAAATGTAGGTACAAAGTAATTATTGATCAGAATAAACAAAGGTAAATATTTGGAGAGATGATGTCACTTCTCTTTTCCTGTTTTTTCCCCTCAGATGAGACTCCAACCAACAATTCACAACTTGGTAAGATAATTAACATATTTTGCTGTTTTTTTTTTTTTTTTTTTTTTTTTTACATTTTTGGTGATCAGTTACAAAGCTGTAATCATCTCAGTGTAATGAGCTTGAGTTTTCCAAGTTTGGTACATTTTAGATAACAGTTCACTGAGGGTTTTCAAGCTCATATGTGATCTATTGGTCAATTTTTATAGCATTTGATAGCTTTTTGGTATTTTTGGTTTTGGCGGCCCATGGGCAGCCTCTAAACCATACAATCCTTTGGTATTGGGTTGAATTACAGTCAAATAGATTGTAACACAATTCAGTGCCATGCTGCTATTCTATGAGATGCTGATGAAAGACGTTTTGCAGGTAAAATTGGGTTAAGGTGGGATAAATATTATATGGGGCCTTTACAACTGGGTGTGTTTCATTATTTGCAGGTTCTCCAAGTGTGCCTCCCTTCCAGCTGAACAGCATCACCAGTGCACTGATATCAGGAATGGTCATTCTGGGAGTTATGAGCTTTTCTCTTCTTCTGTGTTCACTGGCCCTTCTGCACAGGAAGGGACCCACCAGTTTAGTGTTGAATGGCATAAGAAACCCAGTCTTTGACTGACTGTAACAGGTGCCTCCTCTCTAGAGAAGGCTTCACTGACTAAACTATGTGTGACTGCAGTCAGTGTTCCATCTGAATTTCATGTCAGTCCACATTCAATATTTGTAGGTTTGATAAATTTCACAGTGTAGCTTGTCAGCGTAATGATAGTGAAAGAAGTTTATAATATTGCTATTGTCACTGATGTATGTGGCCAGCCGTACTTTTATGCCACCAATGAATATATTGACAATAAGTGAAAAATATTCAGGACTTAGCTCTTCCAGGATCAGTAATATTTCATTTTACGTCAGTTTGCTTTTGATTGTTGGTTAAAAGATAAAAGGTTGGAGTAGACAAAAAATGAAATGTGTTGCATTTCCCCCTTAAGCATTAAAGCCCAGTGCAGTGGCATTTAGATTTGCACATGTGGTCCTAGAATAAATGTTGCTTTTTGTTTTAATCCAGATATTCCCTGCTTCAGGATGTGTTTTAACTGGACTGGCCAATTTGGATACCTGAGATGTAACTACTCATTCTATGACCTCCTGTGTTTTTGGCTGATTTCCATGTCTGACAATACTCATTTTAAAAGAAACTCTTGGGACATATCTCTTAAACTGGGGCATCCTTTTGTATAGAAGATAGTGAAAATAGTTGTTAGCTTCCAAGTGTCCTAGTACTAAGTGTCCCTAGATCATTATTTGTTAGAATAGGAATGGCTGTGATCGGTTTTCTTCTTCTGGTTCACGTGAGAACATCAGCACATGTTAACTCTCCTCCCAGGTAAACAGTTCAACTGCTGTTGCAGCTGTGCTTCCAGCAGTGAGGTAACTATGCAAAGATTATTTTTAATTCAGGAATCATAACATGTGAAAACAAGCTGTAGTTGTGAAAAGAGAACATTATCATCAGCTCATAAACCTACTGTTCCTAGAAGGGTTTTGAACAGTTTAGATTCCCTTTTTCCTAAAACAAAAAGGAAACTTAGGTTAAGTGTCGTTTGCTGAACATTGTTGGAATCTACATTAAAAGATATTCTTTCCCCCCATATTTTTGGTGCCAGGCAATACAATTAATCAGGAGAGGGTTTCTTTTTAACGTATCTTCTTGTAGGTTTCATAATTGCCATGAATAAACAATATTTTCCTCTAATAGTAAACTGCAAGAAGCATTTGATCCTTTATCAGTTTTGCAGAAAAGCAAGTTTTAAGCAGCCCATGTTCTTACAAAGAAAACAACGTTCTCTTTGTTTAAGCTACCTATGCGCTGAACAAATAAAACAATTTAATAGCCAACCAAAACCCAGCATGTGAAGTCACTAGAAGTGCCATGTTAACTATAAGAAATTGCTGTAATCGCTAATTTCTATTCAACGTTGGTGACCCATTAGTCGGGACTTAATTTGTTATACTGCATGTGAATCATCAAGCAATATTAGATTGCTTCAAATGAAATGTCTACAATGTGAGTTAATAATTAAATTGGCCGGGCGCGGTGGCTCAAGCCTGTAATCCCAGCACTTTGGGAGGCCGAGACGGGCGGATCACGAGTTCAGGAGATCGAGACCATCCTGGCTAACACGATGAAACCCCGTCTCTACTAAAATACAAAAAAAAAAAAAATTAGCCGGGCGTGGTGGCGGGCGCCTGTACTCCCAGCTACTCGGGAGGCTGAGGCAGGAGAATGGCGTGAACCCGGGAGGCGGGGCTTGCAGTGAGCTGAGATCCGGCCACTGCACTCCAGCCTGGGCAACAGAGCTAGACTCCATCTCAAAAAAAAAAAAAAAAAAAAAAAAAAAAAAAATTAAATCAATCCTCGAGCTGAAAAACACTTTTTCTCCAATTTGCCTGAATATTTCAGGAGAAAGTATTTATATTGCAATAATTAGCTATATAATTGCATCAACTTTTTATTTCAAGGTGTAGACGCCAAGGGAAGTGGGATCTGGAAAGTCTCTGGATAATTTATTCACACACAAAAAATTTTAAATCACGTAAAAAGCCAGTCTACTCTTCCCTGTGTTACTGCAAAATAACTTTGAAGTGACTGTTCTGAACTTCATCTGTGTTAACATGATTAACTGACCATACTACTAATGTTACCCTATGTGTACAGGGATAGTATTGAAATATATTGGTAAATCTATTTCAGATACTTTAAGTGAATTGCCATTGATTCTAGGATTAAGTTCTGTGAATAGGACATTATATCATTTAAGCTGTTTTGTCAATTTGATTTTTATGCTTTTGGAACGGCCCCTGTTTCAGCTGTTGGCCTTTTCAATTCTATACTCCATTTTATAGAATCGAATAATGGACACATATCATTTGGGAAGCAACTTAAGTATCATATTTTTTTTTGCCACCCTTTCATCATAAAAGGAAGAATCAGAGTTATAATGAGATAAACCAAGCCTGTTTTTTACAACTTTGTTCTTATAAATCTGCAGTTATATGGAGTATTTAGTTATACTGAATTTTACAGTTATTATAGTGTGAAAAACCTTACAAAATATGTGCAAACATTTCTTCAGTTTTAATACCTCAAACTGTTTTTTGCACTTCAGGGGTAAGGTCTGATGACATGTAAAAGATGATCGTTTAATAAAATAATGGTTTAAAATGTTGACCTGTTTTTTTTTTTTTCCTCCTTCCTGCTCTCGACATCCTATTCCTACTTTCACAAATACAGAGGGTCTCCAACTTATGATGGTTACATTTACAATTTTTGACTTTAAGATGGGCTTATCAGGGCATTAAATGCATTGTTGACCTGTGATTTTTTTTTTTATTTATGATGAGTTTTTTGAGACATAACGCCATTGGAAATTGAGGAGCATCTGTATTGAGAAAGATTTAGTCTAAAATAAGCTGCCTAATGCAACAGGGAAGGCCAGTGATCTCTATATGTAGGTAAAGTCTGCCCTCTCAATACTGAGCCCTGTGCAGGGAGACACATTCTTAATATCAGCTAAAGGTAAGGAAGGACATTTTTCTTTGAGCATAAGCTCTAACAAAAATGGAAATTACAATTTTAAAAACTTTGGTAGGGACAGAAAAAAAAAACTGGAAAGACAAGGAGCTTGGTTTCTGCCTGGAATTTCACAGTCTCTCCTAAGTGCCAGCAGGATCTGTGTCGTGGGGGAGGGTTGGTAGGAAAGTGGCATAGTGTTGAGGCAAAATCCTTTTCCTGACCCAGGGATAATCCAATCTCACACAACTGGGCACTACCCGAAGCCCTAAGTATTGACAATTAGCTTTGGGAGCCTCACAAGACAGGATGGTTCATGAGGGGCATTGTCAGCTGTGGAAAATGTAAGGCCACTTTATGAAGCCTCACAGACAGTAAACTTCCAGAAGTTAGAATAGAGCAGAAGTTCGTGGGAGACCCTTTTTTGTGAACACGGGTCATGAACATAATATGAAGAATAGTTTGAAGAATTGCAACAGGATGGAGGGCCAGCACGCATTTATTTTGATTCCATATTTATAAGAAAAAGAGAAAGCTGATCATAGAGCAACTGCCTTTGGGAATGAGATTCTTCAATTATTTACAAGTGGGGAAACATTTAAAATAAAACAATCTAAACTCATAATTTAGAAAAAAAATTTAAAAATACTTGCATAGGAAACAAAACAAATATCAGAGTGAGCTGGAGTTGGTGTATCAGTCAGTGTTCCCCAGAGAAAAAGAATATATGATATTGGTATATATGTCACATATTATATATATTTAATAAGTATGTGTGTTATATAAGATATGTGTGTGTGTGTGTGTATATATATATATATATATATAGTATTTGTGTGTGTGTAACATAAGGAATTGGCTCACATAATTCTAGAGACTTAACAAGTCCTAAGAATAGAATTGCAGTTGGCAAGGTCGGGACCAAGGAAAGCTGATGGTGTAGTTCCAGTCCAAAAGCCGGTAGGCTTGAGGCCCTGGAAGAGTTGATGTTTCCATGCAATCCAAAGGCAGGAGAAACAAAAGTCCAACTTTGAAAGGCAGGTAGGCAGAAGGAAATCATTATTATTCACAGGAGGGCCAAACTGATTGGAGGTATCATACTGTTAAAAGGCTAAACTTCCTAATCAGTCCAGGAATATTAAGCAATTAATAAATAAAAGTGTTACAAAATCTGACAGTGCAATTGAAATGGTTTAAAACTATTTACTGTCTGGAGGTAAGGGTTCATGAATTGAGGGTCCTCTTTTATATTACCTGGATAATATTGATCAAATTGAAGAAAAACAGGGCCATGAGTAGGTGGGGAGTGATGAACTCTAAAGTTATACAAAATTATTCCTCGGCATCAAGAGAAACAGAGTACAAAGATACATGGCCAGGCGGTATTTATTGGACCCATATCCTACAGGGCTGGCATCGGGGATGCTGGTAGCCAAGGAGAAGAATAATGACATCAGCAGTGACAACAGGCTGGAAGCAGTAAAGAACATAAAACAGAGTAGCTGAGATAATAGGGGGCAAATGCAACAAGGGGCCGCTGGACTCTGGGAGAAGAGGCCGCTGCCACTTCTTAGGAGGAACTAGTTCTTTGGTGGGAGACAGAACGAGAATTATTGACAGCTGTTACCCACATTCCTCATGACAGCTGCCCGTCCTGCAGAAGTTCAAAGGTAAGTGAAAATTGAATTAAAAAGTTATATATTTATGTTTGTGAGGATATCTTGCCTGACAGCTTATTGGCAAATGCAGTCTCTGAAAATTTGAATAACACAAGAAAACTGAAATAGCCTTAATTAATGCCACATTTTGCTGAGATATCCAGAAGAGGATTAGTTTGGGGGCTTCTGCTCATGTGGACTAGACATAACCTTTAGAAATCTCTGCTCAGTAATCTTCATTTATAAAATGCTTTGTATTCTTGGCAAAGTGAAATTGAGAACTCAGATTGTTATCTGCTTAGTTCAAATCTCCAATTCCTCTTTGCCTCAAGTATCTGGATATTTCCTTTTTTATTTAAATTGCCAACATAATTACTTCAATTTTCTCTTCCATTTTCTGTGTAGAAAGGAGCAGTGCTAATCATTACATGGAGCTTTAGTCAAAGGCAACGGGACCCAAATTTTGAGGTTAGTTTTCACCAGGAGCATAGCTGCGTTAGCATTGCCCAGAGCAAAATCCATTACTGAATAATCCTGCTGGTTTAACTGATCAACTAACACTAGAAGATCTTGGGAGAGCTGTGGTTTGACAATTTCATGCAACCCTGACTCAGAGTTATACAGGTCCTGAAGCTATTTCTTCTCCTGTATGTAGTTTTGTAAATTATTTATTTATTTTTATAGTAGGGAACAATTGGCTAAACTGAAAAATTACTCCAGAGGAAATATAGTTGTGTTTAGCAATTATTGATGACTTGGAAATTTGAACTTATTTATTTAAAAGCTCTCATTTTGCTAATGTATGTTTTGTGACTGATAAAATGAGATGGTAGGAAATGATGTAGGGTTCTCATTGTAAAGAAAATGGAACCCAATAATTTCTTCTGAATCCTGTAAAGATAAGACATAGGTGCTTCTTTGGTATCTCATCTCACTCTATAAATACAATGTGGAACAAAGGCAATTCACTAACGCTCACTAAAAATTTTAATACAGGCTGGGTATGGTGGCTTATGCCTGTAATCCCAGAGCTTTGGGAGTCCAAGGTGGGCAGATTGTTTGAGCCCAGGAGTTCAAGATCAGCCTGGTCATAGTGAAACCCTGTCTCTACTTAAAAAATTTAAAAATTTAAAAATTAAAAGAAAAACTGTAATGCTTTCTTTCTACCTTGTCAATGGATATCTATTGAGAGTTTCTCTTATTTCACAAATTAATCATCAACATGGACGATTCGTGCCTCTAAGACTTTATCAGAAACTCTTTTGAAAGTTGCCATGAATATTGTGATTAAACCAGTAGGACCTATGGTTATTTTTACAAAGATATGCCAGGCTGAAGAAGTGTGCACACATTTGGCCTTGGATTCATAGCTAGATGTGTAAAGAACTTTGCCTGTTTACCATTGCAGTGGTTTCCAGATCCATGTGGCTCACTCCCCGAGGAGGTATTTCCACAGACCCATAGGAATTCTCCTCAAACTTGTCTTCCATAATTTCTATAATTTTCTTCTCTTTCTGATTCCTGAAACGTTCAAACTTATAGAAAACTGCAGACAGCAATGTAACAACCACAGAAGTTTTATCATCTTGGATTAACAAATATGCACATATTTTTTAATTGTTTCAGATCTATAAAAAAAATTTTCATGTAAGTTGAAGTCCATTTTGTCCTCCTCTCTACTCTATTTCTTTTAACTGTCTGTCCAGAGGGATCATTGTCAGTAAGTTGCATGCTTTCTTTCCATCCATTTAAAAAATGATTACTACATGTGGATATTTTTCGAACAACAGAGTTTTAATGTTATCATATTTTATACTTTCTTATCACACTATGTTTTCTTTTACATGCTGATTTTTGAAGTCAACAGCATGTTACTGAAATCTCTTTATCTTGAGACAGATCAGTTTCATGACATCTTTACATTCCTGCCTCAATAACTTCCGGCTTCAATTATGTTCCAACAATTATTACTTTGTGTATCTTGTAAGAAAGTCCTTTTCTCTCCTTCTCCCCTCTTTGGCCTTCAGAATTGCCTTGGCTCTTTTTGCATCTTACTTTTATTCAAAGCTGATATAAGAAAAATTATGTTAAAACTTTGATTGGAATTTCATTGAAGTTGTAGATTAATGGGGAAAAATTGCCACATTTTTGATACTGAGGGATTTTTCCATCATCAATCTTGTTTTATGGATCCATTTATTCAAGTCTTCCTGCAATACCTTCAATTGAGTCTAGTACTTTCTCTATAAAAGTTCATAATATAAAACTTTTGTTACAGTTATTTGTAGGTGTCATAGGTTTTGGCAGCTATTGTAAATGAAATCTTTCTAGGAACTAAACTTTCTAATTACATATTGCTGCTGTATACAATGTTAGTGATTTTGTTTTTATATTTTATTTACCACTATTGACAGAGTATCAAGTTTGTATTATGACCCTCTGGCTGTGGATTCCCTCAGACCTGTTCAGGGCACCCAAAGTCCACAATGAGGCCCTGGAGCCAAACGCTTTCATTCAAAGTACCCTTTATTTTTCTCAGCAACATCCTTGGAATTTTTTTTTTTTTTTTTTTTTTTTTTTTTCCACAGAGTCTTGCTCTGTCGCCCAAGCTGGAGTGCACAATCTCAGCTCACTGCAAACTATGCCTCCTGGGTAAAGTGATTCTCATGCCTCAGTCTCCTGAGCAGGTAGGATTACGGGCCTATGCCACCATGCCTGGCTAACTTTTGTATTTATAGTAGAGATGAGGTTTCACCATGTTGGTTAGGCTGGTCCCGAACTCCTGACTCAGGCAATCCACCCATCTCGGCCTCCCAAAGTGCAGGGATTACAGGCCTGAGCCACTGTGCCCAGTCCGTATTTTTTATTTAATCACATTTTATTATCTTTGTCTCTTATGTGAAGGTTTCTCCAAAGGGCTTTTTGGACACTAACACTACTAAATAGTGTTAGTCATTCAGGGAAGTATTCTGTGTCATGGGGAACTTCTGGAAGTGTTATTAGCCCAAGGCTAGTTCTGAAAGTCAAACTCTGCCTGGCAGAAGTAGGTGAATGACAATGATCAAAGGACATTGATTTTTGTCAGCTCCTGCATAAGTCATAAATGTGATATTTGTGGATGCATTTGGTAAATTCATACATGTTGATTGTTATTATATTTTTTCATCAAACTTACCTTATGTTTTAAAATTTGCTTTTGGAGGTGGGTATTAGTGTACCATGAGCCAATGAGGAAAGTTACATGCTGCATATGCTGTCCCTTAGCACTCATTCCAAGCCAAGTGATGGACAGGGATGAGGAGTTCCATAGGGAAAGAGTCCCCGCACTAGTGTCACTTAAGGTACTAAGATTAGCCATCTGTCTCTTCTAATGAGGAAAGCAATGTTGGAATAGAGGACAGGCACATCAAAGGTTATGGCCAGGGTTGGACTTCTCAGCCCAAGTTTACTGAGGGAACAGATAAAGCAACAAAGTTGGGAAGTAACAGACTGGGCCACTAGGTGCCCAATAGTGATGCTGGTGAGTGTTTGACTCATTGTGTATGGTTTATTTAATGCCTACATGATGGTGACTCTTGTTCCCTCATTTTAATCTCTTCAGGTTGATAGGACATGGGGAAATACTAAAAGGCTGGTTGCCTTTATGTACTTTTATCTAGAGGTAGTCACTTACAAATCACTCGTTTTTTTTCAGTTTGTAAGATAAATTTTCCAAGTTGTTAAAAGTTATATTGCTTTTCCCATAGATTGTCAAAGAACGGTTACGGTTACATTAAAGTTCTGAATTTCCTGACCTCTTTGAGAGATAAAGGAACTGTAAATAAATTACACTGTATTTCTCTTAAAAGCCTTATCTTAGGGGATTAGTAACAATATCACATTTTTCAGAAGCCTTGGGGCAATAAAATCTCCTTAGTGTAATTGAAATCTAAGTACTTATCTACTAGAGAATTATATATTTCAACAGCTTTTAAAAAATTATGTTGCACTCTTAAAAGAAATCTGCATTTTAAAATTTATATTAAATCTTTTTATTCTAAGGCAAATAAGGCAATATCTACATATAGTTTAATTTGATCTCATAATTTTTTGCATATTAGATTTTTTAAGAAAAATTATGAATTATAATTGAATCATCTAGCTTTTCCTGTTATGTATTATTTTAATCTATATGTAATAGGGGAAAACTAAGAAGAAGGGAATAGTTACTACTTGTAGATACTTTTTATATCTAATACATATTGTAACAACTTCATGAAGTAGATGATATTTTCCTAATTTACTTAGAAAACTTTCAGTCATATTTTATTTGAATATATTGGAGGTGTAATATGCCTTCTAAGTTTTATTAATTAGTTAGTTCACCTTTTGTAGTCATTGTTCTTTTAATGTTTTAATTGTTTCCCTTGACTAAGTTCTCATTCACCACTTGGGATGTGAGAGAAATGGAGAGAATAAAGAACTCCAGTTTACAGAGTTGATCAAAGTTCCTTGTATATTAATAGGTGTGTGTTAGTGTGTGTGAAAGATAAAGGTTGAAGAACTGAACATTGATTACAGGGAAATTCGCTAGTATTAATATAGTTTTATAGATATTGTACCATTAGTAGACAGCTGAGTAAACTAATAACAACTTGATTTAGCTGTTTAGTAAAATTTTAAATATTATAGATAGAGTTAATTTGTGTTAGATTACTTGATTATTAGTTTCATGTCATTTTAAGGTACACATTTTTGTATTGGTTAGAATCACAGTCCATTGCAAGTAAAAGAGATGCTGTTGTCTTTTGCTGCCGTTGCTTTTGGTGTTTTAGACATGAAGTCTTTGCCCATGCCTATGTCCTGAATGGTACTACCTAGGTTTTCCTCTAGGGTTTTTATGGTATTAGGTCTCATTTAAGTCTCTAATCCATCTTGAATTAATATTCGTATAAGGAGTAAGGAAAGGATCCAGTTTCAGCTTTCTACTTATGGCTAGCCAATTTTCCCAGCACCATTTATTAAATAGGGAATCCTTTCCCCATGTCTTGTTTCTCTCAGGTTTGTCAAAGATCAGATGGCTGTAGATGTGTGGTATTATTTCTGAGGACTCTGTTCTGTTCCATTGGTCTATATCTCTGTTTTGGTACCAGTACCATGCTGTTTTGGTTACTGTAGCCTTGTAGTATAGTTTGAAGTCAGGTAGCGTGATGCCTCCAGCTTTGTTGTTTTGACTTAGGATTGTCTTGGAGATGCGGGCTCTTTTTTGGTTCCATATGAACTTTAAAGCAGTTTTTTCCAATTCTGTGAAGAAACTCGTTAGTAGCTTGATGGCGATGGCATTGAATCTATAAATAACTTTGGGCAGTATGGCCATTTTCACGATATTGATTCTTCCTATCCATGAGCATGGTATGCTCTTCCATTTGTTTTTGTCCTCTTTTATTTCACTGAGCAGTGGTTTGTTTAAAACACCAAAAGCAACAGCAACAAAAGCCAAAATTGACAAATGGGATCTCATTAAACTAAAGAGCTTCTGCACAGCAAAAGAAACTACCATCAGAGTGAACAGGCAACCTACAGCATGGGAGAAAATTTTTGCAATCTACTCATCTGACAAAGGGCTAATATCCAGAACCTGCAAAGAACTCAAACAAATTTACAAGAAAAAAACAAACAACCCCATCAAAAAGTGGGCAAAGGATATGAACAGACATTTCTCAAAAGAAGACATTCATACAGCCAACAGGCACATGAAAAAATGCTCATCATCACTGGCCATCAGAGAAATGCAAATGAAAACCACAATGAGATACCATCTCACACCAGTTAGAATGGCGATCATTAAAAAGTCAGGAAACAACAGGTGCTGGAGAGGATGTGGAGAAATAGGAACACTTTTACACTGTTGGTGGGATTGTAAACTAGTTCAACCATTATGGAAAACAGTATGGCGATTCCTCAAGGATCTAGAAGTAGATGTACCATATGACCCAGCCATCCCATTACTGGGTCTATACCCAAAGGATTATAAATCATGCTGCTATAAAGACACATGCACACGTATGTTTATTGCGGCACTATTCACAATAGCAAAGACTTGGAATCAACCCAAATGTCCATCAGTGACAGACTGGATTAAGAAAATGTGGCACATATACACCATGGAATACTATGCAGCCATAAAAAAGGATGAGTTTGTGTCCTTTGTAGGGACATGGATGCAGCTGGAAACCATCATTCTTAGCAAACTATCACAAGAACAGAAAACCAAACACTGCATGTTCTCACTCATAGGTGGGAACTGAACAATGAGATCACTTGGACTCGGGAAGGGGAACATCACACACTGGGGCCTATCATGGGGAGAGGGGAGGGGGGAGGGATTGCACTGGGAGTTATACCTGATGTAAATGACGAGTTGATGGGTGCTGACGAGTTGATGGGTGCAGCACAGCAACATGGCACAAGTATACATATGTAACAAACCTGCACGTTATGCACATGTACCCTAGAACTTAAAGTATAATAAAAAAAAAAAAAAAAAAGAGATGCTGTTGTCACGATAGTGAGTGAGTTCTCATGAGAGCTGATGGTTTCAGAAGTGTTTGGCAGTTCCCCCTTTTCTCTCTCTCTCTCTCTCTCTCTCTCTCTCTATCCCTCTCAATCTCTCTCCTGCCACCTTGTGAAGAAGGTGCTTGATTCTCCTTCACCTTCTAGCATGATTGTAAGTTTCCTGACGCCTCCCCAGCCATGTGGTGCTGTGAGTCAATTAAACCTCTTTTTTAAATAAATTACCCAGTCTCAGGTAGTATCTTTATAGCAGTGTGAAAATGGACTAAAACAGAGAATTGGTACTGGGGATAGGGCACTGCTATAAAGATAACCTGAAAACGTGGAAGCGACTTTGGAACTGGGTAACAGGCAGAGGCTGTTTGGAGGGCTCAGAAGATGTGGGAAAGCTTGGAACACTCTAGCAACTTGTTGAATGATTTTGACCAAAATGCTGATAGTGACGTGGGCAATGAAGTCCTTGCTGAGGTTGTCTCAGGTGGAGATGAGGAACTTATTGGGAACTGGAGTAAAGGTCACTCACACTATGCTTCAGCAAAGACATTGGCAGCATTTTGCCCCTGTCCTAGAGATCTGTGGAACTTTGAACATAAGAGAGATGATTTAGTGTATCTGGCAGAAGAAATTTCTAAGCAGCAAAGCATTCAAGAGGTAGCCTGGCTTATACTGAAAGTGTCCAGTTATGTGTTCACAAAGATGTAGTTTGAAATTGGAATTTATGTTTAAAAGGAAGGTAGATCATAAAGGTTTGGAAAATTTGCAACCTGACCATGTGATAGAAAAAAAAAAAAAACAATTTTCGGGAAAGGAATTCAAACTGGCTGCATAAATTTGCATAAATAATCAGAAGCTGAATGTTAATAGTCAAGACAATGGGGAAAATGTCTCCAGGGCATATCAGAGACATTCACAGCAGCCCCTTCCATCACAGGCCAGAGGCCTAAGAGGGAAAAATGGCTTCTGGGCAGGGACCAGGGCCCAACTTCTCTGTGCAGTTTTGGGACTTGGTGCCCTGCATCCCAGGTGCTCCAGCACCAGTCGTGGCTAAAATGGGACAAGGCATATCTTCGGACCTTGCACCTCAGAGGGTGAAAGCCTCAATCCTTGGTGGCTTCCATGTGGTATTGGGCCTTTGGGAGTGCAGAAGACAGGAGTTGAGTTTTGGGAACCTCCACCTAGATTTTAGAGAATCTATGGAAACGCCTGGATGTCCAAGCAGAAGACTGCTACCCTTGTGGAGCTGTAAGAAGAGGGCCACCATCCTCCAGACCTCAGAATGGTAGCACCGTGCACCTCAGAATGATAGCACCACCATCCTCCAGACCTCAGAATGTTAGCCACAGACACTCAAGGCCAACCTGTGAAAGCAGTCATGGGGGCTGTACCCTGCACAGTTATAGGGGCAGAGATGCCCAAGGCCTTGGGAGCCCACCTCTTGAATCAGCATGACCTGAATGTCAGACATTAAGTAAAAGGAGATTGTTTTGGAGCTTTAAGATTTAATGACTACCCTGCTGGATTTTGAACTTGCATTGGGCCTGTGGCCCCTTTATTTTGGCCAATTTCTCCCATTTGGAAGGGGAACACTTATCCAGTGCTTGTTTCTCCATTGTGTCTTGGAAGTAACTAACTTATTTTTGATGTTACAGGTTCATAGGTGAAAGGGTCTTGCCTTGTCCCAGATGAGACTTTGGACTTGGATGTTTGGGTTAATACTAGAATAAGTTAAGACTTTGGGGGGCTGTTGGGAAGGCATGATTGGTTTTGAAATGTGAGAAGGACATGAGATTTGGGAGGAGCCAGTGGCATATGATATGGCTTGGCTTTGTATCCCCACCCAAATCTCATCTTGAATTGTAATCCCCAGGTATTGAGGGAGGGACCTGGTGGGAGGTGATTAGATCATGGGGATGGTTTCCCCCAGGCTGTTGTCATGATAGTGAGTGAGTTCTCATGAGAGCTACTGGTTTTTAAAGTTTCTGACAGTTCCCCCTTCTCTCTCTCTCTCTTTCCTGCCACCTTGTGAAGAAAGCGTTTGCTTCTCCTTCACTTTCTGCCAGATTGTAAGTTTCTTGAGGTGTCCCCAGCCATGTGGAACTGTGAGTCAATTAAACCTCTTTTGTTTCTTAAATTATCCAGTCTCAGGTGGTATCTTTAGAGCAGTATGAAAGTGGACTAATACACAACTATATATAATAAGAGTTTACACAGAAAAAACTACAGGAAGGAAGTTGATAAAAATATTGACTAAGAACAGTAAGGAAAAATAATTGGTTTTAATACTAGTCTTCTTATGCTACTATCTATAATGCTATCTTTTTATGAGAAAATATTCAGGTAATTTAAATCAGAACAGTTTTAGTTGTCTGATAATTGATAAGCAGAATAAAGTGTTTTATCTATACTGTTGAGATAATTACATCAATTTTCAACTTCATTTAGTTTTTCCTACTGAAAAAAAATTATTTGTACCTAATCTAATGAGTACGTACAGCAAGAAAATAAATTTCCAAATCTTTTTTGAGATGTAGTGAAAACATAATAGCTTTGTTTATTCCTAACCAGTTCTAACATTTTATTCAAAGTGAAAATGGTCTGCAACAAACTTCAGATTATACAATAGCAGCATATTAAGCAGATTTGGGGAGCTCTGGCTCCTACCGACAGCAATGAATGAGCTATCTGACTCATTGTTTTTCATTTGTGCATTTGTTTTTCCCACATCACTAGCATTTGTTATGGTCACACTGCCAAGCTCACACAGAAAATGAGTTTATGCTTTGGGAAATGGTTGAAAAGCATCATCATCTTCATTATGTCAACAATGAAAATTATGTTTGTCCATGCTCTCTGGAGCTGATGGCCAGAATGTTTGAAAACAACATCCAGGCATTTTCTCACTCATCCAGAAAAAAAAAATCCATGCCAGTGTTATTGTTTTTTATTTTACAAATAATTTGTTTTCCCCTTGCCCTTTAGAGCTGAGAAAAGCTGCATGTAATGAATGCTATTTGTACATAAAGGCAATTTCCAGAATGAGTATAACACCATTGTCTGATGATTTTTTAGAGAAATGGCATGTGGAAAAGATACAGAAACTCTTCAGATTGTCCCCTTCAGTTGAACACTACCCATTTTTTGGAAGTAAATGACTAACTCTTTTTTACGCATTTCCACCTTACCCCATCTCCCCAGGAGAACAGTGATAATTGCTTTGTCGACTCTCAAATGTTTCCTTCATTACCTGTTAAATATCTTAGAATGGGTGGCCAGGACTCCATTATAAAAATAACTATAATATAACTGCATTGTAATATAACTGTAATTCCCGCATGTCGGAAGAGAAAGGCTACAGCAGCCTTCCTTCATTGACTCTATTCACGTCAGGGTTTTTCCTCAAAATGGCAACCAGTGAAAGTCATTTTATACATACCCAAGAGATTTAAAATAGTGCTTTGAAGACTGTGTGGGTTTCTGATGTCAACTGTACAGTTCAAAAGGGATCATATTTTTTTTTCTCAGCTTAAAATCAACATTATTTTTCTTCAGATGGGATTAACAGAGTAACGGAGCCAAGGATAGCACATTACTATGTTTATCCTTTGCTCTTTAATCAAAATTGCTTCTCCCAATATGTAAACTCTGGGCTAACTCTAGATAGAAGGCAGGAAGCGAAGGATAATGCGCTGTTTTAAATGTAGGTGGAAGATAAGATGTTGAGACTAAATTTTAAAAGCCACTCCAAGATATATTCATTCCACCCTCACATTTAAATAATGCTCACATTAAATAATTGTTCCAAAGGAACTGTCAGAATGAAACAGTCAGTCATAGCTTTTCCTAGCTGAATTTTGACAACTAGAAAAGTCCAAGGCTTGCTGTGAAGCTATGAAAATTGTTTTTAAAACATTTGCAAAACATAAGCAACGCCTTATTTCTTTTTGATTATTGGCAGAAAAAATGAACAAATTCTACAATATTGATCAGGTGAAGCTTTCTAGATTATGTTTATTTTGCAGGGCTACCTCAAATAATCTAAAAAGTATAGGACCTATGCATACATTGCATTTGTATGCATTATTATTTTTAACTTTTAGTTATCATCTATATCCATGCTTTTTAGCTTAGGGAAAATGTGGAACTCACTATGAAATGCATAACATCTGCAAGTCAGTACTTAGTTCCCTAGAGGCCTTGTTATACCCGAAGTCAAGGAATTCAGCACTTTGCTCAAAGAACATATTGCTCATTCCTAAAAGTTAATATTGTGTCATGGTGAACATGGGTCTGGGGTAAAGAGGAATAAATTGGAAACTTGTAATAACTCTAGAACCATAGTCTTCAGAGCATTATTCCCTGACCAGTAAAATAAGTATTACTTGGGAAATTGTTGGAAATGCAATTCTTCAAGACCAAATTCAGACCTTCTCAATCAGAAACTGGGGGTAGAACCCCAGATTTTCTATTTAACAAGCCCTCCACTTGATCCTAAAGTTTGAGCACCACTGCTCTAGAGTAAAGTTGAATTCAATTCCAGAAAGCTAAAAAGAGATCATCATCGATATGTGGCATCATTTTTATATCCCCAAATACAAAGAAGTATACACACCACGCAACGTCTACAACAGTGTGTTTTTTCCTCATAGCTCCTTGTTTATTCTTGGGAGGCATTAATATATATGTTCCATTAAAAGGGGTGAACTTTTCAAACTGAGAAAGACTGTTCCTTGGTGAAAAAGACACTTATATGAATTCCTCTGCAGATTAGTTCCATAGATTATTATGTATAATGAAAAAAATGACCTGGTTTGGTATTGGGCCTGATGTGAACCACAGTTCTGTCAATTGTTAGTTGAATGACCTTGAGGGAGTCATTTAGCTTCTGAGCTTCAGCTTCCTTATCTATGAAGTAAGATTGTCATATCAATTTTTAGGCTTAAGTTGAGAACTAGGGAGAATCTATGTAAAGCAGCTAGTTGAAGGCCGGGCACATGGTAGATATTAGACCTCCCAACTTGCCTGGCTTCCCCTTGCTATTCCAAAGGCTGCTCTTTGCCATCGTTGTGACTTCTGACTTTTAGGTTTGATTCTACCTGGAGTGGTGGGAGCTAAGAGCATAGGCTGTGGTGTCAGCCTACCTGAGTGTGAATTCCAGCTCTAAAATACATCCTGTCGTTTCCTCATGTGTATAATGTAAAAAATACTATTACCCACCTTCATATGTTCTTCCAAGGAATAAATTAGCATAAGGTGCTTATCAAATGACTGACATATAGTAAGCATGTAATTAATGTTAGCTACGACTATCATCTTCATTCATCAGGTTGGTGTGACTTCACATCTCTACCTTACTCTGCTTGTACCCTAAAACATAATACTTTGGTGGAAAAAAATCATCCATTACTTCATTCATTTAGCAAATAAATATTTTTGAGGATTTACCACGTGAGAGGACTTGAGCACAGATAGATGCTTTGCCTAATACTATTGAAGCACAAATTTGCATTTATTACTTTGTATTTCTTCAAGTTAGTTTCCTAATCTGTAAAATGGGGATAATAATAATTCTCCCAGTATCTATGTTAGAGCATTGTGAATAAAATGAGGTAATGAACGTGATTCCAAAAACTGAAATAAAAAGCTTCAAGGCCATGTGCAGATAATTGAACAATCAACACCTCCCCAGATTATACAACATGAAGGCAGAGGAAGATAGCGATAGCTGCTCATTTCAAATCACATTCCTCAGTTTGCTATTTGCATTTTCTATTTTAAAACAATAAAATTTGTTTTATTTCAGATTCATGGGATACATGTGAAGGTTTGTTACATGGCTATATTGCATAATGCTGGAGTTTGGGCTTCTAGTGAATCCATTACCGAAATAATAAACAGTGTACCCAACAGGCAATCTTTCAACCCTCATTCCCATTCCAGCTTCCCTCCTTTTGAAGTCCTCAGTGTCTATCATTTCCGTCTTTATGTCCATATGTACCCATTGTTTAGCTCTCACTTATAAGTGAGAACATGCTGTATTTGAGTATCTGTTTTTGACTTACTTTCTTAGGGTAATTGCTTTCAGCTCCATCTATTTTGATGCACAGGACACAATTTTATTCTTTTTTATGGCTGCATAGTATTACATGGTGTATATGTACAACATTTTCTTTCTCCAATGAACTCTTAATGGACACATTCGTTGACACCATTACTTTGCTATTGTGAATAGTGCTCCAATAAACATACTTATGCACAGCAAAGTAAGCAATCAATAACATAAGCAGACAACTTATTTGCATTTTTTGGCAGCCTTAGTGGTCTTGGTGGAATGAGATGAGGGGTAAAAGCAAATGATTTATTGCTGCAATTATGTGCATATTACTAAGTTTATTTTTTGGAATGAACATTTACATGCCACGAAGATTTCTATGATCTGAATGTTTGTGTCTTCCTCCCTCAAGTTTATATACTGAAACCTAATCTCCAAAGTGATGCTATTAAGAGGTGTGGCTTTTAGGAGGTTATTGGGTATTTGGAGCAAAGCCCTCATGAATGGGATTAGAATCCTTACAAAAGAGACTTAAGAGAGCTTTTTGCCCCTTCCACCAAGTGAAGACACAGCCAGAAGGCACGGTCTATAAGGAAGGGGCCCTCACTAGATACTGAATCTGCAGGTGCCTTGCTCTTGGACTTTCCAGCCCGCAGAACTGTGAAAATAAATTTCTGTTGTTTATAAGCCACCCAGTTTATGACATTTTTATTATAGATATCTGAATGGACTAAAATAAAATAAAATTCTTGTTCTGAAAATGAGAACTCAATTTTTGAGCATCATGTGAGGGTCACTGGATGACATCTGAGCTTCTGTCTACTGGGGGAAGTGCTGATCAATTCTTTTTTTTTTTTTTTTGAGATGGAGTCTTGCTCTGCCGCCCAGGCTGGAGTGCAGTGGCCGGATCTCAGCTCACTGCAAGCTCCGCCTCCCGGGTTCATGCCATTCTCCTGCCTCAGCCTCCCGAGTAGCTGGGACTACAGGCGCCTGCCACCTCGCCTGGCTAGTTTTTTGTATTTTTTAGTAGAGACGGGGTTTCACCGTGTCAGCCAGGATGGTCTCGATCTCCTGACCTCGTGATCCGCCCGTCTCGGCCTCCCAAAGTGCTGAGATTACAGGCTTGAGCCACCGCGCCCGGCCTATCAATTCTTACTCCAGGCCACCTAACTGCAGATTACTGAAGATCCAATTTTGGAGCCAGTAAAGACAAACCCGACTGTGTGTTAGAGACCCCTCCTCCATCAGGGTTGATGATAGGGTCTTAAGTTTGTCTTGCTGCCTCTAAGATCCATTGTCATTAGATCTCTGGGAATTCTCCGGACATCTGTATATCCACCAAGTAGCACCCTTTTCTGTTACTGTCACCTCTCAAGACTAGACCTTAGCTCTAATCTTTGACTTACTCACTTTTCGGATAATCTCCATAGCCCTTTTCCCTGCCTCTGTCAGTTGCTCCCCAGCTGTATTTCCTGGTATATAGAGGAATCAAGAGCTGCAGTGCTTCCTGACCAAAAGTATCACTAATGTTGCAAGATTTCTCTTTTGTGTCTCTTCCATCTCTTCCCCCTTTTGGAATTTTACACTAGCTCAAGTCATGTCTAAATCTGTCTGAGGTCTGATTTTGATTTTTGGAGGGCTGGCCAATGCCAGAGGGTCCAGTGCCTGTGTGTTCTTATCCATGATTATTCTCAGCTTACTTCTCGTATGCAATAGTCTGCTGAACAGTCTCACCATCTCTTGCAGTCTGGATGGTGTGAGTTAAGACAGGGAATCTTTCAAAGAAAATAAGTTATTTCAATCTTCCTTAGACAGCAATTTAAGATACCCAATCCGTTCAAATCATAAAATTTCTAAGAAGGCAAGCAAAAATATTGTTAATTAAATATTCAATCTTTATTATAGCTAGCATATTAATTTTAAGTAGTTTTAATTTATAGTATAGTGTAATTTTATTTATGTGAAGCATGTATACTTTATAGCCTAGAGTGCCCTCTTGTATAATCAATGTGTATAGGATATTTATGCTCATTTTATTGGGCTCTGAGCATAATTTTACTATTAAATATATGGAAGAATTTTATGGGTTTTTTAATGACATCGTTGGCCTAAGCTAGTCTTACTTTTATGCCAAATCTCCTGTCAAGAATAGAACTCTCAATTTTAACATTGTTCCTATGGGAAAATACATAAATATATTGTCTTTCATGAACATCTGCTTGTCTATAATTTCAATGAAGCTAATGGATGGAGAACCAGGTTTTCTTCTTGCTGTTAGAACTTTATTTCCTCCCTATGTTTCCCTTTTGAAATAATGATTTCACTTCAAATTATGTGGTTACTTTATGTAGTGTTGGAGTCCTTTACTATGAGTTAAGCACACATTTCCTTGAGATACAAAATTCTCGTAAACTAAAGTTCTTAAAATGTGCCTGTATGTGTGTTTGGGGGGTGTAGGAGAGAATTGTTTGTATAAATGTATTACAACCCCCCTCCTAAAATCCTTAATTAGAAAACAATTTTAATGAAGAACAAAGCTATTGAAATATAAAATAAAATTTTATATTTTATTTTATATTTATAGATAAGAAACATAATAATGGTTACTTTGTGCATAGATACTTACTATTTTTAAAAAATATTTGTGACTAAATGGCCCTCTCATTTGAACTAAGAGTTCTACATTCTCATAATAGTATGACTTTGCACCTTCAAACATTTCTTTCCACAGGTCATTTCCAATACAACCTCTCTGGAGAGTGTATAATCATATAATTAAAAGAAGTACATAGAGAAAAAGAAATTTGTACTAGTTGTACTGTGATTTCAAGCACAGCATAGAAAGAAATCATAGAGAAACCATCAGATAGTGCACATTTACACTTACGTGATTTTACCTACATCTATCTTTTATTATTAGCACTTTAGCTAGCCATTCTTCTACCGGTGTATTTCAATTCCTAGCCCTATTCAGAGATGTAGGTTGTATGTGGCCAATAAGGCCTGAAAACTTTCTCCGTGGTCTTCTGATAGAAGATGGAGTCTGACAGATGTAGATGCAGTGGATCATATCCTCAAAAACACTGGACATCTGGTGTTTGGTGTGGTACTAAGAATAGTTGTACCTAGGGCCTTATATAATGTGCAAAATGGTAAGAATTAGTGATGTACTAGAAAAGTGGGAGCTAAATGATGAGAACACATGAACACATAGAGGGCAGCAACACACCGTGGGGCCTGTTGGACGGTGGAGGGTGGGAGGAGGGAGAGGATCAGGAAAAATAGCAAATGGGTACTAGGATTGATACTTGAGTAACAAAATAATCTTTACTACAAACCCCCATGACACAGTTACCTATGAAACAAACCTGCACATGTCACCCTAAACTTAAAATAATTTTAAAAAATAGTGTTGAGCAAAAACTTGGAAGAATTATTCATTTAGGCAAATCATAATCTCTCTAAACTTCCATTAGTCTTTATCATTGTGTTTTATTAATTCCTGTAAAAAGTAAAATTAGCTTTACCTTGACTTCATGTGTCAAACCACTTTAATGTATTAACATTTTAATAAAAATAGTAAAATTACATGTGGAAACATATGCATTGCAACTTTAAGTTTTCCACACTTAGGAAGAGAAAAACTGTTCCTAACCACACAGCCTTAAGTTAAACCAGCAATAAATGTAATTTGATAATATAAAATTCTCATCTTCAGACTTTATATAATAAAGTAAACATGCTAAAATAATAAGATCTCATAAACAGCAAATACCTAATCATCTTTCATTTGTTATTGAAAGCTTTTAATTTACTGCCAATTGTTCTTTATCATGATGTATTATAAAATAAAAATGCTCACAACTCAACTCTCTTTTTAGACGAATGAAAAGTCATATAAATGTAAAAACTATTTCATTTCTTCCATGCAATGTTAATTTCAATCCAGAGTAAGGAAAATATTTCATATGCACACAGTGAATCTCTTATAGTCCCATTTTAAAGTTGTCAAATATTCTGATTTCAATCCTATTTGACCAATTTAAATTGCAATTTAAATGGTTAGATTCTACCATTAGATTTTAATTACCTTCAATTCTATCAGAGCAGGGTTCCACAGCCCTTTGTAGCAAATTCATTTCCTGCTTACCCAAAGAGACAATGCTCTTTAAATAGATTTTTCCCATGCCAGTGCTTTCTCTGGAAAGAAATAGTTTTAATACAGCCTGTTGTTGTGTTTTCTTCTGTACTTCAGGACAAATTTATGAATAAAATAAAGTAATGTGCCATATAAGGGAAAGACAAGATAAGAAACATAATAATGGTTACTTTGCGCATAGATACTTACTATTTTTAAAAAATATTTGTGACTAAATGGCCCTCTCATTTGAACTAAGAGTTCTACATTCTCATAATAGTATGACTTTGCACCTTTAAACATTTCTTTCCACAGGTCATTTCCAATACAACCTCTCTGGAGAGTGTATAATCATATAATTAAAAGAAGTACATAGAGAAAAAGAAATTTGTACTAGTTGTACTGTGATTTCAAGCACAGCATAGAAAGAAATCATAGAGAAACCATCAGATAGTGCACATTTACACTTACATGAAAATACATTGTAGAAGATGTAGCAAATGAGAGCTTCATTTGTATTCTTGATTTAAGCTATTACCAGGCATTTCTGGACAACTCATTAATTGCTTCATGCCACCAAGGGCCCACTTAGCGCATTGAAGCAGTAACCTATTAAGTGATCCCTGGGGCCTGAAAGATTTAAGTTGGGCTCCAAAAGAAATCTACAGTAGTTGATACGGGATTGCTAAAAGTAAGACATGTTGGAAATACATTTTGTGACTGCATAACAATAACTTTGAGAATGCACATATTATCATATGTGTATGGGTGGTAAGAGGAAATTATCACTCAAGCCTTGAGGATTTTGGATATAACGGTTTCTGAGAGTGAAGGTGATTTTATGATGATGCTGCAGCACCTTGGCAGAAAAGCTTCCCATTATTCGCCCGCCATCATGTTTAAAATCTAGTGTGGTAAGAGATTGCCAAGTTTCTTTAAGTGGGATCTGTTGCCATTATAATCAAATCTGACAAGCTTCTGGCTAATAATTTAAAATAAAGTACTGTCTATCTTGAATCAAATAATGAATAACTTAAAAAGTCAAATTAAAACTTTTCGTAAGACCCCTATTTCTTGCACCCAATCAGGAAAATACAAACAAACAGATTGTTTCCATGCCTGTCACTCACCAGTATTACAGAAGGCACTCAATGTTAGAGTGGTTGACAGTTTCAAATTCAAACAAATCTTGACTCTGTCACTTACCAGTAGTGTGGTCTTGAACAAATTTCCTCATCTTTTTTAATGCCCAGTTTCCTCATCTCTAAAATGGGAGTGACTACACGCAGTTGTGAGAATTAAAGGCGATCATCTCAGAACAGGGCCTGACACTCAGGACGTCCTCAATATATTGTTGGTGGTGACGACGATAATTGATTCTCAGCTAAGACTGATGTCTTTTGATAGCTTTTGTATCGTCGTCGTTTAAACAGCAGACAGATACTTCAATTCAGTCTCTACAATATCTCTCACATCCGTGCTTTATTTTCAGTCATGCCCTTCTCCCTTAAATCAGGTACTATTCAGATGAGCAAACTTTGAATTTTGCTGTGTGTGAGAACTTTGCAAACTACAGCACACCATAGAATTTTAAACATTTTATTGAAATTTACCAGAACTATAGTAACTAATTAACTGGTATTCTACCTACTAGTCATTACACCTCCTAATCCGTTCTTAATGGTGTTGGTAGAGGTACCTTTTAAAACCTATATTTTCAGATTACAACTTTATTCGAAACACTTCCATGGCCCCTCAGTACAGCGAATAATGTTCTATTGAATGTAGCCATTGTCTTTTGTTGTTACCTCGTCTTCTAATATTTTCCTCAGATCCCTCCGGCATCTTATTCTCCAGCATGCAAAAAGATGCCATTCCTTGAATTTGTTCTAATTTTTCTTGACTTATATAGCTAGTCAACTCTTTAGTTAATCAGACGAATATTGATTGAGGAGTTTTTCGTATGTCTCCTCTCTCTACCAAAAGGTTCCTCTTTTCCACTATTTCTACGCCCCAAATTCTTCCTTTATTTCTATTTATTTATTTTTGAGACAGGGTCGTACTCTTCACCTAGGCTGGAGTGCAGTGGCATGATCATGTCTCACTACAGCCTCGACTTCCTGGACTCCGGTTATTCTCCCACCTCAGCCTCCTAACTGGCTGGGACCACAGGTATGTGCCACCATGCTTGGCTTACTTTATGTATTATAGTTGTAGAGATATGGTTTTGCCATGTTGCCCAGGTTAGTCTCCAACTCCTGGGCTCAATTGATCCACCTGCCTCAGCCTCCCAAAATGCTAGAATCACAAATTCCACCTTTAAATTTTGTTTAATGTAGCTTTCTCAGATCTCTTAGGTGAGAATCAATGTCTCCCTTGCCTGTTTTCCATTTTCTAGAACATACTCACATTCATCCTTCTACCTTAGTTTTTCACTCACAACATAATCTGAGAGGCCTGAGCAAGAATCAGGTTGCCGTTTTCTCTACAATGCTAAGTAGAACATCTTTCGCAAGATAGGTGCTAATTCATGAGAGGAAATATTGTCTTTTTCTCTGTAGATGTATTTACCAATACTAAGCTGCAGTTAAAAAAATACGAGAACGAAAAATAGAACAGCAGCTGGATTTCAAAAAAAATCCCTGAACCCATAGGGGACAGAGGTTGGCTTTGATGCCTCCTTCTCTTTTTTAAAATGTATTTCTCTTAAGCTGTATATTCCTTTGATATTTATTTTATTTTAACCAGAATTCACTAGGATAAAAGTGTTAGGTGAAGGTCATGGATAAAAGATGGAGGGAGAAACAAAGTTTCTCCCAAAACCAAAAGCATCACTGTGGACCAAAATCTAAAGTGTTTCACAAAGTCCCATAACAAATCCCCACTGTCATTCAGCAACTGCAACAAAGTGCATACATCGCTCGCTGACTTTTCTTTTCTCTTTTTGCCATTTGATGGCAACCTGTATTAACCTGACCTGGCCAGTCTAATATTCAGGGTAAGGAGAAAAGTCATCACAGAACAAAAGAACATTTTATCAATGACCCTTCTTCTCATTTTCTGCATTCTAACTCTACCCCAATATTTTATGGTTCTCTCTAGACCTAACTTGCTTTTCCAGGTGAGATGTTGAAAATAGAAGGGCAGAGTTATAAAATATTTTCTTGGCTTTCAACACCAGAGAGGTGCAGGTTTATGAATGTCTACTATGTCTATCAAGCAGGTAACATTTTGAGGATGACCTCAGGCTTTTCAAATGTTTTTTCATCCTTCATGTAAGTCACAGGACACTGCTGTGAACTGTGTCGATAATATAGTTGGGTGGGTCATTTAGGGACCACAGTGTTGATGGCTGTGGACAAGATACTGTCATAAACTAGTCATACCTTTGATAGAGTAATAATTTGGATAAATAGCATTGTCCCTTTAAAGATGTTTAAATCCACCTAGAGGCACCTGCTTTTCTAAATGAATGAAATTGATCAGCAGCTAAACTTGCATCTCAACTGGACCTATGGACAATGAAAATTAGTCAGTTTTTCCTGTGAGGAATGCATGATCTTAGTACCTCCTGTTTTGGATCTCAATTTAAACATAGGAATAGATGGACTGAAAAAAAGAAAGTATGTTCACCCTCAAATTCACAGTCATGCTGACCAAAACAAGTAAGTTTGTAAATGTTCTATTGCCTGACTGACAAACTAAATCGGAGTGGAGAAAGCACCGCCCTTTTTTCCATGGATCAAAATATTATTCTGCTCTTCTTGGTTCCTGAATTGGCCCTACGATTATGGCTTCATTCTCATGACATTGTATGAGGCTTACTTTGCATCAGACCGGGAAGAGATTTGTATTAAGCACTATTGTTTCTGTGATCAACTCTTCTCCTTTAATTTAAAGGTGCATTAAACATGATTTACGAGGATATTCAAATCACACAGGTTTTCCTTTAAAGTTTTCCACTTGATAGAACAGAGCATATCATAGCTACATTGCCGTTTCTACTGAATCCACTGTTTCAGACAGATATTGCCTGAAAAACTGCTGCTAGCTATGAAATGAATAAAATATCAATGCTGAGCTACAACATGCACACCAGATGTAACCATGCTTCTCTGGAAACTATGCCCACCAACAGGAGCTCTGTGGGAAATTGGCCCTGAGCTCTTTCAGCCTCATAAACAGGACTCTAATTAGCACACTGACAAATATTTCAATGACTAGCAGACAGAATAAGCATTCTGCAGTCTAATTTATACCATTCTCTGGTAGGGAATGATAAACTACACTGCTGATACCAGGGATTCACGAAGGTAATAACAACATTAACCAAATTCTATTTACAAAATAATCTTATTACACCTCAACCTTGACTATCCCTACAAATCATGAACAGAGATAATATGGATACATGCAGTTTATAGATACTCACCTCATGTAAACTTTTAGGTTCAGATTCCTTGACTACTTATCCCTTAACTAAAACCTGAAATACAAAACAAAATAGGTTAACGTGTCTAGGCTTTACTGTAATTCCCTTCTGCCTACCCTTACTGAAATGCTTTTGCATATTCAGGAATAAGCCCATTTGGAACCAGAAACAACAGGCTAATTTTATTGACACTTCCTTATATTAGGCTCTTTAAGGTGGCAAAGAACAAAAAGGTACACAAGTTGTTTTTTTTTCTTTTTTTCAGATAATGTTAGTTTTGATCAGGATTCACACAGAAGAACCAGGAAACATTGAAAAAGGCCTCAGCATGTACATAATCAGGTCGCATGGAGAACTGGAACTCAAAAAATTCAAGCTACTCTAGATGCACAACAACAATTCCGGTAGTAAATTATTCCCGCAACTCAGTTTCAATCTCTCTATATAATTATTTCTCTACTTCTGTTTCTACTATTGACTGAGACTTGAGCTAACTGGTTTCTATTTTTGCAGTTATTCCTGTATTATGGCTCTTGTTTACTGAAAACTCTTCATGACTTTTCTTCTGTGCTGCTATATCATCTGAGTCTCTCTATTCTTTGTATTCAAGTTCTTCAAGAAAAACCATGTAGTCGGACAAATAATTATAGTACAGCATAGAGTACCTACAATGAATGGGTGTCTAAGTTTAGGACATACCTCAAAGGCTGTAGTAGATAAGTAGATAAGGGTCATTGTAGGGTTGAGTGCCTTTAGTGTTGGTATAATGTGGTCTAAAGCTTAATTACATAGGGGTTAGAATCGAGCATCTTTGGTTATGTAAAAGTCACTTATTTCTTTTATGAGCATTGAACTGTGAGTAGACAATTCAGGCAAGTTAATGAGTGATATGAAAGAAAGAAATAACCAAGAGAAGGAGGAGGAGGAAGAACAGGAACAAGTGGCTTGGGAAAAGTATATTACAGTAATACTTGGCATGCTTTATATATTTTATTTGAAACTGACAATAATATAACTTTCTAGGAAGAATTATTTTTTAGCTCTTGAAGAAACCAAGGTATTAAAATTGTCAATCACCTTGCCAACCAAAAATACAGCATATAATAATCAAAATTAGAAATATGATAATAGGTCGGGGTGGGTGCAGTGGCTCACGTCTGTAATCCTAGCACTTTGGGAGGCTGAAGTGGGCAGATCACCTGAGGTCAGAAGTTTGTCTGGCCAACATGAGAAACCCTGTGTCTACTAAAAACACAAAAATTAGCTGGGCATGGTGGTGTGTGCCTGTAATCCCAGCTACCAAGGAGGCTGAGGCAGGAGAATTGCTGGAACTTGGGAGGCAGAGGCTGCAGTGAGCCGAGATCACACCCCTGCACTCCAGCCTGGGCAATAGGCGAGACTCCATCTCAAAAATAAATAAATAAATAAAAAGAAAAAGAAAAGAAAAAAGAAATGTGATAATAAACACCTGCTCATTTGACTGCCCTTCCATTCCAGAGGAAGTCAGGTATCTACCTGGGATCTCATAATTTAATCATCATAAGAGTATATAAGATCACTTTTCTCAAACCTCTTATTTTACATTTGAAGATTAAGGCTAAGTAAATGGCCCAAGATCTCACAGCTAATTAGTGCTTAGGTGCTGCACCACATAATGAGGGACAAGTTTCATGGTCTCGGAAAACCTTTCCCCACCACTAGATTCTACGTTTTGTCTAGGACACTGTGAGCAGCACTTCTGTGTGCATCTAGGGGAATCCTACCACTTTCAAGTGATTACGCCATTTCCTAAAACCCCCAATCAACTGATCGAAGAAAGACTACAGAATTCATTCAATTTCCTGACAAATGGCTGAGATAGCTATTTTCCTTTGGGTTTGAATGCTTAGATTCATTTATTCCTCCATGCTGTTTTTATGATACTGAAGGAACTTTAAATTATGCCATTTTATATTTTTTTCAAAGGATTTTGTATCACTGTTAATCACAGCACCAGCATCAATACCACTCATAATTCTTCTTTTTTTTTTTTGTCAGTATACTTCAAACACCATATGTGAGGCTTTGCAAAGACACGGGCAGGGCCTTCGTCCAGGAATCAGCAGCACTGACTGAGGATGTCACATCTTCTGATTGCCCATTATTACAGAAATTGTAATTCATGCCCTCACAATTACAATCTTGTAATTTTACCTTCCACAGAGATTATATCCAATATATCACACCAAGCCTGCCATTTAGAGCACAAAAAATTAAATCAGGCTGAGAAATCCTGGAGTGTAAATTATGTCCCTTTAGGTATTTTACAGATGCCCAGCTTAAGAGATAGATGTCTTACTCTATCCAGTTCACCCTTTTTTCATTCCTATGGCAGTGATTTCCAGCCCTTGAGAAAACAAAGCAAGTCTTTCTACCTGATTTTTGGGCACAGTCCTGGAGTAAAAATAATATTATTTTCCATATCATTCCCTGACACCTCAAGCTGGGCAGAAGAGTAGGGTTTTGAGGGTTGAAAAGAAGCAATATTAGAACCTCATTGCCAGAAAAAAAAAAAATCTAAACATGTTAGAAAATAAAACAACAACAACAACAAAAAAAACCGTTTCACCCACCAACTGACCACTCTGGCAAGCAGTAGAGCTTAAAGTGCTTCAGAGAGCCATACTAAGTTGGCAACAGTAAATTACTGGATTCAACTAAATTGTTGGTGTTCAGAGCCTCAGAGTAATTCCCTAGTCTCAGTTTTGCTTCACTTACTTTCATATTTTCAGTAAGTTATGGTCAACAATCACCTAATATGTTCTGACTGTCAAAAACCTTTATGCAATTGGTAATGATCCTTCCAAAATGGTTTCTGTGAGCAATGAAGCTTTCTCCCATAAACCATAGACTCAGGAAGGAAACAGGGAATGACCAAGGCATTTCACGTTTGCATTTGTATTCATTTGTGTACAGACTCATAATTCCTAATGGTGCATCCTTTCGTTCTCTAAATGTCACTCTTAAATGCTACAGTAATGCATATGATTCAGAATAATACCAAGGCATTAAAAACAAAACTCTTTTCCTTGTCATAGCATGGAGTATAATTATATCAACTGTAGTTAGTTAAGAATAAAGACATGGAGTTAAAAAGTCTAAAACCCAGGGACTAAGCCCATCTCTATCTCTATTCTACCCTTGTGGTAAGAAGACTGTAATACTGATATGGTTTCACTGTGCCTCCACCAAAATCTCATCTTGAATTGTAGTTCCCATAATCCCTATGTGTCCTGGGAGGGACCCAGTGGAAGGTAATTGAATCATGGGAGCGATTACCTCCATGCTGCTGTTTTTGTGCTAGAAGTGAGTTCTCATGAGATCTGATGGTTTTATAAGTGGCTTTTCTCCAATTGCTTGGCACTTCTCTCTCCTGCTGCCTTGTGAGGAGGGATGTGTTTGCTTGTCCTTGCACTATGATTGCAAGTTTCCTGAGGCCTCTCCAGCCATGCAGAACTGTGAGTCAATCAAACTTTTTTCCTTTATAAATTACCCAGTCTTGGGTATGTCCTTATAGCAGTGTGAGAATGGATTAATACAATAAATTGGTACCAGGAGTTGGGTGCTGCTATAAGGATACCTGAAAATGTGGAAGCCACTTTGGAACTGGTTAACAAGCATAGGATGGAATAGTTTAGAGAGCTCAAAAGAAGATAGAAAAATGTGGAAAAGTTTGGAATTTCCGAGAGATTTGAAGGGCTCAGGAGACAGGAAGATATGGGAAAGTTTGGAACTTCCAAGAGACTTGTTGGGTGGCTTTGACCAAAAGGCTGAGAGTGATTTGGACAATGAAATCCAGGTGCAGATGGTCTCAGATGGAAATGAGTAACTTGTTAGCAACTGGAGCACAGATGCCTCTTACTACGCTTTAAAAAAGAGACTGGCGGCATTTTGCCCCTGCCCTAGAGATCTGCCGAACTTTGAACGTGAGATAGATGATTTAGGGTATCTGGCAGAAGAAATTTCTAAGCAACAAAGCATTCAAGAGGTGACAGAGCATAAAAGTTTGAAAAATTTGCAGTCTGATGATGTAGTAGAAAATAAATTTTTCTAAAAAGAAATTCAAGCTGGTTGCAGAAATTTGCATAAGTAACAAGGAGTCAAATGCTAATTGCCAAAACGATGGGGAAAATGTCTCCAGGGTATGTCACAGACCTTTGAGGCAACCCCTCCCATGACAGGCCCAGATACATAGGAAGGAAAAATGATTTCCTGGGCTGGGTCCAGGATTTCCCTGCTGTGTGCAGCCTCGGCCCCTGCATCTAGCTGTTCCAGCAGTGACTACAAGGAGCCAAGGTACAGTTCAGGCCATTGCTTCAGAGATTGCATGTCCCAAGCCTTGGAATTTTCCATGTGGTTTTGGTCCTGTGGGTACACAGAAGGCAAGAATTGAGGTTTGGGAACCTCCACATAGATTTCAAAGGATGTATGGAAATGCATGGATCTCCAGGTGGAGATGTGCTGCTGGGTGAAGCCCTCGTGGAGAACCTCTGCTAGGACAGTGCAGAAGGGAAATGTGTGTGTGGTTGGAGCCCCCACACAATGTCCCCACTGGAGCACTGCCTAGTGGAGCTGTGAGAAGAGGGTCACCATCCTCCAGACCCCAGAATGAGAGATCCACCAACAGCTTGCACCATGCACCTGGAAAAGCCTCAGACGCTCAATGGCAACCCACAAAAGCAGCTGGGAGGGGCACTGTACCCTACAAAACCACAAGGGTGGAGCTGCCCGAGGCCATGGGAGCCCACCTCTTTCATCAGCGTGATGTGGATGTAAGACATGGAGTCAAAGGAGATCATTTTGGAACTTTAAGGTTTAATGACTTCCCTATTTGATTTCAGACTTTCATGGGGTCTATAACCCCTTTGTTTTGGCCAATTTCTCACATTTGGAACAGGTGTATTTATGAATGGCTGTACCCCCATTGTATCTAGGAAGTAACTAACTTGCTTTTGATTTTACAGGCTCATAGACAGAAGGGAATTGCCTTGTCTCAAATGAGCTCTTGGAATTGGACTTTGGGGTTAATGCTGGAATGAGCTAAGACTTTGGAGGACTGTTGGGAAGACATGACTGTGTTTTTAAATGTGAGAAGGACATGAGATTTGGAAGGGGCCAGGGGTAGAATGATATGATTTGGCTGTGTCCCCACTCAAATCTCATCTTGAATTGTAGTCATGGGAGAGACCCAGTGAGAGATAATTGAATCATGGGGGTGATTACCCTCATGCTGCTATTTTCATGATGGTGAGTGAGTTCTCATGAGTTCTCATAGTTTTGTAAGGAGGTTTTCCCCCTTTGCTCAGCACTTCTCTATCCTGTCTCCATGTGAAGAAGGATGTGTTTGCTTCCCATGATTGTAAGTTTCCTTAGGCCTCCTCAGCTATGCAGATTGTGAGTCAATTTAAACCTCTTTCCTTTATAAATTACACTTTATAGATTATTTCCTTATAGCAGTATGAGAATGGACTAATACAAATATTTAATAGGGGTAGCACTGCTCATCAGCGAGTAGTCCAGTAAGGCAATGTTTTTCAGGGAAGCAATAATGGTCAGTGGAACCCAGTGATGGGGGATCTGAAAGGCAAGGAGGCAGGGATTCAGCCTTGATCACCTGGATAATCAGGCAAGAAGGTATTTCTCACAAGCCAAGGTTCATGGACAAAGTCATCCTCAGGAAGATGTAGTCTTGCTGGCAGTATTGTTCGAAGTGAATTTGTGCCAAAGAATGGACTGTGATAGTAATTGTAATAATAATAACGCTGGCATCAATGAGAGCTGGTAGATTTAAAACTTGTACTAGATGCCAAGTGCTTTGCTAAACATTCTTTCATGAATTAGTTAATTTTCCTGCCAATTCTGTAGCTCTCGTTATCGATATTCCAAAAAGAAGGAGAGATTAAGGTCTAGAGAAGAGACTTGTTCAAATTTACACTGCTCGTTTGCACTTTTTCCTATGGTTTCAAGTATCTTCTATTTGCATTGTGGATACACTCTGCATCCTTCTCCACCTTACTCTTGCTGACGGGAGGAGATTAGAGGGGAGTTAGGAGAAGGAAGGAGGGGACTGAGATCAAAGTATATATTCAGTCACATCACTCCCTAAAGGTTCATTTCAAGTTGCCTAAGTCTCTTCTCTCAGAGTATCTAATAGTTTAGCACATGAAGGGATACAGTCTCCAGTTCATGTAAAATGCCTAGTTGTCATACTGTAGTAAGAGTAGAGATATGGCTAACTGTAAGGAGGCTTGAGGAAGATATCCAGAATTCAGGGCAAAACTTCTTGAATCTCCTTTGCCTATGATTACATATTTGTTCTTAATGATGATTAAGACACAGTCCTGGCCACCAAGGAGCTTAGAGTCTAGTGAGTTAACAATCAAGAAAAGCTTCTGAGTGAGCTGAATCTGCATTGCAGATGAAGTCAACAGGCTTGTTCTGTGAAGCCAGCAACGCATCATGAACCCAGGTAAGACTCAATAGTAATCGTTCTCTTTTTTTGGCATTGTGAGAGTTTAATTCTTTTAGTAGGAAAAAAACACAATTTTTCCTCTCCTTAATTATTCTTGTATCTAATTGTTGTGATGTCATCATAATACAATGTGGTTTCTCCTAGGAACTTTGAAATGAGGAAAATCTATTTGTTCTGTTTGCTATGAGAGTCACATTTTTATATCAATACAGCTAGACAAAGGAGTCTAGCTTCCAGTCCTACAAGACTTGATAGTAACCCAGTGAAATATATTAACAAAGACTATTTTTAAAATGAATGAATCTATCAGAAAAAAGTACTAAGAGCCTCCAGAACAAATAAAAAGAGTTAGGGAGGTAAACAGGACAGACCCATGCTGGCACAGTCTGGTGAGTGGAGAAGACCTTTGGCCAATGACTTTGACTATGTCTGCTCTTTTATCAAAATTATCCTTTATAGGAGATAGTGGTTTTATTTGAATATTCAATTTTCAATTGTATTTTCACCCAACAACATTTTATTATAATTGAATTTCCCATATATTTTGTCTTCAGGGAGATAATGCGTTGGATAGAAATGAGGAAATTGAATCAAATAGATTTTAGACTACAATTAATCAGTTGTCACTAGTATTAGTTATCAGTTTTGTGTGTAGTTGATGTGAATCTGCTTCTGAGAGACAGATCACTTTATTTGTGCTGACAAATAAGGCTTCATATTCTTCAAGGCTAAGGGCCAGATTTTCTGTCCTAGAAAAATTATTAAGTTAATATCATTCTGAAAAACATCTTGGGAGGAGAATATGCTGGCATTCCACAGAGAATGTAGAGGGAATGCCTCCCTTCTATAATACTCTGGATTTTGGCATTTTATTTATTCTTTAAAAAGTATTAAATATTTCAAATGTGTCAGGCACTTTGCTTTGTATCAGTGATATTAGTAACATAATGATGATTAAGACACAGTCCTGGCCACCAAGGAGCTTAGAGTCTAGTGAAGTAACAAGCAAGAAAAGTTTCTTTTGCCCTAATTTCAACTCAACTGTGATTGCAAACGCAAATTTAGATGCATGAGATGCTCTGAGACCTGTGTGGATAAGTTGCTTAGATAAACACCTCTTGGTTCACACACACACACACACACACACACACACACACACACACACACACACACACAAAGCTTGTTTGACAAGCTTGTTTTGTAACTAGTGTCTAGTTTTGTAGAATACAAGATCCATCTCTACCTGCTTCCTTTGACTTGAATTTCCAGAACTTGCCAGGTTTCCTGGACACCTCACCTGGGACTGGGAATTAATTCCTACCTCGTTCTTTCCACAGCTGAGCATTACCCCTGCCTTTTTCTATACTCAGGCCATAGCAGAGCCATAGATATTCTCTTTTCCTTGAGAATAGGCCAGAATAGTATTTTAACTTTCATCTTATTATTATTGTTATGGAAAATAAAAAAACAAATTGTTTTTCTTAATGATTCCACTCATTAATCCGTCCTTTTCGTTAATCCTTTCATTCATTCCATTCATTAATCCAGTCTATGTTCTTTGATAACTGGTATGAGCAAGATTCATCAGTCCTTTCCCTTTACTGCTTTACTCTAGAAAAAAGAGATAAGGCACATATTATAATTGTATGCAAGGTATTTGTACAAAGTTCCTTGTGGGAATGTTGGGGCATTAGTGTGTTTGTGGAGTAGGTAGCATTGAGACAGATCCTGAAGGGCGAAATACACTTTAAAGGCAGAGACAGAAATAACTCAGGAAAAGGCAACTGTAGTTATAAGGAAGAGGAAAGAATGTTATTCTTGAAGCTCCTATTTCCGCTCTTCCAGTTATCATCTATGTAACCTTAGAAAGGTCAATTTATGTCTTTAAAGTTGGCATTGTTCATCATGAGTAAAATGTGATTAAAAATTCACATCGTCGTAAGAATTACATGTAACAACATATGTTAAAGTTTCACGTAAACTTTTGGGGCTATGAGATTAAATCCTATACCATCATTCATCATAAAGTGAACAGAATGCTCAAGGGAGTTGTGGGATGTACCCTAGGAACTGCAGCTGTTTGGGCCATGAATTCTGTTTAGATATTTATGCCTTTCTCATTTGAGTGACCTTAGAAAAGTGACTTACCTTTTATTTTTTATTTTCTGCAATTACTCAGCTGAAAAATGGGAGTGCTCTTTTTTCACTGGCTGGTATTATACAGACACTGTAATTACTAAAATTAGATTATATTATAAAATGCAATGAGCTTTTGGAAGAGAAGAGGTCATGTAAATAAGCTCAACAGAGTACATGTTTCAGCAAAGAAATACTACTGTAAAAACGAAAAAAATTTATTGTAATGTGCCACTTTTTCTTCTACTTGGAAAACAGAAAATGTCTGACAAAGTTCTGGAAATGGCAGCAGGCTAAGAAAATGCATTAAAATTTGATCTCTATTAGGTGACTGTCTCTCTTTAAAAACTAATTGTCAGCTTGGTTTTTAAAAATTGCTACATTCCAATACTTGATTCTGCTTAATTACCACCAGAGCCATTTGGGGGACTGGGCATAAATTTTATTTTAATAAAAAACATCAGCCTTATTTGGGAATGACTTTTATTTCAAAACTGAATTCCTAATGCAAATGTCTGAAAGAAGCCTTTATAAAACCCAACGGCATGCACAGGAGTTATGTCTTCACAACGTAAACACAGCCTAAAATTGCAGTAAATATATAAACGTAAGAATTTTGGAACAGTCATTTGTAAATGATCACACAATTTCTAATGCTCCATCCTTTTATTTTCTGAAAGCTGAATTTAAATTCTGCTTAATCTGTTTTGCTGACAGTTGGGGGTGTTGTGTGACACCTACAAAAGAAGTATTTTCTTCAGTAGTGCCATTATGAGTAACATCTTGGTATATAAAAAATGCCACGAGCAATGCTAATTTCAAAAGCTTCTGAGCCAACATCAACATTGCTGACATCATGGCATTATGTATACCAAACCTAATCACTCCAGTAATATGATGCCTCAGTAAATCTGTGAACATTAACATACAGTCCCATCAACTTAGCACTGCCTCATGCCACAGTATACTCACACAGAAACAGGCTGGTTCAGAAGCAGAACAGCTCGTGCATAAATACATACAATGTAGCTGTCTATTAGTCATAAACATTGCTAATATGATACTTTTTCAGTCTTACCTATCCCGAAGATTTTGTAAATGCCATTTCAAAAACAGAAGTACCCATTTTGAAAAAGATGATTTGTTTTCTTTACCACATGAGACATACATCCTGACTTTAGAAAATATTAGCAATTCAATTTCAAATTTATAAACAAATTAACAACGTAGTAATTATTTCCTTTCTAGCATGATTATTTGCATGGAGGAGGAAATCCCTGTAAAACTCAAAGTTTCTTTGGAGACATGTATAAAATAAGATTTATTCATGAGTATTCAGGAACATGAAAACATTGACACCAGGAGTCTTCCAACAAGTTTGGTAACAATAAATGGCATGCACCTAGAATTCCTGAAAATCTAAAATAATTCGTCCTTGCTTTGTTCAACTTGTCAATGGATGAGAAGACCCATATGTGCTAGTATAGAAATAGATAATCATAATAAAACAAAAGATGAATAAGTAACAATTGTGGTGCTGACAAAGAATTTAACAGTGTTCTGATCTTTGGATCAAAAGGCAAAGCAAATAAAAATCAACTGAATACATGTTTTCCTAAAGGAGTCAACATTTCTTGTAGAATCTAATGGGATAGAGCCCACTAAATGTATTTTTTGGGACAAGGTCATCTTTGAAGGAATTTTCTGCTGTGTTCTGTAACTGTCAGCAGATAGAAGTCAGTCAGTATTACTTTGATGGTAAAACATTGGTAGTTCAAGACCATTCTTTGTTTTGGGGATAACCAGAGTCTTTCTGTTATCGTCGAAGGTTTAATAATGAGTAAACTTTCCTGGAACCAAGTCCTGAAAGGAAATTAACCTGAGCTTTGCTGGCTTATTTTCCCAAATCATGTGATATAATACTTTAGTAAGGACATTTTTGAAAACAATGTGAGAAGCATTGAGCAGAATCATCTGAAAGGGGTCCCAAGAGCTGAGTATGAGTTGACTGGACAGTCAGGCAGCACGGAGACCTTCTTCTTTCTCTTCAGGTGGGAAGGGTGACATTGCGTCCTTCCCGTGGCATTAATGAATCCTTTACTCTGCCAGCGTCTTATACGCCACAAGGTTTCCAGTTGCTGGGCAGCTAGCCTTCTCAGACAGCTCCTGTAAACAGCTGATACCCACACCCCAACTCCTGGCATCAAGAAGCTGATGGATTCTTGCTCTGACAAAACTCTTTCTCATTCTGGACCTGTAGGTAAGGAAACCCTCCCCATTCTTAGATTGTAATTCCACATTGCAATACAGGATGAGTTAAGAAATTTTTCCAACACCAGAGACAAGAAGTAGCAACACTGAAGCAATTCTGCTGGCATAAAAGGCAAAGTGAATCTTTGATGCTTTTGGTAAAGTCCCTAGGTGATGTTATTTATAAAACATTTGAAGCATAAGAATTCCATGAATTTCTAGAGCACTTAATTGTGCTATAAAAGGTGAAACTAGCATCATATTATATTTAGGTTGCTGATTAGGCAACTTTGATAATTACTGAAAAAAAAACCCTTTGCAATAAAGCAATCTATAATTAAGTAATGTTATATTTAGGCTAATAATAGGGAACTTTCAAATGGGGAAGAAAGTGGGGAGGATTTTCTTATGTACACAGCAAGTCCACTGCATTCAAACTGTGGCACAATTCCAGTTTTTCCAGCCGGAAGAACCCAGGAACAGGTTAGAGAAGAAAGGAAGACATTTATAAAGACTGGCAACTGAAAGGATTGGCTCAAAGAACCTTCAGCATGTTGGTGTAGTAGTTTTTACAGTTATGGCAAATGATAAATTTCAGGGTCTGGAAGTTTGTCATTTTAAAAACAAGCTCTGGGGCAGAATGTTCTTCTGAAAGACATGCATAATTTTCACTGACATTCTCTTGCAATAGGTTCCCTCTAGTTAGGAAATTTATATGGAGTATAATCTAGTTGTAGCGAGATAAAACTACCTTGTGATGTACCCATTAATATGCCATTGCATATTTGTGTTATTTGAATCTTGGAGTTCAATGACTCCTCAAGTTGAGTCCTTTTCTCTGAGGTCTTTACTGCCCTTCTTGGTGGTTACATTAATGATGACTCATTCCCTTTAAGTGATTATGAGAATGGCAAAGAAAGCGAAGAGGCACAATTTAAAGATCTCTTGATTTCAACAGTATGCAAATAGTTTCATATATAATGGATTCCCTATGTATTGTCCTTTGTTTCCTGTACTCCATGATTTGCTGCCCATTTATTTGTTTTAAAGTAAAATAAAGTGAACAGTGGATACTAAATGCAATTAGATCCTTACAAAATTAAGTTGCACAATGAAGAGAATAAAAATAAAAATTTCCAGGCTTATGTTTATGTATTTGGTGAAATAATGTAACTAGAGCAGGGAATTCCTGCCCAATCAAGAAAATTTACAATTGCTTCATGACCCAGCTTTATAGATGGTTAGCATAGTTCAGACTAAAGCATTCACCTTTATCTCTCATGGACAATAAGTGCTAAATGATACAAGGTCCAAATTCGCTTTTTCACAATCCAAATTCACTGAAATATTTGATTACCAAAGCTCCACTTAATTTTGTGTTGATGGGAAACAGAAGAGGAAGATGAAGCTTTTCAGAACAAAAATCCATCTGCCACCAATAACAGCCTTTGTGTTTAAACAGTGGTCGGTGACAACATGACTTTTTCTCTATATATGAGGTTTGTATTTTAGCTTGTTGGGAAGAATGGCATTTAAAAATTAACATATTATCAGAACATGATGCAGTGAAATTTAAATTATATGGACTTCGTTAGGAGATAAGAGAAAAATATAATATGTTCGATGTAGGACCTCTCAACCTTGATCACATCCTGTGTATCAAATAGAAATGAATAGATTTTGGTGATATTTAGCTTTGTAGTAATAATGACTGGAAATGTTAACATCAATAACTTATTACTGTATAAACCACATTAGAAAAAAAATCTCTTTGAGACAATATTACTTTGGCTGTTATTCAAATGAGCAGGAACAAATGAAGCATTTATGCAGTGATTTTTTTTTCTTACTCAAATCAAGCTAAATTTCATTAAGAAATGATTCCACCAAAATTAGCTTTCTACAATTAAAAATAACTTAGAGTAAAGATAATGTGTTTGGCAAAAATACATTCTATTTTCTCTTACACATTGTATGAAACAAAAATAAATTTTCTGTTAACGTTCCTTCACTCATAACAGAAGCAAATTACATCTAATTAATGGAAATTTTTTTTTGTTCCAAGAAGTTTCAATGGTCAAACAAGGAAGCAGAAAAGTGAAACCTAAATCAGTTTGATTAAAATAAAAAGAAAAAAAGAATTTCCTCCCCATCTTATGATGTTCATCCCATATACATTTTTTTTTCCAATATAACTGCAATTTGGCTTTCAGTTGTTTGCAAGTCAATTAGAGAAACTTTGCTATGTTGCTTTAAACCAAATACAGGGACTGAGTGATTCAGTGGATTAAATCAAGGACAGGAAACTGGGTAATTGCAGTACTAATCTCAGCTTTGCCTAATTATCCATGACCTCTTGGCAGTGATAGTGCCCCTTGTGGGTTTGTGAGGAGTGTTCCTGTACCTCCTACCTGTTTTCTAAGAAGCTGTAGCTGCTTAGAAAACAATGAATATCCTTTCCCAATTGGAATATCTGAATTTTATTAAATTATGTTGACACCTTTGTTGTAATCACTTGATTTATATGTGTCGGCCTATTTTTAAACTCTGTATTCTTTTCCTTTGATCTGTATTCCTGCCTTTATGCTAATACCACAGTCTTCATTATCATGTCTTTAAAATCCAATAAATTACCCAATTTTGTTCTTTTTCAAAATTATTTTGCCTATTCTAGGTTTTTATATTTCTAGATGAATTTTAGAATCAACTTGTCAATGTTTGCAAAATAAAAAGCCTGTTGGGATTATGTTTGTGACTGTGTTGAATGTATAGATCAGTTTGGCGAGAATGGCCATCTTAATATTGAGCTGATTAATCCATGAACAAGTTGTATTTTATTTTATTTAGATCTTTACTTTCACTCTGCAATGTTGTGAAGTTTTTATAGTAGGGTTTACAAATACCTTTTATCAAACTGACCCCTAAATGTTTTGTATTTTGGATGATGTTGTTTTTAAATTTCAAATTTCAGTTATTTATTGCTGGTCTGTAGAATATAGTTGGTTGGTTTATATTGGACTTCTATATTGTAAACTCTGTATTTGTTAATGTAGTACCTTTTCTGAGACTTTAAAAAAGGATTTTCCTTGTCAATAATCATACTGCCTATGAATAGAAACTTTTTTACTTCTTGGTTTTCAACATGCATACTTTATTTTTTCTTGCCTTATTACATAGATAGGGCCTCCAATACAATAAAATGATGCTTTCACTTTTGTTCCTAATCTGAAGAGAAAGGAGTTATTCTTCCACTATTAAGTTTCATGTTACTTAATAACCTTTTAGAAAATATTATTTATTAGACGAGAAAGTTCGTTTCTACTTTTTTTTAACCAGTAGGTTTGAATTTAATCTGATATGGTTGGGCTCTGTGGCCCCACCCAAATCTCACCTTAAATTGTTATTTCTACAATCCCCACGTGTCAAGAGTTGGACCAGGTGGAGGTAATTGAATCCCAGGGGCAGCTCCCCATGCTGTTCTCATTATGTGAGTGAGTTCTCACAAGATCTGATGCTTTTATAAGGGGCTCTCCCGCTTTGGCTGGGCACTTCTCCCTGTTGCCTTGGGAAGAAGATGCCTTGCTTCCCCTTTGCTTTCTGTCACGATTGTCAGTTTCCTGAGACCTCCCCAGCCATGCTGAACTGTGAGTCAATTAAACCTCTTTACTTTATAAATTACACAGTCTCGGGCAGTACTTTAGAGTAGTATGAAAATGAACTAATACAAGTCAAATGCTTTTTCTGGATCTTTTGAAATTATCATGTGATATATCTTTATTCTCTAAGTATGACAAATTATATTAAATAATTTTTAAGATGTAAAACCAACTTTGCATTCTTTGTCATGGTGTATTGTCCTTTTTATATATATTGCTGAAATTGATTTTCTACTACTTTTAAAAATTTTTATGTCTTCGTTATGACACAAAAGTTTTCTTTTCTTATATTATCTCTTAAAGCTTTGGTATAAGGTAATGCTGACTTCATAAAATGATGTGGGATTTTTCTCTGCCTGTCTTTTAAACAAAAATTTGGGTAAAATCCGTATTATTTTTTTCTTAAGTTTCCTATCTAAGTTATCAAATGTACTATCATAAAATTGTTCATATTATCTTGTTATCCATTTAATATCTATAAGAGTGAAAGAGATATCTGTGTTTTTATTCTTGATAATTGGTCATTTGTGGCTTTTCCCTTAACACTGTGAGTTTATCAGTTTTATTATTATTTGCCAAGAACAAACTTTTCACCTTTAAAATTTTCTATTATTTTTGCTTTCTGTTAATTTGAGTTCTGTTCTTATCTTTGTTTCTTTCCTCTCATTTATGAATTTCAATTTTTTTCTAGCATCTTAATATGAAATATTAGATCACTTAAAATCTTTTTATCTAATAGAGGAATTTAAAACTGTAAATTTTCTTCTAAATGCTGATATAGGTGATATGTTTTCATTATCCTTCAGTTCGAAGTTTTCTCTAATTTCCTTTGTAATTTCTGCTTTGGTTTATGGGTTATTTAGAAGTGTCTAACTTAAGTTCCAAGTAATTTGGAATTGTTTTCTATGTATCTTATTGTTTTGATTAAGTATCTCATTTTAATGGTCAGGGAACATATTTGATGACTTAAGTCTTTTGAAATATATTCAGAAATGTTTTATTGTCCAACATTTGAGTCTTCCTGGTGAGTGTGAGTGTTTGCAGCTCTCCAAAATTCATATGCTGAAATCCTAACTCTTAGTGTGATGGTATTTGGAGGTGGGGCCTTTGGGAGGTGATAATTAGGTTATGAGGACAGAGAGTCCACTAGTGGAATTAGTGCCTTAAAAATAGTTCCCAGAGAGCTCCCTTGCCCCTTCTGCCGTGTGAAGGGAGAAAGAGAAGATGGTGCTCTATGAACTAACAAGTGGGCTCTTGCCAGACACAGAATTTGCTGGCACTTTGATCTTGGACTTCATAGCCTCCATTACTGCCCAAAGTAAATTTCTGTTGCTCATAAGCCACAAAGTCTATGGTAATCAGCTATAGCAGTCCAAACAGACTAAGGCAGTTGTATATTAAGGAATTTATGGCAAAAAAGGTAGTATTTTATATTTACCTCTTTACCATTTATAGTGGTATTCCTTTCTTCCTATTGATTTGAGTTTTTTCCTGGCATTGTTTTCCTTCATTCTGGAGAATATACTTTTATATATATATTTTATATATATTATAATGTGAAATATATAAATATATTTTGAATATATTTTATATAAAATACATTTTCTATATTAATATTTTATTTTACGTAATATAAATATTTTACATTTATATATTTTTATATATATTTTGTTTTTGTTTTTGAGATGGAGTTTTGCTCTTGTTACCCAGGCTGGAGTGCAATTGTACAATCTTGGCTCACTGCAACCTTTGCCTCCTGGATTCAAATGATCCTCCTGCCTCAGTCTACCAAGTACCTGGGATTACAGCCATGCGCCACCATGCCTGGCTAATTTTTTGTACTTAGTAGTGATGGGGTTTCACCATGTTAGTCAGGCTGGTCTCCAACTCCTGACCTCAGGTGATCCACCCACCTCAGGCTCCCAAAGTGCTGGGATTACAGGCATGAGCCACTGTGCCCAGTCCTTTTATATTTCTTATTGTAAAGTCCTGCTGATAATAGATTTAATTTATATTAAAATCTATTTATTCCATTACTGTTTCTGAAGGATATTTTCACTGGATACAGAATTCTGAATTGATAGTGCTATTTTTTCCTCTGAGTGTTTAAAAAATATCCTTCTATTATCTTTTGATTTTCATATTTCTTTTGAAAAATTAGCTATAATTTGTATCATTGTCAGCTGTCAAGTACATTGGTTTCTCTCTGCATGCAGGTAATGTTTCTCTTTCTCTGTTTTCAAGAGTTTGTATTGGCTTTTTAGCAGTTTGATTATGATGTATGTGGGTATTTTCTTTGTATTTATTCTATTTTGCATTTGCTGAACTTATAGGTCTGTAAGTCAGTGTTTATTTTTTCCATCAAAATTAGGAATAATTTGGTCACTATTTACTCAGACACTTTTTTCTACATTCACAATCTCTTCCACTGCTGGGATTCAAATTACATACCTTCTAGACCATATGTAAATATTACTCAAAGGTAAATATTGCTCTCTTCAGTTTTCTTCAATCTTTTTCTTACTGTTTTTGAGACTGGATAATGTATATCGATCTATTATCAAATTTTCTAAGTCCCTCTTCATGATCTCCCATCTGCTGATATCAAGGAATTTTTTTTTTCAAGTTTCATTTACTTTTCAGTTTTAGAATTTCCATTTGCTCCTTTAATTTTTTGGTTTTAAATTTCCTTTTTGTTGCAAAGGATCCTTTTCAGTATACTAATTCATGTTATATATTTCTGTAATTCTTTGAGCATCTTGTCCTTGAATTCTTAGAAGGTATTTATAATAGCTCCTTCAGCATCTTTGTTAAAGTTGACATTATGCCTAGTACAGGGTTGATTTCTATTAACTGCCTTATTGCATTAGTGTCACATTTTCCTATTTCTTTGAATATCTCACAAATAATTACTGTGTACTGCACATTTTGGATAATGCATTGTAAAGAATATAAATTATTCTGTCTTACTCTAAGTGTCCCAGTGTTCATTCTAGCAAAAAAGGTAATCATTTGTTAAATAACTTGAATTTGTGTAAACATGGTTTTCACTTGGTTAGTGTAGGTATGACAACAGCGTAACATGTTTCCCAGGTCACTGCAACTTGCCAGAATTTAAATTCTTCCAAATTACTTATCTCCTGAAACTTTCGACATGGCTTAGATTTTGGCTTTATTGGGCAGGTCTAGAGTAGTCTGTCTTAAACCTTGCAGTGTCTCAGCTTAATTTCCAGGGTTCTTGAAGTGTTTAAGAGACTGTCTGGGCCAGACTCCATCTTCTAGCAATATTCAGTCTCTTATATCAAGCTCTGAAGCATGCAGCAGCTATTGTCTGTTAAGTTTGATGAGATCTCAGCTTGCACATGTGCAACTCATCCCTGAATGAAAGACTTGCCTGGAACCCCCAAACAGACTTGCCCATCCTCTGTACAGCTTCTTCCTCCTGATGCTCTGAAGCTCCTACTAAGGTGAAGAGGTAAAAATCAGGGTGTAGGGTAGCTGAAGCAGTTGTCATATTCTCTCTGGACTCCAGCTCACTGTGCATTGGTCATGAAACTGTCACTGGGCAGAAAACTAGGGTTATCATAGGACTTACCTCACGGGCTTTCCCTTTCCTCAAGGTTTGCAGTATTGCACTTCATGTTATCCAATCTAAAAATAGTGGCCTCATACATTTTGTCCAGCTTTATAATTTTTTTTTTTTTTTTTTTTTTTTGAGACGGAGTCTCGCTCTGTCATCCAGGCTGGAGTGCTGTGGCCGGATCTCAGCTCACTGCAAGCTCCGCCTCCCGGGTTCCCGCCATTCTCCTGCCTCAGCCTCCCGAGTAGCCGGGACTACAGGCGCCTGCCACCTCGCCCGGCTAGTTTTTTTTTGTATTTTTTAGTAGAGACGGGGTTTCACGGTGTTAGCCAGGATGGTCTCGATCTCCTGACCTCGTGATCCGCCCGTCTCGGCCTCCCAAAGTGCTGGGATTACAGGCTTGAGCCACCGCACCCGGCAAGCTTTATAGTTATTAATGTTAGAGGGATTGACTGGTATTAGTTATATCATCATATTTGGATGCAAAATTCTTCTGCTTAATTTTTAAAAAGAGTGTAGTATTCAAGCCGAAATCTCTAAGATATTTTTAAAATCTTGTTTTCCTCGCTCTATTAACTGTGTTTATCTCAGATATGTTATTTTCTCTGTTAAAGTTGTTTTCCTCTTTTGTGGCATTGCTGTTTCTCAAATTTATGATTCTTGATTGGATGCTCATATTAATGAAAATCATAACAAGACACCTATAGCATGGTTAAAATCAGAGGAGAATTAATTTACAAAGATGTGGGAGTAGGGAAATATCAGGATTATTTTGTTTAGTCTAAACAGAACAAGTGAGTCTCCATAATGATACCTGTAAGACATTAAACATGGGAATTATTGCCTACATTTTCTGCCAGGCATAGCAAAGAAGAATTGGATCAGTATTTATAGACAAGAAGAGAGAGAAAGGGACAGACAGACAGGCAGACAGACATGGAGAGAGACAGAGACAAAGAAAAAGATGAAGAAGATAGAGAGATACAGAGACAGCAAGGTAGAAAAAAAACCCTCCTGATTGTGTTTAACAGTCTGGCTTTAATTGTTTTAGTATCCATGTATTTCTTGCTACTTGATCATTCAGTGCCATTGCTGGTGTTAACCAACAAATTCTCCTCTTTTCCCTTTAGTTAGTTTAATCTGGTTCCTATCACTAGACAGAAAAAGAATCCTAATGAATACTGCCAAAAAATGATGGAGAAAATGAAAGCTGATTCAAGATAATTTGTTTAATGTAAACAGAGCAACCTACATTTTGCTAGTTAGATTAAAATTTTTAAAGGACTTACACCACTGGTTCTTACCATTTTACTTAATGGTAAGAAGATTAAGAATGTCTTTTACATTTTTAAATGTTTTCCTATATCCACCAAAAAGGAAATGATATCTAGGTGTTTGTATGATATAAGTCCCACCTTGCCGATTTTGTTTCCTTTGTATTTTTTAGATTTTAGTTAATCAACTTTATTGGAATGAAAGGTATTGTTAGATATGCTAGTTTACCAACTAAGCTTTCACTGGATATTTTACATTATGTGTACTATGGTCCAAGGCTTGGGTTGATTAAAATCTTCAAATGCTTCACATGCTTTAGATACCTATTTTTTACATGACTTCACTAATAGTCTTAGGCAAAATGTCAATGTCTCAGTTATTTTAAAAATATCAATTTTATCACTACTTATGGAATAAAGGAGTTGAGGTGGTTAATGATTACCAAATCCATCACTACTAATAGAACAAAGGACTTGCTATTTTCTTTTCAGGAGTTGAAGGTGGTTAATTATTACATTATCTATCTTCATACAAAATAATTAAAACTTGGAGTAGAAGCTGCCACATAAACCACTGAACAGCTTCCACTGAATTTTGAAAGGAATTATGGTTTTTAACATAAGAAAAGCATAGCCTATTCAAGTTTAACACTTACTAATTAGTTATGTTTAAATAAAAACTTACACAAGTTAAAGCCATAAATGTAATGCTGTGTTCTTTTTACATTTTTATTTATATTGTTTATATTAACAGGATATGGTAATGAGATGAAAGGATGCATTAAACAAGACAGAGCCAAATTTTATAGCTTGGCTAGGGGAAGGAAAACACTAGAGTTTTTAAAATAAGACTTACAATGAATGTTTATGGAACTGGATTCAGGCAAGGCTGTCAAGTAACTGTATGCTTTTAACTCACCAAAGGGAAATAAATAATTTTATCCATCCTGGTGAAAAACTAGCTAATCTGAAAGTATTTTCAAATCATTTATTACTCATGAATTTAATCAGAAAATTGGTATATATTGGGGTTTTTGGTGGCTAATTTGTGTCTCAGATAGTTTGGGGGGTAAGCAGGGAACTCGAGACTCTACATCAGCAGGGAAACAAGTATGGTTTCAAAACGTTAAGGTTTGGGGGTTATGTGAGAGGTGCAGCTGATAACCCATGTTTCCCAGTGGGATGTCCTCCTTCTCTAAGACATTTTTATTCCTTCCTATTTTGTCACACACTGTTGACCACTGAGAACAAAAGCATCTCTCTGAAAGACATGCATTTAGGAAAAGTCTACGTAAAGCAAGTTCATCCAAGCATATTTTGCTATTTGCTCCCAAGACAATTTTTTCCACTTTGTTTTGATTATCTGGCTTCACTTGCTGTCAGCTTCAGTGCTAGATTTTTGGTTGCCTTGTACAAATCTGTGTGTGTGTGTGTGTGTGTGTGTGTGTGTGTGTGTGTGTGTGTGATGGGGTATGTGGAAGGTAGTGTCGAGATGAGAAAAGAGTGATTACAGGATAATAAACTACATTTTATTGAAGAGGTATAAAGTGCCAAATCCTAGGGTAGTTTCACAGTTGCTAATACCTTCTCTCATCAGGTCATGACTAACTAAAGCCAGAAAATTTTCCACCTGAGCACAAGCTACCTCATACTCAAGCAACCCTATGTCTTTCTACCATTCACCACAGTCATTCGTTACTGGACCTCATCAGTCTTTACCTTAGTGTGGGTGGACAAAGGCTGCAAATCTGCCTTGCATAGTTGCCTTTCTTTTGGGAGCAACCTTTGAGAATAGGCTTCAATTTAAACCTGGAAACTTCACAGTATGAATCAGTTATGAACGGGATCGTCATCTCTAGTCTTTCTATGTTGTTAGAATTTGGCTTCCATAGTTTTCTGATGTAAGTCTCAGAGGCTTACCAGGGGGTTTAGCAAGACCTTTGATAACTTGTGCTTTTTAAGGGCATTGGAACTACAACTGTTTTTGTTTTTTTTTTTTCATTCTTATAAGTGACCACTAGATGCGCTTCCACCCCTATTAGGAGTTAGAAGTAACAAATGAACCAGTCATTAAATGACTCAATGAGCCATTTGGCTCTGAGCTCAAATGACTTGACTATGATTTTTGCAGAAAAGAGGGAGTGAAAACCAGGTTCAGGTCAATAGTTGAAACTTCAAAGGATAATGTCATGGTAAAGCTGGAAGGGATCCTGAAATAGAGGAAGAGGCTCCGAGAGTTTAAACCACATTAGTTCTGAATCATATTATTGGTGCTATTCAGAAAAAGGCCTCTCTCATCTTCGTACTTGTCTATCACAAATTCATTATGGGACAGTCTTGCTTGTAAGACATAATTATCCCTTTTCTTCTTTTGTTTTCCTTCCTTTCTGCATTCTAACAATCAAGGCATGGCCGCTCTTCCTTGACTATGTTTATGTTATTTGTATGAGAGTTATCTCTGTATAACACAAGGCCACGTAGAGGTATTTTCCCTGGGCACTGTTATCCTCTCCTCAAGGGGATCTTGATTGCACCTCAGTTTACCAGCTTGTCTCTCCTAGAAGCATGTGTTATTTATAATCATTCAATAGCATTTTTGATATTCTCCTGTGAGCCTGGCTCTATGCTATGACATAGGGTTATATCAGTGGAGAATATGCCAGAGCTTTTCACCCCTTTCCTTACCACTTAGACATAGCTGGTCTGCTCCCTCACCAAGTAAAACCAACCTGCCTAAGGTATTCAAAAAGGACTATTCTTTTCTTAATTTTTTTCTGTACACTTCTGCAAGCTCTTATTTCCCTTTCTAAATTTTCTAAAGCCCTGGTTCTTTACTTAGCTTTCAATATCTGTGACTGGCACCCTACTCTGTTTGCCAAAACTTCCCAACATTCTCTTTTTCTCTATCAACCTTGCTTTGCACGCTACCTTGATTGTGGTATTACTGGCAATTTCTGGTTAAAATTTTCCTCTGGTTAAAATTTTCCTCTGGTTAAAATTTTCCTTCTGGTTAAAATTTTCTCTGTAGGAGAGAGAAAATGAAGAGTGACTATGTGTTTCTCAGAAGAAAGAGAAGGAACCAATATTTGCAATCATTTTATGTCAAACATAGTAATAGGTACCTCCACTTATTTCATTTCATTTTGTAGCAGAAGTATATAAAATATACACTGCGAAGTGAAAGACGCATAAAAAGCATAAAGAGGTAACATAACAGAGAGTGGTTTACACTGTCTGGACAACAAGGGAGGATGGCTAGGTATTCTGTACCCTTGTGGTGAGTGTTAACCTGGTGATACATGAATGTGTGGGTATAGAGTGCCTACTTGTCTTCTGATACTCCAGTCCATTCCACACATGCAAGCCAGAGAATATCAACCCTCAGTGACCTCCCACTAGACTTAGTCTCTCACATTTTTCTAATGGTGGATAGGGATATAGATTTGGCGTATCCTTCCAAAATTATTTCTGGCCACCCTTCATCCACTTACTTCACTCCAACCATATTGGCCTTCTGGATTCTCAAAACTACCAGGTGTTTTTCAGCCTGCAAGTCTTTACACATGCCTCTGTTCAGGGTGTCCTCCCCTCACCCTTCCTCAAAGAAATAGGTGCGCTCATGAAACAGCGCTTATGCATCAGACTCATGATCAGATTAGAGGCATTTCAAACAAGTTCTGTTCATCAAGTATAAGAAAATCTTACCTAACAACCTGACTTAGTGAGCAGTTTCATTTCCCAAATGCTTATTTGTGAAATTGAGAACTTCGGTGTTCCTCAGAAACATGAGCAAGTGAAAAGGTTGAGTTTGCCTAGGGAGTAGGTTTGCTTATTGTTGTGCTATCCATGTTGGTCTTAGCTTATCTTTGACTTATTATACATGAAAAAGTTTCCTTGCTTACGTTATAAACATTGGTTATGTAACTGGATATGGACTTTGAGTTTCTGATCTCTGACTACTATTGCCATATTTTGTGTAATTGTTAGCTGTTATCAAATAAACAAACAATGAGTTAATCACATTTACTGTAACAGAAGTTAATATAGGGCTACCACCTGTCTGCTTCCCCCTGGAGAGTCTGAATTTTGGAGATCATTTTACTCTCCAGGAGGATTTGCTTTAGTTATAGCTGTTTCTCATTTTGTGTAATTTTTTCTCCATTCCAGTTTGAAAAAGGGAGTGGCTATTATTGGCTAAATGCTCATCTTGGGATGGAGGTTGGAAAAGTAAGAAGATAATTAACGCAGCAAAAAGCAGTCTTCTCTGTCTACCACCCTCTGCCCCACGATCTTGGCAGAATGGGAAGCTATCCATCAGACAAATCTGATGGGACAAAGTGAGTGGATACTTGATGACTCCTGTGGGAGTCTGGGATTTGTCAAGACTGCTCTTCAGAGCTTAAGGATGGGTGAAAGCATGTGGGCTGAACTGGATGATCAAACAGAAATGGAAAATCCTTTGGGGCAGGCTAGGTGAAGATCTTAAGCTGAGCCATACTCAAAGCATCCTAGAATCCATAGCCCTTCAGTACAGACTCTCACCCTTCCATCTCTCTCATTAGTCCTAAAAAATATTAAAAGCAACCATAAACTCATAAAGGAGTAAGAAGACTTTTAAGAATTTAGGGCTTTGTATGTGTGTGTATATTGGAAGAGAGGGTGTTATTCTTTTGCAAGACATCATAAAACAAAAATCTGTTATTGAAATAGCATAAATGACATATTCTAATAAAATCAGGAAGGTTATTATCTCATAATCAGGAAGTAAATATTTAGGTTCATTATGCAGCATTTTGAGAAAGGTTGCATTGTATTTAAAAGAGTCTGAGGACATCAGTCTTCACTGGGTGATACTTGAAAAAGAAAGTGGACTAATGGGAAATGCAAATGTTGTGGTGTCTTTTATGAAACAGAGCAAGAAACCCACTGAAGGAGCACAAAGAAATCACTCTCATTAGGCCAAAAGTGAACTTTAGTAGGAAGTAAATTACCAAAAGTGTTGTTGTCCAGTAAGACTATATCTGAGGAAAATCAAGTTACCTTACCCAAATTCATTTCTTATAATATCCAGCTCTGCCTTCATGATTCTTATTTCCTGATAAATCTCTTCTGTATGGGTGCATCCAGTATTAAAAGAAAACAATTCAGAATCAACTTGCACAAATGTGCACTTACTTAATAGAGACCAGCAATATTGACCATCAGATAGCTTGGAAGCATACAAATATAATGAATAAGTAGGAGAGCTACTGTGTTGTGAATGGGTGCATTTGCTAGAAATCAGCAATCTAAATTTTCTATTTCCAGCTGAAACTGTGGATGGCAAATCGAGATCAAGGCAGAAAATAGCTGAGAAAGGAATTACTATGAATATTTGATAAAAACAAATCAGATGAGCCCTTTGTTTTTTGGATGACTGCATCACAATAAAATAAACTATTGCCTATGTCATTGTTTACTATCCTGTGTGATACTAAAAATTACCAGGAAAGCGTGTTAAAAATACATATTATTGGGATGAAACCAACTTTTGGATCAAATTTTCCATGAAAAATATTGAGTGTATAATCTTCATAGGAGCCACCCTGTTGTTGACTGTAAGAGAGATGAACATGTAGCTTGAAGGAAAAACATGAATGACTTACATGGTTACAAAACAGAGTAAGAGGAATACTTCAGTGTATATTTAGCAGAAAATGCCTATTATCATAAATTGAGTTTGAATTTTATCTCAACCATTTGCTGCCTGGATTGACTTCTACTACTTACTTTACTCTTCACTAAAACATTCATTTTTTATATAATTTTCCAAATAATGTTCATATTTACCAAATGTTATGTAGCTTCACACACATGTTAAATCTCATGCTCCTCTATCTGAATTCAGCTTTTTTACAAAGAGTTTTTTTGGTTACTCCAGCTTTGTACTATGAAATCATGGTTTTCAGGATCATAAAAATATAAGATTATATGGGAATCTTAGAAATTATGAAGGCTAGTAGTTCTTAAATGTGGCTTGTTAAAAATCACAAATGCCAAACTTACTGTATTATACTCTGGGGATGGATTGATGCCATATAGCTTTTACAGCTTCTCAAGCTGATTTTGATGCAAACAATGAAAATCATTGTTCATTCTACAGAAAGATACCTTTGTTCTAGAGAAATTCAGCAACTTAGCCAAGTTCACAGAGATGATTCAGACAAATGAGAACTAAAATAGAGAATTTTGGACCCTCATATCAATTTTCTTTCTGAAACATCAAGAAAGATAAGTTAAAATACAATTTTTCTTCATTGTGAATGTACTAAATGCCATTGAATTTAATACTTTAAAGTGATTAGTTTACATTAGACAAATTTTACCCAATTAAAAACTAATTTAAAGCCGGGCATGGTGACCCAAGCCTGTAATCCCAGCACTTTGGGAGGCTGAGGCAAGGGAATCACAAGGTCAGGAGTTCAAGACCATCCTGGCCAATATGATGAAACTCCATCTCTACTAAAATTACAAAAAATTAGCCGGGCATGGTGGTGGGTGCCTGTAGTCCCAGTTACTTGGGAGGCTGAGGCAGGAGAATCATTTGAACCCGGGAGGCGGAGGTTGCAGTGAGCCGAGATCGAGCCACTGTATTCCAACCCAGGTGACAGAGTGAGACTCCGTCTCAAAAATAAATAAAATAAAATAAAATAAAAACTAATTTAAAAACATACAAAAAACACCACTTTTATTTCACTATTATGTAGACAAGTTAATTTTCTAAATAACATTGTAGAATGGGAACCACATGTTATGTCTGGCTAGTGCAACAGCCAACAGAGAAATCATTGATATAGATCATTCAAGCTCCTAAATCAGCTCTCTGGTCTGTAAAATTAGGGAATGAGGATAATAATGCTTTGTTGTTGAACAAATGTGAATCTGTGAAAGAGGATATATATAGTTTGCCTGGTACACAGTGGTTGGTCACTGCTAGTTTGACTTCGGGATGAATACAATATATCATATGCTTTTCTCTCCTCTCACCTTGGTCACCACAGTGTCTTCCAGTAGTAGGTGGCAAGTAACTTATTTATCAACTTGTCTATTGACTAATAAGACCACATAGATATCACCCTCTTATCAGGTGAAAATAAATTTCCTTGAAATCTCACTTTATAAGATAGCTAAGTAAATTCCATTCATTCCATATGTGAATGTTCTGCTTTTCTGATTAGGTTACAAGTTGTAAGGGCAGGACTCATTTTTGGGGTAATTATAGCTTTAAACACACTAGATGGCTATTATACAGTAGCCATATCCAATGCATATAATAAATAATTAATTGAACAAATAAATAAATAAAAATTACAGCCCATAAAAGCTCCCCATTAACTTTCCCAGTACTAGCCTACCTCTTGCAATTAATTTTAAATTTTCTTGTTTCTCCTTTATTAAGTAAGCTGAAATGAAATAGAAATGATATAATTGTTTTTGCTTTCTCACTTGGAGAAATACTCATGCAATCTCAGTCCTCAGAGCATACAGAAAATGAGACTAGATGAGCTCCATTTGATAGACAAATAACAGAATTCTGAACAATAATGGAATCACATTTATTCCAGTGAATATATGTATACCCATTCCATTGCAGATAATATTATAATTCCCGTAAATTTAAAAAAATAAAAGACATTTATTTTGCCATTACAGAAGTATTCCAGAGGAAAAATTAGGATTTACTCCTCTTTTGTAACCACTATTATGTGAGGCTTCCTCAATAGTAAGCCTACCTCCTTTTAGTGAAGAACAGTGCATACGAGCATCCCTGCTGTAGGGTCATATCTTGAAGATAACTTTTGTCTTCCATACCCAAATTCCTAGTGTTATACAGTCCAAGGATGAGATATGGGAACCCAGACATGAAGTTGTCAGTGTGTCTCACAGGAAAAGTATTAAGCGAATGATTTTGTCTATTCTATGGAGGCCAACTGATGTAATCTTTAGAGAAAATAGACATGATGTGGTATGATTTGAGGGACTTAGCAAACCTTAAGGATATGTGGTAGTGACAGTGGACAATGTTTCTCAGAGACACCTTTCCTCAGTACTAGTTTTGTGAGCTCTCCTACAGAAAGATGTGGGTCCACAGGCCACGGATGCACTCTACCCCAGTCCTAACTCTATTGTTAGAGCATGAATTATCCATGCAGGAATATATCTTTCAAGTACAATGTTTTGGATTCCTGAGAGCTTTAAATACAATTCAATCATTATTATTTTTCTAATCCAGAAATCAGTAGAGTGAATAATGGCCCACAAAATTCATCTAAAGGGATCTTGACTTGATTAAAATGAATCACCCAGGTTCATATAAATATCTTGCACATAATTTCATTTTGAATTGGCAATGTGGCAATGTAGTGCAAAGAGAACCGGACTGGAAGTCAGGAAAGCTGATTAAGGCAGGAATCTTCTTCAATGAAGTGTGTGAACATAGCAAAATTAAATACTTTCTGAACCCCAGCTTTCCTTATATTTATAGTGAAAGAATTAGAAAACACAAGGTCCATTATACCTCCATGTGAACGTTCAGTCTAGCTCTTAAATTTATAATTTATTTGACATTTCTGGGCTCGCTCAGAAAAGAGATTTTGTCTCACTATCCTTGGGATGAAAATAGGATACTTTCTTTTCTTTCATCTCTCCATTTGTCAGAGACATTTAAAAAAAATCATTTCTCTCCTCTTTTTTTTTTTTTAAATTTTTTTTATTTTTTTGAGACAGAGCCTCGCTCTATCGCCCAGGCTGGAGTGCAGTGGTGCCATCTCGGCTCACTGCAAGCTTCGCCTCCTGGGTTCACGCCATTCTCTTGCCTCAGCCTCCCGAGTAGCTGGGACTGCAGGTGCCTGCCACCACGCCCGGCTAATTCACTCTCCTCTTAATGTTCTGTCTTAGTCTAGGCCACACTGTGGACAGAACAACATTGTCAGTTAGGGAACCGTGATTGGCTACACTCACCCTCTCTCTAAGCTGGTTTGCTAAAGGGAAGGCTTTGTCTCAAAATGAATGGCTAACAATATGGTAGGTTTATAAAAAAAAAAAAAATCAGCAAGTTCATATAAACATTGCGGTACTCAATGAAAGACGTGCTGAGAAGGTAACAACATGTGATGAATGGGTAAATTTTCTAGAATCTGGCAAGCCTTTGAACATAGCTCTCCCTGGTGGAGACTGCCTGAGCCAACTTGACATTGTTTTTCCTCATGGTTGGCAGTTGTAGAGTGCAGTGGAACAATCAGTTCCTTGGTTATCCTCCAAGGTGAGCAAGGTCAGTTTTAAACAGCTTTGCTGTCAGGGAGCCTCATATTTTACCTTAGTCTCCTAACCTCACAAATCTTGAGGCTGGCAATGAAGTCAGTGAGCCCTCTGCAGCCTGATTCCCCACAGTGACTTCTCTCTTTTTACAAACAATGCCTCATCTTGGTTCTGCACACCTGCACAGGTTTTGAGGGAGTGGGACTGCAATTAGTCAAAGCAGCCATAATTCAACTGTGATAAAGTATTTGCTTTCACCAGAGTCCTTTTTGTACAGTCTCATATTAAGCCCCACCACAGGAAAATTGCCCTTGAATGTTTGGTCCTTCATCAGCATTAAACCACAGAGCTGACTTTGAATGTTGTCAAATAATTGTCATAGGACAGGGTGAGATTACACAATCTTTTGCTTATTAGCATTTCATTTAGAACATTACCCTATCAAATTGGCTTAATTCTCTTCAGGGTATAAATATTTAAATTTTACAAATTCCTGTTATGTTCCTTGCCCCTACTTTGTTCTTCCCACAAGAATAAATAAATAAATAAACATGATCCTGAGTGTATGTTAATCTCACTTAAGGCAAGAAGGAGCCTGAAGATGAGTAGTTCGTGAAATGACAGATGTCCTAGGAAAGAAAACATCTCCAAAATAAGACCATTTTACTCCCATTTCTTTGAGTGACATGGACGTTTCCAACTAAATTTATATTCAGCATTTTATTTCATGTAAGCAAGCTAGTGATATTGTTTGCAAATACCTCCTTGTTAATGTGGAGTGAGGTTCCTTGAAAATGCAGCAGAACCTTTTTTGGGGTGTGCCCTGATGATCCTCATCTGCTCCCTACAGTGTCATTGACTTCTCTAGATTGTTATCAGGAAATTAGACACTCCATTGAAACAATCCTGGGAAAAGAATTCAAGAATCTGGTTTCTATTTTTGCTTCTGCTCCTAGAACATTGGACCAGCAGTGCTGTAAAGGACCTGTGTTTGTATGGATGGGACATTGCATAGACCAGCTTAGCAAGACTAATTGATGGTTCAAGTTCTCTGAAGTATAATTAGTGGCCAGAGGTTGGACTAGAAGGAAGAGAATAAGCAGTTTGTTTGTCCAGGTTTTGATTTGCCTGACGAGGTGTGTCCATTTTCTCATGGTTAACACCTGCATCAATAGCATGGAGAAGTGACTAAATATTAAAGATTTGAAGAAAACATTTCATAACCTATGAAGAATTTTACAAACTCTTGGATAGATGAGGCATTGTGGCATTCCACATCTAATGCTATGAGTTGTTTTCCTGTTTCCTTTTTGCATGCAGCCATATAATAAATAGAACTGAGCTGTGTGGTGACCCATGGGATAATTATAAATATAGTAATGGTTGTCTTTGGTTTATCTGACAGACAAAATATGGAGAAATGTGGTTATTGTACTGTAGTAAAATTGTTCTGTGCTTAGGGGCTGAATGAGACCTACAAACACCTTTGAGTATGGCTTTACCCGAAAGGTGTGATCATTCATCATTCTTTTTTTTCTTTTCTTTTTTTTTTTCTTTTTTTTTTTTTTTTTTTGAGATGAAGTCTCGCACTGTTGTCCAGGCTGGAGTGCAATGGCGTGATCTCAGCTCGCTGCAACCTCTGCCTCCCAGGTTCACGTGATTCTCCTGCTTCAGCCTCCCGAGTAGCTGGGATTACAGGTGCACACCCCCACACCTGGCTAATTTTTTGTGTTTTTAATCGAGACGAGGTTTTACCATGTTGGCCAGACTGGTCTCGAACTCCTGATCTTCTGATCCGCGTGCCTCGGCCTCCCAAAGTGCTGGGATTACAGGCATGAGCCACTGCACCTGGCCAAGGTGTAATTATTCTTATTGTGAATCTACTGGAAAATCTACATCTGTTACAAATAAGACAAGGGGTCCACCCAAGGTGTGCTTAGAATTTGAATCTGTCTGCCTTTGTCTTGATTAAAAATATATCATGATATTCAGGATAGAAAATTTATACTTTAGGTGGAGGCCTTGTCTCTCGCCAAACTTTTCCACAATGACTTTGAAGTATTTCTCAAAATGCAGTTCTTATGTCAATCATCTATGATGACTAGTTCCCTGTAGCCTTCTGGATAAAAATCTAAAGTATTAATCATGGCACCTCAGGCCTCAGACTATCTCTTTAATGTCATCTCTTTTCTCTGGCCCTCTCATGCATTATTTTCTGGTTACATTGAACTGTCTGTTGTACCTTGGCTACTACATTTCTCATCTCCTTGTATTTGGATTTGTGATTCCTACACCCTGTAAACCCTTTTTACAAATTAGCTTGAATAACTCTTATTCATTTTCTAGAATGCAATTACTCCTTCAAGGAAACTCCCTTAATTTTACATCAATGTCCTAACTCCAACTGAGATTTTCGTTCCTCCTGGATATTCTTTGTTCATTTAACTATCATCCACTACACTATAAATTCCTTGTTCCTAGGAATGTTATCTTTTATTTATCAATCTATAGTGCTTAGCTGTGTCTGATATATAGTAAGCTTCAGTCAGTGTTTGTTAAATGAGTAAGTGGCATAAGTCAGGAGTGAGGGATCTAGGAAAGGTGTCTTTGAAGTTGGCCAGCCCTTTGGAACCAGAGTAGATATCTTAGTCATTGAATAACAGATCGTTTTTGTCTTTCACTATATTTGCTGCTTTTTCTTTACCTTGGTATTTAATAAAGTCTCTTTTAAGGTTCCAGCCTCCCTAAACTGTGCTAAGAGAAACATAGAAGAGATTTTGTTTGTGCTTTAGATAGAGCAAAGAAAGGGCACACCATCCTTCCTGAGGCCAGCAAGATGGTAGCAGCAATATCTGAAATGTGAGACTCTCAAGAGGAAAGCAAGGACTTCCAAGGAGAGTGGAAGAACTACGGGGTCAATCATTTTTCCAGAAATAAAAAAAGCCTGGAGGTTTGAGGTTTTGTTTTAACAAGGAAAATCCCATTTTCTTCCAGTGCCTTTCCACTGTCTCCTTTTAGCCATATTCTCCTCACTTTGCCAGGCTGTCCAGGTCCTTTATGCTGTCCTCTGCTTTCTCAAGAACCCCCACAGAGTTGCTACAACCTTTTCTGGATTCCTACACCTGCTATGGTTGGGAGCCTTTCCCAGACAGCAGTCACCTAAACAGGACATTTACCCTTACAGGTTCTGAGTGTTTATGAGTGAATGTACCTTGCTAAATAGGAGTAGGTTTCACTCCAAAACTTGTGGCTTAATACAGCAATCATTTTGTTATCTCCCATGTTTCCATGGGTTTACTGTGTTCAGCTGGCTATTATTCTGCTGCTCTTGCTTGTGGTTTCTCATGTGGTTGCAGTCAGACGATGACTATTTCCTCATCTGCAGGCTGCTATTACGACCTGGAGGCCTGTGTGAGATATTGGGAGCACTGAACCTCCCTCCTTCTCCATGTAGTCTCAGGACTTCTCTATAATGATGTTTTAATGATGTTTCTTTGTGATAGCTGGACCAAGGAAGAATACTTTTTTCTTTTTCTTTTTTTGTTTGTTTTTCTTTTTTTTCTGAGATAGCATCTTGCTCTGTTGCCCAGGCTGGAGTGCAATGACACAATCTCGGCTCACTGCAACCTCCACCTCCAGGGCTCAAGTGATTCTCCTGCCTCAGCCTCCTGAGTAGCTGGGATTACAGGCATGCACCACCATGCCTGGCTAATTTTTGTATTTTTAGTAGAGACGGGGTTTCACCATGTTGGCCAGTCTGGTCTTGAACTCCTGACCTCAGGTGATCCTCCCACCTTGGCCTCCCTAATTGTTGAGTTTACAGGCGTGAGCCATTGCACCCAGCAGGAGGAAGACTTCTTATGTGGCCACTCAGAGTTCCCAAAACCAAGCAAATGGAGGCAGAGGTTACCAGCCCTATTAAAATCTAGGTCCAGAGGGTCGCCCTGTCACTCCTAGTATGTACTATTATTCATGGAAGTCACAGGGAAGACAGATTTATTGTGGGAGGGGACTACACAAAATTATGAATGCCCGAAGGCATGGTTCATTGGGGACATCTTTTAAAACTAGCTAACTTGTTATCATAGGACACTTACATTTTAATAAACAATCAATAGTTTTTTTCTTAAATAATTTTAAGCACTAAGATTGTGTGTTCCTTCCTTTCTGCGAAACTTTCTTCCTTTTAGCTTTCTAATCAAATTGTCTATCACTTTGTCTCACCACTCTCTCCATCACTTCTACTTCCTTAGTACTTGTCTCCATCACTTTCCTTGGTTCTGGTTCCTTTGCTTTTCTCCCCCAAAACTGGCAAGACTCAACACCCAGGTCTTGTCACTCTCTCTTACTAAGCTTCCATTGTGTCTTCCCCATAGAGTTAAACTCATTACAGTTCTTTTATGAGTTCTCCTTGACCTTCTTCACTGAGTCCACCTCCCACCACTCCTTCTGTGTGTCCTAAGCTCTAGTCATTTTGAACATTAACACTTTCTTGAGTAAGATGTGTTCCTTCATATCTTACATTGTTCCAGATACTATTTCTTCTGACAAGAAGGAAGAAACATGTTTCTAAACCCCTTAGTGTTCTCTAGTCCACTCTTGGAACAAGTTAGAAGAATGTTCCTCTCCTTCAGCTTCCTCTGCAGGATTGATTTCTCTTTCTTCTTCCTTTTCATAGCACTTTTGATATAGAATTTATTTTATTGCATTGTAAACACTTCAGAGTGTCTCTCTTTCCAGAGATGTCTTATTCATCTCTGTGTCTTCTTGTTACAGTGTTTCACAGTGTCTACAATATGGATGTTACAATCATATTGAATTGGCTGACTGAATTATTTTATTCTTATTTTCCTTCCTCAACTATTACCTCTATGTTAGTGTACATATTTTTCTATGATCCTTTAGCTATGAAATAATATTTCATACTGCCTATTGGGATTTATACTAGTCTCCTGTGGTCACCTGAAAAGTAGCATTTGTAGAGCTACATTTACTGTCTTTCCCTCCCAAATTTCATAATCTCTTTCAGTGAAACCACCATTACCCCAGTTAACAAGACTAACTTTTCTCCCTTCATTCATCCAAATCAGTCAGTCTTAGATTTTACGCATTTTTTTCTTTTGACATTACTCTCATATTTACTTTTGTGAATATATCCTTACTGCCATCCTTTTAGCCCAGACCTTCTTCTCATGCGTGAATGATCACCTTGCTGTTTGTCTTGTTTTCCTCTCTAATCCGTTCCTCTCTCATGGCTAGGCTGATATTTCTTCTTCTTTTTTTTTCGGACGGAGTCTCACTCTGTTGCCCAGGCTGGAGGGCAGTGGCGTGATCTTGGCTCACTGCAACCTTCGCCTCACAGATTCAAGTGATTCCTCTGCCTCAGCCTCCGGAGTAGCTGGAATTACAAGTACCTGCCACCATGCCCAACTAATTTTTTGTATTTTTAGTAGAGTCCAGGTTGGTCTCTAACTCCTGGCCTTAGGTGATTTGGCTGCCTTGGCCTCTAAAGTGCTGGGATTACAGGTTGTGAGCCACCCGGCATAGGCTGATTTTTCTAAAACAACTCTTTGACAGTGTTGCTCTGGTGCTCCTAGAAATGGTGTTGGCTGTCAAATTAAATCTGCTCTTCCGCTTGCTTCTCACTGCCTTCCACAATCAAACCCCACTCTGCCAATCTTTCTCTCTTTCCCCCTTTTAAGTAGCATCCACCCACATCACCTTTCCTCATTGATTCAGGCTTAAATGAACACTTGTGCAATCCCAGTTACAAGGTCTATCTGTCTAGAAGGTTGTCCTCTTGCCCCTTTCCCCTTCTCACATATCAATATCCTTCCCATCCTTCCAGGATATGTTCAAGTTTGAATCATCTATTATTTTTCTTTCAACTTCCTCCTGCCTTCTCTGCTCTCTTTCATCTCTGAGCTCTGAATGCAGAAATATTATGTCAGAACCGCGTGTTTACTGTGCTCTAACAACATATGTGCTTCTTGAGGTTAGAAATTATGGTTTATCTTCTGCAGTAATTCTCACAGTGTCATAATGCCCAGCACAATGCTGTGTAGTAGATAACCATGTAACATTGCTGGGTAAATTACATGAACTTGTAGTGGCGGCATTTTCTGGGTCATCATCTATAGGCCAGTGGGATGACATTTTCTCAAGATAATTTTAAAAAGCAAGGAAAAAGAAGGCTTCTCATTTATAATTTACAGATCAGATATCCCCTACCTTGTCCCTGGATGGTAGAACTGGATATTATAAAATAATAGTAGTTAGTATTTGAATGGCATTTAACTGTTTATAAAGCACCTTCACTTATATTTGCTTATTCATAATTCTGTAAGTTCTTCCAAAATTACCATACACCTTGAGGCTGGTGGTGTGATGTGTGAAGATGAGAGAGAAGTGAGGGTGGAGGATTTGGATTTGCAAAAATATTTGATAGTGTATTGTTTTTTATTGGTCTCAAGGAGGTCTATTTCTAGGAGTATTGAGAAAGATATATATGTATATATCTTTACCCATTTACTAGAAAATGGGTTTACTTCTCTAATGTTTTAGCAATAAGGAGAATTCCAGATATACAGCAAATAAATCTGAATGTTAGCCCTCAGGAGTTGCTGATAGCAAAAGACTGAAGATCCTATATTTCTATATTCGGATCATACTACTGAGGGATTTCAAGCTTCTCTTTCTCAAGCCAGCTTTTATGGTTTAATAGTTTTTCTGTTATGAAAATAAAGCAGATGACACAAAATTTCAGAGAAAGACAGCAAAAGTAAGAGCCAAAGAAAAGAAGGAGTGGAAGTGAAAAACACATCAGTGAAAAAAATGGAGAGCTGACACTTTGGCACCGAAATGTTAATGCTTATTTTTAAGATTATATCGCCACCTAGTAAATCAGTTCAGAAATACATCCACGGAAAACGACAGCTTGTCTGGTGCTGAGCTCTAATCCTCTGGTTAGCAATTCCTGGGAGCACCTTTTCTTCTAAACATCTGCACACACAAGTGTGCTACCTGCGCACGCTTTTAGAGTTCTCATTGCTCAAGCTCAGCCCACGTTCTTCTGTTCATTTAGAGCAATGTGACGGAAAAGTCAACAGCACACATTTTAGAAATGAAAACAAGCCAAGGATGTCTATCAAGGAACCTGTTACCTACTCTTGAAAAATGATTAGTTAAAACCATATATATTATCATTTGCCAGTTCCGAATAATTTAATTCTGGGCTTTTCATTAAAGAAAATATTTTGCATTTTCTACTTTCATTTCTGTATAGAACAGAAGTGGTCTGTTCATGGTCTTTTTGGTTAGGAAGCATTGGAACTATGGAATTAAAAACACTAAACACTGCTTAAAAATTTTCTTGTCTTTAGTTTTTCTGTTATTGCAAACAATCTTTTATTTCTTCTGCAGTGTTTGTTCGCACTGAATGCTTTATGCTTGATCACCCACCCTGATTCTGTTTTTGTATAAAAAGCTTGTTAGCTTGATAAAACACGGCACAGGGTTTTAGTTTGTTATTTAATAGATGATTACCTGGGTGGCATCCTGACTATAGCCCTTGCTAGTGCCAATTTTTAAATCTGTGAGACAGGGATAACAACAGTGCATATATCACTGAGCATTTGGGAAAAATAAATTAAGCAGCAAGTGCTCAAAAGTGTTAATAATTATTATTAATAATAAAAATAGATTAATTAGAAATGGTAGAAATGAAGGATAGAGATTGATTTCATCTTGCTCAGTAGATTAAAATGGCACAGGGGATCAAAATGTTTTAACCAAACACATAGACAAAGAAGGCATATATTCTGAGACTAGAAAATCATTCATTCTTAAAAATTCAGGTGATTAAATTTTAAAAAATTATTCAATTGTAATCATATTTTTAAATGATTGAATTTGAATACTTAAAAACCTTGAAAATATACCTCCATTCTTTTTTCTATGCTATCTTTTTTTTAAAAGAAATCTATCCTCACTTCAGCCTTCCAAATAATATCTCCATTTTATTTTGAGGACTGTTTAGAATATTTTGATTAAAGAAATTAGCCAAGAGTTTAGGGTATGAAGTTGGGGAGGGGAGATTTTTGTTATGAGAACCTTTTTCATGGGGGCTATCAGGCATAAAATAGCAATTTTGTTTAACCCAGACGTGGCAGATTCTGCTATTTATCCCAGAATAACGATTGTTTTTCTTTTTCCCTTAAGGTAATAGAACTTTTTGTTGGTACATAACTATATAGCCAAATATGCCCTAGCTTCTTAAGTGTGGCATCGACTGTGTGATTTGTGCTAACTTTGGTGCCATGCCTTTATGAAGAACATGCATTTTCTTCTCCCCTTGTCTTTTTCTACCTTTCTGCTGGCTGGAATGTGGATATGATGATGAGAATGGAACGGCCACTGGACCAAGAGAAGAAAGCTACGTTTTAAAGAGAAATAGAGCAACAAGATAAAAGAAGCCTGATTTCCCATCACTTCTGATGTGCCATAACAGCCCTGGAATGCCTATGCAGACCTTACATGAGAAATAAGCCAATGCCTATCTGACTTAAGCTTAAATTTTTTATTTTTAGTTTCTTTATTGCAGTAGCCTAAACTGTACTACAACTAATTCTAATAGTCTACAAAGAGTAACAAGCCCTAGAAATATGAATGTAAAATTATAGATTTTAAGTTTGGTGTCTGCACCCTGCAAGGCTCTGCTTCCCAACGAGTAGTCATTCATTTGATATTGGACTTTTATCAAAGAAAAGAGACTTTTCATGTATACCAGAAAAGGTCCTCTTAATAGGTGGTAGGAGGATTCTATTGTGTGTGGCTATCAAAGCAGTATCCTGTTTTCTTTAAAAAAAAAAAAAAATGGAGAGGCTACGAAGAAATTAACTCAGGATAGAAGGTGGCTTGTCTGGTTATCTGGCATCCAAGCTTCTTGCAGAACAAAAAAACAAGTGCGGATGATAATGACAGGGAAAGAGGAGGGCCCTGGACCTGAGCACAGTGTGCTGCAGGAAGCATGGGAAAGTCCATAGGTGGTTGAACAGATCAAAGCAGCCCTTGGAGAGAAGATAAAAACATTAATTGGAATTTATTAAGATATTTGCTACCTACATTACAATGTCCTATTTTCTATATCCTCTAATAATAGCTAATGATTATTGAGCACTTTCTATGTGCCAGATACTATTCTAGGGTTTTACATCTGTAATAATGTAATCTTTACAGAAACTCTCTGAGGTGGTGCTAGTATTTTTATTTATGTTTTCCAGATAAATAAATTGGAGCGTCAAGGGGTCAAATTACTTAGTAAAAGTCATCCTTGTTAGTAAGTTTGGCATTTGACCTCAAGCATTTTGCCCTAACCAATATGCTCTACTATCTTTATATAATGTTTACTAAATTCTCCGTTGCTGGCCATTATCTTCAGACAAGCGGATTTGGGTTACACGGGAGCTTCAGAAAGAGGACATAACTGAAGACATCGTTATATTTAGTAAATCAATATACATTATCATACTAAAGGCTTCCTAGTAAATAAATCTGTTTAACTGTTTAATTCAGAATTTCCCAAATGTACTTGATCAAAGAACTGATGTATTGAGCACCGACTATTGCCACTCCAAGAGGCTAGTGTTTCACTGAACATACTTCTCAAATTCTTGGGGAGAAAAATATATTGACCTGGGTGTCAGGGGGCCCACATCTGGGTTCTGATTTGGTACCTTTTTGTTTATATAGCTTTGGGCAAGTCACTGTAGATTTCTGGGATTTCACTTAGTTTTATTCTTTTCTTTTCTTTATTTTTATTTTTTTGAGACAAGGTCTTACTTTGTTGCTCAAGCTGGAGTGCAGTAGTGCAATTATAGCTCGCTGCAGCCTCACTCTCCTGGGCCTAAGTAATCCTCTCAATTTAGCCTCCTGAGTAGCTAGGGCTATGGGCATGGATCACCACACCTGGCTAATTTTTATTATTTTTTGTAGAGCTGAGATCTTGCTATGTTGCCCAGGCTGGTCTTCAACTCCTGGCCTCAAGTGATCCTCCTGTCTCAGCCTCCCAAAGTACTAGGATTAGAGGTGTGAGCCATGTCTAGCTAGATACTTGATCTAGTAAAACAGTGTCTAAGTTGATGCAGTGACCAGTGACATGTGAACTTTAAGGACCAGGCTTGTATTTGGAAAAAGTGAAAGCAGAGATACAGCTATAAAAAAATCCAGATAATTAAATCCAGTTCTAAGCAAAAAGAGAAGAAATAGAACCAGGGAAATTTTGTATTGAGAGATTTTCCTTAAGCATTTGAGTACTGGCATCAAAGAATATGTATGATAGATGATCCATAACTATTTGTTTGGGCTCTGACTTTAGCCTTCGTAGACATGGGGACATCACTGATTTCCATGCTACCTCAGATGCCTACCGGTATCTTTCTCCAATTTGTGACCCACAATAATCCAACCAGTTATTTCCCATCCATCTTGTTCATGTAGTACCTTGACCAAATTGTAAAGGAATAACTCAAGCAGATTAGACAGTTGATCTTTAGCCAGGTGAATAAGACAGAAGAAGATATTTCAGGCAGAGAAAGTAGCACATGCAAAGACTCAAGTGTAAGAAAGTGTTAGATAGGTTCAGTAATCTTGGGTTAGTGCAGACTGGTGGAATGTGTATTCATGGGATTTTTGTAGGATGAAGAAGGGAGATAGAAGTGACTGGAAATGTAAGCTGGGTTTGGGTGGTGGAGTATGTTCCATGTGCTGTATTCCGGATGCCTCTTCCTGCATAGACTCAAGTTTTAGATCTATGTTAATAGGAGTTTGCAGAAATTAAGCATAAAAGAAAATCCCTTTATTCTGATGAGATTCTATGACTCTTTATGTGTCTTGGGAAAATTAGGATATAAGCTAGAGTCCAAGTAACAACCCAATTCTGTTCTAATAGAATAATTCAATTATCATGGTACTGTCATTGGATGTATCATGAATTTGCAGGTGTTGCTTATTTACATAGAAATAACTTCCCATCTTTCTATAATGTGATAATTTCTACAATAACATCCTCATGATATTGGCTGCCTTATAAATAAGTCTACTCTACATGACGAGGTTCTTCTGGAACTTTTGAATCTAAATTCACCTCTGGACGAGACCAGAATAAAAGAGGAATTTATGCTTTAAATATAATTGTTGTAATTTCTGAAGACCACTGGTTAAAGCAAATCTAGTTAATGTGTGGGAAACCTTGATTTCTACGACATTCTCTACCTGGTCTCTGCCTATTTATTCAGCCTCATTTATCCCTATCCATTTCCTTCTTACCTCACAGTCTCACACACCTGCTCTCTGCCTACTTTGTGTCCTTCACTATTTCCCAAAAATTCCTGCCCATTTATGCTAAGCTTTGAACATGCTGTTTTCTCTATCTGGTGAAAGTAAAGACTTAACTTTGGGTGCTGTAATATTTTGATACAATCTAAGTAATTCTTGACATCAATTGCTTACTGTCAAGAGGATCAGTTATTATTAATCTTGCAGTTTGGTGGGAGAAAAGAAATTGAAGAGGGATGAAAAAAGGGGATTTATTCCCCAACTTCTTTTATCAGAGATAGCCTCTGTATTCCAAATTTATAGCTAGTAATTTAGAGGGAAATATTCCTCAGTAAAATGCACCTGGAAGAAAAAAGTGGGGGGGTAAGAGGAGAGAGGGATGAAGGAAGGAAACAAGGAGGAAGAAACTATTCTGGGTACTCTGCTTTCTGAGCCAGTAAACATAATCTCATTTAATCCTTGTTACAATCCTGTGAGGTGAGAGTACTAATTCCATTTTACTTTTAAGGTAAGAATACTCAAAAAGTAGATAATATTTCCAAGGTTATGTAGCCAACTAGATAATGGAGTTAGAATTAAATCCAAGCATTTAAGACTCAAAAGTCTACCACTCTTACCAATGGTTCTACTTAGTGCCTTATTGCAGTAGTGTAAAAAATAAATGGGATCAAGATATTATTGGGATGATAATTGTAGTCTCCTGATTTACAGCCCATTGTTCTAGCCCCATCCCATATGAACTATTGTCTTTTGGATAGGAAGGTTCATGTTTTATCTGTAACCATCAACACTGGCCATCTATGCTGGGTGTGACAGCTCACACCTGTAATCCCAGCACTTTGGGATGCCAAGTAGGTGGACTGCCTGAGCTCAGGAGTTTGAGATCTGCCTGGACAACATGGGGAAACCTTCTCTCTCTCTCTTTTTTTTTTTTAATGGGATTGGCTTCTTCTTCTTTTTTTTTTTATTATTATTATACTTTAAGTTCTAGGGTATATGTGCACAACATGCAGGTTTGTTACATATGTATACTTGTGCCATGTTGGTGTGCTGCACCCATCAACTCATCAGCACCCAACAACTCGTCATTTACATCAGGTATAACTCCCAATGCAATCCCTCCCCTCTCCCCCGTCCCCATAATAGGCCCTGGTGTATGATGTTCCCCTTCCCGAGTCCAAGTGATCTCATTGTTCAGTTCCCACCTATGAGTGAGAACACACGGTATTTGGTTTTCTGTTCTTGCAATAGTTTGCTGAGAATGATGGTTTCCAGCTGCATCCATGTCCCTACAAAGGACACAAACTCATCCTTTTTGATGGCTGCATAGTATTCCATGGTGTATATGTGCCACATTTTCTTAATCCAGTCTGTCTCTGATGGACATTTGGGTTGATTCCAAGTCTTTGCTGTTGTGAATAGTGCCACAATAAACATACGTGTGCATGTGTCTTTATAGCAGCATGATTTATAATCCTTTGGGTATATACCCAGTAATGGGATGGCTGGGTCATATGGTACATCTACTTCTAGATCCTTGAGGAATCGCCATACTGTTTTCCACAATGGTTGAACTAGTTTACAATCCCACCAACAGTGTAAAAGTGTTCCTATTTCTCCACATCCTCTCCAGCACCTGTTGTTTCCTGACTTTTTAATGATCGCCATTCTAACTGGTGTGAGATGGTATCTCATTGTGGTTTTGACTTGCATTTCTCTGATGGCCAGTGATGATGAGCATTTTTTCATGTGTCTGTCGGCTGTATGCATGTCCTCTTTTGAGAACTGTCTGTTCATATCCTTTGCCCACTTTTTGATAGGGATGTTTGTTTTTTTCTTGTAAATTTGAGTTCTTTGTAGGTTCTGGATATTAGCCCTTTGTCAGATGAGTAGATTGCAAAAATTTTCTCCCATTCTGTAGGTTTCCTGTTCACTGTGATGGTAATTTTTTTTGCTGTGCAGAAGCTCTTTAGTTTAATTAGATCCCATTTGTCAATTTTGGCTTTTGTTGCCACTGCTTTTCGTGTTTTAGACATGAAGTCCTTGTCCATGCCTATGTCCTGAATGGTATTACCTAGGTTTTCTTCTAGGGTTTTTATGGTTTTAGGTCTAACATTTAAGTCTCTAATCCATCTTGAATTAATTTTCGTATAAAGAGTAAGGAAAGGATCCAGTTTCAGCTTTCTACTTATGGCTAGCCAATTTTCCCAGCACCATTTATTAAATAGGGAATCCTTTCCCATTTCTTGTTTTTCTCAGGTTTGTCAAAGATCAGATGGCTGTTGATGTGTGGGATTATTTGAGGGCTCTGTTCTGTTCCATTGGTCTATATCTCTGTTTTAGTACCAGTACCATGCTGTTTTGGTTACTGTAGCCTTGTAGTATAGTTTGAAGTCAGGTAGCGTGATGCCTCCAGCTTTGTTCTTTTGACTTAGGATTGTCTTGGCAATGCAGGCTCCTTTTTGGTTCCATATGAACTTTAAAGCAGTTTTTTCCAGTTCTGTGAAGAAAGTCATTGGTAGCTTGATGGGGATGGCATTGAATCTATAAATTACCTTGGGCAGTATGGCCATTTTCATGATATCGATTCTTCCCATCCATGAGCATGGTATGTTCTTCCATTTGTTTGTGTCCTCTTTTATTTCACTGAGCAGTGGAGGAAACCCTCTCTTTACCAAAAATAGAGAAAATTAGCTGGACGTGATGGCACATCTGTAATCCTAGCTACATAGGAGGCTGAGGTGGGAGGATCGCTTGAGCCTGGGAGGTGGAGGTTGCAGTAAGCCAAGACAGTACCATTGTACTCCATCCTGGGTGACAGAGGAAGACCACATCCCAAAACAAAACAAAACAAAACACAAAAACCAAAACAAACAAAAAAATCCAAAACAAAATACAGCCATCTACTTAGTTATTTGGCATATGGCATTCCTTATATATACATATTTGAAAATGATTTAAAATCTTACATAATAATATTTGACTGCTTGATACAGAGTATCCATCATAGGTAATTCTTGACCCTAAAATTATTGTCAGTTCAATGCCTTGCTGTTTGTAATACATTAAACTAAACTAAACTAAACTAAACACAGAATGGGCTAAACTAAACAAAATCGCTGTTAGGCTGGGAATTTAATAAGCCATATTCTAAAAGTCCCTGAAGCTCTGAATTATTTGGTTATAATATTTAGAATCACTGTGATACTGTGTTACAAAGTAAGAGTAATGGGGAGAGATAAAGGGAAAGTAAGAGGCTTCTATAATGTTTAAGGTGGTTGTAAGAATAGTGATGTCTAAGAATAACCTTAGATGTCCTACAGCATCAGACAATGGTAGTACAAAAAGGAATCCTGTAATAACAAGAGTTTAAAGGGAAAAATAACTTCACTTTACCCCGTCTTGGTCTATATCAGATGTTTGATCTTTCCAGTTGACTGAAGTTCTTAATAGAATCCTTGAAAACAAAAAATGATGAAGTAAGAGTACGATAAATGATTTTAAAGCTACCAAAATTCAAGTGGGCAAGTGATATAAGGGTTAATTCCTTGCTGTTAAATTTTCTAATAAAATTGGCAACAGGCTGTTGAAAGTTTATTAGCTTGATGCTGGTTAATCATCCTTACTGTTTCTGTTTTGGACCACAGTAAAGGAACACAAACCAAATTAACCAGCACATGAGCCCTTTATAAGAACCTCTTTAAAATAATTTACTTAGCTTATTTACTCCCACTTTTTGAGTCGTCTGAACTATAGAATTCTCCAAATGAACCAGTACCCCAACTTGTTTGCCAGAATATAAAGATTAAAAGAAAAATGAGCTCTTACAATACCCTGTGGGACTAATTACCCTGATCTGACTACACTGGTTGTTAGATCTGAATTATAGTCATGAATAAGTTAGATCTTAATTAAAGTCATGTATGGGGTCCAAGAGGCAATGTCATACAGGCAAAAAAGCTGTTTTGTAATAAGTAGAAATTAGTATTATAGTGTTTTGTGAGACATTGGGCTTCTGGTTAGAAACCTATCTTCTGAGATGTAGAATAAATTTCAGGTTTAAAACATTAACTCATGTTCTTGCTATATATGTGGTCCTTTCTAAACTTTGAAACCATATCAATTTTGGGGGATTCCAGTAATGTGAATGAAATGATATTTTCAAAATTAGCTTATTGTTATTTTCCTTTACCTGCAAATGTATGGCAGCTTTTATTAATATTTTAAGTTTTCTTAATAGCTACCAGCATCTTGTGTGAGTAGGAAACAATGAAGCAAAAAAGATTTTTAATTGGATTGGATAATATAAGAGAATTTCCTGGTGGTAGAAGGTGTTGAATATTAAAAAATAGCTTTGGAGTAGATAACAAAATTTTCTTCTCTAGAGGTTTTAAAACTTAAATAAGTTTCATTCAGAAAACAAGTGGATGAACTATATCTATGTTCCTTGACCTATTCTTTTTTACTGAAGAATAAGAATGTTCTAAATGTGTCACAAGCCACCTGAAGGAAGAGAGGTATTGAACATGTGTACACAAACCCACACATCAGTGGCAACTACGCTGTTAGGACTAATTGAAGAATCCGAAAGCCAGAAGGGAACCCAAGCTGAGTTTTGGTTTCAACATGAGTTAACAGCCTTAGAGAAATGCTGAGGAGGGGCTCTAGGCCGCTGTATAAGAGTAGCCAGATGCCAAGCCACACATGAGGGAATATTCCAGAAAAAAATTAATCTTCCTGAGAGTTTTCATTTATGTTAGGATTTCTAATAATTTCCTCAGTGGAGAGAAAGAGGTGCGCATCCTCACATTTGAATAGGACATATGAGTTTACAAAATCCTCTCACATTTACAGTGAGTTACTGAATGAACAGAAGCAATCATTGTCATTTCATAATTGGTGCAATGAAGACAAAGAAATTTAGTGATTTGCTCACAGCCAAACAGCTGGAAAAAGGTTGGGATAGACCTCAAAGGCAAGTCTTCTGACTCTAAGGTTGGTATTTTTCAGATACGGTGTATCCTTCCACTTCTTTAAAGTGTTCAAAGTCCTACTTTGCTGGGAAGTGAGATATGAAAGGAAGCTCAATGATTATCTGTTTTAAGCGGAATGCTTTTGAGACAGAGTCTCGCTTTGTTGCCCAGACTGGAGTGCAGTGCGTGATCCCGGCTCACTGCAACCCCCCAGAGTCAAGCAAATCTCCTGCCTCAGCCTCTGAAGTAGCCGGGATTACAGGCGCAGACCATCATACCCAGCTAATTTTTTTGTACTTTAGGTAGAGATGGGGTTTCACCATATTGCCCAGGCTGGTCTGGAACTTCTGACCTCAAGTGATCCGCCCACTTTGGCCTCCCAAAGTGCTAGGAGTACAGGTGTGAGCCATCGCACACTGTCTGGTTTAAGGCAAATTCTTCAAGTTTCCAGAGTAGGATTCTGGGCTATTGGTTTGCAGAACTATGGCCTCGATTTTGACTGTCAGATCTGCAAAGTGTGGCATGTAACCCCATACTGATAAGTAGTTTGAATGCACTTGAATAGAATGAGTCACAGGCTCTTAAATTCTCTTTCATAACATTGGCTCGTAGATTCTTATATTGTTAGGGTAAGAATGGAGCTTTATATTATTTAATACAGTTATTTGATTTACATGTGAGGAAATTGTGTTCTAAAGGTGTTGAGCCTGTGCTTAGTAGATATATATTACAAATGGTGAAATCTCCAGGAAAATGTTTCTAATGTAAAGAAAATTCCAAAATAGAATAGGAGCCACAAAAGACCCTGACCAATTTTCTTTACTGAGAGTTAGAAGAAAGTTTCTTTGTTAACCAACTTTTTACATTAAGTTTATGTAAAAGGATGTTAGCATTACCGTGGCACATTCATGAAGAGTTGTTATACAATGTGTTAAGAGGTGATGGGGACAGACGATTTGGTATCTAAGAATATTTAATGCACAAAAATACCACAATTGTGTGGTTAACAGATTTTTTGTTTCATAGCATTTTCTTCAGAATTTTGTAGTCTTAAAGAGTATAGTAATTTGGAGATGAGTCTGCATTCACATATGAGTCATTTGGATGTGTGCAAAAAGAAGAGCAGTGAATTTTTATTTGTTTGAGATGGAGTCTCACTCTGTCTCGCAGGCTAGAATGCAGTGGTGCAATCTTGGCTCACTGCAACCTCCGCCTCCCAGGTTCAAGCGATTTTACTGCCTCAGCCTCCCAAGTAGCTGGGATAACAGGCGCACACTACCATGCACAGCAAGTTTTTGTATTTGTAGTAGAGACGGGGTTTCACTAGGTTGGACCAGGCTGGTCTCGAACTCCTGATCTCAGGTGATCCACCTGCCTCGGCCTCCCAAAGTGCTGGGATTACATGTGTGAGCTACTGTGCCTGGCCACAAAGCACTGAATTTTAAAAGGTATGTCATGGTTTCTGCTGTGCCTGTTTTGAATCATCCATATCTTTTGGCCTATAGTATATTTGTTTCTAATCCCAATCCATTCTGAAACAAAATTATCTACTGATAGTATGATATTCATTAATGCCCCAAATGACTTACATATGCAGTAAAATTACCTTTTTCAGCAGTTAGAATATAAATCAAGAGCATAAAGTAAAAATCATATACAATCAACCTTGCCCTTGAAATGTCCCATCAAGTATACCACTACCTGAATAGTTTTTATACAGCTAATTTTCCTTGTTGTTTCTTGGAATGAGCATCAGATTAAACATCTGGCTTGTTTTTAGGAGTCATATGATACAAACAAACAAACAAAGTATAGCAACTTTAAACACTGGAATTAGAATAAGCGTGGAGCACGTGCACAATGTGGACATACAGAACTAGCACTACTCGAGGGAAGAGTGAGTCTTTCCTCTCATGTAATTATCGCTCTGGGCTATTGACCTACTGACTTAGATAGTGACAGGATTCACTGCTTTATTTAAATAGTTTTTTCTTTTTCCCTCTTTTGTTTCAAAGTTCTTAGAAGTGAATCACCCAAGTTAAGTGTGTAAATATCACCAGTCTGCTGTGTGTGTTTGCTTTTCGGCCCCCGAAACAATTCTTTCTCTCAACAAGTGCTAAGTATAATTTAAGGATTCCTCCCGTCAACTATACACACTTATGCTAGAATTTGCAGCTTGACACTGAGCTATATCCATTGCTGAGATGCAGGCAGGTCTGGGCAGAAGCCCACTTGCAAAGTGGATAAAAGGGATCCTAGGACAGAAGTCTACGCAGAAAGAAGTTTTGCTAAGCTATACAATATTCCTTTTGTTTTGTACTCAAAACCCCAAAAACCATGAAAACAAAGATTTTTCCAATGTCTTCTGCAAACACATTTGGTGGGAAAGCTTTAGGTGAACTTACGTGAGCATGCATACCTCCTCAGACTCTCCATTTGACCCTCTGGAATATTCATAGGTTTCACCGCAGATTGTTGGAGTGTTTGATTATAGGAGCTAGCGTACAACCTGCTGGGGCCTTTATGCGATACATGGTTTTCAGACTGTGCTACCTTTTTAAAATTGAAACAATTCTGAATTCTAAAACACATCTGACATTCAGCAAAGGGATTACAGATATGAGGTATTTGGCCATGCACAGTTTGCACTGTTTTCTACTAACTTGATTTACTGTAGGCCCTAGGTTTGTAGTTTTGAACCTGCCTGTTGTCTTACATGACCTTTTGATTTATGCCAAAGTTTATAGTTATTGAAAGGGCTAAATGAGAGTGTTTATACTTCTGATTTCTCCTCTTTACATAAAATCCCTAAATAGAAAGATTTTTGATTAAATGAAAATTTTTGATTGCTGTCTTTGGCCCTCCTTGGTACGTTAAGTTTGAAAAAGCAGTAAAAGCAACTCCACTGTTTAGCAAAGGTTAATAATAATAGTAAGTGATTGGGGTATGTTTGGAGAACTAAGGGGCACTGGAGATGTGTATTTGCCATAGAGTGACATGAAGTTAACAGACTCTTTCGCACTGAGATAGCCGTCATGGCTATAACTCACTGAGAAGCAGAGAGAAACACCCTCTGCTGTCCAGTATTTCAAAGCCCTTTATTGCTTTATTTGTTTAGAGGTGCATCAGGTAAATGGAGTGCTTATAATTGTAGGTGTAGTACCAGCTATTAAAGCAAATATATTTACAGCCCCTGTAATTATGCTTCAGTAAAAGTTGTTCTGGATGGCTCAACAGGACTCCTCCTTGGGTAATATGTTTAGTTTTGTATCTTCTCCAATGATGCAGAACAACTTATAGTCAAACATTTTCTCCTGAGCCTTTATTTCTGGCATGACCTTCTTCTCTTTGAAGTCCAAAAAGAAAATACATATATATATATATACATATATATATATATATATATATATATACACATATATATATATATATATATACACATATATATATATATATATATAGAGAGAGAGAGAGAGAGAGAGAGAGAGAGAGAGAACATATATAGAGTGACAGATAAATGTAATGTGCTCCAGGAACTTACTGATTTATTGACCAATAGTAGCTTTAAAAAAATCTATAATACAAAGGCTAATGAAAGAAGGAAGACATTGGAAGGATAATGTTAAATAAAGTATTTGTTTAGGCATGATGTTTGAATTCCTACCCTGATGCCTTTTAGTGTTGGATATTCTTGCACAGATTTTTCTACCTAAGAATTTATGTAGGAAAACATGGCGATAGATGCTGTTTAGCAGAAATATTGTATTACAGCTTTCTCTTTGGTGACAACCTGAGTCTTCTCTTAGAAGTGTTTTAACTCTTACTTAATGAGGTCACCTTTGGGCAAAGTGAGTTTCAAGCAAATTGAAAGGTTTCTAAATTCTCTCAGATCACCTGAATACCATTTAGTGTCCTGGTATGTTAATTTGCCAAATGAAACCCCAGGGAAGGAAAATAATTAAGCCCATAAATAAACAAAATAAGTAAATGCTTACTTATAAATGAGAATATCCTCTATTTGTGTAAGATCTTTGCTTGCTTTATGGAATAGGACATAAAATATTTGATGAAACTGAGTTTCCATTACAATTCTATAACTTTTTTCCCAAAATTCATTTCCATATTTTTCTCCACAACAGCTCCATAGGTTATAAGGTCATTAGGAGAAATATTTTATCTTTCTCTTGCAACTGCTTATAATGATTCATATGGTGCTTTGAATAAATGGTGGATATCTGCATTATTATTATTATTATTGTTATTTTTTTTTTTTGAGACAGAGTCTCGCTCTGTCGCCCAGGCTGGAGTGCAGTGGCGCAATCTCGGCTCACTGCAAGCTCCGCCTCCCGGGTTCACGCCATTCTCCTGCCTCAGCCTCCTGAGTAGCTGGGACTACAGGCGCCCGCCACCGCACCCGGCTAATTTTTTGTATTTTTAGTAGAAACGGGGTTTCACCGTGGTCTCGATCTCCTGACCTTGTGATCCGCCCGCCTCGGCCTCCCAAAGTGCTGGGATTACAGGCGTGAGCCACCGCGCCCGGCATCTGCATTATTTTGGAACAGTAAATGCTTCATCTTATTCAACCCAGAGATTCTAGAGTCAAGTGAGAAACAGAAATATAACTAATATGCCTCATGGAATTGTTTGCCCATTTAAAGCAGTAGAAATTTGTGTTTTTCACCATTCCCAAACTCTTCTCAATAGAAAATTGTTTCTTCTTTTTATCATGTGGTACAATATGTCTACTAATTAGGTTACCACCAGTTTTTGACTTTAGGATTTTGCCTTATACTTCTCCAAATGTCAAAATATGGAAAGAGAGCCATTAAACTCCTTTGTCTAGCCATGTTTGAATCCCACTCTTGGGCTTCCTGGTTATATGACTCAACAAATTCCCTTTTACTTAAGCTGGTTTCAGCTATGGCATGTAACTTAAAGTATCCTGACTAATAAATTTTGCATATTTGGAAATGCAAAATGGCTCAATAGAAATAGATTTTTTTCCTAGAAATCTTGTCTGCTTTTTCAGAAGCTTACGTTAGGTGAAAGATGATAGTTTGTATGTAGATTCATAGATTACTCAGTATAACTGAGAAATGTGAAGTGAAATGTTTTAGTGATATTCAGCAATTGCATAGCTAATAAAACAGCAATGGAAAATTTGCATATTCTCTTACATTGATAGAAGGATTCCATGTAAAGTACACTATAAGGAAGAACATCTATGTACAATGATGGCATATTTGCTCACTGAATCAAATATTACCAATAAGGACTTAGCAAAACATTGACTTTTATTCTCACTTATAAAATACATTTTATTTTTCTTGCCCATTTAATTTTATGTCCACACAAAATTCACCTTGATTCTTCCTTTTGCTTTCATCTGTTGCAAAGAAAAATCTTTCTACAGATGTTATGCCTACTTCAGATTTCAGAGTAAAATTTAAAAAAAAATAAGCTCTCTGTTTTAGTTTCCAAAAGATGATTTTGATTTGCCTTCTGTTTCTAGATGTACCCCGCAAGGAAAAAGCCAGACTGCTACAGGTGGTTTGTTTTTTCTTCCAGATCTTGAACACAAACCATTCTCTTCTCTTCTTTCTCTCTCCTTCTCTCAACGCACAGTCATTCATTTCCTTCTTCGAAGTGGAAATGTGCTTACCCCCTTTCCAATTTTTATTATTTTGAGACACATTTTATGTTAGCGGGCATGCACAATTTTAAAATCAGACACAGATGTTAATTTCTCATATCTGGCAAGTCAGGTAAAAATTTGTAAACCAAATGTTTATAAATTACAAAGTTACTTTTAGGACCCTCATTATTATCAATCACCATATTGCCATAACTATTTTGTATGTTCCCCCAAATAGCATTGCTTTTGATGAATGCAGTGTGATTCGGAGTGCTCCCAATACACAGTCATTTGACAGTTTTTGTTTTTTTAACACTGGCAAGCATGCAGCAGATTTTAAGATGTATTAAAAGATGTTTGTCATATCCAGTATCTAATACATGTAATCAAACAAAGGCTTTTTTCAAGCCCATTCAGAAGATTCATTTTATAGGCACAAGATTATGGTAATTTATCATTCATGTTATTCTCTGGATGGTGTGGCTTTGGTTCAGGCAAAGATTTGCATGTCCCTGTCCCTGCTCAGTGTTCATCTGCTAGCTAGTGTCCTACCTAAGATTAAATTTATGCATTTGGTTTTGGTTCAAGGTTTCTTGTTCCCGCTGGCAAACACAGATGCTCCTTAGTTCCTCTCCACCTGAATGTGCATAGAATATAATTATGACAGGAGCTAACATTATCTAAAATGCATTTCCATTTATGCTTGTAGACCAAGGTCAGAACAATTAATCTGAAAGATGGTAGCACCACAGATTATGCCAAACAATATTTTCCCAAGGAATGTGATGCCATATATCACAAATAGGTGAAATATTCATGCAAATTCTCTGCTGGCCTCTCTGTCAACACAGGTTTACTGTCACTAAATATGAAGTTTACAAAATAGACTGCAGGGAATGCAGATGTTTCTAGTGGTGAGTATTTCGTGCATATGTTGTAATAATATTGTGAGGGTTAATTTTATGTGTCTACTTGACTGGGCCATGGAGTGCCTGGATGTGGGGAAGTCCCATGTCTGTTGTAAACATCCTGAATAGCAGGTATGCTGATGTTAAATAATATGTTTAGTGTTCCCCGCCCCCCTGCACTGTTGCCCAGGCAACTTGTGATATTCAGACAGCACTGCTGGACCATTAAGCTTCTCTAGGTGAAGTCTGGCCCTGTGGGTTGGTGAATCCATAAAGGCTCAGGACACTAGGGTCCTGACAGTACATCACTTTCAAAGGAAATCTTGTGACTCTGATGTTAGAAAGGTAACTTGTTTTTTTGAAGAAAACAAAAATGATGTACAACTTATTTATTTTAAAACGTTAAACTAACATTTTTGCAACAAATCAATAATTAAAGAAAGAGCTCTATTAAAACTACTTTCCTTTAGCTTCAAGCTTTCTGAGAACCAGGTAGAACCAATAAAAAAATCATGGCAAATACTCGGGAAATGTTGATGAGCTAGTACGTTTCAAGCATAATATTGCTAAAACGTCATTCCTGTTGTCAAAAGATGAAATTACAATAAATTTAGTTATAGATTTAATTGGCTTTTATTTGTGATTCAGGACTCAGAGAAGCCTCCATTCTGCAAAATACAATGAGGAATCCCAATGGACAATGGCAGAATGGTGGGTTTTGTAAGGAAGGAACAAGAAAACAGAACAATAGAAAAAAAGCTGATTGGTTAACCTCAGGTTACTTAGTTTACTTTTTTTTTTTTTTTGTAAGGGTTAAAACAGAGGCAGCTTGCTTACCACACATTTCAAGTAGACTGAAATGTTCTGTTTTCAGAAAAAATTGGTCTGTTGGGGGATCTATGTGCTTCCTTAGTTTTATTTTCTGGCATGTAGCATGAGTGACTTCATTTTAGTTTGACCTAGTTTACTGGGGCCGAGTGTACAAAGGCCAGACTAAAACAATGGTCTTCCGTAATTTTGTTGAACACTGCTGTTTGGAGCTGGAGCTGGCTTGGGAATCTCTTCCAACCCCCAATTATCTCTCTCTCACCAGGAAAAACACCCATTGCTTGTGTTACTGCGGGAGGTAACACAAATATGGGAGGTATACTTATTTGCATTAGAGTCTTCCATAACCCCCTGTTGGCTATAACTTAGGGTTAAAACCAACTGACAATTAAGCTCTCAGGGTAATAAGCATTTGGCAGAATTGAAATCTAACACCGTAAACTGTCTTTGTCTTTGACAAAGTCACATAAACAATCAGTGGTACAAAAGGCCAGCCTTGTTAGACCACGGGCTTTTCATTATTGCTGTTCTCTATTACTCCTAGTGTCACTTATTACTTCATTCTTTGGGGCACAGGAGTCAGGGCTGTAGACAGCAAACTCTGGTGACCTGGTGACTCTACTTTGACAGCAAGCAACAACTGTGTTCTTTGAACTAATCAGCTCAATATAAATTTTCCTGTTGTGTAGACATAATCTAAAAGACATAAATATTTTGGAATTTGAAGATATTTGTATCGGCGTAAAACCATGGTTTAGAAGTTAATTTTAAAAGCGATGGCCTATGTAGGCGGGATTCTGAGATTCGAGTTTTATTTTCAGGTCAAGTCTTTGTTTAAAAAGCAGGTGTATCATCAGAAAAAAAAAATGCTTATATCAAAGAGCAGAGGAATTTGATCCTGTGAGTGATCATTGCTCTGGGACCATTTTATGCAAATCAATCTGTAAACATTTAGCAGTTAGACAGCTGATGGGAGGGGGAAGATTGAAGAAAATTAGTCAGGTGGAGAGCAAGAAAATTACTCCATCTGATTAGAAAAAGATAATAATGGTGTTTTCACTCAGACCAGCAGCATCGTGGTATTTCTTCATTTCATTTATCTTTCATTTCTGCTTGCTTTGAGGCGAGGGTGGGGAGTCTGAGGACTGTGGGACGGCTACACAATGTGGTAAAGATGATCAGAAAGAGTAAGGCAATGGAATACATTTCAGATTAAGACATGGCTATTCAGGTCTCTCATTAAAGAGATGATCAAAAGCTGGAAATATAATTGTATGACTTTTTGCCCAAAGCCCATTGGAGTTTTCATAGCTACCAACAAATCGTGGTTGAAAGAGCTATTCCACCAACGTCTTAGGGAAACCAAGAGCTACTTCCTGACGTATTTAAGAAATTTTTTCTTTTAAATTTTAGGTCATAAATATGTACCTTAAAAAAAGCATAGTGTTAAAGACTAGTAATTAGCTATATTTAGTATTTTTCTTATTTATGTAATTAGAGTTTAAGTTTACTTGAGTTGAAACTGAAACAATAACTATATTTTACTTAATTGTACCTGAGTTTGGAACATGAAACCATAATTAAACAAACTGTGGCTAAAGTGTACATTTATTCTAACAAATCAAAAATTAAAAAATAATGGTGAGTGTGATAGCACTATTCTGTAGCTTCACATTGATGATGGCCGCATATATCTGCACTTGTGATAAAATTGCATTAAACTGAACACATACACACACATACTTAAAACTTGTGAAATCAGAATAAAGTCAGTGAATTGTACCAGTGTCAATTTCCTGACTGGCTGTGCTATAGATATACAAGATGTTCTGCTGGGAGAAATGGGGCAAAGTGCTCACCAGTGAGCTCTCTGCATTATTTCTTACAATTGCATGAGAAGCCACAATTATCTCAAAATTAAAAGTTACAATACATGGTGAATATCATGAAATACATGACTCTTTATATTTTTACTTTCTTACAAATTGATATTTAAGCATTGTAAAAGCTAATACTTTTTAAACTACTCTGATAAATTATGAAAGAATTCAGAATCAGCATTTTTTTTTACAAAGCAGAAAGTGATAGGCTTTTACTTACATGCCGTCTATCCGTGGTCCTTATTTTAGTCCATCTTCTACTGGTATAACAAAATATCATAGACGAGGTAATTAAGAAACAATAGAAGTTTATTTGGCTTATTGATCTGGAGGCTGGGAAGTCTAAGATCAATGGGCTGCATCTGGTGAGGGCCTTCTTGCTGTATCATACTGTGATGAAAGGCATCACAGGGTGCAAGTGGGAAACAGAAGGAGGAAATCAGGCTGAACTTATGCTCTTATCAGGAGCCCACTTCCACAATCACTAACTCATTCTTAAGATAATAGCATTAATCCCTTAATGAGGACAGGCTCTTCATACTTAATCATGTCTTAAACATCCCACTTTTTAATACTGACACAACGGCAATTAAAGTTCAAAATGACTTTTGGAGGGGACATCCATACTAGAACAGGTCTAAGAGAAAAATCTTGAATTACTATTTTGTTCATGCACTGTGGTCATAAAATTGCCAGGATGTAACTAGTATAAATTATTTAAAATTAATTCAACAGGACAGAGAAGCAGAAGACAATGTGGTTTATACTAATATCTACTATAACAGTTACTAAAATAGTGTATCATTTTCAAGACTTTTGCTGAATGAGTGGATTATAGTTGCTCTTGCTTAGGGAAGTGGAGGGGTCACTATGTTAGATGATATTAATTTGATTCACTATTGTAACAATATTACCGTACAGTATGTATATCTCATACAATCATGTTTTATTCATTAAGTATACACAATAAAATTTGTTTTAAAAAATTATATTGTACAATGATACATACAATTTAGATTTGTCAATAAATAAATAAATAAATAAAATTTAAAAGAGACCTACTATGAACAGATGAGGAAAACCACATCCTTTGATCACGCATGTAGAAAAGTCAGTTTGAGCAAAAACATTAAAAATTTTAGAGCATATTGAAACATATTCTCCCAAATAATTATCAAATATATAGATAAATTTTTAAAACCACAAACTAGAATGTATTTACTTATTTTTCTTTTACTATGTCAAATGACTGTTGACTATGTGGAATGTTAAAAATTAGTTAAAATAAACTAAGCAACTTGATTTCTTAATTCTTAAAGATCCTTACAAAATACGAATCTATTATTTTTGAACATGCATTCAACTATTTTGAATGGCTTCAGTTTAGTGCTGTGCCAGGTGACAAAGATATAATAGTAAAAATAAAAAATGGGGCTGACCTTAATGGAGTCTTCCATCCAGCTGAGAACGTTTTGAAACAATAATGCTATAATAAAATTTATTGCTAACCAGTAGTGACAGATCTGGTGCTAATTACTCTGTATGTATGTTTTCCATTAACGCTCACCATAAACTTTCAAGAAAACCCTGGGAGGAAGATTTATTTGATAAAGGAAGATTTCAAATGTGATAGAATGAGTTAGAACTTGGAAGAACCCAACATTATAATAGATTCCATTGATAAATTATAAAGAGGAATATTAATTTAAACTTAAAGCAAAAAATAATTATTATTTGAACTGTAAAAGAGAAGCATTGCATAGGCTCAATATACTGACCTATACAGCAAGGAAATATAATGCTAGTGTACTGCTTTATGTTTCAGGGAAAAAAACATTATAATCATATTAATGAAAACAGTTTACTGGTACTCACCTTTTAAGTAGACTAACATAAATTATGTTTTTTAAAATGAAAAAGATTATGGGCTGGGCGCATCGGCTCACACTTGTAATCCCAGCACTTTGAGGGGCAGAGGCAGGCAGATCACGAGGTAAGGAGATCCAGACCATCCTGGCCAACATGGTGAAACTCCGTCTCTAATTAAAAAAAAAAAAAAAAAATTAGCTGGGTGTAGTGTTGCACACCTGTAAGTAATCCCACCTACTCAGGAGGCTGAAGCAGGAGAATCGCTTGAACCCAGGAGATGGGGATTGTAGTGAGCTGAGATCGCACCGCTGCACTCCAGCCTGGCGACAGAGCAAGACTCCGTCTAAAAAAAAAAATATATATATATATATATATATATATATATATATATATATATATGATTATGGGAGAAAATATAAAGAACAGCACAGAGTTACAGTTGCTAGAGGCTGAGAGGTAACAGGGAGTTAGGAAAGATACAGAGAAGGAATATCAAGATAGACCTCTGATGGTTGATGGAACAAGGAATGGAATTTAAGGATATTTGAGATTGTAGAGATCATTTCCACCAAAGAAGAGCGTATACTTTATGTAAGGATGGATTCTAAAATAAAATAAGACTTTGAAGCAGATAGTTCATATTGGATATATTGAGCAAAATCAGATTTCTGGTCCAAAAATGAAGATTTGGATATTTGTAAATATATAGAGTAAAGTAAGTAGCTTCATGACTATCAAACCTTAGATGTATACCAAGATTGTGATTTTTACCCATGTAATTCTCCACATTTTCAGGCAATGAATCTTGCCTAAGTCTTCCAGTCTGCATGCAGCCAAACTTTATTCCTGACTTTTGTTCTTAGAAGTCATGATACTGATTGCCAGTCAACACCCAGCCCTTCTCAATCCTGTCCATCATCTTGACCTAGTGCCACAGAAATCTAATCCTTGAAAACCTCAATCTTGATTCCTGTTAAGAACACGTGCTTCTTTCACTGTGCATGGTGTACATGGTCCTCACTAAGAGATTACAGTTTGTAAGCATTTTACTTGCTGAAAACCACCAGCACAACCAAGTACTGTGGTAGCAATGCAATACCTGGAAAGAAAATGATTCCCAATTTAGACCTAGTGAAGTATTGAGAAATTCTTAAAAATAATTGTTGATCTGAGGTAATTTGTTTTACAGGAGTAGACTTGCAACATAAAGCACATTATTTCTGCATCTGTTATAGACATCATGTTTGTTTAAAAGCATTTAGGCAGTAACAGTTTTGCTAAATAAGGCAGGTATGTAAGAGGCAAAACTTCAGAGATGGCAATGGTAATGATTTTGTTTTAAAAGCTGTCTCAGAGAGGGAGTCACACCTCCAGTTTGCTTTCCTGTGAGGTTTAAAGGAAAGAGCATGGGCTTAGATTTTAGCAGCAAAACTGGAACAAGCACCCAGGGAATTACCTCAGGCTATTTCAGTTTACTCGACTGTAGAATGAAGATCTACTATCATCATTCACTGAATGGCCAACAATATGTTTGAACACCGAGCGGTAACAGCTAGCATGTACTGGACACTTACTGTCTGGCAGCCTCTGTACTAAGTCATGAATCTCATTTGATTCTTCCAATTATTAGAATCCCCATTTTAAATAGGAGGACTTTGAGCATTGAAGGTCACAGAGGTCCTAGTTCATTGTAAGGCTAAGTAGTGGAAAAGAGATAGAAACATATGTATTTTCAGTTCCAAAGTCCTCATGCTTAAATGCTACCCAAGATGGCCACTTTATGTGAACTCAAAGATTCCCACAGTCCAGATGTGGTGACTCATGCCTGTAATCCCAGCACTTTGGGAGTCTGAGGCAGGAGGATTGCTTGAGCCCAGGAGTTTAAGACCAGCTTGGGCAACATAGAGAGACCTCGTCTCTACAAAATAAAATAAAATAAAATAAAATAAACTAGGCATGGGGTGCACACCTGTAGTTCCAGCTACTCAGGAGGAGGAGGTGGGAGGACTGTTTGAGCCTGGGAGGTCAAGGCTGTAGTGAGTTGTGATTATACTACTGCATTCTAGCACTCCAGCCTGGGCGATAAAGACCCTGGTTCCCACAGCTGAAATATTCTGTTTGTAGCTTTCAATTCCTGTTCCCTGAACCTTGCTGGTGGGGCTCACAGCTACTGTAAGACATTCCAGTCCACATATGTACAAAGTGCAATTTGTAGACTGGGTAACATTATACACATATAGAATCAATCAAGGAAATCATAAAATCATAAGAGATTGTGAACATGGCAAAAAATGTGGGAGAGAGTGTTTAGGGTTTTAAGATATGAATCTTGGAAAAATTTAAGAACTAATAGACAGCTCACCAGAGGAATTAATAGAAGACAACTTGATGGAGATGAGTGCTTGTGATTCAGTGCCCCATCATGAGGAAGATTTAGAAGTTCCAGAAAACAAATTGACGTTATACAATCTGGCAGAAGGATTCCAATTATCTAAGACCGCTTTTGATGTCTTTTATTGAGACAGTGTCTCACTCTGTTGCCCAGGCTGGAGTGCAGTGGTGCGATCTCAGCTCACTGCAAGCTGACATGGACTCTTCTATAATACAGGCACTGAAATTAAACAAACAGTGAAAGAAGGATTGGTACTGTGTGGAAACATTTCTAGATAAATGAAAAAGCAAAAGAGTTGGACAAAAATTATAACATACTTCAGTAAAGTTTTGGCATGCGTGCCTGCATCTCCTGCCTCTCCTTTCACCGCCTCTACCTCTTCCATCTCTGCCACCCCTGAGACAGTAAGAACAACCCCTCGTCTTCCCCCTTTGCTCAGCCTACTGAACATGAAGACGATGACGAGCGACATCTTTATGATCATCCACTTCCACTTAATGAATAGTAAATACACTTTATCTTCCTTACGATTTTCTTCATAACATTTTCTTTTCTCTAGCTTACTTTGTTGTAAAAATATAGTGAATAATATATATGTGAAATATGTGCTAATGGACTGTTTACAGTAGCCGATTTATTAGTAGGTAGGCTTTGGGGGAGTCAAAAGTTATATACAAATTTTTGACTGCACAGGGTTTAGCAGTCAAATCTCACATTGTTTAGGAGTCAACTGTATGTAGATGTCATGTTTTGTTTATTCATTTATCCATTGATGAACATTTAGGCTGTTCTATATCTTGGCTATTGTGAATAATGCTGCAATGAACAAGAAAGTGAGAAAATCTTGTCAAGAATCACATTTCATTTTCTTTGGATACATATTCAGAAGTGGGATTACTGGATCGTATGATAATTTAATTTTAATTTTTTGAGGAACCTCTATACTGTTTTCCATAATGGCTGCATCAATTTACATTACCATCAACAGTTTACAAGAGTTTTCTTTTCTCCACATCCTCATCATCACTTTATATCTTTTGTCTTTTTGATAATAGCCATTCTAAGGAGTGGCTGGGTATCACTTCAGGTGTGAAGTGATATCTCACTGTGGATTTGATTTATATTTCCCTGATTAATAATGTGGAGCACGTTTTCATATATCTTCTGGCTACTTTCATGTCCTCTTTGGAGAAATGTCTATTCATGTGGTCTGCTCATTCTTTAAATCAGTTATTTTTTTGTGTGTGTATGTTATGAGGTTGTACAAGTTCCTTACATATTTTCGATGTTATCCCCTTATCAAATGTATAGTTTGCAAATATTTTGTTCCATTCCATAGAACATTCTATGGAATGTTTCGTTTGCTGTGCAGAAGCATTTAAATGTGATGGAATACAGTTGTCTGTTTTTTGCTTTTGTTGCCTGTGCTTTTGGTGTCATATCCAAAATATTATTTCAAGACAAATGTTGAGAAGCTCTTTTCCTGTTTTCTTCTAGGATTTTAAAGTTTCATCTCCTATGATGAAGTCTTTAATCCATCTGAATTTGATTTCTGTATAAGATGTGAGATAAGAATGCAATTTCACTATTCTGCATGTGGATATCCAGTTTTCTGGACACCTGTTATTAAACAAACTGTCTTTTTCCCTTTGTGTGTTCTTGGCACCTGTGTCAACGATCAGATTTCTGGAAATGTGTAGATTTATTTCTGGGCTCTCTATTCTATTTCATTGGTTTATATGTGTTTTTGTGATAGTATCATACTGTCTTTATAACTGTAGTTTTATAATATATTTTGAAATCAGGAAATGTGATGCTTCCAGCTTTGTTATTCTTCGTTAAGATTGCTTTGGCTCTTTGGGTTCTTTGTGGTTCCACATGAATTTTAGGATTATGTTTTCTATTTCTGTAAAGAATGACATTGAGATTTTGATAGATATTGCATTAAAGCTGTAGATCGCTTTGGGTAGTATAAACATTTTAACAATATTAATTCTTCCAATCTATCAGCATAGAATGTCTCTTCATTGATACATCTTCTTTAATTTCCTTCATTAATGTTTTATGATTTTCAGTGTACAAGCCTTCCACTTCTTTGATTCAAGTATTCCTAAGTATTTTACTCTTTTGTTAGTATTGTTAACAGGATTGCTTTCTTAATTTACTTTTTGGACAGTTTATTGTTAGTGTATATCAATGAAGCATTTCTGTAGATTAATGTTGTATTCTACAATACCACTGAATTAATTTATTAGTTTCAATTTTTTTGTTGTTTCTTTTGAGTTTTTAAAGTTTTCTACAAATATGATTACATATTCTGCAAGCAGAGACAATTTTACTTCTTTGTTTCCAATTTGAATGACATTTATTTCTTTTCCTGCCTCATTGTTCTACCTAGAATTTCCAATGCTATTTTGAATAGAAATAGTGAGAGTGGGCACATTATCGTGTACTAGATCTCAGAGGAAAAACTTTTTCATCACTGATTATAATGTTAGCTGTGGTCTTCTCATAAATGGCCTTTATTAAGTGTTGCAGTGAGTTTGTTCTTTGTCTATTTCGTTGAGGTATTTTTTTTTTTTCATGAGCAATTGTGGAATTTTGTCAAATGCTTTTTCTGAATGTATTGGGATTATCATGTGATCCATTAATATAGTGACTCACATTGATTGATTATGTCAAAATATCTATGCATCCTAGGGATAAATTCCACTGGGTCATGGTGTATAATCCTTTAATGTGCTGCTGAATTTGGTTTGCTAGTATTTTATGATGGATTTTTACATCTATCTTCATTAGATGGATATTGGTCTGTAGTTTCCTTGTGGTACTTTTTTTTAGCTTTGGTATCAGGGTGTTGCTGGCCTCATAAAATGAGTTTGGAAGTATTTCCCCCACTTTTTTTTGAAGTATTAAGAAGCGTTAGTATTCTTTGAATGTTGGGTAGAATTCACCTATGAAACCATTTGGTCCTGGACTTCTCTGCATTGGTAGGTTTTTGATTACTGACTCAATCTTTTATTTGTTACTGGTTTGTTCAGGCTTTCTATTTCTTTCAGATTCAGTCTCAGTAGGTTGTACATTTGTGGGAATTTATGCCTTTCTTCTGAGTTATCCAATTTGTTGGCATATAATTTTTTATAATAATCCCTTGTGATCCTTTTTATTCTGTGGCATCGATTGCAATGTCTCTTCTTTTATTCTTCTTTTATTTATTTGAGATTCCTCTCTTTTTTTTTCTCATTCTAGCTAAGCATTTGTTGATTCCATTTACTTTTCTAAACACCAACTTGTAGTATTGTGGTTTTTCCCATTAATTTTCCATTCTCTTTGATTTATTTCTGCTTTATTCTTTATTATTTCCTTCCTTCCACTAACTTTGGGCTTTACTTTGTTCTTTTGCTAGTTCATTGAGATGTAAAGTTAGGGTGTTTATTTGAGAACTGTCTTTCTTAGTGTAAGCATTTATCACAATAAACTATCCCGTGTGTACGGCTTTTGCTCCACCCCATAAGTCGGGTGTGTTGTTTTTATTTTTGTTTGTCTTTAGATATTTAAAATTCATCTTTGATTTTCTATTTGACCCAATGATTACTCAAGAGTATATTGGTTAGTTTCCATGTTTTTGTAAATGTTCTTATTCTCTTATTGTTAATGATTTCTAGTTTCATTCCATCCTGGTCAGAAAAGATACTTCGTATGCTTTCAATCTTAAATTTGCTATGACTTGTTTTTTAATCTAATGTGACCTAGCTTAGAGAATCCTTTGTGTGCACCTGAGGAGAATGCACATTTTTCTGCTGTTGGTTTGAAAGTTTGGTGTATGTCTGCTGGGTCCATTTGGCTTATAGTGTTTTTCAAGTATTCTTTTTCATTATTGATTTTCTGTGTAGATATTTTCTTGAAAGTGGATACTGAAGTATCGTACTCATAGTATTGCAGTCAATTTCTTCCTACAGATCTGTAAATACTTGCTTTATATGTTTAGGTGTTCTGATGTTGGGTACATACATATTTAAGCTTGTTATATCTTTCTATTGAATTCACAGTTCTATCATTATATAATGACTTTCATTGTCTCTAAGAAGCAGTTTTTGACTTATAATCTATTTTGTCTGATATAAATATGTGTACCTGCTTTTTTTTGGTTACCATTTGCATGAATTATCTTTCCATCTCTTCACTTTTTGACTTCGTGTAGCTTTTTAAGTCTAAAGTGAATTTCTTATAGACAGCATATAGTTAGATCTTATTTTTTAAAAATCTACACAGCCACTCTATGTCTCCTCATTGGAGAGTTTAATCTATTTACATTTAAAGTTATTATTAATAGGGAATAATTTACTGTTGTAATTTTGCTACCTTTTTTTCTGTCTGTCATGTAGTCCTTTGTTCCTGTTTTTCTTTCTTGCTGTCTTCCTTTGTAGTTTTGTGTGTGTGTGTGTGTGTGTGTGTGCTGATAGTCTCAGATTCATTTGTCTTTTCCTTTTGTATAATTTCTCTCTATACTTTTTCCATGGGGCTTTATAAAATATCTTATTGCTATAACAATTATTTTAAGCTGCTAACACCTTCACTTTCATAAAAAACTCTACATTGTTACCTCTTGTCTCTTCAACATTGTATGTTATTGATGTCACAATTTATATCTATTTGCATTACATATCTATTAACATAATTTTAGTTATAGTTTTGTTAATTTTTTTAACTTATACGCTATAATTAATAGTGATTTACCTGCCACCTTTACAATAACACAGTATTCTATATTTGTACATATATTTATTTTTAGCAATGACTTTTATATATTTTTATGATATCATATTGCTGTTTAGTGTATTTTTATTTCAACTTGAAGAACTCCCTTTAGCATTTCTTGAAAGGCACATAGAGTAGTGATTAACTATCTCAGACTTTGTTTATCTAAGAAAATATTTTTCTTTCCTTCATTTTAGAAGGAATCTTGCCTGATATAGTATTCTTGTTTGTTTTGTTTGTTTATGTTCATCACTTTGAATATATCATCCCACTCTCTCTAGCCTGAAAAATTTCTGCTGAAAAATCTGCTAATAGTATTAGGAAGTTTCCCTCATATGTGGCAAGTTGCTTTTCTCTTGCTGCTTTCAAAATTCTCTCTTTATCTTTAACTTTTGTCAGTTTAATTATAATGCATCTTGCTATCGGTCTCTTAGGATTTATTTATCTTATTTTGTGCCCTTTTGGCTTCCTGGATCTGGATGTCTGTTTACTTCTAACGATTTGGGGAATTTTCTACCATGATTCACTTGAATAAGCTTTCTGTCGTTTTTTTCTCTCTTTTCTCCTTTTAGAACTTGCATAATATATGTTTATTTGCTTGATTGTGTCCCATGACAATGTTTTTCATTCATTTTCTTGTTTCCTTTTTACTTCTCCAGATGCTTTCCAAAGAGCTGTATTCAAGTCATTTCTTCTCAAATGACTTACCTGCTTGATCTAGCCTGTTGTTGAACCCCTCTATTGAATTTTTATTTCAATTATTATATTCTTCATCTCTATGATTTCTTTTTAGTACTTTAAAATATTTTCTGTCTCTTTGTTGAAATTCTACCTTTTCTCACATATTACTCTCCTGAACTTGGGGGTAACTTTATGGCTTTTATTTTGAAATCTCTGTGAATTCTAAGCCACATATCTTCATTTTCATTGGAGTAAATTTTTTATTTATCATGTTCTTTTATTTAAAACATATTTCCCTCTTCAAAATTGTTTTAATTCTCTGTGTTGATGTGTGTGCATTAGAAGAAACAGCTATCTTTTCAAGTCTTCACAGACTGAACTCATATGAAATAAGACACTAACCAATAAGCATAACCAGAGATTTTGGATGCCTCTCAAATGTCCATGCTCATTCAGACCTCTGTCTCAAACCCAGGAGCCTGGAATGTGCCAAATTCCACCAGTGTCCCAAGACAGGAAGGCAGAAGCCAGTCCATCTAGTAGCAACTAAAAAAATTGGGGCATTAGATGGCTGGTCCAATCCCTTCTCTCCTCAGAGAGAAGCTGGAAGCTGGAGTTTATCACCTACTTACTCCTCTTTGAGCTGGGGAGAAGAGCTATAGCAATGCTTGTACTCTTTTCAAACTGTTTTTTTTTGTTGTTGTTTTTTTTTGTTTTTTTTTTTTTTTGCTCTCTGCAGCTCCCAGGGTCCTAGCAGATGCCAGATCCCAGTGGCTCTCAGGGATCGTCAAGTTATAAGCCAATCCCTTGGGTAGCAGGCAGAAAAATTGGTCAGCTAGGTATGCAGTGAAACTCCCAGGGAGAAGCTGAAAGAAGCCAGATAATTGGGGCACTAGATGTGCAGTCCAACTCCTTCTAGAACTAATTTCCTCTTCTTATAAAGAGGGCAGTGATATTGAATTAGAGCCCTCTCTAACAATCTTATTTTAACTAAATTACCTCTTTAAACACCGTATCTCCAAATACAATCACATCGTGAGGTACTAGGGGTTAGGATTTCAACACATAAATTTGGCAGTAGGAAGGAGGGAGTCCAGCCTCTATCACTGCTCTCTTCTCTCACAGAGAATTGCATGTGCATGTATGGGGTTTCTCAAAACCTTCAAGTCTCTGATTTTCCCTGCTACTTCGTGGCTTTTCTTCTGTAGGCTTTTGTTGGCTCTACTTCCTCTTCTTGTCCTCTGCTTTTCTCTATCTACTCACACTTTTTATAGAAAGTTTCATCCAATCTCCCCTTAGGGATTCTAGTGGCCATCTTAAATTCAACATGGCCAAAACAGAAATTTTGATAACTTTAATCCTCAAATAAATTCCTCCTGTCTCTTCTAATTACTACCATTGCTAAGAATCAAAACTTTGGAGTCATTTAAGCTTTTTATATCCTCACACCATGCATTCAATGCAGAAAAAAAATCCCATTGGCTCCACCATGAAATATAAATTCTGATTTCCAAATTACATTCTCACCACTTCAATGGCTATACAATCCTCGTTCAAGTCTACACTATCTCAAACTATAGCCATTTATTCCTAAGTAGTTTCCATGCTTTTAAAAAATTCTTTAATTCTCTACATTTCCCTAGATTGATCTTTTAAAATTATAATCCTGAATTGTGGTTATGTGATGTATACATGTGTAAGACATGTGGTCTGTACATTTAAGATTCTCTTGGTTTGCTTTATGTACATTTTTAATTCAATTCCAGTGGATGCAGAGAAAACAAACATGATTCAGTTAATTTCTTATCCCGTCTCAGATATCTTCAGTGGCTAAACATTATGTTCTCAGTTCTCTGCAAGTTTCATATTCTGGGTACCCTGGAGCCCCTTACTTCATTTGTCACTGTCTGTCACTTATTCCACACTTTTACACTGTTTGCACTGCTCTTCTTACTATTTTTTTGTCAAGTTATTGTTTATCTTAGGGTTTTATACCTGTGCCTCAAACACCTTTTTTAAAAACATCACTTCTGTCCTTTTCAAATATCACTCCATTGGAGAAGACCCTACCTGATTGCTCTAGAGCAAATAACATAGCTCCTCTTTCATTGTTCTTTGTCTTCTCTCACTCAATTTTTTTCCTTCACAGAAATGATATCTTCAGAATATTATATATTTAGGTATTTTGATATTTTGTCTGTTTTCTCCATTAGTGTATTCCCAAACCTACAATAAGGCTTAGTACGTTGCTAGTACTCAGTAAGTATTCTGAATGACATAACAAAATATGCCTATAAAATCAAAACAACTTAAAAAATTATTTTGAAACCTAGGGCCCTGGTGGTGTAGGTACCCAAGGGAATCTCCTGGGCAATGGAACAGAACCGAGGCCTCTGAAATAAGACCACACACCTACAACCATCTGATCTTTGACAAACCTGACAAAAACAAGCTGGGGAAAGAATTCCCTACTTAATAAATGGTGTTGGGAAAACTGGCTAGCCATAGGCAAAAAACTGAAACTGGACCCCTTCCTTATACCTTATACAAAAATTAACTCAAGATGGATTAAAGACTTAAATGTTAGACCTAAAACCATAAAAACCCTAGAAGAAAACCTAGAAATACCATTCAGGACATAGACATGGACAAAGACTTCATGACTAAAACACCAAAAGCAATGGCAACAAAAGCCAAAATCAACAAATGGGATCTAATTAACCTAAAGAGCTTCTGCACAGCAAAAGAAACTATCATCAGAGTGAACAGGCAGCCTACAGAATGGGAGAAACTTTTTGCAATCTATCCATCTGGCTAATATCCAGAGTCTACAAGGAACTTAAACAAATTTCCTAAAAATAACAACCCCATGAAAAAGCAGGTGAAGGATATGAACAGACACTTCTCAAAAGAAGTCATTTAAGTGGACAACAAACATATGTAAAAAAGCTCATCATCACTGGTCATGAGAGAAATGCAAATCAAAACCACAATGAGATACCATCTCATGCCAGTTAGAATGGCAATCATTAAAATGTCAGGAAACAACAGGTGCTGGAGAGGATGTGGAGAACTAGGAACGCGTTTACACTGTTGGTGGGAGTGTAAATTAGTTCAACCATTGTGGAAGACAGTGTGGTGATTCCTAAAGGATCCAGAACTAGAAATATCATTTGATCCATCAATCTCATTACTGGGTGTATGCCTAAAGGATTATAAATCATTCTACTATAAAGACATATGTACATGTATGTTTATTGCAGCACTGTTCACAATAGCAAAGACTTGGAACCAACCCAAATGCCCATCAGTGATAGTCTGGATAGAGAAAATGGCACATATACACCATGTAATACTATGTAGTCATAAAAAAAAATGAATGCATGTCCTTTGCAGGGACGTGGATGAAGCTGGAAACCATCATTCTCAGCAAACTAACACAGGAACAGAAAAACAAACACCATGTTCTCACTCATAAGTGAGAGTTGAACAATGAGAACACATGGACACAGGGAGGGGAACATCACACACCAGGGCCTGTTGTGGGGTGGAAGACAAGGGGAGGGGTAGCATTAGGAGAAATACCTAATGTAGATGATGGGTTGGTGCAGCAACCCCCCGTGGCACATGTATACCCATGTAACAAACCTGAACGTTCTTCAAATGTATCCCAGAACTTAAAGTACAGTAATAAAAAAAATCATTTTGACTACAACTTTGAGACTATTTTGAAGAAAATATTTTACATTTTACATATTTTACATGAAGCAGAGCTTCAGCTTAAATGGAATCTGTTGGAGGTAATTCCATGAAGCAAAAAACAAAAAACAAAAAAACAGAAAAGGAGGGAAAATATCTATTTTTAATTCTATACAAATTTAACAGTTAAACTTTACTAAAATTTGATCAAAAATTACTTTTGCTTTCATACACAATCAGAGAGACAAAGCTCATATGGCACATATATGCTTTTTCTCTAAACATTTGCAGTTAAATAAAGCCCTGCCATTTAAAAGATATTTTCAAATGGAAAGAATTATGCAAGTACAACTATCCCCACACTATGTAAACAAGATGTACCCCAAAACATGTAATGAGTTTTGGCCATTTTAATCTGCTTTTAGTATATTAGGGAAAGACTCTATTTCTAAAAAATAACATTCTGAAATATTTTGTAAAACAAAGCAATGATTTACAATACTAATATTCTGCCTCTAAGTTTCAGTACTTTAAAAATCTTGGAGAAATCTTAATTTATTAGACCCTTTTTATATTTAAAAATATAATCATTCTAAGAATAATTATAATAACAATGAAATGATCACAGGGTAATTATAAAATGAAATAAAATAATTATGAGCAAACATTATAAAGTACAATAGTTTTTAAATACTAGCAATTATTCTTCAAGCAAAAACAAGAAGTATTTGAAGGCTCGTGGTTTGATGCACAGGGACAGAACAAGGGAAAATTTTATTTCATCTCTAAAATAAGAAAACCATGTTTGAAATAAAAGATACAGAAACTTTTTCAATTAAGCAGTGCCTGATAAATATAACTGGTTAATCTTGACAATAAAAGTCAATCTTATAATCACTTTTATTTTTTGGTAAGTTTTAATTTTGGTTCAATTGATTGTCTATAAACTTAGCATCATTTTCTCAAGTTTTCCTTCTCCTAAAATTGAGTATGAATTTACTCTTAAAAATGAATTGCTTACCTTTCCAATTTTTAAGAAATATCCTTCAAAGTGTTAATTAGGACTTATAGACACACTAAACAACAAGCTCTCAAGTAGAAATACCTTATTTTTCTGTGTGTCCTACCTTTCCTTGTCCTCACCAACCGATGACCACAAATAACGTTATGCTTCTTTATTCAGTCAAATAATAATGGCATAAGACCCAGGCTATGTACTTCCTTCCCAGGAATTACTTCCGCATAAAAGGTTTCCCACATGTTTCTGAGAGTTTTCTTCCAGACAGTTCTGCACTACGTGACTCCAAAGCAAGAGCCTCAAATTTTTTTACCTGGCAGTTTTCTTACCACCAGTCGTCCACCCCTGTTGCCAAAGATACTTGTGAAGCAGGAGCTTTGCTGGGCAAAGCTGTTTGTGCTAATGCTTCTACTACTTCCACCATACCTATCTCAGGTGTGGTTGCTGTTCATGAACCTGTTCAAAGGTCAGTTTGTCTACTCTTAACTGCTGCACAGATGTTGGCTGCTTCTGGAAGCCAGGCCCTGCACTGCTCTGCTGTGACTACTAATGGCAACCTCACTCTATCCTGCTGCTGGCAAACAGCAGAAGCCTGCTGCCCCTACTCACTTCCATACTGGCCCTACGTTACTGGAGAATGCCATTCCACTCCAGGAATCACTGTAGGCCTTTCCAGACTTGGAGTTTATTCTCCCCTAGCTCCAGGCCCTAGAAGAAAGACCATCCTCCATCTCAGTTCAGGTTTTGCCTGACAATCTACCCCAGGATTAACCACTACTTGGGATGATTGACAGTGGGAATACCCTTTCCCTTCAGGGAATAATTCTATCTTAACCCTCCAAGTTATAGACTTGACCTATGACCCTGACAAGACCATTAAAAATTAACCCAACATTGGCAAATTTCCTGAAACCCAACTATTCAGTCTTTCTTATGATCACTTTGCTACTTATGTTAAAACCAGACTGCTACTTGATAACTTGAAAGCTTTTAAAGTTGGAACTGAATGACCATCCAGGCTGAATACAGTTAATAAATCTTAACAATGAAGCTCATTTTGTTAAAGGCTACCAGTAACTATGTAAGTAACACTTTATAGTGTACTTAACATTCTTTATAATTTAACTAGAGGCAATAACTCAACATATCTGCTAATTTCTAGCTTTTTACTGATCTTCAATATACTAGTTATAATTTGATGACATATCAGACATGCCTTCAGTGAGAATTATAATTTGATTTCTCTAAATAAAATATACATTATAAATATAAAATATATATTAGAACTACATGTTTAGAAATTTTGAGTCTTGCATACATGGGCACATACCTAATGTATACCCATTGTCTTATGGGGGATGGTGCTCTCATCTGGAAGCAAATCTGTGTCCAAGTGCTCTTTGTTCTTATCACTCCACTATTAAATAATTGCCTAAGACTTGAGAAGTATCTAAATAAGAATATTATGTAATAAGATCTACCGGACTTAACTCTGTTCCCAGATGTTCAAACTGATATTGACTTTAACTCTCTTACTCAGAACATCTATTATATGTGACCATTCATGTACAAATGAGGCTAAGTAATTATGCAGGGTATTAGCATATTGGTGCACAGTGATGTGAAGTGAATTCCAGATTAACCCTCTGAGCTTTTATACGAAAGTGGGAAGAAACCGACATCCATTTAAATACAACAAGAGATGCTCTTTTATTCTACTGAGAGGCATTTCTTCAAGTGAACTTTAGGATCATCATGTTCGGGCACAAATACAATGAAAGTTACAAATCTCCATACTTTACAATGTCGTTTTATATCTAAGAGTCTGTCTAGTTCAGAGTAAAAACAGAATTAAAATTTATATTTGGACTTAGGCAAAATATCCTGATATGTAGTTCCAGCTCTATGCTTTTATTTGCAAAAGACTTTGAGTCTCTTCATAAATAACTTGTGCACACTTCAGGATCAGAATACATTTGAATATCTGCTGACCCTTGGAGAGGGTTCAAATGAATCTCAACTACAGAGAGTGCTATGAGATCTCTGAGAGGATGTGAAGGAAGAAATAGTCTCATCAGTCCATGTGGATTCGGTAACAGCCTGAATTGTAAGGGTCGGTGATTCCGAGGACAGTAACAGGCTGCATTTGGACTCACTTTTCCCAAGGCCTCTATGTAGTTCCTATGTACCCTGTTGAAGAGTGCTGAATATTAAAAACCAGGATTCCTAGTGGGGCAAAATTAGAATTTATTACCCAAAATAGGACATTTTTGAGAGGCAGCAAGGATTCTACAAAAAGCACCAAAGATTTACAGGTGGACTTTAATGGTAAAGAGTTCTGAAAGCCATAGGCAAGAGTGACTCAGAGGCAGAGACCCAAAGTCAAGTCATGAAGGCAAAGATTTCTGAGTTTCATTCACCATCTGCTGTGTAGCAGAAGCAGCTTGCAGCTGTAAAGTAGTCTGTGCAGAGAGTGGTGGTCAGTCACAGAGGCATGGAGCAGCAGCCCGAGGGAGTCCATGCAGTGACCCTGGGTGGGTATGGCCGTGATCCCCAATGACCGTAGGAACCATGGAAGGCTTAAAGCAGAGGAGAGCCACAGCATGGATGGCGATGTGAGTAAAAGGGATAAAAGACTGACCAAATGTCCTGGTTTGCTTGAGATGGTCCTGGCATAATTATTCATGGTACTTCTGTATTAGGTGCTGTTAGTGACTCACTCAGATTATTTTGCAGCCTGTTGTACCCATATCTCGATTGGTGTGTAGACTGCTGATGGCTTACAGCTGACATCACATCAGCCCTTTCTGCACAACACACACACACTTAAATGCAGAATTGCCTCAGCTTTCAGAAAGAAAGAGGCCCTTCAGGAGTGAGTCACAGTCAATGGTGCGGTTTAACCTAAAGAGCACTCCCTTGCTGAATCACGTCCACATGAATCCTCGTTTCAGATGGGCTCCACATCCAGGGCAGTTGTTCTAACGCAGCCTTTTTCACTCTCAATTGGGTCCTGATATGGATGATAAATTTGCCCTAAGTGTCAAAGTCTAGCACAGGCAACATCAACAGAGGCAAGCAGAGTGAAGGTGAGTCCTGGTTGGGAGAATCAGTGAGACTGCAAGACAGCAGCAGGCAGGTGGAAAGAAATGAAGAGAGATTGTGGGCAGACCATATATGACAGCCCTATGCTAGAGATTTCATAGCTACACTGTACAGAAGAGGGATGAGGTGTGGTGCTAGTGTGTGAGAACTGTTAATCCAACAGGCTTTGGTTCTAACTGTTCAAGTGAATTTGATTTGTGTAATCCTAGAAAATATTGTTTGTACTGATATTAATGTAACCTAGACATTGGCTGAAATTACCCTATCCTTGTTAGTAAGAAAATAAAAGCACAGTTTTACTGACTCCCTTTGGCAATATGAAGGCCACTGGTGAGATGACCTGAGCGCTGATGTGGTGGAGTCTTGTGGGGGAGTTACACTTGACTGGAAGACCAAGAGGGGAGGGAGTGGTGATATGAGACTGCTTTGAAGAGTTTGTTACAAAGAGAATCAGTAAACGGGACTGTAGATGGAAAGTGACCTAGTGTCTAAAGATGATCTTTTTTTAAATATAGAAAATACTGAGGTATATTTCTATGCCAATAATAAAATTAGCTAATGCTTATATAGCTTAGCAATTACCAGAATGTGTTCCAAGTGTTTTTACAAGTACCAATTTATGTAATTCATAATTTTCATAAGAACCTCTTATTTTACAGATAAAATTGACTCACAAAAAGGGTTAGTAATGGACTCAATGCAGCTACTAAAGGGTGGGGCCAGGATTTCAAACCCAGTTATTTCCAAAGTGCATGCTCTTTAGAATACAGGACACTGGCTTACATAAACAGAGAAATGATCCTCTCCGGAGAGAGAAGTTGATTGGGACAAAAAGGAGAATACTGCAGGAGCCAAAGTACTACAGGTGTGAGAGAGGACTGGGATTAGTATGCAAGTGAGGAGATTCAAAATTTAGAAACCAGGACCATTCATTTGCTGGACTATAGATGAAGGGAAGTTGTTAGGCCTCTGTGGTGACTCTACTCTGATTTTGTTTTTATTTCCTCAATGTAGTAAGAGATAGGAGTGAAGTGAAGAGGGGCAGTATTGAATGTTTAAGAAGAGAGAAGAGGTGTGAAATATATGCAAAATAATTACCTCTGTGCTTCCATTTGCAAACATAGGCTTTGAAGAAGATATAAACCAAACTAAATCCATTCTAAATTTAAGACCTTGACTCCTGATTATTGTAGATCTCAGGAGACTTCATCCACCTATCCTGCAGGTACTTTCTTAGTGATCCAGGAATTATCTTCTTCATGAGGCTTGAACTCCTTTACATGGCTGACTTTCATGAAAATGGAAGATCTCTTTTTTCTAAGAACCCTATTAAGGACAGATGGGAATTAAAACAAGGTTTTAAAGTGGCCAAGGGGTAAATCGAAGTGTTTCATGTGTCTCGTTAAAACAAAACACCACAATTGAAAAAGAATGAACCTTTAAAACCAATTGTCTGAGGCCTCACCCCAGGAGGTTTTATTTCCCTACAGATTAAGCATGTCTTTTCATTTCCTTGGAAAGAGATCTGCTTGTAAAAGTGTTTTATGTACAGTTTAAGTGCCATGCTTGTGCTGTTCCAGGAAAATGTGCATTGTCATGCAAGTGTACCCTGTACTTCCCTTCTTGCTCCCTGTCAAGGCATGTCTCTGTCACCTGGTTCATTTGTGCCGGACACATTCAAACATGAATTCAAAATAAGTTATAAATTTGCTTACAATTGGCAAATAATGCAGTCATTCCTTCTTCTTCTCATATTTTCAATTGTAGCTAACCATCCTTGATCTAGGCTCTTCTATGCATTAGTCTGAATACCGGGACATTCTTGATGCAATTTCTAGACTAGAAAAACACAACCATTTTGAGAAGAAAACAAAAGGTGCCAAAGATTTTACCTTACAGGTTTAAATGACCAACTGTATTTAACCAATGTCAAGTTTTCTCAAAGGTGTCCTAATATCCATTTGACTCTTTCACATCTAATGGGAATTTTCAATGAAACCAATTAATCAATGCATGCTTGCAAACCTGGTCATAAAAATAATATATCTTCACTCTCCTAACTTCTTTCTTTGTATCTACTACCAGAGTTACACCTCTTCCATGGTTGTCAGTGGCCATTATAACCTTAACTTCTCTCTGTCTTGTCTCGTGTTTATATCCTGTCAGTAGCATTCCCCTATCTCGTCTTTTGATCTTTCACCTAACATCTGTACTTTTCAGACCAGCTTTAAGTTTTTATATCTTTATCCTGACTTACTGGAACACAGAGATGATACTGGAACAATGCATTTAAAGACAATTTTATTGTTCAACTACTAAAAATGATGATGAAAGTTTATATCTCTTGTTGTGGAAAAATGCATACAAATATAATGTTAAAAGACAGAAACAGATTATTAAAGAGTACATAGAAATGTAATCTCACGCCTGCAATCCCAGCACTTTGGGAGGCCAGGGTGGGTAGATCACTTGAGCCTAGGAGTTCGAGACCAGCATGGGTAATGTGGCAAAACCCCGTATCTACAAAACATACAAAAAAAAAATTAGCAGGCAGGGCATGGTGGCATGCACCTGTAGTCCCAACTACTCAGGAAGCTGAGGTGGGAGGATTGCTTGAGCCTGGGATATTGAGGCTGCAGTGAGCTGTGACTGCATCACTGCACTCCAACCTGGGAGGCAGAGCGAGCCCCTGTTTCAAAACAAAAAAGAAAAGAAAAGAAAGAAAAGAAGTATGATCCCCTTTTTTGTATCAAATTTTTTTTTTCTTGTATAGAAAGTAGTTTGGCACCGCGTATTCTCACTCATAAGTGGGAGTTGAATAATGAGAACCCATGGACACAGGGAGGGGAATATCACATACAAGGGTCTGTCGTGGGGTGGAGGGCAGGGGGAGGGAGATCATTAGGACAAATATCTAATGCATGCGGGGCTTAAAAGCTAGATGATAGGTGCAGGGAACCACCATGGCACATGTATACCTGTGTAACAAACCTGCACATTCTGCACATGTATCCCAGAACTTAAAGTAAAATAAAATAATTTTAAAAAGAAAAAAAAAGTAGTTTGGAAGAATTGGTACCCTAATGTGAACTGGTTATCTTTGGTTGCATGGTGACAATACAAATCTCTTAATTTTATTCATCAACAAAGGTATTTTACTAGTTTAATATAAAGCATGGGCCAGGCGCGGTGGCTCACGCCTGTCATCCCAACACTTTGGGAGGCCGAGGTGGGCAGATCACTTGAGGTCAAGAGTTTCAGACCAGCCTGGCCAACATGGCGAAACCCCATGTCTACAAAAAATACAAAAATTAGCCAGGCGTGGTAGCACACACCTGTAATCCCAGCTACGCAAGAGGCTGAGGCAGGAGAATCACTTGAACCTGGGAGGCAAAGGCTGCAGTGAGCCAAGATCATACCACTGCATTCCAGCCTGGGTGACAGAGTAAGACTCCACCTCAAAAAAACAAAAGCAAAAAAAAAAAAAAAAAAGCATGGGGTAAAGAATAGCTTTTCTTTCCATGTGGCCTTTCATGTCTTAGAATTTTAAGTCACCCAGAAATTGGTGTGTGGGGTATTTTTCAGCTCTCATTATTCTATTTGATTTGGCATGATTTTATGCATAATCACCAGAGCTACTTAATTATATATTTAATCCTAATAAAATGCTAGCCAATATGGCAAGGCCTGAAACTAACACTGAGAAGAGTGTAGAATCAATACCTTTTCAGAGTTTTGAGAAAAAAAGACCAGATAATTAAATATATGATTATAACGAATAGCTAATTGCCATAGTTAGGAGATATAGGAGGTTATTGGAATGTTTAAGAGGGGCATATAATCCAGTGTAAAGACATCAAGGAAAGTTCTCTCAATGAAGTCATGTCATGATAAAGAGAGAATAATCTGGGGGAGGAGAGGTTCTAATTACATGGGCCAGAACATCAAACCAGTAGGTAGTAATATGATTTTTTTTAATCTGCAATATAACATGCTGTGAACATCTAATTCTTCTTTAAACATTCTATTTCTTTCATTGACTTCTAGTATTCTATGTGATGGAAACATTAATTGCTTCCTGTCTTCTAGCAGCTATGAAGAAATTATAATAATTTTTGATAAAAAACACTGAAAACTCATTTATGAAATCTCCTTTGGGAAGGGAATGATTAATCCTTGAATAAATAGCTTTATAAGTCAGAAGGAAAAAGGCAAATCTTATGAAGGAAGTTAATTTATAAATCCTAGACTCTGGTTTTTATTGGCTACTTACTAGATTTTCATAGAAAAGGAGAATATTTATAATTTCAGATTAAAATTTTTAAATGAAGAGGTGATGGAGAAAGCACAGCTAATTTCTGTATGCACTGAGATAGCATTTAATGGTTGAATTAAGATGTAGATTCAGTGGTAGATATGAAACTTTACTATTCTAGGGTCTGACCAGGAATTTAAGAAGACTGTGTTTTCATTTTGAGCCGAAGATACAAACAAAGGAAACCCTAGCTGATAAAGTGTAGTGTTGCCAGACCGGTGAATTGCATGCAATATGTATGATGATCCTTCTTGTAACATCAGATGTTTTTGTGGTTCGTATATAAAATACTTTTTGTGTCTTTTATAGTTTCAGGTATGGTAAAATAAAGCACACTTTAGGGGCTTTGCTTTGACTACGAATTACGTACAGATGATTTTAGTCATAAGGATATGCTAAATTAGCTAGACTCAGACCTTCATTTTGTCAGTTTGTTTTTATTATGGTAAAATTACATAACATTAAATTTACCAGCTTAACCATTTTGAATATACAATTCAGTGATATTAAGTGTTTTCCTAATGTTGTACAGCCATCATTGCCATTGATCTCCAGAACTCTTTTTCATGTTGCAAAACTGAAACTCTATATCCATTACACAATAACCGGCCATTTCCTCTCCCCCACAGCCTCTTGACTTTTACATAGAGTATGTTCTAAATGATTTTTTTAAAATCTGAACTACAATTTGTTTATAGGAGCAAAACAATCCAGTGATGGTTGAATTTCCAAACTGTTCCACAAAATCCTATTTATATACTAGCTAATGAAACTTATTAAATTGATAAAAACATACAAATTCATGGACAAGATTAGAAGCCATAATAGACAGTAGGTTGAAACCTGGTGTAAATGAAAGATATCTATTTTAAAAAAACACTTTATTGGGTACAAGATGATCCTTAATAAATATGCAAATGGACAGTTTCTGCTTGGCATCCGCCATACCTTTTGTTGTGTTTCTCTCTTACATCCTGGTGCTTTTCTTTCCAACTTCTAAACACTTACTTCCCTAATACTATCCTAAGCCTGCCTGCCATGCCCCACACAGGCCTGTATCATTCCCTGAAAGTCCCATACTTTAAAAGAACTTCCTTCTCTTTGCACATTTTGATTGGCGAGCTTCAAACATGAGGGTGAGATATTTTATATTAACATAGACTAGAAAGATACATGCAAACAGCATTTTGCAAGTTATTTTTCTTTTTTCTTTTTTTTTTTTTTTTTTGAGACGGAGTCTCGCTCTGCCGCCCAGGCTGGAGTGCAGTGGCCGGATCTCAGCTCACTGCAAGCTCCGCCTCCCGGGTTCACGCCATTCTCCTGCCTCAGCCTCCGGAGTAGCTGGGACTACAGGCGCCCGCCACCGCGCCCGGCTAGTTTTTTTTTTTTTTTTTTTTTTTTTGTATTTTTTAGTAGAGACGGGGTTTCACCATGTTAGCCAGGATGGTCTCGATCTCCTGACCTCGTGATCCGCCCATCTCGGCCTCCCAAAGTGCTGGGATTACAGGCTTGAGCCACCGCGCCCGGCCCAAGTTATTTTTCATATTCTTAGATCCCATGAGAATTCACAGATAGCATTACATTGCCAGGTAAAAGAAAAAGAAACAGATTCCATCACACCATGCAAAATACCAAATGAAGAGCATTAAGAAGTACTAGAGATGACATTCCATATAGCTTGAACTGTTTATCAGACCTTTTTCAGATGCCAACTTTGTGGCTTACAGAGAAGCTGCTCTGTTATTAAACTTAAAAAAAAAAGTTAAATTACATTTGCTAAGGTTGAATCATAGATACTGAATTTTATAAATTCCCTCTAGTAAGAATCTCAATTTACTTTCTTTCTCCATCTATTACTGTTTCCATGTTTTATACTTCTTGAGGAACTTAGACCTGATGCTGGAGATGGTGAAAATTTAAACTGCAAATTTTGGAGGAGTGAGAGTGGCTGCAAACTCCTAAGCCAGAAGTCATTTCTCTGGGCTTCCATAGGTGGTTTGTATGTAGAGAATCTGATGGCTCTTGTTTTTCTCGTTTCCTTCAGCTTCTCACATATACTGTCGGGAAAAAAAGGCAAATTGTTTTGTAGGCCAATAGTTCCCCAAATGATGCTTTACTTTCTATCTTTTGTGATACCCTATTTATCATTATTTAGTGCAAGAGTGTTCCAAGCTGCCTAGTATGTGGCCTTATGTAGCTCTGCTGAGACAGTTTCTAACCCATGAAATTTGGTGTGCTAGAAAACTGACAACTATTTACTTTTGTGATATGAACTCTTGCTTTTCAGTAAAGTTTGAATCATGAGAGTTTGCCCTGTGATCCCTGAGAGCACATACACTTCCTTGGAAAATGCAAGATAGAGAAGGACTCCCCTTAATATTTAAGATTGATTATTTGTATAATTCCCTTGGTGTTTTCTCACAGTATACTTGGTGATATTGATTGCGATAAACTCATAAGAAAAGACAATATTTTCTCATTCAATTATTCTATTCCATCCCATTCAATTTAGTTTAATTCAATTTGCCTGTGTTGAGTTCTTCTTCTGTAGCAGGAGAACCATTGCTTACCTCTAACCAGTACTTGAAGGTCATCTCTCATCTGAATGTTACCATTTCTTGCTGGCTAGGGCATTTCAGCAAAGGTCTTTGTGCTAGAAAGAAATCATGCAAGTGTTTTACAGCATACTTTGTCTGGTAATTAAAATAACCGAAAGTGTTCTGGTCACAAAGCTGTTTCACTTATTATAGTATACTATTTTAATAATAGTTCAGTTCTCAACGTTTCTTCCTACACCAACTACTGTGCTACAGTACACAATTTATTCTAGTACTTGAGAATAGTATCCATTAAGAGTTAGATGTTTGAAGGGCATATTTTTCAGTAACACTAACCCTTCTTATTCTTCTATTTTAATCATTGCTGCACTTGGTTTATAACTGTGACATCGTCACGTCAGTAATTCTTACAGGTATAATGCCAAGTAAAGTTACCCTTTTCAGCCAAAAACATTGCCATAGGGTAAAACTAAATTGGGGTTAAAGAAACAATATAAAAGTAAATCAGAACAGACATTTATAGGAGGGAAATAATATTTTTATTGAGTGGCCTCAAGCAGCAGTAATGTTCAGAAATGGGAAAATGCTGTCCTAAGGAAAATAGAAAAATAATGGAAGACTCAGTTTGAAGGACCAAATACTTGTAACTCATAAATTTTCTCAATATCATAAAAACATTTTTCCATTTATTTTTAGATGATATGTAATAATTGTACATATTTATGGGATACAGAGTGATATTTCAATATATGTACACAATGTGGCATGATCATATCAGTGTAATTAGCATATCTGTCACCTGGAACATTTATCATTTCTTTGTGTTTGTGAACACTCAAAATCCTCTTTTAACTTTTTGAATATATACACTAAATTATTGTTAACCATATTTATCCTACAGCGCTAAGAACACTAAAACTTATTCTTCCCTTTGTATCTATAATGAGCTGTAACTTTATATGTGATAACCAGCCACTCGCTGTCCTTCCCTCCCTTCTACCCTTCCTAGCACCCTCTAATAACCACAATTCTACTCTCTACTTCTATAAGCTCAATTTATAAAGAGATTTTTATTAACATAGGCTATTCTTTCTTTCTTTTTTTTTTCTTTGAGAGGGATTCTCACTCTGTTGCCCAGGCTGGAGTGCAGTGGGGTGAACTTGGCTCGCTGCAGCCTCTGCCTCCCAGGTTCAAGCAATTCTCCTGCCTCAGCCTCCCAAGTAGCTGTGACCACAGGTGCCTGCCATCACGCCTGGGTAATTTTTGTATTTTTAGTAGAGACAGCGTTTCACCATGTTGGCCAGGCTGGTATTGAACTCCTGACCTCAGGTGATCTACCCGCCTCGGCCTCCCAAAGGGCTGAGATTACAGGTATAAGCCACTGCACCCAACTGATAGGCTATGATTTCTTTATAAACTAAGCCTGATCTATGCAAACAAAAGAAAATAGAGAACTCAATAATTATGTAATGAAACTGATCTGCATAAGCAGTTGCTCTAAATTAGATTAGGCTTCATTATTTTTACTCTCTATCTTTTAAAATTAGAATTATCTATAATTTACTTCAATTAATGATCAGTATAGATGAAGTTTTTCATCTTAGCTTATGACTGTATCTACCCAGGCCTATTAATAGAAGCTGATCTTTTCTGACCATTCAATTATGCTATCATAATAATAGTACCCATAATAGTTTTCTCTAGGGAAGATGGGTTGACTTGAGAACCAGAAACTGTTAAATAAAATATTATCTTGCTTTTATGCTCTATTTCAGTTATTAGAACTATTAGTTTCAGCATTATGTGACACAGTTAAAATGAACCATTTTGTGAATGGTCTGAAATATTTGGACACAGCCTACAAAATTCTTGGCCAAAAATGTTTTACAGTTAAGCCTGAATTTGTCTCTATATATTGATTACAGTTACCTGAAAATTCACAAGTTATTAACTTTATAAGCTTTGGTTCATAAGCTGCAATGACTGGGAGGGTTTGTGAGCTCAGCTTATCACCAGAAATAACTCAATAACTATTCACAGGCAATCATGGACACAGTCAGTCACCAGAGGTCAGCTCACATGGCCAACCATTTATTTGCCAAAAGGTACCTAAAAGTTTCTTACCTTTTTTTTGTACTCCCTCTTCTCTCTTTAGGGTACTACCTCTGTTTAGTCTTAGCCATTGTGCCCTAGGCCAAGTTCCATTTATTCTTTGATACCAAGCTTCTAAAACCCTGTTTGTTTCAAAATTTTTAAATTGTAGTTGTCTACAAGACAAACCCCTCTCTTCCAATAACTTTTTTTGTCTTTTAAAGTACAGCTTTATGCATCTTTATGCCAATATACCCATTCTTCACTAGGGATAGAAATGGGCAGGGGAAGTAAGTGAAGGGGCCACAGATTTTTTCACTTCCACGTGCAGACAAAAAAAAATCAGCACATCTCCCATGACTGGTGGAGAAATGACCTAAGAAGGCAACTTGCCATTTTTAAGTTCTTCTATTAAGTAATCAAGTCAGAAAAGAGAAAGCACTGTGCAATACTCTAAACCATAATATAAATTTAATTATAGTTTTCCTAAGTTACTCTGTACCTATAAAGTACATTTTAAAAGATTGTACTGTTAATAGACAACACTTCCCTATAATTTTGATGTATACTCATTATATCACAAACAAAACTGAATTTCTAGTTGTGCATGGTGGCTCACACCTATAATTCTAGTGCTTTGGTAGGCTGAAGTGGGATGCTCACTTGAGGCCAAGAGTTTGAGATCAGCCTGGGCAACGTACCAGGACCCTGTCTCTACAAACAAACAAACAAACAAACAAACAAACAAACTACACCATGGTCCGTGCCTGTAGTTCTAGCTACTTGGGAAGCTCATGTGGGAGAATCCTTTGAAGCTAGGACTTGGAAGCGACAGTGAGCTAGGATTGTGCCACTGCACTCCAGCCTGGGATACAGAGTTTGGTCCTATCTCTAATATATATATATTTTTATATACATATAATCTATTATATATAGTATATAATATATGATCTATTATATATCTTATATATCTTATAAGATATATATAATATATGACATATTTCATATATAAGATATATAATATATAAGATATATTATTATATTAAATATATAATATTTAAATATATTAAATATATAATATATAAGATATATATCTTATATATGAAATATGTCATATATATTATAGATTATATGTATATACCCTGAATATTCTATATCCAACAATGACTTTTTATTGTTAGTAATGCTCTCCTCTTCTATACTCTGGATATGAAAGAAATACTCTTTTCACTTCTGCTTTTTCAATTTAAATGTGTATAGGAAAAAATATCCTCATATAAATGCCTCTCCAACAGAATTTTCTACTTGCAAATGGAATTTTTAAAATTTGCTAATGTGATATGTGGGTAGAACACTAGGTCTTGACAAATATGGTTCCTTTCCTACTGTTTTGAGACTACTTCAGTAAACTTTGCAGATGGAGGTCGCAAAGTAGTACTGAGAGAAATGATTTTAAAACATTCAGAAGAAGACTGAAAGGTTTGACGTTGAGTTTGGGAGGACAGATAATTAGTTGGACTGTAGGTTTCAGTCGCTCTTGAAATAATGATGAAAGATCGCATTATCTTCAAAAGCATTTCACTGACTTTCAAAGTGAAAATGTGCCTAAGGTAGGAGAAATAAACTGTATGCATCGCAAGTTTATCCAGTGGAAAAATTTGAGGTATGCTGCCAAAAGGCAACTCAATCTTGTTGTGGCAGTTCTAAGATCTTGGTTATTAGCAAATTGCTTACTGATTGAAAATCTGTATTTATTATTAGAGAATCACTGGCTTTTGGAAAATATCCTTGAGGCATTTCATAAAGTGCAGAGGATCAATCTCTAATACCACATGGGAGGCATTAGGGGTTAGAAAGGGCCAAGGCATTAAAATTTTCAATATGCATTCCGAAAACTGGGAATAAGATATCTGGCAATTCATCTAAAATTTCTTTGAAAATATTATGTCCCTTGCTATATTCAGCATTTAAAAATTGTTTAAATATGGTGTGGAGAAAGAAAAGCATATGAAAGTATTGCTTCCAGATTCCTTGTGACTACACAGCTATTGTCGGTTAAAATAGTCAGGAAAACAGTTACTTTACCATTTTCTGAGTTTTTATACAGTGTGACATCATACTATGGATTTTATGTCTCCTCATTTTATCCTGGAAATAGTACTTTTATTCTGAAAGGTACTATTATTATGTCTCTATAACTGACTACAAAACTCAAGTAATTAACTTAAGTAAATTAAGTTAGTTAAATAATTAGAATAAGATCACAAAGCTAGGAAAGGATAGCCTGGTCCTTTTTAACCCTTAATGTCACCCATGAATCACAGCTCTCTGTGGTGGTGAACTACACGCTAAAGTGAAAAAAAAAAAAGTGCACTATTTCTTCTAGAAATATTCTAGATAAAATTGCAAAACTGATACAGTTGTCTGTGTAGAAGAAAAAAATGAAAACAGGCTTCAGACATATATTAGGCCAACAAGAGTGCAGATCAAACATGTAGGATTTTTATTTTTGTCCATTTATATTGCTGGGCTAGAACATTCATTTGATCTGTATCTATTGAACATCTATTACGTGCCAGATATTCTGCTAAATCCTGGCAATATAAAGATTCCTAACCTCAATGAATTTGCTCTCTAAAAAAGGAAATAGAAATAAACACACAAACAAAAAATATAAATTGAGATAAGGACTGTGAAGAAAACAAATGTGTTTTTGATAGAGAGTAACAGGTGGGAAGAACTAATTTAGATAATGTGATCAAAGAAATCCTCTTGTAAGAGCTTATTTAGGTGGCCCTAAGCAATAAGAAGAAACCATTCACATGAAGAAAGCAAAGTCTGAAAAACTCTTGCAGAAGGGTGCTTGAGGTACTGGAAGAATCTAAAGACCACTCTGGCTGGAATGTGGTGAACAGACAAACTGACTTTAATATTGGTGAGTTGAGGATGTAATTAAGCTTTTCTACTTATACTAGAAGATAGATGTTAAGAGACAAGGCTTAATGCATTGTCAAAGAAGATGTAATTTCATAAGCCCACATTTCTACTAAAGAAGGTGTAATTTCATAAGCCCACATTTCTACATGGATGAAGATGATCTCTTCAGGCCAGGTATCAGAGCTTGGAAAGGAAGAAACTTATAGCTCCTTTCTCTCTACTCTTGAAAAGTGAAGCTTATTTATCTTTATTAGAGATAATTGCTTATCGATTGGTGGGTTCCTGCTATGGCTCCATCCAGGTCACAGCTTAGAGACCTGTCTAAGATATGAATAGATAATTTATACTTGGAAAAAGGAGTTCCATTGGCCAGGAGACACATTAATTCTAGAATTCCTGACAGCTTGGAATTCTTTGATATTTTTCCCCAACCCCAGAGTTTAGCTTTAAATTTAGCTCTCTTATTTTGTCTCCAGGATACATGCTTAGAACATTTGTTTCTGGTTTTAAATATATGTATTCAACTAAATGTAAGCTCCATTACAAATATTTAATAAACCACTGAACCTTGTAATTAAAAAAAAAAAAAAACTCACCAAAAATTAGCTTTCTTAGTTAACACTTCTAAAAATTGTCCCTGACTTGGGATTTTAAAATCCTAAGAGGTATTTGTATCATCCTTTCTTACTGCCACTGACCGGAGAACATTCACAACTCTTAAAGTCTTCCCAGGTTCTTTGGGGGAAGTTATACGTGTTCTGTAAAAACAATGCACACCATAGGAGAGTTTACATAATATTTCTGAACTCAAATAAATACCATACTATGTGGTTGGGTTAGGAGAAAGCTTTTATGTTTATTTATTTCTTGTTTTTCTTCAAAAGAAGACTAACGTTATCAATGTTGTGCTTTTTGGCAGACTGCACTGGTCCTAGGTAGAGATGGTTTGTGGGGATGAGAAGGAGGAATTAGCTACTAACTTTCCTCCATTCTTTAACAGAGCACAAGTATGATATGTGGTTAGCTGGTACAAAAACTGAGGGTGCAAAGGGCCTGGGAAGTCATGGCCATTGGAAACAGAAACATCAAATCTGTGATATCCTGGAGCAGTGGTCAAGAGAACTAGTTTCTGGTCTTGACTGTGCCATTAACTTGCGGTGGTATATGAAAAAATCACTTAACCTTGACTTTAACCTTAGCGTTGGCCTCAGGTTCCTCATCAGATTCTCTTTAGAGAACCTGCATTACTTCATTCAATAAACATAGACTGAGTGCCTACAATGTGTTCAGTACTCTGAGAAGTTCTAGACAGCCAACACAAAACTAAAAGTGCTTTGGGCAATTACCTCTCAAAGCTCTAGTTTTTACATATGGAAAAAAAGTTTTTAAAAATAACTCCCATTTTACAGGATTTTGAGAATAACCTATGTGCCTGAGATAATCTGTAAACAGTGGATGACATGTAGAATGTGCTCAAGATTGGGTAGTTACTATTATTACTGTTATTGGTGGAGATTGTAGTCTGTGACCTCACAGAGCCTCTGATTGGACAATTGAAATATTATAAGTGCTGTGGGAGGGCAAAAGGGCTTTGGATCTGAAGGCAGCTCATTTAATTCCCAGTCTGGTAGTTGCCTGGAAGCAACTGGTGACTTTTTACTCTAAACTTGATGATCTCACATTTTTCTTTCTCTTAGGAGTCAACAACTCTATAGAGTTGGTGAAATTTAGTCTCCAAACTCATTGGCCATCTTACACTTTCTAAATTTTCCTGTTATAATAACCATTGATTGATGTCAAAAAATTTGTAGACTTCTCTTGCTGTTAGTTTTATTTTAGCATTTATTAATTAACTGTGAAAATACATAATGACAGACACTACTACATAGGCATATATTTGCAATCAATTAATGTGTTTAAACCCAAGTTTTATCTATGTACCTTGAAAAATAGTGTTGTATCAGTTGAGTTTCTCAGGGAAAATGAACCAGTATTTATGCCATGTATGGCTTACATGATTGTGGGGGCTAAAAGTCCAAAATGTGTAGAGCAGGTTGGCAGACTGAAAACTCTTGAGCAGGAGTTGATGTCACAGTTCTGAGGCAGAATTTTTTCTTCCTCAGTGAACTGCAGTTTTATTCTTAGGGCTTTTCATCTGATTTTTTGAAGGCCCACTCACGCTATGGATGATTATCTGCTTTAGTTAGCTAAAGTCAACTGATTGGAGATGTTAACCATATCTACAAAATACCTTGTGACATCACCTAGATTTCCGTTTGATTAAATAAGTGTGTACTATAGCTTAGCTAAGTCAACACATAAAAGCAACCATCAAAACTACAAATTTCTAAAAAAATTCTTATTTTATTCATTGTACAAAAATCATTTGTCATACACATGAACCGAAAGAACTGTCTGCTCTTCCAAAAGGTATGGAGTATAGTTTAGATTTCATAGACTTAGATCCAAATGATGATATGTGGTTAGGAAATATTAAATCAATGATTCTTTAGGACTTACAACTCTTCTGTAATAGGGACACAAGAATATTAGTCAAGCGTTCAATTGCTGTTTCCAGGGAGAACTCTGATTTTGCTTATATGGAAGTTACCGTGTATGCCTGGCTCAGGGTGTGACACTGCTCAGCAGAACAAGAAGGCTTCTGAGAACTCTGCGCTTGTGATTTGCGATTCCTGGTTTGTTGCTGAGCATTCTCCTAAAAACTCAGCTAGCAAGATATGACTACTCTAACTGGCCAACAAAGACAGCATAGAGAGGGTTATGAATTATTAGTAAAGCATATTGATTTTTTGAAATGCTGGCTGAGATTTAAAAGGAAACAGAAAAGTCAAATCCTTGATTGGGAAAGTCTGGTCCTAATATAGGTAGAGGAACATCTTTATAAACATTTCTAGGAACGATATATATGATTATAAAAATAAGTTGTTTCATTCTGAAGGCAATTTCTCATCTCCTGTTTCTCTCTCCCTTTGAACTCCTTTGGACAAAGATTTTAGAAAACAGCGTGAATTTTGTAGGCTTTGGTCCAAACAAATTGAAAGCAGCTAAGACTTTCTGCTGAACAAAAATGTACTTAATATGAGAAGTTTCATATACTGTTTTACCATTGTTGAAGTTGCATGTTTTGTCACTATGTCACTACAGTCTGGGAGTAAGGAATCTTTTTTCCCCCCTAAATCTAGCCTAGCCTTAATACTGACTGAATGTTTTGTATTTCATGTTAGTCATTCAAAAAAGGCATCCAAACAAAAGGAAGAAAAATGATTATAGGGATTGAAAAATCATTGAGGAAAAGTGAAATTCTGATGAGAAAAGCTGCAAGGAGCAACTAGATTACTATCTTTGATAATTTTTAGGACATTTAGTTGTGGGATTTAGTTATACTTAATGTTCAGAAGTAAATGGTCAAGGGAAAATATTATTAAATCAATGGTAAGAAAGTGCTCTGATGGACATGGCAGGTACCTCTTGATCATATGGGTGATAAAACATTGAAATTGGCTGCTGAAGAAAACAATGTTAAACATTTAATGTGCTTGGTAACTATTTGTCTTAGTTGAAAGAAATTTCTCTCTCTAAAGATGGAAGGCTGGAACACATATGTTTTCAAGCTCTCCTGCAACTCACTAGATTGTGAGTTGAACCTTTTATATACAAAAGTAGGTATTTATTGAATATCTAGGGGGCGGAGCAATATGGCCGAATAGGAACAGCTCCAGTCTCCAACTCCCAGCGCGAGCGACACAGAAGACCGGTGATTTCTGCATTTTCAACTGAGGTACTGGGTTCATCTCACTGGGGAGTGCCGGACAATCGGTGCTGGTCAGCTGCTGCAGCCCAACCAGTGAGAGCTGAAGCAGGGCGAGGCATTGCCTCACCTGGGAAGCGCAAGGGGGAAGGGAATCCCTTTTCCTAGCCAGGGGAACTGAGACACACAACACCTGGAAAATCGGGTAACTCCCACCCCAATACTGCGCTTTAAGCAAACAGGCACACCAGGAGATCATATCCCACACCTGGCCGGGAGGGTCCCACACCCATGGAGCCTCCCTCATTGCTAGCACAGCAGTCTGTGATCTACCGGCAAGGCAGCAGCGAGGCTGGGGGAGGGGCGCCCGCCATTGCTGAGGCTTAAGTAGGTAAACAAAGCTGCTGGGAAGCTCGAACTGGGTGGAGCTCACAGCAGCTCAAGGAAACCTGCCTGTCTCTGTAGACTCCACCTCTGGGGACAGGGCACAGGAAACAATAACAAACTTGGCAGAAACCTCTGCAGACGCAAACGACTCTGTCTGACAGCTTTGAAGAGAGCAGTGGATCTCCCAGCACGGAGGTTGAGATCTGAGAAGGGACAGACTCCCTGCTCAAGTGGGTCCCTGACCCCTGAGTAGCCTAACTGGGAGACATCCCCCACTAGGGGCAGTCTGACACCCCACACCTCACAGGGTGGAGTACACCCCTGAGAGGAAGCTTCCAAAGCAAGAATCAGACAGGTACACTCGCTGTTCAGAAATATTCTATCTTCTGCAGCCTCTGCTGCTGATACCCAGGCAAACAGGGTCTGGAGTGCACCTCAAGCAATCTCCAACAGACCTACAGCTGAGGGTCCTGACTGTTAGAAGGAAAACTATCAAACAGGAAGGACACCTACACCAAAACCCCATCAGTACATCACCATCATCAAAGACCAGAGGCAGATAAAACCACAAAGATGGGGAAAAAGCAGGGCAGAAAAGCTGGAAATTCAAAAAATAAGAGTGCATCTCCCTCGGCAAAGGAGCGCAGCTCATCGCCAGCAACGGATCAAAGCTGGACGGAGAATGACTTTGACGAGATGAGAGAAGAAGGCTTCAGTCCATCAAATTTCTCAGAGCTAAAGGAGGAATTACGTACCCAGCGCAAAGAAACTAAAAATCTTGAAAAAAAAGTGGAAGAATTGATGGCTAGAGTAATTAATGCAGAGAAGGTCCTAAACGAAATGAAAGAGATGAAAACCATGACACGAGAAATACGTGACAAATGTACAAGCTTCAGTAACCGACTCGATCAACTGGAAGAAAGAGTATCAGCGATTGAGGATCAAATGAATGAAATGAAGCGAGAAGAGAAACCAAAAGAAAAAAGAAGAAAAAGAAATGAACAAAGCCTGCAAGAAGTATGGGATTATGTAAAAAGACCAAATCTACGTCTGATTGGGGTGCCTGAAAGTGAGGGGGAAAATGGAACCAAGTTGGAAAACACTCTTCAGGATATCATCCAGGAGAACTTCCCCAACCTAGTAGGGCAGGCCAACATTCAAATCCAGGAAATACAGAGAACGCCACAAAGATACTCCTCGAGAAGAGCAACTCCAAGACACATAATTGCCAGATTCACCAAAGTTGAAATGAAGGAAAAAATCTTAAGGGCAGCCAGAGAGAAAGGTCGGGTTACCCACAAAGGGAAGCCCATCAGACCAACAGCAGATCTCTCGGCAGAAACTCTACAAGCCAGAAGAGAGTGGGGGCCAATATTCAACATTCTTAAAGAAAAGAATTTTAAACCCAGAATTTCATATCCAGCCAAACTAAGTTTCATAAGTGAAGGAGAAATAAAATCCTTTACGGATAAGCAAATACTTAGAGATTTTGTCACCACTAGGCCTGCCTTACAAGAGACCCTGAAGGAAGCACTAAACATGGAAAGGAACAACCGGTACCAGCCATTGCAAAAACATGCCAAAATGTAAAGACCATCGAGGCTAGGAAGAAACTGCATCAACTAACGAGCAAAATAACCAGTTAATATCATAATGACAGGATCAAGTTCACACATAACAATCTTAACCTTAAATGTAAATGGACTAAATGCTCCAATTAAAAGACACAGACTGGCAAACTGGATAAAGAGTCAAGATACATCAGTCTGCTGTATTCAGGAGACCCATCTCACACGCAGAGACATACATAGGCTCAAAATAAAGGGATGGAGGAAGATCTACCAAGCAAATGGAGAACAAAAAAAAGCGGGGGTTGCAATACTAGTCTCTGATAAAACAGACTTTAAACCATCAAAGATCAAAAGAGACAAAGAAGGCCATTACATAATGGTAAAGGGATCAATTCAACAGGAAGAGCTAACTATCCTAAATATATATGCACCCAATACAGGAGCACCCAGATTCATAAAGCAAGTCCTTAGAGACTTACAAAGAGACTTAGACTCCCATACAATAATAATGGGAGACTTTAACACTCCACTGTCAACATTAGACAGATCAACGAGACAGAAAGTTAACAAGGATATCCAGGAATTGAACTCATCTCTGCAGCAAGCAGACCTAATAGACATCTATAGAACTCTCCCCCCCAAATCAACAGAATATACATTCTTCTCAGCACCACATCGTACTTACTCCAAAATCGACCACGTAATTGGAAGTAAAGCACTCCTCAGCAAATGTACAAGAACAGAAATTATAACAAACTGTCTCTCAGACCACAGTGCAATCAAACTAGAACTCAGGACTAAGAAACTCAATCAAAACCGCTCAACTACATGGAAACTGAACAACCTGCTCCTGAATGACTACTGGGTACATAACGAAATGAAGGCAGAAATAAAGATGTTCTTTGAAACCAATGAGAACAAAGACACAACATACCAGAATCTCTGGGACACATTTAAAGCAGTGTGTAGAGGGAAATTTATAGCACTAAATGCCCACAAGAGAAAGCAGGAAAGATCTAAAATTGACACTCTAACATCGCAATTAAAAGAACTAGAGAAGCAAGAGCAAACACATTCGAAAGCTAGCAGAAGGCAAGAAATAACTAAGATCAGAGCAGAACTGAAGGAGATAGAGACACAAAAAACTCTCCAAAAAATCAATGAATCCAGGAGTTGGTTTTTTGAAAAGATCAACAAAATTGACAGACCACTAGCAAGACTAATAAAGAAGAAAAGAGAGAAGAATCAAATCGACGCAATTAAAAATGATAAAGGGGATATCACCACCGACCCCACAGAAATACAAACTACCATCAGAGAATACTATCAACACCTCTACGCAAATAAACTGGAAAATCTAGAAGAAATGGATAATTTCCTGGACACTTACACTCTTCCAAGACTAAACCAGGAAGAAGTTGAATCCCTGAATAGACCAATAGCAGGCTCTGAAATTGAGGCAATAATTAATAGCCTACCAACCAAAAAAAGTCCAGGACCAGATGGATTCACAGCTGAATTCTACCAGAGGTACAAGGAGGAGTTGGTACCATTCCTTCTGAAACTATTCCAATGAATAGAAAAAGAGGGAATCCTCCCTAACTCATTTTATGAGGCCAACATCATCCTGATACCAAAGCCTGGCAGAGACACAACAAAAAAAGAGAATTTTAGACCAATATCCCTGAAGAACATTGATGCAAAAATCCTCAATAAAATACTGGCAAACCGGATTCAGCAACACATCAAAAAGCTTATACACCATGATCAAGTGGGCTTCATCCCTGGGATGCAAGGCTGGTTCAACATTCGCAAATCAATAAACATAATCCAGCATATAAACAGAACCAAAGACAAGAATCACATGATTATCTCAATAGATGCAGAAAAGGCTTTTGACAAAATTCAACAGCCCTTCATGCTAAAAACGCTCAATAAATTCGGTATTGACGGAACGTACCTCAAAATAATAAGAGCTATTTATGACAAACCCACAGCCAATATCATACTGAATGGGCAAAAACTGAAAAAATTCCCTTTGAAAACTGGCACAAGACAGGGATGCGCTCTATCACCACTCCTATTCAACATAGTGTTGGAAGTTCTGGCTAGGGCAATTAGGCAAGAGAAAGAAATCAAGGGTATTCAGTTAGGAAAAGAAGAAGTCAAATTGTCCCTGTTTGCAGATGACATGATTGTATATTTAGAAAACCCCATTGTCTCAGCCCAAAATCTCCTTAAGCTGATAAGCAACTTCAGCAAAGTTTCAGGATACAAAATTAATGTGCAAAAATCACAAGCATTCTTATACACCAGTAACAGACAAACAGAGAGCCAAATCAGGAATGAACTTCCATTCACAATTGCTTCAAAGAGAATAAAATACCTAGGAATCCAACTTACAAGGGATGTAAAGGACCTCTTCAAGGAGAACTACAAACCACTGCTCAGTGAAATAAAAGAGGACACAAACAAATGGAAGAACATACCATGCTCATGGATAGGAAGAATCAATATCATGAAAATGGCCATACTGCCCAAGGTAATTTATAGATTCAATGCCATCCCCATCAAGCTACCAATGAGTTTCTTCACAGAATTGGAAAAAACTGCTTTAAAGTTCATATGGAACCAAAAAAGAGCCCGCATCTCCAAGACAATCCTAAGTCAAAAGAACAAAGCTGGAGGCATCACGCTACCTGACTTCAAACTATACTACAAGGCTACAGTAACCAAAACAGCATGGTACTGGTACCAAAACAGAGATATAGACCAATGGAACAGAACAGAGTCCTCAGAAATAATACCACACATCTACAGCCATCTGATCTTTGACAAACCTGAGAGAAACAAGAAATGGGGAAAGGATTCCCTATTTAATAAATGGTGCTGGGAAAATTGGCTAGCCATAAGTAGAAAGCTGAAACTGGATCCTTTCCTTACTCCTTATACGAAAATTAATTCAAGATGGATTAGAGACTTAAATGTTAGACCTAATACCATAAAAATCCTAGAGGAAAACCTAGGTAGTACCATTCAGGACATAGGCATGGGCAAAGACTTCATGTCTAAAACACCAAAAGCAACGGCAGCAAAAGCCAAAATTGACAAATGGGATCTCATTAAACTAAAGAGCTTCTGCACAGCAAAAGAAACTACCATCAGAGTGAACAGGCAACCTACAGAATGGGAGAAAATTTTTGCAATCTACTCATCTGACAAAGGGCTAATATCCAGAACCTACAAAGAACTCAAACAAATTTACAAGAAAAAAACAAACAACCCCATCAAAAAGTGGGCAAAGGATATGAACAGACATTTCTCAAAAGAAGACATTCATACAGCCAACAGACACATGAAAAAATGCTCATCATCACTGTCCATCAGAGAAATGCAAATCAAAACCACAATGAGATACCATCTCACACCAGTTAGAATGGCGATCATTAAAAAGTCAGGAAACAACAGGTGCTGGAGAGGATGTGGAGACATAGGAACACTTTTACACTGTTGGTGGGATTGTAAACTAGTTCAACCATTATGGAAAACAGTATGGCGATTCCTCAAGGATCTAGAACTAGATGTACCATATGACCCAGCCATCCCATTACTGGGTATATACCCAAAGGATTATAAATTATGCTGCTATAAAGACACATGCACACGTATGTTTATTGCAGCACTATTCACAATAGCAAAGACTTGGAATCAACCCAAATGTCCATCAGTGACAGATTGGATTAAGAAAATGTGGCACATATACACCATGGAATACTATGCAGCCATCAAAATGGATGAGTTTGTGTCCTTTGTAGGGACATGGATGCAGCTGGAAACCATCATTCTTAGCAAACTATCACAAGAACAGAAAACCAAACACCGCATGTTCTCACTCATAGGTGGGAACTGAACAATGAGATCACTTGGACTCAGGAAGGGGAACATCACACACCGGGGCCTATCATGGGGAGGGGGGAGGGGGGAGGGATTGCATTGGGAGTTATACCTGATGTAAATGACGAGTTGATGGGTGCAGCACAGTAACATGGCACAAGTATACATATGTAACAAACCTGCACGTTATGCACATGTACCCTACAACTTAAAGTATAATAATAATAAATAAATTAAAAAAAAAAAAGAATATCTACTGTATTAGTTTTCTTTGCTACTATAACAAATAACAAACTTAGTCACAAAATAACTCTAATTTATTGTCTTAGAATCTGTGGGTCAGAAATCCAGGACAGATTTCACCTCTCGGCAAGCTGTGTTTCTTTCTGGAGGCTCTAGGAAATTATTTATTTTGTCATTTGGGGTTTTTGGTACAATTCAGTTCCTTGCAGCTGTCAATTGAGGGCTATTTCTACCTTCTAGAGGTCACTCTCATTCCTTGGTTCACGGCCTACTTCCTCCATCTTCAAAATGATCAGTGGAGGGTTGAGTCCTTCCCATGCCTCTGATGCTCTTTTGCCTCCCTGTTCTACTTTTAAGACCTCATTTGAATAGATTAGGCCCATCCAGATAATGCAAGATAATTTCTCCATTTTAAAGTAATTAAGGTATTAAGTATAAGGTAATTAAGAAATTAAGGGATTAGGAATCTCAATTCTATCTGCAACCTTAATTCCTTTTTTTCATGTAATAGGATCATGTAACAGTTTAATGTAACAGTGTTTTTTCATATTCACAGGGTCTGAGGATTAGGACATGGATGTCTTTAGGGGGACATTCTGTTTATTGCAACTTCTGTGGTACTAGTACTGATTTTTATATTGCAGAAAAATCAACTTTTGAGAAGCAATCCTACAATATTATGAGTTTATAGTGGGTTAATTCATTCAATAAATTTTATTGAGTACCAACCATCCCGGACACTGTTCTAGGGAATGCTGTCCTTGCCCTAAATATCATATAGACTATTAGAGACATCTGTTATGTAAACACATGAGCATAACATTTGATGAGTACTATAATAGAGGATAATAGAGTTATGGAATAATCAATTTTGTTTATGCCTGGGGTCTTGGAAAGTGCAGAAAAGGAGATGTTTCAATACAGTCATTCAAGATGAGTAGGAGGAAGGTATTCCAAACTGGGAACGACATGCACAAAAGCATGGGGAAATGTGGTGCGTGAAATAGCATATAAAACAATCCGGGAGCATTATCATAGTACTAAATTTATGATGATAACTCTAGTTTGGAGAAGGTATACATGTGATGCCTGGTGAAATTGAAAATACATAAGGAGATAGATGTATAAATTGAATTTGTTGCCAAAAGATAGATAAGTAGAAAACAATAAAGGTGAATAGAGATCTACCTGTAGACAGCTGTATAACTGAATATACAAAAGTGGGATATGTCCTATTATATTTGTGTAGTAGTCTGAGTAGAGGAGAGTTTCTATAATAAAAAGTATAGGTAATAATTTGGGATGAAAGGAGTCAGTCTGCATTATGCAAATCATAATAGTTAAGAATAGGATTTATGTAAAATATGACATTTGGGGAGATCCTGAATTTTCTGAGTATAGGATGACATAATTACAAGCTGTTTGAATGTTTAGCATAAATATCACCACATCAAAGGACAAGAGTTTCTCTCCCTCTTTCTTTTCCATTGGCCACTGCCAACCCTGTCACTACAGAAGTTATACTTTAAAGATATTCTTTGGAGAAGTTAAGGTTAACTCGAGGATATGGGGGAGATCAGGAAGTGATGAGAGGAGTCATCTAAAGTGTGAAGTGATGTTGAGGTGGAGAGGAAGAACAACAGAGAACTTTGATAGATGTCTTGCTTACATAAGCCATCTCATTTAATCCCCCAAACAAGCCTGAAAGGAAGGCTGTTTTATTGTGCTGCCATGATGTTGGTGAGAAATTTAGTCCTAGGTGGTTTAGTAAGTAGAACTGAAAATCAAATTTAGGGTCTATCTGCCTCCCAAGGAATGTAAAAGCCCAAGGAATATAAAAAAGAAGAGAAGTGCCTTCAACAGTCTTGTCTTTCAATGATAAGGGATTTTAGTGAATCAGATACAAATTGAGGAAAGAATTTCTTTAATTTGAAATTCCGGAGTATTTGGAATCATTTATAGGGCAATATGCAATGATTTTTGATGTTCTTATCTTTCTGTATTGTTTCTTCTTATCCTACAAGTTTCATTTTTTGAGAAGATCTTCAATGTTACTAGCTAAGCTAGAAGATTTTTTAACTGTTACTGTTTCTCTCATTACATTTATAACACTGTGTTATCATTGTGTTCTTGCCTTTTTCTGTCAGTGTCTTTAGAATAAGGAATGTGTTTTAATTTCTGCATACCTGCTGCCTGATATTAGTGTCTGTAGATAGCAGGTAATTGATATTTGGTCAACAATTCAATGGATAATTAAGAAAACTAAATGCATCAATAAAAAGTAGAAATGGCTTTGTGATATGGTTTGGATTTGTGTCCACACCCAAATCTCATGTTGAATTGTAATCCCCAATGTGGAGGAGGGAGCCTGGTAGGAGGTTATTGGATCATGGGAGTAGATTTCCCCTTTGCTATTCTTGTGATGTGAGTTCTCACAATATCTAAGAGTGTGGCACCTCCCCATTTTCCTTCTTCCTCCTGCTTTAGCCATGAAAGACATGCCTGCATCCCCTTCACCTTTCACCATGATTGTGTTTGCTGAGGCCTCCCCAGCCATGCCTGCTGAATACCAGTGGAATCATGAGCCAATTAAGCCTCTTTTCTTTATAGATTACCTAGTTTCAGGTAGTTCTTTACAGCAATGCAAGAATGGACTAATACAGAAAGTTGGTACCAGGAGTGGAGTATTGTTATAAAGATACCTGAAAATGTGGGACCAACTTTGGAACTGGGTAACGGGCAGAGGTTGGAAGAGTGTGACGGTATCAGAAGAAGACAGAAAGATGAAGGAAAGTTTGAAACTTCCTAGAGAACTGTCGATTGTTGTGACCAAAATGCTGATAGTAATATGGACAATGAAGTGCAGACTGAGGAGGTCTCAGATGGAGATGAGGAACTTATTGGGAACTGTAGCAGAGGTCACTTTTGTTATGTGTTAGCAAAGAAGTTGGAGGCATTGTGACATTGCCCTAGAGATCTTTGGAACCCTGAACTTGAGAGAGATGACTTGAAGTATCTGGTAGAAGAAATTTCTAAGCAGTAAAGTGTTCAAGATATGGCCTGGTTGCTTCTAACAGCATATTCCTATGAGTGAGCAAAGAAATAATCTGCAACTGGAACTTATATTTAAAAGGGAAGCAGAGTATAAAGGTTTGGAAAATTCATAGCCTGGCCACGTGGTAGAAAAGAAAAACCCATTTTCAGGGGAGGAATTCAAGGCAGCTGCAGAAATGTGCAAAAGTAAAGAGGAGCCAAGACAATGGGGAAAAGGCCTCAAAGACATTTCAGAGACTTTTGTGGCAGCCTCTCCCATCACAGGTCTGGAGATCTAGGAGGGAATAATGGTTTTCTGGGTCATACCCAGGACTTCACTGCCTTGCACAAAGGCAAGACACTGCTCCCAGCATCTCAGCCACTCTAGCTCCAGCCACGGCTAAAAAAAGCCTCAGATACATCTCAGCTTATAGCTGCTCCAGAGAGTGCAAGGTATAAGCCTTGTTGGCTTCCACATGGTGTTAAGCCTGTGGTGCACAGAGGGCGAGTTGAGGCTTGGGAGCCTTCACCTAGATTTCAGAGGATGTATGGAAACACTTGGATGTCCAGGCAGAAGTCTGTTGCAAGGGCAGAAACCTCATGAAAAACCTCTACTAGGGCAGTGTGAGAAGAAATGTGGGGTTAGATCTCCCACCAAGAGTCCCCACTGGGGCACTGCCAAGTGAAGCTGTGAGAAGAGGCCACTGTCCTACATATCCCAGAATAGTAGATCCACTGACAGCTTGCCTCATGCACCTGGAAAAGCTTCAGGCACCCAATGCCAGCCTGTGAAAGCAGCTGAGGGATTTGTACCCTGCAGAGTCACAGGGACAGAGCTGCCCAAGGCCTTAGGAACCCATCCCTTGCATCAGTGTTGCCTGGATGTGAGTCATGGAGTCAAAGGAGATTATTTTGAGCTTTAAGACTCAATGACTGCCTTGAAGGGTTTCAGACTTGCATAGGGCCTATGTCCCTTTTTTTTTTTTTTTTGCTGATTTCTCCCTTTTAGAATGAGTTTATTTACCCAATGCCTGTACCACCATTGTATCTTGGAAGTAACTAATTTGTTATTGATTTTACAGGTTCATAGACAGAAGGGAATTGCCTTGTTTTATACCAGACTTTGGACTGTGGACTTTTGAGTTAATGCTGAAATGAGTTAAAACTTGGGGGACTGTTGAGAAAGGATGAGTATATTTTGCAATGTGAGAAGGAAGTGAGATTTGGGAGGGACTAGGGGCAGAATGATATGGTTTGGATTTGTGTTTCTGCCCAAATCTCATGTCCAGTTGTGATCTCCAATGTTGGAGGAGGGCCGTGATGGGAGGAGATTGGATCATGGGGGTGGATTTCCTTCTTGCTGTTCTCTTGATAGTGAGTTCTCATGAGATCTGGTTGTTTAAAAGTGTGTAGCGCCTCCTCTTTGTCTCTTCCTCCTACTTCAGCCATGTAGACATGCCACCTTCCCCTTCACCTTCTGCCATGATTATAAGTTTCCTGAGGCCACCCTAGCTATGCTTTCTGTGCAGCCTGTGGAACTGTGAGCCAATTAAACCTCTTTTCCTTATAAATTATTCATTTTCAGGTTGGTTTTTATGGCAATGCAAGAACAGACTAATACATTTTGGGTTTAATTTAATGATGATTTATCAACTACTAATTATTTTCTGGATGATAACCTTCATAGTGTTTTCTGTACTATAGGAGATGATAATCTAATGATCAGCATAGACACAGGTAAATCTAAATGAAAGACAAGCTGTGACAAATCTCTAAGTTTTTAAACAAAGGGCTATGGGGGTGAAAATGGGGAGGTGATAGTATCGACAGAGATTCAATACCTACAGGGTTGACTGGTTGTCCAGAACTGATCATTTAAGAGAGGCATCTGCTACAAATATTTCTTCAAAAGTTTATAAAATATCTTAAAGTCAATATTTTAATAATCCTACTTGAAATTTAAATAGTGCCCCCATACATTACATATATTACAACATGACTGTGTACCCCATAAATATGTACAATTACGTGTCAATTTTAAACATTTTTAAAATGAAAAATAAGTAAATAAATTTTGAAAAGAGAAAAATAGTCAATATCTACAACTAACTTGGACACAAACGAAATATTGATAACCTCCACCATAATAAAAAGCAATCACCTCCACTCCATCACCTAATTGTTTTCTTCCCTACTGCAACTGTTTTTCTTTCAACTAGTTCTTCACATTTCTGCAGTACTGATTTTCTGAAAGCAAATCTTTTACTATGATCCTTCTCAAACCCCAGAGACCAAGCCTAGACATTGTAGCCTGCTATTGAGGCCACCAAGACATGACCTACCTTTTGAGTTTCATTTCCTTTCTGCTCTCTACTTACCTAGGCTGGTCACCTCTGTTCCCTGTATAGTGCCTCCTTTGTTGCCTATGTTTCTTTGCTCATGTTGTTCTCTCTGCCTGGAATGTGGTTGCCCATTTTCTCTTGTCCAAATTCTACCATTGTCAGGCCCCAACTGGAAGGAATATCTGCCCCTTTCACTTATTTAACTTTTTTTTTTTTTTTTTTTTTTTTGAGACAGAGTCTTGCTCTATGGCCCAGGCTGTAGTGCAGTGGCACAATCTCGGCTCACTGCAAGCTCCGCCTCCCGAGTTCATGCCATTCTCCTGCCTCAGCCTCCCGAGTAGCTGGGACTACAGGTGCCCGCCACCACGCCCAGCTACTTTTTTGTATTTTCAGTGGAGACAGGGTTTCACTGTGTTAGACAGGATGGTCTCGATCTCCTGACCTTGTGATCCACCCACCTTGGCCTCCCAAAGTGTTGGGATTACAGGCATGGGCCACTGCACCCAGCCCACTTATTTTACTTTCTAGTCATTTACCTCCATGCCTTATCTTCTTTACTACATTGAAAATCCTTTAAGGCAAAAATCTACATCTGATTTATTTTTGGACATTCATTCAGTGCTCAAAAAAGCATCTTTTAAGTAGAAATGTTAGATAGATATTTATTTGATAAATAATTTTGAATATATAATGAATGAATGTAATCTCTCTCACCTCATCAGTTTTCAAATATTTCAATAATAATAATGTAAGTGAATAAAACATTGTACGCTTATAAATCAAATGCTCATTTGTGGCGTGCAGTTAACCTAGACTTGCATTCCTTCCAAGACGAATGCTATTATAGTGTTAGATGTGGATGAAAATCAAGGTTCAAACTAAAAAAGGCACTATGCTAAGTGCTGAAGATACAAAAAGACATAAAGCTGAGTTCCTGTAATCCATGGGTTTATAGATATAACTGGTGTAAATAAGACATGCACATGAAAAATTACCTAAGCCATACTGACGCAGTATACTCAGTGAGCGTTTCTGGAAGTGAATGTTCAGGGAATTACCATGAGGTGGCTACAGCTTACAGGCACAGACTTTTGCTTGAGACAAACTGGTTTGAACACTGACTCTGTGTACCCATGTGACCTTGGACAAACTCGTTGATTTCTCTGTGACTTAATTTCCTGATCTGGGAATTAAAATAGCACTTTCTTTATAGAGTGATTGTGATTAAGTAAGATTTTATATATTTATATATATAAAATAAAAAATATATAAAATCTTATTTAATCTTATTTAACTTAATATATAATATATATTATATAAAATATATGTTATATATTATGTTACATATAATATTAAATATATATTATATGTTATATATAATTATATATTATGTTATATATAATTATATATTATATATTACATATACTGTAATATATTAAATATATAAAATAAGATTTTATGTATTTATTTTATACATGTATTATAAAATATTTTTATATTTTAAAATATTTGTGTATTATTTTCAATATTAATAGCACTATTTTATATCTATTATATATAAAAATATATTTTATACATATTAAAAATATCTATTTATACACATACATACACACACACATATACATATAATCCACTTGTCTATCAATCATCTCTCCACTCACCTACTTATCTATCAAGCACAGTGTTTGGCACATAATAAAGTGCTATAATATAAAAATTTTACCATTACTTTGTACAAAGAAGTTTAGGGTAGGTTTCCTGGAAAATACGTGACTTGAGTTGAACTATGAAGGATAAGGGAGACTTTTGTGGGATGGGCAAGGCATGGAAAAGAGTCTTAGAAAGAATGAATTTAAAAAGTGAAAATTCAGCCAGTAACCGTCTTCTTTTTTTCTGATACAGCTCCAAAAAGTAAAGTGCTTTTAGTTCAGGAAGGTTAAGAAAATGTAAGAGAATGCCTGAAATTATTCTTCTAATATGACTGGTAATGTACGTAAAGGTGGCTTTAGCTGCGCACAGGACTTTTAACAAAAGCAATAGCCATCAGAAAATGGATATCAATAGAATTAGTATATCTTTTTTTAGAAGAAATCCATAATGTATAAAGAGCACTCAGATCTTGTCGATTGACCTGATCTGAAATAAAGTGCTGAGGTTGAGTCACAGTGTCACAGGCCAGGTGACTTAGCTAACCCATTACTTCTGTCTCTTCACTCAAGTCTTCAGTGAGTCCTAAGTCTCATTTCAGGATAGGAGTCCATGGGGGCACGTGAACTTTGCCCATGTACCCTTGAACTCTCTGGGCAAATGAATACTCCCATGTATTAGTTCATTTTCATGCTGCCGATAAAGACATACCAGAGACTGGGCAATTTACAAAAGAAAGAAGTTTAATGGACTCACAGTTCCACATGACTGGGGAGGCCTCACAATCATGGTGGAAGGTGAAAGGCACGTCTCACATGGCCGCAGAATTGAGAAGAGAACTTGTGTAGGGAAACTCCTCTTTATAAAACCATCAGATCTCATGAGACTTAATCACTATCACGAGAATTGCATGGGAAAGATCCACCCATATGATTCAATTGTCTCTCGCTGAGTCCTTCCCACAACACATGGGAATTGTGGGAGTTACAATTCAAGATGAGATTTGGGTGTGGTCACAGCCAAACCATATCATCTCTCTTGCTTTGAGAGGTTGTTCTGACAATGGAGGAGCATCTTGCTACCATATTTTTTAGGAGGCAAAGGGTAGCATTCCAATCTTTGGATGCAAAGTCAGGCTTCTACAGCCTAGAGCTATGGAGTTTGAGATGTGGTGAGCTATAAGATAATGAACATAGACTCTGGACCAATCATAGATGACTCAAATGCCTCACTACGCAAATGTCAATGAATGAGGCAGAGAGTATGGGCTGGAGTGCTTTAAGAGCACCGTCTCTGCATCAGACTGCCTGGATTTAAATTTCTATATAGGATGACCAATCATTCAGATTTGTTCAGGATGGAGAGATTTTCTAAAACACAGACCTTCAAAGCTAAAACTGGGACAGTAGTAGGCAAACTGGTATATTTGATAACCCTAACCCACTAGTTGTGTGACTGTGGGCAAGTTACCCATTTTTGTGCCTTAGTTTCCCCTTTTATAAAATGAGAATAATAATATTACCCACTTCTTATGTTTGTTGCATAATGTTTTTAACAGAGCCCATTATATATTAAAGCACTAGTAGTTACCGTCTAGGTGTATGTATTAGTTTCCTATGAATGCTATAAAAGACTGTCACAAACTTGTGGCTTAAAACACAGAGATGTGTTTTCTCAAAGCTCTGGAGGCCAGAAGTCCTAAATCTGTTTCACTGGGCCAAAAATCAGGGCGTTGGCAAGAATGCACTCCTTTGAGAGCTGTAAGGGAGAACATGTTCCTTGCCTCTTCCAGGTTCTGGTGGCTGATGACTTTCCTTGGCTTGTGCTACATCACTTCTATCTCTGCCTCTACTTCACATCAGCTTCTCTTTTTCTGTATATGGAGTAATCTCCCTCTCCCTCTTTTTTATAAGGATGACATTTGTCATTGCTTTTAGGGCCCACCTGTATAATTCAAGATATTCTCCCTGTCTCAGGATTCTTAGTTTAGTTACATTTGCAAAGAAACCTTTCCCTGATAAGATAAAATTTACAGGCTCCTTGGATTAGAATCTGACAGATTTGTGAGCCATCATGCAGCCTACAATGGTGTATTATTACCCTTCCTTAACTTTCTGATCTTTATCCTTTTTATTTATAAAATAGGCACAAATATTTGCCTTGTGGTATTGTTGTGATAATCAAATGAAATAAGAGCTAGTAGTAGGAGCAGATAGTAGATTGAGCTTTCCTATTGCTTTCTCTTTCTCTAATACAGCAGTATAGATGCTTACATACTCTGTGCTGAGGAGTGAAACTGGGAAACTATGTATTAGTAACTTCAAGTTAAGACTTCTCTATGATAGAGTTTTTTTATACTATTTGTTGAGACCATGGTGATGTAGGCAATGGTTCCCAAAACAATTTTTTTAATAACCTATGGTCGCTTGACCCAATGCTAAGGAATTATTCACTATTATTCATCACTCCATATATCTGCATATTTCTTTCTTTAGAATTTCTTTTATTTTCTTAAAAGTCTGTTTAGAGAAGGTGGAAAACCAAATTTTATTTGCTTCCCATTGAGTATTCAATGACCTTGAGCCAAAGAGATGTCACAAAGGAGTGATGAATAGAGTAGAGTAACTGTGAAACCAGACAAATTACACAGTGTCTACTGGGTGATTTAATTTGTTTTCGGCAGGGGGGTACAGAGTGTTACTCTGTTGCCCAGACTGGAGTGCAATGGCATGACCTGGGCTTACTGCAGCCTCCGCCTCCCAAGTTCAAGCTATTTTCATGCCTCAGCCTCCCGAGTAGCTGGGATTACAAACATGTACCACCACACCCGGCTAATTTTTGTATTTTTAGTAGAGACATGGCTTGACCATGTTTGCCAGGCTGGTCTCGAACTCCTGATCCACCCTCCTTGGCCTCCCAAAGTCCTGGGATTACAGGCATGAACCACTGTGCCTGGCCTGGGTGATTTAATTTTCTAAGAGCCCTCCTTTGCTGCTTTGGGAAACTATAAGGGATAATTTTTTGTTGTCTCCCTAGCATCGGGTTTCTCTCTATCCTCACCAATGGTAGCATATTGGTTTTCTAGGGCTGTCATGACAAAGCACCACAAACTGAATGGCTTAAAACAATAGGAATTTATTTCTCACATGTATGGAGACTAGACGTCTATAAATAAGGTGTCAGCAGGGCCATGCTTCCTTTGCAACCTGTAGGAGAGAATCCTTGCTTGCCTCTTCCTGGCTTCTGGTATTTGCCTGCAATCCTTGTTGTTAGATCCTCGTAGATTCTTCAGTTCATATTTTTGCCTCTATCCTCACAAGACCATCTTCTCTATGTGTCTATGTCCAAATTACCCTGTTCTTATCAAGACACAAGTGCCATAGGTCCACTCTAATGACCTCATCTAGTTTAATGACATATTCAAAAAACCTAGTTCCAAATAAGGTCATATTCACAGGTTTGGGGGCTTAGACCATCAACATGTCTTTTTTGGGAGACGCAATTCAACCCATGGCTTGATTCAACAAGTGGCTTGAATTCCTTCTGAGAGACCATCATACCTCCAATCTCAGGTGGAAGTTCTGAATAGGATTGAATTGACCCCATTCCAAGGAAGGACTATGACTTACTTAATCAGAGAATTCTGTCCTTATTTGCATATATTTCAGTCAGAACATTAAGACACTTAAGTGGGCTTACATGGGGGAAGTAAACCATGGGAAGCACTGTATGTGCTTCCCACCTTATACTTGACAATAGCTTCTCAGAAATAACAACACGAATCTGCCATTCTGCACTGACATGTGGGGGGAAAAAGCACATGGAAACCCACATAGAGCGTTATGAGATGAGAATACCTGGGAGATTATTCAGTATTTCTAAATTGAACAAGACTTGAAGATCACTCCTGCCTAAAAGCATTGCCTCCATGGATATGGTTAAATTGGGCAGAAACCACCTTGAATAATGGCTATTAAAATCAGTTGCAGTTCATTAGGACCATTTTGTGAGTAACTCTATTAATGTTTTGCATGTCCCTTGCTCATGGGTTAGTCCCACTAAATCCAGTCTGCTGTGGTAGCAAATCTTTTGGTAAAAACCTATTTGGACTATGAATACTTAGACTCACCCTAAATTGATTAGCTTGAATTTAAAGAGGATTCTTAATTCTAAATCTGTTTAAAATGGGTGTTAGTTGGAATAGGTTTGTTTTTCATTAAAAGAGCATTTTCATGAAAGACTAACCTTAAATTACCTTTTTTATTTAGCTAGAGTCGGCCTAGAAGAATAGGAGGCAAATAAGCACATTGTGTTATTGAGCAATTTTTATCTTTTGTTTATACTAAGTAGGCACAGCAAGGCTATCATTATTGCAAAGAAAATCACATTTTTCTCTTGCTAACTTTCAAGCATTGAAAGAGAAACGAATGTAAGCTTTTTAACTATGATATTTGAATGTGTATTTCTGAAGAAAATTGATTGGTCATTTAAGGGTTTTTTTTTTTCCATTTTTAACTATGGTCATATTTTTTCTTTGTTTTGATTTTATTTCTACTATTCTATGTGGGAAGAAACCACTAATAGTTGTTTGATCTTGCAAAGAAACTATAAAATTAGTATTGATTATTTTTAGTGGACTTAATCCATTTAAATGTAATTTTAGATACCCAGTTATTTTATATGCATATTATGCTGACATTATTTCTTGATGCTGTCATTGCCATAGATTTAAAGGCTCTCTGCCTACTTCCCTCATTCTGCCTCTTCATCTCCTGTTCTACCCCTGCCAAGGCTCTGGTTCCCTCACCAGTTCTAGTGGAGTGCAGTAGTTTGTGCTCATGACGCAGTTGTTTCTAGCCTCTCTGAGCCTCCCTGGCTTTTATCAGCATGCAAGTGAGTCTTGCCCTAGCAATCACTGAGAGAAAAGAGAGTGTGATGATGGAGACAGTCTTTTGGCTTTTTGCCCTATCCTTTTGGCTTTTTGCCCTTTCTGCACACTTGTAAATGAGTCTCTAAAACCTAAGCTTTTCTGTAGCAGATGCCCAGAATTCTGTTCACTTCTTGTGAACCTGTTTTTACCCCATTCATCCCTATCAATATCACTCCTTCTGAATTTCAAACTTTAAACTTGTTTCTGACCATTTTTGACACAGTGATTGCTTTTGATTAGTTCCCTTTAAAGAATGACTTGTTTCACTCAGGCCCATACCAAGCTGGCTGCTTCGGTAGAAACACATATTCTAATTTGCTTTTGTGGGTCAGGCAAGATCAGTCCTAATCTCTGAAAGAAGGGATAATAGAGACCGGAAAACAGGAGAGGTGGTTTGGGGAATAACACTTCCGAATTAGTTGACACAACTCAAATGTTAACCTGCCAAGGCCCTGATGGAACACAACATGATGTGTTAGAGGCTAAAGTCATTCTTTGGGCATGTCTAATACAGAGCTATAACACCATAAAGGAGAAAGTATCTTTTCTCTTCTCAGTGAGAACAGCACTGGTGGTTGCAGCAATTTTTATCATGAGAGACTGTAGGAAAATTTGATTCCAATAGTCACGGTGTGTTTGCTGAGTTTTGGGCTTTAGCTATATTCCTCTACTAGCTTAGGTCGAGGCTGACCCCAGTCACTGTATGACTTAGGTTAGTTTCCCTGGAAACCGTTTCAGAGACTGGGACTTGCAATCAGGAGATTTACTGAGGGCTTTTCTTAGGCGATACATTTGCAAGATTGGGCAGAGGGAGAAGCTGACCCATAGTGAAGAAACTAATGACACATCAGCTAATCTTATGGTGAGCCCTGGAGTTGATATGGCCCTTCAGAGTTGTCCCAAATTGACCCAAGGGGCAAGGACCTTGTACCTCCAATTAATCCAGTAATTTACTTGTTTGGGTAGGAGTATCCACTATAGTACTTTGTCACAAAAGAAAACAGTGCACAGATAACTGGAATAGCAATAGTTGACTCATAATCAAGCAAAAACTTGACATGTAAAAAGTATGTATCATTAACTATCATTAAGTGCATATACCATTAGGATTTGTTGCCAGTGTCTTAGCAGAAGACCGAATTCACTCCTAATGGTTTCAATAAAAAGATTTCTATTAAAGTTCCATTTCAAAGATATGGACAAGTCAGAGGAATAAATAGGGATGTTGAGGACCAAGAAACTCACAAAAGTGAGATGCAGTTAACTTCTCTGAGTTAGAAAGAATAAGGGATGTAAAGAGAATTGTTGAAGCCCAGTGAGAGCTGGTCAACCATCAGCAGGAGCTGCAGTCCTGGAGATGTACAGCTACTAACAGAGAAGTGATGCCAAAGCCCTTGATCACTTGCTGGTGCCTCCTCACAGGCCTACTTAACTGGAAGCCAACTAACAAGTAAGTCTGAGAGAAGCAATACATTGAGGTCAGTCTCCTGGGGCAAAGAGTAGGAAAAGAAAAGAAAACAATGGATAAGAACTGGCAAATGGAGAATGATCAGCATAGTTCCCAAACAAAGCATAGCTTTCTCTTTTATCCATAAAAAGCAAGCCATTTCCTATAACATATTTTGACAAATAATCCTTAAGTGAAATAATTAAAAAGGAGATTCCACCAGCTGAGATTCCTAGGTCTCAAGACAGAAAAACATCATCTACTCATTTTATTTTTGTTCCTTTTTTTGAATAAGCCCTTGGTAATTAAATGTGGAAAGAAAAAATAGTATTTCTAATTGCTAATCATAGGTTGTAAGCACCAGTTCATTTTACTCGTTGGGCAGTCGCCATATAAAGAATGCTGTTTTTGAGAACACGGCAATTAGAGATACTAGAGGAGCCACCAGGAGAATAACTGAAAAAAAAAAAAAAAAGCTATTACCGAATGTTTGATGTGGTGTGTGTGGCTTTTGCAGTACAACACCCATTAAATGATAGTCATGTGGTTAAACCTTATACATATTTTTTCTAAATTTACCCCCTAAGGGGCAAATTACCAGCACAGTTCTGAATAACATTATTGTGGCTATTAGTCTTTGTGTGCATAATTCCCCATCCACAATGTTTACAATTTTCTCCTTAGTGTTTCTTTGAAAAGTGGCACAATTACAATATTTTCATTGTGCTATGGTTTACATAGATAATTAAACAAATAAATATGCTCTTACACAATTTATTTAAAATGTTCCTAATCTTTACAAAACTCCCTCATCTTTGGAAGAATGAAGCCATCCAGGATAACTGCAATTTTTACTTTCTGTAAAAAAGGCGTCACCTAGAAGATTAACAGAGCTCATCAACTTAAGACATAGCTGCTTATTCTCTTCCAGGGACATTATCAGAAATTAAACTATTGCAAAGTAATAATAACCTCACAGCTTTGTCATAGGAGTGGTAAGAACAATATATTTTCACACTGGAGAAATTACAAATGTATTTCTCACAATTTAATGACTTTATCATTGAAGTAATAATTCAGTTAATGTTAAGTGTTTAGTACATTACTAGGATGAGTTAAAATCTCAACACATTAGGTGTTTTAACATACACCTTTTTTTTTGAGGTGCTAAATCTAGTAAAAGCTGGAACTTAGCTAATATACGCAAACTTCCAAAAAAATCTAGATTTTATTTTCACAGTAATAGAATTTTAGAGCAATCTTGAAGAATAGCTTCATTTTACCAATAAAGAAATTGAATCTCAGAAATATTAAAGGGCTTTCGAAAGTCTCACAGCTGGTTTATACGCAGAGGCAAAATTATAACAGGCAGTCTTCTAACTACCAGTACTGTATCATTTCTGCTATTCAGCTTGCCTCTTCCAAAGGACTTTATACTTTCTCTTTTAATAATCATGTTTGAGCCTCTACTCTATGCCTAGTACTACTTGAGGTCTTGGGGACAGATAGGTGAGTAAGACATGGTCCCAACCCTTACAGAATCTCACCATTTAGTGAGGGAGTTGCGAAGATAGATGCTTGCTGTTTATTAATCATTGTAATTCATGTTTTGAGAACACAGAAGGCGGAATGTTTAGCTCTTTCTCTACCTTTGGTTTGATTTCTTGTCCTCAACCAATACAGTCACTGGGACTTCAAACACACCAAGTCCCTGACCTTAGCAGGCGTGGTTACTGGTTTCTTACACACCCTTTCTGCTGGCCTTCTGTTTGCCTGCCATCCCACCCATCCTGTTTTCCACCCTACTGACTCATGCAGCAGTTGCTGCTTAAGTGCTGCTCTGTCTGATTTGAAAGTTCTAAATCATCTGCATCTCCAGAAGTGGAAGCTGCTCTCCTGAAGAAGTGAGAATACTCTACTCACAAAAGTTACTGCTGCTTCATTGTGCTTCCTAAAGGATTGCTTTGTTCTTTGTGTTTCCTCCTTTCCCCAGATCTCTAGCCCTACCTGACTCCAACCCGCAGAATGGACTTTCAGCATTACCACCTGAGTGTTACATCTTACCAACTCAATGTGCATGACCAATGACATGCATAAGTGTGGTATAATCTCATGAGTTTACCAAAGATTATGTGCCTCAAACACACAAGATATAACTTTTCTGTACATTTTCATATGAACGCCCATCAAAAGAAAAGAGAATGAAAGTGTTATAAAAGAAATAAATGCCTCATGCCTATTTGAATAAGGTTATGCAGTCAATGATGAACAAAGCCACTGTGCTGAAGTCTGCTTTCTCAATAATAATATCTGGGATCCAGGATCAAGGTCAAGGCACCTGAATGTTCTCCTCCTCAGTAAGATTTTCTTCCTCTCAGGGATATCCCACCTGCCTCCCATCCAATAGTAGCTTCCGGAGTAACTTCGTTTCTTTCTGTCCTTCATACATTTGTTGTCCTAGGGCTGATATTTGGAGGCTGGAATCCTCTTCCCCATAGAGTAAACTAGTCATAGCATATTGGCCACAAGAAAATAACTGTTTTCGCAGCATATGGCTAGAGCATTAGAGTAGATCTTACCTTTTCTTCTACCACAACAGGCAGCTTTTGTCTTTGAACAAGTATCCTTTTAACTGTCTTCCCCACAAGGTGGGTATGTAGTCCAAATAAAACTTGAATTGCCCACTGTTAACCAGCTGGGTGCTTGCTGATTAACTTCAAATGTGATTGGCATTTGTCCTAGAGATGAGTACTGATGCCTCTGGAAAACTTTAAATTCAACTTCTTTCATTTAACTATGGTGATGTTTACCTTTCTGTGGTGATATCTACTGATGGCCATTAAAAAGCTATCATGTGAATTTCTGTCTTATTCATTAGATGTATATGAAAGAGATGTATGCATTCTTGGCAGAAAGGTAGAATTTTTAACTTTAAGCATCGTATGTAATTATAAAATGTTGTGAAAGATACATTTTAGAAAACATTATAAATAATGTTAATATTAATACTAATTTTGAGCCTAAGGGAGATGTGCATTTGAAATGGCAGGCACTGGGGCTTACCTGAGGAAGTTCCTGTCTCTTGTTACTTAGCTACGTGTGCTAGAAAATCTGAGAGCTGACATGCCAGTTCAATGATGAGCAGGCTAGTTGTCTTCTCACTGAGGACTGAAAATAAATAGATGATCCATGTCTTCTCATATCACAAAGCGCTTTTCCAAAGAGGATGAGTAGTTTAGAAGATCCATCTGTGCCCTGATTTCATTAATGCCTCCTATAACCTCCACAAGCATGCTGCTATTTAAACAGGACTGTTTGCTTGCTCAAGGGAGAAAGCAGAGGTTTTTCTGGACATGTGTAAACTTTCTATGATGACAATATGATTTACGTGTGCATACAAACGGATAAAACAGCCTGTTATTTAACCATACTTCAACTGTTTCCTCATTTTCCCTTACATAAAATTCTGTAATCATTTTTCTTCACTTCTGTGGCCTGGCACCTTTGGTTTACTTTAACTATCTTTACTTTTTGACTGAAGTCCCCTTTGATGGTTAAATGCAAAATCAATGTCTGATGACAGATACTTTGTGTTCATTTAATATGTGAATTATATTCCTCTTTGCGTTTTTAACAGATGAGCTATTGCCATCCGGAGCTTCTTCATTTCCTGTTTCATCCACTAATATTCTCATTTTTTTCTTTATTGGTTTCTTACCTTCCTGACAGCAGAAAAATTTTGTTAAGTTGCATTTAGCATTGCTTTGTATTTTTAATGTCTCTCTCAGTCATTAGTTTGCAATTTGGTTGTTTTTCTAAAAATATATCTTTATTTAAAAGTTTTGTAAAATTTAAGAAAGTTTCAAACTCATTCCCTTTTTGATTTAATGGTTCCCCTTTATTTTCCTTCCATAAGCAGTTTTACTGTATAGATTAGAAATTTCAAATGCAGTCGCAATTACATAATTACTTCTTTTGGAATCTGAATTTTCTTCATTTTATATTTTTGTTTGAAGGCAGGGTAGGAAAAGATATATGCTTGACTTTCAAAAATAACGAATTCACAAGTTATATTGAAGCAACATGATGCAGAAGCGAGAAGACTGGATGTCCAGAGACCTGGTCTCAAGTCATGGTTTTACTGCTATGAAATTTTGTGTCTTTGGGAAAATTATTTACACTGTTTGAGTCTGTCTGTTTTTCTTGGTGAATGAAATTTGGTTCTTTTCAGCTTTATGATTCTATATGGAAAAAGCCTTTTGGTTTTACTATATTCTATTAATTGAGAATAAGATGAGAGAGTAAAGGAAGAATTTTCTTGGATACAAATTAAATCGCATCCTTTGAATGAGATGCCATGTCACTGAGGGCTGTATTTGGAATGAAGAGATACAATAAGTCTCTGTGAGTTCTAGTTCTTTTCTCTTTTGCTTTATTATCCACATTTCAAATGTGAATGAAAATCCATATCATTAGAGAAGGTCAGTAAAAAAAATTAGCACAAAACGTTTGCCGTGTATTGGGAATCAGGAGTAACTAAATAATGGTGTATTTCTCCCATTAAAATTGTCTCCATAACCTTTGCCAGAAATTGCATTTGAGCCTAGAAGAGAATTAATGTTCAGTAATTGTTGAATCCTTATTTAAATGTGACTTTCAAATATCTTTCCCAAGAGGAGCACTTAAAAAGATCAATCAAAGCAATAGTGCTAATAATCTGCCATGGGACCTGGGCAGCAGGTTAAGAGACTCACCTCCTATTAATTAGGTGAAGGATTCACAAAATGTGAGGAGTGTACCTGAGCCCAGTATTCATATTCAGAAGAGTGATCTATCCATGAGTGAAATGTTATTGCAATTATCAAGCATTTAGCCAAATGGAGGAGACAAAAAAATTACCATGACCATAGATTTGAAGTTAATGTAATTGTTTCCTCTTTAATTGGTTTTTTAAAACAAGTTATATACAACAAAATCATTTTGTCATTCACTAAAAAGCAGAGTGTCTCTGTGTGTGTACGAGCATGTGTATGTCTTTGAAAAGGTAATCCAGGTGTGTTAGGAAACAGTTTCTGGGAGAACACTCAGTCTTAGCAGCAGTTCCTTTTCTAGCTTCATGCCACCACTTCAATTTTGTCTACAGCACCCATGAGTCATCAATCAAATCTTCCATCAGTACCTTGTCTGAGTAGTCCTCCAAGCACTTCAGGGAGTTGCTTAGGGATATTTAAGACTATAGTGTAGGTGTTGTTTGATTCACTTGGGATGTGAGTTTGAAGGAACAGAATGAGAGGTTTAGCAAGGAGAACAGTGGAAAATAGCAGGACTTTTCTTCTCTGGCACTAAGGAAGTCAGGCCAAATCTTTTCAGAATCAAAATATTTCCAGAGGCATAATAATCTTTAGCAGTGAGGTGGAACAGCATGATTTAATCACTGTACACACACATAGAATCCTTTTGTTTCGACTAATCCATTATTGACAGAGGCATAAAAGAATAAATCCTGACTTTGCAGAAACTTTTATTTATCAGCTCTGGAAAATACATAGGATAGAGTCAAAGGCTAAGTTTAACAATGTTATTTTGAAAGTTATTTATAAACATGTCATCTAAAAACTTTTGTCATTAAAGAGAAAATGTGCAGCAAAGTCTGAATGAGTGAAATAACCTCAATTGCATCTATTCTCCACCCTAAGAATTGTGTTCCTTTGCGGGGAGCCTCCACTCTCCTTTTCTAAATTCCCCAGGTACTGTGTCATCTCCAGTTCCCTTAGACTTTTGAAGAACACAAAAGGCCTTTATTTTGGCAGGAAGGAGTGAAGATATCTGCTAAGGTGAATCAGTTCTTTTGTTTTGTTTTGTTTGAGACTGAGTCTCGCTCTGTCACCAGCCTGGAGTGCAACAGTACAATCTCGGTTCACCACAAACTCAGCCTTCTGGGTTCAAGCGATTCTCCTGCCTCAGCCTCCCAAACAGCTGGAATTAAAGTCATGCACCACCATGCCTGGGTAATTTTGTATTTTTAGTAGAGATGGGGTTTCAGATCTTTTTAATGTTGTGAAGAGATCAGATCAGTGTGAAACTAGAAGATAAGGATAATGCAAGTGACACCTGCAACCACAACAAATGACCTCAATTGTCTAACAAGGCAGTGTGGCTATGATGATGGAGGTGCTTCTGACTAAGAAGTCAGCAGGTCTGCAGAAGTGGTTTCCTATGTCAATTTAAACTAGCTCTTGTTCATGCAAAATCAATTCACACTTCTCCTGAAGAACCAGCTTTTGTGGTGGGTTGTGATCTTAATTAGGAATCATAAAGCCCCTTCTGTTCTTTGTCAAATATGCTTAAAATAGGATTGCCTGAGCTTTAGGGATTTTAGAGTTATTATGATGACTGGGGTCCACCTTATTTCTTTTATTTTCCTACAATCAGATTTTTGCCTGCTAATATTTTTAGACTGACAAAGAATCCTTGACTAAACTGGGGTCAGGCTTCTCCAAGTTCTCGTTCTGATTAGGCTCTGTACTTGGTCTTTGTCTTTGGTGTGTTTAGTCCAGTTTCTGCATGAATCCTGCTGAATCAGTTCAATGAAAAATCTCCCAGCCTCAATATCTGATCAAATTTCTTATCCCTCACTCTCAATATCACCCTGGCCTACCTTGAGCAGGAATCTCCCTACTCTTACATTAACTCATACTAATTTTTCACCCACTGATCCCCATCTGTCCTTGTTGTATTTAAAGTTTAGCTTGATCTCTCTCCTGCTTCAAAGGCACCTCTGCAGTCGTCCTCTTCTTGGATAAAGTTTCTTTACCATCTTTAACAAGTGTCTGAAGGATTTTTCTCTAACAAAACCAAGGCAGAAATAAAGTTGAGTATGTACAAGAGTTTCATACCCTTGCCTTTACAAGATAAGGAGTCTTACCCTTGACCTCATGAAACATTGAAATTCTTTTATGTGTCAGGCCAACACTAGAGACTAGGAATCTAAGATGAGCAGTTCTTATATCCATAAAATATGCCTATACATAAAAGATGACAATGTTGAATTTTACCTGAGCCATGTACTTCTGAAAAACAGTGAAGGTTAGAGAAATCAGAAATCCCCTGCAGAGGGGAACAGTTTTCTTTCTCCACCTATCACAAGGTTCACGGCTGAAATCTCTATTAACTAAAGACAGATTAACAAGAGAAACACATACACATTTATTTAATATAAGTTTTACATGACACAAGAGCCTTTAGAAATGAAGACTCCAAGAAAGAGGGGAATCTGTGTATTTCTGTGCTAAGTTTGATAATGAGTGGTCAGTCATGCAGAAGTGTAATTGAACAGAGAGGGTATGATGTAATGGTAATATACTGCGGGGTATCTTAGTCAATTTTCTGCTGCTAAAGCAGAATACCACAAACTAATCTATTAAAAAAAAAAAAGTTTATTTGGCTTGTAGTTCTGGAGGCTGGGAAGTCAAAGAGCATGCTACCAACATCGGGTGAGGGCTTTTGTGCTGCATTATATCATGGTAGAGGGGCAAATGAGCATGTGAGACAAAGAAAAGAAATATAAACAAAGTTATCCTTTTTATTAGGAATTCACTCAAATGATAACTAATTCACTCCTGAGATAACAGCATTAATCTGTTCATAGGGGCAGATCCCTCATGACCTAATCAACTCTTAAAGATCTCACTTCCCAACACTGTTACAGTGACAATTAACTTTCAACATGAGTTTTGGAAAGGATATTCAAACTGCAGCATTCTGTGCCTCGTTCTTCAAAATATTCTTCTCACATACAAAATACATTAATTCCATGCCAATAATCCCAAAAGTGTTAAGTCATTCTAGCATCAGCTCAAAAGTACAAAGTCCAGAGTCTCATTTAAAACAGATTTGGGTGAGACTCAAGGCATAATTTATGCCAAAGCAAATTCCCTCCAGCTATGAGCTTGTGATGTCAAAACAAGTTATATACTTCCAAAATACAATGATGAGATAGGCGTAGGGTAGACATTCCCATTCAGGTATTTGATATAGCAACAATCCCACTGTCAGTACCAATGTGATGTCTTAGTCCATTTTCTGCTGATATAACACAATACCACAGACTGGATAACTTATACAGAAAATAAGCTTATTTGGCTCATGTTTCTGGAGGCTGGGAAGTACAAGAACAATGTGCCTGTGTTTGGCAAGGGCAAAGTGCTGTGTCATAACATGGTGGAAGGTCAAGTGATCATGTGAGATAGAAGGAATTGAGCTAGACTCATTCTTTTATCAGGAGCCTACTCATGTAATAGCTAACCCCCTCAAGCGATAAGTAACCCACTCCCCTGATAATGACACCAATCCAATCATGAGGGTGACCTCATCACCTCTTAAAGGCCCCACCTTCCAAAACCATTACAATGGCAACTAAATTTCAACATGAGTTTTAGAGGAGACATTCAAGTCGTATTGAGGGGTACTTAGCAAGGCCTATTTGTTCAATATCTTCTTGGCATATCTGTGTCTTCTGAAATAAGAATGTTCCTGTTCTCAAGGAATAGGGAGGGTACTTCTGGAATGAAGGCTTTATAGCTTGCTTTAGAGGAAACTTGGAGAATTCTTTTATAGCCTGAATCAAGGGAGAAGGGCAGAAGAAGGTCAGGGGGACCTTCCTGATTCTGTTGTTTTCTGAAATGCCAAGGAGTCATGTTTTGTGGTAGTGTGTCCTTAACCCCATCAACCTGCACCTTTTTATGTTCCAGAAAATAGTTTACTGGAAATAACTACGCTTCCCCATAAGACTTAGATAAGTCTCACTGATGGCTTATTTGCCTATTGCAAGGCCAGACAGAGGCCCTCCAAATTTTCATTTTTTTACCCCTAAATGATTAGCTGAATTTGTTGTCCCCACTGATTACTGGAAACAAAGTTCTTATTAAACAGATTTCGATTAAGATTCTCTCCTTCCACCAGGCTCCTAAACTTGGTCCACCCTTAGCCTGAACCAGCATACAGCTCCTTACGAAAAATGGGAAACTTGGCTGGCCTCAGAATAAAATATGGCTTGATCTACTACCAAATCCCACTATCCTTCCATCTTACTTCTGTAGCACCTGTTTCTATCCACATTTGTTAACTCTTCTCTGTAGAAGAAAACCCCTTTTTGCCTAACCTTTGAAGCAACCAGATCTACGTCAAAGTATTCTCTCCATTGCAATAACTCCCTTTTCTTCTATTCCATTAGCCTCTTCCTTGCTTGGAGTAATCCTTTTGATAAAGTCTTCCTTATTAAGTCTGGATTTGTTTTATTTGACAAAGGCTGACAAGGTTGCCCCCCAAATAATTTGTATTTATTTTTATTTGTGGATTGTTAGGGGAACTAGTTTTCTGTAGGCTCCCCGTGCAATTTACTATTTTTAGGTCAGGCTTGGTGGCTCACACAGTTATCTCAGCACTTTGGGAGGCTGAGGTGGGAGGATTGCTTGAGCCCAGGAGTTCAAGACTAGGCTAGGTAACATAGCTAGGTAACACAGACACCCATCTCTATAAATTTTTTATTTAAAAAGTTAGCCAGTTGTGGTGGTGCATGCTTGTATTCCCTGCTACTCGGGCTGCTGAGGCAGGAGGATCACTTAAGCCCGGGAGGTTAAGGCTGCAGTGGGCCGTGATCATGCCACTGCTTGCCAGTCTGGGCGGCAGAGTGAGACTCTGTCTCTAAATAAATAAATACATACATATCTATTGTATATATCAACTAACTGTATGTTGATGCTGGGAGAAGAGACTACTGTGTAATTCTCTCAGGGATTATCTGTTTTCTGTAGTAGGAACTACCTTTAAAGTAACTGGACAGAAGACACTCATTTTTTTTTTTTTTTGAAAGCTTTCTGTTGTTTATTTGGCTATGGTAGATTTAAGTGAAGAACTTTGCTAGCCCTCATCAGCCTTAGGTGATCTTGGCACAGCTGTCATTCTCTCTCTCTCTCTCTCTATATATATATATGTATATATATACACACTTATATATATACACACACACACTTTAAGTTCTAGGGTTCATGTGCACAACGTGCAGGTTACGTATGTATAGATGTGCCCCAGCAGAAGAGACTCTTCTAAAAGACTCTTCAGAGCTGTGTGAAATCAGAGAAAAATGGATAGACTGCTTGACAAATACCTAAATCTTTTACACATTTAGAATTTACTGAGAATTGTGAGAGAATTTCATGATGACATTGCTGGAGATTGGATACCATCTACTTCAAAAGGAAGAAGAAGAAAGCATTACTTATTCAGGTCATTCAGAACAAGGGATTCTTATAAGACAAACTGACACAAAAGTGCTTCCTGAGACAGATGTCAACTTCTGGTAAGTTTTACAGTAGGAAGGTTTCATTTGCAACTGTTTTCATTAAACAGCAAGAGCCTTTGAGTCATTGCTTGGGGTAATTCTAAGAGAAAAGACTTCAGAGAACATGATATGTAAATGTAGAGTGGGCTGGCTCATTGATTCAATCAGTATGTAAACCAAGTGCCCTTTATGTTGTTTAGTATAATTACTGCCTAGAAACACCAGAACTCCCACCAAGCTGCAGTCCTTGAGTTTTTAGTCAACATGCTAAATTCTAGCACTTGCCTGTTTTTGCTATTGGCTTCCCTACTGAGTGCACGGAGAAACATAGGTTGAATACCAGCTATGCCTGGGGCAAGATGTTGATTACCTCAGTCAGAAGCAAAATAAACTATCTGCAGATATATCAGAGAACAAAAAGATTGACTTTGAAACAATGAGGAAATTTGCAATTAGGCAATTTCTATCTCCCTTTTCAAAGCCAGACTTTGCTCTGCATTATTCATTTTGTATCTGTGTCTATTGACTTTAGCTTATTATAAAGCTTTCTATATTTTGATACTATGGTTACATAAGGGTAAGCTTATTTATTACTTTTGTCTCTTAATTGAATGTCAATCATTTTCCATTAAAAAAATGGCACACTTTGCAACTTCACTGACTCTTCCTCTTCTGCTCTTATATTTTAGTATATACATTTCCTTTTATTTTACTATTGATAAAGTCATTATAAATCAAACCAATTGCAGCAAAACAGGAAATGGTTGACATTTTCTATCCCAAAGACTCATTCATAATTTCTCAATTACATGCAGTTTAAATACATAGCATCCAATCTGCAGTCTTTGAAATGGTGCCAAATTCCATCTGCTTTCCTGCATATTGCTAGTTATTTCTGAACAAGACTGAGAGAGGAATACAGAGAAAACTAACTTGAACACAAACCTCTCTCAACAGAACCTTATTGTTGCAATTTTCTGTTCAATAACCTTCTCTTACATAAATGCACAGTTCTATTGATTTCTATATCCGGCTGCTTAATAACCTCCACTAGGAACCTATTAGCATTTTTTTTTCATTCATGCCAGGGAGATCTGATACCTCTTTCTACGTCGTCTCAAATTCATAAAAGGTCAGTTCTGACAGATTGCGAACAAAATTGCCATATGTAAATGTGGACATAAATCTTGATCCTTCTGATGTAATTTTTTGGTAACAACTCACAATTCTACCCAAAAGTTTAAATAATTTATGTTACTCTTTGAGAAAGTAAATCTAAAATTTTTCAAAACATAGTGTCATTGGTAAACCATCTCTATTTTAATATTTCAGCTTTTCTTTAAGATTCCCTGTTTTCTTTCCTGCTGATATCATTGATTTTCCAGGATGCTTATGGTGTAATACATAATGTATACCTGAAATTTTAAAAATAGGTATGACTTTAGGCATAGTAGCACATGCCTGTAATATCAGCTACTTGGGAGATTGAGGTAGAAAGATCACTTGACCCCAGGGATCTAAGAACAACCTGGACACTGTAGCGAAATCCCACATAAAATATATGTAACCACATTGATCGGACTTGGAGTTGACAGAATTTAACATTCCTTCAGAAAATTATACGTATTCTAATGCTAAAGTCTGCCATCCTACACACATTTTGGACAAAGGAAACAAATGGAAAAATGTCTTATTCTTTATGTATTCAGGCTAAAGTCATGATAAAGTTATTATATAAACATAATCTCCAACACATTCTCTGTTGGACTCTGTTTTAGTCTGCTTAGACTACCATGACAAAGTATCTTAGAATGGGTAATTTATAAACAACAGGTATTTATTGTTCACAGTTTTGGAAGCTGGGAAGTCCAAGATCAAGACATCAGCATATTCAGTGTCCGATGTCTGATAAGGTCCTGCTCTCTTACATGACGGAAGGGGAGAATGCTGTGTTCTCAAATGGTGGAAAGGGCAAGGCAGCTCCCTTCAACATCTTTTATAAGGTCATTAATCCCATTTACTCATTTCCTAAAGGCCTAACTGTTAGGGACAAACTGCTCTAAATAGCTTCTTGGTATTGTCAACACTCCACCCAAACCTCTCTGTGCTGCCCACTTTTCTCTTAAACCTTTTTACATTTCTAAGCCCTTATCTAGGTGCCCTGGTGAAGCCAGTAGACTTTACCTATCAGGCCTTGGTGCTATAAAGCAAACCCCAATTACAAACTATGCAGACCGCACAGGGGTAGGACATGGGAAGCATTAACGAACTTTACCTACACCCTCCGGCACCATAAATATCACAAGGTGATATGTGGCAGAGTTAACCAACAAATAAACAATAGGGTCCCTCTCCCCCATATAAACCCCTCATTTTGTAAGCTCAGGGCTGCCTCCTCTGTCTGTAATGGAGCAGCCTGCAGGTTAAATAGAGGCTTGCCTGAACTTGGGTCTCTCTCTCTCATTTTTTCCTGAACTTGAGTCTCTCTCTCTCATTTTTTCCTGAACTTGAGTCTCTCTCTCTCTCATTTTTTCTCTAGGCTAACCTCACGCTAACCTTTTAATACTATTGCATTGATGGGTTAGTCGGGGGACTTAGGTTTCAAAACAAATTTTGGCAGGATACTAACATTCAGACCATAGCAGACTCACAACAAAGCTCTGCCATTCCTTACAAAAGACATGTGGTTGCTGGCAAAAGTATCTGGATATTTTCTCCTTAGTTTTAAAACTTTTGTTTATTTCTTATCTGTTTTATTAAGATGTTAAAAAGAAATATTAAATATTGGCAGCACATATTCCTTGTATGATTACTTTCACTTTTTAGATGACTCTAAACTCTTGGCCCCTTAAGTTGGATTTCTGCTAACATTCTCCTTCTGCAAATATTTTTAGGTCTTCCACAAGTCTTTTGGACTTGCCATAACATTTTGTCTCTTGTTTTTCTAGAAGTATCAGTCTCCTCCTGGAGGTCCCTTTACTGCAATGTTTTCTGTGGCAGCACAGAAACTCTGTTCATTCGTGTTAGCAACAGTTTTTAAGTATGGTATGAAATCTTTTGGAATATTCCATACTGGTTTTACCAGTATAGAAGTTGCAGTCATAATTTTCTATTCCTGAGCTAGCTCACCATAGGTTTCAACCCAGTATAGACTTCAGGCCAGAAACTTAGGTTTGCAAGAAATACTGCATTCTTTCATTTTTTTTTTTTATATGACTACACATGACTTTGATTCTAAGCCCTTATCCTGTAGGCTGGTAAGATATTCAAACTTTGTTATGCTTTGGGCTTTCCTCCATCCCCAAAGATGACAGGGTTTTATTGAGTGCTGCTGATTCTCAATGGGGAAGGAGTAGGTATCCTCTGGTAATGGTCACAGGAGTGAACACTAATACATCTCTTTTGCTCATCTCCATAGCCCACTTAGAGCCAGCTCCTCTTGGGACACAGAGGTATTTCATTAAGCTGGGTACTCCAATGTCCAGGTTCTCTCTTTTCAAAAATGTCACACAGATTTTTATCTTGCTACCTTTCTGAAGTGCTGCCAGGGAGCAGGGCCAGCTCCCTACTGATCCAGGATCCACAATCTTATCCCTTGCTACCCTGGAACCCTAGTCTCCACATTGCACATGCAAATTTTGGAAGTCTTAAGTGTGAAATTTCTGTTGGCTACTTCTGCTTTCCACACTGCCAGAACCTCCCTTGCTGGCACAGAGATAAAATAGAGAGGGGAAAAAATCTGTAACTCAAAAATGCATCCAAACTCACATAAAATATCTTTTGGTTATCCTTCTGTAGTGAAAACTGTGCTCATAACTGAGATATTCCTATAGCATTGAAATTCTTCTTCCAGCTACTAGGAGTACAAATAGTTTTCAGCTGTCTAATCTTTCTAGGAATTTCTCTTAGCTTGCAGTCACTCGAAAATTTATTCTTTCCCTCTGCACAGACAAAATACAATCCACTGAGACCACAGCATTGCAGTAGAGAAAGAGTTTAATTAATGTGAGGTCAGCCCATGTGGGAGAAGGCTTCCTCAAGACAAATCAGTTTTCCCAAAGGCTCAGAGGCTGGGTTTTATATGGACAATTTGGTGGGCAGGGGGCTAAGAAATGGGTGCTGCTGATTTGGTTGAGGATGAATCATAGGGGTGTTGAAAACTGTCCTCTTGCACTGAGTTCACCTGTGTGTGGGGCCACAGGATGAGTTGAGTCATGAGTCTAGCTGGGGTCAGTCTGAAAAATCTCTTTAAAAAAAACAATCTCAGGTTCTATAATAGTGATGTTATCTATAGGAGCAATTGAGGTCACAAATCTTGTAACCTCTGGCGACATGACTCCTGAGCAGTAAGGCATTATAGAATCCACGCATACATTTTAGCAGAATTCAGGCCTCTGTCATACTTATATTCTTGTTGCTTTTCATTAATCTTACAAAGACAGTTTTCAGTCCCTGAGTAAGGAGGGAGATTAGTTTTAGAGAGAAACTACTATCATTTTGCTTTCAAGTTAAACTATGAACTCAATTCCTTCTAGAGTTAGCTTGACCTATGCCCAGGAATGACCATGGACAGCTTGGAGGTCAGATGCAAGATGGAGTCAACCATACCAGATTTATCTACGGTCGTAATGTTGCAAAAGTGTTTTCAAGCTGAACAGGACCACGTTGCTGGAGGTCATACTCCTTCTCAGGGGCAATCTGCAGTCAATCAGGGATCAAACCCAGCCCCCTTGCTTCAACTCAGGGCATATTTCAAGGGCTTTAGAAGCTTTAGAGTTCTTATGGGGTTAGCTGATCTCTTTCTGTGATTGAATAAGGGCCCAACGTCTCCCTCTGTCTAGTCCGGCTTTCTTACATTTCACATAGATAATGACCTTGAAGACACTCCTCATTACACATCCTGCAGGCTAATCTCCTTTTAGTGTTCTTTAGGGAAACTGACCTGCGTCAAGTCGGTTCCTTGTTGAGCTGATTTTTCTACTCCTTTCATTTAAAGGTATGGGATATAAAAACATGCCACACCTAATGTAATGATCTCAGATAATTCAAAGACTTATTACTTACTTGGTCATTTGTGTTGGGGCACAGAAAGTGATACTACAAAATATGAAGCGTGGGCACGCTGATTGCTTTAAATTAAAGAAAACTGAAAGCCCTCAGAAATAAGTCTCAGAAGCAAGGTCTCTCTATGGTCTTTCTTCTGTCTCTCTGATTCTCTTTCTTTCCGAAGCACAAGAAGGGAGACAGTCTCTCTGGGATTTCCTTATCTGACTAAGAAAGCTTCTTTCCAAAAGAAATTCAATTGTTTCAGTATTCTCTTCCCTGGGAATCTCATTCAATAACCAGGAAGGATTAGCTACCAGAGTAGAGAAGAGAATGAGAGTCTTCCCCATATCCAGGCAGACTTTTTATCTATTTTTCTGTGGCAGCTCAAAGAGAATACCTGGAAAGCTTTATCTGCGTCATAAGACCGTCTTTGTTCACCACGAAGTCCTGCCATCTCTCCCAGAACTCAGAGGAACTTTGTTGCAAGCCATTGGTTTTTGGGCTCATTTATTTCCCTTGAAAATCATGTACTCCTATGCCTCCCATCTCAGCTTCCTCTATGAAGAAAAATATATACGCATCTAGATCTCATTGGGTTTTTGGGTAATCATTCTCCTGTGACTTCTCCATGTTTATGCACGTGGAGTAATTTTTTAACTTTTTAATTTTATTTTTTTTGAGACAGAGTCTCACTGTGTTTCCCAGGCTGAAGTGCAGTGGCATGATCATGGCTCACTGTAGCCTTGATGCCTGGGTTCAAGCAATCCTCCTCCGTTGGCCTCCCAAAGTGCTGGGATTACAGCATAAGCCACCATGCCCAGCATTTAAAAAAATTTATATTCCTTTTCCTCCTATTAATCTGCATTTTGTCAGTTCATTTTCAGTGAACCTTCAGAGGTCAAAGGGGAAGCTTTCCTTCCTCGAGTCCACATAGGCAAAACAAAGTAAGATCCTGCTGAATGGTTTAGACAAATGTCATTTTGCAGAAGCAACTTATTGTGCCCAAATTTAATTCTCTGCACAACTTCTCATTCTCTTTCCCATGACACATTTCTCATAATCTTGACATTTGGGTCCTTTGGCATATATGTCTGATACCTTTAGTCCTGAATCCATTTGGAATTCTTTCTCATTATTTCTAAAACCAGAATAAAACCAGAACTTTTTTTTTTTTTTTTTTTGCCTCTACTCCATGTATTTTGACTTATTCTCAAGTCATCACCCCTTATATGCCTATTCAACTGATGTCTTTTGGGTTCTTCTCATGGGAGCTCCCTGTCCCTGAGTGATCTTTTCCTGATTCTGGGTTAACCTATGTAACATGTTACCAGGAATCTGTGTGTCTATCTTGCAACATGGAGAAGATGAAGAGAAGGAATTCGGCTTTATGGGACTGGGCATGGCTTTTGAAACGGGTGATAGAAGTACACACAGGAAGGCAATGTGCATCAACAGGATGCTGGTCTCCTGGGAAAGGGTTTGCCCAGACAAAACATGGAACAAAACAGAAACCATGCCAGAAAATTTAGATGGAAAAAAAATGGGACAAAGTGCTACAGATTCTCAAAGCCTGTGGTCATTGCTGAAACACCAAATACTATAACTGGTGGCCAGACACAGTGGCTCACGCCTGTTATCCCAGCACTTTGGGAAGCCAAGACAGGTGGATCATTTGAGCTCAGGATTTTGAGACCATTTTGGCCAACATGGTGAAACCCTGCCTCTAACAAAAATACAAAAATTAGCCGGACACGGTGGTGTGCACCTATGGTCCCAGCCACTTGGGAGGCTGAGGTGGGAAGATCACTGGAGCCTGGGAAGTCAAGGCTGCAGTAAGTTGTGATTGAGCCACTGCACTCCAGCTTGGGTGACAGAGACCCAGTCTCAAAAAACAAACAAACAAACAAAACAAAACAAAAAAACACGAAAACAAAACTATACCTGTTATCTAATTAGAAGCATCAGAGTCAACCTCAAAGTCCTCTTGAGAGTAGGGAAGTCCTGGCGTAGAAGTATTATTCTTATTTAAAGTCTTGCTGATTGGGTGGTGTATTAGTTCATTCTTAAAAGTCTATGAATACATACCTGAAACAGTAATTTATAAAGAAAGGAGGTTTAATTGGCTCATGGTTATGCAGGCTGTACAGGAAGAATGGCTGGGGAGGTCTCAGGAAACTTACAATCATGGTGCAAGGCAAAGCAGGCGCATCTTACATAACTAGAGCAGGAGAAAGAGATAGAAAGGGGAGGTACTGCATGCTTTTAAACAACCAGATCTCATGAGAACTCACTCATCACTGTCATGAGATTAGCAAGGGGGAAACCTGCCCCCATGATCTAATCACCTCCCAGCAGGCCCTTCTTAACATGAGGGATTGCAATTTGACTTGTGAGTTCAGGGACACAAATCTAAACCATATCGGGTGGTTTGAGAGGTGTCTATCAATTTGGCCTGGGAATTAGGACATAAACAATTTTCAGAAGGAAGATTATAGATCACACACACATAATAACCTAGTGGTAGAAAAAGGACTCCAAACTATTTTGTTAATTAAAAAAAAGGGGGGGTTTATATAAAGTGTGCTACCAAACTCTTTGAAGCAGTCCTTCCTTCTAATTCCCTTCTCATGTCAAAGAATGTGTTGCAGTTGATTACTTTGTGGTAGTTTCCACATTGGTAGGCAACTTGTGTAGAACACAGCATAAGATTACAAAATCAGAGACTTACTGTAAATTCTACTAAAATTCAAATTATTCAGCTCAACTTACTTCTCCTCCTCCCGTTCAGGCACAGAACTATTCTATTACCACATTTAAATTTCTCTTTTCCTTTAGATCTTCTTTGTGTCAATTTCTTAAACGGACACTGTAATGCCTTCTTCCAATTAATTCATGGAACTATACTTCTAATCAATTTCATCCATTTAAAACAGTGAGCAATTGTGTGCAAAAGGTGAAATTTCTCCTTCAAGATCTGCGTTTTTCCATTCTGAGAAAAGTATTTGCATGTGACACAGTGGGCTGCAATATGTTTTAATTCAGGGATGACAACATTCTTTGCTGGTTATTAACTTACAGTAGACAAAAAAAAAAAAAGGCAAAAAGAATCATGAGAGAGAAAAGTAGGGAGAATTAGCAAAGACAAAGAGATTGATAGTGCCTTAGGGAAATAAAATTTAGAAGAGTTGTTCTGCTTAAAATATTTCTAAGAAATAATAACAGATTCCAAAGAATGGATCTTGGTTAGTTAAATTTCAACATCTTTTGGGAGGAGAAACATACAGGCATTGGGGCTTCATCACGTCACCTAAATCAAAATCAAATTTGTATGTATATGTGACTGACTCTGACAGGCCATTAGAACTACTGTAGCTTTAAAATTTGTCTTAATGTCTGGTTCAATGCCTATTATTCTTTAATATTTGTAAGGTGCTTAATTCGAGACTTAACATGGCACACAGTGTGAACACAATAAATTATAGCTATTATTTTTTTCTGGACTTACTTTATAGCTTTATCTTTCTATTTTCGTATATGAATTGTCAAATAATTTGATCAGAGTTTTAAAAGTATTGTTAATTACTGCAAGCAATTAATTTGAATTGATGTCTTTCAATCAACATGGTAAAGAACAGAAAGGAGAGGAAAAACCATGAAATAACTGGATTGGAAACGAGCAATGTAGAAAAAAAAATCATTTACTACATTTAGAAAACATTGTTTTTGAGGAAATTAATAGTATAAAACTTCCTCATACCAGAAAGTCTCAAGAAGGAACATAAAGATTCTGCATGACAAATTTTGAAATACCATCTATCTTATTTGTTCCTTAAACCCTTTAGTTCCATTCATAAGGTGCTTATGGCTGTGTGTGTGGCAGGCATGTGGGGTGCTGTAGAGATACAGGGGAAAGAGTTTGAGTAGGGCAATATACAGTTCGTTTCTCTTTTCAGAATGCCCTTGACAAATTAACATTCTCAAATCAGTTGACTTGTTTGAATGCACCACATTGGCATTCTAATTCAAATGGGAGAGAGGTGATTGACTGAATAACTCAAGATTGAAGGAGGCATTGGAGAAACATTTTACGGTTGACCATGGATACCAGGTCCCCTCGCTTTTTATTTTATTTTTTTTCCTTTTAGTTTTGATTCAACACAATCCATTAGACTGCCACAATTCACACCTGCTTGTTATTTATTTAGTGAGCTCTATTGAGTCCTTGGACTTGTGGGCAACTCATCTTGACTTGAGAGACTGCCTTGCTAAGGGCAGAAATGTTAATATAGATTTTGGCCCCTCAAGCAAGAAAGCACTTAAAAATGTCGCAGCCACTAAATGATTCAATTAGTCTAACCTCCCACCTGCCCTTTTTAAGAAGAAAAAAGACTCCTTTGCCACAGCAATAGTCCAAGACCAGCCCCTTTGTCCATACTCTGCGTGAAGTGGAGTTTTTCCAAGTTGAAAGGATTTGTAGGTCAGATCTGTGGGTACGAAAATGAAGAAAAGGATTACTGATTATCTGAGGCCAATGCTTCATGAAATGATTTGAACTGTTGTACCATCTGACCCTGCACTACTAGATTATAAAGTGTTCACAAAAAAAGGAAAAAAATCTAGTATCTTGTGTCAGTGCTTTGACAGCTTTTATGATAAGAGTTGGGTTTACTAACAAATTGTGGATTCCCAGCCCTTTTCACTGCACAGTAATTTCCAGGCAGTTTAAAACCGCTTCTGGCCTGCCCTCTCTACTTGAATCTACTGCTGAGTCTAAAAGCCTGTCTTGATTCCCCTGTGTTTATTACAGATTCTTTTCCATTTGAAGAATCAATACTAAATGCAGACACAGACAGACGGCATTTTACACTAGGTATTTGGAACAATGGGAGGGCGTCATTTATCAGTACATTTTCAGGCACCAGAAAATTATAAGGCAAAATAAATTTGTAGGTTAAACAACTTTTCAGTTACAGAGATTATGGCACATCAGTTTCTAACTAGAGATATATAGGTAGACACAGAAAACCTTGATAAAAATGTAAAAACTCTTTGAAATGAACTAGCATTGTTAGTATTATAAAACTGAGGAAAATACTTTTTCTGCTTGCTTCAGTACCTTTCAAGAAGCCTAGAAGCAAGAGATGCTCAGAAATTAACATTGTGGGATGACATTTCCAAAATGTTTTATTGAAAAAAATAATGGGTATTGTGACTCAGCTTCTTTTAAAGTTTTACATTTGGTGCACATCTGAAAAATTGACTAGTTTATAGTCAATGTGAGACACTGGTAAGCTTATAAAATGTTTCCACTTTTATACCCTCAATTCAAACAATATTTATCTATGCTTTCCATAATCTGTCACTCTGCAAGGCACTGGGAACACAAATGGTCTCATTAAAATACTCCTTTCAAAACGTTGTTTACTCTGAACAGACATTGGAAGAGGTTTCCAGCTAAACAGTGTGACTGAATAAAGAATAAAGGGATAGAGTAACAAAACACTGAACTTGGAAATGCGTTATTGTATCTTTAATTTGGTATTTAATGTATCTATCAGATGCCAATGAAGTCTGCTTTCCATATGTCTAAATCATGTCAACACATCAAGTACATCCTAATTCATGTAATTTTAAACACATAATTTTAAAAGTATAATTGAGAATTTAAACTAAAAAAAGTCATTTAGTTCTTATTCTTTTACCCATTAGGAATAAAATTTAAGACTGAAAAGAATCTGAAATTGTACATTTTATTTCAGTGTACACCTAAGTATTATTTTATATTCCTCAGCCAAAATGTTCCCCAAAGAGTCACAGATCATATTTCTGAAAAGAGAAAAGAGAACCAGCATTTTGCAATCTCATACTATATACTAGGCCATATGCTACGTGATTTGAATATGTTACATTATTTAAATCTTACAACCATGACATGCGTAAGGTGTTTCACTCCTCATTTCTCAACATGAGGATACTAAAGGTCAGATTAATTAAGTAACCTGCTTCTGCACCTACACTTAGTAGGAGATGGAGCTGAAAAACAAACCGAGAACTCTGATACTAATTAAAGTCATGCAGAGCTTAATGATGGGGATACCTTCTGAGAAATGTGGTGTTAGGCAATTTTGTCATGCAAACATCAGAGGATGTACTTACACAAACCTGGATGGTATAGCCTGCTGCACATGTAGGCTGTATGGCATAACCTGTTGCTCCTGAGCTACAAACCTATAGAGCATGTTATTGTGTAGTGAATATTGCAGGCAATTGTAACACAATGCTAAATATTTGTGTATTTAAACATATTTAAGCATGGAAAAGGTAAAATAAAAAAAAAATCATGTTATAATTTTATGGGACCACCACTGTATATGCAGTCCATCAATGACTAAAACACCATTATATGGTGCATAAATGTACTAACAGTGGGCTTTCCGTATCAGTGGGTTCCAGATTTGTGAATTCAACAACCATGGGTTAAAAAAAAAAATTAAAAAGGACAATTGCATATGTACCAAACAGACATTTTTCTTCGCAGACTTCTTGACATTATTCTCCAAACAATATAGTATAACAACTCTTCACATAGCATTTACAATGTACAGTTGACCCTTGAACAATACGGGTTTGAACTGCGGTTTCACCTATATGTAGATTTTCTTCTGCTTCTGCCACCCCTGAGAGAGCAAGACCAACTTCTCCTTTTCCTCTTATGCTCAGCATACTCAATGTAAAGATGATAAAAGACCTTTATGATGAGCTACTTCTGCTTAATGCATCGTAAATATATTTTATCTTTCTTAATTATTTTCTTAATAACATTTTCTTTCTCTAGGTTACTTTATTATGGGAATACAGTATATAATACATATAACACACCAAATATGTGTTAATTGACTATGTTATTGATAAGGCTTCTGGTTGACAGTAGGCTATTAGATAGTTACATTTTGGGGGAGTCAAAAGTTACACATGAATATTTGACTGTGTGGGGGTCTGTGCCCCAACACCCACATTGTTAAAGGGTCAACTGCACTCTTATAATTAATCTAGAGATGATTTCAAGTATATAGCAAGATGTGTGTAGGTTGTAGACAAATACTACCCCATTTTAAACAAGGGATTTGAGCATCCTTGGGCTTTGGTATCTGTGGGGGATCCTAGAACCAATACCCTAGGTACCAAGAAACAACTGTACTTCCTTGGGTCCAAAAATACACTTTTGAGAAAAAAACTTGTAATATGTCCATTTTGGGATGGCCAACCAGGAGGTGAAGGCATCATTTGTTCAAAGTGTACTTTTAGGCCTGGCACAGTGTGTTATGCCTGCAATCCCAGCATTTTGGGAGGCCCACGTGGGTGGACTACTTAAGGTCAGGAGTTCGAAACCAGCCTGGCCAACATGGTGAAATCTCGTCTCTACTAAAAATACAAAAATTAGCGGGGCGTGATGGTGCGTTCATGTAATCCCAGCTACTCGGGAGGCTGAGGCAGGAGAATCACTTGAACCTGGGAGATGGAGGTTGCAGTAAGCTGAGATTGCACCACCGCACTCCAGCCTAGGCAACAGAATGAGACTCCATCTTAAAAAAAAAAAAAAAAAAAAAGTGCACCTTTCATTATATTACAAGCATTTCACAAATGCAACTTAAAATAGAACTCATCTAAAAATAAAACTACATTTGCAAAGATTATGAAAACAAGAGAATTCTAACATGGCTGACTCCATTTTGCTTCTAGCTTCACAGGCTGGCTGTCCTCACTCATTCCTGGGCATAGGCTGAGCTAACAATGAGAGGAATTTAGTTTATAGTTTAACTTTGAAGCAAGGATGATAATAATCTCTCGCTAAAACTGATCCCCTCCTTGCTTGGGGTCTGAAATCCCTTTGTAAAATTAATAAAAGGTCACAGGGTTAGAATTATGTGAAGAGCCTGAATTCTGTTGATATTCAGCCATTGTTCCCTAGCTTGTTTTCCTAAAATTTCTTATTGCTCAGGAGTCATGAAGCCAGAGGTTACAAGATTTGTGACTTCTCCAATTGCTCCTATAGATAACATCACTATTAGAGAACATAAGATTGGTCTTTGAGATGTTTTTAAGACTTTAACATTCTGGCAACCAATTGACTCCACCCAGACCAGTGATTCATGACCCAGGTGGTCTCCTGATCTCCACCCAGAGACTGACTCAGTGCAGGAGGACCATTTTCCACACCCTTATGATTTCATCCACAACCAATCAGCAGCACTTCTTCCCCAGCTCCCTGCCCACCAAACTATTCTTGAAAAGTCCTAACCTCTGAACCTTCAGAGAGACTGGTTTGAGTAATAAACTCTTTCACTTGGCTAGCCCTGTGTTAAACTCTTTCCTTTCTGCAAAAACAAAAACAAAAAACCTTGCTGTTCTTAGTGCATTGGCTTTTTCTGGGCAGTGGGCAAGATGAACCCACCAGGTGATTACAATAGGTGCCTTAATATTGCTTGAGGATCACATTGATCAATCAATTCTGTCAATTCTGTCAATTCAGTCATTCCATCTGTCTCTTTTACTTTTGACATTTCAGGGCTCTTTAGGTAACTTTGACAAAACTTCACAAAGATCTAACTTCTTAAATTTATGTGTTTCTCAAATTTCCCTTATAGGTGAAAAAAAAAATCTCATTCAAGAAAAATCATATAAAATTATAGCAGAAGATTCTGCTTTGTACCAAGTGCTTCTTATTTTGCTTAGACAATCAGTTCTTGCTGGCTTACACTAAATTGCTGACTTATGCTAAACTATATAAACTTACACGAAGTTATTCAAATGTCTACAAAACTCAGGACACATTTTACTTATGTTTACTGGTTTATTATAAAGGCTGTTATTAAGGATACAGATGAACAGCCAGATGAAGAGCTACATAGGGCAGGATCTGAAAGAGTTCTGAGTGCAGGAGCTCCTGTCCTTGTGATGTTGGGGTGCACCACCCTCCCAGCCTGTGGAAGACAAACCCAGAAGCTCATCAAAACTCATTGTTCAAGAATTTCTTATAGAGCTTTAATCTCTAGCCCTAGCCTCACCACCCCTTCTTGGAGGTGCCTGGGTGGGGCTAAAAGTTTCAACCACTTAATTATTTGGTCTTTCTGGTGGCCAACCCTATCCTGAGACTATCTAGGGGCCCAGCCCAAGTCACTTCATTAGCATAAACGTAGGTGTGATAAAATGGATTTATATAGGACGAAATATATTTTTATTACTTAGGAAATTCCAATAGTTTTAGGAGCTCTGTTCAAAACCTAAATAATGTAACAGAACATACTCCTTTCACCCTTATCATTTAGGAAATTCCAAAGGTTTTAGGAGCTCTGTACCAGGGACGTGGGATGAAGACCAAGTATATATTTCTTAATATATACCCACTAAACTGATTACTCTCTCATAAAACACAAATAATCTTTCTCAACTTATAATCAACAAAATAAGGTAGAAACAATTTCATTTTAACCTTATGCCAGACATTAAACATTCTAAATGTTGGTAGAAGTAATAATAATAATTACAACTACCCCAACCACCACCTCTACTACTACCTGTCTGAACACTTGGCATACCAGACCTGTTCAAAATACTCTACCTGCTTTATCTCATTTTGTCCTTATAATATTTTTAAATAGAAAGTACCATTAGGAACTTTGTTTTATAGGGGATGAAGGAGCTCAAGCCTCACAGGGTTTAAAAAACTTGTCTTAAATAAAAGAGGAAGTAATTTCCTATCTGTATATCAGAGAACCTTCCTCAAGAAAATTAACTGTAGAAGTCTTGCTAACAGTCATTTCAGCTTCTATGTAGATCTTTTTGTAATGGAATACCCCTTTTACTGTAGATTCTCTGTGGCATATTTAAATGTCAGAGATAATTTCTACTGCCAGGCTTCTCTTGATTGTATTAATTTCACACAAAATTTTATCAAAACGTATACACATTGCATGTATCCTTGAGGAAGGACCCTAACACTATAATTTTGTGGCAGTTAAACTAAAACATTATTGTTATTTAAAAAGAAGCAGCATAATATAACCACATTATCATCATCTTGGAAAGTTAAAAAAATGAGATTGTTATCTATAATTTATATATTTCTACCCTGTGTTTCTTTCAGGTTTGGTTTATAATAATAAATCCACAATTTTGCATCTGTCTCTTACACTTAATATTTTATACAAAAATTCATGACTGAGTCTTCTGTGATTTACCTCCTAAACATCTTCTGCATCTGACCATTTTTCTCTGTCTCTTCTACTACCATCTTAACACAAGTTACTATTTGCTCTTTCCTGGACTTCTGACGCTATCTTCCTGACAGTTCTACATTTCAGTTCATCTTCTTTCCACACTTAGAATGTGCTTTTTAAACATGTAAATCTAATATCATAATTCTTAAAAATCTTCCAGAAGTTTTCTGTTGACTTAGAGATAAAGGCAAATCTTTTACAGAGCTTTGCTTTGGATTTCAGTTCTGGAGGCCAGAAGTCCAAAGTCACAGTGTCTGAAGGGCTATCCTCCCTCTGCTGGCTAAGGGAGAATTCTTCTTTGACTCTTCCAGCTCCTGGGGGCTCTTGACACTCTGGCTTACGGCAGCATAACTCTAATTTCTGCCTCTATTTCACATGGCCTTCGTCTTTGTGTCCTTTCCTTCACCCCCCGCCCCCCCGCCCTCCGCCCAGAGACAAGGTCTCACTTTGTTGCCCAGGCTGGAATATGGTGGTGCAATCACAGCTGACTGCAGCCTTGAGCCCCTTGGCTCAAGCAATCCTTCTGCTTCAGCCTCCCAAGTAGCTAGGACTACAGGCATGAGTGACCACTCTCAGATAATTTTTAAAGTTTGTTGTGTAGATATAGGGTCTCGCTATGTTGGCAAGGCTGGTCTCGAGCTCTTGGTCTGAAGCTATCCTCACACCTCGGCTGCTCAAAGTCCTGGGATTACGGGCGTGAACCATGGTGCCCTTTTCCTCTTCTTATAAGGTCCATCTAAATCCAGGACGATTAATTTGAACTAAAGATTTTTATCTAATTACATTTGCAAAAACTGTATTTCCAAATGTGATCCTCTCCTGAGGTTGCATGTGAACATAAATTTTTGGGAGACATTCTTCAACTCACTTTGAATATATCACCACCTTATCATATATCGAGTTTGAAATGTATTTGTGTTTAATTATAAGCTTTCTATACACTTTTCACTAGTCAGCCTGTTTTAATTGTAAAAACTTTATATTACAATCATGCATCAGGCTAACCTGAAAAATATTTTAGTATTCAATAGGACTATCCTCCATACATTACCCTTTTTTTTCTGGGGCTTTTGTATTAGTCAGGGTTCTTTAGAGGGATGGAACTAATTAACTCTTAACTCACATGATAACAAGGTCCCACAATAGGCCGTCTGCAAGCTGAGGAGCAAGGACAGCCAGTCTGAGTCCCAAAACTGAAGAACTAGGAGTTCGATGTTCAAGGGAGAAAGCACCCAGCACGAGAGAAACATGTAGGTTGGGAGGCTAGGCCAGTCTCATCTTTTCACATTTTTCTGCCTGCTTTATATTCTAGCTATGCTGGCAGCTGATTAGATGGTGCCCACCCAGATTTAGGGTGGGTCTGCCTTTCCCAGCCCGCTGACTCAAATGTTAATCTCCTCTGGTATCACCCTCAGAGAGACACCCAGGATCAATACTTTGCATCCTTCAATCCAATCAAGTTGACACTCAGTATTAACCATCACAGCGTTCTTGCTATCTTTACTTGGTTTCTTTTTCAAATTAACTTTATAATGAACTTCTCTAGCTTCAGAAAATAATTCCGTTGATATTTTTGTGAAAATAATTTTAAAGACAATCAGACATCCTTATGCTCTTGCTATAAATTTATCCTTTTATCAGTGTTTCAAATGTATTTAACATATTTTATGCAAAACAATCGTTTGCTTATAAATTTTCCTGTGTTTTAATTTCTGTTTCTTCCTTGCAATTTTGTTTTTTGTACATTTGTACTTTCTTCCCAATGTACTCCATTCTTTATTTTTGTTATATTGGTTATTTGGTTTGTCTTTTTCAAAAAATCAGCTTTTTATTTATTAGTTTTTTAATTTATTATTTTACAGTTATTAATTCTTTTGTCCTTTTATGAACTTTGTTCATTCATATCTAAATTTTGAAATTCAATGTTTAATTTTGTTATTGTATTGATATTTGATCATTTTATTGACAAAGTACATAATTTTACTATGATAAGTGGCAAAAGATAATTTGAAGAAAAAGGTAGAGTCATAACTCTTATAGAGATAAAATAATATACACGTGTAAAATATTTTACTTTGTTAATCAATGAGGGGACCACAGCTGTTACAAATGGCTCAATGGAAAAATCAAAATTTCAGAAATTTGTATGGAGTAAAGGAATATTGAAATTAATTATAAATAAGGAGATAATTTTTCTTCATAGTGTGGAAAAATATCAAAATTTTAACTTACAAGGTAGAGTTTGTATACCCATCAATTACCTTCATTTTTTTTTTAATTCAAATTTTAGTTTAGATGCAGGTGGTACATATGCAGGTTTGTCGTATGGGCATATTGCACTCAGGTCGTGAGCATAGTTCCCAATAGGTAGTTTATCAATCCATGTCGCCCTCCTTCCCTAAGCCCTCTAGCAGTCCATAGTGTCCGTTGTTCCCAAGTTTATGTCCATGTGCGCTCAGTGTTTACCTCCCACTTATAAGTGAGAACATGCAGTATTTGATTTTCTTTTCTTGTGTTAATTTGCTAGTATTATGGCCCCCCACTCCATTCACATTGCTGCAAAGGACATTATTTCATTCTTTTTTATGGCTGCATAGTATTCTATGGTATATAGAGATCATATTTTCTTTATCCAATTCACTATTGATGGGTACCTAAGTTGATTCCATGTCTTTGCTATCGTGAAGAGCATGGCAGTGAAATGCTAGCACATGTATATTTTTTGTATAATGATCTGTTTTCCTTTAAATTACCTACAGTTAGGAAAAGGTGAAAAATACCTCAAAAACAATTAACAGCACTAGAATCAGACAGACCCAATTGGTATACTGTAAGAAATGCTTAGATTTTCATTGAAGTACAGAATTTATTTCTACATCAGGATATTAGTACATTTTACACTTGTATGTTTGACTTTCTTCATTTTTACTGATGTAATTATGAATACATAATTCTACTGACATAAGCAAATCAATAGCTTTAGAAATTATATATGATTAGCTTATTTTTATTGTACTTAATTGATATAAATGTATCAAACTATAAATTTTCCTCTGAGTACTGCTTTATCTGTATTCCACAGATTCTAATATGTCATGTTTTTATTATGATGATTTTGCAGAAATTTGGCAATTTTGTATTGTGCTTAAGAGGGTATTTAAAAAAATATATAGGTAGAAGTCTTCGTGTTTGATTTAATTATAATTTTCAATTTTATTGCATTGTGTTCAGATAATCCTATTTGCATGGTTTCTATGTTATTGAAAAAGTTACTCTCTCCTTTTAAGCTAATACTGGGTATTTTTATATAATTATTACATGTTCTTTGGGGAAAAAATCATTTTTTTAAATAACCAAGAATCACAGTTCAATGTATTTATGCAGCTTACTATTATATATGCTTCTTAGATTTTCTGTATCATTTATGATATCCCAGTATTATTTTTTCTTTAATATTAGTGACATTAAGTGTACCCAAACATATCGTACTTGTTTGTTAGCTGTAAGTAATCAACTTTCACTCTCCAATAATACCTATATATCAATCTGCAAGTTTTATCTACTGCCAACTTTTTTCTTTCTTCTCCTCCCATTTTTATTACTTATATTTTTCTGCATTGTCAGAGCGTTTATTTCCCAATATTATTTTGTCATACTTATGCACAACTTCTAATACTTGTGTCAGAGTTAAAAACACTTAATGCTCAAACACAAATCTTCAGTTGACTCTCTGGAATTATTCTGAAGTTGCCTGCAGCCTATTATCTATGAAATTTCTCCAGTAAGATTCCTGGAATCAACATTCTTAAGATATTGCTTGCAAGTTAGTAAATGTCTATGGTCTTTATACCTGAAGGATAGATTGACTGGATATAAAATATATGACTTACATTTACTTCTGTAAAAATATTTTTGTTGAAAACTCTAATACAAATCCAATGTTTTTCCTTATAAGTAACTTAATTTTTTTTCCTGTATGTTTAAAGAATGTCTTCCTTTATTTTAAAGACTAACAAGTTTACTTAGTTTGGTCTCAGAGTTGCTCATTTGGGCTCAATGTTTGCAGGCATGTATATGCCCTACCTGTATGTAGTCTTCTTTTATTTCAGAAATTACTGCTGTAGCAACTCTTTTCAAATACGAGCACACGCTTGCATTATTATCTAACAATATAAAATATGTAGAAAAAACTACAAATGGCATGCCATTAAAAATCAGCTTATTACATATATCTTTCACAAAACTAGTTAAAGCAATGTTAAGAAGAGGCTGGGAATCATGTATCAAAGTGAACAGATACTGGAGTTAAACTGACTGCATTTAAATACTAACCCTGCTGCTTTATTAGCTGTGCAGTCTTTGGCAAGTGTCTTAACCTCTCTCTGCGTCAATTGTATCATCTATAAAATGAACATAATAGTGTATATCCCTTAATGTTTTTTGTGAAATTAAATGAGACAATTCACATACAGTACTTAAACACTGATAAGCCTGATACTAAAATACAATAAGGGCCACAGATATTTATTTTCAGTCCAGATTTTAATGAACTCTGTGGTTTATAGTCATCATATAATTTCAATCTTCCATTCTTTTTAAATCACAAAATCTTTTTGTATAAGAGGTATAGTGTAAGATACATGAAAGTACATTGGTCAAATAAAGGAAATATGTTATCTCATCCTTGATTAACTGGACTTAAATTCATCTATTGATAACTTGTAACATAGTTATTATATTTACATGGAGCTTTCTGATGCTCCATCTTTCCCAAGAGCCTCTCTTGTTCTCTTGACCCCGGTATCTTGATTTTATCATTAAGAAACCAGGTTGAGCATTATCTTCTCCAGTGGGCAATGACCTCTTAGTGTGTATTAGGAGCCCACAGAATACCTTTTACTAACTTTAATTCTCATTATATTCTATGATGACTTTCTGATAACATGGCTGTTTCTCCCAGAAATGATTTAGGGGCAAAGAATGTGTTTTTAAACTTGTTTCCATAATACCTGTTTTGTGATTGAACAATATATTCTTGTCTGACTTATATTTTATGAAGAATGATTGTAAGGGTAAAATGGAAAAGTATCAGTGAAGTTTTACTGAAAATGCATTAAGTGTAAAACATTTAACGATTATAAATAATGGAAATCAGCTTGAGAGATTTGAATGGAAGGAATTGTGCCATTCACAATCTAAACAGATTCACCACTGAAAGTAGAGAAATCAAGGACATCCACTTCATTTTAATACTCCTTTTCAAATCAAACAACATTGCTAGTACACCAAATAGTTTTAAAAGATCTGAGTTACCTTTTTAAGAGTCAAGCACATCTCTAAGTGTTGGTTTATCATGTTTTCATTTGCTTGAGAAACAAACAATTGGCTGTTCATTTTACCTTCCTGTGTGATATGTATAAATATCTCAGAAAGCCCACAGCTTATCTTTGAGCTCTCTCAGTGCCATCCAATTATAAACGCAATTGCAAATATCTCTACTGTGTTAACAAAAATGCGGCACTACTTCTCCTCCTATTAATGTAGAGTATAAACTTTCTATTAGTAATCTTATGTTTAAGATAAAAAGGAAAATATATGGAAGTATTGTGGATAAAGTTTAAAAGCTGTACAGATGGAAGGTATTAATGCCAAAGTTGTGAAACTTATCCCTGGCATCTTCCACATTCCATTAGGATATTTTGCCCATCTCTAACACATCTATTATCATTGTGATACTGATGTTCTCTTAGACTGGAGAGATGAGTGTGGTATCTTAGAGAACAATTGGAAGATTGTAATAGTAGCAATTGCATTAGCTCCCACAATGGCTTTCTATTCCTTAGTGAATAAAGTCACGATTGTCTCTTTAAGAATTCAAGGATTATTTACACACTCTGAATATACATCTTATTTTCCTAATGTAATATCTCTGTAAGATTCTGCTCTCAAATCTCAATCTCTAGTAAATGTTTATCCCTTTTTTTAAGACACAGCTCCATGATTCTTCTTCTCTTCTGGATTATGATTTTTCTATTTAAAAATTATTTCTATATTATTTCTTGTGTGAAAATTGTTTTTCACCATTTATTTATTAAGCCTACATTTATGCAGGCTTCTGTGTGTAATGCACAGTATTTAGTGCTGGGGATTCAATGGGCAAGTATAAATAATACATAGTCTCTGATTATCAAAGTGTTCTAGGGAAGCCATGAGCAGTCAATGGAAGCTAGGTTTTCTTGCATTTCTGGTATTGTACCAGATGTGCAAAGAATTTTACTCTTCACCATCTCCCTGCCTCCACACTACCTTCTTAAAAAACCTACATTTGCCCTCTTCTCAGAAAGCCTATACTCAGAACAACAGCTATACAGTCAGTGGACCAGGTGACTCCAAAATGTAACCATTGGACCACAGTTATTCTCATGAGTCAAGCTAAGACAATACACTTCCCTTTCCAGGACTTTTAAATTTGAACTTACAATTGATTGAGTTTTTGTTAGGACTTCAATTACTAGATGATAAAAAGCAGGAAACAGGAAACAAATATAGTCAGTGTCTGCTATGTTAATGAAGAATCAGAGAAATAGCCACTATTGAAAAGAGAGAAGGATAACTAGATTTACAGAGAGAAATAGAGAGGTGAAGAAACTAATCTGGTTCTCAACCGATTGTACTCTTTGAGAGGTTTGGCTCTGTCTCTGGTATTCGTCTGTTGTGTTTTACAGTTTGCTTAAGTTAAATGGGTTTGTGTGCCTTACTATCTAATGGTAACTTGACAGACATTTATTAGTCAGTGGGAAGTAATAGACCCCTGGGAAAAATTGTAGAATATTTAAGATAGTGAAAATGTCATCATTTGAAGCAGAGGGATAGTCTTACTTATTGATGATGAAACAATACACTGGCCCTTGTATTTTCTTGGCACACATTAACACTGATTCTTTAAGAAAAGCGTCTTAAAGGAAAGATTTGTGAGCCCAAAGAAGAATATAACATTTCAAATATGAAAATGTCCTGTGAAAATTCCTATCTGTCTCTGAGATGTCTTAAATTCTGAAATTGCTGAAATTCAGGTTAAGAAATTAGGTAAACACTGTGTTTAATTGCAGCTGCGAATTCTCTGACCCTTGGCACATCTGTGGCCAAGCTACACAGGTTAGCGAAGAGTAGGATTCTGACTTTTGGAATGGTATGAGGGAGAAGCTGGATACGATGGAGGACCCCAGTTGTACCAGGTTGTTACATTCTATGTTCTTCTTGTATATATTTCATGCTCAATAGAGTTGATAACATTTCCCAATGTAAATCACCTTCAGTGATTAGAATTCAGTATGAACCTTGAGGGTCTGGCATTCCCTGCATATCGTGAGAACAAATTCTAGAGCAGTTCATTGTTTTTCTGCCTCTGTTCATTGTATCATTCATTCATTTATTAATCAATATCTTCATTGATCTGTCTTCTTTTGAGAATTTAATGGATTCTTAGCATTCTTTCAGGCATAGAGGATATAATAGTGAACAAAATGAGTTTCTCTTCACAGAGATTTTATTCTAACAGAATATTTCAGTAACGTATATTCTTTGAAGGAAATAAAATAATAGAAGGAAGTGATTGTGAAGGTGGAAGAGATAGTACGTTATCTAAAATGGTCAAGGAGGCTCTCCCTTGTAATGGGATACCTGAGCTGAGGCCCAAATAATAAGAAAGGACCAACTGCGCAAAAATTTGGGAAAGAGAGAAGAAACAGCAAATGTGAAGACCCTGAGACAGGAAATGCTTAGTGTGTTCAAGGGGCAGGAAAAAAAATTCAGATAGCTAGAGTCCAGCAAAAGATGATGAGCATTGTGAATAATGAGCTCAGGGACATTACAAAATTCAGATCATATACAGCCTTATAAACTATATTAAGACATTTGGATTTTATGTCAGTTGTGATTGCAAATTGTAAACAGAGGAGTAATCTGAACTCATTTGAGCTTAATATTAAGAAGACAGTTTATATGCCTTGAGGAAGAATAAATGAAGTGGGTCAAGGAAGGAACTAGGTTTTATGATGTTCTAGGACACATGAGAGTGGCTTGGGCTACAATGTGAATGGTGAAAAGTGACCAGGAGAACAGATTGGATGTGAAGGGAGAGGAGAGGGAAATGACTGATGACGTTTAGGTTTGTGGCCTGAGCATCTGTGTAGACAATGGTGTCATAGGTTGAGATTAGAAAGTATAGGTTGAGTATCCCTTGTCTGAAATACTTGTGACTAGAAGTGGTTTGGATTTTGAATTTATTTGGATTTCGGAACATTTGCATTATACTTACAGTTATGCATTTCTAACTTTAAAATCCAAAATGAGCATTTATTTTCTTTGAGCATTATATCCACACTGACAAAGTTTTGGTTTTGGAATGTTTTGGATTTAAGATTTTCAGATTAGAAGTACTCGACCTGCATGAAGGAAAGGCAGAACTCAAGGATGGCTATAGTTGTTCAGGACTTGGAATGCCTATTGGGAAGAGTAAATGTGAAAGAGGCAACTGGATTTATGGGTTTGGGGATCATGGATAGGCATATTTTGGGTACAGAAATAGATTTGGAGTCATCAGCAAATTGATAATATTAAAAGCCAAAGGACGAACTGGATGAAAACATTTAGGTGAGTGAAAATAGATGAGGTGTCTAGGGTTGTGCTTTCAGTAACTAAAGTGTTTATAGTCAGGAACAAAGGGAGAAGCCAGAAAAAGACACTGTATAGTCAGAGAAGACCAGGAAAAAATTTATTTCAAGGAGTGAGTGGTCAATCTTGTCAAGTATTGCCAAGAGGCTGAGTAAGAAGAGAAGATAAAACTGATGATGTAACTAGACAATATCGATGCCATAGTGACCTGAATAAAGATATTGAAGCCCAACTTGAGGGATCTTTAGGTGAGAAATATAGGTGGTAATTACAGACAAATAAATATTTTGAAGAATTTTGTATTGAAGATTTGAAGAGAAATGCAGAGAAAAATCCAAGAAAGTTCTTATTTTAAAGGTAGAATAAAGAAAAGGAAATTTGCATCCTGATGGGAATGATTCTTTTGACTATTGTAGAAATATATTCCTGCAAATATAGTCCCATTATCATGGGAATGACTCAGGAGTGAGAGAGAAACTGATGTTGCTGGAAGCAGGTAAATAATGGCAGAACAGAAGACCCTGAGCAGGAAAGAAAGGATAGGATCTGGAGCAGTACTGTTCAAAAAAATATATAATGTGAGTCACATAAGTAATTTAACATTTTCTAGTAGCCACATTAAAAACATAAAAAGAAACAGGTAAAGTTAATTTTAAAATTTTAAATTTAACCTTAGATATCCAAAATATTATCGTTTCAACATGTATCATTATAAAATTATTGAGATTTTTTTTTACTGTTTGTATTATATTAAGTCTTTGACATTTGGCATAAATTTTATGCTTACAGCACATATCAATTTGGATTAGTCATGTATAAAGTACTCAACAGAGTGTAAATGGAGGGTTTGGCATGAGATAAAATGTATGGAAATTTCATTCACTGTAACATGAGGTAAGACAGTAATATATGTAAATGAACAGTGCTTTTGGTGGTGGGAATAAGAGATGGCTCTCATCTGACTTTATGTTTTTAAGTGATGTCTGAAGAAGTATTAGGCATTTTAATAGAAGAAGACAAGAAACAGGTGTTGTAAAAATGGCCATTTTGTCTTTATTTATTTTTTAAATTATTATTTTGTCAAGGGCCCAATAAAGAAAGAGGTAAAATGACTATTTTGGAGAGTGGAAGGATGAATCTATAGGGTTCATTACCTTTGAACATTGAAAATCGGTGTCCTAGTTCAAATTTTTTCTCAGCCAAAGAAGCCTAGAAGGAGGGAACAAATTTTACTGCTTCATGGTGGTAGCATATCACAGAGGAGTAGAACCTGATAAGATTTCTACCTAGAGACATCTGAACAGAATTTACTGTCACAGAAAGAAATAAAAATCCAGATACAGTTGACCCTTGAGTAACATGTGTGGATCCACTTATACACGGAATTTTTTCTACAAAACTTAGATGGAAACTATGGCATTCATTGGATGCAAAACTCATTTATACAGAGGGCCAATTTTTTATATATACAGGGTCTGCAGGGACAACTTAGGACTTGTGTATTCCTAGGTTTTGGTATATTCAGCAGGTCCTGCAACCAACCCCCATATACACTGATGGGCGACTGCATAATGAACAGGGGTCAGTGCGTGAAGTTTTCACCGCAGTCTCTCCATTTATCCCGTGTCCACTATGAGGCATGATAGAACCAGTTGGAAGAGTCTGGCAACCTTCCACCATGTGAACAGAAAAGTGGACGACCCTTTAGAAAGAGTGAATGAAGCATATTAGAAAGAAGCAGAGATGAGAGACCGACAAACCTAGACAGGTTAAGAGAATAACTTTGGTTGCAATTATTGGTTCTAATCCCCTTTCAGATCTATTGCTTTTCTTGGTTTTGTGTTCTAAGACATAGCCCTTATCCTGCTACTAAATAAATTACTCCCCTTTTTATTATCTTTGTTTAGTGATTTCTGTGACTTGCAGCTCTGCCTCCTTCATAGGTAGAGATAATAAGGTCCTGAATTTAATGTGGAATTAGTGGGCTAGGTGTAAAGAATTACATCACAAGGGGCTGACTGAGGAGAAAGACCTGACAGTGGTCATGGAATGAAACACATTCATCATGACTATCTTTTTGTCTTATTTCAAAACCTACATATTTATTTACCCAACTTATACATATTACTATTTTAGAACAAATAGAATATATCAAAGGCAGAATAAGAAAATAAAAATCACCAAAACTCCAATAACCAGTATTGACTACTGTTTTCTCTTTGGTGTATCATTTACTGAATTGAATACAAATATATCTTCTGGCCATAAAATAGCTTCTTTTTCAAAAAAAAATCAAAGAAGAGACTCTTCTGATTATTGTAGAAATATATTTTTTGTAAAGAACTTTCCTCATTGTCTTTGCCTCCTTTACTCCATTCTACTTCTTTCTTTGTTTCATCTCCCAAGGAAAGAGTTAATTCAACCTTTGTTCCCTGAACTTTCTTCATTTTATTTTTTTTTCCAAAATACCATGGAGATGCTGACATGCTCTTGAAATATCAGTAAGAAATTCCATTTGGACTCATGCAATTGCTGGCCTCTGTGTAGATGGGGCTGCTGCTGTCCGAGAGATTTCTAGTCTAATCATATTTTTAATTTCTTCAAAATTGAGCAATGCTTTCTTGGGAACTCCTCTAATGCCTCACCTTAGAGATGGCCTCTGGAACTTGAGGCCAGTTCAACAAAGCTGTCACTGTAATAATGACAACCTAAGCAGAATTTTGGAAACGAAGAAAGCAAGCTTTGCAGCATTTACTTAGGGTTTCTGCAAAGGCTGTTCTTCTGGGTGAAATAATTAGTCTGAGGTATTACCTATTGACAAAAGAGCATCCCAAGAAGCTGCAGTTAAGTGCCAGAGACTCCTGAAAACAAAACGAAGACAAGCCTCAATTTCAAAGTCCTTATTTTTGGCAGCTTCTGTAGTTACCTGATGGGAGAAGAAATTTTCCCTAGACTTAGCACTGTGATGAGCATGGACCGTGAGATCAAGTCAATTTTCTGCTGCTATAGTGGGCTAAAATAACGCTACCTATTCACCAGCCTAGAGAGAAATTCGATTTTGTTTTTATTAAACTGAAACTTCTCTTGATACTCACAGTGAGTCCATAGGGGAGCAGAAACACAACCTGTACCTGCTTCTTCAATTTAGGAAATCTTGCTGAATATGTAACAGGGCAATCGCAATGGGTTTTTACAGAAGCCACATACATATAAAGCCAGACGTATTTTTCTCCTATACCTCTTTCATCAGCCAGTTTTCTGACTCTCTCAATCTTGTCTGTACACATGTCAAAACAGCACAATTTACACCAAATCATCTACATTTGTTTTCCATTTAGTAAAAATCCATCTACCTGCAGATGATAGTTTATGGTGTGTATGTGGGATTCCTGTCACTCTGATTGCATGTCTTATGTCTTCAAAACATAATACACTAGCTGGAATTTATCGGGCATCTATGTATTTATTATATTGTCATAGAATGTTTCATGAGGTTGGGGACCATTTCTGCTTGTTCATCCCTGAACCATCAATACATGTTGTCACAAGTATTGAGTTTGCCCATAGAAGGTGCTCCAAAAGTATGCATTAAATCAACAAACTACATGCACTCATGTGTTAAAACACTCTTGCTAAATAGGTATTATTGTCTTAATTTTGTTAGAGGGAAAACAAAGGCTCAGAAAGTTTAGTAACCACTCAAAAGTCATACAATGAACAAGGAAAGAACTAGGCTTCAAATTTAGTTTTATTCACCTCCTCCTTCCATCCCATTTTACCGTGCTTCTTCAAATACAGCTTTGATGTGGAAGTCACCTATTTTTCTGATAGATTTCCACTGTTAATTGCATGTTTTATAGTTTTAAAGGGAGCTGAATGCAAGCTATCTTTGCATTGCAAAAATCAGAAAGATTGAGATACTTGCTGATTTTTCTCACTTTATAAACTAAGGCATGCAAGGCAGTTTTGTGTTAATGTGTTAACTCAGTTGTTTTGGTTCAAGTTTGCTTTGGAAACTGAGTCAACTACTCCCTGTTACACATGCTTCTCCAATAAGCCTCTCCCATTACTTTACCTTCCACATCTTACTATAAAGACCCACTAGGTGGCTGTAAGAGTGGGAGATCCTGTAAGTTTCCATAATTGTAACAGGGTTTGGCTTGCAGTGTCTTATGGAAGATAAGCTGAAAAACTCTCACCTTTTAATTAGCAAAAGCTAGTCTGATTAAGGTTCTTTGTTCATTTTAAATTGATAAAACCTTTTCTATAAAAAAAAGTAGCAATAAAATACACCAAGACACCTGACTATCAAAGACCACACCTCCATATAGTTATTATATCCCATTTTTCTCTCTTGAATTCCTACGTTCTTACATTTTAAATTCTGTTTCCCTTCAGGACATTTGGACCTCCCAGTATCATTTATGTGTACCCTTCCTTTTTCTGCTCCATCTCATTTCTAGGTTAATTTTTGATTTGTTTATTTTTGCTAACCTATCTCCCTTCCCCTTTCTGGAATTCTTGTTTAAAAGGCACATTTAGTTCTCATTTCTTCTATATATATTTAATTTGCTGCTTGGAGAATATCTTTGGCGGGAAGAAAAGGTTGTTGGCCATTTCTCCATTAACATTAAAAAATAACACCAATCTTGCCAGCAAAACACACACACACACACACACACACACACACACACACACACAGAGAAACACACAGAGGTTTCACATGCAAAAGAGATATGCAGACATGTAGTATGGCTTATTTCTTAGGTATCTTGCTTTTTTTCTTTTTACATTTCCATTTTTGGCTACTATAAGCAAAAATGATTTTAAATAATCGTTATGTCATTTCTTTTCCTCGTGCTCTTCCTTTTTCTCGTAATTCTTTCATCTCTTTTGTTTTTCCTTATTTCTTCTCCCATTACACCTTAGACTATCCAAAGTGGATAAATCATGTTAAAAGCATTAGGATTCTGTTGCATTCTATTTTTCCAGGAGCTAAGAAGAGAACTGTTTGCTGTTCTGGTATTTTCATTAAGGTGAACATGTCAAACTGAGAGAAATATTAATGGCAATAGGCTAATTTCTGTATGCCTGATGACATGTTCTGATTTTATCCCATGTCTCCAGATAGCACTTTTTTTTTTTTTTTTTTTTTTTTTGGCAAAGAGGATATGAGAGTGCTGAGATTGTAAGGGCTAGAAAAATTAAATAACTTATTTGCTCATTTTATGAGTGGCATGAATATCAATGCTTCTCACATTTGGCACCATGAATATTTTTGAATACCAATCCAAATACGTTCAGCTGTTGGGTATTAGCTATGCCTGCTCAGGAATATTGCCAGCTGCAGGTTGGAGCAAAAACACTGAACTTGGAGTGCATCACATTCTGATGGAAAATCCACTCAACAGCAATTGACATAGTTGTTAGCAGAGATCCAAAGCCCTATTGAGAAGAGATTTAGGATATCTGGGGCTTCTTAGGTCTTTTCTTCAACTTGCCCTATGTTCCAGTACACAAGAGTATTTACATCGTGACTTCACATAAACCTTTCTCTCTGTACGTCTCATTTGGCACTTACTATATATCGCTTTATATTCTTTATACACTTATGCATTATGGGACATAAGTGTCCTATCTTTGAAATAACATAATGCAATTATTAAATTATCTCTCTCTAGTGTCTTATACATCATATATTCTCAATTATAATTTTTAACGGTGATGGCCATTCAATTTTCTCTCATTTTTCATTTGAGCTTCAGCTGTGTTTTCCCTTCTTATCCTTGTTTATAAGTCTTTCTCTAATTTTGTCATAACTTTTTTCTTTGTTTAAATTTTTGGAAAACGTGAGTTTTAAGTCTGATTTTAAGGAGCTCAAGGGAAATTGATTACAATCTGGTGACAACTGCTAGTTGTGATTTGCAAGGCAGTTTGGGGAATGATTTGGGTGGAAATGATGAAGAGCATGAAGTTGAGAGTTGAAGCATTATGGGAAATAAAGTTAGATGGCTAAGGAGAGTCAATTGACAATGGTATTGTTATCATCCTAATTTTATGAGGCAGGAAGCTAGAAACTATTATTGCCTTTTCATAGATGTATTCCCCTCCCTTTCAATGATCTGTCAGTTTTACTTCTAAATATCTCTTGAATGTGTTCAGTTATCTTTATTTCTGCTGCCCCTACTCCCGTCAGGACATCCACATTATTGTTGTGGCCTCCTATAATGCCATACTAATTGCACCTCATTCATTTATTCATTTATTCTTTTAAATTTCATTTCAAAATTATTGAGCATCTGCCTAGGAATACAGTAATAAATAATAAAGACATTTTTCTGCCTTAGCGAAGTATCTAGTATAGTTGGAGGAACAGTCTTTTAATACAACTGAGCAAAATGTGATGAATACCGTGACGTAGTAAACACCAGAGCTGGCCCCTTCCAGCAATGAGTTCTCACATCAAGGATGATTTCCTAAAAATACCGGTATATATACCATTCCTATGCTTACAAATGTTTCAGTGGCTCAGCATTGCCCTTCAGATAAATGCAGAACTTCTTAACATTGCCTTGAGACCCTCCATGTGCTGGCCTCTACTGACTCCTCTTTCTCCCTCTCTCAGAGAGATTATGCAATTTCTTTTTAATTTTTTATTATTTTTTAAATTGATGCATATGCTTACCTCTCTTGTCTCTCCTTATCTCTGCACACTTTTCTTTTAGGTTCTCTCTCTTACTGAGCTATTTCTCACCTCAAGTTCTTTTCAAGCGCTCTCCTCTCTTTCTGCAAGTCTCCCCTGTACCCCTCTTCACTGTAGCCTTTCTTAAATCTCAGTTTAGATTTTCTTTTCCCTGGAAAATATTCCCTGAACTCCTGTCTAGGGTTGGATACTCTGTAGTCTGCTGCCATAGCAACCCATATTACCCTATTATAGTACTTGCATTTCATTGTAAAAGCTTGTTTAATGTTCAATCTATCCTGCTAGACCCTAAGTTCCATGTCTGTCCAATTTAATTGTATCCTGACAAAGATTCTTTGCTTGGTCAAACTTTCGTCAGGCACCTGAATCTTCTGCTAAACCCATCTGTGCATTTCCTTAAAAAATCTAGTTTTAGCAAATAATTCCGCTTAGTTTAGTTAGAATCCTTCATCCCCGGTTATCTGATCACACTCAATGTCTAATTAAATTCTTTATCCTCCGCCTATCCCCCAAGGGATCATCCTGGTCTGTCTTCAGCAAGAATCCTGTTAGGTTGGTTTAGCCGGAATCTCCCTTGCCTCTGGTGTTTCCTCTTAGTGATTTTACATCCACTAACCCACACCCTGCTACTTGGCTACAAATTCCAACTTGACTATGCTATATTTGAAGTTGAGTCTGCTCTCTCTCTCTCAGTGAAAAATCCCATTGCTGTGGCTCCTATACCTGTTGTGAGCTTCCTGTGTAAAGCCTGCCTTATCGCGCTTTTTATCATGGAATAATTTTTTTATTTCTTTAGCAATCCTTAGGGACTAGTAAAGTGCCCAGGCCAAGTGCAAAACAAATAAATCAATCCATCTGATTTAGCATCATCGTTATTTGTCCATTTTTCCTCCTACAGGTCTCTCAAATTAGTCCCTTCCTTTCATCCTCTTCTGCCTCTTTGGATCAGGCTTCAATTATTACAAGTCTCCAAACTATTCATTTTATCTTTAACATGGTTTCCCTTAACCATTCTACATTTTTTGGCCGGAGTAATCTCACCAAGAGGCAGATGTGACCATACTGTTCCATTGCTTTACGGAAGGAAGCATTTGAGTCTTCCTATTGCCAAGAGCATAAATCTCCAAATTACTGAGCGCCAAAATAGGCCCTCTAATTTTTCCCCTGTAGTTCTCTGATCTTGATATTTAATGCTATTTCATGCCTCTTTGCTTTTGGGCATTCTGTTCCCTCCAACTAGAACACTTTTTTTGTTAAATCAATCTTTACTCCAATGTCAATTTTCTATTCATCTCAAAGAACTTTCCTAATTGTATCCTCTCCTCCTGAGAACTTCCTCCAGTGCTAAAGAAAGCTGGTTGTTCTTTCCTTTGTGCTACTAGTGTACATTGCACATATCTCTATTAAGATACTTTCTGGTTGTCATTTGAAACATTTGTATAGCTTTTAGATTCTTCTACTGGGCTACTCTTTTATTCTAGGCACCTAGTATTCCTATTGAACGAAAAAAAAAAAAGGAATACAAAGCAAATTTCTGTAATTGCAATCATACAGTTAGAGATAAGGGATGTTATATGTGCATTATCTACCACACTGTATTAGGGTTGTCTAGAGGGACAAATCTAAGAGGGTAGATGTATATATAAAGGGGAGTTTATTAAGGTGTATTGACTCACACAATCACAAGGTGAGGTCTCACAATAGGCCGCCTGCAAGCTGAGGAGCAAGGAAGTCAGTCCGAGTCCCACTGCTGAAGAAAGGAGACCAATGTTCGAGGGCAGGAAGCATCCAGCACAGGATGAAGATGTAGGCCAGAAGACTAAACCAGTCTAATCTTCCCACTTTCTTCTGCCTGCTTTTATTCTGGCCATGTTGGCAGCTGATTAGATGGTGCCCACCCAGACTGAGGGTGGGTCTGCCTTTCCCAGTCCACTGAGTCAAATGTTAATCTCCTTTGGCAACACCCTCACAGACACACCTGGGAACAATACTTTGCATCCTTCAATCCAATCAAGTTAGCACTCATTATTAACCATCACACATACCTTTGGCAAAAGACAATTCTTGCAGTTAAAGTTACTAGAACAGAAGGATCCTAGAGGCTCAGATGTTGTCAGTCTGTCACCTATGACTAAGTAATGTTGTTCATGCAATTTGCCCACTTCCCACCTTTGTGATAGAGATTTATTCGTAAGCTCACAAGTCTGGTAAGCCTTTCATTGCCCACCTTTACCAATATACTTCTGGCAGTTCAGTGGGCCTGGGAACACCTTCTATAGCTTCTCCTTCTCTAGAAGTTGTATTTTATTATAGGAGCTCACCGAGATACTCATGGTAACTATATGTAATTCCTGATATTAAGATCAAGCAAAATAAGCAAACAAGAAAATGTGCAAACAGCATATACCTCATCTGAAATCAGTGTCAGGATGGGCATGGGTTTTAATATCCTTAATCGTATGATGAATATACCATCTGCTGATACTCATTCACATCTCTGCCATGAGGAAGGCCCAAACAAAAGATGGTTTGTCACCCTTATCTTCAGCAATATTTACACAGGATTAATCACATTTTAATGGGAATCTTATTATTTGATTTCTAATTCCCATGGACTTTATAATTCTGAAGGACTAGAGGAATATTCATAGTAAATGAGGCATTAAAATACCTACAGACAGACAGGAAATACACAGACCAAAGTGGATTGCTAGTGTAGTCTCTGAGAAAGTTTAATGGACATAACTTTCTTTTCATTCCTAGAAAAGGGGCAGTCTAAGTAATTTATGAAGCAATAGCCAGAAATTAACTATGCAAAAGCTTCCACTATCATAGGCTCTACGCAAGAAAATGGACCACAGCATGAAATATGTTTCTCAAATTGAAGTCAAGGTCAAAATATATTTTTGAGATACACATGGCTTACAAAGAGCTTATAGAGGAAGATTCAATTGCAAAGAAATGCACTTTGTAGAAAAGAGCGTCCCGATGGGGTTAGAGTTAGAATAATTTTGCCAAACACACCAGTAGCTCAGCAGATTTTGTAATGGTTAGCTTGAATCGTTACCTTCCTATCACCTTTAAAAGTTTAAAAGATGTGATTTAGTCCAAAAACTATTGGGGGAATGTCAAATTGTTCATTGCTGTAGATCAGCAATCACTGATGCTTCTCGTCTTAGGAAAATATTTTCATTTGAAAAACATTTTTTTAAGATTTCTGAAGAAAAGAAACATATATGATACATTTTAAATCTCATTTTTAGTTTTTAAATAAGCATATAGATATACAGAGAATATTTATTTATTTATTTTATTATACTTTAAGTTCTAGGGTACATGTGCACAACGTGCAGGTTTGTTACATAGGTATACACGTGCCATGTTGGTGTGCTGCACCTATCAATTCATCATTTACATTAGGTATTTCTCCTAATGCTGTCTCCCCCCCTGCCCCCTACTCCACGACAGGCCCCAGTGTGTGATGCTCCCCACCTTGTGTCCGGGTGTTCTCATTGTTCACTTCCCACCTATGAGTAAGAACATGCGGTGTTTGGTTTTCCGTCCTTGTGATAGTTTGCTCAGAATGTCTGACAAAGGGCTAATACCCAGAATCTACAAAGAACTTAAACAAATTTATAGAATTTTAAAGTTGGCTAGTTATAGGGCCACAACTCAAAATATATATATGTATGTATGTGTGTATATATATATATACACACACACATATTTTTTATCATATTCTCTGATTGGAGCTATTTTTTTCTATTACTTGGATGTTTTCACATTAAAAAGACAAAACAAATAATGAATTAAGATTAAAATATTTTAAATAATTTAGATAGATACTGAAGTATCCTTCATGTTTTCTGGTAAATTATTTATTTATAAATAGAGAAATCTGAAATTTTTATCCACTAATTTTGGACGAAGAAAACTGAAATATTTAAAAATTCTTGATGCAAAGTCTGGAGCTCAATCATTTTATTATATTCCCTAACACAAAATGTAGTTTTAAGACTTTCAGTTATTATTATACTTTAAAAATAAAAAATGTAATTTTTTAATTGTAGAATTTAGAATATCAATACATTTTTACCTCACGATTCCTCTTTTTTTCCTAATTGGAACTCTTTCACTGAATTCCACTTTTCATAAAATGTCTTTCATCCAAGGATTTCTGAATGCTTTATAAGCATTGGTCTTAATATAGTTTGGTTACAAAAATCTGGAGGGTATGCTGAAATTTAGGGATATATTATGCTTCCTTCTCCCAGTGGCTTCCTCAATGAATATGGTCATCTCTGTGTAGTCTTTGTACTTGGAAAATTGCATTTAGAGAACACCTTCTTGGGGAACCTTACATGCAGTTTCTTAGGAGGACACAAATTTTGTTAGAGACCTTGCCCCAAGGAGCTAACACCTTTAAAGAAGATAAGCCATAAATTAAAAAACAAACAAAACAGTATCATAACAACAAACCTCTGGTATCAGACAGTATGCATCAAGTATATGGGTATAAATAGAGGTGCTATTATTGGGAATCAGAGAGGACTTCATGAAATAGATGGCTTTTGTTTTGGGCTTAGAAGGATGGCTGGGTGGGGAACACAGGGCAGCATTATAGGACAAAGTATACTATGTCAAGAGTATGAAGATTAGAAAGTGTATGAAATGGGTAGTAGTTCCTGTTTGGGAAAAGGAAAGTGAGGTGAAGCACTTTTTTATCCCAGACATAAAATATATGAATAGTTGTTTGTGTGCTTTCCTTTCTGAAATGGAAGCCCACAAATCACATGTTTTCTAAGGTAGTCCAAGCTTTTCTTCTCTCTGTGTAGTTACAAAGCCCTATAATTAAAGGGGATTCACAGTCGTATCAGGGAAGACTAAAGCCTCCCACAAAATTGGAATTTTCTTTTTTCTTTTTATTTTTTAAAGATGGGGTCTTGCTCTGTCTACTCAGCTGGTGTGAGGTGGTATCATCATAGCTCACTGCAATCTCAAACTCCTTGGCTCAAGCAATCCTCCTGTCTCAGCCTCTCGAGTAGCTGGGACTACAGGTGCATGCCACCATGGCTGGCTAATTTGTTTTTATATTTGGAATTCTCTTTTAGGGTGAATTTGCTAATAAAAGGAATAGACAGCTACAAATCACTACAAAGTAGTGCTGCTAAAAGTGTGTTCTGGGCCACTTCAAACTGTTGGGAACCAGTCCACAGGAGATAGGCATAGAATTTGAGAGTAAGTGTTTAAAAACTTTTATGGCAATATAAAATTGCCACACCTCTGCTATGATTTGAATGATGGTGTTCCCTCCAAAATTCACTGTGAAACTTAATTCCCAATGCACCAGTATTAAGACGTATGGTCTTTGGGAAGTGATTAAGTCACAAGAACAGAACCCTCACTAATGGGATTAGCACCTTTATAAACAGGCTTGAGGTTGAAGGGGGGGCACTCTCTTGCCCTTCTGTTCTTTCTTCCATGTGCGAACACAGTGTTTGTCCCCTCCAGAGGATGCAACCACAAGGCCCCATTTTGGAAGTGAAGACTTGGCTTTTACCAGACACCAGTCCTACTAGTGCCTTGGTCTTGGACTTCGCAGCCTCCAGAACCATGAGGAATAAGTGTCCCTTGATGATAAATGGCCTAGTCTTAGATATTTTGTTGTAGTAGCACACATGAATCAAGACAACATGCAAGCCTCATGATTGGTGGACTTGTTTTGTTGAACAGGGCATACAATAGTTTAATGTGTTGACCTCTTGTCCTGTGTCATGGATAACACAAGCTGTATTTTGATCATGCTCAGGCAACTATACACCAGTCTGCAATGGGTTAGAAATGTGAAAAAAAAAAAAAAAAGAGGTTTGTCATCACAGAGAGCTACAGAAGCACACAATTTATTTTCTTTAGCAAACATTACTGCATGCTATTTTCTGGTTGTAAAGTTGTGTGTTTCATTCACAAGGGTTACTGAGATAATTAATTTTCAGCCTTTCTCCTAAATTCAGCTACTGTTCTCCAACTACAGAAACTAAGAATGAGGTGCTGTTGTTCTGATAAATAAGTCAGCAATACACTAATAACAATACTATAAGAAGCACTTACTATGGGCCAGGCACTGTTGGAAGAACTTTACAAATATCTACTTATTGCATGTCAGGGTCCAGTCCAGGAAAATAGTAATCACATTCTGTATTTGAGTAGGGGCTATTTTATATAGAAAATCCATTACACAGGTGTTAGAGAGCTGAGAAAGCAAAAAGGAAGCACTCAGAGATAATAACTACAAAAAGCAGGTACCCCTCCCCTTACATTCAGGAGAACAATAGACTTTGGGGTTACCAGAATCTGGTAGATCACAGGAGGGTGCCTAGCCTTTTTATGAGAGGAATCTCTAGGCTGCAGTCACATCTTATGAATTGAGAAATAGTCCCACAGAGATCATTCCCTGAGGTAATGGCATGGAGAGGCTACTGCTTATACCTCTAATGGGGCAAGTTGTTGAAATAAGCTGGAAGCTTGAAGAAATGGCAATGAATAATGCTGAAAAACTAGCAAAAATCAAAAAGAAGTATTTTCTCTCTTCCTCTATCTTCTAACATCCCTCTTGTGTCTCTTATTGGTAGAGCCTAATAAGATGACCACTGACAGAGGAGGATGAGAAGTGTCATTTGTAGCACCCTTCCCCAGAGTACTGTAGATCAGAGGACAGAAGAGAGTATTGGGGCTGAGACACAATAAACAAATAACAAGCATAGTCACATAATCCTATGAGGTGAATTCTATCATTATTTTATTTTCAAATGAGTAAACAAAGGGACAGAGAGTTTAGGTGGGCTGTCTAAGGCCAACAGGTATTAGTGGAGATGAGCAACAGACATCTGGCTCCAGAGTCCATACCACTGCCCTCTATGCTCTAACGCTTCTTTGTAAAACTGGGTAGTAGGATTATTAAAGAGATTAGAAAACCAGGTTTTTACATATAATTATCACTGGCTCTTTGTTTTTATGACTCCTGTTAAAGTATTTTTTTATTTTCAAGTTAATACAGTTTTAACTTAATTATTCCAGAGCATTTAGAGGATTTTACCATGTGCTATCTATAAATAGGAGAAGAAAATAGGAAGAAAGCTTTATATTTCTGGTGTCATATGTATTTACTAGATCTTAATATATCTAACCATTATATATACATAGAGGGCTGGAGTGGCATTGTGTGATGGGGTATAGTGTTAACAGAGTTTAGTCTTTCATTTACTTTATTGATCTATTCATTCATTCCAAATGTTGTAAAGGATGTTAAAATAGCAATGAACAAGAAAGACATAGTCTCAGCTTTCACAGAGCTTACATTTTATTTGCTCAATAAAGCAGATTGGTGAATCAGTAAAAGCCAATATGGTGACTTCCAGTGTATTAGTGATTTTATAATTATATTTCTAAATGAGTAATTGAACCAAGCACAAAGATTGTTTGAAGTTGTAGTGTTCATTTTTTTCTGGCTTTGCAACCCAATCAAGACCAGAAAAGTGTGGTAATAATCAGACTGGAAATGACCATTTCTTCAGGACTTTAGAGGGTTAAGAACACAGAGGTAGAGAAGAGGGCTACAGATGGTCTCATGGAAAAGGGCTCTAAAAGCAGTTAGAAAAAACTAACTAGAAATACATTGGAAAGAAAGTTAAAGGTTGTTGAGTAATTCTTTTCTTTACCAATTACTGTCTTAGCAATGTAAGTTCAAGATGAGAGTACATAGTTGGAGGTGTATAGGTGAACCATCATTATCTTTAGAGATTTTTAACTGGAGTATAGAAACATTGGGGTGTGGCTTTAATTTATGGCAATCAAACATATTTAATCACCAAGGCAGAAAATCAGTTAGGCAAGATTAGGCCTGGTTTTCACCCATAGGCACTTTTGCCATATTTGAGATATTGGTATTTCTGAGATAATGTTTTTATGGAGACATGAGAGAATTTTTGACCTGAGAAATGTATTGCAAAGTCTAGTATAATATCTATATCTTTTTTATAATGCTTATAATGTCACAGCCTAACTCTAAACATTTGTGTAGAATAGTGAGGCAGAAGCTTGGACTAGAGACAAAACCACATTAGAATACACACTATCAAAAGACAAATTCTATAATCTAAGCCGAATTATTTGGGGCCATCTTGTCCAGCACCCCCACACTAGAGAAGAAAGTAAAAGGCAAGAGTTAAACCCAGGAGTCTGCAAAACAAAGGCACTGGAGTAGACTGAAGATATTTCCAGAGTTGCTCATCATATACAGGGTTTGAGCAGACATGAAGACCAGTGGAGTCTACTAGTAGGGAAAAGTACCATTCTGGCTTTCATATAACAGTGAAACACTCTAATCTGAAAAATTCTCTTTTTAATATCCTTTTGTGTCTTTGGGACTTGTCTTGATTTTCCCCATTGTCTAGTTCACATTTCTCCTGCCTCAACTTCTCAACTTTAAACAATGATTGCTGACATTTTACTCCATTTCCTGGCTTCTGATTTCAGATTTTTCTTTTGTCATGGTGCCTCCCAGCATTGATCCTTTGGTGAGGAGTTTTTGGCTCAGTTCTAGGGCTTTCCATGCATATACAATGCCCTTATAGGCAGCCTTATAGTTGTTCTGGGCACTTATTGAGATAGTTACCAAGGTCACCTGGCCTGAACTTACCCATATGAAAAAATGCCTGCTGTTTCTAGGTGGTAGAATAAGACTTACTCATAATTGACATATATCATTTTAAGCTTGCAAACTTTCTTTAACATTTTAAACTAGTTTTGATTTTAAAAATTCAAAAGTGTTTCACAAACTTTCTTGCTTTTAAAAAGCAGAGTATGATAAGCAACATGTAAGCATTTCTTGATGACTCATTTTAATTTTCAAAATTAACTACTATACCGCAATATAAAACAGAGTATAGTCACTGCACTAAATGGTCCCAGACAGCTATATAGTTTGCATCCTTATGTCATAATTATTTTCTGTTTCCTTTCCAGTTGTTAAGCTATCAAATCAGCCATTCTCCAGGATCTCCCTGACTTCTTTTATAATATGTTGTTGGAATTAGAAAACCAGATAGCCAAGTTGATTAAAATAATGTCTAATCAAAGTGGAGGTCATCTCTGCTTGACGACTGATGAAGTTTTCCATTAGGAAAGTGCAAGGTACTGAATTCCTTGACATTGGCATTTATTGGAACTATTTAGAGGTTTTTGGAAATTTACTTTGGTTCTCAGTTGGATCCTGGAAACTTTATGTCCTCATATCTTCTGAGAGTGGTATAACTTAATAACATTTTTGGGTTATAAGTCAACAAGGAGTCAGCATAATTTAAGGTGACCAGGTAGACAGGGTTTGACTCTTGCTTTTGTCACCTCCTAGCTTGAACAAGTCACACAGCAGGTTTGAGCCTCATTTAGTCATCTATAAGCCAGTTATAAATGTTGGTCAGTATTGAGGGTCTTGTGTGGTATAAATCTAATACTCTATATGGAATTATTGGTGCATAATAGGGGTTTAAAACTTGTTAGTTACTTGAATGACTATAGAAAGACTATTTGCTTTTATGTGAGGCCAAAACCCAAGTCCATAAAATCTCTTGAAGAAAAAGACTTCATATAACACAATGGGTAAAATAGATTGGTTTACAGAGTTTATCTTTGAAAAACAAAACCATATTGTTTACTATATGCAAAAGTCACTTTTTTTTCAGCTTTGCCTGTTTTTATTGCTAGAATTCTTGTAATAAAAATCTCTGTCCACTCCTTAGATTATTATTCTAGGGATGATCTGATGACCAGGGGCCCAGACACCATGCTCCAACTTCTTCAGTCTCTTCCCCCTGCCCTTTCTCCCAAATTATTGCCCTTTTCAGAACAAAATTGTATTGTGACTGAGTCTGTCAAGGTCCAGTGAGAATAATTTAACTAAATTATGAATTTATAGGCCAGAATTAAGAATGTGAGCCGGAGGGGTACTGGTTTAAAAGGCAGCATTAGCTTTCCAGTTTTTGATGGAACGATTATTTTGGTACTATTTTGGAACAACTTTTCTGGCTACTAAAATAGCCAAAGAATCTTTAGAGACTGTGACTCCAGTCCCTAGAGATTGTGCCTGTATTAGACCATTTTCACACTGCTGTAAAGATACTACCTGAGACTGGGTAATTTATAAACAGAGGAGATTTAATTGACTCACAATTCGGCATGGCTGGGGAAGCCTCAGGAAACTTACAATCCTGGCAGAAGGGGAAGCAGGCACCTCTTCACAAGGTGGCAGGAGAGAGAAAAGTAAAGAGCGAAGTGGGAAGAGCCCCTCAAGAAACCATCAGATTTCATGAAAGCTCACTCACTATCATGAGGACAGCATAGGGGAAACTGCTCCCATGATCCAGTCACCTCCCTTCTGGTTCCTCCCTGGACTCATGGGGATTATAGGAATTACAGTTCAAGATGAGATTTGAGTGGGGACACAGAGCCAAACCATATCAGTGCCTTTTGGGGCATTCTCTTGGAATTGGGGGAGCATGAAAACCAATGTATAACTACTGTCTAAAATCAAGGAAAGTGGAAAGCTGTGTGAATGACACACATTTCCAGAGTTTGGTAGGACAAAAACACATGAGCTTCCCTGTAAAACTAAGAGATACTGCAGAAGACAACTAGATTCTATATAAAAAGATCCTGTCTTCAAAGGCTTCTTCCTGGGATGAGAGGACCCCAGAGTAAATCTCTGGGCAGAAGTTGAGGGAGAATTCTAATTTCTAGGATAGAGGTGTTCAGCCATGGATGCAAGAGACTAAAAGTGGGAAGTTGATATGGCTTAACTCTGTGTCTCCACCCATATCTTATCTTCGTAGCTCCAATAATTCTCATGTGTTGTGGGAAGGACCCAGTGAGAGATAGTTGAATCATGGTGGTGGATCTTTCCCATGCTGTACTTGTGATAGGGAATGGGTCTCACAAGATCTGATAGTTTAAAAAACGGGATTTTCTCTGCACAGCTTTTCTCGTTGCCTGCTGCCATCCATGTAAGATGTGACTTGCTCCTCCTTGCCTTCTGCCATGATTGTGAGGCCTCTCCAGCCATGTGGAACCGTAAGTCCAATAAACCTCTTTCTTTTGTAAATTGCCCAGTCTTGGGTATGTCTTTATCAGCAGCATGAAACCAGACTACTACAGAAGTATTTGTTAAGAATCCACAGAAGCCTTTCCTGAGAGAGCACTGCATAACAGAGGCCATTAACCAAGCAATAAAGAATAATAAATAGCCAGGCAAGTAATGCTTTGCCTTTTCCTCTAGTCTTACTTCTCCTTGTACTCAAAGGAACCTGAAGCAAAAGAGCCAGTGGATAAGGAATTGAAGTAAGGAATACTGAAAGAACTGAGGCTATCCCCCATTTCCTTTCCTTTTTGTTTTGTTTTTTTTTTTGTTGTTGTTCGTTTTTTGTTTTTTGCTTTTTGTGTTTTGTTTTTTGAGATAGAGATTACTCTGTCACCAAGACTGGAGTGCAGTGGCACCAAAGCCGGAGTGCAGCAGCACAATCATGTCTCACTGAAGCCTCAACCTCCCAGACTCAAGCAATCCTCTCACTTCAGCCTCTCCAGTAGATGGGACTACAGGTGCACACCACAATGCTTGTCTAATGTTTTAAGTATTTTATAGAGACAGAGTCCCATTATGTTGCCCAGGCAGGTCGTGGACTCCTGGGCTTAAGCGATCTTCCTCCTTTGGCTTTCCAAACTGCTGGAATTACAGGCATGAACAACAACTCCAGGCCCATCCCCTTTTCCCATTACTTGTCTGAGAGGTCTTGGTCCAGGCTCAATATGAGAGAGGCAGAACTTTAAACTGTATGGAGGGCGGAATTTCATTTGATTTATATTTTATATTGAATGGGACTACTTAAATCTGAAATTGGTAGTATCCTAATACCAGCAAACTTATGTCATCTGCTCAAGATAGCCTCAACAGATGGAAAAGACTCAATATAATTTGTTAAAGGCAACAGTGGAGAAAAGAAAAACTTCTTCCCGAACAGTCTTTAAATTCAATTCATTTAAAGGACTGTCAAAATAAACATATCCCATAAAAATCTGATCTACATATTTATTTAAAGGCATCCCTCACTCATTTATTCATTTATTCAGATATCCCTATATCTTCTGGCATTGTCCAATAGAATGTATAACAATTTTAAGTAAATTCTAAATTAGATATCATAATATAATAAAAGAAATGCATTAATGTTTGCATTTTCAGCTTCCTTATAAATGGAGATATCACATAGCAATGATAGGAATCAGGTTTGGAGGAGATAAATGAGAGAGAACAAATAGGGCATAGTAATTACAGTGATCTAACTTCACTATTCTTTGCAATGAAAAGCATCAGGATGAACTTTCATTCTTGAAAACGTTGACTGGCGGTACGGGTTATTGCGAGCACACTCCCTGTATACACTATGAAGACTGCCTAACCACAGTAGGAGACAATACATGTTTATGCCACAATCTTGTATTACATTTGATGTCTTGGTAATATACAACCCATTCAGGACTCTTTCCTAGAAGCTTTTTATTGAGTATCACAAAATCCACACTGTGTATACAATTTAGAGTCTATCAAAGCAGATGAGAACATATTATGCTTACTGTCATGGGGAATGATTTCAATCAGCATCCCCACTCCAATCCCTTATTAGTGACTGCCTATAGCATTGTGCTGAGGCTGATTCCATAATCACACCAGAGTGTGGCAGGAACACCATAGCAATTAGCAACATGTTCCAGGAACAAGGAGAAGAGAGAGGTGGCAAGTGGGCCATACATTTGACAATGTCTAAATTGAAGCTTATTTTTTTCCCTGCAGCAACTCATCATTGAGGTAAAAGCAGGCTATTGATTTATGTTAAAATGGAGAGAAAACTATGGTTTGATGACAGGCAACATCAAGTCATTTTGCAATACCCAAAGTAGCATGTTACTTTTGATCTTCTTACTTGTTTGTCTAACTATTAATCCAACATCAGCAGCATGTTTCCAGAGATGGAATGACTCCTAGAATGGGGAAATAAGCAACTGAAGACTTACCATTGCAAGTATGTGAGTCCATAAGGTGTATGGACAAATGCCCAAGAAGCCACCACCAGCTCCAGTTTTCTCAAAGTGAAGGGTGGGAATGTATATATTGTTGATTCTCATTATTCACAGCAGCTATATTCTATAATGTCACTGCAAACACTGAATTAGTGAATACTGAACACTTGCTCCTAGGGCAAATACAGGGTTAGGTTCCTGTGAGCCTCTAGTCACACATTTTTCTTGACCAATCAATAACATTGATTTAGGTGTGTTTATGTTTAAAATTTCTTACTTAATATACACTGTTGATTCATTAACATTGAACTCACAACCAACAGCACACTAATTTATGCCTGAACAAACTTATCTAACACATATTTTCTGCATAAGGCACATCACAGTCTTCTTGTATTTAGGAATGCTACACAGCTCTTCAGCCTGATTTTTAGCAGCATTTTAAACAGTGAAATCATTAACAAAAGGCACTAAAAAGCCAATACCATGCCACTGAATAGACCACAAAAATACATTTGTTTACAGTATGAAACAAGAACTTGTTTACAGAGCTGAAACAAGAAAACAGAGAATATGTGTATAAGGTGACTCAAATTTTTCACCATTTCGAGCATGATCACGAATGACAGTAAATGTATCATGAGTATTGTTTGGGGGATTATGAATAAATTTTAGTAAACAGGCAAATTCACAAATATAAAATCTGTGAATAATGAAAATTGTGTGTTTGTGTGTATGTATGACTTTATAACTGGAAATGAAGATGCAGTCTTTAACCGAAGAGCTCCCATTTAATTGAAAAATTATGACTAGTACAACCAAAATATTCAAGGAAAACACAAACTTGATACACAAGAAGACTAAACTCAATGGTTGCAATGCTAATACGAAATTCAAGCAGGAGTCTCTGGAATACTCCAAGCAGAGATATTTTTAAAGAAGTAGGAATTGTGCTGAGCATTTGAGCATTGGATTAAATTTGTTTAAGAGGAATGTAGCAGATAATGGACCTCAGGTGATGGTTCAGAGCAAACAAAGGTTTGAATGCAAGAATGATGCTCTGAGGGCGCCTGTAGCACTCCAGAACCAGCAGCCCATGGAAGCAAAGATGGACTGGAGAGAATGACTGAGTCTACTGGAACACACAGAGCAGCCGGTCTGAGGATTTCATTCTGTAATCAGATATACACCCCAGTTTGACCTTCATATTCTGATTTCAGGCTCAGGCTCCAATAGAATAATGGCTGTGCCTTTTATGTATGTGTGTATTTAACTAAATTAAGCATGCGGCATTCTGCACAGATGGGCACTTGATAAATTTGTTTATTGGTTATTCTTTCACTCCTGCCTTGCCCAAGAGAAATGAAGGATTATAGTTTTTTCACCCTTTCTCAGAAACCTCACAGTGTGGGAGCAAAGTATTCCTTTTCATTGCCATTCCTTTCCCCAGGATAAAAGAGAGAAAGGAAATTAAGCCATAACAAATACTAGTCCACGTATGCTACTAAGCGTTCCCAAGAAAGTGGAGGTTAAATAAATCCACCATGTGGCTTTCAGAGTTGTGATATAGTCAGGGGCAACATCCATAAGGACTTTATTTCTGCATGCTTTCTGAGAATATGCCTATGATTAAACTCTGTGCTGTCATTTAAAATGAGGGAATTAAACAACCAGCAATTAATATCATGCTGGAGTATTATAGTCATATCTGCAAGAGTTTAGATATCTTTATTAAATATATTATTTTAAAGCATATAAATATTTTTAATTGTTTCTATTTCTACCAAAGGTCTTATTTATAAAGGGATGGATGTTGCTGGGGTAAGATGACAGACTCAGGCAATCTTCTTGGGCAGGGATTGAGAACACTTTTTGTAAAAGTTCAGATAACAAATATTGTAGGCTTTGCCTAAGAATAGTCTCTTTCACAACTGCTCAACTCTGCCATGTGAAACCAGTCATAGATAATATATAAGTGAATCAGAATAGCTGTGTCCCAGTAAAATTTTATTCATGGGCATTCATATTTGAATTTTAAATATCTTTCTCATCTTACAAAACAGTGTTCTTTTGATTGATTGATTTTTTTCAACCAATTAAAAATTTAGTGGCCACTGTTACCTTGTGGGACACAACAAAAGAGATTTGGCCCATAGGTTGTAGCTTTCAGACACCTGCTCTTAGGTAAAAGAGAGCCAACACTTTTCAAGACTGAGAAAAAGGCCTTGGGCAGGCTAGGGGTATAATTGTGAATTGTGAATCCAGGTCAAGAGGACAAGGTTCGTTGTCCCTGAAGAGCTTAAGTACTTCTCCTAATGGTACTTTCTCAGGGACTGGAGTCACAGGCCTTGGCTACTTCAGAGTCTAGAAAGATGCTTCAAAACAGTACCAAAGCACCCACTTGCAGTATTGCTTCAGGCTCTTCTGGCTAAGAAGAGTAGGGACATTAGAGGAAAGGCAAAATATTACTTTCCTGGCTATTTATTATTCTTCATTGCTCTTTTAGTGGTCTCAGCTATGCAGTACTCTCTCATGGAAAACTGTGTGTTCTTAAGAAACACTCCCTACTCTCAGTCTCTTGCACCTATGTTGAAGACCTCTATCCTGGAACTCAGAGTTCTTCCCCAACTCCTGTTCAGAGTCTTATTCTGGGATCATTTCATGCCAGAAAGAAGCCCTTAAAGGCAAAATCTTTTTGCTAGAGGAGGCAGGGAAATACTAGGTAGGAAAGGGCAGGGTCTCCGGCAAGGGTTCTACCCTAGAGCCTGGACCTGTGACCCTAAATGAGAACTTCACATCCTCATTTTCCCACCTGAGTGTTGTCTTTTGGCCCATGACACCTCCTATCCTGTGCACATAAAAACCCCAAAGTCCACTGGCAGAGGAACACAGAGTGGCTTGGCAGAGAAAGAGAGAAGTGTTTGAATGTCAAGAGAAGAAGAGGCAGCTGGACATCAGAGACTATGGAGAGGAGTTTGACTGAGGATGGCCAAACTCCAGGGGAAGATTATCTTTCCATTCCCTCCCCTTTCTAGCTCCCCATCCCGCTGACAGCTACTTCCGCTGCTCAATAAAATCTCTGCATTTACCATCCTCCAAGTCCATATGACCTGATTCTTCCTGGATGCCGGACAAGAACTCAGGTGCCAAGAGGGCAGAGTGTGAAAGGCTGCCATCATGGCCCTCCACTGAGCTGGTTTAACACTTAGCCATCTGCAGACGGCAAATGCTAGAAAAGCATTGTTTGTAACACGCACCCTGTGGGGCTCCAGAGGTCATGGGCAACCCTTAGGTGCTGCCACAGGTTGGTACAGGGTTTGTTCCTGTCAGTTCCCAAAGGCATTCACCCTGGCTTCTCCAACTGCTCACTGGCATGCTCCCTTTTCTGCAAGGGGTTTGAGTGTGGTGGTCAAGCAAATGAGCCACCCCTGCTGCACGTTCCACAAGGGGGTCAAGGGAACTCTCCTATCTCATTTTCATAAGGGCTCTAGCCCGGTTCCCTTCTATAGTTTCTATTTGGCTTATAGAAAAACTCACATGTCCTTGTCATACCAAACTTTGGAAATTTGTGCCATTGACATGGTTTTTCTTCCTCCTTGATTTCAGGCAAGAGTCATGCACTGGTCTTCATGCTCCCCAAATTCCAAGAGGTCTATGTCAAATTTCTAAACAATTATCTTACTGCATAAAACATTTGTCGTTTAATGGCATCTAATGCATCATCCTCTAATTAAGCTCAAAAACGTTAAGTAGGGAGTCAATATCTCTTCCCTGTTACTGATCCTCAGTTTCTTTCTCAGAAGGTGGTTTTATGCCCTCTCTCACTTAGCTTAGAATTTGGGAGAAGATGCATTCTCCTCTCTTCCATTATATGAAGGGAAGAGAAATGCCACAGTACTCCTAATTTCTACTGATTTCATTCCATTTTTCTTCCCTCTCTGATCAATCTCTCTTGAATTTCATATGTTTCCTTACATGGGGCAGTGGTGGACGATAGGCTAAGGGTTGCAGAGCTGATTTTGTCTGCCTCTTAGAAAATCCTCTGGGGTTGCTGTGTTTGTTGTATCATTCATTGCTCTCAGCTTTGGGGCCTCATCAGGAAAGCAGAAGTCTTACATAACATACACAGTGCACTTGTAAACCACTATTTAGGCTGGTTTTACACTACCGTTTATGGACTCTCAGGAGAAACAAAGATCATAGATATCAGTTAATTCACCTATATGATGGTTAAATTTCCTCTGCAACATCCCTGTGGATAATTTGTACATCTTCAAGTCCTCCAATCATGGAAAGAACTCATTGTATTTGGGAATAGCATTAGTGAGAAGTCCTTCCAGGTGTCAAGCCAAAATCTGCTTTTCTGTAATTTTCCCTCAACCTTCCTCCTCATTCTGTTCTTTGAAGCTAAACAAGACAAGCTGTTCTCTTCTGAGGAGCTTTTATATGAGAATCTTTAAATATGTGAGGATAACAGAGATTATTTGTTTTTCTTTTTTCTTCCTTGAAGACTCAGGATTCCCATTGACTGCAATTGTTTCATAATGAGATTGTTTCAAATCCTGTCACTAAACGGGTCTTGTTTGGACACAATTCATTTCCCAGGTGGGGTTTGACCTACACCAAATTGAATAGAAGAATCATCATCCTTCTTTTGGGAAACTGTGCTTCTAAAATCCACTCCTCCCACCTCTGAGCCTCTTTTTCCTGAAGGAATCCTATTCACTCTTTAGAATTTAGGCCATCTTTTTCAATATCTCTCCTCTTCCCCTTCCTCTTTTCTGAAATGTCACTGTATATATGCATCTTTATTTTGGTATATGTCCTATTGAATGGTAAATTAATGACTTAATCTTCTATCTGTTTTTCCCAGAAAATGCTAAGCTCTTGAAACAAGGACAATGTGTTATGCATTACTAGTTTCCCCTTGTGTCTTTATGCCTGGCACAAGTTGGAGACTTGATGAATGATACTGAATAAATAAATAAGTGAATGCAGCCTAAGACTCCCTTCAGCCTTCCTAGTAGTGGTATCATACAGTTGCACCATGTTGAACACTTCGCCAATTTACATTTCTGAGAGCTTTTCACTTGCTCAGCTCACTCAGGTTTTCCCCATTATACTTATACCAATTATATGCATTTTAACTCCACATATGTGTTGAAAAGTTAACATCTGAAAAGTATATCTTAATGAAAAGTAATTCCAAATTATTTTAATCTATTTATAAATCCAGAGTAGACCTTATGTTAACTCACAGTATAATAAGTACTTGAAAACAATCAACATTTTATTTACTTTAGCCAGTCTTTTTACCCCTTCAAATTACCCTCCTCTAGGGGGATTTTATCAGCTGTAAGATGGATCAGAGACCCTTCTTAGGGGCCTGCCAGGTCCCCGCAAGCATGAAAATAAAGAAAAAAACCTTGAGTCCTTTCAAAGTAAATTCTAGGCACCTAGCTAGTCTTGAAAAGTAAGTGAGCAACCACATAAGCAAGAGGATATTAACAATAGTCTCCTAAGCAAGACAACGTCAGAAGGTGTTTTGGTTCCCTGTGGAAATGAAAAGTTAAAATCTTAACATATGTTCTTGGGTTGTTTTTCTGAAATCCCCACCAAATGGAAAATGCCAACTGCTATCACATAGACCTTGGAGAAGGAAGACCTGAGGACACTACTCTGGTCTCTGTTCTTCGTTCTGCATTTCTTCCTGAGGGGTCTGGAGAGAGTCACACCCTTAGACCAAACCAATGTCTAGCCTCCATGTATTGTTTTATGATTTTGCCTACAACTTCTGCTCTCCTGGAATGTATCCTTACCTTGAAGAACTCTTGCTTATAAGCCATCTGGGAGTTTGAGTCTTAAGCATTAGCTGCCCATTCTCCTTGCTTGGTTGGCACCATGCAATAAATGCCTTTTTCTTTAACTGCAAATCTTGATGTCAGTGTCTGGCTTTCCTGCACTGGGTAAGAAGACCCCAGTTTGGTTTGGTAGCAGCTGTTTATTTAAAACTTCATGAAATCCCCCCATTGTGAACCTGGGAGTCAACAAAAACAATAAAGTAAATTTTGTTTGTTTTTTGCTTTTGTTTTATTTTGAGAACAGTGAGGACTGTGGGGGAAGAAAAATATACTGGTTCCTATTCCCAAGCCATGCATTTTGGATGATGTGATACCTTTGTTGGTTCATGTCTGCAGCTCCTTAGACAGGTTCCTTTACTGTGTTCCTGTGCTGCCTCCTCCTTCAAGACCAGATCAACTTGTTCATTTCTGAAAGCAATCATTTGGTACAAAGTGTTACAAAACGATGTATGAGCAACTCAAGTACTTCTCAGCCATAGAATACTGGGCAGATACAGTGGAAATTCACTTCCCCATCTGTGATTTTCTGTTCTTTTCAACTGTCCTTTATTTTCCTTTGACTTTTCATTTGGTGTGTAAAGCAGGCAAATGAAAGCAATCCTGATTAATGTCATTCATAATTTCTATTGTGCATCTACTAGGTGCATGGAATTTATTATGGCAGGTTATATTTTAAAGGGTATAGTGTGGGAACTGTTGTCAAACTATAACATATAAACCGATTTTGACCATTTATCATAAAATTATTATCTTTATACTAGCCATATCATTATTTACCGTAGGCTCAAATGTGCTTTGTTTCTCTTCTGGTTCTATTTTTTTCCGCTTGTGGAGAAATGCCTCTAGTTATATAATGGAGTTCCATGGAAAAGTCAGGTAAGGTTATACATAAACTTATTGGACTTGGCTATTTATAATTTTTCATTGTAGGTGCCTGAATACACAAGGAAGGAGAAATGAAAATAAGGAATCAGGAAAGATTAGTGACGTGCCTTGGAATGAATCTGGAACAGCTTTGCCTGTGGTCTGAGCTATAGGTTTCACATTTTTAGAGCATTTATCTAAGGGTCCTTGCTATAATCAAAGGCAATTTTTCAGACCCCATGATTATATTCACTAGAAACAGAAGCGTGTTTTAGTAATAATCAGATGTCTATTTACATGTCATCAACATTTTAAGTATTTTTCCTGTATTTCTTAGTCCCCCAAAACTCCTGAAATTCAAATTCTGCCTCCTCTCTAACATTTAGCGCATTGTTGGTGCTCAATAAATGTTTAACAGTTGAGATACTTATGTTTAACAGCTGCAACATTGACTCCAAGGACAGCTGCATTTTAATGGTGTGTGAACTGATTTATATGTAAGCTTCTAAAACTCATAACTAAAGCACTTAGCACTTTAGGCTCCTCTGGGACAAAAGGTGATAGATTAAGGTAAAATGGTATTATTATTTAATTCCGAAAGTGGTAAATTACACTGGCAAAACGCTATTTGATGTTACTGGCAAACCGCTGTGGTCTGATGCTTTGTTGCCATCAGGAAACGTGGTCCAGTGGTGGGAGCTGTGGTGAAGGAGGGAGGAGTCCTGGGTACTATTTCTGGTTAATTCACTGACTTCCTGGGTGACCTTGGGCAACTCACTTAACCTCCTCATGCCTCAGTCTCCCTCCCTAGGAGTAGAACTGAGCAGTCCTTTCCAAGATTCTGGTTTAAAAGGACATTTTAAGAGTAAAACCTTGAAATGCTTCATTTGGCAATAACATTTTTTGCAGTAATGAGTGATTTGTTTTTCTCCCAGCTGCATTGTTGGCTGTTAGAAAGGCAGTGTATATTAATATGTCCTTAGCCTGAACACACAACGTGAGTTCCCAGAGTGGCCATGGGCACAGGAGTTTGTATTTCAGAACAGACCAATATCACTGCCAAAGGCACTTTGATTTTATACCATGCACACTTCTTATGACTTTGTCCTTGCCATGTTTAAAGAGATTTTGAGACAAAGAAATAAGCACTTCCCTGAATCCTTGGGTGGTGAAAGCTGTCTGGATTTTGAATTGACTCTTGCAGTTTGAGAAGAATCTCTTCATGTGTTTGGGAAAAATAGTGAAAAAATCCCAAACTTAAAGCTTCTGCTGATTGCTCAGTTGAAGAAGAGAGTAGAGGACAGCAGAGGGGTCCCTCTTCCTGTCTATGCAAGCCTTGTGAGCCTGCTGAATGGGGATGTCATGCGGTTGGAACAGATGGCATTTCAGATCCTGTAGTGGCTATATCTTGAATTCTGACCATGTTACTTTACTCTAAATTCCTGGAATGGCTACTTTGGCTGCTGTATTTCTGACAATGTGTAGGCAGATACATAACAATTTATCCACACCACTGGGTAGATACAGGTTCTTTAGAAAATTGATAGGCATGAGGTATGAGGGGTAAAGAGGAAAAAAGAGCATAAGAGAAGATCATTATATAAAACAGATTATATTTTGTTTCCTTGATTAATAGACTAAAATGTTCCAATGAATTTTTTTCCTGAAGAGTTCTTATCACTTATAAGACTGGATTGGGCTTTTTGGTGGATATGGAGAGTGTCACTGACTTATCCTTATTTTAACTGTCTTTAAAAAGACAATAATTAGCACGTCATTGAATAGTTCAATGGCTCCTGTACAGGGAAATTGGAGTGACCTTGAAAGGAAAAAAAAGATTATATAGGCAGCATAAATTCACTCAGCTACTTTTTTCAGTTTATAGCAGCTGGATTGCCATCAAATTTTTTTTTTTCTTTACTGATGGTGGTTATAAACTGTACTATGATTTATTGTTATTTTGTGATTTTTTTTTTTTAAAAAAGCTCACTTCGATTTTGTGCTTTGCATATTTTGAGAATAGGTGCTAACATTTGTAAGATTCTCACATATGTGGATTGAAAGGCAATCAGATAATTGGTTAGTCATTTATTTTCAGTTTGAATCAAGAAATTAGTGATTCTTAGTTTGCAATAAAGAAGAAATATTAACCATAAAAACTAATTTTAGTATTAAAATTCCTTCAGAATAAATGTTTGATATTGTGAGTCTAAAACCGGTTACAGCACAAAAGTATATAAAACTCTATTTCCCACCATTATAATAACTGTTTTCATAATGGGCTTTTTGTTAATTCAAGGTTTCTTAGGAATGTAACTTACAGATTTTTGCAGAAGAGCCAATATACACTAAATACCAACATATCCCCATGTGAAAAAATATATGTCCTTAGTATAGAGAGTAAAACACTTAAAGATTTTATGACAAGTGAAATGAAAAGCTGGATAAAGAGAGAGTTGTCAATGATTGTTAAGAAAAATGTCTATGTTGATTTGACTATGTTGATTATGTAGGTATTTTGAAGAAGACATTAATAATCAGTTAATGATGGAGAAGATCAGTGTTAACCTAAGAAAGAGGTATTGAAGAGAAAAAAAAACCCCTACAAAAAATCCCAATAATAAAATAACACACACACACAAAAGCATACATTGAATTTTGTAAAATTAAGGCATTAGACCAGATTTATCAAATATGTAGTCTATGTCAAATCTTTGTGAAACATCGAAATCAGACAGAAGCTGAATTACCTGATTTGCTTGATTTCTCAGAGTGAAAACAATAACAATTACTGACTGCTTGGTATAAACAACAACCCTATGGAGCATATTTTATTAACTCCTCAAAAAGGTTAAGTAATGTGTCCAAGATCGCACAGCTAGTAAGTGGTAGAACTGGGAATACAGCACAACCTGACTCTTCAGTCCACACTTTGAACCGCTATATTGTACTCTCTCTCCAAGGGTTTTATGAATGCTAAAGAAATGGTAGCACTGGGGAAGCAAGGTACTAGCTCAACTTAAACATGCTACGATATTATCTATACTAGGAAAATTACCTTCGGGAGATGTTGACTCACATATCTTCCCTTACCCATGATCTACACAGAACAAAATGCACACACAGTCATATGCATTATCAACATGTAAGGTAGTTTTACAGTGTAATAGTACTATCTCAGAATTGCAAAGACCACAGATAAGTTTTAAAAGTTCATGTCAGGAACTCTGAGGGTTTGAGATCTTACCCTGCTTATAAGCTGAAGAGTGAGCTTGCTATAGATTCATGCATACCATAAGAAGAAATGAGATTCCTGAGTCAGAGACAAAGGACTTGGTTATTTATGGCACAACAGGTTGCATAAGATTTATGTTTGCACTGGTTCCCCTCTCCCCATAGATCTCATGGGGATCACCAGGAGACAGTCCCAGGTGGATGCTGTGCCTGCAATGTGTTTGTGTCACAGCTGAGAAATCCAAGTCTGTAAAAGAGTTACCAGCAAAGCTGGCCAACCTTTGCCCAGAGGGAGATCTCACTATGTTTTCTTATTTGTATTATGTTGGTCAGCAAACAAATATGCTCTTTGCCCAGGAGAGTGACACTCTTTCTATCATTTCTTCAAAAAATGTCTTGAAAATACATTTTTGAAAAGATAGTCTGAAATAAGAGTTATCATCAACTCTGCTCACAAAACATGAATATACACGTAAGAGAAACATAAAAAGCTGTTTCCCAACAACGTATTATTTCCTATAATCCATGCTCTCTCATTTGACCCTTATACAAATTCTGTGAGATTAATATGGTAGGTCTTATATATTTTCCATTTTACAGATTTCGCTACTTATAAAATATTTCTGTTGGCTAAATAAGACTAACATAGCTTCCATAGCCTGAAAATAGTTTAGATGATGAAATATATAGGTGTATAAGAAAAATGCCAAATATACAAATTGAGGTTTAAAGGGATTTAATTCTTATAGCATAAAGGATTAATATAAAAAGAATTTTTCTCCAGTAGTATTTTATATTCTCTATTTTTAGTAGCGACTTGATCAGGGATAAAGAAGTTAAGTATAAGCATATGTACTAACAATCACTAGCAATTGATGGAGGAATAGAAATAAGTACAATACACCTCCCAATTTATATTATAATTCAATGGAAAAAGATGATCTGAATTGATGCACTATTTAGAAATATACCTATTATGTTAAGTAGTGTGTATCTGTATCAGAATACCATTAAATGCATCATGTATTATATTCTCAATTTCTAAGGTGCATAACATCTGAGTGTGCTCTGTTTGGGGCTGAGGCGTCCTTTAATAATTGGTAGAACTTACATCCCAATGAGGATGGTTTACGCCAGGAATTTCAAAGCAGTTTGCTTACTATCAGTCGGCTCCTTTATTTTGACAAGACAGGTTAGATTTTAGCCTACTTTGATAAATACAATTAGGTCACAGAAAGTTGGTTCTGTAGTGTTAATAAGCCAAGAAGGGATATCACTATTGTGTGGTTATGTGGAATTGTGAGGATTGAGGGAAGGATGGCTCATGTTTCCATTGCAGGTCTTACATGATCATTTACTTAGAAGTACTCTTTGGGTTTGTGGCTATTTCAACACTAAATGAGATTATAATTTTCCCTTTTAGGGAGCTCTTCCATTACAATTAATGACTCACACAAGCTGAAAAATGGCCACAATTGTTACACATCCAAGACATGTTTGCAGTAAATTCTGGAAGATTTAACCTCATCCATCAATTGAACATGTTGTCCTAAATACACATGATCATTCAAGCCACAGCACCTTTGTGGCAGTTGACAAGCTATCCTTGTTCAGTGGGTGTTTAAATCTTGTCCTTCAGCAAAGTGAAGTAAAAGGAATGTTCTCATTAAAAGTCAAAATCTAAAAAGCAAAATTCAATCTGTCAAGTCGTCAAGTGTATTAAAGGTGAAAAATAAAGCTGCTAAGATGCTTGGGTCTTTTTTTAGACTGTTTCCCTGGCGAGAAGAGAGAATCTCTCTGAGACAGGAGTCCTTTTTATACACATTTCATAATAGTTTGTGCACCTACACGTAAGCTCTGAGCCAATAACATTCAGGTCCTGTTAACACATTTATACAGGTTTCTAATCAACAAGTGGTTATTAATTTGAAGTGTATTTTAGTGACTAGATCTTCAAACCTATCTGCCTCCCACCAGCTTCCAACTCAGATATATATGTCATAGAACAAAAGGGAATTCAGTATGAAAGATTAAAATAGACTTAATTCAATGTCTCATATATGACCTTTATTATGAATTATCCCTTGTAAAATGTTTATTCATACCAGCATCTGTAATAATAGTCGTGAGCAGAAATGATGCGAGTAATATGTTTTTCTCATGGATAGCCACATTTCAGGTCAGTCCTAAAAGAAACTTACTATCAAAGTTTTTAGCTAAATACTATCTTTACTGGGGGATGAGGTAGGGTTGTCATATAAAATACAAATGGCCACAAATTTGAATTTCAGATACATAATAAATTCTTTTTTTTTAGTATAGATATGCTGTAAATATGGCATGGGACATACTTATGCTAAAATATCTATTAGTTGTTTATCTGAAATTCAAATTTAACTGGAGGAATACTTATTTTATCATGATTATTTCTGTCTTAATCGGCAACCTAGGGGCGAGGGGAAGCCGTCGTTTGAAGAAAGGAACGTGTCTGCTGAAGTCTCAAGTAGAAAAGGAGAGGGATACACACTTATTAAGGCAGCTCTGGTAATGTTTCCTCTATCTCTCCCCAGTTTACCAAACGAGGTGGAACTCATTGACTAGGGGGGGGAAAAAAAAGTCCTCACTACTGTCCCAGCTCACTTATGAAGGCATTTTCTTTTCCCCTAGAACTGAAAAATCAAAGCCGCTTGGAGCCCGATTTATGAGTTTTCCCCGAGTGTCATGCAGCCACTAGATGGCAGTAGCAGCCCATCATACCCCGCCCCCTCCCTGGCGTCCTGGAGCCAATTTTCTGTACCTTGTCCTCTTTCTCTTCGCAGGTTTCAGCTTGTCACTTTTCTTCTCCCTCTTTGTTTTCTATTTTTACTTTTATTCAAATGCCAGAAAAACCAGCTGGTTGAAGAAGTCATGCGGTGCTCCACACGTTTATCACAGGGGGTGCTGTGACTGAAAAGCCTAACTGATTTTCTAGGCTGCTGGAGCTGGATATCAGGCACCAGGGCACAAGGACACTTGCACAGGAAGCTGTGGCTGGGTAGATGAGGACAAAGAGTGTGATCATGCTTTGCTAAGTCCAGGACACAAGTCTGATCCTCCTGCATTTCAGAGTCTCTCTCAGCTGCAGCTAGGTGCGACTCTGTGAACAAGCAACTCATGGGGGACTTGCCACGGGTCGTGGAGTTGGAATTCTACTGTTCCTTTTCAGGACATGAATTTTGTTTTCAGGAAAACAAAAACAAAAACAAGAAAACCAAAAAACCACATTGAGTTACAAAACTATTCACACGGAGGTATCAGGAATTGATCTTCAGTTTAGAGAGTGCTCCTTACAGATTTTTAAAGTTGGTACGTGAGAGAAGAACTTTACGTTTTGTTAAAATCTATTTGATTGAAAACAGGATCTGCTAAAATTCTTACTCCGAAAAAGTAGAGGAATGGAGAATACTGTGAAGCAAATGGGTTAGATGAATTCAAATCTTCCTGTCACCAAGAACATGGTATCCATACGGCGAAGGCAGTCCTACCCTTTCCTCGCTGTTCCCCTTCCCTTCTGCCGGCCCCAGCCACTGCAGTGGTAAAGAAGGTACATGTGCAGAAGACCTTGCTATCGATGTTGACTGGTACCCTTGTTCCAGAATTCACACTTCAGCTTTTTTCCGGGAATATAACCTCTTGTATTTAAACATTTCAAAACAGGTTATAAGCCAGGTTTGGATTCTGTTTGCACCCCTTCATTGTTCTTCATTGTCAACCTAAAACTGCATTATTATATATTCTTTAGCTGGGTATTTCTCCTCATCTTTGTTCTCTCATTTAGCAGAAAAATATCAAGTTTAATACTTCTCTTAATATGTTAGATATAGATTGCCTGATTTATTTTTTGAGCTTGAAAACAGTAACTTCTGCCAAGGGATTCTTCTCAAAGCAGAATGGGCCTTATCTCTGTTGCCATCTGACAACCAGTTAGCTGCTTAGCAATAATTGGGATTGAATAAAAGGGGGCACTGTGGTGCATACTCTTGGAACTTACTGTGGTGGCCTCAGCCTCCCATTCACTGTAGATTTGTCTTCAACTCTTTCTAGAAAAGGATTGGGTGGGGCATGGTTCAAGGAAGTCTAATTATGATAAGAATCGTCGATCCACTGGGTAGCTCCTGGATCTAGGAACATGTCAGTTCCCTGATTCTAGTCTTGGAACATTTTTAAAAAGGAATTTCGTATGTAAAATTCTACTTTGTAATTCTCTGTAAATTATTCACTTTATCCTGCACTGGTAATTCATAAGCAAATAGTTTTCCTTGAAGGAGACAAATAAACACAAATTACATTTCAATAATATTTTCCATTGATTAATGTATAATTTGGAACGATCATTCATTCATGCATTTATAATTCATTTGTTCATTCATTTATACATATTTTATTTATGTATTTCACAAATATTTGTCTTCTATATTCCAGGCAGTGTGCTAAAGGCTGGGGAAACAAAACAAAACAAAAACAGAAAAATGGATATTGCCCAGGCTTCATATGATTTATAGTACATTTGATGATTTGTCTTAATGAAAGCTATATATGAACTTAGGGATTTTAAAATTAGAGGCAACGTAATGTTGTTTTCGTGTCCCTCTGGAACGGGGAAACTAACATTTAATAAATGCCTCCTATTAAATTCATACACTATCTCATTTCTCACTTTTCACTCACGTATGTCATGAATGCATAGATAGACAAATGTTTACCACTTTCAAACAACTACTTGTAAATTATTTGGTAGAAAAAAAATGTCAACATATCTCCTAATCATACACTTTCTCCATACACTTATTCAATGACAGTTATTGGAAGATTATTCAGTGCCAGATGTGTTGTAGATATGGTGGGTAGAATAGCAGATGGACAATGTCCCCGCTCTCATGGAGATTATATTTGAGAGGTTATAACAATTACAAATTAGAACTATGAATTTTACTACTTTAGCATTAATCGCTAGGGAAAAAGGGATATCCTTTCTTTTGTGAACAAATAGTTCTTATATCTATATTCTATAAATCAATGAGACCTACTCCATAGAACCAAAAGAATCAGTGTGGAGGGTAATTGGAGACAGTAAGCTCTGCCTACATACAAGTTTCCAAGGGAAGTACAGACTCAGGGTCTTACATCCAAGACAAAATCTTCCCTACTCCTGTACCTCATTTTATAATAAGCATAATATCAAAACAGAAAACAGAATTTACATAAATAAACAGATATTTTTCTACTCCCTTCTCCAAGTGTTGGAAAATATTTGGTATAATATTTTGAGTGAAGAATAATAATCATTTTGACATTCTATGTATTTAGTGGACTATCAGATCATCTATATTCTCATTTGCTTCTATCGAGACTCTTTTCTATTATCTATCAATCTATATGTCTGTTATCTATCTATCTATCTATCTATCTATTTATCTATCTATCTATCTATCTATCTATCTATAGCTATCTATCGTCTATCTAAATTTGGAAGATGATTACCTAAGACTATTAAAAATCTTCTGGGATCCAGAGACACAATCAAGCATCAAATACTATACATTGCTTAGCTACGTACGGTGACAAAAAGTTCCCACAAGGAGGTTGGCATAAACCTTCCTTTCAAAATTCAACTAAAATGCGGATGGGCAATTTTCTTTATAGGCAAAGTATGATGGGGCTGCAGTTTTTATGGATTTCTGAAGCCATACGGGGTTTCAATTGTCTCTCAGGCCAACTCTTCAAAAAACTTTGCTCCTATTTCATCCCCAGACTTGAGTTTGCCAACTCAATACAGCTAAATATAAATGTAAATGTAGATGGAACTTTTACTTCTTAACATAAAATGCTTTTTATTTGATTTTCTCTTGATTGCTGCCAACATGAGTTGATAGATACATTGCATTTTTGGTTTCTGGAATTTGTTACAAATGTTGGAGCAAGGGGTTGATTGATTGGAATAAACATGTAGCAATGGCAACAGCTGTAAAAAAAAAAAAAAAAAAAAAGCAGAACAGGGAACGAAATAATTTAAAATAAACAGTAGTTACATTTATGACATACATACTGCCTGGATATTTTTAATTTTCCTTGCCCTCACTGAAAATGAAACATTTGTGCAGATAGCAGGAAAATAACTACATTTCAAATTCAAATAGTCATCCCTCAGAAATATGAGCCTTCTCTTAGGCCTTTTTCAAAAATTTATTTCAGTGTCTTTCTTTTTTTGCATTAGGCTTAATTTTCTAATAATTGTTTCTCTATTTATTTGATTTTTTAAAATACAGCTAGTCTTTTGCAAATTGTTTTTATTTCCTGTGTGCCTCTCCTTAATCTTAACTTTTAAAAAGTAGATAATATCAACAAAAAGTTACTTTGTTATTAATATCTACCTCTCTTTTCATCATATAATCATGTAATGGTGGATATCTGAAATGGCATTTTGGTTTTTCAAAAGTCCTGAAACTTTTAAAGATGGATATTTTAGTAATCTCCCTATAATATGGAAATCTTTTTCCCAAGGACAATTGGGTTTAAACAGTCTAATATGTCGCAGAAATTTGCTTTTTGGGGTTGGCAAAAGAATAATTTTCTTTAAAATCTTTTTTTTGTTTTGTTTTTTAAAGAGTGTTTTCTGGTCACAAAAGAAGAGATTGTGAGAACCAAGGTGGATTTTGGAGACCACATGGTCCAAACTTCCATTATTTTGGTGCTGGTCTTGTGGACTGGAGAGGTTGAGGGACTTTCTCCACCTCTCAGAACTCGTGAGGGAAAAAACCAGGTCTAAAATTCAAAGTCTAATCTTCAGTGACTAATGGCTTTTTAATATTTTTTTAAAGTGGCTTCTCACTGTACAATATCAACCCAGAGATATGATTTCTGCTCCCTAAGATTTTACTCACATATTCGTGGCCTTGAGCACTCAAAAAAAAAAAATAAGAGCAGGTTTTAGAGTTTTAGATCTTAATTATCCCATTCATTTCTCCTCTTCCTGGGAGACAAGTTGGATTATCATTTCTCTATTACTGACGAGGAAATTGAGTTACAAAGAAAAGAGTTAAGAAATACAATGCAACATTTAACCTCTGATTAAGGAAAAACTTTGTCTGTAAAGGTCCTTTGTAAATCTGTTGTTTGCATCTCACAATTTATTTCTCCATAGAAAAGTGAAGTTATACATAATGGTTGAGTTCCTAGGGAAAGCATTCAAAAAATTTATTTTATATAGCTTGTATCAGAATGTAGCTCTGAATGAAGACCAATGTAGAATACATACATGTCATCTTTAATAACACTTCTAAGGGGAAACTGAGTTCTGAGTTCCATCATGAGGTGAAACTGGGTGCACAGAATATTGTTTATAGGTCTATAGGGGAGGAAAACAGTTTTTTCCTAAATGACCATGAGCTTTTAGTTGGAACAGACCCCTGTAGCAAAAGACAGATTAATAAAAAAAAAAAATACAAAATAGTTTATTAACGTGGGCAGCACGTGTGACACAGAAGAAGCTTTGATGAAAAGTACCTCAGAATGATGGCTTAGAACTCCACACATGTAGCTTCTTAAATAGACAGCAATAGATTTGAAAAAAAATGACAGGACAAAAGAAGTTTTGAGCTTCCAAGGGTACAAAATGGTTCAACAGCAAATACAGTGGAAGAAATGAATGGAGTAAGATTTGTTTGCAGATTCATCTGGTACTGTCTCTGGGATGATAAGAGTCTAATATTGTCTCCGGTAAAAAATAATTTATATCCGGTCTTTAGGCAGAAAGTGAGGAGGATGAGAGGTTAGGGGGAGATTTTCCTTTGCCGTTTCCTAACTGCCTTCAGTTCAAAAATAATTTTTATGTCCAAGAAGCATATTTTGGGGTTGTTGGAGCTCAGAAACTCATACCCTAAATGTGGAACTTTGACATACAAAACTGAAACCTTTCAATTCTCTCCGACCTTCTCCCCCTTCCCGTCTCTTGGTCCTCTCTTTTCCAAAGCACAGGATGAAGTTGTTCGGTGAAATGCCCTTATCCGCCTAAAGTCTGGACCCATCAAAAAATAAAACCATTATCTCTGATCCTTTCCCTGAGTTTTCATTAACAGAACTCACATTGCAGGAAGAAAGACTGAAGTTTGTCAACACATCGGGACAGACTTTTGTCATAAATCATTGCCTGCCCTACAGGCCCAGTAGGCTTTGTCCCAGGCCATTGTATGTTCTTCAAGCCCACTGAATTCCCCTAAAAATTATTTACCATCCCCCTAAAATTACCCACATTTTTCCATCTCCCTTTCCTCTAAGACTTAGAGCATATGTTATATAGACACTGGAATACAAGGCAATCACTTTGGGATTCTCCTCTGTGCATGCTGATACATTTGTTTGCTATTTTTCCTACGAATCTGCCTTTCCTCTGTTTATTTTTTTTGGCAAACCTTCTGAGAGCAACGGGGAAGTTTTCTCTTGTACCCTATGGGGGTGACATATTCTCGTTTCCTTCAGGGATAAAACGATATACAATGTAGTCTGTAATATATTCCTTGGGACACAATTGAGCATATTTATTCTTTACTCCCATCCTATTCTTACATTTTTTCCCCTAAGCGTTTTTCAGGTACTGTGGCTTCATCCTGCCTCTAACATAGAGTCAAAGAGGGTGAGGTGAAGGGAAAGCATGGGGCTTTAGATTGGGATCAGTGGAAAGCGGGGTTATGTCACCTGTGTTCTAGAGGCCCAGGAAGGGATTTGCCCAAAGTTTGAAAGGCTTGAAGCTTATACATATTGGAGGGTTCTCTTTTTAAAAGAAATACAAACAATTTTTTAAAACTTTTTAAAAGAAACACAAAAAATTTTGTATGCATGCAAAATTAGATTTAAAATTACATATTTAAAATGAGAAAAAAACAAATTATAGATTTTTAAAAGCTGAGAAATACCACGAACACCACAAATCCTGCCCCCCACAAAAAACCCTCAAAAATCAAATTTTTATAAATTAGTACATTGGCATAACTAGACTGTTGCTTCCATGTGCTGAGAAGTCTTATAAACTGCCTCAGAATCAAGGTTCCTTCAACCTTTTTATCTACCCTCCATATTCCTCCTTGCCAAATGTGGGGAGGGGCTCTCTTTGGAATTTCCTTATCTGACTAAGAAAACTTCTTTCCAACAGAAATGCAATTGTGTTGAAGGTCCTCTCTAGGGATCTTGTTGAATAACTAGAAAAAAAAAAAAAAATCAACTGCTGGAAAAGAAGAGACTGGGAGTCATCAGTACACCCAGACAAACTTTTTCTCTATTCTTCTGCTGCAGCTCCAAGAGACTACCTGGGGCACTTTATCTGCATAATAAGACAACCTTTGCTCCTGTGCAGTTCTGTTCCTCACCTTTCCATAATGTCTGCTTTTGCCTTTGTGCATCTGTCCCCTATGAAGAGACTACTTAACCATCAACCATCTGGCTTCTCTTTGAGTTCGTGTTTTGTGTGCCTCCTGTGCACACGTGCATATTAATAAATTTTGTGTGCTTTCTCTCCTATTAATCTGCCTTTTGTCAGTTGATTTTCAGCTAATGTTTAAAAGGCAAAGGGTAGGTTTTCCCTTGGACCCTACAGCATTTTGTATGACAATGGTTTTATAACATCGCTTTTAAAAAAATCAAGAATAAAAAGATAATTTAATATTTCCTCTATAATTATTGATAAAAACTTTTTGAATTAATATTTGGGGCACACTAACATGCAATTTCACACAGACGTGCTGTCGTTTATAATGCTGTTATGGGTTTGTGACTTCAAACACAAGGATTCTATACAATTCATTTTATGTGGCTCCCATTAAAATGTTTTGCCCGTTTGTACTTGTATATAATGCATTATTAAATATATTCATAAGAGAATAGAACTTTCATTTGGACTAGAGGTTAATGAGAACTGAGTTTTTTGCTTATAAGTTGACATTTCTGATGATTGAAAGAATTGTCCATGCACTAGCTGCTGACACAATACCTTTCAAATATTTTTTCTCTCATATTCATCATTTATTTTTGGTACATAGCACAGGGGAAAACATTCATGTAGCAATATGTGCTAGGGAATCAATACAAGAGGTAATAAGAGTGTTCCTGGAAGCCATTCCCACACTGGGATAGCTAGCAACAACTTACCACGAAGGGAAATGACTATGAAACCACATAAATAAATTCCTCCAAATTTACACTAACTATATACTCAACCAAATTTCTCTTTTGCTGGATCCCCAAATGGCTATAGCTGCTGCAGACCATTTCAATGGGATATATGATAGGGGCAATTCAGGGTGGAAAGAATAACTGCTTTAATAGACTATGGTTTAAATACCTTAGTTTTGCAAAGTTTACAACATCGGATCATGTGATCACAATGCTGGTAGCCTGTGCAAGTGATAAGTCTTGAGATTGAAGTTTTGGTAGCTTTATGGTAAATCTGCCTAAAAATGGCAAATTGACATTTTTAATGAATGAGATTTATATGTAATTTGTTGTAGATTTAACATAGACTAGATTTAAGGTAAGCAGGTAAAATAAACTTAATGAAGTGTTAATACAAATTTCCAACTTTTGTCTAGAAATTAAATTCTTAACACGAGATGTTTATGAAAATTCAGCAAAAACTACATTTTTATTTTGACATTTTATGTATTTATTTTTCTCCTTTCTCTGTTTTTCTAAAATAAACCCTAAAAATATTTTACCCCAAAATATACTTCTTTGTCGTATTTTGATATAGCAAATTAGAGGGTCTGGAGACAGAAATAGTCCTGAAAATTGTCTTTTGTGGAGGAGACTTGCATTTTTAGAAAAAAATATACATCAATAAAATAAACAGCCTGGCTTTCTCAAAGTCTACCCTCCCTATCCTCGTGTAGGAAAGATTAACTGAGAATCTGACACCTTTGCAAAATCTGATGGAGAAGCATTTACCTATAGGCTACTAGCTATTCCTTTTGAGGGCTGATACCTGTGAGGTTTCATCTGCATCACGAGACCACATTTGCCCCATGCTTTTTCTCTTCTTTCCCTCTTATATCCTGTCTTAGCACCGTAACCTGTCATGCCATGCTCCAAACCCCTATTCCTTCTGTTACCTCAAGATGGTATAAAAGCATCAACTATCTGGCCATTTCTTTGAGTTTTTAATATTCACATGACTCCTGTGCCTGAATGCACATTAATAAAATTAGTGTGTTTTTTTGTTTTTTGTCCTGCTCGTCTATCTAGTATCAGTTTATTTTATACACTCAAATTACCAAATCTGAAGGGGAAAAATTTAAACTTCTCTACCCTTCCTTCTTTGCTTTGAAACCACCATTGCAAAATTATAACTGAGAAAATTGTTACACTGATGGAGATCTGAACTAAGCAACTCCATTTTGCTTATAACCTCCTACCTGTCATTGTAGATTCTTGGGCATAGGCCAAACTGACTTTGGGAGGAACTTAGCTTATGATTTATCTTTGAAACCAAGACAGTAACAGCCTTTTCCCAAAACAAAACCCCTCCCTGAGTGGGTACTAGACTACCTTTGTAGGACTAACAAATTAGCCACAAGTTGGAAATTATGGTTTAGGAGTCATGCGGGTAGAGGCTACAAGATTCTGACCCTCCCCAAATTGTTGCTGGAGATAACATCACTATTGTAAAACCTAAGATTAGTATTTGAGATATTTTGCAGACCTTGCACTTGATGGATCAACTGGCACCACCCAGATGGATAAACTGTCTCATGATCTTGTGGCCCCACCTAGGAACTAACTCAGTGCAGGAGGACTGCTTCAACTCTCTGATCTCCAACCCAACCAAGCAACACTCCCAACTTACTGCCTCTGCCCACTAAATTGTCCTTAAAAACTCAGATCCCTGAATTCTCAGGAAGATGGATTTGAATAATAATAAAACTCTGGCCTCCTGCATACCTGTCTTTGCATGAATAACCCTTTCTCTATTGCAATTACCCCGTCTTGATAAATCAGCTCTGTCTAGGCAGTGGGAAAGGTGAAGCTGTTGAGCAGTTACACTTTCCTTTCTCTGTCGTTTTTCTTTTTTCTTTTCTTCTTCTTTTTTTTTTTTAAGTTTAAAGACTATAGAAATTTAGAATTAATCATGATCTTTAGTTTATTCTGCAACATTATCTTTCTTGCATGTATTCTCTTATTTTAATATAATTTTATTGATTTTTAAATAATATACTAATATCATGAATGTTCAACTATCTAAAACACAACCAATAACTCATATAAAACCTGTCCTCCATGATCCCAACCCCCAACTTCCTCACATAGATCACCACTACCCTAAACCCCTTCATTTAATGTTCATCATTCACTCGAACATGTTTGTATTCATAAAGGATATACTGTTAGTTTTACTTGTTTTTGAACTTCATAAGAAATGTCTCACGCTGTTGTCGTGTTTTGGAACTTTATTCAACTTTTTACTAAGATTTGTCTGTATTATCCCATGTTAAAGCATTTAATTGTGCTAAATTGCTACAATATAATTATTAATCTTCCTGTTGATGGGAGTTTGTATTGCTTCCAGTTTTTAGTAATTATAATCAGCGATACAGTGAATATTTTTGTCATTATCTCATGATACTCGTATGTAAGAATTCTTGTATATTTCCTCAGAAGTGACATTATGGAGCCCTGGTTTGTCACTATTTAACTTGTAAAGATAATCTCAACTTATTTTCCAAAGAACTATCACATACCAGCATTGTATAAAAGGATCCTCTTAGTCTCTTTCTCCTTTAACACACAATTTTGTCAAACTTCTTAACTTTAGCCAATTGAACAGGGTTAAAATGGTATCTCATTGAAGTCTTAATGTATACTTTACTAATTTCAAGTGAGATTATTTCCTCATATATTTATTGGCCAAAAGGGCTTCATCTATTTTGCCCAATGTTTTTATTGAGTTGTGTTCTTCTTATTTAAAGGGATTTGTAGTTCTTTTCATGTTCTTGATGTTAATCCTTTGTCAATTGTATGTGTTATTAACATCTATTTTGTGTGTCTTGTTTTTTTTTCTTTTAAAATATGTCTTTTAGTTAAGAGAATTTATTTAATACACATATAATTTTCAACTTTTTTTTCTGATTAGTAACTTTTGTCCCCTGTAAAGTTTTCTTATCATGGAAGGAACAAATATGCCACCCCATCATGCTACTTTGATATGTTGACTATTTTGAGCTGAAGGCATTTGGAAAACAGCAAGTGCAGGGATAGGATTTCTCTGAACTCCCCTTATCTACCCAAAGATTGGTCATTCCAAAGGAACTTAATTGTCATAAATCCCTTCCCCAGGAGTTTCATCAACCAGGGAAGACTGACTCTTATCACAGGAGAAGAGACTAATACCTAAACTATCATCTTTCCCATCTGTTCTTCTATGAGCCCGTCCATCTTCGCTGAAAATCACTTACCCTCCCCAAAGTGGCCTACATCCCTGTTTCCTTCCCCTATTAAGATAGTGATGGGGCTGAGGATAAACTACCCCAAAATATGCCAACTCAGCATTTGAGAAAGCAGCAGAAGCAGAAAGGCCATTCTCACTTTCCCCTTGCCCTTCTCCCCTGAAGCAGGTCATACATAGACCCTCATTAGAGGAGTACCCTCCCTACATCCAGAGAGAAAGAGCTGAAGACACAGACATCAAGAAGAAACTAAACAAATAGGCCTTACTCAGGTTACCTCAGTTGATTGCCATTAGATCATACTTTTGTTCTCCAATCATATTTCTCCACAACTGTCCATCTTCATCAAATCTAAGCGTAAAAACATATGGGTTTACCTGTTTCTTCTGATCTTCATTTCTAAAGACTCCCAGGACACTAAAAAGTTGTGTTAAATTTGTATGCTTTTCTCTTGTTACTACGTCATTTGTTACAGGGGCCTCAGCTGTGAACCTGAGATGGGAAGAGTAGATATTTCTTTCCCCTCAATGGCGCTGAAGCCTGAATTCTAAGCCACTTCTGGCAGAGTTACTTTTTTCCTGAGTTTTCTCCTATGTATATATGATATATACATGTTAATAAACATTTGTTTGTTTTTCTCTTGTTAATCTGTCTCTTCTTAAAGGGGGCCCCAGTTGAGCACTTAGAAGTGTTAAGAAAAACTTATTTTTCCCCTTATACCCCAAAGTCAGAAAAAGATTATTTAAACTCTTTTTGCTTTTCACATTTTAGTTTTGCTTTTTAGATTTTAAAGCTTCAACCTACCTGGTATTTATTATTATTATTATTATTATGTTTTTGAGGTAGGATCTCACTCTGTCACCAAGGCTTGAGTTCTGTGGCGTGATCATTGCTCACTGCATTCTCAACCTCCTGGCTCAAATGGTCCTCCGGTCTCAGCCTCCTGAGTTACTGGGACTACAGGCATGAACCACCATGCCTGGCTAAGTTTTCTACTTTTTGTAGAGATAGTGTCTCAATATGTTGCCCAGGCTAGTCTTGAACTCCTGGGCTCAAGAAATCCTCCAACCACAGCCTCCCAAAGTGCTGGGATTATAGGCTTCAACTATTGTGTCTGGTCTGGGCATTAATTTTTATTACTGATTTGACATGGATTTTTATTTCACCATTATGAAATATATTTCAAAGTTTTACTTATCAAATTATTTCCTCCTTTTGCCTTTTGAGAAGTAAAGTAAAATCCTAAGTACCCTCACTGACCAAATGAACCCCCTCTTGGCCAAGGGGACCCCAGAGAAGCCTTAAAAACTGAGGTCCTCGTCATGATGGAATGGGAGGTCAGTCGTGCCTTGTTATATACACTGTTTCTTGTTAGCTGCCAACTTTCTTTCCTAAGGGTTGAACAGAAACCAGCCCTTTGGAGAGACTTGTTCCACCACTGATTTCAATGGATCACCTGACACTGCCAGACTCCCCTACTTTTTTGCATTTCCAGTGTAACTGACCAGCATTCATTTCTGATAAGAGACCACAGACAAGCAACTGGTTCTGGCTGGTTTATAGAGACTGTGCACAGGATGCCTCTGTGTCCTCTGTTTCACCTTTCGACATATACAACCTAATTTTAATGCATTTAAGTCTTAACTCTCCATTCCAAAGTAAACATGGGATGAATGCAACATGCATGTTTACTTACTGTGCATGCAGACATCCCCGCCATAGATATTTATAGCTCCTCCTATAATCTGTGAAATAGATATACCTAGCCAATCCATTTGACATAAGTTTCTGTCTCATCCTTCCCTCCCTCAAAGTGCCTGCTTCCAGTATCTACTGGAGGCTACAGTTCCCAGCACACAGAATGGCCAGTCTACAGGCTGCAATTCTTTATGAAAAGTAAAGCTGTCCTTTTCAAATTTATAAACACCGTAATTCTTTAGTTAATACCTTTCTAGTGACTTTTATGACTTCATATATGAAACTTCCATAAATGTGGTGTCAGTTGTGTTTTGTTCAACCAAAGATTGGTGGACCCCACCCCCAGAATTTCTGATTCAGCAGACTTGGAGCAGGTCTCAAGGATTTGCACTTTTTTCAAGTTCCCTGGTGAGGTTGACGGTGCTGTTCTGGATAGCCTACATTGAGAACAACTATCTTAGGCTAATTGTGCTTGTATAGCTCTTTACTTTGTCTTTATTCCTTTTCTTTCTGACCATTGCTTCAATGTCTTTGTTTTTTCACAATGCATTGGCAACGAGATGTGTTAAATTCTGCTTCTTTAAGAAGATGGAGAGGCAGCTGAAAATTATCTTCCCTAGGGAGATAATTTAAATAACACTTAAAATAACAAGCAATCTATTGACCTTGCTGTGTAATAGGCGGAGTACTGCTTTCTGGCTGCAACAGATTGGGTTTTTACTCTTTAACCATTTCATAGACACTGTTGTATAAGGTGTAGTGCAGACATGAGTCCTATAGGGGAGGATAAAGAAAGTCAAGAAACAAATCCCAGCTTGTATTCACAGAGGGGAAAAGAAACACTTACTCTGAAATAACTATTTGTAGGTTGCTATTCTTTTTTAAAGGACTTACTTAATCTGTTTAAGAGTAATTTGAAGACTTAAGGTATATTCCCAGGATTTTGGTACTAGTAGCTTCCTGACCTTATTAGCTATGTCTATAATTTATTCGCCTTGGTTTCAGCAGATGCTTGCTCTAACTGAACATGATGATTAATAAAATCTTCTTCAAACTGTTAGCTTTTCAATCATATTTACCATAGAATAAAGGAAACAGAATTTTAATTCCACAGGTAAAATTTCAGATTCATGGATACTAAGTTAGATCTACGCCTTGAACTTTTGTTTCGTTGTGCATTGTAGACAACTTCTTTTTCTTGTTATTGTTCTATTTCAATGGTACATACCAAAGACAATCATGTCAACAAAAACAGGTCTATTATTCATTTGTACAGCAAAAATGAATTTATTGCTACCTGTACCAGGTCCTCTGTTAGACAAAGACAAGAAAATAATCAGCAAGATTGATATGTTCTCCCCTTTCCTTGATTTCATAGTCTTAGAGAAAAGACAGATAAGTAAATGAGCACTACCAATTAAACATGGTCTGATAAGTAACATGATAAGCATTCTCTGGCTGGGGTTGATGGGTCATATGGGATCCGGTAGTGAAAACATCCAACAATGCTTTGGTATAATGAGGAATGGGCACTACACACAAATCAAGGGAACGAGAACCATCTCTACTCCCTTCAGGTTTGAAAGTTGGTACTCCTCATGCTACCCTTCTTCTCTAATCTGCCAAACTTTTATAATCAACAAATATCCATGAGTACGCATTTTGTTTGGAAACCAGTTTCAAAAGGGCAAGCCATACAGACTCACTTCCCCCAGGAATGCTAACTAGCATTCCCTAAAGAAACAAAGGGAAACAGCTTCTCAGTTTAGATACCAGGAACCGCTAATGATTCCTGGAAATCAGCAGTAATCAACAGTAAACAATAATAGAAATGGAAATTTGGAAAGCCTTAATGACCTTCTAAAGTGGAGCATTTGGCAAAGCTTGTCCAAGAGCAGGTAGGTGTGAGGGCTACTGGGCTCCCTTATCCTGTTTTTTTTTTTTTTTCTTTCAGGAATCCATTTTGTCTACAGCCTGAAATTCACAGCAGTGATCAACTGTTGTAAACCAGAATAATAGCGTCTTTGGCAGTAATGCTTGCAAAAATAATAGAGGGAATAGCAGGAGGCCTGCGAGAGCACCCTAGGGGGCCAAAATGCAAAGCTTTCTGCACTTGTAAGATAATGGGATGAAATTCCTCTTGGCCACCTGTGGTGCAAAATGAAGCCCCCTAAAGGATAAAATCCCACAACAACCTGGTCTGCCTTTACCAGCCTTTACATTCTTCCTCCCTACTTGGCTTTTAGGCTTTATTTATCATTTTTTCCCCTAATAAAATTCAAATAACTTAAGCAGTCCTCCAACAATTATAGCGCTTCTATTTTTAAATGAACATCTGCAATCACAGGAAGTATTCATAAAACATCAGTCTCTTTTTGATATAGCATCTTCTACTCTGGTACTGTCACCTTCCTTCAAGTCCCTTGTCAAAGGGGTGCCTGAATGACTGACACTGATAAAGCGAAAGAATGTTTTAAAAACGGAAGAAAGAAGAAGATATGTAAATCTCTCCTCTAACATCACTACACTGTACTATGCTTGCAGACTTCAAATATCAGAGGGCTGAAGGTACATGCTATGTGAGAAGAAAGAAAGGTGAATTACCTTGTCTGAGAATTGAAGGCATCTGATCGTAAACTGAAATTTTCTGAGTTAATCAGAAGCCAATTTTAAGTCAAGATAGGGATGATGGTGAGGGAGTGGTTAGATCTGTATTTTGGTATTTGTACATTTTCAGTGCTCTAAAACTGTTTAATGTTGCTATTTATAAATTATTCTGAATTAGAATAGAATTTCAGAGATAAATACAAACTATTGCATGGCCCTTGAAGTATCATTTTTAACAAATCACTAGAAAGTTATAGAAATACATCACATATGTGCACACATGTTTTATTTATTTACTTATTATTATTATTGAGACAGAGTCTTGCTTTGTTGCCAGGCTGGAGTGCAATGGTGCAATCTCGGCTCACTGCAACCTCCGCCTCCTGGGTTCAAGCGATTCTCATGCCTCACCATCCCAAGTAGCTGGAACTACAGGAGCGCACCACCATGCCCAGCTAATTTTTAGTATTTTTAGTGGAGATGCAGTTTCACTGTGTTAGCCAGGATGGTCTCAATCTCCTGACCTCATGATCCACCCATCTCGGCCTCCCAAAGTCCTGGGATTACAGGCGTGAGCCTGCATCTTTAGATATTAAAGTTGAATATGCCTTTACATTTGTACCTGATCTTCCCACGATGTGAACTTTGTGGGAAAAATCTAAGAAAAATCTTTAGTTTCCTACAGGTTATTTCATTTTATATTACATAACTACCCCCACTTATCTGTCTTTCCACCATCTAAAAATCAAATATATAAATGTATTTCATAAATGTTTTGGGATAGGTTTAGTTGCACATGCATTTCATAAATTTATACCGGAGGACTTCCTTTGTATTGAAGCTGAAGAAATTGAACAAGGGAATTGATATGAACTTTCAAGAGTAGAGGAAATTAATGCTTTGGTTCTCTGCCCCTGAGGAGCTGCATTTGAACCATAATTGGCTAGTGGTCAGAAGTGCAGGAACTTTTACCAGGGTTAGTTTGGGATATACTAGTTAGTCAAAGCACTAGACAGTTAAATATATTGACATGCTTTTCTCAACAGAGTTCCAGAATGTCAATGGAAAAACAAAGGTGTATAGGGTGAAGGGAAAATTTTTCCTTTGCACTCTGATGGTTATTTGGGGGAATCATTTTCTGAACCCCAATAGGTGCTAGAGTAGGTCCTGGTGAACGAGCTCTACCAGTAAAGAGAGACAAACACATATGGTGGATTTTTATACTATGCATGTATTTTGTATTTATAGAACATTTTTCATTTCAACATCTCAAAATAATTTCAAACATAGTTATCAGTTGGAAGGAGGCTACTTCTGTGCTAAAGACATTAGGATACTAACTCACTAGATTTATAACTAACTCAAGGTCACTCACTACATTGATGTGAAGGTCCAGGGCGTGGAACTCTCTCTCCATATATATATAATTAGCTATGTCTATCTCTATATATATATCTACACAGACCTATAGGTAGACAACTATCTATCTAGCTAGCTGGAAAAAAATATAAAATAAATATATAATACACAGACTCTACAGGCCACATTGACTAAAATACTGCCATTCCATTCTCCCTACACCCAGAACCTAGAATTTTCTCAATGAGAGAACCAAGAAGACACTGGAGTAAGAACTCAGATCTGGAATCTCTTCTGGATATGCAAATAGATGCTGAGAGCTATAGGTGAAAGGCAATGTCTGGGGTTCTTTTTTTTTTTTAATTCATTTTTAAGCCATGTAAGCTATCCATGCATTCTGTTGGGACTGAAGTATTTAATATGGAGAACACGATGTTCTCTGATGATACTCTGATTGTAACTTGATTATCAAAAGTCTTGGAGCTGGAGAACTCTTTCTACTTATCTAGCTCTGCTAGAGAGGTTAGCTCAATATTTCATTTATAAAGATTGAAGCTTTATTACTGTGGACGATGCTAAGCACATAGTGGTGATGCAATGTAAATTTGACAGAATTTAATAAATTATTTATGCAAATGTATCTTTATAGTATCTCATATCTACCAACCTCTACTGTATAACAATGCTTCATAACACATAAATATAAGGCAACAACAACCTACCAAACACCTTTGATTCTATTTTATTGCTTCTTCTTTGGTTCTTGAACCTATGGAATAATTCTGAGCTGCATCTGTCTAAGTGTTTTTCTTCTGATGAATGTACACTTTTGAAGGTGTGTTCATCTACTAAGATAAGAAAGCTGGAAGCAGTATGTCTTGCTTTCATGATGTCTGGAATAACTTGCAAATCATAATGACATAGGCTGTCTTCTTATTTTTTTAGCTCTGAAACTTGCAAAGGTGCCCAGAGGCTAATAAATGATGGGCGAATCTCATAAATATAATGAATACATAATAACTAACTAAATAAATAATAGATATATAGCTTTACTATTGACTTTCATGAGAGATGTGTGTATAGGAAGTAGAGATACAGGTTGACAGATTTTAAAGTGCTTTATAAAAGGGTCTATTTAAATATAGTATATTGCTATTATGCTAAAGGCAAATACTTCCCTGCACGTAAAGGGCCTGTCAGCATTGCTATTGGAAGTTTACATTCTAAGAATGTGTAACTCAATCCTGAATTGTGCTGTCAGCTGAAATATGCCATATAAACTTCCAGTGTCATTACCATTTTTTTAAACATTTGAAATTATAAAACCTCACTTTTTTTCACATGTGGACATTAATCTAAAGTATAAGTCAGTAATTGCCAATGCTATCAAATTTTATTCCATCTCAATAAGACAATCTTTTTTAAGAAACCAAGGCTGCCAACACTAAGGAGCATACATAATTAGATTTTTGTGATTCTGCTTTATATCAGTGTTTTGGTGAAACATAATGTGTAGGTGGATGCTGTAATACTGGCTTCCAAGTCATTTGGAGGAAAATAATTATGCCTGGGGCACTGGAAAAATTTCAGTTTTGAACTGGATATATGAAAGTATTAACAATCATGCCTACTGAGATGAACTATCTACCAGTGACATTTAAAACTAGCCTATTCATTTCTATTCTTTATGGGCTAGATGTCTATTTCAGGAATTTATGGCAAACATCTGATCCAAAAGTAGTTATGTTCTTGACAACAAAAAGTGATAAAGAAGCTGTAGAGAGCAATGAAAATTGATGGGGATAGAGAGTGATAAACAGCAAAAGAGACCCATTAAAGGCCAAATGATTGGTGAAGCTGAATAGGAGGGTCTGAGAGCTAAATTGGAGTGCAGGTTGGTCATTTCACAGGTGCAATCAGACAGCTCTTACCACTTCTGGTTTGTTTTGGATTGAAATCTGAAGGTAACATATTAGAGTTTGGGTCTGATGTGATTCTGTGGTTGTGAGAGGAAAAGAAAGATCATGACTTGTGTTTTCAGGGAACTTAATATAATAAAATCAGCAACTTTCAAGTTAAGGTCACAGAGCATTTCTTACCAGGATTGAGCAAAATAAAACTGAATGAGAGTGTCACAGGTAAGTTTCCTAGTGGAGAATGGAATTTTTAATGACTTCTGACTTTTAAAAGAATTTTGTACCTTTCTATTCAGATATTAGGGAGTCATATTTAGTCAATTTTTCTTTCAGCATAAGACTGAAAATACAACACGTTGGTGTTTTAGAAAATGAATTTAAGAATGTATTTCCCTTTCAGCAAACAAAAATATGACATAATCATAGTGGTTTGTTGGTCTTGAGTTCGGCTAAATCTGGGTTCTTGTCCCACGACCAGGAAAATTTAGGCATGTAGTTACATTGAAGGGTGAGGAGGACAGAATTTATAAGGTGAAAGGAAAGCTCTCAGCAAAGAGAGGGATTCTCCAAGCAGGCTTCCCCATCATGGATAAATACTAGGCCACTACACATGAGCTAAACATGCCAGGCTCCTCCCCTGCAAAAGACATGAATTCCTGGTGGCTTCACACCGTTTTGAAGGCGGATGTGGGCCTCCAGTTTGTTGTGGGCATGCCCAGGCAAGACCCTGTGGAGGCTCCCAAATCTGCACAAAAATATCTGGTGTAAAAACTTGTTGGAGGGATTGGAGATTCTCCAGGGACCCTTCTTTATCTTCCTAGGCATTTGTTTGCCTCCTGCCTCTATCAGTCTCATCATCAAAATGCAAATAAAAACGGAGTGGAGACACTTTATGTTCTTTTCTCAAAAGTAGGTAGAGGGAGCGCCTACTATCATACTGGGCATTTTGTGTATTAGTTCATTTAATTATTCATGTAGCATCTATCTGAAGAAGGAATTATTTCTCCTTTTACATAGATTAGAAAGGTTAAACTCAAAAAGATCAAAATTGCCTGCCAGGTTCACATGAGTAATAAATTATCAGAAGTAGGCATCAAGAGAAAAAATCCATCTTTGCTCTCTGAAGATTTGCTAAATAATCAAATCACAAAAGGCAAATTCATTAAAAAAATTCACAAACGTTTATTAATGTGTACATGGAGAGAATCATAGAGTGATTTCCTACTCCCTCAGTGGATTTCAGAACCTTATATACAATTTTAAGTTTACAGAAAGAATAAAGGCTTGGATCCTGGCAAAACAGGTTATGGTGACAAAATGGGCTATTGGAGGGAGGAGAAGAAGAATTCTGTTGAGAATTCTGTTAAATGATTTCTAGGGAGAATGAATGGAATTGGGAACAGAGATTAATTTGTAAATAGTTCCCTTTGGAATTTGAATGACCCGGAGAGACAGACATTATCTTATAAAAAGGTTTGTTCAGATTACATTTTTGTCTTTGGTGGGTCCAGACTTTAGGCAGATAAAGGACTTAAGAGAATGACTTTATCCTGTAGTTTAGGGAAGACAGAGGTTTGAATGATGGTGGGAGAGAGGGAGGTCAGCCAGACCTTAGAGGCATCTTCAGTTCTGCATGTCAAAGTTTCACATTTTGGGTTACCCATTTGTGATCCCCAACATTCTTCTGTCTGAATTTTTCTAGAAGTTTCACACACTAAAAGTGGAGTTGGTAGCTATAAAGAGAAAAGTTGAGTTAATAGTTGAGTGCAATGTATCCCCTTAGAGGATCTTTCATTTCTGGGAATAGGCCAGTCCCATTAAAGAGACATGTTTCATTTCAGGATATGTTGTTGTAGATAGAGTTTCAAACGGAAGAAAAGTAAAGATTGATTTTGGAAATACCTAAAAATTGGTTTTCTTAGACTCAAAGAAGCAGTCAGCTGAGATGTCTAGATGTTAGACTCAAAGCATCTTCAGTTAAAATGGAAATAGTGGGAATATGACAGATTTTTCTCATCTGTAATCTGTATGTTACAAGGTATGAGCTTCAGCTTGCAGGACCTAGGTAAAAGGTATTAGCGAGTTTATTAAGTCCAGGTGAGATAAACGAAAGGCAAATTTGGAAAGGTTAGTTTGAAGACTTGTAGCCAGGAAATAATTCAGGATTCAGTCCAGATTATAGAAAAATAATAAAAACTCAAAAATAACAAACAAAAGTAACAAGTATACTAGAATTCTTCTGAAATATAATTTTTCTCTCTCTAGTTCCCTATTTCTGTTAAGGATAAATCATAGTAAGACCAGTTTATCAGCAAAATAAATTTTAATTTCATTATACTAGGCCTGATTATTCGTATACAGTTCAGCCAGGATAGTGATTGGCCATATAGGCTCTTTTTAAGTTGACTTTGCTGAAACTTTTTAATAAAGAATCTTAGATTAGACTAAAAAGCCTCAAGGCTATGAAGCCAAGCCCCCAAAAATTGTCATTAGACTGAGCCTGGAATACCTATATGAATTAGGTGAATTCCTCTTTTCTCAAGGTCTCAAAATATCCTGAGTTTCCTGAGCCTGTTGGAAAGAGACATTCTTTACTTACCACAGGTCAGGAACTATGTAGACAAGGTACCAGACCAGCATTTTCAGGGGGCTTTTTATTAGTTCTATAAAATCAATTTTAATTCTTCAAATTACTCTGGTCATATCTAAAAATATGCCATTCCAGTCAAAGCCTTGCAAAAATAGCCAATGTCTTCAATTGTGTCCTGCAATAAAAGAACACAGATTCATATTGAATTATGCAAATAACTATATTACCATAAATTGAGAATACTCACTAAGAGTTTCTACATTCTGGAGAAATCAGGTAGAGAAAAAGATGAATGTTTCAATTTTGATCACAAAAGTATACTTTACTCAATTGTTAAAGGTATAAATAATTCAAAAGAAAAAACGTTTTTTGACTCTGGAAAACAAAATATAAATAGAGCAGCAATATGTCAAAGAAAAAGAGTAATAAAAAAATTAGTTCTCTTATCTGTTTAGTCCCATATATTTAACTCTTTTTCTGGTTTGTGTTTGGTTAGCAATTGTCCTAAATGCATCAGCATTGTAATTAGTCCTGGAAGTTTTTACCTAGTCCAGTGGTATGGTCTCCAAAGTTAGAAGAAACCTGTATTCAAGAGTTCTTGTCAGGGACCTTTCTTTGAATTTCCTTGAAGAAGCAGCAAATTTTGAATTGTAGCCAATTGCAAAATGGGTTTTTGAGAGTAATCAAAGTAAAACAATGCTTGTGGATGCAAACAAACTTTGAATAGTCATGGTTAAAGACACAATTAACAAGAAAATTTGATTATTTCTGTGACATACAACAATTTAACATAATTAAAATTATTGCTGAGAACGTATAGTAAGCTATTACAGGATTTTAGGAATCTCACACAATTTTAGAACATATATTAATAACACATTTATATAAATATAATCTAAGGAAAAGTTAAACCATTTTTTATTTGACATGCTTCCTGTAAGATTTTTATATACCAAATAAGTCTAATATGTTTTTTCCTGGACTTTCAAGGGCCCTAACATCCATAAAGTTAATTTGCCATCAAAATGACAGAATTTAGAGTTTAAAATTTTATTTTCAGGAGTAGGTCAAATATCAAAGACTTAAAACACTTGATATCAAGGTAGAAGTACAGTTCAGTGTAAAATAATAGTTATTCATTTAGCCAAAGTGATAATTCACAGATTCTAACAAAGCAAATACTTTTACTTTTTGATGAGAGCATATTTAGTTTTCTAAATAGTCATAAGACCTACTAAAGATATCATGGGGAAAACAAAATCTGTCTCACTCTCCCTTCTTCTTTTTTCTTTTTCTTTTTTTTTTTTAGTCTACTCAAAGGGGAACAATTCTTAATTATTTCTATCTCTAGTTTATATTACACAAAGCCTTGTTCCGAAAGAAAACTAAGCTTTACCTTTGTATCACTTTATTATTCATATTAAAGCTACTACTAATAATAGAATCATATAAACAGATTAATTCAATCTCAACCAGTTTTGCCCAAACAGTAGTAGAGATGAGGTTTCACCATGTTAGTCAGGCTGGTCTTGAACTCCTGACCTAGTGATCCACCTGCCTTGGCCTCCCAAAGTGCTGAGATTACAGGCATGAGTCACTCCACCTGTCCAACAGGATAAAATTTTCATAAACCATTCTAAAATCTCTTGAAATTTTAAATTTTTTTCTAACTTTTAATATTCATTCAGTTTTGTCTACTACCTTTCTCCTTTAATTTAAAAACAACTTTTAAAACATCTAAACTAGGAACAATCACTTTCCTTTTAAGAAAAAACACATATTCTTTTTTATAACCCTTTTTTTGCAAAAAAAAATTATTATAAAAATATACTTTGCATAAGCATTGGTGCTTTTCTATCTGGCAGTTTAAATTACATATGTTAATTATAATGTTACCTCTTAGTAGCACTTATGTTTAGTGAAAAACCTAGGAAGCAAGGAATTTTAATTATGTACTAAATTCAGAGCCCAGACAAAGGACAGAGCTGTGAAAACAATGCCCAGATAATTTAACCCTTCCCAGCATGACCAAAAGACACAGCTGGATCAAGGAAGACATGTTGAGTTTGGCTTTGCTCAGGCCTCACCATGCCACTTGTCTAAAACTCCAGAATCTAAAAGCTCTAAACCAAGACATAAATAAGCAACTATATTACAGAAGCAACACTTATGGTCTTAAAATACTAGCAGAGGCAATATAAACCTGACTGATCAATAGACTGAGGAAAAAAACAATGTGTAAATTAAATTTTGAAAATTTTTTATGTTATGTTGCCAAAATTTAACTATTAGCTTTATTTACCAAAAATTATTAAAGTCACATAAACTGAAAAATCATTTGGGCTTATTTACTTAATTTATGAGTACTAATTTATTTATAAGTCAATTTGATATATAGACAATATAAAATTATAGCGATGTACATATGTAGACATAAAAATATAGACACACACAGATTAAGATTTTATAACTTTGTTTTTTAATATTTTAGCCACAAGACTGGTAAAAGTTATTTGTTTTTGTAAAAGGGTTCCTGGAAAGGGGTCCCAATCCAGACCCCAAGAGAGGGTGCTTGGATCTCACACATCAAAGAATTCAGGGTGAGTTAATAGAATAAAGTGAAAGTAAGTTTATTAGAAAAGTAAAGAAACAAAAGAAAGGCTACTTTAGAGACAGAGCAGCAGCATGGGCTCCTTGACCGAGTATACTTATAGTTATTTCTTGATTATATGCTAAACAAGAGGCGGATTATTCATGAGTTTTCTGGGAAAAGTGCGGGCCATTCCCAGAACTTGAGAATTCCTCCGCTTTTATGCTATGCAGGATAACTCTGGACATTGCCATGACGTTTGTTAATTGTTATGTTGCTAGTGGGGTGCCTTTTAGCATGTATGCATTATAATTAGCATATAATGAGCAGTGAGGAGGACCAGAGATCACTTTTGTTGCCATCTTGATTTGGGTGGGTTTTGGCCAGTTTCTTTACCGCATCCTGTTTTACTAACCGGGTCTTTGTGACCTGTGATACTAGTCCTGCCAACCTCCTATCTAAGTCTGTGGCTAAGAATGCTTAATCTCCTGGAAATGTGGCTCAGCAAGTCTCATCCTCATTTTACTCAGTTCCTGTTCAAGATGGAGTCGCTCTTGTTTAAATGCCTCTGACAAAAGGACAATTGGATTCAAACTGTGCCTTTCTAAATGGAAAAGGTTAAAGTTTATGTGTCTCACAAGGCCAAAGGCCTTGCTAACTTTCAAAGAAAACAGGTTAGCAAATTTATATCTCAAAGCACAAAGAGAATTTGAGCTTGTTTTTTAAAGGAGTTTGAGTGTGTTGGTTAGAAAAAGATTAAAAATTGATGCCAAGGAAACAAATTTCATTTAGAGAGGTAGTTTTTAATTTACTCTTTGTTTTCCATTTGGAACACTAAGCTCAGAGCAGTCCATTAAGAACAAGGCTGACAAAACATTTGTAGTTGTTAGGGCATAATAATTTCAATATGTGAAAAGCAGGTGCAGTTGGAAGATATGAAGCCCCTAGGTCTTCAAAAGTCAAGAAAATGATTAGCCAGCCCCCTGTAATAGTAACCATTTATTGCAACCACTGTCAGCAACCTCCAAAACTGTACCCTCACCAGTGACTCAATGGCCATACGTACTCAGAAATCAAGTCTTCTCTCATAGTACAAAGTAATTGCTGGTACCCACCGAAAGACAAAGTGATCAGGTAACATAGCATAAAAGAGGGCAGAATTTTAGACCTGAGAAGGATTTGTCAGTGACTCTTCAGGCCCCACGGGAAGATGGGAGACCCCAAAAAAGGGGTGAGTGATGCCTTTTTCTATGTTTCTTAAAGTGCCTAAGTCATTGTAAGTCCCTTCTAGATCCTTTCATGTGGTACCAAAGATGGCAAAGAGGAAGAAGGAGTAGGACAAAGTAGAAGCAAAGGAGAGGACAATTTTTAAGAAATGAAATGAACAGAGTGGTCACTTACATAATTTTAAAAAAAATTTTCAGTCCATTAGAAAACATTTCTCAAAAACAGGATCGAAGAGAAGAAGCAGAAAGGCCTTTAAAATATATGTACATCTTGATTATCAGCTCTTAATTAAGCTGGCTTTTAACCATGTACCTCTTTGAAAAAAATCCTTTTAAATTTCTTATCAGATTAGCTAGGACAAACAGCTATTTCCAGCTTTTGATTTTTTTTTTAACCAAAAGTACTCTCCCACCTCATAAGATTCAGAATCGCCTCAAAGACAGCTCAGAGAAAGCAATGTTTCACTAGTTGCAAATAAGATACAACCCACATCTGTCCAGCCAGATTTTCTAGGGTCTCAGCTTTTCAGTGGTTTACACACCAAGGCCCAAAAGCCCCAAATGTCCCCACAGACTAAAGAATACAGGAAATCAAAAGCTGCCCAAGAAAGGGAAAAGGTCCAATGAATGGGAATCCCCAAAAGTCACAAATGAAAAGGGATTGATTGTGAAATGGCCACTGAAAAATTGTAACTGGGTCAGTGAAGGAGATCTGACCTAACCAACTCCATCTTGCTTCTAACCTCCAAGCTGTCTTTGTTCATTCCAGGGCATAGGCCAAACTAACTTTGGGAGGAACTTAAAGTTTATGGTTTAACTCTGAAACAAAGACGGTAACAGCCTTTTTCCAAATCAAAACCAGACTAGACTGCCTTTGTAGGACTAACAAATTAGCCGCAATATTAGAAATTATAGTGTAGGAGTCATGCAGCTGGAGGCTATAAGATTCTGACCCTTCCCAAATTGTTCCTGGGGATAACATCTTTATTGTAAAACCTAGGATCAGTGCTTGAGACATTTTGCAGATCCTACACTTGATGGATCAACTGGCACCACCCAGATGGATAAACTGGTTCATCTGATCTTGTGGCCCCACCTAGGAACTAACTCAGCACAAGAGAACAGCTTCAACTCCCTGATCTCCAGTCCAACCAAGCAGCCCTCTCAACTCACTGGCACCTACTTACCAAAATATCCTTAAAAACTCAGATCCCTGAATTCTCAGGGATATTGATTTGAGTAATAATAAAGCTCTGGTCTCCTGCATGCCTGGCTCTGTGTGAATAACTCTCTCTATTGCAATTCCTCTGTCTTGATAAATCGACTCTTTCTAGGCCATGGGCAAGGTGAACCTGTTGGGCAGTTACAATTTCCTGAGTGGGAGTCAAACCCAAGCTGTAACAGTGAAAGTGCAGAGTTTTAACTATCAGACTATAAGTTGCAGAATTGTGCTCCTTGGACTACAGCCTTTATTGTTAATCCTGCAGGGAATCTAAAGAAAGGCAGTTTGAGTATAAAAAATAATTTAAATGTGTTTTAGGTCAAATTTTTTGCATTTTAATTTAGTCAAGAGAACTTTAAAGGCTAGTCATGACACTATTACGTGTCTTTCTTTTTAAGTTTTGATTTTTTCCATAAATACAAATAAGGCCATTGCTTAGAATAAGCTACTCTAAAATTACAATTAAAAAAAAAATCTCGAAGTGTTTTTAATTTAAAGGATCTATCTTTGCCCATTGATTAGAATTTTCCATGGTCTACTCATTACAATAGTGACTCGACTCAATCCAATAGCCTCTTCATAGAAAGCCCAGGTACTCACACAGACTTCACCTCCACAAATAAGCTAAGACAGCAAAAGAATCTTGTTGTTACAGATGGTTGTAGGTGGTGTTTGCCTCTGGTTACTCACAAATTTGTAGGGACCATCAGACCCATTAATCTGTGACGCCGGGTAGGCCCTTCTGGGATGGGACTTTCCCAGCACCAACCAAGCAACAGGGGTTGAAATGACAGAAGCCCCTTATGGATGGGACTTATTAAGAGAAACTTTCCTGAAAGCTTGACAGATTAGGAACACAAATTATTAGGTTACCAGCCATTTTCAAACTGGCCACCTGAATGAGCGAAAAATCACTCCCTTTGGATGGAGGAGTCTCAAGAGTGAATGTTCTCACTTGGTGACAAGTCAAATTCTCAAAGACATAAAACAAGACGTGAGAGAACTTTATCTGGCACCCTTCGTCATGATACAACCACAAAGAAAGACAATGACAAAGGAAAAGACCATTTATAGGAGTAAAGCGATCAACAATATGAATATGCATACCAAATAGTACCAAAAAGTGCACCAGAGTTGCTACACCCCAGATTAGTAACACAAATTCTTTTCTCTCATTAATCAAAATTTTGGAGAGGAAAAAGAAGTCAACAGTGATTTTTGCCATCTGCTTGACTGGGTTCCATCTGGAAAGAGAGGCTAGAAGCCTGTCTGATAAGAGTTTCTTAACCTTCTGCCAGCTTGTCAAGTCCTGGGTTCCCTTAACTTTGGCTTCCAAAAGAGTAGAGCTTTGGTATCTCACTCTTGGGGTCAAAACTGTAGGGGCCAAGGGAAAAACTTCCCCTCCTCTCTCTGATGATTCACTGAAAAATCAACTCACAAAAGGCAGATTAATTGAAGAAAAAGCGTACGAACGTATTAACCTGAGTGCATGAGGACAGCCACAGAGCAATTACCCACCACTTCCAATGAAGCTCAGAACATTATATACCCTCATGAGCTTACAGGAAGAATAGGGTCTTGGTTCCTGGCAAACAAGTTATGGTGGCAGAACAGGTTATGGTAAGGAGAGAAGAGGAATCCTGTTGAGGGGAAATAAATGATGACTAAGGAGAATGAATGGAACTGGGAACAAAGATTAACTTATAAATAGTTATCTTTGGAATTCGAATGAGCCTGAGAGACAGACATTATGTTATAAGAGTCTTTTCAGGTGTGGTTACATTTTTCTCTTTGGTGGGTCCATACTTTAGGCAGATAAAGGAACTTCAGAGAATACTTCATCCTGTGGTTTGGGGGAGACAGACAATTAAGAGATGGTGGGAGATGGGGTGGGTGGTCAGAGAGACTTTGAAGCTTCTTCAGTTCCGTGTGTCAAAGTACCATCATTTGGGGTATCCGTTTCTAAGCCCCACCACAGAGATGAGTCTTTCTGGCATCAAGTCAATTCTCTTTCTGTGAAAGCATATCACATTCCATAGAAAGTGTTGATCTGATGTGTTATTTTTAGGATTAGTAATTTTCTCAAAAAATTAAAATACTCTGATGATTCATATTTCAGTTGTTATCCATGAGCATATACTAATCAATGCATAACACTTAAGGTTTTACAAAGCAGCTTTGTAAATTCCAAAGTTGAGACTCATGACACTCATGTTGTTTGACAAATGAGATTGTTAAATGCGTCAGGGCAAAAACATTGTCTTCTACTTTTTCCTAGTAACACTTCTATCCTCAACTCTCAGCACATTGCTGGGCTTGAAGTAGGTTCTCAAAGAAAGTTTCTGATATATCTAAATGTCATCTAATAGCATTTAAACATCCATAAAGATATGGACGTTTATGTAGCTTCTTTTATATCTACAATGAAATACCAGCTCTCTTTATTTTATTTTACTGTAGGATGCTGGGGATGCCTGTGTTTTGGTTTGGTACTGTAATCACCCAACGGGTTCTTCCTGCTTGCTGCACAGACAAAACCAATTCACTGAGACCCTGTTATTGCAGTAAGGAAAGAGTTAACTAATGTGAGGCCCGCCATGTGGGAGAAGAGAGTTATCGCTCAAATCAATCTCTGCAAAGTCTTGGAGTTTAGGGCTTTTCAAGGATAATTTGATGGTCAGGGGACTAAGGAATGGGTGCTGTTGATTGTTTGGGGATGCAATCGTAGGGGTGTGTGAAATGGTCCTTGTGGGCCAGGCATAGTGGCTTATGCTTGTAATCCTAGCTTTCTGGAAAGCTGAGGTGGGTGGACTACCTGAGGTTAAGAGTTTGAGACCAGCCTGGCCAACATGACAAAAACACGTCTCTACAAAAAAAATCCAAAAATTAGCCAGGCATGGTGGCATGCACCTGTAGTCCCAGCTACTCAGGAGGCTGAGTCAGGAAAATCACTTGAACCTGGGAGGCAGAGGTTGTAGCAAGCTGAGATCATGCCACTGCACTCCAGCCTGGGCAACAAAGCAAGACTCTATCTCAAAAAAAAAAAAAAAAAAAAAAAAAGGCATGGTGGCTCACACCTGTAATTCCAGCTCTTTGGGAGGCCAAGGCAGGTGAATCATGAGGTGAGGAGTTCGAGACCAGACTGGCCAATATGATGAAATGCCATCTCTCCTAAAATCACAAAAATTAGCTGGACGAGGTAGTGCACACATGTAGTCCCAGCTACTTGGGATATTGATGCATGAGAATTGCTTGAACCTGGGAAGCAGAGGTTACAGTGTGCTGAGATTGTGCCACTGCACTCCATCCTGGGCAACAGAGCAAGACTCCTTCAAATAAATAAATAAATAAATAAATAAATACAAGGTCCTTATTCACCTCTAGGCAGGGAGTCAGAGAATGGTTAAGTCATGAATCACAAGTCTGGATGGGATCAGTCTGAAAAACATTTTAAAAGACCAATCCAAGGTTCTACAATAGTGATGTTGTCTACAGAAACAACTAGGGAAGTCCTCGGCCACATGACTCCTAAGCAATAAGAATTTATAAAAACTACATCTACATTTTAGTAGATTTCAGGCCCCTTCTATAATCCTACTCTTGCAGCCTTTCATTAATCGTACAAAGGCAGTTTTTGGTCTTTGAATAAGGAGGGGGTTAATTTTAAGGGGGTACTATTATCGTCCTTGCTTTCAGGTTAAACTATAATCTAAATTCCTCCCATGGTTAACCTGGCCTATGCTCAGGAATGAGAGGACAGTCAGCCTGTGAGGCTAGAAGCAAGATGAGTCAGCCATGTTAAATTTCTCTCACTGTCATGATCTTTACAAAGGCAGTTTTCAGGACTTGTGTTTGAGTTAACTTGCCTGTCCCAGGAAAATGTTTGGATTATCTGTTGGTTTCTCCTACACACAAGCTTCTGGATGAGCTTAAAGAAGAGCTATGGTAGAAAACCCCTTCACCCAGCCAAAGGGTTAAGAGCAGAGAAGAGAATATCAACAGAAACAACATCTTTTGCCTCAGGGTCAAAGTGGCTTTATGACAAAGGCAGAGCGACAGGCAGTTCTAGGATATGAAGCACCTGCATGGACCCTCTACAGACCGTCTGTTCAGTAAGGAGTCACAGAAATAGGAATGGACCTCAGGATTACACCAGAAGAAGATGAGAGCCAAACATAGCAATTTTGGTATGGAATCAGGGATCAAATGGTTTATAGTTTTTCCGACTAGTCCCTGACTCCCCACAAACTGCTTTCCTGAGCAAGCCTTCCCTGGCATCTCACCTCTTAAAGGTATCTACAGAAGTCACTTATTTCCTTCTCAGACCCAGTCAGAGGAGTTGGGAATTTGTCATCCATTCCATTGCTCTGTGTTAATTATGAAGATGTACTAGATACAAATGTTTACCCAACCAATGGAAAAATATCTCTCAGATTCAATGTGTGCTAAAAAAAAAAAAGTTTTCCTAACTACTAATTTTATATTACTAAAGAAAGATAATTATATCAATATTCGGTAAAGTCTTTTTTCCTCTAACATCAAATGGTACAACAATTTGAAGAAATATTCCGTACAATTTAAAAACTTAATCTAGAAATGGGATAGCTTGAATTGGCACAATATCTCTTTTAACCATCTATTCTAAAGCTGTTTTTAGAAAGTTCTCAGTGTTTTCCATTTTATATATTTTCATTCGTGATTGCTTTTGAGTACGGAAAAATAAAATCCCTCCTGTGTGGAAGGCTGATTGCCCATATCCCTGTAATCTGACTGTCTAGGAATGACCAGAACTCGTTTTGGTAAAAGGGATCCTCAGGTCATTGTGATTCAGACCTGAGACTTTGACTCCAGGCTGGAAATGTAAATGGAACAGTGTCTTGGAGAAAATGGGCAAAATGTGGAATGAATGGCTCTTTGCTTCCCTATTTTATTTTTTCATGTCATCATACTGACAAAAGCTAAGGAAAGGAAAAGCAATGGTATGAAGTTCTATAATATGTTAAAGAAGATGAGTGCCTTCTGGACTGAAAGGGAATATAATATATACAAAGTTTCCCCTGGAAGCAATTTTTTTCCTCATAGACAGTTATAATAAGTTTGTTCTGGAGGCTTATGGGTTTTATAATGGACATGCTGAACCAAACTTAACAGAGGCATCATGTGAGAGTGTGGATATAATAACAGCTCTGAAACTTCCAGAACAAGAGGACGATGAGATCCTCTGTGAGTAGGAGGAAAAGACTGAGATGTACATAAAAAACGCATGCCAAAAAAAGAACAAATATGTGTTTTCAGTATTGCAGCCCAACATTTTGAATTATTTGGGGAATGATTTGGGTGGCTGTCTTCACAATGGAGTTAATTGGTTTCTTATTTTAGCCACTGCATTGGTTCAACTTCACCCTGTTCCATTCTAAAAATGCATCAGCATATCAGTCAGCTGCAGGGCACTTGACTCAGTGTGCGTGCCTGCTATGAGATTAAGGTAAGTGTATTGGAACTTTAGAACTCAGATTTTGAAAGTTCACAATGATAGGTGATCTCAACAAGCAAAGCAAACCAGAGCAAGTTCCAATGGGGGTGAATCTCTACCACCCCTCATAACATTATTTGTATTTTAAATCAATCTATTTGGCCTTGCGTCTGTTTGAGTATGTTACACTTTGAGTGTTTATCCATAACTGTCTTATACACTAAACTTTTATTGTTGAATTTCCTACGTATTAGAACATCAAATAAAATGGTGAAACTTTAGTTGTGAAGACAATTAAAAACAGAATATAATAAAACCAAAGAGTATCAGAACCATTTTTCTTCCCATTAACTTGCACAACTGCACATGTGTCAGCAATCACAGATTAAGGAAGCAATTAGTCTGAACAGGAAAAACGTGAAGCTGATACTTAATATACTAACAGACTGCGAGCTTGAGAGCCTCTATTTTTGGTATGGTTGCAAGCAGCATTGCAAAGATCAGTTCTATCATATCTCATCATGCTAATTGAATTTAAAAAGCCAATACTGGTAAATTACACCCCTATGTCATAAATTTGCATTTTAGAGATTTATGGACCCTAGAGTTAACTGACATAATGATTTATTTCACCCGTGATTAAAAATTGAATGGCTTTGTCTTGATGTTGTTTCCAAGAAATTAGACTCCTAAAACAAGAAATTGTCAAGGAGCAACATTTAGTACTTTTCTTCACAGACGACTTCTACAGTGCTTAGGGACATGTTTATGAACAAGTGATGCCAAAGGGAAAGGTAAAAGTGGAATGTCAATTGTATGTGCTGAAATAAAGTTCATAGAGCTGTTGAATGTAAGCAAATAGAGGAGGAAAATTAAGGCAATTTTCTTGCCAAGTGCAACTGTTTTTTCCTCTGCTTCAATCTTCCATTCTCTTTTGGTCCACTGACTCCTCACCTCCTACCCCCATCACACAAATGTGCACACACATATAGACTCACACATACATACATACTTGTATTTAATGAAAGTATTTAGAAGTGTACAGAAATTAGGTTCTTGAGACACTTTCTCAATTCCCATGCTCAGTAGCAATCAATGCTTCCAAAATATCTTAAATTTCTAAAGTAGACTCTGAGCAGATAAAGGAAACATCAGAATAAACAGGTACTTGTGAAATTACTGATAAAATGCAAAGATTTAAATCTTCTTTATAAGTTATAATAAACAAATGTAATAGTACTTCTAAAAAATCCTGTTTAGTTACTGGTCATTTCGCCCAAGGTAGGAGCCATTGACTTACTTTGATAAAATAATCACTTTCTCATTCACCTGGAGTGGTAGAAAATGGTTTTTAATTAATCAGCACAATTGTCAATCTTTAAGAAAGAAAGTAAAACTGGATTTTATTTCACACTAAAAACTACACTATGGGCCGGGCACAGTGGCTCACACCTGTAATCCCAGAACTTTGGAAGGCCAAGGCCAGCAGATCACCTGAGGTTGGGAGTCCAAGACCAGCCTGATCAACATGGAGAAACCCTGTCTCTACTTAAAAAAAAAAAAAAAAAAAAAAAAAAATTAACCGAGTATGATGGCGCATGCTTGCAATCTCAGCTACTCGGAAGGTTGAGGCAGGAGAATCTCTTGAACCCAGGAGGCAGAAGTTGCAGTGAGCCAAGATTATGCCATTGCACTCCAGCCTAGGTAACAAGAGTGAAACTCTGTCTCAAAGAAAAAAACAAGAAACAAACAAACAAAAACCCAACCCCCCCACCCCCCCAAAAAACTAAACTATAGATGCACTAAATATTTAAATTTAAACATATATATATAAATTATACATACTACAAATATATATATAATATATAAATCTATGTATAATCCAGCAGTTTGGATGGATTGTATAATAAAGACAAAATTCTCTGCTGTAAAAACAAAAATCCCAACTAAAACAAATTAAAAACTACATTTAACTGTATCAATGTTTAGAAAAAGTATTTCTATGGTAAAATATAATATACACAAAGTTGATAGCAAATGATTGAGAGAAATATTCACAATGCTTATGAGAGATCAACAATTATAGAATAAAATGAGCTATTAGTTATGAATTGATATGAAAATGACAAAATGAAACAACAGAAAAATAAACAGAGTGCATGAATAGGTAGTTCACCAAAGAATAAATTCAGAGAGCCAATAAACATACTGACAGCAGCTCAGTCTCACTGGTAATCGGGAAATGCTTACTTTAAAAAATGACATACACCTTACACTTAGAAATAAAAATTACAAGAAGGAATAACACTTCTTGTAGGGGTCATAGAATAAAGGATAGGCTCACACTTTGTTCATAGAAATGATATTTTTTAAAGCTTTCTTAGAAAGAAATCTGGCAACAGCTATTAAAATTTAAAATGTACACACTCTTCAACTCAGCATAGCCTCAGCTGGGAATCTGTTCTATGGAAAAAGAAAACACTAGCTCATATGAAAACTGAAAACAAAGTGGATGTCCATCAAAAGGAGAATGTTTGAATAAATTAGTGTTAATCCATAACATGTAATAATTTAGGGAAAATGTAAAATTTTCTCTGGGGCAGTTGACCTCTGGGGCAGGAGACATTTTCAAGATCTGGTATTAAATGATATAAACTGAAGACTGATAAGCACATAGACTCCAATCATTGTCAGTAAAACAAACAGTAACAACCTCTTCTGCATGATTTGAGAATAAAAAGGAAGAAAAAAATAGAAAAAAGGAAAAATTTTAAAAATAAAAATAAGAAACTGTTTATTGTTATGTATTCATAATTATGAGTTATGAAAGGAAACCCACCAGATTGTCAATACTGGTTATACAGGTAAACGGGGAAGAGAAGATAAGCAAAAGTGTACGAGAAAATGGAAAGAAGTCAATAATGAAAATAATGTTTGCTATCATCTCAATTATGCAAATACTTACCAACATTTTGTTCGTGGTAATTTCAAAGTGGTGAAATTTCAGGGGATTTGTTTTTAGTTTTATTTTTTGAGACAGAGTTTCTCTCTGTCACCCAGACTGGAGCAGTGGCATGATCTTGGCTCACTGCAACCTCTGCCTCTTGGGCTCAAGAGATTCTCATGCCTCAGCCTCCCAAATAGCTGGGATTACAGGTGCCCATCAAACACCCAGCTAATTCTTGGATTTTTGGTAAAGAAGGGATTTCACCATGTTGCCCAGCTGGCCTCAAACTCCTGGCCTCCAGTGATCTACCTGCCTCAGCCTCCCAAAGTGCTGAGATTGCTGGCATGAGACACCATGCCTGGCCAATTTTCAGGAGATTTATATCCTATAGTCATAGCTGAGAACCTAACGTTGAGAATAGGATGGATCAAGTAACTATAAATAGTTCTGAGCTACCTAAAAGATTTGAATATTGTGGGAATTGTGTTTTTCCCTACAAATAAGATTACTGAGGCATTCTCTCTACTTTCCATTTGGAGAACAGGTTTCCCCCAACTCTTCAATTACGTGTCTACGCTTCAGTCCTCCAGAGTATAAGGGACATGGGAACTCAAAAAATGTTAAATGAGAGTCCTGCTAGGGCAGTCTCTGCAGGAAAGCTGTGCTGTGTTGGAAAAGGCTCCTGGAGTTTGGTGGAGAAAGGATGCCTGCATGTTTCTGGTGGGTAGGAAGTAGATTCCACTCAAGGAATCCAGACTGGGGTCCTCTTGAGGAGTGCTTTGTGCAAGAGTTCCACCCAGATGATTAACTGACCCCAAAGGAGGGTGCTGCAGATGATAACTGCATTCCCCTAAAATTCATACATTGAAATCCTAACCGCTAGTGTGATGATATTAGGAAGTGAGGCTTTGGGAGGTGATTAGGTCATGAAGGTGGAGCCCTCATGAATATAATTAGTATCCTTATAAAAGAGACCCGAGAGAGCTCCCTCAGCCTTTGTACTATGTGAGGATACCGGGAGAGGGCACCATCTTTGAATTGATGATCCAGCCCTCACCAGACACCTTGATTTTGCACTTCCCAGCCTAGAGAACTGTTGACAAATATGTTTGTTGTCAAAGTCACCAGTCTACAGTATGTTTGTTATAGAAGCCTCAATGGACTAAGACAGAGGGTGTCTGAATGGCACATGCTGTAAAGGGTCGTCTCACGGGGCATATTTGTAATTGATGACCAGAGGAGGCGTTGCCCATATCATGAAGGAGTTTCAGCATCAAGTATCTTCCTGCAACCATCAAAAGTGTTGCTTGAGAGGAAGAAGTCAGATTGAACATCTGTCACAGCGAGAGAGTACTCTTGTCAAATTGCAACTATGCTAGTCATGTAAGACTTTTTTCTCTTACCTTCCTCTCTTCCCAACAGCTCCCCCTCGCTACTGTTCCCCCGCACTCACCTGCAACTCTGTACAAAAACAATGTAAGAAAAACGTACAAAACCGACTCCCTCTCGCACAGCAGACTTCCAAGCCTGAGCCTGGAAGAGCGAAGCCTTAAATTGAATGAGATGCTGAAAGGTTGTTAGTAGACTGCACTACAAAGGTCTTCTCTGAATATGGAAATCATTTGTTAATTCATGCAAATGACCAAGAAAATTATAGGACCCGCTTGAAATCTCATTCAGAGATAGGGGAAAACAAATCAAAAAGGGAGATTTAAAGAAATGCTAACAGGCTGATGTGGTGGCTCACACCTGTAATCCCAGCACTTTGGGAAGCCAAGGTAGGTGGATCACTTGAGGTCAGGAGTTCGAGACCAGCCTGGCCAACATGATGAAACCCCATTTCTACTAAAAATACAAAAATTAGCCAGGTGTGTGGTGGGTTCCTGTAATCCCAGCTACTCAGGAGGCTGAAGCAGGAGAATTGCTTGAACCTAGGGGCTGAGGTTGCAGTGAGCTGAGATCATGCCACTGCACTCCAACCTGGATGAAAGAGCAAGACTCTGTCTTAAAAAAAAAAAAAAAAAAAAAAAAAAAAAAAAAAAAAAAATTGCTAACAATGTTTTCTGTTTGTACTTCACTGAGTCTAGCTCTTTGAATGAATTAACTGAGTTCATTCAATGAGTTAAGTACAGGTCTGCTTTTATGCGTGGTTAAAGAGTATTTAAATGATTATGCATTTTTTATAATCAGATAAATCTAAAACTGTTTCATTTGTGAAAAGAGAATTACATTCAGCACTTCAAAATACAAAAACAATTGTAACATTGGAGGAACTCTGACTGAGGGCCCCATCCACAGGGCCTCTTCCTCAGCACTGATCCTCACCCCATTCCCACTTGGTATCAACTTCAACCCCTCTCCCCATTTTTAAACAGTTAGGCTGCTTCACAGAACCTGAGGGATTTGTGGTCCACAGTGTGAGCATCACTGATTTACCATATGCATAGCAGGTGGTTTCTAAGAAGTAATAATAACAATAAAAGGGTTTTAGAGTACCTACCATGTGTCACTTCACACGTTATATCTTTAATCTTCATAATAACCCTTTGATAAATTCCAATACTACTCTTAGAAGCTGAAACTTAAAATGGATTAGTAATTAACTCAAGGTTACATGGTAAAAGAATTGAGGAGTGAGTCCAGGTTTGTCTGATTTTTGATGTTTCTGAGTTTTACATGATGATACTATATCATACAGTGTGGAGAGGTAAAATTGAGTTACTGAAGTCTACTGAAAATAGATTTCCAGAAATCCACTGCCCTTTGTCAATGAGGGAGAACAGGAAGAGTCCTGAAAGAAGACAGAGTCACATAAGCATCTTCCTCTGCACTGTTAAATAGCTCTCTTTCATCTAAGAGCTCACGCAATACTAAGCTTTTTTTAAATTTTTGTTTTTGAGACGGAGTCTCACTCTGTCACCCAGGCTGGAGTGCAGTGTCCCGATCTCAGCTCATTGCCACCTCTGCCTCCCGGGTTCAAGTTATTTTCCTGCCTCAGCCTCCCAAGTAGCTGGGATTACAGGAGTGCACCACCACACCAAGGTAATTTTTTGTATTTTTAGTAGAGACAGAGTTTCACCATGTTAGCCAGGATGGTCTTGATCTCCTGACCTTGTGATCTGCCTGCCTCTGCCTCCCAAAGTGCTGGGATTACAGGCGTGAGCCACCGCGCCTGGCCTAAAACTCACCTTTTTAGTGATCTAAGAGGAACTGAATGATCTGATGAGGTCTGGGAGATATAAAGAATCTGGCCCATTGCCTTGTTATATATCTAGGAATTATTCCTTATGTAAGTATATAATTGGTATTCTTCTACCCAATGCTGTTAAGATAATGAATAAGGCTGGGCGCGGTGGCTCACACCTGTAATCCCAGCACTTTGGAAGGTTGAGGCGGGTGGATCACGAGGTCAGGAAATTGAGACCATCCTGGCTAAGGCAGTGAAACCCCGTCTCTACTAAAAATACAAAAAAATTAACCGGGTGTGGTGGAGGGTGCCTGTCAAGTCCCAGCTACTCCGGAGGGTGAGGCAGGAGAATGGCCTGAATCTGGGAGGCGGAGCTTGCGGTGAGCAGAGATCACGCCACTGCACTCCAGCCTGGGCGACATAGAACTCTCAAAATGTAAGGCAGTTATGAATCATCCCTTCAGTCAGTCAGTCATCAAATATTTGCTGAGTCCCCACTGTGTTCCAGGTACTAGTGCAGACACAGACAATATAATGAAAAGCAAAATCAACAAAAGTTACGCCCTCCCAGATCTTACAATGTATAGGTAGAATATCCCTTATCCAAAATGCTTTGGACCGGATGTATTTCACATTTCTGTTTTTTTTTTTTTCTGATTTTGGAATATTTGCATACACCTAAGGGGAGATATCTTGGGGATGGGACCCAAGTCTAAACACAACACTCATTTATGGTTCATGTATTCCTTATACACATAGCCTGAATGTAATTTTATACAATTTAAGAAATAATTTGCACGAAATACAAAGTTCTCATAGATTGAACCACCCGAAAGCAAAAGCATGGCTATCTCAAGCACCATTTAAATACTTCCTACTTCTTCTTTCTTTTTCTTTCTTTTTTTTTTTTTTTTTTTTTCTTGAGACCGAGTCTCATGAGGTTGCCCAGGTTTTACTGAAATTCCTAGGCTCAGGCGATTGTCTTGACTCAGCCTCTTGAGTGCTACAGGTGCCCGTAACCATGTCCAGTTTACCATCTTCTCTCTTTCCACTGTTAGTCATGGGAATATTTGCAGGACTTTTTTTTTTTTTTTTTTTTTTTTTTGGTGACATTTTCCAGCAATATCTTTATACCATAGAACAGAGAAAAAGGAAAAAAAAAAAAAAAAAAAAAAAAAAGCATAGTGGGTAATGTATGTAGGCCCTCGCCACATGTAGAGCAACATGGGTCACCTGCTGTTGGCGTGTCTGGCCTGCACACATGCCATTTTATTACATTTTATTGTGGGCATGCTTGTGTGGGGGAATATGGGCTTGTGTTAAAAGATATATCAAGATGAACAGGGCCGGGAGGGTCTTTTGTTGCCTTGGATATGTTAAATCAACTGTGTGTATTGCATCCATGTTTTGACTGCCAGCTCTCACATGAGGTCACGTGTGAATTTTCCACTTGTGACGTCAGGTCAGCACTCAAAAAGTTTTGGATTTCGGAGCATTTTGGATTTCAAGATTTTTGAATTAGGAATGCCCAAGCTTTGAGCATGTATTATAGAAATGACATTAATAAACAAATAATGTATTTATAATATCATGTCAGAGAATACATACTTTGAAGAAATATAAAGCAGGCTGTGTGTACAGCACGATGGGAGCTGTTACTTTAAAAACTTCTAAGATGACATTCAAAACCTGAATACATCTTGTAGCTCTATGTGGAAAAGTGTGTTTCAAGCAGAGGGATGAGCAGATACAAAACCCTCGGGAAGAGATATGCTTGTTATTCTACAGGAACAACAAGGAGGCCAGAGATGAACTACTTTAATGGTGTCAGAATAAAGTTAAAGATGCAGACTAGGTAGATTTTGTATTATGATGCTACCATATTTTGTTTCATCTTAACACTCTCTCATATATCATTTAAACACACCAAGCGTAGGAGAATAACTTCTCATGGTACCCCTAAACAAGATGAAAGGAAATTAAAAAGATATGGGCTGAACCCCATTATCACCACTCGGTCTGAAGGGCCAGGGCAATGAGTAGCTTACTGGAACCCAAAAAGAGCTGGAGCTGGAGCTGGAGCCATAACTATGATGACCAGTCAGAAGCCGCAGCTTGTCATTGGGCATCACAGACACTGCCAACCCTCAACCCCAGTGACGGAGCTGGGAAAATAACCCAGATCTCGCTCTTCGCTCTCCCTTCAGTCTTCTCTTCTCTCCATTGGCCAAACCCAACTAGAAGTCAGAGTGGCCCGAGGGACCTGGATGAAACAATCTATAGGGATCAACTTCCTGGTGCCCAAAGCAGGGTAGAAAATGGTAGAAAGAAAATCTGGTAGGTCAAAGAATATCTGGGTCAGAGAATACCTAGTACATTCACATTTTATAAATGAATGTATTAACTAGTATTTTTGTATGCCTACCTAACCCTGTGTTAAGTGCAATGGGGTATTTCAAATGTGAAAAGCAATATTGGCCCTCCATGAACTTTGTTTTTGGAAAGAGTAACTCTACCAATGTAGAGTTAATAGGTTAAGGTTCAAGGCCTGGAGTTATGGTATAAATTTGAGTAACTAAATAAACGTTTCAGAATTGACTTTCTCATCTATGAAAGAACAGAAATAGTACTTTCCTCATTGGACTATGTTGAACATGAAATGAGCAGATTCACATAAACCATTTAGGACAGTTCTTGGCATACTGTAAGCACTTAATAAGTTGGCTATTAGAATTATTGGCCAAGCCTGATATAAAAGCCAAAGCCCTACAACAGTTCGCTCCCTGGTGGAGGGAGATAATTCTGGAGGGGACTAAATTAGAGTTTTCTAAGGTCTATGCTAGGTATTAGGATTTCATGACAGTTCCTCAAGGTCTCAGTACAGGTATAGGCATTGTCAGAAACACTGCCCATTTCCCACATGAATTTAACCAACCAACCAGACTTCCTCCCTCCTTCGAGTCTATAAACTCTATAAAGCAACCCTACTCAGGATGGACATAAATGAAATATTGCATCAACTATTTAAATGTTCTAAAAAGCATATATTAAGGAAGATGGTATTGATGATCTAAAATACTTACTGGCACTTGAACCCAATGTAGTGAAGGTATTTTATAAATCAGCCAACCACCCTCGTGTACTGAATCTAAATTTTGAGTTTGTGAGCCATATATCACAGATATCTTTTTGCAGCCTATGCTTTCCTCCTTGAAAAGCAATTTATTATTTTTATCAATATTAATGTAATTGCCATTTTTTTTTTTTTAGATGAAGTATATGTGTCTAGCCGTATCTGGCTTGGACAAGTTTCTCTCAGATCAATGAGAAGCATACTGCTGGCTTTTTCTTTCTCTGCAAAATGTTTGAATGTTTATTGCTAAGGTTTTTTTTTTTTTTTTTTTTTTTTTTTTTTTTTTTTTTTTTTTAAGCTAAGTGTCACTAAGTGGTTGTAATTTTAATTTATTTTGTACTTTGACTAATGGACATATCTAATCAATAAAATAATAGGAATTGTTCCTTTGCAAGACAGAAATCAACTATTAACTAAAATGGCAAAGTAAGTTACCCCTTGTCCCCTTACAGCACCCGAGACTTTTGGAGAACTTAGTTTTCTCCTGTGGTTGTGCCATGTACAGCTGTGGTAAGAAAGAATAGGTAGCACCTCTTTCCTATGCCATAATTTCTTTATTAAGTAACAGTGATCTTTTATTAAAATATTAAGGGCTGAAAGGAAGCTCAGAAAATGCTGAGAGAAAATCTTGCCTTTTGTAAATAAGAATATGTGGAAATTCAACTTGGTAACCTTAGTTTGACTAGCTTTTAAAATTTTCTCTGTTGCTAAGGGAGCTTAATGATAGATATAAAAATGGCCTTAAAGCAAGTTCTTAGAACGAGCTTTTGCACAACTGTCATCACAGCATTTATAAGCAGCAACCCCATCAATATGGAAGAGAGAAAAGCTAGAAGTGAAAATTGCATCATCCCTCCTATATCAGACAAGTTAATTAGTTGGTCCATAATCACAGACTCTGCTCCAAATGAAAAGCGCAGCTTTGTTCCTTTTGAACAGAAAGGCACAGAAGGTACAATACCCACGTAATTCATTAACAGTAATACTGTTCTGAAGGAAGAACTGCTGAATTTAGATTATTCTGAGCTCCAACTTGTAATAGCCAAAGTTGTGGTAAGACTTTTGCGGTTTCCCAAAACAAATTTAAAATGTGAGAAAATCCTTTTGTGCCTATCAGAAGCAACCTTAAGAGTCTGGCAGATTTTATGAGGGGCTTTCTTATTTTATTTATTTATTTTTTATTTTTAAGATATTAGGACACTATTTTGGGTACTATATAAGCTATGGAGCCCTGTTATTGAAGAACCAGTTAAGCATGTCAGATCCAAAGTAGCTCCGAAAACAACTTGCAAAATGGGGAATTTGGGATCTAAGTTCCAGATTGTGATGTTTTAGTCATCTACTTAGAATAATTTAAATAATGTATCTATATATTATTGTCTACGGTTCCAGAAGTTTCAATGATTAGAGAAAAAGGGCTTGAAGTTCATGAAGACTGTTACAGCTGGAAAGGAAACTCTGACTGCTTAGAGAGTCAGAAAGCTGGAAGGTTAAAATGAGAGATTGAACTAGAATAGACTGCTAGTTCGTTCCTAAGTCTCTGCCCCCTCAAATCTAGAAGCAGAGAGAAGCCTGGGTCTGTAAGTGGCTTAGGGGGCTGCCTGGTCGAACCACAGCTCTCAGAAGACAGTAGGGAGAGAGGCTTTCAGTTCTCTTCCCTCTTACTAGTTGGTCCATCACTTTGGGACTGTTCTTACCTCACAATTGTCACAGAATTCTGTAGCAATAACCTGGACCTCGAAATCCCAAGAGCGTAATATTTGGGTCTGCAAAATCTCTGCTAGTGTAAGACACTAATAAAACAGATGCCAGCTGTCAGGGATCTTACTTCACTGTAAAAATTCTCTTCAAATGCTAGAACTAATAGATTTTGTTTTAAAAAGATGGCACCATCTTGAAAAAAATGATTCAGGAGATTTGATGGTGGAGTGGCAGCAGACGTAATAGGAACAGGTTTTGGTACTTCAAGGCTCCCCACTTAGTCTCATCCTTTTTGTGATTAAACTCACCAGCAGAAATACAATGTAGGCTCTTCCCTAATTTATATTATCAGGCAGTGTCATGAGCTCATGGGGGATAAAACATCTAGATACTAGGGTCAATACTCTTTAAAAGGAAGGTGGCAAGCTAAAAATAATATCATATGAAAGAGAATTATTGGAAAAGATGGACTAAGAATTTAAAATAAGTTTAACCGAAATATTCTAAGGAACAAGAAAGTTAGTAATGGCTGAGTGCAGTGGCTCACGCCTATAATCGCAACACTTTGGGAAGCCAAGGTGGATGGATCACCTGAGGTCCGGAGTTTGAGACCAGCCTGGCCAACATGGTGAAACCCTGTCTCACTAAAAATACAAAAATTAGCCAGGCGTGGTGGTGCATGCCTGTAATCCCAGCTACTTGGGAAGCTGAGGCAGGAGAATCACTTGAACCCAGGAGGCTGAGGTTGCAGTGAGCTGAGATCACACCACTGCACTGCAGCCTGGGCAGTAAAGTGAAACTCCATCATTAAAAAAAAAAAAAAAAAAAAAAGGTTAAAATGTGGAAGAAGTCATAAGAATGAATCAAGTGGAAATAGTAAGTATGAAAACTATAATAGTTAAAAAACATAAAGATCTGAAGACCCAAATGATTCAGCTGAAGAAAGAATTAGTTTGTCAGAAGATTATATTGAACACTTTCAGAAGATAACAGAAAAACATAAAACTAGAGAAAATATTACAATAAACTAAGAGACTTGGAAAATAGAAATAAAAAATGCCAACATCAAGTTACTTGGATTCTCAGAAAAAAGATTGTGGTGGTGGTGGTGAGCAGAGGGGCAAAGAAAAGACATATTAAATAAATGAAGATTATTAATATCCCAGAAATAAAGAAAAATACCAGATCTCTTTTTTGAAATGACATATAAGATAAACTTTTGGTACTACAGTTTTTTCATCACTAAAATTGGGATAATAAAATGCCTATCTTAAAATATTATTGAGAGGATTAAGTAAGTTAATATAAGAAAACCCTTAGAATAGTGCCTTTCACATAATCACTCTTTAATTATTAGCTATTATTATTATTACTTAGACATATTACAATTAAATTCTAGAACAATGAAGAGAAATGGAAATGCTTCTAGAGAATGAGCATATCACCTGCCAAGGAAAAATATTTATATTGATCCCAGGCTTCTTAACATCGTAATTACATTTGAAAACTAAGGACATTAGATGCAATCAGCCTTCAGAATATTGACCATACAAAGAATCACTTTGAGAAACTCTTGAGGAATGTTGTGAAATAAGAAGATACATAAATATATAAGGAATATATGATGTTGGTCCCCACATTTTGAGGATATTATAATTATTTTTAAAAGCATGGATGAAGCGAAATATGTACATTCTAAATAGCATCAACACTGTTTTGAAGCTGGGAGACAACAAAAGGTCAAAATGGTGTGAACTTGCAAAGTACAAATATTGCTATATTTAAGAAACCAATGAAAAACAAGAGGAAACTAGTAAGTCTAGATATTAAGTTAGAAGCAAGAATAAAAGTAGACAGTAAGAATTTTCATGTACTGCTTGCATTCTAGTGCTTAATTAGTCAGACTACATAGGCACATATACTATGGCCCTGCAACTTCATTCTGGGGTCTGCATCTCAAAGAAATTACTACCAAGGTCCATACAGGGACAAGTATGAGAATGTTTGTTGAAACTGTAGTTGGGATGTCCTGGAGGTGTACAACACTGGGTGAATGGATGAGTTAAGTTAGCAAAGTGGCAGCAACAGTTACTCCAGTGGCAGCCCACAAACTGCACATGACAGGGACAGTGATATCACTGAACTGTCATTGCGACTCATGTAATATGGGGAAGGGGCTGGTTGCGGGTGTTGATGAAAGTTGAGTTTCTAGAAGTATTGGCAGAGACGGAGAGAGGAAGTCATTATGGGCATGAATGGGACGTTGACAAGACTGGGAGGAGGATCTTTGCTTAAGTTGGAGCCCTGTGGTTGGAGTGGGGAGATGCAATTTTGTGGACTCTGAATATCACGTTGTTCTCAGTCTTGCATTGGCAACTGTGGATCTACAAAAGAACAATAGAAGGGAAAGTGAGAAAGAAAAGTCTGGTTTTATCACTACATGAATTAAGGCAATAGGTTTAATGTAAACTATTGGAAAGGCTCTTAAAAATGAAGCAATGTTGAAATTCAAAGGGATCCAGGGTGAATCACAGCTCTGGTTCAAACTCCTCTATCACTTTTTGTACATTTTCAAACTATGTTACAAACAGTAAAATAACAACTCCAAAATCTTGCAAATTGTAGAATCAATCATTTTTTAAATTCGTGTAAAGGTTTAGCTACCATCTAGTATTAGACCCATAGGATGGTAGTTAAGTGCTTAGCTCTAGGACTATGTGTGTTCAAAGCCCAGCTTTATCGTGCATAATTTTAATGAAATAATATATGTAAAATGTCCGTACACAGTAACTGTCAAACAAATGTTTTCCTTATTCTACTTAATTAATCTGGTTGAAGAAGTAAATCTTCATTAATGTGATTTATAAATCACATTTATGGACTGGATCCGAATTGGGCAAAGCTAAAGTGTTGAATTCATCTGATTCTCGCTGCTCAGCTGGACTCAATTTAAGACCCAGATGCATTAGCCTCTTGAGGAGAGTTAGGTTGGCTAAACAGAATTCTGGATTCTGTGTTTAATCAATTTACATAGAACAGAGTTGATCTAGTATTCCATAGTGGGCTCTGAGGTTCTTGGTTAATAAAAAGTGATGCAAGTTAGAAAGTTATTTTTGACGTGACATAAATTTGCACCACTATTCTTATGTATTAACTTATAATGGTGTAGTATATAATTATAAAAATGATTATTGTCATTTGTATCATTAAATATGTATTTTTAGGCAAAATAAAATGTTTGTTTTACTGTATAATTTTTAATAATTTCAAATTTCATGTTTAACTATATACTTTTTGGCGTTTGGACTCTGAATATCATAGTTTATGATATGTGCAGTGAAGTTTATTATATGTTTACTTTTTTCTCTAGCTTGCGAGAATATAATTAATATAGGCAATTTAGCGTGTTAAACAGCTTACAGATTTAGAATGAAGAAAATACTAGAACAAATATATTTGTCAAAACATAGGTAAACATAAATTAATACTATTTATAATGATTTAGGTCCACATGCTCATTTTTAGATAATTTCAACAGTCAATGAGAGACCAAACTGCTTTAAGAATGGATGTGTCTTACATACAAAGATATAGGGGGTAGGGAGTGTACTTACTTCTTTTTTCACTTACATTTGTTTTTCCGTGTGTGAAAGATAAATTTAGGAAGAGAAAGAGAAAGAAGACTTGAGTTTCTTTGGATCTGAACACTTATCAATTATTTAAATATTAAAAAAAATTTAAACATGGCTCATTCTCAAAGATAGGAAAGAAGACTAGGAACACCAACCAGAGCTTCAGCTCTGTCATAATTATGAGATTAAATTAGAATTCAATTTCCTCCGGGAAGATTTCCCCGATCCTCAGCTGGAAGTAATTTCTTCCTCCTCTGACTTTCCAGTGCCTCTCCTAAAGCACTTAAGGCCTTGTATTGTCGTGATTTACAAATGTTCTCTAGGGTCTTACGGTATTGCAAAATTATAAAGTAATTGAGTAGAGGATTTATATCTGATCCTACTTCAGTCTGGAAGCAGTAGTTTAAAATAGAAGAGCGTGGAGTTTAGAATCAGTGAGAACCCGGTTTCAAGCCAAGCTCTGCCACTTCCTAACCATTTGAACTGCAGCAAGTCATTAATTTTCTTTGCGCTTTGACTTCCTTATATATAAAGGAATGATAATCATACTTAGCTCGTATCATCTGGGAAAGATTTTAGGAAATAATTCATTAACTGTTCCCATCCCCTCACATATATTCAATAAACCTCAGCTCTTTTCTTTCATATCTCTGATAAACATTCCTTTCCGCCACGTAAAAGGTGTTCCCATGAACACACAATGAGTCACTCATTTTGCAACTGCAACTATCACTTCTGAAAAGGCAATATAACTATAATGTTTGGTAAGGCTTGTGGTTATAATCATAAAGCAGTTTATCCCCATCCCCCCAATACTGTTTTTTAAAATTTATTCAGTGGGATCAGTATTTCCCCTTCTCCTAGGTGAAATTTAAGGAAAACTCCGTATTTCTTGTCATTTCAACACAATCAAAGTTCTCTGGTCAGCAGTTTATAGGTCTCATTTCATGTAAGAATTAAAAGTTCAAACATTATATAAGTCTCAGCTACTTCCCTTTTCTCAGCTCAGTATAGTTGCAGTTTTGTCATTTCCTAATGGGGTGGTGGAGAAGCAGATTGGCCTTTTCTCTCTTCCACTGACTTATGCTTCTAACCCTAGAGACAGAAAAATTATCAGGTGACTAATACTATCATGAATTGGTGCCTGACTCACACATTATTATTGTTGTTTTGTTTTACTTATTTTAGGATGCAATTTTATCTCTTAGAATAGTTTTAATGGACTCTTCAGGAATCATTCCCACCCAGTCCCATTGTTGGAAATGTTATATCTTCAGTCTCTTTGATGTGAATGAAGTACTCTCTCTGGCTGAATATAAGGTTCTCATTGGCTTCAAATTGTTAATGAGTATTTCATTTATATTTCAAATAATATTTATTGAGCACCCATTATGTGTCAGAAACTCTTCTAAGCAGATTTCCAAATATATTTTAAAGGAGGAAACAAAACAATAAACAATAGACATAATAAGTAACATAGTATGTTAGAAAGTGACATATACTATGGAAAGAAGAATTAGTAAAGTAGATTAAAGAGGACTGGGAGTGCTTTTGTGGGACTAAGTCAAAATTTTAAGTGGGGTGATCACTGTAGTTCTTATTGAGAAGGTAGGTTGCAGGTTCTCCATTCCTACATGCTCACCCTTTGCAATGTTGGTTTGCTTCTCAAAGGGTGGAAACTCACTTTCCATCCCCTGGACTTGGACATGTGATCAGCTTATGGTAACACACATTAAAAATTAAAACAACCATCCTGGCTAACATGGTGAAACCCCATCTCTACTAAAAATACAAAAAATTAGCCTCTTGTGGTGGCGGGTGCTTATGGTAACACACATTAAAAATTAAAACAACCATCCTGGCTAACATGGTGAAACCCCATCTCTACTAAAAATACAAAAAATTAGCCTCTTGTAGTCCCAGTCACTTGGGAGGCTGAGGCAGGAGAATGGCGTGATCCCGGAAGGTGGAGCTTGCAGTGAGCCGAGATCACACCACTGCACTCCAGCCTGGGCGAAAGAGTGAGACTCTGTCTCAAAAAAAAAAAAAAAAAAAAAAAAAAAAAAAATTAAATTAAAACAAAGCAAAGGCATACAAATTGCTTGTGCATTGGGGTTTCATCCTCTCTTGCTGCTAGGGAATTTTCTGCCACCAAGTAAAGAAATCTCATTTTGCATTCTGGAAGATGACAGCCCAACTGGAGGTAAAACTTTCGGCTTTCCAAACCCATTCAGCTGAGGTTCTAGCTGAGGCTAAAGACTTCCAACTAAGAGTCATTGTAGACCACCCAGCTTTAGTTGAGCAGTCATGGATAAGAAGAGAAGTAGCCAACCCACATAATCATGATCAAAAACAAACTGTCATTGCTTTAAACCACCAAAATTTGTGGTTATCCATAGCTAACTGATACACTGACATTTTTAAAAGGCTTGGAGGAAGTCACTGTGTGTGCCTTGTGGATGGCTGATACAGTAAATAGCCTGTGAAAATCCCCTAAAGCAGAAGGGAGACTATAGGGTTGAGGAAGGGAGAGGAGTAGGATGACTAGGAGAAAAGGGAGGGTTGTGGAAGGCAAAACCCAGATTCTGTATACTATTGTAAATAATTTAGCTTTTACTTTGGGTGAAATGGGAATTTCACACTTGAATTGCAATTACTTCTCCAGGCAGACCCATGTAAATTTCCTTCTCTTGTATGGCTCATTCTTTGCCTGGATAAACCCTGAAAGTGCAGACTAATTTCAGTTGCAGCAGCTAGCTCTGTACTCCTTACTCAGCTAGTTAGCTATCCAAGTGCATCTCACTCCTCAGACCTGGAAAGTATGAGCTCATCACCAGTCTTCAACATCTTCCAAAGTGCAGGTGAAGTATAATAAGCTTGACCATCCATACCCCGCAAAGCTCTCTCTAGAGTTTAGGTAAAGGGATGAAATGCACTCTATTGTCTTTACCCTTAGAAAAGAATGAGATTCTGTAGGGAGATCACCTGAAACTATTGCTACAGAATAAAAGATGAAATGCTCCTGATTATTGTAAATACAAAATTGCATGCAGGATTGTGTAAAGACAATGCCAGGTTGGACTGCCAGAATGAGCCAACAGCGCGTGATGTGCTTCCCCGTGCAGAGAGCCTATGAATGGACGTGCAGTCAGGAAGGTTTCAAATCACCAAGATTCCTATTCCAGAGAAGCAGATGTTCATAGCTCTGGGAATGGAATGTGACCCTCGTGGAGAGCCTATAAATGGATGCATGGGGTGGGGCGCCTGTCCATATGGATAAGATAGGGCTGTAAATGCCCTCATCTTGCCACGGCTCTTCTAGGTCTCTTTAGGGTTAAGACATACTCCCTTCTGAGAATTTCTGGTCTAACTGGTTGTCTAGCTTCACGTCCTGTTTCTATGGATTGTTTGTAACCAGCTTTTGCTGCAACTGTTACTGCTGATTAATATCTTGCTAATCATAGGTTATGGAAAGACTGTGTTTCTGTTTTAAGGCTCTGTTAGAAATTACTGATGCACACACTATATTGTAAATTCTTACCTCTATATACTGTACTTCTGCAAACAGATGTTATGTTAAAGAATTACTTCATCTCCATGTGACCATCTCACCTCATAATCAAATGACCCTAAATCCCTCAGTAACCTACCCCCGCCCTCACTAAACTTAGTAATAAATGCTGGCATATCCAGTGCATAATAAATACTCAACAACTCTTTTGAAAAGTTCTCCTGAAATTTCTAGTTATTTTCTTTGTCTCCCCAATCTCCATTTATGCTAAGGCAATGGTCATCTAAGATCACAAAACTGTTTCTACAATTTGCTTTTGTAAGTTCTAAATGTTTGTATTGCACCTTAGTTTATTGTGGGACATCTGTTATTTTATCAGTTGTCTTATCAGTTGCACCTGCAATTACAGCTAACTTATGTGCCTTTCAACATACTGCTAGAACAATGGTCTGAGATAGAGGTTGAATTTTCTGTGACTAAGGTAGAAGAAGGCCTATTTTTAAAACTTGTCTTCAAAATTATTTAATTAACATACTATTTCTTATAATTTGGCTCTGTTTCTCTTACAGAATTCATTATAATCATTTTTTTATTGATACATCGTATTTTATACATTGATGGGGTACATGTGAGTGTTACATGCAGAATGTGTAATGATTAAGTCAGGGCATTTAAGTATATCTATCACCTCCAGCATTTATCATTTGTACGTGTTGGGAACATTTTGAGTCCTCTCTTCTAGCTACTTTGTAATACACAACACATTGTTGCTAACTATACTCACTCTACTTTGCTATTGTACATTAGGACTTATAACCTATCAAACTGTATGTTTGTACCCATTAACCAACTTCATTTCATTCCTTGCTACCACTCACACACCCTTCTAGGCCTCTGTATCCACTCTTTACCTCCATAAGATCAAATTTTTAAGCTTCTATGTATAAATGAGAACATACAAAATTTATCTTTTTATTCTTGGTCTTAACATAATGACCTCCAGTTCCATCTATGTTGCTGCAGATGACAAGATTTCATTCTTTTCTTTGGCTGAATAGTATTCCATTGTGTATATATACCACATTTTTAAAAAAGTACATTCATCCTTTCGTGGACACTTAGATTGATTTTACATCTTCGCCATTGTGGATAGTGCTGCAATAAATATGCAAGTGCAGGTGTTTCTCTGATGCACTGATTTCTTTTCCTTTGGATAAATAGTAGTGAAATTGATGGATTATGTGACAGTTGTATTTTTAGTTTTTTGAGAAATATCCATAATGTTTTTTATAGTAGCTGTACCAATTTACATTCCCACCAATAGCGTTTGAATTCCCTTTTCTTTCATCCTCACCAACATCTGTTACATTTTGTATTTTTAATAATAGCTATTTCAATTGGGGTAAAACAATATCACAGTTTTGATTTGAATTTCTCTGATGATTAGTAATGTTGGGCATTTATATACTTTTTGGCCATTTGTGTGTCTTCTTTCGAGAAACGTCTATTCATGTCTTTTGTCCATTTTTAATGGGATTGTATGTTTCTTTCTTTGGTTTTTAACTGTTGTTTAAGTTCCTTGCATATTCATATTAGTCCCATGTCAGATTAATCATTTTGAATATTTTCTCCCATTTAAGAGGTTGTATCTTCACTCAGTTGTTTCCTTTGCTGTGTAGAAGCATTTTCGTTTAATATAGTCTCATTGGTCTATTTTTGGTTTTGCTGTCTATGCTTTTGAGGTTAATTCTTATTTATTGAATAGTTAGTGGTAATTTCACTTAGCCATTCATTTATTAAATTTTTACTAAATTCTTACCATGTACCAAACCTGAATTAAGTACTGGGGATATAGAAAGAACAAAAACATAATTCCTAATCTCAAGGAGCTCATGGTTGATTGCTCAACAATTGAAAAATTAATTTTAAAGAGGTATGCAAAAAATGTTTGGTAAATGTACTCCTTCAAGTGCTTTTAGATGGAAATAACAGAAAAACACATTTAAAACTAGAGTAAGCAATAAAAAATACATATTGCCATTTATAGTAGGAGGTTCAGAAATTGAGCAGCTTCAGGGTTGACTTAATCCATGGCCTTAACTCTATTTCTCTGGTCTCTTTTCTCTGTGATTAGCGCTATCGTTAAGTTGGTAATGAAATGGTTACATTAGCTCTAGAATTTGCTTTTATGCGTAACAATGTCCAGAGGGAGAAAAAAATATGTTGGTTCCAGAAGCACTCATAGGAGAAGTCCCAGAAAATTTATTCTAACATCTGCTTGACTTTAATTGAGTCACATGCCTTTGCAGAACTGCGATTGACTCTAGAAAAATCAAGTACATCTCTTGAGCTGGAGGTGGGTTAGTTTTCCCTATGTATCTAGATTTTTGGATAGAGTTGGTTATTTTAATAATTTCCAGATTCTGTTAGAAGGAATTAATGTTTGGCTGGTAAGAATGCTCACTGCTGTAGGTCCAAACGGAGTCACAGGAGAGAAGAATTATACTGAACCTGAGTCTTGTGAAAGGGATCGGGAAATGAATTTATGTGGAAGTAACACTTCACATGTAGCTTGGAATTCTGAGTAAGATTTAGCTGAGAAACCTTAGTAGAAAAGTGTGATGAACCTTATAAGGGAAGAGGACAGCTGGGGCAAAGAGCAGTAGTCTGTGGATCTTGGGGCTTTGGGGGAAATGCAAGTAAGTAAGATTGTCTGGAGCAGAACTGTGCCCAGATATTTACAATGTGACGTGAAGGAGCTTATTGGTTGTATCACTCACGTAAAGAGGTTGAGAACTATCCAGAAACAGGAATACTGAATTTCAGCTACCATAGCATCTTCTATGAGATCTCCTCTCATAGGAAATAAACACCCTGGAAAGATCCAGGCAAAGGCAGTTATGTTTATTAGTTTATTAATGATAGCTGATATTGTATTGCCATGCAGAATTTGAAGAATTTCCTCTGAACTATTTCTTTAGTACAAAATAAAATTCAGAAGAACTTAAGAATTCTGAAGCCAAAGTGAAAGACCTTGAATCCCAATCCTGCCACTTGTTAGTTGCTTGACTTTGATCAGTGTATGTAACCTCTGTGTTCCTCAGTTTCTTTTTCTGTGAAATGGGTATAATATAGCCTTCACCTCAAAGTCTTTTAGCAGACTAAATGAGTTACCACATATTAAAACACTCAGAAGATTACCTGCTAAAGTTTGCAAGCACCATATGAGCATTATGTAAACATTGGCAAGCGGCATTATAGCTTCTTCAGCTTTTGGTGGAGCCAAACCTTAGAACACTAGAAGTAGGCAAAGCAGCCGTCCAGTGTCTTTTTCCTTTAATCTACAATTTTGAATGCAAGAAAAAAACAGAATGAATAAAGAAAAGAATAATTTTCTTATAAGACTTAGAGCAGACAGCCAGATACTCTCTTATTTCAAACTGGCAGTAGTTTAGTATTGTAAGGTACAGATTTGTGGGTATGCATAGATGTGGGTCTGGCTGGGTAGAAGTGAGTAGCAAGTTGCCTCCTCTGAAAGAAGGAAAGGGGTTTTCTCACTGCACCAGTTGTGAGTGTGGGTAGGATTCTATAAAAGAAGACATTGAAGAGTGACAGAGGGAGAATAGGCTTCCAAAGACAGGAAGACAATTTAATGTTATATCCTCTTTGGTGATGTTACTAAGAAAGATGGAGGTGAAGAGAAGCATCCAGTCTCCTTCCTATTCCCCACTGACATACCCCACACTAATTTCCATAGTCTAAGTATACTGTTTCAGACCTGCTAGGACCTTGCTGCTTGACCTGCACATATACACTTCTATTCACCTTTATTAGAGGTAAGATGCCAGGGTTCATGGGATTGTATGTCTCTTCTTATTTTGCGTGACCACATGGAAGGATTTTCTTTCTTGTAACCCTATTATTATTTTTAAGTTGAATAGGTAACTATTGTTCTGACAGCTAATTTCCCATCTGTTTCTGCCTTCTAGATTCAGAGAATCAGATGTGCACTTAATCTACTGTAATGGGTTGAGTTGTGTCCCCTAAAAAGACACATTCAAGTCATAACCCCTGGTATTTGCGCATGTGCCTTTATTTGGAAATGGGGTATTTACAGATATAATCAAGTTAAAATGAGGTTATAATGGATTAGGGTGGGCTCTAAATCCAATGATTAGTGTCCTTCTAAGGATAGGGAGACTTGGAAATACACAGAGGTAGGAAGGCCATGCCAGGATGGAGGCAGAGCCTGGAGTGATGTGACAGTAAGCCAAGGGATGCCAAGGATTGCTGGCAGCTACCAGGTGCTGGGAAAGGCTTTGGAGGGGTCTTTCCTGAAGACTCCAGAGGAAGTGAAGTGAGGCCCTACCAATATCTTGATTTCAGACATCTGGCCCCAGAATTGTGACAGAATACATTTCTGTTGTTTTAAGCCACCCAGTTTGTGACAGTTGGCTATGGCAGCCCTAGAAAACGAATACATCTGCATTGAAACATGCAGACTAGAATGTAGGCTAGAGCACATATTGAAATCTTTTGAGTATAAAAGCCAGATTTTTATATCATTCTTCTATTGCTGTTATAAAAGCTGATATCAATATTCTCATCAGGAATAAAAAAAAATAGATCCAAGCAAGAAATTCAGAATTTCAAATAAAGAAATGAAGCATTTTGGTGATGGAGAACAGTTTTCCTGTTAGATCTTACAGCTAAAATACATCTTGCCTGCTGCCAATATAGATATTATCATCTCATCATTTTAAATTTCTTAAATTTAAAAACACTTCTATTAATGCTCCTTTCACTATGTCAGATTTGTTTTGTTGGATGAAAATCATAGTAATAGCCAGATCTTCTTAGGATGCCTTTATCAACTTTGGTTTTGTTTTGTTTTGAGCAGACTTAATGAGGCAAATAAAGATTTATCAGTTCCCCCAGATACTTTTTTACTCTTTAGCATGGAATCTGAGTGTAATGGTTGCTGATGAAGAATGACAGAGCATTTTGGTTAGTGCACATAAAACTATTGTTTGTACAGATGATAACAAATATATTTTAAACTTAATTTCAAGTTTCCTTTTTTCTCTCCCTATGAACCTTTTATTTCAGAATGCTTCTCACAGCCAAAATGCTTTCCCAAATTGAACGGACACGCCATTGCTTCTGAGACCAAATTAGCCTCCAAGATGGGCTCCCTGGTGCTCACACTGTCAGCACCACCATGGTCTGCAGGCCAGTTGCCAGTTTTTAACAGTGTCCAGGGAGATACCAGCTTCCTAACTGATTTCCTCCCTCTTCCCAACCTAATTATTCGGAGACCTTCAAGCTTTCCAGAAATATCTGCAATTAGTCAGATGGTATCTAGGGCTTTGTTTAAAATTACAATAGAAAATTTATCAAGACCATTTGGTTTAATCTCCCTCATCATCTTCCCAGTGGATTTTTTTTTTTTCTCTTCTCTCTGGAGAGTTAGAAATGAGGCATCACAATTATTACATAATTACAGAGAATAATAGCAATAATAATGCTTGAAATTATTATTACACTATTAAAAGGAATATGTGTAAATATAATTTCTTGTCAGATTTATAAAACTTTTCTTCCAGAAGCTCAAACAATGAACAATTCGTTAGCTTTCAAAGCTCCCTTTGCTGATGGTGGTTAGAGCCCTGGTTTTGTAAACCAGGAGTCATGAGCTCAGACTTCACTAGAGTCTCAACCTACTTCTAATATTTAAACATAATGGCTGGTATGAAATCATTGTTCTATACATATTGTTGCATGACCTAATAGAAAAATTGATAGGCAAAATTTTTGAAGTAAATGAAGATTATATTTTCATATAATTAATCTTCTTTTCTAACTACTTTTACATAGCTTATATCTATACAGCAAATTCTTGGTTGGCCGAAGTTAAATAAAACACTTTAGAATATGAGTGTGGTTTCTAGTTCTACTGTTTTGTAACTCTATGTATTTGAGCAAGTCACAAGTTCTGAGTCTCATATTCATCAATAAATTGGAGTACACAAGAACATACACATCATTAAACATTTTCTTTAGTGCAACATTAAATGTAAACTTGAAAGCTTCTTAGTCTTCTAGCCCCAATCTTGTTTCCATTCTCACCTCTTCAGAATCAGTCATTTAATGAATTTAATATGAATTCTTGCAGTTATATGTATGAATGTACGTGTCAACAAAACATTTTATGTACCTAAAATTTTTTAAAACTTATACGGTTGTTACACAGATGTTGTCAAAGTGCATGTTACACTGAAACTTGCTGATACGATTAGGCTGTGTCCCCACTCAAATCTCTACTTAGATTGCATCTCCCAGAATTCCCACGTGTTGTGGGAAGGACCCAGTGAGAGGTAATTGAATTATGGGGACAGGTCTTTCCTGTGCTTTTCTCATAATAGTGAATATGTCCTACCAGATCTGATGGGCTTATCTGGGGTTTCTGTTTTTGCTTCTTCCTCATTTTTTTCTTGCTGCTGTCATGTAAAAAGTGCCTTTTGCCTCCGGCCATGATTCTGAGGCCTCCCCTGATGTGTGGAAATGTAAGTCCAATTAAACCTCTTTTTCTTCCCGGTCTCGGATATGTCTTTATCAGCAGCATGAAAATGGACTACAGTAAATTGGTACCAGTAGAGGGGGCACTGGTGAAAGGATACCAGAACATGTGGAAGCGGCTCTGAAACTGGGTAACAGGCAGAGGTTGGAACAGTTTGGAGGGCTCAGAATAAGACAGGAAAATGTGGGAAAGTTTGGAACTTCCCAGAAACTTGTTGAATGGCTTTGCCCAAAATGCTGATAGCGATCTGGACAATAAGGACAAGGCTGAGGTGGTCTCAGATGGAGATGAGGAACTTGTTGGGAAGTGCAGCAAAGGTGACTCTTATTAGGTGTTAGCAAAGAGACTGGTGGCATTTTGCCCCCGCCTTAGAGATTTGTGGAACTTTGAACCTGAAAGAGACGATTTAGGGCATCTGGTGGAAGACATTTCTAAGCAGCAAAGCATTCAAGAGGTAACTTGGGTACAGTTAAAGACAATCAGTTTTATAAGGGAAGCAGAGCATGAAAGTTTGAAAAATTTGCAGCCTGACAATGTGATAGAAAAGAAAAACCCATTTTCTGAGGAGAAATTCAAGCTGGCTGCAGAAATTTGCATAACTATCAAGGAGCCTAATGTTAATCACCAAGACCAAGGGGAAAATGTCTTCAGGTCATGTCAGAGATCTTCACGGCTGCCCCTCCCTCGCAGATGCAGTGTCCCAAGAGGGAAAGGTGATTTCCTGGGCTGGGCCCAGCATCCCTGTGCTGTGTGCAGCCTACGGACTTAGTGCTCTGTGTCCCAACCCCTCTAGCCATGGTTGAAATGAGTCAATGTACAGCTCGGGCTGTGGCTTCAGAGGGTGGGAGCCCCAAGCCTTGGCAGCTTTCACACGCTGTTGAGACTGTGGATGCACAAAAGTCAAGAATTGAGGTTTGGGAACCTCCACCTAGATTTCAGAAGATGTACGGAAACTCCTGGATGCCTGGGCAAAGTTTTGCTAGAGGGGTGGGGCTCTCGTGGAAAACCTCTGGTAGGGCAGTGCAGAAGTGAAATGTGGAGTCAGAGCTCCCACACAGAGTCCCCACTGGGACACTACCTAGTGAAGCTGTGAGAAGAGGGCTATCATCCTCCAGATCCCAGAATGGTAGATCCACCTACAGTTTGTTCCATGCACTAGGAAAAGCCACAGACACTCAACACCAGCCTATGAAAGCAGCCAGGAGGGGTGCTATACCCTGTAAAGTCACAGGGGTGGAGCTGCCCATGGGAACCCACCTCTTGCATCAGCATAAACTGGATGTGAGACCTGGAGTCAAAGGAGATCATTTTGGAGCTTTAAAATTTGACTGCCCTGCTGGGTTTTGGACTTGCATGGGCTCTGTAACCCCTTTGTTTTGGCCAATTTATCCCATTTGGAATGGCTGTATTTACCCAATACCTATACTCCCTTTGTATCTAGGAAGTAACTAACTTGCTTTTGATTTTACGAGCTTGTAGGCGGAAGGGACTTGTCTTATCTCAGATGAGACTATGGACTGTAGACTTTGGGTTAATGTTGAAATGAGTTAAGATTTTGGGAGACTGTTGGGAAGGCATGATTGGTTTTGAAATGTGAAAATATGAGATTTGGGAGGGACCAGGGGAGGAATGATATGGTTTGACTGTGTCCCCACCGAAATCTCAACTTGAATTGTGACTCTCAGAATTCCCACATGTTGTGGGAGGGATCCAGTGAGAGATAGTTGAATTATGGGGGTCCATCTTTCCTGTCCTATTCTCATGATAGTGAATAAGTCTCAAGAGATCTGATGGGTTTATCAGGGTTTCCACTTTTGCTTCTTCCTTGTTTTTCTCTTGCTGCCACCATGTAAGAAGTGCCTTGTGCCTCCTGACATGATTCTGAGGCCTCCTCAGCCATGTGGAACTGTAAGTCCAATTAAGCTTTTTTTCCTTCCCAGTCTTGGGTATGTCTTTATTAGCAGCATGAAAATGGATGAATATACTTGCCTTTTATCTCTGCACAGTTCTCAAGATCTATTCTTGATAATATATAACATCTTACAAGTTATTTAATTCTCTAATGCATGGGAAGCAGCATAGCATAGTGCTTGCTATTGCTATGGCATTTATTGCTGTTGGACCTTCAGGAAATCTCTCTGCATCTCAGCTTCCTCATCTATAAAATGGAGATGATAATTGTACTTACATCATGGAGTTGCTATGAGGATCAAAGAAGTTACCAACCCTTTAGAATATAGCCAGCACATAGGAACAATATATCTATTTGCTAAATCGAAGGAAACAACTGTTGAATACTTTGTTTTTAATGTTTTACTATTACTAACAATTTTTTCAAAAATGTATCATACACATACCTTTGTTTCTTTGTGGGAATGTTGCTCAATAGTATATTAAGCATGGAAATGTTGGGTCATGGGGTTTATGCCTTTTCAATTTTAGATAATCGTAAATTGTTCTCCATAATAAGTATGTTAATTTATGTTCCTACCAACTTTTAAGAATTTCTGTTTTCTCTACACCCTTGCCTTATTAAATATTTATCATTTTTTTGGCCAGTCTGGTTCATATAAAATGGATCTCATGTGTTATTTCATTCCCTTGATTACAACTGAGAATAAACTTTTTTTTTCAAATATCCTTTGGATATTATGATGTCTTCTATTGTAAATTGTAAGCACTGCTTTGCTTGACTAGAACTAAATTATAAAGGTCTGGAGGGGCATGGTCTAAGGAAAATGATTGAACAAATGCTAACTATGCTTATGTTTACTATTATTTCTTTCTCATATGACTCCACATTTGTCTTCATTCCTCCACTTTTGTCTTCATCCCTCCTTTTCCTTCTCTGATAGTTACAGATGTTTTTATTTGTGAAGAATTATGTTTCAGAAATTGAAAGACAGAAGACAATTTAAAAGCATGTCCTTGTGTTAACTGGAAGATGTCACATATTAGTTAAATGGCGTAAGGACAGTGAGAAAAAAAAAAAAACAAACACCTATCTTTAATGACAAATATTGTAGATAACATGAATTCTCATATTTTCTTTTTCGGTACTTCTCTAACCCAACTGCTTATCTAGTTCAACAACCTTTCTGTACAAGGGTGTAGAGAACTTATGTAGAAGTGCTAGATATTAAACATTTACCTTGTGAATCCATGTAATTTTGTGCTAGTATCACCTACTAAATTAGAAGACAACTGAGGGTCCAGTTACTGGCTGAGACACTGTAGTAAAGTGATTAATTGTGCTTTGGAACCAGAGCTTCTGATTAAAATTTCATCTTCACCTCCTTCTTAGGTAACTTATAAGATTATTTTTAGGACTACATGGCATTATATATATAAAGCTATTAATACAACACCTGGCACATAATAAATATTCATTAACTATTAGCTATTATTATTGCTTTCCTTTAATACTATTAGAGCTGTAGGCTTATATAGTTCTATATATTTAGAGAGTTTAATTAAATTAGGCTTCATCATTGTATAATGATATAGGAAGAAGTTATTATCCTAACGATAATATTTGGGAAGATATTTAATAAGCTCTCTCGGTGGTATAAATGGGTATTCCCTGTTCTGGCCTTCTACATTTCAGCATAAAAAGAAACCTACTTTGCATGGAAAAGGAGAAAGAAAAGAGTAAGACTGAACTATGCTCTGCTGCATGGTGAGTTTGATGAAAGTGGAGACACACTGATTGGTGCTCAACATAAGTGTCTTAGGGGAAGACTCATATCCAGTGGATTTTTTTTTAGTGAAATATCGTGGCTCATGGACTGTGGGATTTGTCCTTGATCACAAGTGTTTTCAATAAAATGATAAATATCGTAATTTATTTGGTGAAAAAGAATTTCTAATGGAAGCAGGGAAAAGCATAAAGCAAAATATATGCTATTTGGATTACATATACATTTTTGGAAACCTGTAAGTTAGTAAACGAGTTTTACAATTCCAAGTTTGAATATAATTGGTGGGAACAACTAGAGTTAGTGATGTTTTCAGTGGAACACTATGTTCTTTAGTGAGTACTGAAATGTGTTAAAATGGTTGATTGTATTTTTTGCACTAGGAACAACTTCCTGCAAAAATATGAATATACAATGAATATGTTACATGAAACCATGATTGTCAGGAGTAATATTTTAAAAATATGATAAACTCATTTTATTTATAATTTTCTCTTTAGATTTTTACACTTACTTTACATATTTCTTTGCCTGACAGAGCTCACTTGTATACCTGGTTGTAGCAACACAGAGTGCTAATTTCTACCACAGAACTTCTTGCACTATTCGGTAACTCTCTACTTATTCTGTTTCTCAACTAAGACTGACTTCTTGGAGAAGTCTATTCTTGGAGGCTCTATTTTATTATTTTGTATTATCAATGTAGTAAAGTATCTTTTACAAAGTAAATGTTTTGCAAATGTTAGTAAAATTAGTATTTAGAGTTGAAATCTTGATTCTGCTTGTGGAATATCAGTGTTCCAGAACAAAGACAACAGAAGCTGTTAAACCTTTAATCGAGAGGCTCAGGGAGGCCATTCCTATGATGACAGTGGCATATTGATTTATTCATTGATAAGCTCTTTCAGCAGGAACTCTCTGGAAGATCTGTCAGGCTGAAATACATTATCTTGATTTACAATGCTTGTTTTGGTTCTAGAACCATGCGAACTACAAAGCAAACATCTCTAGAGAAAATCTTAGAATTCACAAGGTATACGGAAGGAGTCCTGTAAATTTAACAAAAGATACTCGATATGCATTATCCAAAATATCCATTCACCTAAACTCTAGAGCTTGCATTTTTCATCTTCTTTATTTAATGTTAATGAAAGAAAAATAAACACCTGAAAAGGTTTCACCCTGACACAGGGACTGAAGGCTATATCTATAAGAACACGTAGTGATTTCCTTTTATTTGGTTCCAGCTTGAGGACTTGTATTTTACATCTTACATAAAGTAATTATTAAATTACATTTTAAGTTTTAGTATATTTTGGGTGATCACAACTTCTTTTCTTCCTAGAATACCAAGATATGAGCTTGTAGATGTGGGTTACATTATACTGTGTGGAAAGCGTTGTTATGTGAAACCGCTCAGACATGAAAACAGACTGCCTTCTATTAATAACAGATGTCAAACATTTGATTCACCTTTCACTTCCATATACTTGCACCTTCTATTTTCCCCTTCAAGACTGGACCTCACTATTAGGGACTAAATGTTTGTGTTCTCCCTAAAATCCACGTGTTGAGACTATAACCCTCAATGTGATGGTATTAAGAGATGGGGTCTTTGGGAGGTAATTAGGTTTAGAGGAGGCCACAAAAGTACCGTCCTCATGATGGGATTAGTGCCCTAGAAAAAGAGACCAGAGAACTTGCTCCTCACCCCAGTCAAGTGAGGATACAGCCAGAAGGCCGCCGTCCACACACCAGGTGAAGAGCTCTCACCAGAAGCCCACCAGGCTGGCACCCTGACCTAGCACTTCCCAGTTTTCAGAATTGTGGAAAATAAATGTCTGATTTTAAGCCACCCATTCTGTGGCATTTTGTTATGGCATCTCAGACTGACTAAAACACTTTCTCATCTTTTACTCTCAAGCCAGTCTTAAATGTTTAGTTTAAGCATCACCACTCCCCACCCCTGCATTGTGTGTATGTATGTGGGTGTATTAAAAAAATAGGCAGACTGTTTTTAAACACAAGTTATACAGCATATTTTCACTATAAAAGTTGTGAGAAATATGAAAAGTAAAATATGAAAACAACTTCCTTGTCCTAACAAATTTCTCACGTCAAGAGTAACACTGCTCACCTGTAATCCTGGCACTTTGGAAGGCCAAAGTGGGAGGATCACTTGAGTCCTGGAGTTTGAAACCAGCCTGGGCAATATAGTGAGACTCTGTCTCTACAAACATTTTTCTTAAAAAATTAGCTGGACATGGTGACACATACCTGTAATCTCAGCTACTTGGATGGCTGAGGTGGGGGGATCACTTGAGCCTGGGAAGCTGAGGTTTACTGTAAGTTGAGATCAGACCACTGTACTCCAGCCTGGGCAACAGAACAAGACTCTGTCTAAAAAAAAAAAAAAAAAAAAGAAAGAGAGAAAAAGAAGAAAGAAAGAAAGAAAGCAAACAAATAAACAAATAAAGAGTAAGCATTGGCCAGGTGTGGTGGTTCACCCCAGTCAGTAATCCCAGCATTTTGAGAGACCAAAGTGGAAGGATTGCTTGAGTCCAGGGGTTTGAGACCAGCCCGGGTAATACAGGGAGACCCTGTCTCTACCAAAAACAAACAAACAAACAAACAAAAAATTAGCCAGGAATGGCAGCTTATTACTGGGCTCCCAGTTACTTAGGAGGCTGAGGTGAGAGGATCACTTGAGCCCAGGAGTTCAAGCCTGCAGTGAGCTTTGATCATGCCATGCACTATAGGTGATAGAGCAAGACTTTGTCTCAAAAAACAACAAAAAAGGAGTAAGTGCTACTATTTTAACAATATGAAGTATTTCTTTCTAGTCCTTTTTCTATGAAAATGCCATTTCCAGTCCTTCCACTAATTGTTATTTCCTCCTGCTGTGTCAACATAGCACTTTGTTACATTCTGTCTTGTATTCATATGTGGCTTTACAATAAACTAGTAAAGCTTAAACTTCAGGGCTTTTCAGAATGAACCATCAGAAAAAAAAAATAATAATAAAAACTTCAGGATTCCTTGCTTGCACAGGCTCCTTCCAAAATTCTGTAAGATGTCTTGCCAAAGTATTCACATGATCATTGTTTTATGTATTTGCAATTTGGGTTTTCTTTTTTTAAGTACTTTGCAAATTGCCTAAGTTTCAAGACCCCACAAAACCTGAAAATACCCCTCCTACAACAAAATGTATAAATCATCAACTTGCACATAGCAGGTGTGCATCTGATGGTTTTGCTTTGCTCTAAAGGAGTCCCTGAGACTGAGTCATTTATAAAGAAAAGAGGATTATTTAGCTCATGGTGCTTTAGGCTGTACAGAAAGCATGGCACTGGCATCGGCTTGGCTTCTGGATAAGGCTTTTTGTGCTGTGTCCAAACATGGCAGAGAAGATTAAAGGAAAAAACATGTGTGAGGAGAGACCAAATCTGAGGGACCCCCTGGGTTTATAACAACCCATTCACTCAGTAACTAATTTATTGCCGGGAGAACTAATCCAGTGTCAAGACAGTGAGAGCTCACTACCTCAAGAAAGGCACCAAGCCATTCATGCGGGATCTGCCCTTAAGACACAAATACCTCCCACTAGGCCCCACCTCCAATACCACCACATTGGGGATCAAATTTTAATATGAGACTTGATGGGGACAAGCAAATCATATCAAAATCATCACAGTGTGTGACAAATTTCGGACTAAGTGAGCTTCAGTAGTGCAGGATTGTTTACAAGAAACAAGTAGAGTTTTAATCACAAGCAGGAAATGTAAGTATATCACATAAATGCTTTATTTTCCCTTTTGTGTAATGTGGTCTTATTGATGAATAATCTTAATATGTTATTCTAGTTTTCACCTGCACATTAATCAACATATTCTACCTAGTGTATTTCACATTTGCTACATTGATTAAGGAACAAAGAATTTCTGACCTGTAGTACAGTTGGCCTTCAGTATCCACAGGCTCCCCATCTTTTCATTCAACCGAGAATCAAAAATATTTTTTAAAAACCCAATAAACATAATACAAATAAAAAATACAGTATAACAACTATTTACACATCATCTATATTATATATTGAAAGTACACTACAAGATGTACATAGCTTGTATGCAAATATTACACTATTTTATATAGGGGACTTAAATTTTGGCATCCACAAATTTGAGTATCTATGGGCGTCCTGAAACCAATTCCTCACTGACACTGAGGGAGAACTGTATTACCTTCTACATGTTACACTTAAAGAAGGCCAGATTAGATTTCTAGCTCCTCAGACTATGTGGCTTCATCTAAATAAGTGCCATTCAATAGACCTTTATGCAATGATGGGAATTTGCTAGATCATCTATGCTGTCCCAGATCATAGCCACTAGCCACATATAGTGACTGAGCTCTTCAAATGTAGCTAGTGTGGCTGTGAAACTAAATTTTCAATTGTATTTAAATGTAATTGTCAGAGGCGTTTGAACTAGAGTGCCCCCATCTTAAACAGGGGCTGGGTAAAATAAGGCTGAGATGTGCTGGGCTGCATGCCCACTAAGTTAGGCATTCTTAGTCACAGGATGAGATAGGAGATAGACACAAGAATCACGTCATAAAGACCTTATTGATAAAACAGTATGCAGTAAAGAAGCTGACTAAATCCCATCAAAACCAAGATGGCCAGGAGAGTGAACTCTGGTCTTCCGCACTGCTCCTTATATGCTAATTATAAGGTATTAGCATACTAAGAGTCACAGGCACGAGCACCATGATAGTTTACAAATGCCATGGCAAAGTCTGGAAGTTACCCTATATGGTCTAAAAAGGGGAAGAAGCCTCAGCTCCTGGAATTGCCCACCCCTCTACCAGAAAATCCATGAATAATCTGGCCCTTTTTAGCACATAATCAAGAAAAAAACCATGAAAGTAGGCAACCAGCAGCCCTCAGGGCTGCTCTGCCTATGCAGTAGCCATTCTTTATCCCTTTACTTTCTTAATGAACTTGCTTTCACTTTACTCTATGGACTTACCCAGAATTCTTTCTTGCATGAGATCCAAGAACCACCTTCCTTGGGGTCTGGATTGGAACTCCTTTTCTGGTAACATAATTACTTTACATTTAAATTATCTAGATATGAGCCACATGGGGCTAGTGGCTACCATATTGAACAGTACAGCTCTAGAAGATTGTGAACTATGTGATCCACTGGGGAGGGCTTAATTAAAGAAATCAGCCCATTTAGTTATAATACATGATGAAGGATCAAGTTTGAATAATATTGTACCCCACTCTTCTAGCAAAAAATTGTGTACCATGTTTAGTCTGCAAACAGACTTGAGAATGGAAATCAATGTACAGCAAGGAAATGAACTGAAAAGGTAATTTCAAAGAAAAGATAAATGTTTAGCTTTAAAAACATCTATGTTAAAATAAAGAAAGAAGAAAAAAAAATATTTAAAAGGTAGGGGAGCCAAGAATCCACAGTAAAACATCTCCTTTTCGGTCATTTAGCTGGAAAGCAGAAACAGAACAAAAAAAGAATTAAGAAAACCTATCGGTGTGTCAGGGGTCTCATTGTTTCACTGTGTGCAAGTATTTGTGTGGGAAGGAATAGTGACTACAAAAACACTGATTTGAAAAGGTATGAGCCAGCAGCGACCATGGGCCAAAACATTAGTACCGCTGTAATCCTAGAAACCTCTGGAATTTGCAAATTCACTATTTACTTTGCTAGCATGACGAGAGAGGTATTACAAATGATTTGCTTACTGTGGTCAGCATTCTGAAGTTATTGTTCTATTTTTTTTTTTAAAGAAATATTGTAAGGATTTCTTTAAAAATCCTTATGTTACCAGAAAGGGGGCTCCAATCCAGACCCCAAGGTGAACCTGTTGGGCAGTTACAAAACATCCAAGACCTCTCCATGTTGTAACTGTGCATGGCAAGTTATGAATGTAAATTTCTTGACAAGAAGATAACAATATATCCCCCAAGATGCAAATTAAATTGTACATTCCTGAAATCCTTGTTTTGTATTATTTTAGAAAGTGTCTGCATCTGCCATTGCTATTTAGCACGTATTTATCATGATATTTCAGTGGTGATTGTGAAATCACCATTGCAAAATTATAACTGAGACAGTGAGAGAAATCTGACCTAACCAACTCCCTCTTTCTTCTGACCTCCAAGCTGTTCTTGTTTATTCCTGGGTGTAGGCAAAACTAATTTTGGGATAAACTTACTTTGTAGTTTGAAACAAAGAGATAACAGCCCTCCCAAAATGAACCCCTTCTTGCCTGGGGATTAGATTGTCTTTGTAGGAACAAATTAGCCACCAGATTAGAAATTACGGTTTAGGAGTCATGTGGCTGGAGGCTGCAAGATTCTAAATGTCCCAAATTCCTCCCAGAGATAACATCACTATTGTAAAACCTAAGGTCAGTGTTTGAGATATTTTGCAGACCCTGCACCTAATGGATCAGCTGGCACCACCCAGATTGATAAACTGACTCATCTGGTCTTGTGGCCCTACCTAGGAACTGACTTAGTGCAAGAGGACACTTTCAACTACCTGTGATTTCATCTTCAACCTTACCCATTAAACTCCCACTTCACTGGCACCCTACCTACCAAATTATCCTTAAAAACTCTGATACCTGAGTTCTCAGAGATCGATTTGAGTAATAGTAATACTCTGGTCTCCCACACAGACAGCTCTGCATAAATAACTCTTTCTCTATTGGAATTCCCCTGTCTTGACAAATTGGCTCTGTCTAGGCAGCAAGCAAAGTGAACCTGCTGGGCAGTTACAATGGTGGGCTTTTTGTTTAGAAGATGACTTTCTTTCACATGCAATTCTTACAACTTATTTTTTATTGTGTAGAGATTATTTGGTGTCTTTAGAAATTTAAATGCTGGTCTTTTTAAAAAAGATGAACCTGTCAATATGCATTTCTGTCTCCAAAGGAGAAAAAAAGGAGCTTGTGCCAAGTTATACTTTATTACATATTGGTGATGTCTTATTGTTGTTTGAATCATTAATTATAAGAAATTCTCATTCATAAAAGTGCACTTGGCATATCCTAAGAACACACAAAATTGGTCTGCATTAGTTTGAAAACAATTCCACATGTACCTTGCTTCCTAAAGTATAAATAACATGGGGATAGCCATGATGTAGGATCAGAATTCCATCTTAACTTAGCCTATGGAATAAAATAAGTGACACATGATCAATATTAGATGCCATGGAGAATGAACACCAGGGTTTTCCAAGCTGAGAGCAAGGTACCTGATTGTAGATTCCATTTAAACTTTACTTGTGTGCTAAAACCAATCTTTGCTTTTCAATTTTTTTAACCAAAGTAACACATGAATATTAAAGGAAACTATCGTACTGTATTAAAATATAAATCGCTAATATTTTGGTAAATGTATGTTAAGGAACATGGCTGTGCTGCAGCCACGTAGACACTGGGCAGCAGGTGTAGGCCAGGGTAAACAGCCTTGATGATTCAGTGGGATTGGGGCACGGCTGCACAGTCCCATGTCTTATGTGATCATAGCCATGTAGACACAACATAGAGAAGCTCCCCACCCGGCTCCCAGCCACTATTATTTGTGTAGGGTATAAATGTAACACTGACTCTGTGAGGGGCTGCTGAATAAAGCCATGTCTCATTTACCTACTGTCTCTTGAGTGTTCTTCCGGCTCCCTGCCTCATGGACCATGTCTACCCACTCCCCTCAGCCCTCAGCTTGGGCTGGAACCAAACCCTGAACCTGACACTTGGCATAGTCGGCATGATGAGGTTGAATGGGTTGTCAGTCCTCGGGACTCTCGGTTGGTTATGTGGCCGCAGCATGGGCTGTGGTATCTGGTGGCAGAGGTGCTGCTTGAATGGGCCCCAGTGGAAACATGGGAGGTAGTGGATGGGTCTCCTGTGAGTGTGAGAAGGCACCGAAGCAGATGGAAGCTCACAGCACCAAGAAAGACCTCACCTTCGCAGGCAGAATCGGATGGGCGCTTCTGATTGCAATGCGTGAAGTACTTGCTCAGTCCCTGCAGGCACGGCACAGGTGCAGGAGCTTCAGGTGCAAGCTGGGTGTCTGGGGGTTCAAATGCACAGCTTGGAGCAAAACCTGGGGGTGAAGGACCTCCAGTCACAAGCCAGGCACTTAGAGGCTCAGAGAAACAGCCTGGAGCAGGAGTTGGAAACAGCTGTCGGTGTGACCTTGAGCCTGTCCTCCAGGCCGGACACTCCTGCATGGCCTGATCCTGAGGAGGAGGAGGCTCTTCTGCTGTGGACTCGTCCTGTGATCAATCAGAAGATAGAACATGAGCAGCCAATGGGACCCCATGGGAGAGCCCAGAGACGCCCCACAGTGGTGCACCACACCTCTTATTGTGCTTATACCCTCACTGAGTTGCAGGAGTCGGGTAAACAGTGTTGGCAGCACCCAGGGGAGGCCCTCCCAGTCTGGCTACTCCATCTTTGGGATGAGGGGACTGACAGCATTTCTTACTCTGCCTGGGTGATGGAGAGGCTGGTTTCTATCACATCTCACCCCTCCCTTCATCAGCGGCTGCAGCTGTGCTGATGGTTGGTGCAAGGGCAAGGTGACCACATGTTAATCAAGTGGCTGATGGCAGCCATATGAACTGTTTAGAATGATGTTGGCGAGAAACCAGAAATTGTGAGTAAATGGCAGTCATATACTGATTTGGTGCAGGTACTCTGGGAGATGGCTATGCAGCAGGCTGTGTTTGATCTGAATACACGGGGGCCAGATAATGAACGTTTTACCTCCCACATGAGGGATCTTGCACTGGGCCCAGTGCCCCCAAGTGCTTTTGGCTCTCTGACTGCTGTTCTCATCCCGTATGTGGGGTGCCATATACATGAAGTGACTACCGCTATGGCAGCCCTGGAGGAGGCAGAAGGCCATCAGTGGGACTGGGGAATCCATGCCATAAAGAAAAGAAGGTGCCCCTTCTGTAGGTAACCACCCCATGAGATAAAAAGGAGCCCCAGTGGGTGACTCGCATGCAGATGTGGATTGATTTAATTACAGCTGGGGTTGCTCGGGAGAAAACTGACAGGCAACCCAATGGAATGCTGTTGGCTCTGTGGAGGCAATTGTCCCTGGAGCAGCAACTCCAGAGAATGTCCAAGATGGGGCAAAATACTGTTGTTCAATCCAGCCCAGCCCAGATGTTACAGCTCAAGGACTATTTGCAGGTGGGTGAAGAGACCTTCCTGTTTGATTAGGGAACTGGCCAAGGTGCCTGGCTTAGGGTGGGGGCGGGGAGTGGATGACTGGAGGCCTCATGTGGAACTGGCAACTGGTCCCCCACCGATGTACAGCAGGTCCTAGCATTGGTAGGTGCCGGTTGGCTCTGTGGAGGCAATCGTTCCTGGAGCAGCAATTTCTTTTTTTTTTTTTTTTTTGAGACGGAGTCTGGCTCTGTTGCCCAGGCTGGAGTGCAGTGGCCGGATCTCAGCTCACTGCAAGCTCCGCCTCCCGGGTTTACACCATTCTCCTGCCTCAGCCTCCCGAGTAGCTGGGACTACAGGCACCCGCCACCTCACCCGGCTAGTTTTTTTGTATTTTTTAGTAGAGACGGGGTTTCACCGTGTTAGCCAGGATGGTCTCGATCTCCTGACCTCGTGATCCGCCCGTCTCGGCCTCCCAAAGTGCTGGGATTACAGGCTTGAGCCACCTCACCTGGCCTGGAGCAGCAATTTCAGAGAATGTCCAGGATGGGGCAAAATAGCAGTTTTGCTTATAGCAACACGGATAAGTTTCTGGGCAAAGCTGCATTCACTGATGGTTGGGGGGCCAGTCAGTGAAAGTGAAACCTGTGTCTCTGCATCTTGCTATTGGCCGCTTGGCTCCCCGCCTGTATACGGTGTATATTTCTCCTATACCTGAATATATTCTGGGGGTGGACATTTTGCATGGTCCGGACTTGCACACCATGGCTGGAGAATTCAGTCTCCGGGTTCATGTAGTAAATCTGGTACTGTGTGGACATACACATCACCAGCTCCAAGTTCTGCCACAACCTTGACCAGTTACATCCACTCATCAATACCGTTTCCCAGTGGGGCATACAGAGATAACTGAGACTATTAAGGAATGAGAGGAGGTGCAAATAGTGCATGGCACCCATAGCCCCTAAATTCCCCCATAGGGCCAGTCAGAAGCCTGACGGAACTTGGTGAATGACAGTGGATTATTGGGATCTGAGTAAGGTAACACCCCTCTGCATGTGACTGTACCCTCCATCACGGATTTATGGACTGTTCGGCAGCAGAATGGGACAGTACCACTTTGTAGTGGACATAGCTAATGCATTCTTCTCCATAGACATTGCTCCAGAGAGCCAGGAACTGTTCACCTTCACGTGGGCAGGATGACAATGGACTTTCACAGTGTTGCTGCCGGGCTATGTGCGTAGCCACACCATTTGTCACGGTCTTGCTGCCATGGACTTAAGTGCCTGGAAATGTCCAAAAGGGGTCTGCCTGTTTCATTACGTTGATGATTCTATGTTAACCTCTGATTGTCTTACAGGTTTAGAGGTAGCAATGCCCCTGTTGCCTGGGATTGGGTTGAGGAGGCTGAAAGAGCCCTTCTGGTAGCCAAGCAGGCTATTCAGTGCGCACAAGCCCTATGGATAGTTGACGAGGGGTGCCCATTTAAAGTGGATGTGCATGTGACCATAGATAGTTTTAGTTAGGGCCTATAGCAGTGCACGGAACACCTGAGTATGCCAGCAGGCTTTTGGTCCTACTGGGAGCTGAGCTTCGGTATTCACTGATAGAGAAGCAATTAGCTGCCATATGTGCTGCTCTTCAGGCCTGTGACAGTATGACAGGACAGGCTACAGTCATATTGCGGACAACTTACCCAACAGCAGCATGGGTGCATTCATGGGTAACAACCCCCCTGACTGGGACAGCACAGACATCCACATTAGTGACGTGGGGTGCCTACTTAGAACAATGGAGTATGCTGAGTACAAGTCCCTTAGCAGCAGAGTTACAAGAAGTTTTAGGGCCTGTAGTCCTAATGCAAGATAAGGCCATGGGGCCTGAGGCAGCCCTAGACACCATTTAAAGAAGGGCACCTTCCAATTCCTGATGGGGCATGGTATACAGATGGGTCCAACCAGGGTGCTACTGTTGCCTGGACTGTTGTAGCAGTCCAGCCTAGCACTTACACCACATGGTTTGATACTGGGTGCGGACAAAGCAGCCAATGGGCTAAACTTAGAGCCGTGTGGATGGTGATTACTAAGGAGGAGTCACCTATGGTACTTTGCACAGAGAGCTGGGCAGCCTATCGAGGTTTAACTTTGTGGTTGACTACTTGGAAATTACACAATTGGCATGTAGGCCATCAGCCCATTTGGGGCCAAACCATGTGGCATGACCTCTGGGAAATAGGTCACCAGAAAGATGTAACTGTCTATCATGTGTCAGGTCATGTGCCTTTGGCCACCCCCGGTAATGATGAGGCAGATGCCTTAGCCAAGTTCCAATGGTTAGAGTCGGCACCTACCCAAGATGTAGCTTTGTGGCTACACAGGAAACTGAGACATGCAGGGAGTAAACTGATGCAACAGGCAGGTCAATAAGCCCTGGGGTCTGTCTTTGCCTTCGCAGGACATTTTAGAGGCCTGTGGGAAGCGTCCGGCATGTGCTCAGGGATACCCCAGAGACAACTGCCCAGTGTAACACAGCGAACGACGGTAGGGCAGACGCCCTTAACCACATGGCAAATAGATTACATTGAACCACTGCCAAAATCGCAGGGCTACACATATGCACTGATAGCCATAGACACAGTCACTGACTTGTTGTTCACCTACCCTTGCAGGGTGGCCAACCAGCAGCAACACACCATTTGAGCCCTGCAACACTTACGTGCCTTTTGTGGCCATCCCTTGGCTGTTGAAAGTGATAGGGGAACACATTTCACTGGACAGCAGGTACAACAGTGGGCACAGCAGATGGACATATGATGGGGGTTTCATGTTCTTTATAACCCACAAGTTGCTGGCATGATTGAGCGATATAACAGACTATTGAAGAACGGGTCACAGTTGCATGTTACTCCCCCTTCTTGGCAGGGATGGAGTTCCAGGTTGGACCTGGTGCTTCGAATTTTGAATGAGCAGCCACGGAAAGGTGACCCAGCCCCAGTGGAAGCTTTGTTACACTAGTCCTCCATGCCCACCCAGCTACAGATACACACCAACGATGAGCTCCTCCAATCAGGTATGGGGACAAACAGTAATCTATTGTTGCCTGCCCCAATGCCTCTGAAGGCAGGGAAACAGAAAACCTGGTGTTGGCCATGGATGCTCCAAACCCTTCATTGCCAATGGTTGGCTATTTTGGCCCCCTGAGGGGAGGGCCTGCTGTATGACTTACATGTTACTCCTTGGGTATTTAATGTGTGGCCTCCATGATTGACTGTTCATAGAGGAACGGCCAGGGAAGGAACCCTCCTCTGGGAGACATATGTACTGTCTGTGTGGCCTATTATGAGCTCTCCTGTGACTTTGTAATGGGTACAAGACCCAAAAGAACCATAGGGAGCTGAGGATGTTTGGTATCATCACCCAGGGCAAAAGCCATTGGCAGCTGCATTGTTATCCAGGCATGAAAAGTTAGCCTGTATTTTGCCTGAGGGATGTGATTTGCCCTTGTTAGTACGTGTGCCTGCTTTGTCATTCCAGCTGTAGGTTGGTATGCTCCAACAGCATCATGGATGGGGCCCATACCTACACCGAGGTGACCAATGTCTCCAACTGTTGCATCTGCACAACTCTTCCAGCAGCGGCTGCGAACACCTTGCTCTGGCACGTGCATCCAGCTTCTGTGCAGAAGTGGACATGGCTAGTGACTTGGGGTCCCGTAGACAATAGGTACGATGCAACACAGTGGGCTTTGAACAAGGGGCGTCACAGAACCCATGGCAAGCCTGCCCCCTGTCTGATTCATAGTGTCCATGATGGATGAGATTGGCCAATGGGCAGATACCATGATGTATAGAGCACATTGGGGTAAAGTCACTGTCAGATGGTTGCCTGCTGAGGTTTGTGCAAACACAACACGTGTCACCACAACAAGGGTGTGGTGGAAGAAGCAGATTTTCCAAGGCTGGGGCCCCACGGATTTTGTGCCCCCTGGGAGTTTATGGGTCTGTGGGGACACAGAATGGCCATATCTGCCAGCCAATTGGACTGGACGTTGTTCTTGGGAGTGGCCCTATGTCCCTTCCACTGTGCTTCCCACGTTTCCTGGTCACCCGCATAACTGGGAGGCACTTGTTCCTGCTTTTTGCGAGTGCAGCTTCCCCCTGGTTGTTTTATCCCTTGGCTATGACTATCCCTGGGGCAGGTGTCATTACTGTGGAAAAGCAGGCTGTAGCCTTTGTAGAGCATGCAGCTCGGGCTCTGAATTACACCCAAGTTGCTCTCCTTTTGTTCACTGAGGAAGTTGACCAGATCAGGAAGGTGGTGCTGCAAAACTGGATGGCCTTAGACATAGTCATAGCTGCCCAAGGTGATGCCTGTGCCCTTGTAGGGATACAATGTTGTACATTTACCCCTGACAACCACGGGAATATAATGACAGCTTTCCAAGGGGGTGTCACAGGAGATTAAGGTGATTGAACACCTTACTGATGACCCCCTGCAAAGATGGTGGGTGTCTCTGGGCTCTGGCCTACGTTGGGCTCTTATAATCATAGGTAGCACAGCAGGAATATTAGTGGTGGGTTGTTGTTCTCTGTATTGTCGCTGTGACCTATGGGTCCAAGGTGCTGCTGTATGTGCACAGGTCCCCACCAAGAGGATCTGCTCGGCCTAGGGGGCAGGGTGGAAGGAACATGGCTGTGCTGCAGCCATGTAGACACTGGGCAGCAGGCATAGGCCAGGGTAAACAGCCTGGATGATTCAGCGGGATCGGGGTGCAGGCGCACAGTCCCATGTCTTATGTAATCATAGCCATGTAGACACAACACACAGGACCTCCCCACCTGACTCTCAGTCACTATTTTTTGTGTAGGGTATAAATGTAACACTGACCCTGTGAGGGGCTGCTGAATAAAGCCATGTCTCATATAACTGCTGTCTCTCAAGTGTTCTTCCAGCTCCCTGCCTCACGTCCACCCATTCCCCTCAGCCCTCAGCTTGGCCTGGAACCTAACCCTGAACCTGATAATTTATTTTAAGAACTTTTTGTAATTTTAGGCTTATTTAAATAGCAATCATACAGTTTCAATATTGTTGTTTCACTTGGCATTAGGGGACTAGTATGCTTCCAATTGCTTTATAATCTTTAGAAACATTGTTTTTATTGACTATATACTTATCAACAAAATCCATTAACACTATTTGACTAATGCAAAGATTCAATGAATTGTTATCTAGTTTGTAGATTATTCAGAACTCTTAACATTTGAAATTCGCCTGCTTTTTATAATCTTCAGTAGTATAGTTAAGACAAAGATTAATTTAAATCAGTAAAAGTTCCTCCTTCTATATAATCTAGCTGAATCAGCTTATTTATTTATTTATTTATTTATTTATTTATGTATTTAGAGACAGACAGAGTCTCACTCTGTCACTCAGGATGGAGTGTAGTGGTGTGATCTTGGCTCACTGCAACCTCCGCCTCCTGGGTTCAAGCAATTCTGCCTCGGCCTCCCGAGTAGCTGAGATTATAGGTGCACACCACCGCACCTCCTAATTTTTGTATTTTTAGTAGAGATGGGGTTTTTCCATATTGGCTAGGCTGGTCTCCAACACCTGACCTCAGGTAATCTGCCTGCCTCAGCCTCCCAAAGTGCTCCCAAAGGATTACAGGTGTGAGCCACCATGCCCGGTCTTCTAGCTTGCTCGCTCTTTCTTTCTTTCTTTCTTTCTTTCTTTCTTTCTTTCTTTCTTTCTTTCTTTCTTTCTTTCTTTCTTTCTTTCTTTCTTTCTTTCTTTCTTTCTTTCTTTCTTTCTTCTTTCTTTCTTTCTTTCTTTCTTTCTTTCTTTCTTTCTTTCTTTCTTTCTCTCTTTCTCTCTTTCTCTCTTTCTCTCTCTGTCTCTTCTTTTTCTTTCGTTCTCTCTTTCTCTCTCTTTCTCTCTTTCTTTTTCTTTCTCTCTCTCCTCCCTCCCTCCCTTCCTTCCTTCTTCCTCCCCCCCTCCCTTCCTTCCTTCCTTCCTTCCTTCCTTCCTTCCTTCCTTCCTTCCTTCCTTCCATCCATCCTTCCTTCCTTCTCTCTCTCTCTCTCTTTTTTTTTTTTTAAGAAAAATACAACTAACTTAGGAAACCATGCTTAAATTCTCAGACTCTTACTTATTGTAGAGTGTTCCCAGTTTACAGCTATAGCCAGAAGTCTTGAAGCAAATAGGAAGCACCTGAGAAAGTCAGAGGCCAGCAAGCCAAAGGTATTAAGCCATGGAGACAGAGGATGGAGAGCATATCTCACCCTCCTGAAGAGTGAAGCAGTGCTCAGAAAGAGAAACAGGCCAGACGCGGTGGCTCACACCTGTAATCCCAGCACTTTTGGAGACTGAGGCGGGCAGATCACAAAGGTCAGGAGATCGAGACCATCCTGGTTAACACGGTGAAACCTCATCTCTACTAAAACTACACAAAATTAGCCAGGTTTGGTGGCGGGCGCCTGTAGTTCCAGCTACTTGGGAGGCTGAGGCAGGAGAATGGCATGAACCTGGGAGGTGGAGCTTGCAGTGAGCCGAGATCACACCACTGCACTCATGCCTGGGTAACAGAGTGAGACTCCATCTCAAATAAATAAATGAATAGATAACAAGAAAAACAAGAAGCTGCTATTCTCAATGTTTCTGGGAGGATGTTGGCTTTTGCTGAGGCAACAGCCCAAGATAGCCACACATGTCCTGAATAATCTAAATGGGGTGAGCCTCAGTAGGCAAGGGAAAAATGAGGAGCCTATGGAAGATCAGAGAAACCAAGGATGGAAGTAATTGCTACACGTAAGGGGAAGTCAACATAATAAAATATTCTGAAGATGTCAAAGGAATAAATAGAGAGAAGCTTCCATCAGATTGGTAAGAAAACTGTCCTTAAAGGTGTATAAGAGAAGAATTTTTATTGAGTGTGAAAATAAAAAGTTCACATTAAGAAGGGAGAAAATAAATTAAAAATTAATAGAAGTAGTAGATATAGCCTACGAATTTTATACTCTGAAATACAAAATGAATTAGAGAAATAAAATAGTAGCCTTAAAATAATAAAATAGTAATCTTTATCGATAAAGACTCTATGCTTTCTATTGCTGCCATAACAAATTACCACAAACTTCGTGACTTAAAATAGGTCTGTAGGTCAGAAGTCTAACGTAGATTCCAATGGGCTAAAATTAAGGTGTAGGTAGGGCTGTATTCCTTTCTATAGGCTCTAGGAAGGATTAATTTCCTTGCCTTTTCCAGTTTCTAGAGGCCATGGCATTTCCTCGCCTGTGGCACCCTTCCTTTCGCTTCAGAGCTAGCAAAGGCAAGTCAAGTCTCTTTAATGTGGTATTGCTCTGACCTTGCTTGTGTTGTCACGTCTTCTTCTCTGGGCCTCCCCTTCCATCTCCTTCTGCCACTTTTAAGGACCCTTGTGATTATGTTGGGCACACCTGGACTGCCTGGATGATCCAGGATAAACTTCTCATCTCAAGGTTCTTAATTAAATCACATCTATAAAGTCTCTTCTGCTGTGCAAGGTAACACTGACAGGTTGCGGGATTGAGATGTGGACATCTTATGGAAGCCATTATTCTGTCTGTTTAACAATACCTACAGCAGTGTGTAAACTGAGGCAGAAGAATTTGGCAAAGACAAACAGACTGAATTGCGGAACAGGGGAAATTTAAGTATAGCAACAAGTGGCTTCAGCAGTCAAGAAGGATAAGTTAACTTGACTCAGAAGCAGTAGGTCATCTTTTCTGCAAATGGAAGGAAGGAAGGCAAAACATAGATGCTGAATTATTAAAATGGAAAGTAAAGGTACAAATTGAAGCTCGGAATGTCCCATCACTGAAGGAGCCAGTGTAGGGGGAAGAGGTGTGGGGTGGGAGGCTCCGGGTGGCAGGCAGTCTTCAATAGCATTTGGGGGCTTAGAGAATTTTTAAAAAGATGCATAAGGGGATGACTAATAACACTCAGCATCCTGATGATAATAGCATCAGTGTGTAGTGGGTCAGATCTTCATGGTTCAAAATACTCCCTCAACGATGCTCAGCTCAAGGAGAAAATAGGAAAAGAGCACTCAGGAGAGATGGAGGGATGCGAACCGATTTGAAGTGCTTTGATGAGTGGCCTAAGTACCTTATAATATGCTGATAATTAGAGTACTGAAGTTTTACATACTGTTCTTCGTCAGGTCCTCACACATTAGGAGTTAAGAAAATTTAGCAGTTCAATTAGAGGATTGCAGCTCTATTTTATAATTATACTTTGTATATACAGATCTATTAGCTCCAGAGTTTTACAAATATATATCTGAATTTCTAAAAGGGCTCGATAATTTGAGAATATAAGAGTATTGACTGTGAATTCTCTCTTTGATGGAAGACATTCTTGTATTGGAATTCTGGCTATCACTAATTAGTCAGTCATGTAACTTAAAAAAAATTGCAACCTTAGTTTCCTTATGTGTAAAAGAGAGTTTATGATCAACTTTTTGGTTAATTAGAATTAAAAGACATATAACATTACTGCTAGTACTTGCCATATAGGAGATATTTAATCAGCTATTTTATATTATTTTTATAGTATTATAAATGGGAAAAGTCTGAAAATCTTTAATATATTCTAGATAAATCTACTTGACCGAAATGTTGATAACAAGTTCCAAGAACTGCTTTTTATTTTCATTTTTACATTTAATAAATGATACATTTGAGATATTTCCTTTGGGTTTCGCAGTAAATTGGCAAAGTAATGATTTTACATTTGGTTCTTTTCTTAATGTCTGATGGCGGTAAAATAACTTCTAGATTATTTCAAATGCACTGAAAACATAAATAGCAATAGTTTGCCAGCTGCAAAATTGATGCTGAAGGTACTTAAATGGCACATAAAATGTTGAATGTCCATAATCACAAGCAGATTCAGTGCTGCCACTTGGCTGAAAACATGAGTTAATGTTTCAAAGTAAGTAGAACTGGAGTAGCATCTCTACTTTCAAGTAGTTTGTTGAATTGCAGTGTGGGAGCGTTGAATAAGCACATATGTTAAATGACTTAAATCAGGGGAAGGCCCTTCTTGCATCTTCCTTATAACTCCAACCCACATTAATTTTAAGGATCATAGACCTATAAGGTGCTCCTCCAGCCTCTAGATGGCACTTTTACATTCTTGATCATTGTATTAATGGCTTGTTTTTTCTGTAAATATACTTGTGGGTGACATAAAAACAGGTATACCATTTTTTTCAAGTGTATCGACAGTTGATAGGTGAAATACACGTACCTCAAATATATGGTAGATCTTGAAATTTCATTTAAAGTGAGTTTTTTATCCCAAGGACAAACATTTAGAATGAGAAAACTATTAAGTGTTAACACTTGCCATTCCGCTTTCCATGTAAAAGTTTCGATTCTCAGTCAACGAGAAACAAATGAAACAAATGAACAAAAAAAATTTCTATTTTCTTTGGTTAGAAAACTTCTATCAGCATCTTCCTGTTTATACACATTCAGTGGCACAGCAGAGTGCCACACTTGTCACCAAGCCTGCTGCATCAGGACTTGCAGCTTTCCTTTCATTTGGTTAATTAAATATTTAGATTACACATATGAGATGCTCCTATTAATTTTATTATTGGTATCCATACTGTGAACTTCATCTCTGCCTTTTCTCTGTTTCGGCTTTCAAATGCAACGAAGAATTAGAATCATAATAACATCTCAAAATCCTAAAAGGCTGCTATTCAGTGAAAAATAATGGGTAGAAATACTTTATACAGACCAGCTGGTAATTAGCTTTTGGTCCCTTCCACTACTCCCTTTTATTTTTCTCCCTCAAGTACAGGTACGACAAAGTGGAGGAAATTGGTTAGTATTGAAGCTGTATAGAAGGTGTTTGGGTCTGGGCGTGGTGGCTCATGCCTGCGGGGAGGCTGAGGCGGAAGTCTCCCTTGAGCCCAAATATCCAAGACCAGCCTGGCAAACATAGTGAGGCCCTGTTTCTACGAAAAGTTTAAAAGTTTAGTTGGGTGCTGTGATGCATGCCTATGGTCCCTACTACTTGGGAAGCTGGGGTGGGAGGATTGCTTGAGCTGAAGAGGGCAAGGCTGCAGTGAGCCATGATTGCACTGTTGTACTCCAGCCTGAGAGGTAGAGTGAGATCCTGTCTCAGGAAAGAGAGAGAGAGAGAGAGAGAGAGAGAGAGAGAGAGAGAGAGAGAGAAAGAAAGAAGGAAGGAAGGAAGGAAAGAAGGAAGGAAGGAAAGAAGGAAGGAAGGAAAGAAGGAAGGAAGGAGAAAGAAAGAGAAAGAAAAAAAAAAGAAGGAAAGAAAGGAGGTGTCTGGGCCACTTTGCTTGCCTACCTTCTCTTATATGAAAACCTCTTTACTTGCTCTTCCACATTTTCTCTGGGTCCTATCATATCTCACTGCCCCTGGGACAGGGCAAGACATTCAGTCTCTTTTCTCTGCCATTATCTTTAACTCCTGTTCTTGTATTAGCTCTTGCTCTATTACTTTCTCCAGTCTTTTCTTATCCTAAACAACAACAAAAACAAGCTCTTCCCAAACCCCATCTTTTTTTTCCATAATGTTTTTTATTCTCCTTTCTAACAAAACCATTGTTCTTGAAAAATAAAATACCCTTTCTGTCTCAAATCTTTCACTTTCCATTAATTTTCAGCTTGTGAGGAGGATAGGTATTAGAAAAACAAAAACCTTATTTCAAAGCACACACTTCCTTTACCATAATCTACTTTGACATTTGCTTTGGGAAAGAGGTACTTTAATTTTGAAAAATACCTCTGACCTGATTATCATATGAGAATCACTATCTTTGTCAATGCCTCCCAGCTAATATAATTCTCTCAGAGTCCTTTCACTGAACGGCTTCCAATTGGCAAACTCTAATGCTACTTTTCAGGCTTATCTTAGCTGAGTTCCCTGAAGCCTTTGAATTTGTTGACCATGTTGGCTCTCTTTCTCTCTCTGGGTTTTTTTTTTTTTTTTGACAGAGTCTCACTCTGTTGCCCCGGCAGGAGTGCAGTGGCGGGATCTTGGGTCACTGCAACTTCCGCCTCCCAGGTTCAACCGCCGATTCTCCGGTCTCAGCTTCCAGAGAAGCTGGGTCTGCAGGTGCGTGCCACTACACCCGGCTAATTTTTGTATTTTTGGTAGAGACAGGGTTTCACCATGTTGGCCAGGCTGGGATCATTATTTCTTTCAATATTTTTCCTCTATTTCTTTTATTGCTGTTCTTCCAGCCACTCTTTGTCTTTCTGTGCTGTTTTTGAAAGGTCTTTTCAGCACATTTACATACTGATGAGTCTCAAATACATCTCTCCAGACCACATCAGTTTCCTGGGTCTTTGACAACTGTTTCTGTTTTCTGAAATTTGTGACTTGGAAATGCATCCAAGTTCTGCTCAAATTTTAATTCTTTGGCTTAAATATTTAAATTATTTACCTGCCCGTCCTTTCTACTAATCTATTAACTCTACTGAAGCATAAACCAGGTTATATATTTTTTTTTCTAGTATTTCTAGTACTTTCACTGTGCTGAGTGAAAGATCAGATATTAGAAACTAATATATTTCATAGTTCCTTTGTCTGCGAATCCTCTTGTCAGTGTAGGTAAGCTTTTTATGGAATGATCAAATTAACACAAAAGTTTTTAATAGAATTCTTAATTAACAGGGAAGTAACGTAAGAATGTTTTATGTGGTAAATGAGGAAGGAACATTTATGTCCATTATCTGGACATATTCATGAGTTAAAACTGTTAAAAATATTTTCCTGCTCTCCCAAAATGTGAGAAATTACTTACTCTAGGATAACAAGAAATAGTATTAGCTTCTCCAGTTAAATATCTATAAGCTTCTTAAGGAGGAAGGGAGGCAAGCTGAATAGAAACAATCATGTTCTGTCTGATACAGGGGTCAGCAAGTTTCAGCTGTGCTGGCAAGACAAATGTGGCCTGAGTCTTGTTTTCATATCGCTAACAAGCTAAGCATGGATTTTACATTTTTAAAGAGTTGTTGAGAAAAGAAGGAGGAGGAGGAAAAGAAGGAAGATGAAGAAGATGAGCAGCATCACTGATAGAATCCACAGGTGTTCTATACAGTTAAACATGTGCTCTCTGGTTCTTTACTGAAAAAGTTTGTCAACCTTGGATATAACGATTTTTTTCTCTTAACAGTCAGATGCTAAGGGAAAGAACAGATTCTCTGGGTTGGCTAAGATTAGCCATTCAAATTAGAGTTGCAATAAATTTATTTCATTTATAACCCAAACCAAAATGATGAACTGAAGATGAATACGTATCTGTTCATTAGTTCCATAAAGTAATTAAATTTATAACCTTTCCTATTAGATATCTGGTATAACCAAGATACCTTCGTCTTTCTTATACCCAACAAAAGTCACATAGGTATTATTTAATAGATATTGGGGAAATATTCAAGGCCCTCTGTTTTATAATGGTGTCTGCAGGTATGCAATTTATTTGATTAATTGAAAACATCAGGTAATACCTGGTCAAGCAGACAAATAAAAAGTTTACTATAAAATCTGTTTCAAGTTTTTACCAGCCATTCAGTGATTCAATTTGTTATTAATTTTGACATTCACAGAATATGTCTGCTATAAATAAAAAGATTAATTATTTTAACAAACTAGAGATTAGGATAGAGTCAAGATTCTTCTGATGTCCTAAGGAATGTAGAAGCACACATAATGCACCTAATACTATGTTGTGGCACTGAGTGCGGACTTCATCCACAGCTAGAGCACCTGGGAGAGGATGTGGGGCAGAGTTACTTTTAACAGCCTCCTCTGTTGCCTAAAGTCATTTGACACTCAGGGAATTACTCAGTTATCCCCATGACTGCATTTTTTTTTTTTGCTGTGCCCAGATTTGTATTTTCCCTCTGTGTACTTAGGCTAACTGATGAAATACCAGTTGAAGTCTATGGCAGGAGAGGAGGCCAAAGAGGCATGTTATAACAGACTCAGTATCTTTGGCTTCTTCTCCCCTTCCTTTTCTAGGCTTCTCCAATCCAATTTGTCCCTAACATTATCAGGGCTATATGGTCTCAGGAGTAACATTCTAGACTGAAGACTTGCATTTGATGACAATGTACAGGGTTTTCAGAAAGAGGTGAAAGACATAAACCGTTCTTTATTTTCCCCTTCTGCTTGGGGACCATTCTGTAGCTGACATCTGGGCCTTGTGATTTGCCTGGGTTCAAATTTACACATGAAAATATACAATGACTGACAAATTGAATGAACCTAAATGTAAACAGTGCACCAAAAACTAGCCTTCACTTTTAGAATTACAGCAAGGACACCAAAAATTGAAGTTTAAAACTAAATTAAAGATAGATGTAGAATTCAGGTTGGGAATAGTCAGTGCAGGTAAGTCCACGTAAGTGTAAATGCAGCTCACTGGATTTAAATAATGATGAGTTGAACCTGTTTGATGCAAATTTGTTAAATAGGAAGTACACAAAAAGATTCACTGTGGATTATGAAAAAGAAACTGAGAAATATCATTTGAGGGTATTATTATTTTATCAAGAGTGAGAGAAGACAGTAGATTTTGAGTTTAAATATGATGTGTCAGCTTTATCAAATTTTAGAAGAAAAAGAAATATCACTACCTTCTAGATTACGGCAGAAATTTGTGGAATAGATTTATTTACCTAGATCAGAAATAAGCACTTAATCATGTTAAAGGATTATATAAGATATTTGAAATAATATAACATCCCATCACAAACTGCATTGCAACTGGCTACCTGAGAACTCTTTGGAAAAGATAATTTACACTTAGTCAACCATGTACAAAATAAAAGTTAAAATTTCTTTTCTTGTTGAAATCAAATGTAGTCTGAGTGACTATAAGTTTGATCTTTCTGCCTGGTAAAAATCCTCAGCACTCTGAGTGTGAAATAAAGTAATATATAAAGCTTTAGTAAACAAGATTTCTTTCCAAGGTTGATGAGAAGGTTACAGAAACCCTAAAAGGGCTTTGAAAATCACTGACTCAAATAGAAAATTCATGAAAGTTGAGACCAGACCAAATTAAATAGGCCCAACTCAACTCAGCATTATAAAAGATTTTCCAAAATACTCCTCAAGTGAAATACACAGGCAGCAACTTTGTTTGTATACAAAATCACTCAGGTGCATCTGGAAATCAGTTGCTGTGAAGTGCAAAGCAAAATCTCCCAATTCATACATGTATTATTTAAAAAATATGGATAGGATGGCCAAGTGGGGCAAAGAGTAATAAAAAAAAATCTACAGTTACAAAAAATGAATGAGGCTCCTCAATTATTTTCATCATTGGAGATTATTAATTTATATGTCTCTAAATATTGATAGTCATAGAAAATCTCATTAATTTCCCTTACTGAAAATATGTATACCTTCTATAATACATTCTCTATCAGAATAATTGAAATTTGTCATCTTTTCTACACTGGAGCTGTTTTTGGGGAAAAAAAAATCCAAGACTTGGCAGAGGTGGGGAATAATGGTGGTGATGGGTGAAAATATAGGAAGGGCACGAAAGGAAATATTTATGATGCGGCTCTCATTACATAATCACCAAATCAGAGAAAATTAGTGCTGAAAATGTTCCAAGAAATGGTAGCTTGTCTAGATTCTGTCTTTCAACAAACTTAGTTGACAAAACCACCCTATATTTCTTTTAAAGGCTAGCAAATAAAAAGATTTTCCAAGTTTACAGTTCAGAGCTTAACAGATTCCTCTGTCGGCAGCTCCTTCCAGATATCTAACTTAAATCCCATAAGCTTTAATGTAAGCTCATTTGTTCCAGTTTGAACATAGAGAAAATAACTTTTTATAATGACTTTTAATAAAAAAAAAAAGTAGTACAATTTCGAGGAAGAACGAATGACAAGTAATGTTCACAAACTGGAACTATCCCTCTCTTAAATCTATAGAAGTTTTTTGCTGTTTGATTGTTAACCCTTTTTGTAAATGTACCACTAAATTATGGACCTCCACCATCTTTTTTAAAAGGACAGAATTTTAAAGGCTGCAGTAAAGATTTTTGAGGGTGGTAGCATCATAGAAAAGAGAACAAATATACTTGTTTCAGCATAGTATGGCTATCAAGATGATCTTAAATGAATCATAAATGAGGCCATTTAAGAGTCACTTGCTGGACTGTTAGCTATTGCCATCTTCCTTCCTTTCTTCCTTTCTCCATCTTTTTCCTGCTGAGACACTATCATTTTGTTTCAGTTCCCAACTATTTTCTGAACTAAGTCTTTAAGAGAAAAAAAAAAAAAAAGGAATAAAGTAGCATATTTATCATACTATTTATGATTGCATGCATGGGAGAAATGATTTTAATTCTGCTTGCATTACTTGAATTTTATGAGATGAGAACTTAGATTCAACCCTAAAGGCTGCAGTACTTTGCAGAAATTTAGCATTTATTGTTTATTCTGTTTATTTGTTTAGTTATTTGTGTGAAGTTTCAAACAGCTTAATTTTATCTTTTGCATTTGAAAACTTAAGGTCATTAAAATATCAGGGATGGAATTTTAAACAGGAACTAAGAGATTTACAAATCTTCTTATCTTTTGAGACTGATTAGGTTGATTTCTTGTGATGTAAACAACTATGCTACTACTTTCTTGCAGTAGGTTAGAATTTGAGCTATTTTCTCATGAAATTACATTTTAGAGAAGGCTGGACATAAAATTCCCCTAAGAGGATTAAAATAGTTATCTACTTATTTGATTATTTTAATTCTTTTAGGATTCTTATATTGGCTTTTAAAAGAAAAAAACAGTAATGTAAACTTCAGAGCAGTTTGAGAAAATAAGTCTATTCTGTTTTAAGTTTACCATGGTTTTCACACTTAGAAAAATCATATTCTATTTTATACTCAGAATTATATTCTATTAGTTTTCAATTTGAAAAGAACTATAAATAAATTAAAAAATAAAGATACCTTGGTGTCTATTTTGAAGAAACATGAGCTGAAGGGGATTTTAACATGTTTTCTTGTATTTGAGAGCATGCTAGATCAGTACTGATAAGCCGCTGTCATTGAATTCTTGATAAGGAAGGGCAAATACTTATTGACTGCTCTGAAGTTATAGAAGGCAGTATCTTTAAAGACTTTTTGATATAGGATGGGAAACACTGATATTTGTCTCCACAGAAATTTATGCTACTAGGAAACTTAAAGAAAACCATTTTTATTATAGAAGAAAATCATGTTCATTATCGGATAACCATAAGCGATTTGTGGAGCCATCACTTGCCCCCATTCATTAGGCCTGACTATTGAGATTTACTCAAACATGCCATTGCTTTATTCCCCTTTCATTGTCCCTCACCACAAGTTGAGTCCTTCCCAATCTACACGATTTAAGTATTTTTAAGTCCACTGAGTTCATATACAATTGTGGACATAGTTTGAATATTTTCCCAAAGAGACTACTCCATTTTCTTATAAATCAAGGGTGTAGCTAAGTACTTTGAGGGGGAGGAGGTGAATTTATCTAATCCCACTGTCTCAAATTCCTATCTAGTCGTTGCATCAAACTGTGCACCAATATCGAGTTCCACTCTACTTCACACATGTGGGAAGATGATAATCACAGGTGACTTGACGTGCCTAATAAACTATAAATGGAAAATGTGATATATCACTTCTAGGGTAGAAACATTTTAGAAGTGGCAAGTAAAAGTCCAAGCTTCTTTCCTCCTGGATTGACCTCGCTGTGGAACCAGATGGTTTTAAAACATCCAAGAAACATTAATAGGAGACTGTACAGATGTTCTGTGGCTAAATGCCTGGCACCATTTTTATTCTAGTCTTCGTCCAACCTGCTAATTACCAGGATTGTTCAGTTTTTTTCCTAGTAGGGTAAGAGCATCGTTTGAGGTTTGGACTTATAAATACTGATTTTAGAATTTTTGTTTTTCCTCATTTATGGTTTTAGCTTCTTACCTCTGTGTTACCCTTAATAGTAAGTATTTTCAGTAGGTGAATTCACCATAAACCTTAGGGGGACTGCTTTGAGCTCTTTGGCTTACATGGCAGGAAATATTTGATTCAGTTTCCTGACAAACTGGATGAGATTTCTCATATAATGAGCATTCACACTGCCAATGAACATGCCATATGTTTAGACACATGGTTTTACTTTTATGATCTTTAAAACTTAATTTATTTTATGTAGCCCGTGGCTGAGATAATCATTTATAGGTTTCTAAGTACCAGGATTGGTGTCAGGTTTGAAAGTGCTCTGCTTTGGGCAGGAATGGAAGTATTACTTCACTGTAAGGCATACATTCAGAGAATCGTATATATTATTATCAATAGGGAACTTCTCAGCAAGTTCATTTTTTATTAGTACTGGCGGTGGTATAAAATATTCTATAGGATAGATGTAAGGGAAATGTTACCCACATATTGACTTAGAAAGGCAGCCTTATAGATTATATTATAGACAGCCATCCTGTGCGTTATTACTCCATGCCACTTTTAAAAGGCATATTGTATTGAGTTTAAAAAAGATTATTTTACCCTTATTTTAAGCTTGCTCATTTCTGTGTCAGAGTACTACCAGGACAAATCAATAAATGATAGAAGCTAGGAAAAATAATGATTAAAATAAATTAGAATTAGAAGTAGTATTCACCTCTATTGGTGACTCCTTTTTTGTTTTTGTTTTGTTGTTGTTGTTGTTGAGATAGGGTCTCCCCCTGTTGCCCAGACTGCAGTGCAGTGTCATGATCTTGGCTCACTTCAACCTTCACCTCCTGGGCTTTAGCAATGCTCCCACCTCAGCCTCCTGAGTAGCTGGGACTAGAGGTATGTGCCACCACACCCAGCTAGTTTTTGTATTCTTTGTAGAGATGGGATGCCACCATGTTGCCCAGGCTGGACTATTTTTTTAAACAGAGAAATAAAGCATTAAAACTTTTCATGTTTATAATGTCTTAAATTATAACATATTAAATGTATATTAGTTTTACTAATTTTTATCTAATATACATTTATAATCAACAGTAAGATAATTTTTAATACTTTGACAAAATTTTTTAAAGGTCATGAATTATCATAATTTTTTCAATTAATTATCATTTTTCTTTTTACATTTTTTAAAATAAGAAATTTTTATATGTAATGCTTTATGAATTTGCCTGTCATCCTTGCACAGGAGCCATGCTAATCTTCTCAGTATCCTTCCAATTTTGGTATATCTGCTGCCAAACGAACGAAGCAGTGTTTTTCTTTTTTTGGAAAACAGCTTTATTGAGGTATCATTGATATACAATGGACTGCACATGTCTAAAATGTACACTTCTGAGTTTCAACATAGGCAAGCACCTGTGATACCATCATTCCAATCAAGGTAATAGGCATATTCAACATCTACCAAAGTTTCTCTACGACCCTTTGTTTGTATGTTTGGCTTTTCTTTGATAAGAACACTTAACTTAAAAATTTGTGGTGCACGATTCTGTATTGTTAACTATAGACATTACGTTGTACAGCAGATCTTTACAAGATATTTATCTAGCACAACTGAAACATTATACCCATCGAACAATTTCCCTTTTCCTTCACTTCTCAGGCCCTGGAAACCACTATTATGCTCTATGCTAGATTGACTATTATAAATTCTTTATGTAAGTGGAAAAATGTAGTGTCTGTCCTTTGGTGGCTGGCTTATTTCATTTGGCATAATGTCCTGCAGGTTTCTGACTGCTTTGTTGGATTAAAGATAACGTAAAACTCTACTTGGGTGACATGACAATGAAGTTTCTTTACTTTAAATGTCATATACACTGAAACAATTCTTAATCCCAAAAGTTGAGGACAAGCATAAATCCCATTATTGTAGTTTTTGTTCCCAAAGGAATAGATAGATAGAGACTCTACCATTGTTAGCCAATGTGTTGGAGATGAAACACTGAACAATACATAGGCTTTCCTTCAAGGCTTTAATGGATATTTAATTTGACAAGGACCACCAGATGGCCAAAATATTTTAGTGAGGTTAGTGAAGCATCATGCAAAAAATAAAATTAAAATGTGGCCTTATAACACTTAATGTGTGTTGCATGTATCAGAGTGCTTCAAAAATTTATCTAGAACAAATTATTTTTTGTATAATATGATTAGAGATTTTAAACCTGACATTAAAACTAGAAGTTGAGAGTATGGAATTTTACATTTCTAAATATACCGTGAAGACTTTTACTCTTTATAGTTTGCAAAACAAGATAAAGGGGTATACATTTTCATAAATTCAATAGCAATTTCCAATGGATCCCATTAATGTCCTCATTCTGATCTTAAAATACTTGGCTGACTAAAGCATCCAAGTAAAACTCATTCTATCCCTACAAGACTGAAAAATAATTTTGCAGATCATTATTAATTGTGTTATATTTATTAACTCAACAGTCATGGTCTGATTGACTATACAAGAGTATAGTTATTTCAAAAAGCATGTCCTTCAAAAGGGCAGCCTTCTGCTCCAAATAAAGTACAGAGCAATTGATTGGATATCCCCAACAGACGATTCTACTTGCATAATACTAGTCTAATCTTAAATATTCACATTAATATTTATCCAAGTAGTAGGCAGGCTTTAGTGACAACTTTTACTCTCATTGCATTCCTTATCACCTCATGGGAACATCTACCAGAAAATGAAATCTTTTTTTTTTTTTTTTAAACCTTTACCTCTGCAGCCAACACTTAGTTGTAGGTTGGCTGCGGTTATAGTTGTAGACTTAATTGCTTCTCATGGTAAGTTGTACTTCAGGGGTAATGCAATAGTTAGAGTTCAAGGAACCAGTCCTCTGATATCCTATAAACTAGTTAAGTTTTCAAAGGGGTAAAACATATGTTCTGTTTTCCCTTCTTAAAATTGTGTTTCTTTGTGATCTGACACACTTTTTGATCAGTGGGCACATAAATGTCTATTATAACTTTATCAGATTGAATTTTATTTGTTCAGAAGTAGTCTACCCTGCTTCTTCTTCTTCTTTTTTTTTTTCAGGAAAAACACACACCTGATTTTAAAACAGAGCCAATTATCTTTGATAGACTGTCCCCTGCTTTTAACAGGTTTGTAAAATACAAAGTTGTAAAATAAATTGCCTCCTTTGGTTATTCTGGTTTTCTTTCATAAGCAGTTTATCTAAAGTGATTTTGCTCAAAAGCAGGCATTCTATGGATGTACTACTGAGAGTTTATTTTGCCTGAGGCAGTTCTGTTTATAATTACCTCATTTTTAAAAAAGGTTTCTTTATGTTTATGGAGTAGAATCTTGGACACTTGACCTCCAATTTGCCTATGAATTGGGCTGTATTTAATTTATATTTCTGTAAGGGACACTTGTCATTACTACAACAGAATAAGGATGGGACGGCCTTATATTTATGTAGCTATCTCTATTAGACACCCTAGTTTCTACCAACTAATTTTACTTCACAATTTTGTTTGGTTAAAAAAAAATTATGCTCATATGGTCACACAGAATACTTCCCCACTAGGTTTCTTTGCCAAGAGTAAAATGGAATTCTGACACTCATTTTTCACAACATAATTTGAAGGAAGGAATATTCAAGGAGGATTGCTTAAGGTCAAGCACTCCCTCTCCTCTTTACAGAAAATATAAATTATGTGCCTAGAAGAAGCCAAAGCAGCAGAAAGCAGGTCATCTAGATCATTAGCACCCTTTGCAAAATTGCTCCTTCTGAATTGCTTTTCTGAATTGGGCCCTGGTATGATGCCATCATCCTATATTGAGAATTGAAGCTGTCATTATATTTACTATTTGGCTATTGTGGAGAATACTTTTATTGCATCATACAGTGGTCATATAATATCAGGAGCCTTAAAAGAAATTGTCATCTGATCTGACCACCAAGATGAATTGTTCATATTCTGAGCAATTGCTTTATTTTATCTATTTAAAATTGTGAATTGCTTAACTGATAATTGTATCACCTGAGAAAGGATTGATTGTTTTTCTCCCCAAATTTTTGTTACGTACTAGGAGCAAAGTTCAATGAGGAGCTCTGTGGTTTTTCAGTGGGAATAATCTTGTTAATAATAGCTACTTATTAATTCCTTCCTATGTGGCAGCAATGTTCTAAGCAAGTGCTATGGTCTGAATGTCTCCCCAGATTCATGTGTTGAAACTTAATCACCAATGTGATAGGGAAACAGGAGAGTTCCCTGATCCCCCTCACTGGATGTGACATGGGTGTGGCTCATCTGTTCAGTTGCTGCTGATGCTCAAACCCATTATGGGAGGGGGAACATGCAGATGAACAGGTGCAGGAGCTGGGGCGAGCACCCCTGGGCTCCGTCCCCACAGGAGCGTCCAGTGGTAGGAGCCTACAACTCGCAGAGCCCTAGTGGGCGTGTGTTACAGTGTGCTCTTTTAGCCTTGATGTGCGTGGATGACTTAAGTCTTAACCACCTCAGTGGACCCTCTGCCTTTCTGCAAGGGCAGGGGGCCAATGTGACAGCTGTCTGTATCCCCAGCTCTTGTCCAGCATCCTGGAATAATTAGGTCACACAGGAACTTGAAGGATGGTGAATGCAGGGGTTTTATTGGGTGGTGAGTTAGCTCTCAGTGAGAGGGATGGGGAGAGCTGGAAACGAGATGGAGAGGCAAGATGATCTTCCCCTGGAGTTTGGCCATCCAGTGGCTGATTTGCCAGTGGTCCCCAGCTGAACGGCTCCTGACATTCCTACTTTTCTCTCCTTTTCTGCCTCTCTTCCGCTCTTCTACTCACCTGGAGCTGGGGGTTTGGGGTTTATATGGGTACAGGATAGGTGGGCGTGGTGGGCCAAAAGGCAACTTTCTGGGTGTGAAAACAGGAATGCCTGTTCCCATGTAGGGCTGTGGGTATCCATGCTTGAGGGTGGGGCCTTTGCTGGGAACTGCCTTCTTCTACCCAGTATTTACTTGTCTCCTGTCCATATCAATAGTATTAAGAAGTGAGGTTTTTAGGATGTGATTAAGTCATGAGGGAGGAGCCCTCTTGAATAGGATTAGTGACCTTGTAAAAGACTTTGAGGAGATGAGTTCACCCCTTTCTTCCCTTCTCTCATGTGAGGGCATATTATTGGTTCTCTCTGGAGGATGCAGCAGCAATGCACTTTCTTGGAAGGGCCACCCCGAGCTTCCATTCCCTGCATCCCTCTGCAGTGCTCGTTGGTCACCTCAGCTGTGGCTCAGCTGGGCTCAGGTATGGCTCAGGCCTCCACTCCAGAGAGGATTCTGGAAAACCTTGGTGTGTTCTGCTAACTCTACAGGGATACACAGTGTACAAGCTGTGGAAGCATGGTTATATCCACCCAGATTCCAAATGATGTCCCAGATAGCCTCCAGGTCCAGGCATAGAGCTGCCATAGGACAGGCCACCTCAGAGATCCTCTACTAGGACAGTACTTAGTGAAGCCATGGGGACAGGGCAACTTCCAGGACCCTAGACCTGTAGAGCCACCAGTGTGTAGTGTAAAACCAGCCCAGGACAGCCACAGGCACTCGACTCCAACTCCTGAAGAGTGACTGTGTGAGCTGTACCCACAGTAAAGCTGTGAAAGTGGGGCCTCCCAAAGTGCTGGAGGCCCAACCCATGCCCCAGTGTGTATGAAAAGCCAGATATGGAAGATTATTCTCACGCTTAAAGATTTGAGGTTGTTCGACTTGTGTCTTGGACTTCCTTGGGACCTGTTACCTCTTTTCTCTTGTCTATTTTTCCCTTCCTGTAATGAGAATGTCTATCCTATGCCTGTCCCACAATTGTATTTTCAAATTACATAATTTGTTTGATTTCACAAGCTCACAGCAGGAGGAGAACTCATCTCAGGATGAAGTATACCTTGAATCTCACCCATATTGGATTTAGATGAGACTCAGATCTGTAGATTTTGAGTTGATGCTGGAACAAGTTAAGACTTTGGGGGCTATTGGGATGGCTTGAATGTATTTTGAATGTGAGAAGAACATGCATTTTGAGGGCCAGGGATGAAATGCTATCATTTGACCATCTTCCAAAATTCATGGCTTGAAACTTAATCGCCAATGTGATAGTATTAAGAGGTGGGGTCTTTAGGAGTTGATGAGGTCATGATTGCTGTACCCTCATGGATGGGATTAGTCACTTGTAAAAGGTCTGGAGAGAATGAGATAGGTCCCTTTTCACCCTGTTGTCCTTTCTGCTATGTGAAGACATAGCTTTCTCTCCTCTGGAGTATACAGCTACAATATGTCACCTTGGAAGTAGAGAACAGCCCTTACCAGGCATTGAACATGCCATAGCTTGACCTTGGACTTCCCAGCTTACAGAACTATGAGAAATAAATTTATATTGTTGATTAATTACCAAATATGTAGTATTTTCTTTTAAAAGCCTAAACTGACTAAATCAGCTGGTTAATGTATTAACTCTTTACTTTTATTAACTCCATTTTACAGATGAGAAAGCTGAGATACTGGGAGACTCTAAGATACTTAAAAAACTTGTCTAAAGACAGACAGTAAGTCTAAGAGTTATTCAAGCTCACACAATCTAGTTTGATCACAACATAATATTGTCCACAATTAAAAGACATTTATTTGGTATCCTATTTCATCTCCTCATTTCGTCTTATCTCATCTCACCTATAAAATTCGGAGCTATGCACAGAGGCTTTATAAATCAGTTATTAAATGCTATTTTCCAGTTTGGATCACATAGTAGGGAATCAGTAAATATCAACGTACTTACCTAGAGACCGTTAAGGCTCAGTGCAGAAGGTATATATATGGATCCTACATCTAAGGGTTTATTAAGTTGGGCCGGGCATGGTAGCTCAGGCCTGTAATCCCAGCACTTTGGGAGGCCGAGGTGGGTGGATCACTTGAGGTCACGAGTCTGAGATCAGTCTGGCCAACATGGTGAAACCTTGTCTCTCTATAAATACAAAAATTAGCTTGGCGTGGTGGCAGGCACCTGTAATTCCAGCTACTCAGGAGGTTGAGGCAGGAGAATCATTTGAACCCGGGAAGCCGAGGTTGTAGTGAGCCGAGATTGTGCCATTGCACTCCAGCCTGGGTGACAGAGTGAGACTCCGTATCAAAAAAAAAAAAAAAGTCATAGTTATGTTATGATAAACAAATGGATATTGAAAACCAAGTATAATATAATCATAGGTTAAATAGAGGCAGAGGATAGGTTAGATTCTATTGACTGATTTAGGAAAAGAAAATAAATGGAAAACAGCAGCTATCACAATCTATTCTTCAAAGGGATGTCCCTTGATTGACATGCTATTTGTGAAAGAATTTCTTCTATATTTGAGAAAGAGAAAACGAATAGTACTTTACTCATAATAAGTGCTTGAAGTGTTTTAGTTAACTAAAGAAAAGAGGACCAGAAGTACAGAGATTGATTTTTCTTGTAAAAGATATATCCTTGCTACAGTAAAGTTTATTTTGACCTTTCAGATAGTTTAGTCTTGAATGTATTCATGATATTTCTCAGAAAATGTTACAATGTATACTATAGGACTTCGGTTGTTTGGCAATTATACACATTGTACAGCTCTGTCACCCATCATAAATATTGTGATGATTTAATTTTTCAGGAACAAATGCAAAAAGTTATTGTTTTATTTTCCCCACTCTCAGAGTTTAAAAATATTGAGTTTGAGGCTAAGATAACTGCAGAAATTTGATATATGAACTTATACAAATTTCAAGCTTGTATTTCTATGAAAAACGAAAGAGCACTAGTAGCAAAAGACTAGCAGCTGATAGCGCTCAACCAAAATGTATCAGAAGTTGAGTACTCCCACATTAGGGCTTTTCAGAGGAAGCGTTTGACTCATTTAAATACGTTCAAAGCTGAGAGATGGCTGAGCTCTTATGCAATCCAGATTTTTATTCAGTGTGTTTCTGTAAGAAGCCTTTCCCAGACAATATGGAACACTCAGAGTGGGAAGGAGTTTTGCTCCCTGGAATCATTTCCAAAAGGTAATTTCAGAAGGACATATGAAACCATTATTCTCCCACAGAGTTCATACTTATGAATCTCAGAACTTAGAGAATCAATGATAGGCTTTCTTTTAGTTCTCTGCACTTAGTACATAAAACAATTATTTCTGATAATATATTAATATATCATTAATTTTATTTACTAAATATTTTGTAAATACTCTATCTGTGCCAGGTGCTGTTCTAGGATCTTGAGATACATTAGTGAGCAGAAGAGATAAAGATTTTGCCCTCGTGATGCTTACGTACCACATAAACTAGGTTAATTAACAATTTGTGATAATGTGACTATGAACTAGACTCAAGAGTATCATGAAGAATGTGTTGCTTATGCAAAATAATTGCATAAAGAAAATCCACAGAATGATTTCAATTTTTGTAAGAATAAAATATTGTGAGCTGATATTTATGTTTTGATTTTCTATTAATAGTGGTGTATAATAATTTAATTTCTAAATGTAGCTCTTGAATTTTGTTTCTACACTTAAACTTCAAGCTTATGGAAGGGTTAGCACTTCTCTTTATGTCATGTTCTCTCTGAGTCTTTCCTTTTGTCCTTTTCCTGATACTCAGTTATCATACACATCTCTCTCACTTCTAATCTTGCCTCTTATTTACTTGGTTAATAGTTATCATTTTTCAATACTCATCTCAGTCAAGGGTTCCTCCAGAAAACCTTTCCAGTCCTCAGTATACTTAATCACATGATAGCTACTTGTAATTCTACTAATAGTGTGAGAAACCATATTTAGCTTTATATTATCAGTGTTAAACACAACATCTGGCACATGGTTATACTCAGTAGACACGTGTTGAAGATTGACTTTGATCGACTAATAGAATGATTGACCTCTGGTATTCTGCTCCCAACACAATTTGAATTGTTCTAATCTTTTTAGCCTTATTTTTTCAGGATGTCCGTGTATAACAAATTGATCCATTCCAACCAAACTCATGTGCTTACAATTCATTGAACTTGGCTTTTGTATCTTTGTCCATGCCATTTCTAAAGTATATCCAAAAGGATTCTACCCACATGGTAAATCTCAAATTTAATATTCCCCTTATTCCATGAACTCATCTCGGATTCTTTGAATTTATGCAGTACTTAGTATACATGGTATTACATGTAGACAATTAAAACAAATGCCAAATAAAATGAAAATAAAATTTCTTAGCTATTTATATCTATCCTTATGGGAAGGTCACTAACACTGTCAAAAAAACCCTTTATTTGCAAACATTTTGGTAGTTAGTATTGTTTATCTAAAATTATAAACACTAACAAAAGATTTTGAAAAGACTTTGCTAGTTGTAGGGGCTTTAAGCAATAGTTATTATAGAAACTGGCAAAGACAAATGCAAACTAATGCTCATTTTTTAAATCTCATTTATATTATAGTTTCTTGTGAAAGGCTTAAATTATGCCTAAGATATAATTGGTGAAATACTATGTTTTAAAGTAAATTGACTATGGATTCATTTGTATAATATTAGTAAGCCTGTCTCATAATATGAATTAACTGTATAGAAACCCTCATTATACAACTATTTTAGGAATGAGTCAGAGTTGACAATGGATTTTTAATCCAGTTGAGGGATTTTTAATCCCTAGTTGAGGCATTATATATATATATATATATATAAGTTTAATAATTTCTCAGTATGGCTTTAAGTATTTAAATATTATTCTATGACTAACACCAATGATTTGAATTGGACTAATTTTGATACTTGAAAGCAAACAGTACCTGGTATTAGCCCTATTTGAATATTGGGAACGACCAATTTGTCTCTAAACTGAATATTGCATGACCGTCACTGTTGGAGTTATACAGGTGACCATTCCATATATTTTTAAGGTAGGTAAGTGCCATGATATATCTAAGGACCTCAGGGACAATAGTCAGTATCTCCTCTATCTCTTTTCTCTTTCTTTCCATAGTGGCTTCAACACCTCTTGACACTAAACTACACAAAACAGAAGTGTGTCAACTGGTGGTTCCTGAGCTCAAACCTCATGGCTTTGTGACTAAGTGATCTGCCTAGAGATTTATTTGCAAATGCAAAACTCACACAAACAAAACAAGCACAATAAATATTGCAACAAAATAAACCTTCAAAAATGGCTCTGATTGCATCAGCTTAAGGAAGTGTTCACCTATTTGACTAATGCTGTAGGCTTTAGTGTAATTATAATTAGGTCAGCATGGGATATGTAGGAACGTCATGGCTGGATCATAGAAAAACATAATAATTGGAAGCCACCACTGGAGCCACATAATTGTATTAGAAGAGAAAAAGCCATTCATCAGAGGGAAGTGTTTATTTCCCCCCAAAAATAAGTGGAATACTGGGAAGGACAAAGAATTTATGTGCTATTTAAAATGAAGGAGCTTTGGCCCTTTAATTCTTTATGATGAGTTTCCATAAGGCAGTGTTTGGTTAAGGGGAGGAAAGTAGTGGATAGATCACCTAGGAGGAGGAGTTGGCAAGAGCTAGAGGTCAGGTACCAGCAAAATGGATCAGAATCAGTTCTGTATCAGCAGCAAGTTTGGAAAATTGAGTCAGAAATCTAGTTATATGTACTGACAAGATAAGAGTATTCGTATTGATATTGCAGGTTATGAATTGTTGCTAGTGGAGTGTAGCTCAGGATCTCCCAGTTTTATCCCTGACCTGTCTGATATCTGGGAGACTGACATCTGGACCCCACCAACTTGTGAATAGATAATGATGATGATAGACATTTTTCCTGATTTGGATCAGCTTTGGCGAACTCCCTCAGTAAATCTATGGGAGGCTGAGTAATGTATACATTCTTATATTTCTTTCTGAGGTTTAAGTTAGCCACCTGAATTTAAGAGAGATCAAACAGTGGCTATTAAAATAACACTCATCCTTTGCTGCTTGCATGTGGCAAATATTTGGGAGACAGACTTGCCTTTAACATGAAGAAAGGAAAGAAAATATCAATGGCTAGAGGGAGGATACAGAATAAAGACTACAGGATAATAGTCATTCATAGAAAGTATATTTTAAGGAAAAACTGTTTTTGTGATCAGAAGAGTGGAAATATCAGAAAAAAGCATTACAATGGTACTTAAAATTATTTGGCTGAGTGTGGTGGCTTATGCCTTTAATCCTAGCACTTTCGGAGGCCAAGGAGGGTGGATTGCTTGAGCTCAGGAGTTTGGGATTAGCCTGGGCAACATGGCAAAACCCTGCCTCTACAAAAAGTATGAAAATTAGCCAGTTGTGGTAGCACATGCCTGTGGTCCCAGCTCCTCAGGAGGCTGAAGAGGGAGAATTGCTTGAGCCCAGGTTTTTGAGGCTACAGTAAGCATAGATTATGCCACCACACTCCAGCGTAGGCAACAGAATGAGACCCTGTCTCAAAAATAATAATAGTTTTTATTATTATTCACTTTGTTTGCCTATCTAGACCCTAGAGTTTGATATTCATGGATCCCAGATGATTGGGAGGTGTCCCAGTGAAAAGTAGGAAAACTAGTCAGGTAACTTTGGGACCATGTGCTTGTAGAGTTTATGTAAAATTATTTTTAGTATTTTCTAGCAAGCCAATGAAGAAGGATTTTCAAAATTGAAAAATATTAGCTGTTTTCCAGGTTTCACCTAAGGCTGATGTATTCCTCCTGTATATACTTATAGAGTTAATGAAATACATATTTGCAAGACACCGCATTAATAAGAAAGAGCGATTGGGAAAAGTGTCACCTGTATTTTGTTAATTTGCTGCAGACTCACTCTCCCTACAGCTGGCACATATTTCTAATCTTTGTATTTGGCAGGATAGAAGTCTTTGTGACGGGGAAACCAGCAGCAGTTCTTTCTCTTCATAAAGGAAGGGATGTTGAAAATCTGAGTAATTACAGCCCCATTTCAATTTTACTCACAGCAGTTAAACTATTTAAATGTCTCTTCTGCAGTCAAAATGAATGTTTTTTAGTTTACAGATATTTTATTACTATTAGAGCAATTTTCTTTCCATTATCTTAGCTTCACCATTCTGTGTTATTAAAAATGAGAAATAATTCGCACAAACTGAGTCTAAATTAGGGTGCTGGGGTGAAATGATATTTGTTGATTTGCCCAGTTTCTTTGAGCAGGGAGACTATACTGTATTAACATAGCTAAGTTATATTCTCTTATACAGGTATACCTCAGAGATATTGTGGGGTTGGTACCAGACCACCACAGTAAAGTGAATCACATAAATTTTTTATTTGTTTCCCAGTGCATGTAAAAGTTGTGTTTACATTATGCTGTAGTCTAGTCAGTGGGCAATAGCATTGTGTCTAAAAATATCAATATACCTCCCTTATTTAAAATATTGCTAAAAAATGCTAACTATCATCTCAACCTTTAGCGAGTCATAATCTTTTAGCTGGTAGAGGGGCTTGCCTCAATGTCTGTGGCTCCCGACTGACGTGGTGGTTGCTGATGGTTAGAATGGATGCGACAATTTCTTAAAATAAGATAACATTGAAGTTTGTGGTATCAACTGACTCTTCCTTTCATGAAAGAAGAATTCTCTGTAGCATGTGATGCTATTTGATAGCGTATTACCCACAGTAGAACTTCTTTCTAAATTGGAGTCAGTCATCTGTAACCCTGCTGCTTCTTTATCAATTAAGTTTATGCAATATTCTAAATCTCTTCCTGTCATCTTGCAAATGCTTATAGCATCTTCACCAGGAGTAAGAGTCTATCTCCAGAAACCACCATCTTTGCTCATTTAGAAGCTGCTCCTTATCCACTAAAGTTTTGTCATGAGATTGCAGCAATTCAGTCACATTTTCAGGCCCCACTTCTGATTCCATTTTCTTGTAATCTCTACCACATCTGCAGTTACTTCCTCCACTGAAGTCTTGGACCCCTCAAAATCACTCAGGAGGGTTGGAATCAATTGCTTCCAAACTCCTGTTAATGTTGACATTTTGACTTCCTCCCCTGAATCACACATGTTCTTCATGGCATCTAGAGTGGTGAATTCTTTCTAGAAGGTTTTCAATGGACTTTGCCCACACCTATTAGAGGAATCACCATCTATGACAGGTATACCTTTATAAAATATATTTCTTAAATAATAAAACTTGAAAATTAAAATGACTTCTTGACCCATGGGCTGCAGAATGGATGCTGTGTTAGTAGGCATAAAAGAACGTTAATTTCCTGGCACATCTTCATCAGAGCTTTTGGGTAACCAGGTGCGTTGTCAATGAACAGTAATATTTTGAAAGGAATCTCTTTTGCTGAGCACCAGGTCTCAAGAGTGGGTTTAAAATATTCAGTAAAGCATGTGTAAACAGATGTATTGTCATCCAGGCTTTGTTGCTTTATTTCTAGAGCAAAGGAAGAGTAGATTTCTGGTAATTCTTGAGGACTCTAAGATTTTTGGAATGGCAAATGTGCATTGACTTCAACCTAAAATCACCAGGTGTCAGCCCCCCAACAAGAAGGTCAGGCTGTCCTTTGAAGTTTTTAAGGCAGACATTGGCTTCGTTACCCCAACTCTGAAAGTCCTAAATGGCATCTTCTTTCAATAAAATGTTGTTTTGCTTACATTGAAAATCTGCTGTGTAAGTAGCCAATTTTAGCATTTCATCTTAGATTTTCTGGGAAACTCACTTCAACTTCTATATCAGCACTCGCTGCTTCACCTTGTATTTTTAGGTTATAGGGATGGTTTCTTTCCTTAAGCCTCATGAACCAATCCCTACCAAGATCCAACTTCAAATTTTTGTTCTGTAGTTTATTATTATTATCATTATTTACCTCTCTCAACCTTCATAGAATTGAAGGGAGTTAGGATCTTGCTCTGGATTAGGCTTTGGCTTAAGGTAATGTTGTGGCTGGTTTGATCTGCTATCCAGATACTGAAACTTTCTTTACATCAGTATTAAGGCTATTTTGCTTTCTTATTTGTCTGTTTACTGGAGTAGCACTTTTAATTTCCTTTAAGAACTTTTTCTTGGCTTTCACAACTTGGCTGTTTGGTGCAAGAGGCATAGCTTTTGGTCTCTCTTGACTTTTGGCATGCCTTCCCTTACTAATCCTGAGCATTTCTAGCTTTTGATTTAAAGTGAGACACTTGTAACTCTTCCTTTCACTTGAACACTTAGATGCCATTGTAGTGCTATTAAATAATGGCCTACTTTCTCTTATTTTATTTTTGTTTTTAAATAATAACTCTTTTTCATCTCATCTTCTTACAAGTTACATAAAAGTATAATACATTTAAGAAATAACATATAACAAAATAATTATACACTCTTAAGGCTCTGTAATGTTTAATACATTGTAAACCTGCATTCCTATGAGAATCCTCTCCTTTCTTGAATTCTTTATATTATTTTTTCCTTCTCAGTCTTTTATTTTCCATCTTATTTATTTATTTATTTATTTTTGAGACGGAGTCTCACTCTGTCACCCAGGCTGGAGGGCAGTGGCGTGATCTCAGCTCACTGCAAGCTCTGCCTTCCGAGTTCATGCCATTCTCCTGCCTCGGCCTCCCGAGTAGATGGAACTAAAGGCTCCTGCCACCGTGCCCAGCTAATTTTTTTATATTTTTAGTAGAGACGGGATTTCACTGTGTTAGCTAGGATAGTCTTGATCTCCTGACCTCCTGATCTGCGCACTTCGGCCTCCCAAAGTTCTGGGATTACAGGCGTGACCATCTTTTTTATTTTAAATTCTGCGGTACATGTGCAGGATGTGCAGGTTTGTTACACAGGTAAAAGTGTGCCATGTTGATTTGCCGCAGTAGATCAACCCATCACCTAGGTGTTAAGCCCAGCATCCATTAGCTATTCTTGCTGATGTTCTCCCTCACCCTGTACCCCGGATAGGCCCCAGTGTGTGTAGTTTCCCACCACATGTCCACATGTTCTCATCATTCAGCTCCCCCTTATAAGTGAGAACATGCAGTGTTTGGTGTTCTGTTCCTGCATTAGTTTGCTGAGGATCATGGCTTCCAGCTCCATCCTTGTCCCTGCAAAAGACATTATTCCATTCATTTTTATGGCTGCATAGTATTCCATGGTGTATAGTACCATATTTGCTTCATCTAGTCTATCACTGAGGGGCATTTGGGTTGATTCTATGTCTTTACTGTTGTCAATAGTACTACAATGAACATCCATGTGCATATATCTTTATAACGGAATGATTTATATTCCTTTGGGTATATATCCTATAATAGGGTGGCTGGGTCAAATGGTATTTCTGCTTCCAAATCTTTGAGGAATCACCATGCTGTCTTCCACAATGGTTAAACTACTTTACATTCCCACCAATAGTGTAAAATCATTCCTTTTTTTTTCTGCAACTTTGCCAGCATCTGTTGTTTCTTGACATTTTAGTAATTGCCATTCTGACTGGTGTGAGATGGTATCTCATTGTCACTTTGATTTGTATTTCTCTAATGATCAGTGATATTGAGCTTTCTTATGTTTGTTGGCTGCATGAATGTCTTCTTTTGAGAAGTGTCTGTTCATGTCCTTTGCTCACTTTTTAATTTTTTTTTTTCTTGTAAATTTGTTTAAGTTGCTTGCAGACTCTGGAAATTAGACCTTTGTCACATGGATAGATTGCAAAAATTATCTCCCATTCAGTAGGTTGTTTGTTCATTCTGATAGTTTCTTTTGCTGTGCAGAAGTTCATTAGTTTAATTAGATATCATTGGTCAAGTTTTGCTTTTGTTCCAATTGCTTTCGGCATTTTCATCATGAAATCATTGCCCATGCCTACATCCTAAATGGTATTGTAATGGTCTAATTTCAGTATTGTTGTGTTTTAGGAAATATGGAGGCCCTAGAAGAAGAAAAGAAACAGCGAAAAGACCAGTCAGTGTATCAGTGAGAATGTACACAGCACTTATTAAGTTTGCTATCTTAGATGAGTGAGGTTTGCAGTGCCCCAAAACAGTTACAATAGTATTAATAACATCAAAGATCACTGATTGTATATCATCATAACAGGTCTAATAACAAAAGCATTTGAAATATTGCAAGAATGACTAAAATGTGATACAGAAACATGAGTGAGCACATGCTGTTGACAAATTATGTTAATAGGCTTGCTTGATGCAAAGTTGCTACAAACCTTCAAAACCTTTAATTGGTGAAAAAAAATGCAGTATCTGCAAGTATGTAATAAAATGAAGCACAATACAATGAGGTACATCTACATTCATTTTAACTTTAAGTAAGAAACATTATATTTGAGGTCAAAACTAAAACCTGTTGAGTGCATTATAGCTTCCGCATCAAGAGATTTCATGCTACCTAGTTTTATGTTAGGATTTAGCATGTGACAATTTTACTGATTTTGTCATAAGCTTATCTTCCTGGGGCTGCTGCTATTGGAAAGAAACAATGAAGAAGTGTTCCCCTCAGTTTTTCTATATAATACACCTGCACATGTACCCCTCAACCTAAAGTGAAAGTTAAAAAAGATTAAAACGGTTCCCATTTTTAATCCCATTATATTTGGTGAACTCAATTTTTAAATGATAATAATATTCAAAAATTTCAAATCTTTTTTAGTATTTAGGAAAATGAGATTTTAATAACTTTAACTTATGCAGAAGGTATTAGGATAAAATTTTTATAGGTTGTGGTTAGGGCCACAGGTTTTCAGTTCTCATTCATTGGTCATAATAAGGTATCCCATCTGTCTGCATGATTCAGAGAAGGCAGCCATCTTATAACACTTGCTATCTATACAGAACATTAGAATAAGATGACAAGGCAATCAGAAATTTTAGTTTATGTGCCCATTGCATAATTTAACTATTTTGTAAATTTAAACTAAAAAAAATAAGCTATACAAAGTGATGTTAAATTTTTCACTACTTGGCATTTTATATTATTAATACTATTTGATAAGTTATTTATATATCTACATAGTGAATAACAAATTAATTACAGTATTATAATTATGTAATATTATAATTATACAATTATCAACATTTTGTGCTATACTTTTCCTGTCTGAGTCTCAGGGAATTTAAATATTACATTCCTTAGTGATTAAAAAGTAGGTTGTATCATTAGCTCTTTGAGATTAGGAATGCCTTTTTACCCCTCCAATCAACTAAGGAAAAGCAGACAGGAAAATAAATACCTAAAACTGTCCATTTCAAAACAAAGTGTCAGGCATGCAAAGTAAGGAACTCCGAAAATTCATGCCTCCATAAAAGCAATGAAGACACTAGCAAAATTTGCCAAAATTGATTTTATAAAAACTTTGGAAAATAACAATAGGTTTTACTGTATGTGAATTATATATCAATAAATATTATTTAAAAAGTGGCTATTTAATCCAATCCAGGTTCACCAAATAGCTTCGTTATTTCTATCTCTGTAGATAGACAATGTCATTCTTTTATATTTACAGATGATATTGTGAGTGACACAAATTTTGAGGGAAAATGGAAAAAGTGGAAATAGTCTACAAAGCAGATAGCCAGATAGATAGTAAGGAGCTGTGTTCATGGGCATGAGGTATGCGTTCACAGTGCTTGGAAAATTTTGGTTTTTAAAAAGAATCAAAAGAGATCGTGTCAAGCCACGCCATGAAAGCTCAGCCTCAGTCAAGGCCAGACCTTGTTGGAACACAGGCATTGGTTGTTTAAAAGTCTCAGAATGAGGCAACAGAGCTTTATGAAGGGAATCTGGACTCCAGATTGGGTACTTGGGTCTGACTTCACATCACATCTCAGTCACTTACAAGCTCTATTACTTAATTATCTACTCTAAGCCCCTTTCTTCATTTGTAAAACTGAAACACCAACAGACACCTCAGAGTTCCTCTGTGTATACCAAATGGAATAACTAAGAGTGAAATACATAGTACAAGCCCAGAAAGCTAATATTCATTTCCCACTCTCAGACAGTTAAGCTAAAAATAAAGAAAACTAGAGACACTCACCCGGTTTTTTATTCTCATTCTATGGAATTGCAGTATTACCCACAGTCCAATTTGTAGAATGGGACTGAATTGTAACTGTTCCACTCAGATCTGCAGGAAATATAGGCTTATTTGGTCTAAATTGATTTGATGCTGGATGTACCTTCAATCTCAGTTAATATTTGGGTCTCCTTTCTTTCTCAACTTTGGTATTGATTATGGAGAGCTCATATGGTCTGTATGATCTACTCCATGCACTGTGGCATCAACTGCAGCTCAGTGCATGGCCACAGAGTCCCTTACAGTTCAACAGCTTTTGCTTGTCTGCTGTTCATATGCACAGAGCAGATGAATCAGACTTTTAGGCTCCAAACTCCCTTGCCTCACTATGGACTCAGTTCTTGTGGAGGTTTGCTCACATTCTGAGGGAGTTGACCTAGAGAGTTCTTCACTATGATGAGAATCTCCCTCCTTTATTTCCATTCTAGGAAGCCTTGTTTCCACATTGCTACCCTTAGAGACAATTTTCACTCTTTGCTCCCCTCCTCAAAACCCAGCATCCTCTTTTTAATGAGAATAGTCTTTAACTAAATACAGAAATTAATTATGCCATGAGACAGCCTCTGCTTTTTCAGTCCTTCAGAAACTTCTTGAAGCCAGGAAATATAATATATGACGACTTGTTGGAATGTGTGGGTGGGTGAAATGCACAGATACACATACACAATTACTATATCAACAACTCACCTTCTAAAAATTGGAAAGGAATATGCTACTGTAGATAAATTCTTCTGACTGAGCATTTCACTGAAAATTCTGGAACAATACTGAGAAAGCTGAGCCAGGCAGACTCACTTTCTAGTGGTAATCACTTCTGTATTTCCAATTTAGCTTCCCATTTATCAGTAGAGACCTGACTGCTGGAATTTCATCAGAAGTTCAAAATATTTTGGGGTGGCCATTAAATAGTTGTTATAACCTAATGCTTTGTGCATGATAGATGCTTAATATATTAAATTGTTTTTGATTGATGATTAGAAGGTAAGATGGAAACTCAGTTTCTTAAACCATTTATTTTTCATATAGAGTACAAGGTAAAAAAGCAAGTCCACCTGATCAATGTATTAAAACTCAACTGATCAGTTGACATTCTGTATAATGTAGTCAAAAGGGATAAGTAAACTAATAGTCAAGGCCATTGGTTCTAGTTATGCTTCTGTCACCAGATACATAAAATTGAGAAAATTATTAGACTTTCTATGTTTCCATTTTCTACAAACTAAAGCAGTCATAATCCCATTTTTTTTTCTTGCTCACCTTATGTAATTGCTGTGAAAACCAAATGAGGCAATGTGAATATTCAGGTTTGAGTACAAAGTAACAAAATGAGGTAACATTTGTTACAAATATAACAAAAAAATTATAAACAATTTTTAACAGTAAGAATAAAGTTTTCTATAGACTAATTTAAAAAGTATCCTTTTGTAAGAATATTCTTTGTTCCAAAGTTCTATATGGATCAATTTTACTTACTTTTGGAGTAAGGCACTAATGTCAGTCTGAAATCTGAACTGATGATAATGTGATAGAATGGTTGGATTGTGTACTATGACATTGTCTGGACTGGGAAATTGTCCCAGATTACCACAAAAAATGATGCCACGATGGAAAATTATAGATCATATCTGCAATTTTATCTTTATCATCTGAGATAACATTGAGATAAATCACATCTGAGATAGATACCATCTGTCACTAATATCTTAGTGTATGTATGATGGCTAACTTATGTGTTGACCTGAAAGGTGTTTGTAGATTAGATTAACATTTAAATTGGAGAATTTTGAGTAAGCGGTTATCCTCCAGAATATAAGTGGGCCTCATTCAATGAATTGAAAGCCTGAATAGAATAAAAAGACTGTTTATTCCAGGCAAGCGGGAGACTATCCAGCAGACTGCCTTTGGACTTCCATCTGCACCATTGGCTCTCCTGGGTCTCCAATCTGCTAGGCCACACTAGATTTGAATTAGCCAGCTTCCAGAATTGCGTGAGCCAATTCCTAATAATAAATCTCCTATATACATAGACACACATCCTATTAGTTCTGTTTCTGTGGAGAAGCCTGATTAATACATCATATGTCAGCTTTTGGAGGTGCAGTGAAGGAGGAAATACTGTTCATCAATATAATGAAAGTAAATATCTTACTTCACTCATTTTTAATGTTGATGTTTCTTCAGCAGAGGACTTCAGAAGGATTTCAAGATGTACCAAACAGAAGTGAGAAAGACGCATATTATGTCTAATATAGACACAAAAATTCAAGTTGTATGGATTGAACAGACACAAGAAAATTTGAGTGGATATAAATGAAAAAGTGCACGACTTGGCTATTTTCTATTTAGAATGTCAATATTGATATAACAAGGTGCCATCTGAATTAACTAGATATTTTAGTGTGAAAGAATGTTAGGGATTATTGTGTCAAATTCTAAATAATTCAGCAGCACACACAGAGATTTTAAACTACCCAGTTATAATTTGGATGTCCTTTGGAGAGCTGAAGGGATAAGGTAGCTTTTGTTTGTCCAGTATGGCATCATCATCATCCTACCAAAGCAGGAAAAGAGAACAGATGACCTCTAAAGCCTCTCACGTCAGGATACTTTTATTGCAATCAGGCAAGCTTTGCTCTTGGAGCCTACAAGATATTAAAATGTAGGATATTAAATAATAAGATCACATACAGCAGCATTTCAATGCCATTAGCTTCCAATAAATCAAATTTGCAGGAATTAAAGCATCAAGTTATTATGTTTCACTGAGACGAAATATTAAAATTCATGAGTATGCTAAAGGACACCATAACTAAAGCAGAACAGATTACAATTCTGCCAATAAAGGACCGAAAACTTCCAATATGTCTTCACCATGAAATTATCAGAAATCAACAGGAGAATAAATATCTGCATTGACAAAAATATATAGGATTAACTTGAATGGTGATGACAGAAGATAGGAAAGCTATGTAGGTAATTTAAAAATAGCTGACATTCTTTATAAGTGGTAGGAAAAAGAAAATGCCAGGAAAGAGGTTAAAGAGAATGTGAAGGGCATTTTAAAGTAGTTTAAGAGGAACAAGATATGAGAAAGATGAAATAGATCTTTTTAGATGAAGTTGGATATGGAAGCCATAGAAATTGATAAATAATAATTAGAAATGGAAGCAGTTGTAATTTATAGTAGAGAGAATATTGAAATTTTATAAACTATCATCAGGTCTTATGAATTATAAAACTGAGAAGTAATATAAATTCAGAAAAAGTAAATCTAAAGGAAAAAAGAACTAAAAAGATGACATAAAATATTATTTCAATGCTCTCTGCCTCAATAAAAGACTTATTTGAAAATCACTTTCTTTTTTAAAGCTAACAACAAATTAAATAGAAATATTTAAATAGAATATTTAAATAGAAATATTCATTATATTTAGGGCTACCTTAGAAATCTTTATATCATAAGCTTTTATTCACTATTACTATGATAGAAGTATAACAAACTATATTGTGTCCCGAATACATTAGTCAACTGAGTTGCCAAAATAAATTTACTTCTGAAGTTTAGCTGTTGTACCCATACACCCTTCCCAGGAAGGGTTGCTCATGCTTGAATATATAGTGAAATATGTTTAACTTATGAGGTTCTTTTCCTTTATAATATAGAAATAGTAATACTGAACAAATACCTTTAATGTTTTCCTCTTAGAGTTCCATTGATCAATGTTTTATTAAAGTGGCTCATTTCTTCTTAGTAGTGTGCAGCTTGCTCTTCACCTATCCTCTGCTGTTACCCATTGAGAGAAAGGACCAGTGGGTAGAAGTTTAGAAGAACCAGGTTGATGGCTGACTATCACACAGAAAGTGACTACAGGGCTAGGATGTACCATGAGGACACCTAATGACTTCCAAATCCACCAATTAAGAGGGACATGAGAATTTGCTTTTGTTTTGTAATGGATATTAGAGAAGAGGAATTCTTGAAAAGGGGGATCTGTTAATTTGTCGATTGAACACATTTATAATAATTGTTTTACTTATTCATTTTTGGACATGTGAGTTGCTTTAATTTTCCTGTACTTCTAGAAAAAAAGGAGTAACATGGATTTGATCATTAGATTTTAGTTCAGTTACAAGCTCTGTACCTAACCTCTTTGAATTTACTTATACCCTAAAAAGTAAAACCTATGTCAAATGGTTAATATAAGTATTATATTCCATGTGGTAGTTTGTGCAAATATCTAGCTTAGTGGCCGGTGCATAGTAAGAAATAAACTTTAATTCTTTCCCCACCCTATCTCACCCTTATAAAATGACTTAGAGACTTGGGACTGAAGATACTTCAAGTAGGATCTACCTGTGGCAAGAGCCATTAGGGCTGTCACCTTTCTGTACTTGACACTGTCCTTAAATTAGTGTAGCCTAAGATTGAGTTAGACTTTTGTTTTGGCCCTCTCCTCATATTGTTCACCTTTATTGAATTTGCCTCTGAAACATTTTTTTTGGTCTAACTCTTAAATGACTCAAATCAAATCTTGCCAATAAATTGCTCAATAAATTCCCTTTGACAGAAGGATTCCTCCTACTTTTCTTACCAATAATTTCTTTGCACAATTCCTCTTACTTCCTGCTCCCTTTCACGAGTCCATATACTTCCTGAGGCTCTCCCGCCATCCCATTCGGGCTGCACATAAGAGAAAATCTCTGATTATCTAATGGTGTTGAAAAGTCAACCAAGAAACAACATGGATTTAGTAAGAACAAATAAAGTCAAACAGTAAGGCATTGGTGTTTGTTGCTAACACTTTCTTAGAAGTGGTATTCTATAAAAGTATTTCTTGTATACTAGATATCAGTAGATTTCTTTAAAAAAAATTCATTCTAAGACCAAATTGATTTAATGCTGTACCCTTTGAGTCATAGAACTTAACTAAATAATTGAGGTGAGGATTATTTATCACCGATCTAACAAAAAATAATACATTCAATTATGGATAACATCCTTTGAAAAGTGGCTAAGTGTATTTGAGCGCAGAAAAAGAGACATAAGGATGATTGAACATTAAAAATAATAACTATAAAGACGAGGGAAATGAGCCAAGAGCATTTAGGCTAAAGAAAAGAGGAATGAAAGCAAACCCAGTGCAAACAATATCCAGGAAAAAGTATCAGATTTTTTAACTCCAAAATTAAATACAAACATATAGAGTAAAACATTGCCTCAGAATATTTGTGAAGTTAAGCATTAGAATTAATCTGAGAATTCAGTCAGGGATTCAATGAGATTTCCGTCAAAAGTTGTAGAAATACCCCCTCTTCATGAATGAAATCACCATTTAAAGAGACTGTTTTATGGATGGCAGTGTGCTGGTGGGCTTCTTGCCCTATTGCCTGACTTTCTTTCTATCTGACCTCCTAAAGATACAGTCATTGGAATTGATTTTTATGGAAAACATCTGGTTATATCAGTACATTTAGTAATGAATTTCTATTCATTGTATTTGTTTAGTAATGAATTTATAATAAAACCGGAATTACACAGATTTTTTATTTGGAAAACTCTGGTATGGGTCAGTTATGATTTTGGTTTGGGTTCTTCTCTTTGGGCTGGGTCCCTACTGTTAGGGATATTATTTACATCCAAGGATCCCTGGAGTTTGAAGCAAAGGGAAGGCACTCTGGAAGAATACCCAGGAAGGAGTAGCATAATTGGAAAACCGAGAAAGCTGCAAGTAAACTCATGTTTTGAGTATAAAGGGCCACTTGGGGATGGATGCCTGATCCAGGAGGATTACCCATAGGGTAGGGAAGGGGGAGGTATGGAGAGTTGTCAGATAAGAGTAAAATGTGACCATTCCTTGTAGAAGTACTCAGTTCTGTTGTGGGAGTGATGTGTCAGTTAAAAGCAAATGCACATCCAGGGATAGCTTGTATTCACCTTTCCTTGTTTAGCCATCTGCTTCTGTTTCACCAGCCTGGTATTATAAAATGAGATTATGTTGGCTGGGCATGGTGGCTCACACCTGTAATCCCCGCACTTTGGGAGGCCGAGGTGGGCGGATCACAAGGTCAGGAGATCGAGATCATGGTGAAACCCCGTCTCTACTATAAATACAAAAAATTAGCCGGGCGCTGTGGTAGGTGCCTGTAGTCCCAGCTACTCAGGAGGCTGAGGCAGGAGAATGGCATGAACCTGGGAGGCGGAGCTTGCAGTGAGCCGAGATTGCGCCACTGCCCTCCAGCCTGGGCAACAGAGCGAGACTCCATCTCAAAAAAAAAAAAAAAAAAATGAGATTATGTTTCTCTTTTCCACCAAATGGTTAGGGAATGATTCATCCTTGATCTCCTTCTGGGAAAGTGGTACCTTTTAATGATATTGTTATTTTATTTCTAGAAGTTTCCTGGAGTAATGACCCTACTATGCTCTGAAAAAGACCATCCATTTCCTCTGATCTGGTCTTATATCTTCTAACTGTGTCACTGACCAGTGGCTTCAACTGCTGCTGATTCTGTGAGTAAGCTTTTGTGTGAGCAAAGCTACTCCGTTGGTAGTTATTCTGATATGCTGCCTTTGATGACACATGACCTACGATTTGCATTATCCTCACCTGTTCCACCCAATTTGATATATGAGATAGCCTTCTGGGTTATTTGACTCCTTCAATCCTGTCTCTTTACCTCAGACATTGCCTGATCTCGAGGAAGGTAATTTCATTCCCTTTCTTTTACTACAGCACAAATGTGACTAGGATAAGAATTTCAGCAAGACTACGAAAGCTGCAGTACTGGACAATGAACAGAGTAACTAGAAATTTGTCCTAGACATAATTACTCATAATAACTCACCTGTTCAAATCTGTTGTCAGGATCTCTGCTCAGCTCTTACAGTGTTTCCTTGTGCTAGTGGGGACAAGCTCAACCCCCACAATGGGAGTCTTCTGAGACTCATACATCTCAGTTCTTGTATATACTCGCTTTCTGTGTTTCTGAGAAACACAGAAGTTCTTTCCTCCTCTAGTCTAAGCTCCATTTCCTCTCCAGTCACAGGAAACTGACATATTCTCCTGGAGAAATTTCCCCAATTTCTTCATGCCCCTTATTGCCTTTTAGTACAAATATGTGGATTGGGTTTTATTCATCAGATAAACTAAGCATCCTTTTCTATAGTATATTTAGAAAGTTGAGTTATAGGACCCTAAATTATGTTATTCATTGTGTCTTAGTCTAGTTTGCATCTGTGCCAAGCTTGTGCCTATTCCTTCACACAACTTTTTCCATTACATGAGATGAAAGTATCATCAGGATTATGTCTTTGGAAAAAATCTAATCTTGGGTGCTAATATGCATACATATTCTTCCTCCAAAAGACACAGGTATACCCCATGTAGAGATGCTTTACAAGATCCAGATTTCTTTGAGAGGGAATCACAAAATAAATTAATAATTTAATAAAACATGTCTCCTTTTGTTTTGCCTCAGGATTTTGCCCACTTTTTAATGAGGTTGTTGTTTGCTGCTTAAGTTCCGTGTAGTTTCCGGATATTAGATCTTTGTTAGATACATAGTTTGCAAATATTTTCTCTCATTCTGTAGGTTGTTTGTTTACTCTGCTGATAGTTTATTTTTCTGTGTGGAAGCTCTTTAGTTTAATTAGGTCCCATTTGTCAATTTTTGCTTTTGTTGCAATCACTTTTCTAAAGAAGACATACACATGGCCAACACGTGTATGAAAAAATGTTCAACATCACTAATCATTACAGAAATGGAAATCAAAATTACAGTGAGATAACATCTCTTGCCAGTCAGAATGGCTATTACTAAAAAGTCAGAAAAGAAGAGATGCTCACTAGGTTGTGGAAAAAGGAAAATGCTTATATACTGCTGGTGGGTGCGTAACTAGTTCAGCCATTGTGGAAAGCAGTTTCATGATTTTTCAAAGAACTCAAAGCAGAATAATCATTAGATCCAACAATCTCATTACAGATTATATACCCAGAGGAATAGAAAGATACATGCATGTGTACGCTCATTGCAGCACTATTCGCAATAACAAAGACATGGACTCAACCTAAAATGCATATCAGTGATAGACTGAATAAAGGAAATGTGATATATACGTCATGGAATACTATGTAGGCACAAAAAAGAATGAGTTCATGTCCTTTGCAGCAACATGGATGGAGCTGGAATCTATTATCGGAAGCGAAGTAACACAGGAACACAAATTAAATACCGCATGTTCTAACTTAAAAGTGGGAGCTAAATATTGAGTATAGGGAACAAGAGACACTGGGCCTACTTGAGGGTGGAGGGAGGAAGAAAGGTGAGGATTCAAAAACTACCTATTGGGTACTATGCTTATTACCTGGGTGACAAAATAATCTGTACACCAAACCATCGTGACACACAATTTACATATATAGCAAACCTTCACATATACCCCTGAACCTAAAATAAAAGTTAAAAAACAACAATAACAAAAACATTTCTTGAAGTAGTTATAAGTAGTGTTCTGCTGAGGATATCTACTTAAGTTAATAGACCAAGATCAAGTCCCTCTATTTCAATTTGTTTTTTAAGAACAACAAAAGCAATTTGAAAGAGATACTTCTTACATATATGTATAAACTAAAGGGTTCAATTAAGTGAACCCCTAAGCAGATCAAAGGGAGATCTTTCCTAAGAACAAAAACCATTTTTATTTGAGAATATGATGTAAGATTTGTAAATCTTAAAATATCAGCCTTCCAACCTTAAAATCGAAAGAGACATTCTCCATAAAATGTGTTCTTATAACACTGTTAAAGGACTGGATATTGAATATTGATAAAACTGAGATCACTCTTTTGTTTAAGAGGAAATACCAAATTAATAAGACCCTCTGTTGGGTTTAGTTCTCTTCCTGAACACAAAGATTGTATAGCTACTTTGCTTATTTATGATCCTCATATGGGCTGTGGTCTCAGTAGTAAAGTTTTAATTATTTCAGAAATGTAGAACTCTTACATATTTATGATGTTTTCCTATTGGGATATGGAAAAAGACTTAGTTATGTGGAGAAATTTATAATTTTTCCTTCCAAAAGTAGCTATGCTATAAGCAACATTTGCAAAATAGGACTATTATTTATTTTTACAGTTATATTTTTGGAGCCCATTAGGTCTACTTTGGGAAGTAGATAGATTTTCTTGGTCCCGACTATAATTATGACATCATTAGAGATTACTCTCTCCTTTGAGATGCATGTAAAATTGATTTGCATCTCCTATTTTATGTCCAATAAGAAATCCAATGCTTTCTCCAACATTTCTGTGAATTCCCAGGAGTGTTCCTTCTCACAGTCACTTCTAATTTCAATTTCTGGTTTACTTTGAATTTAACCTACCTATAGGTTACTTCTAACTTCTTTGTCCATCAGCTACTCAAATAAGGAACATTCTTCACGTGTTTAAGTTCTCTCATATACCACTCATGCAAAGCGTTTGTAGACATAGTATGTTATACTGAAGATTTAAAGTGATAGGGGTGGTAGAGGGTTCATTGCAGTAATATATAGCAATTCATTTTAAAAGTGAGTGGTAAATATGCCTATCCTTTGAAGTTCTTTTCTTATCACTCCATTCTTTGTGCCAACACCTAGAAATTTCCAATTGGCAATGTTCCTTCATGGCTTCCTTTGGGCATAGAATATTTTGACTTCACTGTTTTTGAAGACCTTTTGAATAAAATTATTTAATCAGAATTATTTTAATGCTAATGGATTTTTACTTAGTATTTTTCTGCAGTAAAATAGAGAAAATAATTAATAAAATGTATTTATAATTGATCTCTTTTCTATACAGCCTATTTTGATCATTTTTATTTTTTTATTGAGTTTTTAAAAAACTGGTAGATTTTTACAGGCTAATCTTTAATAGAAAAAATTATCTCAGAAATTAGTACTTCTATTCATATCAAATTTCATCAATTTCAGCTCTTGTTTTTTGTTTTGTGGCTCTTTATGTTTAACAATAATGTCAGTTTTCCCAAGCTAAATTTTCCAAATTTAAATGTGTTCAAAAATTGAGTTTTTCAAAAATTTTTAATGAATGACATGTTTTGATATGTGCACTGTTGGTCATTGTCAAGCTTTTTATTGATTGTTTATGCAGAATGTTTATTTTAATTTGAGTAAGGGCTTGCATTTAACATTAAAATAGTTATCAATTTTAATAATTCACAACATTTTTTTTTACATATGTAAACAATATAAGCCTTTGGCTGGAATATTCTCACTGTTTATTGTGGTTTCAAATGAAAGAGAAGGTGCACACATGGATACAGAACCAGCAGCTGGGGGGCAAAAAGTGAGGTACACAAATAGGATCACTGAGGAATAAAGACTTGCTACTTCTCTGGCTAAGTAGCTCTTATGAAACACACAGATTCCTCCAGGGCAAACCTGTTGGTGTCAAAATAATGAGACGAAGAGCTTTCATAGTCCTGTTTTAGATCTTGCTTCCAAATTCCTCATGATTCTGCAAGCCTCTGGGCCTCCCAACCCCTAAACTCCAGTCTCGACTAGACTTTCTCCACCCATAAATTCCTTATTTATTTGTTTTTTTCTTATGGAAAGCAATTTAGCAATTTTCACATCTCCAGCTAAAACCTTGTAATTTCTCATTTAAAGTAACCTGTTGTGCTGGATATAGGGTCATCCATCCTGCAGGAAATTAACCCTCTTCCTTAGTGGCAGAAGTAACTATAGATGGTTGCTGTACTCCTTGAGTGAGTTAAATACTTGTGCTATCTTTCCCCTCTGAAATGTTCTGACCTCATCATTACAAGAGCACCTTTGTTTTTATTCCCCTTCTCTAGCACCCTTTCCAAGTATTTCTCTTTTTCCTACTTGCATTAGACTTTGCTTTTTTTTTTTTTTTTTTTTTTTTGTAGAACAGAGATTTCCTCTCAGGGGTCTCCTCATTCTACCACCACCAATCCCGAAGGTACTGATAGCTTGAAGGGATTTTCAGAGCTGAGACCAGCCAATAGAGGAGAAGATTTTGTACAGGACCTCTTCAGGGAATGCTGCTCATATTATGCCTTATATTTATGATATTTCACTCATGTTTTAAGGCCTGCCTTAGAGATCCAAACACTTTTGAGAATAAGTAGAGTATACTATATTTAAAGTTTTTATTTGACATAAAGCATATATTAGAATGTGGTGTTTTCTCAAAGCTAAGAATTTAGAATATAATCTCGGCCGGGTGCGTTGGCTCACGTCTGTAACCCCAGCACTTTGGGAGGCTGAGATGGGCGGATCATTTGAGACCAGCCTGACCAACATGGTGAAACCCAGTCTCTACTAAAAATACAAAAAAATTAGCCGAGCACAGTGCTGGGTGCCTGTAATTCCAGCTACTCTAGAGGCTGAGGGAGGAGAATCTCTTCAACCCGGGAGGCGGAGGTTGCAGTGAGCCGAGATCGCGCCACTGCACTCCAGCCTGGGCGACAGAGTAAGACTCCGTCTCAGGAAAAAAAAAAAAAAAAAAAAAAAAGAACATAATCTTGTTTCCTTGTTTCTTTAATAGCCTGATAGCCATTGTATTTTCTCAATATTCACAGTAAATTGTACAGATGACAGAGTTTTGCCTCATCTGAAACATCCTGTTTAGTTTATAGTTATATTTAAATTTAAAATATCTGTTAAAATAAAAGCACGGGGACAGACACCACTGCACCGATTTATTTATTTATTTAAAGTCATGATGCAAATCCATTCAACCATCCTTTCTTGCTTCAGGCTCTCGCCAACACATAATTTTTTATTAAAATGTTATTCAAACTGAGGACATCTGCAGCAGCTTGGAATTTATTTTCTTCAGTACTTGATTTTAAGCTCTCTATACATCTTAGAATTCTCTCCCAAAAAAAACTCTATGACGGGTTTGATTACCACAGAACAAACAATAGCTATGCCTACATAGAGAGCAGTGCCAGTCTAAGTGAAAAAATAGTTTCATTAACAGCACCTTTAACGGTTTTAATTAAATTTCTTATTCTGTCAATAATACTGTTCTTTGAATAAAAATGTTTCTGTATACTTAACATCTTATTTATTAAGAAGTGTTTTTTTTTTTTTTTTTTTTTTTGGACGTAGTGTTGCTCTGTTGCCCCGGCTGGAGTGCAGTGGCGTGATCTTGGCTCTGCAGGCGCCCACCACCACACCCGGCTTTTTTGTATTTTTAGTAGAGATGGGGTTTCACCATATTGGCCAGCATGGTCTTGATCTCTTGACCTCGTGGTCCAACAGCCTCGGCCTCCCAAAGTGCTGGCATTACAGGCGTGAGCCACTGTGCATAGCCAAGAAGTGTTTTAAGCATAGAGAAAAGTATACTGAAAATAATAATACCTACCACCACCCAACTTTGTCGAGTCATAATAGTTTGTCATATACACTTCTGATATTTTAATTAAACAAAGATTCGTTTAACTCCCTCTGCTCAATTATTGCCTCTTCCATTTTCTTCTTCTTCTAAAAGTAACTGACATCTTTGTTATTTATCAAAATGATATTTATACTTTTATCACATATATATGTATTCTGAAATAATATTTATTTTTTATGTTGTTAAAGCATATAAATACAATCACAATATATTTGTTTCTTTGAAACAATTTTTTCATGTTATTTTTTGAAGTTTTTTCTTATTAATACTTGTAAGTATAATGCATTCATGTTCACTGTACACAGATTCCATTGCATGAACACAACACAATTTATTTTTCTTTGTCCTGTTTTTCCTACTTGTTTATTTCTGTCCTAGCAGTTATACTTTTAAAGAACTGCAAAGACATATATGTGTTAATAAATAATTACTCTTTTAAACCATTGAGATTTGCAGAGATTTGTTATGTAGTAACAGTGCTTATTCCTGTAGTTGAAAATAACAGAATGTCTCTGTTTTAATCCATCAATCACTTTCTGTTTTCACTGGATCCATGTTTGTAAACTTATTTAGGGTCTCTATCTTAGTTGACCAGAAAAGTATATGTTCTTTGAGAGATGGGCCTGGAATACCCATGTTAAGTGTTTATTCTCCTACACCATTATTCTTGGTTTGGTGATTCTAACAGTTATTTAATTTCTAAAATAAATAAAACAAGTTTATGTTAAGATCAGCTTTGTACTGACCATCCACATCAATTTGCAAGAAAAAAATTAATCCTCTTCATGTCCTAATTTAAGAGGATTGGTGATTAACAGAACAAACAATAGCCAACACCATAGACATCTCAATTGGTTCAGCTTACATGATTCTTACTGACCTGATTCAGCTCCTTCTGACTTTTTTTTGTTTCCTAATCTTAAAAATCTTTAAAAAAATCTTTAGACGGCACCCATTTATAATTACGTAAATTATGTCAATAACATAAAATAGACTGTATTGATATGGTTACATTCCCAGGACCCTCAGTTCTTTAGGGGTGACCTAAATGGCTGGGATGATCACTTACAAAAGTGTGTTGACTTAGATGAAGTTTATGTTGAGAAGTAAAGTTTAATTAAAAAAAAAAAAAAAAGATCAGCTTTGTAATGTCTTTCTTTTTTTACAAATGCCTAAACTTCATTTTGAATAGAAACCAGTGCATCCAACATTTCCTTTGAGTTTTTCTTAAGTAAGCGTACAGTCAGGAAATGTCTTACTCTAGGTTCTTCCATCTCCCTTTCCGGTGCTATTCTCCATTATTGTTCAGCTTAGTTCATAGAGAGCAAAAAAGCCTCTCTCTGTGATGATTCAAGTCCATCACATTGGTGTTACCACCAACCTGAACTCTTTTTCTGTTTCAGTTTAAGATCATCTCCTGAACTCTTGACTTTTGACTTTGGTTTGGTTTGGCCATACTTGCCCTCTGGTATTTGGGTTCACTTTATTTCTCACTTATTTCTTTCCTGTTTCTTACTTATTTTATCCCTTGATATTTGGCAGTGCACAGACTCCAGAGGATCATTTGTTTTAGAATTACTACTTTACTGCTAATTTTTAACTAATCCTTAACAGACTTGCCTCCCCTTGATTTTCACTTACCCCTGTGAGTGATCATCCAACTCAGTAATTTTTCTGGTAGATTTTTCCAAATGAAAAGGCCAATGTTTATATTTTATAGGCATTGCTCCCTTTTATTTATTTTTTTGTACTAGAGCTCGCATCTTGATAATCAATTGCTCATGTTGAATGCCCAATTATTAATTTTTATTGCTTTAATAGTTGCTTTAATTTGATGATTAATAGACTTAAAATATGTCAACTGCAAATGACCTATTGCTTCATGCTTGGACAATATGAGAGTAAAAAAATGACAACTGCACCATCGTAATTTTTGATTTAGCACACTTATAGATATGGCCTATATTAAAATGTTCCTGATTCACTCTTTTTCAGGAAGATATCTACAGTATTTCCTACTAATTGGCAATAGAATAGCTGCCTTATTATTTCTTTATTGTTGTAGGAATATTGCAGTCCTATTGCCTTTAATCATAAAGCATTCATGCCTTAGTTCAGGGTTTAAATTTTTATGTATTTACGTGGGCTCCATGATAAACTTACTTCTAGTACCTTCTTTCACAGTTTCCTAGATCTACTGAAGCTATGGCCCAGTTATCTTTTTATTTTTTTTTAACAGCAGATGGTTTATTAACATCCGTATTACACTATTGTATGAATCAAACATGCTAAGAGATCACTTTTCTGGGGTTCATCTTCTTATCCTGAGTATCAGTGAAGATCAATAAGTATAGAACAATTGGAAAGAATGCATTCTGAAAAAGTTGTTTGTGCATTGATTAACCCTGTTCCCCAGAAAGTGCAAAACAATCTCTATGGCTCTCTGAGTTACTTAGAGTTCACCATGAATGGTCTCAGAACTACAGAATATCAGGGCTGGGAAGGATAATAGAGCCTTTCTAATAAAATCTTAATTCATTAGTGCAGAAATGAATAAAATAGCCAATATTTGATCAGTTTTGACCTTTAAAATGTCATGTTTATATGATTCAGCTAACACATGAAGAGGATCAAGCCCCAGCACTTGCCCAGTGAGATGTCTCTAGGGCAGAGCCCCTGCACTATGTAAATTCATCTTAATGATACCACTTGCTTTGTCTCTCACTTTGCTTATCTGTCATTACATTTTTTAAAACAAACTTGGTACATATTTAGAACTAAAGGAGAAAGAAAGAAACTATATCAAAGTTTTCCTCAAAGGAAATTAGAACATTTCAAATGAAGATGAATGATAGAGATATATTAGTATAACTCTTTGCCAGCAGGGAAGCATCCTAAATCATTTCTTTTGTTCCAAGCCATTCTGTTATTATCTAAATAGACTCTTCTCAAGTGATGAGTGAGTACCATTCCAAAAATCCGTTGTAAGTGAGTTGCTCTATATCTTGGAAGACATTTCCTATACAAATAGCATAAGGAACGATTATGATGTACCCTGACCAGTCTTGCAAGTCACTTTAACACATAAGGTACCTAAATGTATTGGAATTGTTTCAAAATACATGTAGCCACCATCTGTGCCATTATTTCTAAGAGATAATTGCTTTCTTAATTCTATGCCTTTCCCTCTCAATAGTAGCAGCCATGCCCAGCATTGATGCAGAGCCAGGCTTCACTGGGGCTAGGCTGGTGGATGTACTCAGGAACTATCAAGGAACTTATTTTGCTCAACCCAATTCTGTATCTACATGATAGAAAGGGTGTCTCAGGACAACCGCTCACCAGTTGTTCAGAATCAAAAGATAAAATAACTCTACTTATGAGGAGATGAAGCTGTAGCCTCACATGGAAGTGCTTTGTGACACAATTGTTGATATACTGAGGACTACCTAATTTATGTATTTTGGGCTTCTGATTTGTTTTTTCATTTTATTTTAGAAATTATACTATTTTGTGTCATGCTTTATGGTAATTTGAGAGCTGCGTTTAATTAGAGGAGCCACTTTATACTGAACGACTTCAGTATTTCTTGAACCTGAAATTTTCAAGTTGTTTTGTATTCAACCCATTGTTTTATTTTCCTTCTACTTCATGCTTTTTGGTAATGTGCGCTGTGGCAGCAAAAACTTTTAAACTTTTAGAGACTTTTCAAGTCTTTGTCCACCTTGACAAAAAAGCTTTGTTTCTGAAAGTAATTATTTGCAGTAATTACTGTGCTATTTTCTGGAGAGGTAAGATTCCTGGTGTCACAGGGCAACATCACACATACCATCCCTTGGTCTCCTGCTGGCTCCTGTCAGATTAACGTGTGCATCTCCCCTGCTGAAAAACCCACATGGGTTCTCTTCCTGGGCACCTGTGGAGGAGGAGAGGGTTTTGTATTTTTCCCTTACGTTTCTAATGCTTTGTTTTCTTTCTGATTAGAATGAAGAAAATGAGGATATCTAGAACGTGGATTGAAACACTAAGTATCGCTTATTGTAATGCTATTTTGGACAAAACTTAATCTCAGCAACAAAAAAGTTGGATTTCTGACCTTACAACATTTTCACACTTTTCTGTCACATTTTTTTCTTCAAAAATTCAACAAGACTTTGCTACCTCTATTGGCCCTCCCCTTTCTGCTCAAATCTTATCATTTTCTATTTCCTTACTTTACACCAACTTTTCTTTAAAAATGAGTAAATATTGCAAATATTGGCTCTTGGTAAATGTTGGGAAGTTTCAGATGTGGACCTCTTATTATTTAACCACCGAGTGCCTGGGTTGGCAATATTTGTATTTTTTCCTCTTTTCCATCCCTTATTAGACATAGCTTTTCTTGAAGCAGAGTCGTCTTCAGTAAACTTCAGGTGCCGGAAGCTCCTCTCCATTGTTTTTCTTTATTCTAGGAGAGGAGAAACTTGCAAGTGGGGATGGCTTCATTCTTATCAGGCAGTATCAGACTGTACTTTAATTTGAGATCGCAAGAACCATATCGATCTGAAATATCAAAGAATCCAAGTGCAAAGGGTGATAAGTCTTTCTGATTTGCTGTGCCAGATATTTAAAATCAATTACAAACTCCGCTGGAATGTCTTTTAATTTTTAAAAGTTTAACTGTGCAGTCCTAGCATATTTATTTGTTTCCTTATTCTCTCTTTTTTAGTAGGTTCTCTTCTACAGTTAAGTGAATGGTGTAAATGTCTATGGTTGAGTTTCAATGTGTAAACAGCTTTGTAATTCATTCTTTATGCTCTGAAAAATGAGGTCCTTTATCTCAATGAATAAAATTTCCAAACAACATTTCTCCCCTTCTTGGTATAATAGTTATGCTTTTAACATTTGCTAACTGAAAAAATGTACAATGACATTTGCTAATAGAGAGTTTGAATGTGTTTTATTAATCACCAAGTCATTTATATATATATATATATATATATATATATATATATATATATATACACACACACACACACACATACACACACACACATATATATGACAGTGTGTACAATGTAAGGCATATTTTATTCAGTCTACATATAATGCTTAGAGTGCAAATAGATACAATAATCTCCAATCACACCTTCCTGTTGTGCCACTAAGGCCCCCAGAAGTTCTCTCTTATTTATTAAAACCCACAAACTGCTGTAGGATAACCTGATTGTGTGATTTTATTAGGGTATGTAATATATTTATACTAATCATACACATGAGGTTAATGAGGGATCATCAACTATGATCTATATGAAATGCACTTCTTAATGTTATAGAAAACTAAAAGATAAAGATGATTTAATGATCTTCTGGCTTATACTAAATCTGGTATTTGTTATAATGCATGAATCTTTACTTAAGCCCCATTTTTAAGGGATGAATTGCCTTGCATGTATGTGAACTGGTTTCTTCTTAGCCTCACTTAGTCATCAGTTAGGAAGGCTTAGCTCCATTGGTGGTTACACATAACATTTGGCAAGAAAATTGTTTTTATTCTCCTAATTTATTTCTGGTGAATTGTATTAACAGTCAATCTACTTTATTGGAAGTCTAAAAGAAATGTTCTACCATATAAATCTATGCTTGACTTTGCTGATTAAGTGCTGCTGGCAGGGAATGTGCAAGGCCTTTAGCTCAGCCTAGACCATTGTAAATCTAGCTCATTATTCTCCAGATCCCTGCACATTTATGTCTCTTTCTTAAGTGTTCTTACTCCAAAAGTTTTTGTGTTGTTATTATTTTTTAAATACAATTGGGAAACGATTCTTTTCATTAATACTTGGCTATGACTTAAACCACACTTCTTCTAGAGATAGTTGCTATTAAGGCCTTGGGAAAGCCAGGAATCTAAGGGTAGGGAGTGTGCCGGTTTTGCCCATCGTAGTATTCTATGTGTCTAAAAAGAGAACTTCAGCTAGTAAATCTCAAACAGTGTTATATGAATGAATGAACAAATGTCCAATTACTCTTACATAGGAGAAACTCAATCACCGTTGTACAGATGACGCCCCACTTATGGTGGCTTGACTTATAATTTTTGACTTAACAATGAGGTGACACCACCATCACAAATGAAGGGGTGTACTCAACTTATAATGGATTTATCTCGATGTAACCCCATGGTAAGTAGAGGGTGATCTCTTTTTATTTGCTTCTGAGTCCTCAAATCATACCACTTAGTAATTTCCCATTCCCCTTATCTATAAATGCAGCTATGCAATTATGAGGTCTAGGTATGGGAACTGTTTTGTTGCTTTTCAGAATTTAGATCGACGTCTCACATGATGAATACTCTCTCTTTATTCAAATGCAGTCACGTGATTTTGCCACTTGTTTTCATAATTGACTTGGCTTATATGGCTTATATGGATCTTAGGTCTTTTCACATTTGACCCTTTCTGTAGGGCTACATTCCTTGGTATGGACTAAGGAGTAAGTTATATCAAAATTTAGAATATGAATTCTATTTCACTGGTGAGCAGAACAGCTAACAATAATAGATGGCTTATTTAATGGCATAATTTGTGATGATATCTGCTGAGATCAGCAACATAGGCCTAGTTGGTACACGACAGTACCACGTTATCAAGTTATAACACAGCCATTAACACACTGATGCTCTTGCAAGTGTTTACCTCATTAAGAAATAATAGAATCTTGAACACATCTGAAAATAAATCACTGGAGACACAATATATATAATATCTTTGGTTCTCTCTTAATCTCTGCCTCTGTCTTTCAGCTGATAGATAAAGGGAATTCCTACAGCAAAAAAAGGAATTTTCTGTAGCACTATCACAGTGGCATAACCCCCTCAAATTGTTACTGGATGTATTGCCAAACCACCACTGTGCCTGTTCTTTTGCTCAGCTCCTAATAGGCCTTGGCAGTTACCCACATTGAGAAACCCTGAGGTTCTGAGGGAAAGGTCTGAGTCTTTATGGCTTTTAGAGACCTTGCTGTGACTTGGAATTAAGTAGATCTCTTCAGCAGCCAAAAAGAAAAAGAAGGAAGAGGAGGAAAGAAGAAAAAGTTAATAAAAATCTGCATCTATTGTTATTTTATTATTATTATTATTATTATTATTATTATTATACTTTAAGTTCTAGGGTACATGTGCATAACGTGCAGGTTTGTTACATATGTATACTTGTGCCATGTTGCTGTGCTGCACCCATCAACTCGTCAGCACCCATCAACTCGTCATTTACATCAGGTATAACTCCCAATGCAATCCCTCCCCCATCCCCCCTCCCCATGCATCTATTATTAAGAATTTGTCTTTGTTTTGAAACCTTGCTTGTAAGAACTTGGAAAATTTAAAGAAGAACAAATTTCCAATCTGCTATGAGGTTGTATATATGAGGTTCATCTTTAAGGACATGACATACTAAAAAGTCCCTTGAACTGACACATTTAGCCTAAAATGTAAGAATTTATTTATGCCTCTTTCAGAATATGTAATTGACGACTTTCAACTGTCCCTTGAATAAACCTGGGTTGCACTTTAACATGAGAGAAGAAATTAAGGCCTTATTCTTGAAGGTTGCCTGTCAATCATAATTATTGAGTAAAGTTGTCATGAGTATCGCACGTATGAGTATACAATATTTGCTAGCGATAAACATATTTCAAGGAGCTATGGTAATATTGAGGTCTACCATTTAAATCTTTGGAATTAAAAGGAAAGCAACTCAATAGTATCCTTTAATATACTGAGTTCTTCAGAGGAAGGTGCAAGTTAAAACTAGGTTATTTTTAATCCATTTATTTAGCACCATGGTCATAATCAGAAAAGAGCATTTTATGTTCACATAATATTTATTTAGCAGAGTGGTCATAATCAGAAAAGAGCATTTTATGTTCACATAATATTTATTTAGCAGAGTGGTCATAATCAGAAAAGAGCATTTTTTTGTTCATAGGCTTCACAGTGAACAATGCTGCTTTGCATAAGAAGAGTTGGCATTATTTAGGTTCCTCTTGGCTGTATTTAACCCCAATGATTCACAAGAATTCTCATTTATTGGGTAGTATACACTGCCAAGGTATTTAAATCTTTTTGTTTTTATTTTATTTTATTCATTTATTTTTTTTTGAGACAAAGTCTTGCTCTGTCACCCAGACTGGAGTGCAGTGGTGCAATCTCTGCTCACTGCAACCTCTGCCTACTGGGTGAAGCAATTCTCCTGTCTCAGCCTCCCAAGTAGCTGGGATTACAGGTGTGCACCACCATGCCCAGCTTATTTTTTGTATTTTTAGTAGAGATGAGGTGTCTCCATGTTGATCAGGTGAGTCTTGAACTCCTGACCTCAGGTGATCCACCCACCTCCACCTCCCAAAATGCTGAGATTACAGGTGTGAGCCATGGTGCCTGGCTGGATTCAAATGTTTAAATTTCAGTACTGCTATCTCCCAGTTGTGAGACCCTGGTCAAATTATTTAAACTGGCAGGCAGATCATGCTTCCCTAGTTTTCCCATATTCTAATCCCCAGAACCTGTAAATATGTTACCTTACATGGCAAAGGGACTTTGTTGACGTGATTGAGTTAAGGACATTGAGGTGGGGAGATATTCTGAATTATCTGAATGACTACAGTGTTAGAGTCAGTAAAAGGATGTGATAATAGAAGGATGGGGGGAGAGAGAGAGAGGAGGGGAGGGGAGGGGACAGGAGAGGAGAGGAGAGGAGAGGAGAGGAGAGGAGAGGAGAGGAGAGGAGAGGAGAGGCTGCTGACCTTGAAAATGGAGAAAGGGACCAGGACCTCAAAAATGTAATTGACCTCTAGAGGCTAGAAAAGGCAGGGAAACAAATTCTTCCCTGGAACCCCCAGAACACTGACCTTCAGACATCTTTATTTTGTGCTAGTGAAACTAGTGTGTATTTCTAATTTTCAGAAGTGTAAGGTAGTAAGTTTTTTATGTATGTTTATGTTTATGTTGTTCTAAGCACTATATTTGTGATAATACATTGGAGCATCAATAGGAAGTGTATACTGCCTCTCCAGATCTCAATTTGTTTAAAAATGACAATAATTGTGATTTTTATTTCTTAGGATTTTTGAGTAGATCAAATGAGATATACCATATAAAACATATGAGTATATATTAAATATATGCTGCTGATGAAGATAGTGATGATGATTATCACAATAACACGACTTTACTTCTAGTTGGGAAGCACCTTAACCACTGCTAAAAATGAGGATTATTTATAACTCATTTGATTTTACATTGTTTTCATCATTTTCTACTTTCACGTCCCCCAGATAATAAACCTTCTGCCTTTTGTGTGTTTCCAGGAAAGCTAGTCATATTCCTGTTCCCATATTAAATCAGTCAATCAAATTCACAAGCACTTTTTGACCATCTACCAACTACCCACTAATACATGTGCCAGGAATCACTTGGCTCAATCATGTTTCCCTTGCATTTTTATAATTTATAGTTTTAAGGTTGGAGGAGGTTATTTTTCCCTCCAACAAAAAGCTGCTTTTAAAAGTCGAAAGGTCCCCTGACTGTCTACTGTTTCCCTTTTCAGCACCTATCATGTCCTCAAATGATGCACACGATTAGAAAAAGAAATGTTTTCCTTTTAGAGAAGGTGATGATTTATTGTAACAAGTGTAACATGGTATGATGCCAATTAAATGGAGTACAATTAAAGAGTGGTAAGAGTTTATAGAAGAAATAACGGTATGTTGATATGTTTGAAAAAGAGTTTGGGTTGGGGAGTGAGTCATGAGCTAGAATTTGAAGTGTTGGTAGAATTTAAATGGGCAAAGGGAATGAGGCGATGTACAGTAAATTAGAGGGGCATCAAAGAAATTCATTGAGTCCTCTTAGAGATAGAGATGAACAGGGCTTGCATTGTACAGTATTGGCTTATATTGGAGTGTAGTTAAGGTTGAATCAGAATGTGTTTAGGCTTTACAGGTATTGCAAATCCTACTATTTTCGTTTTATTTCAGAACCTCCTTAGCAACCCATACCCATGTATCTGTAAGTTTAAAATAAAGTCATCTTTTTCCATTTCTATTGCTGAAATCATATGGAATAGTCTAAGCTCTTATCCATCCAACCTGAATCTCAGCTCGGGATGTCAGAGTTAATGATAGCTACTCTCTCTCCTGCCAAATAGCTTGGACCGTCTGATAGTAAATGTCTTTAACAGCAATGAAGTTCCAACTGGAGACATTATTAAGAGGAAAAAATATCTGATAGGCATACGGAGTAGAGAAGGACTGTTTCAAGTATCGAGGGGACTGGTTTAGGGAAGGAACAAAGCAATCAGCAGTTTGTCTTTATTATTGCTCTGCCCAGTCACATTGATATAAAAGGGGCCAGCACATCAGTAAAGTAATAGTGCAGAATGCATTAGCACCACCATTCTTGACAAAATTTTACCTGACTTCTGGGTAGAAGCAAAGAACAGGAAGCAAATGAGATGATTCAAGAAAATAGCAGAAATGGTAAATCAGAGCCTTACTCACATGTAACTTACATTCTTCAAAAGATGGTGACTCTTTCCTAAAAAGCACTAATGAAATAAATAAAAGTGGGAGAAAATAGTCCATTTCATGACTCCAGAGTACATAAGAAAAGATATAGAGGTTTTAAAGAAGGTATGTCAGATGTGTCAGAAGAGGTGCATTTCTGTCTACAGAAGCGCCAGGGCTCTGGGCTTGCAACAGTCATTGCATGGTGATTCCCATGCATTTTTCTTCTTGATGCTTTCATGAGCCTCCAACTATATGCATTAGAATAAAATGAAGCAGCACGATGCCCTGCAGATTTTTATTGGATTTGAAATATTTTAAAAATATGATATATAAAAGGGGCATAAAAAACTTTGTTAGTAAATAATCACAAGGAAAATACACATAAAACTACTACCAAAGTCATAACATAGCACATTGCCAGTACCACAGAGGCTGCGGCTCTACCCTTGACTGTGTCTATTCCATTATTATTGCTTTCTCTCTCCTAAAGGTAACCACTATCCTGAGTTTTTGGTAATCACTTTATTGTTCTTTATTATACATTTGGCAACTATATACACATTCCATGAGCACCATACTATAGGTTTGCTTGTTTTCTTTGTGTTGTAGCAATGGAATTCTATGATGAGTATTCTGTGCCTGTATTTTTTTTTAATTAATGTTATGTTTATGAGATTCATCCACAGTGTTGTATTGCTGGTGGTTTTTGCAATTATTTTTGAAATCATTCGAATGGATATTACATTACACACATGCATCATAGAATAGATGTGTAAACAAGTGGATCTATATTTTAGATAATATTTCTGAACATAATCCCAGTTAAGATAAAAACACATCGGTTCCTAAAGGAATTGTATTAATTTCTAGTGCTGCATAACAAATTACCACAAAATCAGCAGCTTAAAACAACATCTATTTTCTGTCTCACAGTTCTGGAGGTCATACGAGTAAGCCTGACTAGTTTCTCTGCTCCCAGTCCCCTAGGCCAAAATCAAGGTGTTAGCTAGACTAGTCTCTAATCTGGAGTTTAGGGAAATAATTCACTTCCAAGCTAACTTAAGTTGTTGGCATAATTGTAGAATTGTAGAATTGTTGTTGCAATTGTAGAACTGAAGTACCATCTTCTTGCTGATTGTTGGCAGAAGATCAAACTCAGTTCCTAGAAGTTACTCTCAGGTTTTTCCATGTGGCTCTGCACATCCTCAAAGCCAGCCAGGACAAATCACATTTCAGGCTTTCAATCTCTCTGACATCCTCTTCTGCCACTAGCTGGAGAAAACTCTGCTTTCAAGTTATTAGATTCATGTGATTAGATTAAGTCTGACTGAAAAATCTCTTTTCTTTGGTCATATAATGTAACATAATCATAGGCATAATACATCATCGTATTTATAGACTCTGCTCACACTGAAAGGGGAAGAGCTTTCATAAGGTGAGAGTCATTGGGGCATCTTAGAGTTCTGTTTGCTGCAGGAGTGAAGAAAAGAACAATTAGAATCCAAGGCCTCATTACATCCCTCTGGTGCTGTACTTAAAATGAGCTGGGGCATTCATACATCTTGAAAAATTGAAACCTACGTTTAGTAGAGAAGCCTGCTATTGGGCATACTATTTTTCTCTATTCTTTAAGATACATTTATTGGGTATATGCTATAAATAAATCACTATGGATGGATGCAAAGGTTATGTGACAATTGCATAATAACCTACAGTGCAAGGTAAACTATAACAACATAGTAATCAGAAGCCAATGTGAATTCAAAGGAGAGTAAAACTACATTCTGCTAAGAGTGTTGAAGAAGGCTTCAATGTTTGACTATTATAAATTTAACACACGTCTTTGCCTCTGTTCTGTTCTCCTTATTTCCAGTCTCTTCACAAACCTCTTTTATTAATTTAACAGACATTTGCATAACACTTACTCTCAAGCACTCTTATAAACCCTTTACATATCTTAACTCATTTTACCTCAAAACAACTCTGTGAACTAGCTATACTGTTAGGATCTCATTTCAAAGGCAGAGTGAGGTGGCTCACGCTTGTAATCCCAGTAGTCTAGGAGGTGTGGGCGGGTGGATTGCTTGAGACCAGGAGTTAGAGACCAGCCTGACCAACATGGTGAAATCCTGTCTCTACTAAAAATGCAAAAATTAGCCAGGCATGGTGGTATGCACCTGTGATCCCAGCTTCTTGGGAGGCTGAGGCATGTGAATTGCTTGAACTCAGGAGGCAGAGGTTGCAGTGAGCCAAGACTGTGCCACTGCACTCCAACCTGGGCAACAGATCAAGACTGTCTCAAAAAATAAAAAAATAACAATAAAATAAAAAAAAATCTCATTGTATAGGTGAATATACCCAGGCACAAAAGTTAAGTAGCTTTTACAAGTTTGCACAACTAGTAAGTGTCACATCCAGGGTTGAGCCCAGGCATACTGGCTTCAGAGTTTTTGTTTGTAAACTATTATGTTATAGAACTCCTCAATCTAGATAAAATGCAGATTTCCCCATTTTATTTCTAGTCCGTGTTTTATGGGTTATCTAGGGCGGTGGTTCTCAACCAGAGTTAATTCTCCTTTCTCCATGGTCCCCCATCTAGAAGTATTTGGAGATTTTTTTTGTTGTTTGTCATAACTTGAGAATGCTATTGGCCTCCAGTAAGAAGAAGTCATAGATGCTGCTAAACATTATAATTCTTTGACTCCCACCTCAAAGAATTATGAAACTCAAAATGTCAACAGTGCTGAGGTTGGGAAACCCTGGTGTAGGCCTGCTCCATTATAACAGGATTAAGTCAAAGATTGCTGACATGACAAAGTGTTTTCCTACCCAGCTTTTTCCCATCACGCTCATCCATCCCTCCTAGTATTTAGGATTACAAGGTGTATTCACAGTGCTGTTTCTTAACACTGTGAGTATTTATTCTCAACACCTATCCTTTCACTCACAACAATTCCCATTTACTCATTCTTTGAGTCTTAGCTTAGGCCACTATTATTCATGAAACTTGTCCTTAAACACCAGTGTGGGTGACATGCCCTCTTACAATCACTTCAAATTACTCTCTGGACTTGTGAAGAGTCACACTTAAGACTCTACCTGATTTCAAACTATACTACAAGGCTACAGTAACCAAAACAGCATGGTACTGGTACCAAAACAGAGATATAGACCAATGGAACAGAACAGAGCCCTCAGAAATAATATCACACATCTACAGCCATCTGATCTTTGACAAACCTGAGAAAAACAAGAAATGGGGAAAGGATTCCCTATTTAATAAATGGTGCTGGGAAAATTGACTAGCCATAAATAGAGAGCTGAAACTGGATTCTTTCCTTACTCCTTATACGAAAATCAATTCAAGATGGATTAGAGACTTAAATGTTAGACCTAAAGCCATAAAAACCCTAGGTAATACCATTCAGGACATAGGCATGGGCAAGGACTTCATGTCTAAAACACCAAAAGCAATGGCAACAAAAGCCAAAATTGACAAATGGGATCTCATTAAAGAGCTTCTGCACAGCAAAAGAAACTACCATCAGAGTGAACAGGCAACCTACAGAATGGGAGAAAATTTTTGCAATCTACTCACCTGACAAAGGGCTAATATCCAGAATCTACAAAGAACTCAAGCAAATTTACAAGAAAAAAACAACCCCATCAAAAAGTGGGCAAAGTATATGAACAGACACTTCTCAAAAGAAGACATTCGTACAACCAACAGACACATGAAAAGTTCATCATCACTCGCCATCAGAGAAATGCAAATCAAAACCACAATGAGATACCATCTCACACCAGTTAGAATGACAATCATTAAAAAATCAGGAAACGCCAGGTGTGGTGGCTCACGCTTGTAATCTCAGCACTTTGAGAGGCCAAGGTGGGCGGATCATGAGGTCAGGAGATCGAGACAATCCTGGCCAGCATGGGGAAACCCCATCTGTACTAAAAATACAAAATATTAGCCGGACGTTGTGGTGGATGCCTGTAGTCCCAGCTACTCAGGAGGCTGAGGCAGGAGAATAGCGTGAATCCGGGAGGTGGAGTTTGCAATGAGCCGAGATCACACCACTGCACTCCAGCCTGGGTGACAGAGCAAGACTCCATCTCAAAAAAAAAAAAAAAAGAAAAAAAAAATTCAGGAAACAACAGGTGCTGGAGAGGATGTGGAGAAATACGAACACTTTTACACTGTCGGTGGGACTGTAAACTAGTTCAACCATTGTGGAAAACAGTGTGGCGATTCCTCAAAGATCTAGAACTAGAAATACCATTTGACCCAGATATCCCATTACTGGGTATATACTCAAAGGATTATAAATCATGCTGCTATAAAGACACATGCACACATATGTTTATTGCAGCACTATTCATGATAGCGAAGACTTGGAATCAACCCAAATGTCCATCAGTGACAGATGGATTAAGAAAATGTGGCACATATACACCATGGAATACTATGCAGTCATAAAAAAGGATGAGTTCCTGTCCTTTGTAGGGACATGGATGCAGCTGGAAACCATCATTCCCAGCAAACTATCGCAAGAACGGAAAACCAAACACTGCATGTTCTCACTCATAGGTGGGAATTGAACAATGAGATCACTTGGACACAAGAAGGGAACATCACACACCAGGGCCTATTGTGGGGAGGGGGGAGGGGGGAGGGATAGCATTAGGAGATATACCTAATGTAAATGATGAGTTAATGGGTACAGCACACCAACATGGCACATATATACATATGTAACAAACCTGCACATTGTGCACATGTACCCTAGAACGTAAAGTATAATAATAATAATAATAAAAAGATGCTAAACATTCATTAACTCTTTCTTTGTTCTTTTTTTCCCATGACTTTGGAAGGGAGCTGAGACTAGCAGACTTATGTAAGTGGCATGAGAACCTAGTAGGATGTGATTTCTGGCACAGATACATTCAGTAATCTTAGTTGAATGAATTAATAAATAAAAATAGTTGTTTTCTTAGGCAGCCATGACAGAATTCCACAGACTAGGTGGCTTAAACAAGAGAAATTTATTTCTCATAGTTCTGGACACAAAAAGTCCTAGATCAAGGTGTTAGCAGGCTTGGTTTTTGTATTACTCTGTTCTCACACTACTATTAAAAACTACCTGAGACTTGGTAATTTATGAAGAAAAGAGGTTTAATTGAGTCAGTTCTGCAGTCTATACAGTAAGCATGGCTGGGAGGCCTCAGGTAACTTATACTCAAGGTGGAAGGCAAAGGGGAAGCAGACATATCTTACCATGGAGGAGCAGGAGAGAAAGAGTGAAGGGGGAAGTGCTACACACTTATAAACAACCAGATCTCATGAAAATGCATTCACTGTCATGAGAACAGCACGGGGGAAGTCCACCCCCATGATCCAATCACCTCCCACCAGGACCTTCCCCCAACATTGGGAATTACAATTCAACGTGAAATTTGGATGGGGACACAGAGCTAAACCTTATCAGTTCTCCTGTGGCCTCTCTCCTTGGCTTGCAGGTGGCCTCCTTTTTGTTATGTCCTCACATGGCCTTTCCACTGTGCACATGAGTTCCTGTATCTCTTTGTCTTCTAATAAGGACATCAATCCTATTGGATTAGGGCCCCACTCTTATGATCTCATTTAACCTTAATTACCTCCCTAAAGACCCTGTCACCAAAATATTAGGGTTAGACCTTCAACATGTACATTTTAGGGGCACGCTATTTAGTTTATTACAAGTGTGAAGTGTCAAAATAAAGGAAACAGCAGTCAGAAGATTGCTTCCTAAATCTAGTCATTTGATAGCATCTCTGTTATTAAAATCTTTAAAAAATATTTTTGATCAATCTGTTCAATTTTTTCAAATATATGTGTTTACAACTATAAATAAAAAGGAAGCTTATATTCTTAAAAAGTGTGCATACAAAGATATGGAATACATACAATAATATTATTAAATTGTAGCCAAAGTGGTGTCTATGGAAAGACGTGAACTGGTGTGTCTCTTTATTGTTAAAAAATTAGCAAATATTAGAGATATATATTAAAAATTCACTTGCACTATAGCAATCTAGTTAGAAAGAAGGACAGCAAACTGAAAAGAAAGATAGAATTCTTATTATGAAAGTCAATAGTGTATCTCATCTTTACCAAATTGGATGCATTCCAAACTTGGGCAGCAGCTAGGTTACAGTCTAGATTGTGTTAGGAGGAGTGTAGGGGGTTGAGCCTTCTGTGGCTGGATTAGGGTAGAAGACTGTGTGTGCTGATTGATGGCTAGGGTTCCATTTGTTTGTTACTGTCTGCATAATTTGATATCATATAACTAGAAGTTACTCTTGGATTTCAAGTATCCTGAAAATTTTACCATGAATAACCTTTTGAGTTCTACGAGCATTTGCGCACATACCTTAAAATCCCTTTAAATCTTACAGTGCTAATTTGATTCCCATATCCTAACCATGATTTATTTTTGGTGGCTTCATACTCCAAGTTATAATTTAGAGAGTGATTTTGTAGTACAGTCAGCCTTCTGAATCCGTGGATTTTGCATCTGTGGGTTCAACCAACCTCTGACAGAAAAGTTTGGAAAGGAAAATATCTATGCTAAATATATACAGATGCTTTTTCTTGTCATTATTATCTAAACAATTGAGTATAACTACTATTAACATAGCATTTGCATTGTATTAGGTATTATCAGTAATCTAGAGATTTTTTAAAGTATATTGGAGGATAGGCATAGGTTATCTGCAAATATTTCACCATTTTATGTAAGGGACTTGAGCATTGGTAGAGGTTGGTGTCCTCTGGAATTTCTGGAACCAATCCCTCAAGGATACATGGGACAACGGTAATCTATGGCAAGGAGTCTCATATTTGGCATGCATCAGAATCACTTGGAGGCTTGTTAAGACACAGATTGTTGGATCCCCATTTCTAGAGTTTCTGATTTAGTAGACCTTAGGTGGAGCCTGATAATTTGCATTTCTAACAAGTTTTCAGATGATGCCAAGGCTGCTTTTTTGGGGATCACACTTTGAGGAGTACTGCTCAATGGGAATCTGGTATTCATAAAAAGTACTGCCTTGCTCCCTTGGAGGATCTGCTTGAAAAACAACCACATATTGCCCTTCCAGACTCAGAGATTAAAGACATATGTAGATGTAGTTTTCTTTCCAGAACAGCTTGGAAACACTGTTGGTATTTTGCGTACAGCTCCTATTTGACCTTCATTCAGTCATTGAAGACTGATTTGTTGAGAGTCTTCATTTGCCAGGTTCTGTGATGGATGTTTGACATGCAACAGTGTGCACAGGTGAGGTTGCTGACTTTATACAGATTATGCTTTTTACAAGCAGTTATGTGTCTATTTTAATCAATGTATAAGCTCGCGGACCTGGGAATCAGATTCAGCCTCAGTTTGCCAGAATTTAGGCTTCCGACCTTGAACAAATTTTGCAACTTTCCTGGGCCCTGGGTCCCTTTTTGCTAAACTGGAATTAGCATCACATTTAGTTACTCAAATATTTCTGGAAGGATATAGTGTTAAAAGGAGAAAGAAAAAAAAAAAAAACCCTTATTTCTTTCTCTTACTATTCAGGTAACATAATGGAATAAACCCGAACAGCCACTGTAAAATACAAATTTGTGTGAAATACAAATAAAATACAAATTTGTGTGGCATATTAGATTGGTTGTTTAGAATCCTGTTTGATAGGAATTACCTCTTCTGCTCAGGACCTGCTATAGCAGCAGCTATAGAAAGTATGTGCCAAACATCACAGAAATCAGGCAATCACTTTGAAGCCATCTGGATCATCCTGTAGCATGTCTACCAGGAAAACTTCTCTCTCTTTCACGAGGATTAATTCTACCTGTTGGCAGCTATGCTAGCTCTGATATCACATATGCTGAGATAAATCAGCACCCTACATCCAGACAAAGGTAGAACAGATTTTTAAGAGACATTTGACAATTAGAAAAAAAGTATTAGGTTCCTGGTGAAACCTAACAGACAACATAAGCCATCTCATTCACTTAAAATCATTGTGTTTTTCTCCTAAGAAGTCTACAGAATATTGGGTCTGGAGCTATACAGTCCTGAATTTGAATCCTGACTATGCTATTTATGAGTTTGGTTATGTCAGATAGGTTATTTCCACTCTCTGAATCACAGTTTTGTTGTCTATAAAATGAAACTAAGATATAACTCATGGGATATTATGACAACTGAATAATAATAACATATAAAATGGGTAGCAACATGGGTGACATATGATAGATGTTAAATTTTATTTAAAAACAGCTTATAACCAGAGTACTATCTCAACAAGATTATAAACAATCACTTGGAACCCAGAAATGATAGTAGTATGCAGACATAGATTGCTGTAACCTGCTTGTTTTTTGCTACTGCAACCACGCATGGATAACCTGAGGCAGAAGGCAGAACAAAGGCTTGGGGAGATATTGTAGTTTTCTCTTGAAATCAGAGCTTGTAACAATGCCTTGGCTTCCTTAGGAAACAGAAATTAGGGAGCGGGGAGAATAATACAGGGAAAACATTACACATGTGTGTTTTAGAGCTTGCCACTGTAGATGCTGAGGGCCAAATCTCCAGGACCTCCTAAGAAGCATTGAGAACTACCTCAGCAACAAACCAGCTGAGAGAGGAACTGGCAGGCTGAGGACTATCCCGGAGACTTCATTCATACTTCTGGGCTAAATTTACACATGGATTGAGGGAGCTCTATGATCTTGGATAAGGTCCCTAAAAGAAAGTGAGAAGATCCTCCAAACATCCTTGACAGAGCATTGCCAGCAGCAAGTTTCAGATGAGTCTGAGTTGTGGGTGAGGCCGGAGCTTGACTGAGGGACTCCAAAATGTGGAAGCAGAGGAATCTGCTGCATGGAGCTTGAGGGGTTTTGCTCAGAATTATATAAGGCCAGCACTTTTATAGCATGATATGGCTCAAATAGATCCACCTTCTTTTTTCAAATTCCCTAAAATCATTAATCTTCATGTTCATCTCAGTGAGTATTGGCTTATTTTAAGCGAACTAAAAGTCTATACTTGACTTTAAACATTCTAACTTACAACCATATGACCCTAAATATAATGACCATGCTAATGAACGTCTGCTAGACAAGTGTTTTGCATAATATGGTTCTTCTACTCCCTACAGGAGGATTACCAGTAAGACCCACTACATTAGAATCTCTTAGAATAAAGTATTTTTTTTCTCTAATAAACTCTGTACTGGAAGTCTGGGAATTATGCTAGATCCTTTGTAGCTTTGGCTTCTATTTCTTGTATATTTATTGTCTTAAAATTTTCTTCATCCGTTACATGGAAGGAGAATAACATTTTAAGCTTTTTTTTTTTTTTTTTTTTTTTTCCTGCCTCTTGGTGAAGGCATGGGGAAATAATCACTGGGGCTACTTGTTTTGGTTATAGTATGTGCAGTGTGTGGATGAGAGATTCCTTTACTGTCATTTCTATGTGATTGACCATACACATGCTTAATGTAGCCCTGCCTACCTTAGAATCATCCCGCCTCCCAGGTGCAGGAAGAAGACTAAGGTTGGACATATTACTAGAGGAAATGGAGGCTCATTTAACCCTTGGATTTTTTTTTTTTTTTAGTCCAGATACCAAAAGTAGCTTGAGCTGAGATTAGAGCCTTGGGCAATGTTCGAATATTGTTGACACAACAGCTGTCTGGAAAACTGGCTTTGTTAATGGCTCATAGGTTTGCTGTTTTGTCTTTAGAAGGAGATAACCATATCTGTTTTTCAGAACCCTCTTTTCTCAGACAGACTATAGTTTTCTTTTCAGACATTTTATAAAAGTACTTAATCTTATTGAACATATGGACAGTGATATCTAGATACAACCAACTGATTTAAGAAGAAGGAGAACACTTAAACTCAGATTTCATTCCTTGTCAGCTGGTATCACTGGCTAGTTTTATGAAGGGCTTCTAAAAATCTTTTCTGTGTGACTAGAAATATGCCATTTAATGCAGGATGAATAAATGTCCTCAGAGTGTCCTTTTATCACTTTAGGCTCTCAGGACTCAAACAAGTTTGCTAATAAGATTAGAGTGAAAACTTTATTAAACTCTGGTTCGTGGTAGATTTTATGGTTTTATTATACAGTTTGACTATATTAGCTTAAGATTGCATTGTATAGCTCCCTAAATTCTACGCCTTTAATAAGTTCTCTCTCCAAAAGGGTCTCTCTATAATGACAATGTAATAGCAAAAGGAGAACTTAATGATTTGAGAGCATTATATTTTATAACCATTATCTGTAATAGATGGGACAGTGAAAGTTTGTAATTTATTATGTCATAAATAGGTAATCATATATTGGGGTAGTGGAACTGATTGGATAAGTGAAATGGAAGCTATTGGAGCTAAAATTCTTTGGGGCTGGCTAAGTGCAATCTCAGTAACATCATTTCTTAATTAGCCATGTTAACACCTCACTTATATGGGAGGCTCTCACCAAACTTTCACAATGGTTCAGAACCCAATATAGACCCTAAAACTAAAACAAAAAAAAATTACACATACACATGCATATATGTATTATGTATGTGTACATGTGTGAGGGTGAAAATGACAGCAGACCACTACTTTATTTATATACCTGATAGCTATAGTTTTCTTATGTCTCCCCCACCAGTTCCCCCCACTGTCAGACCATGAGCAATTACTTCTTTCTGCCTTAGTTACGTCATCTGTAAAACAAAGATAATAATACTAGTCACTTCCTAATGGGTTTGGGTATACATATACACACATACAGACATGTATATACATTCTGCCCAACATCACCCTATTACAGAGTGTGCACAAATGACACACAGGTGACTTGGTTTCATCTTACATAGAATGCTCACAATTACAGGCATACCAAAAAAACACAATTATATTATTAATAATAAAATATAGCTTATAGCTGGTTCATATATAGTGGTTAACATCGTGTTTAATATCAGCAGACCTGCTTGAACGCTTTATATATAAATCCAGTCTACTACTGTAATCTTTGCTTTACAAATGAGGAAACTGAGGGAGAAAGGAGTGATTTTTCCCAGTCTGGCAGTGAGGATAGAGGCAGAAAAATTGTTAACTATCCTGTGAATTAATTCAGAAAGCAGCGGTGTGCAATCATTTACTGTTGGCGAAGGCATCCTTTGGTGACTTCTTCAAATGACATCGTGTGCCAGCCAAATATAATATGTGGGGCTCATCCTAAAGCACACTAAACCAAAGGACCCACTTGGTGTGTGCTTTAAGACAAAGAAGTGCTTAATATATTTCAAAACTCTCTTGTCCCAAAATAATTTTTTTAAGTTTTGAAAATTAAAGATCCAAGTTCTTTTTCATTGCTCAGGACACTAAATGAAACATCTCCTTCATGATTATGTCTAGTGTGATATTCATCATAGTTTTCATAGGTAAAAACCAAAAACAGCAACTACACAAAAAGAGATTTATTAAAATTTAAGGAAGTGATCTGGAACTTCCTGTTTCAAATACAGGAATTGTAAAGTCAAGTAAAATGTCTTTTTTGTTTGTTGTCCTGTGATAAGCCCTGTCACTCTGCATCAAACATGCTTATAGCCATCCATTTCTTTTTCAGTTGATGTCATGAGACAATAATTTACTTATTTATTTAGATTGCTGTTCATTTTCCTTCAAGCTGATACATAAGAATTACATATTTTGGTATTCATCTTCTTTAAAAATGCTGAACATGAAAGGAGATTCAAGGGTATGCATGCTTCTGAAATCAGGCTTAGGACTTAACTCCTTTCATATTTCCTGATTGTAATCTGACATCACTAAAAAATGGAAAGCTCTGATTGCTGTTTAACAAAGATTTTTGTTTAACAAAGACAACCTTAGAAAAACATACAGTAGGGTAATACATAGGAAGAAGATATCTGTAATCTCTAAATAAGGTATGAGATAGATAGATATCTAGAAGATATATATATATATATATATGTTTTTTTTTTTTTTTTTTTGAGATGGAGTCTCGCTCTGTCACCCAGGCTAGAGTGCAGTGGCGTGATCTCAGCTCACTGCAACCTCTGCCTCCTGGGTTCAAGCAATTCTCCTGCCTCAGCCTCCCGAGTAGCTGGGACTACAGGCACCTGACACCATGCCTGGATTTTTTTTTTTTTGTATTTTTAGCAGAGATGGCATTTCACCATGTTAGCTAGGATGGTCTCGATTTTCTAATCTCGTGTTCTGTCCACCTTGGACTTCCAAAGTGCTGGGATTACAGGCGTGAGCCACCAAGCCCAGCCAGATATCTAGAATATTTAAGGAACCCTTTTAGCAGTAAGTTACTTAAGAAACAAAATTAGAAAACAACTAATAATTCAGAAGGATGGAAAACAGCAAGACCAGTAAGCATTTGAAGAGATATTTATTCTCACTATGCATCAAGGAAATACAAGTTAAAGCTAAAGAACACTTTGCATTTTTCAGAATGGCAAAATTTGGAAGGTCCTAGTGAGGATATGGCAAACTGGAAAACCCAAGGGCATTGTTGATGGGAGTATAAAATTTTCTGGGAAACAATTTTACTATCTGGTGAAAAAAAGTTCCATGCTATCTAGCATTCTCACTTCTGGGTGTGGTAAGTTGTGCATATTCATGCTTGGGTGATAGCAAGGCTTAGAGGGCATGTAGTGTCTATTACTGCATATCAATAGAAAATTAGAATATTGAAAGCACAAAATGATTTAAATGGATTAAACAACCACAAGAAATAATGCAATATCATTTTAAGTATATAACTGTATCCAAACACTTAGAAGATAGTGGGAAAGTCCTATATTACATGTACTAAAGTTATGCTTTTGTGGGAGTGGGATCTTGGAAGGAAACAAAAAAGGAAGTATTATTTAATACAATAAAAGTGGATGATCATTACCCAAGTCTACTATAGGATAAGAATGATTATCTCAATTCTGTGTACTATATTTTCATTCCAAAAAAGGAAACAAACAAACAGAAATACCTTCATGCTACATGGTCCTATGTCTTCATTTAATATATGTTGATAGACTAGGATGGTGGGAGGGTGGGGCACTGAAATTGGAGAGAGTTTTTGGAAAAAAGAGGAAGAGTTTCTGTGATCTATAAAAGTCTTGTCTAAAAATATTTGGTTGCTCTCATGAGCCTCACTGACTTTATAAAAATTAAAAATCTTCCAAAATGTTAAGATAAGATTGATCTATTTAATTCCTACATTACTTTGGTGATTTTAAGTACCATGGCTTCTGATGGGTAACCAACATAACACGCTATAACACAGAACTTCTTTCGAATGTTATACTTAACCTGAGGAAGAGGGTAGACAGTATTGGCCACTGAATGTATTAGAGGTTGAATTGTAGCCATCCTATACCAGGTATACAATGAAAAGCAGGTTTTGCTTGAGTGAAATATTACCATCTAGTGTATTTTTTACTGTATTTATACATGACCAATAGTAAATACTATTGGCATTTGCACTTCTAAATAGGAAATGGGTGAATTTAGCAAGTAATTTAATTTTAATAAGAATATCTTATAAAGAGATCAAATTATGTTCCTAAAGCATTTACGAGCTAATATACATCATAATATTAGTATATTAAAATCTTGAAATCTTAAAGCTTAGGGTTTAGTTTTAAAAATAAAAGTTTTCTTTAATTTCATGAAGCCAAATCTTATTTATTAGTGACTGCAAAACAATAGAAATAGGTACATGGAGTTGAAAACGTTGTATCTTTGGTGACATTGAGAAGACTCCATGCAGGGGTGGTCTGCATTAAAAAACCTTAAATACAGCTGGTAAAAAGCTAAGGCTGAATATTGTAAAACAATTTATGAACTTTCAACAATACCTAAAACTAGTTGTCTAAGACTAGATACAAGCTGATATATAGAAACTTCAATAAATGAAAACTGATTGAGCTTGACAGGGAATACAGTTGAAAATGGGTTACATAAAACTATCTTTTTGGACCAAGTGAATATTACCTATCAAAAGACATGACATATTGGGTATACTCTAAGACAAGATAGTTACTATATTTTTAGGGCTAATATTAACCTAAATTCAAAGATGATCGATGATCTATAATAATGCTTATTGTGCAGTAGTGCAGTCATCTGATTCCTGGCTTGTTGGACTATGTTTTTTACTAGGATTTCAAGATTTCTTCAAAGTATATATTTTATTTTATTGTATAAAAGAATGAATATATGAATGAACAATGGATAGGTAAAATTATGAAAACAAATAAATTAGAATTATTGTAGGTAGAAGGCATGACTACTTATATAGACATATATATATATATATGTGTATGTGTATATATATATAAAATAAAAGTGGAAGAATCTAGGCTGCATTGGTACTAGGAAATAATACAGATTAAAATTTTAGCCATCAACTCATATAAAGTTTAGAAACTTATTGAAAATCTGGAACTTTAGGATCAACATATTCCCTAAAAGAGAAGTAATGGAATAAAGGAAAAAGACGATAAAAGCTGGGAGCTTTGCAGTACTGCTCTTGTAATTTGCACTTACTGCCAGAAATAAGTTGCGTGAGGTGAGGGTAAGTGTCAGGAGAGGCTGTAGCTAATTTTTTAAAATAGTGGTACTTGAAGCATTGATGACATCTATAAAGATGTTTTATTTTTGACCAGGTGGCTAAGATCAAGGTACAGGAAAAATGTGACTATGCTATACTATTTTGGCCAAACATCAAATAGAAGACCTTGTCTCTTATCATTTATATAATGCGGCAAAGAATATCAATTTGGTTTAATTTGCTCCTTTAGATTAGATATTAAGAAAACATGCTGTTGATATAATGCATATGATCCTTAATTTGTATTTCAAATAATATGTAATAACAAACACTCTATATTTGATCTTGCACTCTGGAATGTTCATTTAAAAAGATGTCCAGAATAAAGATTTTTGTAAAGCATTTCTCTGTGATCTGAAACACAATAAATAATTATTAGATTTATTTATAGGTTTACATCCTTTTTCTTATTTTCTTATTTCACCAAGTGTTCAAAATTTCTTGCAAATTGTATGTAATAAAGAACAGAATACAATTTTAGGTAAAAGCAAAATAGAGATAAAAAATACTAAAACTTGGTTAATCTTAACCATATTTGTATAATTGCTACAGATGCAGCTCCAAATGACTCTCTAATTATTACAGTAAAAGGAAGTGTATCAGATTTTTGTTCACTGAAATAGAAAAACATCTTTAAATATGTTTAGTCTCTAATTACACAACTTTTCTTGATGTTAAGACCTGATAGGGTCATAACCTCTAAAAAAGGACAATATAGTCAATAATATCTCTACACCGATTGTGTGTGTGTGTGTGTGTGTGTGTGTGTGTGTGTGTGTATGTAAAATTCTATAATGAAAATTTCTTGGAGAAGTGTTGCAAAATTATTCAGTAAAATATATACACTCGTCTTTGATAACATGACTTAATCCAAGGAAATAATTTAGACTGTCTTAACAGGGCTTCTTACTCCAAGGTACATATCACTATAGGGAGTGACAGTGACGGATGCAGGGATTCTTGTGAACCACCAAAAATTATATGTAAAATATCACATGTACTTTTGTGCATTTACCCTATATACCATTTTCAGAATGAATTGTAGTCCATAAAATTTAAAGAACCATTGTCTGTCAGATGTTCTTTGAGTTAATTATTTCAGTTCTCAGTTAGCATTTATAGTTATATCATCTGATGATTTAATACTATTTGTTAGTATTTAAGAGATTTGCTATTTGTATCAACAATGTCAGAAACGAGGGCTCCTTTATTTTGTGGTATTCATGATATTTTACTCAAAATAACTATTTCATATAATTTACATGTTTTCCCCTAGAATTTTGCTTTACAATGTTTAGCATATATCTGGAAAGTCTTAATTATCAAAAAATAGATATATTGCAATAAAAGACATAAATGAGCTATTTCTGAATGAATATTTGGAGAAGGGTTTCACTTTCTCTTATATTCATACTGTTTTAATTCATGAAGTCAATCAAATTCATGTCTTCATATATACCCTGCTCTCTGTGTTTATAAATCAGCAAAATTATGTAATTCTTATGATACAAACTATGTCCTCCTAGCTCAAAGTTTACACTTGCTACCTTGAGGATGCCGGGATCTCAGTCTGCTTAGAAGCCTAGAGACAGTGTGGGATGACAAAGGTGGGGGACAAAGACAATTGCTCTTCACTTGCAAGGCAACTGCCCTAGATGAGGTCATTACAGGTCGTTAGGCAAAGCAGAGCTTCTGTACCAGAGAAGTGAGGAAGTACTTTTTCTGCTCTTAAAAAAAGACTATGATTTGTGCATGTAAGGGCTCAGATTCATCATAATTCATCATCCTAATGCCCCATTACACTTTTCAGGGTCCTAGTTAATCTCCTAATTTTTTTGAGATGTGCCAAGGCTAATAAATCAGTTTGTGTTGAAAAGGTCAGTTTATGTTATAATTTTGAACCTCTAGAAGTTTCCACTTCTGCTTTGCAGTTTCAGCAGCCCCACCCTGAATCTACAAGAGACATTAAGATATTTTTTAGGATGAACTTCGGGGCTTTCTTGTTTTTAATTATTATTTATGCTAAAGATTTAAAGTTTGAGCTTGTTTTTTAAACTTGAAGTTAGAAAATCTCCAGTGACATCAGAATAGCCAGCTTCCTCTATTGTTACTTGTGTTACTCAGTCTTACCATAAAAATGTGTCACAGCAGTTGGCGTAAATGCCAAAGATTGCCTTATGTGAACATTTTATTCCAGGGAATTAGAAAATGTTTGTTTGTTTATTTATTTATTTATTTATTATTTTGTTCTTTTTTAGGGCAAGGCCTCACTCTGTCACCCTGGCTGGAATGCAGTGGCTCACTGCAGCCTTGACATCCAGGCTCAAGCAATCCTCCTACCTCAGCCTATCGAGCAGCTAGGACCACAGGTCCCACAGGTATGTGGCCCAATACTTAGCTAATTTTTGAAAGTTTATTTTTACTTTTTTTAAGAGATGAAGTCTCATTATGTTGCCCAGGTTGGTCTCAAACTTCTGGGCTCAAGCTGTCTTCCTGCTTCAGCCTCTGAAAGTGCTGGGATTGCAGGCTGAAACTACTGTGCCCCACAGGATAATAATTTATGTAATCATTTTGGCACACACCATTGGGATAGTGGTAGCCCATTTTCCACTATTTCTATTTTCCAACTTTCAAAGTCAACCAAGTCAGATAAACCAGTTCCAAATTCTAATGCGTGAGAGTCAGTTTTTTGAAACTTCTCTAATCACCAAATAGTGTCACAGGCAAATTATAGGTATTTTAAACATAGACGTTTGATTCAAGAAATTAGGCAGTGAAATATCATTAAAAGTGTTTGAGTAAGAAAAGTTCAAAGGAAGAGTTAAAGACTAAATCATTTTAGTTGCAATCCAGAAGTTAGAAAGCTGCTATTGCTATCCACGTTGCTTGCCTCCAAAATTACCTTTGATTGATGATGATGGTAACTAGATTCTGGAAATAGGGAATGAAGTCTATTCCCTACAAACACTCGTGTCTTTTAGAAGTTGTTTACCAACCACCACGGCCATAGATAACTGATTCCTATTCTATATCTGCCTTATTCTTGCATGATTGCATGTCAGGGATGGAACCTAAATTGCATCCAGTAAGTTTGCCATAAAGAGGTCTGAGAAAAGGCCTTTTAGCCTTTGCAACACAAAGAGAAACATGTGTTGTTACACAACCTTATCAGCATCACTTGACATAGTTTTTTTTTTTCTTAAAGCCCTTTGCTCTTGCTATCTATTTAATGATATTTTTATGTTTTCTCTCTTCATACATTGACTGCTATTTTTGAGAATCATTTTCTGGATGGCATAATTAAGAAAAAATGGGACAAAAGAAGAGGGTTGGCCCATTATTTTTGATATAACAGCATGGGAGACTTCTCTTAATACAAGCCATTTAAATGGAGACTAGAAGTCTGTGTGTGGATGTGTGTGTGCACACAAGTGTGGGTTAGATTTTAGCAGCAAGATCAGTTTTTTTTTTTTTTTTCCTCCTCTTCTCCCTACCTTCTCTTCTATGGCAACTGTGGAGATGAAATTCTATAGGTGGCAGCATCACAAGAGGGAAGGCCTTGGCCTCTTTGTGTAACTTCTTGAAGGAAGGCCACATAAGAGCACTATTCTATTAGAAAGAACAACAGTGACAGTCACATGAAGAGTAAATAAGTTTTACTTTGCTTTAAGACATTTAAAATAAAAAAGAGCATTTAGCTTTTTGGATTCATGAAGGTTTGGGGTTTATTGGAAAAAAATACTTAAAGGAGATGAAGAACACGTGGATGTAAGCAATAACATGATTATCATCATGAGCTATTAAATTTTGGCTGGGTAAGAACAGGTGGAAGTGACAGAGAGTATTGTGATCAGTATCTTCATGCCACTGATAATTGAAAGACATTGATTGTAAGGGTGAGCAAATGAGAAGATTACAACAGTATATAAGAAATGCTTTTTTAAAAGTATATGTTGGTATTCAGGCTTCATGGGATGTTTATGTCCTTGTGATCTCAATATTCAGGCCATAATCATAGGAGTGAACGATTGAAGAGAAATAAAGAAAAAATAAAATCACCAACTATGAGGAGATGAACAAACTGAGAGGCCAAGTGTTTATAGAGGACCATTTGCAAAACATTCAATTTATCCATTCCAATGTCATAAATATTCTAGTTTCAGCAGATGAAGCCAGAATAGCAGAAAACTCATATTGGAACTCCCTTGACCCTCTTCTCCTTACTTTGTATAGAATTCATTTTGATGAAGCCAAGATAATGTCACATATAAAAACATGGACTTTGGTATCAGACTGCCCAGCTTCTGATCACTTACTGGTCAAGTGGCACTTGGCAATCCGTTTACTCTTAAAAGCTAAGATTTTTTTTCTGATGTAAAGGCAATTTTGAAAATTACATAAAGACAAGTAATTTAAATATCCTGCCAAATAAGTGATTGCTATTATTGTGTAATGTCATGGCTTCCACCTTTGTTCAACAACCTGGCATTAAAGTTCATCACTAAATTTACTATAGGGGCATAGGCAAGGACAATATTCACTATGCCATTCATTGTTTCTCACATAAACTCCTGATTTTATACACACAAAAAACAAAAGCAAGAAGGGAAAGAACCTTCCAGATTGAAATGCCAGGAGAAATTTTCTTCCACTGAGAAATCATTCATGTTTTCTTCAAATCCTCAGCAAATCATGTTGATGGATGGCCAGCAACCCTTTTTCAGCTTTAGTAACTAGTAATTAGAGTCGTACTTGTGGCTTAACTTTAGTAGAGGAAAGGACTCTGTGAATGCCATATACCCATTCTCTTCTATCCGTAACCTTTTATTTTAATTTAGATTAAACATTTATTTATTTTTAACTGTATTCATTCTGAAAGTTAATTCAATTCCTTTACGCGTGCACATGCGTGCGTGTGTGTGTGTAAGAATAACATCAATATTCCAAATTCTAAAACTATAAAGTGTTGAAGAAGAATGGAGGTCCAAAAGAAGATTTCTACTGCTATAGATAGAATTTTTCTTTCTTTTTCTTTTTAAGAATTGTAGTGAAAGCCTTTTTATTTGAGACAAGGATGATGCCATTTTCTTTCTTGAGGTGCAACCTGAGCCAGTCTGATCCTGCTGGCAGTATTCTCATACATTTGCTCCTGCATGCCTCATTTTGATTTAAAAGGTTAGGTGTGCATCATCTTATTTTTAAATTTTGCCCAATCTATGTTATAATTATTATACCAATTCTTTTACATTGCTTTATTATTGCAATTTTTACACTGAAATTCCTAGAGTCTAACTAGAATTCTAGAGTTCTTTCCCTAATTAAATGTTAATGGGTATTTTAATGGAAAATGAGATTAAAAATGTATTATTTCTTGCTCTATTGTTTGAATCAAGCAGATACTTTCATAACACTCTGTGTTCATCACTGCAAGTAGAGCTATCTGCACTGTGGCTAAGATACTATGTCAAGTAGGACAACTGTGAGTGTCTTTGAGAAATTGCTCAGTGTTTAAATGTTTCTTACTTTTCATATCAGCAAATGATTTCATCTTTGCCCTGTAATTTGACAGTCAAAGTATAGGATATTCTATATATTTTACTATCAACTGTGGTTAAGTCAGTTGTATTTTATCCAATCTCCTACTTATGTTGAAACTGAGAGACCTGAGACTATATCATTGACTTTAAAGCCTTCATGAGGAAGTTTCAAAGCATGCAAATACACAAGAAGCAAATGAAGAAAGTGCTGTTGCTATCAGCCCTGGCAACAGCTGACTGAAATCTGATAATTTAAATAGAGTACTCTCATTTTTTCTCTTCTAGATAGAGTTATATATTATCTTCAGAGACATTTGTACACCTACTGTATGAACACTAAATTCTTGAAAGACAGAAGAAAAATAACAAAGTAGTTCAGGCTTCAAGAAGCAACTCTTATGTGCATAGCATTACCTAAGTTAATTGGAAAAATGTGTTTTTAATAGCGTGTGCTCTGATGAAGTCAACTTTTGCAAATTTCTAATAGAACGCTACAAGCATATAACATTTGGCATTGAGATAACTTTTGAGAATAGTTCAGAGCTCAGGAAGCCTATTTCAGTTTCAAATTCCCAACTCCTGATTTTCAAGTTCTCTAAAATTTGTCTCTGCTTTATATTTTTCAATCTGATTTCCCACTACAATTATATACATTTTCTACTTCACTTAGGCTGATATCCTTTAATTCATTCAGTGAAATTTCAGTGAAGGTCTCATGTGGAAGGTATTGCCCTATGAACTGGGGATTCGCAGTGCACAAGTTACTAGTGCCTTAATCACTTTGCTCATATTATTTTCTTCTTCCAGGAATTAACTCTCTCATATACCCCAACTACTAAATTACATGATATCATCTAAGGTATGATAAAAATTGATTTCCTCTTCCACTCACCAAGCTTTCTCCAATTTCTAAATATCACATTGCCTTTATTTATTGAATTTCTTTAGTAGTCTGCATCATGCAGTTTAATATTGGTATTTCAGTGTTCCTTTTTACAAGAAATAGCTTTTATTTCCTTACTACAATGTAAAATATTGACTGAAGGAATCACATCTCATAATCAAGTCTTCTTTCTACTGTATCATAAGACTTGTAGGGAACCACAGATTTTTCTCATTTCCTTAAACTCTCTAATTCCCACTCATTACTCTCAGAGTAGGGACTAAATTCTGTTACATGGCTAGAAGAACATTCATTGATATGACAATGAATTAGTTCTAAATTTAGTTTGCAATATTTTACACCTAGATTCATAAGCAAGATTGTTCTGTAATTTGCCTTTCTTGTAATGTCCTGGTAAGTTTTGAGTAGTAGCATTATGCTTACCTTATAAAACAAATAGGACATAGTTATTTCTTCTTTCTAGTCTCTGGAAAATGTTGAGTAATATCTTGGTAAAGAGGCTTGAGGAAAACCTTTTTTTTTTTTTTTTTTTTTTTTTTTTGAGACGGAGTCTCGCTCTGCCGCCCAGGCTGGAGTGCAGTGGCCGGATCTCAGCTCACTGCAAGCTCTGCCTCCCGGGTTCACTCCATTCTCCTGCCTCAGCCTCCCGAGTAGCTGGGACTACAGGCGCCCGCCACCTCGCCCGGCTAGTTTTTTGTATTTTTTAGTAGAGACGGGGTTTCACCGTGTTAGCCAGGATGGTCTCGATCTCCTGACCTCGTGATCCGCCCGTCTCGGCCTCCAAAAGTGCTGGGATTACAGGCGTGAGCCACCGCATCCGGCCGGAAAAGCTTTTAATTATTTATTAAAAATCTTTAAAAGATGTAGCATTTTTGTTTTATTGTTATGATGGTATCAATGTTGATGAGTTGTATTTCTGCAGAAATTGTCTAGTCCATCTAAATTTTTTCAATTTAGTCATCAAAGTTGTTTATAATATTCTTGCATTATCATTGCATTATATGTTCGTTTATAGTACTGTCCTCTTTTTGCATTCTTTATACTGATGCTTTGTATTTTTGCTATTTTTAAAACGAGAATTGCCATAGGTTAAATCATTTCTTCAAGAACTAATTTTTGGCTTTGTTGATTTTCTCTATCATATGCTTGTTTTCTAATTTATTACTTTCTTCTCATTTATTTACTGTTTCCTTCTTTGATTCTCTTAAGGTTTAATTTTCTATGGTTCTCAGATTTCCCATGTATCCCCTACCCCCACACATGAATAGCCTTTCCCTACCCCCCATGAACATGCGCCACCAGTGCAGTACATTTGTTACAGTTGATGAACCTATATTGATACATCATTATAACCCAAAGTCAAAAGTTTGCAGTAGGGTTGACTTCTACTGTCATGTATTTCATGGGTTTTAACAAACGTATTACACATATTCACCATTATAGTATCATACAGAATAGTTTAACTGTCCTAAAAATCTTCTGTTCTTCACCTGTTTATCCTTCCTTCTCCCCTAACTCCTGGCCAACTACTGATCCTTTTACTGTCTCCATGGTTTTGTATATTCCAGAATGTCGTATAGTGGAATTGTACAGTTCATAGACTTTTCTGACTGGCTTATTTCACTTAGTAATATGAATTTAAGTTTCCTCCATTATCTTTTCTTGATTTGGTGGCTTATTTTGTTTTAGCACTGAGTAATACTCTACTGTCTAGATACACCACAGTTTTTTCATTCAGCTACTGTCAGTTATCTTGATTGCTTCCAAGTTTTGGTGACTATTAATAAAGCTGCTAAAAATATCTGTGTGCAGGCTTTTGTTAGTCCTAAGGTTTAAACTCATTTGATTAAATATCAAGAAGGCAATTATTGTATCATATGGTAATTCTGTATTTAGTTTTCTAAAAACCTGCCAAACCATCTTCCAAATGTAGCATTTTGCATTCTCACCAGCAATGACTAAGACTTCTTGCTCCACCTTCTCAGCAGTATTTAGTGGTATTGGTGTTCTGAATTTGGCTAGTCTAACAAGTGTGTAGTGGTATCTCATTGTTGTTGTAATTTGCATTTTTCTACTGACATATGACATTAAATATATTTTCATATGCTTGTCATCTGTATATGTTTTTTGATGAGCTGCCTGTTCAGATATTTTGCTCATTTTTAATCAGGTTATTCTTTTTATTGTTGTGTTTTAGTAGTTCTCTGTGTATTTTGGATAATATTCCTTTATCAGAAATGTCTTTTACAAAAATTTTCTCCCAGTGTTTAGCTTGTCTTCTCATGTTCTTGACTGTATTTTGCTGAGCAGAAATGATAAATTTTAGTGACGTTCAACTTGTCAACTCTTTCTTTCTTGGATGTTCCTTTGGTGTTGTATTTAAAATGTCATTGCCGTGGCCAAGGTCATTTAGATATTCTCCTCTGTTAACTTCTGAAAGTTTTCTAGTTCTTCAATTTACATTTAGGTATAATGCATTTTGTGTTAATTTTTGTAACGGGTATAAGGTCTGTGTCTAGATCTTTTTTATCTTGTGGATATTTAGCTATTCCAGAACCATTTGTTAAAACGACTATGTATCCATTGTATTATCTTTATTTATTTGCCAAAGATCACTTGATTATATTTATGTAGATCTGTTTCTGTGCTCTCTCTTCTCTTCCATTGCTCTACTTGTCTACTTTTTTAACCCAATACAATACTGCTTTGATTACTTTAGTTTTATAGTAAGTTTTGAAGTTGGGTCATGTCAGTCTTGTAATTTTATTCTCCTTTAATATCATGTTGGCTGTCTTTTCCTTTTCCACATATTTGTCAATATCCACAAAATAAATTGGTAGGGGTTTTAATTGGACTTGCATTGAATCTATATATCAAGTTGGGAAGAACTGACATATTGAAAATATTGAGTCTTCATATCCATGGACATGGGATGTCTCCATTTATTTAGTTATTCTTTGATTTTTAATCAGAGTTTTGTGTATTTTATCCATATAGATCTTATACATTTTTTACCTTTATTTGTAGGTATGTCACTTTGGAGATGCAGATGTAAATGATATTTTGCTTTTAATTTCAGATTCTCCTTTTTTATTGCATATATACAGGAAAGCAATTGACTTTTGTAAATTAAGCTTATAGCCTGCAACCTTGCTATAATAGTTCATTAGTTCTAGTAGTTGTTTCTTTTTTTGTTCTTTTCCCCCAATTTTCAACATAGAAGATAATGCCATATGCAAGCAAAGACAATTTATTTCTTCCTTCCCAATATGTACAGTTTTTTTCTCTATTTTTTATCTCATTGTATCAGCTATGGTGTTGAAAATGAGTCGTTAAAGGGGACACTTTTGTTTTGTGTTCAGTGTTAGCAGGAAAGTTATTGCTCACCAGTATGTATAATGTTAGCTAAAAGTTTTTATAGGTGGTTTTCATTAAGTTGAAGAAGTTTCCTTCTACTCTTGTTTGCTTTATCATGAATTGGTGTTGGATTTTGTCAAATGTTTAACTACATCTATTAATATGTTCATGTGATTTTTCTTCTTTAGTCTGTTGCTATTGATGTGATGCATTAACTGAATTTTGAATATTGAACCAATCTTGCATATCTGGCATAAATTTCACTTTGTCTTAGTTTATAACTGTTTTATGTATTGTTTAATTTTATTTGCCAATATTTTGTTGAGGACTTTTGCATCTATGTTTATGAGCGATATTGGTCTGTAGTTTTCTCTTCTTGTAATGTCTTTGTCTTGTTTCACTATTAGAATAATGCTGGCTTCACAGAATGGATTATAAAGTATTCCCTCTGCCTCTATCTTTTGAAAGACATTGTAGAGAATTGTTATAATTTCTTCCTTAAATATTTGATAGAATTAACCAGTGAACCCATCTGGGCTGGGAGCTTTCTATTTTGGAAGGCTATCAATTATTGATTTAATTTCTTTAAAAAATATAGGCCTTTGACATTGTTTTAAGAAATAACTTCTTCCTTGGACAACTGAGTTCAGTCTTCCTTCTTTTTTTCACATTAAATTTTCCTCTAAGACTGAGAAAACTTAACTGCATCCATGAATTTTGATATGCTCTATTTTCTTAACCATTCAGTTCAAATATTTTCTAATTTCCACTCCTTTTTGTCTCTTCTCTAACTCTCCCTGCCCTCCAGGTTATTTAAAAGTGTCTTGCTTAATTTAAAACACCTAGAGGTATACAGGGTGTCTTTTGTTCTTAATTTTTAGATTTCTCCCATAGTAGTAAAAGAAAATACTTTAATTTCAATTCTTAGGAACTAAGAATCATTTTATGACCTTGAATATAATCTATTTTGGTAAACATTTTATATGACTTGAAGAATGTTGTTGTTTTTGTTTTCTCTGCCATTTCTGGGCACTGTTCTATGTGTGTCTATTAAGACAAGCTTGCTAGTAGTATTGTTAGTGCTTACTCTTTTTTATTATTTGTTGAAAAAATAGGTTAATTTTTTTTGAGATGAGGTTCTTGATACATTGCCTAGCTGGTCTCACACTCCTGGTTCTCAGCTTCCTAAGTAACTGGAACTATAAGCACATACCGCCACATCCAGCTTAATTTTAAAATTACAATTATTTTCTCATAAACTGTAGTTTTGTATATATTTCTTAGCTTTACATTTTAGACTATTTTATTAATAGCATATAGATTTAGGGTGGTTATATCTTATAGTGGAGTAAAATTTTATCTCTTGATTTTCCTTGCTATAAAATCTTTTTCTATAACATTACTATATTTGCTTTATTTTATCATGTTTAAATCTTTTTATTCTTATAACGCTTGTCTCTCTACTGATTGATATTCTCATAAAATACTTCTGTTTTTGTTATTTAAAACATTTTAAATGTAACATCACTGTATTTTCTTTGGAGCACTCACTGCACTTTTGTTTAACGTAGTTATATTTTTATGTTTATATGATCTTTTTGCTTTTTGTTGCTTTTTCTCCCTTTATGCTTTATTTGGGATCAATCATATAATTTTATTACTCTCTTTCCTATCTTCTAACTTTTATCTTAATTACCTTTTGTTACACATTGTTTTACTTTACTTTTTGTGGTTACCCTACTAATGACAACTTAATTAATTAAATACTACTATAAAATAGCACTTTTAGTGCTTTCCAGACAATGTTAGGATTTTAAAATACTTTAGCTCCATTTATTCTTTTTATTATTATTGTAGAATCTTGATTCTACAATATCCAAATAGCATAAATTATAGTAATTGTTTCATACAGCGAATATTCATTTAGACTTTTCCCATTTATCATTTCATTGTTCTTTATTTAATTTTATACTTCCTTCTAGATTCCTAATTACAAGTTGAAATTAAATCATTGAAGAGGATGTATTATTCACCTCACAAAATTTAGTTAAGATCTACACTTTTCTTCTTTGGTCTCTATTGTTATCACATTTGTCTAAGCCTCCATCAATTTTTGGCATAGAACACTATTGCAGTTTCTTGTACTTCGAATGCCTAACATGAGTAGATTACAATTTTTTGGCAATTAAAAATATTGCTAAATTAATGAATTCACTAAAGATTATTCTGCTGTGGTGATATTTACATGGTAAAATTTCAGTAAAAGAACACATAAAGTACTTCATGGAAAGTATCTTTTGAGAGGAAGAGAATACATGATCATACGTAAGCAACAATTCTCCTAAATTCTTTACTTTTACTTGTAGCTGACATAAATTAGCTCTATAATTCTGTAACATAAAACCCTGTAACTGCAAATATGTCAGAATTAATTGAGCATTTGCTATATACCAGGCACTTGAAAGGTAGTTTCTAATTGAAAATCTACAAAAAAGTATTTTTGATTTAATATTTTTTTCCATTTACAGATAACCTGAGATTCAGTCAGGTTTTGTATCAGATTTCTTTCGCTGAAGAACTTTCTTTAACATTTCTTATGATGAAGTCTGCTGTTACTGAATTGTCTCAGTTCTTTGCAAAAGTTGTTATTTCACTGTATTTTTTTTTTTTAATATTTTTTGCTGAGTGTGGTAGTCCCAAATACTTGGGAGGCTGAGGCAGGAGGATCGCTTGAGCCCAGAAGTTCAAGTTAGTCCTGGGCTACATAGTGAAACCCCGTCTCTAAAACTAAAAAATAAAATTAAAAAAATTCTCATTTGTTACACATTTCATGGATTGAAGTTTTTATTTCATAGCTTTAACAATGTCATTCAACTGTCTTTTGACTTGCATAAAAATTGAACTTAGTGTGGGCTTTGTTGTAGCTATAGTTACCTTTAGTGCCTTATCTGATTCAAGTTTAAGTTATTTTGTGCATACTGTACAGGTTGGATTGTCAGAGGGATTTTTGTCAGTAACTCTATGTGTATAAAGGGCATTCTCCATTGTCCTATTTCACACTGAGTCTCAGGCTAGCTTTGTGTTCCTGGATCTTCAGGCATGTGTTTTTTTTCTATGATTTTGCCAGACTAGGATACTTCTAATGGTTGGGATCTAGAGTGTCCTTTATCATTCTCCCAATGATAGAATTTTTTAATTTTTTTCTCTGGTTCCTTTCCCTAGCCTCAACTATGTTTCCCCCCCTACACCCTCACAAAATCCAACTCACCATCCTGTGGTTCAAGATTTTTTTTTTTTTTTTTTTTTTTTCCGGTAGGGGACAAGGTTATAGGTGGAACTTTCCTGGAGTGGCTGCCGCATTTTTTCTTCAGACTTGCACCACAAACAGGGACTTATTTCAGTTTCTCACCTAACCAGGAATCTTTCTTGTGACTTCTTGGAGAAGTTCATGGAAAAACGTCTGAGACTGAGTGTCAAATCCATAGTGCTTGTGGCTCTTGGAAATTCTATGCTCTCAAGCTCATCCATGCTTGGGCTTTAACAATTTGTTTAAAAATTTAACTGCAATCTTCTTTCCAACTTACATGACAGTCCAGTTTTTCTATTATGTCCCGCCCAGGTTAGCCAGCAGTTGCATTCCTTAAAGGTACCTGTCTTTCCTCTGATTTTAGTCTACTTGTTTCCCTTGTTACCTAAGCTACCTCAAAACAAGTTATCATTATCAGATTATTTGGCTTTTTCACGGTGTCCAAGTGACAACAATACTCTTTCTATTTTTCTGTGTTCTGATTGGAACCCAAATTTTTCTGGAGAAGTTTTGCTCAGATGAAAATCATTAAAACTGATCTAGACCATCTTGGCTAACATGGTGAAACCCCGTCTCTACCAAAAAAAAAAAAAAAAAAAAAAAAATTAGCCGGGCGTGGTGGCAGGTGCCTGTAGTCCCAGCTACTCGGGAGGCTGAGGCAGGAAAATGGCCTGAACCTGGGAGGTGGTGCTTGCAGTGAGCCGAGATCGTGCCACTGCACTCCAGCCTGGGTGACAGAGCAAGACTCCGTCTCAAAAAAAAAAAAAAAAAAAAAAAAAATCATTAAAACTGGTGCATGCTTCGTATGATAAGAAAGTTACATACAATTGTATTGGTCTATTAAGATTATTGCTTTTATTAGCGGTTCGGTTAATGTCACCACTTGGAAAATTTAGTTTTTCTTTAAAAGGGCAGAACACAGTTTTTCTGTAAATAAAACGTATATTTTAAAGTCATTTTGTAAATGTTATACCTCTGGCATATCATTATTAAACTGTAGGTTTTGAGTTTCTTTTATTTAGTTATTTTTTACTAATAGAGTTACAGATTAAATGGATGTTCTCAAGTGTGCAGAGACATCAGAAATTATAACAATGGATATTTTAACATAATCTCACAACAGGAAAGCTGATTTTACTACCTATTCATTTAAAATTTGGAAATTTTATTTATCTTTGGTGCATTTCAAAATGTGAGCACAGTGCTTCCTTAGACAATCAAACAATTAATTTCAATACACCAGAGTCTTAATTCTAATGTATCATATCATTTCCATTAAATTTCATTTGGTCACTCTTGCCATTATCACATTTAACTTAATCAGTGTAAAAACTACTTGAAGTACAGTTTATATAAAAGAGACGAATGCACTCTTGACTTTCAATGAAAAAAGTAATAGTCTAATGCACTCAGAAAAGCATTTCTTCAAAGCTGTTATGAATAAATAGACAGGAAGTGTTCTATATTTACCCAGTTGGGTCAAAAAGTTAAAAGCAGAATGACTGAAAAATATAAGTAACAGCTGTTTATCATGAATGTTTTACGGACCTACATTATCTTTTTATATTGTCATTGTTAAGAATTAGATGAAGAAGTAAGGCAGTTTAACCATGTGGCCCTTATTTTTTTGAGTTTGATGTTGTTCATTAATTTAACAAAAAATTTTTGAGAGGCTATTTTATGGCAGGTGTTCAAGGAATTATGTATACTGTAGTGACAAAAAGAGACAACACTCCCTGTATTGAGTTGAGCATGAATAATAAAAATAAGGAGAGAGAGAGAGAACAATCCCTGCTTTACACATAGCTCTCTATAAAATTAAAATCACTAATTATAATTTTATTTTAACTTTCTTAAAATCTCATGTGGAATAGGGTAAGTTTGCATATCATTAAAAGGTGTTACCAGTTGACTACAGATTCAACTGCTATATTATTTTTCTCACATAATTTTTTTAGAGAAAACTGGACATTTAATTAGAGTAGTGTATGTGTATTTTCTTTTCTGAGGTTGTCAATAAAATTGATGGAGAGCTACAGCAGCCCATGAAATATGTGTTTCAAATTTAAGCAAAGTCTTATACAAGTCATTTATTGATTGTTCCCTTTTGGGTATAAGTTAATTGTATGGCTCTTCTTACCTCTTTGTGTTCCTGAGACAGTACTAGATTTTCAGCAGTCTGATTAAGGTTGCATTTACATAATGTTGGTTTTTGGTTTTCCTGTGTCATGCTGAAGTTAGATCTTATTGTCCTTGTGAAAGCCAATGATTATATCTTCAGGAAAATTGAGACCATTGGTGGCTTAAAATCTGACATAGTGCAGAGTTTACACCAAAAAAAATTGTCAAATGCTACTAATTAGTTCTCACCCTTAAGAAAGCCCATAGCTAAACATTTATCAGCACATCAAGGGATTTTACCCTGAAGAGTGTCATTATATGAAGCATCTGCCCATCTAGAGTCTTGACCCATGAGGAGAGGTAATGGAAGGTTTCTTTTTTTTCCCCTCTCTCTATTCCTTAAATCTTTATTACAAGCCTACATCCTTTCTTGAGGTCCCAAATCCACAAAAAAGTGCTGCTATTTTATTTCTCCCTCCTATAAGGTAGTGATTTCTTTTTCCATTCCTAGCTTCCATACAAAGGGAAAAAAAAAAAACTTTAGTGTTAGTGAGAGCCTAATCAAATGTAATAAAAATATTCCTCCTTTATATATTTTGGATCTTGATTTCAGTCCCATTTGCAGTCTTAACCTTGATTCAATTGCATTGATTCTTCTATTTTGTAGTATATTTTTAGCCAGCATTTTGGGAGTTGGCATGTTATTCTTGTGTTTTGCAGTCCCAGGACCATCTTCACATTTAAATATTTCCTGGAAGGATTCATGGAACTTAGAATATAGTTAAGGATAAATAGTTGCATCATAAGGGAAGAATACATAGGTAGTGTCTGGAGGAATTCATCTGCAGGCTTCCTTATACATTCCCCCTCTCATGAGGGGTCACATAGAACATCCTGTTTCCCAGCTATGAAAATGCAGCATATGTGCAATGTTTCTATTAAGGCAACTCACTAAAGACTCAATGCCTAGGATTTTACTGGGGGTTTGCAATGATCTGAATGTTTGTGTCCTTCCCAAAATTCATAAGTTGAAATCTTAATCTTATTGTAATGTGGAGACCCTAATTTTAAGGTGGGGTCTTCAGGAAGTAATTTTGTCATGAGGTGAAGCCCTTGTGAATGGGATTATTGCACTTAGACAGGGCCAGAGAACAAACTCCCTTACTTTCTTCCATGTGAGGATACAAGGAGAAGTGGGAGTAGTCTGCAACCTGGAAGAGGGCTCTCCCTAGAAGAACCTGATAATGCCAGCACTCTGATTTTGGAGTTCCAGACTCCAGAATGCTTAGGAGTAAGTTTCTTTTGTTTATAAGTCACCCAGACTATGGTATTTGTTATAGGAGCCTGAACTAACAGAGACAGGCCTGGTCACATAGATACCCTCTGTCTAGCACATACCAAAATTCCCAGAAGACTCCCAGAAGGAAGGCAGGGGTAGCATAAACCACATGGTTTGCATAAACACTCTAGGCACAATATATCACCCTTATCATTTAGAAAATGGTAAGAAAATTCCCCAAATGTGAGTCCCCAGACATCAGCCAAGGGTCATCCTTCAAAGTAGACTTTTCTAAAGATAGCAGTCCCAGGCCAGCTATGTTAACCAAAAATTAACTTTGTTTATAGTAATCTAATTCTAAAAACTTTGTATGCCAATGGTAATAATCAAGTTTTTAAATGTCTTTGTACCTTAATTATAGTAGCCAGTTTAGAGTTATAAACCAGATCATATCAATCAAGTTATCTTACTTTTTATTACCTAGCCCAGTTCTAATAACTAGATCACCTTGCCTGCTTCTCTGTGCTTTTTTTCTTTATTCATTTTATGCATTCACCCCTTCAATAAATATTCATGGCTTTACATACCACAAACATAGCACAAAATATATAGTACTAAATAGTGCAAATTTTTTTTCTTAACTTGTACTTGTGTGTGGTGAGTACATGTGTATTAGAGTATAGAGATTGTCAACTTGTGCTTAATATTATATATACATAAAGAAAATAGTGACAAGGTAGCATCTGAGTTACCTTATATGTTGTTTTTAAGGAGCACCTCTATGGTTTGGGTACTTTTGTACAGAGAAGTGAAGAAGTAATCGTATATATATCTGGGAACTTCTAACTAGAATTCCATCTCCTGGGTACAGGAACTGATGAAAGAAGGGCAAGGAGGCCATTGTGGCTGATGTAGAGTAAAGAAGGAAGAGGATTAGTAAGAAGATGAGATCAGAGAAGGAGGAGAATTGTTGAGGACATATATCTTAGGGACTTGTAGTTCATTTTAACAGCTTTAAATTTTCCTCTGAATGAAAAACAATTCTGGAGCATTTTTGAATAGAGGAGTGATATGATTTTATGTACATCTAAAAATTCAGAGCAACTAATAGATTCAAAGGGAAGAGGTGAAACAGAATGTTGGGATATTATTGCAGTAATCCAGACATTTTTAAAAAAGAAGGTGGTGAGAATCAGAGGAGTAGCAGTGAATGAAAGTGGTAAGAAAAGTTGGGCTGGATATATTTTGAAGGCAGAAGCAATAAGAAAAGAGAAAATCTTTCTTAATGACATTTTCAAGGAACTTTAAGATTTCTGGCGTAAGTAACTGGAAGAAAGATATTGATATTAATTGAAAGGAGGAAAACTGAGAAAAAAGCTTGGCTGGGAAAAATAAGGACTTTATATTGAGTATGTTTAATTTGGGATAGATTTGATGGCTAAGCGCAGATGTTGCATAGGCAGTTAGATATACCAGTCTGCAGACTGGGGTAGTGGGTGAGGACTAAGCGCAGATGTTGCATAGGCAGTTAGATATACCAGTCTGCAGACTGGGGTAGTGGGTGAGGACTGGAGAACAAAACTTGGGATTTACCAAATTTAAGATGATATCCAAATCTGTGGATGGAACACATCAGAAAATGTAGCTGGCAAAACACAAATGACAAGAACAAAGCCAAGGGACATTCTAATTGGTATAAGTGTAGAAAAATAGTGGATACCTGCACAGGAAGCTGAAAGAAGTTGTCAAAGAGGTAGGAGAACCAAGAAAATGTGGTGTCCAGAATAAATATGAAGAAATCCTTTCAACAAGGAAGAAGCGATCAACATTGTCAGATGTTGCTGATTGTATTAATTGAGGTTTGAGAATTGACCACCACCTTTATTAAAGTGGACATTCCTGGTGACACTGGCAAAGCAGATCAATGGAGTGGTGTGATATAAATTAGTGTGAGTTTGAGAGAGGGAAAGATGGCCACCTAGATGCAGTCAGGTGGAACAGCTGCCACCGAGGGACTGAGATGGCTGGCAAATGCCTAACAGATCTTCAGAGGGAAGGCACTGAGACTGAGCAGAGGGAAGACAGAAGCTGAGCTGAAGGGGGAGAAAGCTGGGAATCCTACACAGGCTACAGCTACCTGGACTTGTTCCTGGCCTCCAACAGCTCCGGGGAAACAGGTGAGTTGAACTGGCAAGTAGCAGCCCATTCTTGTCAGGGGCCTCTGGAATCCTGGCAGGAGGAGACCCCTTGACCACCACAGATACTCAAGTTGGCACGGAGAGGTGCTCAGAGACGTGGTGAGGCAGCAAGCCCGTTGACATGGAGTCCAGAGGGGTTGGTGTGGATGTGTCAGTCGGAGCAAGCACAGCCAGGGACAGTCATCCCATAGGCTCAACTTGCTCCCACAGGAGACTTTAGCCCTAAGGGAGATGTTGGACTTGAACTCTGCAGGATTGTCTTGCCCATAAGACGGGCTGGTCTGAACTGAGCACCCCTTGGTCTGCTGGCCTCTCCTGGGGTCCCAGACTGTCTGTGCCTGCAGTCAGGGGAACCTCAGGTGCCCTGGACGCCTGCATCATAGCCTCTGCACTGGCAGACCATGCCTGTGGAGAGCTCCAGTGGGGCAGCCCTAATGGCTATGCACCAGCCTGCCCACTCCCTCCCCATAGTGCAATTTCTCCCGGGCACCTGGCATCCCACCACATCATTTTGCTGACACATGTGTGCACAACTCCCATGTCTGCATGCCCTCTACCCTGCCCCTGCTGCTGGCAGGAGTGAAGTCTGCCCCCAAACTCCTTGTGGCTCCTTGTGGGACCATCATTGCAGTCTGAGCCTTCGTGGGCACACAGCCATCCACCCATGTCCCTGCCAGTACCCCACCCTTGTGCCATAATTGCTGCACTAGTGAGACTAGACACAGAGAACAGCAGACCATCCCCTGACCTGAGTGACCACCCCTGCCTGTGGCACACAGAAAGTGCACACAAACATGTGCCTGTCTGCACCCTGCCCCCAAGATAACACCATCACCTGAACAACCATGTGCACATTCACCAGCAGGGTCCCCTCCACTACCACAAGCTGCTGCCTCCACCACTCTGGCGGAGGCCCACAGAAGGCTGGCACACTGGCACCCTCAGAACCTTCCCACAGCAAAAGTGTGCACCGCATCACACTACTGCTGCCGCTGGCACATGTAAACAAGGACAGATCCTGCAGCCACTGCACCATGAAATGCTTTGGCTGACACCAACCATTGGAGTGTTGAGACCAGGCACATCGGCTCCCCAGTGCAGTGAATTTCTAACCTTAAGAAGCCAGCGAACAAAGTTGGGGCTCAATACAAGTCCCCCAGAGTTAGAGCACATGGTCCAGAAGCTGAAAACTGAGCCCTCTAAAATCTTCCAGAAATGAAGCCAGTCAGCTGAACTCACTTTATACCACAATAGTACCCTGAAGGTCATCAAATAGGATAAAAGGAAAAAAAATCATCTAAAGGTCAGCAAGTTCAAAGAATGAGTAAACATTGGCCCACAAAGATGAGAAAGAACTTATGTAAAAATTCTGACAACTCAAAAAGCCAGGATGCCTTCTTTACTCCAAACAACAACACTATTTTTCTAGTAAGGGTTCTGAACCAAGCTGAGATGGTTGAAATGACGGAAATAGAATTTAGGATATGAAAAAGAATATAGATCGTTGAAATGCAGAAGTATGTTGAAACCCAATCCAAGGAGGCTAAGAATCACAATAAAATGATACAGGAGTTGACAGACCATAAAATAGCTGGTGTAGAAAAGAATGTTACTGACCTAATAGAATTTAAAAACACACTACAATAATTTCATAATACAATCAAAAATATTAATAACCAAATATGCCAAGTGAAGGAAAAAATCCCAGAGCTTGAGGATTGAGTTTCTGATTTGACAGTCAGAATAACAGAGAAAAAAGATGAAAAGGAAAGTACAAAACCTCTGAGAAATACGGGATTACATAAAGAGATAAAATCAAGGACAAATTGGTGCCCCTGAAAGAGATGGGGAGAGTGTAAACAACTTGGAAAACACATTTCAGTTTATCATCCAGGAGAAGGTTCCCGGTCTAGCTAAAGAGGCCAATATTCACATTCAGGAAATGCGGAAAACCCCAGTAAGATACTTTACAAGGTCATCCCCAAGGCACATAATCATCAGACTCTCTAAGGTCAAAATTAAAGAAAAATGATAAAGGCAGCTGGAGAGAAAGGTCAAGTCACATACAAAGGGAAACCCATCAGGCTAACAGCAGGCCTCTCAGAAGAAACCCTACAAGCCAGAAGAGTTTAGGGGCCAATATTCAACATTCTTAATAAAGAGAAATTCCAACCCACAACTTCATGTCTAGCCAAACTAAGCTTCATAAGTGAAGGAGAAATAAGATCCTTTTCAAACAAGCAAAGACTGAGGAAATTTGTTTTCACCAGACTTGCTTACAAGTACTCCTGAAGGAGACTTACAAAGAGACTTAGACTGCCACAAAATAATATTGGGAGACCTTGACACCCCTACTGACATTAATAGACAGATTTTTGAGGCAGAAAACTAACAAAGATATTCAGGACCTGAACTCAGCAGTGGATCAAATGGACCTCATAAACATCTACAAAATTCTCCACACAAAACAACATAATATATATTCTTCTCATCTCCTCATGGCACATACTCTAAAACCTACCATGTAATAGGACACAAAACACTCGTCAGTAAATGCAAAAGAACTGAAATTGTAACAATTACTCTCTTTGACCACAGCACAATCAAAAGTGAAATCAAGACTAAGAAGTTCATTCAAAACCATACAACCACATTGAAGTTGAATAACCTATTCCTGAATGACTTTTGGATATATAATAAAATTAAGGCAGAAATCAAGAAGTTCTTGAAACTAATGAGAACAAAGATGTAACCTATCAGAATTTCTGGGACACATGTAAGGCAATTTTAGAAGGGCAATTTATAGCATTAAATGCCCACATCACAATGTTAGAAAGTTATCAATTTAGCAACCTAACTAAAAGAACTAGAGAACCAAGAGCAAATCAATACCAAAGCTAGCAGAAGACAAGAAATAATCCACATCAGAACTGAACTAAGGGAGATTGAGATATGAAAAACCATTTGAAAGATCAATGAACCTCAAAGTTGTTTTTTTGAAAAAAATTATAAAATAGATAAACTGCTAGACAAATAAAGAAAGAGAAATGATCCAAATAAACGCAATTAGAAATGACACTGACCCCCCAGACACACAAATAACCATCAGAACCTATTATGAGCACCTCTATGCACACAAACTAGAAAATCTAGAAGAAATGGATAAAACATGGACACATACACACTCCCAAGATTGAAGCAGGCAGAAATTAAGTCCCTAAATAGACCAGTAGTGAAGTCTGAAATTCAATCAGTAATAAATAGCCTACCAACCAAGGAAATCCCTAAAACAGATGGATTCACAGCTGAATTCTACCAGATGTACAAAGAAGAGCTGGTATTATTCCTACTCAAACTATTCCAAAAAATTGAGGACAGACTCCTCCCAAACTCATTCTCTGAGACCAGCATCATCCTGATACCAAAACATGGCAGAGACATGACAACAAAAAAAGAAAACTTAAGGCCAATATCCTTGATGAACATTAACGCAAAAATCCTCAACAAAATACTGTTAAATCGAATCCAACAGCACATCAAAAAGCTAATCCAACATGATCAAGTGGGCTTTATCCCTTGGATGAAAGGTTGGTTCAACATATACAAATCAATAAATGTGGTTCATCATATAAACAGAATGAAGGGCAAAAACCACATTATCATCTCAATAGGTGCAGAAAAGTATTTTGATAAAATTCAACATTGTTTCAAGTTAAAAACTCTCAACAAACTAGGTATTGAAAGACCGTACCTTTAATAATAAGAGCCATCTATGACAAACCCACAGCCAAACCCACATCATAGTGATTAGGCAAAAGATGGAAGCATTCCTCTTGAAAACTGGCATAAGAGAAGAATGTCCTCTCTTACCATTCCCATTCGATAAAGTATTGGAAGTTTTGACCAGAGCAATCAAGCAAGAGAAAGAAACAAATAGCATCAAAACAGAGAGAAATGAAGTCAAACAATCCCTGTTTGCAGACAACATGTTCCTATATCTCAAGAACCCCATAGTCTCAGCTCCAAAGCTCTTAAGCTGATAAACAACTTCATAAAAGTCTCAGGATACAAAATCAATGTACAAAAATTACTAGGACTCTGGTACACCGACAGTCAAGCCAAGAGCCAAATCAGGAATTCAATCCCATTCACAACTGCCACAAAAAGAATAAAATACCTAGGAACACAGCTAACCAAGGAAGTGAAAGACCTCTACAGGAAGAATTACAAATCACTGCTGAAAGAAATCAGAGATGACACAAACAAATAGAAAAACATTCCATGCTTATAAATACAAAGAATCAATATCATTAAAATGGCCATACTGCCTAAAGCAATTTACACATTCAATGCTATTCCTATGAAACTACCAATGACATTCTTCACAGAACTAGCAAAAACTATTTTGAAATTCATATGGAGCCAAAAAGGCCGTGAATAGCCAAAGCAGTTACAAGCAAAAAGGACAAAGCAGGAGGCATCATGCTACCTAACTTCATGCTATACTACATGGCGAAAGTAACCAGAATAGTACAGTACTACTACAAAATCAGATACATAGACCAGTGGAACAGAACACAGAGCCCCAAAGTAAGGCCTCACACCTACAACCATCTGATCTTCAAATCTGACAAAAACAAGCAATGGGGAAAGGACTTCCTATTCAATAAATGGTGCTGGGATAATTGGCTAGCCATATGCAGAAGGTTGAAACTGGACCCCTTCCTTACACCATATAAATAAATTAACTCAAGATGGATTAAATACTTAAACATAAAACCCAAACCTGTAAAAACCCTGGAAGACAACCTATAGAACCTCACTGATCTTTAGAGAAATGCAAATCAAATTCACCATTAGATACCGTCTCATGCCAGTCAGAATGGCTATTATTAAAGAGTTAAGAAATAACAGATGCTGGCAAGGTCGTAAAGAAAAGGAGAGCACTTATACACTGTTGGTGGGAGTATAAATTAGTTCAACCATTGTGGAAAGCAGTGTGTTGATTCCTCAAGGAGATATTAAAAGTAATGGCAAAAGCCACAATTACTTTTACACCAACCTAATAAAAAACAGAACTACCATGTGACCCAGCCATCGCTTTACTGGGTATATACCCAAGGAAATATAAATAATTATATCATAAAGACACATGAACCTATATGTTCATTGCAGCACTATTCCCAAAAGTAAAGACATGGAATCAACCTAAATGTCCATCAATGATAGACTGCATAAAGAAAATATGGTACAAATACACTGTGGAATACTACATGGTCATAAAAGAGAGCAAGATCATGGCTTTTGCAGGAACATGGATGGAGCTAGAGGCCATTATCTTTAGCAAACTAACCCAGGAACAGAAAAGCAAATACCCAACATTATCTCAGTACTGGGAGCTAAATGATGAGAAGATATGGGCAGATAGAGGGGAACGATAAACACTGGGGCCTATCAGAAGTTAGAAGGTGGGAGGAGGGAGATGATGAGGAAAAGTAATTAATGTGTCCTAGGCTTAATACCTGGGTGATGAAATAATCTGTACAACAAAACCCTATGATACAGATTTACCTATATAACAGACCTGCATATGTACCCCTGAGCTTAAAAGTAAAACAACAACAACAAAAAAAATTGCTTGGGTTCAAGAAACAATGTGAAACATAGAAAGGTAGACCATGAGTACAGATGGTAGCTGGAGAGATTTTTGGGGTCAAGAAGATTTTTAAATTGATGCTGATATAGCATATTTAATTATGAAGGAAATAATAAATAATTCAAGGGTGGGAAAATCCTAATAATGCACAAAGTAAAGAGGACAGGGCAACATCAGAAGTGAAGACAGAACATATGAGAATAAAAGTAGATGGGTCGGTGGATGTGTTATTGGATGCTTCTGAATGCTTCTATTTTTTTCAGTAAAATATTTACAAGGTGAACATCTGAATGTGAGGAATAGGGGGAGAAGTTCTGCTAGTTTGAGAATAGACAAAATGAATATACTGGGTTTTTAAAATATACTTTAAGTTCTAGGGTACATGTGCACAATGTTCAGGTTTGTTACATAGGTATACATGTGCCATGTTGGTTTGCTGCACCCATCAACTCGTCACTTACATTTGGTGTTTCTCCTAACGCTGTCACTCCCCCAGACCCCCACTCCCAACAGGCCCTGTTGTGCGATATTCTCCTCCCTGTGTCCATGTGTTCTCATTGTCAACTTGCACTTATGAGTGAGAACATGTGGTAAACATTTGGTTTTCTGTCCTTGTGATATTTTGCTGAGAATAATGGTTTCCAGCTTTATCCATGTCCCTGCAAAGGACATGAACTCATCCTTTTATATGGTTGCATAGTATTCCACGGTGTATAAGTGCCACATTTTCTTCATCTAGTCTATTATTGATGGCCATTTGCTAAGTCCATCCAAGTCTTTGCTGTTGTGAATAGTGCCACAATAAACATACGTGTGCATGTGTCTTTATGGTTGCAAGATTTATAACACGTTGGGTATATACCCAGTAATGAGATTGCTGGGTCAAATGGTATTTCTAGTTCTAGATCCTTGAGGAATCACCACACTGTCTTCCACAATGGTTGAACTAATTTACACTCCCACCAGCAGTGTAGAAGTGTTCCTATTTCTCCACATCCTCTCCAGCATCTGTTGTTTCCTGACTTTTTAATGATCACCATTCTAACTGGCATGAGATGGTATCTCGTTGTGGTTTTGATTTGCATTTCTCTAATGACCAGTAATGATGAGCATTTTTTTTGTATGTTTGTTGGCTGCATAAATGTCTTCTTTTGAGAAGTGTCTGTTCATATACTTCACCCAATTTTTGATGGGGTTATTTTTATTTATTTATTTTTTATTGTAGATTTGTTTAAGTTCTTTGTAGATTCTGGATATTAGCTCTTTGTCAGATGGAGAGATTGCAAAAATTTTCTCCCATTCTGTAGGTTGCCTGTTCCCTCTGATAACAGTTTCTTTTGCTGTGCAGAAGCTCTTTAGTTTAATATGTCCCATTTGTCTATTTTGGCTTTTGTTGCCATTGCTTTCAGTGTTGTAGTTATGAAGTCTTTGCCCATGCCTATGTCCTGAATGGTACTGCCTAGGTTTTCTTTTAGGGTTTTCATGGTTTTAGTTCTTACATTTAAGTCTTTAATCCATCTTGTGTTAATTTTTGTTTAAGGTGTAAGGAAGGGATCCAGTTTCAGTTTTCTATATATGGCTAGCCGGTTTTCCCAGCACCATTTATTGCATTGGGAATCGTTTCTCCATTGCTTGTTTTTGTCAGGTTTGTCAAAAATCAGATGGTTGTAGATGTGTGGTGTTATTTCTGAGGCCTCTGTTCTGTTCCGTTGGTCTATATATCTGTTTTGGTACCAGTATCATGCAGTTTTGGTTACTGTAGCCTCGTAGTAGTTTAAAGTCAGGTAGTGTGATGCCTCCAGCTTTGTTCTTTTTGCTTAGGATTGTCATGACTATGCAGGTTCTTTTTTGGTTCCATATGAAATTTAAAGTAGTTTTTTCCAATTCTGTGAAGAAAGTCAGTGGTAGCTTGATGGTGATAGCATGGAATCTATAAATTACCTTGGGTAGTATGGGCAGTATGGCCATTTTCATGATATTGATTCTTTCTATCCAAGAGCATGGTATGTTCTTCCATTTGTTTGTGTCCTCTTTTATTTCGTTGAGCGGTGGTTTGTAATTCTCCTTGAAGAGGTCCTTCACATCCCTTGTATGTTGGATTCCTAGGTATTTTATTCCGTTTGTAGTAATTGTGAATGGGAGTTCACTCATGATTTGGCTCTCTGTTTGTCTGTTCCTGGTGTATAGAATGCTTTTAATTTTTGCACACTGATTTTGTATCCTGAGACTTTGCTGAAGTTGCTTATCAGCTTAAGGAGATTTCGGGCTGAGATGATGGGGTTTTCTAAATATAAAATCATGTTATCTGCAAACAGAGACAATTTGACTTCCTCTTTTCCTAACTGAATATCTTTTATTTCTTTCTCTTGCCTGATTGCCCTGGCCAGAACTTCCAGTACTATGTTGAATAGGACTGGTGAGAGAGGGCATCCTTGACTTGTGTTGGTTTTCAAAGGGAATGCTTCCAGTTTTTGGCCATTCAGTATAATATTGGCTGTGGGTTTGTCATAAATAGCTCTTATTATTTTGACCTATGTTCCATCAATACCTAGTTTATTGAGGGTTTTTAGCATCAAGGGCTGTTGAATTTTGTCAAAGGCCTTTTCTGCATCTATTGAGATAATCATGTGGTTTTTGTTATTGGTTCTGTTTATGTGATGGATTAAGTTTATTGATTTGCATATGTTGAACCAGGCTTGCATCCCAGGGATGAAGCTGAATTGATCGTGGTGGATGAAGCTGACTTGATCATGGTGGAATCATGGTGGATGTGCTGCTGGATTCGCTTTGCCAGTATTTTATTGAGGATTTTTGCATCAATGTTAATCAGGGATATTGGCCTAAAATTCTCTTTTTTTGTTCTGTCTCTGCCAGGCTTTGGTATCAGGATGATGCTGGCCTCATAAAATGAGTTGGCGAGGATTCGCTCTTTTTCTATTGACTGGAATAGTTTCAGAAGGAGTGGTACCAGCTCCGCTTTGTACCTCTGGTAGAATTCGGCTGTGAATCCATCTGGTCCTGGACTTTTATTGATTGGTAGGCTATTAATTATTGCCTCAATTTCAGAACCTGTTATTGGTCTATTCAGAGATTCAACTTCTTCCTGGTTTAGTCTTGGGAGAGTGTATATGTCCAGGAATCTATCCATTTCTTCTAGATTTTTTTAGTTTATTTGCATAGAGGTGTTTATAATATTCTCTGATGGTAGTTTGTATTTCTGTGGGATCAGTAGTGATATCTCCTTTATCATTTTTTATTGCATCTATTTGATTCTACTCTCTTTTCTTCTTTACTAGTTTTGCTAGTTATCTATCTATTTTGTTGATCTTTTAAAAATCCAGCTCCCTGATTCATTGATTTTTTGAAGGGTTTTTTGTGTCTCTATCTCCTTCAGTTCTGCTCTGATCTTAGTTATTTATTGTCTTCTGCTAGCTTTTGAATTTGTTTGCTCTTGCTTCTCTAGTTCTTTTAATTGTGGTGTTAGGGTGTCAATTTAGATCTTTCCTGCTTTCTCTTGTGGGCATTTAGTGCTATAAATTTCCCTCTACACACTGCTTTACATGTATCCCAGACATTCTGGTACGTTGTGTCTTTTTTCTCATTGATTTCAAAGAATATCTTTATTTCTGCTTCATTTTGTTATTTACTCAGTAGTCATTCAGGAGCAGGTTGTTCAGTTTCCATGCAGTTGTGTGGTTTTGAGTGAGTTTCTTAATATTGAGTCCTAATTTGATTGCACTGTGGGTTGAGAGACAGTTTGTTGTGATTTCTGTTCTTTTACATTTGCTGAGGAGTATTTTACTTCCAATTATGTGGTCAATTTTAGAATAAGTGTGATGTGGTGCTGAGAAGAATGTATATTCTATTAATTTGGTGTGGAGAGTTCTGTAGATGTATTTCAGGTCCACTTGGTCCAGAGCTGAGTTCAAGTCCTAGATATCCTTGTTAATTTTCTGTCTCGTTGATTTGTCTGATATTGACATTGGAGTGTTAAATTCTCCCATTATTATTGTGTGGCAGTCTAAGTCTCTTTGTTGGTCTCTTAAAACTTGCTTTATGAATATGGGTGCTTCTGTAATGGGTGCCTATATATTTAGGTTAGCTCTTCTTGTTGAATTGATCCCTTTACCATTGTGTAATGGCCTTCTTTGTCTCTTTTGATATTTGTTAGTTTAAAGTGTGTTTTATCAGAGACTAGGATGGCAACCCCTGCTTTTATTTTTGCTTTCCGTTTGCTTGGTAGAATTTCCTCCATCCCTTTATTTTGAGCCTATGTGTGTCTTTGCATGTGAGATGGGTCTTCTGAATACAGCACACTAATGGGTCTTGACTCTTTATCCAATTTGCCAGTCTGTGTCTTTTAATTGGGGCATTTAGCCCATTTACACTTAAGGTTAATAGTGTTATCTCTGAATTTGATCCTGTCATTATGATGCTAGCTGGTTATTTCTCCCATTAATTGATAAAGTTTCTTCATAGCATCTGTGGTTTTTACAATTTGGCATGTTTTTGCAGTGACTGGTATCAGTTGTTTTTTTCCATGTTTAGTGCATCCTTCAGGAGCTCTTATAAGGCAGGCCTGGTGGTGACAAAATCTCTCAGCATTTGCTTGTTTATAAAGGATTTTATTTCTCCTTCACTTATGAAGCTTAGTTTGGCTGGATATGAAATTCTGGGCTGAAAATTCTTTAAGAGTGTTGAATATTGACCCCCACTCTCTTCTGGCTTGTGGGGTTTCTGCTGAGAGATCCACTGCTAGTCTGATGGGCTTCCCTTTGTGGGTAATCTGGCTTTTCTTTCTGGCTGCCCTTAACATTCTTTTCCTTCATTTCCAGCTTAGTGAATCTCACAATGATGTATCTTGGAGTTGCTGTTCTTGAGGAATGTCTTTATGGCGTTTTCTGTAGTTCCTGAATTTGAATGTTGGCCTGCCTTGCTAGATTGGGTAAGTTCTCCTGGATAATATCCTGAAGAGTGTTTTCTCACTTAGTTCTATTCTCCTCGTCACTTTCAGGTACACCAATCAAATGTAGATTTGGTCTTTTCACATAGTCCCATATTTCTTGGAGGATTTGTTTGTTTCTTTTCACTCTTTTTTCTCTAATCTTGCCTTTAACTTTATTTCATTAATTTGATATTCAATCACTGATATTCTTTCTTCTCCTTGATCAAATTGGCTATTGAAGCTTGTGAATGGTTCATGAAGTTCTTGTACTGTGGTTTTCAGCTCCATTAAGTCATTTAACGTCTTGATTACACTGGTTATTCTAGTTAGCCATTCATCTAACCTTTCTTCAAGGTTTTTAGCTTCCTTACGATGGGTTGGAATGTGCTCCTTTAGCTCAGAGAAGTTTGTTATTACTGACCTTCTGAAGCCTACTTCTGTCAACTCGTGAAACTCGTTCTCCATCCAGTTTTGTTTTCTTGCTGGCGAGGAGTTGTGTTACTCTGGAAGAGAAGAGGCGTTCTGGTTTTTGGAATTTTCAGCCTTTCTGCTCTGGTTTCTCCCCATCTTTGTGTTTTATCTACCTTTGGTCTTTGATGTTGGTGACTTACAGGTGGAGTTTTCATGTGGACATCCTTTTTTGTTGATGTTGATGCTATTCCTTTCTGTTTGTTAGTTTTCCTTCTAACAGACAGGCCCCTCAGTTGCAGGTCTGTTGGAGTTTGCTGGAGGTCCACTCCCGACCCTGTTTTTCTGGGTATCACCAGCGGAGGCTGCACAATAGCAAATACTGCTGCCTGATCCTTCCTTTGGAAGCTTCATCTCAGAGGGGCTCCCGCTGGTATGAGGTGTCTGTCGGCCCCTACTGGGAGGTGTCTCCCAATCAGGCTACACAGGGGTCAGGGTCCCAGTTCAGGAGTCAGTCTGTCCATTACCAAAACTCAAACACCATGATGGGAGAACCACTGCCCTTTTCAGTGCTGTTAGGCAAGAAAATTTAAGTCTGGATAAACTGTCTGCTGCCTTTTGTTCAGATATCTGAACAAAGTGGTGGACTCTAGAGAGGCAGTAGGCCTTGCTGAGCTGAGGTGGGCTCCACCCAGTTCGAGCTTTCCTGCTGCTTTGTTTACACTGTGAGCATAGAACTGCCTACTCAAGCCTCAGCAATGGCAGACGCCCCTCTCCTCACCAAGCTCCAGTGTCCCAGGTTGATCTCAGACTGCTGTGTTAGCAGCAAGCAAGGCTCCGTGGGTGTGGGACTGGCCAAGCCAGGCACAGGAGGGAATCTCCTGGTCTGCTTTTTGCAAAGACCATCAGAAAAGTGCAGTATTTGGGCAGGAGCATACCATTCCTCCAGGTGCAGTCACTCACAGCTTTCCTTGACTAAGAAAGGAAAATCCCCTGACCCCTTGCACTTCCTGGGTGAGGCGACACCCCACCCTACTTTGGCTCACCCTCCATGGGCTGCACCCACTGTCCAACCAGTCCCAGTGAGATGAACCAGGTACCTCAGTTGGAAATGCAGAAATCACTCGTCTTCTGTGTTGATCTCTCTGGGAGCTATAGACCAGAGCTGTTCCTATTTGGCCATCTTGGAAGCAACCAAAATATACTGTTGATCTGGGATGATAGGTAGCTAAATTGACTAAGGAAAGACAATAGGATCCAAATGAAAGCACATATTCATCCTGAGATATGTAGTGAAGAATTTAGAGTTAGTAAGTGATTAATTCAGGGCCTTCCAGGGCCAGAGGCCATGGTGGGATTGGATGCGTAAGCAATTTATTGGGAGAAATGATGGTGAAGGATAAAAGAGAGTGTTGGGCACAGATGAGAAGAGTCTTCAGACTGTGATGCAGGTCCAACACCTGTGAAATGAGAGAAAAGGTAGGAAAAGTGGGTAGGAGAGCATCAGTCTGTGGTGTATCTGAGAATGTGTTGGCCAGGCCCATGTGGAGTCTCTCACAAGGTTGACTGTTGGAAGAGTTGGATTGTTAGAGCACGAAGCAGAAATAGCTCATCCCTAATATTCTGTCATGCCTAGTTATTGGCCCAAGCAGCCTGACCAAGTAGGGCTTTGGCCTGAGTGTGGCAGAGAATCTTTAGGTGCTGCAGGTGGGGGCTTTAAGTCAGCTGTGCTCACCACAGTAGATTCTCTTGAAGGGAGATCTGAGGTGCACACATTCATGACCAGCATGGTCATCTTGGTTATGTGTTTTACTCTATCCATGCTTATTGCTCTGATGTTTGTAAGGAGAAAGTGATACGTTACATGTAGCTTTGATGACTTCTAGGGTAGAAATATGAAGGGAAAGAGGTATAAGCAAATTGAAGCATACACAAAGCAGTTATAATGAGGAAACACTGAATGTAAGCTGGCTATGGAAATGAGTACTAGAGGGGACTGAAGTTGAGTTATTAATTCCTTAATTTTCTTCACAAGTTTATTTTCTGAGTATAAAAGGACCTTATCATGTCCCACACACACAGACACACCCACACGCACACGCACACACACACACACACACATACATACATACAGAGAGAGAGGGAGAAATAAACAATTTCAAAAATTTTTTATGTAAGTATTTACATATTACTTAGGGATGAGAGGAGAGACATAACTGTGCTATTCTCTGGTTAAGTTCCAATTCCCATATGTTTGTTAAACTTTTAAATACGCTGAGTTTCATTGCAGCATTGATCCCAAATGCCACTGAACTACTTCATTAGATGCTCAAATGAAGAGGACACGTCCAGTGTAATGACTTATCCTGGGAGATAATATGCCATTCTGCAAAGTAATATCTTACTGAGAGAATTTGAAAGGTACTTTGAACTCTAGGGATTTATGCTTCATTCACTGACTTTGGGATTAAATCCCAGTGTAAGATCCTTGACTTTGGGATTGAATTCCTAGTGCAGTCTCCGCACTAGGGCCTACTCCTTGGTTACCTCTTAGTTTGCCTCCAGTTGCATATTTAGATACCCCTTCCCTGAGTGAATATTCCGGAACTAGAAAATTCACATATATCTGTGGCTTTTCCCATAACATACCAAGTTCTAACGCCTGAATTTGTCTGCAGTTTTTTTCCTCTTTGTGCTGGGTACATCCCCTCATTTCTTTTCCCATCTCAATGGATAGGTTTAGTTTCAAATACGGTCCTTCTTCAATATAGCTTGTCCTGCTTAATAAAGCCATGCTTGGCTATGTCAGCAATATAAACAAGTAAATAATAATTATGATCACTACCATTATCACTAGTAAGTGAGAGCAGCTATGCCCTGCTCTGAGAGCTTTAAGCAATAGTCACAATCAATTCTCATAACCGTACTATAGTATTTTAATACTATTATAATTTCTATTTTATTGATGAAAAAAATGAAGCCTAGATAATATGACTTACATAAATTTATATAGTAAATGGTAGCCCCAGAGAAACCAGGTAGACTTCAAATTCTGTGTTTTAATTATTCTCTTAACACTCTTAATGCTGGACACTGAATATCTGAATTTATAAATGCCTGACACCCATATTTTCAGTATACTCACAGATTTATCTCGTCTTACATTTCTCCATATTGGTAGAGAAACTGTACTGTCTACTTATAGAAAAAATAATATTCCTATGTCATTAGGTAGTTGTTGATTTCTTTCAGGTGCTGAATACATGTCTTAGTGCTTACATTTATTGATGCCTCAGGGTAACTCTTCTGGTTATAGCATTAACCATCAAAAGAAGTGTATGTAATTTTTTTCCTTATGGTTTTAGGTCCTAATTTCATTAGAATTGCTTCTATAGGCTTAAGGTTTTTCAGATCATAAAGCTAGTCTCATATCAGGAACATAAAGAAATCTTCTACAGTATGATATATGCCTTCAGATGTGGATGTTGAAATAAACAATATATTTGTTAAAAGAAGATTTTTACCTTTTTATCTCATTCTTGGTCAATCCAAGAGTTATACTTTCCAAAACTCTATCAAAAAATTAGTTACTTACAATTACATTGGCTAAAAAGCAAATGAAAACTTTAGTAATGTCAGTGATAGTTTTTCACTGCAGAAGTAAAGCAATTACCTTTCTGAGACACTGCCTGTTTCTTTAACACATTTCTATTCATAAGTTATAGCATTTGTTTCTGAATATCATAAGGAAATAGGTTACAGCATTTAAGTCAAGAATTTCATTTTAAGTAAATGATTTTAATTGATAAGATTAGACACAGCATTTTTCTTGCTTTGCCTCATAGTCTGTGGAGCAACTGAGAGTATTCGTTTTGCTGTAAACAGAAGACATTTCTCCCACTTAATTAAATATAATATGTTATATAAGAGTATTATTTTCATTGATAAGTTTTTGCAAAATTCAAGATGTCACATTAATTTTTCACAGGAATTCAAATTAACAAAACAATATGAGAAAATAATATTTGGAAGAGTAAAGGAATTAATTTTGTAGGAAAGGTATAATGAAAAATTAATTTTCAACTTCGAAAATATTTCTCCTGTCAACATACATTTACCACTTTAGAAACTTTTTCAAATTTTTTTTTAAATTTATTTATTATTATTATACTTTAAGTTGTAGGGTACATGTGCATAACGTGCAGGTTTGTTACATATGTATACTTGTGCCATGTTGGTGTGCTGCACCCATCAACTCATCATTTACATCAGGTATAACTCCCAATGCAATCCCTCCCCCCTCCCCCCTCCCCATGATAGGCCCCTGTGTGTGATGTTCCCCTTCCTGAGTCCAAGTGATCTCATTGTTCAGTTCCCACCTATGAGTGAGAACATGCGGTGTTTGGTTTTCTGTTCTTGTGATAGTTTGCTAAGAATGATGGTTTCCAGCTGCATCCATGTCACTACAAAGGACACAAACTCATCCTTTTTTATGGCTGCATAGTATTCCATGGTGTATATGTGCCACATTTTCTTAATCCAGTCTGTCACTGATGGACATTTGGGTTGATTCCAAGTCTTTGCTATTGTGAATAGTGCCGCAAAAAACATACGTGTGCATGTGTCTTTATAGCAGCATAATTTATAATCCTTTGGGTATATACCCAGTAATGGGATGGCTGGGTCATATGGTACATCTACTTCTAGATCCTTGAGGAATCGCCATACTGTTTTCCATAATGGTTGAACTAGTTTACAATCCCACCAACAGTGTAAAAGTGTTCCTATTTCTCCACATCCTCTCCAGCACCTGTTGTTTCCTGACTTTTTAATGATCGCCATTCTAACTGGTGTGAGATGGTATCTCATTGTGGTTTTGATTTGCATTTCTCTGATGGCCAGTGATGATGAGCATTTTTTCATGTGTCTGTTGGCTGTATGAATGTCTTCTTTTGAGAAATGTCTGTTCATATCCTTTGCCCACTTTTTGATGGGGCTGTTTGTTTTTTTCTTGTAAATTTGTTTGAGTTCTTTGTAGGTTCTGGATATTAGCCCTTTGTCAGATGAGTAGATTGCAAAAATTTTCTCCCATTCTGTAGGTTGCCTGTTCACCCTGATGGTAGTTTCTTTTGCTGTGCAGAAGCTCTTTAGTTTAATGAGATCCCATTTGTCAATTTTGGCTTTTGCTGCCATTGCTTTTGGTGTTTTAGACATGAAGTCTTTGCCCATGCCTATTTCCTGAATGGTACTACCTAGGTTTTCCTCTAGGATTTTTATGGTATTAGGTCTAACATTTAAGTCTCTAATCCATCTTGAATTAATTTTCGTATAAGGAGTAAGGAAAGGATCCCGTTTCAGTTTTCTACTTACGGCTAGCCAATTTTCCCAGCACCATTTATTAAATAGGGAATCCTTTCCCCATTTCTTGTTTCTCTCAGGTTTGTCAAAGATCAGATTGCTGTAGATGTGTGGTATTATTTCTGAGGACTCTGTTCTGTTCCATTGGTCTATATCTCTGTTTTGGTACCAGTACCATGCTGTTTTGGTTACTGTAGCCTTGTAGTATAGTTTGAAGTCAGGTAGCATGATGCCTCCAGCTTTGTTCTTTTGACTTAGGATTGTCTTGGAGATGCGGGGTCTTTTTTGGTTCCATATGAACTTTAAAGCAGTTTTTTCCAATTCTGTGAAGAAACTCATTGGTAGCTTGATGGGGATGGCATTGAATCTATAAATAACCTTGGGCAGTATGGCCATTTTCACGATATTGATTCTTCCTATCCATGAGCATGGTATGTTCTTCCATTTGTTTGTGTCCTCTTTTATTTCACTGAGCAGTGGTTTGTAGTTCTCCTTGAAGAGGTCCTTGACATCCCTTGTAAGTTGGATTCCTAGGTATTTTATTCTCTTTGAAGCAATTGTGAATGGAAGTTCATTCATGATTTGGCTCTCTGTTTGTCTGTTACTGGTGTATAAGAATGCTTGTGATTTTTGCACATTAATTTTGTATCCTGAGACTTTGTTGAAGTTGCTTATCAGCTTAAGGAGATTTTGGGCTGAGACAGTGGGGTTTTCTAAATATACAATCATGTCATCTGCAAAGAGGGACAATTTGACTTCTTCTCTTCCTAACTGAATACCCTTGATTTCTTTCTCTTGCCTGATTGCCCTAGCCAGAACTTCCAACACTATGTTGAATAGGAGTGGTGAGAGAGGGCATCCCTGTCTTGTGCCAGTTTTCAAAGGGAATTTTTCCAGTTTTTGCCCATTCACTATGATATTGGCTGTGGGTTTGTCATAAATAGCTCTTATTATTTTCAGGTACGTTCCATCAATACCGAATTTATTGAGCGTTTTTAGCATGAAGGGCTGTTGAATTTTGTCAAAAGCCTTTTCTGCATCTATTGAGATAATCATGTGGTTCTTGTCTTTGGTTCTGTTTATATGCTGGATTATGTTTATTGATTTGCGAATGTTGAACCAGCCTTGCATCCCAGGGATGAAGCCCACTTGATCATGGTGGATAAGCTTTTTGATGTGTTGCTGAATCCGGTTTGCCAGTATTTTATTGAGGATTTTTGCATCGATGTTCATCAGGGATATGGGTCTAAAATTCTCTTTTTTTGTTGTGTCTCTGCCAGGCTTTGGTATCAGGATGATGTTGGCCTCATAAAATGAGTTAGGGAGGATTCCCTCTTTTTCTATTGACTGGAATAGTTTCAGAAGGAATGGTACCAGCTCCTCCTTGTACCTCTGGTAGAATTCGGCTGTGAATCCATCTGGTCCTGGACTTTTTTTGGTTGGTAGGCTATTAATTATTGCCTCAATTTCAGAGCCTGCTATTGGTCTATTCAGGGATTTAACTTCTTCCTGGTTTAGTCTTGGAAGAGTGTAAGTGTCCAGGAAATTATCCATTTCTTCTAGATTTTCCAGTTTATTTGCATAGAGGTGTTTATAGTATTCTCTGATGGTAGTTTATATTTCTGTGGGGTCGGTGGTGATATCCCCTTTATCATTTTTTATTGCGTCAATTTGATTCTTCTCTCTTTTCTTCATTAGTCTTGCTAGCGATCTGTCAATTTTGTTGATCTTTTCAAAACACCCACTCCTGGATTCATTGATTTTTTGGAGGGTTTTTTGTGTTTCTATCTCCTTCAGTTCTGCTCTGATCTTAGTTATTTCTTGCCTTCTGCTAGCTTTCGGATGTGTTTGCTCTTGCTTCTCTAGTTCTTTTAATTGCGATGTTAGAGTGTCAATTTTAGATCTTTCCTGCTTTCTCTTGTGGGCATTTAGTGCTATAAATTTCCCTCTACACACTGCTTTAAATGTGTCCCAGAGATTCTGGTATGTTGTATCTTTGTTCTCATTGGTTTCAAAGAACATCTTTATTTCTGCCTTCATTTCGTGATGTACCCAGTAGTCATTCAGGAGCAGGTTGTTCAGTTTCCATGTAGTTGAGCGGTTTTGATTGAGTTTCTTAGTCCTGAGTTCTAGTTTGATTGCACTGTGGTGTGAGAGACAGTTTGTTATAATTTCTGTTCTTGTACATTTGCTGAGGAGTACTTTACTTCCAATTATGTGGTCAATTTTAGAATAAGTGCGATGTGGTGCTGAGAAGAATGTATATTCTGTTGATTTGGGGTGGAGAGTTCTATAGATGTCTATTAGGTCTGCTTGCTGCAGAGATGAGTTCAATTCCTGGATATCCTTGTTAACTTTCTGTCTCGTTGATCTGTCTAATGTTGACAGTGGAGTGTTGAAGTCTCCCATTATTATTGTATGGGAGTCTAAGTCTCTTTGTAAGTCTCTAAGGACTTGCTTTATGAATCTGGGTGCTCCTGTATTGGGTGCATATATATTTAGGATAGTTAGCTCTTCCTGTTGAATTGATCCCTTTACCATTATGTAATGGCCTTCTTTGTCTCTTTTGATCTTTGATGGTTTAATGTCTGTTTTATCATAGACTAGTATTGCAACCCCTGCTTTTTTTTGTTCTCCATTTGCTTGGTAAATCTTCCTCCATCCCTTTATTTTGAGCCTATGTATGTCTCTGCATGTGAGATGGGTCTCCTGAATACAGCAGACTGATGGGTCTTGACTCTTTATCCAGTTTGCCAGTCTGTATCTTTTAATTGGAGCATTTAGTCCATTTACATTTAAGGTTAATATTGTTATGTGTGAACTTGATCCTGCTATTATGATATTAACTGGTTATTTTGCTCGTTAGTTGATGCAGTTTCTTCCTAGCCTTGATGGCCTTTACATTTTGGCATGTTTTTGCAATGGCTGGTACCGGTTGTTCCTTTCCATGTTTAGTGCTTCCTTCAGGGTCTCTTGTAAGGCAGGCCTAGTGGTGACAAAATCTCTAAGCATTTGCTTATCTGTAAAGGATTTTATTTCTCCTTCACTTATGAAACTTAGTTTGGCTGGATATGAAATTCTGGGTTGAAAATTCTTTTCTTTAAGAATGTTGAATATTGGCCCCCACTCTCTTCTGGCTTGGAGAGTTTCTGCCAAGAGATCTGCTGTGAGTCTGATGGGCTTCCCTTTGTGGGTAACCCGACCTTTCTCTCTGGCTGCCCTTAAGATTTTTTCCTTCATTTCAACTTTGGTGAATCTGGCAATTATGTGTCTTGGAGTTGCTCTTCTCGAGGAGTATCTTTGTGGCATTCTCTGTATTTCCTGGATTTGAATGTTGGCCTGCCCTACTAGGTTGGGGAAGTTCTCCTGGATGATATCCTGAAGAGTGTTTTCCAACTTGGTTCCATTTTCCCCCTCACTTTCAGGCACCCCAATCAGACGTAGATTTGGTCTTTTTACATAATCCCATACTTCTTGCAGGCTTTGTTCATTTCTTTTTCTTCTTTTTTCTTTTGGTTTCTCTTCTCGCTTCATTTCATTCATTTGATCCTCAATCGCAGATACTCTTTCTTCCAGTTGATCGAGTCGGTTACTGAAGCTTGTGCATTTGTCACGTATTTCTCGTGTCATGGTTTTCATCTCTTTCATTTCGTTTATGACCTTCTCTGCATTAGTTACTCTAGCCATCAATTCTTCCACTTTTTTTTCAAGGTTTTTAGTTTCTTTGCGCTGGGTACATAATTCCTCCTTTAGCTCTGAGAAGTTTGATGGACTGAAGCCTTCTTCTCTCATCTCGTCAAAGTCATTCTCTGTCCAACTTTGATCCGTTGCTGGAGATGAGCTGCGCTCCTTTGCCGGGGGAGATGTGCTCTTATTTTTTGAATTTCCAGCTTTTCTGCCCTGCTTTTTCCCCATCTTTGTGGTTTTATCTGCCTCTGGTCTTTGATGATGGCAACGTACTGATGGGGTTTTGGTGTAGGTGTCCTTCCTGTTTGATAGTTTTCCTTCTAACAGTCAGGACCCTCAGCTGTAGGTCTGTTGGAGATTGCTTGAGGTCCACTCCAGACCCTGTTTGCCTGGGTGTCAGCAGCAGAGGCTCAGTCGAAAATGCAGAAATCACGGGTCGCTCGTGCTGGGAGTTGGAGACTGGAGCTGTTCCTATTCGGCCATCTTATGTATACATTTTTATTGGTTATATGCTTAGAAGTAGAATTGCTAGATTCTAGGATATGTTTATGTTCAGCTACAGTAGATAGCTTTAATAACATTTTAAAGTGATTGCAGAGAGTTGTACTCTGATAACTATTATAAGAGAATTCTGGCTATGCCATGTCCCTGCCAAACACTTGTTGTTTTTTGTCTTGCATCTCCCTGATGACCAATGATGCTGAGCATATTTTCAGATGTTTGTTAGACACTTGAATACTCTTTTTTATCTTGACCAAGTCTTTTGTCCATTTATTGTTTGATCCTCATTTTTCTATTAATTTGTAGTGCTTTACATGTTTTGGTCATAAGCCTGTTTTCAGATATCTGTCTTGCAAGTATCTAGTCTCACTCTGTTGATTACCTATTCATTCTCTTCAGGTGGTTTTTGGTGAATAAAAATCTCTTAGTTTTCATATTTCCTAAGTTATTACTGTTTTTCTTTACAATTAGCTCCCTGTTGTGTTAAGAGTCCTTACAAATCTTTGCTCACTCAAAGGTCAGCAAAATAATTTTCTATGTTTTCTTTTTAAAATTTTATTATTTAACTTTTTATAATTGTTTTAAATAAATTTTAAGATTTTTTAAAAAAATTGTATTGTTTTGGTTTTTTACTTTAACGTGCTATTGTTTGCATTGCAATCCATGTAGAATTGATTTTTGTATATGGCACGAGGTAAAGGTCAAGATAATTTTTTTTCATATGGAAATCTAATCTAGCATTATTTGCTTAAAGATCATTGATTCTCACTGCCGTATAGTATCTCCTTTGTCATAAATTAGTTAATTCTGTTTCCAAACTATTTTTAATAACATTGCCTTAGTTTTCTATTCTTCTATCATTACCATACTGCATTATTATTATTATCACTTTGTAATAGGTTTTAATAATTAATAGTATAATTCTTTCAGGCTTATTCTTCTTCAAAGTTTTGTGTATTCTTGACTCATCACATTTCCATATAGATTTAAAACTAGCTTTACAATTTTAATGAAAACAAACATAATATTTCAAATTTTGTTCTGCATTATTATAGATTAATTTGGAGACATTTGGCATATTTTAAACATTTGAAGCCATGTCTCATGTTATAATTAGGGAGTTATTTTTTACTCCTCATTTGCTAAGAGGTCTTCTCATAAATGATGAACTTTTAATTCTCTCTATGTTTAGAACCCTGTACTATATGACATTATTTTGTATATTTGATATTAATGCATATTTTTATATATATTTTGCCCCCTTTTTTGGGGTTCCTCCTCTTCTTGTTCTTCCTTCTCTTCCTCTGCCACCGTCTCTTCCTCCTCCTCCTCCTCCTCCACCTCTTCTTCTTCTTCTCCTTTTTCTTTTTCTTCTTCTTCTTCCCTCCCTCTGTCTTTTCTTTTATTTTCTTTCCTTCCTTCCTTCCTTTCTTTTATTTTTTCTTCTCTCTCTTCTCTTCTCTTCTCTTCTCTTCTCTTCTCTTCTCTTCTCTTCTCTTCTCTTCTCCTTCCTTCCTTCCTTCCTTCCTTCCTTCCTTCCTTCCTTCCTTCCTTCCTTCCTTCCTTCCTTCCTCTCCTCGTCCTCCTCCTCCTCGTCCTCATCCTCCTGTTCCTCCTCATCTTCCTTCTCCTTTCCCTTCTCCTTCTTCCTTTTTCTTCTCATACAAGTTTCAATATGTTCCCCAGGTTTGTTTCAAACTCTTGGGCTCATAGGGTCCTCCTCCCTCAGCCTCCTGAGTGGCTGAGATCCACAGGAATGACCACTGTGGCCAGTTCTCTTTTTTCCATCTGAGAAAATTTTCTTTTGGCCTAAAGAACTCATGTTTAGTGTATCTTTGTAGTTCAGACTGGTTTGCAACTGATTCTCTCAGATTTTGTCTAAATATGTCTTTATTCAATCCTTATTTTTGAATGACATCTTTTCTGTGTTTAGAAATATAAGCTCAGTTATTTCATTTTTCTTTACTCGAAGATTTATTCTACTGCCATTTTCCCCCTAGAATTTAGCAAATTTAATGTTTCTCATTTTAAGTCCATGATCATCATTATAGTTCTAGCCTATTAACACACTGGATTACAGAAAGTTGGTTGGTATTAATATTACTGCTTCCTTCATTTATTTGAAAAGTTTAATTTTCTACTGCCTTCTGTGAATTCTATATTTTAAGAATAGATTTACCACAAAGAGTGGCTAAGAAAATTCTAACATTTCTCATTTTATATTTTTAATTAATGATAGACTTAGACTTTTTTTTTGTATTTTGTCCCAAGCTGATTATTGATATATGTGTGTATATATATACACATATATATATATTTCACACATTCAATTAGATATTTAGATAAGGATGATACTTTTCCAGGATATAGTTATCTTCTTGTTTTCCTATTTCTCATTTTATCATTAGTCAGCTGCCTTTATTTCTGTCTCCAAAACAATTTGATTTCACCTGAGTCTCTAGTGTATCTAGTGTATTCTCTTTCTTATTGTTGAGTTTTAGTATATTTTGGATAACAGATTTTTTTTTTTAAACCAGATATACCTTGTATTAGTCCATTCTCATGTGGCTGATAAAGATATACCTGAGACTGGGAAGAAAAAGAGGTTTAATGGACTTACAGTTCCATATGGCTGGGGAGGTGTCACAGTCATGGCAGAAGGCAAGCAGGAGCAAGTCACATCTTACATGGATGGCAGCAGGCAAAGAGAGAGAGCTTGTGTGGTGAAACCCCCTTTTTAAAAACCACCTGATCTCATGAGACTTATTCACTATCATGAGAACAGCATGGGAAAGACCAGACTTCAATGATTCAATTACCTCCCACCAGGTTCCTCCCATGAAATGTGGGAACTGTGAGAGTTACAATTCAAGATGAGATTTGTGTGTGGACACAACCAAACCATATCATTCCACCTGGCCCCTCTCAAATCTCATATCCTCACATTTCAAAACCAATAATGCCTTACCAATAATTCTCCAAGGTCTCAACTCATTTCAGCATTACCTCAAAAGTCCACAGGTCAAAGCCTCATCCAAGAAAAGTCAAGTCCCTTTCACCTATGTGCATGTAAAATCAAACACAAGGTAGTTTTTTCCTAGATACAATGGGGGTACAGGCATTTGGCAAACACAGCCATTCCAAATGGGAGAAACTGGCCAAAACAAAGGGACTACAGGTCCCATGGAAGTCCAAAATCCAGTGGGGCAGTCAAATCTCAAAGCTCTAAAATGATATCTTTTGACTCCATGTTTCACATCCAGGTCACATTGATGCAAGAGGTGTGTTCCCATGGTCTTGGGCAGCTCTGCCCTGTGGCTTTGCATGATATAGCCCTGCTCCTGATTGCTTTCATGGGCTGTTGTTGAGTGTCTTTGGCTTTTCCAGGTGCATGGTGCAAGCTGCTGGTGGATCTACCATTCTGGGGTCTGCAGGATGGTGGTCCTCTTCTCACAGCTCCACTAGGTGGTGCCACAGTAGAGACTCTGTGTGGAGGCTCCTGCCCCACATTTTCCTTCTGCACTTCCCTAGCAGAGATTCTTCATGAGAGTCCCCACCCCTGCAGCAAAATTCTGCCTGGACATCCAGGCATTTCCATACATCCTCTGAAATCTAGGCGGAGGTCCCCAAACCTCAATTCTTGACTTCTGTGCACCCTCAGGCTCAGCACCATGTGGAAGCTGCCAAGGCTTGGGGTTTCCACCCTCTGAAACAACAGCCTGAGTTGCACCTAGGCCCATTTTAGCCATGACTGGAGTGACTGGAATGAACAGTACCAAGTCCCTAGGCTGCACAGATCAGGGGATCCCTAGCCCCAGCCCATGAAACCATCTTTTCCTCCTAGGCCTCTGTGCCTGTGATGGAAGGGGCTGCAGTGAAGACCTCTGACAGGCCCTGGAGACATTTTCCCCATTGTCTTGGGGATTAACGTTAGGGTCCTCATTACTGATGGGAATTTCTGCAGCAGGCTTGAATTTCCCCTCAGAAAACATGATTTTCTTTTCTATTGCATTGTTAGGCTGCACATTTTCTGAACTTTTATGCTCTGTTTCCCTTTTAAAACTGAATGATTTTAACAGGACCCAGGTCACCTCTTGAATGCTTTGCTGCTTAGAAGTTTCTTCCACCAGATATCCTAAATCATCTTTCTCAATTTCAAAGTTCCACAAACCTTTAGGGCAGGGGAAAAATACCACCAGTCTCTTTGCTAAAACATAACAAGAGTCACCTTGCTCCAGTTCCCAAGAAGTTCCTTATCTCCATCTGAGACTACCTCAGCCTGGATTTCATTGTCCATATCATTATTAGCATTTTGATCAAAACCATTCAACAAGTCTCTAGGGAGTTCTAAACTGTCCCATATTTTCCTGTCTTCTCTGAGTCCTCCAAACTGTTCCAACCTCTGCCTGTTACCTAGTTCCAAATTTGCTGCCACATTTTCAAGTAACTTTTCAGTAGTGCCTCACTCTACTGGTACCAATATCTGTAGTGTTCAGGGTTCTCTGTAGGGACATAATTAATAGGATAGATGTATATATAAAGGGGAGTTTATTAAGTAGAATTTTTTTTGTTTGTTTGTTTGAGATGGGATCTGACTCTGTCACCTAGGCTGGAGTGCAGTGGTATCATCTCAGCTCACTGCAACCTCTGCCTTCTGGGTTCAAGTGAGTCTCCTGACTCAACATCTTGAATAGCTGGGACTACAGGCTTGTGCCATCATGCCCAACTAATTTTTGTATTTTTAGTAGAGACAGGGTTTCACCATGTTGGCAAGATTGGTCTCAAACTCCTGACCTCATGATCTGTCCGCCTCAGCCTCCCAAAGGACTGGGATTACAGGTGTTAGCCACCGTGCCTGGCCTATTAAGTAGTATTAACTCACACAATCACAAGGTCCCACAATAGACCATCTGCAAGCTGAGGATCAGTGAAGCCAGTCTGAGTCCCAAAGCTGAAGAATTTGGAGTTTGATGTTTGAGGGCAGGAAGCATCCAGCATGGGATAAAGATGTAGACTAGGAGGCTGAGCCGGTGTAGTATTTACATGTTTTCCTGTCTGCTTTTTATTCTGGCCATGCTGGCAGCTGATTAGATTGTGCCCACCCATATTAAGGTTGGATCTGCCATTTTCAGCCCATTTCCTGTGGCAACACCCTCACAGACACACCCAGGATCAATACTTTGCATCCTTCAATCCAATCAAGTTGACACTCAGTATTAACCATCACATGCCTTTTTCAAGTATTTTCTTTCCATCTGTGACTTGTCTTCTCATTCTTTTTTCAGCTTTAATAAGGTTTAATTGATAAAATTTATCTATTTATGATAAACAATGTAGTATTTTAATATCTGTATGGACTGTGAAATGATTAAATCAAACTAACATACTAATCACCTCAGATACTTATTATTTTTTTGATGAGAACATTTAAGATCTACTCTCTCAGCGAGTTTTAAGTATACAGTACATTATTATTAACTATAGTTACCATGCTGTAGGACTGTTTGCAGAAATGTAAATTAGTACAGCCATTATGGAAAACAGTAGAGAAATTTCTCAAAAATTAAAAAAATATAACTAATGTATGATCCAGCAATTTCATTTCTGGGTATATATCTTAAAAAATGAAATCAGTATCTCAAAGATATATCTGCACTCTAATGATTATTGCAACATTATTCATAATAGTCAAGCCATAGAATCACATTGTGTCCATCAATGGATAAATGGATTAACAAATTTGGTATATACACACCTACAAACACACACACACATGACAGAATGTTATTCAGCCTTAAAAATAAAAGATATTCTGTCATTTGCAACAACATAAATGAAACTAGAGGATACTATGCTGGCTAAAATAAGCCAGGCACAGAAAGAGAAATACCGCATTATGTCACTGATGTGTGTAATCTAAAAAAGGTTGAACTCATTGAAACAGGAAGTAGGATAGTGATTTTCAGGGGCTACATGGGTGGGAGGGTACAATGCTTTTGCATTCTATTGACAGTGTCTTTCACAGAGCAGACATTATAAATTGTACTGAAGGCTAGCTTATCAATTCTTTCTTTCACAAATCATACCTTTAGTGTTGTATCTAAAAAGTTATCACTATGCCCAAGGTCATTAGATTTTCTTCTGTGTTATCTTCTAGGAGTTTTGTAGTTTTGCATTTTACATTTAGGTCTGTAATCCATTTTGACTTAATTTTTATTTGATTTGATTTTTTTTGCATTTAATTTGCTAGATTCTAAGATATGAGATTTAAGCAGGTGGGTACCATATCAAAACAGGAAAGCTACTGCCTCCATTTTTAAATTATTTTAAACCTTGCCACATGTAGCCAAATCTTCTCCCAGCCACTGAATTTGTAACTCATACATTAGGGACTCTACAATAAACAATTAGGATAATTAGTATGACATGGAATGAAGATAACATTTCATATTTACCTTAAATAAATAAACTACAATACAGAGTTGTAAGAAAGTAAATTCATGGTCATATTCCCACACATCTGGAGTGGTGCAAGTTCAGCCTCTGTTTTGACCCACTCTCTGAGTATCTCATGAAATATTTTATTCCTTGATTCTTTTAACAAGAGTAATGCTAATATTACTTATACTCGATTCAAGAGATTTAAAGTTTTGCAAATGTCTTATCTCAACTACATATTTTAAAGAAATATTAAAATAGGCATTTTCTTCACTTTCTAGATTAATATTCTATGAAGTAACTTCTCTAGGATCTTCAATGAAGCTACTTATAAAATTTCAAACCCCAACTTTGTACAACACAACAAGAACACGAGCTAGTAAATATTTATTTTGAAAAATACCACTTTCAAATATTCAGGTTAATGGGTTAAAACAAGTGTTTTTGCCTCCATCACAAACCAACGTGCATGTGAATAAACAATGTGCTAGTGGAGATGCAAGTTGTTATCAATGTTTTACTTGTTCCCTAGCCATTCTCTCACTTGTTAATAGTCATTGATTTACCCAGTAGATACTGTCCTAAGCTCCATTGTTGTAACTGAGAGAGGAATATGGAAATATAGAGGAATAATGAATATATCTATCTATCTATATATATAGATATAACAAAACACATCTGCCCTATAGACAATTTTAGTTCATTAAAATTCCAATATTTTTCTTGGTAAAGGAGGATGTAGAAAAAAATCATATATTTTATACTTTCACCTGGTTAGACATCATGTCAAAATTTTAGACAGAGTTTAATGTTTATGTCTTATAATAACCTTTATAGGTCTAATGTTATAGATTAATCAGAATATAATTGAAGAACTTAAGCTCAAAGTGACAGGGTCAGAAAGGGTGTAGTTTGACCTTATAGCTAATTCATCTCAAAACTTGTGTTTTTTACTATCTCTAAGGTCTAACTTTCTCAAAGCATATGCTATTTTTATTATTTCCTCTAATACAAGAAAATGCCAAAAATTATTCTGAAGTTTTTCAATCACATTGTAGAAAACAAAAGTCTTCTTTCATCTATATTTATTCTAAAACAAAAATATACCATTCAGTCATTTACTGACGGCAATATGAGCTGGGAAGAATTTATTGCAAAGTAAAATGTCTGTTTAATGTACATATAATGATATTATTTCAAATCATGGCCAAATCACTAAGGTTACATTCAAACAAGTACAATAGAGTTAGACACAAATTCTTATTTTTCAAATACTAAAGGCAAAAATATGCTAAGTCATTTAAAAAAATCACATTTTAACAACTTACAAGGTTACTCAATTAGCATCAGTTATAGATAATATTTATATAACAGTGTCTCATTACTAAACAATTAGTTTATCACACAAATTAGGAGGAACCAAATATATACTCATTAAAAATAATCTGCAATAACTTTGAGACATGTATTTGATAGAATATAATAATTAAATGGTCAGGTCAGGATTTACTACTGTTCTGAGCCAAATTGCAAGAATCATAAAAATATAACTTTTTTTCTCAATTCCAAAATATATCAAAGACTTTAACTAAATAAAATTCTCTTACTAAAAATGTAAAATCCATGACAAGAAGAATTAAAGTATGTGAATTTTCTTTTCTCTTCAATAACATAGTTCATATTCTTTGTTTTTTCTCTTAATGAAGGCTTTGTAATTTAACTTAATTTATGTAATTATGAGCCTTTTATTACATTGGCACCTGGTTGACTACTTTGATGGGTCTACATTTTCAAAAGTTAATTTTAATGGTCCTTATGGAGATTAAAATCTTTATATAATAACCATTGAGATAATCCACTTCAAAAATCCTACCCAAGCAGATACTATCTGCAATGAAAGGAGCATGGAAATCCTCTTGTTTTTATACAACACAAATTCTTGTTTATTCTTTAGCAAAAATTTCAAGGTTTTAGGGAAACTAACTTGGAAAACATCCTCCTGAAGAAAAAAATATAAATAACTTAAGCCAATGCAAAACCCAAATCCTAACCTGTATACAAGTAGGATTTTGAGATGAGATTAATATTGAAAAGTATGTTTAGTTGATTTATTCCTGCTCTGTGCCCTAAAAAAATTAGAAAAGAAAATCTAAAGGTAACATCAATGGGCCTTGCAATTTTAGGTGGACAAACATTTATTGGAATCTGAAAGGATTTTAGATTGAAGTTTGTTGCTTTTGAGTAGAGAAAAAATTAAGAAGTAAATAAATAGTACAAGTATCATGGAGAACAATCACCTCTGATTTGGTTTATCTACATAAGCTACTTACATTTATTTTAAAGCAGAAACAGAATTCATGAGCAAAGCTGATTCTGAGTAGTAATAAAACCCAGAAAAGTAACTTTTTGATTTATTTAACTATCTGAATTCTTGATTTGCAAATTTGCTTTCTGTCCTTGGTTTCCTTCGTTTGTTTGTTTTAAAGTTGTAAAAGGCTAACAACAAAAATAAACCAGATGATTAAAATATATGATTATTTAAAATGAACTGAGATAATATAAAATACACTTACATTTACTCTACAGTTCAAGGTATATTTGTGTCTGTGCAGGCTAGATGAATACTTGAGTAATTGGATAGAGTATAATTTCTGTTTTAATAAATATAATTTAATTATATTATATAAAATATAATTTAATTATATAAAATATAATTTAAATGGAATCTTGGCAGTAAAATTCCTTTTGAAAGAATAACAAAAAAGAGAAAAAAATGTTCCAGTAAATGGCATTCTATCATTGGTAACTTGCATCAAATCCCATAGGCTTTTGGAAATTTATTGCATTTACTTGATTATTACATGAGCATGTTAAAACCAATTTAAAGAAAACAAAATAAAAAAAAATGCTTCACTGGCCTAACTTAAACTGTGCTAGAAATTTGCAGTGACATCGGCTGCTACAGAAAGGGGGTAATACAGGAATAGCTACCTATGTAAAAATGCAATACTCACTACTACATTTATGAAAATAGCATATAACTTCCTATTACTAAAGCAAAAGTTATATAATTTTTTTCCTTTTACATTCCTTATGAATGGATTTAGGTTTTCAATTACCTGTATAAACCATCTCAAATCTATTGCTTTACTTAACTCACTTGTAGAGACTTATATTATTACAGAAGAAACATAGGAAGTCAATAGGAAACAAAATATTATTGAGTATAAATGTCAAATTATTAGTAAGAATGCTTCCAAATGTATTCCACTATGGAATTCAAGCTGTCTTTGGTTTTCGGATTATTCTCCTTCATTGTATTATTGGTTTCATGTTATTATTACTCATTTCACCATATTAGATTTTATATTTTTTAAAGTGAAATGTGTATCATGTTTATCTTTATATTTTGTTTTTATACATCAGTAAGAACATACCTAGAAGAATGCCTTATATAGCTTAAGTGTCTAATCAATGTATATTATGTAAAGGTGAATTTCAATATAAATGAACACATCAACTATTTTATTTTAGTCTTTAAATTGAAAAGCTGTTCTTTGTAACATGGACCAGTGAAAATGAAGTTACCTAAAATATGTGATAATAATATAACATTTAATATTATATATAACAATATCAAATACAATTTAATGTCAGATCAAAACAACAACAGTAATTTATTAGATAAGAAGATAAATGAGAAGGGTGAAGTTTCTGGAACACAGAAAAATTATGTTAGCATCCTCCTAGATTTAGCGAGGCATCCCCCTTATTATTCATCATTGATGAATGATTAATTAAGACTTGATGTTTATAGAAAGCAACTTACTTATTCAGGTCTCAGTAGTCAAATGAACCTTCCTTTTACTTTGTGTATGAAACATTCAATGTATCCAGAGTAAAGACAATCAATTTAATAATTTGTCTTGTGGAGCCAAATAATTAGAGTTGATCAGCTATCTATCTTACTATCATTTTCCATTTTGATGACAAGATTTATAATTCAGACATGTTGGGTAAACCTATAGCATGTGGCTATCTTGTACTTTCTATCCCCAAATAATAGCAGCAATCTTTATACATTTTCTTTTGGATCTTTCATATTGCCTCAGTTAAAAAACAAACAAAAAAGGCATTATCAGCAGGAATAATATGGGTGCATTAGGCAATGCTGAAATGGAAACTTGCTGAAGGATAGCTTATATGAGCATAGCTTGCAGAATAGTTCCCAAGAGTAGTATCATAAAAGATACAAACTCAGGTAAATTCTATAAATATTTTAATACTAATGAAAAAAATCTTGAAATTTGTCCCATATTTCTTAGGCAGTAGCCATAAGTACAGAGCAGAAGGGAACATAATTCAAGAAACTGTGAATGCAAATTTTGTTATTCTAACCCTAAACTCATGATTTGACAGTAATGTAGTCTTAAATTTAAAAGGAAATAGCTATGATTTTATATGATTTAACCCTCCATTGAAAGGTAAATTCAAGTTATTACTACGAATCAGTAGATTAAAATTTCACAAATGAGTAACAGTTTTGTAAACTGCAAAACTCCATAAAATCAGAGATTTACTGCTTTCAAAGTCTTTAAGAATTATTAATTATTTTATTTTAACCTACTACTACTCAGCTTTATTCTCTGAATGATGGGGTATTTTCTACACCTATTTATTTTGGTATATTCATTATCTATCTTTTCACCTAAGCTATTAACCTGGTCAACATTTTTGACTTCTTCTCCTCCCTTAATCTCCAAGTTTAACCTGATACCTATACATCTAATTTTACCCTTAAGTTATTCTTTTGTTTTCAATATTTTTCTCCTATTTATTTTCCATGACTTATTACATTCCCTTCAACTTGTATCTAGCATACTTTGATTTCCTTTCTGATTGGTCTCCTCACTTGGATATTGCCTTCACCAAGGAAGAAAATATGCCGTTTTTAATGATCTGATTCAGCATTTCTCAAAACGATATTTACATAGAAATCACCCGAGAACTTTGTTAAATGACAGATTCTGATTCAGTAGATCTGGAATAGAGTCTGAGTTCATTTACAAGTTCACATATGATGCTAATGATGTTGTTCTGAAGATCACACTCTGAGAAACAAGACTCTTAGCAAAACCTTAATTGTTCATGTTACTCCCTTTCATGAAATTTATCACAGCAGCCCATTGCTGTTGAAATATAGTCAACATACCTTAGAGTGGAATAGGAAGTGGAGCACTTCTTTAAGTGCTTCTCTTTCTCAGTGGCAGGCCTTAGTGTGTAATCTACCAATACCAAACTTGGGGGTATTTCTCCCCAAAAGGTTGTGTCATGCCTACATGCATGTTTATTAGTCAGAGTAAGAGGGACAGACCCAATAAGAGAGAGAGAGAGAGAGAGAGAAAGAGAGAGAGAGAGAGAGAGAAAGAAGGGATTTATTAGGAGGAGAGAGACAAAATTACCTTTTGTTTGCCTTTTCTTTCTATCCAGCCCCCAATCAATTTGATGGTGCCTGTCATATTGAGTATGGATCTTTCCCACGCTGTCCACCAGTTCACATGCCAGTTTCCTCTGGGAACACCCTCACACACACACACATCCAGAAGTGATGTTTTACCGGTTCTTTAGATAATCCTTAATCCAGTCAAGTTGATACCTAAATACTCCATCACACCTCTTGACACACTCTTGGCCCTGTCTAAGACATTTTCAGTGCCATTTTGCTCTGTTCTCAAGGCTCACTTTATTTTTACTTCTTCAAGGAAACATTCACTGGCAGCTTCAGGCTTGGGTTTACTACTCTTATACCTACTCCCTTATCACTCTGGTTTGATGTTATGACACCACTTAAAACTGTTCCGAAACTATTCAGAGATATTTACCGCACTGGTTTATAAGTTCAAGGCATTGGTATTTTCACCTTTGCATCCCATGTGCCTAACCACGGTACTGATATATAATAAAAGATAATAAATATTTGCCTTGTGTTAGGCACATCAATTGTGTTATTGATGATATGTGAGTTCACTTCTGGAATTTGTCCAAATTATATATGTTACTGAAGTATTGCTGGAACAAGTGAGATATTAAATATAAAGTTTTTCACAATGTTTACTGATTTCCATATTCTGTTTTTATGGTATTTAGTGATGTCCCTTTACTGATTCCTGGTGCCGTCTACTTGTGACTGCTCTCTTTTTTCCCCTCATCTTTTTTGTCAGAAGTATCAATTTTATTAGTTTATCTTCTGGCTGTGTAGATCACGTTTGTTGTTTGTTTTCTACATCCTTCATTTCTTCTCTTATCTTTATTATTTATTTCCCTCTTCAGGTTTTGGTTTTCTTTGTTCGTTTATTAACATTTTTCTATCTTCTTAAGAATTATGCTTAAGGCCATTAATTTTCAGTTTTATTATTTTTTAATATATATGTTTAAGTCTACAAGTTTTCCTCAAAGCAATAGCTAGATCTTGCAAAGTATGATTTGTATTATTTTATTACTATTACATTCAAAATATTTTGTAACTTCCATTGTGATTTCTTCTTGATCTTGAGTTATTTAGAATTGTATTGCTTTTTTCAAAATATGAGATTATTTTCTCATTAATGTGATCAAAGAGTATACTTTGTATAATTTTAATCCTTTTGAATTGAGATTTATGCTATGGCACAAAAAAAGACCAACTTTAATAAATGTTTAATATGAATTTGAAAATAATGTATATTGTGCCATTTTCTGTGTGCATGTTATTTTCCTTTGTGTCCTATCAATAATGAAAAAATATTGTTAAAATGTCCTACTGCATTGAGCTGTGTCTATTTATTATCAAGGGAACATTGTATCCAAATGTTCAGCTTACTTCTCTTTTTTTTTCTCTTCTGAATCTTTAACCTACAAATTCCTTGCACTGGTAGATCTCCAATGAAATCCTTTTAACAAAGTAAAACACTCTCTGCATTTTAAAATTTATCTATCCTAGAAATTTGTATCAAAAATCTACTTATTCATCGTTAAAGTCCCTGGATAGCTCTTTAAAGGTATGTCATGTATAATTTATTTCTAAAATGGCAAAGGGTCAATTTATGCTTATTCTTTATCTTGACTCAAATTTGGTATTTCATATTCTGGATGAAAACCTATTGTCTACATTTTCATATTTTTCCCTTAAAGTTGTTCTCTTATTTTTTTTCATATATGAAGATTGCATATACAGTGTCTGCTTCTTAGGAACTAAAACATACATGCTCCAAAATGAAATAAAATAAAATAAAAATAAAAATAAATAAAATAAGATTAAAAAATATCAAATACAAACTTAGAGTGTACCCTGATGAGTTGGAGACTGACTGCAAATTAAAGGACCTTAAGATATTTTGAGTGTACTCTAGTGAAAAACTATCGAATAAATACAAACCATGTAATATATTATTTTTCTCTCTGTACACTAACTTTGAGAAGATTTGAATCATATGAGTGAGTTTTCTCATTCCGGACTACTTATACATTTTTAAGATTTCTTTTGCATATCTCAGAATAGATTTTTCTGGGATTTATTGTTGGTTTTTAAAATGCAAATTCTGTAAATTTCTTGGCAAGGTTTTCTTCAAATTTAATATATATTGCTAATATTATTTTCCCCATTATTATTCTCCATTACATTATTATATGTTCCCAAGGTTTAAGATCAGTATATATATATATATATATATAGAGAGAGAGAGAGAGAGAGAGAGAGAGAGAGAGAGATTTATGTATAATAAATCTTATAAATTGTTTTTAGATATTTATGTATAATAAAACTTATAAATTATTTTTAGGTATTCTGTTGCATCAGTGTTTTTGTACAATATATTTTTTTCTTTTTCCTGCATAAAACAAACTTCTCATATCTACTTATTCATCTGACAAATTGTGACCATTAAGTTTTTGGTTTACTAAACCTTTTCACCCATAATTCTTTCTTGACTCCTAAAGTTTGGGCAAGGCCTATCTCTTCTACTTTATTTCATTTCTCATAATATGCAACTCACTTAATTGTAATTCTCTGTATTCCTCAGAAGCAGTGGTTAATGACTGATTAGTTACACATAAAATAATTATTTGTAAAGATTTTATTTGCTTCCAAAATAAAGGGGCCTGAAGAAAAGAAAAAAAAAGATGAATACTGCATGATCTCACTTATATGTGGAATCTAAAAAAGGTGAGCTCATAGAAACAGAATAAAATGGTGTGGTGGAGGGATTGGGGAGGCTGTGGTGAAAGAACACAACACCAGAGGCTGTGGGGGTGGAGGGATTGGGGAGATGTTGGTCAAAGAACACAACGTTTCATTTAGATAGGAGGAATTAGTTTAGAAGATTTATTGTATAACATGATCAGTATAGTAAATAATAGAGTATTGTATACTTAAAAATTGATAAGAGAGATTGTGAGTCTTCTCACCATAAAAATTAAAATTATGTAAGGTTATACATATATTAATTAGCTGTGCTTGGCCATTCAACAATGTATACCTATATCAAACCAACAATGTAGGGCCAGGCGTGGTGGTTCATACCTGTAATTCCAATACTTTGGGATACATAGGTGGGAGGAGCACTTGTGCTCAGGAGTTGGAGAACAGCCTGGGCAAAATAGTGAGACCTCATCTCTACTAAAATCCAGAAACACTAGCCAGACATGGTGGCACACACCTGTAGTTCCAGCTACTTGGGTGACTGAGGTGGGATAATCGCTTGAGCCCAGGTAGTAGAGGATGTAATGAGCCATGATCCTACCACTGCCTGGGTGACAGAGCAAGACCCTGTCTCAAAACAACAGCAACAGAACTTGTACACCATAAATATCTATGAGCTTTATATGTCAGTTAAAAAATAATAAAATAATAAAGGGGTCTATGCCCTACCCTTGACTATTATGACTTAACAGGTCTGGAATGTGGCTGAAGCATGCACATTTAGCAAAATGCTCCTCAGTTTAATTTGGATGCACAGCTGGGGCTGAGGAACACTACTGGAGGCTAAACTGTGAGCAAAAGGACTCTGATAATTTCATTGTTTCATCCTTTAGCAAGATATTTGGCACAAAAGCACGTGATAATTATTTAATTAAAGAAGATGAAACTAAGTATTGAATTTTTACATATATTTTGTAATTGGGCACCTTAGTGTTCCTTTCAGAGGCAGGCATGGTGTGAGTTTTAATTATTTTTCCTTGTTTTAAATTATTTTGCCTAATTCATTTGATCATACAGTTATATTTACTAAGAATTCCAGAACAAAGTTAAATTATATCAATATAAAGATACATTTTTCTGTCGTGTTTGTTACTTTATTTGGAACGCATTTAGTGTTTACCATTAAGTATTATATCACATTGACAGTTATTTGGAGATTTATATTTAGCTATTTAGTTATGAAACTTCCAATCTTATTTCACTAAAGATTTTTTTTTTTTTAATCAAGACTGGATGTTGCATTTTACCAAGTGCCTCTTGTAAATTTTCATAGATGTAAATGTGTGTACATGGATAAATTCTTCCACAGTTTCACCTATTTTCATGGTAATCCTTATAGAAAGAAAAAAAAAACCCATACTGACTGGAAGAAAGGGGTTATCAATGAGTTCTTTGTCCTATCCTAGTTCTCATGTATGCCTCATGCTTCAGCTGGAGTTCAAATTATTTTTGCAACGTTAACTCAAGAAATTTATAACAGAGACTAGATCCAATACAGATGAGAATCTGATCAGGAACTATATGCCAGACTAAGAACTGTACTTCATCACCAATAATTTTATTGAATAACTGGTTTCCTGTATTGACGAGTTAGAGTAGCACTGGAGAATGTGAGCTAGTCATTGCTTTTGAGGGGCTATGTTACTAGCAATGTGAAATGTGACCATAGTAGTTATGGATTCTGTAGACTTAGGCAAGTATGTGTGTCTCAAGTGTGAAATAATTTTAGGACATAGGAAGGTGCACTAGAGGGTCGTAGGACCTCCACTTTGCTGTTGCTGCACATGCTACATTAGCAACCTGTCTTGCATTTTTTCTTAAAGTTAAATAAATGTAATGTTATGTGAAGTGTGCTTTGTCTTATGAGTTTGTCTGTTAATTCAAAACTAAAGTTGCCACTGCTGGTTGAACAGAGAGCTAACCTGAAAATATTTTCATACTCTGAAATGAACTCTGTTTAGACATGGCATATTATTCTCGTAGTAAACTGCCAACTCTACCCATATTTAATTTAGACATTTTATAAGTATATTTTGAAACTTATATGGATCTTTATTTTTCCCTTTCTATCACATTCCAGTTCAAGCATTATATCAGCTTTAAAAAATCATATTTTCCAATCTCAGATTCATCATCGTGTCTCATTTTTATTTATTTGTATTTTTTCTGCTTATATCCACATTAATTTCGCATATTGTAATTTAGATTATGCTTTTTTCTAAAGCATCTGTAATATAATGCTGAGCCATTTCTACTATTCAGATATGACTGCCAAATTAATTATATAGATAGCCACACATATATACAAACACAGAAGAACATACATGATGCTAAAATACAGTTTGAAATCATATAACCACACAATTCCAGGCTATGATGAAGTTAGTCTCATCTCACATTAAGATAACTAAATACAGATGTCATTTGCTGTGTTGCTATGCCTTCATGTTTTGAACTAATAGCTAGCAATGTATGCCCAGGTCATATGAAAACGAATACAAAATAAAAATTATCTCAAGACTGTGCTTTCAGCCTTGATGGAGTACTGGACTTCCCTTGAAGCTGTAAACTATTAGAATATGTAAAGCAGCTCTTTTCGTATGTTGGATAATAAGCAGGACAGGACTGTGGTCTGTCAAAAAGAGGGTAATCAAATGAAGTGCATGCAATAACAGCTCCTGCTTTCTACTAGGGAGAAATGCAAAATAAAAGAATCACAAAGGAATTACTAGAGATGAGAAATATAGTAACTGAAAAAAACTTTTACTAGATGAGATAGATATCAGATTAGACCCTTCGGAAGAAAAGATCAATGAACCTGAAGATATAGCAATAGAACCTATCCACCAACAACAGAGAATATAAAAGACTGGAAAAATAAAATAAACAGAAATTCAGTGACCTGTGTGATAACATCAAGCAATCTAGGTTCTGTGCAATAGAAGACTTCTTGTATAGAAATGAGTTGAACAAGAAGACTATTCGACAGAAGCCTGTTATGCCAAGGAACCCTCTTAGTTGCTTTAGGGTTTTGAGATCGGGATAAGCCAGAACAGGCTGGATATGTTCCTCACTGAGGGCCCTGGTGCCTTGGGATAATTTTAGCCCTAAGTGTTTAACCTGCTGTGAGGAGAACTGAGTTTTTGGTTTGGAAACCTTGTAGCCACAGGTGGCGAGAAAATTTAAGAGTACTTGGGTGGCTTGATGGCACAAGGTTTCTGAGTGGGTGACTAAAAGTCAATCATCCACGTACCGAAGGACAAGAGTGTCCAGGTATGAGAACTGGCTCAAGTCTTGGACTAATGCCTGGCCAAATATATGGGGGCTATCCCTGAACCCTTGGGGTAAAACAGTCCAGGTGAGTTGAGACATTGGGTTCGAAGGATTTTTCAAAGGCAAACAAGAATTGAGAGTCAGGATGTACAGAGACACAGAAAAAAAGCATCCTTAAGGTCCAGAACTGTAAACCACTCTGCTTCCTCTGGTATTTGGGAAAGCAGAGTATTAGGGTTAGGTGCAGCTGGGTATACAGGGACAATGGCCTCACTGATAATCCTGAGATCTTGCACTAATCTCCACTGTCTGTTGGGTTTCTGTACTCCTAAAATTGGGCTATTGCAGGGGCTATCGCATGGTTTTACTAGGCCTTGGACTTTTAGGTCCTTAACAATTTTTTGGAGTCCTTGTTGGGCCTCGGGTGTAAGGGGGTACTGCCTTTGGTAGGGAAAGGAGGTGGAATCCTTTAGTTTGATTTGAACAGGACAGGCATTCTTTGCTTGTCCATATTGTCCTTCTTTTGCTCAGACCTCAGGATTAATTCCTTCCTCAAGCGGGGGACAACAAACAGGTGTTCATTCTCCTATGTTCAGGTATGTAATGGCCACTGCTTTTCTAGAATGTCTCTCCCTAACAAGGGAGTGGGGCTTTCAGGAACAATTAGAAAAGCATGTGAAAAGAGTAAAGTTCCCCAGTCACAACTTAGTGCCTGGGAGAAGTACCTAGTGACTGACTGTCCTAGGACCCCTCAGATAGTGACAGATCTGGAGATCAGTTGTCCGGGACAGGAGAGTAAGATTGAGAAGGCTGCGCCAGTGTCCAGGAAACAGTTAACCTCCTGGCCCTCAATGGTCAAGCATACCTGGGGCTCTGTGAGGGTGATGGCATGAAGTACTATAAGAATTTTCAAAATTGAGTGAGGAAAGAATTCAAATTGTATTAATACTCCTAATACTCCTACAGTATTTTTGGGGTACACAAATGGGACAAGGTAAATTACATCCTTCTAGAATCTACAATTTCCCACAGAATGATTCATGTTTCTTTTTTTTTTTTTTAAAATAACTTCTCTAATGAAACAATTTATTCTAAATGCAAAGATGTCCTTACTTCACATATTAAATTTCCTCTCTTTTTCCTAAGAGGGCTGTCTAGTGTGATCTAAACGATTTATATAGTTATAATAGATGTTAACATTTTCACTGTGAAAATATTTTATTTTCTTTTATAGAGATAACATATCTCTTTGTTGCCCAGGCAGGAGTGCAGTGGCACAATCCTAGCTCACTATAGCCTTTAACTCCTGGGCTCAAATGATCCTTCCTCCTCAGCTTCCCAAATAGCTGGGGCTACAGGTGCATGCCACCACACCCAGCTCAAAATACTTTGTTCTTAAAATACCAAATTCTATATCACAAAACATTCTCTGCCTTTATCGATAATGTTAGTTTGAGATTTTAGAGTTCATGTTTTCTAAATGAACATTGTGGGACATCGTTATCATCTGCTGTATTCAATTTTTCTGATTTTTCTCAATGAGTGTTTAAATGTATATTAGTTTTTATTGGTTTTGAACTGAGAACTCCTGGTTTACTGTATTCATTGGCTGAGAAATGATCAAGCAAGATTTGAGTTACTTATGGTTTCCAATGGAAATCAACCTCTATGGAATAGGTCTTAAGATCGTTCAGGATTTTAACCTTCAAAAAGATTTGGTATTCAGTGGTTGATAATAGCACCAGTTTTCTGGAAGCACATTTTGCTTGCCCAGGATGAATTTTGTAGAAAGCCTTAGGTTTCATCAACTAGACAACACCATTTGGAAGGAATGTTCTTTTATCCATTGACGGTTAGATTATGGTAAGCCTTTTTGTTTTTGCCAGAAGTGATCTAGTTAGTGTAGTTCCCTATCAATTAAGGTGGAAGCCAGGTGTCTCATGTGATGGTTCTGCTTTGATAATCACATAAGAACAATTCTGGCTTGTTTATGAGGCCAAATAGCAGGCAAGAGCCACATTGCAAGACAGACACTTATACTTTATTATAACAAAATGTTCTAAAAGAAAATGTTGGCTATAGTAATTGAAGTAAATTGGCTGGATATTTATTCTATGGATAACAGATACCTCGATAAAGAAATTACAAACAGTAATTAAACCTATGTCTAGAAATATGTTGCTGGTTCTTCTAGAAAAGCAGGATGAAATTTTCAAATCTCAACTGCAAACTTACGTGGTTATTTTAGTGACCTGTTCTATGAACAGGATAAATATGTCATTTCTCCAGAAAAGGCCCATTGGATATCAAAATTCTGCTACTCACCTGGGTTCTCAACCAAGCTTTGACAGTATTAATTGCTTCAGGAAAATTACATAACCTCCCTGCTGGTTTCTCTGTTCTCTAACTGTTCTCTTGACTCAGCAGTGATATTATGCATATATTATATACATATGTCAGCAGTAGAAGACTTAAAAAAAATAAAGCCTCTTAAGAAATTTTGATACGTTAAACAGATACAAATGACTTTTTATTAGTATAAATTTCTATTTTAAATTCAATTTAGATTTCATAATGAATCAAGTAGAACGTTGAAAAGGATCTAATGTAAACAAAAATTTGAAATTAGAAGCTATAGATGACAATAAGGCTTATGGCATATTTTGCAGTCAGATAATTTCTTTTTCTTTTTTTTTTTTTTTTTTTTTTTGAGACGGAGTCTGCTCTGTCGCCCAGGCTGGAGTGCAGTGGCCGGATCTCAGCTCACTGCAAGCTCCACCTCCCGGGTTTACGCCATTCTCCTGCCTCAGCCTCCCGAGTAGCTGGGACTACAGGCGCCCGCCACCTCGCCCGGCTAGTTTTTTGTATTTTTTTTAGTAGAGACGGGGTTTCACCGTGTTAGCCAGGATGGTCTCGATCTCCTGACCTCGTGATCCGCCCGTCTCGGCCTCCCAAAGTGCTGGGATTACAGGCTTGAGCCACCGCGCCCGGCCTTGTCAGATAATTTCTGTTTTATTCCCTTTCAAGTTATCAATATGATCTTCGTTCACATAGATAATTCCTTATAGCTTACAGAAAGTTTTTACTTGTGGCATGTTTTATTTTGCACCTTGGCTTGCAAAATGCAAGCTGCATGAGAACAGATATCTTCTCTGTTGCATCAGTTGTATATCTTGGCACTTTACTACAGAGGCTGGGAGCACAAATATGTGATGCATTAGCTTGTTGAATATATTTCAATGTCAAAACAACATGCTAATAATAATGGTATTAATAATCACTACTATTTTTGAGCATCTCTTTGCTACGAAAAATTTTATTTGCTTTAGAGATATTCTCTAACTTAGTACTTATAATAACTTAAGATAGAGTATTACTATTCACCAAGAGATTAGGTAAATTTCAAGGTTTCAGAATTAGTTTTTACCAGAGCTGAAATGAAAATCCATGCAAGCTGACTTATGAGAAAATACTCTTAAATATTAATACCAGAGTAAGTTTTTCAAAATAAACTAAACTTGTAATAATTAAAGGTAAGCTGGCCGGGCGCGGTGGCTCAAGCCTGTAATCCCAGCACTTAGGGAGGCCGAGACGGGCGGATCACGAGGTCAGGAGATCCAGACCGTCCTGGATAACACGGTGAAACCCCGTCTCTACTAAAAAATACAAAAAACTAGCCGGGCGAGGTGGCGGGCGCCTGTAGTCCCAGCTACTCGGGAGGCTGAGGCAGGAGAATGGCGTGAACCCGGGAGGCGGAGCTTGCAGTGAGCTGAGATCCAGCCACTGCACTCCAGCCTGGGCTACAGGGCGAGACTCCGTCTCAAAAAAAAAAAAAAAAAAAAGGTAAGCTATATTTTGAAATAATAAGTTAAATCTAAACTAACTAAAATGAAATGCAGAAAATCAGTTTACCTCTCCCATTAGTTACATTTCAAGCTTTTAATGGCCACAGGTAGCTAGTGGGTATTGTACTTGACAGTGCAGATATGGAACATTTCTGTCATCACAGAAAGTTCTATTTAATAGTGTTAATCTAGAACAGACATTGACAACCTTTTTCTGTAAAAAGCCAGAGAGTCTTTAGTCTTTGGAGGCCACTTTGGTTTCTTGCAACTACTCAACGCTGCCATTGCAACACAAAAGCAGCAATAGACAATACATTTAAAACATGAGCATGACTGTGTTCTAATGACATTTTGTTTACAGACAATGAAATTTGAATTTTATAGAATTTTTATATATTGTGAGATATTACCTTTTCCTCAACTATTAAAAGTATAAAAACTATTCTTAACTCTGAGATCAGTAAATAACAGGCAGTGGACTGAAGTTTTCTGATTCCTGTTCCAGAAATCCCCTAACATCTTAATTCCAACGTGCTATAATCATATGTTATCCACAAATTTCAACAAAAGTGTTATCTGTCTGATTATGGAACATTCATAAGAATTACCTCTAAGACTCACCTTCCCATACTTTTATATCCTTTGACTATTTCAGTTTTATGTTAATTATTAAAAGGAAGTATAGTTAATTGTCTGAAGATCTATCTCTTTCGCCAATTAGTGTTCCTTTAGATTAAAAACCATGTCTAACGTTTGTTGTAGTGTTCTCAGAAGTGTGCAAATTCGTGACCATTAGTAGAACTTTGACTCCTGATTCTTGAATTAGTGTATTTATAAACTTAAAAATTTGGAAATACAAGAAGTTGTTTGTTGTACAGAGCTGTTTGTTTCACAGCTCATGACACATAAGAAGGACTGTATAATATAAAACATTATTATAATAAGTACTTTTACAAAATTGTATAATTGAGAAGTGTAGAAAAGAAAAGAGGTTTAAAAGGATCAATTGTGTGGGGATTATGCCCTCTCTGACAGTTAACAATATGTAAGGTTTTCTCATTGTTGCCGTTCTAGTAATAAATGAAAGAATGGTCTACAGTGGTCAGTTAAACATAAGTATTTTCAGATCATTTAATTAACACACCTAATGAGTATTTATGACGTGTAGTATATCCTTATATATTTTTTTCAACATAATTATCTCAGAGAGTGGATGGTAAGCCTACTTGTTTCTCATCATTTTCTGAAAATTCAGAATGTAGTGAAGATTTTCTTAGTCATCTAACAGAAAAAATATTATCCATGTGTTTAGACCAGTGTTTTTCAACATGGTGCCCAGGAACAACCCCAGACCGTGAAGTGGTGTTGGGATGAGGTGGTAACTGGACATCAGAAATTACTTGTAAGTTACTGGGAAATTTTAATGTGCAGCAAGGATTGCAACCAATGATTTAATAAAACACATAATTAAGAGCTTTTCTTTCAATTCTTCTATGGAGTTAAAATTGGAGCCTGAACTATCAACCAAACTGCCTCAACACCCAATACACTGCACAGGACAGCACTGGAAAGAGAATAGTGGACCAAATACCTTGCTGGTGTAGTGATCATAAGGAGATCATCCACAATCGTTAATAACATAGTGAAGTGCAGTAGTGATTACTTAGAAGGTACTGCAGCCTGATTGTGGGCGTCACAGAAGCATGAACATAGTTATAGCCTAGTGTTGGACAGAGACGCACAAATATACATAAGAATACAAATCTAGATTTTAGGTCATGGCACTGGGACTCTTAAGTGCTGATTGAAATTAGTGGCTATTCAATTATTATACAGATTATTGACCAGTTTGTTCAATATTCTAAAATAATTTATAACATGTACCAAACAGCAAATAATATAAAAAACGGAGGATATAGATCAAATAAAAATGTAGTAATATGAGAAAGCATGAAGTAAAGAATGTTGGATTATATTAAGAACTAAAGGTTGAAAGATATTCAGGATTCAAAAGTGGTAAGATTAATGTGATGTTTAAATATAATAATTAAACTAAATGATATATATTAAATGATAAAAACAGTATTATGAATCCTTCTGAGAAGGCATTCTAGATGATTTATAGTTCTATTGGAAATTGAACTTAATATTCTAGGAAATAAAAAGAAAAAAGTGAGGAACTTATTCAGATCAATTTTTCTTAAAGTGATATAAAATCCTTGGCAAAAAAATAATTGTCAATAACAAGATGAAATATTAACCAAGCTTTTATTTTAAAGTATGTGGAAATGTCTAATTTGTCTATTATTAGGAACATTTAACAACTTTTTTTTCTAGCCAACCTCTGCAGATCGTTTTAATCTTTTGTTTTCGCTTAGAAGGCAAATAATGAATTTTGAATTTTATGTTAGGATTTTTTTTCATAGTCATATAACTAGAATTTTGAACAGTGATTTTACTAAGTTACTCATAGTAAAAATAGTTATTTGATAACGCTTACTCATAGTAAAAATAGTTGTTTGATGACACAAGTATATGAAATAATTTTGCATAATGTGGTATATAATATGCATGTTAAGTCAATTGCACTTAGAAATTGATGTGAAAAAATTTGCGAGGAGACACAATTTGTATGTATCTTTCCTTCTTTAAACTTATTTTGTGAGTACATTATATTGGATCTCATATAGACACTCATTATAACTTTATCTGTGGCAAGATTGTATGGAATGACAGGAAAGTGAGTTATGGAGATGTATTAAGATCTCCAGTAACTGAAGTTTGGGTTTCTTGGTCTGCTGAGTTTTAAGTTTGAAAGTTTTGCATGCATGATCTATTTTTATAGACTTGAAACCCTTACAATGTTAAAACATGTGAAAGTTACATCTATATAAAAGTAGAAATGTGACTCAAGTTATCAATACATCAATTTTGATGATGGTTTGAGTATTTTCTTGATAATACTTTCTTATCCCAATGTTTGGAAATGTGTAATTCAAGGATCAATTGTGTCTAGACCTAAAGGTTTTCTGTAGTGCATAAAAGGTTCTGCTATCATGAATTTGATGTATGTAGGCATAGTCCATGATATGCTTTGGCTCTGTGTCCCCACTCAAACCTCGTCTTGTGGCTCCCACAATTCCCACATGTTGTGGGAGGGACCCAGTGGAGATCAGTGAACCATGGTGGAGGGTCTTTCGTAGGCTGTTCTCATGATGGTGAATGGGCCTCATGAGATCTGATGGTTTTAAAAAATGGGAGTTTCTCTGCACAAGCCCTCTTTTGCCTGCTGCCATCCACCCAAGATGTGACTTGCTCCTTCTTGCCTTCAGCCATGATTGTGAGGCTTCCCAGCCACATGGAACTGTGAGTTCTCCATTAAACTTCTTTCTTTTGTAAATTACCCAGTCTCAGGTATGTTTTTATCAGCAGTGTGAAACAGACTAATATAGTCCTTTATTTGCTTTTAAATCTTATTATATGTCACTTATGTTTCGTTGCTATTAGAAATCATTGGGAAAATAATATTCAATTGTCAGAAAAGCACTAGTGATTGAGAATTTTGGAAACATAATATGATGTTCTGTCAGTATTTTTTTTGTAACATAAATAACAGCAAAGTTTAACAGATATAAATGAACCTGCATTTCTATTGAAAAGATGCGACTTTATACCAATATAGTACAAAGGTTAATAGAGTTCCAGGTTAATACGTGAAAAGTTAACCTGGAAAATAGAACCTACTGGGAAGAGAAATGAATAAGTGGTATTTATAAAATGCATAGCTGGCCATATAATAGTCCAACTTAAAGGATAACTTTCTTTACTTATGTTTAGAGCTTATATAGTGGTAAGCTTCCTGAGATTTTGTTCAAGCTCTGGCACACAGAAACTTAGATAAACATACTTAATGGTAAATTAAACCTGCAGCTGCAAGAACTCTTTCTTGAGGGAAACGACTGCCTAATACTTTAAACATGTTTTTGATTATTTAAGTCTGTGTAGGTCATGAATCATGTGGGTTTTGTCCACTATAAATTTAACACCTTTTAAATGATGCATATTGAGGGTAATTTTATTCGAATTTAAAGACTAAGTAAAGATGGAATTCTAGACATTTGGATATATTTCTCATTATTTTTCTAGTTGTTATTTCTCTAGATTTTAAAAGAATTGATTTTTCAGACTGGGTTTTTACAGTGCTTCCTCATTTACTTATTTATTTATTTACTTTTGACTTTCTTATACTTTAGATTGATGTGTTTCAGCCCAGAGAATTTTTCAGTAGGAATGGGAACCTGAGATTTTTACTGCAACTGCGTACAAATTTAATGATATAGTTTTATATAAACATGTACTGTGAACACCAAAATCCTCTGATATTGATTACAATTTAGTTGGACTGTGCCTACAATTAGTGGATCATTTTCATGCTAAAAGATCTAGCATCCTTGTGATTTACTGTCACTAAAACAAAGGCTGTGAAGAGGTCCAGAATTTCTACAGAAGACACATTTTAATGTTATCATTCAGTTTTATGACTAAGGTTTAAATGATCACTTGACCCTTACTTACCTTTCCAACCGAATTTAATGTTGTGCCTCACCCGAAATCCTCCTTGCTGAACAAATTTTCTTCCTTGTTCTTACCTTTCATTCTATGAACCATTCTGTCTTTGTGTTCTGGCTCATCCTGCTCTTTTTGGTTGGAATACCTGCCTGCCCCGTCCTCCCTCCTACTCTTTCCTTCCTTCCTTCCTTCCTTCCTTCCTTCCTTCCTTCCTTCCTTCCTTCCTTCCTTCCTCCCTCCCTCCCTCCCTCCCTCCCTCCCTCCCTCCCTTCCTTCCTCCCTTCCTTCCTTCCTCTTCTTTTTTTCTTTCTTTCTTTCTTTCTTTCTCTTTCTTTCTTTCTTTCTTTCTTTCTTTCTTTCTTTCTTTCTTTCTTTCTTTCTTTCTTTCTTTCTTTTTCTTTCTTTCTTTCTTTCTTTCTTTTCTTTCTTTCTTTCTCTCTTTCTCTCTTCTCTCTTTCTCTCTCTCCTTCCTTCCTTCCATCCTTCCTTCCTTCCTTCCTTCCTTCCTTCCTTCCTTCCTTCCTTCCTTCCTTCCTTCCTTCCTCCCTTCCTCCCTCCCTTTCTTCTTCTTCTTCTTCCTCTCTTTCTTTCTTTCTCTTTCTTTCTTTCTTTCTTTCTTTCTTTCTTTCTTTCTTTCTTTCTTTCTTTCTTTCTTTCTTTCTTTCTTTCTTTCTTTCTCTTTCTTTCTTTCTTTCTTTCTTTCTTTCTTTCTTTCTTTCTTTCTTTCTTTCTCTCTCTCTTTCTTTCTTTCTTCTTTTCCTTTTTCCTTTTGTTTAAATGTTTCCTATACTATTTTCAGGACTCAGTTTTTGTTCTAGATTGCTTGAGGGTCTTTTATTACTATCTCACCTCTTAGTGATTTCTCCCTTCTCTGAAATCCTCAAAATTTATTATTCTACCCCTTCTCTGGAACTTGATTTAGAAATGGGATTATACAATATTCACAGAATCATAATTATTTAGGTAAAGTATATTGATATTTAGCATCCCCATTTTGAAGAGAATAAAATAAAAAGGAGAACCCATTTGTTACTATCACTCAGAAAACTTGTGACTGACAAAAGAGAATCAATATGGTTCATTCCTATACTGAGTCTTAGAGAACTCATTTCCAAAGTTCATCAGCAAAAATGGTAAAATAAATACCTAAAGTTAAAATCACTTTGCAAGTCCATAGTCTTAAAAATTATTTTATGTCTTTGTCATTACGATCCAATGACCTTTAAAGGAATCATACTTTGCTGTTAGAACAAATCCAAGAATCCTTAATAACTTCTAAGATTTCCTCATCTTTATACCAAGTATGGAGGAAATAACAGAAATGAAGAAGACGAAGGAGAGAAAGAAGGAGATGATGGTAATGAAGACGAAATATTTTTTCCTGTGTCCAAAATGGAGTAATAATGGCATTAAATAAAAGACTGTGCAACTCATATAATTTTGAGGAATTAATGCGAATGACACAGAATGGACACATTTTTGGAAGCTGTGATTTGTTCTATAATTTTATTGGTCACCTACAACAGAAAAGTTAGATTTTATCATCCCCAAATACTTGTCATATTCATATGGGATAAACATATTTTGTCATTGTAAAACTAAAGATGACAGAAATCTGTATTTTATTGGCTCAATAATAAGTGAATGTAGTTTAAAAAGAAGCCACAACAAAGATTTAAGTCATTGCCTTATGATTATTTCTGTAAATGTACCTCCTGTAATAACATACATAACATGTACATAACATATACTGAGTGTTAACTGTGTGTAAACTACTGTGTGAAACTGTTGCATGCATGTCTTGTCAGAACAAATTTTCCTTTCTGGATGAGGAAACAAAAAGAGGGTCACAGCAAAGTGACTTGACCAAATTCACGGAGTTGTCAGTTACTGGGAAAAGTGAAATTTGAACTCAAACAATCTGATTCCAGAGCCCTCATTCTTTCTATATTTGTAGGCAGCTGGGCAGGCTCAGAACTACCAATGTTTACCAGCTCTGTTGCTTATCTTCTCTTTTACTGTACTTCTTTAGGACTGCTTTAAGTCAATAATATAGGTATTTGCTATGCAAATATCTGATTAAGTGAGGACAGGCACATGTTACCTTTTTACGGCTAACGTTAAGGGAAATAAACACCCAGTCATATTTTGAGATTCATACGATTGATATAACCTTGGGAAAAGTGGTCAAACCAATACTGTCATATGTCCATTTCTTGTTTAAGTGTAAATTTGTCCCAACTGAAGTGAAGCCCCCACTATACAACAGTTATTGTTTCCCTTATTATATCAGTCATACATTAAACATACATATACACACTTTTATTATTTTCAGTTGACCAAAAATTTTAGGCCTGGAAGTAACTGCTTTCAGTTTTATTTCAGAATAATGAAAAAAAAATGTTGCAACATTTTATTTTGAGAAGGTAGATTTCAGTTAGGTAAGTTTTCATGCAAAAATGTTAACCTTTTTGGATTTCGTTTATCCGTTTTTGAAAAGACATGTAGAGATAAAACTCCTTAATACTGGTGCACTGAGCCCTACCATTTATCTATGATTGTACTTGACATAGCTGCTCCTTGACATTTATGGCCAATAATATGACCTGCAGCTATTCCTCCTAACACACTAAACTAGAATATCTGTGAGCAAAGGCCTGTGCATCCCTGGTGCCTTGCATAGATTTTGTTATAGCCTAAGCTCTCAATACATGTATGTAAAGTAAATTAATCAAATATACATTGTGAAATAATTATATATGCTTTTTAGTTTGGCAATTGGGTCTTACGAAAAAACATTTGGTATTCTAGGAAAGTTATATAACAAGTATAATTATTTTGAATTTTTATTACAACTAATTGAAAATTATAATTTATTTAGTATATGTGATTACTGGACTTTTTTAAAAAATGACTTTACTTTAAAAGTGATGTACAGATTCAATGCAATCCCTGTCAAAATACCAAGGACATTCTTCACAGAAACAGAAAAAAAAAAAATCCTAAAATGTACATGGAACCACAAAAGACATTGAACTGCCAAAGCAGTCTTGAGCAAAAAAAAAAAAAAAAAAAAAAAAAAAAACAGAAAAACAAAGCTAGAGTCATAACACTACCCAATTTCAAAATATGCTATATAAGATGTTAGTTGTGAGCTTGTACAAAAATGCTATAAAGTGATAGTAACCAAAACAGCTACCAAGCTGCCCCATCACTTATTAAAGCAGTCTTCCATACCAACTCAAGTGTCCATCATGGTAGAGGGTCTCCTCATGCTGGGATTCCAGAGGCTCATGGTGGAGTTGGTTCCTCCCTGTCTGTTCAACTCATTCTCTCCACAGGAGTTGTTGGGGGCCAGAAACAAGTCCCACGGAGCAATAGTCCCTTGCAGGAATACTGGCTTCCTCCCGCTTCAGCCCAGCTTCTGTGTCTTCCTCCATCTGCTCTCAATTCCTTCCCTCTGAAGATCTGCTAGTTGTGCACCAGTTTTCCCAAAGTCCTGGTCCCTCAATGGGTGATGTTCCTCCTGGCTGCGTCTAGTTGGCCATCTTGGACCATGCCCTTCTACATTTCAGAGTTTTAAATAACAGTGTTAAAAGTTATGTTTACATGAATAATTTTATTCTCTTCACTGCCAAAAACATTAATTTTATTTCAGTAAAAATTATGATTCCAAAACCTGTTGAAAGCTAAAAGTAAATAATGCAAGTACAGGAAGTGTCCACCACATAAATAGCTATATAATTTGCTAAAAAAGAAAAATTACAAAACAATGATAATAAGGTGAAGTGAGACGCAATGAAAGTTTAAATGTTTAATCATTTGTTTCTTCTCTAAAATGAGTCTATTATGTATAATCTTCATGTTTAATAACAGAAAAAAAATAGTTTTCTGGAGTCCAAAGAGGCTATCCAAAGTGTGATTAGATCACAAAGTTCTGCTTGCGACTATGACAGTAAATATACCAGTGTCTACTATTTATTTTCTTTCTGTTTTTCACAGGTGTTAAGTAGACAATTTGAGACACAGAATAACTTGAAAAATGGCATATTGTCTGTATACAGAGATGTATGAAACCCAGATTTCTGTCCAATATGATAATCTCATTCCTTGGCAATATTTAAATATGCACAACAGCTGCAACTATTCTCAGATCTGACTAACAATTTATCCACTGAGAGCAACTTTCATCAGGAAGAAACACTGAGAAAATGATAGAGCAGTGTTTGGGCATTGAACCATGTTTTTAATCAAGCAATAGCAGCAGTAGACTCTTCCCAAATCATGGCTAGTGTCCCCTTGATCATCATACATGCATGATTTCCCAATCTCAAATGCCATGTGAAAATCTTATTTCCAAGCAGAATTACAGAAAAATCTTTTGTCCATTCCCAATATTTAGCTATTTTGTCTAGAAAACATTAGCAATACTCTAACCACTAATATTAATTCACCTTGGAAACTTATTTATCCTTGGTTTGTGCTCACAAAAAAACAAGTAAAATGTCTACCTGCCATCAAGTTTAACATGAAATTAAACATGATTAAAGCCCAATCTTTCATGGTTGGTTGAAGGCTCAGATAAAAGTTAATAAAATTGAGTTAATATCCTCATTATTACATTAAACGTAAGAACTGAACAGACAGTTACCAGGGCCCACTTGTGAGTATACGCGAAGGTCTTTTAGTTCAGAATTTGATCAATCTGTTTCTGTTCTGTTTATAATATCTGAAGAAGATTAATGATTTGAGCACAGATTTGGCTTTCTAATATTTTTGTTTATAGTTTATATCTTATCCCTTTTATTTGGCACCAGAACAAGGACTTTAAGGTGTTTTTTTAAAACCAGAAATCTTCAAAAAAAAGCTCATAGTTTTACAATCACACTATGTAATGAATGAATAGTAAAACCCGAAAACAAACACTTGCCATGCCTAATATGAGTTGTAGGCAAGTTTTTTAACTTTAAAACACAGACTATTTCTATCTTATACCAAATATTTTAAACAATAGAATAAAAGAAGAGAAACTACAGGACTTGTTTTATGAGACTGTTATAATATTTCATCCAAATGTGGTAAGGGCAATACAGGAAAAACCAAAACTACCAACCATTCTAACACATAAAGATAGATAGAAATACCTCAAACTTATTACAAATTAAAATCATAAGAACAACAAAAGTGCTGTTGCATGACTGGGGGTCATCCTAAGCATCAAAAATCAACATAGAAAGTGTATCTGTGTAAGTGAATATGTGAACATATTAAAGGAAAAGTCATATGCCTATCTCATTAGACACAGAAGTATATTTTTTCAAAGTTTAACACATATCCATGGAAAAAAAAATCCAGCAAGGCAAGATTAAAGGGAACTTCCTCAGTCTGATAAAAATAACCAAATATGTACAAGAAAGCATCTGATATCATAATAAAATATTGGAAACATTTTATTTAAAGTGAAGAGAAAGATCAAATGTGATGCTAATATTAGAAATGAATTATAGCTTACATAGAGTTATAAGAATTAGAAAGTACACGAAACCTTTGATATTAACAGAAAATGATACTCTACAGAAAATGGAAAATAATTTTCAAAAAATGATTACAATTCATCATATATTTGGACGCTGTCACTATATAAAAGAGCACCTTTTAATTATCTTACATTTCTACATACCTTCAATGTCAATTAAAATGTCTCCCACAGATTATGTAAAAAGACCAAATCTACGTCTGATTGGGGTGCCTGAAAGTGAGGGGGAAAATGGAACCAAGTTGGAAAACACTCTTCAGGATATCATCCAGGAGAACTTCCCCAACCTAGTAGGGCAGGCCAACATTCAAATCCAGGAAATACAGAGAACGCCACAAAGATACTCCTCGAGAAGGGCAACTCCAAGACACATAATTGCCAGATTCACCAAAGTTGAAATGAAGGAAAAAATCTTAAGGGCAGCCAGAGAGAAAGGTCGGGTTACCCACAAAGGGAAGCCCATCAGACTAACAGCAGATCTCTCAGCAGAAACTCTCCAAGCCAGAAGAGAGTGGGGGCCAATATTCAACGTTCTTAAAGAAAAGAATTTTAAACCCAGAATTTCATATCCAGCCAAACTAAGTTTCATAAGTGAAGGAGAAATAAAATCCTTTACAGATAAGCAAATGCTTAGAGATTTTGTCACCACTAGGCCTGCCTTACAAGAGATCCTGAAGGAAGCACTAAACATGGAAAGGAACAACCAGTACCAGCCATTGCAAAAACATGCCAAAATGTAAAGACCATCGAGGCTAGGAAGAAACTGCATCAACTAACGAGCAAAATAACCAGTGAATATCATAATGGCAGGATCAAGTTCACACATAACAATCTTAACCTTAAATGTAAATGGACTAAATGCTCCAATTAAAAGACACAGACTGGCAAACTGGATAAAGAGTCAAGACCCATCAGTCTGCTGTATTCAGGAGACCCATCTCACACGCAGAGACATACATAGGCTCAAAATAAAGGGATGGAGGAAGATTTACCAAGCAAATGGAGAACAAAAAAAAGCAGGGGTGGCAATACTAGTCTCTGATAAAACAGACTTTAAACCATCAAAGATCAAAAGAGACAAAGAAGGCCATTACATAATGGTAAAGGGATCAATTCAACAGGAAGAGCTAACTATCCTAAATATATATGCACCCAATACAGGAGCACCCAGATTCATAAAGCAAGTCCTTAGAGACTTACAAAGAGACTTAGACTCCCATACAATAATAATGGGAGACTTCAACACTCCACTGTCAACATTAGACAGATCAACGAGACAGAAAGTTAACAAGGATATCCAGGAATTGAACTCATCTCTGCAGCAAGCAGACCTAATAGACATCTATAGAACTCTCCACCCCAAATCAACAGAATATACATTCTTCTCAGCACCACATCATACTTACTCCAAAATTGACCACGTAATTGGAAGTAAAGCACTCCTCAGCAAATGTACAAGAACAGAAATTATAACAAACTGTCTCTCAGACCACAGTGCAATCAAACTAGAACTCAGGACTAAGAAACTCAATCAAAACCGCTCAACTACATGGAAACTGAACAACCTGCTCCTGAATGACTACTGGGTACATAACGAAATGAAGGCAGAAATAAAGATGTTCTTTGAAACCAATGAGAACAAAGATACAACATACCAGAATCTCTGGGACACATTTAAAGCAGTGTGTAGAGGGAAATTTATAGCACTAACTGCCCACAAGAGAAAGCAGGAAAGATCTAAAATTGACACTCTAACATCGCAATTAAAAGAACTAGAGAAGCAAGAGCAAACACATTCGAAAGCTAGCAGAAGGCAAGAAATAACTAAGATCAGAGCAGAACTGAAGGAGATAGAGACACAAAAAACCCTCCAAAAAATCAATGAATCCAGGAGTTGGTTTTTTGAAAAGATCAACAAAATTGACAGACCACTAGCCAGACTAATAAAGAAGAAAAGAGAGAAGAATCAAATCGACGCAATTAAAAATGATAAAGGGGATATCACCACCGACCCCACAGAAATACAAACTACCATCAGAGAATACTATAAACACCTCTACGCAAATAAACTGGAAAATCTAGAAGAAATGGATAATTTCCTGGACACTTACACTCTTCCAAGACTAAACCAGGAACAAGTTGAATCCCTGAATAGACCAATAGCAGGCTCTGAAATTGAGGCAACAATTAATAGCCTACCAACCAAAAAAAGTCCAGGACCAGATGGATTCACAGCTGAATTCTACCAGAGGTACAAGGAGGAGTTGGTACCATTCCTTCTGAAACTATTCCAATCAATAGAAAAAGAGGGAATCCTCCCTAACTCATTTTATGAGGCCAACATCATCCTGATACCAAAGCCTGGCAGAGACACAACAAAAAAAGAGAATTTTAGACCAATATCCCTGATGAACATCGATGCAAAAATCCTCAATAAAATACTGGCAAACCGGATTCAGCAACACATCAAAAAGCTTATCCACCATGATCAAGTGGGCTTCATCCCTGGGATGCAAGGCTGGTTCAACATTCGCAAATCAATAAACATAATCCAGCATATAAACAGAACCAAAGACAAGAACCACATGATTATCTCAATAGATGCAGAAAAGGCTTTTGACAAAATTCAACAGCCCTTCATGCTAAAAACGCTCAATAAATTCGGTATTGATGGAACGTACCTCAAAATCATAAGAGCTATTTATGACAAACCCACAGCCAATATCATACTGAATGGGCAAAAACTGGAAAAATTCCCTTTGAAAACTGGCACAAGACAGGGATGCCCTCTCTCACCACTCCTATTCAACATAGTGTTGGAAGTTCTGGCTAGGGCAATCAGGCAAGAGAAAGAAATCAAGGGTATTCAGTTAGGAAAAGAAGAAGTCAAATTGTCCCTGTTTGCAGATGACATGATTGTATATTTAGAAAACCCCATTGTCTCAGCCCAAAATCTCCTTAAGCTGATAAGCAACTTCAGCAAAGTCTCAGGATACAAAATTAATGTGCAAAAATCACAAGCATTCTTATACACCAGTAACAGACAAACAGAGAGCCAAATCAGGAATGAACTTCCATTCACAATTGCTTCAAAGAGAATCAAATACCTAGGAATCCAACTTACAAGGGATGTAAAGGACCTCTTCAAGGAGAACTACAAACCACTGCTCAGTGAAATCAAAGAGGACACAAACAAATGGAAGAACATACCATGCTCATGGATAGGAAGAATCAATATTGTGAAAATGGCCATACTGCCCAAGGTAATTTATAGATTCAATGCCATCCCCATCAAGCTACCAATGACTTTCTTCACAGAATTGGAAAAAACTACTTTAAAGTTCATATGGAACCAAAAAAGAGCCCGCATCTCCAAGACAATCCTAAGTCAAAAGAACAAAGCTGGAGGCATCACGCTACCTGACTTCAAACTCTACTACAAGGCTACAGTAACCAAAACAGCATGGTACTGGTACCAAAACAGAGATATAGACCAATGGAACAGAACAGAGCCCTCAGAAATAATACCACACATCTACAGCCATCTGATCTTTGACAAACCTGAGAGAAACAAGAAATGGGGAAAGGATTCCCTATTTAATAAATGGTGCTGGGAAAATTGGCTAGCCATAAGTAGAAAGCTGAAACTGGATCCTTTCCTTACTCCTTATACGAAAATTAATTCAAGATGGATTAGAGACTTAAATGTTAGACCTAATACCATAAAAATCCTAGAGGAAAACCTAGGTAGTACCATTCAGGACATAGGCATGGGCAAAGACTTCATGTCTAAAACACCAAAAGCAACGGCAGCAAAAGCCAAAATTGACAAATGGGATCTAATTAAACTAAAGAGCTTCTGCACAGCAAAAGACACTACCATCAGAGTGAACAGGCAACCTACAGAATGGGAGAAAAGTTTTGCAATCTACTCATCTGACAAAGGGCTAATATCCAGAACCTACAAAGAACTCCAACAAATTTACAAGAAAAAAACAAACAACCCCATCAAAAAGTGGGCAAAGGATATGAACAGACATTTCTCAAAAGAAGACATGCATACAGCCAACAGACACATGAAAAAATGCTCATCATCACTGGCCATCAGAGAAATGCAAATCAAAACCACAATGAGATACCATCTCACACCAGTTAGAATGGCAATCATTAAAAAGTCAGGAAACAACAGGTGCTGGAGAGGATGTGGAGAAATAGGAACACTTTTACACTGTTGGTGGGACTGTAAACTAGTTCAACCATTATGGAAAACAGTATGGCGATTCCTCAAGGATCTAGAACTAGATGTACCATATGACCCAGCCATCCCATTACTGGGTATATACCCAAAGGATTATAAATTATGCTACTATAAAGACACATGCACACGTATGTTTATTGCAGCACTATTCACAATAGCAAAGACTTGGAATCAACCCAAATGTCCATCAGTGACAGATTGGATTAAGAAAATGTGGCACATATACACCATGGAATACTATGCAGCCATAAAAAAGGATGAGTTTGAGTCCTTTGTAGGGACTTGGATGCAGCTGGAATCCATCATTCTTAGCAAACTATCACAAGAACAGAAAACCAAACACCGCATGTTCTCACTCATAGGTGGGAACTGAACAATGAGATCACTCGGACTCAGGAAGGGGAACATCACACACCGGGGCCTATCATGGGGAGGGGGGAGGGGGGAGGGGGGAGGGATTGCATTGGGAGTTATACCTGATGTAAATGACGCGTTGATGGGTGCAGCACAGCAACATGGCACAAGTATACATATGTAACAAACCTGCATGTTATGCACATGTACCCTACAACTTAAAGTATAATAATAATAAATAAATTTAAAAAAAAAAAAAAAAAAAAAAAAAAAAAAAAAAAAAGAAGGACATAGCCAGGATAAGCCAAAAAAAAAAAAAAAAAAAAAAAAAAAAAAAAAAAAAATGTCTCCCACAATTTATATATTGAAGTCTTAACCCTCTATGTATCCCAGAATGGGTCCACATTTAGAGATACAACCTTCAAAGATTTGTAACTTTGAACCTACAAAGATACAAACTTACAAGAGGTAAGTAGGGTAAAATGAGATTATATGAGTGAGACCTAATTCAATATGACTGCTATCCTTATTAGAAGAAGGAGAAATGCCAAGGACACCCATGCATAGAGAAAAGGCCACATGTGAGAACCCAGTGAGAAGGTGGCCATCTGTTAGCCAAGGAGAAAGGCTTCCAGTGAAACAAAACTTGCAAACACCTTCATCTTGGACTTCCAGTTTCCGGGAATGTGAGAAAGTAGATTCCTGTTGTTTCAGCCACCCAGTCTGTGGTATTCTGTTATGGCAGCATTGGCAAACTAATATGGTAAGTATGGAAGAAGGGAAGCAACTGAATAACTTACAATTAAATTCTTGTCTTTTAGTGCGTCTGATTCTATGGACTGTCATCTTCACAAATGCTTTTAGCTTTTTTTTTTTTTTTTTTTTTTTTAACTTTTTAGGTGAAAATGGAGGGCAAATAAAGATCGAGTGAGTTCAATGTCTTTCTCCAAGTGAGATATGGCCCTGGTAAAGTGTTTTACAATGAGGAGCAGGGTTTTGTTATCAAGAATGCTTTGGTTGTATTTCACAATGGTGAATATTCTCCTTTCTCTATCAGAGGATCAAAGGGTCCATCTTAGTGTGAACTTGGTGGGATTCTTAGAGGGAAAACTCAGGAAAGTGCAAGGGCTTCCTTAATACTGCTGCTTCCAGGAATTTCTCACTTCCGTGCTTTTCATAGTCAGCCTCCAACCGTTTGTCAACATCACCAGGAAGTGTCCCTACCAGTTAATGGCTCCCATGGGTTCTGTTCCAGATAGGCAGGACTTACTGTGATTCTCATGTCCCACCTGTCTCTTCAGTGTTCAGGGTGGTGGTTTTCCTCATCACTGATTTTTAGTCTATTCAGTGTTTTCTTGTGAGGAAGGGAGTGATGACTTCTAAGGTCACTATATGTCAAAGCTGAAACCAGAAATTCCCAGAGACACTTTTTAAATCCGGAAGTTGGTAATCTAAGTCCTGTGCTCCTAACAGCTTTGAGCCTAAATATGTTGATCCACTATACTTTCCAAATCAAGTCTCTGCTTTTAAGAATTGGTGTGTTGATGAGTACTTGATTCAGTTTGTGAATATGCAAATACTTAATGCATATTATATATATGAAGAATACAAATAAGCTGTAAGTACCACTGCAACATGTAGGCAACTTGCTGAACGTAGGATACAAATTCCATGAGGACAAATACTTCTGTCTTTTTATTTATTACTTTCCTTCCAGAGCATAGGACTATACTCTACAGGCATTAAGTTTTCAGTAAATATTTGCTGAATAAATAGTTATTCAAAGGAAATCCAGGATGGCGACTTGAGCATGGGTAAAAGAAAGTGATTTATTCCTAGAAGTGGCAACAGTGGGAAAAATCTTACATATTTTCAACTGTCAGGGCATAATCCCCCCAAAGTTGATCCTTTCAATCCTCTTTTCTTTTTTACACTTCACTCTTACATAATTTTGTAAAAGTACTTATTACAAAAATGTTTTATACCATACGACCTTCGCTATGTGTCTGAGCTATGAAGCATTATCTGTACCAAACACCACTACTTGTATTTCCAAATTTTTAACTTTGTAAACTCACTATTTCAGTTGCGCAGTCTTTTATTTAACACCATTATTACTCCCTTTTGGACACAGGAAAAAATATTTCTTCTTCATTACCATCATCATCTTCTTTCCCTTCTTCATCTTCTTTATTTCAGTGATTTCCTCCATACCTGGTATTAAGATGAGGAAATCTTAGACGTTATGAAGGATTCATGGGTTTGTTCTAACAGCAAAGTGTGATTCCTCCAAGGGTCATTGGATCATAATGACTGATGAAGATGTAAACTAATTTTTAAGACTATGAACTTGCAAAGTAATTTTAATTTTAGGTAATTATTTATTTTACCATTGTTGCTGATGAATTTTGGAAATGAGTTTTCAGAGACTCAGTACAGGAATGAACCATATTGATTCTCTTGTCCGTCAGTTCCAAGTTTTCTGAGTGACAGTAACAAATGAGTTCCCCTTTTTATTTTATTTTCTCCAAAATGGGGATGCTAAATATCAATATACTTCACCTAAATAATTTTGCTTCTCTGAAGACTGTATAATGCCATTTTTAAAGAAATAAACACAAAAGTCAGTGCAAAACTAGTACACATTAAATGTAACTAAGTAATCCATTGTTGCAATGAGAACCGAAATACTCTTCACAAATAAGAGACTGAAGGTGTGAAGGAAATCATAAATTGTGCAGGGAGAATGAACAAATAAGAAACGAGCTTCACTGAATACTGAGGACCAATGTAATACTTATCTTGAAAAGCAAAATTTGTAATCATTACTTTCATACTTTCCTATATAGGACATACGTTATACAATCACATAAAAAACCGGTACGTGTAATCACTGGGTTATTTTTTTAGTTCAGTTTTTAGTTCCTGCTATTGTTTCTTTTTGAAGCATGTTTTTATGATTGCAGAATCTATAAGAAGAGTACATGCAGAATCTACAAGAAGAGTACATTCTGAATTATTTGATTACTCAAATGATAAAATAGTAAAGTCTAATCTTTTGCTTTTTAAAAATATTTGACATTTTTAAAAAAGTAAATAATATACATTAAGAATTATTTCTTTATTTTTTTAACTTTTGTTCTAGGTGTAGAGGTTCATGTCCAGTCTTGTTCTGTAGGTAAACTCATGTCATGGGGGTTTGATGTACAGATTATTTTGTCACCTGAGTATTAAGCCTAGAACACAATAGTTATTTTTTCTGCTCTTTTTCCTCCTCCTACCCTCCACCCTCTTGTAAACCCTTGTGTCTCTTGTTCCCCTCTTTGTGTCTGTGTGTTCTCATCACTTAGCTCTTTCTTATTAGTAAGAACATGTGGTATTTGGTTTTCTGTTCCTGCATTAATTTGCTAAGGATAATGGTGTCTAGCTTCATTGACATTTCTGCTATGAACTTTATCTCATTCTTTTTTACAACTGCATATGTACTACATTTTCTTCATCCAGTCTTCCACTGATGGTCATTGAGGTTGATTCTATGTCTTTGCTATTGTCAGTAGTGCTGCAAGGAACATATGTGTGTATGTGTTTTTATGATAGAACAATTTATAATGCTTTGGATATATACCCAGTAATGCGATTGCTGGGTTGAATAGTTGTTCTGTTTTTAGCTCCTTGAGGAATCACCACACTGCTTTCCAAAATAGTTGAACTAATTTCTACTCCCATCTGTGGTATTTAAGCATTCTCTTATCTCCACAACCTTGTCAGCATCTGTTATTTTTTGACTTTTTAATAATAGCCATTTTAACTGGTGAGAGATGGCGTCTCATTGTGGTTTGATATGAATTTGGGAAAAGGACAGTCTAGTCAATAACTGGTGTTAGAGAAACTGAATATCCACATGCAAAAAGAATGAAATTAGACCTTTCTCTCTCACTGTATACAAAAATCAACTCAAACAGATTGGGGACCCAAATATAAGATCTGAAACTATGAAACATATGGAAGAATACATAGGAGAAAAGCTCCCTGATGTTGGTTTGGGCAATAATTTTTGAATATGACCTCAGATTCATAGGTCACAAAAGCAAAGGATACACAAATGGAATTACAGCAAACTAAAAAGATTCCTCACTGAGTGTAGAAACAACCTACAGAATGGGAGGAAATATTTGCAAAGGATACATCTAATGAGGGGTTGATATCCAAAAATACATAAAAACTCAAATAACTCGATAGCAAATAACCCAATTAAGCAATGGGCAAAAGATCTGAATAGACACTTTTCAAAAGAAGATATGCAGATGGACCAAAGGTATGTGAAAATATGTTCAGCATCACTAATCACCAGGGCAATGCAAATCAAAACCACAATGAGATATCACCTCACTTCTGTTAGAATGACTATTACAAAAAGACAAAAGATAACAAGCACAGTGAGGATGTAGAATAAAGGGAGCCCTGGTACACTATTAGGGGAAATATAAACTGATATAGTCATTATGGAAAACACCATGCAGGTTTCTAAAAATATTAAAAATAGAAGCACCATATTACCATATTATCCAGCAATCCTACTAGTGGGTATTTATCTCAAGGAAGTAAAATCAGCATGTTAAAAATGTATTTGTACTTCCATGTTTATTGTATCACTCTTCACAGTAGCCAAGATACAGAATAAACCTAAGTGTCTATCCATGGATGAATAGATAAAGAAAATGTGGCATATATACACAATGGAATACTATTCAGCCATAAAAAGAGTAAAATCCTGTCATTTGTGATAACATGGATGAACCTGGAGAACCTATGTTAAGAGAAATAAGCCAGTCATAGAAAAACAAATACTGCAGGATATCTCTCATATGTAAAATCTGAAAAAAAGTTGATATCATAGAAGTAGAGAGTAGAATGGTAGTTACCAGAGGCTGAGGCGGTTAGGTGGGAGAGGAAAATGGGGAGATGTTGACTAAAGGATGTGCGTTTAGTTACACGGGAGGAATACATTTAAGAGATTTATAGTATGGTGACTATAACTGATGACAATATATTATATTCTTGAAAAAACAGTGACTATTAAGTGCCAAGATAGTGAATATTAAGTGTTCTCACCACAAAAAATAACGTGAGGTAATGCATTTGTTAATTAAACTATTCCACAATGTATGCATACTTTAAAACATCATGCTGTACATGGTCAATACATCATTTAGTAAGGCTTTAACTTATTTACAACAAGCTTTACTGAAGATCTATATCTAGATGGAAATAGGATAAAGATAACTATATATTTTCAGTATCTTAGACAGCAAAAGCAAAAGTAATGATTCAGAATGCTACTCAGGTTTCTTAAATAAGGTAATATACTAAAATCATGGTTTTAAAAATAGTTCTGTTAAAATATTCATGCAATTTATTGATTCCTCATGTAAAAGATAAATATGTCTTAATGGTCAGATAATTGCACTCCTCTCTCAATTTGCATTGTCTAATTCACCTATTTTTTTTCATTCTGTACTATTACCTATCACAACTTCATGTGTGAGAGGTAGAAAAAAATATTAGGTAAGTGCTTAAATTCTGAAGAAACCATTTTTCCCTGTTTTGTTCTGGGAAGTTCTACAACATGAACGTTGTTACTATAAGTCACTTTAAAATATGGCCCAGTTGCTGCTTTAGATATATTCATAATGGTTACAAGTGGCTGTTTGTTCCATATCCACAACTCATGCTATTATACACTACAAGATGAGATATTATTTTAATACTTCTACAAAGACTTAAGAATGCATTCAGGAATGTTCAATCAATTAGAAATAAGTCCCCTAAGGATAGCACAAAGGATTTTTTTTTTCATTTCTAATAGTCAAAACAACTTGTTTTTGGTTAAATGTTGCAGATCAACCAACAGCCTTAAAGATTGATGGCCTCTCAAATCCCTAAAACTGGCCAGTGAGTGTGATCACTCCACGAAATTCCATCTCTTTTTTGACGAATGATTTCTTCAAAAGCATGGAAAAGAAAAAACAGTGTTTTGTTTTCTTTTAATACTTAGCACCCTTTGGAACTACAAGATCTCTGGAGAGTACAGTTTTCCCCTTCTCTCCTTCCCTTCTTCTTTTTCTTTTTCAGCAAACATACTGGGCACTTATATTGGTCACATATTCCAGGAGCCGTGCTGCATTCTGAGAATACAAGCATGAATGAGACATTGTTTCTTATCCACCAGTGTCTCATAATCTATTAAGTGAAATGAATAACTAAGAAGAAAAGCACCAGAGAGTATCACATGCTCTATGACAGATCTTACTTATTATTTAAAAAAGTTAACAAAACACTTACTTGAAAGTTTTTACCAAATATGTACCATATGTTCAATTTTGTAGAAGTTTCTACTAGATGAATGTACTGAAAAGAAAGTGGTCACTTTTACCATTTAATACTGAAGCAAGCAAACTTCTAACTACAATTGAAAACTATGTATTTTACTAATATATAATTAATGACATATTCAGTGAAAAGACCTATAATTTAAAAAAATCCTCAACCTGAAGATCTGTATTTGATGAATTAAAAGTTATAAGAATGAGACCACGTAGCAGAATATAAAAATAATTTAAATACAACAGCAGAATACTGATTGTTAAGCAAGTCAAATTTTATCCACAGCATCACTTCTATAGTCCCCCTTGTGGGGATTAAAGTGGTTTCTTGGTTATATATTTAGTTTTACATCGTATTTTTTCTGGTCCTTGTTTGTACATTATTAACTCTTACACTTCTTCCTCTTAAGTAAAAAAAAAAAAAAAATGCATCAAGATCAATGTATCATTTTAAAATGCTAGATACCAGTTATTTTTCTTCTATGGGGTTTTTCTTCAGAAAACTCTCAAATAGAAGCAGTCCTTGATTATGCACAAATCATTTAATACTTGGCCTTCCATCCGAAATTTCTAAAAATACTATTAATTAGTGTTAAAATTAGTCTGCTAATGCAAGATTTGTGAAGTGGGATAGAAAACCCATTTTAATATTATATTAATCAGTTATTGTGAAATATCTTTTAAAATTATTTCCCTGACTATGTAAACATGTAAAGTATGAAATAATCCTTATTCATAATAATAAAACTCATATTTATATTTCATCACTATTAGTGGTGAAATATAGTATTTTGGCAGAGGTATTTCTATTCTTGTATATTTCTTACGTACTTAATATCATACTATATATACATAGCTTTCATCATCCTTTTTAAATTACCGTAATAAACTTTTCTGTATCTCATGAAAATATTCAAATTTAACAGCTGTGTTATATTATATGATATGAATTTATTTCTCAGCTCTTGGATTTTTAAAGTTGAATTCACATTTCAAAATGTTAAGTATTTCCTTTTGTGATTTCGAGCTTTCTATCTATTTTCTTCTTTGCTTACTGTTATCTCAACACTGCTACAATTAAGGAAGTGCCTACTACCCTTATGAAAGGCCCGTCTTCCACTTGTGCTCCAGATCCTGTTCTTTTTCATCTTTCAAGGCCATCGTTTCTGAAATTTCTCTCTTTGGCAACAACAATTTCTCCCTCTCTCTTGTATTATCTTGATCAATATAAAACATTCTTTGGGGTCTTCCATCTGTTAAAAAATCCTGCTTTAAAAAATATAGCCACATTTTCCTATTTGTTTTACAGCACAGTTTCTTATAGTAGCTGTCAGTAGCTTCATATCCACTTCTCAACTTTCGTTTATCAAGTTCAGCCAGACTTCTGCTCCTGACCACTCCACTGTATCTGCTTTTACCCAATCATCAATGGGCTTCATATTTTCAAATACAGTGAACCCTTCTCAGCTTTCAAATTACCTCATCTCCAGGCTTATTCTATCCAGGTTGACAATTGCATTTTTGAAAACTAATATTATTCTAGGCTTCTTGTATATTGTACGGTATTGTATTTCCTTCTGACTCCCTGACTGCTCCTTCTTAGTTTTCTTTGCTGAGCTGTTTCTTTAGATCTCTGGATATTTCAGGACTTAAATTACTTTCCATTTCTTTCTGGATTTATTGCCTTTTCTAGAAAATCTTATCCATTGCGTTGGCTTTAAATATCTAAGTGATAATAACATCCCTAGTCCTGATCTTGTCCCTGAACTCCAGACTCACAACCAGCTGTTACTTTAAATCTCCACTTAAGTGTCTAATAAATATCTCAAAGCTAACTAAACTACATAAAACCTTGGTCCACAAACTCTTTTGCTTATGCAACTGTAGTACTGTTACCACCATCTACCAGTTCCTTAAGCCAAAAACAAATGAGGTGGTATTGATTCCTCTCTTATCTTAAGCTAGGCAGCCAATGTACCCCAAATCCTATCAGTTCAAACTCATCATGTTCCCAATCCCTGTAATCCTCTTCATCTCTCCTAGTGTCACTCATTGCCTAGTTTGCATGCTTGACTGCTTACAAATCACTTGCCAGAACTATTTTTAAAATCAGAAATTATTATTTTTTCACTTATCCGGTTAACTAACCCACTCTGTTTGTTTCCTGTTGTTTTTACTACAAAATCTATATTCATCACCCTGGCATTTTGGATCCTGAATTAGACCCTGCATATCCCTGTGACTTCATCTCATACAACAATCGTTGCATTGCTGATGCCAGTCTCACTGTCACTTTTCTTTTTCTTGCTGTTGCCCTAATATGCCAAGTTGTATAACCTCTATGTCTGTTTTTTACATTTGACATGTCTTTCCCTTTATAGTGGCTGGCTCCTATTATTTTATAATTTCTAAGACTAAATATCACTTTTCTACTAAGGCTTTCTCTTAGTCTCCAATAAAAAGTAGTTCCTCAGTCTCTTCATCACATTGTCTGATTTTATTTTCATCCTGGCACTGATACTTTATTATTTATTCATTTATTTATTATGCTTTTAATTTTTTTGTCTTCTCTTAAAATGTCAGCTCCACGAAGCAATCACCTTACTGTATTCTTCTCTGATTTATCTCCAGTGCCTAGAAAATGTGTGAAATAAATATTCAGTGCGTAAGTGCATTTTGTACACCTTTGCATGCATTTTTGGTATTTCTTATAACAGATCTCTATAAATAAAATAATCGGGTTCTAAGCCATTTGTTTTCTAGGAAGCTTGTACCTAAATTAGGGTGTCCAGATTTAACAAATAAGAAATATTAGACTTTTTTATCCATTCGTCTATCAATGGACACCTAGGTTGCTTCCATATCTTGGCTTTTGTGAATGCTGCTGCTATAAATATAAGAGTGCAGAAATCTTTTCAAGACACTGATCTCGTTTCTTTTGGATATATGCAGAAGTTGGATTGCTGGATCATGGTGGTTGTAATTCTCATTTTGGAAGAGGTTTCATGCAGTTTTTCATAACAGCTTTACTAATTTTAATTCCCACCAAGAGTGTACAAGCGTTCTCTTTTCTCCACATCCTTGCCAAAACTTCTCTCTGACCTGTTTGACAATAGACATCCTAACAAATGTAGGGTGATGTCTCATTGTAGTTTTGACTTGCGTTTCTCTGATGACTAAGTTGTATTGAACATTTTTTCATATCCTAATTGACCATTTATGCGTTTTCTTTTGAGAAGTGACTTAGGCGGCTTTTATAAAGAAGGACATTTTGTCATTTGCAACAACAGGATGCTGCTGCTGTACATTATGCTAAGTGAATAAGCCAGGCACAGAAAGACAAATGCTACATGATATGGTTTGGCTCTGTGTCCCCACCCAAATCTCATCTTGAATTATAATCCCCCTGTGTCCAGGGAGAGACGTGATGAGAGATGATTGGATCATAGGAGTGGTTTCCCCCATGCTGTTCTCATGATAGTGAGGGAGTTATCACAAGAACTGATGGTTTTAAAAGTGTTTGACAGTTCCCCCTTCACTCTTGCTCTCTCTTGCTGCCTTGTGAAGACGATGCCTGTTTTCCCTTCACCTTCTACCGTGATTGTAAGTTTCCTGTCTTCCCATCCATGTGGAACTCTGAGTCAATTAAATCTCTTTCCTTTATAAATTACCAAGTCTCAGGTAGTATCTTTATAGCAGTGTGAAAACAGACTAATACGCTGCATCATCTCACTTGTATGTGGAATTTAAAAAAGTAAAACTCATAGAAACAGAGAATAGAAGACCGGTTACCAGAGGTCAGAGAGTGAGGCAGATAGGCAGATGTTGGTCAAAGAGTATGAACATTCAGATACAAGATGCATAAGTTTTGGAGACGTAATGCATAGCATTGTGACTACACTTAATAATAATGTAGACTTGAAATTTGTGAGGAGAGTAGATCTTAAGTATTCTCATCACAAAAAGAAAAATTGATAATGATATAAGGTGATAGGTATGCCAGTTATAATAGTTTGGGGCTGGCAATCATTTCACAATGTGTGCATGCATAAAAATGTCACATTGTGCTCCTTAAATACAGTCATGTGCCACATTAACACATTTTGGTTGACAGTGGACCACATATACGATAGTGGTCCCATAATATTATAATACTGTGTTTTTACTGTACCTTTTATATGTTTAGATATTTAGATATACAAATACTTATCATTGTGCTACAATGGCCTATAGTGTTTAGTACAGTAATATGCTGTGCAGGTTTTAGCCTAGGAGCAATAGGCTATACCATATAACCTAGGTGTGTAGTTGGCTATATGATCTGGGTTTACAATCTAAAGTGTTCCCACAATGACATCACCTAATTATGTGTTTCTCTGAAGGCATCTCTGTTGTTAAAGAACACATGGCTGTATATATAATTTCTGACAATTATAGTTCAATAAAGCTGGAAAAAGAGAAAGGAAATATGACACTCAGTTAAATTAGATTTTTAGATAAACAATGACTATTTAGTATAAGTATGCTCTATGCCATATTTGGCACACACTTGTGCTAAAAAATTTACTTATTGTATACTGGAAATTCAAATTCAATGGAGCATCTTGTGTGTTACCTGACAACATTAACCGATATGTATTTTTAACCAAAGTTGATACAAATAATGATGACTTGTTTCCCTTTTCATCACTTATAAATATGCATTAACTGAACACATACACAGATGGACAAAGGCCATTGAGTATAAAAGAAAGATGAATATCTATACTTAGATTACAATCTATTTCACAAAGTATAACTTTTATTTCATTGACATTGTGCTTGAAGCTGTAGTCATTTTATGCGATGCCCCAGGTGCTCAATAGAAGTGTTTTTGAATCCATGTGAGTCTTAATTAGATCATGAAGTTGCTTTGATCTGATTGGACTTTGTGAACTATTATTCTCTCCAGATAAGCAATAATACTGAGGAAATCCATTTCTTGCTGGGGTGATGTGATATGCGTGTCGAAGAATAAGCAGAGGCCTGGCTCATTTGTCTGGGGAATTAAGACAACATTATGAGAATCAAAATCTTGAATGTGTTAGGTTACTGAGGATCCTCAGAAAACATTAGGAGTATCTCTGGAAAAAGAGTTTCCTAACATAAAACTTTCTAAATATTCACTTAAAACTTTGTGTCTCTGTGTTTTTATCTTTCTCTATAAAGAAATTTAATCATCTAAGTAGACATAAGATTAAGTTCTTAAAAAAATTACTAGCAAAGAAAGTTTAATGTGAAATTTAACTGTTGCTGTTGTGTTACTGTAAACTCATGTAAGAAACATGCTGACTAGAAGTGTGAGAATGATATCAAGATATATTTTTGTCATGTTTTTCTTTATTAATCCATTATAAGATTCTAACATTTTAGGAACTCAAAAAGGAAATATAAAAACCTAGGAGTCACATTAAATGAAATAGCATTGAACACTCTAAAGTAAAAATGATTCTCATTAGGGGGTCTCTGCATTTTGAAAGCCTTAAAATTAAAAATGCTGTAAGTAATTTTTATAAATAGCTGAAATTTTTGGTTTATACTAGATTAGAGACTGCATTAGGTGGTGAGAGCATCCCGTCTATTGTACTCAACCGTAAAGGTTTGACTGTTCAATTTAGAATTTTCATAAAATGTAATATTATCAGAGTTCTTACTATTATTAATTGTCAATGTCTTTTTTCATCTGTGACTTAAGTCAGCTGGGTTTGCCATTATCATGAGCAGCAGTGAGGGGAAGGAAAGTACAAAGGCACTATAGTGAGACGTCTGACCCCACCAGTCTGTAACCATTTCACCATTGTATTCAGAATTATAAAATAAATAACTGTATTTCAATCACATCATTATAAGTGGTAGCCATAGTTAATGTGAAGTGCTTACCATGGTGTGTAGAAATAGATACTGTTTGATATTTAAACCAGCATCTGAACTTTCCACCACCTATAAATGAAATTTGTCTAATAATGAATGTCTCAGACAATCCACCATGAATTTGAAAATAGAAGCTAGTGACTCATGCAGCATCACCTGTTCCCCTTTTCCTCTATGCCTTCATGCCCTCAAATGTCAGCATTCAAGTTCAAGGTATCAAGGAAAGAGCAAGTTCCCTGGTCTCAGAGGATCTAGGTTTGAACTATGTAGAGGAGAAAAGATTTCTTTCCCTACTCATTACTAGGTTCATAGCTGAGGCACCTATAACAAAAGACAGATTAACAAGCATAGACATTTATTTAATATAAGTTTTATGTAATTTGGGAGGCTTCAGAAATTAAGACCCAAATAAACAGGGAAACCTGTGTTTTTTTTATGTTTAGTTTGATGAAGAAATGGATAGTTGTAGAGAAGTGTGATTAGACAAAGGAGGTCTAATCAAATGGTAATAAACTGGAGGGAACTTAGAAGCGTCTATTTGTTCAGATTCTTCTCTGTTATCTTCAGAGATTAGGGTATTGTTTTTAATTGGGTATGGAGTGGGCATCTCTGGAATGAAGATTTTGTAAACTGCTTCAGAAGAGAAGGACCAGAAAAAGATGAGAGTGGCTTTCCTGCCTTTGTTATTTTCTCACATGCGAAAATACCATATTTTGGAGTAGCATGTCTGGAACCTCATCTACTTTATACTATTAACCACATCTCAGCAAACAACAATAACTCCATTGAATTCTAATTTGTATTTATAATAAGAATCCTTGATTATTTAATGAGGAAAAAAGTAACCTAAGAAAAGCACTTATCATCATCCTTTACATTTATAATAGGGATTCAAAAAATATTCTGTTACTCCTCCTCCCAAGTCCTAGAGTCACTATACTTTATTAATGCTTTACTCTTACTGAGTGCATATTATGTATCAGAAAATATCGAATGGCTTCATTTATGGTGTTGCTTTTTATCCTCACCATGCTTTTATGAAGTAGTTTCTATGATTTCTATTATTCCTGTTTACAGGGGAGAAAAACAAGACATCAAAGTTCAAAGATGTTAGTTACCTCTGGGTGTTTCTTTGCTCCCTTAACCACATAACTGCTTACCATTTGGGAATATAAGGTTTTGGATACATATTACACTAAATAATACTCTATATTTTTCCATTAACTATGTTTCAATTCAAGTATTCAAAGTGTATTAGTTGTCTCAGTATAATGCACTATATAGGCACTATGGAAAAATATACATCTAACTAAGAGTCTCTTATCTCAAGAAACTCAAAATTGGAAGCAATCCTTATTAGTTCCAACCTCAAATCCATTGACTGAACCATGAGTCTTATTTTATAATCACTTAGAACAAAACGAAGACAACAACCATATTGTATTCTCTTGGGCTATTAGAAATCAGAAATTACTAATATAAATTGCCAAGACATGCAGCTGAGAATTTATGCACATGCTAATGAAATCTGGTCACCAGGGCAATTTACTGAAGTTAAGGCAACTCAATTAGAAGAAAAAGAATAATGGATATGGAATTAACTCTAATGTGTAATTTTAATAGTAGATGTAAAGAGTTCAGCTTACTTTCTATACTGCAGGAGGAGATTATAAAATTTAGACATGAATTTATTGATATTTAATCCTGATTATAATAAAAACTTGAAAAAAATAAGAGCATTTAATTCTGTTTCCCATAAGCATTGGGATTTTGAAATGAGAGTTTTATTTTATTTTTAAATGAAGATCAAGTGTTCTTCTTTGGTTATAAGAGAAGCCCTAGAGTCATATTGTAATAAAATGTAATTAAAAACTGATAAATTAGTAAACTTTGTGCAGCTTAAAATAAGCCTTCTCATACAGGACAATGAACACTACACGAATGCAGTTGTCTGCTATAATCTCTATGCTGCTCAGGGCCTGAATTCCAGCATCATTTTAAATTTTGAAATAATGGAGACATTAGACAGAGTGACTTCACAATATTGAGCAGTATACTTTCAGATATAGAATGAAAAACTAATTCCATTTTTTTCAGAGCTATAATAAGAACTAGATTGTTAAGGAGGCATTTAGATTATTCATTTATTTCAAGGAGTAAGATCACTGTATTAGATTGAATGTGAAATTATTTCACTCTTTGGTTGTTGATTGGCCAACATTATCTACTGAATTTTATGTATTAATACAGACAGTGAGTTATCTATGTTTTTAACACAGAAACATTGGTTATAAATGAACAAAAATATATTGGATCTAAATATTTCTATCTGTCAAAGGCATTTCTTTGACATATTCCATTCTACCTATCAAAATACTCAAATCCTCTATTAAAATAAATACTAAAAACAGTTCCTGGCTAAATACTAACGTAATTGAATTTAAACTAAACATGTCAGAATATTATCTATCACATTAGCACTGTTTGACTCAATTTTATTATCCAAGATGTTGTGCATTTATTTCAATTTTTCTGCAGTTGCCCAAAATATTTTGTGAACTTAATTTGGAAATTATCAATAGACTTAGAAGCATGTCTATTTGAATACTCAGAATTAAACAGAAAAATGAAGTTTTGGAACTCGTCTTTTGGGAAAACAATTATATATGAATATATATATGTCTGTGCTGTGTAAAAGATTGTGGATTAATAAATACAGTATCATTAACTCTGGTTATTTCAGGAGAAGGGAGTTGAAAAATAGAAAACTTATATTTTATTTAATATTTCTTGAAATTGTTTTCATTGGAATGATGAAAATCACATATATAATTAAGGAAAAAACCAATGAAGTTATATTTGAAGATGTGTAAATACGAAAATTACAAAAAAAGAAAATGCCTTCCTCCTCATAGTGATAGGGCTCGGATGAGTGGAGAAACACCAGGGTTCTTCATCTCGATTCTAATTAGAAAAACGCCAGGGACACACGTGGAGTAGCTTTAAGGAGCAGAAAGTTTAATAGGCAAGAAAGAAGGGGAAAGAAAGAAAGAAGTTCCCCTATACAGAGACAGAGGGAGGGTGGCTCCAAAGCCGAGAGAGGTGTTATATATGAAGTTTCAGTGCCGCAAAAGAAATAGTGCTCAAATATAAAATTTTCTTCTTAATTCTCAGCAAGGCAAGTTACTTCTACAGAAGGGTGCACCCTTACAGATGGAGCAATGGTGAGCGCATACTTGGACAAGGCGGGGGAAGTGGTTCTTATCCCCAACGCACATGGCCCTGCTGCTGTGTCGCTCCCCTATTGGCTAGGGTTAGACCAGCACAGGCTAAACTGATTCCGATTGGCTAATTAAAGAGAATGAGGAAGTGAGTGCTTTGGCGGGAGTCAGAGCAGAGCAGGTAGCAGGTAATTGGAAGGAGTTAGGGTGGAGCAGGTGATTGCAATGTAGGGTGGAGCAGGTGATCAAAATGAGTCAGGGTGGAGTAGGTAATTGAAAAAGGTTGCTTTACGAGGAAGTTAAGTTTAAAAGTAGAAGGCAAAGAATTGAACATACTGACATATTAATTCTTTGAAAAGAAATTTTGAACTCACATCTAACAGAAGGAACCCCGCCTTCAGGTAATACTAGCCTGCTATATTTGATGGCTGGAAGAGAGGGTGTCTGATTTGCTTAGGGTTCGGGGGTTGGTCTGACTAGGCAGGTCACTCATGTAGCCTGTGAAAAAACTAGCCTTCCACCCTAGCCTTTTAATATGCAAATGTAGAGCACCGTGATGTTCCGCACACTTGGGGATGTGTGGGGGCCGGCATGTCGCCAGGCACATATGGGAACAAGGGCAAAAGGACAACGGTGGGAATCTCCATGTTGGGTGGACCCAGTTTCCAATGCCTTGCATTTGCATATCAAAGGTTGCCTGCCCTGCCCGGGTCTAAGACCCAGGGCTTTCATACTAGACAGGAGCTGCGAAAAATCTTCCAAGGACCCCTTTTTCCCTCTCTCTCCTAAAAGAATTTCTTAATAATTCCTACCTCAATATGGAATAAATATGTTGATTGTCATCACAGCCCTATAGGAAAAATCTTCCAAGGACCCCTTTTTTCCTCGCTCTGTCTAAAATAATTTCTTAATAACTCCTACCTCAATAGGGAATAAATATCTTGATTATCATCACAACCCTATCCTGAGAAACTGAGATGTTTAGAGTTGTTACTTTCTAAATAACACACAGCTACTAAATGTTAAGTCAAACTTTCTGATCTATGTCCAAGACCTATGTTTTTAGCCTCTATATGATACTCCTATTACTTCCCAAAAAAACCTCATTGTAATTTTTTTCTGAAATTATATATTTTTATTTGTCCTGGAGAATAAGGTAAAAATAACTTTAAAGCCTTTCTTTGATTGAGATATCTTTCTTGCTATATTGAAGATATGCGACTGCTTCATTAAGAGGTTATTCTTTGTGTCTGACTTATTTTTCTCAACATAGTGTTTTAGAAATTCATTCATGTTGTTTTTTATAGCTGCAGTTCATACCTTTTTATTTCTGGGCAGTATCTATTCCATGAATATACCACAATTTGTTTATCTCATCTCCTTTTGTGGGCATTTGGGTTGTTTCCAGGTTTTGGCTATTATACGTAATGCTGCTGTGATGATTCTTTCACAGGTGTTTTTGAGGACACATTCTCCTCACTCCGAATTTTCTCAGGTAAACACCTAGGAATGGAATTGCTGGGATACAAGGTAAGAAACTGCCAATGAGTTTTCCAGAGTTGTGCCACTCTACAGTCTCATCAGCAATGTGTAAGAGTTCCAACCTGTGTATGTCACTCATATTTTCCTCTTTCTCTCAGAAACTGTGCAGAGCTTTTTGAATAAGCAATAAGAACACAAACAGCACTTCACTCTGACTTATACAAGAGTGTAATGCAATTGAAATCGAGAGTAAAGTCAAACTTCCTTTCTATAGCATTTCCTATTAGATCATATTGTGAAATGGTTCTTAACAATGGCTGAAGTTACTACCAAAACATTCTTCATAAATAAACTAACTCATAAATGTCAGGTATAGACATGCATGAAGGGATAGATTGTCCAAAGTGGAAGAGTGTGATAGTAATGACTATTTGAATGCACATGTGAGACAGCCTTAAAGATGCCTTTGACTAGTGGGGATTGAGCACAGAGTTTTAGAAAGTCTACAGATAAAGGCTGAGCCAGCAAAATATCATTATGAATCCCTGCCACAGCATTCAAGGAAAATATTAATATCTGATTGGACTTTAATGCTGCCTGATAAAGATAGATAAACACAAGCATTTTGCATATGGCCCACACGTATACACAACTACAGAAAGTAAAATGACCCTCTCTCATAAAATCCAAAGCTTACTTCCTTACTACTTTTCTTTACAACTAGTTTTTAAGGAGTTACAGTGTCCGGTGCTGGGGGTGGGGATGAATGTCAGGATTATTATTGCAGTTGACAAGTGGGGCAGCTAAGTTTTTCTAGTAGCTTGAAAAAAAATGCTTTGTGATGCTCTTTGGTTAACTTAATAGCATAGATAAACTAAAATAAACATGTAAGCAAACAATTCTTTTGTCTTTATTATATATATTTGTTTCTTGAAATTTCCAATAATTAATCTAGAAAAGGTTACTACATAGTATTTTTGCAGAAAGATAACTTTTACAGAATAAGTACATTATTGTTACCGTAAAAGTACTACTTCAGTGATTACTCATTTCTAAGACAAACATAAAAAGTGTATGGCCTTATATTAATACACATTTTTTCCCCAAAGTGTTTATGTGGATGTTGGTTATTTGAATATGTTTAACACACATTAAATGCATGTGCTTGTTAGTCCAAACCCTGGATCTGTGTAACATCATACATTAATGCATAATAAAATCATAATATGTCCGTGTTGGAAAAAAGTCACCCTGTAATACTGTGTCTAATATTGGGACTATAGTGAAAATAATTTCAAGCTCTAATTTAGATTTCCAGGAATATATTTGCCATGCCTTGACAGCATTAGAACACATTCTCACAGATTTCCTGGGCCCTATTTACTTTGGCTCTTGTGGTGTCTCTGGCAATGGGAATGATATTAAAGTGTGATCTGGGCTTACTTACAAAGGAATAAAAGTTGTATCCCAGTCACCTATCATAATAATTCATGTCGATAAGTGGAAGAGATAATACCTTGCCAGACAAAAAGTAATATCCTATATTAAACTAATTTTAGAGAAACTTTAAAAATGCATAAGAAATTTGAGGAACAAAGTCCTTTATAAATACCTGATTTGGAATAGAGAAGATATGTGCCTGAAACAGATGATCAGATGATTTTAAGCAGTCAAGAGTTGGAAGCTATTTCTCTTGCTTCTACTTTTTCATTCCTTTTCTCTCTCTCACACATGTACACACAACACACACACACACACACACACACTTCCTATTATTGCTTGTCTTTTCCTGTTTTCACTGACTTATGCCATTATGAGAAACAGAAAAAAATCCATCATAACAGGAACTTTGTGACACACACACCAAACAATACAAAACAAACGGCACACACAAAGCAAAGCTTAAAAAACAAATGTGAAAACAATGGAATCCAGTCTATTCCTGATACTCTTGGTAGTAGGAACAGTTTGAGAGTCATGCCCAAGTTTTCTGATGGAAAATATGTGAATTCTTGTTATTTACTCTATACTTCTTTCAGTCTAAGATACAAAGTCATAGAAAGAAAATCCAGTTAACCATGTTAAGGTCACTTCACTTCTTCCAAAGTACAGAGAGAGAGCAAGATCTGAAGTGAAAGCACCAGTCACCAGAAATGGCAGCAGGAAAGATGGAGCTACTGTTTTCAAAAGGAAACCAAATGCAATTAGGATGATGAGCAGATATTGAGGACTGTAAACAAACAAAATTCTACGAAACTCTTCCAAACATATAATTCTGCCTTTATAAGCTGAAGATAAGTGGCTTTGAATCAGCTACTAATACAGATTTTTGAAAAATGACTGCCCTCACTAGGAAAAAAGCAAATTACAACAACAGCAAAACAGAAAGTAAATGTGTTGGGAATTGGGAAATACAGATTAGATATTGATAAAGAACCTCCCAACCCCATCATTCTGACCATAGTTTGAATCCTGGCTCTCTCTCTTGAATGTTTTGTGATCTGGGACATCTTACTCTCTTCTCTGATCCTCAGATTTATTATTTTTCAATGGAAAAAAATTTTACCTTCCTCAAACAGTTATACAAAATTAGCTACAATATATGAGACTACTTTGCACAGTGCCTGACATAGTCAATTATTAATATGTGATTGCTACCATAAATATATTATTACTTAATAATTATTATATAATTTATCATTAAAACAGGAATATATTATTATTTTTATTATTATAGAAAGGTTGACTGACTTCTATCAAGTATATTCTATATTTTTTCAGGCAGGAAGAAGAATTATTAATGAAAATAATTGTTTCACTTTCCTTAATGTACTTAAAAAAGTGTTATCTATCTAAAAGATGCCAACGAAGCTTTTTTCTTTTCCTGAAGGTAATATTTCCATTGGTTTCCATCAATCAATAAACAAAAAATGGAGGGCACACACAGTGGTGGATGGAATGCTCAAATACATTACAAAATGAACAAGTAAACACATAGAGGATAAAGTGAATGGATATTATCTCATCAGAGTACAATAGTTTTCTTTTGTCTTCCGTACTAACTTTTTTCAGGATCCGCATGCTAGAGAAATTTAATTGTATTCTTCTTAAAGAGTTTTTATGGAGATGCTCCTCTTCTTTTAGTCTAGTGTCTAGTCAAGTATAGCATCTTGCTAAGGAAAACTGAATGTGCGGTATTGATGATTACATGAGTCTGCTGTAGCTGCCATAATGAAGTACCACAGACTGGGTGGCTTAAACAGTAGAAATTTATTTTCTCACAGTCTGGAAGCTAGAAGTCCAAGATCAAGGTAATGCTGAGACTGATTTCCTCTGAGGCCTTACCACTTTGGCTTGCACACGTAATCTTCTTTTGTGTCTTCACGTGGTCTTTTCTTTGTGTGTCTATGTTCCAAACTCTTTTTATAAGGAACCCAATCATATTATATTAAGGCCTATCCTAGTTACCCATTTTACCTTAGTTCCCTATTTAAAGTCCTTATTTCCAAACAAAGTCACATGCTGAGGCATTAAGAATTAGGGCTTCAATGTCTACATTTTGGGAAGACACAATTCAGCTCACAAAATAAAAAAGACTTTTAAAACTCTCTAGAAATTTATTTAAGAAAACTCTGAACTGGAGTCATTTACTCCCTAGAAAAACCATTTACTACATTTCTCTCTCAAGGCTCTTAACATCACATTTTAAGTTGTGGAAAAAAAATTATTATGAAGTGTTTCAAAAAAATATACTTCTATGAATTTTTCATAATGAATAGAAATCCTAACCAGAAACTTAACACTTTTCCTATAATCATGGCTAATTTTCAAAAATGTATACAAACAGTTCATAACTACTTTTTTCTTCCCAATGTCATGGACCTTTGCTGGTGAAACTGTATTGGTTAAATATCAGACAATAAGTGTAAGCTCACTGATTTATTCATGGATCTATTGTACAAATTAGATTATGATATTATATTATTATGCTAAACACCCTAGTTATGTCCTGAAATTTAACTGTGAAATCACTTTATCAGAGGACCACAACTGACTTATAGTACATAAACTAAATTAAAATAGCTGTGCCTCCTTTCCCTTTTGATATTCTCACTTTCATAGTTATAAAATTTATAGATAATCTCTGTTAAAATCAGCCTTTTGATCTGACATTAGATGGTATTTAACTTAGTTTTGTCATATCCTAACCGAAGCTTTGTTTACTGTTGAATGATTTTTTCAGTATTGTTGATAATCGCCTACTAACACAACTCGGTTACAGCATGTGGGACTATGTGATGGAAATCTATACTTTAAAAAATCGCTCACTACTTAAATAGCAGTCATCTTGCTTTAAATCTTTTCATAATATAAAAAGTCAGTAAGGGCATATCAAGATGATATATTATCTGTTTTGGGCATTTTAAAGTTTCTCCATGCAAAAGAATTCCTTTCACAAATGCCAACTATGCTAAAATGCAAAGCATCAACCTAATAAAATAGTGCATATGGCCATTCAATTAGATTATTCTTTCTCTCTTAAAGGAGCATTGCAACTAACAGGCATAATTGCCTTTGAGAGCTTGGGACAAGTTTATTTCCACCCAAGATGTTTTATATGTCATTTAAGCAATGAGAACTTTCTGGGGGTAATGCTTTTACACTTTAATTAGAGAGTAGAACTCTGATTTTAATACTTAAACAGCCCACCAAAATGGAAATTGTAAATATTTTTGAAGAAGAAATACCAGCAGAATTGTGCTAAACACTACTCTTAAAATATTGTAAATATAACATGTGCTAGGTTTAATTAAATTCTATTATCCATCAGTAAGGCTACATACCTGGCAACAATAGTGAACAGATGTATAAATACTGTAGGAGACTCTTTTGCTGAAAATCTGTGAAGATTTTGCTCAGTCAGCATGTACAACCTCCTGCTAGAGGATGTTCTACTTTTACAAATTGTGACAAACATTCTAACTTTTTCATGGAAAGATAAATCTTGGAGCCTTTCTTCATGGGATCATATTTTCTCTCCTTAAAATTTAAATTTAGTCTACTTTTTTTGTAGTATATGTAAACAATAGTCTATGCTGCAGTGATATCAGATGAATTTAGGAAACAAAATATCTTAGAAATACACCCAAAATAAATAGGCGTCTGAGAAAAATCAAAATTTCTGTATAAACATTTGTGCCTATTAAGAATGTATAGCATGTAGCGGTGTGTATTTTATTAGTAGTGTTTAAATCTGTCTATTCCAGAAAGATTTACAGAAGAGTTACAGAGTACATACAATTTGGGGTCAGGTGTAAGAAGAAATGGTAACAGATTATATCATACTCCCCGGGAGCCTGTGGTCACTGGGTCTTGTGTAGGAAGTACAGGAAGTAGCGTGTCTCTTCTGTTCAAATTCTCATGCCTTCTGTTGCCCTTATCCCTACAGTGGGTGGGGGGCGGAGTGAAGACATCCAAAATATTTGTCACAAAAACTGTCCCCATGCCTACTCCATTTGGTAATACCAGGAATTCCTCTGATGGCACCACTCTATCCAATGATAGATCCAAGCTTCCATCCATAGTGTCTAGGCTATCTGTCATGCTTATAAACCATGATAGCAATAGCCTGCAGATGGAGAGACAGCATAAAGAGGAAACTTTTTATTCAAGAAATGCCATTCTTGGGTTTTTGGAATTACCACTTTTCCTCACTAATTGTTCTAATTAAGTCTGTAAATTCTCAGGCATCATATATTCCACAAGTGCTCCAAGGTTTCTAGAAGTAAGTGACTCACTATTACCTTGCTGTTTCTGTTCTTGGTAATCTCTGTTGAACCTTTTACCAAAAGCAAAATGGAGAAGATAGGCAAAAGATACAAATTGATGATGAAATGAGAAATAGAGAAGCAAAGAAGGGTTTGGGGGCAGAGATGAGGGTAGACAATAAGCAGAAGGAAAGAGAACAATGTGGAATTACTAAGGGATATAAAAGAAATGGCCACATGTGTGATCTCGTCCTATTTTCCTTGCCTGCACTCTAAGAACACCATACATCACCAGTGTGTGATCTATGTGTCATATATATATGCATGCATATGTGTGTGTCTGTACAAACACACATATGTTAGTCCTGAAAAATGATACAAATCTGTGTTGGTAATAGGCTCTGGGGATTTGAGAGCCCAGAATCCTATGAGAGGCTACTCAAGTAATAAGTAACTTTCCCAAGCTCTAGTTAGTCTAATTTTTCTCCTTGCAGTGTTCCCTCATTTTTAAATTTCAACAATGATGAAGTAAAAAAGGAAAAAAATTCTCCAATCCTCACCAAGTTCCAGCATTCACCAGGAGATCTCTCCTGTGGCCTGGCACAGAATTGGTTCGACAGCACTCTTTAGAGGATAGTCTAACTTGTCTCTGGGAGGGCAACACTTTCGTTTAACCTGTAACTGTGTTTAGAAAAATATTTGTAAAATTCTGATTCTGACCTGTCACCTTGGTGGGTTACTTTAAAATGGATTTCAATCGCAAGGTAAAACACAAACTCTGCAGTCTGAAATTCCATATCCTCCCCATACAATGTACTTACTGACTGCCTTTGCAAATGTATCTCCAGCTATTTCAGCAATTCCAAAAGAAATGCCTCCCCCCTCCTTTGATCTGCCTACTGAGCCATGCTAATCATTTCCACTTCTGAGCCTTTCTTCAGAGTATCCCTCTCATCTGAGCCCTCTTCTTCTCTTGGCCCATTCAAATCCCATCAACTCTTTTGAATACAATGTGTATCCCACCTTCTCTGAGATCCTATCTTCTGAATATATAGTTCAGTAATAATTTTGTAAGTTTCCATTGCCCTTCCTCAATGACCACTTACGTAGTGTTTGCATATTGGTATTGAATCTGCCATAGGTGTCTTTGGTTCCCTAAAGAAACATAAATTTTGAGATAAATGATCTTAACTTAAAGTCTTCTTTTTATTATTTGTAGAATCTGGCATGGCATGATATACATAGAATGTAAATTATTGAATGAGTACAGACTTCAAAACTCTTTTGGTTTGAATCTTGAAGATAAATATTTAGGGTAAAAATCAAGTTTAATAACCAAGTAATTGCATATTAAGAGTTTAATAAGTACTAAAACTATGCTAGTTTATAAACATATTTATGAGTTGCTCTACAAAATAAGGTAAAATAATTGATGGCAGGGAGCAGTGGCTCACGCCTGTAATCCCAGCACTTTGGGAGGCCGAAACTGGCGGATCATGAGGTCAGGAGTTCGAGACCAATCTGGCCAACATAGTGAACCCCATCTCTACTAAAAATACAAAAAATTAACCAGTTGTAGTAGTGTGTGCCTGTAATCCCAGATATTTGGGAGGCTGATGCAGGAGAATTGCATGAACCTGTGAGGCTGAGGTTGCAGCGAACCGAGATGGCGCAATTGTACTCCAGCCCCGGCGACAGTGCGAGACTCCTGCTCAGAAAAAATAAATACATAAAATAAAATAAAATAAAATCATTGATAAAATCTCAAATGTAAAATACAAATTTGTAATTGTGTATCTTGTTTGATATTTAAATACACAAAAGAAAAAATTTTAATACCCTGGGTTGAATTGCATCACTCTGTATAAGTTTCACTAGTAAAACAAAAATAGTAAAAGAAAAAATAAGTTGACTAGCAGTTAATGAACATCACTATGAGAATGTGATTTATATTCCTCACAAAAATAACAAAATTGCAAAAATAACAAAAGACATGCAACACAACCATATTTGCACATTGATGAAAGCTAAGCTTAACTTTTGTAAGGTCTAAAAGTTCTCAATTAAACTATTAAAGTAATTGGGTTTTGTTTTTAATCTCAGCATCACAGAAACTGTACATTGAGATGTTTTTCACAAATACAGAGGCAGGAAAAATTATATCTACTTATTTTGTTATTATAGTTGACATATGAAAATACACAGTAAAAATGATTCTACTATCTACAAGAAAAATGCAGCTAGATTACTTTTCCATTCCTAATAGAAACTTCGAAAAGATATCTTTTCTTTCTCTCTCTTTCTTTTAATCACAAATCCAATCTGGAACAGAAGCCAAGAATCAACTTAATCTTCTGGTGAGTTTCAGGCATTTGACAATTATATAGGTTGGCTCATCAAGTAGGCATTGATTGTTAGCATTAGCCACGAGTATATAAACACTTATAAATATTGCATGCAGAAGAGAAGCTGCACTTAGATGGATGATTAATAGTCCTGTTGTTGGTAATCTATTGTATCTTTTTTGCATGGAAAAAGCAATTAGAAACACATTTCCGACTATCCCAGACAGACTTTAGATGCTTCATAGCGGAAAATTAAAATTTTAGACATTGCGAAGAGTGTAACAAATGTATCTTCAGGCACCACATAATAATAGTACCTGGAGGACCTGGACAAGCTCATAAGACCACAATTTGACTTACCTTTCCTCCTTTTGATAATTTATTTTTATAAACCCATGAAATTATGTATTTTCATAATGGATTTGTGTGTGTGTGTGTGTGTGCATGCAGTTTATTGACTAATAAGAAATATGTGTGAATACATAAAAGGAGGGAGGGAAGGAGTGAGAGAGAGAGACTTACTCCAGAAAAATAAGTACAAATGGACAAGGAATGGTAACTCTGACAACCATACCTTACTATGCAGGTCAGGAAGCTTATACAACAGTCTGAAAATAAATTTTACTGTCAAAATCCCAAAGCTTTATTATAATATTTGAGTAAAATTGATTTTTTAATATGAAAAATATTCTTTCTAGTATTCTTAGAGTTTTTCATTGTACACACTACAAACTAGATATTATATGTCAGGTAAGTCACTGTTGGCTAAAAACTGCCATATTCGATTTCTTCCTGGAAGAGAATTTTGATTTGTATTATTATTATCATCACTTACACGAAGGAACTGCTCACATTCTAGGAAAAGTTTTAAACATCAGTTTAAGAGGAGCAGAGAGTATCGAGCTAAGTTAATGTTATTAGGAATCCATTAAAATCCTTTACAGACATTTCCTTTCCTTTCTTTTAAATGACTGTGAATACCGGGAGCCTTCTTTGCAGCAGAGAAATTGGGCTACAGAGGTCAACTACATTCAATTCCCACCAATGAGTGCATCTTTTCTTCATTATTTCATGTACCAATTTCACTATACGTGAGTAATGGAAAAAAAAAACACCAGAATTAGTATATTCTCTTAGGATTATTAGGTTAGTCTTCATCACATATTATTTTCAGAAATTTCACATATTAACTTTTAAATTTTAGCTACATACTATGATGGTAGAATTTTCTATTAACATAACAAGAACTTACTGATGACATCATAAAACTTAAAATGTATGTGGCACCACTTTCTTTCATATTCTTTTCTCTATAACCTCCAGCTCAGAAAACAAAAAGTTTTGAATCAAATGAATGAAGGTGAGTGTTGTGGGCCAATGGATACTGAAGACAGTGGATGTCTGTTCCAATGCCGTTAGTAAAACTCAACAGTGTGTTTTATTATGTATTGTTATAAAGCACCTCCGTCCTCACAATCCTAACACCTACCCGTGTTACAGTCTGTATGTGTGATAATAAGAGTGATTTTGCAGAGGGGAAAGAGATAGAAGAAAGGGAGAGAGAAGAGAAGGTACTCTTAATCATGACACACTAAAAAACACATCTGATGCAATTTGCACATAGTTAAAATCTACATTTATTTGTATATACTGAAGTATTGCTGTTTAGGAATAAAATATCTATTACATAGGATAAAGTTTTAAATTAACATTTTTTTTTCTGTTACTAGAAAATATAGGCCATAATTTTTCATTAGTCTAGATAGAATTTGAAACAAAAAAATCTGTAAAATTTTAAAAATCTATAAAATTTATTGACTAATGAGAAAGCCATATCAGGTAAACTAAAAGAGTTATGAATTCTTATGGGATTGCTCTCCTAATAACTAGTGTTAACTATCTTAATAAATGCTAGTCCTACAAATAATGCTTTTTTGGTGCAGCATTTGTGTCAGAGCTGATTGGGACTTTTCTGGATTATCCATTGTCTTTCCTTAGCTTTAGTGTTCATTGCAAAGTGCAAGAATATATAATACATCTTTTGGGTTGACTTGATTTACGTGATTTTTCAAGCCTAAGTAGACAGCCAATTTAACTGCTTCAATATGGCCAAAAAGTTCGACTCAATGACAGTTATCAGATCTCATTAGAAAAGAAGATTACTAAGACAAGGCTTCATTTGGAAAACACAGCTCTTTTCCTCTCCAGATAGAGGCTTGAGGAAGCCAGAGACATGGCTCAGGTGTTGCATCTGTGACAGTTTTGTGGCAGAGCAGTATTCCTTAATTGCCCATCTAGCTAGGAGGAAGCTTTATTAGATACATTTACCGTTCTCATTGCAAGCTGGTGTTCCACAGTATTACCCTCCAAGTCAATTGTGTGGCTATTTGTCAGGCCAGGTGAATAATGCACTACTGAAATAACTATTGGTTATTTTGATGTCGCAATAATCTAATTTTGTTGATTTTGTGGCAACCTGTTGAGAATTAACTTATATTTTAAAAAGTGAAATTAGCCTGTATACGGTTGATTTGATATGCATGGTTTAGAGTATACAGGTACACACAACAAAACCACTTGTTTTCTATAAAATTACAGTAAAACGCAATCTAATCAAAGTTTAGTCACAATTATTAAATGTGCACAAATACAAACTTACCTCTGCCTCAGCTCATTCCTCTGTGTGCTCTCCTTAGGTCATTCATAAAACAGCTTCCCTTTGGGATTCCAAGAAGGCAAACCTTTAGACCACCCCATAACTGAGAATGATTCTATCCTTAGCAGCTTCCAATCTTTTCAGTGCTATTTTTCTGAATGGTTTTGTTTTTGTTCAGTGATGTTTACAGCATACAAACCAAACTGCATGTGAAATATTGCCCACCTGCAAAAGCTCTCAAAAGGCACTAAATGAGGTAACCATGACGTACAAGAATGATTGTTTCTGGGATAAGATGGTGGAGTTACACAAAGACAATACTCTCTAGGTAAACCTGAAATGAGTCATTTGACATATTTCAAGGGCAAACTGAGCAGCTTAAAAAAGTCCTATTTAGTAACACAAAACAGTTTCCACAGCTATGCATTGGTTTACTTAGATTGGTTGACCAACCCTCGAATATTAGCTTTTTCTTTTTTTTTTTTTTCACCTTTATCTTATTTATTTATTTATTTATTTATTTATTATTATTGTACTTTAAGTTGTAGGGTACATGTGCACAACATGCAGGTTTGTTACATATGTATACTTGTGCCATGTTGGTGTGCTGCACCCATCAACTCGTCATTTACATCAGGTATAACTCCCAATGCAAACCCTCCCCACTCCCCCCTCCCCATGATAGGCCCCTGTGCGTGATGTTCCCCTGCCTGAGTCCAAGTGACCTCATTGTTCAGTTCCCACCTATGAGTGAGAACATGCGGTGTTTGGTTTTCTGTTCTTGTGATAGTTTGCTAAGAATGATGGTTTCCAGCTGCATCCATGTCCCTACAAAGGACACAAACTCATCCTTTTTTATGGCTGCATAGTATTCCATGGTGTATATGTGCCACATTTTCTTAATCCAGTCTGTCACTGATGGACATTTGGGTTGATTCCAAGTCTTTGCTATTGTGAATAGTGCTGCAATAAACATACGTGTGCATGTGTCTTTATAGCAGCATAATTTATAATCCTTTGGGTATAGACCCAGTAATGGGATGGCTGGGTCATATGGTACATCTAGTTCTAGATCCTTGAGGAATCGCCATACTGTTTTCCATAATGGTTGAACTAGTTTACAATCCCACCAACAGTGTAAAAGTGTTCCTATTTCTCCACATCCTCTCCAGCACCTGTTGTTTCCTGACTTTTTAATGATCGCCATTCTAAATGGTGTGAGATGGTATCTCATTGTGGTTTTGATTTGCATTTCTCTGATGGCCAGTGATGATGAGCATTTTTTCATGTGTCTGTTGGCTGTATGAATGTCTTCTTTTGAGAAATGTCTGTTCATATCCTTTGCCCACTTTTTGATGGGGTTGTTTGTTTTTTTCTTGTAAATTTGTTTGAGTTCTTTGTAGGTTCTGGATATTAGCCCTTTGTCAGATGAGTAGATTGCAAAACTTTTCTCCCATTCTGTAGGTTGCCTGTTCACTCTGATGGTAGTTTCTTTTGCTGTGCAGAAGCTCTTTAGTTTAATTAGATACCATTTGTCAATTTTGGCTTTTGCTGCCGTTGCTTTTGGTGTTTTAGACATGAAGTCTTTGCCCGTCCTGAATGGTACTACCTAGGTTTTCCTCTAGGATTTTTATGGTATTAGGTCTAACATTTAAGTCTCTTATCCATCTTGAATTAATTTTCGTATAAGGAGTAAGGAAAGGATCCAGTTTCAGCTTTCTACTTATGGCTAGCCAATTTTCCCAGCACCATTTATTAAATAGGGAATCCTTTCCCCATTTCTTGTTTCTCTCAGGTTTGTCAAAGATCAGATGGCTGTAGATGTGTGGTATTATTTCTGAGGACTCTGTTCTGTTCCATTGGTCTATATCTCTGTTTTGGTACCAGTACCATGCTGTTTTGGTTACTGTAGCCTTGTAGTATAGTTTGAAGTCAGGTAGCGTGATGCCTCCAGCTTTGTTCTTTTGACTTAGGATTGTCTTGGAGATGCGGGGCCTTTTTTGGTTCCATATGAACTTTAAAGCAGTTTTTTCCAATTCTGTGAAGAAACTCATTGGTAGCTTGATGGGGATGGCATTGAATCTATAAATAACCTTGGGCAGTATGGCCATTTTCACGATATTGATTCTTCCTATCCATGAGCATGGTATGTTCTTCCATTTGTTTGTGTCCTCTTTTATTTCACTGAGCAGTGGTTTGTAGTTCTCCTTGAAGAGGTCCTTGACATCCCTTGTAAGTTGGATTCCTAGGTATTTTATTCTCTTTGAAGCAATTGTGAATGGAAGTTCATTCCTGATTTGGCTCTCTGTTTGTCTGTTACTGGTGTATAAGAATGCTTGTGATTTTTGCACATTAATTTTGTATCCTGAGACTTTGCTGAAGTTGCTTATTAGCTTAAGGAGATTTTGGGCTGAGACAATGGTGTTTTCTAAATATACAATCATGTCATCTGCAAAGAGGGACAATTTGACTTCTTCTTTTCCTAACTGAATACCCTTGATTTCTTTCTCTTGCCTAATTGCCCTAGCCAGAACTTCCAACACTATGTTGAATAGGAGTGGTGAGAGAGGGCATCCCTGTCTTGTGCCAGTTTTCAAAGGGAATTTTTCCAGTTTTTGCCCATTCACTATGATATTGGCTGTGGGTTTGTCATAAATAGCTCTTATTATATTGAGGTACGTTCCATCAATACTGAATTTATTGAGCGTTTTTAGCATGAAGGGCTGTTGAATTTTGTCAAAAGCCTTTTCTGCATCTATTGAGATAATCATGTGGTTCTTGTCTTTGGTTCTGTTTATATGCTGGATTATGTTTATTGATTTGCGAATGTTGAACCAGCCTTGCATCCCAGGGATGAAGCCCACTTGATCATGGTGGATAAGCTTTTTGATGTGTTGCTGAATCCGGTTTGCCAGTATTTTATTGAGGATTTTTGCATCGATGTTCATCAGGGATATTGGTCTAAAATTCTCTTTTTTTGTTGTGTCTCTGCCAGGCTTTGGTGAATACTAGCTTTTTCTATGCATTGTGTTGGCCCTGTCTTCTCTTCCTCCCTCCCTTTGTTTGTTTCATTTTATTTCCTCAAGGAAATTTAGCAATACAACCCATTGCTCCTAAAAGCATGTGACAACTCTTCTAAGTTCACTGTGCTTTCTCTTTCCTTGAAATTACTATGATAATTATAAAGATGTTTAATTATACTTCACCTTATACTGATTGCATGTTAATTACCATAAATATTTTCTTTATGAAGTTTATCAACGGCAGAACAATATTTGTATGTGCCAATAAAAAGTGGGAAAAATTAATATCCATTATAGTTTAAATATAATCATCACCATTAATTTTAAAGCCCTTGTGTGAAATATCTCCTTATGGCTTTTCCTCAATTTCTGTTATATTGTCTTATTTTTATTTATTTGTAGGAGTTAATTTTATGAGATTATATATAACCCTTCCTCAGAAGTGTGTTGCAAAATCTTCTGTATGTAACTTAAATTAAAAAAAACCTCTTTAGAAGAAAATATATGAAGCTATCTTCACATCCTCTAGATAGAAAAAGGTTTGTTTTTAAACAAGACATAAAAGCACATACCATAAAGAAAAATATAAAGCATTTTACCTCCACTAAAACTGGTAATTTATTTTAATTAAAAAATAAAAAGAATGAAGAAAACAAAGTCATATCAAAAATAGTTGTACTTCGGTAGATATTTTATCACTATGGAGGTATTGCATTCTTTTGGGCTTTCTTTTTTCCTGTTGAGAAATAAGACTGTCATTTTTTTGTAGGTCAACTGATCGTGTTCTTGGATTGCTTTGAAGGTCTTTTCTTTGTGTTTTGTTTATTCGCCTGCTCTGCTATTTTGCCCTGGCATGGCTGTGTATTTTCTTTTTATTTATTCTGTTTGAGATTCTTTAAGTTTTCTGAATCTGAAGAATCTTATATTCTATAAAATATGGTATATTTTTTACTGTTACATCACTGACTATGGCCTTTCATTATTCTTCTGATTCTCCACTTTTGAAAATATGATTAGAGAGAGTTTGGGTATATTCACTCTGTCCTTCCTGATTATATATTTTATCTCTGTCTTCCTGAATAATTATCTATAGAACTACGTTCTACTTCACTAATGCTTTCTGAGGCAGTGTTTAATTGCTTTTAACTCAGTTTCAATTACTAAAATTAAAAATGTTAATATTAGTAGTATATTTTTATTTTTATGTCAATATTATTTGTATTAGAATTTTAATATATACAGTATATTTTTCATTTTTAGAAGTTTAATTTGTGCTAATTTCAAAATTCAGAAAAAAATTTGATGTTTTATTGTTTAACATAACTTCAATAACCTTCTTTATGTATTTACATGTAAATGTGTTTATTTTATATTTTTATATGTTGATTCCATTATCTACAGTTTGGGAATCTGATGCTTTAGTTTGACTCTTGCTTGTGCTTATTCATTGTTTTGTGATTCTTGAGGGTTTTATTTTGAATGCAGGTTGCTATTTAGAATTTTATTAATAGAAAGAATTTGAGGACTTTGTTTAAAATATTTTCCTCCAAAGAGCATTTATATATTTTTTTTCTCCGAATCCCTATGGATAAACTGACATGGGGCTGCATTAGATTAATTTTTTTTAGGCTTTTAAGACAACAACTTATATGATTTCAGGACACAAAGTTATGTGATTACAAGTTTATGCTTTAAAAATATTTTTTTCTTTTTAACTCTTTCATTCTATTCAGTCCCAATTCAAGGCTAAATCAGTCACCTATACTACTGTGGTATGTATTTGGTGATTGTTTGTTTGTTTTCCTTATTCACCTACTGAGTATGTTATCCTTTAGGAATACTGGTCTTATGTGGAGAATTCTGAGATGATACTCTGCTTAATTTTTGTCCATTTTTCTGGTATGTGACCCTTTTAACCCCTGGTGTGTGGACTTTGAAGATAGACAACTTCTAGACAAATTCTGACATTATTGCTGCATTATTCTTGTTTAATTACACTTTCTTCTCTTTCTGGCCTTCATTTTCCTTACTATACTGCTAGTGCAGGCATGATTTGACATACATATATTAAATATTGCAGGATTTTGTGTACTGTCCCAGGAGTGGCTTCTCTTGTTTGGTCTTTCTTATCTTAGTAATTTTTTTTTCCACAGGGAAGTTATAAACTTCCTTAAGGTGTGAAAATTATTACAGTTTTATATGTCTAGAGGATATATTGCTTAATGTTATGCACTTACATGGTGCTAAGTAAACTTTCTAAAATGGATTAATATTTACTCAATAAACTGAAAATCTTGTGATGAGCTGTATTCTTTATTCATGCATACTAGAGGCGCGTATCAAGTCAATGCAATCTCTGTTGAGCATTTATTACCTTACTATCTGTAAGGCATTGATTCAGTTCCTATGATTACAAAAGACAGCACCTTAATTCAACTAGTTGAAGGCATTTTAGTTTAATTAGAAGCCCCCAAAAGAGTTAGAGGAAATCTTTTATTCATTTTAATTGTAAATTTCTCATAATATCTGCTACAATCCTCAACACTGTAAACAACTGAAAAAATATATATACACATATATACATACATATATATAGCATATATGTAGCATATATATATGCTACTTGAATCTGGTTTGACATATACATATGTCAGATTCAAGTAGTATAACCAATTGAAACATAATTAGTTAATATTTTTTGACCAGTAAAATCTTCAAATACATTTTTTGTTATACTTTAAGTTCTGGGATACATGTGCAGAACATGCATGTTTCTTACATAGGTATACATGGACCATGGTGATTTGCTGCATCCATCAACCTATCATCTACATTAGGTATTTCTGCTAATGCTATCCCTCCCCTTGCCCCCCACCCCCCCAAGAGGCCTTGCTGTGTGATGTTTTCCTCCGTGTGCCCATATGTTCTAATTGTTCAACTCCCACTTATGAGTGAGAACATGCAGTGTTTGGTTTTCCGTTCCTGTGTTTGCTGAGTGTGATGGTTTCCAGCTTCAACCATGTCCCTGCAAAGGACATAAACTCATTCTTTTTTATGACTGCATCGTATTCCATAGTATATATGTGCCACATTTTCTTTACCCAGTCTATCATTGATGAGCATTTGGGTTGGTTCCAAACCTTTGCTATTGTGAATAGTGCTGCAATAAACATACATGTGCATGTGTCTTTATAGTGGAATTATTTATACTCATTTGGGTATATACCCAATAATGGGATTGCTGGGTTAAATGGTATTTCTAGTTCTAGATCCTTGAGGTATCACCACACTGTCTTCCACAATGGTTGAACTAATTTATACTACCACCAACAATGTAAAAGCATTCCTCTTTCTCCCCATCCTGTCCAGCATCTGTTGTTTCCAGACTTTTTAATAATCACCATTCCAACTGGCATGAGATAGTATCTCATTGTGGTTTTGATTTGCATTTCTGTAATGACCAGTGATGATGAACTTTTTCTCATATGTTTGTTGGTCACATAAATGTCTTCTTTTGAGAAGTGTCTGTTCATATCCTTTGCCCACTTTTTGATTTTTTTTTTCTTGTAAATTTGTTTAAGTTCTTTATAGATTCTGGATATTAGCCCTTTGTCAGATGGATAGTTTGCAAAATTGTTCTCCCATTCTGTAGGTTGCCTGTTCCCTCTGATGGCATTTTCTTTTGCTATGCAGAAGCTCTTTAGTTTAATTAGATCCCATTGTCAATTTTGGCTTTTGTTGCCATTGCTTTTGGTGTTTCAGTCATGAAGTCTTTGCCCATGCCTATGTCATGAATGGTATTGCCTAGGTTTTCTTCTAGGGTTTTTATGGGTTTAGGTCTTACGTTTAAGTCTTTAATATATCTTGAGTTACTTTTTGTATAAGGTGTAAGGAAGGGATCCAGTTTCAGTTTTCTACATATGGCTAGCCAGTTTTCCTAACACTATTTATTAAATAGAAAATACTTTCCCCATTTCTTGTTTTTGTCAGGTTTGTCAAAGATCAGATGGTTGTAGATGTGTGGTGTTATTTCTGAGGTCTCTGTACTGTCCCATTGGTCTACATATCTGTTTTGGTACCAGTGCCATGCTGTTTTGATACCAGTGCCATGCTGTTTTGATTACTGTAGCTGTGTAGTATAGTTTGAAGTCAGATAGCGTGATGCCTCCAGCTTTGTTCTTTTTGCTTAGAATTGTCTTGGCTATGTAGGCTCTTTTTGGATCCATATGAAATTGAAAGTAGTTTTTTCCAATTCTGTGAAGAAAGCCAATGGTAGCATGATGGGGATAGCATTGAATCTATAAATTACTTTGGGCAGTATGGCCATTTTCATGATATTGATTCTTCCTATCCATGAACATTGAATATTTTCCCATTTGTTTGTGCCCTCTCTATTTCTTTGAACAGTGGTTTGTAGTTCTTGAAGAGGTCCTTCACATCCCTTGTAAGTCGGATTCCTAGGTATTTTATTATCTTTGTAGCAATTGTGAATGAGAGTTCATTCATGATTTGGCTTTCTGTTTGTCTATTATTGGTGTATACGAATGCTTTTGATTTTCGCACATTGATTTTGTATCCTGAGATTTGGCTGAAGTTGCTTATCAGCTTAAGGAGATTTTGGGCTGAGACAATGGGGTTTTCTAAATATACAATCATGTCATCTGCAAAAAGGGGCAATTTGACTTCCTATTTTCCTATTTGAATACCCTTTATTTCTTTCTCTTGCCTGATTGCCCTGGGCAGTACTTCCAATACTTTGTTGAATAAGAGTGGTGAGAGAGGGCATCCTTGTCTTATGCCACTTTTCAAAGGGAGTGCTTCCAACTTTTGCCCATTCAGTATGATATTGGTTGTGGGTTTGTCATGAATAGCTCTTATTATTTTGAGATATATTCCATCAATACGTAGTTTATTGAGAATTTTTAGCCTGAAGGGGTCTTGAATTTTATTAAAGGCCTTTTTGCGTCTATTGAGTTAGAAATGGGCTTTTTTCTCATTGGTTCTGTTTATGTGATGGATTACTATTGATTTGTGTATGTTGAACCAGATTTGCATTCCAGGGATGAAGCCGATTTGATCTTGGTGGATAAGATTTTTAGCGTGCTGCTTGATTTGTTTTGCAGTATTTTATTGAGAATTTTCGTATCAACGTTCATCAGGGATATTGGCCTGAAATTTCCTTTTCTTTTGTTGTGTCTCTGCCAGGTTTTGGTATGAGGATGATGCTGGCCTCATAAAATGAGTTGGGGAGGATTCCCTCTTTTTCTCTTGTTTGGAATAGTTTCAGAAGGAATGGTACGAGCTCCTCTTTGTACCTCTGGTAGAATTCAGCTGTGAATCCATCTGGTCCTGGACCTTTTTTGGTTGGTAGGCTATTAATTACTGCCTCAATTTCAGAAGCTGTTATTGGTCTATTCAGGGATTCAACTTCTTCCTGGTTTGGTCTTGGGAGGGTTATGGGTCCAGGAATTTATCCATTTCTTCTAGATTTTCTAGTTTATTTGCACAGAGGTGTTTAGAGTATTATCTGATGGTAGTTTGTATTGCTGTGGGATCAGTGGTGGTACCCCTTTTATCATTTTTTATTGTGTCTATTTGATTCTTCTCTCTTTTCTTCTTTATTAGTCTAGCTCGTGGTCTATTTTGTTAATCTTTTCAAAACCCAGATCCTGATTTCATTGATTTTTTTTTTTTTTTGAAGGGCTTTTTGTGTCTCTGTCTCTTTCAGTTCTGCCCTAATCTTAGTTATTTCTTGTCTTCTGCTAGCTTTTGAATTTGTTTGTTCTGGTTTCTCTAGTTCTTTTAATTGTCATGTTGGGGTGTTGATTTTAGATCTTTCCCTCTTTCTCTTGTGGGCATGTAGTGCTATAAATTTCCCTCTAAACACTGCTTTGCTGTGTCCCAGAGATTCTGGTACATTGTGTCTTTGTTGTCACTGATTTCGAAGAACTTATTTATTTCCACTTATTTCATTAAGTTGTTCTTCAATCTCTGATATCCCTTCTTCCACTTGATCAATTCGGGTATTGAAACTTGTGTATGCTTCACGGAGCTATGTCATATAATTCTCATTAATTTTCTGCCTGCTTTGTCTACCAATTACTTACATAGGAATGTTTATGTCTCCAACTATGGTAGTGAATATAGTTATTTCTATTTTTTTTTTATGTTTCAGGTGTTTTGATGCCTTGTTTATAGGTGCATAAAAGTTTAGAATTGTTATGACATTTTATAAAATGGACCCCTTTATTATTTATCTTATCTTTATCTGGGAAAATATTTGTTGTACTGAAGTTTGCTTTTCCTTATATTAAAATAGCTACTATAGGTTTCTTTTGATTATTATTAATATCGTATATGTTTCTCCATCCCTTTATTTTAACCTATGTGAAACTTTGTATTTAAGGTGTGTTTTGTTTCTTTTGGGCAGCATATAGTTATGTTAAGTTTTCATTTAATTTGATAATCTGTCTCTTAACTAATGTACTTAGACCATGTGGATTAAGAGTGATTACTGAGACAATAAATTAATATCTACACTTTTAATAAAAGTATTCATTTCAGGCCGGGCAGGTTGCTAATGCCTATAATCCCAGAACTTTGGGAGGCCAAGGAGGGCGGATCAAGAGGTTAGGAGTTTGAGACTAGCCTGGCCAACATAGTGAAACACCGTCTCTACTAAAAATACAAAAATTAGCCAGGCATGGTGATGCATGCCTGTAGTTCCAGCTACTCGGGAGGCTGAGGCAGGAGAATCACTTGAACCCGGGAGCAGAGGTTGTGGTGAGCTGAGATCACGCCACTACACTCCAGCCTGGGCAAAAGAGTGAGACTTCTTTTTGTTTTTAATTTTTTATTTTTTTTAAACAGTATTCATTTCATTAATACTTTGTAACATTTTTCCATCATTTTTTGCCTTTTTGTAATGAATTTGGCATCATAAGTGGTCCATCTTATCTCTTTTCTTTATCTATAATATATGCTTTTAAAAAATATTTCATTCTACTTTCTTTTTGTTTGCATGGTTTCTGATGAGAAGTTTATTTCAATTCTTACCCTCGATTTTCTGTACATAAGTTTTCCCCCTGTTCTGGTATTTATAAAGATATTCTTTTTTAAGTTTTTCTGTAGTTTGAATATAATATGTCTTTAAAAAGTTATCTTGTTTGGTGTTTTCTCAGTTTCCTGAGTGTGTGGTTTGTTGTGTATCATTAATTTTGGCCATTTTTGCTTCAAATATTAATCATGTGGGTTTTTTTGCCTTTTTATATTCCAGTTACACATACATTACACTATTTAATATTGTCCCAGAGTCTTAAATATTCTGTTTTTTCAATTATTTTTCTTTTCTCTCTTTATGTTTTAGTTTGGAGTTTCCATTTATCTGTCTTCAAGTTATTGATTTTATTCTTTCCTCAGTTATGCAGAGTTTAGTGATGAGCCCATCAATCTGTTCTTCATTTATTTAACTGTGTGTTTAGTTTTAGCAGTTTTTTTTTTGAGTCTGTCATAGAATTTCCATCTCTCTAATAACATTATACATCTGGTCTTACGTGTTGCCTATTGTTCTTATTTGATAATTTCAACAGCTGTGTCATATCTGGGTCTAGATATGATGTTTCTATTGTCTCTTCAGACTCTGCTTTTTGTTGGCTTTAGAATGACTTGTAATTTTTGTTCAAAGCCAGTAATGTTATTTCAGGTAAATAGGCCTTCATTGTGAAGATTTAAGTCAATCTGGCTAGGATTTTGGCTGTTTTTATGAATTGTTATAGCTCTAGGAACCAGAAGAAATTCCTCCAGTGTCTTCTTTTTTGTCTCCTGTCTAGGCTTTGGGACTTCTGTTTGTAGTGCTCCTTAGAGTCTGTGTCTTGCAGCTTTCCAGCTTTAATCCACTGTTATTATTGTTAAAAGAAAAACAGCCAAATTAAATTTAAAAGAGTTGTATTGAGCAATGAATAATTTGTGAATTGGGCGGCCCCCAGAATCACAGCAGATTCAGAGAGACTCCAGGGTTGCCTCATGATCAGAACACATTTATAGACCAAAAAAAAAAAAAAAAAGTAAATTGATGTACAGAAATTGGAAGTGAGGTAAAGAAACAGCTGGATTTTTTACAGCTCCACGTTTGCCTTATTTGAACATTGTGAACACTCAGCAGTGTATGACTGGTTGAAGTAAGGCTGCTGGAATTGGATAAGACTCAGCGATTGTTACAAGCACATACTCCTAAATTAGGTTTTCAATCTTGACTACCTATTAAATTAGGTTGCAGTTCATCTACAAGGACTCAAATATAGAAGTACAGAGTCCTTCTCAGGTCATATTTAGTTTGCTTTAGCATTACATTGAGGACTTATTGGTGTGGTGCTATTGGGTATTTGGGGGGTACTGCTGTGCAATCTTCTGATATGTTTCAGTCTTTTAGTAAGTCTACATCTTATTGGAAGGGCATTTATAAATGTTTCTGTCTCTACTTCATGGTTATAGCTTTCCTTCTTCTGTCCCTTATTTCATTCACTGTGTGCAGCTTTTTGTATCTATTCACTTGACCCCCTGCCCTTGTTCACTTTGTTATTAATATTGTAAATATTTACCTTAACAATACCTTAGAAAAAAAGGCTGGAATCGGAGTAGAATTTCCTTCTCCTACCTGAGATAAAGTTTTAGAATTGCTCTTTCTCCTACAGTTCAGGTGTTTGCTAGGAAAATTAGTCTGGGTGAGATTCATAATAGATGGTCTTCCTTTCTCCAAGTTAGTGTTATGAACATTTAACAGATTTGCACTGTAAGATCACAGTGGGATTCCTAGAGTGAATGCCTTTGTAAATGTACGAGGGCCCTTTTGAATGCAGCTCCCATGAATTGCTCACTCTCAAGCAATTCTACACTCAGTCTGCAGCAATTGATAAAACAACCATCTGAATATTCCTACCAGATAATGGATTCCAATGGTTTCTGCTCTAGGTAAGAAAATATTAGCAGCTTTATTTCTCTAGATACATACATCTCTAGATTTCAGAGTAATAGTTTACTGTGTCACCTTGGTTCTCTGATGCATCAAAGAAAAGTTGTCGATTTGTATTGTCTTTAGCTTTTACATACTTTAAGATGGGAATGATGACTTCTAAGCTCTTTACATGTTGGAACTGAAACCAGGAGTATTTGATTTTGGTTTTTGTTTTTTCCATTCAGACACTGTGAAGTCACAATTAGATAATAAATAAAATTGTGAGATACGCCATCAATCATCAGGACCTCAATACAGCACAATTATGTGCTTGATTGTCATTCCCATCCTAAATAGTAGTGTTAGAATGATTTTTTAACATATTTCTCATATATTATTATAAGCAAAAGATAAATCATCCAAAGCAAGTACTCTTAAAAAATGAGCAATAATTTATTCATAACATCACCTTTTCTCATTGACTATAGAAAGGGCAACAGCATTCTGACCTTTTGGTTTTAGAAATACCATGTATCTTAATGTCTTTCTAAAATTGAAGAATTGAAATGATTGTAAATTATCTGCAAAATGTTATTATAAGTGAATTACTGACCTGGTATAACAGGAAATAATCTGCCAACATGAAATTAAAAAAAAAAAATTGGAACTTGGGTGACCAGGCTAGCTTTTATTCGAAGTAAATGCTCAGTGCTGCCAAGTGAAACCAGTACTCAGGCAAACATCTTCTCAGCAAGGCAATTTACTTCTGCAGAAGGGTGCTGTTTGCATCAATCACAATTGCAAGAGCACATTGAATAAAGGAGGGAAAGGGTTTTTATTTCTAACGCAGGGTCCCTACCTCTGTGTCACTCCCCCATGGGCAGGGGTCAGACCACACAACATAAACTGACCCGATGGGTTATTGGTGAATATGTTCCCAAATAAGTAAGGAAAGGGGGATGTGTGAGTCACAATGGTGGGACGTGTGGTTTTGAAGGGTGGTATAGGTGCAGAGTGGGTAACCAAGGGAACAGATGTGAGTTATTGATTAGAGCTGACAGGAAGGTTGTTAACAGTAACTAGAGGCAAGGAGGCATGGAGAACAAGAAAGCTGAGTTTGAGAACAAAGAACAATGAAGTTAACAGGCTGAACCTTTGAAGAGAAATTTAGAGAAATTCATTGTGTCTTACACCTTCGTTTGGAGGATTTCCTTTGAGTTCTGGAGATCAGCATCCACTTTGATGGTGAAAGGAAGTACAGAAAAAGATTAAGCTTAATCTCCAATTGGTGGACACTGTATTGTACAAGGCAAACCCCTTATCCATTGAAGAATTAAGTTGTCGAAGCTGCTAGAGTGTTGTCAATAGATAATCATAACCTGTACAAGCTTCAAGGATTGCCTCAGCAGCATGGAAGATGACTAGTGACATTCAATATCCAGTGTCATCCTGTAGCTATTTAATTCCGTAGGATGAAAATCTCTCTTGGTCCCTTAGAACTTCCCTGAGAAGCATTTTAGATTCACTATTGAAAGTTTGACTTGACCTGCATCACATATTAACTTACCCCTCTGCACAATTGTTTTCTTCCTCTTCCTTCTAAAACATATGTTCCCAAGGCTATTTTCTTATTTAACATCTTGCCCATTAATGTCTGTCTCAGAATCTAGACTTCAGTAAAATATTTTCAAAACTCATATATAATATTTTGGAGTTTGCATTCTTCACTGAATATTATGTTAATGAAATCAAACTATGCTGTTGTTTTCACTGATGTGTAATATTCATTGTGTACAGATATCACATATGAAAAATCTATTCACTTCTATATAAACATTGAGCATATTTCCTGTTATTTGCTATTATGAACAGGCCTGCCATTAACATTTTGTATATATATCTTGTTATATGTGTTCAAGCATTTCTCTTGAATATATATCTCAGATAGTTTAAGATGGATATTGTGGGGTTACAGGTATGACATAATTTTATTCTATACCACAACATTTTTGAGAGGTAAAAATATTATTAGTATAGGCATGTACCTACACTGTCCCACACTAACTTGACTATGTGGTCATTCCAGTTGTAAGACATTTTTTCTTCATTTACCTATTTAAGTGTATCAGTTCTAATCAAAATATGATAGTTAAAAATAGCAGCTATTTTATTTGCTTCTGGTTTTATGGGTCTACAATTGACTTGAACTCAGCTGTTCAGCTCTTTTGCTCTTCTTACACCTAGTGTTGCAACTTAGGCTGGATGTATTCAGAAGATCCCTCGACCTGGTGTTTAGGGCTCTAGTTGTGATCTTTCTATGTGATCTTTCTAGTTATGATCTCTCTATGTGATCTTTCATCCCCAAGAAGAACAGACATGGTACTTTAAATAGTGGTATTGGAATAACAAGTGATGTCAAACCTTAGTGCATATCTGCTTTTCCAGTTTCTTGCTTGCCCCATGGTTGTCAGTGTCCCAGTGGTCAAAACAAATCACATAGTTGCATGAACAAACATAGCGGCAAGACTAGCAAAATTAATTCCAGTGCATGAAAGGAGAAAGCAGAGCATACAGAGGGAAGGGAGGGGATAAGAGGCCACTAAATAATATATCACAGTGTATGAATGTTAAACTTTACAAGATAACATCAAATAGTTTTCCTAAGTATATTTTAACTAACTAGAAGTTGCCTTCACAATGTATAAGTTTCTATATTACTGCATTGATCTATACTATCTGCTATTTGAAATTGTCTGATCATTAATGTTATGTCTCATTTTAGTATTGATTTACATTTTCAAATTATTCATTTTGAGCTCATTTCATATATTTGCTGTCCATGTATTTTTTTTTCTTTTATGAAATAACTTTCTGAACTATTGGGTTATTTGCCTTTTTTTTCCTTACTAATTTTTAGTCATTTTATATTTTATAAAATATTTTGTCAATAATTTGTGTTGCAAATATTTACTTCAAGCATGTAGCATAGTTTTTGACTTTTAAGATTGGAACTGATAAAGAGACATTCTTAATCTTTATGCAAAGCAATATATCAATTATTAACTTTTATCTTAGAGATTTTATTGTCTTGCTTAGGAAATCCTTTCTTACCCTGGGATTAGAAAAAAATTCACTTATATTTTTTAAAGTTTCAAAAGTTAGCTTTCACATTTAAATTCTGAATTTATCTATAATTGATTTTCTTTCTTTTTCTTATCTTTCATTCATTCATTCTTTTTTATTATACAAAGGACCTACATATTCAATTTTAATTTTTCATGTGAAAGACCATTTTTTTTCTGGCACATTTTCTCTCTGATCTGCCATTCTATCTTGGTCAGATACTACAAATCTGTATGCATATGTTTTAAGTAATTAGCCTATTCTGTTCCATTTATTAATTTATCTATGCTCTGCCATGCATTGTATTTAATATAGTTTTATAATCATCTTCATACATGGGTTATTTACTCTTCCATATAAACTTCAGAACAAATTGTATATAATTAAAACCCTGCTAAATGGTTCTGACTGACATTTCAGTAAAGCCTTGCATCTATTTGGGTAGAATTGCCATCTTAACATTATAAAGTCTGCCTAACCATGCCCATGTAATAACTTCATTATTTTATCCCTATTATACTGATGTTCATTGATGTTTCATAATATTCTGAATGTAGATCTGGCATTTTTTTTCTGTATTTTTTATGGATTAAAAAAAAACTGAAAATATTTTAAATGTTTTTTAGAATCTTTTCTTTTTAAATCTTTGCTGGTACATGGAAATTCAATTTAATTTTGTACATTGATTTTTACTTAGTATTTTGCACATACTATTATTATTTATAATAATTTCTAAAATATTTTTCTTCTCTATGTAGATATTTCTGTCATTTGAAAATGATAACCAATTGATTTCCTCCTTTCCAATCATTTTGTATTTAATTTATTTTTCTTATTTTATCACACTGGCAATACAATAGTGAACAGACAAGGTGAGAATTGTATTCTTTATATTATTTTAAATCATTTGTATACAATATTAAATGTGATCAGAGAGCATCCAAATGTAATTCCCAAGGATGTTTCAGAAACAACAATTGTTGCTACCAATTTAGCTTTTCTGTACACACCAGTATAGAAGAAACAATACTGTTTTGAGGTGACGCAATTCTTGGTTCCAATGTTAGTTCTACCACTCATTGGATACTAACTTTGGGATTTTCTCATAGAATTTAAAATGGGCCTACTACATGTCTCTTAAAGTTGAAGGGAAGAGTCAATCAGAGAGTAGGTTAATATGGGAAAGGTTTATGTAGATAAATAGCTACAAGATCAGTTAGACCCAGTGTCACCAGATCTTACTGAACTGTAGACACAAAAAAGGAAAAGTTAATATACTTCAATAATAACTGAATTCCTCTGCTTGTCACCCACAATGAATATTTCTGAAAGTTCTCAGAGGAGACTGGCATGTATTTCCTTATTACAACCAGTTTCCCACAGGACTCATGCTCCTCTGAGGAGTACCTCTTTCTGTAGGTGGCTATTGTCTGGTGTGTGGTCACCACTGGTCTTTTAAATATGGTGACAGCTGCTGCTAATTGGTGCTATTTTCCCCAGATGATTTAGCAGAATTCTTGTCCTGGTCAGAGCCAGACTCTCTTGACTGTCTCTGTGTCTCAGAAAGGCCAAGTTGAATTCTGGTCTGTATCAATGTGACAAAAAACAGCTCCTGCCTATTTGTATACATCCCAAGATAAGGATCATATGGTAGCATTGTCTGTACCTGACAAGAAATAACTGCTTTATTTTTATTTTTAGTTATTACATTCTTTCTCTCTTGGACTTGAATATGGGACTAGGAATTAGGGATAAAAATGGATTTGAAAACCAGACAAATCCTTGAACTCAGAATCACTCTGCTATAAATAACTAAGACTTTTTGTGGCTTCAGTTCAATCCTGGGAACTGAGATTTCTTCTCATGGACAAGGTAGATGATCTAGCAGAGACACACGTGTAGACAGGTTTCTAATAGGCCCTCTGCCATCAATTTGAAACACATGCCCAGATAAATCTGAACCACAGCAGTAGATGACACAGCCTGAGGAGGAATCTTTCCTATACAAGGTAACAATATGCATTTGAAAACAGGATTCCTGTTGGATTTGTCTTTATATCATAAGAGCATATCGCAGTCCAAATAGCATTGACCGTGGAGCAAATTGGGTCAGATGTGAATCTTATTTTCTCAGTTTATTTAGTTTGCAATGCAGTTTAGGATGAATTGTTTACCAATTCTGGGTCTAACTTTCTTGTGAGAGAGAATTTTAATATCTACTTTACAGTTTCTTTTAATATCAATTAAATATTGTGGGAATAATTGTTTAGGAAGACCTTTGAATTTAGCATATTTCTATTTTGAGATATAATTCTTAGATTAAATGTATACAATAACATAGTTAAATGAGCTGTTATGACTTTGAAACAACAGATCACATTTATAATAAAACAGGTGAAAACCAATTTTTTAATGTTGTTCTTTGTAGATAAGACAGTCCATGGATTGATATTTTTCACTTTTCAATCAAAGATGAGTAGTTCAACTCAATCTAAGATTTTTAGAGTATACATCATTAGTGACATTTATATCACTGAGTTTGCATCCATAATTCTTACTTATGTGATTTTTGACATTGTGGCATGTGCTATGTATAATAAGAAAGCCAGGTGCAACAACTGCTTATCCAAGAATATTTAAAAATCTGACTTCTGTAGAATCCAAATAAGAGTCTTAGAATTTCTTAAATATTTTAGTGTTTAAAATAAGCATAGTTTATTTAGATTTGTAAATATATTCCATGGTATGTTTTTGCAAATAATATTAATTTGAAAACATATTATCTTCATTTCATAAAACAGAATACAAGAGAATTGCATTTCTTTAATTAATCTGTCAAGTATGCATAAAGACTATTTGGCAAGAGATGCTCTTTCAGATTATTGGTCTACTGGATTTAAATTCATGGAAATTATTGAAATATCTGATATCTGACAATTTATGGGCCATGGAATATATGACTCTCTTTAAAGATAAGGGAAGTAACAATTTTTGTATAATATCCTTTGAGATAGCAATTCTTGCATTCTGGAGGTAGTTGTTAAATTATAGATGGTTGTTTTTTATATTTGCTTATACTATTTCCACAAGCCATAAAAAGTAATCAGAAATATCTTGTATAAGTTAACATTTTAGGTGTTTTTGTTATAGCAAATCTGTATATAGGATTTGGGAGCTACACCTCTAGCATGTGACTTGAATTTCTCTGATTTGATAAGTCAGCTACCAAGTAAGGCTATCAATTAGAGAGATTTTTCAGAAGTTCTAGCAAGAGAACTTATAACACAATGATAGAAAAGCCAATAATTGAGCCAATATTTATTATTGGCAAATGCTTGGTCGAGTTTCATTTTACTTTCACTGATCAAAGCATTCCCTGGTTTACCTGTTTAACAAAGAACTAATATTTCCTTTCATATTTAAGTAACTGGATGTGTTATTTTTATGCCAATTGCTATTTTTTAAATATCTATTTAAAATATAGTAATTGTTCCACAAATAAATCCAATAGGCTGAGTTAAGCCATGATATCAAATAGAGAGAGAGATGATAAGTAATCTATGGTCAGATGAACACTTAAGGCCTGTGAGCTACATAATTTGTCCCATAATAATCTCATTGTCTTATAGATGGAAAATGTAGTCTAAAGACAGGAGGGGACTTCCCCTGTGTCATGCATGTGGATATAAGCAGAGTAAGGCCTAGATGGTGGGCATTTCCAGATTGGATTTGTCTGGCATGGAATTCAGAAAGAAGACTAACTCTGAGAAGCAGAAAGTGATGAAAATATATGTTATGTTGGTCATATTAGTGCATGAGTCCTGGAGGTATGAATGCAAGAAAGGATGGGGTCTTTTCTCAGTAATACTTTAAGGTCTTTGTGAGTCATACTGAAGTGGCTAAATTAAAGAACAGCACCCACTGAAAAACAGCCCCATTTCGCATGAAGAGCAGCACCCACTGAAGATGAAAAGGATGAGAGGAGAATCTTTTCTGGAACCAGAAAGAATGGAAGGTAGAGGCTAATGAGGGTCGAAGAGTGAGAGAATAAGATCCTATCTTTATCCCAAATGTGGGACCAGAGGAAGAATTTCTCGAACTGTAGCATGATTCAGAGGACTCTGAGAAGAGAAGCTGTGAGTTTCATCATTTATAAATACTGGAGAGAATGTACAGACAGCTCATTTTATTGTGCTTCACTTTGTTGAATATTTTACAAATTGAAAGTTTGTGGCAACCCTGCATCAAGCGAGGCTGTTGGCACAATTTTTGCAACAGCATCTGCTCACTTTGTGATGCTGTGTCACATTTTGGTATTTTCAAACTTTTTCTTTAATATTATATCTTTTATGGCGATCTGTAGATCAGCGGTCTTTGATGTTACTATTTAAATGTTTTGATGTGTCAGGAACTATACTTATAGGACAGCAAACTTAATTGCTAAATGTTGTTTACATCTGAATGCTGCGCTGATCAGCTGATCCCCTGTCTCTCTCCCTCTTCCTGACCTCTCTATTTTGAAACAGAACAATATTGAAATTTCGCCAGTCACCACACAATGGTCTCTAAGTGTTCAAGTAAAAGGAATAGTCACATGTCACTCACTTTAAACTGAAAGCTAGAAACGATTAAGCTTAGGGAGGAAGACATATCGAAAATCAGAATAGGCTAAAAGCTAGATCTTTTGCAACAGTTAGTCAAATTGTGAATGCAAAAGGAAAGTTCTTGGAAATTGAAAGTGTTACGCCAGTGAGCACACAAATAATAAGAAAGCCAAAGAAGCCTTATTGTTGATATAGTGAAAGTTTTAATGGTCTGCATAGAAGATCAAACCAGTCACAACATTATCTTAAGCGAAAACTTAATCCTGAGCAAGGTTCTAAACTGTCTTCAATTCTGTGAAGGTGGAGAGAAGTGAGAAAGCTGCAGAAGAAAAGTTTAAAGCTAGCAGAAGTTAGTTTATGAGGTTTAAGGAAAGAAACTGTCTCCAAATCTTAAAATTGCAATGTGAAGTAGTAAGTGCTGATGTAGAAGCTGCAGGAAGTTATCCAGAAGACGTAGCTAAGATCATTGGTGAAGGTGGCTACATTAACAGCAGATTTTCAATGTAGACAAAACAGCCTTGTACTGGAAGAAGATGCCATGTAAGACTTCCATAGCTAGAGCAGAGAAGTTAATGTCTGGTTTCAAAGGATGGGCTGACTCTCTTGTTATGGTCTAATAGAGCTGGTGACTTTAAGTTAAATCCAATTCTAATTTTCCATATTCAAAATCATAGAGCTCTTAAAATGGGCTAAATATACACTGCCTGTGCTCTAGAAATGAAACAACAAAGCCTAGATGACAGTATATCTGCTTGCTGCATGGTTCACTGAGAATTTGAAGCCCACTGTTGAGACCTACTGCTCAAAAAAAAAAGACTCCTTTCAAATACTGCTCCCCATTGACAATTGCATCTTGTTACCTAAGAGCTCTCATAGACACATACAATATAATTTGAGTTGTTTTAATGCTTGCTAGCACAACATCCACTTGGTAGCTCATGAATCAAAGAGTAATTTCAAATTTCAAATTTTATTATTTCCTAACTACATTTTGTCAGGTTATAACTTGCATAGATCATTATTCTTGTGATTGATCTTGGCAAAGCAAATTGACAACCTTCTGGAAAAGATTTACCATTCTAGATGCCATTAAGAATATTTGTGACTCATGGGTTGGTGGGGAGTGGTAAAAAATACCTACATTAATAGGAGTTTGGAAGAAGTTGATTCCAACCCTCTTGGATGACTTTAAGGGGTTCAAGGGTTCAGTAGAGGAAGTAACTGCAGATATGGTGGAAATTGCAAGAGAACTAGAATTAGAAGTGGAGGCTGAAGATGTGACTGAATTGCTGCAATCTCATGATAAAACTTGAGCAGGTGAGGAGTTGCTTCTTAAGGATGAGCAAATAAAGTGGTTTCCTGAGATGGAATCTGCTCCTGGTAAAGATGCTGTGGAAATTGTTGAAATGATAACAAAATATTTAGATTAATTGCATAAACTTAATTGATAAGGCAGCAGAAGGGTTTGAGATAATTAATCACAATTCTTTGGGAGGCCGAGACGGGCGGATCACGAGGTCAGGAGATCAAGATCATCCTGGCTAACATGGTGAAACCCCATCTCTACTAAAAAATACAAAAAACTAGCCAGGTGAGGTGGCGGACGCCTGTAGTCCCAGCTACTCGGGAGGCTGAGGCAGGAGAATGGCAAAAACCCGGGAGGCGGAGCTTGCAGTGAGCTGAGATCCGGCCACTGCACTCCAGCCTGGACGACAGAGCCAGACTCTGTCTCAAAAAAAAAAAAAAAAAGAAAGAAAGAAGTTACATTGTAAAATTTGATCAAACAGCATCATTGCTATAAAGGAAGAGTCAATAGTTGCAGTTAATTTTACTGTTGTCTTATTACAAGAAATTGCCAGTCTCCTCCACCTTCAGCAACCACCATTCTTACCAGTCAGGAGCCATCAACATCGAATCTTTCATCAGCAAAAGGACTGCAACTCACTGAAGGCTCAGATGATTGTTAGCCTTTAAGAATAAATTATTTTTTAAGGCATGTGCATTATATTTTAGACATTGTTCTATTGCTATTGCACACTTAATAGATTACAATATAGTGTAAACATAACTTTTAAATGCACTGGGAAACTAAAAAGTTCATGTGACTCAGTTTGTGTCGATATTTGCTTGATTTTGGTAGCCTAAAATCGAATTATTTTAGGCTACCAAATAATCGAATAATGCAACGATAAATGCATTATCTCTGACGTATGCCTGTATAGTAATCTCATAAATATAAATATTACTAAACACATTTTATTATGTTTATAATAAAATTCATATGATTAAAATCAGAACTATAATTCAAACAGAAGTATAAAATATTAAGAATCACCATGAGGTCATATTTCACAAAGAAACAACACAATGAACCAACTTCAGAATTGGCATATGTAATGGCAGAATTTGTTCTAAGCTTCAGCAATAAAATCAGACACTTGTGGTATTATTCTTTTGATAATTTGGGGGGACTTTCATTATTTGCTTGGAACACACATTTTACCTCTTATTTAAGATTAGACACAAGCCTGGGCACAGTGGCTCATTCTTGTAATCATAGCACTTTGGGAGGCTGAAGTTGGAGGTTCACTTGAGTTCAGGAGTTCAAGACCAGCCTGGGAAACCTAGTGAGACCTTGTCTCTACTAAAAAGTTTAAAAAATTATCTGGGTGTAGTGACATGTGCCTATAGTCCCAGCTTGGGAGGCTGAGGCAGGAGGATAGCTTGAGCCCAGCAGGTTGAGGCTGAGTGAGCTCTGATTCTGCCATTGCACTCTAGCCTGAGTGACAGAGTGAGAGCCTGTCTCAAAAAGTAAATTAATTAACTAAACAAATTGTTTTATAAAATATTTTCTCTACGTATTCTGGAAATGATAATTTTATATAAAGAAAGATCATGATTACTTATATACAACAAAATGATAAAACAAATCTAGGAGTAATTTATCACATAAAAACCATATTCTTCACCTACATCATGGCAAAATTAACTTTTGGAAGTATATTCACTGTCATGCTTTTGTAAACTACATAAAATTGACCAATAGTTCTTTGGTTATGTCTACATAGGTCAATGAAAATGGAAAGTTGAGATAATTTGAAGTTTTTCTTTGTTTGTTTTAAATAGTATTATGACACTTGAGTAAAGCATAGATTTGGGCATTGTGATCTCTACATATTTCACCTTATGAGGTAAATTTCTTAGATGTATACCCAACCCTATTCTTTGTTTTCTTTGTATAAATTTGGCCAAAATTTTAAGGGCAAAGATTTACATAATCTTTGTAATGGCCCTTTGTAATATTATTCTATAGAATTATAAAATGAGAAAACAAGTAGTATTTCAACTCTCTAATTGTCTAAAAATAGGCCATTTCATGTTTAAGTTTGGACATTAATGAGCTGTCTACATTCCTGTGGCAAGCCTTCCTACCACAGCAACAGCAAAACGTTCTCATTTAAGGAAGATCAATAGCTGTACACATTTTTTCTTTTATTGCAGTCCAGTTTACAACTCACTTTTAATATCATTTAAAAGTACGTAAGCAAATCCTACATGACATTTTTATTACCATTGTAATATCTCAGGTTTAATTTTTGGCAGTAAATATAGTCTTGTACAAACTTAGAAGCAAAAAGAAAAAAAAGAAACTGGAGTTTAAGTATATTTTTATTTATATAGTACTTTTACTTCTGGGAGTGAATGTCCTTGTACAAAACACCTGTTCATATGATGAATTTGAAAAAGTTTGATATTCAAATAACCTCCAAAAGTTTTATTTTGTTTTCAACCTACATTACATTTTAGGAAGCCTTCCAAAGTTTATAATTATATGTTTGAAAGGTTTCACATGGAGTTATCATTGGTATATCAGTAGACTTTAATTTACCCAGTCTACTAATTTACATTTTTTAAACCCCCACATTAATTGTAGAGTACAGGGAACAAAATATAGAAATATAGTTATTTTACCTTTGAAGGCATGCTTAATCACTAATATAGATATTTAGAATCTACCAGATAAGGAGAAAAACAAGTTTAAAGTCAGAACTCTGGGATCACGCATGCTTTGGATTTTACTTTTTGAACTGCCTCTTAATATTTGGCCAGTCTGAGCAGGGCAATTTATTTTCTCCATGGTTCAATTTCTTTATCCGTAAAAGAGGGTGAAAAATAGTCTTTCCCTCACAGAATTACTATAAGAATAATTATAATTATATTTTCAAAAGTTATTCACTTTTGAAACATGATAAAATATATGTTCATGTAAGATTCACAAGGATAATGACTGAGCGAGCGGTAAGTGAACAAGTTACTGGATTTGTCTTGCCTCTTTATTAATACTGGACAATGATGTTGTCTTTTTTGTTGTTATTCCATTTTATCTCTCGTTTTTGTGCTGCAGATGAAAGCATGTAGGTAAAAACTCTTGACACCGTTGAATAAAGCAAGAAAATAATGGAAATATTATTATTGCTATTGCTTTTCTTTATAGAAAAGACTCAAGACAGACATAGAAATAATTGCTGTGTTATGTATGTGCATTTAAAAGAATTGACTGTTTTCAATGGTCTGATAGTCTAATGTATTTTACTTTTCTTCTTTTTGTGTTCGGAAAAACTGTGGATTTCTGAAATAGTTCCATTTTGTAGTTCATTTTGACCATTATGTATTTTAGTAATCCAATCAGTAAAGCTTTTAATTTCTCGCTGTGTTTGGAAGCTGCTTTGGCCAAGGATTTGATATCCGGCAGGGTGGCGTACACTTGCTCTTGGCATCTAGTAAAGAATGACTGAACAGCACGCTCAGGGTATATCATTAGTACTATGTAAAAACCTTATGATTTACTGAATGGCATTTCTATGCCCCATATTTTATTATTTTCAAATGGTGTCACGCCATGTCTGTTTCAAATCATGTCCTCTTAAAACTTTTTGGTTTCTTCGTGTTATCAATTTAGGATACTTTAAAAATAAATTGTTAAAGCACATTTCAGTTTTCAGTGCTATATTAAAACATTTTTATTGTGCAGTAAAATTGGTTATGTGGAATATTTACATTTAAAATTAAATAAGTAAAGATGTCTTAAGGAAATGAACAAAATGGCTGCACCATTGAGTTCAATGAGACGATGTGGAAAGAATGCTACACTATTGTACTGCTTAATATTTCACAGTAGAATCTAAAGTAACTATATTAATTTTGTGAGGTCATCTTTCATTCTGTTATTCATGCTGCTATCACCTATTTTTCCCATTATGACCAAAGTGTCCGGTAGAGGGAAGTAGTCTGAAAAATATCAAAAATTTGTTTGCCTAAATTGACATGTTTTCCTTGCATATCATCTGAAGACGAGGAGGATGCTTTCACAAAATACTACACAGATAACGATCGGCATACTAAAATGTTTATTACCCTGGCACCCACCTCCAAAAAGGCTCTGCAAAAGAGTTGTCATTTCATGTACGCATGATAAATGTATACTTTTTCTGACTCACACATACTTCTCATTAAAATGTCATTTCTTAAAACTGAAATCTATATAAATATAGCATCAATTACATGAAAGCTGATGCTCATTAATTTTTTTTATTTTAGGTAGTAAAAATTAATAACACTAATTTCAAGTTTGCATTTAAGGATTTGTACCATCTTTTCTTGCTATTTCCATGTATTTACTGTTAGAATTTCACATACGGAAATTATGAGCATGGGTATTGGTGTTAAGGAAAATCTTTCTTCACTGCAGAGTAGTCCAAAAATTAGAAATAGAAGGAAAATTGACTTTTGGAATATTAACACAATATTTTCCATATTTTAAATTTATATTTTGACAACTTACAGTAGATTTTGCTATGTGGATTTTGCAAAACTATGTGGTTAACTTTAACATATGAAGAAGACCAGCCTGACCAACATGGAGAAACCCCATCTCTACTAAAAATATAAAATTAGCCAGGCATGGTGGTGCATGCCTGTAATCCCAGCTACTCGAGAAACTGAAGCAGAAGAATTGTTTGAACCCAGGAGGTGGAGGTTGCGGTGAGCCAAGATTGTGTTGTTGCACTCCAGCCTGGGCAACAATAGAGAAACTCCATCTCAAAAACAAAACAAAACAAAACAAAACAAAACCTACAATTACATTAGTAAAAGACCAACACCTAAAATAAAAAGAGAATATTTGGGAATAAGCATCTCATATAAAACAGGAAAAAAAATAACCCTTAAAGTAACAGAACTAGGCTAATTCTTACATATGATAGCCCAAAAAATGCAAAGCAAAACTATATGTATGTACAGTTTATGGTGTTTAAGTATATATATTTCTATACACACATATATGGTGTTTGAGTATATATATATATATATATATATATAAACACACACACACACACACACAAAGTGTGGCTATATTGAACACAACTATAAACAAAGTTGGTTCTTTGATTCCATAACTTTATTTCTTTAGATATAAAGTAGTCTACAGATACATTTCACACAAGTGAAAAAAATATGTAAATATATATTCATTTTAGCATTGTTTAAATACTACAGATTGATAACAACCTACATACCTGTCATTAGACTACTTAAATATAGTACAGTAATAAGAAAAAGAAACTTTTGTGCTGTCATAGAAATATCTCAAAATTTATTGTAGAGTGTAAAAGAACATATAATAGTGCTTACTAGTACGTCTATAAAATAACTATGGATGCATAAGACAAATTAATAACAATGGTTACCTGTGTTGGTGGACAAATGGGTGATTGCAACCAAAAAGTTTCCAATGTACAGTTTTGTTTACCTTTCAATTTTGGAATCATGTGACTGTACTATCTGATTTGGTTTGGCTGTGTCCCCACCCTAATCTCACCTTTAATTGTAATAATGCCCCCATGTCAAGGGCAGGACCAGGTGGATATAATTGAATTATGGGGCCGATTTCCCCCATAATCTTCCATGGTAGTAAGTAAGCCTTACCAGATCTGATGGTTTTATAAATGGGAGTTCCCCTGCACAAGCTCTCTTGCCTGCCACCATGTAAGATGTGCTTTTGCTTCTCCTTTGCCTTCCACCATGATTGTGAGCTCTCCCAGCCATGCCGAACTGTGAGCCCATTAAACCACTTTCCTTTATAAATAACCCAGGCTCAGGCGTGTCTTTATTAGCAGCATGAGAACAGACTAATACATTATCTATGCAAAAATGTGTTATGACATTAAAATTTAAAAACAGCATAGGCCGGGCACGGTGGCTCAAGCCTGTAAACCCAGCACTTTGGAAGGCCGAGACGGGCAGATCACGAGGTCAGGAGATCAAGACCATCCTGGCTAACACGGTGAAACCCCGTCTCTACTAAAAAAAAAAAATACAAAAAACTAGCCGGGCGTGGTGGCTGGCGCCTGTAGTCCCAGCTACTCGGGAGGCTGAGGCAGGAGAATGGCGTAAACCTGGGAGGCGGAGCTTGCAGTGAGCTGAGATCCGGCCACTGTACTCCAGCCTGGGCAACAGAGCGAGACTCTGTCTCAAAAAAAAAAAAAAAAAAAAAAAAAAAAGAAAGAAACAGCATAGAGATGCAATTAAATTAGCTGAGGTAGTCTTCTTTCCAAATAATTATCCTCTGTAGATGTAAAATGAACATTGATACCTGTGTAAAATGATTACTTTATAAATTATACATAGAAAGTGTATTGAGGAAACAAGGATACTGATAGGTAGCAGTAGATTTACAATTGACTAAAGAGTATGGTTGCTAAGATTCATATGCTTGATAATTCGCATTTCTGTGCCTTTGCATAGGCTTTCTGTTGTGCAAGTAATTTCCTTCTCTTCTGTTTTCTGTTTTCCTCTTTGAGGAACGCTACTCATTCGCTAAGGCCTGGTTTGAATATTATTTTTTAAAACGTAAACAGATACCTCTAGTATAATTAGCCTCTTTCTTTGGTCTTTCTTAAGAACTCTAATTATATATCTATTATAGCACTTATACGCCTTCTTTTCTTGAACTTTCCCTTAATATACTGTAAACTGCATGACAGCAGGGATGGTATCTTATTCTGTTTGTATTATATTTTCAGAATTTCAGACTGTTTGGCACATCATAGGAGACCAAAAAGTGTTTTGAGAATAATTGAAAAAATATAAAATGCATGAGGCAGCCAAAATGGTTGCATGAAGATAAAGTATTTTAAGAAAAAATCTAAGAGTATAAAATGACTTCCTAAATGAACTATGGTATAAGTGAGCGTGAAAGAAGCACAGCTAAAGGGGCACAGCAGTAACATTAAATTTTGAACAATATTCTCAGACCTTTGCATTATTCTAGTTTTGCGTGTGAATTAACTGAGGTGAATAAAAGTTATTACTTTTCCCCAGATAAGACAATTAAAAAATTGATCACTTGGATATTTAAATGTAGTCTGTATTTCCTTCAAATCTGTACTCTCTGCACTACAATTCACAGATACACTAAACCAGAAAGATGACAACAATGACTAAAGAATGTCAACTCCAGAAACTACCTAAAGACACATCCACATTGATTTATTTATCCAGTTGGAGACTGTTGGACCACTGAGGAAAGGAAGGGATATAGAGTGTTGATTAGTATAGTACTTTTTAGTTATTTCTAGCTGCTTATTAACTATTCTCAATGTTCGTGAAGGATATGGGAAATGGCAGGATAAACTCAAAAACTGTGAATTTTATTTCAGGTTATCTTTCGTGAGACTGCAACACTGGCAAGGGTAACTCTCAGAGTTTGTGCATTCACCTTATGAGTTAGTCCTTTTAAGATAGTGTGTTTATCTGGTGGCTACAATGGTTTAGATTTGTTTCTATCAAAAGTTAGGATGGTGAGCTCCTGAAATTCTGTCTTTCAATTCCTTTACTTACTCAGCATTCTGACTGCTGAAGTAATAAAGAATTCAGCTTTAGGTCTCAGTATCCATATTACTTTATCCCCATTTATCTCTAGCCTTTAAGGTTGTCTTAGTCATACATATCGAAGCTAATATTGTTTATGTATCTTGCCTAGGATCATTCAGTTAAATTACTCCTGCATTATTTAATTGGCTTACATGTGCTCAAGAATTGTTTATACTTAATACACATCAGTGGAAATGCCATCACTTGTTCAAAAACAAAAATAATAAAAAGAGTAACTAAACTCTCAAGAAATAGACTCAAACTTGATTAGAGAAATCACTCTGTGTATTCTGTTTAGTTACTCTGATGCATTCAGCTTATCTTTTCTTTCTATGAGTTTAAGATTCCATAAAACTGAAGATAAAAAATAATGAAAAATGACTACTATTTCCTAATTAATATATGGGTCATCTTTGGTTATTCTGTGTTCTTTAAAATTGGCAAAATTGTTATATGTATTAAATTATAGAAATGATATGAAAGTCCATTGATTTTTATTAACTAGTTTTATATAATAGAACATAGAAAATACAGAGACTTACATTTATGACCCATGTACATGATTTACATTTATGAGTTTTCAGATGCTTGACATATGTTTACTCTAAAAAAGTCATGAATTCCCCTTTGACCTTGAAAAGCCAAGATAAGAACTTTTCAGATAATGACCTTTTCAATATATTAAAATAGATCACTCAAGGGTGTATCAAACAGTCAGCCACATTCTGTGTTCTCAGAAGGTCCATTTTTTACTGAAATTTATTTTTATGGTTATATATGAATTCATCAGAACTCAAGGAAAGGGAAGAAAAAATAATGCCATTATTTATTTCAACAGCCTCACATAATGTATTATTCTTAAAAATCTAGCCACAGACCATGAAGTAGCTAAACTTTAGTTTGATATATTCAATGACAAGTTAAGCAGAAAAAGAAATAGATAAATTTATGAGGGAAGCAGAGCAGGAATAATTTCTATTTCCATAGTACATCTCTTTGAAGGAGCTCAAGGCAAGTGATGAAAAAGATATGACACAATATATAAACTAATTTTCTCTCAGAGACTGTATCTAAGAACAAGAAATATAAAATATTCACTGGCACATTGTATAGTGTGCTGAAGAATCTTTATAGGCCATTTGTTAACCTGTGATCTGATCCTGACAATGCAATGGTAAGGCAAGATTTGCACATTTCTCTGTTGATCCAAAACTCATTTGTTTTTCAAGGATTGCTCAGGCCTTTTCCTCCCTGAAACCCTCTTGCAATGCCCAACTCAAGCTACTCTCTTCTATCTTAGGAGTCCTGTTGGATTTATAATCAGTTCAAGCCTGATGTTTTACAATGTATTATCAGCCGGTTTGCTACTGTAAGTATCAAAGCAGTAGTTCATTTAAGGGAAATCCCAACTTTTGTTATGATTGCATTTTGCTTGGGAGTGTTTCCCTCCAAAGGTGTAGTGTGTTTTTTCTTTCTTCTTTTTTTTTTTTTTTATTTAAGTTCTAGGGTACATGTGCACAATGTACGGGTTTGTTACTTAAGTATACATGTGCCATGTTGGTGTGCTGCACCCATTAACTTGTCATTTACATTAAGTATATTTCCTAATGCTATCCCTCCCCGCCGCCCCCCCCCCCGCACAATAGGACCCAGTGTGTGATGTTCCCCTTCCTGTGTCCAAGTGATCTCATTGTTCAATTCCCACCGGTGGGAATGCCAATTAGAATGCCAGACTTTGTTAAATGAGATCAATGGAAAGTGATCTTTTCAAAAGAATAAGCTCTGGAAGAGAGAGACAGAGAGAGAGACGTAGCGAAGAAAGGAGGAATAATCAATGCCATTTATTTTAGGCTGCTTCATCAAAAATCTCATACTGACTTTGTCCAGAATAAATTAAGACTAATGCTTCAGTGTGTTTGTGGATCACTAAGGAATTATGGAAATAAAACCAGTTTAGCTCAGATATTCAATAGTCACTAAATGAACCAACATTCATCCAAACACATAATCTAAAAGTAAAGAACAAATATGTTTTTGCATCCTCTCTGCAACCCTAAATGACAGCTCTCCCTTCACTTCTTCCCTAATTCTTTCTTAAAAAAAGAAATAAGGGAAGTATTTAAAAATGTAGATACTCCTTTATACTTCTCTATGTTACAGGATCCCTATCTTTTAAATATGTGACAAATGGAGAGAAACAGAGCATTAATGGACATCTGTGAAAAGATGAATCTCAAGATTAAGACTAAAAATGAAATAACGAGTGGCCGGGTGAGGTGGCTCATGCCTGTAATTGGGAGGCTGAGGTGGGAGGATCACGAGGTCAAGAGATCGAGACCATCCTGGCCACCATGGTGAAACCCTGTCTCTACTAAAACATGAAAATTAGTCAGACATGGTGGTGGGTGTCTGTAGTCTCAGCTACTTAGGAGATTGAGGCAGGAGAATCGCTTGAACCCAGAAGGTGGAAGTTGCAGTGAGTCAAGATGATGCCACTGCACTCTAGCCTGGCAATAGAGCAAGACTCCATCTCAAAAAAAAAAAAAAAAAAAAAAAGAAATAGAGAATATTGTCATTCATAAATACATTTTCTTATCCACAACTAACAATGTTACCTTACAAATCTCTCACTTTTTATGGCCGCTAATTATTATTCTATCCCTATGTTTATGACTTTGACCAACAGTATTAAACCTGGACTTTTCATACCTCTGTGGGAGACTCAACTTTTTTCAAGATCTGTGGAGAGATGGAAAATTTTAAGGAAATGATATTATCATTTTTGCCCAACTTCAATACTGATCTATCTGTCTGAGAAGCCAGGAGTCTTTGAGGGAAGGTTTAATACTTTCCCTTTCTGCCCTTTACCAAGCTCTCTTCTCCCACTTTACAAAAGAATCATTAATCTAAACCATCTTGAAACTTATTACAGTGCATTGCCTCCTGACAGTCCACTGAATAAAATAGTGTCATAGTGTTTTTAATCAAGTCACCAAAACTGCTCTGCTATCATCTACATCTCAAAGATGTGCATTTACAATAACTTTTTTGCATAATTATTTGTCAAAGTTTATCATTCTGTTGTTTTGAACAGTTGTATATTAGTTATGATTTTGCACTGGCAATCACTGTAACACTAACTTAAGATAAAGCAAATACAACATGATAAAGACATTTGGATTTTTATTTTATGAGATATGTTATAGTGATGAATAAAAACTCTTTAGAGAAAACAAATATTTTGTTAGGATAAAATTTTCTGTTTTAACTTAAGATCATAGAGGACTTAAAATTTGAGGCTGCTAGGGAAGAACTTGCTCATATTCGTTGTTGAATAGATGATTATAAGTATTAAACCGTGATAATATTTATGGCCCATTTTCTATTGGATGTATTTAACAGTAATGCACACCTAAAATTCAGATTATGTCCTCTAACTACAATTCCCCACTAAAAAGAAGTAGAATTCCTTTAATGAATGGCTGCCTTCAGGTCTGAGACAGAAAATATGTATAATAATACAAGAGCAGCTTTCTACGTGTGACAGAAAGCAAGCAACCTATTAAAAATACAAAAGCAAACAAAAGAAATGCAATGCACCATGTCAAAAAGAAGTAGCTTTCAATGGCCAAAAATGAGAATATCAAAAATAATGGAGAATATATTTCAGAATACTGAAAAAAATTAATTGTTCAAAATACTATCCAAATCAAGAGAAAGCCAGCAACAACAACAACAAAGTCTCAAAATAAACTCTTTTAATTATCTTGGAACTAACTGGTGTGATAATAGCTTATTCTGGTATTTGGATTTTTGAAGAATATTCTGGTATTTGGATATTTAGAGGAAATTATTAATTATTCATCCTGAATATCTTATACAAATTATATTTTAGGTTTACTCAGCCATAAATGTTAAAGGAAGCTGCTTCTTTACAGCAGGATTCTAGCTAACGAATATGGATGGAATTGTATAAACCATTATTGGATAGCCTCTAACTTTTTCATATTATAATCATCAATAGATGACATTATAAGGGTAAAGAATCATAAGAGACTTTACAGTAGAAGGGACTGGCTGTCATCGCCTACACCCACTGAAATCTTTGTCTACCTAAAACTTGTAGAATCACTCATTGTCTTTCTCTTAATAGTATGCAATGTAAAGCCACTGGTATGCCCTTATAGGCATTTTTGTCAAAATACTTTTACCTTATTATAGCTTGGTTAAATTTATGGGAAATGTAGGGGGTAAAAAATCAAGTTAATAACATTTCAAAGAAACAAATGGACAAACACAGAATGTACACCATTCCAGAGAGTAACTCATTCTGCTTCTGTAAAGAATTAATACCACACAAAATGAAAAGGAAGGAGAAACACCTGTAGTTTTACAAAATGTAAGCTATGTAATAACAAAGTGGGATATGTGGCCTTCAGGTGTGTCTTGTCTTGAATAAATAACTTTAAAAAGTTGTTCCTAAGAGGAAGAGAAAATTTGAATATGAACTGGCCACAGATTTATCATTAATTTGGTCAGGTGTGATAACGGTTATAATGGAAAAATGTATATTATTTAGAAAGGCACACTGAGGAAGAATAAAATGACATGATTTCTGGGATTTGTTTTATAGTACTTCCAAATAGGGAATAAACAAGGTTAGATGAAGCAAAATCCAAAGAATTGTTGAATCTGCATAATTTGTTTAGAGTACCCAAAGAATTTTGAATAATTTGGTCTAAATAGACCAACAAACATATCAAGTAGTACAGAATCTGATCTTGAATTTGCTTCTGGTATCTACGAGCCATTCAAATACTAGACCATTAAAAACTAGTTAATATGGTGGCAAAAATGCCATGGTTGTGTATTTATTTATTTGCTTACTTTATTTATTTATTTTTTGAGATGGTGTCTTGCTCTGTTGCCCAGGCTGGATCTGGTGCAATCTCGGCCCACTGCAACTTCTGCGTCCCAGGTTCAAACAATTCTCCCTGCCTCAGCCTCCTGAGTAGCTGGGACTACAGGTGCCTACCACCACACCCGGCTAACTTTTGTAATTTTTTAGTAGAAACAGAGTTTTGCCATATTGACCAGGTTGGTCTCGAACTCCTGCCATCAGGTGATCTGCCTGTCTTAGCCTCCCAAAGTGCTGGGATTACAGGCATGAGCCACCGCGCCCAGCCTATTTACTTACATATTGATAAAGTGATTGATTCAACATCCAGAGTTTCGCTCCTGGGATCTAAGATAGAACTCTTTATCTGTCCTCATTCTCAGCACAGATCTCCTCTACTGAGTGTTCCCTTATCTCTTTGCACCTAAATGCTGGCATTTAATAAATCCTTTTTAGGTTCTCTGTATAGACTTGAACGTAACATTGCAAATTCCCTGATTCCTAAAGTGCAAAATACAAATCATACTCGTCACTTTCAAGTGGATATTGGGGTTATGGGTTTTCAATTTATTTGTAAGATCTCCCTTTTACCAATAGAAGAAAAGATATCTCTGAATATATTATACATTTGGACAAATTAGATGAGAAAATACTATACTTTCAAGAGCTTTCCCTTAAACATCTCTTTCTGAGTAGGTGTCATACATGAAATGGTAAGTAACTACTTGATTGGCTAGCAGATGGCAAGACACAGTGCTAGTTACAGATATAGGTTCCAAGCTGTGTTGCAATGAAATGCCATTTCATGGACAGCAAATGCAAGTAAATTTGCGTGTTAAGCAACCAAATTCTAAGACCAAAATATTGAGAGTGGAATGGATTTGTAATTGCAGTTATAACATACAGCCTTTACCAGAAATCTTTCACTTGAATAGGGCACAGCTGCCTCTATATGAAGTCATTTTGGTAGTATGAAAGAGAAAAATTCAGTAAAAGATGTGTGTGCCATTATTTCACGTTGAAAATGTTTTTTATTGTAACACTTTTGAAAGGATTTGCTACTTAAGAAATGCATCATGGTAAACCTGGAGGATGGCGGGCTCGTATATGCTTTTTCTATCTTATTAAAGAGCCATGAGAAAATGCAGTTAAGAAAGGGAGGTGGGTCCTTTAACACACCGGCCTCACACTGGCACTTTGACTGAATCAGTGCCTGGGACTTGCATTTCTTATTGTACAATCTTTTGAAAGCAAATGTTTAAATAAAGCCTCAGAAACAGCAGAAGTGGGAGGTAAAAGAGAGTGCCGATGCTTTCATAAAGCCCTTTCTACTGTGCTCATGTCAGATCTACACAACGCCCATATGGGAAGAGCGAAAGTTCACAAACTCAGACGGTAGAGTGCTCTACTGCCATCTGGAAGCTTTAAGACTGAGAGGGCCCAGTTGGGCTTAAAAGAAGCATCAATTTCTCATAGGAGCCTTTCATCCCCAGAAACTGTACAGCTGAGTCTCAATTTGGATGTAGCTGTTAAATGGGGCTAACAAAAGACTTTGAGCAGAGAACATACCATTAGAGTGCGGCTTATCTATAGGTGAAGTAGGTAGTTTCTTCAGAGTGTGAATTAGAGGGTTTTTAAAGGACTCTTAACCCCAAAATGTCTTTTTCTTGCTGTACACTCATGTCCTACTTTCCTCCTCTCTACTAACACATACATGGGGTTGTTGAAGTCCCTTGCACACATCATAATTGTTCATGCCTTTATAATTTAACTTTTCTTTCTCCTTGTAATGCCATTTTTCCTTTTTCTCATTTGATATCCATCCCAATTATTATTTAAATTTTTATTTCTACATAATCTACTATAGGACTGTTTTGCATGATAATCATACTGTCCTCAATATCCTACCTCCCTCTTTAACTTTCTCCCTTTTCCACAAAATACCAGAGTGAGATTTTTGTAGTTTCTCCTTCCCAATATTACACTTTTTAATCTTCACACTCTTCCATTCAAAGGAAAATATGCCTCAAAGCAAATCTCTAGATGAGCAATGATTTTATCTTAAACTATCTCTAAGGAGATGCTATTCTCCTAAATGACCCTCTCCCTCTCCTATTTCTTTAAATTCCCCTCTCCACTAACAATTCTTTCCAGCATATATAAACAAGTAAATCACTCCTATCTTAAAACAAAACAAATCTCTGTTGATTTCCATATCCATTTAGCTTTTAGGCAGTGCTCTTCTATCTTCTAAGATAAGATGATTGATTTTATAAGAAGTCCTACACCAATTCTGTATGTCGTATTTACTAAAATCTTGCTTCGGCCCTGTTTCTCTTGTGAAGCTCAATACAGCTGATAGTTTCTATGGTCTGCAAAGATTCTGCATATTGGACACACACCAATATGTGTGTCCTACTTTGATTCTCTTCTGAAGATCCTATAAATTCCAGTGTCCCTGTCTACCTCTGATTACATTTCATTAAATATGTTTGTGTCTCTTCCATTAAGCCTTTAGATTGATAAAGAAATCATGTTTTGATCTTATTTTTATCCTTCTTAATTGTAGAGTAGGGTATTTAATATTGGATGAGGATTTTTAGGAGGCAATGCTCACTCAGAGGTATGGAAAGATAAATGAGAAAAGGTAGGTACACGTGTACATTTGGAAGTGACAGAAGAATAACCAACCCAATCTATACTAAATGTTGCTGCAGAGATATTTCCATGTGAAATAATGCATTCGGAGGGCTCAGTGCATTGTTATCACATCTTCATGACCATTGCTCTCATGAGCTCTTTAAAAAAATTATTGTTTTGCTTGTCACCCAATCATGTCCTATAATTAAACAGGAATGGATCCATCAGATATGCATTAAGTGAAAAGGAAGAGGAGAATATCTGGGTAGGCACAGTTGCGCATCAGATGTGCAACATCCAGAGGCTATTCATTAAATGTTCCCTTTTCATGTATGCATCAAACAGAAATGCATATCTAAATTAAATTTCATTCGATTTAAATAGACTCTCCGGTTATTCAGGTACCCACTGGAAAAATGTTGTCAGTAAGCAGAACATTTCAATGTCCAAATAGTTTTTGTCTGTTCTCCCTTCTTTTCTGAGCCCAAGGAGAGCCAGGTGAGATCCAGATTTGCTTCTTGTTCCCACTCTGTGCTCATTTTCCAAAACTGTATTCTTTGTCTGCTATTTAAAAAAATTCAAAATAAGGGAATTTTATGGCAACTCCGGAAGACTCTTTGAGTTAACAGATGTGGCATTTTGGGTCCTCCAAGATGTTAATGCCCAGATTAGATGTACAAGAGAATTCCTCAGAGAGGCATCTGTGATGGATAAACCATCCAGTGTAATGATCTGCAGAATAATAAACATAAATATATGTGAAAATTTTACCTTTCACCCCAAGAAATAATTCCATTATTCTATACACGAATGTATAATTTGAAGAAGAGGAAGATTACAAAAGAGAAAAACAGTAAGGAGCACCAAAAATGTGGTTCAGGTGTAAAGAATGGTGAAAATTGAAAGACATCTTTAGTCCTCCAAGTTGAAATGTACCTTTTCCGTTTCTGTGACATTTAACACATTTTGACACCTCTAAAATTAATTTTATCTGTGTATATTTCTTAATCTCCTTGGCACATCACAGCTACTTGGGAAAAGCCATGGGATCTTATCAAAATTTGGATTCCCTATAATACTTAGCACAGCATTTTAACTTAATTGAATAGAAATATTGGAATGAAAGAATGAAACATGTCAGTTGATATCAAATATCACAGGAGTATTAAATCACTTAAAGTAAAATAATACATAATGATATTCAGGTAGGTTTTTATATTATGATACAGAAAGAAAAGGTGCAGAAATTACACAAGGGAGGGCTGACATAATGTACATATTTGGAGTGTCTATTATGTCTCTATTATCCTTCTTTTTTTTTTTTTTTTTTTTTTTGAGACGGAGTCTGGCTCTATCGTCCAGGCTGGAGTGCAGTGGCCAGATCTCAGCTCACTGCAAGCTCCGCCTCCCGGGTTTACGCCATTCTCCTGCCTCAGCCTCCAGAGTAGCTGGGACTACAGGCGCCGGCCACCTCGCCTGGCTGGTTTTTAACTAGACTCTCTAACCACGCCTTCAATTTAACAGGCGCAGGTCATAGCAGCCTTATTTTTTCAGGATGACCAAAATTCACAGTTACAATTGGCAAGACCTCGCTCATGCTTCTCCAATTAAAATTTCTTCTGTTAGGAGAGGGACTGAGAAATAACCATGTATCTCATGTTTCTGAGCCCAGGACATGTACCATGAGAGCTTACCAGCCATGTTTAGCTGTGCATACTATGAATAGAGAAAGTCTATCTGTATAGATATAACATAAACCCAGAGATGAGTAGATAGTGGCAGAGAAGAGACACAGAGGATATTACCAAGGACCATATTGGCTTTTCACTTAAGTTTGGACTCTGAATTTCGAAAGTTATGTCTACATTATTGCAATACATTATTCTTTCTTTTTAGGGTTTTAAGTTACTTTCTGTTACTTATAAACAAGGCAAGTATACTCACTCAGGTAATGAAGAGGCTTGCTAAGTCATTTCTTAATATATTATTATTCTGTTTTGCCTCTAACTGGTGGCTTGTTCTACATATTTATATATTATATTTAATTTTAAACCTATTTTTTTCTGGGACTCCGACACATTCATTTTCTTTTTTCTTTTTGTAATAAAAAAATTCTTTCTTCGGCTGGGCGCAGTGGCTCACGCCTGAATCCCAGCACGTTGGGAGGCCAGGGCGGGTGGATCACAAGGTCAGGAGATTGAGACCATCCTGGCCAACATGGTGAAACCCGGTCTCTACTAAAAATACAAAAATTTTTTTAACTGGGCGTGGTGGAGAGGGTGCCTGTAATCCCAGCTATTTGGGAGGTGAGCCAGGAGAATGGCTTGAACCTGGGAGGCAGAGGTTACAGTGAGTCAAGATCATGCCACTGCACTCCAGCCTGGTAACAGAGGAAGACTGTCTCCAAAAAAAAAAAAAAAAAAAAGCAACTCTTTTTTCTTTTTGTTATTTATTTATTTTTGAGACAGAGTGCTGCTGTTTTACCCAGACTGTAGTGGAGTGGCACAATCTTGACTCACCACAACCTCCACTTTCTGGGTTCAGGTGATTCTCCTGCCTCAGCCTCCTGAGTAGCTGAGACTACAGTTGTGATTTTTTTGTAGAGACAGTGTTTCACCTTGTTATCTAGGCTGGTCATGAACTCCTGAGCTCAAAGCGATCTGCTTGCCTCAGACTCTCAAAGTGCTGGGATGATTACAGGCATGAGCCACCATGCCCGGCCATATTCGTTTTCTTAATGTCAACAATTCAGGTTGGTTACGTGAAGCGGAAAATAATAGTTGGCAAAATTAAATGGAGAATAATATTTTTCTTATTTCACAGATAAAAGTATTTCATTATTTTTATCATAAAAATTTTTAAATAAGGAGGACTGATAGACAAAGAGAACTAGAATCATATGTATTACATGGAATACTTTGCTCATTTTGTAAAAGAACCTATGGCCACAGTTTTTCTTCTTGGTCAGTTTCAGTTTAAACATTAGTATTTGGTTAAATGCTAGACATTAGATGTTTACTTTAGCTCCAAACCTTGCCTAGCCTGTCTACTCAATCCTATTATCAATGATATATATTGATTTGCACAGCACTTTTATTTAATAAGATTGAAACCCATTCACAGAATTAACGGCTATATGCAAAGGCATAATAAAATGGCTACTTTGTTTACTGCTGAACTGTCTTGCTAGTAGAAAACAGCAACTAGCATAATGGAGAAGTGCTCTTCAGCAAATTAGAAGCAAATAAATAGCTCATCCAATTATAGAAAAAGGTGAAATTTAGGTGTAATGAATGTAATATTTGAGATGAAGCATTTGGCAGGGTACTTGAGAAGCACAATGGAACTGAGTGATGATAGTATTCTCATAGACAGAATACAAAAAGACGGCTGCTGAAATTCCTTTTGGCTCACAGGTGAAAGATAATTGTGCTGGATATACAATTACAGAAGAGGAAATGTCCCCACGTCGGCATTATGGGAAGACAGCCAGCTGCCTTTTTCAGTCTATAAGAAGATTAGAATATTAGGAATGTGGTATAACATAACTAGGTTTTTTTGTTTATTTGTTTTCTTTTTTACTTTCATTTTTTGTTTTCTTAATATTTCACTTCCTTTCTAAAACTTCTCTCCTACCTTCTCGTCTTTATTATTCATTTCTTCTGGTTCTCCAACTTCTTTCTTCTAATAATTTTTTAAAAATTTTTCAAAGTGCAGCTATTTTTAGGCAGGGTTTGCTGTCCAGTTAATTAATTCAATTTACACCACGACACAAAATACTGCTAAGCATTTCTCCCTGCATTTATTCCTTTAGCAATCAATTACTAAATTTCTACCATATGACTGACACTGGGAGTTACTGAGACTCAGAGTCTGGCTCTTTGTGTAGATCCCAATAGCAAGTATGGAAAAGGAAACCTGCTCTGAACAATTGGTTGTTTTTTTAGATGTATTCGCATGTTAAGCAAATACACAAATTGGACTGTAGTTAATTCTAGCTGGGAGTAGAGGTCAGAACATTTGATTGTTAAAACTGTAAAGAGGAATTTGTTGCCTGTGTAGAGGGAGGAGTACTTTCTAGATAAAAGGAATATTTGAACCCAATTTTGGAGATAGCAAACACTCCAAGATTGTTGGCACATAATTTACTTTGGCTTAAGCCTAGAGCGTGCAAACAGGGGGAAATTATATATATATAAAATTATATAGAGAGAGACATTACAGAGAGAGAGAAAACATTGTTTAATTACAGAAGATTTTGTATAACATGAAAATGTATTTCAACTTTACAGTCTAGGCAAAAGAAACTATGACAGATTTTTAAGCCGTGGAGCAGAAACACAGGGTATATAGGCAGAGTATGATTTATACTGGGGAGTCATGGAAGACACCTTTAGGAAAGTGATCTTCTATAAGGGAATTACCAAAAAGGCAAAAGCCTGACTCCCACAGAAATATGTATGTATTTAAAAAAAAAAACACATGTTAAAGATTTTAAGTCATAAGAGATGTTTTGCAGATGTTATAACTGAATGAGAGACAGAATATACAGATGGACAATGACCAGATCATATATGACAATGGTACTCTGATTCACGACTTCTGCAGCAACCAGTCCAGGAATTTAAACTGCAATCTCTATAGAGATCAGCCCGAAAGGGTTCAAGGCTTGATAAATTACTGGCATCTTCCCTAATTTCAACCCTTGCTTTTAATTCAAGGTCAACTGGATAAAGTCAAATATGCTCCCTGCTATGGCCAGAATGTTTGTGTCCCTGCAAAATCCATATGTTGAACCTAGTATCCAATATAATAGTAGTAAGGCATGGAGCCTTTTGAAAAGTGATTAAATCATGAGGACTCCTACTTCATGAATGGAATTAGTGCCCTTATAAAAGTGGATAAAGGGAGGGTCCTAGTCCCATCCACCCCTCCACCAACTGAGAACACAGAAGTAGCCATTTTTGAAATAGGGAGCCCTCACCATATATATACCTCACCATATATCATATATATAGCACCATATATCAGGTCTGCTAGTGCCTTGGTCTTGGATTTTTCAGCCTCCAGAATTGTGAGCAATACGTCTCTATTATTTATAAAATAGTCTGCAGTATTTTTTACAGCAGTCTGAACAGACTAAGATACTTTCCGAACCAATCGGTAATTTATTCCTACTTCTTGGTAGCCAGGTTTCATCTTTGCTAGGCCTACACTTCACTCTCCAATCAGAGAATACCTGAGTCTTCCCAACTCCCCAGCCTGCATTTAAGTCTCTTCCAAAAGCAAGTAATGGTGTCTGACTCTGCTATAACAAGCTCTGAATAGTTTCTGTTCTAATTTGTTCCTTTGTGCCTTTGTGCCTTTGTTCATTTCCAAAGTTTTCTTGGAAATTCCACTAACATATAATCGTACTGCTGTTACTATAGAACCTAGCCTTTGACCACGTTTGGTACCCACACAATCCTCTTGTGTCTTCCTACTCATGGCTTGTTAAGCTCATGTCAATTTAATAAGTCTGCATTTGGTCTAAACTCCTCTTTCTTTGCATTGAGTTCCTTACTTCTTAGTCGCAGTTTCAGTACCTCGGTTTTGTCATCAGTTTTCATTTTTGTTTTGACATCCTTGCTGGAATCAGATCATTCTTTGTCATCCAGTTTTATTCTCATGCTTCCTTTTGTGTTGTATCATCTAAAAGCATTGTTTGACATAAGAAAGAAAATTCCAGAGTAGATAACAAGCATAGAGACTAATAACCTATTGCTTAGGCTGGCTTCACAGACTGGTGAGTTTGGGATTTTCATTTGGACAGATTTTGCTGTGGATCATTAGTAAAACAAGATGAAATTTTCCTATAATCTTGATTTTTGTTGTTGTTGTTGTTGGAAAAAGTTGGCTTTGATCCAGAGCGATCTCTGGTTGTCTACCTGCCAGGAGAGGAAAGATGTATAGATTGTAGGCTGTACTTTTGGAGGCAGCTGATCATCAGATTGAGTGAACAAAACACAAAAACCAAAATGTCACATTCCTATTAACTGTTTCCAGGTCTCATCAGGACATGAAGTCTAAATCCTCTCTTCCTCCAGGAAAAAAGATACTCTGATTTTTAAATATATATGCCTATAAACCTAGTCCTTATATATATATCTTTATATGGCATAACTCCACCAAAGATGGTTTTGATCCTCAGTGATCACTCTGGGGAACATTGGCATAAAAACAATTATTCATTTGAGTCTTACCTTAGCAAAGAAAGGGAATTAGATCAGCCCCAATGGGCAGCACTTTTTCTGACTGACAGGCATAAGCCCCTGCCTTAGTTCTGCTGCATAACAAAGTACCACAGACAGGGTCATTTATAAAGGACAGAAATTTTTATATTTCATGAGGCTGGAAGTCCAAGAACATGTTGTCAGCATCTGACGAATGTCATCCCATGGCTGAAGTGGAAACAGCAGAAGTGAGTATGTGAAACAGAGAGAGGCACCAGGGGCTAAGCTCAATGTGTAAGAACTCCCTCTTGTAATAATGAACCTATTCCTATGATAACAACCTTAATCATTCATACAGAACTACTGTACCCTTATGAGCCGATAACCTCCTATTAGGTCCCACATCCCAACACTGTTGCATTGGGGATTAAACTTCTAACCCACAAGCTTCTGGGAAACACATTCCAGCTGTCAAACAAAATTCTAAATAAAAAATTGCCTCACTAAATGATTCTTTGCTTGGAGATAATGAACATTTCATAAACTTAGACAATAGACTTTTTTTTTTTACTGAATCCTTCTTTCATTTTCTTCAAGTTTCCTTCCCTACGTCCAATTATCCTGCCACCCCCTTATCTTTTCAATCTTTCTCCTTTCATCACCTCTGCCCTCTTCTTTGTCTTCTCTACATCTCTCTTTCTGTCTATTATTTTTTTTTGCCAATGACTCTTTTCTGACCCAAAATGCCAGTGGCTCTGAAAAACTATTTTTTCTTCCATGAGCCAGGTATGCGGCCAACAATAGAATTTAAACCTTAGACCCAAGGTGTATTAAGGGCAATAAAAATTCCCATAAACCGAGATAAGACCAATAGTTATTTATAGAAGAACCTAGAATTATTTTGATGCATATAATCTAGGGTTATACAACCTACCTCACTTGTGCACATGTTGATCAGAACCTCAGATGCGAGATTCTGGATAACAAAAGCCAGTTGAACTGACCGAGGTCCCTGAAGGGACCTATAGGAACTTTTTTCTCCTTGGAAAAAAAAGGCCCCCAAATTGGTCAAAGTCTTTCTTTGTATTTGTGGATTTATTTTGAGATGGAGTTTCACTCTATCGCCCAGGCTGGAGTGCAGTGGCACAATCTCAGTTCACTGCAACCTGTGCTCCCTGGGTTCAAGGGCTTGTGATTCTCTTGCCTCAGCCTCCAGAGTAGCTGGGATTACAGGCGCCTGCCACCACACCCGGTCAGTCTTTCAAAAGCCATACTTGAAACCCTCCATTACTAATTCATTGGACCATAAATGAATCATGAAAACAGGAAAAAATATGAAACTATTTCTTTTTTAGGATAGACTAGAAAATACCTTCCAACAACATTCAACAATTAAAGAAGATACTGATATAACAGCAGCCTTTTCATATAATTTTGTCCTTGAAGTTCAATGGGAAATTGGTTATCTAATTCTAAAACACTAAGTAGAGTGGAAAATAGTCCATTTACCTGAACTGCAGCACATGGCAGAACATTTTGAAATGACTTTAAAACAAAAAGAAGACATGACCCAAGGTAGACAGGTGGCCCTGCACACCAAAAAGCTGCAGAATTAATTCTTCTAATAAAGAAACCTAATAGATGAAGACATTTCTTTATTCAAATTTTTAGGTCCATCCGCAATATTGTTATTCTTCTAAGCAGGACCTAATCCAACTACCACCCTGTCATCAATTTCACATAAAGCTACTTGTTTCATTATAATGTTTCTTTACCCTGCCTCTTTCTGGGTGCCTCTAGATCAGAAGTTAATACCTTCATGCCTATACTTGGGGAAGACAACAGTATACCTGAACAGTTATTTTTCTCACACCCTCATTCAAGATTTAAAAGATAGATTTCTGCTGTAATTCAGTTTTGATACAATATGTAGAAGATTTCCTACTTTATTTAGAGAATAAGAAAACCTTTAAAAACATCTATGCTTGCTCTTAGCAACGGCAGAAAGTGACATAAAGTTTCAAAATACACATTACAATTTTGCTGAAATACTATGCATTACGAAATAACCTACCAAAGGAGGGAAAGCCAGTCTCTTGTGACAAGCTAAAGACTGTATAGGCTTATCCTAGATCCACTACAAAATGGAAATTTGGAGTATTTCTAGGTTTAACTGAATATAGCAGACAATGAGAGCAAATTATTCTGAGATTATAATAACTATTTATAAGTTGAAAAGGTCCTCAATAAGAAACCAAGTTCTTTGGGGGCCCAAGAGTGAACAAGTCTTCTGAAACCTGAAAAAGACTCTTCAACAACCTCCTTCGTTGGTATCACTAACTATGCATGAGTGACCTGGACAAACCGTGGAATTTCAACTAAACTTTATGGGGAACATCAAAAACCTATTACTTATTATATCCTCACCCTCGACCTGTGGGAAAGTCTTATACCTTTTGTCCTGGGTAAGAGCTGGCACTGAATAGCAATGTTTCAGCTGAACTATGTCTAAGTTCTCTGTTTGACCTTATGGCCCCACATGCAGTATTGACATTACTACTGATTGAAACACCAACTTTTTCAGTTAGTTTATTAATCCCTTGAGATTATGTTATTCTCTCTTTCCCGTTACTATTAATCACCAGAGAATCCTGAATCTTGCTACTTTCTTGCTTATACCAGAATAAGGAGAGCTTTGTGATTGTGATATCTTAATAGGAAAATTTCTCTAGTTTGCTCAGAATTACTAGAGACTACTATTCAGTTTTAAATGCTTCTGCGCAACTACTCTCATTAGATGATCATAAGGATGATATAACAACAAAAAGGTCAAGAAAGTCTTGCAATACAGTTGACTATGGAGATGACTGAACAATCCATCTATGGTGAAAAATCTAGGGATGCAGCCTTCCCTGAATTCGTCAACCTCTCTCAAGTTAGAGAATTACCAAAAAGGGGGTATTGAGTGGATGAATATGCAGACAATGGCCAGATCACATTTGATAATAGAACTGTCACATATAAACTCTATAGCAACCAGAAAGGGGAGCCAGACCAATACGCCTTCACGACAGTCAGGACTCAGTCAATGACTGCCAGCTTTCCTAATTTCTGCCACTGCTTTCAACTCAGGACCAACTCGAAAAAGTCAATTAAGTTCCCCAAACTAATTACAAAACATAACCCAGTCTAGGTTAGCTCATTTCCACTTTTTTTTTTTTTTCTGCCAAAGCCTCCATGTGCACTTACTGGAAGTCTTTTCTTTCTCATTGCAAAGTTTCCTGAAACCCCTCCTTGCTTTTAAGTTTCTACCAAATGAAGCCATAGTGTGTGTGGTAGCACAAACTGGTCCTAAGTACCATTTAGATTTACTTTTTAGTTTTGAGAAGAAAAAACTAGCCATGGGACAGGAATCAGTAATGGATCCTTTTCAACAACCAATTAATTAAACTTGTGGCTCCTTAACATTTATTTCTTCCAGACCTCAAGCTCTAAAGCTACCTGCATACACAGAAGACACAAAAACATCTTTTCCCCCTCTGTGTGTTCCATATTACGATCAACAACGTTGCTTATTCAGACCAAATTGAAACCCTTCAAATATTTTTATGACAAGCCAGATTTTACTAATTTCATTTTTTACGGAAGATAAAACAGACACAGAGGGTTAATGCAAATTGTCTTCTGATGCACTTCAATGCACTACTCTATGTCAAAGAGCTCTAAGTTATACTTTTTTAAAAAATGTTTTTGTTGATACATAATAATTGTACATATTGTACATATTTATGGAGTACATGTAATATTTTGATACATGATCCATGTGTAATAATTAAATTAGGAAATTTAGAATATCCATCACCTCAAACATGTACCATTTTCTGTGTGTTGGGAATATTTAAAATCTTCTAGCTATTTGGAAGTTTACAATATATTTTTGCTAACTGTAGTAGTCACACTGTGCTATCAAACACTAGAACTTACTCTGTCCTCTAGCTGTTTGTTTGTACCCATTAACCAAACTCTCTTCATTCCCCTACTCCACACTTTCCAACCTATGGTAACTGTCTACTCTCTACCTCATGAAATCAACGTTTTTAGTCCCACATATGAATGAGAACGTGTTATATTTGTGTTTTTGTACCTGGGTTATTTCACTTAACATTATGACCTCCACTTTCATCCATGTTACTAGAAATGGCAGGATTTCATTATTTTCTATGGCTGAACAGTATTCCATTGGGTATATATACACCAAAGTTTCTTTATCTGTAAATCTGCTGGTGGATACTCTAGTAGATTCCATATCTTGGCTACTAATAGCACTGCAAAAATATGGGAGTGCGTGTATTTCTTTGATATAGTGGTTGCCTTTCCTTTGGACAAATATCTAGTAGTGGTACTGCTAGATCGTATGATAGTTATATTTTAAGTTTTTAGAAAAATCTGCCGGATGCAGTGGCTCACGCCTGCAATCAAAGTACTTTGGGAGGGTGAGGCGGGTGGATCACCTGAGGTCGTGAAACCTTGTCTCTACTAAAAATACAAAAATTAGCTGGGTGTGGTGGTGGGCACCTGTAATCCCAGCTGCTCAGGAGGCTGAGGCAGGAGAAACGCTTGAACCCGGGAGGCAGAAGTTGCCGTGAGCTGAGATCGCACCACTGCACTCCAGCCTGGGCAACAGAGTGAGACTCTGTCTGGAAGAAAAAAAAAAAAAAAAGTTTTCTGAAAAATCTCGATGCTGTTTTCCCTAATGGCTTTACTACTTTATACTCCCACCAACAGTGTATAACAGTTTCCTTTTCCCTGCATCCTGGCCATCATTTATTATTTTTTGTCTTTTTGATAATAACCATTCCAACTAGAGTAAGATGATATTTCATTGTAGCTTTGTTTTGTATTTTCCTGATAAGTAGTGATGTTGGGCACTTTTTCATATACCTGTTGACCACCTGTATGTCTTCTTTTGATAAAAGTCTGTTTAGATCCTTTGCCCTAATTGGATTATTTGTTTTCTGCTGTTGAGCTGTTTGAGTTCTATGTATATTCTGAATATTGTTCCTTGTCAGATGAATAGTTTGAAAATATTTTCTTACATTATACAGGGTATCTCTTCACTCTGTTGACTGTTTCCTTAGACATGTAGAAGCTTTTAGTTTATTGTGGTCATATTTGTTTATTTTTACTTGTGCTTCTATACCTTTGAAGTTTTAGTCATAAAATCTTCATCTAGACCAACGTTCTGAATCATTTCACCTTTATTTCCTTCTATTAGTTTTATAGTTTTGGGTCTCACATTTAAGTCTTTAATCTATTGTGTTGACTTTCATCCATGGTGAGAGACTGGAGTCTGGTTTCATCTTTTTGCATGCTGTTTTCCAAGCACCATTTATTGAAGAGGGTGTCCATTCCCCAATGTATGTTCTTTTTCCTTCCTTCCTTCCTTCCTTCCTTCCTTCCTTCCTTCCTTCCTTCCTTCCTTCCTTCCTTCCTTCCTTCCTTCCTTCCTTCCTTTCTTTCTTTTTTGATACAGAGCCTTGCTCTTTTGCCCAGGCTGGAGTGCAATGGTGCAATCTCAGCTCATTGCAACCTCCACCTCTGGGTTCAAGAAATTTTCCTGCCTCAGCCTCCTGAGTAGCTAGATTACAGGCAGTCACCACCATGCCTGGCTAATTTTTGTATTTTTTTAGTAGAGACAGGGTTTCACCATGTTGGTCAGGCTGGTCTCAAACTCCCGACCTCAGGTGATCCACCTGTCTCGGCCTCTCAAAGTGCTGGGATTACAGATGTGAGCCACCGTGCCTGCCTTCCCCCATGTATGTTCTTAACATCTTTGTCAAAAACTAGTTGGCTGTAAAATATGGCGTGATTTTTGAGTTCTCTATTCAGTTCTATTGGCTGATGTGTTTGTTTTTATACCAATACCATGCAGTTTGATTATAATAGCTTTACAGTATATTTAAAAATCAGGTAATATGCCTGTAGATTTGCTCCTTTTGTTCACTAGTGCTTTGGTTGTTTGGGGTCCATGTAAATTACAGGATTGTTTTTCTATGTTTATAAAGAAGGTCATGGCTATTTTAATGAGGATTGCATTGAATCTGTAGATTGCTTTGTGTACTATGGTCATTTTAAGAATATTAATATTTCTGATCCATAAGCATGGAATATCTTTCCATTTGTTAGTGTCCACTTCAATTTATTTTTTTTTTTTATTTTTATTTTTTGAGACGGAGTCTCGCTCTGTCGCCCAGGCTGGAGTGCAGTGGCGCGATCTCGGCTCACTGCAAGCTCCGCCTCCTGGGTTCACGCCATTCTCCTGCCTCAGCCTCCCAAGTAGCTGGGACTACAGGCGCCCACAACCGCGCCCGGCTAATTTTTTGTATTTTTAGTAGAGACGGGGTTTCACCGTGGTCTCGATGTCCTGACCTTGTGATCCGCCCGCCTCGGCCTCCCAAAGTGCTGGGATTACAGGCGTGAGCCACCGCGCCTGGCCACTTCAATTTATTTTATAAGTTTTTTCTAGTTTTCCTTATAGAAGTCTTTCACCTCCTTGGTTAAATTTATTCCTAGCTATTTCATTTTTTGTACCTATTTTAAAAGGAATTGCTTCCTTTATTTCTTTTTCAGCTACTTTGTTTCTGATGTGTATAAAAACTACCAATTTTGGGCCAGTTGCAGTGGCTCACGCCTGTAATCCCAGCACTTTGGGAGGCCGAGGCAGGAGAATCACGAGGTCAGGAGATCGAGAGCATCCTGGCCAACATGGTTAAACCCCATCTCTACTAAAAATACAAAAATTTGCCAGGTGTGGTGGCACGCTCCTGTAGTCCCAGCTACTCAGGAGGCTGAGGCAGGAGAATCACTTGAACCCGGGAGGTGGAGGCTGCAGTGAGTTGAGATTGAGCCACTGCCCTCCAGCCTGGGTGACAGAGAAAGACCCTGTCTGGAAAACAAACAAACAAACAAACAAACAAAAAAAAACTACCAATTTTGTATAGTGATTTTTAATTTTGCAAAATTACTTAATTTGTTTATCAGTTCTGAGTTTCTTGGTGTAGTCTTCACATTTTTTTAGATATAAGATCATGTTGTCTGCAAAGGGAGACAATATGACTTACTTTTTTCTAAATTGGAAGGCTTTCATTATTTTCTCTTGCCTGATTGTTTACAACTATGTAGAAAAAGAATGGTGATAGTAGGCTTCTTTGTATTTTTCCAGTTGTTAAAGGAAAGGCTTTTAGCTTTTCCACATTAAGAATAAAGTTGTTCTAGTATATTTATGAAATTCTTGATTATCTTTTTTATTTCATTTATCAAATTCTTTAGTCTCAGGATTTGTGGTTCTTTTTTATAACTATCTCTTTGTTGAACATGTCATTGAGATCATGAATTAAATTTATGATTTGTTTGTATTGCCAATCTGTGTTATCTTACTGAGCTTCTTTAATATTATTATTTTAGTTTCTTCAGGCATTTTATTTGTTTTTCTTCCACTGGAATCTGTTGCTAGAAAATTATTGTGTTGCTTTGGAAATGTCATGTTTCCTCGCTTTTTTATATTTATTGTGTCCTTATATTGATATCTGTGCATCTGATAATTTCTTCCAATTTTATTCCTTGGTTTTCATAAGGAAATACTTTTTCCTATAGATATATCTGTATTATTGGTTGAGTAGGGCACTTTGGTTTTGATTCTGGATGAGTGCAGTAGTGTAGTCATGTGTGATTTCTTCAGCTGTAATCAGTGTCAGTGATGCCTTCAAGTTCCTAAGTTGCTTAGACTGCTGTTGTTAGTAAAGTCTATGGTGAAGTTTGCTAGAAGTGGCATCACCATGCGGGTTGGTGCTCGTGCTTCAGTAGTTGCAGCAGTGGACTAACTTTGCTGCTCCTTGGGCCACCAGATGGTGTGTGTAGGCACCAGTGGTAGCAAGTCAGGGCAGGAGGATTATTGGGCTTTTATGTAGCTTGCTCAGGTAATGGCAGTAGTAGCAATGGGGCTGGTAGATGGGCAGTTCTATAAGACCTTGGGTGATATGCGTGGCATTGTCAATGATAATTGTGTCAATAAGCCAAAGCTTGATCCTCCTTGTGGTATGCAGTAGTGCCAATCATAGCAATGGCAAACTGGGTGGGCCAGTTTCCAGGGCCCCAAGTGATGTGTACAGGTGAATGCCAGCAGTGATGGTGGCAGCATGCTCAAGAGATCTGTCCTCTGGCTCTGCATTGATGTTGGCAGTGTTGGGCAGGATGAATTAGCCCCCACACCCCCAGATAACATGTGGGAGCACTGGCAGACTGGATGGGCCCCTCTTCAGACTCCCTGGAGGTGTGCACAGGCACTGGTGACGTGGGTAGAGCATGGTGATCCCCAGGCCCCCATGGACACATGGGCACTAGCAGGTGCAGCACCAGGAGGAATAGGCCTATATCAAACTCACTGATGATGCACATGGATTCATATTGTGGTGAATAGGGCAGTTCAGTCTCCAGGCCCCTGAATGGTGTGCTCAGGCACCAGAGATATACCGGTTGAACCTGTTGTCAGGTTTTCCGATAGTACCTGTGCATCAGTGGTGACAGGCTGAGGAGGTCCTTAGTTATACTCTCGTTACCTGAAACTATAGAATTATTTTTATTATGTCCACCATTCCCTGTCAAGGCAAATGTCTTGCTAAACATTTTGCTGTGTCACAATATACGATGATTTTAAAGTAAAAGCCAAGCCAAAAAAAAAAAAAAAAAAAAAGAGGAACAAACCAACAAAAACTAACACAACTTCTGAAAAATTATATTAAATATTATCAGGTACTTATTTCCTGTTTGGCACTAAAATATTGCATTATAGTTTTGAGTATTGAATGCATGCTTATTAATGGTAGGTCATCCTCCTGTTCTTAGTTTATTGATTATCCACTCATTAGTATTTATGTCATTGTCTATTTCAGTAATTATCTGATGTTTTATTAATACAAATTATGTATTTTTTAAATCTCCAATTATCTATGACGCACAGATTTATTAGGGAGAGAGATTTAGTTTTCAGAATTGGACGGGTACCATCTACTGATACAAAATGTATTTTCCCTTTTTAATGCATCATCTAATTTGGGTTAGCAACTCTTACCCAAGGCTTTGGAGAATTAGTCTCCCTCTAATTGCACTAGGTGATTGGCACCAAGGTTCCTATCAGCTTAGGATACTGCTAAGTAGTGTTTCTTCTTGTCCACCACTTCCTGCTTTTACGAAGATATGATATTTTCTGTATTGTGTATTTGTTTTTAGAGACTATATCATCATGGCTTACTCTCCCACTCTGAATGACAAGTTTTAATTGTGAAGTTATTGGAATCATCTTTTTTATGCATATGCCTATGAGGTTATTAAAATTTGCATGTCAAACGTTACTGCTGGCTGAACCTCATTAGTGATAATTTTGCAGGAATCATTGCTTAGCATAATTTCATGTTGAACAGTGAACATATGCAGAACTGAGGTTCATTTCTCAACAACGAGTTACATGTTTTAATCTTCATAATCATATATAATATGCCCTTAGCCATACATTTATTAAATATTATTCTCCCTACTTGTTGCAATTTTTTTCTATTAGGCACTGGGGAGGATATAAAATTGTATTAAACATTTTGTAAGGACCTTATAATAAAATAATGGAGAATATGTGTTCAGAAATTACTATGATTCAAAGCAGCACATGTTATTTTATAGGAGCGCTATTATCACTAAGTTCTCTGAGGTTCCAGGAAAAGAGAGGTCATATCTTTATGTAGCATACAAACTGGATTTCACTTCAAAAGATAAGTGAGATTTTGAGGATCACAGAGAATATTGTAAGTGGAGACAATGGCATTAGTTAGAGTTGGTAAGGCCCAAGAGATGTCCAGAGCAATGGAAGTCATTCATTTTGTTGTAGGGTAGTTTATGCATAGGAGGATGACAGGAGAATGTGTTTCTAAAACAGAAAGGAAGAGGAAAAAGGAACTTCAGTGAATTACTGAGGAATTTTAACTTTTTGAGAAGGCAAAAAACTGGTATAATGTGATGTTACATTAGAAAGGTTGATTTGTTGGCCATAGAAAAGGTGGATTACGAGGGGCTGGCCTGAGAATGGAGCAAGTGAGTCCGAGTTAGGAGAATGGGTGATAGTTTAATGGTATTACATTTCTCTCTTATTTTGTACCTCTTATCTATCTACTGATATCATACATTTTCATGTATTATTATTTTGAATGTAGTCATTAGAAAACCAGACCAACCAGGTAATAGAAATAAGAAAGGAAAAAAAAAAAAATAGGTACGCGATACTTTGAAAAAAAACCTAAAAATTATTTGAGTTGACAGACTATATGTAAAATAAAATTTAAAAGAGAATGTTGATTTGGACTTCCACATATTTTGATCTTAGATATCTGGGAGAAGTATGGCAGAAATAGAAAAGTCAGATAAAATGTACTTGGCAGGAATAAAAAATCAATTAAATTAACACTTATTGAAACTAAGTACCTTAAGACATCTACACCAATGTGTGTAACTAGAATTATGATTAGAATCTAGGTGATGAGAAGGGTTGTTAATAAAGACTTGGAAGTCTTCATTATGTAGCTTAACATTGAATGTATGAGACTATATTAAATTACTTAGTGACAGACATTTACACAAATTTACTCTCACATTTTCTCCTAAGCTCCAAATACAAGTCTGCACATTGAAGTAATATCTCATCCATTTGAACTATTCAAATAAGAATTTGTGATAATTTGAAAGCAGCTATGCCATCTGTAAAAAAAACAGAACTTGCCAAGGAAAGCCATAGGGTAATCAAATGTGTAGATTGGGGAAAGAAAGAATAAACTACTCAGGAGAACAAATTGTTTTCAAATATTCAAATTTGTTCGAGAAAAGCAGTCATTGAAACAAGGAATTGTGTAACTTCTTCAATAGATTACAACCTCTCGGAGGCCAAGCACAACTTTTTACATAGATATATGTGACATACCAATTGTAATACACTGAGTAAAATATGCATTGGCTGAATAAATGATTTGCTATGCTATTCAAATACTCCTTCCAACATATTCAAAAGAGCAAAAACTGTGAAGTCCATCAGATGTGAGTTGGAGCACTGGCTATGGCACTTAGCAGATGTGTGACTTTGGAAAAAAAATTACTATGAAGCACAATTATAACAACAGCTATTTCTTGGGTTCATAATGAGTAATAAAATAACACATCTAAAAAAGTAATAAAAATATGTAAAATTAAGGCAAAACCCTCTATTTGATAATGCTTACTGATTGAAGCTCACTGTTCTCTTCACTCTATCCTCATTTTTCTTCTAAAGAGGATATAGGTAGCTATGTATTGATTGGGTTAAAATATACTGATTAAGTCATTGTGCAGTTTAGTGGACGTCTTATTATTCTGAAAAAGGCAGATAAGTTGGTGCCCACATGGGAATACTTTCTGGCATATTTTCTCTTTTTAATGAGAGTCTGGAGAACATAGTCAGGTTTAGAGTTTTGCTGCTTTGAGATCTGTACCTCCATAAGGTCACCTAGGATAGGGGTTAAGGACAACTCTAGTCCAGGTATTGGCAGAAAAACATTATTTCTCTTCTAAGCTATGCTGTTTTGAGTTGGTTTCTTGCTTACTTGATGCTCTGTTCTATCATTTTTTTTTTTTTTTTTTGCTTTTGTTGAGTTGGTTACTTATGGACTGAATCATCTTTCTGGATTGGTCATTTCTGCTACTGGAATTGCAATAGATTAGCTGAGTATTTCTGTGATCTGAGGGAAGGAAAGTTTGTCACAGACTACTCTGCCACTTTTAGTTCCAGTCCTTATAACTACATCTAGTCTCAGCAAAAACAGTTATTTTAATTGTTCATATAAGAGACCATTTTAGCATTTTTGGCTAGACTTCAAAGTAGTATAAAATTATAAGGAGGTAGAATGGAGAGGTTACCATGACTTTACTAAGCCAGGAGTCTGAGATTTTTACCTTCCAATCTCTGTATATTTGTATATTCCAATCTTTGTATATTTAAATGTTCATTGGTTCTCTTTGCAATAAAGTAGTTTGTTACTTTAGTGTGGGTAATGATATATATGCAAAACCAAATATTATACCATCCACATCTAGTAGGTATCCATAATTTATCTATAATGTTTGTACTCCATAAATATTTATTGAGTATCTTCTCCTTGTAAGTCAAAATGCTAAGAATTTTGAAGAATGCCAAAAGGAATTATATATACATTACCTCTATGAAACTTTCAGTATGATGTGGAAGAAAAGTTATATAAATAATTCAACAAGATGAGGGAGAATAATATTTTAAAATTTGATAATGATGATGGCATTAACATAGAACAGGTGCCATAGCTTCTTGATACTTAACATGAAAAATAATTAAGTTGTAAACACAAAGTTTGAGATAAAGCCAGTATAAGCAGGTAGAGATACTTACTAATTAATTGGAAATGCAAGGCTAAATTTGCAAGAGAGCAAAGTGTTAGAGTAGAGCAAGATGAAAAATATATGACATTAAAGACAGTAAACAAATCTGTGAAAGGAAGAGTAGAAAGTGGATAGGAGTGTAATAAACATTTCCAACAAACTGTCAGATTATTTAGCATTCATTCCTTTAAAAATATCTACTGATTCTCTAGCATTCATTTCTTTAAAGTATATTTATTGAGCATCTACTATATATCTCAGCTACTGTGGGATTCTGCAGTGAACAAAATAGTCTAAAAATCTCTGTCCACTTGGAGCTTATAGTTTAAGAGATGACACAAAACCAAGCAAATTTTTAAATATACAAAATACATTATGTGGAGATGAGAATGTTGAAGAAAAAGGAAGACATGTAATAGGATGGGGGGCACTGAAATTGGAGAAGAGAATTTCTAGTTTATATAGAAGACTACTGAAAAAAGTCCAAAGCTGGCATGACACTGGAATGATAGGCACATGATGGAGAGCTGCTTTTCTTTCTTTTTTTTTGGCTGAACTTTAGTCTTGTAAGTTTCCCCTTTCCTCAATAAAACCCATTTCTTAATCCATGAACTGTGATGTGGAATCTGTGTTACTCTCTGTGATAGAAAAGAATATAGCAAATTATTTGGAAAAGCCTTCAATATTCTCCTCCCTCTGTGTACGTGTCTTCAAAATGTGATTTTGCAGGCAGTCCCATAAAGCTGTAGAGTATTTTCTCCACTTCTGAATTCTGAGCTTGCTTTGACCACTAGAATATGGCAAAAGTGTTATTGTGCCAGCACTGACAATAGACCTCAAAAGGCCTGGCACACTTTGGCTTACTATTTTAGTACCTTGTTTTTATGAGACCAATCTTGACAAGCCAACCCCAGGAGATCTAACAGTTTTACTAGAGAAACATCTATGAGCCCAGCCAAGATCAGCAAAACTGCCCAACCAAAATTAGATTTATCATGTTTTAAATGGTGTTTTATGTCACTAATTTTGACATAGTTTATTATGTAGCAAAAGATAGTCCTTACTAAGTGTACATAAAATACATCTTTGAGCTTTTCATTAAAGCAGGAAAATAAAAACAGAGCATCAGCTGGAGAAAGACGTGGGGACAAGAGACAATGTTATATATATATATATATATAATTTCATATTATATAATTTTATATATATATATGAAATTAGCAATCATAAAAAGGAATGAGTTTATGTCCTTTGCATGGGCATGGGTGGAACTGAAAGCCATTATTCTCAGCAAACTAATGCAGGAACAGAAAACCAAACATCGCATGTTCTCACTTATAATTGGGAGCTGAACAATGAGAACACATGGACACAGGGAGGGGAACAACACACACTGGGACCTGTTGGAGGGTAGGATCCAGGGAGAGAGAGCATTAGGAAAAATAGCTAATGTATGCTGGACTTAACACCTAGGTGATGGGTTGATAGCTGCAGCAAACCACCATGGCACACGTTTACTTATGTAACAAACCTGCACATCCTGCATATGTACCCTGAAAATAAAAATAAAAATTTTAAAAAATAAATTAAATTTTTATATGACATTGAAAATAATAGAATAGCAAAGAGAGAATTACTAACCTTAGAGTATAGAAATATTAGAGTATAAATTCCATAAGGACAGGAATTTTAAGGTTTTTTTTTTTTCCCACTATGTATTCCCTGTATCTAGAACAGTGTCTGGCATATAGTAAATGCCAAATAATATTTTGTCAAATAATCAGTGAATTTAAGATACAGGAACATAGACATGATCGTTGTATGAATGATCCAATATCTTAAATGCTACATATCAAATACCAAACTCCTATGGTTGTCCACAAAATCTGCTTCTTCTTTGAACTTTATTCATTTGTTATATTTCTATTTATGTATTTGTTCAAAAATATGTATTTGTTAAGTGAATTCCATGTGCCAGACACTGGGCTAAGTGCTGGAAATACAGCCATGAAAAAAGAGACAAGTCTTATCCTTTTCATGGAGCTTGCTGCCTTATAGTTAGTGGAAGATAAATTTTAAAAGGAAAAGACAAATAGAAATATTTAATTAGTTACAATTATGAGAAATGGCAGAAAGATTATAAACATATTTTATAGGAGAATTACGTAAGGCATTATTATTTTTTAGTTACATCCACTAGAAATTTATAATTTTTTTATTTCTCTCTTCTGTCATCTCCTATGCTTAATCAGTGATAAATCAGTCTCTTTTGGTTCTGAACTATTTATTTTATTCTCATTCTAACTGCTTTATATCAGAGATCAAGCCTTCTATATCTATTCCTTAAACTATTTCAAAATCCTTCCAATAGTCCTTCTCCACCTAAATTTCTCTTTTTTATATCAAGTCTCTCCTGTGTCAAAAAACAAAAAACATAAATTTTCTATGGTTAAGCTAGGGCTCCAAAGTCACTTTAAAAAAATTTCTCTTTAAATGCTTCTTTGTAACCTGTAGCTTAGGACGATTTAGAAACTCCTATTTTAACTCAGACTTTCATACTTGATCTTAAATTAATATTGAACATTCACTACTAAGTAAATAATACATAATCAGCACAGTTCTATACTTTTGCTCAGCACAGTTTCCTCATCCTCAAAACTGCTTAACCTTTTGATTCTACGATCTCCATGACGTTCAAGTCAACATTATTACTTGGAATTGATAAGTGTTTTCTCTGAGCTTATTTTTAAGTCTTAATTATAAAATATATCATGCTTTACTTTGCACTTTAAGGTTTGCAAATGCATTCAACCACTAAATTTATGAATATTTAATGAATACATAGTAATTGTACCTATTTCGGGGGCATATGGGATATTTCAATATATGTGTGCAATGTTTAATAATCAAATCACAGTAACTGGAATATCTATCACCTAAAACATATATCATTTCTTTGTATTGGGAACATTCAAATCCTCTTTTCCAGTTATTCTGAAATATCCAATAAATTATCGTTAACTATATTCACCCAATGGGGCTATGGAACTCTAGCCCTATCCCTTTGTCCCTCTACCCTTCCCAGCCTCTGTAACTACAATCCTATTCCCAAAGTCTGTGAGATCAACTTTTTATCTACCATAAAATAAAAACGTGGGTGGAAACGTGGTATTTCTGTGTCTGTATCTGGCTGTTTCACTGAAAATTCAGCCACTCTATTTTGAATTACTTATTGGCAAAAACAACAACTTAATTATATTTGAAATACCTATCCTGGTCCACTGTGCTTACTAAATACTCAATATCTCATTCCAATTTATTGATTTTTAAATGAAAATTTAAAATAGCTAGCACTCAATTGTTCTTAGAAGTTTCAAGTATGCATTCATAATAATATAATGGAAAATATTAACAAATTCAGGCTTAATAAAGTCAAGAGAATCAAGTCAAGCAGTCTACACGGGACAACCTCCTGATGACAAAGAGGGGAGCAGTTTAGGTGACACATCAATCATTGGGATAGTGAAGTATGAGTGTGGCAAATGGAAAACATCAGTACAATTTTAAACAAAGTATCAGTAATTATAATAATATTCCCAAGGCTTTTCTTACTGTCGACAAAGCACATTTCATCTCATTTAAACATATACTCACTTCTACAAATACTATTTTTCCACATTTTTGAAATTTTCAGCAGTAATTATATCTTAGATGAAATGAGACTACAGATCTCATCATAACAGAAAAGAAAAAAATGAGAAATCCAAGCCATTTTCTTTAGCAGAAGACAAGTGGAAACAAAAAATAATGCTAAAGAAGAAAGATACTTTAGATTAGGCCAGGCTACTTATTCTCTGTTGTAGGCATGATTGTAATTTACAGACTCTGACATCAGCTCACTTAATATGCAAAGATTATCATTTCGTCCAATTAGTATTGCTTTTACATCAAAGCCTGTTTCTGCACCTGCAATAGGACAGCTGAATGTGGCTAAAAAGAACACTGTACAGTGATGACTTTATATTCCATTTTAAATTCCAGACTCTCCATGCTGAGTGCTGCCACACAATCTTGCCACATTTCTCTGAAGAGTCTTTTAACAATGCATCTCATCACCTTCTAAAATTTTAGTATTTAGTATCCAGGGTTAATCTTGGTGTCTTTTCTCTTCTCTGCTTATGCCTGACCTTTTATTATGCCATTCTGTCTTTTGCCTTTTCATATCTTCTATTTCTGATGATGGGCATATTTTTATATCCAATTAAAATATGTCTCCTAACTACCAAATTATATACATGTGCTTTGCCTATTTAACATCTTGATCTGTGTGTCTGTTAAATATCTCACTTCCAGCATGTCCATACATGTCTCCTAAGACCCACTCTTATCACAATCATCCTTATTCTATAAAATAAACATACCGTCATTCCAGCTCATCAGATACAAAAGCCTTTGTTTTTTTCTATAACATTGTACATCAGCAAATCTGTTGGCTGTCCTTTCAGAATATATTCATAAACCGTCCTGTGCCGCTGGCATTGCTACCACTATGATTGTAGCCAATATCTGTTTTTTACTAAAATTATTCCAACTGCCCATAACTTTTTGACATAGTTATAAATGTATAACTGTGTGCTTCAGTCCCAAATCTACTCTTCAGTACCCGTGCAAATAGTCTAGACTGTTCGGGCATTTCTCCTTCACAGCCAGGACCGTGTAAAGCTTTGTCAGTAGAGGATATTGGAGGGATCTTGTAGGAAGAAGGAGACTTCCCTTCATGATCCCCATATACTGTATTTTTTCTTTTTCTTATTTCTATTTCACACTCTGTGAGTGGTGTGGGGTGTGTGAATGTCTAGTGGTAATCTTTCAACTATGGACCCAGAATACTTGTTGACTTTGTAGTCATAGCCTGGGCCTGGTGACCACTTCATTGTTGCTCTTCTGATGTGCACATTGCATGTTCCAGGCCTTACACTTACAGTTACCTAACCCCCTTTGCTTACTTCCCATAAGCCTTGCTCCTTTGTATGCTAGGATTTTTCTGCTTGTTCAGTGACTGTAAACCAGTCGTGGTCCTGTCAACCCAGATAACTTTTTGGCTATCCAGTGAGCTGCAACCTCACCTTTTCCTATGAGGTTTGACTCCCATTTGAAAGAAGGGAGCTCCTCTTTCAAGTGTGCCCTTCCTTAGGTCTGCCCCTTAGCCCTTACCCTTTAGTGTTGTGTTTACCTCGCTATGTTCACTCTCCTATCGTTGATGTAGAGGTAATAATTCCTTGTAGTAAATGTCCATGGTTCAAATTACTATGTACTTTCTGTCTCCTCATTGAACTCAGACTGATGCTCTCAGTGCTTCTGCAGCTTATTTCCCACAGGCTTTGCACTACACGGCAGTCACAGGGATTCTGTTAAAATTCTGACTTCAGATTAGGTCATTCCTCAGATTGAAGTCCTCCAACAGGTTTTTATGTCACTTAGAGTAAAAGTCAAACGTCAAAAGTTATTTGGTCACATTCTAACCATGTGACACTATACTGTACCTTTGTTCTCTCTGGTACACTGACTTCTCTGCGCGCCCTTGAAAAAACATACCAAGGGCCGGGCGCGGTGGCTCAAGCCTGTGATCCCAGCACGTTGGGAGGCCGAGACGGGTGGATCACAAGGTCAGGAGATCGAGACCATCCTGGCTAACACGGTGAAACCCCATCTCTACTAAAAAAATACAAAAAAAAAAAACTAGCCGGGCGAGGTGGCGGGCGCCTGTAGTCCCAGCTACTCGGGAGGCTGAGGCAGGAGAATGGCGTGAACCCCAGAGGCGGAGCTTGCAGTGAGCCGAGATTGCGCCACTGCACTCCAGCCTGGGCGACAGAGCAAGACTCCGTCTCAAAAAAAAAAAAAAAAAAAAAAACATACCAAGATGCTGTCTTCTCAAGGCCATTGACTTTTCTATTTGCTTGTCTTTGAACACCTTCTGTCCAGATGTCCACATGTCTCAGTACACAGTAACTGCTGTTTTTATATAGAGTTAGTTGTTTATATAGAGTTAATTGTTTCCTTTAGTTTTCTTCTCAATGTTGCCTTATGTGAGGGTCTTTTCTTGAACACTCTAGTTAAAATAGCATTTACTACGTTTCCTCCATCCTGCACCATCCCAGCACTCTTGATCTCTTAAACTGCTCTATTTTCTCCCTGGCACTTAGCCCTGCATTGTTTTTAAATATAAATTATTATTCTTTTATTGTTAGTCGTCAACTACAATGCAAGGTAGAGATTTTGATTTCTCTATTACTATGTTTCCAGGACCTACATTTCTGTTACATAGTAGGTGCCCAATATACGTTTTTTGAATGAGTAAATTTATTTTGGAGATTATTAATTTTTGCACAATTTCAGAAGAATAGACATAAACCCTTACTTTTGCTCTTACCACGACAGAATCTGACTTGTTTTTTGTCAAATACAATATCCTAACATACGCTTCTCTCTGGCATCAAGCATGGTGGAACTACAGATGTTTTAAAACAATTCTGTGTTAAATTTATTCGCAACTGGTATGAAATGGTAGCCTCAGAAACTTATCCTTCACATTATTCCATTTTCAAAGAGTCTGCTGCAGATGCGACCCTTTGTCTAATAGATTTACAATATCTCTTTTTATTTCCATTGACGTAGTGGTTTGTGACGTATTTCTCTGAAAAAAAAAATTAGATAATGCTTGTGCTTTTACAATCTCCTAACTAATGTTTAGTTTACAGGAATAAACCAACGTTAAGTCCACATGATATATTGTCCATCTGCTCATGTTCATGAATTCTTATGTGCCAAACTTAACTCTTGGTTATTTTTCTTCTTTTCAAGATTATAAAGCAAGTCATAATTTCTCTTTCCAAAGTTAAAGGAAAGACATGGAGAATTATGTTAGTAGCAGGAGTGTGTACATACATATACACGCACACACACATATATGTGTATGCACACACATACAAACACACACATACATACTTCTGCTACTAACATAATACATGCATATATAATATATATGTACGAACATAATACATATGTATATAATACATATATATTTGTAAATTTTTAGCTGTTTGTCTTCTCAAAAAAAAACACAAAAAACCCTATATGGCTTCTCCAAAGAGAATTATGATTTTCTGCTATAAGGTATGAAACACGTTAGGAGTGAGTTTTTTCTTTCATTATTAAGAAATATTTCTGGCCGGGCGCGGTGGCTCACGCCTGTAATCCCAGCACTTTGGGAGGCCGAGGCGGGCGGATCACAAGGTCAGGAGATCCAGACCACGGTGAAACCCCGTCTCTACTAAAAATACAAAAAAAATTAGCCGGGCGCGGTTGTGGGCGCCTGTAGTCCCAGCTACTCGGGAGGCTGAGGCAGGAGAATGGCGTGAACCCAGGAGGCGGAGCTTGCAGTGAGCCGAGATCGCGCCACTGCACTCCAGCCTGGGCGATAGAGCGAGACTCCGTCTCAAAAAAAAAAAAAAAAAAAAAAAAAAAATTTCTAAGACGTCTGAATGACCTGATTGCAAAGGCTATTGTTCCTACTGGTGACTCCATTTCAAACAGATTAAGATACAAGAAGGGGCCACGCGCGGTGGCTTAAGCCTGTAATCCCAGCACTTTGGGAGGCCGAGACGGGAGGATCACGAGGTCAGGAGATCGAGACCATCCTGGCTAACATGGTGAAACCCGGTCTCTACTAAAAAAAAATACAAAAAAACTAGCTGGGCGTGGTGGCGGGTGCCTGTAGTCCCAGCTACTCGGGAGGCTGTGGCAGGAGAATGGCATAAACCCAGGAGGCGGAGCTTGCAGTGAGCTGAGATCCGGCCACTGCACTCCAGCCTGGGCGACAGAGCAAGACTCCATCTCAAAAAAAAAAAAAAAAAAAAAAAAAAAAAAAAAAAGATACAAGAAGGATGCTACAAACAGTGATAACTGGATAAAGGGGGAACAGTAGTTCTAGATAATAGAATAACTAAAAAACAAGCTCCTGAATGTTTCTTTAAGCAATAATTTTTTTTCTCCTCCAGAATCAAATAGTTTGGATAATTCCAGACACCAGAGAAATAGTGACTTGACTGATAATGCAGGGAAATCCCTCCATTTGAGAAAATAAGCAATAGTCATTACCCTTGATGGCAACTCTTGTTATTCTAGATTATATGCAGTTTTGACACTGCAAGTAACAAGACGGACAATTTTTGAAAATATACCGATATAAAAATCTATTTGGTAGTGAGCTGTCTTAGAGCTAGAACTGCTAGAAATGTTGTCTAGTCCTATGGTGGCAAAATATATATCATTCCAACATTCACCATTAAAACAATATGCTTCTATGACATAGGCCAGTTGGGAAAATTTCAGGGAATCAAAAACATTGCAGTGGCATAGCTTTAATTGATTGGGGTTCTGAAAGTCAGACTCCACAAAAATGAGTCTTTTTACTTCCAAATTCATTTCATTTGTATGGACAAATATATCATTTTTGTGACATATTCATCAGCAAATGATAACTGTATGCAATTTGGTTATTAACTCTAACAAGTTTCTGTATATATGGGGTAAAATGCAAAATTAATTTATAGTTATTCAGAAAGTTCATTACTGATGCATGCTCAATGTTAAAATTATAGAGAAAAAATTGTCTAACTTGTAACTGAAGTACAATGCTTGGTGAGACTGAAGGGCATTCAATGGCAATTCAGGATAGGTTGATTGGCACTAAGAATTATTGCAAGTACATAATGATAACAAACTTCCTTGATGAAATAAGCAGATGATATATAGTGTCTAACAAGACAATAGTGCATGTAATTGGATAATGTACTGTGTTTTCTGTTGTAGATTAGGTGAGCAGGCACAAAAGTGTTACTATCTTGCACATCAAAATTGAATTTCAGCTACAAATTGTTAAGTGGATTAATGTTGGATTAAAAATAAAGAGAAGCATGTGTTCAAAACAGCTCCATAAAGGGAATAGGTAAAAATATTATAATTATTGGCAAGTCATTCCACCAAGTGAAGAATTAAAAAATGGCCTTCTTTGAGAAACGCTATTCTACTACTTCCCGAAATTAACTATTCCAAATGCATTATTATCATCTGGAGGAATATATGTAACACTGCATTTTATAATGAAACACTACTGATGTATTTATAATGGAAGATTGAAAAATTGTTTGGCCTAATTTATCTGTCTCTTCTCCCCACTCCTGCATATGCTCTTTCCATGTCCTTTTCAGGGTTGTGGCCTGTAGATATTAGCTTGGCTGTCTGATTTGCTTTGGACAATAGCAGAAAATGTGGCAGTTCTAAGCCTAAGCTTTAAGAAGCCTCATATGTTTCTGTTTGTCCTCTTGCATGTCTGCCATAAATATGAGAAGATTAGCTCATGAAAGATAAATTTTATAGAAAGTCACTAAAAGTTATAGAAAGTTACTAAAAGTGACAAAGATTGCTGGATTTCTTTTAACAGGTATTTTAAGGACCTGTCATTTATTCTTTAGTGTGAAGGAAAAAAAATGTTATTTTACTCTGCCCAATATCTTTCAAAATGATTCAAGTCTTATATATATTCCCTGAATAATGGCTGCCCCCATGAATTGGGGTCCCTGAATGAACACATATGCAACAGTGATACCCCCTAGCTAAGGCACAGACCTGTAGTCATAAGAAGAGCCACCCAGCTGTCCAGCTGCTGCAACCCAAAACAGAATCATTTAAGCACTCCTAGCCTACATCAGTAGAACCATTTCAACAGACCCAGAAGCTCATGAAAATAAACGATAATTATTTTAAAATGCTGTGTTTTGGGGAGATTGGTGACATAGGTTTATTATGGAGACAGTTGACTGATATATATTTATCTGACACCACACATTTTAGTAAGATGTCTATTATGATAATGCTAAGCACCAAACCAACACCTGTCTTTCATCCCCATACACACACCAAATCTCAAAGACTTAGAAGAGTAAGTGCTCTTTTCATCACTCAAGGGTCTTTGGAATAGCTAGTGGCTTTTCTTCAGACTACAAGTTAGCATCAGACTACTTCAACCTGACTGGCAGTCTGAGAACAGAACATGCTGTTTTTATGATACATGGCAAAAGGATAAGAAGAATGCCAAACATGAAAGCAAATTAATGCATCTCTCCTATCATTTTTGTTCACATTCTGTTGCAAAGTAATTCACGTGGCCATTCTCAAAGTAGGGAGGGTGGCAGGAAGTAGAGTCTGCTGTAAGAGAGGAGAGGAGGTGGAGAGAAGTAAATATTTTCTGAACAATTATCTAACCTATCACATCATACATTACCTGTATTAATCTCAGTCTTCTTTATTGAGGTTTCAGGGTAAAGGCCAATGAAGATAGGATAGAAAACAGGATAAAATCTAAGACACTGTTAGATGATAAGCACAAAAGGGTGAAAATAACTAAAGAGAATAATTGGATTGTTTGTAACACACAGCATAAAATCTTTCAGGGAATAGATACCCAATTTTCCATGATGTAATTATTATATATTGCAGCCTATATCAAAACATCTTATGTACCTTATAAATATATACACATAGTGTTGTAGTCTCAGCAATGCACCAAGATGTAACAGTCTTGTCTGAGATAATGTCTGGAGTTTTTTGTCTGACCTCCAAGAAGAATAAGGAGTGTGGACACAAAGGTGAGGTTAGAGCAAAAGTTTAATAAGTGAAAGAAGAAAGCTCTCTGCCAGCAGAGAGGGGGGCCTGAACAGGGTGACTCCTATGAAGCTGGGGTCCAAGGTTTTTATGGACCACATGTGGGATTTTTATGGGAAGGGGAAGGAATATGCTTAGTCCACGGGCTATCTTGGAGAATGGTGTGACTCAGCTTGGCCCAGGTCCTTGGCCCAGGACCAATCAGGAACTGAACTAATGATTCGTAGAAGCTACTTAGCTTGGCCCAGGACCTATCAGGGGCTGAAGTGAAAGCTTGGCCTGGGACCTTGGCCCGGGTCAATCAGAGGCTGAAGTGATGATTCATAGAAGCTGGACTCACAATCCAAATAAAGAAAAGTCGAGTGCGCACCGGAACCCACTGGATCCCACTGTGCCCATGCCCACAAAAGGAGAAGAAACATTTCCTGGGAGCCCACTGACTATACAAAGGCCAAAGGCCAGGCCTTTGTTCCTTTATCTGAGTGAGCTGGAGGTTTGTGCAAGTTTTTATCCAAGCAGCCTGGACGTTTTTCTATCTGCGTAGCTGCGGGCATGTCTCCAGGCACAACAGCCTGTACTAGATTTCCTTTATCTGTGCCTGCAGCTTATGTGGGTATGAGGCACTGACCCATGGACCGGGGGTTCTCTGGAGACCATTCCCTTGTTATCCACCTAAGGCAAGCTAACTGACTCCTTTCAATAGTATGTACCCTCAGTAATTAAAAATAAAGAAATGTAAGCATTAAACAAATAAATAGCAGAATATGTAAGGAGCTCAAACAACTCAGTAGCAAAAAGAAAACAGAAAAACGAAAAACAAATAATCCAATTAAAAATTGTCAAAAAATATGGATAGACATTTCTCAAAAGAAGACATACAAATGGCCAAAGGGTATATTGGAAAAGTATGCCCAACATAATTAATCATTGGAGAAATGCAAATAAAAACCACTATGAATATTTTACGCCAGTTAAAATGGCTTCTACAAAAAATATGGGCAATAACAGATGCTGGTGAGGATGTAGATAAAGGGGAAGGCTCATACACTTTTGGTGGGGGTATAAATGAGAACAAGCCATTATGGAAAACTATGTGAAGATTTCTCAAAAAGCTAAAAATATAACTAACATATGATCCAGCAATTTCCTATTGCATATAGATCCAAAAAAAGGAAATCAAAATATTGAAGAAACATATACTATGTTTATTACAGCACTATTAACAATGGGCGAAACATGGAATCAACCTATCAATTATCTATTGATGTGCCCATCAGTAGATAAATGAAGGAAGAAAATGTGGTATGTATACAAAATAGAATGTTATTCAGTCATTCGCAGCAACATGGATAGAACTGGAGGTCATTGTGTTAAATAAAATAAACCAAGCACAGAAAGATTATATATTACATGTCCACTCATATGTGAGAGCTAAAAATGTGAAGCTTATAAAAATATCAAGTAGATTGGTGGTTACCAGAGGCCACGAAGGGTAGGGAGAAGAAGGGATTGAAGATGGGTTGATTAATGGGCATAAACAGTTTGATAAAAGAAATACCTAGTTTTATACATCAGTAGAGTGACTATAGTTTTCAATAATCTAGTGTATCTTTCACAATAGCTAGAAGAGAATAATTCAAATGTTTCTAGCATAAATAAAAGACAAATATTTAAGGTGACACATATCCCAATTATACTAATTTAATCTTTACAAATGATATGAGTATGTTAAACTATTTCATGCACCTCCAAAATATGTACATTCATTGTGTATTAATAACAAAATAAATATTAAAGAAAAAATAATTCCATACATTTTATTCCACATTCAGAACATTTTTTCTTCCTAATTATAGACCTAATGTTAAATATTCTCATTCTGTTTTCTTGTTTTTACTCCGCTTTGTAACACCTCTTTTTTAATGCTGAAACAAAGCAACCTTACTCTGATTTCACACTCTGATTTTGGCATGTAATATATTATTCTGGAATCCTAAATATACATGCCTATCAGACTTTGTTGACTGAAGACACAGGAACTGTATTGCTCATCTTTTCACCCCCTAGCCCCACCCCACTAACATCTGGCTAACTCTGACCCCTTCGTAAGTGCTCCATGATTGCTGGTTGGAATTCACTTATATGTGAGGACTCCAAAGAATAAAGAGGGTGCTTACTAATGTCATCCAGGCACTCCCTTCTCCATGTTCAAGAAACTACATTAGTACAACTGTTTCTGGTGATAATTAAAGAGTGAAATTATCAATTTTAATCAAATGTCACATATAGTACCTGGATATAATTATTTTAAATATTTTTAGATTATATCATTATATTATAATCATTAAATATAGTTTTTTTATAACTATCAACTAACTAAAACGTATGTATTATTGAAATGCAGTGAAATAATTTTCTTTTCCACATTACGTCTACATTCATTCTTTAATAATAATCCCTCTGCTTTGGGGCTGAATAATACTTCAGTTTTGCCTTTGTCTTGGACATCACCCCCAACCTGCCTTTTCCTTAGGTTTCCTCTTTACCTACTCCAGTATTTTACATATTAAAATTACCTTTCTTTGTTCCGGATTATTATTGTATTTTGTGCCCAGTATCGTATTCTATTGCCAATTTTCGTCAAACATTATCCCTCAAAATTCACTGTTTTTATTTTAAGGGTAAGTATGGCTCCACCCTCTATTTTAAATATTATGAGACTATTGCAGGGTTTTTTTTATTTTAGGTTTCCTGACTATCTCTCAAAGATAACAAAAAATTCTAATTTTCTACTTATTGGTTTCAACCTATGATTATAACTGAATCTCTTCTTCTGACTTTCTGGCATAGTTCTACAGTCCTAAATTTCTTCATTCACAACTTCTTTGAAAATTAAATATAGTATATTAATTTTTCTTACCTGACTTCTTATATCACTGTTTATTTTTGAATTTGTATGTTGGTGCCACAAAGTTCTGACATCAAGTGTAATAACACATTTTCATCTTAATTATACCCAGACATTTCTCTTTCTCTCTTATTTTTTGTTTTAGTTTTAAATATTACCTTAGGTAAAACATTTTAGATGTTTTTTATAAAACTAAAATATAAATTGCCTTCTTAAATGTTACCCCTTCTTTTTATGTGACACGTAGGAATTATTTTTTCTTCAATTCCAAATTATTGCATAATTTTTCTGACTACACTTTTTCTTGTTTTAGTCTGTTACAAAGAATTACCTGCAACTGGAAAATAAATAAAGCAGAAACTTATTTTATTTTATTCCACATTCAGAACAACATTTTTTCTTTCTAATTACAGACCTAATGTTAAATATTCCCATCCTGTTTTCTTGTTTTTACCCCTCTTTAATTTTTGAAAAATAAGCAATGGGGCTGGGCATGGTGGCTCATGCCTATAATCCCAGCACTTTGGGAGAGTGAGGTGGGTGGATCATGAGGTCAGGAGTTCGAGACCAGACTGAACAACATGGTGAAACACTGTCTCTACTAAAAATATAAAAAATAGTCAGGCGTGGTGGCGTGTGCCCGTAATCCCAGTTACTCAGGAGGCTGAAGCAGGAGAATCACTTGAACCCGGGAGGCAGAAGTTGCAGTGAGCCGAGATTGCGCCACCACACTCCATCCTGAGTAACAGAGCGAGACTCCATCTTGGAAAAAACAAAACAAAACAAAACAAAAACAAGGAAAATAAGCAATGGAAAAAGGACTCCCTGTTAAATAAAGGGTGCTGAGATAACTGGCTAGCTATATGCAGAAGAATGAAACTGGATTCCTACCTATCACCAAATACAAAAACTAACCAATGATAGATTAAAGGTTTAAATGTAAGACCTCAAACTATTAAAGTCCTGGAAGAAAACCTAGGACATACCGTTTGGCACAACCTTAGCAAAGAATTTATGACTGAGTCCTCAAAAGCAACTGCAACAAAAACAACAACTGACAAGTGAGACCTAACTAAACTAAAGAGCTTCTGCACAGCAAAAGAAACTAGCAACAGAGTAAACACACAACCTATAGGCTGGAAGAAAGGATTTGCAAACTGTGCATCCAAAAAGGTCTAGTATCCAGAATCTGTAAGGAACTTCAATTCAATGAGCAAGAAACAAATAACCCCACTAAAGAGCAGGCAAAGGACATGAACAGACAGTTCTGAAAATAAGACATACAGTCAACCAACAAACATGAAAAAAGTTTAACATCCCTCTTAATCAGAGAAATGCAAATTGAAACAATGAGATGCCATTCCACACCAGTCATAATGGCTATTACTAAAAGTCGAAAAACAACAGTTGGTTAGGCTGCAGAGAAAAGGGAACGCTTATACTCTGTTGGTGGGAATGTAAATTAGTTCAGCCACTGTGGAGAGTTGTTTGAAGATTTCTCAAAGAATTAAAAATAGATCTACCACTCAACCCAGCAATTTTATTACTTGTTATAAATCCAGAGGAAAATAAATCATTCTACCAAAAGTATACATGCATTTGTGTGTTCATTGCAGCACTATGCACAATAGAAAAGACATGGAATCAACCCAGGTGCCCATCAATAATGGATTGAATATAGAGAATGTGGTGCATGTACACCATGGAATACTACAACACAGCCTTAAAAAGGAATAAAATTATGTCTTTTGTAGCAACATAAATGCAGCTAGAAACCCATCATCCTAAGTTAATCAACGCAGGAACAGGAAACCAAATACTCTGTGTTCTCACTTGTAAGACAGAGCTAAACATTGGGTATGGATGGGCATTAAGATGAGAATGATACACACTGGAAACCACAAGATGGGTGACATGGTTTGGATTTGTGTCCCCATCTAAATCTTTTGAGGATTGTAATCCCCAATATTGGAAGAGGGGTCTCGTAGGAGGTGAGTGAATCATGGGGGCAAATTTCCTTCTTGCTAGTCTCATGATAGTGAGTTCTCACAGATCTGGTCATCTCCCCTTCTCTCTCCTCCTCCTGCTCCAGCCATGTAAGACATGGCTGCTTCCCCTTTGCCTTCCGCCATGATTGAAAGTTTCCTGAGGCCTCCCCAGCCATGCTTCCTGTACAGACTGTGGAATCATAAGTAAATTAAACCTCTTTTCTTTATAATTTACCCAGTTTCAGGTAGTTCTTTATAGCAATGCACAAACAGACTAATACATGGAAGAGGCACGGAGTGGGGCAAGGTTTGAAAAACTACCTATTAGGTTTTATGCTTACTATCTGGGTGGTGGGTTCAGTCATACCTCAAACTTCAGCATCACACAGTATACCCATGTAACAAACCTGCACATGTACCCTCTGAATCTCAAGTAAAAAAGAAAATATTTGTTTCTGATAAAAAAAAAGAAATAAATTTATTTCTCACAGTTCTAAAGGGTGTAAGTCCAAGACTGAGACACCAGCTGCCTTGGCATCTGCTGAGATGAAAACCTGGTTGCTTTCTTCAAGATGATCTTTTGTCACTGCACCCCCACTGCATCTCTTGGGGGATGAATGCTGGGTCTTCACATGGAAGTAGAAACGGAAGGGCAAAAGAGCCTCAATAATAGCTCCTTTGAGTCCATTCAAAAGGGTGCTAATCCCATTTATGAGATTTAATCACCTTATTAAAACCCCCCATCTTATAAAAACCCCACCTCAATATAACAGCATTGAGTCTTAGGTTCCAACATTTGAAATTTGCTGGTACATGCACATTCAAACCATTGCAGACCTTTCTTCTGAGCATGCACTCTCCTTGGTAAAAATAATATTCTCTACTAGAATGGAATTCTAGTCTTCCACATCTCCTTATTCAGGAAAATTTGGCATCATAGCCAATATTCTGATCCTCTCGCCTAAAAACTTTTTTCTCTCACTCAGGTTTTTCTCTTCCTTCATTATTTGTAAAATGTGAACATTTCTCCCAGTTTAGTTCTTGCGCTCTCTTCATGTATATTCCTTACTCTTTGGAAAATTTGTCTACTCCCATAAACATATATATGCTTGATTAATAATTTTTAAAATCATATATTTTTTTCTGTCTCTAGTGTCACATCTCTAGCATCCTGTAGACCGGTGGTCCCCAACCTTTTTGGCACCAGGGACTAGTTTCATGGAAGACAATTTTTCCATGGATGAGTTTGGAAGGATGGCCTTAGGATGATTCAAGCATATTACATTTATCATTAGATTCTCATAAGGAGCATGCAATGCAACCTAGATCCCTCACATGCGCAGTTCACAATAGGGTTTGTGCTCTCCTGTTGTGCGACCCAGTTCCTACCAGGCCACGGAGTGGTATCCATCTATTGCCCAGGGGTTGTGGGAACCCTGCTGTAGACTATTTCTACAACCTGTACTGTCCTGTTTGATCTCAGGGTCTTTCCATGTCTACTACTAGTGTTCCCACAGATTAAGCTGTACCACTGAATCTGCTAATTTCCATTAATAAGAGCCTCACTACCTCTCTACTCATTTAGGCTCAAGGCTTCAGTTACAATAGCTGATGTTTACTGAGCCCCTTCTCTGTTGGACAATGTAAGCATCCTTCCTATGCATAATCTGTAATATGTAGCTCCTCTGAGGACCTGTGGACTTTCCCTTATCTGAAACCTGCCAAAGTTTTCTATAGAAATATATACGGTTAAGATATATGTTTTATCTTAACTATTTATGAAAATGTTTCACTCTATTTCATAATAATTATTTCCTTATCCTCCAGATATTTAATTGTCACAGTGTCGCAGAATATAATTCTAGAAGTTCTTCTCTTCTCTAACTACATTCACTCCCTGAGTAATACTTTCAATGATTTCTTCGTTATTGGGTTATTTGTATCCTAAACAGGATCTAATCCTAACCTAATCTTGTTTTCACCCTTGCTCACCAACAACCTATTTCCCACTCATCAGTCAGAATGACCCTACAGCTTTAGCCTTTTTGGCTCAAATCAGTGCAATGAAGGTCCTGAAAATGTTACGCGGGGTCCTACCCATATTGAATTCCAGCTCTCTCTCTCTGCCCACATCTCCTATTATTCTTTGTCTTGTTCCATTTGCTGCATCAGTGGTTCTTAAACAGAAGTGGGTGAGGGAAGAAAGAGGAGATGGTAATTGTAAACTTTTCTTCCTCAGGAATATTTAGCAACTTCTGTAGGCATCTTTGGTGTATACAACTGAGGGTATATGTGGAGGCTTCCTCCTGCAATCTAGTGGGAAGAGGCCAGAGATGCTGCTAAGCACCCTATCATGCAGTGGTCCCCAACATTTTTGGCACCAGGGGCCAGTTTTGTGGAGGAGAGTTTTTCCACAGACAGGGATGGGGGATGGTTTTGGGATGAAACCATTCCACCTCAGATCTTCAGGCATTACTTAGAATCTAAGGCCGCTGCTGATCTGACAAGAGGTGAAGCTCAGGCGGTAATACTCGCTCACCTGCCATTCACCTCCTACTACCCAGTTCCCAAAAAGTCATGGACTGGTACCAGTCAGTGACCCAGGGACTGGGGACCCCTGCTATAAGGCATAAGACAAACCCCACAACGTTTATCTGGACCAGAATGTCAATATGCAGATGTTGAGAAACCCTGTATTACAGCTACAATGATGCCTCTGCAATTCCCATGTGAAAAATATATTAAGAGCATATTAAAAATGTCATATTCCATGGTATTTTCACTAAATACTGCATTTCTTTAGAATATCCTTTTTTGAAAGGTGCATGCTCTGATTTATTCAGGTCCCTCTCAAATACTGCCTCAAAAAACCCTTCTCTGACCATCCTCAGGTACTCTCTATCATTAAACCTACTTTCTTTTTTTATTTACATGGTTAAATACCTAGTATATTAGACACTATTTGTATATTTGGTTGTTGGCTGTTTCTGTTTGCTACAGTATAAGCCCTATTACAGAAGGTTCTGGTCAATACTATATTCTTTATCCCTAGAACCTTGAACAGTGTCTGAAACATGTCAAGAACTAATAAGGTAAATGAATGAATCAATTTTTTAATCCAAATTTTACCCATCCTATTCTATTAATTTCCTTGTATCTACAATAATTTCAAACTCCCAAGTTTTTCTTCTCCCTTCTTTCTCTTATAGTACTTAACTGCTTTTACCCGTTCATTGGAATTTGAAAATGATGGCACTTCTATTTTTGCAAAAAATTATCAGAGTTGTGTTTGTAACTTTAACTACTTAGCAGGAAATGACTACCATAAACCACTTATCCTATGTGGTTTAATAGTTCACTGCTTCATAATGTATTAGTAAAATTTCTCTAAATTATCAAATTCAGCTTCCATATTAGATATTATTTTCCTGATTGAATAACCCTAATTTTTATGGCATCATATAATTTATAAATAATACTATAACAATCTTTTCTAAAAAATCACAAGCTGTGGCAATCTTGACTATATTAAATTCAAATTATCAAAAATATCCTTGATATTAAGAAAAATTGGCTCAGGTTCATCTTTTAGAAAGTGAGTGAAATTATATGGACCATGAAAAAAATTTACTCTTCATACATACTTTGTTTTTATCTATATGACTTAGGAATCTAGAGTTCCATATAAATTCTTTCATCTAATAAATGCTACAGTTAATAAAATGGATTGAAATTAAATGTGCAGATTACTCATCACCTTGAGATGAAGAATAATTCTCTAATCTTGGAATGTGTGGGTCCTACTAGAGAAAAATGATGCATTTTGAGACCTGGGTCTCCTTAATATGGGCACATTTTATTCTGTATTGAGTTGGATAGTAATACCAGAGATCTTTTTTCATTTCTTTTTTAGAGATGGGGTCTTGCTATGTTGCCCAGGCTGGTCTCAAATTCCTGGGCTCCAGCAATCCTCCCATCTTGGCCTGCCAAAATGCTGGAATTACAGGCATGAGTCATCATGCCCGGCCAGTGATCTTTTTTCTTTCATATCCTGCTTACTTTGTGTGTGTGTATGTAGAGGTGTGTGTGTGTGTATTGTGTGTACAATTGGCCCTTGTACAATGTGAGTGCTAGGGATTGCAACTTCCATGCAGCTGAAAATCTGAGTATGACTTTTCACTCATCCAAACCTTTACTAATAGCCTCCTGTTGACTGGCAGCCTTTCAGATAACATAAACATTCCATGAATACATATTTTATGTGTTACATGTATTACATCCTGTATTATTACAATAAAGTAAGCTCAAGATAGAAAATGTTAAGAAAATCATAAGAAAGAGAAAATATATTTACTATTTATTAAATGGAAGTGGATCATCACAAAGGCATTCATCCTTGTCTTCCTCACATTTAACGGGCTGAAGAGGAAGAGAAGAGGTTGTTTTTATTGTCTCAGTGGTTAACAAAAGTGGAAGGAAGTCTGTGTATAACTGAACTCATACACTTCAAACCTGCATGGTTCAAGGGTCAATTATATACTTACATACACACAAACACATACACACACACACAATATTACACATATATGTATATAAATGCTATCTGCTATTTTGTTGCTTTTATTGTCACTTTTATTCTCTTAATGATATGCTTTGTAGAGCAGCACATTCTAATGTAGATAAAGTGCAATTCACTCGTTTGTTTTTACTTTGTGGTATGTGTGTGCGTGCGTGTGTGCATGTACTGTGTGAAGATATCTTTGCCTAACCGATGACCATAAGAATTTTCTACTATATCGTCTTCTAGATATCTTATCATTTTAGCTTTTGTCTTTCAAGATGTGATCCATTTGCAGGTGCTTTTTATTATACAATAGTGAGATTAAAGCATTAATATTCACTTTTCCCCCATTTTTGGATATCCAGCTGTTACTGCTTGAAATTTCTTGGAAACTTGATCAAAAATCAATTGACCATATATGTGTATATCTAATTCTGTATTCTTTGTAATGTTTAATTGATCCATACATTTAATCTCACACCACACTACACGCTTTTTGAGTAACTTTATGTTTATAGTACACACTGAAATCTGTTAACATGCACCCTGTAATTATGGTGGTCAAATTTTTTCAGCTCTCGTCATGAAGGTACTTTCAGAATGCCTCTTGTGCAGTTTGAACATGCTTTTATTTTCTGAGCTCTTTCTTACTTTGTTCCTAGTTATCGCAGAGATTCTATGCCCATCTTGTATATTCCTCCCTCGGCTATGAAATCAACAACCATCTTAAGGATCTCTAGTTCGTTCTGTTTAAGAATTGTGTATATAAGCCAGAATCAAGGTACTAGATATAATTATTGCTACTGGACTGGCATAGATTTTAGACCTTATCAGCAGACAGATAGAGAGAGACAGAAAGAGAGAGAGAGAGAGATTATTTGTATACACATAAACATATATGTATGTAATGCACATATACAGAAAGTTTAGTCTATATCTATTTATCTGTTTATATAGTGTAAAAATCTTGAATTCATACTAATTTTAATTCTAATTCAATACCACAGAGTTATTCTCGCCTTTTACATTCTTGATGTGTTATTTCTTTCTGCTATAGTGAGAAATCTGACTCTCTTTTTCTACATTTACTTATTTGTTTAACCCAATTAACACACACAGTAGCTACAGAACTACTAACCAATATCCTGCATGAAAAAAAAAAAGAAAAATAACTAGTTAGTAGCTTCTTTAGAGTTTTCTGTATATACAAGAGCTATACCTATATCGTTTTATTTTTTCCTGTCTAATCTGTATATTTTTTCCATGCCTTATTGCCCTAGCTAGTATTTCTGCATGACGTTGCATAAGAGTGATGGGAGATGACATCTTTCTTTCTTTTTCTTATTTCCAATCTTAGAAGAAAACAGTTTAGCCTAACACCATTAGGTATGTTAGTATGGTAGTTGCTTTATCTGTCTGATTTTTTTTTTTAGACGCCCATCTTGAAATTAAAGAAACTGTCCCTTGCTGACTGTTCTTATTTTGAGTGACTGCTAAATTTTGTCAAATACTTTATCTGTGGAGAGAATCATGTGGATATTTTCCACTCTAGTCTGTTAATGTAATAAATTACACATATATTTAAATATTTAATGAGTTTCTCCTTCCTGAAATAAGCAACACTTGATAAGCATGTGTTATCTTTTTTACTGTATTGCACATTCAATATGCTATTTTTTTCCTTAGAGTTTTTGTGTTCCTATTTATGAAGGACTAGTTCGTAATTTTATTATTTGCTGTGTCTTTGTTTTGTTTTGGTATTAGAATCATACTGGACCCCAGAAAATGAGTTGGGAAGTGTTCTATTCTCTTTTAAATTCTGGAAGAGATTTTATAGATTTGGTATTATTTATTAAACATTTGGTCGAATTAGACCTCAAAACTATCTGTGGCTGGATTTTTTTGAGTGTTTTCAAAAATATGAAATCAATATCTTTAGTAGCCATAAAATTATGTTTTATTTATTTGTACTTGAGTGATTTTTGTAGTTTTTGTCTTTCAGGGAACTGGTCCATTTCATCTAAAATTTCAAATTTGTGGACATGAAGAGTTTTTTTTTCTGTATTCTCTTATTATCTTATTAACATCAGTGGAATAAATGATGTTTCCTCTTTCATTCCAGATACTGTAATTTCTTTTATCTCTCTTTCATGCTTAGTGAGCCAGTCTGGAATTCTAGCAATTAAATTATATTTTCAAATACATGATTTTGATTTCATTGATTTTAATGGCTATTCGTTCAATCTTACTGATTTTTACTCTGAATTTTAATATTTACTTCCTTCTTTCTTGAGGTTTATTTCATACTTGTTTCTCTAGTTGCTTAAGATGAAGTACAGATTGCTATTTTTTAATTTTCTCTTCTATTGTAAGGCAATATGTACTTTTTTGGTTTATAAAATACTGCTTTAACTGCATGCTACAAATTTAGGCATAGCATGTTTTCATTTTCATTCAGTTAAAATTATTTTTAGCTTTCTCTTCTAGCTTCCTCTTTGACTCATTTGTTATGTTGCAGAAAAAGGTTAATATAGCAGGCCTTAGAGGACTATATTTTTAAAAGGCTGCTTATAAGATTAGCCTTGGCTCATGTTTGAGAACTTGGATTTTGGAAGTCCCTACTATATCCTAATTGATAATGGTGGCTCAGTGTGCCTACTTTTTAAATAAAAGCAATGTGGATTATGCTAAATACATACTTTGCTTTTGAGAGCCTAGAATTTGTGGACATTCTAGATAGAATACCCCTATGTGATTGACCTCTCAATAAAAACCTTGGGCCCTGAATGTCTAATGAGCTTTCTTGGTAAACAACATTTTAAACAATTTAATGCTATGGAATTAAGTGTATTCTGTCTGACTTACCTGGGAGAGAACTCCTGGATGCTTATGGCTAGTTTCTTTGGTCTTCAACCCATTACACCTTTTCCTTTTGCTAATTTTAATTTGTATCATTTTACTATAATAAATTATAGCCAAAGTAGGTCTATATGCTGAGACTGTGAGTTCTCATAGCAAATCACCAAACCCGAGGTTATCTTGAGTATGCCAAATATAGGTATTTAAAAGTGTCTCATATCTAGGTCACACTGATGCAAGAGTTGGGCTCCCATGGCCTTGAGTAGCTCTGCCCTGGCTTTGCAGGGTACAACCCCACTTGATACCAATTTATTGTATTAGTCTGTTCTCACACTGCTAATCAAGATAATCACCCCCATGATTCAATTCCCTCCCAATGGGTCCCTCCCACAACACGTGGGGATTATGGGAACTACAAATCAAGTTGAGATTTGGCTGGGGACACAGCCAAACTATATCGGCCATACAATATCTTAGTTGAGATATACTAGGCTTGCCTACTGTAGGTCTTAGCTTGATTTTGATTTTACAGGCTAATATATGGAAGGGACTTGCCTTGTCTCAGATGAGACTTTGGACTTGGACTTTTGGGTTAATACTGGAATGAGGTAGACTTCAGGGGACTGTTGGGAAGGCATGATTCTGTTTGAAATGTGAGGACATGAGATTTGGGAGGGGCCAGGGGCAGAATGATATGGTTTGCCTATGTCCCCACCCAAATCTCATCTTGAATTTTAGTTCCCATAATCCCCACATGTCATGGGAAGGACCTGTTAGGAGGTAATTGAATAATGGGGTGTGTTACCTCTGTGCTACTCTTCTTGTGATAGTGAGTGAGTTCCCATGAGATCTGATGAGTTTATAAGATTTTTCTCCTTTGTTTAAAATATGTATATTTTAAACCCTAGAGCAACAATTAAAACATTGTAAAAAGAGGTCTATGAAATAAGTTAATAGTAAAGATAAAATAAAATCAAAAAAGTGCTTCATTAAACTAAGATGAGGCAGAATAAAAGGAAAAATAGACAAATAACAAATATACAGAAAAGAGGTAGCAAATCGATGGATTTTACTCAGTCACACAAATAATCTCACCTTTATGTAGTTCTTAGATGTCGTATTTACCCATACTTTAAAATGTCTTTGTATGTATATAATTATATTACATTTAATGTTTGGTTCTTGTAAACAGCATATATTTGAGTCTGACAAGCTGTCTTATATTTTCTAACATCCATGAAGTCATGGTAGGCAAATATGTGAGTTTAAAACTAGGGTAGAATCTCAAACTCCTCATAGTTTATAAAATATCGCAAGATAGCTTCCTCCTCTCCAACATTATGCCCCCAAATTCTAGCCGCTTCATGCTCCCTGAAAACTGGTTACTATCTCTTTACCTTGATGAGCCCACTATTATCTTCTTGGTTTTTCCTTTACTGTATTGTGGTCCAAAAAATGCCTGAATGTTGAAAGCTGGTGTGATTATAGAGCTGGTCTCCTGTTTGCCATCACTGAGGCTCAGAGCCCTGTGTTGCCTGTTATCTTTGGTTTGAAAATTATTAAATCATTATTTCATTTTATTTTCTACAGTTTTCTACTTTTTTTAATATCAGAGGGATAGACGTAGGACCTGGTGCTCTTTGACCTAAAAAAAAGTATTAATACTACCATTCCATGATATGACTAGAACAAACTTTTACCTCCACTTACCCCTCTTGATTTTTATATTATTTTATTAAGCATGTATTTTAAACATTTCAAGACATTAAAATTATTGTTTTGTATAGTTAGTATGTATTCACTTATATTTACCTATCTCCTCACTTTTGTTGAATTTCTTTTATGTTTTTCATTCTCATACACAAAGTAGGTATTTTAGGAAAAAAAGGAAGACTAGAAGGAAGATGGGGAATGAGTAATGGAAGAAACAAAAGGAAACAGATATATTCTTCTAATTTAACTCAATATAACTCGTGTTTTACCTAAAATTATACAAGTGAATTCTAAGCATTCTAGAGCAACAATTAAAACATTATAAAAAGAAGTCTATAAAATAAGTTAATAGTAAAGATAAAACAAAATCATTAAAAAATGCCTCATTAAGCTAAGATGTGGCAGAAAAATAGGAAAAATACACAAATAACAAATGTATCATACAGAAAAGAGGCGGCAAATTGATAAATTTTACTCAGTCATACAAATAATCCCACCTTTATATAGTTCTTAGATGTCATATTTACCTACACTTTAAAAAGTCTTTATATGTATATAATTATTTACATTTAATGTTTGGTTCTTGTAAACAGCATATATTTGAGTCTGACCAGCTGTCAATATTCAATATTGATGGTATTCAATAAATGGCAGTAGGATAACTGGCTATTCATATACAGAAAAATAAAACTCGAACCCTACCTATCACCATATACAAAATGATCACAAGATGGATTAAATACTTAAATATAAGACCTCAAACTATAAAAATCCTAGAAAGAAAACCTAGGAAATACCATTCTGAGCATCAGCCTTGGCAAATAATTTATGACTAAGTTCTCTAAAGCAATTGAAACAAAAACGAAAATTAACAAGTGTGACCTAATTAAAATAAAGAGCTTCTTCACAGCTACCTATCTAATCTATCTGTCTGTCTGTCTGTCTGTCTATCTACCTATCTATCTATCTATCTATCTATCTATCTATCTATCTATCTCTCAACAGACTAAACAGACAACCTATAGAATTGGAGAAAATATTCACAAATTATGCATCCCACAAAGTCTAATATCTAGAATCTATAAGGTACTTCAACCACTCAGCAAGCAAAAAACAAATAACCCCACTAAAATGTGGGCAACAGTATGCCAACAGTGAACAATGTGAAAAGGAAATAAAAAAGTCACCCATTTACAATAGCCACACATAAAATTAAATATCTAGAAATTAACCAAAATAAAAGATCTCTATAATGAAAACTATGAACACTGATGAAAGAAGTTGAAGAGGACACAAACAAAATGGAAAAAATTTCCTATTAATGAATTAGAAGAATCAATATTGTTAAAATGTCCATACTATTCAAAGCAATCTACAGGTTCAATGCAATTCCTATCAAAGTACCAATGACATTCTCCACAGAAATAGAAAAAAAAATTCTAAAATTTATATGGAACCACAAAAGACCCAGAATAGCAAAAGCTATCCTAAGCAAAAAGAATAAAACTGGAGGAATCACATTACTTGATTTCAAATTATACTACAGAGCTATAGTAACCAATACAGTATAATCTTGGCATAAAAATAGACACATGGACCAGTGAAACAGAGTAGAAAACCTAGAAACAAATCCACACACATATGGTGAACTTATTTTTGACAAAGTTACCAAGAATATACACTGAGGAAAAACAGTCTCTTTAATAAATTGTGCTGGGTCAACTGGATATTCATATGTAGAAGAATGAAACTAGACCCCTATCTCTCACCACATACAAAAATAGAATCAAAATGTATTAAAGACTTACATCTAAGACTGCAAGCTAGGAAACTACTACAAGAAAACATTAGGGGAGTCTCCAGGACATTGGTCTGGGCAAAAATTTCTTCAGCAATACCCTACAAGCACAGGCAATACATGCTGGGGAGGCTGTGGAGAAAAGGGAATGCTTACACACTGATGGTGAGCATATAAATCAGTTCAGGCCCTTTGGAAAGCAGTTTGGAGCTTTCTCAAAAAACTTACCACAGAACTAGCATTTGACCCAGCAATTTCATCACTGGGTATATACTCACAGGAAAATCAATCATTCTACCAAAAAGATGCATGCATTCAGGTGTTCATCCCAACACTATTCACAATAACAAAGGCAAGAATCCAACCCAGATACCCATTAATGGTGGACTGGTTAAAGAAAATATGCTACATACACATCACAGAGGACTATGCAGCTGTGAAAAAAGAGTGAAATCCTGTCTTTTGCAGTAACATGGATGCAATGGGAGGCCATAATCCTCAGTGAATTAAGGCAGGAACAGAAAACCAAATACCAAATGTTCTCACTTAGAAGTGTGATATAATAAGTGTGAGCCAATCACTGGGTACTCATGAATATAAATATGGTGACAGTAGACACTGGGGACTATAGAGAGGGAGTCAAGGGCTGAAAAACTATCTGTTAGGAACTATGCTCACTTGCTAACTGTTGGGTTCAATTGTACACCAAACCTCAGCATCACACAATATACCCATGTAAGTAACCTGCATATGCACTTCCTAAATCTAAAATAAAAGTTAAAATTATTTTAAAAGTATTCCCCTCCCCACTATTTAAAAACAAAAAGCACAGTTTTACGTATCTAGAATGTGTTAAATGTGGTCATGTAGAGGCAATAGATTAGGCTTGATTACTTTTCAAGGAGAATGCCAGGTCCAGTAATATGTGTAACATGTAAAGAAACTGCTCATTAAACTGTGTGTTACTGAGGCTGCTCTGTGGCTTTTCAAGAGCATTGGTAATCTGATGTTAATTTTGAGAAATGGTCTCACTCTGCCACCCAGGCTACAGTGCAGTGGCCAAAGCTTGGTTCACTGCAGCCTCAACCTCCTGGGCTCAAGCGATCCTCCTGCCTTAGCCACCTGAGTAGTTAGGCACTGAAGGCACATGCCACCATGCCCAGCTAAGTTATTTAAAAAAATTGTAGAAATGAGGTTTCATTATGTTGCCCTGTCTGGCCTTGAACTTTTGACCTTCTGCAATCCTCCTATCTTGGTCTCCCAAAGTGCTAGAATTACAGGTATGAGCCACTGCACCCAACCAATGACCTGATGTAACATCAATGGAAGAACAGTAGGAAAAAAAGACAAATTGTATCAGAAATATATCAATGATGTAGTAAGTAATACAAGTGAAAAATCATATTTACTACTCAGTATCATGTACAATTATGATTCTTGGCAATATATTGATTTCTTGCAACAAATATGGTATAATCATGCTAATCTAAAATAGTTTTATAACTAGATGCCTTAATACCTGATAGTTTTACATGAATCATACATGTAATTACAGAGAACTATTTTGATTTTGATTGTAACTTCTACTTATTTGATTTCTTAAATTGAGAATTTAAAATCCAGTTCATTTTGGGGAGGCTGCAGTTCAGCAGATAATTTTAAATTCCAAGTGTTGGCATCACCAGAGACTTTCGTAAATGTTCTTTTATTATTACAAGGAAAAGAGGAAAAGTGTCTTCCACATTATAAGGATATTTTTAGCATAAGCTAAGAAATAGACACAAAAACAAAATAAAACCCCTTTTCACTGCTGTTTTTGAATATCCATTATTGTCTTTAATAGAGGAATTTCAAAATAATAATGAAATAATTGAGAACCCTTTAAACAGTTTCTACTACCCGTCTATCTTTCACAAAGAATAGATTCATTGGACGCAGACAAAAATGGCTAATTTAATAATTATCTAAATTTCCCTTGTGCATAAATTAATCTTTAGAAATAAGTCAGGTCCCTGAAAGTAACAAACTCTCAGGTCCACTGAGATCTCTTTTTATAAACTATTGTTGTTATTAAGAGAAACATAGAAGATCCAAAGAATAATTTATCCTTCAATGTGTCATAGCTACTCCTGAGAATATGCACATTGACTAGTGGAATACGACTGACAATAAGTAATTTCTTATTTTCTAATTTCCACCAACTATTCTAGCTTAAACAATTGTGCTCTAGCATCCTTCCTAGAGCTGTCTTCATACCAAAATTGGTCTCTCTTAGTTTTCTTAAGTTACATTAAAAATACATGTTGATTTTGTCATATACTGAAAATGCTTGACAAAAGAAATGTAGTGTTGGATTAAAATGTTAAGATGATTTCGGTTTTATCTAGGTCTTTTTGTCTTGTAATTAACCCCAGTTCATTAAGGACATTTCACATTTATGTGATAAACTGAAAAGGACTCTATGATGCGCAGCCTCTTCTGCTATCTTAAATAATATCCACTTATTATTTGACCATGTCAAGACAAAAAAAGTATAGTCCTAAAATAATATTTTACCCCCAAATTGCTAAAATAGTTGAAAGACTATAAACTTTGTGTATAAACCAGATAATTTATATGGGTGTGCATGTATGTACCCAAAATCACTTTGTCAAATTTCTACAACTACAAGGCAAATATGCTGTATCATTGTCCTTTGGATTATTATGGCTTCATAATTTAAATAACAAAATAACAAAGTCAAATTTTAAGTCCGTCAAATAAAAAAAATTGAATTTCAAACTCTTATTTAATGTTAGAATGCTAAATTTTATATTGATGCAGAAAACTCAGTTTGATTCCCTAATATACCACCACCACTGTTAGAAGCTGAATATCTTCCTGGAAGTTAAAGTTTAGGCAAAAATTTAGGTGTGGATTTTAGCAGAAAGAGAACTGTGCTTTCATAGTCATTGTTTAGATGAAACTGAGACTAAGTGGATGGATAATTTGTGTAGATGATGTTTATGAGATTGTGTTAAATATGGACATATTTTTCATGCAAACTTAAGTAAATATGCCCATTTTTGTATCAGCATGAATCTCTGGTCTTCACGTTTAATATTTTAAAATCTTTTTAAATTATTTCTTCCCAAGCACAGCAAATTGGCTCAATGCTTGATTTCTATTACTGTGATGGCCATTAGTTATGTTTGATTTGCAAAACTTCTTGATCATTTCTGGACCTATAAAAAACAGTGCTGACAGTCCACCAAGTCAAAACTCCCACTCATTATTAACATGTTTTACCAGATGTCCCCGGTAATGTTATGACTGCAAAATTCTGTTTTCTAATTTGAAAATACAAGGATTTTATCCCTCTGTATATAAGGCAGGGGGAGGGATGTACAGGGAAAAATTTTAAAACGTTGTTTCCATCATTGTAATATATTGCCTTGCAGCTAACTGAGATCCAAGTCCTTAAAAATTCAGGGAAAAATGGCTTATTTTATGTTTAATTAAATAATTATCAAAAAATAAAATCCTTGGTTATGGTTTCAATGCTTTCTAAAAGTAATCTTTTGCATTACTTAACTTAATAGTTCTTCCATTAGATGCTGGTGGAGAGTCCGCAGTTGTGTTTGTTTTGAGATCAGTGTAAATATTAATAGTTACCTATCTGACAAGCAAAGGTTTTGTTCTTCCAAAACAATTGTAGAATTGATGGATTTTTCTTAAAGTAACATATTAAAATCTATTCTAATTATGTAATTTTTCCAGTGTTCAAGAAAAAATAACTGCATTATAGAAATCCAAGAAACACAGAATATTTAAAGAGTTAGTCTTTTTTTCCAAGTTGACCAATACACAAATAGGCCTTGGAGATTTGTAAACCACCTAGAATTTCTCATTTTCCTTATTTGTGAAAGTTACTCTTATTTAACCAGGCAGGCAAAGGGGAATAATTGTGTATTCAATGTGATTTGGAAATATTTGGTGGAATGAAATAGGACATGCAACTTCTTATTCCTGTGTATATTTTAGTTAATTCTGAATGATTTTAGTTAGGTTTTGCTCAATGGATAATAAATATAAAAAATAAGGAGGAACATATGGCGATTGAAGCAAATGGTATAAATAAGTTTAAGAGGAAATTAGACATTTTTATTGCAAGAGAATGTTACACTGAAAATGGATTAAGAGAACAAGGAGTGGGGAAGCAGGTGAAGCTGATTTATTATGTGGGCACAGGAGCATGAGGGAAGTGGCCATTTTCTACCATGTAGAAATGCCTCACTGGAAGTTATGTCTCACTGGAAGAACCCACATCAAAACATAATTATATACAGTCATAGAAATGGTGACAGCTGCATTTTGGCAACTTGGCATGCAAATTACTAGCTCTATTCAGGTCACATAAGCATGAATTGATGAGAAATTTGAGATGAAAAGATTGTCAACAGTTTCTGGTTGGGAGACCTAATGAACATTGTGAAACTTAATGCAAAAGACAGCACTGTCTTCAAAAGTCCTAGAGTTCTGAATTCAAATAAATCTGGACTTTTATATCATATTCATAAAATAGTTCAGAGGATATACTTCTATAAAGAACAGGACATTGTTAAATATCCCAACTTCTCAATTTCTCAAGTAGGTTATATTTTCTTTAAGTTTCAATTGCTGGGTCTAGCATAATCCCAGATTGAAACAGCTGCAAATGGTATATAATTGGGTCAGAATGTTTTGTTGTCAGGATTCTTAGTTGCTTGCATTGGCTTATGAAAAGGTCATTATGAGAGAAGGGATCTGAATAGCAACAAGATTCCAGCTGGTTAGCTATTATTTTAATTATGCAATGAAATCAGCTATTTTCCTGCCAATATCTGAAGTTACTTATGAAAAAGTTATTCAGAGACTCTATGAAGACCTTCTTTTCATATTCCTTTTATTGCATGTCACTAACACATTATTACAAACCTTTCTGTATGTTTAAAACTAATTGTCAACAATGTTCATATATACATTCCCTCAACAGTATTTATTGTGGGATTGTATTGTACTTGGCACTACATATATTCTCTATCCTTAAGGAATTTATTGTCTATTTGAGAGATAAAATATACAGTAGTGATAAAGCATAATATAAAACCCTGTGAGTATATAATTCTATATCAGCTTCTCTGGTTTTTTTGTTTGTTTTTTGGTTTTTTAAAAAATTTTGTTTTGTTTTGTTTTTAAGATAGGGTCTTGCTTTGTGACCCAGGCTGGAGTGTAGTAGCATGATCACAGCTCACTGCAGTCTTGACTGCTCAGCCTCAATTTCCCAGCCTTGACCTCCTGAGTTCAAGCTATCCTTTCACTTCATCCTCCCAAGTAGCTATTACCACAGGCGTGCACCACCACACCTGGCAAATTTTATTTTATTTATTTATGTTTTTGAGATGGAGTCTCGCTCTGTCACCCAAGCTGGAGTGCAGTGGTGGGTTCTTGGCTCACTGCAACCTCTGCCTTCCAGGTTCAAGTGATTCTCCTGCCTCAGCCTCCGGAGTAGCTGGGACTTCAGGCGTGCACCACCACACCCAGCTAATTTTTGTATTTTTAGTAGAGACAGGGTTTCACCATGTTGGCCAGGATGGTCTCAATCTCCTAACCTCATGATCTGCCTGCCTCGGCCTCCCAAAGTGCTGGGGTTATAGGCGTGAGCCACCACATCTGGCCACACCTGGCTAATTTTTTAAAAAGTGTTGTTGGTTTTTTTGTTTTGTTTTGTTTTGTTTTTTGTAGAGACTTCGTCTCACTGTCTTGCCCAAGCTAGTCTCAAACTCCTGGGCTCGAGCAATCCTCCCTCCTTGGCTTCCCAAAGCGATTCCATTACAGGTGTGAGTCATCTCTATAGTTCTTAAAAGCTCAGTGTTTAGAATCCTGAAAAATCAAGGGTTTTTATGTTATATTTTCTGTTTGTTCTCATCTATAATACTCAGACTTGCCTTTTCTTCTAATCTTTAGAAAGGAAAAAGATGAAAAACAAAACTCATGCCTTCCCTTAATTCATTTTACTAAGATTTGAGGTGTTGCTTTGTGAATTTCATTAACTTTACAAATTAAAGTTAACTGGATCACATGCACCAGTAATTAAGGTGTAGGAGGTTTATAAGGTTTAGATTAAGAATGGCAGAATAAATTGGTATATTTTATAAATCAATTCAGTAAACAGTTAATTGGCAGGGAAGGGTTGAATCTGGGGCTTAAAATTTAAGTAACAATTGCTTTGGGAGTTGTGGGCAGAACAGAAGGTGCCTTATGTATATGAATATAGAAATGGATGAGGTCAAAAAAATTGCAAGTAGAGTTAAAAGTTTTCATAGGAATTAAAAATTATTATATAATGTTTCTATGCATTGCATTTCTCCTCTCAAGTTGATCAAGGTAATGTGAAGGAATTAACTACTAAATGAAATTTAAAAAGTAATTAGACGTGGGGATTTTATTTTTTGTCTGGGCATGTAGATATGATTAATCTCCATGGGGGCGAACACTAGTGAGTGCTATAGATCACAACCAGTTCTATTTAATTCTTGTTAATTTAATTTTATTTTCAGAGCTGCTGGTTCCCAGACTATTTAGAAATGTATGGTTATGAGGGGGAGGACAGAATATCACGGCTATAACATTAAACACAGGCATATACGTTCTCAGAACTCACAAAACAAAAAAAATGTGCTGAAGCAGCTGGAGTGTTGTTTTCTCCTGATAGCTAGTTAGAAGACAGGAGGATGAGCAAAATTGACAGTTGGATGATACTAACAAAAGCAGAGCTATTCATGCAAAGAATTTACTGTGAAGTAGATCCGAGACTGGCAAGTGCCATTACATTTTACCTCTATTGCCAGTGCACTGATTTTGAAATATAAGGGACTAGATACACAAAAATGTTGTTTGTTAGCTCATCAAAAGACATTTCATATTTACTCAAATGTGTATGTGCTCCTGCTTGAGCCAGGTTCCATTGGAGAAATATGGGTAACTATTGATATTTAATTTGATACACCAGTTTGGCATAAATAGTTTGGTTTTATGGTTTACTGAATTTGTATGTGGTAAAAAATACAGCAATATAAACTCTTTTTTGGTACAAATTAGCTTGATAGTGTATCTAATGGAAGTTTAGAAAAATAGACATAAATTTCTGAAATGTAGTTACCTGCATTTTCTCTTAAGAGCTTTGATGGAAGATTTAACTAAAAGAAGAAGTGACAAGGTTCTTGATCATTTAGGGATAAATAAAATTTTGATGTTATTAATGCATTTTAACTACCTTTACATAACTTTAATTCCCACTAACCATCGGAAAATTGGGACTTTGCCTAAATTAGAAATTACATAAACCATGCATTTATCTAATGTGGATTTTCATATAAGGTGGGAGCTGGCTCACTGAGCCTGAATATTTTACTGCACTTTCAAATGGGGCAATCATGGCAACACAGAACGCATGTGCCATTCAAATGCCATAGAACTTAGGAATATAAATCTATGTTTTGCCAGTCCTGAAGATACATAGGGTCCTGAAAAAGAAAAAAATATATATATATATACACCACATATATATGTATATATATACAAGATATAAAAAGTAAACAGGATTGAAACTTCAAACCTACTGGGTCTCATCAAGATACGGAGCCTGGGTGGCTCATAGTCTACTCCTATGATATATCCTATGTGAAACAGTTGTTCAGAACAAGGTAAATTGTTTGAAACCAAAATGTGAATTCAGGAAAGGGACTCATTTTGAAAACTGTAGTATCTGTACCTTTTTCTGTTTTTGCTTCTATTGACTGTATTGACTATTTCTTATCTGGACAATGAATATCTTGCATCTTTTTTCCCACTTTCCATTCTTTGTTTTTGGTACTCTAAATATTGTATGTAAAAATGTAGAAACTGAAGGAAGTTATATATATACAGCAGGAGGATACAATCTCAGGAGGATAGAATATTCCTCTGTGTTCAGACTATTAGTGCAATGGCTGGGTTTATCTAATCTTTATTTGGGATTGTTTTAGGGCTTATTGCAGCTCTAGTTAGAATCAGTTCACAACCATTTAAAGTATTTTGAAGAAATAATGAGAACATTATCTTAGGTAGGGCTTAGAATAAAAGTTTTAAAAGTAGAACATATCTGACTCATGCGGCACCAAAGTATGTTAGCAGCGGTGCATACATACTAGTTGGCAGCAACCTCAATTCTCGCCTCCTCAGAAGAAAGAATTCAGTCAAGGGGATTAAGGTAGAGGGAGAGACTGAGGCAAGTTTTAGAGCAACTGAAAGTTGATTAGAAAGAGTTACAGCAGGAACAAAAGGAAGTAAAGTGTACTTGAAAGAAGGCCAAGAAGGGGACTTGAGGGATGAAGTGCACAGTTTGACCTTTTGACTGGATTTTTATACACTGGCATGCTTCCAGGGTCTTGCACTACTTCTCCCTGATTCTTTCCTTGGGGTGAGCTGTCTGCCTGTGCAGTGGCCTGCTAGTGGTTGGGAGGCACTGCGTATGTAGTGTATTTACTAGAGTTGTACGAATGCTCACTTGAAGTGTTTTTCCCTTATTAGTCAAGTGTTTCTATAAGGTCATTGTATTAATGCATTCTCACATGGTTATAAAGAACTTCCTGAGACTGGGTAATTTATGTAGAAAAGAGATTTAGTGGACTTGGAGTTCCACAGGCTGTGCAGGAAGCATGGTTGGGGAGAGCTCGATAAATGTAGAATCATGATGGAAGGGCAAAGACGAAGCAAGCAGCTTGTTTACATGGCAGAGTAGAAGAGAGATAGCAAAGGGGAAAGTTCTACACACTTTCAAACAACCAGATCTCATGAGAATTCATTCATTATTATGAGAATAACAAGGGGGAAATCTGATCCCATAATCTAATCACCTCCCAGCAGGTCCTTCCTTCAACAGTGGGGATTACAATTCAACATAAGATTTGGGTGAAAACACAGAGCCAAACCATTATCATTTTGCCCCTGGTCCCTCTCAAATCTCATGTCCTTCTCACATTTCAAAACACAATCATGTCTTCCCAACAGTCCCCTAAAATCTTGACTCATTCCAGCATTAACTAAAATGTCCAAGTCCAAAGTCTCATCTGAGACAAGGCAAGTCAAGTCCCTTCTGCCTATGAGTCTGCAGAATCAAAATCAAGTTAGTTACTTTCAAGATACAATGAAGATATAGTGGAGGTACAGTGGAGGTATATTGCAAAAGAAAGGGGCTACAGGTCCCATGGAAGTCCAAAACTCAGCAGGGTAGTCATTGACTCTTAAAGTTTCAAAAAATCTCCTTTGACTTCATATCTTACATCCAAGTCACACTGATGCAATGGGTGGGCTTCCATGGACTTATGTAGCTTCATCTCTTACGTTCTTATGTTCTTACATTCATCTTACATTGCACTGTAGGCTACAGCTTCCATAGCTGCTTTCACAGGCTGGCATTGAGTGCCTGTGGCTTTTCCAGGCACATGGTGCAAGCTGTTTGGTGGATCTGCCATTCTGAGGTCTGGAAGACAATGGCCCTCTTGTCACAACTCCAATAGATAGTGCCCCACTGGAGACTCTGTGTGGGGGCTCTAGCTGCACATCTCCCCTCTGCATTTCCCTAGTAGAGGCTTTCCATGAGGGCTCTGCTCCTGCAGTAGACTTCTGCCTGGACATCCAGGCATTTCCATACATCCTCTGAAATATAGGCAGAGGCTCCCAAGCCTCAACTTTTTCCTTTGGCACACCTGCAGGCCCAATACAACATGGAAGCAGTCAAGACTTGGGGCTTGCACCTGCTGAAGACATGGCTCAAGCTGTCCCTTGGCCCTTTTAGCTATGGCTGGTGCTGGAGCATTTGGAATTCAGGGTACCATGTCTTGAGGCTGAACAGAGCACAGGACCCTGGTCCTGGCCTACAAAACATTTTTTTTCTCTCCTAGGCCTCTAAGACTGTGATGGGAGGAAGTCCCGTGAAGATCTCTAACATGCCCTGAAGGCATTTTCCCCATTGCCTTGGCTACTAACATTGAGCTCCACTTTACTTATACAGATTTCTGCAGCCTTGAATTCCTCCCCAGAAAATGGTTTTTATTTTCCTCCACATGGGCAGGCTGCAAATTTTTCAAACTTTTGCATTCTGCTTCCCTTTTAAATATGCATTCTAGTTTCAGGTTATTTCTCTGTTTATGCAAATAAGTTTAGCCTTTTAGAAGCAGCCTGGTTATATCTTGAATGATTTGCTACTTAGAAATTTTTTCTGCCAGATACCCTACCTAAATCATCACTCTCAAGTTAGAGTTCCACATATCTCTAGAGTAGAGGCACAATGCCACCAGTCTCTTTGCTAAAGCATAGCAAAAGTGACCTTTGTTCCAGTTCCCAATATGTTCCTAATCTCTATCTGAGACCACTTAAGCCTGGACTTCATTATCCATATCACTATCACCATTTTCATCACAACCATTCGACAGGTCTCTAGAAAGTTCCATACTTTCCATCATCTTCCTGTCTTCTTCTGAGCCCTCCAAATGGTTCCAACCTCTGTCTGTTACCCAGTTCCAAAGTTGCTTCCACATTTTCAGATATCTTTATAGCAATGCCCTGTACCACTTTTCCTGTACCAGTTTTCTGTATTAGTCTATTCTCACACTGCTATAAAGAACTAGCTGAGACTGGGTAATTTATGAAGCAAAGAGGTTTAATTGACTCACAATTCCATAGTCTGTATTGGAAGCATGGTTGGGAGTCCTCAGGAAGGTTACAATTATGATGGAAGGGCAAAAGGGAAGTGAGCACCTTCTTCACATGGTGGAGCAAAAGAGTGAGAGAGCAAAGTGGGAAATACTATACACTTTCAAACAACCAGATCTCAGGAGAACTCACTCATTATAATAAGAACAGCAAAGAGGAAATCTGCCCCCCGATCCAGTTAACTCTATTCGGGTCCCTCTCTCAACATTAGTGATTACAATTCAACATGAGATTTGGATGGGGACACAGAACCAAACCATGTCAGTCACATACTAGTTAAAATCCCCTATTTTACTTCTAGTGCACATGCTTGACCCAACCGGTCCAACTCTCGAGATCTTTGGGAAGCTAATCACCAATTTCAGGTTGTCTTTTTAAAAACTCTATTGGGAGACTGCCTTTCCATAGCACCGTATGCAACCAATTATTATTTCTGAGACAGCTTAACAACTGCCTGACCATCACCTAATGATCACCTGTAATTCCTGATGGGTGGTCGGGGGATCTCCTGCCCTGCTCATGTCTGACTACTAAATACCTTCTGTAACAAAAAGACTGAAAACACTACAGAGTTTGTAGCATAGATATAAACTTTAGGGGCCTAGATGCCTGTTTTTATAGTTATAGGGAGTTATTTTTGCTCTTCGATCTTGCCCTTGCCTTTTTCAACTTTGGTAGATCTTTCTCTACCCTATTGCCTTATTTCTAGGCCTTTGATGGTCAAGTCTGGACCATCTCTTCACCTGGTTGCCTGGCCCCAGCCTTCAGCAACTGCTACACTGCACTTGGGAAAGGCATTACTTACATCAGGAGAGATGTCTTCCAGCTCTCTTGCCCAGCTCCTAAACTTGGCTGACCCACCCCTTGTCTTTGGTGAAGACAGCAGGATGGAGAGGAAGAAGTATTTTGATAGATATGTGAAGACTCACTCTTTCCTGTTATTCAAAGTTTAAATCTGTCACATTGAAAGTTCTTTAAGTCTTTGGTTCCTACTTACTACCATTTCTGGAGAATTCCTCCTATGTCTGCTGTTCTGCCAAAGATGAAAGCAGACATAGATCTTTTTTCTCCTTTAAAGGACTCTATGCTTTTTGTATTTTAGTGCATTTAGCTTTGTTTGCATCCTTAGCTATTCCATGCTGTGCTGAAACTACTAGCTACCTATAACTATATTGTAATTTAAATGACTTGAATTTCAATGACGTTAAAATTCAGTTTCTTAGTTGCATAGGCCACATTTGTAGTGCCAAATAGCCATATGTGGCTAGATACTATTCTTTTTTTTCTTTCCAAAGAGTCTTTAATGAAAATGACGATTAGCAAGTACAGTCATGCGTCCCTTAACCACAAGGATACACTATGAGAAATGTATCTTTAAGTGATTTTCTCATTTCATGAACATCAGAGTATACTTATAAAAACATAGATGATATATATACTAATACATATGCACATATATATATATATATTTATGTGAAAAACGAAATGTCCCAGCATCATTACTGAATATTGAGTATCAATCATTTCCCCTACCTGATCTGAAATGCCAATATCAGGTTCCATATGTCAGGTTTTTATATGTGTTCCACGATAATCTTATAGGACCACAGTCTTGTCTTTGTCTTTTTTTTTTTTTTTTTTTTTTTTTTTTGTCAGGAAACAACAGATGCTGGAGAGGATGTGGAGAAATAGGAATGCTTTTACACTGTTGGTGGGAGTGTAAATTAGTTCAACCATTGTGCTAGAGACTATTCCATTGAACAGTACAGATATAAAACACTGTTTATCACTGAAAGTTATATTGGACAGCACTGCTTTAATGGATGTAAAACAAACTAAAATTTTGTAAATTATCCAGATAGATCTCATGGATAGTGTGAGAATGACAACTTTTAATGACATTTTATGTCATAATCAGATTGAAAGTCCTTTAATTATTTTCTCAATGCAAGCTTCATTTGAATTTTCATTTCTTGAGTGTGTAGATCAATAGAAATAGACACTTAAACTTTCTTCCATTTTTTATAATTTTATTTTTATTTTTTATATTTAACACTATATGGAAGATAAAATAGAGCTTTGAATACAATAATTTAAGTTTCTAATGAGTTTTTAGCATTTTAAAACTGGTATCTCAGCACAGTAGAATATATAGCCTTTTTTCTTTTGTTTTTATGCTGTATATTATATACCAACTTTTTATAATTAGGACCTAGTTGTTGGCATTTGAGCTGTCTTTTAATTGGTATTTCAATACCGCAGTCATTTGCTTGAGTTACTATTTGATTAAGCCCACTATTTTACTTTCAATAATTTTTAATAATTTCAAGAGTAGTTTCTCTTGTATGTTTTATTTTTTCCCTCTTAGAAAAATTTTAGAATCACTCTCTGGAGCCTTATGTGCACCACAATACAAACAAACAAGCAAACACAAATAACTGTGAATATATTAATTGACTAGCTTCATAAAGTAAATTTAAAAGAAAAATGTATTTCTATCTTTATTAGCAACTTGTTTTATCCCATATTTGTTCATGCTAGTGAATGATTTCCTTAAGGTTTTGTGTATTTGGTATATTCTGAATGAGACAATTTATTTTTAATTTTTAATTGGAGATTTATTTTAATTTGTTGATCTTTTCTCTTTGGCTTAATTTTTAAATTATCTTTTGATAAAGAGTCATAGAATTAACTAATAATAATATGATTCTCTTTCATACTCCTGCCACTCTGCCTTCTATTAAGCATGTTTGTGTGAACTACAATCTACTACAACGTTAAATACTCAGGGTGACAGTGAGTGTTTCCTGTTTTTCTCACATTAATTAGAAGGCATCTGGACATCACAATCAAGTATATTGTTGTTTTAAAGGGAAACTTATTAATATATAAAAATTTTTAAATTACTATAAGCAAAAGGTTTACTAAGAGTGATTATTAAATACCATCAAAATGATTGATCATTTATTTGTTAGAGCACAAACACCCCAAAACACGTTGGTTTAAAACCAAAACATCATTATTCTTATCAAACTAGTGTAGGAACAGAAAACCAAATATGGCCTGTTCTCATAAGTGGGAACTAAATGATGAAAACACGTGGACACGTAGAGGGGAACACCACACACTGGGGCCTATTGGAGGGTGTAAGGTGGGAGGATTAGGAAAAATAACTAATGAATACTAGGCTTAATACCTAGGCGATAAAATAATCTGTATAAAAAACCCCCATGACACAGGTTTACCTATGTAACAAACCTGCACATGTACCCCTAAGCTTAAAAGTTAAAAAATAAATAAATAAATAAATAAATAAATAAATAAATAAATAAACAAACAAATAAATAAATAAAAGAAAAACCTTAGCGCCATTAAACAAAAAAATTTTGATATTTCTTACAATTTTCTCATTGACAGGACCCAGTTGGACTCTTGTATTCTTCCACATAATGCCTGCCTGGATCACTAGTTTGGCAGCATTCAGTTGCAAGAAGGTTTCATTCATGTAGGAAAGTGTTCCTTAACAATGGATCTCCATGAGATTAGCTTGGGATCTTTCACATAATTATGGTCTCAGAATAGTTGGACTTCTTACATGTTGCCTAATTTCCAACAGGGAGAAAGCAAATACATCCAGTCCTCTTAAAGGCTAGGTCCAGAACTGGCAAAGAATCACTTTTGCCTCATTCATTAGTCAAAGCAAGAGACAAGGGTAGACAAGAGTCAAGAGGAGGGGAAATAAGTTCTACCTTTTGATGTGAAAAAAGTTTGAATAAAGTTGTATCAGATGCTTAATAGAACTTTGGTTTCTGCAAAACTGCTTAACAATGCAGAAAAAGGGGGGAAATAGAAAGTCTTCGAGTAAAATCTGGAGCAATGTTATTAGCTGATTTAATGATTCAATGTTCTAATCTACGAATTCTCCAAAGCACCAAGTATGGACACCCCAAGCCAATAATGGTAACTGATTATGAGTTGGAGAACAGGGGCCAAGTGGAGGCAACTTCAAAACTACTTTGAGGTGACAATACTGGAAGAGAGAATAATTAGAATAAATTTAACAAATCAAGATGTACCTGCAAATCTTTCATTAAGAAGAAAAACTAATATTGGTGGAAAAAAATATTTTAATATAGAAAGTGTTCTTCATATATCAAGAAATAAAATAAGTTAATAGGAAAATAAGCAAAGAATATACATTAACAATTCAGAGAAGAACAAATCAAAATAAGCAATACACAGAGTTAAAAAATTCTAGAAGTTAGGAAAATCTAAGCTAAATTAACAAAGGTTAACTAACACACACTGGACAACAAAAATGCCAGACTAATATCACTTTTGAGTAAGGAGGAGGGAAGATGGAAATTTTAAATATTATAGTTTTAAATAATATAAATTTTCAGAATATTTTTAGAAGTCAACCTAGAGGCATCTACTAAAACTAAAAACAAACGAATAAACAGAAAACTAAAGATACACATAGATTTTTGACACAGACATCCTGGTCCTAGAAATCAATCACATAGAAATAAAAGAACATATTGCTTTGAATATATGTGCAAGAGAGTTTACTGTAGCCCTATGCATAGTGGCAAAAAAAAAAAAGTTTTTTTTTTGAATGAATGAATTCAAAAAAACAGTTTGAATGAATACCAATAGGAGAATTATTGAATATGTTATGTTATATAGATAACATGGAATAATATATCAAATTAAAATAATGGCAGTAGTGAGCTGAGATTGTACCACTGCACTAGCCTTGGTGACAGAGCAAGACACTCTCTCTCTCTTTCTCTCTCTCTTTCTCTCTCTCTCTATATATATATGTATATATACACACACACATATACACACACACAATTTTATATGTATATATAATGTGTGATATTGTAAAAGTTGACTTGGAGGAATATGTTCAATGAGAGCATGAGAGCACATATCTCGTATATGATTTCTTATCTTTATTAATACATTGAAAATGGTATGTTTTCATCATTATATGAACATGGATTAAACATACAGATGATTGATACATGGCAGACTGTTAACAAATTTACAAAGGGTAAATGTAGATGTGGGAAGAAATTAAGAGAAAGAATTTTTCAGAGTGAAGAAAAAAATAGCACAATAAAGAGTTTATGTGGTACAAACTTTTTAATGCTAATTGAATATGTGTATTTATGAATAAAGAATCTATAACAAGGACAGTTGGATCCATATACATTGACTCCTAGAAATGCATGCATTATATCCAAGTGAAAAGCAAAACTATGCAGAGTCATATGTACACTATAGTTCTATTTCTCCTATAATGTATAGGGAAGGTGGAAGGTGGAAGTTGTGGTTGTATCTGTCTCTGTTAGATAATCTCGGTTACCTGAAGTAGCATGATTAGAAATGAGACAGGGTAAGGTGATGTTAAATATATATATATATGAAGTTCTCTCTCTGTCTCTCTCGCTGTATGTGTGTCTTCAAATTAATTGAAATCATACTCCTGGATATCAGCACTCCAGTGTTATTCGAAACACTATTCACAATAGTCAAGATGTGGAAGCAGCCTAAATCTTAATCAGCAGATGAACAAATAAAGAAATGTGGTATGTACATAAAGTGGAATAGTGTTTAGCCTTAAAAAGAAAGAAATTTGTAGTCCCAGCTACTCGGGAGGCTGAGGCAGGAGAATGGCGGGAACCCGGGAGGCGGAGCTTGTAGTGAGCTGAGATCTGGCCACTGCACTCCAGCCCGGGCAACACAGCGAGACTCCGTCTCAAGAAAAAAAAAAAGAAAGAAATTCTGGAATATGCAATGATATGGATGAACTCTCAGGACATTATGTTAAGCCAGTCACAGAAAGACAAATAATACATGATTCCACTGATATGAGGTATCTAAAATAGTCAAATTTCTAGAATCCAGGAGTTGAATGGTAGTTGCCAGGGGCTGAAGAATGGGAAAAATGAAGAGTTATTAATCAATGGACCTGAAGTTTCAGTTATGCAAGATGAGTGATCTCTTGAGATCTGTTGTATGGCATTGTTTCTACAGTCAATGGTAATGTTATTTTATTTATTATTATTTTTTTTAGGATGGAGTCTCACTATGTTGCCCGGGCTGGTCTAGAACTCCTGGCCTCAAGTGATCCTCCCACCTAAACTTCCTAAGTAGCTGGAACTATAAGCACAAATCATCTTGCCTAGGTATAGTCAACAGTAATATATTAAATACTTGAATGTTTGTTAAAAGGATGTCTCATAGTAAGGGTTCATATTGGAATTAAATACAATTATTTTAAGAAATATAAAAAAAAAGTATCTACCTACAATAACAAAAGTAAATTAAAATAACACAATAGCAAAACCAACCAACCAAACAAATGTATGTAGCTGTTAGAATACAAACTAACACAAGGCATAAATGGTAAAATTTCACAAAAGATGATTATTGTCTTATGCTTACTTACCAATAAAACATTATAATATATAAAGTAAATTAATGAAGATAAAGTTACAATCAAAATGTGATATCCTTTTATATCTCCATCAGAAAGGTTTATATCATGAAGCAAATAATAATAATGTAGATTAAAATAACATAATTATTACAAAAAATATTGCAGCAGTTATTCAAGCACACACACGTTTAAAAGCCTATAAAAAGTCAGTTTATACTACTCACAAAAGAGGTTCCTATAAATTTTTTAAATCTATAAAATGTGGAAGATCATCTCTGACAAAATATTAACACTGAAAATCATAATTCAAAAACCTTTTTTGAAAATTAAAATTTTTTAAAAATTTAAAATTTATGTTATACCTTTAATTAATTCATGTGTTAAAGACAAAGTACTCTATTTCAAAGCCTACCAATACAAATACATTATTCATAGGAAAGCTATAATCATGAAAGCATTTACCAAAAAACAGAAGAATAGCAACAAAAGTGGAGTATCAAAGACAGGGGAGAAGAAAATATAGGTAAGTGAAGAAATTAATATAATAGAATAAATGAATTAATCAATAAAAAGTTAAAAAGTGAACAAAACCAAAGCTAGACTTCTCATGAATCTATCCCCATCTTGTCAGAAAGCTAAAACAAACGAAAATACAACCAACCAGTTAACCAATTGAATAACAACAACAAAATTTAGAATGGAAAATGTTTCACTTTTATAAGAATATGCAAAATGTTAAAGTCAATGTGATTAATTTTATGCCCCAAATGTTGAAAAGCTGAGTTAAAAACTGATATATTTAGTGAAAATATTATAAAAATTCTTTCAAGCATTTGAAAAATTTAAAAATACATTTTTGATGATGTACAATCAATCTTTGCTAATGAGTTTATACTCTTATTCTCATTATTCAGTTCCCACCTTCAATAGGCAGTGGGTTTAGGTAATATTTATAGGTCAATATTATTGAATTGTGAAGAAAAAAATTACATCTCATAGAATAATTCAATTAATAAATAAGTTGTGTCATACAACAATTTGCATAAGTTGAATATAATATTGTTACCAGGGTCAAGGGCAGTGATAGGAAGAAATTATACATAGAAACTAAGTTGTCAACGTAGCATTAAAAATCTAAGTAAAGGCCGGGCGCGGTGGCTCACACCTGTAATCCCAGCACTTTGGGAGGCCGAGGCGGGCGGATCACGAGGTCAGGAGATCGAGACCATCCTGGCGAACACGGTGAAACCCTGTCTCCACTAAAAATACAAAAAAATTAGCCAGGCGTGGTAGATGGCGCCTGTAGTCCCAGCTTCTCGGGAGGCTGAGGCAGGAGAATGGTGGAGGCTGAGGCAGGAGAATGGCGTGAACCCGGGAGGCAGTGAAGCTTGCAGTGAGCCGAGATCGCGCCACTGCACTCCAGCCTGGGCGACAGAACGAGACTCCGTCTCAAAAAAAAAAAAAAAAAAAGTAAGTAAAATTAGATATTTGATTCCGTTAGTATTCCAAACAAATATGCACACACACATGTAAATGCAGAAACACACCAGGAAGGGCGTATGCAAGGAATCTAAGAATAATTGAATATCAGAATTACTAATTAATATAATTATCAACTAATGCATATTTTTCGGAAAATGTAAAGATGAAAATAAATATATCAAATCTGTAGGATCTTTTACATGAAACACATACAAGAAAGATAGTGGCAGTTTTGTTTTCATTAGTAAAAAATTAGAAATGACCTAAATGACCAGAAATAGGAAATGGATAAGTTACATTTTCTATATTAATGTAAATGATTAATAATATGTGATAGTCAAAATGAATGAACTAGAGTTATGTGTTGAATAAATTTGGGAATAATTTTATTTAAAAAGATAGAAGAATGGCCAAGAAGCATATGAAAAAGTAGTCAACATTATGAGTCATCAGGGAAATGCAGATTATAAATAGAATGAGATATTTCTCATGCAACAGAATGACTGAAATTAAGGAAGTCTGATTATATCAAATGTTGGTGAAGATAAGAGCAACTGAGCATCCCACACATTGTTGATGGGATTGTAAAATCTTGTTATTACTTTGTAAAATTGTCTGGCAATTTCTTCTACATTTAAACACTTATTTACCTTATGACCTAGCCATTCTGCTCCTCTGTATTCATGCTAAGAAATGAAAACTTATTTTCAAAAACGATATGTTCAAGGATGTTTATATCTTTATAAGACACAAACAGTGGAAACTAATATCTATCAATAAGAAACAGATTAAACCAATTGTGGTATATTTGTATAATGAAATACTCAGAGAAAAAAAGAAACGGACTACTTACATACTAAAAAATGAATACATCTCAAAAACGTTATATTGAGAAAAATGAGCCAGATATAAAATAAATATTTTATGAGCTTTATATTTATATGAGTTCTAATAACTGGCAAAAGAGTCTATGGTGATAAAAATCAAAAGCAATTGCCTCAGGAAGGTAGAAGCAGGAAACATTGGATAGTAGCACAAAAAAAACTTCTTAGGAGAATACAAATATTCTATCTTGTTTGCGTGGTATTTCTATGGGTGTATATAATTATCAAAAATTTAATGTGGCTGTATAAACTTGTCAAAACAAAAATTGAGGACCTTATTTAGATGTATACAGATTTTGGTTTATATAAATTTTACTTTAATAAAACAGAATTTTAAAAAATTATGGCCATATAAAAAGTATTGTTAAAAGTATTACTAGGGTGACAGGTAAAATTTACAAACTTTTATCTTTCAAAATTTATCATAAATATGATTAATACTTAAAAACCTTTCTAATAAAATAGTTGTAGAAAATAAAACAAATTTTTAATGTTTGGTGTAATTATTCCTTAAAGGAATAATTCTAATAAGAAGCAATACACCAAAAAAAGGTAAGAAAAAGAATATATGTATATCTCACAAATAACAAAGAAAATAGAAATGTAAAGATGATTATTTTTAATCTAATAATTGTGGTTGTGTTTTTGTATTATAATATTTAATATTAAGGAAGGTTTGGTGTGCTATATAGTCTTACACTTTACTGGTATTTGATTGAGCTTGATTACTGAAGCATGTCTGGAATTTGGATTGACCTAGTCTATTTAAAAAACAATTTCAGGACGTGCATAAAGATCTTTAAATATGTTCATAATTCTCACTTATTAATCTATGCTCAAAATATATTCCCCAAACAGGGAGTTCCTTCAAGGAACTTGACAATAACTTTTTAGCACAATTATAAAAATAAAACAAATGTGAAGATTGTAGCTCATCTAGCTTATAAAATACTATACTGTCATTAAATGAAAGTATAAAAATTATGACAAGATATTTTTCATATTCTTAAATTTAGTAAAAGCATGATACAAAATTTTATATATATATACATATATATATATATCAGAAATCCAGGTATAAAATTATATAATAATTTCTTTTTTGAATAAGAAGTAGTCCAATACATGGTATGTGTTGACTTGTTCTGAGACCCAAAACATCAGATTAGGAACAGAGACACTGATTCAGCTTCGAAGACTGAAGAGTTCTCAGTGTAAACTTATCAAGGGCAGCATATTTGAATAAATTTAAATATAACTTCTAATTCATAGATACCATACCCATTATGGGAAAGAGTCAGTTTTTAATTATGTAAAGCCTTGGAGTCACCATATGTGGTGTGTGTAGACAGCTGTGTGTATAAAGTGTATGTCTGGGCTCATGTACACACATTTATGCAGTGTTGTCAAATGACAGGGGTATGGTATAAGAAAACATGTTGTCTTACTAAATGCTGTCATAGAAAATTGCTCTTTTTAAACCTGTTTATCTCCATTAGCATTTTTCTAATTTTTTGCATTATGATATAGAGTTTTCCTGTCCCAGACTTTATTATACTTGTTTGAGTATAGGCCACTATCTTATTAAACCATTTTATCTCCTGTGCCTAACATGGTCCTGGTACAGATTAAATGCTCAATAAATCTCTATTACTTTGAATGGGTATGTGTAAGTTACCCTTCATGTAAGCTAGTTTTTAGCAGATCAGTAAGTGTGAGTTCCTCTTGAAAAATGATGAGAAATCATGCAGTTATAGTTACATTATTAGCCAGTCTATTTCAAAGATTGATGAGTGTCTTCACCAGATAATTAGTCAAACTACTCTGTCATGAGGTGCTGTTAGAAAAACAGTCTATCAAACTTAGATTTCTTTTTAACAATTACGTTATATCCCAGTTACTTTAAAAAATAATTTATATTCCTAGGAATTTCCAAATTTTTTTTTTAAAAATTAACCCATGTAGTTTAATTAGAGACATTCAAATAATGTTTTCTGTATTACTTACCAATAAAAACTATGTTACATAAATTGAAAATAATTTTTGGTAACAAGAATACCTTATACACTTAGAAACTGCTGTCTTAACAATAAGTTTATTGAATAGTTTACCTTTCGGCTTTAGCTAGTTTTGAAAATCTTATCAAGAAAGCAGAGATATACACATTACAGCAGTTGGAATTTTGGTAACTGAAATTACAAAATGAACAGTTCTTCATTTTTCAGAATCTCGTTGTAGCCTAAGATTTTATAATTCAGAGATCTGTTTCTTGGACATCATCTCTATTTACAGTGGGTTACTGAACCAGTTTACATCATTATCATCTCTATAGGGATACTTTTCTCATTTGTCTTGATTACCACTCTATTCTCAGGACATAGAACCACACCTGGTATATAGAATCATTAGTAAATACATATTGAGTGAATTAATGCATAAAACTGAATTCAGTCAGGGAAAAAGGTAAAAAAGGAGAGAGGCATGTTTCAGTAATCAAGGGAATGGCAAAAACAGGTCCATTTTCAACAATATGAAATGCCGAAGATATACACTGTAGAAAAAAGTTTTTTAAGTAAACAAAAAATTAAATTAAAAAACTAAAATTTAAAAATACAAGTTTACATTTATGTTAAGTATAAGTTAAAGCTTCTGCTCTGTGAAAGACACTATTAAGAGAATGAAAGGACAAGCCTGAAAATCTTTGCAAAACACTTATGTGATAAAGAATTGTTATCCAAAAATGCACAATGAACTCCGAAAATTCAACAATTAAAAAAACCAGACAACTCAATGAAAAAATCAGCAAAAGACCTGAACAGATACCTCACAAAGGAAGATCTACAGATGGCAAATAAGTATATATATTCAACACCACATGTCCTTAGGAAAGCGTAAACTAATACAATGAAATGCCACTAAGCACTTAAGAGTGGCTAAAATCCAAACACAATAAACGTTAAATGTTGGTGAGGATGTGGAGCAACAGGAATTCTCATTCATTGCTGGTGGTAAGGCAAAATTGCGCAACCACTCTAAAAGACAGCTTGGTGGTTTCTTACAAAATTAAGCATACTCATCATACATTCCAGCAATTTCATTCTTTGGTATTTACCGTAATGAGTATAAAACTTATACTCACACAAAATCTTGCGTCCTCATACATAATTGCCAAAATTTGGAAGCAACCAAGATGCCTTCAAAAGGTGAAAGGATAAACTATGGTATGTCTCCACAATGAAATATTATTCAGTGCTAAGAAATTAGCTAACAAGTCATAAAAAGACATGGGGGAAACTTAAATGCTTATTATTATACTAGGTGAAAGAGTCCAATCTAAAAAGGCTACATACTATATGATTTTAACTATAGTCGTGTGCTGCATGATGACATTTCTGTCAACAACAGACTGCATGTATTACTGTGATCCCATAGACTATAACAGAGCTGAAGAATTCCTATTGCTTGGTGATGTTTTAGTTGTCCTAACTTTAGTTGTGTTGCAGCACAACATATTACTCATGTGCTTATGATAATGCTGGTGTAAACTAACCTACTATGTTGCTACTTGTATGAAAGTATGGTGCATAGAATTATGTATAGTACATAATACTTGATAATGATAACAAAAGACTGTGCTATTGATTCATATATTTATTATACTATAAGTTTAAACATTATTTTTGCTATTTCTTCTACACACATATGTGTATAAAAGTTAACTCTGAAACAGCCTCAGGCATGTCCTTCAGGAGGTATTCCAGAAGAGTTATTACTGTCATAGAAGATGATGGCTTCTATGAGGGACATGTTATTGCCCCTGAAGACCTTCCAGTGAGACATGATGAGTGGAAAACATTGTTATTGATGATCCTGACCCTGTATAGACTTACGATACTATGTGCATTAGTGTCTTAGTTTTTAACACAAAAGTTTTAAAAGTAAATAATGTATAGAATAAAGACATAAAGAAAGAAAACAGGCTGGGTACAGTGGCCCATGCCTGTAATCCCAACACTTTGGGAGGCCAAGGTGGGCAGACCACAAAGTCAAGAGATTGAGACCATTCTGGCCAACAATGGTGAAACTCCGACTCTGCTAAAACTAAAAATAAAAAAATTAGCTGGTCATGGTGGTGTGCACCTGTAATCCCAACTACTTGGGAGGCTGAGTCAGGAGAATCACTTGAACCTGGGAGGCAGAGGTTGCAATGAGCTGAGATTATGCAACTGCACTCCAGCCTAGCAACAGAGCAAGACTCCATCTTGAAAGGAAGGAAGGAAGGAAGGAAGGAAGGAAGGAAGGAAGGAAGGAAGGAAGGAAGGAAGGAAGGAAGGAAAGAAGGGAGGGAGGGAGGAAGGAAGGAAAGAAAACAATTTGTACAGCTGGTATGTGTGTCTTAAGCTAAGTGTTAGTACAGAGTGAAAAAGTTTTTAAAGTTAATAAAGTAAAAAAGTCAGAGTAAGTTAAGGCTAATTTATTATTAAGGAAAGAAAAATAATTTTTAAAAATAAATTTAGTGTAGCTTAAGTGTACAGTGTTTATAAAGCCTATAGCAATGTAGGACAATGTCCTAGGACTTCACATTCACTCACCATTACCCAGAGCAACCTCTAGCTCTTCGAGCTCCATTCATGTAAGTACCCTATACAGGTGTACCATTTTTAATCTTTTATACTGTACATTTTCTATGCCTAGATATGTTTAGATACACAAATACCATTACAATACAATTGACTCCAGTATGCAGTATAGTAACATGTACAGGTTTTTAGCCTAAAAGAAATAGGCTATGCCATACAGCCTAGGTAGGTGATAGGTACGCTGTACCATCTAGGTTTGTTTTAAGTACAATCTATGGTGTTCACACAATGCTGAAATCACGTAATGATGCATTTCTCAAAAACATCATCGTTGTTAAGTGATGTATGACTGTATTTGACATTCCGGAAAAGTCAAAACTATAGAGATAGTAAAAAGATCAGTGATTACTATGGCTTTAGAGTGGGGAAAAGGATAGAGAAATGAATAGGTGGACCAAAGAAGTATTTAAAGAGAGTGCAACTTTTGTGTATAATACTTTGATGGTGAATTCATGTCATTAAACATTTGTTAAAGCCCATAGACTGTATATCACAAAGAATAAACCCTAATGTAAACTACCAACCTTTAGATAATTGTATAACAATATAGGCTCATCAATTATAACAAATGCACCACACTAATGCAAGATATTAATGAAACAGAAAACTCTGGGTAGGGGAAGGCAGGGATGGCAGATAGAGTGTATGGGAACTCTGTACATTCTGCTCAATTTTTCTGTAAGCCTAAGACTGTTCTAGAAAAATCTATTAATTAAAAAAATTGCATGCCTAGAGTGAATGAACAAATTTTCTGTCCAAATAATCTGAATTGGCAAAATGGTCAATAATAATGTCCAAAATTGGCAACAGAATTAGTGGAAGATTCAAATACACCAATTACATAGATAGCTTCACATATTAATTGTATCTAATCTTTTGAATTGGAAATATAAATGATATTTAAAATATGTAAAGCCATAGAAAACTGTGAAGATTTGTCAAATTATTTGATAAAGAATAATTCTTCCAAAAATTGATATTGGTAGTATAAAAATGGAAGTGTTAATTAATCTCACTCATGAATATAGATCAAATGTATTATATTAACCATTAGAAAATAAAATACAGCAATTGATATGAGAAATAACATACTGTGTTTAATCAAGATTTATATCAGGAATAAAAGGATGAATTAATATGAGAAATTCTGTCAACAAACAAAAAATAAACAAGTTTAGGCTGAAATGTAGAGTATCTTTTTCATAAAGATTATCCCTAGGGATAATAGCTTCATTTACATATAAAATAAATTTCAGCTTTGTCAATGTACCTGAGAGCCTCTGCATAGACAGTGCCATTTGTGCCTTAGATTGCTTATAAGTGGTGGTTTTCTTTTGTTTTGTTTTTTTGGCCAATTAATTAACACCTTGTTCTGAAGTCATGATAAATTCCAGTTCTGTTCTGTGAATGCTTGTCCTGTGGTTCCATGTCCCAGTTTCAGCCTGTGCACTCCTCAGATCTCTGAGAATATGCTAATAAAACAAGAGCATCTAAGGTACATTTATTTTCAACTATTAACAAAACTAAAGCCCATGGACAAAGCCCTTCTTATTACAGCTTTTACGGGAAAACAAAATGTCAAGTTAGAGAACATCAAAAAATGCTGTGAACTAGATCCTCTAGTTATCTTACTTGATCTAGTTCCCTTTTTGCTGCCTCAGTTCTTTTGATTCTTTCTTTTTAGTTTATGGTGAATATACTAGAAACGTTTTTGAGAAACATTTACCAGTCTCTCCAAATTGATTGACAAATTTTCTGAGCCTGTTATATCACTAAGGTTGAGAGCTGACATTTACTTCCTCAATTATGTCGTCTTCAGTTCAAAATCTATACTTTTATCCTTGTTTATGATCTAGAACACACATACACAAGTGGGTACAAAACAACGTGCATCTCATGGATACTAACATAGCCACCAACAAAGGCGAAGTGCTGAATATTGCCAGTAACTGAGAAGCCCCTGCTGGCTATCTACTAATGACTTCCACAAATATAACACCATCCTGCATTATTTTGTTCATCACTTCTTTGTTTTTTAAAAAATAATTATATGTAAGTATGCAACATTAAACATTATAATTTATTTACTTATTGAATAGTTACTTTCAGCAATATTATGTTTGTGAGATTCTTCCTTTTTGTGGTGAACAGCATTAAATTGTTCAAAGTTTGTTCATTTGTTGCTGTATACTATTTCATTACACAAATGTATCAATGCTTCCTTACCCATTGTACTCTTGATGAAACTCTGGGCTATTTTCAGTCTATAGCTCTTATGAGTAAAGCAGATATTAATATTCTTGTCAAGTATTCTTAGTGTAAGTGGATACCAATTTCTGTTGCATATGTTCTTGGCCTCGAGTTACTGGATCATAAAGTCTACACCGACTTCGTTTATGACAACAATGCCAAACAGTCTTCCAAAGTGAGTTTACAAATTTTCACTCATATCAGCACTGTATGATAGTTCCTCTCTTTCTACAATTTTCATGATACTTGTGTTTTCATTCCTTGTTAGGTAGTTTTATCCAAATAAATAGTATGCTTTTAGTTTGCATTTCTCTCATTACTATAAAACCAAACACTTTTACATATGTTTGTTTGACATTTGTATACACTCTTGTTGAAGTGTTCTAACATTTTTCTCTTGGCTTATTTATACAATTTTATCATAATATACAGGAATTATCTTTATATTTCTCTGGTTCCTTTACTCCTAATCAATGGCAGATACTGATGTCATATTTTATCTTTTGTTTTTGCATTTACAGTTAATTGTGTAACGCCTGCAAAGAGGAATTACTTAATAAATTATTTAGTGACAATAAGCTTACTGAGATGGGTTTCGGCATCTGATATATGTAGGTTGAAATCATGAACTTTCCACTCAGTTATGTAAATGAAACATTACATTGACTTTTTTTTACATTTTAAAATTGGTATTATGATACATGCTTAGCAGCATTTTCAAATTATAAAGTATAAGATGTTACATAAGGCTCTTCATATGCTGCCTGAAATATGACAACACCTCATAAAATGGTAGGTGTTAATATCTGATGGTTGAAAGAAGGAAGAATTACACTTAAAATTGTTACCAGTAACTTCCCTGCACAATAGATGTAAGTGTATAAACTAAACATGCAAAATAAAATATATTTTCCCTAAATCACATCCCCATCTTGACTTCTTTTTACTATTTGATACTTTGCCAAGTCATCAACACTTTAAAGTATCTGACTTCTCTTTTGTTTCCCTTTCTAACAGTTGTCCATCCCATGCATCCATTCATTTGAAGAAATGGATCCAGGGAAGGACTAACATTACAAGTATGCCATGTCCTCATTGACCTTCATGGATACACCATACAACTTTCACAGTACATTTGCTAGTAAATATGTTTCATTTCCTTTCAACAAACATTTTTCATGCTCTGCTATGTGTTTAACCCTTCTAAATATTCGAAGGTTTTTTTGTTTGTTTTGAGATAGAGCCTCACTCTGTCGCCAAGGCTGGAGTGAAGTGGCACAGAATGAGAGTAATAGTGAAAGAATAATAGTGCATCATTTGAGAAAATCTTCCTTAATGTGTATATTCATGCTGTTTTAATACTATTCCAACCCGTTAACTGCTAAGACTTAAAATATTCTACACTATAATTTCACACGCTTAGTGTCTAATCTATAGTTGTCACTTGTAACCTCTATGATTTTGTTCGTGTTCTCACATCATTGCCAATAACAGAGATCAAGTTGAGCAGTTCCTCTTTGTGCTCCATGGTGTCTATCACAGCCAGTGCTCTTTCTCCCCCAAACAGATTCATGTTTGTTTCATTTTATTGAGGCTAATTTTCCAATATGGTGTTCAAGGCTTTTCATAATCTTCTCTTGCTTATGTATTTGGGATTAAGTCTCACCTTTGAATTTTATGGGATTTTGATTAAAATCACTTTTAGTTCTTTAGACTTGTCATTCTTTCCCCCACCCACTTGGCCTTTTCTCATGCTATTCTTTTGACTGAAGCATTCTTCATCAGTTGGCTCCCCACTTTTTTGATGGCTATCATTTCATGATACTAGTGCCTACTTTCTAAAAGTACCACATCACCTGCTTTTTAATAGCAAAAATGTATTAAAATTAGTTTTAGATAAATTTGTAATAGTCCTTGAGATAATTGGAAACAAATGAGATGTTTTAAGCCCAGAATTATATATACTGAGGAATAAAGTTTATAAATTTAGTCCCTGCAAAGAAAAATGTGTTTTATATAAAGAAGCACAGATGTGTATAGATAAAAATGTGTTCCTGACTATCTCTTTCATTAAATCTTAATACCACAATGAAATAAATGTGTAGTCAGACATAACTGTGCTCTATTTTCAAGACACAAATTTCTATTTTAATTTATCTAAAGCAGTTGGATATTGGCAATTTCATATACTTAACCTAAAACTTAGCACAACTTCAGGCACAAAGTAAATGATAAATATCAACTAGAAATTAGCTAAATATCAATAAATATCGACTAAAAGTCAGCTAAATATCAACTAAAGATCAACTGAATAAAAAAAATTAAACTAAAAATCACTCCTAGACATTCTCAGCCCCAAGTCAAACTTCCCTACCACCCTGTCTGGTCCATAATGTACATGTCCTTTTTATCAACTCTACTGTAAGGTATTTAATAAGCAAAAATCTTGATTTATTAAACTTTGTCATTTGTCTTTCTCCATTCATTGATCCTAATTGCCACCCTAATGTTTTATACAGAGTGAATGCACAATTAATGTTACTTGCATGAATATAAAATTAATGTTTACCTGGCCATTTTTGTTAAAAATAAACTTGATGTTTTACCATAATTTTAATTTTTAACAAGTCCCACATATTTTATGGAAATATTAGCAGGTATCCGTTATATTGTTCATTTTTTTTTCTGGTGGTTTGGGTTGATGTTTGTAGATTGAAATGATAATAGCTCAGATGAGAATAAAGTTATATTGTATATGTGAATTAACGCAAAATATATCATTTTGAGCTCAGATCCATAGAACAAAAACTTCTATTGTAATGTAGCAAAGGTTAGGCCATCTAAGTTTTTGATAATTAACAAAAATGTTTGCTGCACGACTCCTGCGATGATATCCTCATGAAGCACATGAGATCTCTGCATAGCACATTTATTTGATGTGTGTATAGGAGAATGCATGCCTTTTTAGAAAGAGCCCATTACGTAATAAACATCAGGAAAGGATAAGGAACAATCAGAAGGTCAGGGGAAGGGGATCAGTTTTTTAAACTTCTGGGTATCAGGAATTCATTATGTGTAAAAAAAAAAAAAAAAAAAATCAGAGTCCAAAATGCATTTTTTTAAAGTATGTTGTTATATTTTGAGAGCTTAATATTTTAAGTGCTGTCTTAAAATAGTACAAGTAGTCAATGATGTTTTCCCACAAGTCCTGTATAATTTTTGCTTACAATTAAGTGTGATGCTACAAAATATATGCAGTCACATTGCATCAGTACTTCTTTTAATATCTGCTTAAAAACCATTTGCATTTTCTGTTTTTCTGTTAGCATTCAGAATGCTCCATAAAATCCAATTATGACTTTAGACTTTATGGGGAACTATCAAAATGTCTTTAGTTAATTCAACTGATATTTCAAAACAGTAAAACTCACAAAATGGAGCCACCAATTATAGAAACTATCACATGCTGCTTGTAACCGTATATTGAACATGATTTTCAAATTGCCATAACTTATATTTCTTATGTATATATTTGCTCTTTTAAAAAATTAAAGTGTATTTTAATTTCAATAGTAAGTAGAAAGTTTACATTTTCATGGATAGTTATTATAATTCCTACTTGTTTTTTTCTTATATTTTAGACCAACTATTGGTCTCCTCTCCAGTTGTAGAAAGGCATTACTTTTATTACATTTTAAAAAGTAGCTCACTGATAGAATCAGTAATAATTATAAACTTGGATTATTGATACCATTATCTTATAAGCACTCATAAGAAACCAAGCAACAGTGGATTTAAAGTGTAATTGGGCATATATAATCACATAAAATTATAGTTCTTTTAATTCTTTTTAAATACTACATTATGATTATTGGATCATGAGTAAGTAAATGGATAGAAGTGTGAAGAAGAAGGAAGGAAAGAAAATGAGGCAAAAATAAGTCTGAGCTATGCAGCTTGCATTTAGTTAGGCCGATCTCTTTGATCAACATCTCACTTCAAAAGTCAATTGATGTTTGAATGATTAAAAAGCTAGACTTCCTTCTGAAAAACAACAAGCAACCCATTATATTATATATAAAAGGGGAAAATTCAATATCATATGCTCTTTAGATAGACTTTTTGCCTCTTTTGAAAGTTAGTATGAAAAAATTATTTTTCTTGTAACTGAAGGACTGAATCATGACACTAATTCTCTGACTCTGTCAGATGAATGAATAGGCAAGCTTAGAGAGAAAAAATACAATAACTTATATAAGAGGAAGAATACACTAATACCTCATGATAGAATTCACATTTTGGCTAATTTTCATAAGCATGAATGTCTTTGTCTTTGGATTTATATTATATAAACTGAAACCATACAAATATAAACTAAAGAATGGCACATAGTTTATCTGACTTCCTTGCACAAAAAGGGAAACCTGAATGTCACATGCAAAGAAAAAAGAAAATTACTAGAGTCTGAATCGTGTATGGCTTCACTTTTCTTTATTGGGAAAAGATTCTGTTATTTACTTAATAACAGTAATAAGAATTATCATCATTAGTTTTAATAATTATAGTACAGCTGGGATATTTAAAAATATATTAATGCAGAAGGGCCAGATAATTATTCTTAAATTCCTTACTAATATGAAAAAAAATGGAACATGAAGTTAGAAATGTCTTAATCACAGCCCTCATAATAGTCAGATGGCATCATCTAGGATTTCTTGGTGAAAATATTCTGCTTAATTTATACTTAGGTAACTCAGAGAATGGGCAGATCTGGAAACTTTCTAATGTTGAAGTCATATACTCTTCAATTTTCTCTGTTGCCTTGGAAGAAATATGAAAGGTGATACACAAATCAAATTTTCATTTAAAAATACACATTTTAGCCAAATATTCTATTAAGAAGCTGAATTTCAATGCTATATCAGAGACAAGAGTGCAATACTGTATCTCTGAATATCTCTTAATTGTTTTCCTTAGGTGTCCTTATATCCATCTATGCCTTTTGCATCTTCCTGACAATGGATTCCAGTGAACATCTCAGGCTATCGAAGGCTTATCATTAATAATATTCTCAACTATTAAGACTTTCTGACATTCCCCAAGTTCACAATGTGAAAACTGAATTATATAAAGGTTAAATCTTTTGTATATCCCAGTTGGTAAAAGAGAGGAAACTGTTTTTGTTTTCTCTATCCCGAGCACTAACGAGCAACCAAGATATTTTAAATTCTCACATACCTTTCTCTATACCATTCTTCAAGGCAGTAGTTAATCTGATCAAGAGTATTTTAAAGCAAATATGAAATGACCAACTGAGAAACAGAAGCAACAAAACCCAAGTCATTACTATGGCCTAAGAGACTTTGTATGAGCTGGCCTTCAGTTACTGCTCTACCTCTGTTTCTAACAGTTTTCCTTCTTCTTTCTGCTTGAGGAACACTGACCACTTTACTTCTTTTTTGTCTGAACGAGCCAGGTGTGATTGCAGCCTAGATTATTTGTGTATGCTGTTCCTTCATGCTTAAATGATCTTCCCTTAGGAATCCTCATGGTTCACTCTTCCACTTCATTCAATCTACACAAAACCATATGTTATCATGGAGATGTTTTCCTTTTCTATATACAATTGCAACATCCCCAAATGTAACAGATCCCTCACTGCTTTGTATTTTCTCCTCAGCACTTAATAGTATATAACAAATGGAAAACTATGTAATTATTGGCTATATTATGAAGGCTTGGTTTAAATATTTATCTTTAAATTTCTATTATTATGTATTTAAATTACTGTATTTTATACTGAAGGTACTATCAGTTGTAAGTGGCAACATTATTTTATGTAGTACTATGAAAAATGTGCTGTCAACTGACCAATGCCATAGATGCATTATGATTTCAGAATATATAAAATATAGTTTGAGAATTATTAAAATGGAGTATTTATTATATTTATTGCTGTGTTCCTCACTAGAATGAAAGCTTCATAAGGGCAGAGATTTTTCAGTGGTTTCTTTACTACTATCCATATTTTTTGTAACTATTATCCCTGTTACATCATAGTAGGTACTCAATCAATATCTCTGACCTAGTAGATTTTGGTAGTTTACGTTTGACTATTCTGTCCCCTCACGGATTCATAATAGTTATGCACATCTCCATATCTTTTATCTCCTTCTTCTCCTGCAGTATCACGTAAAAATGCAAGAATTTTTTTTTTTTTTTTTTTGTAAGACAGAGTCTCACTCTCTCGACCAGGCTGGAGTGCAATGGCACGATCTTGGCTCACTGCATCTCTGCCTCCCAGGTTCAAGCAATTATCCTGCCTCAGCCTCCTGACTAGCTGGGATTACAGGTGCCTACCACCATGCACAGCTAATTTTTGTAGTGGAGACAGGGTTTTACCATGTTGGCCAGTCTGGTCTCGAACTCCTGACCTCAGATGATCCACCCGCCTTGGCCTCCCAAAGCACTGGGATTACAGGCATGAGCCACCGCATACCTGGCCAAAATATAAGAATTTTTCAAAAAGCATTTATTAATTTATATCAAATTGAGGGCCCTTACTAGACTTTATTGGAGGCAATATGTGTGTGTGTGTTGATGTATATAGCATGTGTGCATGCATGTGTCTGTATGTATGTCATGATTTCAGAAATCATGATTTTTTTTTATTAATTAGGGTTAGATTTATCCATATGTGATGAGTAGTTTAAAAGCAGAAGTATAGTGGGCAATGCCAGACTATTGTCACTCCAGGACGCAGGCTCCTTGTAACTTGAGGTCTTATCATGCATGGGTCCCAGGCCACAGTTCATTTCATAGTTGAAGATGATGCTTCCAGCCCCAACTCTGTGCTGCCAGCCAGAGAGAGAAGTGTAAAATAGAAAGATATGGCTATTTCCATTTAAACCTGCTTTTTAAAAATTGCCCATGCTCTTCTCATATCTCATTAGCCAATGATGTCAAGGACCACATATGACTGTAAGAGAAGAGATGGGAAATCTCAAATAAATGCTCTGGGTGGTCGAAACACTAACTATTGCTTAGAAACAAGAAGGAACTTAATTTTATAAAACAACATTCTCCACCCCGAAAAGTCTCAAGTATTCTTCTCACATGTAAAATAGAGTCATTGCTTTCTATGAGAGACACCTTAGAGAACTATGCAATTACTACTTCCAGTTTATAGTCCAAAATGTCTTAAGGATATGCTACATATATGTCACAATAGTCTAGTGACCTATAAGCCATATCACAATTTAAAATCTTCTGAAGGGCCGGGCGCGGTGGCTCAAGCCTGTAATCCCAGCACTTTGGGAGGCCGAGACGGGCGGATCACGAGGTCAGGAGATCGAGAAACGATCCCGGCTAACACGGTGAAACCCCGTCTCTACTAAAAAATACAAAAAAAATAGCCGGGCGAGGTGGCGGGCGCCTGTAGTCCCAGCTACTCGGGAGGCTGAGGCAGGAGAATGGCGTAAACCCGGGAGGCGGAGCTTGCAGTGAGCTGAGATCCGGCCACTGCACTCCAGCCTGGGTGACAGAGCAAGACTCCGTCTCAAAAAAAAAAAAAAAAAAAAAAAAAAAAAAAAAAAAAAAATCTTCTGAATATTCAATTCCCACCCAACTGGTATGGAAACAGGACAAATATAATGAAATGACAATGAATGATAGAAAATAAACAGCAATCAGTGACCATAACTTTTATTCAATCTTACGAGGTAAGGATAGAAAAAAATCTTCCTTCCATGACAAATCATGCCTAATAGGTTCTATCACTGAGTTTAGCAATGGAGAGTGCAACGCACCTGATGGTGTCTCAGCTTTCATAGCAGGCTTTCTGCTGGCCCATGATCGGGCCTGTAGTTTCTTTAGCATATAAGAAATTACAAGGTCTATCAGTCAGAGTGTGTGGTTTTGACAGTATAATTTCCCTCAAAACTTAATCGGTTTCCAGTTAATTTCTTCTAGAACATTCCATGCGCAAGCAATTGCAGCCAAATATTTTGATGATATATATTATTTTAGCCTTAAAGACTCTTTTATTTATCATCCTCTTCCTCATTTTAAACTACTTAAAAATATCTGAAACAATAGCCTTGGGTGGAAAATGAACCAATTTAATCTGATCTTTTCTACAGAGAGTAAAATGTGTTTGAAATAGGCTTAGAGGAATAGTTTTATGTTCAAGTCCATGTCTGAGAGCTACCATCAATGATGGCTTTGGTTTGGAGCATGAGTATATTTGTTTCTTAATCTACAGAGTTACCAAATTATTGGGCTTTCATCAATGAAAATTGCCCAGTTTGTTTTTCTAGGCAGAATGATAATCTTTGTCAACCCTGCTTTTGGACTGGCAAATTCTAGGCTAAGTATTGCTCTCTCTTAAGCATCTAGAAATATTTAATAAATATCTACACTTTGAAAATTTCCTATCATTTACTCTAATGCTATAGCCTCTTTTAGTACATGATCTGCCTTTGAACAAACAGCAGTACATAATTTCTGCCAAATATTTTGTTACTGAATAGTACATGTTATTACCTTTTAATGTCTGATCCTTCTTGCCTAACATATGACAAATTCTACTAATCCAATGCCACAGGTTTAAGTTTTGTTACTTATGGCACCATAAGCGAGATACCAAAGTCTGCATTAGTCAAGATTAGGTTTGGCCAAGTAGCAGAATATGCACAATAAAAGTGATTAAAACATAATATTCCAGTGGATAGTGTTGGACTCCTCACAGTGTTGCATCTAAGGTCCTCATATCAAAGGGCGGATGAGATTATGGTATCTGGTGCCATACTGCCTGGGTTCAGGTTTCCCTTCACCGCTTAATATATAACCTATAATAATATAACTCTATCTCTGTGTGCTTCAGTTTTCTCACCTCTACAATTGGGATAATAAACATCTCATAAGATTGTTGTGAGAATTAAGCAAGTTAATACATATAAGGAACTCAGAACACTTCCAAGCACTGGGTAAACTGTATATGTGTTAGCTTGTTACCAGGTAGCTTTTTCTATGCAACAATTGTCTAAATACTAGTGTCTTAAAATATCAACCGTGTATGTTGTTTACTTTCTTTGACTCTGCAGTTTGGGCAGTTTGGGATGAGCTTGGCTGATCTCTAGGCTGGGATATATGGTCAGCTGGTAGGTCCACTGGGACTAGTTTATTTAGCATGACCTCGCCCGAGAAAGGTAGAATAACTGGGCCTTCTATCGATGTGTTCTCACATCCTCTAGCAAACTAGCATGAGCTTTTTTACATAGCAAGTTCTGGTGTACCAACATTTTTCCAAATCTACGCTTGCATCAGTTTTGCATCAGTTTTACATTGGCCAGAGCAAGGAACAAGTCAGCATATGTTCAAGGAGTGTCGAAAGACTCCAGTTCCTGAAGGCGAGAGTTATAATGTCACATTGCAAGAGGAGATGAAAAATGTATACTCATTTTTGCAACTGACTACCACTATGATTCTGATTGCTGCTGGTGTTGAGCTGTGCCATAAATGACCTCATTCCCAAGTTAGTTAACACCACAGTCCAGTTTCAACCATCAAATTTTGCATTCCAACAATGGGGAAGGCAGAAATATCCACTTATTTTAAGGACACATGTTGAAAATTCTGTAGTAGGCAGAATAATGCCCCACCCTCAAAGGTGTCCACATTTCAATCCCCAGAACCTGTGACTTTGCTATGTTCTATGACAAGGAAGAATGAAAGTTGCAAATTATGATTGCTGATCAGGTAACCTTAATTTGAGGATATTGTTCTAGATTACCCACGTGAGTTTAATGCAATCTCAAGGGATCATATAAGTGAAAGTGGGAGCCTGGAGAATCAGTGTCAGAGGCATAGAGTTCTGAAGACAATATGCTGCCTCATGGCTTTGAAGATGAATGAAGGCAATGAGTTAAGGAATGCAGGAGACCTCTACAAGTGAGGAAAGGCAAGGAAACAGTTTCTATCCTGGAAACTTTAGAAGGCATGTAGCCCTGGTGACACCTTGATTTTAACCCAGTGTCACCCATTCCAGACTTGTGACTTCCAGAACTGTAAGAATCAATGTATGCTCTTTTATGTCACTATGATTGTTATAATTTTTTACGTTAATTATTGTCGCATACTCTTTCTATTTACATTTCATCAGCCAAAAGTTAGTAACATGGTCATGCATAATTACAAGAGAAGCTAAGAAATGTAGATTTTTTTTTCTGGGTGGCCATGGACTTAGTTAATTTTAGAAATTTCATTTATGTGGGAAAAAAACATATAATAGAGGAAAATCAGTACACTTGGCCAAAAAGAACCTATTGATTTTATAAATACGGAGTTCATGCAATTATCCAGCATTTTAAAAACATTCTTCAATCAGTGAGAATTTGATTTCCAGTTTAAAATGAGGATGAAGAAGAAAGGGATAAAGAAGAGCTGGCAAATCTTTCAAATTAATGATAAATATGTGCAAAAATAAACATCTATTTAGAACTTGCAAATGAGTTAATATTAATATATATAAAAGCCACATAACAGCACTTGGCACATAAATCAGCACTGCATAACCTCTAGCCACTATGACTTTTGTGGATGTTACTATAATTCTGCAGCAATACATGACTAATCTGCCTAGATCAGTTTAATTGCTTTTATTAGTGGGGAAGTTGTTTCCCACACATTCTCAATTAGGGGATTAATATTTCTGATGCTAATTGTTTTAACCATCAGTTTTAAATCTCTTTAAAAAGCTCAGAGCCCAGCCACATATCTTGTTCCATTTTACTCTAATGGTCTTGATTTTATCCCACTTTATCTTTGCAATTATTAATGATCATTACAGCAAATCAAGCATTCTTTCTGTAATGCTAATTGGTAATAGTCAAGGATAAATAATGTATCGACCCACAGCAAGAGGAAAAACAAAACACATAATTAAAGGCAAATTAAATAAAGAAATGCTAGAAAAATTAATGGCGAAGCATTTGTAAAACTCATTTTAGGAAACTCAGAAATAAATATTGTTGTATTTGCATATGTCTACTCTGTATTGAACTCCAATCAGAAAAACAAATTTTTTTTTTTTGGAGTATTTATCCCTAACTCTGTGCTAGGTACTGCAAGTAAAAAGAAATAAATAATATTCACTACATATTCAGTTCTTAAAATGAATACCCAAAGAATATCATTGCTAGTAAGCCTGGGAGACATAATTTTATTATAATCGTTGCTATTCTACTTTTACAAATACAATATGAGGCGCAGAGAAGTTAATTTATTCATACCATCACACACCTAGAAAGTCAACTGGAATTAGTACCAAGATTTTTCTGAATACAAAGTCAGTGTTCTTCCATTGCTGCTTATGAACTAAAAATATTCTCCATGTCTTCCCCTTGCTTCACTGCTCCACTCCCATTTCCAGGCCCAAGAAACAGTAAATGACTGGGTTGTAAAATTTAAGGGCATTTTTCTATGCTTCAATCCTTCTACTGAGTGGCACTTTAAAAGAAAGAAAATCAAGCACCTGGTGTATGGTTCTTTTAAAAAATATATATATAATAACTGTATTGAAATATAATTCACATACCATAACATTCACCTCTGTATTATCTTTTAGCAAATACACAGAGTTGTGCAACCATCACCATTAGATACTAAACACCATCAGTATCTAATGTTAAGTATTTTATCACCCTAAAAAGAAACTCCATAACCCATTAGCACTCAGTCCTAGTCATCCCTCTTCCTCTAGCCTCTGGAAACCATTGATTTCCTTTCTGTCTCCAGAGAGTTCCATTTTCTGGACATTTCATATAAACAGACTTATACAATTTGTGTTCTTTCATAACCAGCTTCTTCTACTTAGCATAATGATTTTATGGTCATTCATGTTGTAGCGTGTACACTTTATTTATTTTTATTTCTGGATAATCTTCAATTGCATGAGTGTGTCACTTTTATCCATTTATCAGCTAATGGATTTTGGCTTGTTTCTACTCTTTGGCTATTATGAGTAATGCCATTATGAATATTTGCATACAAATTTTTGTGTGTACAAAACTTTTCTCTTGGATATATATCTAGGAGTAGAATTGTTATTTCATCTGATAATTCCATGTTTAACCTTTTGTGGAACTTCCAAGCTGTTTTCCTAAGTGGCTGTACCACTTTATCTTCTTATCTATTATATGCACACCCCACTATTGTATTTTGGAAGAAGATAACTTGTTTTCTAATTTTACAAATTTACAGATTAAGAGAAATCTGCCCCCAAATGAGTCATACCCTGAGTCACCTATAACTGATTTAAATGATGACATTTGGGATTTTGAGTTGATATTGCTTAAGTGAGAGTTTTCACTCAAAATTGCAGCTGGAATGGTTAAGACTTTGGAGCATGTTGGTATAGAGTAAATATATTTTTCTATGGAAATAACTTGGATTTTGTGGGGAGAGAAGTGTGATGTTACAGGTTGAATTGTATACCCCAAAAATATATGTTAACATCCTAACACTCGGTACTTCAGAATGTGGCATTTTTTTTTTTTAATAAATAGGATCATTGCAGATGAAATTAAATTAACATTAGGTCATAACAAAGTGGGATAGTGCCTTAATTCAATGCAACTGGTATCCTTATAAGAAGAGGACAGAGACATGAGGGGTGAATGCAAATGTGAATAGAGGGAGAGATTAGAGTTATGCTGCCATAATCTAAAGGATATTTGGGGTAATTTACAGAAACTGAGAAAAGCAAAGAAAGATTCTCCCCAAGAGGCTTCAGATGGAGCATGTCCCAGTCAATACCTCGATTTTAGAGTTTTGGGAGTTGAAAACTGTGAGATAATAAATTTCTGTTGTTTTAAGCAGCCAAGATTGTGTTACTTTTTTATGGCAGTCTAGAAAATACATATGCTCTAGGGAAATAGAACATTTTGTATTTAATGAAGTGCTTAATCCTATATTAATCTGATTGTTTACCATGAAAATGATAAAGAATTACCATAAAAAGATACAAATTGTTCAATCCAAAGAAGTCAAATTATTGTCCTTAGAACTCAAACATGATTCTTCTGCCTTCGATTTCTAAATGGAATTAAAACTAAGATTTTTAAAATTTCAGAGATCTTCTCAGTGATTGAAATCATTCATCCAAGTTTGTTTGCATGCTGGTTCTCTGGAAGATGTGACTGGTAAATTTTAGTAAAAAAGAAAAAGGAAAGGAAAGGGAAGGGAAGGGAAAGAGAGAGAGTGAGAGAGAAAGAAAGAAAGGGAAAGAGAGAGAGAGAGAGAGAGAGAAAGAAAAGAAAGAAAGAAAGAAAGAAAGAAAGAAAGAAAGAAAGAAAGAAAGAAAGAAAGAAAGAGAGAGAGAAAGAGAGAGAAAGAAAGAAAGAAAGAAAGAAAGAAAGAAAGAAAGAAAGAAAGAAAGAAAGAAAGAAAGAAAGAGGAAGGAAGGGAGGGAGGGAAAGAAAGAGAAAGAAAGAAAGCAAGAAAGCAAGAAAGAAGGAAAGCAAGAAAGCAGGAAAGAAAGAAAGAAAGAAAGAAAGAAAGAAAGAAAGAAAGAAAGAAAGAAAGAAAGAAAGAAAGAAAGAAAGAAAGAAAGAAAGAAAGAAAGAAGAGAGGGTGGGAGGGAGAAAGGAAGGAAGGTAGGAAAAGGGAAGGAAGGAAGGAAGGAAGGAAGGAAGGAAGGAAGGAAGGAAGGAAAGAGGTAAGTAGCAGGTTAGGTCAAAGAGAGAAAGTGAAGCCAATTATCCCTACCATACCTCTAGTTCTTATATTAAGGAATGCCATGGGCAATGTCACCACTAAGTCTGTAGTTAGCTAAGTGTAAAAGTGTTTTTCATCAGGGAGGTACTTGGTTTACAAAATTCAACATGTATGTGGTAGATTATTATAGTTTTCACCAATATTTCAATGAAAATTAGTATGCTGATCTTGAAGATATTTCCCTTCCAGTTATCTCTAAGATCTATAAAGTTCATAAAAATGTGCAGAGGAGGAAGATGAAGACATAAAGAAATAAAAGACTTCAAAAATTCTATCATGTGAAAAACTTTGCTCCCTATTTTCATATATAAAGCTGTTTTAAAACCAAACATGCCAAAGCACTTAAACTTAAACTTACAAATGTATCTTTATTATTATCTACATATAACAAATATGAGGAGGAAGATAAGGGATCAGGAGGTTATGGGATTTATCTAAATTACAAAAGTCTAAAACAAATCAGCAGTCAGATACAAAAATTTGTATTCTGTAATTTATAATCCTAGCTATATATTACTGGAGTTTTCTGCCAATGATGAATTTTTCTATCACGAAGCAGTAGAGAAGACACTTTTTTTTTTTTTTTTTTTTTTTTGTCAAGAACTGTGAAGAGTTTGGGATTTTACCCTACTTACAAGTTGAGCAGTTATCCTATTACTATTTTGTGTAGCCTGGCAGAAGACACAGACTCCTAGGTGGATGAAACAGGACTTTATAACTGACAGGAAGAACAGTAGCCAGAAATTGATATTGCTTTGTGCTGGTTCCTATGCTCCTCTTCAGCCATAATGGAATGTAAAGGGTTCATCATAGATGCCAGCATATCAGTCTGCTGTATTATCTGAAGGAACCACTGAACTTGGCGGATTTATTGCTTTGTCAGTGAGCAAAAGCAAGCCTGCTCTTAAATGAATCTCATCGATCCATATAAATCACATGGCACAGTCACTGAATATTTGAACCTTCAACCACCATTTATGACAAAGTTACTCAGACATAAAAAGTATATGAAATTTTATCACTTATATAGAAACAAAAGTATGGTAGTCTGTGTGTCTGAACATACTCACTTTGGGGTACCATAAGAGGGCATCAACCAGAGCAGCATAGCACAGGGCTAGTCATGTCCATATGAGTTTTTCTGTTTTTATAGCCTTTGAACAGAGATGACAAACCTAACAGCAAATCAGATTGCCAGCCTCAATTGCTCCCTGATTCAGATGGTGGTCCCAGATTTAAAGAACAACGCAAAACTTAATAGCCCTCACCCACTTCCTGAACCTCCTAAGGCCTAATATATTCATTTCCCAAACGCTAAAGTTTTTGCTTCTTGTCTATCACTACAAATTTATGTGTCCCCGTGCAGAAGGTATAACTTCACCTTTATTTCCCAAACAGCCCCTACTTATATCCACACGTATCATGTTGAAAGGTCAGGGTGGAATCTCAAATCTTCAGAATAGGTCCATTTGACCATATTTTGTCTTAATCATTACCTAGTTAAGAGCCAAAGGGAGAAGGTCTAATTTCTGCAGACCTTCTAGCCTCATTTACTAAACCTACTGCTAAGTTGGTAAGGACAATAGAGTAAAAAATTTTCCCAAGAATGTTCAGGAACACCCAGGGCCCATGACCAGTTGCCTTTCCAACACTTTATCAAGCACCCACTAAATATAAACACAGGAGAACAAAACTTACATTTGATACTGCATTTTTTTTTTCTAGGAAATTTTAGCAGAAACAGAGGAACAAAATTTATATGTCACAAAAATATGAAAATTAGCATACAAAATGGCACAGTAATTGAACCCTTATTATCTTCTTTTCTCTTCCTTTTTCTACTCTTCCTAATTATCCATTGTTTATAAGCCTCCTTAATTGTGAATCTTTGACTTTGGGATTTTTTCAACTATACACTTCTTACAACTAATCTGAGTCTCTGCCTTTATTCTTAGCCTCCCTATTGAAACCCTCAAATTCTAATTTTAATTTTGATTCTCAATAAGTCTTCAGATGATAAAGCTGATTGTGTTCGCAGCATTTCTGCATGACATCCCACACACCCCCAAATTCAGATTGTCTTTAAATTAACTCTTCCCCTCTCCTCCTCCACCCATTATCTCCGTTTTCCCCTTGTATCTTACAATGGCAGAGACAACCATTCTAATTTTTAGACTCAAAATGAAGAAGTGAAACCTAACTTTTCATGTCACTTATTCCAAAAGATTCAACAAGGCTGAAGTCTCAGAACTACCTCTTTGATCTTCCTTTGCTTTCTTTTTTCACTGTTCACATCAAAGTGCAAGACATCATTACCCCATTTCTTCAAACTTCATAACTGTAACTGCCACATCAATTACTATGTTAAAACCATTTATTTTAACACATTACCATTCTGCTCAAGAATGTACCATGACCCTCCATTATCTATTGGATTAAATCCATATATTTGTGTTAGTTTTACTCAAAAGTATTCTCTTTAACAAATACGCCATTTGGACTCAAGCTGAGCTGAATTTCTCATTTGTTTTGTGAGGCAAAAATATGCATTTTATAGACACTCTGGCTTGTCTAACAGAAATATCTGTAACCTCTGTCCCACTGTGTATCATACTAATGTTCTCCAGTAAGCTTCCTTGTACTACGCGACAAACCAGAAGGGAGTCTGAATATCCCCTTTTGATATCCAAGATGGTAAACTATTTGTATACAATCCTTATAAGTGTCTATAGTTTTATGAAGTTCAACTGATGTATAAATATGTTTATCAATAAACAATGTATCATACCTACTATTTTAACGACTCAAAATGCAGAATTTCATAATACTAAAATTTACATTAAAATTCCTTTGCTCACTCATTTTTATTATCTCTAAGTCAAGTAGAAACCCTTATCGTTTTTAGCTTTCTGAAACTGGGGAGATATGGTAGGAATATCACGGATTTTAGAACGAAGGTAATTTTAAAGTTTCCTTCTCTATATCTTTGCAATTAACTGTAGCCAAGACATTTACACAACAAAGCCCATGTCTAGTAGTTGGAACCCCAAGCATCACAACCGTGTTGTCAGACATTTTTGGCTTGTCTCCACATGGGTATATCCACCAGACTCACTACCAGTGATTCTGCCTCTGGTTTGAGCATATGCATGCCTCTCTGCTCTTAAACTGACATGAGCTTTCTGACTTTGATAATTGCCTTCCTCCTTTATCCTTGTAACTTAAGACTGACCCAACCCCGCTGTGCTCCACCACTAAAATGAAGTATGGAATATGGATTGATAGGCTTATTAAAAAGAATCTTTTGCTCCAAATAAATTCCATATTTTATATTTTTCCTTCATCCATGTTTTACATTTATACCACCACACCCATAATAGAAGCCTTATATTTTGTTTTTGAACCATCTCTTTTCTTCATAAATGAAAACTAGTCATATTGCTAAGGTTATTCTTATGAGTAAAGTGACCTCTCTTATCTGTCCCTCCTAACCCTTGCAATCTTCTAAAGTCATTTTAAATCTGTCAACTTTCCAATAACCCCAGTCCATATTGACTTCCCTGTCTTGACCTTCCAAACCACTTATTAGATGTGCCATGAATGTTGACATTGGATTATATCCCATTTAGAACCGTGTGTCATCTCATAGTATTCTCTGATATTGCAGCTAGAGGGAGGGGAGTAACCAAGGTATCAATTTTCTTGTGAAGAGAGATAAGTAAACAGATAATGCAGATGTTGACCAAAAAATATTTTTCTCAACCTAGAATTTTGAACAATCCATAAGAGACCCAGTGCATATTAGATATTGAATTAAAATGTGTGTCCAGTGAATAAGCAATTTATAAATAAATAAAGGGATTGTAATAATGTAGCTACCTATTTCCCAAATTGGGTTTACCTTATCTTCCTTATGGCACAGGGTGAAGTGCATGGTATGTTCTCTTCCATGAAAAGAGAATGTGAGGAACTTGCTACTTAGTTGTAAATTTGGAGTTCTACCTTTTAAAAAAGCATTGGTGATGTCATGCTGAAGTTCTGAGTCTTAAAAGTAAGTTTAAAACCTATTCTGTCATCTGTACTTGGACTCAAGAACAAGTAAATACTGATTTAAAATTTTACTCTGAAACAATCTACATGGGAATTTTTGTATCTTTTTCTGGGAATTTAAACATGGAAATATTGGATAATGCCAAAACAGATGTATATTAACACTTTCCTTATTCTCTGAATATTGTTACAAATAGGAAGGCCATTTAAAAATGTGCAAGGGTATTTTTAGTAAGCCATGATTATTATCAGGAGTTATTTTCAAAACTCTGTTTCCATGGACACATTGAATATCAAATTTATTTATCAGAATCTGATTTCTGTAAAGAAAATTGACTACAGATTTACTGAAAATTGTTTATGTGAAGAAATTACAAGTGCTATTAATACTTACAGTTAGACAAATGATTAGAGAAGGTAGTAGTTTGATGTGAAGATACAGGACTGCACAGTAATGTTCAGTTGTACCAAACACTTCTTAAGAAAATGAGAAACGTAGTCCTGAGGTCTTAGGCAATTTTCTTTCCTGTAAAAACAATGTTCCCTTCTATTTTTTATCCAAAAGGAGATAATTGGTTTTGGTATTTGTTTCTCTAGAAAGGTTAAGAGAGAAACTCTCCAGCAGAATAATCCTTTAGTTTCTTGATAAATGCTTTCTTTTTAGTGCTGTTTCACTGTTTTCTATACAGAGTTGCTAACTGCTGAAATGGGGTTAAGTCCCCACTGAGGACCAGAAGTCTGATCATTTCCCAGAAGGTGGTTAGGGTTGTGGAGGCATCTTAGCCTCACAAATCCTGGGCTACTGTAAAGGCCACATATTTTTTGAAAGTTTCTGTGAGGTCACACTGTAGCTGAGACTCTTTTGTATAAACCCAGTGTCCAGTGTCCTCTTCACAATTAAAGACAGGAGTCTGCTTTCATGAGGGTTGATAGAGCCAGGTGAAGAAGTTCATTTCTAAGCCTCTCTTTGAAATGGAGTAGGTATGTGATCAATGCTTTGGCTCAATTTTATGGTCAGATGTCATTCATAGGGCTTCTAGGAAAACTTATTAATTTGGGTTGATTCAATCAGCAAATTCCTTGTTGTGCCCTATCTTCCTCTATTTGCAATGAGAATACGATGGTTGGAACTTCATCTAATGCAAACATGAGGCTACTGTGTAAATGAATGCATGTGCTACAAGTGGTGGGTGTAAAGATAAAAGGATTCCAGGACACTTGACATTGAGGAATCATAACCAGGTTTGGTCTTTCTACTTTCTTTCTTCATTTTACATGAACATCAATATTTTAATCGTTTGCTAATTTATGTCTCTGTTATTCAAAAATAATATTTTCACTGAGTTTTACTTCATAAAAGAAAATGTAGATTACATATTCCACATTACTTTTGCTTTCCAAAGTTTAAAGTTAATTGTCACCTAATACATAGCCTGTTACATTCCTCATATGCTTAATATATACAAATTAAATATCATAAAAGCATTATCTATTATTTTTCACAATATTTCAAAATATAATATGTAGTGGGAGAGAGAAAGAGACAGAGACAGAGACAGATCGAGTAAAATAAACCATGAAGAATTTTTCTAAAAGTTTAACATGAAAGAATGTTGTTATTGAATTTGGGAGATCAAGATTTTTTTTAATGGAATCAGAACAAACCACTGACTCATTTTTTTCTTTATAAAACAAATTGGAGTGGATTATATCAGAGATAACTTTATTTCAGGAAACTTAATATTTCAGAATTTATTTTCCTACATAATACACTGTTAGACTTTCACATCTGAATATATACTTGAGGTAATGTCAATAATACATCAAACTGTTTTTGACAGCATGCATTTCCACATCTAAGAAGTGGAAGACATGATGCAATTCAGAGGATTTTTTGTTGCTGTTGTTTGTATTGTTTTCTTTTTAACTGAGGTTAAGTTGCCTTTTCAAGTAGGCAAATCAACTTTTTCAGTTGTTAGAAAGTTGCTTCTTAAAGAAATTTCTCAAAATTTTAAAAGGTTCCCAATATGAATACATACATATATCAACTCCTTTTCTTGTTCCTCCCAATAATTTCTTTTGACATTTGTGGCAAAGATTTTAATAGACTCCCCCAAAACTAACTACTTCCTTCCTCAGTATAAAAAATTCCTATTATTAGCTGGTAACATGGTAATATTGTTATCTGAAATAAAAGCCACTATTCTGCTCTAATACTTCTTTGCAGCTGAGTGTGACCATGAGACTAAATTCTTCTGGTTAAAAAGGTAAGAAAATAAAGTGGCATTAAGGAAAGTTTTTTTTTTTTTTTTCTTTCTCTCTCTCTTAAAATAGAAGAAGTATATATTTCCTAAAACTCTTTCTTTTTTCTGCTTCTTGGAATATCTGATCATGGATCCTTCCAACATGAGGTGTAAGACACAGGCTGGGTTGGGAGGCCAAGAGGAGCGGATCATGAGGTCAGGAGATCGAGACCATCCTGGCTAACATGGTGAAACCCCGTCTCTACTAAAAAATACAAAAAAACTAGCTGGGCGAGGTGGAGGCGCCTGTAGTCTCAGCTACTCGGGAGGCTGAGGCAGGAGAATGGCGTGAACCCGGGAGGCGGAGCTTGCAGTGAGCCGAGATCGCGCCACTGCACTCCAGCCTGGGCCACAGAGCGAGACTCCATTTCAAAAAAAAAGACACAGGCTGGGGAGAAATGAGGTTAGGTCAGAACACATGGAGCACCCACATCAGCTGCAGCCTGAGACTTTTGTATCTCTTTAATGTGGGAGAATAAATAAATAAACTGAATCTTGTTTAAGTCCTTAATCTGAGTTTTTTGTTCTGTATGTAGCCAACACTAATTCTGATTGATATAGTACCTATATTCTTCTATCTATAGACCACATAATGCACATTTCGTGGATATCTGAGACAGATTTATAAAGTAAAAGTGAACTTGATCATGGAAGTTCTTAATTCTTTAACTCATTGGTCAATTTCCAATCTCTAACATACTACCTTTTTAAAAAAAAATAGTTATTTTTAGTATGTTTTGTGCAAAACTCAACAGACACACATTTTACTAAATCAAAATGTTCATAGAAACAGTAAAGGTTGCAAATCCATTAATGAAATTATCATACAGAATTCATTTCTTTAAGTACTTCAAAATTTTAAAAATAGATTATTTAGGAGTATTATCTAACTTAAAAGTTTCTGAGTGATATTATAGAGGCAGAGACATTGAAACAGCTTCGAAAAAATTTTGAGCACCATTTGTTCAAATCGGAGTAGGAGAATTCAAAACAGAAAGATAACTCCCATTTTTGAACTTAAACACAATAATTTGAAAAGCTATAGTGATATGGAAACAGTTATTATCAAGTTAGTTGATGATTTATAACCCATCCAAACATTTCTGCTTTATATCAGGTTCAAATATTGTGATTTCTTGATAAATCTCAAACCAACAAGAGAAAGAGCCAGGATTTAATCCATAACCACACTCTTTTCAGCCTATTGCATCAACTGTATAATTTTGATTTTGCTAACAAATAAAAAATATTTTATTTAAATCTTTTTTGAATATGAAATTATAATTTCTGATTATTTGCAGATAGTCTTGATGTCCATTACTTATATATCTCTACTTGCTGAAATGTTATTGTTTTGGCCTCTAAGTAAAACAGTTAAGTAAAACAGGTAAGTCAGCAACACTGTTTAGGTAAAAAACAGAAGATGGAGTAAATAATGGTTTAAAAGCAAAACAAACCAACAAAAAAACTAAAAGCAACCTTGTAAGAGCTAAACTTGCAAACCTAAAAATATAAAGTGATGACAGCATTATCATAGACTGCTTAGAAACTCAAAAGAATTTTCTTAAATGTGAAGCCTCGTGTTTGTTTTGACAGAGCTAGAGAGCCACTTCCTTCTCTCTAACTTATTTATTTTTTTCTAAGCAAATCTATTTGTCCAAAAACTGCTTCCCAATAAACCAAAACATTTAACTTTAAAAAGCAAAGTAATGTAACAAATGGAAAGGAAGAAGAGTGCTTCAGAATTGTCTCAGAATATTTTTAAATCATAGATTCCTCTACATCACTCCTAAAGATTTTGTTACAATAACTGCGGTGCTTGACCCAGGCGTACATGTACACCTAACAGATATTCTTGAGATCCTCATGAAAATGGTCTGGGGAATACACTGAGAATTACTGAATCATGCTAGATCATTTGTGTCATCATACATAGCATAAAATTATAGATTTAAGTGAAATCAATGAATATGAGAATTCTAAATTTACCATTGAGAAAACAACTCAGTTGAATGTCAGTAACTTGCTTGAATGTGTAGGATCTGAGATTTTCCTCTGCCATAAAAATTAATTTGCCATAGTTTCATGAATATTTGTAAAAGACATGATTTCCTAGGTTAAAGACAGAAAACTTCAGTACTCACTACAGAGCCAGCAGCAGGAGTTTCATGATTATGCCAATTCTTCTTATCCCACCAAATGTCACAGGGGTGACGTGAAGCAGCACAGGTGAATGGTGCACCTGTAGGAAACCCTGACTTCTTATAAGTGGGCTGCACAAAAACAGCTCCAAACCTTGCCTTGTATGGAGATCCTATCTTTATTATTATAAATATCAAATAAACCTGCCCTTTATCTGGAGGAAAACACTACCACTACATTCCAAGGCTTTTCAATGTCCTTGAAAAGTCACACTGAAATAAAAGGTTAAAAGCCAGGCAGAAGCATGAAATACCTGTAGAGAATTGTCTCCCAACAATGGACTTTTTATTTTTATTTAGATACTTTAAAAGGTATAATCACATGTATCTCATGGTCTTATCTCATTCTCAATATGACTTGTTCACATTTGTCTCTCCCTAAGATAGATATGAAGACTTCTCACCATCACGTCACTAAGTTTCCTGGATATTATAAGGTGTGCACGCAGTACAGTTCCATAAAGAAAAGACAAGCCACAGTTCTGCAGCATGAGGCTGAGTCATTCTAGCCTGCGCTGTGATATGCACTTAACTTGTCTCCGATCAGATAACTTTCCAAGGTATGTTTGGAAGCTCTATTTAGAAAGGTAGATCTCTCTCTGGTTTCTTCTCCTATAAAAATTCCTACCCCAAATCACAGCCTCTTTTTTTCTGTTACTAGCAGCCCTATAGGTTCTTGTAATCTCCTATGATAGAAATCAAGAGAGATTACCAGACGTAACAGCAAAAAGAAAGCTTCATTTAGTTGTGCACAAGGGAAATTGGCACTGTGAAAGAAAAAGGGCAGGCTGCTCCCCAAGGTTAGCCTGTGGGTTAGTTTAATAGGGTCTTTCTACAGGGAAGGGTTTCATCAGGGCACGTGAAATGCTGCTGTTATGTGTGGTGTATGAAGATGCATGTGAAGCCATTACACAAGTGCCTCTTGCATGCCTCTATTTACAAGCATCTTCATATACCACATGTAACATTAGCATTTTTAATATCTATCTCTGGGCCTAATTGTTAGCATTAAAATGAGGAAAAGTCACTATGATTTGAAACTTAAGACTAGTTGTGCATGAAGGGCTTCAGGGAAGTCCTCACCCTCCAAACAGGAACTTGTGGTTAATAGCTTCTTGGGACTTTGATGCAGATTGGCTGGAGATTAAGCTACAACTAGAGTAAGAGGCTTTTCTTTATTTTTCTTTTTCTTTTTTTTTTTTCACATCACATCAAAACACAAAATGAGTCAGCTCACTTGCCTTCTTCCTCCCTTAAGAGGTTTTATCCTCTTTATTCTTAAGTGGTTTGGGGCAAAGGTTTCTTCTGGAGCTATTTCCTGCTGAGCACGGAAGTAGTTCCTACGTCTATTCTAGGGAGGAGTAGAAATCTACCATGGCTTAGTGGAAGGACCAATATGGTTCTAGGTTGGTGGTCTCTGGAACAAGTTGGAAGGCTTTCATGACAATTAACTTGATATGCAATTGTTGTAGTCTGGAAGACACAAATTTTATTGTTAGGTTAAATAAGCATGGCCCTAAAATTAAAAGAAGAAAGATAGCTACTAGATGCCCTAAGAAAGGAAGGGATCAAGTTATGGAGTGTAAGGCTGAACTGAGAACATTCCATGTTGAGTCAGCTGTTGAATCCCCTTTGCCAAAAAAGTGTAACAATTTTGCCTGATTATAAATTGCTTGGATGTTAACATCTAGTTGCTCTGTAGTATTTATCCAAGTGTAGTAGGATCTGCTGGAGAGTGCATAAATGCCACCCTGTTCAGCTAATAAGTAATGTAGTGACAATTCATTGTCCAACACCATGTTATTAAGATAATTTAGGGAGATTTTTAGCTCCTCCAGGGCCGGCCTTGCCTTGTCCACCATATGCTCTATCTGTTGCAAAGTAACCTCATGGTAAGTGAACAATCCCCAAGGAGCTGCTAGAATAAAAGCCAGGCCTATTCCTCCTACGACCATGCGGAGGCCTCACTCTGCTCAAAGAGAAGCCTGATGTTGGGAGATGGAGTTATGGATAATTACTCAATTTATCACTGTACATTATGTATACAAGAGTAAGCTCAAGCTAATGGGGTGAAAGTGTAAGGATAATGAGCAGTGGACCATGGGAGGTAGTTATTAGGGTATCCACCAAGAAAAATAATTATGGGACAAGCACAAGTACAAATTTACTCATTGGTGTAATTGAGAATTATGAGGTGTAAGTTATGAACTGTGCAGATGGGGGACAACACACTATTGTCAATGTATTGTTCCATGATTTTCTGTACTAGATGGTCATGAATGACCTTTGAGATACCTTGTAGCATTGAATATCTGCCCCCATAGCTGAGCTTGTAATTTATTATGAACCCTTGGGGCAGTGTGAAGCTATATTCCCAAAGTGGCAGGATATTACCCTACCAATATTCACATCACCCCTAGTAATTATAAAGGGTTTTGTCAGCAGGTTTGGGCCCACATAGTCCTAGTAATTGTATATATGGGGCAACAATGAGTTATTTGCACAAGCTTTTAAGTCAGAAGCAGGGTACCAAGTAAAGTTGTGATGAGACGGTTGCAACAAATGCATCCCACTCAGGTTCAGTTTAGTTCCTCATTTTCTCTGGCCAGAGAATACATTTTAGCTGGGAAGATGCAAAGATCCCAAGGGATGAGAAGCAGCCTGAGAGTTAAAGGGTTAGTTAAAAGAGGCGACTGTCCTCTATTAGCAGCTGCCCTCTATTAGTTGGGAGTAGATAGATTTAACGAGGTTGCAAAAGGGACACTGGAATAAAGCTGGGATGCCAGCGACAGACACAGAAGCTAAAAAGAGATTCCTCATTACTGATGATATTAGAGAAGTTGATCAAGTTAATTTGGCTCCAGAAGCCTTGCACCCACGTTAAAGGAAAAAGGGTACAGAAAGACATAAAAGAGAGTATAGTGAGAGCATGACTAATGTTTAGGGCAAAATGCAAGTCTTAATTCCAACCATGGAGAAGCAGACAGAGCAAACTGAACCAGTAGATTATTAAGAAAATACTAGCAAACAACAGAAAAAGAAGGCCAGTGGGAGTTTGAGACCAGCCTGACCAACATGAAGAAACACCATCTCTACTAAAAATATGAAATTAGCAGGCATGGTGGTGCATGCTTGTAATCCCAGCTACTCAGGAGGCTGAGGGAGGAGAATCACTTGAACCCGGGAGGCGGAGTTTGCTGTGAGCTGAGATCATGCCATTGCACTCCACTCTGGGCAACAAGAGCAAAACTCTGTCTCAAAAAACAAAACAAAACAAAACAAAACAAAAAACAAACAAAAAAAGAAGAAAGAAAAAGGAGGAGAGGTGAGGTGAACTCATGCCTGTAATCTCAGCATTTTGGGAGGCTAAGGTAGGAGGATTCCTTGAGCCTAGGAGTTTGAGACCAGCTTGAGCAACAGAGTAAGACCCCTGTCTCTACAAAAATAAATAAATAAATAAATAAATAAATAAATAAATAATAAATAGCTGGCTGTGGTGATGCACACTTGTGGTCCCAGCTACTCTGGAGGCTGAGGTGGGAGGACTGGTTGAGCCTCAGAGGTTGAGGCTGCCATAAGCTGTGATTGCATCACTGTACTCCACCCTGAATGAGCGAGCAAGACCCTGTCTCAAAAAGAACCAAAAATGCAAAAGAAATAGTGAAAGGAGACTAAGTAGAACTGTGTCAGTTATTTGTGTAGGAGTGTCACTTAGCTTTATTGCTGTCCCCTGGAGGCACCTTTTTGAACAAGTACTTGAGGTCCCCTATTGGCTTACAGGAGTAGATTGTTTTTGACTCTTCTGAGCTGGTATGTTTGTTGGGAGAAGGAAACGGTTTTATTTTAGAGATATGTACCCAACTAGGATATCCTTCCAACTTTACAGCTGTTGGAGTGGCCAAGATAACCTGGTAAGGACTCTTCCATTTTTCAGTTAACTCATCCTTTGGGCTTTCTTCTTGCCATGTCTCGAGTAGGACTTGTGCACCTGAGCTAATAGGGAGATAATAAAAACCCTTTTACCAGGATGGGGTAGTATTTCATTGCCATATTGGGTGATTGCTTGCTGAACTTGTCATAAGTTAATAATGTACTTTAAACACTGATTTAAACCTTTATCTAGCTAGTTTTGAGGAAAGGCCACTCAAAAGTCATTTCAAAGGGACTGAGCTTTAAGTTTCACTTTAAGGCAGCTCTTATTCATAGTAAAGCAGTAATGAGGAGCTTAATCCATGATTCTTGGGTTTCTTGGCATAGTTGATGGAAGACTCTCTTAAGAGTTTGATTCATTTTCTCAACCTTCTCAGAGGACTGAGGATGCCAGACTGAGTGAAGTTCATCCTGGATGCTAAGACTGCTGGACAATCTTTGGGTAACCTGAGTGATAAAAGTGTCCTGTTCTTACTTTGTAGGGAGGCTGGAAGCCTAAACCTACGAATTATTTATTTAAGCATCTGTTTACAAATTTCAGTTGCCCTCTCTGTTCACGTGGGCAAAGCTTTCATCTAGCCTTTGAAACTGCCTACAAAAACTAGAAGATATTTGAATTCCCCTTGGGGAGGCATCTGTGTAAAATCAATTAGCCAATCCTCTCCAGAATATGTTCCTCTGTCCTGTACTGAAGCAGTCAGAGGTGGAGCCGGTGGATAGGCTCAGCAATTGTTTCAAAGACAAATTTCATATGCCTGAATTATCTGATCCATTGTGGTTTTTATAGCCTTGTCCACGAGGTGATTTTGAATTAAATTCCATAGTAAGTCCCTCCTACCATGAGTTGCTTCATGAAGGCTTGTGATGATTTTTCATTAGTCACCTTCTGGTAGGAAGAGGCGTCCTTGTTGATCTTCTTGCCACTGTAACCATTTAAATAGTATTCCCCTCCTCTGCCAATTTTTGTTCTAAGTGACTATGCTGGGGACTTGAAGGCAAAGCAGAGGGCATGATTACAAGGGCAGAAGTGTCTAGTTGCCCAATCCATGCTGCCTGCTTGGCAGCTTTATCAGCCTTGTGGTTTCATGGCTGATTAAGGAACTATTTTTTTGGTGCCCTTTACACCGCATGACAACTATCTGGGCAGGGAGCCGAACTGCTTCAAGGAGGGATAGAATCACTTCCCTGTGTTTTATGGGAGAGCTCCTAGCAGGCAAAGTTCCCCTCTCTTTCCAGACAGCTGCATGAGTGTGAGCACTGGGAGTCCAGATTTAGAATCAGTATATATATTAAGTCTTTCCTTTTTCCTGAGCCCTAACTGGGGCTTTGAGCTCTGCTTCCTGAGCTGAAGTGCTTTCGCCTCTAAGGTTTGATTTAGGCTGACAACAGCATACATATCCTGTCTTCCGAGCGCAACTTTTTTACATAGTAAGTAAACCTTCCCTCAATCAGAGACTGTTGCTGTGTTATTTCCAATAAATCCCGGGCCTGGTGAGAAGTATAAATCTGAAGGGGTGGACCTATCATGAATTTGGAGTTCTCTCTGACCAGAAGGCTGGTGGCTGCCACTGTTCTAAGGCCAGGCCACCCCAGGGTCCTGGGAATAATTGCTTTGAAAAGCAGGCCACTGACCTTTGGAAGGGCCCTAGCTTCTGAATTAGGACTCCCAGAACTTGCCCAGACCCCTCATATACAAATAGGAAGAAAGGCTTTCACAAATCAAGGAGTTCCAGGTCAGGGCCTTCCCTAACTCAGATATTAGGGTTTCTATGCTTGCCAGCAGGCCTCATCCCAGTGGAATTGTTCCTTTTCTCCATCCTTGAGTGCCTCATAAAGGGATTTGGCTATGAGGCCAAAGTTTGGGATTGAAATCTTACAAAAGCTTGCTATCCCCAAAAATCCCTGCAGCTCTTTTTTACTACTAGGGACTGGTAGTAAAGCAATGGCCGGCTTTCAGTCTGGGTTGAGCATCCTGACTCCTGTGTTAAGTAGGAATCCCAGGTATTGAATCTGTGTGTGGGGGATCTGGGCTTTTGAGGGGAAGACCTTATATCCCCATGTAGTCAAGAAATTTAAGATTTTATCAGTCTTTTCTTGAAAACTATGGAAGTCCTCACTAGCTATAAGGTCATCTACATATTGTGGTAAGGATCCATTGGCAAGTTTAACGTCTCTAAGGTCTCTTGCCAGGGATCACCCAAATAGATGGGGCACTATCCTGAAACCTCTGGAATAGCATTGTCCAAGTATACTGGAAAGTTTCCTTGGCTTCTGGATCTTTCTACTCAAGGGAAAAATATAGGTGGAGTCAAAATATAACAGTATACAGCAGAAAGCATCCTTTAGATCCAGCATAGTATAAAACTGAGTGCACCCAGGGATTGGGAGAGGAATGTGTACAGGTTGAAAAGTATAGGGTAAATGAGAACAACTGAGTCATGCACTACTAAAGGTCTTAAACAATGCAGTATTCCCCATTTGATCCCTCACAGGCAGAATTGGAGTATTACAGGGGGACTGGCAGGGCTAAATTAGCCCATTCTGTAGAAATTTTTTCAGGAAAGGTGGTATCCCTGTAGGACTTCTGGTCTCAATGGATATTAGGGCTTGCATGGGTAGGGTATGCCTGGCTTGAGTTTTACATTAAAAACTCTGCATTGATGGCTCTTCTCTGGGTACTGATGTCCCATACAAACTTTGTTACTGTATTTTCTCTGGAACAGGAGGTCGTTTTTGACTCTGGGGAGCCAAAAGGGGCACTAAATGGAGTACTTTCTCAGGGGTAGTGAGACTTTATATGTCTTTCCCTTGGAGGGGAACTGAAGACTGGGATAGGAAGGGTACACTCAGGGACATATAGGAAGGAATAAATAACAGCCTTAGATCCAATTTTGTAAGTCAAAGGAAAGGTAAATTGTTTTATGTTTGATTGGCCATTTATCCCTGTCACCGTACAGTCAGCGTTGGAGAGAAGTCAATAGGTTAGCTCAGGAAAGAGTAGGCAGCTTCAGTATCCAATAATAACTCAATTTTCCTACCTGCCACATAGAAGGTGACTCCAGGCTCCACTAAGGTGATGATGATCGAATTCCTCAAGACTTCAAGACTGAAGCTGGGCAAGCTCTTAGGGCCCCTCAGTCAGAGGGGATAGCCTTCTCATCCAAGATGCTATAAAAGGAGTAGGCTGGGGAGGCTCACTTCATCTCAACTTCCCAGAATAGAGTGGACAATGCTTTCTCTAGTGTTCTTCCTTCTTTCAGCTAGCACACTGGTTTCATCCCAGCTTGCTGATGCCAGGAATGGTTTAACCATGTCTCAACCAGGGTTTCTCTGTTGCATAGGGTTATCTTGAGGCAAACTTGTAATTATGGCAACCCAAATTTGTGCCTTTTTTGTTATCTTATTTTTCTCATCCTCCTCTCACTAGTCATGATTATTAAAGACCTTAAAAGCCTGTACTACAAATGCTGCCTGAGGTATCTGGGGGCTAGTTCCCAGCTTTTGGAGCTTTCTCTGGATGTCTGGTGCCACTTGGGTAATGAAATGCATGGCTAGAAGTGTATGACCCTCTGCATGCTCCAGGTCTATATTACGTTACTTTCTGAATGCCTCAGGGAGCCTGTTAAGGTACACAGCTGAATTGTCATTCCCTTCCTGAGTAATTTCCTTCACTTTGTTATAATTTACTGTCTTTGTCTAGTATTTCCTCATTCCTTTCAGTATGTAATTAAGGATATGGTTCATCTTTAGCTGATCCCTTCTATCCTTATAAACCCACTGGGGGTTTTGTTCAGGGACTGCCACACCAGATGCCTGGTAAACGACATGGCCAGGATTAGATCTGGCTGTCTCATCTGCATATTCTCTAGCCTTTCCCAAGATCTGAGCCTTTTCATCAGGAATACAACAATGAGTTAAACTATTGTAATATCTTGTCAAGTCAAAAAATAAAAATAATAAACAAAAGATTGACCCAACTTCGTAAGTTCATCTAAGCTTATCTGAATTTTCTGAGAACTGGCTGAACTGATCCTTGCATTTGCTTATGTCTGACATTGAAAAGGGTACCTGTAGCTGAGCTTCCCCTTCAGTCCTTTCCATCATATTCCAGTGGGGAAAGCAGCTCTGATCTGATGAGACAGTGAAGAAAAGCGTTAACTTGGAACCCAATTGGAGCCCCACTGGGGATATCACCAGAGGTTGTTGGGGAGTGGAAAAAAAAGGCACCTCCCTGACTTAGCCGTATATGGAGCAGGCTCAGAGTGGGAGCAAGGGGGCCCTAGGAGAGGAAAAGTACCCAGTGATCTAGAGTGTCAAGATCTCAGGCAGAAGCGACTCCTCTTTCAATTGGTGTTTACGAGGTACCACACAAACTCAGCAGGAGTCCCAAAGTTTGGGATCCTGATGTAATTTCATAAAGGCTTGCACCTATGGAATTTCAACCCATTTATTAGAAGTTCTACAATATAAATTCAAAAATTCAAATGTAAAATGGTATTGTAATTCAAAAGCCCATTCTCAGGCCATTTTTCTTGGTCTTCCAAGGGATACTGAGACCAAGCGACATTACAGAGGATTATGAGTTTGTTTTTCTTTTAGATTATCCAATTTAAATTTACCCCGGTTATTGAGAATATATCTTATGGAGGAATCTCTTCGGACATGGAGAGTTTACCATGGTAGAGTTGGTGGCCTGCAATCAAAGGGCTGGTGAGGGTGAAATCTTCAACTCCAACTGTCACAAAGTTTATAGTAATGATCCTGGTCCCAGTAACCCTGCTTCCTCCAGGTCTCTGGCAAGGGCTAAACAGACTAAAGAGGATATAGAAAGAGGAGTTTTCTGAGGGAGGAGTCTGAGACCATTTAGATCTAAAATCTGTTTCCCTTGCTTTTTAAAATCTTCTAATTTCTTTACTTTACACCAGTTCCAAATAGTGCTCAATCTACAGCCACATTCATTAACATTGACTCTGTAATACGAAATGAGATGATAGACTAGACAAAAGAAAAAGGGACAGAGGTGATCTGGCCTAGTAAGTAAGGTCTTCTTCCAGGGACTGTGGAGGGTTGGTTCACACAGTCAACAAGCACCAGTGACTGGGACACATTTTCATTCAGACAACTGACAAAACAAACTGCAGACTTCTAGGCCCCACAAAGAAGATAAGAGTCCAGGGAAATACTGAGTGATTTCAAAGTTCCAAACCCGAGAGAACTCTCGCTTGCCAGCTATTACTTAGCAGGCACAGACACAGGCAACACTTCCTGGTTCAACACCAGATGTGAAAGCTGGAATCACTCCAATTGCCCACACAGAATCAGAAAAACCTGGGTTCCTAGCTCAAAACCAGTGGGGCTAGGTGGCAATCCCCCGACTGTCCTAATAAGATAACTCAAATGGAAACAAAACTTCCAAGGAGCGGAACAAGGTGAAAAGGAAGAGTGTCAAAATGAGGAAAGGACGAGGAAGTTGGAAAGGAAATGAGAGAAAGAGAAAAAGAAAAGGGAATGAGTACCAATCCAGAGTCTGGATCTGACTCACCAAGGTGTGAACACCAAAACAATGGTCCGAAGTGGTTGCTTTGGTTCACCCCTGGTCAGTCGTCTACATCCTCTGGGCAGCCTCCTTCACTCCCACCGGATGGTAAAAGGAGAGTCCCATCTGGGATGCCACGAGATATTGCTGGCACCCCTGTGCATTCCTGTAATCTCCTAGGATAGAAATCGAGAGAGATGACCAGAGATGGCAGCAAAGACAAAGCTTTATTTAGTTTGTGTACAAGGGAAATCAGCATAACTTTTATCTAGCTTGTGAAAGGAAAAGGGTGGGCGGCTCCCAGAGGGTAATAGGTGGGTCAGTTTTATAGGGCCTTTGTACAGGGAGGAGTTTCATCAGGGCATACGTCGCAGGAGTTGCATGGGGCTAGCACTTGCACAGGGCTTTACATGCTTCTTCATACACTGCATGTAATAGCATTTTACATACCCACCTGTGGTCCTGAGCACTGAAATGAGGAGGTCACTGTCAGTTAAAACTTCAGCTTAAAATGTCAGCCTAGCTACGCATGCAGGGCCTGGAGGAGGTCCTTAGACCCTGAAAGCAGTAACTTGTAGTTAATAGCTTCTTGGGGCTTTGATGCTGATTGGCTGGAGATTAAGTGAACTACAGTGCCTGCTACAGTAAGGGGCTTTTGTTCTTTTCCTGCAAACCACATCAAAACCAGAAACCAGTCAGTTTGCCTCTTTCATCTCCACCAAGAAAAGCAAATCCAATTAACTCAACCCCTCAAAGTATATTTATAAAGTAGAAATTGAGGACTCTTAAACATATACAACTTTCTTAGAATATTCTTCTTAACTTTTCTAAAACTGAAAGGCTTAAATTTCCCAAAATCCACCAATATATTCTTTTTTAAATTATTTTACTTTAAGTTCTGGAATACATGTGCAGAACATGCAGGTTTGTTACATAGGTATACATGTATCATGGTGGTTTGTTGCACCTATCAGCCCATCATCTACTTTTTAAGCCCCACATGCATTAGGTATTTGTCCTAATGCTCTCCCTCCCCTTGGCCCTCACCCACCCCGACAGGCCCTGGTGTGTGATGTTCCCCACCCTGTGTCCGTGTGTTCTCATTGTTCACCTCCCACTTATGAGTGAGAACCTGTGGTGTTTGGTTTTCCGTTCCTGTGTTAGTTTACTGAGAATGATGGCTTCTGGCTTCATCCATATCCCTGCAAAGGACATGAACTCATTCTGTTTTATGGCTGCATCGTATTTCATGGTATACATGTGCCACATTTTCTTTATCCGGTCTATCACTGATGGACATTTGGGTTGGTTCCAGGTCTCTGTTGTGGGTAAATAATGTTGCAATATACATATGTATGCAAGTGTCTTTATACTAGAATGATGTATAATCCTATGAGTTTATACCCAATAATGGGATTGCTGGGTCAAATGGTATAAATCCTTGAGGAATCACCACACTGCCTTCCACAATGGCTGAACTAATTTACACTCCCATCAACAGTGTAAAAGCGTTCCTATTTCTCCACTGCCTCGTTAGCATCTGTAGTTTCTTGACATTTTAATGATCAACATTCTAATTGGCATGAGATGACATGTTATTGGGTTTTGATTTGCATTTCTCTAATGACCAGTGATGATGAGCTTTTTTTCATATGTTTCTTGGCCGCATAGATGTCTTCTTTTGAACAGACAAGTATCTGTTCATATCCTTTGCCCACTTTTTGATGTTTTTGTTGTTGTTGTTGTTGTTGTTGTTAATTTGTTTAAGTTCCTTGTAGATTCTGGATATTAGACCTTTGTCAGATGGATAGGTTGCAAAAATTTTCTCTCATTCTGTATGTTGTCTGTTCACTCTGATGTTATTTTTATTTCTAACTTCTATTAATACAAAACCATGGAGAAAAAATCTTAGCATTTACATTTTCCATTAAAGTCACCTAAATAGTGATATTCTGGCACAAACAGGTAACATTTTCAATATATTTTTCTTAAGACACTAGGTCCCATCCAAAGTTGAAATGCTAGAAAGATGAGCTCAGAAAAAACTGGATAGTACCTCACACTGAATATTTTCTCATTAGACAATGAATTTTTGTTTATCACATAACCTTTCCTTTTTAATTGTTACAATTACTATTTGTTGGGAAACTTCCACTACATGGACTGGATTGCTTGTGAGATTAAGGTTTATATTTGAAACACATGGTAAAAAGCACTATATTAATAAATATGATAGTCACTGCTATGAATAAGACAAATATGGCACAGAATCTGACCTTAAAACACTTGTAGCCTTTTAAATTAAAACTACTTGGCACAAATCACTGTAATGCAGGGTAAAAAGTAATGCCACTTTAGAGAGTACATTAGCTTCCTATTGCTGTTATAACAAATTACTACAATGTAGGGGCTTAACAAAACACAAATTTGTTCTCTTACAGTTCTGGAGGTCAGAACTATGAGATCAGTCTCTCTTGGCTAAACTCAAGGTACTGGCAGAACTGCCTTAACTCCAGTGGCTCTACGTGAAAACGCCTTTTCTTGCCTCTTCCAGCTCTCAGGGGCTGCCTACATTTTTTGTTTTGTGACCTCTTCTTCCAGCAGTTGCATCACTTCAACCTTTGCTACTATGATTTCATTTCCCTCTGTGAATCTGATTATATTGGGCCCATGCAGATATAATTCCCCCATATTATTCCAGAATAATTCCCCCATCTCACATTGCTTAGCTTAATCACATCAACCAAGTCTCTTTTTCCATACAGGGTAAGATATTAACTGGTTCTGAGTTCTAGAATGTAGATCTGTTTGGTGGACCATTATTTCACCTTTTATATATATATATATAATATATATATATATCTTTGTAGCAATTATCAATTAAAATCCTATAATTTTAATTATTTATATACCTATAATTTTTATTAGATACATATTAGTTTGATATCTGATGAAAAATTTGTTGATCTTATAAATGATATAGGTAAATTTTGTGTATATCAATTTAAAAAAATCAGAACTGAATTAAGCCATTCAGAAAGAAGGAGTGGAGAGAGAGAACCTCTGTGCTTTCTCACATGCCTTATGAAAATGAACTGCTAATCCACCTAAAAAATAGGAGCCTGAAAATTGTTAGCACCATAGTGTAAAATTTTGTTAATGAAACAGTAGCTGACTTTAAAGTAATCCAGTATAAAAGCTTTTGAACTTGCTGACTGCTTATTGATTTCTTAGCTTGTTTGCTTATATTCTGCTCACAAGTTCAGCATCCAAAGCTTAAGTGTGATGACTACATCATATTCCAAAACTTGATAATAATTCCAAAGGGAGAAAGAAGCAGGTGAGCTTCTTATCACAATATGGTAATATTTTGACACTACTGTCTGCATTGAAGTCAGAGGACTGGAAAGGGCATACCCTTGAAGCTTCATTCTGATGTCACAGTGTGATCTGAATGAATATTCATGTTTTCCACTGTCTGAGATGCTGTCATGGTCCATCATTTATTAAGCAATGACAACATGATGTTGTTTTGATTATTCTTGTTTTATTATTCCTACCAATTGCTGTAATTCAGACTTCAGCATCACAGTTCTATCTCCTAATTAAAGCTGATTTGTTATTTTAATTGCATTTAAAATAAAATGTAATTTATAAAATTATTAAAAATATGTAAATTTATAAAAAACACACATATACTTCTTTCAACTTTAAAAACTTAACCTTAATTTATGCTTCTAACAAAAGTTGAGTGATATAGGCTCACCTTTTCAGTTGAAACAATGCAAAACAGGGAAAATATATAAAATAATAGTTTTCAAAAATATCAGTCAATGAAGAATGCTGATCCCTGAGTAAGATGAAAACAAAAAATAATGGTCAGGGGAGTATCAGGATTGACTGAGGTTTACCCTATTGAGAATGTTTCTGGGCCATGTTACAGAGAGGAGGTACTTTGGCAGAAATTGAAAATGTCCCTGAAGAAATGGAGCTGAGAGTTCCAAGACAATTGAAGTTCAAAAAGCAGAATATAGTACAGCAAACAGCTGCACAGAGAGAGAATCTCAGAGATATATAGAAAACCCCCCTCAGGTATTCAACCAAGGTCTGATAACACATCTGTGTGAAGAAACTACCTGAGCTCAAGAAAGAAATACCCAAAGGGATTAGAGTAACAGTCCCTGATGCTGTCACCGGGATGGGAATAGAGCTTGTTCCCATTAGGAATACTGGAAAGCTTCCTAATTCGGGGAAATTGAGTATCAGAAGGGAAATGCTTTGGTGGAGGGGAAGAATTAGCCCTAATCTGGGTACTGTTCCAGTCCCACCTAACAAATCTAAAAGCTAGAGTAGAAAGCATCCAACTATTTCCAGAAACTCAACTTCATCCCAGAACAAATCTAAAAATATTTATAAGGATACAAAAATCTATCACTTTAAACAATATATGATATTCAATTAAAAAAGACATATGAAGAAGCAATCAATTAAAACAGATCTATAGGGGACAAGTTTGTTAGAATTAGCCAACAAATAAATCAAGACAATTATTAGAACTGTAGTCCATATGTTCAAAAAGTTGAGACATGACACATATTTTAAAAGTTAACTTTCCAAGGATGGAAACTAAAATATCTGTGATAAAAATACAATAGACAGAATTAATGGCAGATTAGAAGTTGCAGAAGAGTTAGTGAACTTGAATAAATAGGAACAGAAATTGTACTAAAAGAAATACAGAATAAGAGAATAATAATAATGAACAAAATATCAGTTAACAGTGATAAAGTCATAAGTGGCATAATTTACATGTAATCAGAGTTCCCAAAGTAGATAATGGAGGGAATAGAAAAATATTAAAGAAATTATGACTAAAATTTTTCTAAATTTGATAAAAATCACAAATCTAAAGTAGAAGAATTTCGATGTGCTCCAAACATAAAAGACATGAAGAAAATTGTACCAACGCATATTATTATCAAATTGCTTCCAACCACAGATAAAAACCAAACCTTCTAAGTAGTTTGAAAAAAGGATACATGAACAGAGGAATAAAATGAGTATGATGGCAAGTGAGAAGAGAGTAGAATATCTCTAAAGTACTGAGATGACAAAAACACGAAACAAAATCTGTTATACCCAGAAAATATTTCTTTCATTAAAAATGGAACATCGCAAGAACAGAAAACCAAACACCGCATGTTCTCACTCATAGGTGGGAACTGAACAATGAGATCACTTGGACTCGGGAAGGGGAACATCACACACCGGGGCCTATTATGGGGAGGGGGGAGGGATTGCATTGGGAGTTATACCTGATGTAAATGACAAGTTGATGGGTGCTGACGAGTTGATGGGTGCAGCACACCAACATGGCACAAGTATACATATGTAACAAACCTGCACATTATGCACATGTACCCTAGAACTTAAAGTATAATAATAAAAAATTTAAAAAAAAAGACTAAGACTGTGAATGACAGTTGGGGAGAGAGCAGGAAGGGAGGAACATGCACAACACATTAACACAGAGGCAACCTTCTGCCCAGGACTGTTCTTTACTACTGTTCTTAAAGAAAATATTCGTTCTGCTGCAGCTAACTAGCCTCCGTCTTCTACACCAAATAGTATTCCATGCCATGGAAGTGCTGTGTAATAACTCTCCCAGCTGGCACCTTACACCATTTAAAAGCCTTTAAAATCTCTAATCTGAAGGTGTTACAGTAAAGAAATGTAAACACTTAGGAAAACAAAAATGTAATTACCTGATGAAGTCATCTATGTCCATGGAATGGACCGTTTGTCACTGAAATCTGTGCTGGTTGGGATTTGCTGTATTTTATCTGCTATGCTGAAGTCTTCCAGCATTATCTATCAATATAAGATTCAGAATAAATGAACGACATATTTAAAAAAAAAGGGACATACTTTTTCAAACATGAAAAAGATGAAAGAATTTGTCACCATGAGTCCTACACAGCTGAAAAAAAAAAAAGAAAAAGTTTTAAGCTGATAGAACTGACAAAAGATAAATATATAATTATAGTTGGAAACATGAACATCCCTTGCTTAATAACTGATAAAATAACTGGACAGAAATACAATGATACAAGATGGAAATATGAATCTACACAAAGCAATGGTGACGACCAGATATGGTACCTCTATGAGTGACTACATCAAATTTGTTTCTTACTGTATGGATATTGTACCTGTTCTGAAGATAGTCAAGGAACCCTGAGAAAAAGCAGAAAAAAGAAACCAGAGAAACAAAAAAGTAAGTTAAAAATGAAAAATGAAGTAGCAGAATTAAGCCCTAATATATCAATATTACATTATGTGTAAATGATGTAACTTAAATGTATTGATTAAAACACAACTGACAGAGTAAAATAAAATCATGATTCAAATATATGCTATCTACAAGAGATTCAATTTAAATATAATAATATACATAAGTTGAAAGTGAAAGGATAGAAAATGATTTATACTATAAATATTAATAAAAGGAAAGCAAAAATGGCTATACTAATATCAGATTAAGTAATCTATAGAGTAAAGCAGTTATTAGAGACAAACAGGGCCATTATAAAATATTAAGTGTCAATTCAGGATAAAGATATAGCAATCTTAAGTGTTTATACTCCAAAAACCAGAACTTCAAAATACAGTCTACCCTTAAACAATATGTATTTTAACTGCACTGGTCTACTTATATATACAGATTTTCTTCTGACTTTACCACCCTGAGATAGCAAAACCAATCTCTCTTTTTCATTCTTCTCCTCACCCTACTCACATTAAGACAATGACGATGATGACCATTTTCATTATCTACCTCTGCTTAATGAATAAATCTATTTTTTCCTCCTTATGATTTTTTATAAGTTTCTTTTCAATGGCTTACTTTATTGTAATAATACAGTATATATAGTATATATAACACAGACAATGAGTGTTAGTCGACTGTTCATATTATTATTAAGGCCTCCAGTGAACAGTAGGCTATTACTAATTAAGTTTTTAGGGAGTTAAATGTTATACCTGGATTTTTGACTGTCTGAGGTTTGAAATCTCTAATTTCTGCCTTGTTCAAGGGTCACTTATGTTAAACAAAAGCTGATAGAACTGACAAAAGATAAATATATAATTATAGTTGGAAACATGAACATCCCTTGCTTAATAACTGATAAAATAACTGGACAGAAAATTAAGGATATAGGAGAATTCAACAACACCATCAGCAAACAGGATTTAATAGACATTTATAGAACACTTGATCCAACAATAGCAGAATACGCATTATCTTCTAGTGCCCATAGAACACATAACAAGATAGACTATAGTCTGGTTATAATGCAAACTCCAACAAATTTGAAAGAATTTAAATCATATTAAAAGTGGTCTCTGACCACAATGGAATAAATTAGAAATCAGTAAGAGAAGGATAATAGGAAAATATCCAAGTACTTGGACTAATAAAATAATAAATTTACAAGGATTCAAAGCTTGCAAAGTATGTTGTCTGACAACATAGCATTAAAATAGAAATCAATAACAGAAAATAAGAGAAAGATTTCTAGAATAACCCCAAATATATGGAATTGAAATAAATCAGTTCTAAATAACATGTAGGTCAAAAAAGAAATCGAACGGAAAATCAGAAAGTCCTTTCAACTACATGAAAATAAAGATACAATATGTTAAAATTTTTGGAATGTCACCAAAGCAGCAATTAGAGGCTAACTTATAGCATTAAGTGTTTATATTAGGAAAGAATAAATTTCCAAATCAACTCTTCCGTGTCTTCAAAAAAAAAAAAAAAACAGAAAACTCCCTCAAAACAAAACTAGTAAATGTCTAGGCAAAATAATCAGAAATAAGTAGATGAAAAGATGAAAAACAGTAGAAATCAGTGAAATAGAAAACAGGAAAACAATAGCAAAATTAATAAAACAACTACAGACATTTTAAAAACTTATTTTAAGAGGGTGTGGAACTTTGAGTTGACTATTTTCAACATTTAGTCTGGTTTTTGTTTTGGTTCTTATGTTTTCTGTATACAATGTTTCTTTTTTCCCTAGATGTTTTCCAGATATTTTTCTCTATCTTTATTTATCAGCACTTTAGCTTTTATTTGTCAAGTATTTTTTTCTTCTTTGGGTTCTCTAGTTTCTTGGAACTTTGGTTTATTTTTAATTAATTTTGAAAAATTCTTGGCCATTATCTCTAATATTTTTTACACCCCATTCTTCTTCTCTTATCCTTCTGGAATTTCAGTAACACAAATGGTAGGCCATAGTTTGTTTTCCCACAGCTCCTGAATACTGCTTTTAAAGTTTCCTTTTCTTTTTATGTTTCAGCTTTGATAATTTCTGTTGACATATCTTCAAGTTCACTGTTGATTTCCTCAGTTGTGCCTGATTTCTTCATGAGCTTGTCAAAGAATTCTTCATCACTGGTATTATATTTCTAAATGTAGCATTTTCTTTGGATTTTTTGTATAGCTTCCCTTTGTTTGCTATAATTCCTATCTTTTCAGGCATGTTGTCTACCTTGTGCATTGGATCCTCTGTCATATAAATCATAATCATTTCATAGTCTCTTTCGTATATATTCATCACATCCATGATTTCTTAATCTAGATTTTTAAATAATTTATCTTGACAAAAAAATATTTTTTATGTTTTGTTTACCTTACAATTTTTGATTCTATAGCACATACTGTGTAGAGAACAGAAGAAAATAAGGTAAACAGCAGTTGTACCTGGGCATACATCACCTCTGTCAGGCCTGAATGTGGACAGCTGCTTCTAGGTTACTGTTAATTATGCTCAGAGTAGAGATTGCAGGGCTAGAGGATTTTTCTTAGAGTTTCTGCCCTACTTTCAGTTTTCCACAGTTACTGCATACCTGAGCCATGGAGGAGGTCTCTCTGCATGATTTTATCATCCCATTATGGTTAGACTGTTGATACTTGTTCCTCAAGACTAGGCCTACAGTGGGGCCAAAATGTTTTTGTGTTTTTGTTTTTTAAATTCTCTCAGATCAGGCTAACTAAACCTTAGGCAAGCCCTGTGTACTTTGTCCTGAAGGGCAGAGATTCTTCATCATTCCTGCCTCACCTCTCTATAGCAGCTAAATTCTGTCATCCACTTTTGATCAGTCTTACATGGGAGAGAGATTTCTACCTGATCCTCTTCACTAGCAGACTCTTCTTGGTATTGGCATATAATCTTGAGCATAGAGGCAGATGGCCTTTTCTTTTGCCATTCCTCATCAACAATGAATCATGGCTGCGTTGTGGGTTTGGAAGTGCTTTGTACCTATCTCCCAGCAGCAAATTAATTTTATTTTTCGATTCCATCAGAAGCAATGAATTTTGTATGAGTCCTATAAGTGAAATGATTTACTGCCTGTGCACAATCAGCCTTTACATCCTATGAGGAAAGTATCCAGGGAAGCAGGCAGAATTTCAACTCTGTCTGCCACACCTGATTTTACCCCCCCAAGTCTGTGCCACGAAGTATCTGTCCCAAGATCGAGGCCCTACTCCCAGTGTTTCTCGTGAGCAACCTGAATGATGTCTGTTGAAAACATCTTGAGATTAATTGTAACGTGCCTTTGTTTCTGGGGTTCCCAGTTATGCCAAATTGATATGCTAGCCTGAACTTGGTCTTTATGAAATTATGAAAGTATCTATCAGCTGATTTTATCTTACCCACATTTACGATTATTTGTTTGTGCCAGGCTCTGAATGTGATACATTTTTTCTCTTCATGGAGGAAATATTTTACACCTTGAAATTCACGGTTTTAAAATGTGCTCTGATGGGCTCAGGAAAAATATGATTTTATAGATTATTTGGGTTTTATTTTTTAAATTGTGGACAACTATTTTTTACGGGTTTGTACATGTTAGTGGAAGTAGAACTTTGTTCTGGTATTTTATTCATTCTTTCCTTGGACTTACAATAGTCTGCACATGTGTAGAAGTAAGAAATTTTCCATATCATATTGACAAGAAATTAGGCCCTGATTTTAAACATCATTAATAGAATTAAGACATATGAGACATTTGATGAAAAATTAAAGAGGGTGGGATACTGTTTTAGATTTAACACATATTCTAACTAACAATTATGTTTTAGTGTGTATGTAATAGAGTTCATATCGTTTTATGCATTAGTATTTTCTTAGCATTGCTTAAATGGCAATGATTCCTAAAACCAATTAAAACTAAATCAAATATAGTCCAGACTTGCTCTAGCCCCTCCTTAAATTACACACAACTCTAATTTGCAATATTTTATGAGTGGTACCTGCTGGTTTCCAAGTTTTATCTTAACATATGTAATGGAAAATGGTAAGATAGTTATGGCCTCAATTACTATTTAGGTATCACTCTATTTTCATCATCTAGAAATTAAAAGATATTTTTCTCTCAAGGAAACACACATTTTATTATTCTTATCAACACCATCTTTATCTTGTCACTACAGTAAAGTATAGTCAACTATCATTTTCAGTGATACATAGTTCGATAAATTTTAAGTAATTCTCAGATTATGGTTTAAAGAAGGTGCAGGTCAACAGTTTGTTATTAAACTAAAAATATGCTGAGTATTTGTTGTCGCTTCTCTAAATCATGCAGTTTTTCAACTAATATTTATTAAGAACCTCTATTGTGCCAAGAACTATGTTAGATACAAGGGACAACGTAATGTAGACAAGTAGATATGGTAGTTTTTTACTTGTGCTTGTCAGTCTAGTGGGATAAAGAAAATGTAAGCAGAAAATAAATGCACTGTAGTAAATGCTACAGTGTGGAACATAGTATCTAATCATATGATTATTAGGCAGAGAAATAAAGAAAATGTGTTTGTTTTTGCTGGATTATTCAGTGTGGAGAAATGAACAATCTACCACACCCATTATGGGTTACTCTGCCAGTATCCACATTTTCAGATTCTGGAAGCTACACAGTATCAGGAAAGAGTTCTGAACTTCATTAGATAGATGGAAGTTGCTATTGAAATTTAATTTTAGTTTCTAATATTTCTATAAAATATGTACAATAGCTTGATAACTTGTGATAATTTTTTTTTTCTAGAATTGACAATATGGTTGATATGTTCAGTGTCCACCTCAATCTTAAGCAGCAATCACTTTAAGAGTTGCATAATTGCAAAATAAAATACAATAAAGTTCCAGGTATGCAGAATAAAGCCTGATATATGTGATCACATTTTATATCAAGTTATAGGTTGAGTATCCCTTATCCAAAATACTTGCGACCAGAACTGTTTCAGATTTTGGACTTTTTAAACATTTTGGAATATTTGCATTGCACTTACCAGTTGAGCATCCCTAATCCAAAAATTCAAAATCTGAAATTCTCTAATGAATATTTCCTTTCAATGTCATGTTGAGGCTCAAAACGTTTTAAATTTTGGATTTTAAGATTCAAGATACCCAACTTGTAGCTCGTTCTGAAATATGATCATGTATATGTTCATTGTTTATTTTTATTTTCAATAACTTAGAAGCTGTGTAATAAAGCTGTTGACTTGTAGAAAGGCAAACTGAAAAGGGATTTTATTTTAGCTGAGCTTGGGAGGTCAAGGCTACAGTGAGCCGTGATCCTGCCACGGCACTCCACTCTGGGTAACAGAGTGATACCCTGTCAAAAAAAAAAAAAGAGAGAGAAAGAGAGGAAAGGAAGGAAGGAAGGAAGGAAGGAAGGAAGGAAGGAAGGAAGGAAGGAAGGAAGGAAGGAGAAAGAAAGAAAAAAGAGAGGGGAGAGGGAACGAGGGAGTGAGGGGGGGGGAGAATGGAAGGAAAGAAAGAAAGAAAAGAAAAGAAAGAGAAAGAAAGAGAGAGAAAGAAAGAGAAGAAGAAAGAAAGAAAAAAGCAAGGGGGAGGGAATGAGGGAGTGAGGGAGGGAGGGAGGGAGAATGGAAGGAAAGAAAGAAGGAAGGAAGGAAGGAAGGAAGGAAGGAAGGAAGGAAGGAAGGAAGGAAGGAAGGAAGGAAGGAAGGAAGGAAGGAAGGAAGGAAAGAAAGAAAGAAAGAAAGAAAGAAAGAAAGAAAGAAAGAAAGAAAGAAAGAAAGAAAGAAAGAAAGAAAGAAAGAAAGAAAGGAAAGAAAGAAAGAAAAGAAAGAAAGAAAAGAAAGAAAGAAAGAAAGAAAGAAAGAAAGAAAGAAAGAAAGAAAGAAAGAAAGAGAAAGAAAGAAAGAAGGAAGGAAGGAAGGAAGGAAGGAAGGAAGGAAGGAAGGAAGGAAGGAAGGAAGGAAGGAAGGAAGGAAAGAAGAAAGAAGAAAGAAAGAAAGAAAGAAAGAAAGAAAGAAAGAAAGAAAGAAAGAAAGAAAGAAAGAAAGAAAGAAAGAAAGGAAGAAAGGAAGAAAGAAAGAAAAGAAAGAAAGATGAAAGAGAAGGAAGGAAGGAAGGAAGGAAGGAAGGAAGGAAGGAAGGAAGGAAGGAAGGAAACATATACAGATCAGGAACTGAGAAGGTAAATTGGTCAGAGAAGGTATCTCAGAGGAGATGATATTTGAGTAGTATTTTAGCAGAAACCTGAATGATGATCAAAATCAGCTTGCTGCAGGAATAGTGTACTGTAAAGTCTCTAAACAAGTGTGTGGTTAATACTTGTAATTTACAATGAAATGCATAATTTAGCTCCAATATAGAAAATAAGAATGTGGTAGATGTTAATCTGCAGAAATTATCAAGGAACATATCATGTAGGAACTTGTAGAACATTCTGAGGAGTTTTGCTGTTCTTCTAATTGCTGCAGAAAACCATTGAGTATTTTTTATTAGAAAAATAGAGGCTCTGAGTTATAATTTAGTCAGCTTAGTTTTAACAAACTCCTACTCATGGCCAGGAATTTGGTGTGAAGCAAGGATACAAAACGTATACATGACTGACACCCTCTCTTCAAGTAGCTGAGTCTATTGGTTTTGAACGCTCTTTCAGATAGCCTTAGGGATCTGAGGACTGTAACGTGAACCCTAGTGGTGCACAGAGGGACATCCTGTAATGTATTTGATTTCCCAGGGAGGTTCTTGGAGTCATGATCTTTAACGGTTGTGTGTTTTCAACTGATGAACAGAAATAATTTCAATCTCCTACTGCCTCTCTTAACACAGAAACTAACAAAAAAAAAATGATTTCACAGCAAATTATAACATTATAAATTTAGATAACAAAAGTTTTATCCTAATCTCATTCAATTTATAATTACAGTAGACATTATTATTGATTATGTAATAAGATTAATCCTAATATCTACTCTTTTACTTATTCTGATTTTAAAATAACTAAATTCCTTAAAGAAAGCTGAAGGTATTTTCTAATGGGCCAGGTAATTTTTAGTGTAAGATAATTCTAACGCGTCTTCTTGAATACTATGAAAACTGTCTTTCTTCTCTGTTTTTTGTTTTGTTTATAAAAATATTTACAAATGACTAGCATTATGAATAAAATTTCAGCAACAAAACACAAATAAGAAAAATTCTCCGCTAGTATGCTTTTTTTGGTTCTTAATGTTTTCAGATAGGGATTTGTTTTACCGCAAGTCTAGAATCCCTTACAAAGTACAAATGTAATTCAAATTGTATTGCTGCTTGTGTTTGTGTTTTAATTATCATGGGAGAGAAAGAAAAAGAAGAGTAAACTCTTGAAAATAAGAGCTGGATGTTTTCCCTGAAGCCATAGAATAATATGCTAAGGTAAATAAATAATATCATTTTCTTTCATTTGTAATTTCACATATAGTATAACATATATGCAACTTCAAAAGATAGCAGATATGAGGTTTAAGAAAATAATTTGGTAAATGTAGTTTTCCCTTTTTTCCTCATTATAATACATCATTGCAAGTCTGCATTATAATTTAGGGACAATAATAACTCAAGAAAAATACATTGTTTTCTAAAGGTTAAATGAAAAGCAGGGTAGATACACCAAAAACTTCTAAAACTATTAAGCTAAAAGTGGGAAGCTGTCCCAAACCCAGCAATTCTAATCATTCAAATAGCATGCTTACTTTGAGTATAATTTTAAATAAAAATGATTGAGTAGTACAGTGGCCATGAGAATGTGCCTCTCAGACGTCCAACTACAGAAACCTCATTGATCAAAGGCCCTAGTAACTAACTCTAAAACCCATCACTGCATTTGTTATCAGGCCACATATCCTCTGGACTGACCCCAGCCATTGACTGAGCATTGTAGTGATGCTATGGCAGATCCTTCTCTGGTAGTCATGATACTTCTCTCAAGGTCAAACTGTGGTCAACCACCTGTAGTCTAGGATGCTCCTGTTCACCTTGTTGTCTTCTCTGTTTCCCTCAGGATCGCAGTTCATCATAGCCTGATGTCTGTCCCGTCTTCGGCAGTTTCCTTCCCATTTTCTCTCATAGATATATTTTAAATACAGTCCTTACATCTTTAATCATATTTTAATATGCTCAGAAAATTAGCGTGATTTCCAAAATAGCTCTCTTAAAATGCCAAAATAAGCATTATTGTCATTTGATGAAGAAAATAAGAGATGATTCAATGGCTTTCTGGATTACATGTGACCAAAATGACAGGTCATTGGTGAAAAGCAAATCTCAACCAAAAATAACATTTTCTTCAGTCATCAATTCTCATTTCATATGAACTAAATAAAAAAACTAACAGTCAGTGCAAAATGAATTAATAAACGTAACGTATTGCCCCAATTTCCTTTACATGAAAAGCAATTTAAAGAAATAGTCCACAGACACTAGATCTATGGAATGGAGTAATAACAATCAAAAGAAAAAAGTTACAAAAAGAAAAAGAGCATGTTATTACATGTATGGCATTAAATCAATATATTTATGGTCAAGTCCATCCAATTTTCGATAATTTCAATCAACTTAATGTATGAGTTGGATGACCTGTCATATCAGTCAACACGACGATATTGATTAGAACTTGGTGGATCTGTCACTGCTGCTAGACTGAGGGGAACGCTTCACAGGGTCAATGACCTCTGATAGCCTTTGGAAGGATTTGTAAGTACCCACATGATGGGCAAGGGGAAAAATATCATACAAACACCTATGTATGTATACATATTATATATATTAAAATATACTTATTTTTATACTGATGATTTTTTGAATGCAATATGAAGAATATTTCTCTATGAACTTAAGTGATTATTGAAAATATATTCCCTTATTTAAACCTCTGTGAAAGACCATGCTTGGAGAAGTTATGTAACTTAATCAGGTCACACTGTTATATCGGTGGGGATAACGGTATTACCTTCTTCATAGACTTGTTGTGATCATGAAATTAATTAATCCATGAATCATACTTAGAATGGGGGCAAACATATTGTAAGCCTCAACTTGTGGCCGACATTATCATTAGTATAATTATCGTTGAGCCCAGTCTCTGTTTCTACACTTTCTACAACATAGTTTTACTAGTTTTGTAGTTTATTAGTCCCCCCATAAAATTTGTGTGTTTTGACCAACAATGCATAGTTTTTCACAATGAATTCTTGGAAGAAAAATAGTAACATGGATATAGTTTTTTTCTTATTTATATGTGTGTGTGTGTGTGCGTGTGCATTGTATTTTCCTACAATCATATAAAAATTATTTTATTATTGGCTTTGGATGGTACTGCATTTATGTTATTTTTCACAATGTCAAAGACACCCAACCAGAGTAAATAAAAAATAAGGCAGTTAACTATGTTATTCAGCCACTTATCAGGCAAGGCTTGTAGAAATGAACTTGTTTATTGTAAATCAATGTAGAGAATACACATGAAGATTAACCTTGGTGTTTGTTTTGCTACATTGTGCTTCTCTTAGAAAACGTTACAATGGGATTCACTAATAAGAAATCTTGCCTGGGTGTGGTTGCTCATGCATGTAATCCCAGCACTTTGGGAGGCTGAGGCTGGTGGATCTCTTGAGCCCAGGAGTTGGAGACCATCCTGGCCAATGTGGAGAAACTGTGTCTCTACAAAAAAAAAAAAAAAGAAAGAAAGAAAAATTATCCAGGTGTGATGGGTGCACCTGTAGTCCCAGCTACTGGGGACATTGAGGTGGGTGGATCACTTGAGCCCCGGTGTAGGAGGTTTCATTGAATCAAGATTGTGCCATTGCGTTCCAGCCAGGGTAACAGAGTATAACCCTGTCTCAAAAAAAGTAAAAATTAAAAATAAAAATAAATAAATAAATTTTACTTTTCTATTTAAATGACTTTTTAAAACTATTTTTACGTGGCAAATATTATTTGAATCATAAGGGTTGGAGAATATTCAATAATTAGTTTAGAACCAAATTATTTATTAGAAAGAACTAAAAATTATATATATTTGTGTTCAACAAATCTTGAAGACTATTGAAAAATAAAGTATGATAGGAAAACATGCACAATTCTCTGAATCTGCTTTAGTTTCCTTATTTAGTTTGAATTTTACCCATGGGAAGACTGTCACCCTTCAAAGTACAATTATGTTTCAATTTTTTTTTTTTTTTTTTTGAGACGGAGTCTCGCTCTGTCGCCCAGGCTGGAGTGCAGTGGCCAGATCTCAGCTCACTGCAAGCTCCGCCTCCCGGGTTCCCGCCATTCTCCTGCCTCAGCATCCCGAGTAGCTGGGACCACAGGCGCCGCCACCTCGCCCGGCTAATTTTTTGTGTTTTTAGTAGAGACGGGGTTTCGCCGTGTTAGCCAGGATGGTCTCGATCTCCTGACCTTGTGATCCGCCCGTCTCGGCCTCCCAAAGCGCTGGGATTACAGGCTTGAGCCACCGCGCCCGGCCTATGTTTCAATTTTTTTTAACTTATTTTAGGTTCAGTGGTACATGTGCACATTTGTTATACAGGTAAATTGTGTGTCACAGAGGTTTGATGTACAGATTATTTCACCACTCAGGTAATAAGCATAGTACCCAATAGGTAGTTTTTCTATTCTTATCCTCCACCCTCCTTCCTCCCTCAAGTAGGCCTCAGTGTCTGTGATTCTTTTTTCCTGTTTTGTTTTGTTTTGTTTTGTTGGAGGCAGAGGCTTGCTCTGTGTCACCCAGGCTGAAGGGCAGTGGTGCAATCTCGACTCACTGCAACCTCCACCTCCCTGCATCAAGCAATTCTCTTGCCTCAGCAACCCGCATAGCTGGGATTACAGGTACCCACCCCCAGGTCCAGTTAATTTTTGTATTTTTAGTAGAGACAGGGTTTCACCATGTTGGCCAGGCTGGTCTTGAACTCCTGACCTCAAGTGATCCACTTGCCTCGGCCTCCCAAAGTGCTGAGATTATAGACATGAGCTATTGCACCCAGCCTGTGATTTTCTTCTTTGTGTCCATATGTACTCAATGTTTAGCTCCCATTTAAAGGTGAGAACATGCAATATTTAGTTTTCTGTTCCTATAGTAGTTTGCTTAGAATAATGGCCTCCCGCTCCATCCATAGTGCTGCAAAGGACATGATGTCATTCTTTTTATAGCTATGAATATGTAGTATACCATCATATATAGATACCACATTTTCTTTATCCAGTCTACCATTGATGGGCATTTCGCTTGATCTCATGTCTTTGCTATTGTGAATAGTGCTGTGATGGACATATGCATGCATGTGTCTTTTTTTTTTTTTTTTTTTTTTTTTTTTGAGACGGAGTCTTGCTCTGTAGCCCGGGCTGGAGTGCAGTGGCCGGATCTCAGCTCACTGCAAGCTCCGCCTCCCGGGTTTACGCCATTCTCCTGCCTCAGCCTCCGGAGTAGCTGGGACTACAGGCGCCCGCCACCTCGCCCGGCTAGTTTTTTGTATTTTTAGTAGAGACGGGGTTTCACGGTGTTAGCCAGGATGGTCTCGATCTCCTGACCTCGTGATCCGCCCGTCTCGGCCTCCCAAAGTGCTGGGATTACAGGCTTGAGCCACCGCGCCCAGCCGCATGCATGTGTCTTTATGGTAGAACAATTTATATTCCTTTGAGCATATACCCCATAATGGAATATCTAGGATGAATAGTAATTCTGAATTGAATTCTTTGAAAAATCACCAAACTTCTTTCCACAATGGTTGAATTAATTTACACTCACACCACCAGTATTTAAGTGTTCTCTTTTCTTTACAACCTTGCTAGCATCTGTTATTTTTGACTTTTCAGTAATAGTCATACTGACTGGTGTGAGATTGTATCTCATCTTGGTTTTGATTTGTGTTCATCTAATGATTAGTGATGTTGAGTATTTTTTCATATGCTCGTTGCCTGCAAATTAGTAGCATTCCTATACACAAACAACATCAAATCTGAAAGCCGAATCAAGAATTCAATCCAGTTCACAATAGTCGTAAAAAGAATTAAATACCTAGTAATACAGCTAACTAGGGGAAGTAAAAGATCTCTGCAATGAAAATTATAAAATACTGCTCAAAAAAATTAGAGGTGACATAAACAAATACAAAAACATTTCATGCTCATGGATAGGAAGAATCAATACTGTTAAAATGGCCATACTGCCTGAAAGAATTTACCAATTCAATGCTATTCCTATCAAACTACCAATGACATTCTTCACAGAATAAGAAAAAAATATTTTAAAATTCATATAGAAACAAAAAAGAGCTTGGACAGTCAAGACAATCCTAAGCAAAAGGAACAAGGCTGGAGACATCACGCTACCCAACTTCAGACTATTCTACAAGGCTACAGTAACCAAAAGAGCATGGTACTGGCACAAAAACAGACATAGAGACCTATGGAACCGAATGGAGAGTACAGAAATAATGCCACACACAAACAACTATCTGATCTTTGACAAAGTTGACAAAAACAAGTAAAAGGGAAACAACTCCCTGTTCAATAAATGGTGCTGGGATAACTGGCTAGACATGTGAAGTTGGACCCCTTCCTTATACCATATACAAAAATTAACTCAAGATAGATGTAAAATTAAAACTACAAAACCCTGAAAAATAACCTAGAAAATACCGTTCTGGACATAAGACCTGGCAAAGATTTCATGACAAAGGCACCAAAAGCAATTGCAACAAAAACAAAAATTGACAAATTTAAATTAAATTTTACCTAATTAAATTTTTTTTAAATTTAATTTTTACCTAATTAAAAAGCTTCTTCCATGCAGCAAAAGAAACTATCAATAGAGTAAACAACCGACAGAATGGGAGAAAATATTTGCAAACTACATATCTGATGAAGGTCTAATATCCAGAATCTATAATGAATATAAACAAATCAACAACAACCACCACCAAAAAAACACAATGTCATCAAAAGGTGGTCAAAGGACATAAATAGACAATTTACAAAACAAGACATACACAAGGACAACAATCATATGAAAAAATTCTGTTTCTTTGAGACAGAAACTGCACAAGTGTATCTTTTTGTTCAATAACTAGTTTACTTATTAAGGTTCATGTTGCACTTCCCAACTATCTTAACAGTAGGCATTAGAGATGACACTGTGAAAGTTACAGAAACCATTACTGAGATGCCTTTCTCAGTATTGTGCCAACTGCAGCTTTTGAGAGTGTACAAGACCTGGGGTTGTGGCAAGAGAGATGACAGATGATTAGAGGGAGAAAGTAAAGGAAAGGGAACCGAAAAGAAGAAAATGGAGGGAATCTGGCGGACATCCCACATCACTGTGTTTACAGGGATATCCTTCAACCATCTATGTCTATGTCTGCACTGTTAAGCAGCATGAGTGCAATTCTGCCTTGAAACACAGATCAAGTTACTTGGCCAGTCCTGTCTCTTCTCTGTCAAATATTTCACAGATTCTGAACTCTGTGGACAGTTTAAAGCTGTCCTATGCCAGAGTTAGCTCAGGCCTGTCTTCTTCTGATTAACAAGAAGGAAATGGTTAAAACTGTCTTCCTGAGTGAGTGGAGCTAGAAAGATTCTTACTGTAATGACTTCTGTCACTTAATGCTTCAGTATATTCCCACTTTTCTCGAACCTTCTTTTTCAAGTCAGAATTCGTGCTATGAGATACAAATGCTTATACTTGTAGATATCAATTACTGCAATGTGATCATAAGAGCTGAACTAATCATTTACAGATTTAGAAAATGAGATAGCTCAGAATAATTTAATTGAATAGTCTGAAAAAACGTGTCCGCAATTTTATAGTGATCCTTTATCCTGTAAATTGAAGGTATTTTTAGTGAATTTATTAATGAAATATCTTAGTTTTGTTTCCAGTTTTATTTTCCAGCAGATTTCAGAAAAATAAATCATTTGACGTAGTAGAAGGAGACAGAAACTAAGAAACTTGTGTCTGATCAACAATAACGGTAACTAATTGCAAGTCTGTAGGCTGGTTCTTACTCTTTGAGCTGTAACATTTTGGAACTAGACTAACTCATCTCTTGGGTCCCTTTCAGCTTTTAAATTATATGATGATAAAATGATACTTCTTTCTCTTATTCCCTAAAAATGTGGGCTGTTACTAGGTGATACTACAAAAAGCAGATAGAAGCATAATATATTGAAAAGAGTATAGTATAATCAATGTGTGGTTTTTGGATCTGCTTCTTTACCAAATGGCTGCAGGGTGGTGAACAAGTCCTTTAAACTTTTCTTTCTCATCTATAAAATGTAGATAATAGAGTACTCTTGCTAGAGTTGAAAGAAGACGCTTTAAAGAAAAAAAAATCTGTGAAAGCAAAGCTTTCTGGAACAGGAAACTATTGATTACTTCAATAAATATTTTAATGTATCTTAAAATCTCAAATCTGCTACTTACTATTATCCGTATAGTCTTCTAACTATGGAACATTCTAAGCCACATCTATAAGCATGCATTTCTCTCCAGAAATTATATTTTATGTTTTCTTGAATGTAGGGTACTTTCGATTTTTTAGAGATGGGACTTTTTTTAAACTATCCTTTCACATGTTCTGATCTAATAATTTTAGATACTCTTCTCGAAATAAGCCCTCCTCTTACCCACCTCCAAGTTGTTACCATTACTACTCTTACTCCTAATGCTCCCTTTTTTCTTGACCTAATCCAAGAGTTTTCACATTTCAGAATTGCATTCATTTTTAAATAAATGCCTATTTTTTCCATGATGCAATTAATCACTATCTCAGGTAATTATGATCTATTTCTCTTTGGACTCCAGTAACTTTTTGGTAGTACATTTTTTTTACAGTCTGTCGATAACATTCTTAGTTGTATCTATTAATATTAGCTACTTAAAAGATGTCCTCTGCAGTCCCATCTACAGAAGATGCTGAGGCAGGAGGATTGCCTAAGCCTAGGAGTTTGAGTCCAGCCTTAGCAACAAAGACCTCATCTCTTTAAAAAGTAAATAAAATGTTAATCAAATTAGATGCCCAATACTTAAAAAAATACTAGCATACTAGCACACTCTTCTGAACCACACTTTTTAAACTTATTAACTTGAAATCATTTTAGCATTTCAATACGGTTACAAAAATGATACAAATAGTTCCCAGATACCATTCACCTATTTTCTCCTACTGTACACATTTTGGCATAATCATAGCAAGGGATAAAACTAGGATATTAAGTTTGTGTAGTACTAGTAACTAAACTACACAATATTTTCAGATTTCACTTTTTTTGTTTTTTGATTAATGCCTTTTTTTTCTGTTCCAACATCCAATCCAGAACGCCACATTGAATTTAGGCATCATATCCCTTAACTTATTGAATTATTTATTTACATAAGTATAGAGTTATGACTGTTTTGTTCTATGATCTGATATGATTTGGGTCTGCGTCCCCGCCCAAATCTCATGTTGAATTGTAATTTCCAATGTTGGAGGAGGGGCCTGGTGGGAGGTGATTTGATCATGGGGGCAGATTTCTACCTTGCTGTTCTCATCATAGTAAATGAGTTCTCATGAGATCTGGTTGTTTATAAAAGTATGTAACACTTTCTCCTTTTCTCTCTCTTCCTCCTGCTCCCAGCGTCTGAGACTTGCTTGCTTCCGTTTAGCCTTTTACTATGATTATAAGTTTATTGAGGCCTCCCAGAAGCAGACAACTGTCCAGGTTGCAACACCATGGCCAATTAAACCTCTTTTCTTTATAAATTAACCAGTCTTAGGTAGTTCTTAATAGCAATGCAAGAATGAGCTAATACGTGAGCTATTATCCAACACCATTTTATTTACTTTCAAGTTTAATCACTGAAAAATATTTAAGGTTGGTTTCTATGACCTTTGGACATACTGTAATCCAGTTTTAAGTACTTCTGTATTTTCTGAAACCACACATGTTGCAGGCTCATCTTATGTTTTCCTTTCCTTGGCTCCAGAATCTACCATTTCTTCAATAAGCCCTAAATCATTTTATAGAATATTGGTATTTGGTAACCAAGTAACCAAATGAGTGCTTATCATGCTCATTATCCCTGTGGTATTATTACTTCTAGGCCCTTTGAGTGAACAAAGCTAAGAAATATACATATGTTACTAACATATGTACACGCACATACACATTTGTAACTATATGTGTGTGTATGTATTTAAATATATATTTTAAACCACAAGTTCTTAATGATATCTTTGATTCCAATTCAATACCACTCCAATGTTCACTTTAGTCTTCCCCTTTTCTTATTTATAACTTTTCTCTGTAATAGGAAGAACAGCTAGCTCATATTAAATATATTTACTTGTTTATTCAAACCTAGCATACACATAATATACATTAGAATTACTGACGCATAGCCTTGTGAGAAAGGAATGTACTAACTACAATATAGTATTTGTGCAAAGTTCTTTAACTCTTTAGCCTTATTGTAAAATACTACTTTCTAAGTTGCCTAGGTTAGTTATCTTACTTCTTACTATAAGGAGTATAGTGTGGCTATAATTTATTGATAATATAGTTAGGTTTAATAGTTATTGTTTGTGTTCAGTTCCCTAATTCTCATATTAATTTTTTAGTGACACACAGTAAAATTCACTCATTGTGGTAGGCAGGCCTTTGACAAATGCATACAGTTCTGTGTTCATGACAATAGTTCCAACATGCCAAAAATTCCCTCGTGCTGCCAATTTGTAATTAGCCCCCATTTCATCCCTAACCTCTGGCAACCACTAATCTGATTTCTGACCTTACGGTTTTGCTTTTTCTAGACTGTCATATAAATAGAATGATACAATATGTAGCCTTTTGACTCTGGCTTCCTTCACTTTGCAAAATATATTTAAGATTCATCTCTTTTACTACATTCTTCAATGGTGTTTATTATTATTATTATTACTGAGTAATATTTCATGGTATGAATGCAAATAATTAGTTAGTCCATTGCTACACTTTTGGTATTTGACCCCTCCGAATGCCATGTTGGAAGCTGATCTTCAGCCAGGTATATATATACATATGCATACACTTTTCTTTTTTTTAGATGAGTCTTGCTCTGTTGCCCAGGCTATAGTGCAGTAGTACAATCTCAGCTCACTGCAACCTCCACCTCCTGGGTTTGAGCAATTCTCCTGCCTCTGCCTCCTGAGTAACTGTGATCACAGGCATGCACCACCATGCCCAGCTGATTTTTGCAATTTTTGTAGATATGGGGTCTCACCATCTTGTCCAGGCTGGTCTTGAACCCCTGACCTCAAGTGATCCACCTGCCTCGGCCTCCCAAAGTCCTGGGATTACAGATGTGAGCCACCATGCCAGGTCTTATTTTTCCAATATTTAATTGATTTTTTTTCTAACTGTTAAATTTTGAGAATTCTTTATATAATCTAGATACCAGTTTCTTGTCAGAAATGTGATTTGTAAATACTTTCTCCTGATCTGTGATTTGTCTTTTAATTTTCTTAACCATGTATATATATGCAGCAAAGCTAATCAAGACATACTCCTAAGTCTTAATGAAGCACAGTGTGCAGAGTGAGGGGATTACTGCAAACCCCCTAACTATGAGTGTGTATGCACGGGTGTGTACTTGTGTGTGCGCTATTTATGGCATGAGAGTGACTCTCCAAAGAAGTCACAAAAATGTTTCATGAGAAGAAAAGCCAGCTACAAACATCACCAAGGTCAAGCTTCAGACAGTACCTGTTAACTATATGTTTTCCTGATAGCCTCTTTTCTCTTCCTGACCCTTTGACCTAGGCTCTGGATGGTAAAGCAGGTAAGGAAAAGAAGATAAGAGTCAATCCTCCTTAATCAGGGAGCAGGCAGTGTATTGCCCGCTTTTCTTAGGAGTTAAAACAACTTTGTATGAAGCGAGAACTGATGATTGTTACATGGGACTAAACATCTAAGTATTGAACAGTACTTAAGTGTGATTTTTCTTCTCTAAATTGCCATAAAAATGTTTATAATCAATGCATGATTTGAAAATTGATAGGGCCATCCTAGTCTCAAGCAGAGAAGGGGGCATGAATGACTAAAGTTTGTACAGATAGTGAAAAACAAAATGAGTTGCTTTTTGAGTATATGTAACTATTCCTGTATGTTCAGTATGTTGCTGTAATTTCTAAAAGAAATGCTACATTTATTTTGATGTGCTCTTTTGCAAGAATGTGACATAATTTATTTTACTCCTACTCTTTGGACTTTAGGTTATTTTAAATCTTGTGTTGTTACAAATAATTCTAAATGATTAACCTTATATGTATATTATTTTTAAGAAATCCATCTGCAAGAAAATTTATGTGAGATACCAGAGGCAACATTTTTGTGCATTTATAATTTTGGAGACATTGTTTCAACTATTTGGTCTGTTCTCCAGATGATTCCACACATTGATTTTAAATACATTTAATTTTGAATTTATTTATCATACATTATATTCCCAAGAATATTTCAGTGTATTTCCAGATTTCCTTGTCTACTCCAAAATTTACATCTGTATGTGTTATGGTGTACTATATCAATTAGCTTACTTTATAATATATACATTGAACTTATACAAACTGAGAATCTCTTATCTGAAGTGTCTTAGATTTTTGAGTCTTCCAGATTTTGAAATATTTGCATTGTACTTAGCATCCCTAATCTGAAAACTTAAAATCATAAATGCTCTAATAAGCATTTCTCTGGAGTGTCATGTTGATACTAAAACAGTTTTTGACTTTGGAGCATTTTTAATTTTGTATATTTTAATTATGGATGCCTGTATATAGTTTTTAAGTAAAAAACCAGGTAAAAATAGTACAGCTCTTTAACTCCGTTATTCTTATTTTTCAGAATTTCAAAGAATTGTTCTTGCTTTTCTTCACATTACCTTTTGAACTATTGAAGTCAGGAAACGGGGCTTAATAATGTTTATACTTAATGTAATACATAATACAATGCCTATTGCCTAAAATATTCTAAGTAGATAATTGAATGTTTTCTGGATTTAGTTGAAAGTACTTATTTTTAAATCGTAGCACCACAAAACCCATCTTCCATCTAGCGAATTAGACATGGGATGCCAGTTTGAACTTTTCTATCTAGATAGCATACAACTGTCAAGCAAGAGAGAAGGCAATATGGTTTGGATGTTTGTCCCCTTCAAATCTCATGTTGAGGTGTGACCTTTAAGGTTGGAGGTGGGGTCTAAGTGGGTGTTATTGAATTATGGAGGTGGATCTCTCATGAATGGTTTAACATCATCCTTTTGGTAATGAATGAGTTCTCACTCAGTTCCTGCAAAATCTGGTTGCTTAAGAGCCTGGGAACTCCCTTTTTTCTCTCTTGCACCCTCTCTCGTTGTGTGATATACCTGCTCTCACTTCACCCTCTGCCATGAGTGACAGCTCCCTGAGACCGCACCAGAAGCTGAGCAGATGGCAGTGCCGTGCTTGTAAAGACTACAGAATCATAGCCAATTAAATCTATTGTCTTTATAAATTATCCAGCCTCAGGTATTTCTTTAGAGTGGTGCAAGAAAGGACTTACATAGAAAGGAAGCTGTGAAATGACAGAAACTCACAGAACTGGCATGATATTGATAAGGGAGAGGCAGTTACATTTCTGGAGAAATATGTTGGTTGAATTAATGTAGCATTTTCAGACTCACACAGCTCTTTCCTAGTCAACTAACTGTAAGCATTTATATCCTCTCGTATCACCAGTCAACAATAAACTAAAATAAATCCTTTGTTTTTGCTGGGTGTGCAACCATTTCTTCTTTTGCTGAGAACGGGACTCTTGTTTTCCCTCAAGAATCCCCGTTTCTCATCTTCAGTTTACATAGTTATTTTAAACCTGATGTGAACCCTAGTTCCAGAGTTGGGCATAAAACCCAGCCTTCATTAATCAAATCCCAAACCCTGTCTTTAGTGAATGGCTTATATATACATGACTTGAGGCAGCCCATTCAGGGATGACTATCCTCAATTCAAGTACCATTGAAATTAAAGAAGATGAACATTTGTCTCTCACTTATACACTGTGGGAATGCAGGACTAGAACACTGGGGGTTGATCATATTGCAATAACTTGTCTGAAAATTTAAGCAAGACACAAGAATAAATCAGAATCAGAGGGCAAGATTACTACTCCGGATGTCATCATTTGAGCCCCTGGATCCAGCTGTGAGTTTTCATTTACGTATGCCAATAATGTTATTAGCAAAAAGACTCAAGTTAGTGTGTCTTGAATTTGTTGTTGCTTGCAACCAAACACTTTAATCAATACATGTCATTTTAGAAACATATTTGAAATTATTCTCAAGCTGTTTTGTTCACAAGGGTATGAAGGCATGGGTGTGAATATGGGTGTCGTTTGTTTGTTTCACAAAACAAATTACATATTTTTTCTAAATATTCAGTAGAGTAATCTGAATTTCCTGGCAATGTTACTTGCCCCTGATGGAATTATACAAAATACTTGCCTAAATCATTTTTTAAAAGAAATATTCATGTATCTTCCTTTTGAAATTTTTGTTGTTGTTTGGTGATTTACATACAACCTTTCTTATCCCCTACAAAAATCTGAAGAATCATAAAGCTGACATTTCATGCCTTAAATTTCAGCACTGTGAAAATCTCTATAAAACATATTTTTGGAGGCCAAGTCGCCAGTTGGATTGAGAGAGTCATCCTAAAATATCTAGAGTTTTCTTTGAAGTCAAATATATATATATACACACATATATACACACATATATGCATATATACACATATATATATTTGCTGGAGACTTCAAGGAATACTCTAGATATTTTAGGATATATATATAAAATCATATATATATTTAAATATATATCTTAGTATATGTATTCATTTTGTATATGTAATAGTAATTAAACAGATTATAGAGAAGTTCATAATTTTTCAATTTTTTATATAGAAAGCTCTACTATAACTATTGGTACTTCAGTAGGACTATTCTGTGTGGCAACACCCAGTAGGTCTATGTTGATAAAAAAGCAGAAATGGAAGTGAAACAACTGCACCAAAGATGCTGATGGTAAAACAGTTCTTGATGTTTTTAAAGCTTTAGGGAAGCTTACAATAGGATCATATGACTTATGATAGTATACATGTGCTGGTGACTAGGAATTTCTTGAATTTGTTTCACTGTTTCACTACTGAGTGCCAGTTATGCCAGGATATGCTACTGCAACATTCAAGAAACATGTGATTTGCAGGCAGCATTACATAAATGTCAAATTAAAAAATATATTAGCCACTTATTTATTTCCAAAAATGTATTCAAGGTATGCAATTGAAAATATGTATGTAAACATCCTATCTGTTATTTCCAAATGATAAAACATCACCTTTTGTGTACTTCTGCCTTGGTGCTCTAACTGTCTAGGCAAACTGTCAGTTCCTGTGACAAAGACACAGACAACATCTGCCACATTCTTTGAGCCAGTAAAAACAGTCATTTAAAGAAACAAAGAAAATGAAAATAATGAGCAATGATGATTGTTTTTTCTCTATTTTTTGTTTTAAATTTGATTTCCCTTTGGTCTCAGGTAGATTGTCTGCACTATAAAGTGATCCCATTAAGCAATCAAACAATAGGACTGCACCTGCCAGCTATCACAGCAAAGACAGGGAAGACCCACACCCCACATCAACTCTTCTCTGACAAACACAGTATCAACTCATTATATTATCTTGAAACTGATCAGCCAAGAAAGAAGTAGTTGTTTGGTTCCATTTATGAAAAGTATGAGTGCACCTGCTTTAAGAGTTTTGTATGTGCTATTGTTCCCTGCAGGCTTATATAACAGGAATTTAAAGTACAAGTTAGAGGTTGTAAAAAGGCATTTTTTTTTCACAAGATGCCCTACAAAACATGGCATTAATGTTTACTTTTTAATATTATTCATTAGTATTGTGAAGATTTAAGGGATAAAAGTACCATAACCTTTATACACCCATGTGTACAAATACCTGACCCCAGTGTCTCAAATTATAATAACTCTGAGGGGATATCTCAGCTTCAAAGTCCACATAGGATTGGCTCAGGCCTTGTGGCCACTATACAGAGCCCAAGATCTCTTTCTGTCCAATTTTTGTTTCTTCTCTTCTTTGATACACTTCTTTCAACAGCCCGGAAGGTCATTGGAAAAGGGCTGTCTTAGAAATGAGGCATAATGTTTTGGGGCAGCTTCCTTCAACTCAGGCAACTCCCAAGGAGCTTGACAGCTGGGTACCTGTGGGAATACATCCTAAATTCCTAAAAGGTACACCTGAGCTTGGGCTCACACCATCCATGAAACCAGTGTAATAGCTTAATATTCTGCCAAAGTATTGCTAGCCACTTTAACACTATATGTTACGGATAGCTTATTCTATATGTTGACATTTCAGACTGTGTGTAATGAGTGTTATTGGCTGAGGAAACTTGACTAAATTTTATCATTTAACCAACACCCCTGGGAGAGAGAATGAAGGCTCTTTGTGGCATGTGGCATGTATTACTGATTTTTCTGGCTTAAGTGCCAAGAACAATAACTAGCACTTAGATTTGACAGATATTTGTGAAGTTAATGAGTGACAAGGATGGAGAAGTTAGTAACTAGCACTTTTTTCATACTTACTGTGAACCAGGCAGTGTTCTACATTCTTTGCATATTTAATATTTTTAGCCCTCGCAACACTGCATTGAGACAGGCACTACTGAAACTTAAGCCACTGTGATACAGGTTAGTTAGGGAGCTTCCCATGACCACTCAGGTACTATGTGTTGCAGCTGATATTTAAACTCTAAGTCTCTCACTACAAAGTCTGTACTCTAAACTACATGCATCTATTTGTGATCATTATGCTTCACTTTGCTTATAAGGACTTTTTGCCCATATCTGGGGCTAGATTCCCTAATCCAGTGATGAAGAAAATGTTATTTATCAGGAATTACAAACCATTTTTAATAAGAGCTTACAGAGTTTTTTTGACCAAATTTGAATATGTTAATGGAATTGCACTCATTTATGTCAATCATTTATCTCTGCAGATATTTGAATGTGATGCTGCTAAAGATTTTTCAGATTGTCCCTTCTGACACACATGCTCACCTATAGGTGCTGAGATCTGGAACACAACAATTCCAACAATCACCTCAGCCCATAGGCCATCTTTTCTATAGTGTTGCATTAGGGCAATTGATTCTTTCACTATTTTTGCACTGAAGGTCCCGCAGCTTAGGAACTTTCCTAGTTGTAGGCTAACTGGAATGGTTTCTTACTCTATGTTATACCCTCATTCTTCTTGCTAATGTCATTGCCTCCTACATCTATTTGACTTGAGAAAGTCAAATAGAAGGAAGAAGGGATGAAATGATAAATGTCCTTTTGGCCCACGTTCAGGAAGAATCATTGACAGTGAAAGGAGGAGGAGTTTAGAATCTCCAGGTCTTACACTAAAAGTGTTGTGAGTCCCTTGAGTGAGTGTTGGCTATAGCCCAGCTGAGTACGCCCACTGTAGCCAGAAATTTTCAGAAATCCCTCATACCACTTTCTTGCTCCTCTAACCTTTCCATCCCTCAGTCTTCTATATTCCAAAAAAAAAAAAAAAAAACAATTGCTTAAAACTTCTTTTTCCTGGAATCACCATTCTTTCATAATTACTAAGCATACATATCAATAGTTAGAATTATGTCTGCCCTTAAGTGTGATCATATTCTTTTTCATAAAAATAGTTTAGATCATAGGGTTTTATAAGCCCTCTTTCATTTTAACATAACATTTTCTTTTCTTTTTTTTCTTTTTTTTCTCTGTCTCTCTTTTTTATTTTTATTTTTTATTGTACTTTAAGTTCTAGGGTACATGTGCACAACGTGCAGGTTAGTTACATATGTATACATGTGCCATGTTGAGCATTAGAAGATATACCTGATGTAAATGAGGAATTAATGGATGCAGTACATGCCATTTTCAAAGTAAAGTATAAAGGTGTTATTTTTGTCTAAGCTGTGTGATGTCAGTAATGATTTAATGATGTTAATACCTTATTGTTAGAAAAAAGAAAACCACTTATTAGGCAACACTCTTGTCAACAAGATAATTCTGGTTAAACAATGTTGAAAGGAGTGTTTCAAGCCAAAATCAATAAAAACATAGAAAAACATGAAAGATGACTAATGAGAAAATCAAGCCCTTTACACTTTGATGAATGCCGTCAGAAAGTGTCAAAACTTGCAATGTATTACCAGATTAAAAAGAGCATGAAACATTCAGAAAAACTAATTAGGGAAAACTGCACAACCACAGAAGCAACTTGAAAATGGCTGATGAGATAATTATGTTGAATAGTCAAAGAAACCAAAGGTCTGAGGTTTAGGATACTTGCTTTATCAGTGATCTAAGGTGACACTGGGGACTCGGATACCAGAATTGAGTACACCAGTTAAATATATGTTAGAATAAGTTTAAATTATACTGAAGAGTAACATAAACTTTACTAATCATTTCTCCTAAGCCATGACCCATAGTTATATTTATTACCTCTTGATTTGAAAACCTTAGAGGGTAAATGAATTTAGTTATATGTATTTATTATTATATTTCTGGATCTTTCATTATATTTATAGACCAATTGCAGTTGGATGCAGAGGTTATGGAAAATTCAGTTGCCTCCCTTACACCAAAGTCTTGAAATACTATTTTTCTTTCCTTGCGTGTTTTGCTTGGCTTTTCGTCCCACACAAAGGCAGGAAAGAGTATCTTGGAGTTTCCCTCTCTAATTCTTCCTGAAAAGACTTAGCTATGGGCATGTACACAATATTTCAAATTGGTAGGGATGAGTATGATATAATTTCTAAGCCTGGATATCTGGGTATTGCCACTGAGTTAGAGTCACCTATTATTGTTGTTTGATCTGAAGTGTTACTTAAATTCCTTATGCTGGTGAGGATTCAACCCCACTGATTTCTAAGAAAAATTTTGAACATATAACCTGATTTTTTTCTTGCAACAGACAATAAAATGAAAAGAAGGATATATATTGACGGAAGAACTTAAACCAAAAGAAAACAGGATGTGATAATGTGTGAAATTCTCAGGCCATGTAAATTGCAAAGCATATCGAAATTAATTTTGGCTTTGGAGGGAAAGCCAGTGTGGCTGGACAATTATTTTATAATGCTTCAGAAGAATTAATAGGTCAGATAATTCAGACACAGAAGAGGCTGCGTGAAGAGATTAGGTGTGAGACCTGGAGATCCCCACAGCTATCTCAGCAGAAGCCAGAAATGGAGGTAGGATTATCCAGGAAAGAGTTGTGGAAGAACCTTTGTCTAATGGAACGAATCCATGTGACATACACGGAAGACTCAGAAGATACTTGAAAATGCTATACCAGCAGAAACACTGTCAGCTTCTACTGAAAAGAACAGAGAAAAGAGAACATGAAAGAAGGCTGTGAGTCTCTCAAAATTTTACAAGCAGAAAACAGGATGATAAAATTATCAAGCTTCAAATAAATGCTACCCTTCAGGAAAAAGGAAGAATGACTCCAAGATTGGATCTGTGAGCACAGAGGGCGGAACCTTCAACCACATAGTATAACTCACAGGCCTTAAAACCTAATGTTTTATCACCGGAATTTTAAATCACTTACCTCTTATGATTCTTTTGTTCTTTCGTTTTCTTTCTTTTGAATGGGAATCTGTTCATCTATTCCTATCCTAGCATTTTATTTTGGGAGCAGATAACTTGTTTACTGGTTTTATAGCTCTACAGACGAAGAGAAACTTGGTTCCAGGATGGATTATATCTACAGTTGCATCTTTATCTGATTAATTTGAACAAGATAATGAGACCTGGGATTTATGTGATGAGACTGATATGAAATTTTGAATTTAAGTTGGTACTCCAGTAGGTTGAGACTTCAGGCGACCTTAGGATAGGATGAATGTATTTGTCTGTGGGATAGGTATGAATCATTTTTATTGATATGCAATATATGTACATATTTATGGGGTGCATGTGATATTTTGTTACATGCATAGAATGTATAATATCAAGTCAGGGTATTTGAGATAAGTGTCACTTCGAATATTTATCATTTCTATGTGTCAAGAACATTTCAGATGCTTTCTTCTAGCTATTTTGACATATACAATATATTTTAGTTAAATGTATTCACCCTACTCTGCTATCAAACATGAGAACTTAGTCTTTCTATGTAATATGTTTGTACCCATTAAGCAACTTCTATTTATGCATCTCCTCCCCTGCAACAGACATAGACACACACACACACACACACACACACACACACACACTTCACACTTACTTCAGTGTCTGGTATCTATCATTCTACTCTCTAACGTTATAATATCAACTTTTTAGCTTCACATGTAAGTGAAATGTGTGGTATTTGTCTTTCCATGCCTGGCTTATTTCACTTTATATAATGACCTCTAGCCTCTAGGTCCATCCACATTGCCACAAATGACTTGATTTCATTCTCTTTGTATGGCAGAACAGTATTTCACTGTGTAATAATCCACATTTTCTTTATCCGTTCATCCGTTGATAGACACTTGGGTTGATTCCACGTCTTTGCTATAGTGAATAGTGGTGCTATTGTGAATAGTGGTGCAGGTAACATTTTGATATACTGACTTCTTTTCCTTTGGATAAATACCCAGTAGTGAGATTGTTGGATCATATGGTAGTTTTATTTTTAGTTTTTTGACTGATCTCCAAACTATTTTTAATTGTGCTGTACTTATTTACATTCCTACCAACAATGTATAAATGTTCAATTTTCTCTACATCCTTGCTGCAAACTGTAATGTTTTATCTTTTTAGTGATAGCTAATATAACTGGGATGACAGCTCATTGTGGTTTGCATTTGTATTTCCCTGACAACAAGTGATGTTGAGCATTTTTAAATGTACCTCTTGGCCATTTATATGTCTTTTTTTTGAGAAATGCCTAAACATGTATTTTTTGCCCATGTTTTAATTGAATGATGATGATGATTATTATTATTACTATTGAGTTGTTTGAGTCTATTGTATATTCTGGATATCAGTTCCTATTTTGCAAATATTTTCTCCTATTCAACAGGTTGTCTTTTCCTTCTGTTGATTGTTTCATTTGCCAAGCAGAAGCTTTTTAGTTTAATATACTCCCATTTGTCTATTTTTGGTTTTGTTTCCTGTGTTGTGCTGTGGAAGTCCTAGTCTTAAAATTCTTGCCAAGCCAATGTTCTGTAGTGTTTCCCCTATGTTTTCTTCTAGTGGTTTATACTTTTGAGATTCATGTTTAAGTCTTTAATCAACCTTGAGTTGATTTTTGTATATGGTGAGGAATAGGGGTCCAGTCTCATTCTTCTGCATATAAATATCCAATTTTCCCAGTATCATTTCTTGAAAAAGGTGTCCTTTCTTCAATGTATGTTGTTGGCACCTTTGTTGAACATCTGTAGGCTGTACATGTGGATTTATTTATGGGTTCTCTATTCTTTGTTTTATCTTTTGTAATTTTAATTTTTTTTATTTTTGTGGGTACATAGTGGTATATATATTTATGGTATACATGAGATACTTTATTATAGACATGCAATGTGCAATAATCACATCATGGTAAATAGGTTAACTATCCTCTTAAGGATTTTTGTGTTACAAAAAATCAAATTGTAATATTTAGTTTTTTTAAATGTACATTTAAATTATTTTTAACTATAGTCACCCTGTTGTGCTATCTAGCTCTTATTCATTCTATGAATTTTTTTGTTCAGATTAGCCATACCCACTTCTCCATACCCCTCACTTTCCTTCCTAGCCTCTGGTATCCATCCTTCTACTCTCTGTCTCCATCGTTCAATTGTTTTAGTTTTGAGCTCTCACAAATTAATAAGAACATGTGAAGTTTGTCTTTCTGTGCCTGAACTATTGCACTAAACATAATGACCTCCAGTTCCATCCATGTTGTTACGAATGACAGAAACTCTTTCTTTTTTAATGGCTTAATAGTACTCCATTATGTATAAGTACTACATTTTCTTTATCTCTTCATCTGTTGATGGACAATTAGGTTGATTCTAAGTCTTGTTTATTTTAAATAGTGCTGCAATAAACATGGGAGTGCAGGTATCTTTTCAATATACTGATTTCCTTTGTTTTGAGTGTATTACCTAATAGTGTGATTAGTGTGATGGTGTGATCATATGGGAACTCTACTTTTAATTTTTTGAGGAACCTCCAAACTGTTTTCCATAGTGGCCATACTAATTTACATTGAACCAACCGTGTATGAGGGTTCCCTTTTCTCCACATCCTCTCCAAAATTTGTTATAGCCTGTCTTTTTGATAAAAGTCATTTCAACTGAGGTAAGAAGATTTCTCATTGCAGTTTGGATTTGCGTCCTCTGACGATCAATGATGTTGAATACATTTGCATATTCCTATTTGCCATGTGTATGTCTTCTTTTAAAAAATGGCTACTCAGAGTTTTTGCTCATTTTTTTTTTTTATCAGATTATTAGTCTGATTTTTCTGTAGAGCTGTTTGAGCTTCCAGCTACTCTGGTTATTAATCCCTCTTCAAATGGGTAGTTTTCAAATATTTTCTCCATTCTGTGGGTTATCACTTCATGTTGTTGACTGTTTCCTTTGATGTGTGGAAGCTTTTAAATACAATGTGATCACATTTGTCCATTTTTACTTTGTTTGCCTGTGAAATTTTTGCCTAGACCAACGTCCTTGATAGTTTCCTGAATGTTTTCTTTTAGTAGTTTCCTGGTTTTAGATATTAGATTTAAGTATTTAATTCATTTTGATTTGATTTTTATATAAAGTGAGAGAGGTCTAGTTTCGTTCTTCTACATATGAATATTGTGTTTTCTCAGCACCATTTATTGAAGAGACTGTCTTTTCCCCAATGTATGCTATTGGCACCTGTGTCAAAAATGAATTTATCATACATGTATGAATGGGTTTCTGGGTTCAATATTCTGTTCCATTGGATTTTGTGCCTGTTTTTATGACAGTACCATGCTGTTTTGATTACTATATCTCTGTAGTATAATTTGATGTCAGGTAATGTCATTTATCCAGTTTTGTTCTTTTTCCTTTGGGTAGCTTTGGCTATTCTGGGTCTTTTGTGATTTCATATAAATTTTAGGATTTATTTTTCTATTTCTGTGGAGAATGTCATTGGTATTTTGATAGGGATTACATTAAATATGTAGATTACCTTGGGGTATGGACATTTTAACAATATTGATCCTTCTAATCTATGAACATCAAATATCTTCTTTTGTTTTTGTTTTCTTATCAATATCTTTCATCAGCGTTTTATAGATTTCATTGTAGAGATGTTTCATTTCTTTGCTTAATTCCTACGCATTTAGTTTTATTCACGATTATTGCAAATGTGACTACTTTTAGATTTCTTTTTCAGATTGTCCACTGTTGGCATACAGAAATGGTGCTGATTTTTATTTTAGTTTTGTATCCTGCAACTTTTTTTTTTTTTATCAGTTGTAATAATTTTCTAGTGGAATCTTTAGGTTTTCTCAAATGTAATACCATGCCTTCTGCAAACAAGGATAATTTGCCTTCTTGGTTTCCAGTTTGGGTGTCCTTTATTTCTTTCCTTTGTTCTAATTGCTCTAGCTAGAGTTTCTAGTACTATGTTGAACAATAGTGGTGAAGTTGGTATCCTTGTCATATTACAGGTCTAAAAGAAAAAGATTTAACTTATGATACTAGCTGCAGGTCTGTTATACATGGCTTTTATCATGTAAAGGTATGTATCTTCTATAACTTCTAAGCTATTATATAGCTTGTATAGATTTTTTAAGAGTTTTTAACATGAAGGGGTGTTGAACTTTAAGCATCAATTGCAATGATCTTTTTTTGTGCTTTATTTTGTTGATATAATGTATTACATTGTTTGATTTTCATATGTTGAACAATTCTTGCATACCTGGGATAAATCTTACTTGGTCATAATGAATAATAATCTTTTTACTATGTTTTTAAATTTGTTTTGCTAGGATTTTGTTGACAATTTTGCTTCAACATTCATCAGCAATATTGTTCTGTAGTTTTATTTTTTGGATATGTCCTTGTTTTGTTTTGCTATCAGATAAATATTGGCTTCATAAAATGAGTTTGGAAGAATTTCTTCCATGTATTCCAAACTATTTTTTGCAATAGTATTGGTATTAGTTCTTCCTTTAATGGATAGAATTCAACTGTGAAGCCATCAAGTCCAGGGATTTTATTTACTGGGAGACTTTTAGTAGAGCTTCAATTTTGCTACTTGTTATTGCTCTGGTCAGGTTTTGGATTTCTTCATGGTTTAGTCTTATCAGGTTTTATATATATATTTTATATATATAGATTATATATATAATTATATATGAAAATACACATATTATATAGAATGATATATATAAAAGAATGTATCATTTTTTCTAGATTTCCCAATTTATTCACATGTAGTTGCTTAAAGCAATCATAATAATCCCTTGAATATCAGCAGTATCAGTTGTAATGTATTCTTTATCATCTCTGATTTTATTTATTTGGATCTTCTGTCTGTTTTTCTTAGTCTAGCTACAGGTTTGTCAATTTTATCTTTTAAAAAATATTTGATAATCCCTTTTTTCATTTCAATTTCATTTATTTTTGCTTGGTTCTTTATTATTCATTTTCTTTAATTTTGGTTTTGGTTTGCTATTGTTTTTCTAGTTCCTTAAGGTACATCATTAGGTTATTTGAAGTTTTTCTGTTTTTGGATGTGGGCACTGATAGCTATGAATTGCCCTCTTAGTACCAATTTTGCCGTACCCCATAAGTTTTGGTATGATGTGTTTTCATTACTATTAGTTTCACAAAGCTTCTCAATTTTCTTCTTTATTTCTTCATTGACCTACAGGACACTCAGGAGCATATTATTTAATTACCATATGTTTTTATAGTTTCCAGAATTCCTCTTGTTATTGTTTTCTCGTTTTATTTCTTTGTGGTCAGAGAAGACGCTTGATGTAATATCAATTTTTTGGAATGTTTTAACTTATTTTGTTACCTAATAATATGGCATATCTTGAAGAATGATCCATGTGATGAGGAAAAGAATGTGTATTCTGCAGTCAGGATGAAATGTCCTGTTAATATTTATCAGGTCCACCTGTTCTATTGTGTAGATGAACTTTGGTGTTTTTTTTGTGATTTTTTCTCTAGAATATCTGTTGAATGCTGAAAGTGGGCTGTTGAAGTCCCTAGCTCTTATTATGTGTTGGTCTATCTTTATATTTAGCTGTAATAATATTTATTTCATAAATCTGGGTGCTCCAGTGTTGGGTATGTATATATTACAATCATCCTATTGTCTCGCTGAATTGGCACTTTTATCATTCCGTAATGACCTTCTTTGTCTCCTCTTACAGTTTTTCTTTTGAAATCTACTTTGTCTAATTATAGCTACTCCTTCTCTTTTTTGTTTTTTGTTGGAATGAAATATCTTTTTCTACCCCTCATTTTCAGTCTATGGATATGTTTATAGAAGAAGTGTGTGTCTTGCATTCAATATATTATTGGGTTTTGTTTTTGTATCCATTATACCACTCTATGTCTTTTGATCAGAAAGTTTAGTTTACTTACATATTTAAATTCAATGTTATTATTAAGTAAGTACTTATTTTTGCAATTTGTTATTTTTTTCTAATTGGTTTGTAGTCTTTTCTTCCTTCTTTCCTTTTTTTCTTTCTTCCCTTATTGAGGGTGATTTTCTCTGCTGGCAAAATTTAATTCATTGCTTTTTATTTTTGGTCTATCCATTGTACTTTTGTTTAACCATGATGCTTGCAAATAGTGTCTTGTAACCCATTATTTTAACGTGGTGCTACCTTAACACTGATTGCATAAAAAAAAAAAATGCAAAAGGAAAACTAAGAAAAACTCTACACTTTAGCTTTTTCTTTCTGCTTTTTAACTTTTTGTTCTTTCTCTTCATGTCTTATTGTATATTTATGTCTTACAACGTTGTTGCAGTTATTATTTTAGTTTGACTCATTATTTAATTGTATTGTTACTTAAAAGTAGATTACACTGCAGTGTTATAATATTCTGTTTTTCTGTGTGTTTACTATTACCAATGAGTTTTGTTCCTTCATGTAATTTCTTCTCGCTTATTACCATCCTCTCTCTCCCTTTTGCATTTCTTGTGGTACAGGTTGGTGTTGATGAAATTTCTTAGCTTTCGTTTTTCTGTAAGATCTTTATTTCTCCATTCTTGAAGTACATTTTTGCTAAACATACTATTCTAGGGTAAAAGTTGTTATCTTTTGACAATCTAAATATGTCATGCCACTCTCTCCTGGCCTGTAAGGTTTCCACTGTCTTCTGTCAGACATATTAGGGCTTCCTTGTATGTTATTTGTTTATAATCGCTTGTTGCTTTTTGGATTCCTTTTTAATGCTTGACTTTTGGGAGTTTCATTATTAAATTCCTTGAGGTAGTATTATTTGGGTTAAATGTGCTTGGTGTTCTGTAACTTTTTTTTCTACTTAGATATTGATATCTTTCTCTAGGTGTGGGAAGTTCCAGGATTGTTCCTCGATGCCTTATTTAGTACACTTGATGAGGTCATTGTTTCCTGCCTGGGCTTGATGCTTATAGATTGTTGGTGTCTGGGAATTGATTAGTTAGGTATTTATTGTGGTCTTCATAATCTGGGCTTGTTTGTGCCCATTCTATTTGGGAAGGCTTTTATGGTATTCAAAGGGATTTGGGCTCCAAACCTAGTAATGCTGTGATTGTTGCAGACACATAGAGGTATCACCTTGGTGGTCATGCATAAGATCTGGAAAAATTCTCTGGATTACCAGGCGAAGACCCTTGTTTTCTTCCCTTACTTTCTCCTAAAGAAGTGGAGTCTCTCTCTCCCACCTCCCACCCCCCACAGTGCCTGACACTCTGGTTGGGGTGATACAAGTACCCCTGTGGCTACCTCCTCAGGCACTGCCCTGGGTCAGACCTAAAGCCAGCATATGACTGAGTCTTGCCCAAGGCTCACTATAACCACTAGCTGGCTGCTGCCTATGTTCACTCAAGTCTGTAGGGCTGTACAATCAGCAGACGGTGAAGTCAGCCCTGTCTGTGAACTTCTCTTCAGGGTGGTGAGTTCCTCCAGGCCCCAGGCAGGTCCAGAGATGCTATGCGGGAGTCAAGGATTGGAGTCAATAACCTTAGAAATCTATCTAGTATTTTATTCTACTGTGGCTGAGCTGGCTCTCAAACCACAAGACAATGTTTTTATTGCTATTCCCTTCCCTTACCACAGGCAGTGGAGCCTTTACTCCATAGCCACCACCACCACCACCACCACCACCACCACCACCAGTTGCCAAGCCACTCCTGATGTTCACTTAAGGCCCAAAGCTCTTCAATCAGGTTATGGTGCATTCTTCTAGGACTGGTAATCACCTTTTAGGGCAGTAGGTTCCCCTCTGTCCCAGGGAAGGTCCAGAAATGCTGTCCAAGAAATGAAGCTTGGACTTAGGGACCCCAAGAGCCTGCCTGGTGCTCTCTCCCACTGTGACTGAGCTGGTATTGGAAGCCAGCATGTCTCAGTATGTCAACCAAAGCCCATAGTGTGGTACCTGGGTATTGCTATCAGTTATTCAGGGCACAAGGTCTCTTCAGTCAGTAGGCGAAGAATCCTGCTAGGAGTTGATTCTTCCCTTCCAGGCAGTAGGTTACCCTCTGGCCAAAGATGTGTCTAGAAATGTCATCTGATGTCCCACTAGGTCACACACTCCCCCAATCCACTTACTCCTAAGATCAAAACAGCATCAGGACTTGCCTAGAAATTTTAGTCCTTGTGTCTTAGACTGCATTTCAAGTTTATTTTCAACTTCAGAGCACTTTCGATTGAAGTGATGAGGCTTTCCAAGAAACTCACGTTCTGACTGCTGGGATGGGTGTTTCTCCTCTGGCTGGGTCTGGTCCAAATGTTCCCTCCATGGGTGGGCATTGACTAAATTCAGCATGGTTTGGATGTATGCTGTGACAGGTCAGTGCTGAGTTCAATGTAAAGTCACCCATTCACTGTGTTCTCCCTCTCCCAAATGCACAGATTCTCTCTTTACACCATGAAAACTGCTGCTGAAGGAGGGAAGAGGGCTAGTGTTGGCAATCCAAGACAGTCTTTTCTATACTTTTCAGTGTCTCATTAAACTGTATGAAGTTAGAACCAGGTACTTTGACTGCTTATCTGACTTTTAGTTCTTATGAAGGTGCTTTTTTTTCCCCATGCAGATAGTTAAAATTTGGTGTTCTGGTGTTGGATATGATCAGTGGATCCTTGTATTATACCATGTTACCATACCCTCTGAATTCTCTATTCTGTTTTATTGGTCTTTGTTTTTATAGCAATGCCATGCTGATTTGATTGTTATAACCTTAAAATATATCTTCATGTCAGACAGTGTGATGACTCCTTCTTTGTTATTTTTGCTTGAGATTGCTTCAGTAATTTAGGCTCTTGTTCTGTTCTATATCAATTTTAGGATTGCTTTTTCTACTTCCAGAAAAATTACATTGATATTTTGATAGTGATTGCATTGAATCTGTAGATTGCTTTGGACAGTATGGTCATTTTAATTCTTTAAATCCATGAACATGAGATTGCTTCCCATTTGTTTATGCCTTCAGCTTATTTCTTCAATGTTTTGTAGTTGTATTTGTAAAGGTCTTTCACCTCCTTGTTTAAATTTATTCCTAGATATTTTGTGGAGCTATTACAAGTGGGATCACCTTCTTGATTACTCTCTAAGCTATTTAATTATTATTGTACAAAAACACTACTAATTGGTGTAAGTTGATTTTTTATCCTACAACTTTATCCAACTTATCAGATCCAAGAGATTTTGGTTGAAGACTAGGTTTTTCTAGGTACAAAATTATGTTTTCTTAAATGAGAAACAATTTAACTTTCTTTTCAATTTGAATGCCTTTTATTTTGTTCTCTTACTTCATTGCTTTGGTTAAGGCTTCCAGTAATGGGTTGAATAGAAGTGGTGAATGTGGACATCCTTATCTTTTTCTAGGACTTAGAGGAAAGGCTTTCAGCTTTTCCTCTTTCAGTATGATGTTAGCTGTGGGTGTGATATATCACCTTCATTACGTTATGTTTCTTCAGTGCCTAGTCTGTTAAGAGTTTTTATTATAAAGTGATGCTGGATCTTATCAAGTGCTTTTTCTGCATCTATTAAGATAATGATATGGTTTTTGACTTTCATTCTGTTGATTGATGTGTCATGTTCATTGATTTACATATGTTGAACTATTGTTGAATCCCCAGGATAAAACCTACTTGACCATGATGTTGTATTTTTACACATGTGCTATTGGAATTGGTTGGCTAATAAATTTTTGAGGATTTTTGCATCTATGTTTATCAGGGATATTGACTTGTAGCTTGTTTGATTGCTTCCTTCCTTTCCTTTTCTTTCCTTCCTTCCTTCCTTTCCTTCTTTTCCTTCCTTTCCTTTCTTTCTTTTCTCTCCCCTCCCTCCTTCCCTCCCTCCCTCCTTCCTTCGTTCCTTCCTCTTTCTTTCTTTCTTTCTTTCTTTCTTTCTTTCTTTCTTTCTTTCTTTCTTTCTTTCTTTCTTTCTTTCTTTCTTTCTTTCTTTTTTCTCTTCTTTTCTTTCTTTTCTTTTCTTTCTTTCTTTCTTTTCCTTCCTTCCTTCTTTCCTTCCTTCCTTCCTTCCTTCCTTCCTTCCTTCCTTCCTTCCTTCCTTCCTTCCTTCCTTCCTTCCTTCTTTCTTTCTTTCTTTCTTTCTTTCTTTCTTTCTTTCTTTCTTTCTTTCTTTCTTCACTTTCCTTTTTTTGCTTTATATTTTTTGCTTTTACTTTTTTATCTGGTGTTGGTATCAGGGCAATGCTGGCCTCAGAGATTGAGTTAGGGAAAATTTTCTTCTCTTTAATTTTTTGGAATTTCTGGAGAACTGGTGCTAGTTCTTTTTTGTATGTTTTGTGGAATTTGGCAGTACATCCAGACAGTTTTGGACTTTTCTCTGTTGGGAGACTTTTTATTATTGATTCAATTTCATTTTTTCTATAGGTCTGTTCAGGTTTACTATTGTTTTTAATGATTCAATTATGGCAGGTTTTATGTGTCCATAAATATATTCATTTTCTCTGGATTTTTAGTTTGTTAGTGAGTAATTGTTCATAATAATTTCTGATCCTCCTTTGTATTTCTGTGGTAGCAGTTTTTGTGTCTCCTTTTTTGTTTCTGGTTTTATTTTGGGGGATTTTCTCTCTCTTAGTCTTGATAACTGATATAGTTTGGATATTTGTCCTCACTCAAATCTTATGTTGAATTGTAATTCCCAATGCTACAAGTGGGGCCCATTGGAAGTATTTGCATCATGGTGGTGGATTTCTGATGGTATGGTTCTATTTTCAAGATAGTGAATCTCGTGAGACCTGCTCCTTTAAAAATGTGTGGCACCCCCTCCAACACACACTCTTGCTTGCTCCTGCTTTTTCCATGTGACATGCATGCACCCCCCTTCACCTTCTACCATGATTCTAAACTTCTTGAGGCCCTCGTAGAGGCCAAGCAAATGCCAGCATCATGTTTTTGTAAAAAACCTGCAGAACCATGAGCCTCTTTCCTTTATAAATTAAACTTCTTTTCTTCACAAATTACCCAGTTTCAGTTGTTTCTTTATAGCAACGCAAGAATAGCCTAATATAATTACTCTAGCTAGTATTTTATTGATTTTATCTTTTAAAAATCAACTTTTCATTTAATTAATCCTTTGCATTTTTTTTAGTCTCTTTCATTTATTTCTGCTCCTTTTCATTGGTTTTTTCCTTCTATAATTTTGGATTTCGTTTGTTGTTGCTTTTCTAGTTTCTTGTGGTGCATAATTGGATTATTTATTTGAACATTTTCTACTTTTTTGATGTAGGCATTTATTGAAATAACTTCCCTCTTAGCACTGCTTTTACTGTATCATATAGGTTTTGATATGCTATGCTTTGTTGTTATTTGCGTCAATAATTTTTTTTTATTTTCTGCTTGATTTTTTGACTCTGCTCATTCAGGAACATGTTTAATTTTCATATATTTGTACAGTTTGCAAAATTCCTTGTTATTAATTTTTAGATTCATTACATTGTAAACTGAAAAAGCACTTAATATGATTTCAATATTTTAAAAATTTTTGAAAACTTGCTTTATGTCCTAATAGATGGTCTATCCTGGAGAATGTTCCATGTACTGATGAGAAGAATGTGTGTTCTGCATCTGTTAGATGAATTGTCAGTAAATGTTTGTTAGGTCCATTTGGTCTAAAGCATGTTTTAAATCCAATGTTTTTCTGTGAATTTTCTGTCTAATGTTGAGGACAGAATGTTAAAATTCCCAACTAGTACTGCATTGGACTATATCTCTCCCTTTATATCCAATAATATTTGCTTTACATATTTGGTTGCTCCAGTGTTGGGTACATACATATTTGGAACGATTATATCCTCTTGCTGAAGTGATTCCTTTATCTTTATATAATTACTTTTTTTCTCTTTTTACAGTTTTTGACTTAAAATCTGTTTTATCTGATACAAGTATAGCTATTCTGTGAGCTTTTGGTTTCTGATTGCATGAAGTATCTTTTTCTATCACTTTTCTTTCAGTCTGTATATGTCTTTCCTTGTAGGTAGCAAATAGTTTGGTATTTTTAAAAAATCCATTCAGCCAGTATGGCTGTCATTTTATTAATTGATTTCTGGTTATTTTGTATATCCTTTATTTTTCTCTTACTACTTATGATTTGGGTTTCTGCAGTGGTAACATTTGAGTTATTTCTCTTCCTCATTGTCTGTTTGCTCTACCAGTGAGTTTTACACTTTCATGTGTTTTCCTGATGGAATATATATCACTTCTAGGCTTAATACTCCCTTGAACATTTCTTAGAGAACCAACTAGTGCTAATGAATTTACTTAGCTTTTCGTTCATCTGAGAAAGACATTATTTCTCTTTTATTTATAAAAAATAACTTTACTGGACATCCTTGAATTGCACGTTTATGTTTTTGTTTATTTTTTTTTTTTCAGCATTTTGAATATGCCATCCCATTATCCCGGGTCGGTAAGGTTTCTGCTGAGAAATCAACTGTTAATCTGATGAGGGCTTCCTTAAGTGACTTAATGCTTTACTCTTGCTCCTTTTAGAATTCTTTTTGTCTTTGACTTTTAATATACATACTTTAATATGTCATTAAAAACCTTTTAATTTATATCTATTTTGGGGTTTCTAAGCTGCCTGTATCTGATAATTAAATCTCTTTCTAGACCTGGGAAGTTTTCTTCCAGTATTTGTTAAATAGGTTTTCTAATATTTTTATTCTACTTTAGCCTGCCTTGAGGAGTACCAATAATTTGAGTTTTCCATTATGTTGCCCCAAGTGTCACAAAAGCTTTGCTCATTCTTTTTCATTCTTTTTTATTTCTTTATGAGTGGATTATTTCAAAAGACCTGTCTTCAAATTTCTAAGATTCTTTTTTCTGGTTGATCTAGTCTATTGCTGAAGTTTTCAAATGTATTTTTATTACATTCAAAGAAACTTTCAGTTCCAGAATTTCCGTTTCGTTCATTTTTATATTAATATAAATACAAATAATTTTAGTACCTAACAAATACCTAATATAAATATTTAAAAAGCAATTACTTTTCTCCCAAACCAATATAAACATGAGTAATTTTGGTACATTTCTAATTCATATCTTGAATTATTTATCTGATTTCTTTGTATTTATCTGTGTTCTCCATGATCTCACAGAACTCCTTCAATATCACTATTTTGAATTCTTTTTCCACGATCTCATCTGTTATTTTTTCATTGGAATCTCTTGCTGGAGCATTATTGTATTTCTTTGGTGGTGTCATTTTTTACAAATGTTTCTTGTGCTTTTACATTTATATCTGCACAACTAGCATAACAGTTGATTTTTCTAATTTTTAACATTTGCTTTCATAGAGTACAACTTTCCTGAAGATGTTTCTATGGTGTTGGTTGGGTATGGCACTTTGGCTTTGACTAGGTGGGTGTAGTAATGGATTCTCCATCTATTTCTTTGGCTGTAACAGTGTCAGTGATGTCTGTAATTTCCACAGAGTTTTAGGGCAAGGTCTTCAGTGAAGGTTGTGGTGAAGTTATACTGTGGAGAGCAATGCCAGGTGGACCAATCCTTAGACCCCAGTGGTGGCAGTGGCAGACTGTGTATGCACTCCCTTGGGCCCAAGGGTGATATATGCCTACACTAGTGTTAGCAGGTCCAGTCCTGATTTATTCTTGGGCCTCCAGGAAAATTTCTTGAGTGCTGGTAGTAGCAACAATGGGTCATGTGGGTGGATAGGTCATTTGGCTAGCAGGTGTTGGGGGTGATGGCAGTAGCAGTGGTATGACAACCTTCTGACTTCCAGTCAATGCTGGTGAGAATATTATATATGATGGGTTGAGTGGGCTAGTCTCCAGACCTGTAAGTGTCACAATTGAATGGGTATAAGCTGTGCTGGTAGTGGCAAGTTGAATGGGTCTGAACTCAGGCCCCCAGGAGGAGTGTTCACATGCCAGTGATGGTGACTGGGTGATCTTTAGACCTCTGGACAATAAACTCTCATTGGGGAGAAGGATGGAGCTGGGTCAGGTGGACCTACCCTAAGGGCTTCCAGGGGTAAATGCAGGATCTGGCTGAGGTAGTGTCCCCAAGCTCCCAGGAGAATGGCTGGGTTGGAGCAGCACTGGCTATGCTTCTGCCCTGCTATTATGCCAGGTTTGCTTTTTAACAGCAGCAGCTGTAGGCAGGTGACTGGGTAACTTGCGCTTCAGCCTCAGATGGTAGCTTTAGACTAACAACCTATCTTCAGGGTGCTTGTAAATGTGTGGCCACGGTGCTGTTGGGGGCAGTGGTGTTGCTCCTAGTGGCTTTTGCTTTCGCTCTGGATGTAGCATCCAGCAGCGGCAGCTGTGGGTAAGACAGTGTCCTCAGGAAACATGAACATCCACAGCAGCGCCATTACTGGGGACAGCAGGGTTACTGCATATGGGTTGCACTTTGGCTCTGGTGACAGTGGACAGTGGTGGTAAAAACCACAGATGGGGATGTCAATGGGGCTGCAGGGATATGGGGATGATGCAGCTGTAGGGTCTCAAGCCAGGGTGCAATCTGGTAGGCCTGGACTCTCAAAATGGTACATTTCTGTAGCTGCTTATGACCTGGAGGATGTGTGGGACCCAGCATGAGCTCCTTCTCTGGAGCAAGGACATTGTGCAGATTCCAGGGAACTCCTTGAGTTTGTCTCAGGACCCATGTGGGTTGATGAGCTCTCCCATGGCTAATGTTGCAGAAGTCCATGGTGGGAATATAAAATTCCAGGGATCTCTCACTTACCCATTTCCCACATTGGGAACTTCTCCAGGTTCTTAGCCAATCCCAGCTGATCAGGCTTCCTTGCTTCCCTCTCTTTCCTTGCGTTAGGTGTTCCTTGTCAATTTTTATTGAATGTCAGTGTATTCTCTAAGATGATATATTCTAGGGGTGATTATCTACTTGCCTTTTTTTTTCTTCTTTGTGGAAGAAATGAGTACCAGATAACTCTAATCAGCTATTTTGAAGCCCCGGTGGTTTGAGTCTTTTGATGCCAGAGAGTAGACCATGGTAGGCTGAATGACATGCCATCCAAGCTTATGTCAGCATCCTAATCCCCAGAAACCTTGGATGTGCTGTGTAAACTGGCATGTGCGGATTAAGTCTGCAGATGGAACTGGGATTGTTAATAAGCTTACATTGAGGTGAAAAGATTATTCTGGATTATTTTTGTGGGGCAAATGTATTAGCAAATGTCCTTAGATGTGAAAAAAGTGGCAAGAGAGTTAGAGTGGCACAATGCAAGAACGACTCTACCATCTGTTGCTGGGTTTGAAGATGGAAGGAGGTCATGAGTCAAGAAACATGGTCAGCCTCTAGGAGCTTGGAAAAGCAATGGAATGGATTCTTCCTAAAGCCTTCAAAAGGAATACTCATCTGCCAACACCTTGATTTTAGTCAAGTGAGACCCATTTTGGACTTCCAAACTCTGGAACTGTAGCATAATACATTTATGCTGTTTAAACATAGGCTTGTAGTAATTTGTTATAGCAACAACAAAAATTGACCACATGCCATTAGGGAAATGGTTAGGATTCTTGTTTTTGTTTTTGAACTTATTTTCACCCCAGGCTCTCTGCTGTCTCACTCTGACTTTATTTATTTATTTATTTATTTATTTATTTTCATGATCACCAGCTAAGGTTTATAGGTAAAATTTTGCAAGTGAACATTAATTATATTTGTGTTTTCCAGCTCCCAGGAGTTCTTTTTTTCCTCAACTAACTCGAAGTCATTATTTAGCAATTTGTTTAAGTGTTAGCTGAATGTATTCTTCTTCCTTTTTCCCTTACTGCATCTGCCCCAGGTAAGCAAATGCTTGTGTCCTGTCTGTTCTCGGTTAACCCTGTATTTCTTTGAATTTGGGTTAGTTTATTTCCCTGTGATCTCAGTTCACTGATACGTTTAAGAAATTTTTTTGTTTTGTACATTGTCCAGCTTTTTATGTTGCTGTTGTAAGGATGAGAAACAATGCTTCTGGTAGCATTATACATCGTAATTAGAAGCCTGAAATCCCATTCCTCTTGTCTGGAAGGTTCCCAGTTTTGATGTGGAGATATATTTTATCCTTATATAATGTTGATTATTGTGCAACTAAGCTTAAAGTAAACTGTAGGAGTCATTCTGGACAGACACTGCCTTTAAAGACTGAGTGTAAGGGAAAGAAATATATGCTGTCAATGTCAGAAATCCTCCCTAATTCTCTCTGCCTTCAGATTGACTTGGTAAAAAGATTCTTCTTTCCTCCTTAAGAAAGCTCCAAACTAGGCCGGGCGCGGTGGCTCAAGCCTGTAATCCCAGCTCTTTGGGAGGCCGAGACGGGCGGATCACGAGGTCAGGAGATCGAGACCATCCTGGCTAACAGGTGAAACCCTGACTCTACTAAAAATACAAAAAATTAGCCGGGCGTGTTAGCGGGCGCCTGTAGTCCCAGCCACTCTGGAGGCTGAGGCAGGAGAATGACGGGAACCCCAGAGGCAGAGCTTGCAGTGAGCCGAGATCCCGCCACTGAACTCTAGCCTGGATGACAGAGCGGCCTTAGGTGACAGAGCGAGACTCCATCTCAAGAAAAAGAAAGAAAGGAAGCCCCAAACTAGATAAATTTGATTGCTTCACTACTCATTTGTTGAGAGAAAGAGAGAGATCCTCATATGTAGCAAAATATTTTAAAATTATTTGTGTAAATTCAGGGGTACAAGTCCAGTTTTGTTGCATGGATATATTAAGCAGTGGCAAATTCTGGGCTTTTAGTGCAAGTATCACCTGAGTAGTATTTCAAGAGACAGAAAATTCAGCCTCAAGTGAGAAGGCAAGATCCTTTACCTTGGGGGAACTTACAGTCTTAAGGTACACTTCATAGTTTAATATTTCCAACTAGACAGAATGAGGTAGTATACTTTATAAACTTCTCTTAGCTTCACAAATTTGACAAAAAATACTTGCTTAGAAAACCTGCATTATATTTTCATCAATATTTTATTATAAGGATATGTTTTACTATAATCTTTGTAGGTGAAGGAACTATTTTTATTGTATTATTTTCCAGCTTTATAGCATACATATTCCATACACATATAGTATGTTCAATAAATGTTCCAGAATCGTTAGACCCTGTGTATAAGTAACATCCCTACACAAATATAAATGTTGCTCATCACATACTGTTATTACTAGTTCATTTGTAAAGTTGATTGCCAAAGATGAATGTCTATGAAATGATATTAGTTGTGGTAATGTTTTCTTCATTTCATTTTATGTTTTTAAATTGTGGTCATTGAACATTGTACACATCTTGACTCTCTAATGGGTAGAAGTTAAATAAATATGCTCAAATCATTTACTTTCCTGTTCAATCCAGAATTGATGTGTACATTTGCAATTCATCAGCCAGTATTGTTCAAATAGGGATACAAACACCAAGGTTTGTACCTGAAGTGGTTCATTTTACAGCGTGATGCGTGGGTGACTACGTTATTTTCCTTTGTCCTATATTTAATAGCTTTTGGTTTTAAAATTTGAAAGGCATATTACAGATGCTTTTAGCTTGTGAAGTTTCTTAATATAAGTTATAAAGTTTAATAAACTTTATTAAAGAATATTCTTCTATTTCTACCTGATGGATTTGATAGCAAGTCAAAATTGAACATCTCTAGGATGCCCAGGATTTTACTTTTTTAAGAGAATTTTTAAAATAGTGACGCCTTTATTTTCCTACTAGAAAGAAAAATCAATGCAGACAATTCCATATTATTCATATTTAAGGTACAAAACAAAGAAAATAATAACAAAATAGTTTACTCAGGAGGGAATCAAAACATGTTTAGCGTCAACTTGATAAGCTTCTTCAGTTTCTTTCTGTATCGCATTGTTAAACAGATAACATCATTCTAAACGAACAAACCTGCCTTTTCTTTATTCTCTATGCCTGTTGATTCTTACATACTACAGAAAAGATATTTTTATTTTATTAATTTGCTGGTGATGGGGGCATTGTCGTTGTTGTTGGTTTGGTTCATTTAATAGTCTCATCTGCTAGTGGTTTATGGCAAATTTCCTGTTCTTATCAATAAAATATTAGTTAACCTGACTAATTTTTAATCTCAACAGAAATTGAAAGTGTGTTATAACAGTGCTGGTAATCTGCAGAAACAAAATTGTAACTAATGAAAATCCAATTAAGATGCAAAAAGCTTCTCAACAGCCTATTGACCAAAATATTCTTCAACTCAGAAAATTAATATATAATCCATGGCATAAATGACAATGCTTTGCTACGTAGGTATGCCAAAATGATAGACTATTTTAAATGACAGATTCTGTAGTTACAGTGTGTTGACTAAGACAGTATACAAGCCCAGGAATTCTGACTTCACAATCTATCAATGAAAGCATAAGCTGAGTATTTTCTAACAAATTATTTAATTCCGTATTCTGAAACAATTTATTAATTGAGTATTCACAATTTTTAAAATTACCTGTCTCCTGATTGTAAAATAAGGATATTAATTGTACCTCCTTTTAAAGGTTATTACAAAATAAGAAAATATATGTAAATTTATAGCAGCAAGTATACAAACAATATTAGATATTATTGTTATTACAAGTTTTTTTTTTTTTTTTTTTTGAGACGGAGTCTCGCTCTGTCGCCCAGACTGGAGTGCAGTGGCGCGATCTCAGCTCACTGCAAGCTCCGCCTCCCGGGTTTACGCCGTTCTCCTGCCTCAGCCTCCGGAGTAGCTGGGACTACAGGCGCCCGCCACCACGCCCGGCTAATTTCTTTTTGTATTTTTAGTAGAGACGGGGTTTCACCGTGTTAGCCAGGATGGTCTCGATCTCCTGACCTCGTGATCCGCCTGCCTCGGCCTCCCAAAGTGCTGGGATTACAGGCTTGAGCCACCGCGCCCGGCCGTTATTACAAGTTTTTATGCATTTGAAATAATGGCATAGTATATTCAACCTTCTCATGCTCCTTGGAATCTGGAGAATTAAAGAAAAGGGAAACCCACGCTTCAGACTCTGCCTATATAATCCATATTAGAATAAAAGTTTGCTGCTATAGTTTTTCTTGTGGCTTTGGCATTTTTAATACAATATCTGGGTTTCTAACTGTCAGGCATGTGAATAGGCATCTTTTAGCTTTGCTGGCTAGGGTGGATACGTAAGATCCATCATACTATTTAATAAATTTCTGATATTAATTTGGTAGAATGGTGGTTAAATAAACAGGGGCAGATGGGTCAAGATAATTCTCCAATTAAACTTCTCTCACTGTTGTGGCTGGGAGAGCTAGAATCATTTAGATAGTCATTTATTTACATTTTTCTTGATCAGCATTATTATTTCTAAACAGCCTATAAACGAAGTCTATGACACAGCCTTGATTTTATGCCTCAGAAAGAATTTCTCCTCATATGCATCATTTTGTACTAATAATTGGCATTTTATGCAACTCTCCATGAATCTGTTGAAGAATAAGAGCAGTCAAATGAACCCAACTACTATAACGAAGAAATATCCACAGGTTATTATCAGTTTGTTAGTGCAATCCTAGATTTCTAAAAAATAATATGAAAATATGCCTTGCTCTACCCAAGTAGACCAAGTAAACTTTGAGGTAATAGAGACCTCAAAGTTTAAAAACTAAGGGGTAGATTCACAAGAATATTTATTTTCTTTGACGATAATTACGAATTTACTTATTCCTTTCTTGATGACTCTCCTCCCGGCTTACTTGTGTGTAGAAAGAATTACACTTTGGATAGAGTTAAAACAGAACAGCTTAGCAAATTCAGACTCAAACAAGCACATCTAATTTACATTTTGATTTGGCTGTTGCTTCTCTTCTTGTAAGAGAATTTGGTTGCTCAATTTGGTTTTCACCTAGCACAAGGTGTTTTAACTGTCAGTCATACAAATAAGAGTCAGGAAGGGCCTATTAGGTCATCAAGTCGATTTTTTCACCAGAGTGCGATAGATTACTAATGTTACTTTTTTTTTTTTTCCTCTGTTTTCCCTCAGGCTAGAATTGAACATGATTCTTGCTATGTCTTGAGGGCATAGAAGATAAAAATCAATAATAAAAGTATATGTGCGTTTAGGAGAACTTGTATCTTAGATGGGGAGGGGAATTTCACTTAAGCATTGGTTGAGAACTTTTCATTCCACTGGATAACAAATGATTCCGCCTCCCTCTTTCTTTTACTAGTAAAAAACAAATAGACATTTTATCACTAAGCCAAAGTCAGACCTAGAATTCTATCACAGGCATATGTATTTACCCAGAGAAATAAATCTGCCACAGAATTCCCCTTATCTGATGAAAATCCTTATAGATTTTTTTGTTTAACAGGATAAGAATATTGGATTTCCACATTTGTCTATGGAAGTGTGTGTGCGTGCGTTCGTGTTTGCGTGTGTGTGCCTGAAGTAAGTACAGCATCCCGTATGTATGTGTGGGAGCAAGACACTGATTACTTTATAATAAAACATGATGATGGGTTTTTATTCTCCCAAGAAACATTAGCACTGTAGTAATACTAGGTATAATTTAACCGAACTTTCGTATTTTACAGGGAGTCTAAGTTTAAATTGCTCAATGTCACTGAGGTACACAAAAGATGATTCAGGACTAGGCCAGACTTCCTGATTTCTAGTTAGCTGTTTCTTTCTCTGTGCTACTCTGACTCGATTATTTTTTATTTTCATTGAGAAGAGTCAAATTTCTGAATTATAAATGGGATAGCCTGAAGCCTAGAACTCAAAGAATAAGACCAGAACAGAGAAAAACTTTGGCATCTTAAGTTCAGGTATGCTTTGCTAAGTTCCGTGTTCTGCAGAGAATATTCTTTCAAGCCAGGCATAGAAGGGACTGACATGTTATTTAAATGCCCTTTTTGTGATGTTAGACATCAGGCATTTTAGTAAAGATATAGAAACTATAAGCAGGCGCACAGTTTTAAAGTTATGTAATTTCTTATTTACAACATCCTATCTTGCTGAGATTCTATTGATTAAAACATTAATAAAACTCAGTTTTGATCCTAGATTGATTATAATGATAAATGATATAAAAATAAAATAATGTATGTATTAATAATGTAACAAATTGCTCTAGACTTTGATTCATCTAAACCTATTTATTTAAAGTTCAGTAGCCAATACTGCTGAGTCTCTCATCATATTTTGTTTTCTGTAATAAACAAGCAAGAGAAGATTTAAATTAAAAAAAACTTGTATCTCTAACGGCAGGATAGCCTCAGGATTTATCAGAGTGATGATTCATCCTAGACTTCAACATTATCCTTCCTTATATATCTTCTGTTACAGGAGTGTTCTTTTAACAAGGTATTTTTATCTGATTGTGATTGGGAATAAAATTTTTGATTACTGAGGATAAATTATGAGCAGTTACAAAGACCAAAACTACTGTTTTGCCTAAAAGCACTATAATAACAAAAACAATGATTGCAAAACAAGGGCTTTCCACTTATTGAGAATACATATGATTCCTGTCTTTGTTTTTTAAATGAAGAAACGAGGCTTAGAGGGTTTGTTAACTTACCTGAAGTTGCACACTTAAATTATACAGTTGGCTAAAAACCGATGTAAGTTTAATGTCAAAATCCACAGCATTAAGCCCCATACTCTGTGTTTGTGTGTGTGTTTGTGTGTAAGTATATGGGTGTTCATGTGTTTATGTGTAGAAGAGGGGAGGCAATGTGAGGGAAAGGACGATGAGATTAGCAAGTGGCAGAACAGCATATCTCTGGTCAAAGTTTTCCTTTTTTGATGTTATTGAATAGAAAGCAACAGACTGTGTGTAGTTGGATGACCAAATGGGAAGGTTGATTTATATTATTAATAGTATATTATACCCTCATTTATAATATTAACCAATACCAACTTGCTAAATAACATGATTTTTACTACTTAAACTTTTCCTGTGTTTGGTTGAGTTAAAAAAATATATATAAAGAAATAGGTCTCTAAAATACTTTAATGTAAAATGTTAAGAACATAACTACCATATGTGAAGTGTTTACATTTCTCTAGTTTTTAGCCTATGGAGACTACATTTTCACCATCTTTGGCAAAGGTATTTGACAAAATATAAAATAAAATACTGAAATAATCTCATTTTGAAAAAAATTAAATGGAAATAGAGCAGATGTCATTTTGTACATGGAGAATAAAAAGGTAAAAAGGTTTTTGTTTGTCAGCATATTAAAAGTTTAAACTAGTTTTACTTCATGAAGACAGATTTAAATGATACGCAATTACAGATGGGTGGGAGTAATACAGTTAAATTTATTACAGTTCTAGGGTGACATTTATAGATTTAATGGTTCATATATTATTTATTTGCTAAGGTGACACATTATGCAATTAAAGCTATTTTTGTTTTTCAAATTCTGTATTATGCTACATTTCAATAAAAATTCAGACAATTTAGTCTGTGCCTCTATTACAATAGAGGATAACAGGTGTCTGACGTATCACATAGGTGCTTTGATGTATTTCCAGCTTATTTCTTGATTAAAATATTGAGAATGAATTTTCAATTTATTCTAAAAAGATATTTAAAAGGTATGTATCCAGACAAACTCATTCTCAAAATAAACATTCTGCACCCTCTCCCCCAGATAGTGCATTTTCTGCTACTGACATCAATGAGACTTTAAACAAATACTGAAAGAAATATTTGAGATTTTTAATTATTTGACAACATTCAGTTGTCAAAATCTGCTCCCCAAATGCACACCAAAATAGTTGACTCTGAAGGAGGAGGAAGGTGGCAGAATAGAAGCCTACACCATTCATCCTACTATACCTCCCTACTTGGACACCAAATTTTAGCAACTGTCCCCACCCAGAAAAACACAGTCACAAGACCAAAAATAAGGTGAGCAATCACAGTACCTGGATTTAATTTTGCATAATGGAAACCAGCATTGAGTAGGGCAGGAGACAGTCTTGAATCGCCAGTGCCACCCCTTTTCTTTCTCCTGGCAGTGGTCATGTGCAGAGAGAGAATCTGTGCACTTTGAGGAGAGAGACCGCAGTGACTGGGGGACTTTACATTGAACTCAGTGCTGCCTTGTCACAGCAGAGAACAAAACCATGCTGGGTTCAGCCCATGCTGGGTTCAGCCCATGCTGGGTTCAGCCAGCACTTTCACACAAGAGAAGCACTTGGATCAGCCCTAGCCAGAGTGGAATTGCCCATCCCAGCAGTCAGAGCTTGGATTTCTTAGCAAGCCTCGCTACCACAAGCTGAAGTGGTCTTGAAAGGCAGTAAGCTTGAAACGCAGTTCAGGACACGAGGGCTGTAATTCCTAGGCAACTCCTTGTGCTAAACTGGGCTTGGAGCTAATGATCTAGGTTGGCGCATGAGCTAGGGCAGACACCAGCTGGCACAGTTAAGGGCGTGCTTGCACTATCCCTCTCCCAACCCCAAGCAGTGTGTCTTGCAGAAATTAAAGTACGCCTTCTTTCTGCTTGAGCAGAGGAGAGTAAAGAGGACATTGTCTTGCATCTTGAATACCAACTGAGCCACAGTAGAACCGGGCACGAGGCAGAGTTGTGAGGTCCCCCTTCCAGGCCCTAGGTCCCAGACAACATTTCTAGACACACCCTGAGCCAAACAGGAATCTTTTGTCTTGAAGAGAAGGATGGAATCCTAGTAAGATTCATCACTTGTTGACTAAAGACCCTGTGAGTCCTGAATAACCACCAGTAAATACCCAGAGAGTACACTGTGAGCCTTGGGCTCTGAGATGTGCTAGCTTCAAGGGAGACCCAGCTAATTTACAGCTGTGGTGGCTATAGTGAAAGACTTCTGTTTGAGAAAATCAAGAGGAAAAGTAGAAGTGACTTTGTCTTGTACCCTAGACACCAGCTCATCAGAGTGATGTAAAGCAACAGCAGGCTCTTGGGATCCCCAGATCCAGGCATAAGCTTTTGGACTGCATTTCTGGACCTGCCCTGGGACAGAGGAGAGCCCTGCCTTGAAAGGTAAATCTCAGTCCTGGCAGTGGAATATTCACCAAAAACTGACTGAGGAGCTTTGGGGATTTAAGTCAACATTGGCAGTGGATTAGCAGAACCCCAGTGATGCCTGGCAGTGGAATAGGGACTGTGGTGGCCACAAAGAGAGGTCTCCCTGCCTGTGGCAGTGGGAGGAAGAGCAGGACGAACTTCGTATTGTGGTTTGAGTGCCAGCTTAGGCAGTGTAAAATAGAAATCAAGTAAATTACTAAGGTTTTTAATTCAAATCCCTAGCTCCCAGTTAGTATCTCTGGACACACTTGGGGTGTGGGGTAACTCACTACCCTGAAGGGAAGGAGCCTTGGGCAAGACCCAGTGCTGTTCTGGCTTCAGATCTGAACCAGCACAGTCCCTCCCAGTGGTGGTGGCCACAGGGGTGCTTGCATTATCTCACCCCCAGTTCCAAGTGGCTCAGCACAGAGATGTGTTTGGGAGAAAGTAAAATAATAAGAGTATCTGCTTGGTAATCTAGATAATTCTTCCAGATCTTATTCAAGACCGCCAAGATGGTACCTCCATGAGTCTGCAAAAAACAATGCATTGTTGGACTTGGAACCCAAATCCCTTTGAATACCTAGAAATCCTTCCCAAGAAGGACAGACACTAACAAACCCAGACTGTAAGGACTACAATAAATACCTAACTCTTCAAGGTCCAGACACCAGAGAACATCTACAAGCATCAACACCATCCAGGAAAACATGATTTTGGCAAATGTCATATATAAGGCACCAAGGAGTAATCCTGGAAAACAAAGATATACAACTTTTCAGACAGAATTCCAAGTAACTGGTTTGAGGAAGCTCAACTAAATTGTAAGATAACACAGAGAAAGAAGTCAGAATTCTGTTAGATAAATTAAACACAGAGGTTCAAATACTCAAAAAGAACCTCACAGAAATTCTAGAGCTGAGAAATGCAAGTAACATGCTGAAGAAAGTATCGAAGTCTCTTAATAGTGGAATTGATCAAGCAGAAGAAAGAATTAGTGTGACTGAAGACGAACTTCTTAAAAATCAAGTCAGAAGGGATAAAATACAAAAGAATTCAGCATACCTACAAGATTTAGAAAATTGCCTAAAAATGGAAAATCTAAGAGTTGTTGGCCATAACGAGGAGGTATAGAAAGATATAAGGTTACAAAGTTTATTCAAAAGGATAATATCAGAGAACTTCCCAAACCTTGAGAAAGATAACAATATTCAAGTACTCGAAGGTTGTAGAACACCAAGCAGATTTAACCCAAAGAAAACTACTTCAAGGCATTTAAGAATGAAACTCCCCAAAGGTCAAGAAAAAACAAAATAACCTAAAAGTAGCAATAGAAAGGAAACAGATAATATACAATGCAGCTCCAGTGCACCTGACAGCATATTTTTCAGTAGAATCCTTATAGGCCAGGAGAGAATGGCATGGCATATTTAAGTTGCTGAAAGATGAAAACTCTTACCCTAGAATAGTATATACAACAAAAATATCTTTCAAGAATGAAGGATAAATGAAGACATTCCCAGACAAACAAAACCTAAGGAATTCATCAACACCAGAACTGTCCTACAAGAATTGCTAAAAGGAGTTCTTCAATCAGAAAGAAAAGGATGTTAATGAGCAAGAAGACATAATATGAAGGTAAAAAAACTCATTGATAATAGTAACCACAGAGAAAGTCACAGAATATTATAACATCGTAACTGTGGTGTATAAACTTCTCTTGATTTAAATAGAAAGACTAAATGACGAACCAATAAATAATAACTACAAAACTTTTCAAGACATAGACAGTACAATAAGACATGAAGAGAAGCAACCTAATGTTAAAAAACAAGAAGAATTCAAGTGTAAAGTTTTTATTAGTTTTCTTTTTGCATGTTGGTTTTTTTATCCAATGAGTGTTAAACTGTCATCAGTTTAAAGTAATGGGTTGTAAGACTGTATTTATAAGATTCATAGTAACCTCAAATCAACAAAAACACAAAAAAATAGAAGAGAAAAAATAAAATATATAGCCAGAGAAAATTCTTTTCTAAAAGGAAGACACAAAGGAAGAAAAGAAGGAAGAGAAAATTGCAAAGGAAGCAGAAAACAAATAACTAAAATGGTGGAAGTAAGTCCCTACTCATCAATAACATTATTGAATATAAATGGGTTAAACCCTCTCCAATCAAAAGACATAGACTGGCTGAATGGATGAAAATAAATACAATACCCAATGATTTCTTGCCTACAAGAAAACACTTCACCTATAGAGACACACATGGACTTAAAATAAAAGCATGAAAAAAGATATTCCATCTCAATTGAAACCAAGAAAGAGCAGGAGTAGTTATACTTAAAAGAAATTTCAAGTCAGAAACTGTAAGAAGAGACAAAGAAGGTCATTATATAATGATAAAGGAGTCAACTCAGCAAGAGGATATGATTTTAAATATATCTGTACCCCAAACTGGAGTACCCAGATATATAAAGCAAATCTTATCAGAGATGAAGAGAGAAATAGACCCAAATACAATCATAGCTGGAGAGTTTAATATTCCAATTTCAGCATTGGACAGATCTTCCAGGCAGAAAATCAACAAAGAAATATTGGACTTAGTCTGTACTATAGAACAAACAGACCTCCTAGATATTGACAAAATGTTTTATCCAATGGCTACAGAATACACATCTATCCCCTCAGCATATGGATATATTCTCAAGGATAGACTGTATGTTAGGTCACAAAACAAGTCTTAAAACTTTCAAAAATTTGACATTATATCAAGCAACTTCTATTACCACAATGGAATAAAAAAACAGAAATCAATAACAATAACCATACTAGCACATAGAAATTAAACAATATACTCCTGAATGACCAGTGAGTCAATGAAGAAATTAAAAAGGAAATTGAGAAATTTCTTAAAACAAATGATAATAGTAACAATGCATCTCAAAACATATGGGAAACAATAAAAGCAGTAATAAGAAGGAAACTTATAGCTAAGGGCCTACATCAAAAAAGGAGAAAAATTTCAAAAAACAACCTAATGATGCTTCTTAAGGAAGTAGAAAAGCAAGAGCAAATCAAATAAAAAATCAGTAAATAAAAGAAATAATAGAGATCAGAGCATAAATAAATAAATTTGAAATGAGAAAAACAATGCAAAAGATCAATGAAACAAAAGTTGTTTATTTAGAAATATAAACAAAATTGACAAACCTTTAGACAGATTAACAAGTAAAGAGAAAAAACCAAAATAAATAAAATTAGAGATAAAAAAGAAGACATTACAACTGATGCTGCAGAAATTCAAAGGATCATTAGTGGCTGCTATGAGCTACTATATCCCAACAAATTGCAAAATCTAGAAAAAATGAATGAATAAATTTTTAGACACATAAAACCTACCAAGATTGAAACATGAAGAAGTTTAAAAACTGAACAGACCATTTACAAGTAATAAGATCAAAGCCATAATAAAAATCATCCCAGTTTAAAAAAAATCCTCAGACTTGGGGTCTTCACCACTGATTTCTATGAAACATTTAAAGAACTAATAACAATCCTACTCAAAGTCTTCCAAAAAATAGAGGAGCCAAACATATTTACAAACTCATTTTAAGAGGTCATTATTATCATGATGCCAAAACCAGACAAAGACATATCAAGAAAAGAAAACTACAGGCCAATATCATTGATGAATGTTGGTGCAAATTTCCTCAACAAAATCCTCGCAAACCAAATTCAACAATACATTAAAAAGGCCATTGATTATGTCCAAGTGGGATATATCCCAGGAATGTAACTATAGCTCAACATATGCAAATTAATCAATGTGATACATTGTATTAATAGAATGAAGGACAAAAACCATATAATCATTTCAATTGATGTTTTAAAAAGCATTTGGTAAAACTAAATATTTCTTTATAAAAAAAGTCAAAAAACTGGGTATAGAAGAAACATATTAAAAGCTATATATAACAGACTCACAGCTAGTATCATAGTGAATGGGGAAATACTGAAAGCCTTTCCTGTTAAATCTGGAACATGACAAGGATGTCCACTTTCACTGTTATTACTTAGCATTGTAGTGGGAGTCCTAGCTAGAGCAATCAGACGAGAAAAAAATAAAGACATCCAAATTGGAAAGGAAGAAGTCAAATTATCTTTTTTTGCAGATGATAGGATATTATATTTGGAAAAACCTGAAGACTCTACCAAAATAATATTAAACTGACAAATTCAGTAAAGTTACAGGATACAAAATCAACATACAAAAATCAGTAGCATTTTTACATGCCCAAAGTGAAGGATCTGAAAATGAAATCAAAAACATAATCCTACTTACAATAGCCATACATAAAATTAAACACCTTGGAATTAACTTAACCAAAGAAGTGAAAGATCTCTATGATAAAAATTATAAAATACTAATGGAAGAAACTGAAGAGGACACAAAAAAGTGGAAAGGTATGCCATATTCATGGATTGGAAGAATCAATATTGTTGATTCTTGCTACCCAAAACAATCTATATATTCAATGCAGTTCCTATTAAAATACCAGTGACATTCTTCACAAAAATAGAAAAAAATAAAATTTATATGAAATAAAAAAGATTCAGAATAGACTAAGCTATCCTGAGCAAAATGAACAAAACTGGATGAATTACATTACCTGACTTCAAATTATACTGCAGAACTATAATAACCAAAACAGCATGGTACAGGCATAAAAACAGACACATAGACCAATGGAACAGGAAAATCCAGGAATAAATCCAGAAACTTAAAGCGAACTCATTTTTGACAAAAGTGCCAAGAACAAGCACTGAGGAAAAGATACTTCAATAAGTGGTCCTGGGAAAACTGGATATTTATATACAGAAGGAAACTAGACCCCTCTCTCTCACCATATACAAAAATCAAATCAAAATGGATTAAGTACTTATATCTAATACCTCAAACTAGGAAACTACTAGAAGTAAACATTGGGGGAACTCTCCAGGACATTGTTCTGGGCAAAAGTTTCTTGAGCAATACCCAACAAGCACAGGCAACCAAAGCAAAAAAGAACAAATGAGATTATGTCTAGTTAAAAAGCTTCTGTGCAGCAAAGGAAATTAATGCAATGAAGAGGTAACCCACAGAATAGGAGAAGATATTTGCAAACTACCTTTCTGACAAGGGATTAAAAATCAGAATATACAAGGAGCTCAAACAACTCTAGACGAAAAAATCTAATAATCTGATCAAAAAATAAGCAAAAGCTTTGAATAGATATTTCTCAAAGGAAGACATACGAATGGCAAACACACATATGAAAAGTTGCTCAGTATCATTGATAATCTGATAAATGCAAATCATAACTACAATGTGATGTAATCTCATCCCAGTTAAAATATTTTTATCAAAAATCAGGCAATAACAAATGCTTGTAAAGATGTGTGGAAGATAAGGAACACTCAAACACTGTTGGTGGTAATCTAAATTAGTACAAGCACTATGGTAAACAGTTTGGAGGCAGGTTCCTCAAAAAACTAAAAATAGGGCTTTCATATGATTCAGAAATCTCACTACTAGATACATGCTTAAAAGAAAGGAAATCAATGTATTGAAGAAATATCTGTACTCTCATGCTCATTGTAGCATTGTTCACAGTATCCAAGATTTAAAATCAACCTAAGTGTCCATCAGCAGTTGACTAGTTAAAGAAAATATCTTAGTTGTGCACGATGGTCTGCTATTCAGCCATAAAAAAGAATAATATTCTGTTACTTGGAACAACATAGTTGGAACCAGAGATCATTATGTTAAGTGAAAGAAGGCAGCTACAGAAAGACAAACATTGCATATTCTCACTTACCTGTAGGATCTAAAAATCAATCATAATCTCACTTACTTGTAGGATCTAAATCAAAATGATTTAACTCGTGGAGACAGAAAATAGAAGGATGGTTATCAAATGCTGGGAAGGAAAGTTAGGGGAGGGAGAGTAGAGTGGGGATGTTTCATGGGTACAAAAAATAGTTGGAAAGAATGAATAATACCTAGTATTTGAAAGCACAACAGGGTTACTATAGTCAATTATAATTTAATTGTACATTTTAAAATAACTAAAAGATTATAAATAGATATTTTGTAATACAAAAGATAAATGACTGAGGGCTTGGATACCCAATTTTCCACAATATGATTATTATGCATTGCGTGGCTGTATTAAAATATCTCACATACTCCATAAATATATCCACCTTCTATGTACCCACAAAAGTTATTTTAAAAATCTTAAAAAAGTAGTTGACTCTGAGATGCATCCAGCATATTCACTCTAGATCTGTAAAAGTAAGTATAAGCTTTATTTGAATGGTTATCTTAGAACCTTACACAGCTAAGAACACAAGTTAAAATTTCTAAAATTCTTATGGTCTTTCCCTTTCATAGGATTATCTTAATATTTTGGCTCATTTTGTTATTTCTAAATCATGCTCATTCAGTAACTTCAAACAAAAGCAGTTTAATAACTTTTTTTTTTCAGCCAATGATAAGTTAACTTATTTGAATTTGTGACTCCTAAGCTGTTGATTGGTAGCTAACGGACAGCGGCACGAGAATGGCTGAGATGCCCATATCCCAGCACCTTATTTTGGTGAAGATGCCTACATTTAGCTGTTCATTCACACGTATACAAATTGAGTACAATTTTAAAACTATATTTTTTGTTAGTACTCAAAAAGTACAACCTACATGTAAAACAAATCAAAACAAAACAACAAAAAGCATTTGCTAAATATGTTTTTGTGATGGTGATGCTTTTTCTTTCTTTTCTTCTCTCTTTTTTTTTTTTTTTTGATGAAGGATCATTCAACATTCAATCTTCTTTATCTTCTAGATGGTATCTGAAAATGGTAGCTGTTTAATCCATCAAAGGGTGGTGAAATTTAATTTTGGAGAAAAATTGCTACATGGACTCAAAAATTGTTATTATTTTCTTGTTTCATATCTAAGAGTTTATCTGTAGTCCTAAGTTGTTATTTTATAATTCAAAAAAAGTATGAGAGCTATTACCAGAATAGGTGGTCTGCCACAAGTATAAAACATAGTTTCTACAGTTGTTGTTTGTTTTGTTTTTATTTTTTACTAACAACTAAAACTGAGCTTATGTCTATATCAGATAATGTATGTGACAATAGATAAGCAATGTGATAATGGCAGGAATTTATGGAAAGCAATCCAACACATAGCAGAGTCCAACACTCCTGTTTCTCCTCAAACAATTTTATTTCTATTTAAAGGAAATTGTCCTTATGTAACTGGGTCAAAAGTGCACTACAATTGAAACATTTGTACAGTGAAAGACAGATACACAATATGCCACCCTTTAAACTTGCCAGACTCAGAAGCAGGAGGATGGGAAGAGAGAAAAACATTGATGATATCCACAATATTTTACCCTACCCTGTAGTATATGAGGTGCATCCTCTACCTCTCATGATTTTAATCTCCTCAAAGTCAGAGATTTGGTAAAAGATATTTTGATATCCTCTCCATCAAATAGCCACTATAGAGTAAAATTCAGATATTTTATTTAAAAATTGGGCAAATGATGATCATAACAATAACAATGATAATAGAATGATTAATGGAAGTTTAGACTTTATGAGAACCTACATATACCATTCTAACAGCTTTAAATTTATTAACTCATTTAGTCTTCTTAAAAATCCTATAAGAGAGGTCCTATTTTTATTCCTACTGTACAGACAGGGAAATATTTGTCAATGTGACACATCTAGTAAGTCATGGAGGGGAGATTTAAATGCCAGCATTATGGCTCAATAGACTAAAATCATAATTAACCAGCTTGCTTTCTCCATTATTTTTGCTGTTTAATAAAATTATGATTATGGCTATTTGAGGATTGTATTAGATTTTATCATTGTTATAACAAATTGTGAAAAATTTAGTGACTTTAAAAAACCTAAATTTTTTGTCTTACATTTCTAGATGTTAGAAGTCCTAATATTAAGGTATCAGTGTATCTTTTGTCTCAAGGCTCTAGGGGATAATCCATTTCCTTAGCGAGTAGATAGTGCCCAGATTTCTTGGCTTGTGGCACCCAGTAAGCAGTTGAGTCATTTCAGCCTTTGCTTCTGTCATCATATCCCTTCCTTTAATCCTGCCTTTCTTACTTGTTTCTTAAAAGGACCCCTGTGATTACACTGGTCTTACTTGGATAATCCAGAATAATCTCTCCATCTCAAACTCCTGAATTAATCATACCTGTAAAGCCTCTTTTGCAATGGAAGATAACACATTCACACATTCTAGGAATTAGGATATGGATATACTAATGTCCTTTGAGGATATCATTTTTCAGCTTACCACAATAATTATTTAGTGAGCAAAATTTTTAGTGATATCAGTTATGGTATCACTACATCAGTCAAAGCAAAAAAAGGATAATATGCTTGTATTACCAGAATCTGAATTTCCAGATTTTATGAAAACATTTGAAATCTGTAGTATTTAAACGTTTTTCTTTTCTTACTAGTCACATATTAAAAGATGTGAACTTAATGAAAAAGAAATCAGTAATTTCTTTTTAGACATTTAGCAACAGAATTGGAATAGGGCAATTGCAAATAACTGTGAACAGAGATGCATCACACATACAAAAATCTTAAAGTTCGATATCTGATCTTTTCAACTGTTTGGATCTTACGTCACTTTTTTTGCTCCCCTAGTGTGCCTATCCAGAAGACAGCAACTAAAATATTAGTGAATAAGAAACATGAATATTAAATTGTGAAGCTACTTACAAACTTTTCTCAAGAACCCCCCAAAACCCTTAATGCTATAATTTTAATATTTGGCATTGATTATAAAATGTGAATATGCTTTAATGTATACAAAATATTCTAATGCATATTGCTTTTTTCAACATCATAATACACCTGTGAGTTCAGTTAGGTAACTACCATTTTCATGCTCATCCTCTGGTCAACAAAATTGTTTACCAATATAGACTCTTGGTAACTAGTTGATTAATCTTAATCTACAAAACCAGTTTATGATTTCTAGTCAATTCTCAAATAGATGGTGTGACCTCCTAAGAAATAACTTATTTAATTGCAAAATTCTCCAGATTTACCTTAGTGTTTTGCAAACAATGATGGATTGTTGAATAGCTATTCAATAAATGCTTACTTTAGTTAAAAATAAAATATATGAATGTTTTATAAAGCTACCACTAAACAAAGCAATCATTTAGTTAAATGTAATATAGAGGAGAATTGTGCAGTTATTAATAACACGTACACATGTGTATATTTTATATGTGTATCACACATATATACACACATATATATTTTGTATATTTATTTAAAATAATCAGATACAGAGGTAAAGCGTATATTCTTGAATGAATCATTAATTCTGACAAAATTTTAAAAACATCTAAATGCATCTCATGTTTTCCTCTATTTTTCCTCTCACCTTTTGATTTTCTTGGCTGCTTCTTTTTTAAGGTAGCCTACCATAGTATCTCAGTAGCTTGGTTTTCCCCAAACATTAAGCCACGGTTTTTCCCTTAAGATATAAAGATATTATTATTCAGATAATAAATCATGATGTGTCAAACACTCCAGCAGGCCCTGGAGCCCTGGAGATAGAAAGATGAAGAAAACATCCCCTTCCTTTTAAGAAATTATGAGCCAGAAGGTCAGATTACACATGTACACATAACTGATTACAATAAAAGGCAAAATGTAAGTACAGTATAGGTAAAAAATATACTACTGTGTTCTGTCTTATCATCAAAACATTCACTCCCTGATTCCTTGCTCTCAGGCACCTATGGAGGGGAGATTTCTAATAAACAACTTTTAGCAGTGTGTTAAAATTGTTCCTATCATGTTTATTAATATTTACTTACCTTTAAGAGAAGCCTCAGTCAAAGAGGATGTATAAATATAGTTTGATTTAATCTGAGGAAATAAATCTTACAAAATGAGTTTCAGGTTTGGTGGTGAATTTATAGTAGCCTTGTCTTTTGAGCAGAAATTCTTCCAATTCTCTTCAAAGCACATAGTGAATTTGAATATTTATAGAAGTATGAACCTTGTCTATAAATATTTAGGACATGGTCCTATAGAAAAACACCTAATTCAATAAATACAAAGCAATGAGTCTAAAATCTCATTGTTCATGTGAATCATCCTGAATGCTCATAATCAATGTGGAGATAGCAGTTAGTTAACATTTTTTAAGAGAAGCTCAGGAATATGCATCTATGACAAACTTGTAATAATTTTAATATGTGATTCAATGAACTCATTTTGAAGAAAACTGGACTGAGTATCCACATAAGACAAATAAACAAGTACAATTCTCAATTGCTCTAGCATCATGACCTTATATAACTTTATCTTTCAACAATCTCTGAAATATTCAGCAAATTGCTCAATTTGTTTAGCCACTCAAACACCTTTTATGTCTAAGTGAAGGATGAAGTCCTCAGAAACAACCTCATATGATTTGGCCCAAATCTAAATTCTTTCTTTTGAGACAAAATGATCCATCTAATGATGGATTCCGAATTTTCAACATTTGAGTTTAACAGTCACATTGATATATCTACTTATCCAGTTTTCCATTGATGTCCTAGTCAATATAAAAACATTTTTCATCTGAAAGTTCAGAACAGTCTAGTGCAATGCCTGTCTTTCCAGTTGGTTACTCATGGGCCTGACAATATTTTTTTTTTTAATTGGCAAAGTGACTTGGACTGAATTCTCTAGCAGATGGCTTAGAAGTGAGTGACATGTCACCACCTTCAGATTTTTCAATGCGTGACATGCCACAACTTTCAGATTTTGTATTGCATTGCCCAGTTTCAATAATTCATTAACTATTCATTAACTGAACTCATACAGCTAATGTTGTCCATTGTCCTCTGTATATATTTGATACCTGCGATACCTACTAGTCTTCTACTGACTGAAAACAATATATAATAAACTCAAGCAAGAAAATAAAACAAGTCATTTACAAACAGGCTAACAAATTCTCTATAATTATTTCTAAAAAGTCCACCATCAAAAACAGTACTCTGTAGCACAGATAAGTGATGAAAAGAGAGATGATAAACAGCCATTATTTTTCAATATTATTTTCATTTTACTTTTAAATTCATGTGTATTTTAGATGAATTAAAGTTTTTCTATTTTGTATTAATTTTCATTTACAAAAGAACCTCAATGATAAAAATTATTCCTAATATTTTGCTAATGAAGCTCATATTTTATATTTACTTTTGAAAAGAGCACAAATACAAAGAATGCTAAATGATTTTCAAATAGGTGATTTTCTAGAATAAAAATACGGCATTGAGAAAAAAACAAATAAACACACAAAAATAAAGTTTGAGGAGAAAAGCTACTAGTTTTTATAGATTTTCAGTCCAAGGAAATAATCTGATCTAGTAATCAGAAGACTATTGTAATTAGAAACAGAAGACCTGGTTCTTATTATTATACAACTTATGAAATCTGGATGTGTTTCAATTTCTCTTTTGAAAATAGGCGTCATAATTTCTGTACTGTCCAATTTATAAAGCTGTAGTGAGGATCACATAAAGTCACTCTTTTCTGAACTTCCCTAGTAATAAATATCGCCTGCTGTGATTGTGAAATCTGTAACTGTCCAGACTTCTCCTCTAGAGATTTTTATCTAGACGGGCAGAAGTCTGATCCCTGTATTAAACTATTAACAAAAGGTCCAGGTGGATTTTAAGTTGTAAATTTGTAAACAATACTAAATGGATTTATTTTGGAATTTTTTACTGATAAAAAGTAGTGGCCAGGCACAGTGGCTCACACCTGTAATCCCAGCACTTTGGGAGGCCGAGGTGGGCGGATTATGAGGTGGAGAACTCCTGGCCAACACAGTGAAACCCTGTCTCCACTAAAAATACAAAAATTAGCCGAGCATGGTGGTGTACGCCTGTAGTCCCAGCTATTCGGGAGGCTGAGGTAGGAGAATAAGTTGAACCTGGAAGGTGGAGGTTGCAGTGAGCCAAGATCACGCCACTGCACTCCATCCTGGGTGACAGACTGTGAGACTCCATCTCAGAAAAAAAGAAAATAAAAGAAAGTAGCAAGGGGTTATGGTATGGCTAATATTTAGCCAGAGTGCATTGGCATGACCTTCACTGTTATAATATGGAAATTAGTCTGACCCAGTTTGCCAGTAACCATCCATGGCATCAATTTGTCTCATCCCTAACTACCAAGGTCCTGTTTCCTATTCTCACCCTAAGTAACAGCTGAACTAGTTGGTGTCAAAGTAAGCAGCCCATAAAACTCAGCTTTAGACTTCAGCTGCAGTTTCTCTGTATTGTCCAGTCCCTGTGCCACATTGGTTGGTAAATGTTTATAGTGTCACCTCCTGGTCAAAGCACACGTTTTGTAAATCCATGGAGTAGTCCAATATCTTTGAAGTAAAATTGTGTGTGGTTGCTAGAGTGTCTAAATAAAGTCTAGAAACAAATGCACACCACAGAGACAGAGTGCTTACATTATTTCAGAGGTTTGGTTTGCTTGGGAGCTAGCCTTTTTCTTTCAATTTCAAAACATATTTCAAGGTAAAATTAGTAGTTATTTTCATCCCAAATAAGTGCAATAAAAATGATAATAGTATGAAAGAATCGAAGGACAGTAGATAAGAAAGTGTGGAGCCTTCAAGGTAGATGATATAAATGCTGGCATCTTAATAGTAGACAATCAGTGAAGGGGCGAGTAAAAGAAAAAGGGAGAAAGAGGGAGAACTGGAGAAAGAGAGAAACCCATTCATAAATATATAGAAATGCACAAAGCACAGAACAATGAAGTATGTGAATATTGAAATATATAGAGTATGAAGACTATTTTGCAAAAACAAAATGTATTTTTGAGAAATTGCAGCAAGAGCAACAAAGCCTTGGAAAGAATTATTGAATAAATTAAAAAGCTTTTGAAACTGTGCTACAGTATTCCATCATAAATATGCAAGACACGAATGATTACTTGCAGTAGGATTTAAAAAGCGTAGAGGTTTCCGAATATGGATCTAAACGTATGCAACACAAGGAAAAAACTGGGAATATAATGAACAAACTCTAGATAAATTAGCTGGATTTTTTTTTTCACTGGAAGTGCTGAATGATCTTGAATTGCAGAACAACGAAGGAACAAATGAGAATGGTACTAGTAATTCAAAGAAAGTATTGGTATTAGAACTTGTGGTCTTGAGACTATGGTAGGGCAGAAAGACAGGGTCCAGCATCTAAGAACACAGCTTATACGGTGCTAAGCTGGGATTTCCCCCAAAACCACGCGGAGGATAACAGATATAGGAGCTATTCTCTGCAGGAGACGTTTATAGGATCCCTCTGTCATGATCTGTGGGTATATAAACTGCTTAAATTGCCAAGAACAAATGGAAATGGGACATTAATGATCTCTTACTAACACGCTGATGAGAAGAACACAATTGTTAAAGCTCACTTCAAAATTGAATGTGTCAATGATTAGTTGAGAAGTGTAACTTAACTGCTTAGTAAATCACCTTTTAAGTTTGTATATAACATGATTAGTTTTTCCAAATCATTTCAATTTGCTTGAATTTCTAATTAAAGGAAAAACAAATTAGGTAATACAGGAAACAGAGATACTTTAATCCAAGTGACCACACAGCAATGTAACTACTGGGCTATAAGTGCCCAGAGTAGAATAACTTGATCAGTCCATTTTACATATTCTCCTTTAAATAAACCTAAAAATAGATGATTGTCAAAACATAAAGATGTTAACAGTTAAGTTCTGTTTTGTAATCTCCCTGAGGTTGAATTGTGGTTTTTCATGTTTAAGTATCTTTCTTCTATTCCTGCGACTCAGTAGCTAAATATATTTCATCATATAGTTCTCAGTTTCAAGTTTCACTACTGGTGAAACCCATGTTTACTCACAAACCTGTCTGAGAGAATTCAAGAAAGTAATACACATCCTTATGCTTAAATTCAACAATAGTCTATAAACAGGATTTATTGCTGCTGAGTTTGCAGCATGTCCACAAACCTAATTTTTTCTTTGTTTCATAGTTCAGGTAATATTTTAGGCTGTGATATATGCCTATTGAAATCCTCTCTTCTCCACATCTACTTAGTCACAGAAAATTGCTGCAGTTCTTAATTTTCTATAAACATTGACATGGCTCTTTGATTTTTTTCTCTTCAAACTAAAGTATCACCAAATCTACCGATTTCTGGCAATCTTACTTTCAGATCTGCTTAATGGTAATCTAAGTCACTTGCTTAAGGACGTTTATTTCTCTGTCCTCCAATATCAATAAATGTTTTCTCTAGAGATTTTGCCTTTATGCTAACAAATATTCCAAAGTTTCTCATATATTAAATATTTATGTTCCAAACTAATTTTTGAGACAGAATTCTGCATGGATCTTTCATATTTCTGCATGTCTTGCAAGCCCAGGCATTGATTGATTTTCTTCTGGACTATCTTTTCAATGATTTTTTTTTTTTTAATAACAAGCAGCTTTGAAAAGAGAGAGAGAGCATCTTCCTTTGGAACAAGGAGCAAGTTTCTTTAATGTACAGTGTTATAATGATAATATCTTCAATCATCACAAAGCTCAGACAAGCTTATGGACAATTATAAATGGGTTACCTGAACTCTTGACTCTTTCTCTGTAATTAAACTTAATATATGTGCATGCAAATCACCTAGCATTAGGACCCTAGGTACTGGTGCTAATATTGATAATCCACAGATGCAAAGCTATTGCCGTGAGTAGTAACATTCTCTGTTTCTCACCCAGCAGTCTGTATCTTGTGTCAGCATTCATGAAATTGTAGCAGGCTAAATTATTTTCTAGAAAATACGGTAAATTCTCAGACATTTTTTAGTTTTCAATACAAACATGGCTTCAAGATACCATCTCACATGGTTCTCTATTTTTACTACCCAAATCATCAAAGAATAACCTCCGTGCACCACTTTCATTTCTTCAAGAACCACTTATTCTCGCACACTATTACTGACATTTCTTTCTTTAACAACAGCAACAAAAGAATCCTCTTTTATTATTGAAATCAGAGTTCTTTGAACAACTAGTTGTTTTTTTTTTTTTAATCTCTCTATGGCATTTTTTAAGTTGGTTATCTTTTTTATTTGAAACTCTTCGATTACATTTCCCCTTTTAGCTATCAGTTCCTTCTCAGTCACTCTAAATGACCTCTTTTACTAAAATCTCATTAGGGAGATCATATTCCAATGTCGTAAGACCATAAAGCTCTGTTTTTGATCAGTTCTTTTCTAATAGTTTATTAGTAGTTAAACTTCTTTAGCTAAAAAATTATTCAAGTTTACCTTTCTGTAAATCTCATCTTCACATCTACATACCTGCTGATCACTTCCCCTCAACACCTTCATCTCCAGTCTCACAAACTCAGCATATACAAAGCCACACGTATTTCCTTCAACTTGAACCAAATTACCTATTTCTGAAAAAGATGGTATTATTTACTCCATTTCTCTAATTGTAATATTGAAAAAATCTGATTTTCTCTGCATATATACATTTATTGTTTTGTGGATCCTTCATTATTAAATGTTTTCCTTTGCCTCCTTGTTTAGATTCTTTATTTCATTGTCCTAATTCAGGGCACATTCATTTCTATCTTAGTAGATTCTACAGATTTTCTAACTAGGGATCCGTTCTTTTCTCTTTGATGTATTATTGAACCAGTGATAATTTAATTTTGAAAAATACCACTACATTTTTTTCAAGTTCTAGCTCAAAAAATATTTTTGCCCTTAGAATATCTTGTGTTGAGGATCTCCACAATTATATAACATGTTATTTCTTCATTTTTATCTCTTATCACTGCTCCAAATACATATATTAATTTATTCCAAAAAAACTGATTATCATCTATGTTTCAAGGACATGTCTAGAATTCAGAAAACATATTGAACAAATATATTGCTTGTACAAAATTACTATAATAAAATAAATATTGATCAAAAAATATTATAGGGCAGTGTTAAAAATGTAATTTCCAGTGATTAGAAAATATATACCAGGCAATGTTACTATACCACGCTTTCAAAGTCAAAAACCCTATTGGCTGTGTTTCCAAGCATAGCTATAGAATACCTTTGTCCACAGTCTTGTCCATGCCACCTTCGTGGTACTGAATGCCATCTTTTTTTTTTTTTTCTCCCTGTTTGTGTGTTTTACTCTTTTATTTTCAAGTTAGGTGCCTAGCTCCAGTTTCAATTCTGTATGAGATTTTCCTTCATAACTAGAACTGTATGAATCTGTGGTAGTTAATACCAGAACCACTCAATGTAAACTCAGCCTGAGATATTTTATTTTATTGTTAGTTATTTTGTGACTTTGGTTCTAGCATGTTTAAAGATTATAAATATCTTTAGGCAAGTATATTAGCTAAGACTAGGATTTGATGCTTAGTAACTAACAAAGGGTTTATTTCTCGTGTTTAACAAGAAAGCTGAAAATAAAGATACCTTGTAGTAGAGTAATCAGCTCAAGGATGAACAGGATGAGGTTACAGTGGTAGTCTCAGCCCTTCAGCTATTCTCCCCAAATAAATGGCTGCTCCGACTGTAGCAATAATGCTTTCCTTCCAGTCAATTAAAAGAAGAAACAGTACAGCAGAAGGATTATGACCAAATTGAGAGAGGAAAAAATACAGAGAAAAAAAGTTCAGACAAATTTTTATTTACATCCCAAGGACCCAAATTTTATCAGGTAGCCAACCTTACCTGCCCAGAATACCAGAAAATATAACTTTTCAACCTGAATATGTTACTCATTACAAAACTGCTAAAAAAGAAAGGCGATAATGAACATCTGGTAGGTTACTAGTAGGGTCTGCTCAAGAAGACTATTTTTGCCGTTGGATACTAATAGTCATTCATTGATATTTATGGAACTCAAGATGTGTTCTGTTTTTACTTCCCTTTACTGGTATAACTGCCTGTTTCAACAGACATGCCTAAGGTTTGCAGAACGGCATTGAGTCTATGATCAGAAAAGACAAATGGGATGATGGCAAAAATCTGTACCTTGATCCTCATGGTGGTTATGTGGAATATAAAATTGTTAAAACCTATCAAACTAATATGACTTAACGTCTGTAATTTTCCCAGATTTATTGAGGTACGATTGACACAAAAAATTATACATATTTAAGTTATGCAAAGTAGTGTTTTGATATATGCTCATAGAAACAGAGAGTTAGGAGGATGATTACCAAGGAAAGGAGGAAAGAGGAAATGGGAAAGTGTTAGTCAATGGGTAAAAACTTTTCAATAAGGTGAATATGTTCTAGAGACCTAATGTACAGTGTGGTGTCAATAGTTAATAGTAAATTATTGCATACTTGAAATTTGTTAAGAGTAGATCTTACGTATTCTCACCACATACACACACACACACACACATACACACATACACCTATGTAAGGTGATGAACATGCTAATTAGCTTGATTTTGATAGCCGTTTCACAATGTTACCTATATTTGTGATTTTATTTTATATAACTTTTATTTTGAAAACTAAATTAAAAAGATTCCTTCATCTGCTGTTTGAGGAAGGCTGTATTAATTTCCTGTTACAGTTGTAATATATTACCACAAATTTAGAAAAGTTAAAATACTGAAAAGTTATTTTCTTACATTTCCACTGAGCGGAAGACACATCAAATGCATTCACAGGTTTGTGGTCCTTTGGATTTAGAGAAAAATTCATTTCTTTGTCTTCCCGGTTTCTAAAAGCCACCCATATTTCTTGGCTCCTGGATCCTTTCATCTTCAAAGCCAGCACTCCAATCTTGAGTCATCTTCACATCTCCTTTTTCTGACCTTTACCCTGTTTCCACACTATTATAAATACCATATGAATACATTGGGAACAAGGAGATAATCCAGAATAATCTCTTTATCTCAAAACCCTTAGCTTCGTTAAATCTACAAAGTATCTTTTTGACACATAAGGTAAAATATCCATAGGTTCTGGTGATTAGGATATGCACATTTTTGTGATTGGGGATGGGGAAATATGTGGAATTATTCTGTCTACCACAGAGTCTAAATGATCAGATCAATTAAAAGAAAAATGCCCAGACTCACACTGACATTAACTGTGAAATGAAAGCAGCTGCACACAAATCAGAACCATATCTAATATTTGGATGATAGGCTCATCCAAATATTAGAAACAGGAACTGTTAGCAAGTATTAAATCTGTCTTTGCATGGATTATTTCCATGAGGTGTGATAGGTAGGCTTGGGTGCAAAAATCTCGTGACGTGCAATTCTTGCCGCATGCAGTATGGCCACCTTTAGGAGGTGAGTTCTCCTACACATGTCAGTGAGACTGCAGCTGCTCACCTTTTGGTAGGATGCCCTGCATCGAGTGGGTGCTCAATAAATATTTCACTGTGATTTTAACAAAGAGAATGACTATATTACTATTGATGCCAATTAAATGGTTCCTAGTCATCTTCAGAAGACATGAGGCTGTCCTGAGCACCTGCTTTACTCTTAGGGGCCATTTGGGTTGAAAATATGGCAAATTAACAATATTCAGTCAAGCACCAAGGTATTTTACAAAAATCAGTGTTGTCAATGTGTGATTGAATTTAATTCATTATTTGAAAAAAATAAGTTTTTTTTTTCTTACAAATCAACACTTTCTTCCTACTCGTCTTGCTCCCAAATCATTTTTAAACTATGGATACTGATTCTACAGAGGATAAGAGCTAATTATTAGCTCCCTTTTAACTTACAAGTTTATACTCAGCAAATCTTAATACTTGGAGTCTGTTAAAACAAACTTTCACAGTCACCATTTCAATTAAGCTAACCTGACCAATTTAGGACTTGCAGACACATTAGCTCCACAAATTAAAGTTTCTATTCCTATGAGTCTTAACTGAGCTGATTTATTCAGCTGGTTTTGGAGAATAGTTGTCTGTCAGTTAGTCTTCTTTAAATACATGTATCTCCTGGGGAATTTTGTCTCAGAAGCCTTCAAATATGTAATTACTTATTTTCTTTTCAGAAATACAAAGTATCTTAGTCACTTTTTACTTTTAAAACAATATGTATATTACTGCCCTAGTTTTGGCAATGACAGATCTTTAAATTCACTATTAACTATTTACATCTTTGTACTCCTCAAAATTAGTGACATAAACATTTCCAAATTACTAGAACACAACTGTTTCAAATAATATTTTTTTTTCTCCTCTGTCTGTTCTTGGTTAACCAAGAATAATGACTACAATAACTGCATCTTACGTAATTAAGCAGGTCACTGGTGAATTTAAATTGAGGACAATATTGAACTTAAGGGGTCATTTTTCTAAGAGTCGATAAAAGAGCAGTTTTTTTTGTTGTTACTTTGGGGTCATTATGATTGAGAAATCCATGATAATTGGAAAAAAAATTTCATGTGAAATAGTGGGAAACAGTTTTCTCTCTTACTCTTGGAGACTGCTTAAGATCATGTTTTATTAAGAAATTGTGGTTTGAAGGAGGGTTTTCTAAAGCAATCATGAGAACTTCTTATACATTAAGGAAGGAAATGGCTTTCATATGCCACACCTGCAATTTCATGAAAATTGGGCAATCTTTAAAAAAACTATAGAACTACAATACTGCAGATGGTTTTAAAAACTCACTTAGATCACTGTCTCTTACCCTTTGACTTCAACTTACATTACTTCTAAATAAAACTAGAGAGGCTGAAGTGCTATCCTATTTAGAGATCTTCAGAGGACATTCCAGTCTTTCAGAGTTCATCCCAATGCCTAACAGACCTCGTAATCTTTCTAAGGAATTAATTTCCTCTGGTTTTGCTACAGTGGAATTAGAGAATATTACATTAACATAACACTATAGTGAATTTCTCCAACTAGAGTAATTAAATTAGACCTTTATTTACCCAGCTAAAACTAAGTACTAAGTAACATCCTGCTTTTTCAGTCTCTTTAAACTAGATATTTTAGAAACTCTTTGAAGCAAAACAATGGCTTTAGGACTTTGCAATTTTTTTGAATTTTCTGATTTTGTAATTTTGCTGTGTGAGTTCATCTCCTTCTCAATGTATTTGAAACTCAAATCATCACTTCTTCTTCCAAATTTACTCCCTCTCCTACATTTCCTATTAACTGTCCTAATACTATCATCTTTCATATACACAGGGTCAAACTTTCATGGATATGGACACTGGATTATTTTTTGTCCCATTCTATAGTTCAATCAGTGCCCAAGAGCCTTATATATTTAATTATTATGTTATTATATAATTAATTAAGCCTTATATATTTTCCTTTATTTAGCATCATTTATTACTTTCTCTCAGGAGCTATCTTTAGGATCATGTTGCTTTTTATTGCCATAGTCTCTTAACTAACATACATTTTTGTCTCTTTTACCTCATTGTTCATTCATCTCCACGAGTTTAATTGGGCACCATGGCTCATACCTGTAATCCCAACACTTTGGGATTACAGGCTGAGCAGGCGGTCCATTTGAGGCCAGGAGTTTGATAACAGCCTGGCCAACATGGTGAAACCCCGTCTCCACTGAAAATACAAAAATCAGCTGGGTGTGGTGGCACACACCTGTAATCCCAGCTACTCGGGAGGTTGAGGTGTTAGAATCGCTTGAACCCAGGAGGCATGCTCCAGCCTGGCCAACAGAGTGAGACTTCATCTCAAAAAATTAAATTAAATTAAATTAAAATAAAATATAATAAAATAAAAGCACAGCTAAGGACATACATAGGGGACACTTGTAAAATTAATTGTTAAGGCCTTTTGAACATATTTCTTATATTTAAGGATTTTTTCTACCTGTAAATACCAGCTTCCCAAAATAGAGTCAGGAAATTGCTTTTCCAGACTCCTGTGCAGCCAGGGCATAGACAGGTGACCCAGAGTCCACTAACAAGACTTCCTGGTATAACATTTTGACTCTGAAGTAAGAAAAGTCCGATTCAGACAAGAATGCATTTAAGAAGGTAATGGAGGCACTTGGGTTTGGGGATAGCAAGGACAGCCAGGGATGTTTCTGGAACATAATTGTCACACATGTATGAATAGCAGTGTTCACAGTTAACGCTGATTTCCCGGTCCAGAAAGGTTAACCATACAAAAACTGGTAGTGCTGGTTTTCTTGTAGACCTCTTCTACAGCATTTTCTGGTTTGTTCCCAGAAGTCTACCCGGAGATTCATAATTTAGGGTCCTACACAATTCTGAGCTATATAACACATTTTTATAATAACATTTCCTACAGTTTGTAAGAAAGAATCTAGAGTATTATCACATGTAACTCCCTGCTTCAGAATATTTTATATCTTTATATCTAAAAAGCTTCTAACTTCTAATATTTCTCGAATTCTGCCCTCAAAATCTCACTTAAGTAATTGAGCTCTCTACCACTTCATAGCAATTATACATGCCAGTCAGATTGTTCTAATCGCAGTTCTTTGAAATTAATCTCACGTATCTACTTTTGCTTTTTATTTTTGCCACTCTTCCTACTTTTCTTCAAAAACCCCATTATCTCTCCTTTAATGACTAACTGAAATCCCACCATCTCTGATATGTTTTTTTTCTGAAAAACACAAATAAAAATTTCATTAACACCACTTTGTTAATACCAACTTTTCTTTATAGGTTTTTATGTCACTGATACAAATACCACATATTCTCTTAAAGTACAGATAAATTATCTAATTCATCCCAGTAGACTATTCCTACTACACCCCCAATACAACATAGCCAGGTGCTCAGTAAATATATCTCACAAGAGAAATTAGGTAATGCCTCACCCCTCATGAGGCTTTATTTAATTGGAAAATTAGCTAGCAGGATTTATTAGCATCTTGTATGTTTACTCAGCCCTCTGGAAGGGAGTTACTCAAACAGTAGCTAGATCTAAATTTGAGCTAGATGCTACTCATTATTGCTAATTTATGATGAGACAATCATCTGAATAATATCAAATTTGGTCTATCATGATTCCCAGTTCATTATCAATCAATTTATATTTGTTATATTTAGGTGACATTAGGCATTGCAACCGATCCCAGTGGCTTAACATAGCAAGTGCTTGTTTCTCATTCACATACTATCCCTTGTCAGTGGCCAGAGTTTTCCTCCATGTGGTGAAAAAAAGGGACCTATAGCTCTTCAATTTAATGTCACTGTCTTAACACTTGGTTCCCAACACAGAAAACTATAGGAATACAGCAGCCATAGAAACCTTAAGCTACCTTGGGCCACAAAGGGCATGTGTCACTTTTGTTCACAGTGCATTGATCATAACTAATCATATGAACTTAATGTAACATCATGAGAGAATGAGACGTGCATGAGAAATCATGGGATATAAGATGAGTACTGTGTCTTTATGGCACACAATTTAAAATTAGTGTGTTATGGCACACAGTCTAAAATTAATGTGCTTAATTTTTTCTACTTATAATTTGAGCAATGCCACCAACGAATTTTTCATTAATTCCCAGAAAGATGCCTTCATTCTTCTTCTGTCTCCATACTTCTCCCATAAACTCTCTATGCTACTTTTGCTCATTTCATATTTTATTCTTACCAGCTACTAATATTCTTATCCCAAACTATCCGCCTTCCATCCATGGTCTGTTTAAATCAGAAATGTACCTAATCCACAATCAGTTTTCTTACATTTATGTGGCATCTCCAGATACTTTGGGCTTACTTGTGTACCCTCCACAGATTTCTATAGCACTTAAGCCACAAAATATAAAGCTATAATATCTTATCATTACATATAAATACCAGGTACAAAGTATAATTTAGTCCTAAGGGATTAAATATGGTTATATGTAATATTTTATAGATGACAAATCATAAAAGAACTTATTAAATGATACCAATATTGCTTACCTTTGGTAATGAGAAAATTGACACAAGTAACTTGGCTATATTGTATTATGCTACAAAAATTTGTGAAAAGAAAGTTTTAATGATTGTGTGTGTGAAAGCAGGAAGGGGAAATCCAGAATCAATAGAGATATGAACACAGGAGTGAGATGTAACTACTAGTTATAAACTTGATACCAGGTGGAGACAAGATGTACTGACACAAGCAGGCTACCTGACACTGCCTACACATTTTATTAAGTACACCTGCTCATAACAGCCAGAGCTGAGAAAACATAGGTCTTTGTTTCTTTCAGGAACAGGCTAGTTATTGCAAAGAAGAGGACTGTAACCTGAGAATAAGCTGCTCCAGAAAAAAAAAAAAAAAAAAGAGTTGAGCCACAGAAATCAATCTACATATCGCTATATGACCAATTCATCGGTTAAATCATTTTTCCTTTTATGAGCACTCAGTAAGGGGTTGAGGAAATAAAGGTCCTCTCTAAAACTTTTGCTCTAGGAGAGAATTTCCCTCTCCAGATGAACAGGAAGGTGAGGAATGAATATTTCCCTTTTCAGACGAAGGTATCACAACAGGGTGGAATTGGAGTTGCTCAGTGAAAAAAAGTTGAAGTATGCATTGCCTGATCATTGCTGTAGAGTCAAAGAAATAAAGTTTGAACTTGAACAGCAATGCTTCCTTGGAATATTCTCTCCATGACGGTAAGTTCTTTGTCTTGTTTTCTCCACAAAAATCACTAGTGCCAAGAATTGTAACTTGCATATACTAGGAACTCAGTAAATTGGTTTTGAATGAAAGAAGGTAGCAGCCAGCTGGTAAGGATCTTACATTTGAAAATTTAAAAATAGAATTTTATTTTATAGAGATGCAGTACTAATTTTCAAGCAGGGTCTGACATGAACAAAATGCTATTTTAGGAACATTAATCAGGAGTCCATTATGCAATGGGTTGAATTACCAAAAGTCTAGAAGGAGGGAATTCAATTAGCAGATAATTGCAATAGCTTTAGGATGATCTGATGGTGGCTTTGATTAAAGTAGAAGACGGTGGGCCTCAAAGAGTAAAAGACAGTTATGTAAAACCCCATGGAGGAAAACGGTCATGATTTGATAAATGATTTGAAGAGGGGTGTGTGGGAGGAATGAGAGAAAGATCAACTAACTCATCATTAATTGAGCATTTGTCTTGATGGAGGACACTTGGAGGAGTACATTCAAATGTGGGACATAATTATTGTTCTTTTAGTGGAAACGCTATGTTTTTAGGGAAAAATCTCATAGAAAATAAATGATGCCAGGCCTGGATTTGGGGAGTAACTGGTATATTTGTGCAGACAGTAGCTACAAAAGCGAAAACAAATTCAGGCAAAATGTGTTTTGTAACTAAGAAACTAGAAAACAAAATAAATAATTTAGGATAGTTTATTTTGAATGAAATAGACTCAGATTTTCACACGGTTTTGAGAGTCTTGTGATCTGCTCTAAAAATATGTATCAGTAAGTATCATGTGTCAATGTTGTGTTCGGAATTTATTTCAACCACTGAAACATTCTTTATAAAATATAAATTTGAAATCATCAGATTGGCTGGGCGCTATGGCTCACCCCTGTAATCCCAGCACTTTGGGAGGCTGAGGCAGGCGGATCACAACATAGGGAGTTCGAGACCAGCCTGGCCAGCATGGTGAAACCCCGTCTCTATTGAAAATACAAAAGTATTAGCCTGGCATGGTGCCGCATGCCTGTAGTCCCAGCTACTCGGAAGGCTGAGGCAGGAGAATTGCTTGAACCCAGCAGGCGAAGATTGCAGTGAGCCAAGATCACGCCACTGCACTTCAGCCTGGGAAACAGAGCGAGACTGCGTCTTAAAAATAATAACAAACACCGCATGTTCTCACTCATAGATGGGACCTGAACAATGAGAACACATGGAAATAGGGCAGAGAACATCACACACTGGGGCCTGTCCAGGCATGCAGGGTTGGGGGAGGGATAGCATTAGGAGAAGTACCTAATGTAAACGAAGAGTTAATGGGTGCAGCACACCAACATGGCACATGTATACATATGTAACAAATCTGCAAGTTGTGCACATGTACCCTAGAACTTAAAGTGTATATATACAGAAGAATATAAGAATGGCATGTATAGGGGAAATGGCAGGTATAGAAAGATGCCTGACTCATGGCTGAGATCCAGTTCACATCAGAGAGGGCACAGCCGTGTCTCACTGGAGTTGAAGAAGTCACTGAGGCGTGGCACCAATAGTATTCACTGTAAACTAACTTTGGAGTTAGAGGAAGCTGTCCACAGGAGGTGCTTAGATGGTGACACTCCACACAAAAGTTGTTTGCTGTGGTCTGAATGTGTCCCCCAAAATTCATATGTCGAAACTTATTTACCAATGTGACAGTATTAAGAGGTGGGGCTTTATGAGGTGATTAATTCATAGAGCAGAGCTCTCATGGATGGAATTAGAGCCTTTACAGAAGGACTCAAGGGAGTTTGTTCAATCCTTTCCGTCCCTTCTACCATGTGAGGATATGGAATTTGATCCCTCCAGAGGATGTAGCAACAAGGCAGACAGTAGCCCTCACCAGACACCACACTTATTGGCATTTTGGTCTTGAACTCTCCAGCATTCAGAAGTGTGAGAAATACATTTCTATTGTTTATTTAAAAAAATAATATTAATGCATGCCCATTTTATGACATAAATATGATATTTAAATTTTAAGGTCTAGAATAAAAACAACTAAGTGTGAATATGTACATAGAATTATAAACTTGCAAACAGCGTAAATAATAGTAGTCCAGTAAAGGAACTCTGGGTACATTATAGAAGTTTTTCTTTTGATTAATGAGGTAAATTAAATTTATCTATGAACCTTCCTTTTTGGAGGTCTCTAGCAGGAGTCATTACAAATCTTAAACAAGATGGCACTGAGAGATTTTTACACTCAGAGCGAATTTGCTTTTAGGACCATCTCAGTCTTTCTACACGTGACAAGGGAGAGTGCTTCACACAAAGCTGACTGAAATTTCATAAATACTGTGATGTCTCACATTAGACATGGCCAAAGCAGGAAAGGAGATACTCAGCACATTCAATGTCATGCTGCTCTAAATATATATGCCCTATGGCTTCTTGTATACACTATACATACATGTATATAGGCCAAGGGCATTTGACAGCTGCTTTTCAAAGCAGCAGAGCAGGAGTGCTTACTTTAGAATAGCCAACAGATTCCAATGACATCTGGGTTTCAGTCTATTTTCAGTGAAGAATTGAGGGTTGGTGACAGAGTGGGTAGAGGATATGTTCCTCTCTTCTGTGATCTGAGGAATACATATGCACACAGCCTCTGTGCTTAAAGGTAGAAAAATAGGTTGAATTTTTATTATTTTAAAATTAGAATTAATTAAATGAAATGTTCTAAATTTAAATTAGGTATATGGTAAGATTTCACATTATTTATACTGGGCAAAAGTAGTGCCTTGTTGTTTCATTATTGTCATTTTAATTATTTTATAATTATGTTGTCAAACAAACATAAATCATTAAGATCCAATAGCATACATACATTAAAAGTAAAAATTTGAGCAGAAATGTGTTAATTATGATCACTGCTTTTACATCAGTTTCCAAGTTATTTCTGGATATGCCAGGGCTGTTTCTAGAAAGATTGTTAAGAGTCATTCCATGAGATGTTCTTCACTATTGTTTACAGTGCACATGGGGCTATAAACCTCTACTACCCACAAGTCTCTCCTTTTCCTTTTATCTCATCATATCAAGGCCTTTTTCTCCCGCATGTCATGAAATAAAATAATCCGATTACTAATTTTATCTCAAGGTACTACTAAATTTCAAGAAAATCCCTTGGGAAACACCAAAGTCATCTTTGATGTCTCCCATTCCTTGAGCACCTAGATCATTCACCCAGTTTCATAATTTACCAATGAAGTGCCTCAGATATCTATCAAATCACATTTTATTCTTATTTTCTGTTTCTAATATTGTTACACTTGTCTGGACCAACGTTGCATCTCACTTTTTTTTTTTTTTTTTTTTTTTTTTTTTTTTAGCTGCAATCAGTTTTCTAATCAGTTACTCAACTACCATCTCTCCTAAATTCAGCCGCCAGAGCTCTCACTCCAAATACCGCTTCGTGCTGGGTTATTTCCTGCTCAGAAATCTTTCCTATTGCCTAGCAAATTGAAAATACTCAACTATTAAGGCATTTAAAGCACTTTAAAATATGTTCTCAATCAGCTTATTTACTCTTATCTCTGACTGCTTACCTAAACCGTCCCTAAGCCTTGATCAAATTGTCCAGCTTACAGCGTTTTATCTTCGTATCCCCCACAGCTTCGGATGGTATACTCATCTGGACAGAAGATTTCAAAATAAAGAAGGCAAAGTCCTCATATTAAAAATAATATCTACTCTCACAATATGAAAATATAAGCACAGATAAAAATGTTCTCTTTTCTCTTAGAGTTGTCATTTTTTGATGAGAAGAGTTTTATAAAAATAAGAGTCATATTAGACACATTTGAAATGTGCTAAGTACTATTTTTTGCCTAGGGAAGTACAGAAACAATATTTGATAGAAAAGGTGATATTTGATCTTGGTGGTAAAGAATGGATAAAAATTTGTCAGGTAAAATTGGAAGATCAGGAGAATGGAGGAATATTTTAGGTATGGAGGTGTTATATGAACAAAAGCGAAATTATTTTAAGTGTAGTATATGTTTGGGGAATAATATTGACATTTGCATGTGTCATGTTTCCCAAAAAATGTTTCCAAAAATATCAGTCCTGTAGGAGACCCGTCCAGAAAAATTAAGGGCCTAGTGAGATCCATGCCCAGTTTAAGTTGTGAAATTCAACAACTTCCATATTTTTTTTCTTGGGACTAACAGTGAGCTAACATAGTAAAGGGTATGATAAATCTATAATTTACTTTTCTTTAATGTCTCAAAAATTTTGCAAACATTTTACCTCCCCTTTTAAACATGGAAGCTTTTAATACTGCTTTGAATTAATGTTACATAAAAACTGCTTTGGGGAATAAAACTGAACACACAAAAATTTTGGAGTTTTTTGCATTAAGACAATTGTATAAACATTATGAAAATGATTCTAAATAACAAGGACAACTTTTATACAACCTAAAACACTTGGTAGGAGCACATGCATAGTGTAGGCCTATACAAAGTGTTCTAGATTAAGAACATAGAAATTTCTTATTTACTTTAGTTTAATTTTTAGAGAAAATTTGACATCTTTTTCAGCATGGAAGGGAATGGGTTGGGGGTAAGGGACAGTTGGAGGTAGGAGGTATTAGTAACTGAGAATATACAATAAGTCCGCTGGTAACATTTTACATTAAAAAAAGAGAGAGACAGAGAGAATTACCAGCATCTTCACTGCAAAAAAGCAGAGAGTAGTTTGTGATTGCATTGCTTAAATTGCCCAGCTGTGTATCAGTGAGTACAGAAGGGCTGGAATTGGGCAATAGTGTATTATCCTGCCTTCTCATGGGTTAAGGATTCACTTGGAATTTATCCTCTTCTACCACTCAGTTAGGATTAAATAGATTTTGAAATTCTCCCGAATTATCTTCCCCCTTTTAGAGACAGGTATCACTCAGAAAAATTTTGTTTGACTTTGACATGCAGATGTTATCTGTGTTCTAGTGCAACTCATCCAACATCTGCACTAATTCCTTAGCTGGGAAACATGGGTAATTACAGTGACTACCCCTGTGGAACCTAATCACTCAACACATAAATTATGTTGTTGATCACAATCACAATGGTGATGATGTTGCTAAAGTCATGTTAAGTGAATAGGATTTATACTTTTTACTATTAATAGTAACAGTGTTTGGATTTTTCAAAACACATTATTAGAGCAATTGCAGTTCACAGCAAAACTGAGAGGAAGATATGTAGATTTCCTATGTACTCCTGCCCCCAACACTTGCACAGCCTCCCCAAATATTACCCGCCCCCACCCCCGAGTGCTACATTGTTACAATTGGTGAACCTACCTTGACACATCCTAACCACCCAAAGTTCATAGTTTGCATTAGCATTCACTCTTGGTGTTACACGTTCTGTAGATTTTGTCTCAGTTTGAAAGTGTACAGTGACATGTATCAACCATTATAGCATTATACAGAATATTTTTGATGCCCTAAAATTCCTCTGTGCTCCATCTATTCATTTCTCCACACCTTCACCCCCATTTGTAAATTTTTATATTCCTAATTGTTTGACTTGAGCTATAGTTCTCAATGAGAGCCATTTGATTTGTTTTAAGTACACAACTTTAATCTGTGGAATTACATATATTAACTATTTGTGAAAAAGAGCTTTAAACATAATTCTCTTAATTATAAATGTTAGTTAGCAAGATTATTTAGTGTCTTTAACTTGTCTGGGTCTAATTCCTATGTGTATCTTCAGTTGAAATCATTGTGTAATGAATAGATTTTCCCTGAAATTTGTCTGATGTTTCAACCCGGAAGAGAGAAGAGAAAAGAAGAAAAGAAAAGAAAAGAAAAGAAAAGAAAAGAAAAGAAAAGAAAAGAAAAGAAAAGAAAAATAGAGAAAAAAATAGGAAAACACAGGTGAAGACAATGAACAAATGGCTCCACTTTTGTAACCAGTAGAGGTTGATTTTCTTTTTGTTGCTGCAATTTAGAAATGTATAGGTCTTTTATAATTTATAAGAGTTTAGAACAAGGTACGAGAAGAAAACTAAACCCTTAGCTTAGGTTATATTTTCTGGCTGCTAATATATTTATGATGTTCTCCTTGCAAGACACAGCTAATTATTTGGCCCACTCAGGTTATGTATCTATTTTGAAATGTCAAAATATTAAGTTATCCCTACAGTATGGTAAAGAAAATCTATATAAATCCTGATGGAGGCAAAAGTTCTACTGCTGCAAAACAGGGGAATGTATCTTTCCTGGCAAAGAAAGAAAATTTGAATGAAAGATACACAGGCTTTCCTGAATATGATATGTGTAAATAATATTCTTGTACAATGGGAATTGCTTAATTCAGAGAAGATGAAGTTGAACTCAGTGTTTATTTTCTGCATAATGAGAGTGTACACATATTGGGGTCAGGATCATTGCTGTCCATCACATTGCAATTCTCTTAGCTGTCATGGTCATTCCACCCTTCATTTCCAATTCCTAGTTTTTGTTTTGTTTTGTTTTTGTTTTTTTATGGCTAAATTATTCAAAGATAAAGTACCATACCCTGGATCTTCCTTGAAAGATAGTTTCTCCCTCTAAATGGGAATTACCTTCTCTGTCTAGTTTGAAAGTAGAAAGGGTGTAAACCTTGAAACTCAGTATGGCTGTGCACCCTGCTTTATCAAACTCAGGAATTAGGGGAGAATAGAGAAAATCTAAAAATACATTAAAAATTAATAGGAAAGTTTCTTATTTGCAATGTAGTTATCCCTCAGTTATTCTATTCCTAGAAATTTGGTTAAGTAAATCCATAACTGTCTCCTTTATGAAAATTGCCACATAAAAAAATCTTGAGTAATAGAGTAATGGTAAATGAGTAGTAATTTTATGATCTATACCAGGGTTTCTGAACCTTTTCCTTTTTAGTTTCTAATTATGTCTTGATATCTATATTTACTGTAATTTGAACATATATGAGAAAAACTTACAATCAATTGAAAAGAAAGGATATTCAGTTGTCATATGATTTGCCCAGAATGTTAAACTTTTAACCTTCTTTAATTTATTATTATATTACGATTTTTTCATTGCTACTATTAAGTATATTGCTGAACTGACAATACATGATTTATTGAAAAAAATTAAACAAAATGTACTGTATAGTGTTATGAATGGTATCTATAAAATATTTTTCTTCTAAATGTAGTATTATACATATTCAAATAGTGAACACAATATTTCTCAAAGAGTATTTTAGCTCTGAGATAGTACATGTGATTCTCCAGTTGCCATGATAACTAGTTTTTATTGTACAAAAGCACAGATGTATGAAGCAAGAAAAAATAGACAAGAAAAAAGCAATTTTTCCAGAAATGGTACATTTTGTTTAACCCAAACATTGAATTTCTTTCCTTTGCAACTGATAACTTTTGAATCTTTATTACAAACAAAGCAGATAAAAAAAGATATTAAACTTTAGCTTTTGCAATACATTTTGAAATAAAAATCAAGTAAGTCTGGATGATGTACTAAATCCACTTGGCTGACATCGGAGGGTGCCTAATTACCTTATTAGCCATTTTTTTGCATTATCAGATTTTACTTTGTGCATTGGTACCTAAAGATTATGCATTGAGATTTACAAACTTCTCAAATCCATTGTGTTTATACAGAATGCTCATCCTCAAATGAGATTAGAGACATATTTTGGCTTTGCCTATATTGCCTAAAATATTGTCTTCTTTCTAACAAAGTACCACTGATATGCTCTACTCAGCAAGAAATATCCTCCTCTCTCTAACTCTTCTGTATTTTCATAATACCTTCAGAATAATAATATTAAACATAAAATACTGAAATATGTTTAAATATCGAATAATTGTAAACAATTTTGAGTTCAATTCTAAGGAAGCATTGATTTTTGCTTGAAAAAAGAAACCTCGGTTTGACTTAACTGTGTTTTAGAATTATATATTTTTATGGCTGTAAAAATATTTTGAATCAAGGTAAACCATTTGTTGAATTATATCTTATCTCTTAGCTGTGCAACTGTATGCGGAACATTCTGAAGTAAATATAATTTTACTATTTCCCCAGTCATTATTTGGCACCTGTTTCTTAACCCCCTGAAAATTAAAAAAGCTTCAGGGGGTTCAATAGTAAAAGTTCTCAAGGGGCTTAGAAGCAAGATTTTTTTTGTAAATCGATCCTAGGTTGAAGGTAGTTGAAAGGCATTTTTTTTTCAGAAATCTGTCCAATTGCTGACAGATCAAATTTTATTCCCCCAGGAAATACCTACAGTATTTTTCCACATGAAATTCCATATCTCTGACCAAGTCAATGGAACATTTTCCATTTTTGACCCTTTCATTTTCTCATCTTCAAATTTCACCTCGTGGCCCTCCTTTCCAGAGAAACTGTTGTCAAATCTGTGCATCTGTGCCGACGGTCCCTAAGTAAGCGATGATGATATGTACATTGAAATGTCCAATTTAAGACCATGTGTTTTAAAAAATAAACAAACAGCCAGTGAATGTCTTCTCACCCACATTCTGAAATTAAATAGTCTGTAATGAAATTACAGAATTAGTCTACATGCTATCTATAGCTTTTAAGTAGGAAAAGGTGAGAAATTCTTGTGGAAAATAAAACCTGGTCTGCGAAATGAGTCACAGTGGCATTTCAACCTATTAATTGTGTAGCTTCTGCACTTGGTTTTGAAAATCTGCCTCTCCACCTGCTAGGAGCATAGACAGAAGCGTGTCTTAGAACTTTGTAACTCAAAAGCAGTTTCTGGACTAGAAGCATCAACATCACCTGTGAGCTTTTTAGGAATGTGTAATCTCAAGTCCCGTTCCAGACTTACTTGCTCTGATTCTGCATTTTAACAAAATACTCAGGTGATCTTAAGCATATTAATGTGTGACAAGCATTGTTCTAGAGGAGCTGTAGTGATTTAACACATCACCTTCTTCTACCTACATTCCAGCGTGATCACAAACAAAACATTTGACAACGCAAAAACATATCTCCATGTGTTTACACACATGAACCAATTTGGACTGGAATGAAAAGTGTGAGCTACCACAAACAGTTCCTCTACAGGTACAGTGCTCAATGCTTTTACAAACATTCTCTCATGTAATTATTGTTTCGATCTTTCTTAGGTAATAAGACCTTCTCTATTATTGTTGTTGTTATTATTATTATTATTATTATTACAGTTTGAATATCCCTTATCCAAAATGCTTGGGAACAAAAATGTTTTAAATTTCAGATTTCTTCAGATTTTGGAATGTTTCCATACATATAATATCTTGGGACAGGAACCTAGTCTAAACACTAAATGTGTATATATATATATATACACCTTGTGCACATAGCCTGAAGGTAATTTTTTATAATATTTTAAATAATTTTGTTCATGAAACAAAGTCTTTGAACATGGAAACATCAGAAAACAAAGCTGTCACTATCTCCACCTCCCATGTGGACAATCTGCGTTTTTTGGCATCATCCTCATTCTTGACCCCGACTTTATATGTTACTGATAAGCAACCATTTTCTTACACTTATTCACATATAAGTAATTAACAGTAAAATATACGATATAACATTAATGCATTGAAAAGAAATACATGTTCAGGGTAAGCAGCATAGTAGAATCACCAAAATACCTACATCCACTGTTAAACAAAAACAGGAAGAAGCAACAACAGACTCTACCTATGTTGCTGGTTTTGATTGAAAGGTAACTGTGCACTGCATTTTATTTTGTTGGTGAGAAGAAACAACAGAAGCAGCTGAAGGACCAGGATGCAGGTTCTCTAGGAATGTGGAGGCATTCTAATGGGTAGCTTTTTAAAGTGTTTCCTCCAGAGTTATCTGCCTCATTAACAGTGGGTTTTATCTTAGAAGTATCTCTTGATTCTGCAAACTGGCACATTTTTGTTCAGCTTTGAATGAATGCTGCTCCAGTTCTTCAATAAGCCTATCACACATGTTCACCATACCATCTCTAGGCATTTTTTCTCCAGTGTTAACATCATCTTCATTGTTCCTATTTTCACAATTACCTTAATTCAGAACCATTTTGTCTACTTCACCATTGGTCAAAAAATGAATAACAGGAGCCTCATTATTAATGTTAAAAATTGCTTTGGTATCCACCTTTTCCAGCTTACTGATAGACTCTGAAGGTTATTTTTACACCCAGTCAGACATCACTTTTTCCTTACTTGAAATACAAAATTCTTCAAAGTGACCACCTTGTTCATCATAATCACTGAACATAGTTGCAAGGCAGAGGTTGTTGTCAGGCATGTACAACTATGTCTTTTGTTGCTGTGTTCCAAGTGTTAGCAACAGCATATACAGCATCCTTCACAGTAAACTCCTTTTGAAAACCTTCCACACGCATGCCTCTGTTGACTACTGCTAGCATACTGTTCAAGTAAGTATTTTTATTTTTACTCCTGTTGATCTAAGAATACCCTGGTCACATGGCTGAATTAATTAAGTCACATTTAGGGGAACCATAGATGGCATGAGCATTGTTTTTGATGAGAATTTCAGCTGAAGGGTGAGCAGAATAATTGTAAAGGAGTAACAAAATCTTGCAGTTGTCATTCAGTTCAAATTTCCTCCAGTAAATACAAGGCTTTGGCACAAAATATTTGTTAAACTAATCGAAAAAAATGTCTCTGGTGACCCATGCCTTTTTGTTAGCAAAATAATGGACTGGTAAGTAATTCATTGCTTGAAAATAGAAAGGGGCCAAGCGCGGTGGCTCACACCTGTAATCCTAGCATTTTGGGAGGCTGAGACAGGTGGATTGCTTGAGGCTAGGGGTTCAAAACCAGCCTGGCCAATATGGTGAAAAACCATCTCTACTAAAAATACAGAAAATTAGCCAAGCATGGTGGTGTGTGCCTGTATTCCCAGCTACTCAGGAGGCTGAGGTGGGAGAATAGCTTGAACACGGGAGGCGGAGGTTTCAGTGAGCCGAGTTCGTGCCATTTAACTCAAGCCTGGACAACAAGAGTGAAACTCCATCTCAGTAAAAAAAAAAAAAAAAAAAAAAAAAAAAGTGAGGATGCAAGCTTTTGCCTATTACATCAAGTTTAATCTTACGCATATCTGCTATACTAGCACATCCCATCACAGTTATTCTGTCCTTAGCATCTGTAATTAATGTAGGGGCTGTCTGATCTACCACAGTGTTTTTATGGGAAAATAGTGCCAAAACAATGATATTTCATCAATATTTTAGACTTCTTCTGGCATCATCTTTTTAAAAACCAGCAATGATATTGGCAACCTTATCAACGAATTTCTCTGCTGCTTTATAATCTGCAGATGCTTTAACAACACAAATTTTCAATAATTTAATGCCATGTATTTTGTTAAATTTCTGAGACCAGCCTGTTGAGTGTTCACAGTTCCCTTCAATTTTCGGTTGTTGTGATTTTTCTTTATTTGTTTCATGAACAGCATACCATTAAGAAGCCAGCGTTCACTGTGACACTAAAGGATCTACTTATCCAATACATAATTGAGATCTTCATTTTTAGCTTAATGCAGTACTTTTCTACTGTCATTAACTTCTGTTTGAAACTTTCAGCATAGAAATTTAACAATTTATCTTTCTGCCTTTTCAGGTCACATATGGTGGTCATCCCAACACTATGCTCTTCTGTAAAACATTTTACACTTACACCCTTGTCCGGTTTCTCTCCAACAGCTTGACTTCCTGTGCTATAGATAAATATAAATTCCTCCTCTTTTTTAAATCACTGTTACCCATAAAGATATTTCTAGGTCTCTTGACATTTTCAACTCTATCTTTACACCACAGACCTGAGAATAATGAAAAAATGCAATAAGTAACGCACGTAGTTCTTTTCCTCATGTGGGACATTGCGGGGAACCTGACATTGGTGAGTCTGGCCTGAACATATGCCATTTTATTACCCTTTGTGTCTGTGCTTATATGGGAGAATCCGTATATGTGTAGGAAAGGTCTATCACATCGGAAGGGGTCTATCACAATTGCATGTTGTGAACCTATGTATTGACCATGACCCATCGCATGAGGTCAGTGTGGAATTTTCTACTTGTGGTGTCATGTCAGCACCCAAAAATTTCAGATTTTTGAGCATTTTGAATTTTAGATTTTTGGATTAGGTATACTCAACCTGCAATGTTTATATTTACATAATACTAATGAAAGAGAGGCTTAAAATAAGGTCAAATAACTTTCTCAAAATTGCCGATGGTAAACACTGAGTCATTTTATTAAGATTATTGAGTAGCTTCTTGATTGATCTCAGTGATTTCAATCTCACTGTATGTCATACTGCTAACAGAATAATTTTTTAAATATGTAAATCTAATTCTACCAGTTACCTGCCTAAAATCTCTTGGTAGATTCCCATATGATTTGAAAGTATTTTTCAACTTTTCCTTGCATATTGTTCTTTTTTTGGGGCCACTACAATAATTATGGACTTTTTCCAAGTTAAATTATTTATTGCTCTCATTACTTGTTTACATGTGCTCTTCCTGCTGCTAGAGCTTTTTCCATTCTTTTATTCATATGCTCAATTGCAATTCTTTCTTTGAAACATGTTTCATCACACCTAAGTTGTTTCAAACATCTCGATCTGATATAAAATGAACTCTGTACCAAACTTTATCAACCCTTATCCCATGCTATTAAAATTATTTCTTTTTTACCAGACACACTTTTGAAACTACAGACTTTTGAATATACATATGAACACACACATCCCCCCATACATACTCAATATACTTATATATTCAATATATGTGTGTGTGTGTGTATATATATATGCATTAATCTTTCAGATTTATGCAGTCCTGCAAATTTTTTGCATTTTCTCAGTTCACACAATAAGTACTTATTAAGACCTTGTCGTAAGACAAGCACTGTGCGAAAAACTGTTGAGAAAGAAATAAATTATATATATATACTATACATATCTGTAAATTATATTCTTTTGAGAGTATATATATAGTCATGCTACAAGCTTTTATATTGTAGTTTGATTATATTTATACTTAAAAGACTATAATTTATATATATTATACATGCATAACATATATATATGTGTGTGTGTTATGTCTTTCTCAACAGTTTTTAACACAGTGCCTGGTACTTTATATTGATCAAGTTAATTCTAATTTTAAAATCTTGTGAAGATAACATTATCAGTGCATTTTACAGATCAGTAAATTGAAATTTAGAGAGGTTATTTTGTTGTCCAAGATCACACAGGCTGAAGATGACAGAAGTCAGGACTCAAACCCAGCTTTTTCTGATTAGAATACAACTTTGACAGAACGTACAGAAGTTCTCAACTCTTCTGCCTCATCGCTTTTACTCGGATTAAGCTCTTATACAATTAACCATATTCCTCCATGAAGGATGTTCTTGGAACTATGCAGTAGATAGGAGCAGGGCGGTTCTGCAAATGTTCTGAGCTCAAAATATATACCCACTCTGATTGGGATAAGTATGTGAAGGGAGAGGATCATGCCTTATATTGCAACACAACCTTCACTGATTCCTTCAGAGTGAAATGTCTCAGTTTAAATGTTCAGGTTCTATTTAAGCATTTTGATATTCAGTCACTAAATTTTCTCTGATAACACAAATTGCTTCCCACTTACTCTTAGGCTACTTTCCAGAGACTCTGTAATATCCTTAACTTTTGAATTGAGATTTTTGGAAGTCCAGGATATACTTCACTCCCAGCCCCAGTTTTTATACCTGTAGACATTTCTTTTCTCTTTTCAGCAAATGGAGAACAATGATCCTGAACATTGTGACTGCCTATGCTGGTGCAGATTATTATGATACCTAAGTGAGGTACTAGTAGTCCATAGGACACAATTTTTTAAATGAGTCAAATCTAACTCTGCTGTTGAGGTGTTAAAGACATATATAAAATGTTAAAATCATTTACTTATTTTAATATATTATGTTACTTAATTTTTTTTAGGTTTCACATGCTAAATTTCAGTCTACAATAAATTTTATAGCCAAATTTAAAACTCTCAAAATAAAATTTTAATAGAAATGCTAAGATATTCTCAATGTAGCTGCATAAAATTTGCAGAGTTTTTTAAAGAACCGTTTCCGTCATGGTTGAAAACATATGGCAGGTCTTTTTTGGAAGTCTTCTGATGGAATGTAGAATTTGTAGTTACAAATATTCTGCCATTTAAATAAGCTCACTCAACTTCACCTTTCTGAATTAGCAGAACTTAACTATTCATTGTCAACTGATTCATGAATATAGAACCAAGCTTCATTTGGAACATATGGCTTAAAGATAATAAATTTAAATGCCTGATGTAAAGTAAATTAGAATTGGGATTGTAATGCTGATAGCTTTTTCTACGAGACTCTTATAACATCTGTCCAGAAACCTTAATTTTTTTCAGATGTTTTTCACACATGCTACTTCAAGGCTGTATATGTATACGTACTGTAACTTTCCTTCAAGAGAATAATTAGAAAAGTTAGTTATTATTTAAGAATTCAAAGGTATATGTGTGACAATAAAACTGTGTAACATCACTTTTAGAAGAGCTTAATTGTTACCAATAGACAAGAAAAGAATATTAGAATAAAAAATTAGACATTGGGTTGGGATTTGAACAGGTAAAATGCTTCTAAATAGATTTCTATATCAAAAACAGACACTACTTTAGATATAACAACTCTTGTTTTTTAAGCTTTTTTATATATGACAGGAATTAGGATTTAGAAACTGAATTTCCCAGCATCTCTTGTAAGTATGGTTAGATCTTACCAATGAGAGATAATTACAAAATATTTCAAAGATAGAAGAAAAGTAGAATAATTATCTTTCAGTCAAAAGCTCTGGGCAGACATGTGACTCTGGCAAATGTCAGTTGCCATGAGGTTTTGCCAGCACCTTCCATATGTCCTCCTGAGAACCATTCAGTCTAATATTTTAGGCAGTTGAGAACATCAGTGCTAATTTTCTGCCATTCTTCTATTCTTGGTTTTGTAAAGTTTACTAAAAGTTCCCTGATCTTCACTACTCTAGCCCCTCCAGCAAATATGCAGACCTCTAATTCCCAGTGTTAAATTCTTTTCTATTTGAAACATCTCCAGTACTTTCTGTCTTCATGACTCTTACTGATAGGTTACATCTACTATGTAAGCTTGTGATTTGTTTAAAGAAATTGGGCTAGATTTCTGTCGTTCAAAAGTATTACTATAGATAAAAAAATGTAAAATCTTTTCAACAACCCAGAGGCTTTTAATCAATAGTTTTTATTGATATACGTTTCAAGAGAGAAAAATATATTAATATTTCATTGACATTAATATCATCAGAAATTTCCATTGATATGAATGTATCCTTACAGCACCTGTAGAACTTCACAGCGCATCATTTATATCCCAGGCTAAGAATATGGCACTGCTAAAGTTGTGTAGCACAGTCTGTGTACCACAACCTGTGTAGCTACACTAATGTACCTGTTACAATACAGTTTCTGTTGAAGTATAAAAAAAAAAAGCTCATACTTTCAAATATTTTTTTTCAAATGTAATACAATATACCAATTCAAGTTTTTGCTTTGTTTTGTTTTGTTGTTTAAAAGAGATGGTGTCTTACTATGTTGCCAAAGCTGTATTCAAACTCATGGGCTCAAGCAATTATCCCATTTCAGCCTTCAAAGTAGCTGGGACTACAGGCATGTACCACCACTCACAGCTAACCAATGCAGTTTTTTCAATCAAGTTGAGCCATATTTATATAGTTGACTATAGATCTATAATCAACCACATATGTAGGAAAGTATCTGATCCAGCCTAGGAGCTGTGATATTGTCTGAAATAGTTGAACAAAAAAAAGATGGAAGGATTAGATTAAAAATAAAATTACATTTTAAGACACAAAACTAAGACGCTCATGAAGTGCTGAAACTCATTAGAACAACTTCTGATAAGCTCCTTATTAAATAGACTGGAAAACTCGGGAAAACAGTATGGCTAAATTAGTTAACTTAGTTTTCTTTTTTTTCTTCTCTTTCTTTCTTTTTTTTTTTTTTTGACATGGAGTCTTGTTCTGTCGCCCAGGCTGGCGGCATCTCGGCCCACTGCAACCTCCGCCTCCTGGGTTCAAGCAATTATCCTGCCTCAGTCTCCCAGGTAGCTGGGACTACAGGTGACCGCCACCACGCCTGGCTAATTTTTTGTATGTTTAGTAGAGACAGGGTTTCACCATAGTAGCCAGGATGGTCTTGATCTCCTAACTTCGTGATCTGTCTGCCTCGGCCTCCCAAAGTGCTGGGATTACAGGCGTGCACCACCATGCCTGGCCGTTAACTTAGTTTTTCAATAAATTTTACCTGGAGGATATGTAATGAAATATATCTGAATTTGTTCTGATAAATTCTCTGTGAATATAAAGATTTATTGTAAATTTTACTTTACATATAGCTTAATATATGGGATAGCAAATTGTACAGTAGATTGTAGAGTATTATGCATCAAATTAGTGGTCACTTATAGTAATTCAAAATAATACCTAAGTAAGAAAAGAAAATGATGGCTAGTCTGATGTCATTGCTGATAGTTCAAAAATATTATAAGTAAAAGCATGAGTTTTATTAGTTTTGAACAAAATTCAAAATATGTATACCTAAATATAAGAAAGAGAGTAAATCCATAGAGTGTAGATGTGGAAAAGCAGTCTTTTGAGTTTAATTTTGAAGTGTAACAGTTTTTGTGTTAATGTGTGTGTTTCTTTTTCTTAATGTATATATTATTTGAGAATCTTCATTTATATCAATGAATCTGTGGCAGAGTACAAGATGTTTTAATCTAACATGTTATTTAATGCTCCGTTAAAGAGGTGGTGAACTAAAATTACACATTATTTCATATTTGCTTAAACAAAATGTGTGTAGAACAGAGTCCTATGCTTATTCATTTAATCAGCAATGTATATTGAGTGCCTGTTCTGCACCAGGCAGTGTGATAGCATCTTTATACATAATAATGAATATATCAGACATTTTTCTGTTGCCATAGATTTGTTATTTAGAAACAGACATTAATCACGTGTAAATATATAGATGGATAAATCAGTAGATAAATAGAATTCAAGAGTAATCGATTTTGAAGCAACGTGCTGGGATGCTAGGAGCTATAGGAGTATTTAGGAGATTACCTGATCTAGTCCATAAGACATGAAAAGAGAGAATAACTAAGTAAACATTTTCTTAGCAAAATGACATTTGAGCCAAAATATGACAGATAATTTATCAGTTGGAGTTCAGACAAGGAAGCAGAGTCATTATAATGTTACTGGTGGAGGGTCTTGACTATGAGTCATCCAGATTCTTGGTATGTTGAACAAAGATTTTGACAAAACACACAAAGCAACAAAAGAATGAAACAAAAAATCACAGATTTATTGAAATAAAAATACACTCCACAGAGTAGGAGTAGGCTCAAGCAAGCAGCTCAAGAGAACTCATTACAGAATTTTCTAGGGTTCAAATACCCTCTAGAGGTTTCCCTTGGGTTACTTGGTTACATCCTACATAAATGAAGACTTGACCTGCAACCAGTCTGATTAGTTACAGGAGGTGACCAATCAGATACTGAAGTGAAGTTACAAAGTTACGTTCTGTGCAAATGAAGACTTGGCCCATCACCAGTCTGATTGATTGAGGGTGGGGACCAATCAGAGGTGCTTTCCATTTTTTGTCTGTGATGCAGTGGAATGGGAGGGGGTGTTGCAAAGGGAGTAGCCTCTTATCCCTTTGTTATTTGGGTGTAGAGAGGTGAGGTTTTACTTTTGATTCAGTTTTAGGGAGTCAGTGCACATTGGCCTTAGGTTCTTTGCTTCCAGACCACATTGTCCTGTCTCAATATGAGTTATAGAATTAAAAGTTTAGTACAAGTATTAAACCTTAGAGTTGTGAGGCTAAACGGGAGAATTGAAGGTTGGAAGAGAAGAGTTAGACAATCAGAGAACAAGTCACTAGCTTCTGTCTGAAGTACTTCCTCCCTAAGTACCTGCAGAGGAAAAGCTAAGAAAATCCAATTTCATAAGAGGACTGTGAAGGGAAATTCCTAAAGAATTTGCGAGGAAGCTACTACTGCTGTATAACTCTTGCCTTTATTTTGATCTGGGGTCACTGCTGTTTGTCAGATTATTAGCAATTGGGTAGACAAGACAGACATAGAGTGGAGGAGTTCAAAAACAATCTGAAATCTACCAGGTACCCTTGGGTCTCTCTGCCATCTATGTGACCACAAAAACCCTCTTAGAGGGTAATGGTGGTTACCTCACTTCTCAAATCTTCCACAAGTTTCTCTTTAGGCCAACTCTAATCAAGAACCCAACAAAAAAGGGATTCTAGGCAATGTAGTTCCCCACTTAACCAAGTGGCCAATAGAAAAAATATAGTCTAGATGAGTAAGAGTTAGCTAGATGATAATGATTTTAAGAATAAGAGAAACAATCTAGAGACACAGAGACCTGATGAGTGCTGTATGCATCAATTTTATTAATTTTCTAATAAAGTAAACCCTTACTTATGTGCATCATTTTATGAAAACACTTACGTTTTAGTTTGGTTTTTAAGAGAAGTGGATTAAGCATTAAGCATTTGAATAAATCACATAAAAGTTTTTAGAAAGAAGCAAAAGTTATTTATATCATCATAAACACAGATGATAAAAGGGAAACATCTACTTGCATTTCTGAGTTTTTAAATGAACACTGAAAAGTAGAAGAACAATTTAAGGGTTAAGAAATGATGGTTAAGAGGATCAGCAATTCAGACTTCTGGATATATTTTATGGAAGCTAACATGATCCTGAATTAATTTTCTTCAGAATCTGAAGGCCACATAGTGTTTGCCTTCCTCTGGACAATTTCTTTTTTGTTTTGGGCCATGAAACAATTAATAGATTCACACAATTGCAAAAAGTTCTTATGCATAGTGGGAATAATTATTATGTGGCTTATGCAATTAGGAGCTTTAGAAAGAGTAAAGTCATGCTGATATAATAGGATAAGTATTTATTTGATATTAAGTTCAATTGATAGTATATTTTCTTTCAATTTTTAAATTTTCTTTCTTTCTTTCTTTCTTTCTTTCTTTCTTTCTTTCTTTCTTTCTTTCTTTCTTTCTTTCTTTCTTTCTTATTTGGCTATTGTTTCTAGGCTCTATAATGACTTAGGCAAGTTTTTAATTAAAATGTTGATTATTATACTTATCTGGAAATGGAGATACCATAATCATGAAGGTGGTTTTTCCAGGGTGAGGCTTATCCATTGAACTCTGGGTGTGCTGACCCCTGTGATTTCCCCAAATGTGGGAAACTCTAATGCACAATTTGTGGTGGTGGTGGAGGACTGTGTTCCTACTCTCCCCAGTTTTATTTTTTTCAATATTAAAATTCAATTTAAAACATAAAAAAAATGTTGATTATTATAAATGGGATATGAGACGTTTAAAACATCACTTTTGTACTTACATAGCTATATTAAACAATAACTTGTGTAAGAAACCAGCCCATGCAAAAAAGAATAGACAACTACATCATAAAATTAACGTTTTTATTTAGGCAAGAAGAAATTGTACCATTTGAATTTTGTCTAATATTGATGAAAATATCACTGAGAAATCTCAATACCGTAAGTTTTAACTCATTTGATCAATTGAAATGGAACCAAAAACAAACAAAACAATCAATAAAATATCATGGGAAATAAGTTAGTATGTAATTTAAAATTTACATTGCTAATACAATGGTAGCAGTATCAGATCATCACTTGACTTTTTTTCTACTTTCAAAGAGTATAAAAATAAAATCTTCGTAATTTAAAGACCTCATGAATATTTCACAAATCAGATGTAGGTTATTATGATAATGAGCAAGAAAAGAAGATTTGCTCATATTTATTATTTTTGATGAAATAAAATTATGCCTTTTACTTTCTGCTTTTGTTTCAGACATCTCCAAACAACTATAATACTATTAGCGCCTATACCAATTTTTTCAGTAATATAGTAAACACTAAAAAGAACTAATGCAGTCAATGAACTAATTTTATTTAACAATGGTAGGAAGAGAAACCTTTTATGCAACTTTAACAACTGTTTGCTCTTAATCTCTTTTCTGTTTATATCATGCTTCTAAGAAAATAATATATGACATAAGATATACCAAAATATTTTTAATCTAGAAGGAAGAGTTTCACACAAAACATGCCACAACCTCCCAATAAAGTACAAGATATAAAGTCAATTTTTATATAAATCCATGGGGTGTTTTAAGTTATGGTTGATGGTGAGCGCAATCTCTACTCAAATATTATTGAGAATATTTGAAAAGAAAATCCAATAAGGCTATAGTAAATTCCAGCTAAAAAGCATGTTTAAAAACGCATGCTATGAAACAGCATTACCATTTTATTTTATGTATACCTCCAGCAGCTCCTTTAATATTGTTTTGCTAAATATAATGTACATAACTATCAGCAGACACAGTGTCTCTTATAACCTTCAGTCACATTTGGCTAAACAATTAAATTCCATTTAAGAAATGTGTATCAAGTGCTTACTCTACCATGCACTTTTCTAAGTGTTTGATATAAATCAGTGAGTGAAACAAACAAACTCTTTGGCTTATAATCTTGCATTCCAAATATAACTTTAAAATTTCCACCTAGAATTTTTTCACCTCCAATTCATTCTTATTAAAAATCAAAACAGTCGTCTTTAGTAAAGGTGTTACTCTTCTTGCCTTCTCAGTTTTGCAAAGAGTACTGAGATTTTCAGTACTGAGAAATTCAGCTATTCAAATTTCTAATCTTTTTTACATTTTCTTTTGAAATTGGTTTATAATTCTGTTAAAATATCATTTTTCATCATTATTGTTTTTATAATTATATCTCATCATTATTTTCACATCCATTTTAGTAAATCGAATTTCCCTTTTCCTCTAATTTACTCAATTGTTATTTCAGCCATTAATTTATTTAATGACCATTTGTTAAACATCTGTATTCTGTGTGACATATTAGGACTGAACTATTACAATAGTTTCCTAATGGCTCTCCTTATCTCTTTTCGTTTCCAATGAATTCCACAAGTTATTGCCAGTAATTTTTTGAAACTAATAATAGTTTTATTAATGTTAACTTACCTTCCATCAACTATCAATGACACCCATGTGCCAGCAGGGTAAAGTTCGTAGCTATTAATTGATCTTCACATTTTCTTGTCCCAATGCCTGTTTTAACTTTATAACTCTCTTCACTTACAGGAAATTTTGTCACAGTAGAATGATCTATTCAGTCCTCAAATGTGCCTTTCCAGCTTTGTCTTTTCCATGTATTTTTTTTTTTTCTAATGCAAAAGTACTCTTCCCACTCCTCTTTCTATAAAAAGCTTGTAATTCGCTCAAATTCAAGCTTAAAACCTACTTCCTTCATGAAGTCTTTTCTAACCACTTGAACAGTCTGAACTGTTCTATCCCATTTCAGTGTCACTTAACATCTTATTTTATACTTAATTTCATATGGCTTGCATTTCTATCTATTTATATGTATTGCTATTAATTTAAACTTTGTCTTACTCCTAAATAAGGTTTATCTACAAGGTTATGTGTAAACCACAGACAAAGTGACAAAAATTATTAAGTGAGAAATTTGGCATCTTACGTAAATAAATTTTGAAAAAAGGAAATAAGGATAAAAAAATTTTAGGACAAGAAAATGTCACATGCTTTCATAAACTTGACTGTAAAATTCAAGGAACTCAGACAAAGAGTTTCATGATTGGGAATTTGATAGCAATGTATTAATATAACTAAAATATCACCCAGAATTACCACTCTATTATTGAAATCAAGGGAAAAAGATTCTTATGCATCCTCTTAGAAAGTGCAGTGTATAATTATTGAATAACATTGTCAATCATAAAATACAGAAATTCGTTGCTAAGATTTTTTAATATTAATTTTTCAAACTAGGATAATTAAACCTGGTCAAAATGTATCTCTGTAAATAATATTGCAGTGTGATTATCTTAGTCTTTTCTGTGCTGCTTTAAAAGAATACCTGAGACTGGGTAATTTATAATAAACAGAAATGTATTTATTAGGATTCTGGAGGCTGGGAAGCCCAAGATCAAAAGACTGGCACCTATGAGGGCTTGCTGCATCATCTCATGAGAGAAGGCAAAAGGGCAAGAAAGGGCAAGATATCAAAATCACAACCTCAAGCCCTTTTATAATCAGCATTAATTCATTTGTAAGGGTGGCCATCATGACCTAAACACCACTTAGTAGCCCCCACTCCCCAACATTATCACACTGGGGATTGAGTTTCCAATACATGCTTTTTGGGAGATACATTCAAACCATAACTGGCTTTAAACTCAATCTGTTTCATAAATGCAGCTGTTACATAGCATGGATAACACTAATAAAAACGTTAGTATTATCCAAAGAAGATAAAATATATATCCTTCAAAATTATATTATGTAATAAATTTTAATAGCTATTTGAGATCAATTTATGCCCTACATGCTGTCAGTGGAATTTCAACATACGAAAAATGTGACTGATCTTTAATTTTAAGAAAGGAATTCTTAATTGCAGAGGAAATTGTGTGAATAAATGCTGTTTTAGAATATCTGGATTTAAAAAAATAAAAAATAATACAAAATAAAATTTAAATTTAATTTAACATTATATGGAAAGTTATAATTTTTTGAATGATGTTTAAGTGACATAATAACAGCAACAACGGTATATTGGATCTAAAAGACGAAGCAAAAACTATCAGAGCATAAAAAACTGAAATTGAAAAAAGGAGATAAGACATGTAAATACAATATGTTTTGTATTTTTTATGTATTTGAGAAATATGGTAGCTATTAGCACTTTTGTTGTTTAAATGACTAATAATAATAGGAAAATCTAAAACCAATTATTTATCTCCAATTGCAGAGTTGAGTAAAAAGATAAAATTAAAACAAGGTGACTTGTAGAAAAAGATAGAAATTTAAAAAATAAAAATGGAAAGATATTTTTTAAAAAATCAAAACACAGAACAAGTAAAGCAAGCTAAGAGATACAAGGTTCAATAAATAAGTATGTCTACTAAAATAAAGTCATTTGAAATATACCTTTAAAATGTATGACACTATTAAAGATTTACCTAAAATAAAATATTTTTTAAAAGTTTAATGTAAATGCAGTTCAAACACACAATAAAGAAATTCAGAAAAAATAAAATCCTGGGTCAAGATATTAATATCATACAAATTTAGAATTCATGATAAAAAGCATCAAATTGAACAAAAGAAGTAATTTTTTAGTTGTGGAAGGGAATAATTCAATAAAAATATATAAATACAGCAAATGTATGTGGCAAAGAGGCAATATATGAAGATAACAATGAAAATCTAAGGCCAAATTGAAAACAAAATCATAATAAATGATCATCATACTACTGACATTTTTTACATCAAGTAGAGAAAACTAGACAAAGTTTTTTTTTTTTTTTTTTTTTTTTTTTTTTTTTTTTTTTGATGAGTCTCACTCTGTCGCCCAGGCTAGAGTGCAATGGCGCGATCTTGGCTCACTGCAACCTCTGCCTCCTGGATTCAAGCCATTCTCCTGCCTCAGCCTCCCCAGTAAGTGGAACTATAGGTATGTGCCACTTTGCCGGGTTAATTTTTTATATTTGTAGTAGAGACGGGGCTTCACCATGTTAGCCAGAATGGTCTGGATCTCCTGACTTCATGATCCACCTGCCTTAGTCTCCCAAAGTGCTGGGATTACAGGCGTGAGCCACCGCTCCCAGTCGACAATCTTAATGATACATACACAAGCATATCTTCCAAAGCAAAGTCAGGAATAGGATGCATATTTAAGATAGACTAAGGCATCTGTTCTATATATTATTAAACAATTTACAAGTAATTAACATAAAGTTAATTTTTGTTCTAAGTTAAACCAGTATGTTCCTCTGCCAAAAGGGAAATGTGAAAAGGATCTGTCAAACTTTCCATACTGAAATCACCTCATCAAAATTGCATGCACCTAGAGATGTTCAAGGTGAGCCTCATGTTTTGCCTATTTGTTAGCAATTTGTTTTTTGGGGTTTTTTTCACCTGAATTTGTATCTGACTTTTCAAATCTTTGAGATTGAGCATCTTCACCAGGATATGTTTGGTAGGAGATTAATTATTTTGCCTCTTTAGGTTGATCTGTGATCCATAGATTTAATTTTCCTACATTTTAGTGAAACATTCTTTCATATCTTCAAATGCTTTTTCTGATGTTCTTGTTAGTGCATTTCTTCAAACACACATTTCTTCAAACACAATTGGTGATTGTCTAATCACCAATCTAATGGGTCAGCCACATCTATTCTTCATGTACATTATTTTTTATTAATTTACTTCTTGATACAGTGTATTTAATTCCAGCTGCTTTTCATCATTTATTATGAGTTTTATTCCCAGTAGTATTAATATAGTCCTATATTGATTAACAGCAGGGTTATATTCTGCAAAATGCATCATCATTAGGAAATTTTGTTGTGCAAACATGATAGAGTGTACTTACTCTAACGTAGCTGGTATGGCCTACTACACACCTAGGTTATACAGTATAGCCTGTTGCTCTAGCCTACAAATCTATAAAGCATGTTACTGTAGTGAAAACTGGAGGCAACTGTAGCAAAATGGTGTTTGTGTGTCCAAACATATTTCAACATAAAAATGTACAGTAAAAATATGGTATAAAAGATTTAAAAAGTACACCTGTATAGGACACTCACCATTAATTGACCTTGTGTGGGACTGGAAATTGCTCTAGGTGAGTCACTGAGTGAATGGTGAGTGAATATTAAAGCCTACGATATTGATAATAGTGTATGATATTAATGTACACTATTCTAGACTTTATAAACACTGTACACTTAGGCTATGCTGAATTCATTAAAAATTATTTTTCTTTCTTTAATAATAAATTAATCTTAGCTTACTATGACTTTTTTAGTTTATAAATTTTTAAGTTTTTAAACTTTGTGAGTATTTTGTGATAACAGCTTAAAATGCAAGCGCATTATACAGCTAAATAAAATGTTTTCTTTTTCTTTTTAAACTGTTTTTTTGTTGTTGTTGTTGTTGTTAAAACTAACACACTAACACACATATTAGCCTATGCCTGCCCAGGGCTAGTATCATGAAAATAACTTGTCCGCCACATGTTGCCTGGCTGGAAGGCCTTCAGGGCGAAAACATGCATGGAGTTGTCTTTTTTTTTTTTTTAATTGTGACAGAGTCTTGCTCTGTGGCCCAAGCTGGAGTGCAGTGGCACGATCTCGGCTCACTGCAAGCTCCGCCTCCCGGGTTCAAGCCGTTCTCCTGCCTCAGTCTACCGAGTAGCTGGGACTACAGGCGCCTACCACCACACCCAGCTAATTTTTGTATTTTTAATAGAAACAGGGTTTCACCGTGTTAGCAAGGATGGTCTTGATCTACTGACCTTGTGATCTGCCCACCTCTGCCTCCCAAAGTGCTAGGATTACAGGCGTGAGCCACTGCGCCTGGCCAGAGCTGTCATCTGTTATATTAACAATGGTTTCTTTTGGAGTATCTCCTAAAGGACCTGCCTGAAGATGTTTTACTTAACTTGTTTTTTAGTAGGTAGAAAGAATACCCTCTAAAATAATGATTAAAAAGTATAGTATAGTAAATACAAAAACTAGCAACATAGTTGTTTATTATCAATATCAAGTATTATGTACTATACATAATTGTATTTGCTACATTGTTGTATGACTGTCAGTGCAGTAGGTTTGTTTAGACCATCATCACCACAAACAAATGATGAATGCATTGTGCTGTTGTTACAGCTAGTCAGACATGAGCAGGGCAGGAGAGGGCTAACCCCACATGCTGGGAATGTGAGGCAACCATCAGGTGATGGTCCGGCAGTTATCATACTGGCTTTCTAAAATAATAATTGGCCACAGCTTGTGCCAGAGAGAGGCAATTTCCCAATACATACATGAAATTGGTAATAGACAGCTTCCAATGCCATCTCAGGAAATGAGCAAGTTGGCTCGAGCATGCACATTAAGAGGCAAAGTGGCAGAGCATGACTTGCCAGGGGCACTCCACCGGAAAAGGGGAAGAAAGCCTCAGGTGAGCATGTGTACAGCTCCAGTAAACACACTGTGCATGCTCACCTACCAAGTGTCAGCAGGCCACCGCACATGTGGGCTGCTCACCCTAAGGGAAGAATCAAGGGAAAGGGATGAAAGACTCCAGAAGTATGCCAACATATAAAAACCAAAGTCAAAAGCTCAAGCGCAGGGCGGGGTGCAGTGGCTCACGCCTGTAATCCCAGCAGTTTGGGAGGCTGAGGCGGGTGGATTACGAGGTCAGGAAATCGAGACCATCCTGGCCAACATGGTGAAAACCCGTCTCTACTAAAAATACAAAAAGTTAGCCGGGCATGGTGGCGGGCACCTGTAGTCCCAGCTACTCTGGAGGTGTTATGCCTAGACCGTTTGTTCCTTAAAGAAGACCACCAGAGTCTAGAGTCAAAGCCAAGCAGCAAGGATCTTTTACTGAAAGTTCGAACTTGGTCCCTCCATTCCACAGCATACAAGAGGGCTCCGAACAATGTGAGTGCTTGCCTTTTATAGCCCGAGGTAAATAGGATAGTAAAGTTACAGAGGAACAAGGGAATTCTTTTGGTTACAGCATTACAATTGGTTTACATTTTAAGTTATACATTTAGTAGATTTTTTATTGGTTCCCACGCTTTCAGTAAAACCTCAAACGGCTGTGTCCTTATCGAGGATTTTCCAGGTGGTGTTTGTACTGGGCTCAGGAAGTTGAGAGATATATGGTGTTTGTACTGGGCTCAGGAAATTGAGAGATATATGGTGGGATGTGTTTGTACTGGGCCTGTTTGTGTTGAGCCCGGGGCTGAGGAATGTGCCTGATTTCTTTCATTCCCCCCTTTTCTTAGGTACCTCTAGAGCCAATCTTGGGTCTTATATGTCTGACTCTGTTTCAGCGTTTACAGGTTGGTATTGGGCTCTGAGGACTATGAGCTGTACGATGTCAAACCTTTCTTTGACAAACTGTAGAATTCTGTTAACAATACAAGGTCCTACGGTAAATAGAAATAGTAGACTCAGCAGGGGTCTAAGGAAGGGGGCTAACAGGGAAAACACAGAGGAATTCTACTATTGGTCTGCAGCTGAAGCAAACTGCCGTGTTTTTACTTCTGTGCTTAACTTGCGTAACTGTTGGACCCGGTCCTCTACAAGCCCTGATTCATTTATGTAGAAACAACAGTCTTCTTTTAGAAACATACATGTACTACCTTTTTCAGCAGTGAGTAGGTCTAGGGCCCTCCGGTTCTGCAAGGTTACCTGAGCTAGGGACGTGAGCTGTCGCTGAAGGGAGGCAAGGGACTCAGCCGACTCCTTCATAGCAATGGCAAATTGTTGGTATAACTTGTTGCTTTCTATGAGGGTGTGACCTAGGGCTCCTCCTGCCAGTCCGGCCGCAATGAGGGATGAGGTGAGGGAGATGCCCGCAATGAGGGGGAGAAATATGGCTCGTGCAGGTCTCGGTCTAAGGACTGGGTGAATAGCAGTACTAGTCCAGTTACCGGTGTACCTTAGGAACTCGCCGGCAGTTAGTAGAGTCAACTGGGGAACTAATGTGACAGGAAGACACAGTAGCTTGGTAACAGAGGGACCAGATAGGTTCTTAGATAATGTTCCATTACACCAGAAGAATATGCCTGGTGGAGCCCTTAGGGTGGTACTAGGGGGCGTTGCAGTGATGTTGCAGAGGCTGGAATTAGTTCCTGAGAAACAGTAGGGAAACTTCTCCTGACTGGGGTTTAGGTATAGTGGCACGTTAGGGATAGGGGCATATGAGAGTTTTCGGAGGTTGTTAGCTTGGGCAGAGGTAGAGGATCCTTATGGCAGAGGGACAGCAGTTAGCGGTGGACACCTTAGAGTGGCACACAGAAAGCAGCCAGACAAGCTGTGAAGTCTTGTAAGGTTAGCAAGTTCTAGTCCTTCTTGTAATAATTTTAACCAGGAGAAAGGACGTAAGTCTTGTGTTAGCCTGTTTTCTTGTCGTTGGATATTCCTATGGACCAGGGGCCGTACTTGAACTAGACCCCGCCACAGATAGAGGTGACTGCTAGGCCATGTGGAGGCGGAGGAGTAATATACAGCCCCATGTTGAGGCATGGTCCAGCGGGAGTTCTAGGGGTCTCTGACTATCTATGTATATGAAAAGTCCTCGTCCTGTCTACGATGGAAGGGCCACCTAGGATCTAACTGTTCTTCTTTTCCTCAATAATGGAATCTATGGACGTTACAATAGTTATAAGGGCAGCCAGCATTTTGGTGCCACTAATAGTGTTTACAATTGTATTTAGTCTGATCATACTCAAAGCATATCATTGGTGCCATTGGTTTGGCTATTTGAAAACCAGTAAAATTTAGTAAAATTGGGCTATTGCACCTTGAGGAGGGGCAATCAGCACTGGCCAATAATTTCCCGGGCTTATGAGGTTGCCTAGGGTGGGTTTGGTTTTCATAAAGCCAGAATCTCCAGACAAAGGGATTAGGGGCTGGTTTTGTGTTTTCCCCAGCAGCTACTAGGGCGACTAACGTTAGGGTTAGACTACCTAACTGCATGTTTGCAGTGAGCTATGCTGCTGGCACAGGGTGAGTTTTAAGGGGTTGTTCTTAGCTCCGTCCACAGTCCATGTGGCCGGTGCTTCAGCCGCCACCGTGATTGGTCCTAGAAGGTCAGAGGTTGGGTCCACTGGCTTGACGTGGGTGTAGTGGATCCACGACGTGATGCCTTCTACCTTCAGGGCGGTGGGTGTGGTTAGGAGTACCTGGAGTGGTCCTTTCCACCTGGGTTCTAGGGTCTCTTGTCGGTGTTGCTTGACCAGGACCTAGTCTCCCGGCTGGTACGGATGGGGTGTCGGTGGGGGACCGGTCTCATATAGTTCTTTCAGCTTGGGCCAGATTTCTTGATGAATTTTCTGCAAGGCTTGTAGGGAAAATAAGAGTTCAGAGACATTTTCTGTTTCAGACTTGAGCAGATCATCTTTTAGGCTGGGAACCAGGGGTGGGGGTCTGCCATACATGATTTCATAAGGGGTAAGGCCTAGTCTGTAAGGGGTATTACGGGCCTGGAACAGAGCATAGGAGAGAAGGACTACTTAATTAGCGCCAGTCTCCATAGTCAATTTAGTTAAGGTCTCTTTTAAGGTCCGATTCATCCTCTCTACCTGCCCTGAACTCTGGGGCCTGTAAGCCAATGTAGTTTCTAATTTGCCCTAAGGATGGAAGCCAGATCCTGAGTTACCTTAGCGATGAAGGCCGGCCTATTATCTGACCTTATCTGGACGGGGTAGCCATACCTGGGGAGGATATCTTCCAGAATTTTCTTTGCTACAACCTGAGCAGTTTCCTTTTTGGTTGGGAATGCTTCAGTCCACCTTGAAAAAGTATCTACAAAGACAAGTAAGTACCGATGCCTGTATTTTCCTGGCTTTATCTCAGTAAAATCTACTTCCCAGTAGATACCGGGCCTGGTTCCCCTGAACCTTGTTCCTGTTGCAGCCTGGGATTGGGGGTAGGCGTTGTTAAGCTGGCAGACTTTGCAACTTGTCACGATGCTGCTGGCCGTCTCGACTATATGTCTGATTTTGAGCTTGGAGCGTCTGATCAGGTCTATCATCTGCCGGGCACCTAGGTGGGTGGTTCGGTGGATGTGTTCTAACGCTTGTTGTCCTAATTTTTCTGGTAGGATGGTTTGGTCATTAGTATCAGTCCACCACCTATTCTGGATCTGTTTCGTGGGAAGTTTGTCGATCCACTGGAGATCTTGTTCTGAATAATCAGGGAGATATGGCAAGTCTCGGGGGCCCGGATCAGGGAGCTGGAGTGCAAGGAGTTGCCTGGGAGCCTTTGCCACACTCCTTGCAGTTTGGTCTGCCAGAAAGTTGCCTTGAGCAATTGGAGTGGTTGGTTTCTGATGCCCTGGGCAATGTACAATAGCCAATTTTTCTGGTCTCCATAGGGCTGTTAACAGGGCTAGGATCTCTTGCTTGTTTTTTATCTCTTTTCCTTCAGCTGTTAGTAACCTTCGCTCCCTGTAAATGGCCCCATGTATGTGCGCCGTAGCAAAAGCATATCGGCTGTCTGTGTATACTGTCAGTTTCTTCTCTGCCCCTAAGGTAAGAGCTTGGGTGAGTGCTATCAGTTCGGCCTTCTGGGCCAATGTTCCCGGGGGCAGGGGTTCCGCTAGTATCTCAGTGCAATCATGGAGTGGGGCGTCCAGGTCTGGGTTGAGCAGCAGCGAGGCAGGGTTTAAGGTTGTTGGGGGCAGGAAAGTTATCCTGAGGGGATTTAGTAGTAGCCCTTGGTAGTGGGTGAGCCGGGTGTTACTTATCCATCGATTAGGTGGCTGTTTGAGTACACCTTCGATGGCATGTGGGGTAACGACCTGTAATTATTGACCTATGACAAGTTTATCAGCATCTTGTACCATCAGGGCCATGACCGCAATCATTCAGAGACAAGGGGGCCATCCGGCAGCCACTGGGTCTAATTTCTTTGACAGCTAGGCAACCGGCCTCTGCCAGGGGCCTATGTTCTGAGTTATTACCGCCTTGGCGACACCTTTGTTCTCGTCCATGTATAAGTGGAAGGGCTTGGTGACATCAGGTAGTCCCAGTGCAGGCACAGAGAGTAAGGCGGTTTTGATCTGTTGGAAAGCCGACTCGGCTTCCTCTGTCCAATTAAATGGCTGCTGCCCCCGTGTTGCCTGATATAAGGGTTTAGCCAGTTCTGCAAACCTAGGTATCCATAGTCTACAAAATCCTGCCAACCCCAGGAATTCTCTTACTTGTCGGGTGGATTGTGACCTGGGGATCTGCAGAACAGTCTGCTTCCGGGCGTCTGTTAACCAGCGCTGCCCTCCTTTTAGCAGGTACCTTAGATATGTTACTTCTGATTTACAGATTTGAGCTTTCTTTGCCGAGGCTCGGTAGCCTAGATTCCCTAGAGCTTGTAAGAGACCCTTGGTCCTTTGAATACAAGCTTCTTGGGTTTTAGCAGCAATCAGGAGGTCATCAACATACTGTAGTAAGGTTATTTCAGGGTGTTTGCGTCGGTACTCACCCAGGTCTTCATGGAGGGCCTCATCGAACAGGGTAGGAGAGTTTTTGAATCTCTGCGGCAGTCTGGTCCATGTCAGTTGGCCACTTATGCCCCTCCCAGGGTCAGTCCACTCGAAGGCGAAGAGCTTTTGGCTCTGAGGGGCTAAAGGCAAACTGAAGAAAGCATCTTTCAAATCTAAAACAGTGTACCATTGATGTTTAGGGTTTAGGGTACTGAGGAGGGTGTACAAGTTAGGCACAGTTGGATGTATGTCCATAACCCTCTTATTGACTTCTCTCAAGTCTTGTACAGGTCTGTATTCTCCGCTATTAGGTTTTCGTACTGGCAACAATGGAGTATTCCAGGGCGAGTGACATGGGCGAAGGACCCCTTGGTCGAGGAGCCGGCGAATATGTGGTACAATCCTTTCTTTGGCCTCTAGGAGTATCGGGTATTGGTGTACCCGAACGGGGTCTGTCCTAGGCTTGAGTTCAACAAACAAGGCAGGACGGTGTTTTGCTAGTCCTAAGCCCCCCGTTTCCACCCAAGCTCCTGGATATTGCTGGAGCCAGGTTGCTATGTCCTGGTCAGGGGCCGCTCGCTCCGGTGGGGCCGGTACTCATCTTCTAGGGCTATAGTCAGGACAGACACGGGCTGATTTTGGGAGTTGGTCACGATGAGCCCCTCGGGGAGGAAATGGATCTGTGCTTCTATTTTAGTTAGCAGGTGTCTCCTTAATAGGGGACAGGGGCTCTCAGGGATGACCAGGAAAGAATGGGTTACATTCCTGGCTCTGAGGTTTACTGTTCTTTGTGTTGTCCAGGGGTATTTCTTAATTCCTGTGGCCCCTTGTACCCACGAGGACTTGGAGGATAATTTTCCATTAGCTTTAACTAGGACTGAGTGCTGTGCTCCCGTATCGACCAAGAACTGGACTGGGGACCCCTCCACTTGCAAAGTTACCCTAGGTTCGGGGTGGGGGTCCAAACCCCATCTTCCTTAGTCTTCGTCTTGAGTGACTAGTACGGGTGTAGACCTAGGGGGTCCCTGTCCTCGTTGTTTCTTTTTGGGGCAGTCTCTTACCCAGTGGCCAGCCTCCTTACAGTAGGCACATTGGTCTTTGCTCAGATTATCATGCCTGGGGGACCGCCTAGGTTGGGTGTTCTCTGGCTGTAGATGCTCTTTCTGTACTACTGCTGCCAGGACCTTGGTCATTTTTTCAGTGGCCTTAAATTGCTTTTCCTCTGGAGTATCTCTGTTATTGTAAACCCGCTGGGCTATCTGTAGGAGGTCCTGAATCTGTTTTCCCTCTAAATCTTCTAATTTTTGGAGTTTCCTTTTAATGTCTGGGGCTGCCTGATTTACAAAAGACATTACGACAGCTGCCTGACTTCCTGGAGCCTCTGGGTCTATGGGGGTGTACTGTCTAAAGGCTTCCATTAATCTTTCTAAGTAGGTAGCGGGGCTTTCTGTCTTTCCCTGCAGAACAGAGTATACTTTAGCCAAATTAGTGGGCTTGCGAGCAGCTGCCCGGAGACCTGCCATTAGAGTCTGGCGATAAAGGTGTAGCCGTCCCCTACCTTCTGCCATGTTGTAGTTCCACGCCAGCCTGGTCAGAGGAAAAGTCGCATTTATGAGGTCAGGGTTGGCAGTCGGTTGACCGTCGTCCCCCGGGACCAGCTTTCTAGCTTCTACCTATATTTTCTCTCGCTCCTCCATTGTGAACAAGATTCGGAGGAGCTGCTGACAATCACCTCAAGTGGGCTGGTGGGTGAACATGACACTATCCAGTAAAGCCATTAAATCTCTGGGGTTGTCTGAGAACCGAGCACTCTGAGTCTTCCAGTTATACAGATCACTGGTGGAGAATGGCCAGTACTGGAGCCTGGGGATTCCCGTGTCATCTGGGGGTCCTATTTCCCGAAGGGGTAGAGCCACTGTGGAGTCAGGCAGCTGGGGGGGGGCTAGCCCGCAAAGTGCGTCCTCGCATCCGCCCCGCCGGCCTTTCAGAGTTACTTTCACTTTCAGCGAGTCCGGGTGCGCCGGCCACCTCCCATCCGCCTGCTCCTTCCTGCGGCTCAGCCCGGGGGGCTGGGGCCTGGGGCCCGGAGGGGTACGGAGGGGGTTCTGTGGACAGTGGGTCCCTGCTATTAGGTAGAACAGGATGGGGGGGCAGTCGGTTTGCTTGGATTTTAGCAGCCGTGCAACCAGTGCCTTACAGAGTTCAGGGGCTAATTGGAAAGGGGACAGCCAAGGAGGCGGGTTCTCAACAAGGTCCTGCCATATGAGGATATATGGGATTTGATCCAAGTGGCCTGCACGCCCAGGTAGGAAAATCTTGGACTTTACTCTAGTGATGACAGGAAGTCAGAACGTCCCTTCGGGTGGCCACCTCACATCAAAGGCAGGCCATTCGGAGCGGCATAGAGTAATTAGCTTTCCCTTCCTGATTTCCATACTAAGATCATGGCCCCTTGCTCTAACATCCTTGAAATTACTTGTAAGGAGAGATAGGGGAGTGATCTGGGTATTACCCATCCTGTAATAATTTGTAGTCTCTTCCTGTAAAAGAATATGGGTTAGAATTCCTGTAAAGGGAATCTGGCGTATAAATAATATCTAGCTGCAAGCGCGCTCTGGAAGCCCGGGTCAGAATCAGTTCAGATAAAAATCTAGATCAGACGAGAGCCAGGGGACCTCTCCCACCGGTCTCCGCTGGCTGTGCTATAGCGCGTCCGCCAGGACTGCGTCAGCTTCAGTTTCAGACCTTGCGAGTCACAGATACAGGTTCAGAACAGACACAGACAGACAAACAGAGACGAGCTGGCTCACCTATCAGCAGATCGATCCTGGTAGATCCATTGACCAGGGGTCTGGTGGGCTTGGGGAATCCCGGACGAGCCCCCAGAGGTTATGCCTAGACAGTTTGTTCCTTAAAGAAGACCACCAGAGTCTAGAGTCAAAGCCAAGCAGCAAGGATCTTTTACTGCAAGTTCGAACTTGGTCCCTCCATTCCACAGCATACAAGAGGGCTCCGAACAATGCGAGTGCTTGCCTTTTATAGCCCGAGGTAAATAGGATAGTAAAGTTACAGAGGAACAAGGGAATTCTTTTGGTTACAGCATTACAATTGGTTTACATTTTAAGTTATACATTTAGTAGATTTTTTATTGGTTCCCACGCTTTCAGTAAAACCTCAAATGGCTGTGTCCTTATCGAGGATTTTCCAGGTGGTGTTTGTACTGGGCTCAGGAAATTGAGAGATATATGGTAGGATGTGTTTTTACTGGGCTCAGGAAGTTGAGAGATATATGGTGTTTGTACTAGGCTCAGGAAATTGAGAGATATATGGTGGGATGTGTTTGTACTGGGCCTGTTTGTGTTGAGCCCGGGGCTGAGGAATGTGCCTGATTTCTTTCAGAGGCTGAGACAGGAGAATGGTGTGAACCCGGGAGGTGGAGCTTGCAGTGAGCCGGGATCCCGCCACTGCACTCCAGTCTGGGCCACAGAGCGAGACTCCATCTCAAAAAATAAAAAAGCTCAAATGCCATACTTGTCCTTCAAGTTGCCCACTTGAGCCCCTCCCAAGTGTACTTTATTTTTCTTTTCTTTCTTTCCTGCTCTAGAGTTTTTTAATAAACTTCCACTCCTGCTCTAAAACTTACCTCAATCTCTTTTTCTGACTTGTGCTGGTCTGTTGAAGTCTTTCTTCTGAGGAGGCAAGAAATGAGGTTGCTGCAGAACCATACAGATTTGCTGCCAGTTACTCATGTATTTGTCACCCCTAACACTACAATACCTTAAGGGCTATGAAGTGACTAGGTCATAGGAATTTTTCAGCTTCTTTATAATCTCATGAGACCACCATCATATATGCAGTCCATCACTGACTAGAATAATATTATGTAGCATATGACTATATTTTTAAAGTGAATTCTGAAACTTTTCTAATTCTCCTTTTACCTCTTATTTCATAGGGTTCATTAAAAAGTTTTATGAAAATGCAATGATATGCAAATATCTTCATTTCCTACAGTGTCTCCTTCGAAAGTGTGTTTTCTGTCATTTGCATGCTACAAATAATAGCATAGTCTCACATATTTTTTCTCTTGCTCCTAACAGTATATGCAATTTTCACTAAAAAATAAATTCTCTTGGTTCCCTTCCCTGTTTACCTGGGCATGATTCGAGTCATCTCTGAACCACAGAGGAATGCTTGAGTGCTAAAGAGTTCTCAAGACCTATTCATCCATGCAATTGCTTGCAGCAAGTGTGAAAGGATTGAGATTTTCATAGTAGCAGATGGAAAATTATCTCTCTATGTACTTTATTTTTTCTGTGTTAAACCCTCTATATTATGGGACACCTCCATTAAAAATGGATATTCCATTTAATGTATGTGTGTAGGGAACTGGATTTTTTTAAATTTATGTTTCTTCATTGCTTTAAATGTGTCAACCTCTTTAGTGGGAGGTTGAGTATGAAAATGCTTTACAATTCGTTAGATTTTTGCTTGGTTTCTCACATCTAAATAAAGTATGAAAAAGTAAGTTTGCAATATGACACCAATTTGGTTAATGAGAATAAAGTTGAAAAGCAATCAATTAAAAACAATTAGCATTAATCACAGAAATGCAACATTATAAAGCAATGGTAAGGGGCTGAATTTATAATAGGGTGCATCTGCAGCAAAATCAAATAGCTTTAAAATATGGAATTAAAGTGTATATGATCTTGTGCTTCATAATTATATATATATGGGAAATTTAAAATTAAAAAATATATATAAATAGGGAAAAAAGTCCTTGATATTGGTCTTGCTAGTGACATCTTAAATATCACACTAAAAGTTCAGGCTACAAAAATAATAAATGGGACTATATCAAAGTAAAACAAATAACAAAACAAAACAAAAAGCTTCTGAAGAGCAAAGAAACAATCATAACAAAAAAGTGAATCCATGGATTGGAAAAATATATTTGGAAACCATACATCTAATAAAAGATTAATAAGCAAAATTTATTTCAAAAAAATGCATCTGATAAGGGGTTAATATGCAAAATTTATACAAACACTCGTACAACTCAATAACAAGAACACATATGGCCTAATTGTAAAATGGGCAACTGTTGAGGGAAGTCAGGGACCCCGAATGGAGGGACCAGCTGAAGCTGCAGCAGAACATAAATTGTGACGATTTCATGGACACTTATTAGTTCCCCAAATTAATACTTTTATAATTTCTTATGCCTGTCTTTACTGCAATTTCTGAACATAAATTGTGAAGATTTCATGGACACTTATCACTTCCCCAATCAATACTCTTGTGATTTCCTCTGCCTGTCTTTACTTTAATCTCTTAATTCCATCATCTTCTTCATAAGCTGAGGAGGATATATGTCGCCTCAGGACCCTGTGATGGTTGCATTAACTGCACACATTGTTTGTAGAGCATATGTGTTTGAACAATATGAAATCTGGGCACCTTGAAAAAAGAACAAGATAACACCAATCTTCAGGGAATGAGGAAGATAAGACTTGGAGCCTGACTGCCCCAGGGAGCCAGGTGGAACAGAGTCATATTTCTCTTCTTTCAAACACAAATAGGAGAAATATCACTGACTTCTTTTTCTCAGCAAGGAACATCCCTGAGAAAGAGAATGCACCCTGAGGGTAGGTCTATGAATGACCCCCTTAAGGCGGCTGCCTTTTATGGTGGAAGCCAAAGGGATGAAATAAGCCCCGGTCTCCTGTAATGCTCCCAGGCTTATTAGGATGAGGAAATTCCGGCCTAATAAATTTTGGTCAGACAGGTTGTCTGCTCTCAAACCCTGTCTCCTGATAAGATGTTATCAATGACAATGGCTGCGGGAAACTTCATTAGCAATTTTAATTTTGCCCCATCCTGTGGTCCTGTGATCTCGCCCTGCCTCCACTTGCTTTGTGATACTTTATTACCTTGTGAAGCTTGTGATCTCTCTGACCCACACCCTATTCGTGCACTCCCTCCCCTTTTGAAAATTGCTGATAAAAACTTGCTGGTTTTACGGCTCGGGGAGCATCACGAAACCTGCCGACGTGTGGTGTCTTCCCCAGACACCCGGCTTTAAATTTCTCTCTCTTGTACTCTTTCCCTTTATTTCTCAAACCAGTCGAGACACATAGGAAATAGAAAAGAACTCACGTTAACCATCGGGAGTGGGTTCTCCCGATAGGCAACAGACCTAAACAAACACTTCTCCAAAGAAGAAATAAAAATGGCCACAGCTATATAAAAAAGGATCTCGACATCACTCATTATCAGGGAAATGCAAACCAAAGCCACTATGATAAATCAGCTTACACATGTTGAAATGGCAATGATGAAGACAAAAAGATAACAAGTGTTGGTGAAGGTGTGAAGAAAAGAGAACCCTTGTACATTGTTGGTCTGACCATTTTGGAAAGCTTATGTGGAGGTTCCTGAATAAATTAAAAATATAATTACCATACGACCCAGCAATCTTTCTTCTGGGTATACGATAGCCCCTCTTTTTCATTGTTTCACTTTCTGTGGTTTCAGTTTCCTGTGATTAACTGGGGTCTAAAATTGTTAAATGGAATATTTGGGGAATAAACAATACACAAAGTTTAAAATTGTGCAATGTTCTGGCCGGGCGCTGTGGCTCACGTCTGTAATCCCAGAACTTTGGGAGTCTGAAGCGGGCGGATCACAAGGTCAGGAGATCCTGGCCAACATGATGAAACCCCGTCTCTACTAAATATACAAAAATAAGCCAGATGTGGTGGTGGGTGCTCATAGTCTCAGCTACTTGGGAGGCTGAGGCAGGAGAATCACCTGAACCCAGGAGGCAGAGGTTGCAGTGAGCTGGGATCGCACCACTGTACTCCAGGCTGGTGACAGAGGGAAACTCCATCTCAAAAAAAAAAAAATTGTGCACTGTTCTGAATAGCATGATATCATCCCATGCCATTCTGCTTTCAACCATCCAGGACATGAATTATCCCTTTATCTAGTAGATCCACACTGTATATGCTCCCTGCCTCTTAGTCATTTCATAGCTGTCTTGGTAATTAGATGAACTGCCACATTACGGCAGTGCTTGTGTTCAAGTAATTCTTATTTTATTTAGTAGTGGCCCCAGTGTGCAAGAACGGTAATACTGGCAATTCAGACATGCCAAAGAGAAGCCATAATGAACTTCCTGTAAGTGAAAATGTGAAAATTCTCAACAATGAAAATAAATTTATATATATATATATATATATATATATATATATATATATATATATCTGCCACGTTTGCTAACATCTATGGTAAGAACAAGTCTTCTATCCTTGAAATTGTGAACAGTATATTGTTACAATTATTCTATTTTATTATTAGCTATTGTTTTTACTCTCTTACTGGGCCTAATTTATAAATTAAACTTTTATCATAGATATATGTATAGAAAAATCATAATACATATGGGTTATTATATATAATATATATATTATATATATTATATGTAATATATATAATATGTTATTATATATAATAATGCATATGCAATACTGAACATATATATATATGTATATATGGAGAACCTGGGAGGCAGAGGTTGCAGTGCAATGTGGAGGTTCCTAAATAAATTAAAAATATAATTACCATATGACCCAGAAATCTTTCTTCTGGGTATACAGTAGTCCCCCCCTATATATATATGGGTTCAGTACTATTCATGGGTTCAGGCCTCTGGTGGGGTGTTGGTGTATAGCCTCTGAGAGTAAGGAGAGAATAGTATGTACTCAAAGGAAATAAAATCACCACCTTGTAAAGATGTCTGCATTTCCATATGTATTGCAGATACATTCATGATAGCCAAGATATGGAAACAATCTAGGTATCTATTGATGAACAAATGGGTAAAGAAACTAGTATACATATAGAGTGGGAAATAAGTCAGCCATAAAAAAGAGGAGATCCTTCCTTTTGCTACATCATGGATGGACATAGAGGCCATAGACTAAGTGATGAAAGCCAGAAACAGATAAATTTTTAAAAATTTCACGATATCACTTTTATGTGGAATCTAAAAAAAAAAGTCAACTATACATGAATAGAGAATAAGAAAGTGGTTATCAGTGTCAAGATGTGGAGGAAGAGAAGGAATTGGGGAGATGTAGATCAGAAGATGCAAAATAGAAGACATGCAGGATGGACAAGTGTAATAAATAGTGTGCAACATGAAGGCTATGTTTAATAATAGTGTATTGTATTCAACATTTTCATTAAATTAGTATATTATAGCTGCTCTGCCTCAGAGGAAAAAAATGAGTGAACTATATGTGATGATATGTTAATTTGTTTCACTATAATAAACCATTTTATTATATATGTATCTCAAAGCATTGTGTTGCATAATAAAACTGGTAAAACTATATATACTTGGTCTTTATCCTCTTCCTTGGCAATCAGCTTTCACAATTTTGGGGGTCTCTGAAGTGATGTGTCTTTTTAATAAATGATGGCTTGGGGCTTCTGGATAAACTCAGGATGGAGGCTGGTTGCCAGAGAAACCAACCATGTGATTAAGAGTTGGGGTTTTCAGTTCCACCCCTCAACCCCTGGGGAGAGGAGAGATGTTGAAGGTTGAGTTTGTCATCAACTCAGCTTCTTACCCTGTGCTGTTTCTCTGGGCTAACAATCACTGCCTCCCTACCTACCAAATCAACCTTCCTAACCTAGCTCAGAATCATATCTTATGGCAATTCTACTCTGTCACTCCTGCCAGACAGCTGATTAACCAATCCCTCCTCTGTGGTGCCTTTGTATCTTGTACCTATTTCTATGATTGTACTTTCTACTCTATTACAATTATTTGTATTGTATGCTTTGAGGGCAGAGCCTTTGTCATATTTATCTCTGTTCTCTCTAACATGTAGCAGAATGCATGATAAATTATAAGTACTCAATAACTTGGTGAAATTTAATTACACTTTTTGTTAACTAGTAGTATATAAGGAGACAAAAGAGAAAAATTCTCCAATATAGGTCAATGATAGGGTTTTTTGTTTGTTTGTTTTGACCATGCTATACATTAAGCTGAATAAAGCTAATACAAAAGCCCTTTTTTTCATTGTTCTAAAAATACATTATTTTGTAGAAAGGAAATAAAAGGAACATGATTGTTTTAGTCTGTTGTCTGCTGTTATAACAGAATACCTGAGACAGGGTAATTTATAAACTACAGAAATTTATGGTTCTGGAGGCTGAGAAGTCCAAGAGCGTAACACTAGCATTGGGCCAGAGCCTTTCTGCTGAGTTATCCCATGCAGAAGGCAGAAGGGCAAGTGAGCACATGAGACAGAAAGAAAAAAAAGGGAATCAAAATATCATGGTAACTTACCCACTCCTGAGGTAACAACGTTAATTTATTTATGAGGACAGAGTGAATCAGCTTTTAAATACCTCAGAACTCTTAATACCACCCCAATGGCAATTAAATTTTAACAAGAGTGTTTTAGAGTACATTATAATTATAGCAATGATCATTTGTTGAGACAACTGTGATTATAATACTATGTTTCAAGCATGGTATGGGTGCCTGACATAGACCGTTAATTTTCACTATAATCTTGCTGTGTAGAAGTTTGGATGGGTCTCAGTTTATAAAATGTGGAAACTGAGGATCAGAGATATATTTGTTCATGGTTACATTGAAGTGATCTAATCTGTCAATATTTGCCTTTTTTCCTGACCTCCTCAGACTCAAGCAATCCTCCCACCTCAGCCTTCTGAGTAGCTGGGACTACAAATACCCACCACCGCTTGACTAATTTTTGTATTTTTTTGTGAGATGTGGTTTTACCATGTTGCTCAGTGTGGTCTTGAACTCCTGAGCTTAGCAATCTGCTAGCCTCAGACTCCCAAAGTGCTGGTATTACAGGCATGAGCCACCATACCCAGCTCCTGTGCCATAACTTTCGAAAATAAAGGTTTCTGTAAGCTGAGACAAGTTTAATCTGAAATATATATTTTTAAAAAGGATATAATGGGGCCGGGCGAGGTGGCTCAAGCCTGTAATCCCAGCACTGTGGAGGCAGGGGCAGGCGGAACACGAGGTCAGGAGATCGAGACCATCCTGGCTAAAAAGGTGAAACCCCGTCTCTACTAAAAATACAAAAAATTAGCCAGGCCTGGTGGCACGTGCCTGTGGTCCCAGCTACTGGGGAGGCTGAGGCAGGAGAATGGCATGAGCCAGGAGGCGGAGCTTGCAGTGAGCCGAGATTGCACCACTGCACTCCAGCCTGGGAGACAGAGTCTGTCTCAAAAAAAAAAAGTATAATGAAATAATTATAATTTGGAAACATTCAAGCATTCAAATAAACTAATTTTAGCTTTTGCCTATATGTATTCTTTGATGAAAATAAGATCATATCATAATGTATTCTGTGGCTGTGTTTATCACCCAGTATTATATTGTGAATGTATTTCCATGCCAATAAGAATTCTACTTTTTCATTTTTAATGTCTGGTGGATCTTCATTTATTCAGTTTGTCTCCTACTACTGAACATTAACTATTTTTTGAGAATTTGTTATTTACAACATCGTTATAACAACCTCTATAATTCTCTGTATACATCTTGTACAAATAATCACTCTATTGAGCTATGCTTCTAAAAGGAGAATTGTGGTTTTGTGTTTGCCCTAAGACATTTATATGCCTATATTATGTTTCTGAGGCTGCTATAGATTATAAATTCTTCAAGGAATGATGCTTTCTAGTTTCTTTCTATACCTTAGCTATGCATGGTATTTTGCCGTTATAATGATTACTATCTTAAATATCTTCTTTCCTAAATATTTAGCAGCTTAGGACAAAGTTATGGGGAGGAAAAAAAAATAAAGATAATGGTTTTATTCCAAACATTATAAGATACTATTTTCTTTGTTTGGTCATAGGTCTGTTCATCTGGTCTTACTTGCTTTTCCACTGAAATCTTTACGTGGAATTTTTGCTGTTGAGAAATAAAATTTAGTTTAAAAAATACGCAAAACGCAAAACAAAATGTGGCAAACACTTCTCACCCACTTGAAGAGCTACATGCAGTCAGTGTATGATTATGGAATAAAGCCGTAAGTTAAGCCATGAATCAGCGAACGGGAGAATGAAGCAGGAGGACATCTGTCCATATTGCTCCATGTTGAATGCTTTCACTTTCTCATTTTTCTCTGTTAGGAAGAATTTAGCCCAGGTTCTCAATACAAAGTGGGGAGAATCTCTGAGGAGGAAGGCCCTGGAAATTGCCCAGGGATGGTGTGTTGACACTGGTAATCTCTCTAGTCATAGAAGAAACTCCTGGTTCTGTGATTTACTTTTATCTTGACAAAATGGAAGTTTCTATAGCTGTCTCTATCAGCAGCATCTTTTGAAAAATAAGATTGCTTCAGTAGTTAAGTTTTAAAATGCTTTACTTTTTTCTCTGCTTGAACTTCTTGCCCTTTTCCCATCATACCTTTTAAAACAAATTTCCTGTCAAGTTACAGTTTACTTTAATTCATTTTTAACAAGTATATAGGCCTGTGACTAATCTAGAGATAATTACAGTGCCAATCCTATTGACAAAATTGAAATACTGAAATGAAAATATGTGCATTTCCACTCTCTTTTCCCAGTAATATTAACCTGTCACTCCAGTGCTGTATCAAAAATTCCTTGGCTTCTTTTCTTAAATCAAATTTGCCCAAAGCTCTGAGAAACCACATTTTCATAAGCAACTTAGTCAGGCTACATCTACAAGCTCCAGGAGCGAGATTACCGCCTTGCCTCTATCAGAAATTTTATTATGTGATATTAAGAACTTCAAAAACTGACTTATGCTTCTCTATTAAACTCATACTCAGAATTTAGGGGGATTCCTAATTAGCTTCTTATGCTCTAGTTAAGGTGTTAACCAGTTGAGTTTCCATTTCAAAGGCAGCATAATGAAAAAGTGCCTGTTTCTCACTTAAGAACTACCGTACTTGTATTTGCACAGTAATTCTATATAAAAATTCAGCATCATGGAAAGTATAGCAATGGAGAGAGCTATAAACATGAACAATTTGCAAAAGCGGAAGAAAAACATTCATGAGGCAATTTACACCTTGTTACCTAATTTGAATTTTAATAGACAGACTCCTACAATAGTCACATGCTGGAAGGAAACATTGACTGAAAAAAGTCAAAGAAGATATTATCAGATAATTATCATACAGTTTAAAATGAATATTCTATTTGTCAATATACAGTGCTTTAAAAAAGTCAGGGCATCATAGAAAATTCAGAGGTTAGATCAGAAATGCTATATCAAATGCAAAGTAATATTATAAATCTCTGAAGAGATGAACTTTTACTTCTCCATTGTTCAGCAGTAAAACTAGGGAAACAGCTCTCTATGATCAAGGCAAATGCTATGCCACCAAATTTTGCATAAAATGCAAAAATACAACTGTTTTATAAAATATCATACCTTTTGGAGCTGTGTACCACCCATGAAAAAACGCAGAAAAAGATGGTCTGAAAAAGAAAGAATAAAGGCAGTGCAGACGACAGAGCAGAGAAAGAGAGAACACACAGTAAAACCATTTTAGAGCTTGTGATTAAGATGGGCATTAATATAGCGTGAATGTGTGTTCCTTCTAAATCTCATGTTAAAATGTGACTCCCAATATTGGAGATGGACATGGTGGGAGATGTTGGGGTAATGGGGACAGATTCCTCATGAATGACTTGGTGCTATTTTTGCGGGACTGAGTGAGTTCTTGCTCTAGTAGTTCACATTAGAGGTAATTGTTTAAAACAGCCTAGCACCTCTCCCCTCTCCCTCTCTTATTCCATCTCTTACCATGTGAGAGACTTGCTCCCTTTGGCCTTCTACCATAATTGGAAGCATCCTGAGGCCTCAACAGAAGGATTTGCTGGCACAAGTCTTCTTATATATCTTGTAGAACCAGAAGCCAAAATAAGTTTTTTTTCTTTACATATTACTCAGCCTCAGGTATTTCTTTATAGCAACACAAATGGACTATTAAAGTCATCAATAAATAACCTAAAGTCTCATGTAAGACCATTTAAGGCTTTTAAATGTTCCTGGCAATTGGTGGGCCTATTACCAGCAAGAGTCTTCTGAGTACACAGGAAGAGTACTGTTGTATAAGCAAACCTAAAAGCAAACTAAAAAATGAACTCCCTTGTTTTTTTGTGGTAAATTCTGCCCAGTGTATTATCAGAAATGTGCAGCTATCGGCCACGTTACCATGTTCCAATACTGTACATAAGTGCACACACCCTCCTATATAATTGTAATAGATTTGTTGCCCAATGCACACAGCAAGTCAATATGTGGCGACACTAGGTAGCAACACAGAAAAAGGTGTAATCCTAGGGTCAAAAGATGAGTTGGGAGGAATCCTCAAATTCATCTCCCCAAAGAGTCTGGGACTAGGGTGTTTAAGGGTTTTGGAGTGGGATCAAGTATGGATATTGTAGATTGGTTGAAGAGTGCCGGGTGAAGTCATGGGACAGAGAGACGAGGAATCCGTATTCTCATAGTAATCTCATTCCTCTGAGGGTATCTGGTTGCTGGAATTCAGGGTCTAAAAATCATCTAAAGTGATCCTTAAACAAAAGCCTTATGGTTCTGACGTCAGAAATCCTGTCTATAGAAACAATGAGGTCAGTATCTAGTGCTAACTGACTCTTATCACCAAAGAATTAGGCCAAAGTGAAGCCTGATTAATGCTTAATTGTAACAGTATTTCTATACAGAACGTGGCACGCACTTACCATCAACCCCGTGGAGGCAGTTTCATATACAGCATTTGTAATCAGAATAAAATAAAAGCTACCTAAACCCGGATTTCCAAAGAAAAGCAGCAGTGGTTTAAAAACAACTTTTACCAGAAAGGCCTCAGCATATAAATAACACGAAGACTTTGATTAAAAACACCTGTTTAAGGCAAAATTGATTTTTACCCCTGTTCTTTTAGAAAGCTACCAGCACATAAGAGTGTTTTCCCGGCTTGAATGTTTCTATCCTTTATATCTATCCATTATGGTCACTTAGGGTTGTTTTCACGTTTTAGCTATTGTGAATAACACTGGTATAAATATGGGTATACAAATGTCTCCAGATTCTGCTTTCAATTTTTTTTCAATGTATACCCAGAAATGGAAATACTGGATCATGTGGAAATTCTGTTTTTAAAATTTTTTAAGGAATGCCATACTGTTTTTTATAGTAGCTGTGCCATCTCGCATTTCTATTAACAGTCCACAAGAACTTCAATATCTCCACATCCTCAACAACACTTCTTATTTTCTGTGTTTTTTTTTTTTTTATGGTAGTCATTGTAATGCATGTGAGATAGTGTCTCATTGTTACTTTGATCTGTATTTCCTTTATAATTAGTGATATTGAGCATCTATTGATGTGTTAACTGGCCAATTGAGACAATGTTCTCTTAAGTATTTTACACATATTGATCAGGTTGTCTGCTTTTTGTTGTTGTTGAATTTTAGGGGTTCATATATTGTAAATATTAATCACTTATCATATATATGATTTACAATGTTTTCCACCATTCTGGGGCTGACTTTTAATGATATTAATAGTGCCTTTTCACACATTTATCTATGTAACAAACATGCACATCTTGCACATGTACCCCTGAACTTAAAATAAAAGTTGAAAGAAAAAAAATTGTGCTTTTTGATCCACAATTTTAAAAAATTGTAAAGTCCAATCTATTTTTTAAATTGTTGCTTATGCCATTAGTGTCATAACCAAGAACTCATTGTCAAAACTAATGTCATAAATCTTTTGATCTATGTTTGTTTCTGAAGATTTTATACTCTTAGATTTTACATCTAAGTCTTGAGGTTATTTTGTTTTATCCTTCAAATATGAAGGAGAAACAAAGATTTCCCTAGTCAAAAAAAAAAAAAAAAAAAAGCTTAGGTATTTCATTAACAGCAGGTCTATCCTACAAGATATGCTAAAGCGAGTCATTCAGTCTGAAAGTAAAGAATATTAATGAGAAATAAGAAATCATGTGAAGGTACAAAACTCACTGGAAACAGTTAAGTAGAAAATAAATACAGAAAATTATAACAGTCTAAGTGTAGTTTGTAAACCACTCATATCTTAAATAGGAAAACCGAAAGGCAAACCTATCAAAAGCAATAAATGCAACAACTTTTAAAAACAGACAGCATAATAAGATATAAATAGAAATAACAAAATTTTAAAAAGAGGAAGGGATGAAGCTAAAGGGTAGAGTTCTTATTCGTTTTCTCTTTACTTATTTGTTTTTGCATTAGAGTTATCAGTTTTAAATAATGGGTTATAAGATGTTATTTGCAAGCCTCATGGTAACATTCAAATCAAAAAGTATATAATAAATACGTGAAAAATAAAAAGCAAGACATTAAATTATACTACCAGAGAAAATCACCTTCAATAAAGAAAGATAGGAAAGAAGGAAGGGAAAATAACCAGAAAAAAAAAAATAACAAAATGGCAGGAGGACGTCCTTTCTTATCAATAATAACACTGAATATAAATGGACTAAATTCTCCAATCAAAAGACAGAGTGACTGAATAGATTAAAAAAACAAGAACCCACAATCTATTGCACACTAGAAATGTACTTTACCTGTAAAGACACACAGCGACTGAAAATGAAGGAGTAGAAAAAGATATGCCATGCCAATAAAAAGCAAAAAAAGAGCAAGAGTAGCTGTACCTAGGCAAAATAAATTTCAAAAGAAAACTATAAGAAAAGACAAAAAAGATCATTATATAATAAAAATGGTATTGATTTGGAAAAAAAGATATAACAATTTTAAATATATATGCACCCAACACTGAAGCACCCAGAATTATGAAGCAAACCTTATTAGACTTAGAGAGAGACCACAAGACAACAGTTGTAGGAGACTCCAACACACACCCCACTGTGAGCACTGAACAGACCTTCCAGACAGAAAATCAACAAAGAAACATTAGCTTTAATCTACGCTATAGAGCAAATAGAGCTAGGAGATATTTATAGAACATTTCATCCAAAGTCTACAGAATACACATTCCTCCATTTAGCACAACGATCAGTCTAAGGATAGATTTTAAGTCACAAAGCAAATTTTAAATAATTCAAAAAGTTGAAATGATATCAACTATCTTATCTGACCACAATGAAATAAAACTAGAAATCATCAACAAGGGAAATTTTGGAAACTCTACAAACACAAGGTAATTAAACAACACACTCTTGAATGACCAGCATCTTAATGAAGACATTAAGAAAATTTTAAAAATTACCTAAACAAATGAAATGGAAACAAAACATATCCAAACCTATGAATACAACAAGAGCAGTACTAAGAGGAAATTTTATAGCAGTAAGCACTTACATCAAAAAAGTAGAAAAAATTCAAATGAACAACCTAAAGATGCATCTTAAATAACTAGAAAAACAGGAGTGAACCATACCCAGAGTTAGTAGATTGAAATAAATCATGAAGATAAAGGCAGAAGAAAATGAAATTGAAACAAAATAATATACAAAAGATCAACAAAGCAGAAGGTTGGTGTTTGGAAAAGATTTTTAAAAATTAACAGACTTTCAGCCAGACTAAGAAACAAAGAGAAAAGATCCAAATACATCAAAAAAAAAAAAAAAAAAAAAAAAAGATGAAAAAGCAGACATTACAAATGGCACTCCAGAAATTCAAAAAATCATTAGAGACTAATATAAGCAACTATATGCCAAAAAATTGAATAACCTAGAACAAATGGATAAATTTCCAGAGACATAAAACTTACCAAGTTTCAACTATGAAGAAATCCAAAGCCAGAATGGATCAGTAACAAGTAATGAGATTGAAGCCAAAATAATTCTCTCAGCAAAGAAAAGCCCAGGACCTGATGGCTTCACTGCTGAATTCTGCAAAACGTTTGAGGAGAACTGGCACCAATTTTACTGAAACTATTTCAAAAAAAGAAAAAAGAGGATGAGGGAATATATCTAAACTCATTCTGTGAGGAATTAGCATGATACTAAAATTAGACTAAATTAGACTAAATACTAAAATTAGGAATTAGCATGATACTAAAATAGATGCATCAAAAAAGGAAAGCTAAAGGCCAATATCTTCGATGAGTGTTGATGCAAAAATCTGCACAAAATACTAGCAAACTGAATTCAACAATACATCAGAAAGATCATTCATCATAACCCTGAGGGTTATGATGGAATTTATCCCTGGAATGCAAAATTGAGTTAACATATACAAACACATAGAATAATGGAAGGGAATAGAGAACCAAAAACATATTTGTACATCTACAATTAACTCATTTTCCACAAAGGTACCGAGAACATACATTGGGGGAAAGGACAGAATCTTCATAAATAGTGCTGGGAAAACTGAATATCCACATAAAGAAGAAGGAAACTTGGCCCCTATCTCTCACCATACACAAAAATCAAATCAAAATGGATTAACGACTTGATTCTAAGACCTCAAACTATGAAACTGCTAATAGAAAACATTGGGGAACCTCTCCAGGACATTGGACTAGGTGAAGATTTCTTGAGTAATACCCCACAAGCACAGGCATCCAAAGAAATAGTGGACAAATGGAATCACATTAAGTTAAAAGGCTTTTGCACAGCAAAGGAAATAATCGACAAAATGAAGAGACAGCCCACAGAATATTTTCTCCCACAGAATGTGAGAAAATAAACTATCCTTCTAAGAAGGGATTAATAACCAGAATATATAGGGTGCTTGAACAACTCTATAGGAAAAAAATCAAATAATCTGATTCAAAAATGGGCAAAAGGTCTGAATAGATATGTCTTAAAAGAAGGCATACAAATGGCAAACAGGTAAATGAAAGGTACTCAGCATCGTTGTTCATCAGAGGAATACAAATAAAACTGCAACAATATGCCATCTCACCCTAGTTAAAATAGTTTTCTCTAAAAGGCAGGCAATAACAAATGCTGGTGAGGATGTGAAGAATGGAGAACCCTCATACACTGTTCATGCCTATGTAAACTATTACAGCTATTATGGAGAACATATGGAAGTTTGTCAAAAATCTAAGAATAGAAATACCATATGATCCAACAAATCCAACTGCTAGGTAATACCCAAAAGAAAAGAAATCAATATATTGAAGAGCTATCTGCACTCCCATGTTTACTGCAGTGATGTTCAAAATATCCACGATTTGGAGGCAACCTAAGAGTTCACCAACAGACAAATGAATAAAGAAAATGTGGTACATATACAAAATGAATTACTATTTAGTCATGTAAGAATGGGATCCTGTCATGTGCAATAACATGGATGAAACTAGAGGTCATTATATTAAGTGAAATAAGTTAGCAGAGAAAGACACACTTTTCCTGTTCTCGCTCATTTGTGGGAGCTAAAAATCAAAGCAATTGAACTGATGGAGGTAGGGCATAGAATTATGGCTACTAGATGCTGGGAAGGGTAGGGTTGGTGGGGTGATGGGGATAGTTAATGGGCATAAAAATATACTTAGATACAATGAATAAAGTCTAGTATTTGATAGGAAAATAGGATAACTACAGTCAGTAATAATTTTGTGTACATTTTGGAATAACTGAGGGAATGGAATTGGAATATTCATACACAAAGACTTGATGAATGCTAGAGGTGACAGATACTCCATTTACCCTGATTTGATTATTACAGGTTGTATGACTGTATCAAAATATCTCATATACCCCATAAAGATACACACCTACTATGTACCCATAAAAATTAAAAATTAGAAAAATCTGCCTCCCGGGTTCAAGTGATTATCCTGCCTCAACCTCCCGAGTAGCTGGAATTACAGACAGGGGCCACTACACTCATCCAATTTTTGCAGTTTTAGTACAGACAGGGTTTCACCATGTTGGCCGGACTGGTTTCAAACTCCTGACCTCAGGTGATCTGCCCGGGTCAGCCTCCCAAAGTGCTGCGATTACAGGTGTGAGTCACCATGCCAGGTTATTTTCTTTATAAGTTACCCAGTTTGTGGTACTCTGTTGAAAAATAAACTAAGTATTTGTCTAGTCTCTATTTTAATTCTGCTGTAATCCTTATTATTTTGTTTCATCTACTAGTTTGGATTTAGTTTGTCTTTTTCTTTTATAGTTTCTTAAGTTGTAGAGGTTGGTTGTTGGTTTAAAATGTTTATTGCTTTTACTTAATATAAGTAAGCATTTATAGTTATAAATGTTCTAAGCACTGCTAATCTCTGTTTTCTAATTTCACTTGTGATCTCTTCTTTGGTATATTGATTGTTTATAAATGTGTTGTTTATTTTCCACAAATTTGTAAATTTTTAAGGTTTCCTTCTCTTAATGATTTCTAACTTTATCTCACTGTGGTAAGAGAAGATACTTTGCAGGGTATTCTAATTTTCTAAATCTATTGAAACTCAATTTGAGGCCCATGATATTATCTATCCCTGAAAAATGTTCCATATTTTTCTTATGAGCACATTTTCTTATGTGCTCATAAGAAATATGTGTATGCTGCTGTTGGTGAGTACAGTGTTCGTATATGCCTGTTGGACAGAGTTGGTGTATTGTGTTGCTCAGATCCTCTATTTTCTCACCTATTTTCTGTCTGGTTGCTGTAACCACTATTGAGAGTGGAGTACTGAAGTCTCCCGCAGTTATTGTAGAACTGTCTATTTCTCTCTTCAATTCTGTCAGATTTGATTTATGCATTTTGATGATATGTTATTAGGCATAAATGTTTGTGACTGTTATATCTTCTTGCTGTGTTGAACCTTTTATTAATAATTAATGTCATTCCTTTGTCCCTTATAAGCTTTTATCGGTTAAGTCTAATTTTTCTGATGTTAGTATAGCCACTCCTACTCTCTTCGATTACTATCCACATAGTGTTTCAATCTATTGTGTGTCTTTGAATCTAAAGTAAGTCTCTAGTAGACAATATATAGTTATTATTATTTTTAAAATCCATTCTGCCAATCTACATATTTTTATTGGATAATTTAATCCATTTACAGTTAAAGTAATTACTGGTAAGAAGGAGTTCTGTTATCTTGCTGTTTTTTTCTATGTGTTTTGCAGGTTTTTGTCTCTCATTTCCTGTGTTACTATTTTATTTTGTTAGTTTTTTTTTTGTTAAAATGAACACTTTTGAATTAATTTATAATTTTATTTTGTGTATATTACTTAGGTATATTATTGTTGTTACTATGGGGATCACATTTAACATTTTGAAGTTATGACACTCAAATATAAATTTATGTCAAATTAAATGTGATAACATACAATAATTCTACTCTGTATCAGCTCTGTCTCCATCCCTTTCAGTTACTGATGTCACAAAATTACATATTTATATATTGTGGGTCCAAAATGTAAACATAAATTTTTAATGCATTAGTCTATTAATACTAACTTTTAGTCTATTAATTATGTTTTAAAATGTATTCGTCTTTTAAATCATGGAGAAAACAAAAAAAAAATGGACTTACCCGTTATTGTTACAATAATATTAGCTTGTATAACTGACCCTTTATTTACCTTTACTAAGATCATTATCTCTTTATATGTCTTCAAGTTGCTATCTGGTCTTCTTTCATTTTAACATGCAGGACTCCTTGTAGCATTCCTTGCAAGGCACTTGCAATGGTAGTAAGCTTCCTCATCATTTGTTTATCTGATAATGTCTTAATGTCTCTCTCAGGTTTGAAGAACAGCTTTCCGCCTAAAGAATTCTTGAGAAATCTTTTTTTTTTTATTTTTCTTTTAGAACTTTGAATAGATTAGCCCCCTTCCTACTGATCTCTGAATTTTCTGAAAACTGTTGGTAATCTCATTAAGGATTTATAGTTTGTAATAAGTGAGTTATCTTTTCCTGCATTCAAGATTCTTTCTTTGTTTTTGACTTTCAACAGTTTGATTATCACTATGTTTGTGGTTCTCTGAATTCTTCCTACTCAGAATTTCTTGTGCTTCTTGGATGTTTATATTTATGTCTTTCATCAAACTTGGGCCATCATTCCTTCAAATACTTCTCTGTCCCATTTTTCTCTCTCTCTCTTCTAACTCTGGGACTCTTGCAACACATGTGTTCCTCTGCTTGATGATATTCCACAAATTCTTTAGTCTATGTTCACTTTTCTTCAGTCTTTTCTTTTTCTGCTTTTGCGACTTGATGATTCACATTGTCTTCTCTTCAAGTTTACTAAATCTTTCTTCTGCATAATTAAATCTGCCCTTGATTCTCCCTAGTATTTTTTTTTAATTTTAGTTATTATACTTTTTAGCTTCAGAATATCTATTTGTCTTCCTTACAGGTTTTATATGTCTTTATTCATATTTTCATTCATTTTATATATAACTTTCTGACTTTCTTCACATTCACCTTTAGTTCATTGATCATCTTAAAGACAGTTGTTTTAAAGTCTTTGTCTAGTAGAATCACCATTTGCTTTTTTCAGGGATACTTTCTGTTGGTTATGTTTATCCTTCCATTAGGCAATACTTTCTTTTTATTTTTGGAGACCAAGGACATGGGTCATACTTTTTTTTTTTTTCTATTTCTATTGAAAAATAAATGTTTTGATCTATTAATTGTGAAAATCAGATTCTCTCTCTTTCCTAGTGTTTGCTGGCCTTTTTTAATTCTTTTGTTTTTGTTTCTTGATTTTTTAAGTTGTATTTGTTCCAAGAATCACCTCTTGGTGATTTAGGCCTTCTCAGGTTTTTGGAGCTCGCAATTTCCCCTGGGAATATGTGATGACTTTCTAATTTCCCTTTTACATGACATTGCTTTTGAATGCTCTTGTTTTCTGTGTCTGGCTCCAAAGAGAAAATAAGTAAAACATAAAATGGGAGAAAAGGTGGTCAGACGGAGGAAAAAGAGCTTGAAACAAAGTGGGGATAAAACAGCAATGGTTTATGGTCAATGCCTCTTTTTCTGCACCTCTGTGTTTGTAAGCTACTATCAGCAATGAAAGCACTCCAATATTTTAAGAACAGAATTACTTTTGCTTCCAACCTTCCCACTGGTTCCCACATATTGTGTGCAGGCTACTTCAGAAATATGGGCACAGATACTGACTATGGAACTGAGGGGTGGGGAGTGGGTAGCTACTACTGTGCTAAGAGCTGACATTGACCATAATTTACTTTCCAAGATTAGTGCTGGAATTTTCAAGTCTTCGTTGAACTCCAGAGTTCCAAAATAGTTTACATCACACAGATTCTGCAGGTACAATATTTTTCTAGGTGGAGAAAATATATTTCTGGTGCTTACTTCTTCACTATCTTCCCAGAATTTTCAGATTTTCACTAATGCTTTTTTTTTTAATTTTTACACTTGAAAATACTTAATGATAGCTTGTATCTCTAGGGTAATTTTATAGAAAGTTGTATTCTTATAAACCTCGGTTAACTGTAAATGAACTTCATAAGCATTGAGAACAGAAGACAGGCATTTATGTAGCAGCCATAAGCTCTTTCACCATGAGGGCAAAAGATAAAATATTAACTCTTAACTACATATTTTTTGTTCTTTCAACCCTCCATCACCTTCTCTTTGTCTGAGTTTCCCTCCCCTTCCCCATATTCCACTTTCTTTGGCAGAAACAAAACAAAACAAGAAAGAAAGAAAAATTTTACTTTACCATATGGAACTGCTTCTGTTGATTTAAACAATTGAAGAGCTTTTAATTCTTTTTTAGAACTACATTGTAATATATAAAGACATTTTATCCACTTCTGCCAGCTGCTAATTGGAAAGCATGGACATAGAAGTAGTTGCTGAATCTTTAAGATTACTTTTGAAAAATGGAACTTCTAAACGTTGGTACTATCATATCCAGTAAATTGGTGATTCTAGACTAAATTTACCTTGAAGAGGTATCGAGATTACTGCATTCAGCTGGACCTAAACAGTTTAAACATTTATTCCTAAACTTTTTTAAAAACAAAATATAACTCCTGTATTTTCTCTGCTTTATCATATTTAAGTATTACAAATAAGGTATTAAATTAAATATCATTTTTATAGAGTAATATCAGAAAAAATAACAAAAATAAATATTTCTTTAGTTATTAACTCAAAAATTACATATTTATTACAGTTGAACAACAATAACAACAACAAAATAGATTATCCAAATTATATGCATATTTAGATACTTATGGGAAAAAGGAGAAAAAATAAAATACATATATCAAATAACCCACTATGGTTTGAAAGTTTGTCGCTTCCAAAACTCATGTTGAAAATGAGTTGCCATTGTAACAGTATTAAGAAGTGTTGCCTTTGAGAGGTGATTAAGCCATGAGTGATCCATGCTCATGAATGGATGAACACTATTATAAGACGACTTTGGAAGTGTGGTCTCTCTCTTTGCCCCTCCGCCTCCCACCACGTGAGAATGCAGCATTCAAAGCACAATTTTGGAAGCAGATTTTGGACTGTCATAAGACACTGAATCTGCCAGTACCTTGATAGTAGGTTTCCTAGTGTCTAGGACTGTGAGTCAATAAATTTATGTTTATTGTACAGTAATTTACCCAGTCTCTGGCATTTTGTTATAGTAGCACAAAAAAAGACTGAGACATAACTGCTACAGTTTAAACGTGTCTCCCAAAGTTTGTGTGTCAGAAATTTGATACTCAATCCAGCAGTGTTGGAAAGCGGGGCCTAATGGGAGGTGTCAGGGTCATGGGGGATGGGGACACCATTCTAGTGAATTAACTAATGCCGATAAAATGTCTCTTTCTTACCTTCTCTTTGCCTTTCTGCCATGGAATGCCATATCAAGAAAGTCCTCATCAGATGGTAGCCACCTGATCTTAGATTTCCCAGCCTTCAAAACTGTAAGACAATAAGTAGCTGTTTATTATAAATTACTCTGTGGTATTTTGTTACAGCAGCACAAAAAATACTAATACAAAAATATGGCATGAAGAAGTGGAACTGTTGTTATAACAAATACCTGAAAATATGGAAGTTGCTTTGAAATGAGATAATAGGTAGTACCTGGAAGAAATTGGAAGAACAGGCTAGAAAAAACCTCAATTACCATACATGGAGCATTAAGGAAAATTCTGGTGATGGCTTGGAAGAGCAGAAGGACTGAAGTGAGAGTTTGAAAGGTTTTAAAGCTAGTATTGAAGTGGTTGTTAGAATGCTAGTAGAAATATGGACAGTAAAAGCAATTGTAATAAAGTCTTAGATGAAACTGTGGAACAAGGTCTTACAAACTGGAGTAAAGGCCATCGTTGTCAACAAGTGGCAAAAAAAATTGATAGAATCATGTCCATGCCTGAGAATTTTATGGAAGGTGAAATTTAAGAGCAATGAACTGGGATATCTGACAGAAGCAACATCCAAGCAAAATATTGAAGGAGCTATATGGTTTTATTTAATCACATAGAGTAAAATGAGAGAATAGACAAGTAATTTAAAAATAAATTTATACTTAAAGGGGAAATAAAACATAAAACTTTGGAAAATTCATAGCCTGAACACATAAAGAATTTAAAAATTGTGCCCGGGTGTGGCTAAATGACACTTTGACAATAAAATTATTAATAGTATTGGTAGAAAGAAGCCAGGTTCTATTCATCAAGACAATGGAAGAATGTCTTTCAGCACAACCCCAGAAGTCTAAAGGGCAGAAAGATTTTGAAGATGGGCCCAGTGTGCTGTCCACAGGCTTGCTGCCTAGAACCACCTCAAGACTTTGCTCATTTTATTCTGGTGCATCACTCTTTGGCTACAACAGCTTAAGCAGGACTGTGTGTGGCTGTGGTCACCATTCCAGAGGGCAATAGTAGTAAGCCTTGGCAGATCCACGTGACGCAAACTTAACAGATGTGCAGAATGGGTGGGCCTGGGATCTTGGTGACCTCTACATAAATTTCAAAGGATGCCGTGAACAATATGGAGGGCCACGTGGTATCACAGGGATAGGGCCACCACAGGGTGTCTCCACAGGGATAATACCCAGAGGAAATGTGGGGTTGGAGCCACCACAGAGAATCTCCACTGGGGCAGTGCCTAATGCAGCCACAGTCAAGGAACCTAGAACACAGAATTGTAGAGCCACCAGCATGAAACACCAGCTTGGAAGAAATTCAGATATGAGAATCTAACCAATGATTCATGGGCTGAACCCAGCAAGGCCATAGGAGTGAAGCTGCCTGAGGCCTGGGCTCCCATGTTTCCAGCAGCTGTTACATGAAGTCAAAGTGGATTCTGGAGCATGAACATTTTAATGTTGTTTACCATATGGAACAGCATTTTGGATTTGTAATTTTGGATTACTTGGGACCAGTTACTGTTTTCTTTTTACCTATTTTTCCCTTTTGGAATGGAAATGTCTATAATATGCCTGCCTCACCATTGTATTTTGAAGTAGATAACTTGTTCGAGTTTATAGATTCATTACTGAATGGGGATTTGGTTCAGCGTGAATTGCGCTTGATTCTCACACATATGTGAGTTAGATGAGACTCTAAACTTTTGAGTTGGTGCCAGAACAAGTTAAGACTTTCAGACGATTGAGATGGAACTAATGTATTTTGCATTTGAGAAGAACATGATTTGGGGGGCCAGCAGTGAAGTACTATGATTTGAATGTGTCCCTCAAATTTCATGTGTTGGAAACTTGATCCCTAATGTGGCAGTATTGGGAAGTGGGATATGATGGGAGGTGTTTGTTTCATGGGGCCACTGTCCTGCTCCTCTAAATGCCATTGTTAAGGGAGTAGGTTTGTTATCATGGCAGCAGTTTCCTTATGAAATGATGAGTTCAGCTTCCTTTTGATTTTCTCACTTGCCATCTCTTTGGCCTTCCATCATAGATGACACAGCAAGAAGGCCTTTGCCAGATGCCAGTTTCTTGATACTAAACTTCGCAGCCACCAGAGTAGTGAGCCAATACAATTCTGTTAATTATAAATTATTCAGACTGTGATATTCTGTTATAGCAGCCTGAAAATGAACCATGAGAATAATGTAAAAGAATTTGTAGAATTTTTAGGGTCAATGTTAGAAAACATTATTTTTAATCTTTACTTCATGGAGATTTCATAAGGTATTTATTTTATGTGGTCAGTAAACAGATAATTTTCAAATATTATTGTTCAGACCTTAACAAGTTATATTCTCTTGTCAGCTAGTAGAAGGGGAAATAAAAATGTACACTTCAAAACAATGCTTTGAATGGACAACTTTAAACATATGTAAGCAGCAGTTTATTTTCTTATCCTTGTACTATGTGTTTTAGTTTAGTTTTGTTTTGTTTTTTTGTGTGTGTCTGCTCAGCTTTGCTAAAATGGTTATCAAATATATATTTGTTTCAAGTTCTGTCATTTTTTTCTGTAGTCTTTATTTGTTTAATTTTCTTATTTCAACTATCCTATCTCTGACATAGCAGTGCCATGTACTGTTACAGATCTATTCGAGAACAAAGATGGAAGATGGTTTTAAACTCTTCTAGCATATGATTTTACAATTAAATACTGCTTCTTCTTTAGAGTGCTGCCTCTCTTGCTGGGAGTAGTATCCTCTGCTGCTGTAAGGAGGAGGGTAAGGCAGTACTCTCTGGTTCTATGATGTGAGGAAACACTTTGCTGTTTATTTTGCCTGTTTCTTTATTATCTGTGCATGAGTGTTTAGTTGTAATCATATTTTCGTCTATTCAACAAGTATGTATTCATGAATTTCTATGTCTGAGATACTGTGCTATAAGCCAGAAAATAAAGAATATGATAAAATATTGTTAGTTCTCAGTCTCATAATGTTTCCAAAAAACTAAAGAAAAAAACAAAATATTGCAAACGATTTTCATAAAAAAAAGACATTGTCTAAATAGCACATTAATCTTACAGATAAAAATACATAGTAGAAGAGATAGAAGCTGTCAGTTGTGATCAGTCAGTCTTCCTGAAAGTAGTCATCTTTGTTTCTAGGCCTTACTTTGGTAAAATTTGAACAACAGATGAGTTATAATTCTCCAGCCTAGGCAACATAGTGAGATTCCCGTCTCAAAAAAAACAAAAAACAAAATAAAAACAAATAGCCTAAATGGACATTTTCCCAAAGAAGACATTTAAATGGCCAAAGGGTAGTTTCAAAAGTGGTATCATCACTAATAATCAAAGAAATTCAAATCAACACAACAATGGATTATTATATCATAACTCTTAGGATGGCTGTGATCAAAAGGACACAAGATAACAAGTGTTGGCAAGTGTGTGAAGAAAAGAAAACCCTTGCACACAGTTGATGGGAATGTAGATTGCTACAGCTATTATGAAGAAGCAGTATAAAAGCTTTTCAAAAAATTAAAAATAAAACATATTGAATCCAAATGTAATTTCTGGGTAGATATGCAAAAGAAATGAAATCAGTACCTAGGAGATATACCTGCACTCCCACGTTCATTGCAACATTATTCACAGTATCTAAGCTATGAATAAATACAACTTATATCTATCCAAGGATAAATAAAGAAAATATTTTAGATATGTACAATGGAATATTATTTAGTCATTAAAGAAGAAAATTATTCCTTTTTCCACAATGTGGATGACCCTTATAAATGCATTTTTAAGTGAAATAAGACAGATACCAAAAGACAAATATTGTATATTGTCACTTAGTGCTGGGGTTCAAATATTCATCATGGATGGCAATGGATATGTTAATTAATTTGATTGTGGCAAACATGTACAAATCATCATGTGTACATCTTAGATATATCCCTCTTTATTTCATAATTAAATACCTTTTAAGAGATAGCAACATTTGGTATAAACTTGAGATAGACAACAATATGCATTTAAACTCTTGTCCATATTCTATGTTAAATTGTTTTTTTTGTTTTAGGTAATAATATAATCTAATATAATCTGGGCATTATAATGAATCAATTAATTGATAACATCATCTTAATTAAAAGGTGAGCAAGAAATGTTAAGTATGTCGGAGGTTTTGGTAAGATCTAAGTGCTCTGTAAGGTGAGAGATAAACCCTCAGAAGATTTAAGAGTTTTGCACGTATATTAAATTTTTAAGGTCCAATGGACTGGGACGTGCTATGACATATTCTTTGACATAAAAGACAAATTATTATATCGTACACTTTCCAATACAACACCTTTTAATTCAGGTAGATTTCTGAAGGCATTTTCCTCACTTGGCTAATACGGTTCTACCCATTTACTGAGTGATGGGTGAGGATGCCAAATTTGTAGGGCAGCAGAAAACTGCTCAGTAGCTGGCCAGGTCTACAGTAAAAACAACCTTGCCCTTTTGGCCACATGGCCGAGGAGACCCTATTTTATTAAATTATTAGTGGTGGAAAAGATGGCAAACATCAGTAGTAGTGTAACGTAGATATGTAAGGCTCTTGAACAAGGACATGATGTTGGTACAAAAAAATTGCATACAATTTGAAGAAACCACTCCTTATGTGCTAGTGGGTCCTGACCATGGAATATCAAATTACCACATGGTCAGACTTTCTCATCATAAACCAGGTTCTATTAGACCCATAAAATCAAAACCAGACCTTTCTAAAGAAAATTATTAGAAGATTGAATTGATACAAATAAAATTGGGTGGGTTTCACAATTAAACTCCATGATCATGTGGCTCAGAGTCTGCTCCCACCCCCATGTCATCCACTAGTGTTAAACTGGTGTATTTATCTGAGGTCACAGCCACGTGGCATATGAGTTGCATCAATGTGACCATATGATAGATAAGGCAAACAACCATTGTATTTGTTGGTTTTCATGCTGCTGATAAAGACATACCTGAAACTGGGCAATATACAAAAGAAAGAAGTTTATTGGACTCAGAATTCCACATGGCTGGGGAAGCCTCATAATCATGGCAGAAGGTGAAAGGTACATCTCACATGGCAGCAGGCAAGAGAAGAGAGCTAGTGCAGGGAAACTCTCATTTTTATGTGACCATCAAATCTCATGAAACCCATTCACTATCGTGAGAACAGCATGGGAAAGATCTGCCCCCATTATTCAATCATCTCCCATTGGATCCCTCTCCTAACATGTGGGAATTATGAGAGCTACAAGATGAGATTTGGGTGGGGACATACAGCCAAACCATATCAGCCATCCTGAGCTCAAAATGGAAAGGGAGAGTCAATATACATAAACCAAAAGTGGGGTGCTTCTATATGACAGTTACACTTAGAGATAGTGGTAAATGACTGTCATGACAGGAAGTTGTTAATGTTCAGAGTAGTAGCTGATACACTTGGTTATCTACTTTGTATGGAATGAGACAAACACTGTCAACAGTGTATAACTGGAATGTGTAGTTTCAGGGCTAGGAAGGAAAAAGATAAAAGAGTGTCTAGACAAGGGGCCATGTAGATAGGCATGTGGGAATAGGCACAAAATGTGAAGATCTTTGTATCTACCAAAACTGATCCATTCGTGAAAATGCATTAAATCACTTAGTAGAGAGAATTATTCCTCAAGTTGACTCAAATCAATCCCCTGTTATCAGCCATTCTAGTGCTGGAAAAATTGATGAATGAATAAAGTAACCATTGTGGAAGAGAGGAAGATATACATTAGCCTTACTCTAAGGCTCTTATTCACCAATGTTGATCTAAGAACAACTTCTGCCAAAGGTTCAACCAGCCAACTTATAAAGAATGAAAACAAAATATTACTCCTTAATAAAGAATCACCATAGTTTAAAGAATCACCCTCAAGTATGCTAACCAGTCATTTGATGATAAGTTGACTGCATTGGATATCGTCCACTCTGGAAAGAAGTGATAAGAATTAATACATATTTAGAATACATTTACTTTTCTTTACCATAGTGCTTCAATAAATACCACTATTTAAGGTGGCATTTGGACCATTCACTTGGGGTCCTAAATAACATCAACAGACCATGGGCTCTAGAGCAAATGAGACTCTAGAGCAAATGAGATGCAGCAACACATAAGCAACCTCGAGCTCCATTATTTCTATCACATATTGCATCATTCAGAAACTACCAGCCTCATAGCAATGTAACAGTGTCTGGGATGTGCAACTGAGGTGTCATCTTGGAGATGATATCCTAGCAGGTTTAGCTGACTGTGAACATCAAGAATAGAACTGCTGGTTGGGCACAGTGGTTCACGCCTGTAATCCCAGCACTTTGGGAGGCCGAGGTGGGCAGATCACGAGGTCAGGAGATCGAGACCATCCTGGCTAACATGGTGAAACCCCATCTCTACTAAAAATACAAAAAATTAGCTGGGCGTGGTGGCGGGCACCTGTAGTCCCAGCTACTCAGGAGGCTGAGGCAGGAGAATGGCATGAACCTGGGAGGCGGAGCTTGCAGTGAGCCAAAATCATTTGGCCACTGCACTCCAGCCTGGGCAACAGAGCAAGACTCCATCTCAAAAAAAAAAAAAAAAAGAATAAAACTACTATTATACAATGGGAATCAGGAAGAATGCTTTAAGCACAAGGCAACCCATAGGGGTATGTCCTATGCTTCTCCCAAAGTGTTATAGAGAATGAACAAGTAGAGCATTCATGACCTGAGAAAGTCATGGTGACCAGGAATCAGGTCCCTCAGAGAAAAGAGTTTGTGTTGCCTCATCATGTAAGTTTGTAAGTTACTTAGACTATCAGAAGTACTAGCACAGGTTGAGGCAAATGTAAAATGAATTGCAGAGAAGAACTATAATTGTTTTCTTTACACCAGATGTGGCAGTTGTGGCTATAATTTTTCCCATTTTTCTTTATTTTCAGTTGTCACAAGGAAGAGATAATCCTAGCCAAAAGTGATTTATTTCTTTTTTCCTTCTCTCTCTTTCTTACCTCATATACACTCTCTCTCTTTCTTTGTCCTTTTTTCATTTAATCACCTATGCAAGTATATTTAAAAATCTCTGATTCTCCAAAGTAAATTGTTTTACCAATCTTAAAATGTCATTTGAGAGAATTTGGTTAAGTAGTAGAAAAATACACCTAGATAGAAGAAAAAACAATTTCTTCTAGGTATCATTATTTTATTGTATAAAATAAAAATATGAATGTATCATTCAATAAATTGTCATATAATGGCAAATATCTAGAAGATAATTGTAATGTTCCCAACACAAATAAAAGTTAAATGCTTGAGGTGATGAATATCTCAATTATCCTGATCATTTCACATTATACACAGATAGTTCACGTGTACCCCCTACATATGTACAAATATTATATATCAACAAAAGATGGCATTTAAAATTAAATATCATGGCAGTGTACTCACAGGGTAGATACTGGTAATAGTTGTGGGTTTTAAAATTGTGTGTTATGTCGTCTAGCCTGTATAAGTAATTTTATTTTAAAAATATTTTGATCATCAGATCACAGATATAAAAAGCAAAACCAGAAGAAAACCAAAATAAAGTGTGTTGTTGGGCAATAGCATGGCAAGCAATAAATATTAAACTTGCAAGTGCTGAAAGAGTTGCCTAAGCTGTTTTCAGCACTAGGGTAAAAAAGAAACAAAAATCAGTAAACTCTTTCTTCAGCAAACATGTCAACCAATTATGACTAAAATAAGGAAAGGCAATGAGATATTTTTAAAATCTACTCAATGTAAGAATTCAGATATATATAGCCAAGCCTAGCTAAAACTTGACGAAAAAAAATAAAGCATAGTGAACAAAAAGATAAAGCATAAATACGCATAGAATATGAGAACAGGAAATCTATGGAGTCGAAACTACTTGGTTTAATCATTTTCACTCTGTCAATGACTCATACATATGCAGTCTCTCTACTTGGTGCTAGATAGACTCAGCCTGAGTACTTGTTTGCTTGAATTGTTTCAAATTCTTTGCATGCTTGCTTTGGAAGATCAGTGGAGTAACTGGGTAACGTCCGCATCTGTTGAGCATTAACGCCATGGCCACAAATTTCTATTTTCTTTCCAGCTGTGTGCCCTCTGAATCTGGGTTTAACTGGAGAAGAAATGACAGAATGAGATACAATGCAATCCAAATAGCTGGATTTTAACTTTTTAGCACTATCAAATTCAAACCAGATCATGAATCTGTATCTCTGCCTTTACAAATAGTTTATTTTTCCTTCTCCTAATAAAGACGCCGTGTTCATCATCAGAATTGTAATGCCCCCTATTTATATTGTTTTCTGTTCTGTTGGTGCTGTGGACAAAGCTATGTATTCTATTGTGGTACCAAAGGAAAGACTGTCCATATGTTTTAAATACAGTACTGTTTCAAAGCGTAAAATATTTATCTTATAGCAAGAAAGGAGCTGCAGAACAAGTAAAACTGATTAAAGTAAACATTTTTGTTAGTTTGTTTTTACTTTAAGAATACAGCAGCTCTGCTAAAAGTTGAAACTGTTAAAGAGACTAAGACAGTTTTATTTTTGTTAAATAATATATTGTAGATATTTGAGAAATAAAATGGTATAGGGTAATTTCTATAAGATTTCAAATTGTAAGAAATGTTTATTATTCTCCTGATCATTTATTTGTCCATTTGTTTTTTCTTTTCTCATGATGAAAAACATGAAGTACTTAAGGTGCACTAAGCCACAACAAGTGCACATATAGTTGAAGTCTTAAGATGTTAAGAAGTAAATTAATACATTTTACATAAGGACTCTAAACATTTCTATCAGTTCAATAGATATTTGTACCTAGAGTCTATTTTATTTTTTGTTGTTTTTTGAAACGGAGTCTCGCTCTGTCACCCAGGCGGGAGTGCAGTGGTACGATCTCGGCTCACTGCAACCCCTGCCTCCTAGGTTCAAGAGATTATCCTGCCTCAGCCTCCCAAGAAGCTGGGATGACAAGTGCCTGCCACCTTATCTGGCTAACTTTTGTATTTTTAGTAGAGATGGGGTTTCACCATGTTGGACAGGCTGATCTTGAACTCCTGATCTCAGGTGATCTGCCTGCCTCAGACCCCCAAAGTGCTGGGATTAACAGATGTCTAATTTCTATGTTCTAAGTGCTAATATTTGATAAGCAGTCCTCCCAAACTTCTGTGTTCCCACTAACATTTTGTATTAACTTTGGTCATTGCAGTGGGAGCATCAGACACTTCAGATAAAATTTTTGTTTCTGAAACACTCTCAGTGACTTGAGAGACTCAGAGAGTATAAGATAAGAATTACAGTTTAAACTCTGAACAACCTTTGGAAATCATCTATTTTAGAGAATATGCTGAAGAAATATTTTGAAAACAATAGACAACATAGATAGAGAACTTCACTAAATAGAAAAAAGGGATATATCACTGGATTCTTACTGTTCTTTCTTATTAGTAGATTATTTCAATTTCATGATTTTCTGTGAGAGGCAATAAAAATAGCTATCAAAATATAGAAATATATATCAATATTCAGAAAGAAAATGTTTTGGGGGACCTTTGGAGCTTCATCACTTTCATATTATTTTGAGTTTCTTTAATACACTGTCTTAAGAGAGGGTGGGATGAAAAAATATATACTACATTTCATTGGTATGTAACTAAAGTACAATTTTAAACCATATTAATGACATGACATATAAAATGGCAAATCTGTTTTTATTAAAAATTATATCTTCTACAATATAACATGCAAATTCAATATATGGTTTTTGACTAAAAATATGTTGTTAGGAGTCTGGACGGAATCACTTATGCAAGTAACAAATTCCTGCATTGTATGTTGGAGTGGGAGGAACTTGGTGATATTACACAGAAACCAACAGATTTTATGTTTCTTTTCTTAAGGCAGAATATATTTGCAGCTTCGATGCCAACAAAGAAATATCCCTCCACAATTGCAGAAATTTATACAGACACTCAGAATAGTGGGCACTCAATATTAAGTAGTGTTTCTCAAATTACTGGGTATGCCCAGCTGTATGAGAATCATCTTAGGGTTTTAATGTATCAGAATTTATGAGTGGTCTTAGGGATGTATATTTTGAAAACATTCAAGGGAAACACTGCAACAAAGTCAGTGAGGCTACAAAACACTATCATTCCTAGGTTGAAATGCAAATCGTGCAACCATTATTTGGCAGAGTTAATTGAATTTAGCCAGACTCTACAGCTATTAATAGATAAAAAAGTACACATAAAATAAATTTTAAGAAACTGTATGGGACTAGAAACATTCTATAACTACTAATTAGGTACTTAAACAAAAAGATACGTGTTAGTATAGACTATTATCACAAATTTTAATGAGAACACACAAATGAGAATCAGATCTTTTTTAAAAAAGGAATATCAACTAGGGCAGATACTGTCCCTTATAAATTTTTCCTGTCTTTTTATTTTGCATGTCATGATTGAAGCCCTCTCCTACACTCAAGGTATTTCTCATGACTTGCCAGATGACAGAGCCCATCACCTGTTTTAGATGCTGTATGTAACAGATACTCACTTTTTCAGCCTCTCTTGCAACTAGGACTTAGGCAGCTAGGCTACCCCAACCACACAGATCAACCCCAGAGATTTAACTTGGAACTAATGAAAGTAGAACAGAGACCAAGGAAAATCATTTCTGATGCTTTAGTTATAGAAAAATTAAGTTTCTGGGGCAGCAGGGCAGTCAAAGTTGTTGGTGGTGATACCTGGCTGGTTAAAGCATTACTGTGCTCTCCAGTGGTGTTCCCACTGCACTGGTTCATACCCTGTGTTTGGGTTTGGCTTCTGGTCCTATAGCCTCTGATCCTGGTTAAAGAACCTTTCAGTGATTCTGAGAGCCAATCGGTATTCATTTAAAAAAATCATTATCTGCTTAAAGCAATCAGAGGCACTTTCTGCTGCTAATAATTAAAATCTCTGATAAATGAATTTGATGTTAGAAATTTTATATATTTTTATTTATATAATTTTTAAAATATGTTATACATTAGTTATTGTTTATATTAATGTTTGTTTAATGTACATTACTTGTAAATTGTTCTCATTTTGTTGAGTAGTGTTAAATCAAATAATTTATGCTGTATAAAATACTGTCTTATTCATTATAATATAATGCTGTATTACTCATAATTACCTTCACACTACTTTATTTAATCTCATAAGTATTTTGATACTCAACTTGCTGAAAAAAAAACAGAAAATTTAAATGATTTATGCAAGGTCACTAAGCCAGGAAATGGCAGTAAACTAGTGTCTTCAGTGTATAACCCTTTGATTTTCAACTTACGCTATGTTGCCTTTAATAAGAGCTCCAAGGAAGACGGAAACACATATCTATCTGAAGGGAAATCTAATTTTTGACTGTATGAAATGAGATTAGCCAATGTAGACTTTAAATTTAAAATTGTATATCTGCATCTACATCTATAAATTTTCAAGTCTTACCAGACCCTCAACAGCCTACATATTTTCTTTGATGTCCTTTTGAAGACAGTGCCCAATCTTCTCTTAGAGGAAGTTCAGTGAAATTGTATATATCCATGCTGAAAAAGAAAAAAAAAAAAAACACCTTGCTACCACAATCAAATTTCAATAAAATTGGCCGGGCGCGGTGGCTCAAGCCTGTAATCCCAGCACTTTGGGAGGCCGAGACGGGCGGATCACGAGGTCAGGAGATCGAGACCATCCTGGCTAACACCGTGAAACCCCGTCTCTACTAAAATACAAAAAAAATCAGCCGGGCGAGGTGGCGGGCGCCTGTACTCCCAGCTACTCGGGAGGCTGAGGCAGGAGAATGGCGTGAACCCGGGAGGCGGGGCTTGCAGTGAGCTGAGATCCGGCCACTGCACTCCAGCCTGGGCAACAGAGCTAGATTCCGTCTCAAAAAAAAAAAAAAAAAAAAAAAAAAAAAAAAATTTCAATAAAATTCTGAGAGTGAAAGGGAGAGATAATGAGGAAAAATAAAGAGCTTATTTCATTTCTCGGAGGTTTATTTCTGGTTTTCTTTCCTTGTGGCCGAATATATTTTTACAGGCTGATATACAAAAGAATAAGCAAACATTAATTGTCACAAGGTGTTCAAAGTTTTCTTCAGGATGTTGCCAGAGGCAGCAGTAAATGCTTTGAAGCTGTGTATGGGAGGCAGTATTTCTTGCATTTAAAAATTTTCCTTTTCTACCCTATGTGCAACTTCTTAGACTCCCATTCTTGTATTCCTCCAAAGCAGTTCCTCTAATACTCACTGTGGAGTTTACATCCAAATTATATCAACAATAATTTACTTCATTTGATTTCTGAGCCTCATTTTAGCAACATTTAATGCTTATGATGATTGGCTCCACTTGTTACAGCTCATATCATGGAGTCTGTCTCAGGAGTGGGCCCTCGAGCATCTAGTCTCTTATATCACTCACTGACACTTTCTGTTTACAATGACCCGGTCTTCAGCAAAGGAGTAATTTCTGGTTTCTAATTCATGAAACCACCATCAAATCTGAGGCTCTTTCCATATTCATTGGTTCAAATCTTCCAAGATACCAATTTATACTCCTCATGGTATAGCTGCTGTCTGTCCCCATTCAACAACCACTGGCCTGAGCAAACACACACACACACACACATACCCCCCACACACTCCCACACACATGTACACAAGCCTGCACTATCCCAGCTTCCAAATGCCTTCCCATTTACATTAGTTTTGTTCTAAAAATATAAAAACTTAGTTGGTTATATTAATCATTGGGAAGGGAATGATCTTGGACTAGGACTGATCTTTTGAATTTCAAACTGCTTCCAGCTTGTAATATAACAAAACTATACTTTTGTCTAGAACCTACAGCCTTTTATTGTACTGTGGGCACAAGACCAAGTAGATCTGCATGAGAGCCAACAGCTATAAACCATCTGGACCTGACATACTCCAGCTCTCAGAGGTTCTCCTGGCAGTTACTATTTTGACATGAAATCCCAGTTCTTTGAGCATTTGTCAGAGGCACTGGAAGATCTTCAGAGACCACTGTTAAAAAGGGAAAACAAATTAACTGAAGGGGTCGTAATTCTACCTATTTCACTTCTTGTTCTCTCAGGCTAAAGGAGAAAAAAAAAAGACAAAACCATCTTTAACCTTTATAACTCATTTAGAATATCTAGGTGGCTGACAAGTAGAAATACAGTGTTCGGAGAAGTGCAAATGTATCTAGAGTTTAAAGTTTTAGCAACCATGACATAACAGCATACGGTTTTTAGAAGAGTAGGAATGCTCAGAAAAATTGTAGACTACAGTAATTTATTAAAATGTCTGTTAGAAAGTCATATTCTCTTTAATTGCACACGGTCTTGTTAAGATCTTCAAGCAGGGAAGCATTTGCCCTATTTTGGCCCTACCTCATGACTATAGATTAGAACTGCACATCTAAATTGGCCAAATGTCAGAATAATTTAAGGCACTATAATTATAGGGTTTTGAGCATTTCAATGAGTTAATGATCACGGTTTAGGAAGATGAATCAAAGCTTAGAGAAATATGGTATGGAGCTGGCTTTTTTCTTTGCTGGAAAGAACTTTTTCCTTCTCTCACTCTTTTCTCTTTGGACTCATAGATCCAAAATGCAAGTCTGAGAAGTATATTTGGTTCCCTAGCTTGAGAACTTTACCTTCAGGGACTGGAGCTCTACAAGGAGTTAATGATGGAAAAGTCTATGAGCATGGTTGCACTTCATCAACTCTCTTTTTGGTTTGCGATCCCAGTGAATGAGACTAAGGGAAAAAAAAAAAAAAAAAAAAAAAGTATCTGATGAGCTCTGCACTAAGCACTGGGATTCGTTTTCTTTTTCTGCTGAATCTTCTCATTTATAAATTTACTCAGGATAGATAATAAAATAACATTGGATTCAGGTTTGGTTATTCATTGAGAAGTATGCCAGAGGAAAGGCCTACTTTGTATCTAATCCCTCAGGCCTACATTGTTTAGGAAGAAAGGAAATCTCAGTTTGGTCTGCTTAGTTTACTGTGATTTTATATTGGAGACTTGAGCTCCACCTAGTAATACAGAGCTAATTTGCCCTGGTTTGTTTGTCAGAGATTTGAAGGGAGAAGTCATTAATCAAGAGAAGGATTTGGAAATTCCTATTTGTCATAATATCCTTGAATATATATGTTGCATCCATTTTGTAAGTACTAACTCTAGAATGATATTTTACGGAAGTACAAGATGTAGGACGTAATTTTCTTCATTCCGACTCTTTAGCAACAGGCTCTGTGAGCTCCTTCAAAGTCTGTTCTAGCTGCAGAGAACCTCTTCCCAGATTATGCCCTTTCTTAGGTAGCCTGGGCAAGGTGGGACTAAAAAGGTGAGGATGTTTTCACCTGACATGGACGCTTTCCTTGGCAATACTCTCTCTTGATATCCCCTATAGGTTGGTTGAGGATTGGTCAATCCTCTATTATTCTTCAAGCTTTTTTCTCTGAACCATCCTGGTTCCATTTCCTTTCTTTTAAAGATATTTAATCCTAATAAACATCTTGGACCCCCAACTCTATGTCTCCTCGCATTCTAGATAACCCAAACTGTGATATATTACTTATATATTTTATCTATATTTATATACGTTATGTATTAGTTATTAATATGCACATAAACAGAAAACAAATATAGTAAATATATATGAATATGTACACATATGTGTGTGTGTTTTATTTGAAAGCAGAAATTAGTAACCTCTTTTCTTAGATCTCTTGCAGTCTCAGAAGCTGTACAACACAGATGATAAACTACATCAAGCAGCATTTCTGTTTCCTCAAGTTTTTTAATTCCTTTCTCTGCATTATTCCAAGGGAATTTTAGCCACTCACAGTATTTTGTCGTATGCTGATATCGAATTCCATATATGTATTAGCCACTCCAGCTAGTAGTCAGAGCAACGAGAGGTTCAGAAACTACCATATTCAATACAGATTTAGCCCTTTTTTCATACTGATTACGTTGTGTGAAGGTTTAATATCCTGAAGCCACTTGGGGGAAGAAAATGTAGTCAAAGAGAATAATCTAATTAATAAGAACTGGGAGATAAAAATTACATGATAAGTGCCTGTCTATGAAAATGTATAGTCTATTGAACCTGGTATAAGAGTTGGTGAATCAAAATGTGCTCCTGACAATAACTATTTCTCAATATTCCTGAATGTAAGTAAACAAGAAAGAAGAGCCTCCGGGAAGAGAGAGAAAGGAGTGGAAGGAAGAGGAGTAGAGGGAGTAAAGGGTGATGGATATTGAGTCTTTAAAAGTTGATTACATTTCTGCACGCTCACTGGACCTCTAGCGGTAGGTCACTATTACCAGAAAAATCCTCTAACAGTCATGTTGGTTTTCATTTATAAACATTTAGAAATAACTGCTAAAGTTATGGTTATAGCTCATCTATACCAACCATGTAATTACCACAAAAATACTAGCTAAATCTTTTAAAAATTGATCTAATTGTTAGTTTTGGTATCTTACTGGTTCCCTAGTTGAAGCATATAATGTGCCCTTCTCTTAGATATTTCAGCAAACCCATAGTGTTCAGTTTGTAATATGTAGCCATGTTGTTCCAGCCACACATTGAGTAAATTGGTACCAACCTAACGATCTCTGCTTAACCGGCCTTAGATGTTCTATGATTAATTAGGTATGTGCATTAAGCAGCACAGGCCTTATTAGATCATCAAGATTTGGCTGCTATTTATATTATGTTGATATTATTTGATTGATACAATTATCTCCTCTTTATTCTCATCTTAACTTTCTAGTTGCTTCTTTTTTTCTGTCATCTTCTAAACTTCTTCTACCTTCTAAAACCATGTAATTATATGGAATGCCCAATGTTTTCCTTTTCCTGCTTTTCTCCTCTGCTCTGCTTTGGTCTCTTCTCATCAATCCTGCCATTTCCTCCTTTCCTTTCTCGTCTTTCATCTTCTCTTCTAACCCTGTCTGTTTCACAATTTCCAACACTTTCTCTAAATATATTTCCCAAATATGGCTTCTAACTTGCTCTCCAATTCTGCAGTCCATTTCTATCAAGGGCTGCTGTTTTGAAATTGACTTTCTAATGATTAATGAAACAGAATATGGAAAGGACAAGTGCTAGGTGCTGAAGTCATCAGTTTAATTCTACCCCTCTTTTTATTTAAAAGTAAGAATTTCACAGGGGAAAAAGGCAGAAGAACTATGGTAGTCCTTGAAGGGAGATTAATATATAAAAATAAACAAGTCTTCAAAAATTACAGTAACAGTAACAGTATGGTAGTTCGCTGTTTACGGTAGGTCTTTCACATATGCCTTATAGCTTCAGTTACCATGTTAACGATGAGGAAGTTGATATTCAATGAGACTGAGCACCTTCTGTGTGAGATTTCCTACATGCAGTGAAGAAGGAAGGAACTCAGGTCTTTAGATGGAACATGATCTGTTGTTCATACCATTTGACAGCATGTCCTGTTTCATTAACATTCTACAGATCTTTGTGAAGAAATAAAACATGACATGACTTAATTAAAGCTGCCGCTGTTTCTGTCAGCTGTAAATCAGGGTCTGGTGGTAGGACTTGAGGTAAAGGGCGGTCAGACAAAAGTTAAATGGCTTTGTGTGAAATACTCTGCTTCACACACTTCGTAGTCCAAGTCCAGTACAGTGTTTCCACGCACAGGAGCTTCAACCATGGCATCTCCCTGTGGAATCACCTACGTACGGTTTTCTTGTAGTGGAAGTCTGGAAAGAAAACTTCTAGATACTGTCTTGTGTGGGGCAAATAAAGTAAATCTGGCTCTGTCTCACCTAAAACAGATTCTACATCACTTTAGTAGAGAGTTAATTAATGTCACAAGCCTTGGTTTCACTGAGGCACACTGAGATTGGCACGGGAAGAAATTGTTTTGATCTTTCTAAACCTAAAATTCCTTATGCGTAAACTGAGGGGAGAAAGCTTGTTTGATAATTAATTGAGATATTACACCCAGACAGTTAATTTAGTGCATAAAACAGTGTTATAATGGTTAGTGTTGTCCGTCATGATCTTGAATAAGTTGTTACTAAGCTGTAGTGAAAGGACATACATTTGGGGGTTAAACAGGTGTGATTTCAAATTCCTCTTCTACCAATTACCTATTGTTATGAAATTAGGCAGATGATTTCTCTTTTTTTCTGAGCCATACATTTCCTGCATATTGGGTATATTACCTCACTATAGATATAGAGTGAAGATTAAATGTTATGAATGTCAAGCTCATAGAAAGCTCAATGCCCGAGAGACGGTGAGAGATAAACAAAAATTCTCTTGCCCTTTGCTCTCTCGAACACCTAATGATCTGAGCTTCTTTGCAAAATGAATTTTTGTTCAAGCTGCTCATCAGCCATGTTAAGGAGAAAAATAGCACTTTCAATCTTTGACTCTATGGTTAAATACCTTGCTTAACATTTTCTTAAGCACTTTGCTGATAAAAACCATATATTCCTAGTTATACTATAATCAGTATTTTCTTCTGTTTTTAAAATTTCCTTTTAAATAAAATCTTTAAACACAAATTATAGAAAAACAATGAAAATATACTCACATACTCAACGTAAAGATTAAAGACACACAAACATTCTCATATTTTTAGATGTTTATTTTTCTCTTTTTAGGAAACAAAACACTAACAATACAGCCAAAGCATTATCTTTTATCTCTTTGTGTGCTCTTCCCTTCTCAGAAATAGAGTTTAGTGCATTCATCTCATTGCTTCTTCATATATTACAATATAAACTGTATTTCTAAAATACACTACTGTTTGGTGTGTTTCTTGAAGATTTGATATAACTCATCTGAAAAAAAACTATATCCTTGTGATTAGATTTTAAATTACTATTTGCTTTCTTTATATTGTTATTTTATTTGCAATTACAAATGTTTTGACAAATTGTTCCCATAAATGTTTACCTTACTTTTTATTACTATAGGCACAATGTTGTTTATACAATTTTTTTTTCTACTCTGTCTGTCATCATGCTATCCTTTCAATCCCAGTTTTGCTTACCTATGCTTTCTCCCATTCTTAGCCAGAATTATAGGTTATTTTATTATCCTGTTTAAATATATAGATAGTGGTCTTAAGAATTCTCTCCTATTGTAATTGCTTTTATTTTATTGGTTCTAACCCTTATATTCTTATATCCATCATTCTATTTTTAAAATGTTGCTTTTTTGTTCTTTTTCTGACTATATGAGCTAAATGCTTAAACCGTTCTTTGTATTTTATTTTGTAATTTATAAATGTAATGCTGTGGCTTTCCCTCAAGTTGGTTTTCACTTAGTGTCTGTATGAATGTACAGTGCTTTAATTTTTCTTCATTCTAATTATTTATTTTATTAGGTTGGTGGAAAAGTAATTGTGCTTTTTTGCCACTAGTTTTAATGGCAAAAACTGCAATTACTTTTTCACCAATCTAATATTTCAATTGTGATTCCCACTGTCAATTACTTATTTAGAAACATGTGTTGATATTTCCAAATAAAAAGGATTTTGATGTGATCTTTTTGCTATTCCATTGGAATCAGAGAATGTAATCTCTGTGGTATTGACTGACATTTTTTGAGCCTCCTACTACAGTTCAGTACATTGGCAATTTTTGTAAATGTTCTGTGCATGCATGAAAAGAATGTATGTTCTTTCAGTATCAGGTGCACTGTTCTATTGTATCTTTAGAGGAAGATTGACGTTCATATTTTCTATACTTTGATTATTCTTCCAGCCTGTTTGAGCTATCGCTGATTTATAAATATCAGCTTTTAGTGGAAGGGGATTTGCACATTCTTATTGTAATTCTATGTTTTTGCTTAATGTATTTTAGGGTATAAAATTCATGTCATATTGCCAGATAAATAATAAGACACTATGATTCTTTTATTGTTATCTAAATAGCTTTTATGCTGAAAAAAAATTTTTGCTTAATGTTTCCTTTGTGCATTATTAATACAGCTAACTGTATTTTACCCCTTAGTTTTTAACATCATGTTTCTCAATTTCTTTACTTTCTACCTTTCTGTCGTATATTCTGCTTTAGGTGTAACTCCTTTAAATTGCATATACCTGTTTTTATTTTTCTGAAAATATTTATCTTCTAAGTGGTGACTTACATTTTTTCATTTATTTGTTTGTGTGTGATTGTTGACATATTTGATTCATTTATACAATCTTATTTTGTGTGTCTTGTTTATTATCCATTTACTTTGAGTGTATTTTTCTTCTTTTCTGTTTTATATTTTATTGATCAAGGTTTCTACTTATCTTTTCTTATCTCTATGGAGTTGAAAATTTTATATTCCATGTTTCTTTCTTTAGGGATTACTCTGAAATATTGAACATGCCTAAAAAGAAACCAAAATATATTTCAAAGATGATCAATATTTCCGTCCTATTCCTTAATAACAACAAATCTTTAGAATGCTTTGTCTGAATATTCCCTCATATCATAACATTGTAATTTTTTTCTTGTCTTTTAATTATTATGCTGTCCCTCCAAATTTATTGTTATTGCTGTTGCTTTATACCGCCAATACTTATTTATATTTTGCTGTATTTTTATATATTTGTTTATTTTCTCTGGCTTTATTTCCCAATTTTCCACTTAATTATCCTTGGTAATTTTTGGTGTTGTTTAAAAATTATCTGGTTGTTTTCATCTTTATTGTTAATCACTTAAACACAATGTTGCCTTTTATTTTGCTATTTTATTGTCTTAATTGGTTGTGACACTTATCTGTTAGCTTATTTTTACTAATGATTCTTATTAATGGTAAATGTTCTCCATATGATTGTGTGCATTCATATGTGGGCTCATTTTTAGTGGCACTATTCTGTTTGGTAGGTTTTATATAACAAGGCCAGATGTATCCTTACATTCTCCACTCAAGTTGAGTCTGCAAGATCTTCAGTGATGTTTATAGTTCATGAATAAATTTTATGTTACATTCTTGGCTTATGGTTTCTTAAACAAATTAGGAAGAGTAAATGTGATCATCAGACATATAAGGGACATAGGTCAGGATTTTCTTTCCCTGGGGATTGTGTATTATGCAGCCAAAGCTTGCTTGCTGTCTCCATAGCCTGTTGGGCAACACTTTGTAATCACACTTACACTAAATGCATTTATCTTTGCGACTTCTGCCTTCATTCAGATGTCCACCTTGGTCTTTGGCTTTCAAGTAGCCATAAAACCCCAAAATTGTGGGCTATTGTGGCCAACACATTACTAGAACATGTATTTAGTCGTTTAAACACAAATCATTCTGTTTTTTTACTTTCTTTTTTGTTTACTGAGCATAGAGATTACCTTTCTTATGATTGGTGAGCTCCATAATGTATTTTGTGGCTGCTTTTATTGTTGTTGTTATATGTTATGCAGTAAGTCTAGGTACCCGGGATAAAATATTTCCCATAGTTCACCATCTTGCCTAAAACTGGAATTCTCTAATTGTTCCTTTCTGAAGAAGCTAACAAAATGAGGATATTTGAAGTTACCTGTAACCTAAGGTATTAGGAATTTTTTAATAAAGAAAATTAAGGCCATATTTTAGCCATTAGTCTACTACTTTCAGGATTTGTGGTGTAAGCATATGTGACCTTTAGTGTTATTTATTTCATATTTTTTTAAATCAACACACTAAAATATAAGACAATCAAATAAAAATAGATCAAAAGTGAAAACAAAAAGTCAAATGGATTATTTACCCTGGAGGTGAAAGAAATCAGGCACATTCCTCAGCCCTGGGCTCAACACAAACAGGCCCAGTACAAACACATTCCACCATATATCTCTCAATTTCCTGAGCCCAGTACAAACACCATATATCTCTCAACTTCCTGAGCCCAGTACAAACACATCCCACCATATATCTCTCAATTTCCTGAGCCCAGTACAAACATCACCTGGAAAATCCCCGATAAGGACACAGCCGTTTGTAGTTTTACTGAAAGCGCGGGAACCAATAGAAAAACTAGTAAATGTATAACTTAAAATGTAAACCAATTGTAATGCTGTAACCAAAAGAATTCCCTTGTTCCTCTGTAACTTTACTATCCTATTTACCTCGGGCTATAAAAGGCAAGCACTCGCATTGTTCGGGGCCCTCTTGTATGCTGTGGAATGGAGGGACCAAGTTCGAACTTGCAGTAAAAGATCCTTGCCACTTGGCTTTGACTCTGGACTCTGGTGGTCTTCTTTGGGGAACAAACGGTCTGGGCATAACAGAGTTTAGCAGTAATATCTGTAATATCTGGTAAATCATAGATTTGAGAAGCTACTTACAATTTCCTACTTAAGCACTAAATTAGATATGTAACTGTTTTGATTAATTTTGTCTGTTTTACTACCTAAGTTCATATATTATGAGAATAAAACTTCCATTACACACATTAGAAAACTGGAATCATAAAAAAAAAATTATCACCTATAGTCTTCAAAAATTAGATAAATATAGTTATCAATATTTATGATGCTTATTTGAAAAAATGTAGTTAAAATGCATAGTGTGTTTTAATTTTAATAGTTTACTGGATGATAAATATATTTTTCTATCATTTAACTTCAAACACTTATAGTAATTAAATTTAATAATTATGTTATTCAATTTTTTAAAAAGGTTTTGGTTTTGAATTGTTTTTATAGCATCTACTGATATTTGCATTTTAATTTTTTTGTACTCTTAGATTATAAACACTTTGAGAGCTAAAAATGCCTTACTTATATAGAGCTCTGTATGATGTCCAGTAAATTACTTGGAAGGAAATAAAACTCAATGTTAAAATAAATTAAGTTGGTCAAAATAATAAAAGCTATGGGGTGTACAATTATTGAGCAATTGTTTATTATGAAATTAATTGGATTTTTGTTATTACCACCATATCAGAACTAATATTTCTGTAGTCATCACTCACATGGGAAAAATATTAATGCTTTTAGCTTTGTATGTGTAAGTTGACACTAATACTTCTTATGTTGGGAACAGGCCACCAAATCTGGCCATAAACTGGCCATAAACAAAATCTCTGAAGCACTGTGACATGTTTGTGATGGCTATGATGCCCATGCTGAAGGTTGTGGGTTTACTTGAATTAGGGCAAAGAACACCTGGCCCACCCAGGGGAGAAAACCGCTTAAAGGCCTTCCTGGACCACACACAATAGCATGAACGATCTGTCCCTTAAGGACATGTTCCTGCTGCAGGTAACTAGCCCAACCCATCCCTTTGTTTCCGCCCATCCCTTTATTTCCTGTAAGAAATGCTTTTAGTTAATCTATAATCCATAGAAACAATGTTTATCACTGGCTTGCTGTCAATAAATATGTAGGTAAATCTCTGTTCAGGGCTCTCAGTTCTGAAGGCTGTGAGACCTCTGATTTCCCACTCCACACTCTATATTTCTGTGTGTGTGTCTTTAATTCCTCTAGCGCTGCTGGGTTAGGGTTTCCATGACCAAGCTGTTCTTGTCGAGTGGTGCCCATACCTGGGGCTCAAACCCGGGTTGAAGGGTTGCCAGAGCAATGGTTGGGGAATGCGGAACTAAGCTGGAGGACACCCGAGTACTCTTAAGCAATCCCCATGGTGAGTAAGAAGGTGAGCTCGGAAGTCTGAGGGTAACAATGGGGCAAGTGTGGGCTCTGGTTCGCTCCGCCTTGGAACCTTTTCACACTAATGATGAGGAGGAAGGAAAGTATAACCAAGTAACAGAAGAAGTAACAAAACAGGTTTGTTTGCCAGCTAAAGCTAAAGTGGAAAAGGAGGGAGAGGTTCATCCCTTCCCTTCTGCACCCTCTCTTTATTTTGGAGAAAAAGAGTGGCCTGGCCCTTCAGATCTTTCTTTTCCAGAGGACACTGGGCAAAAAAGCACCTTAAGTGACTGCTCTGGGTTCTATCCAGGCAGGAATTCACAAGCTAGACGAGAGGGTGATATACAGGCTTGCAAGCTCCCTGTTAGAATACACTCCCCTCCCAGATCAATGGGGAGTTCAATGTTATAGCTACATTTGAGCCTTTTCCTTTTAAATTACTCAAAGAATTTAAACAAGCTATTAATAAATATGGATCAGGTTCTCCTTTTGTAATGAGGCTGTTAAAGAATGTTGCTGTTTCCAGTCCGATGATTCCTACTGACTGGGATGCTCTTACTTGAGTTTGTCTAACTCCTGTTCAGTGCTTACAATTTAAAACTTGGTGAGCAGAAGAAGCTTCCATTCAGGCTGCTCGCAGTGCCCAGGCTCAATCTCGAATTAATATAACTGCAGACCAACTTTTGGGGGTCGGCAGCTGGGCTGGTTTAGATGCACAAGTGGTCATGCAGGATGATGCCATAGAGCTGCTTAGAGGAGTGTGCATTAGAGCTTGGGAAAAAATCACTTCGGGAGGAGAACAATACCCTTCCTTTAGTGCTGTAAAGCAGGGACTGAAAGAACCGTATGCAGATTTTGTAGCTTGGTTACAGGAGTCTCTTAAAAAGGTGACTGCGGATTCGGCTGCTTAGGATACAGTGTTGTGGTTATTAACTTTCAACAATGCTAATCTCGAGTGCCAGGCTGCTCTGTGACCTATTAGAGGGAAAGCACATTTAGCTGATTATATGGAGGCCTGAGATGATATCAGATGTAATCTGCATAAGGCTACTCTGCTAGCCCAGGCAATAGCAGGACTGAGAGTGGGTAAAGGAAATGCTCCATTTCCTGGAGCTTGTTTTAACTATGGGAAGCATGGTCATACTAAAAAAGAATGTAGAAAAAAATCAGTGAGTCAGGCTGCCAGATAGGGGAAAAAAGAAAACTGCTGATCCTGCAATATGTCCAAAATGTAAAAAAGGAAAACACTGGGCTCATCAGTGTAAGTTTGATAAAGATGGGAACCCCATTTTGGGAAAAGCCATGAGGGTTTCCTGGGCCCCGTTCCAAATCAGGACATTTCCGGCTCAGGCCACTCTGTCACCCCTGTACAATGCCTGTCCCCCACCACAGCTGGGAGTGCTGCAGTAGATTTATGCTGCACAAAAGCTGTGAGCCTTCTGCCTGGGGAACCCCCGCAAAAAGTTCCAACAGGGGTCTGTGGACCCTTGCCAGCAGGGATGATAGGATTACTTCTAGGAAGGTCTAGTTTAAATTTAAATGGAGTACAAATACACACAGGAGTCATTGATTCAGGTTACAGTGGGGAAATTCAGACTGTTATATCTACTTCTGTTCCCTGGAAAGCAGAGTCAGGAGAGCATATAGCACACCTCCTGATTATGCCATATGTGGAAATGGGGAAAAGTGAAATTAAACCAACAGGAGGATTTGGAAGCACAAATAAACAAGGCAAAGCAGCTTATTGCGTGAATCAAATTACTGATAAATGTCCTACCTGTGAAATAACTATTCAGGGAAAGAAATTTAAAGGTTGGGTAGATACAGGAGTGGACATTTCAATCATTTCTCTACAGCACTGGCCATCCGCATGGCCAATTCAACCCGCTCAATTTAACATAGTTGGAGTTGGTAAAGCCCCTGAAGTATATCAAAAATAGTTATATTTTGCATTGTGAAGGGCCCGATGGACAACCTGGGACTATTCAACCATTATAACTTCTGTACCTATACATTTATGGGAGAAAGATTTATTACAACAATGGGGAGCACAAGTTGTAATTCCAGGGCAAATATATAGTCCTCAAAGTCAACATATGATGCATGAAGTGGGGTATGTCCCTGGTATGGGACTAGGAAAAAATTTGCAAGTTTCGAAAGAGCCACTTCAAGCAGAAAGACAAAGTTCCCACCAAGGTTTAGGATATCATTTTTGATGGCAGCCATTGTTAAGCCTCCAGAATCTATACCTTTAAAAATAGTTAACAGACAAGCCAATTTGGATAGAACAATGGCTGCTGAGTAAAGAGAAACTGGAGGCTTTAGAGGACTTTTTTGCTGAGCAATTCGGAAAAAAAAAAAAAAAAAGCCACATAGCTCCAACATTTTCCCCTTGGAATTCTCAAATCAGGTAAATGGAGAATGCTGACATATCTTAGAGCCATTAATTCGGTTATACAACCTATGGGGACATTACAGCCAGGTTTGCCTTCTCCTGCTATGATTCCAAAAAATTGACCTTTAATCAACGTAGATTTAAAAGACTGTTTCTTTACTATCCCCTTAGCTGCGCAAGACTGAACGGTTTGCATTTACAATTCCTGCAGTAAACAACCTGCAGCCTGCTAATCATTTTCACTGGAAAATGTTGCCACAAGGCATGTTAAACAGCCCAACAATTTGCCAGACATATGTAGGGCAAGCAATCGAACCTACTTATAAAAATTTTCACAGTGTTACATTATTTATTATATGAATGATATACTTTGTGCTGCTCCCACTCGAGAAATATTACTCCAATGTTATGATCACTTGCAAAATTTGATTTCTCACACTGGTTTAATTATAGCTGCTGACAAATTTCAGACTACTACTCCTTACTGCTACTAGGGGACCTTAATAAATGATACTACCATTGTGCCACAGAAAGAAACCATATGTAGGGATCAATTGAAAACATTAAATGACTTTCAAAAATTACCAGGGGATCCATTATTGGATACCACCTGCTCTAGGCATTCTTACCTATGCCTTAAGTAATCTATTATCTATTCTTAGAGGAGATTCTCACTAGCCCTTGGCAATAAACAAAAGAAACTGAGGCAGAGCTGCAGCTAATTGAAAAAGCAAGACCATAACGCTCAAATAAATAGAATAGATCCAGAGAAGACTCTAGATTTGCTAACTTTTCCAACTCAGCATTCACCTACTGGTGTAATTGTTCAAGAGCAAGATCTTGTAGAGTGGCTTTTTCTTCCACATACTAATCCACAGACTCTAACTCCTTATTTGGATCAAATAGCTACTATGATAGGAAATGGGAGAACTTGGATTGTTAATTTACATAAATATGATCCTGGAAAAATTATTGTCCCTCTCATGAAGGCACGAATACAACAAGCTTTTATAAATAGTCTTACTTGGCAAACCGATTTAGCTGACTTTGTGGGTACTGGTGATAATCATTTTCCTAAAACAAAACTGTTTCAATTTTTGAAATTAAGTAATTGGATCCTCCCTAGAATAACTAAATTTAAACCAATTGAAGGTTCTGAGAATGTTGTTACAGATAGGTCTAGTAATGGTAAAGCTTCTTATTCTGGATCAAAAGGTAAAGTTTTACAGACGCCCTATACTTCAGCTCAAAAAGTGGAGCTCGGGTATTAACTGCTTTTAATATGCCTATTAATGCCTATTTCTGATTCTTCATATGTGGTTCATTCCACACAGTTAATTGAAAATGCTCAGTTATGATTTCATACAGACAAACAACTGATGACTTTATTTACCCAATTGCAAACAGCAGTTAGGAGTAGAAGGTATCCGTTTCCCATGACTCACATTAGGGCTCATACACCTCTTCCAGGACCTTTGACTGCAGGGAATCAAATGACTGATTGCCTAGTTGCTACTGCAATATCTAATGCTAGACAATTTCACAATTTAACCCATGTTAATGCCTCTGGTCTCAAACACAGATACAGCATTACCTGGAAAGAAGCTAAAGCTATTATCCAGTGATGCACAACTTGAGAAATGGTACGTTCCTCATCTTTCACAGGAGGAGTTAATCCTTGAGGATTGGAACCTAATTATCTTTGGCAAATGGATGTCACACATGTTCTCCCGTTTGGGAGACTAGCTTGTGTACATGTATGTGTGGACACCTTTCTCACTTTTTGGGGGCTACATGACAATCAGGAGAGTCTTCTGCCTGTGTTGAATGTCACCTTTTGCAGTGTTTTGCAATGATGCACATTCCAGCTTCTATTAAAATAGATAATATCCTAGTCTAAAATAACCAAGCTCTAGCTACATTTTTCTCTATATGGAATATTAAACACATTACTGGTATCCCATATAATTTTCAAGGACAAGCCATAGCGGAAAGAATGAATCTCTCCCTGAAACAGCAGTTGCAAAAGCAGATGGGAGAAAACAGGGACTATGGAACACCCTACATGCAATTGAATCTAGCATTATTAACTTTAAATTTTTTGAGGCTGCCTAAAGGCCAGATGCTATTAGCAGCTGAACAGCATCTACAGAAACCAGCTGCAAAGACAGAAGCAGAACAGCTGGTTTGGTGGAGAGATCCAATAACAGAAAGTTGGGAAATAGGTAAAATAACAACTTGGGGTAGAGGTTATGCTTGTGTTTCTCCAGGACTGAACAAGTAGCCAATTTGGATACCATCAATACACCTGAAACCTTATCATGAGCCAGATGCCAAGGAAGAGATTCCGTGAGGATCCCCAAGACCCCCCCCAAGTTGCAGCCATGTCAAGACTGGTGCTGAGGAGGACCCCAACTGTCACAAGCAACACTCGTCGAACACAGCCACCCACCTGGGGACAGATCAAGAAGCTGTCACAGATGGCAGAAGAAAACCTGAGGAAAGTGGGACAATGAGTCACAATGAGTAATTTAATGTTAGCTATGATAGCAGTGATCACCATTGCCATAAGTATTCCTTCAACAAGGGCTGACAAGAGAACAATTATACTTATTGGGCATATTTAGCAATTTTGGCTGGCAATAATGCCTGGATGTAATCACTCTATGACACAGTTACACGTGCTTTCTGATCTCAATATTTACCATAATAAATCTGCTCCTATAATTAAGGCATACTGTCCTCAAAAACCTATTTGTAAACAAAATTGAACATGGCCAGAAAAAAAATGAACATACTTGTTTAGGAAGATTGCATTGCAGAACAGGCAGAGGTGCTGCACAATGATTCCTATGGAATCATTATTGATTGCTCCCCTAAGGGGACATTTAGCTTGAATTGCACTCTCAGTCTGCATGCCATGGCCACACTATGTTCAGCTGGTCTGAACAAAATGGTTAGATGGTAGAAATGATAAGAAATATGGCAAGAGTTCCTGTTATCTGGAACCACGGCAGTATAGTGGCACCTCAACCTCAAATGATATGGCCTGCTCCAGGAGCTAATGTAAGGATTTGTGGAAACCATTAATGGCTCTTAATAAGATCAAAATTTGGGAAAGAATAAACAAGCATCTAGAAGGACACTCTACAAACTTGTCTTTGGATATTGCAAAATTAAAAGAAGAAATATTTAAAGCATCCCAGACACACTTGACCTTAATGCCAGCTTCTATTAAAACAGATAATGCCCTAGTCTATAATAACCAAACTCTAGCTACATTTTTATATGGAATATTAAACACATTACTGTGTTTCTCTATATGGAATATTAAACACATACATGTACACTCCAGGAACTGGAGTGCTTGAAGGAGCCACAGACGGATTAGCAGCTAGTAACCCATGAAAATGGAGACAAACACTTGGAAGCTCTATGATTTCAATGATGATTGTGTTATTAATCTGTGTTGTTTGTCTTTGTATGGTCTGAAGATGTGAATCCTGACTCCTGCAAGAAGTAGCTCACCGTGACAAAGCTGCCTTTGCTTTTATTGCTTAGCAAAACAAATAAGGGGGACATGTTGGGAACAGACCCCAAATCTGGCTATAAACTGGCCCCAAAACTGGCCACAAACAAAATCTCTGCAGCACTGTGACATGTTTGTGATGGCCATGACACCCACGCTGAAGGTTGTGGGTTTACCAGAATGAGGGCAAGGAACATGTGGCCCACCCCAGGTGGAAAACCACTTAAAGGCGTTCCTGAACCACAAACAATAGCATGAGTGATCTGTGCCTTAAGGACATGTTCCTGCTGCAGTTAACTAGCCAGACCCATCCCTTTATTTCGGACCATCCCTTTGTTTCCCATAAGGAATACTTTTTAGTTAATCTATAATCTACAGAAACAATGTTTATCATTGACTTGCTGTCAATAAATAGGTGGGTAAATTTCTGTTCAGGGCTCTCAGCTCTGAAGGCTGTGAGACCCCTGATTTACCACTCCACACTCTATATTTCTGTATGTGTGTGTCTTTAATTCCTCTAGTGCCACTAGGTTAGGGTCTCCCCAACTGAGCTGGTCTTGGCATCCTCATAATTTTATTGTGCCATTAAATCTTTTATATAAATTAAGATAAGTTAATATATCATGCAAGTATTTTATTTCACCAAAATTGCATTTTGGCTTTCAAAATTAACATAAATTATTGTTAGAGAGACGTGACAATGAATTATAATAAATCTCATTCAGTTACATTACTACAGATAACTATACATCCCAACAAAATTGTTATTTTCCTAACAAAAACATTATTGAAAATTGTGACTTGATCTTCTTATTGTTTTGCCCACAGAGGCATGAAAAGCAATATTAAAAATAAAATTATTTTTCTGCTTTGCTTGTATTTGTTATTTCCAAAATCCAATTACAGGAAGTTAAACTGTGGTGAAGACACATATTAATTCATCAGTAACAACTTGTCCAACTCTAGTGATAAAGTAGTCCTGAAGTATAAATGCCCCAAAAGAAGAAAATTTTAATATAAACATATAAAGCTACGGGAACTAAATTTTAATTTAATAAGTAGTATTGAGTGTCCAGTACAACCCAAGTATTATGTTAGGCTCTCGGGATGCAAACCTAGTCAAACATTGCTCCTGTTCTCAAAAAGTTTAATAATGGAGTGACTCTACCGATAGAAGGATATTTAGCTTTCCAAGTCACTAAAATGTGGTCAACTTTGACTCTGTCATAAGAGTAAACTTTCTACAGAAAACATGAAGAGCAGTTTGCCTATTAGAACTGGGTTGTAAATGTATTGTTTAGAGAAGAAATGTAAAATTGCACAGACATGTAACAGTATGGCATATCAGGTGAAGTAAAGTCATTCAGTATTACTTGATATACAAATGAATGGGAAGCTCTAAGAGATGAGTGTGGAAGAGAATATATGTAGACAGTCCTTGTGAATTATAATTTGATGACATGGAAAATCATGAGAAGCTTTCTTGTTTTACTTTAAAATACACTTTAAAAATCTGGCATTTGGCAGAATAGTGATGTCTAATTATGGACATTTAGCTCAAATCAAGATATTAAAAGGAGAAACAGCAAACTAATACATTATTCTGAGAAGATATTAGCAGTAATTGGATACTTATTTAACAAGAATTCAGAAATATATTTTCATATTTACATAGGTGCTTACAGTGACTGATAAAATATTTTTTGCAACTAATCTAGTAACACTTGACTAAAAGATTTATTACAAAATGTGTTTGTTATCAATTGACAAAGTGAAAAACATTGAAGTTACATTTTCTTTACCTTTATTAGATATATAAAATACTAGTAAAATAATGTCAACTTCTTTTAGATATACTTAACTGTTAGAAGAATGTGTTTGCCATTAGAAAATCATCTTGTTAATAATTTATTGGTTGGCTTTGTTTCATGAATTTATAAGTATTTTAGTTACTATGGAAATATTTTGTTTTTACTGGTATTATGTTTTAAGATAATTTTTGAAGTGTTTAGACGTACGGACATTGTAATCAGGATTCCCAGAGTTTTTATTTTGGCTTTGCTATTTGCTAGGTATATGAACTTGAACAAGTGATTTCACTTCTTTTAGTTTCAATTTCTTCAGCTTTATAATAGTTACACATATATTATAGGGATACATGTCATATCTCAGTACCTTATTCCTATATAATAAATGCAATTATTATTATTATACTGTTAGTATTCGAATTAAGGTTTTATACAATAATCAGATTTACAAGTCCTTATCTCCACTTTATATGTGGACTTCTACAATGCAACCTGAAGAGACAGGATAGGACATAATATTCTGTTCAACATACAATGTATAAATTCTATTTCAATTAGTAATCTTAATAATTTTAGGTAGCTGCATTTCATCAGATTGTGATTGATGTTACCCTGTAAAAAGGCAAATAAAGAGCTTATCCTTGAAGTAAAGAAAAAAAGTCAACTCTGTGTGTTCATCTTTACAGTATTAGCACTGTATTTAATCACCAATAAATAAATTTATTTTATTGATTGTTCTTTCTTTATTCTTTCATTCAAAAATATTTATTGAGTGTCTATTAGGTTCAAGAAACACATTTAGACCATAGCAATGAACCAAACATCATAAATTCAATTGAGTGGAATCGGATACCTAAAAAAATAAAACAGATACTATGTTAGAAGGACTTCACTACTATAAAGAAGAATAAGACCAGGATATAGATAAATGAAAGTTTGTGTGGTGCTGTTGGTTAGAAAGGGATGTGGTAAATAGCAGCTTTAAATAGGGGGGCCAGGGAAGACCTCATTGAGAAAGTCCCATTTAAATAAAGATCTGAAAGAGTGGGGGAGTGAGCCCTGTGAACAGTCGAGAAAAGAGAACAGAAAATGCCTCAGTCAGAGGCATTCTGTGGGTGTGTGAAAACAGGAAGAAGGCCCGGTGTGGCTGAAACAGAATGAGCAAAAGCTAGAGGAGTAGAAAGCAAGATGAAAAGGGACACAGGGGAGAGAGCTTGGAGGGCCTCATAGCTACAAGAATGACTCTGACTTCACAATGTTGTTATGAGACTTCCACAAAGAATCCTCATATACCATATGGGCTTCATGACCGCAGGACACTTGGACCTGTGGAGACAGGAAGTATGAAACAGTAATTAAACAGTAGAAAACGCAATTTATTATTATGTAGATTGAATATATGTAAAAAGTAAAAGTAGACATATATAAGTGTTTTTTTTTTATTAGTTTACTATGTAATCATTGCACCCAGAAGAGCAAGCCGTGTTGTATGTCATCCTGCAACAGCTAAATAACAATAGAGCAAACTATGACAAAAGTGTTTGCTGTGAGCCAAAGCAAACCTTTGGAATACCAAAGATGGAGAGGAGAAGCAGTCAGAGGAAACGGAAAAGATTTTCTAAAAGTTAAAAGTAAAGCCAGAATTGTGTCTGCAGATGACATCAACTCGCTCCTTTTCTCCACTTTCAAACTTTTCTTATTCCATATGACTAGGGATAAAAAAGAAACTCTGTCTACCCATTACCACATAAGGAGATAAAGCAACACAAGCAATGGCTGAATCATCAGAGAAATGACTCAAGAAATGGAGGAAGATATTAGAGAAACATATCACTTAGTCTCAATTCACAAGCCACAAGCCCTTTCTAAGAGAGAGAGAGCAACAAGCTTTCTAAGTTTCATGAAAGATATTCTAAGACAAAAAAAAATCCGAGAAGAAAACTAGCATATTTTTTTTAAAAAATAGAAGATAAAAATATAATAATAAACAAACATTAAAGAAACAGAAGTAGAAAAAAGAGTGAAAACACAGCAAATGACACCAGGATAGACTTGAACACATCACAGAGAGAGAATACAATGGGAAATCACAGTGATTATAAAATAATTATAAATATAAAAATGTTTATGGAAGACAGACCAATTTAGCTTACTGTGGTGATCCTGAAAAAGTAAACACATGAATTTTCTAAAAACGCTCCAAATTATAATATAGTGAAACTTTTTCTAAAAGAAAGAAAAGTGAATTTGTGTACAGAAAGGGCACAGAAGTATAATATAAAAAATCCTGCAGAATGATCGACTCAAGCATATATATGGACAAAATTACTGTATTTTTGTAATGAATAAAATGTTAAATGGTCTGTAGCAGAGAAAATAGGGCATGTAAAAAAAGAGAAAAACTCAAGACGACCTCAGCCATTTCCACATCAATACATAAGAGAATAAAATACTCTCTACCAAAGTTTCAGGGAAGTGGGAGTGAGGGATTTACAAATTATATTCCAAGTAAAATTGTCCTTAAAGTATAATCTGAAAGACATGTATGTATTTTGAAAATCCAGGGAACAGAGCACTCAGCATTTCCTTGTGGGAAACTGCCGAAAAATGTAATGAAGTAAATAAATTTAAAAAAAAACAATTCAGTAATAGAGATGCCGTAATAGAGTGAAGATAATCGCCGAATGCTTTCAAATACAGAACTATAACTGATCAATTTTGCCAACATGGTAGATTTTGAAATGAGTATATTATTTTAGATGCCAAGAAACCATGTGGCATCTTGAAAATTGACCTTACATTAGGTAACCTGACTTTCCACACACATGTGATTACAAGTCTCCTGCACTGTCATTTCTATAGATTAAAACAGGTGAAACTCGTTCAAGATCTGGCTCTAGTGAAAACGCTATCAGTGAGGAGTAATGGAGTCTCTATTCAGACAGCATCATAAAAATCCATATGTACAATACTTTTGGGGCCTCTAGAGTTACAAGAGAAAACAAACTACTCAGCCTCATTCTTTGGCTTTGGTAAGTAGTTAAGCTGGTTGATATGACCATTGTCATCTTAATGATTGCCTTGTTGAATGGAACAATTTTGTAAATTCAGTTGTCTGACATATATAAAAGAAACAAAATCTCATTTCCCATATGAATAGCCTCCACTAGCTTTCATAGATTCAGATTGCCAAAACTGATGAAGTTCAATAACAAAGAAGATATTTTGGAGACAGGTAACTAGAAATGAGGACAAAGTGGCCAGAAATTAAGTCATTCTATCCTTGGATAAGAATAGGTTGAGAATATTTCTCTGGCCATATCCATAATATTTCCATCCCTCATGATGTATGATAGCACAATACACTGTTATACTATTATACTATTATATAGGGAGGTATTAGTCCTGTTACTATAGCAAGCAGATCCCTAAACCACCAGTAACTGCAGCAGTGTTCCCCTTGGTTTATACCGTGTGTTAGTATTAATGGAAGAAACCCCAGGTACTTTAGTTAATATCAGATATCCCTCTACTTACAGCAATCCAGATGATTGTGGCATGAAACCAATAAATTGACCATTGGAGTAATATAAATATCTTATCTATATTTCAGTTAAAATGATGAAGGGGCCTATAGACTGTAACAAGTTATATGATAATACAGTGGGTCACTAGACAATTTCCTTTCAAAATTAAAGAAAAATAAATTCAAACACTGTCCATCATATCTATTGTTAATCATAAGATTCCATAAATATCTTTTTGAAGGGTATTAAAAGAGAAGTAAAAATGGAAAATGTAATAAAACCAAAGGATAGAAAACACACACCAGACCAAAAAAAAAAAAAAACCAAATCACTGTACACTGTAGTCTGCAGTTTTCTAGTAATATTGGTTTGGAACAGCTACATAAACCAATTTGGTTCATTGACTTTTTGATGGTGTACATTTTGTCCTTTCGGGTCTTATATTGAACATAATATATCACTGTATATAGAATGGATATAGTTTTTATTAGAGAGAGAGGGGAAAAAGCCAGGTTTCATTAGATCATATCAAGCTGAAAAACTATAAGCTTTAGAAAGAAATTGGGTACCCATGCCACGGAAAAGAAATATTCTGTTGAAACGTTGACTTTCAGTATTTTCAGCAGGACATGTATTTAATAAGTAAGTATCATAGTATGAAACTTCTGGTAAAATCCTCACTTTTGTAAGTTATAGATTGATAGGTCTTTGATCTGGGCTTTTATTGAAAACCATTACATGTTGTATATCAATTGTTTGAATGGTTGCTCTTTTGTAAATTGACTTCACTATTTGAAAATGATTTTTATTAGAAAAAATTTCTTGACAATCCAAACTCAGTTTTAGGTACATTTCTCAAATAAGTTGTAGTTTAAGTTTCACATTTCAATTAATTAATCACTTGAAACGATAAAGGAGAGTCAAATTTTGTAACACATCTACCCATCATAATAAGCCCACTCTAAATCAAACCCCTTGTAGTTAACTTCAACAGGAAGCAAGATTACTTTTCCAAGGCCTAGGGGATTATACAAAAATGGATTAAGACTGATTTATCCCTTAAGCAAACCACAGATTGTCATTCATTCCTTCTAACTGAAGTCAAACAAAAAATGCTCTTAACGAGAAGGAATAACAACTAAGTCACTACATAGAGTGAGATATTTTAAATCTCATGTCAGGCACATAGGTGAAAGATACAGGGAATAGGGAATTGGCTGGTATGTAGTTTTTAAATAGTTTAAGATAAAGAAAAATTGCGTCCATTTGCAACTAATTTGAGTTTCCGTGCGTTTTGAAAATGTAAATAGATAGGTGATCTCCTTTTTAACGATTCATTTTAAGCCACTGAGATTTTCTCTCAAAATTATATTATAATTTCACTTTAAATTCAGGTGTAGTTGTCACTACTGTCAAACTGTAATATGATCATGAAATTGATTTTACGTTTGTGTGAAAGTGAATGTAATAAAACAGTTTCCTCTTTTGTTTCTGACCCTACTCCCTTTCAGGAAAGGGATTGTCTGGTTTTCTCTTACTGTATAAACACCCCAGGCTAAATACTTAATCAAGTTTGAAACACAATTTCTAATTAAAAAAGAAATAACAAGAAAATTAAGGGAATAGAATTATATAAGAATAGTATGAAAATTCTGAAAAGAGAGAAAAAAATGAAAAATCTAGTTATCCCAAGTAATATATTCTACTTTTTAAAAGTACAGTAATGGAAGCTTAGCTTAATTGAAACTAGAGTAGAAAATTGAAAAGAAGAAGCAAAAGAGTTGGTCCAAAAACCATTCTAGATATAGTGCCTTTTAACACATTAACAAGGGATATGACTCACCGCTATGTAAGAAAGCAAACTAAATACAAAAGAAAAGCATAGGAATCTTGATAGGCAAATAACTCATACACTGTATTTATGAAGGAAAAAATATCCATATGTAGTATATGATTCGCAACATAGACTAACTGGTTGGTTTAGAACAAGAGAAATTCATTATTTCTTAGTCCTAGAAGCCAATTTTCTTTGACTTCTGTTGCATCACTTTGATTTTTGCCTTTATATTCACACAACGTTCTGTGTGTGTGTGTGTGTGGTGGTTGGGGGGTGTGTATCCAAATTTTGCTTTTGTATAAGAATACCAGTCATATTGGATTAGGGAGCCGCCCTACTTCAGTATGACCTCATCTTGACCTAACTAAGTACATAGACAATAACACCATTTTTCCATAAGGTCACATTCTAAGAAACTTACGGTTAGAACTTTACCTTATGAATTTGGGAGAAAGAAAATTCAATCTGTAGAAGATTGTAAACACATAAATATGAACTCCATTTAGCAGATAATGAAAAAATTTCAAATTAAAATGAACATTGTGATACCATTAAAATAAATAAGCATGTATATTATTCAATGATGATAAATCACTTTTGTAAACTGTGCTATCTTCCTGGGGTGGGAAGAATCTGTCAAAATGTATGAACCATCTTTGAATTCTGTATTTGGCTAAATAACTTCACATGTTGACTATTTTTAAAGAAAATCATTCTAATAGTCATTATATGTTTTTATAGAAAGGTTTCTCAACATTTTTATTTATAAAATATGGGAAAAAGTGTCAACATTAGAAAACAATAGGACAGTTTGATTGCTATACATAATATACTGTGTAATAATATACAGACATTAAATAATTGTGGCTAACTTTTTTATACGGTTACTAATATTCCAGGTGTTAATCTAAGCACTTTATTTGTGTTAACTCATTAAAAACTTACAAGACTCCTACAAAAAATATGCTATTATTATTTCAGTTTTATTTTTTATAAGCTTTAGTTATAGAAAAGTTAAATAACTTGTCTGAGGTCACATATTTTTGTAAATAACAAAGCAGAGATTAAATCCCAGGCAATCTGGCTCCAAGATTCATGATCATAACAACTTACTATATCGACGTCATAAACTGATATTAAAATATGTATCACCCGGTTGTTTAAATGAGACAAAAGTATATTATTATACATTCAATTTTAATTATTTGCATTGATATATAATTTAGGAAGACATTATGCCAAGATATTAAAATCCATTGCCCTGGAGTTACAGAATTATCAGTAAGTTTTACTGTTATTTTTGTGTATTCTTGTCTAACATATATATAAAATTTTAGGATAAAAAAGTACTTGATAACTGATTATATACATTTCTTATATATGATGTTTGCTGGATCAAATGCAACAATAAGGGAGATATTTGGAAATGTGAACTTCTGTTTTACTCTAGGTAAGGTCTTGTTTTTTAAATTCAAGTTTCAGGCAGCTAGATACACTGACAAAATATAAATAGATTACATGTTTTATGTAATTAACCCAGGGTCAGTATCTATTAGAGTTTAGTTTGCAAATCTACCTTGGGGAACGATGGAATACTCAGGGCACTTCATGTGACCTAATTTGCATATATGACCCTGTGCCCTGAAAGACTTATTCCAAAGTAATTTTAACCTGTTGCCAGGTCTTCAGGATACTTGATTTTTGTTACTACCGCAAGAATCATATTTATTAAAACATTCTTGGAGGGGTGCATTGGAGACTTGTAGGAGCTATAAAAATATAACAATATGCCACAGACCAATAAGTAATCAGCAAAAGCACACTGACTCCAGTGAGAATAAAAAATAATCCAAAGAAAAGTAGAGCAATATGAAAAGGAGCAGGATAAAGAAACATGACCCTCACCACAATTTCATATTTTGTTCCTCAGCATCATAATGTATATTACATTTATTGCCTGAATATTGAATGTGGTAATAGAGAAGGGAATGCAACTAAAATATAAATTACTTGCAATAGTATATAAAGTCAAGTAGGTCAATTGTTAAACAAAATAATCTTTGTTTTTGTCACATCATTACTACAAAGATTAAATATGACACTGATCTCAACATCTACTGCCTCATGTCTAATGGTGTCCCTCAAACATAGAGATTTAAATGTTATTATTTTGTTCAACACTTCTTGGTAAGAATGTGATATGTTGCAGTATAACAGGCTTACATTTCCAAAATAGTTTTAAAAGGCTGCAGAGAAGTCCATTAAGCCTTGAGGGGGAGAAATTCAACAGAAGGTTAAAGAGCAAAATTTATTCTGGGAACAAGGAAGAAATTCAGATTTTAGAACTGAGACACCAACTCAGTTAAATCAGTCACAAGGGTCATAATTTGTGTGCCCAAGATTTTGCCCAGGTAACTCTATTCATCAGTCATGCCAAATTCAAATTTTTCCCTGCAGACTAGAACAAGGTTAGAAGAATTTTCTTTATGGAGAGAATATATGAAGGTACTGTTGTCTATGTTGGAGACAGAAAGTGTAAAATAACAGAGTTTCGATATATCCTGTAAAGATTAGATCTTTAAGTTACTCTTTCTGCAATATGTTCAGGTCTAGCCTTACTTGAAATTGTGTTTGGTCAAGTTTATTTTTATTCCATTAGTCTTTTCAGTTATGATTGTCTTAAGATTTTATTACATTCAGTTTAGTCATAGCTCTTTACAGCTTAAAATTTGAAAAACAAATATTATCAATTATTCACACTACTGTGTGAATGGATCTCTTATTGATGTTAAAATAATCTCAGAAAATAGTTGCATCCTCTTCCTACTCATGAGACTAGCTTTGAGTTCTAAAGATTCAGATTAGATGAATGTTTATCAGTTTTGTCTCTCCTTGCATTACTAAAATAATGAATTAATCATGTTGGCTGTCATTATCTACATGGAGAAAAATTAATCAAGATTATCATTGAAGGCATTTAATTTTAATTTAGTATACCAACGATGTAGGTAAGACCAAAGATACTGAGACATTTTCCTAATTCCTGTATGTTCCAAGTGCCAATGCATTGTTTACAACACAAAGGTAGCAAGAATCAGATAATTTTTCACTTTCAATTAAATTCACTTTCTCTAATTCAGTATAATGTCTCTTGTTCAAAGATGAAATTTAGCCACAGCAAAAGCTGGCACATATTCCAATTAGTCGTGAACTATCAGAAATTTTGTTCACTGTAGTTTAGACATGAGTTAGTAAATAACCAATCTTCCAATTCAGTCACATTTCAGATGTTTAACATTTGGGGCCAGTTAAACTATAGGAGAATGTGTGAAAGAAAAAAGTGCCTGAGTGGATCTAATTCACAAAAGAAAAAAACTAACTACATAAATAAAAAGGATACTGTATATATGGACACAAATTTGGCTGATTTCCTATTCTAGCTTTTATATTCTTCAGGTAAATGAAGAGTTGTCGTGTAGAAGCTCTGGGAGAGTTCTCTCATGCGTGCATTTTGCCTTCCACGTGCCAGATTCTGACTAATACCTATGGCCTATTTTTCTCCTCTCCCCAGCTCTGGGGTCTCTTTGTGACAAGCTGATTTTGATCTCAAGTCCCAAAACTGAAAATTAACGGGATTTTTTTCTGTTTCTCTGTTCTAAAACCTTCCATTGGTTATCTGATGACTGCTTGTCCTTACAGAAATAGGCCCTGCTCCCTTCCTTCTTTATGCCTGAATTTGCCCAAGATTCTGGGGTTTTGGTGTCCCTCCTCCCTCCTCCAATCTACCACTCCTCAGTTTTCCAAGTATATTTATTATTGTGCCGACGATGTGGAAAATTCTTATTCATATCATTATCAATACATGTGTGGCAATTGATACAATACAACTGTATCAATACAATTGTGTGGCACAGAATGTTCTCCATAATGAGGATACAATGATACAATATAATCACTAGACAAAAGGAGTTATCGGTCTAAAATAGAAAGTTACACTTATTGCTGATTTATTCCTGTTTTGATTGAGAAAAACCTAGGGAACTACAGGGAACAGAAAGGACGTATCCAAGAGAGATTGGCTAGGGATGGGGCAGCCTAGCACTTAAATACTGTTGAGGATGCATTCCTAGACAGGATGATGCTTGAGCTGATAATACAGGAATTTATCTCATGTCTAGACTATTTTTTTTTCTATTTTCTGTACACTGGGCAGTCTACAACTCTATTGTTTATTTAAAATTAGCAATAAATTTACAAGAAAAAGTGGAAAATTTTTATAACGGTGGTAGATTAGAGGAGCAATGAACCATGTACATGAACATGAACATCTGTATCAAGATGTTTTAGTTCAAATTCCAGTCTTCCCTTTGCTAGACTTTATGACCAAGGACAAATTCATTCACATCTTCATGTCTAAGTCTTCATATAGATAATTTCAGAGACTTGGGTGCTCTCTGAAATCTTATATTTCATGAACTGCTTGTCAGGAGTCTTACAGGAAAGGTGGTAACTCTTCTGTTACTAGTGTTAGGATGGGAAACTCATGAATAAAGTTTGGGTGGGTCTTTGTGCCATATAAACTATTTTCCTTATAACCTAACAGAAAAAGATAAATATCATATAACACCTTTCAGTCAGCTATTTCACTGCTCTTAATGAATGAGGAACAAACAGATCTGGGGTCATTTTCACTATTAACATGGTTTTATAAGGGAATATGTCAGAAGAGTTATATATTTTAAAAAATTGTATTTATGTGAAAAACAGCACCACACAGTTATTTTGAGCTTTACATATCATTAATTTTCAGAAACTTGTTTCACATGGATATTATCTTCCAATGCTATTTTGACACAATTGTAGAGAATACAGAAGAAATTAAAACTTGGGCTATTCTTAATCAAAAACTAAGAGCAGGAATAAAACAGTGGAGTCTGTGGATAGGTATCATAAACTGTAATGGTGTGAATGTATCATAGAAACAGCCCTATCCCTAACAGCACAATTTTAAAGATGGTTTGGAATACCCAAAAAAAGAGGAGCATAGAAAGCATGGAAAAGAAAGCACAGGAAACAGAGTCAGCTAGGTCAATTCAGACAGGTGATTTCATCTTTGGAAATTTAAAAGTCAGTCATGAAGTTGTTATGTGCATTAATGAAAAATCACTATCAGTGTTGTATTCTAGATTATGACAGAAGTCACAAATTTATTGACTTAGCAGAAATCACACCCAATATTCTTATTTTAGTTAATGTCTATTTTGTTGACTAATTTTATATTATAAGCAGAGAGGTGCAGAGGGTCTGCAATGGGGGGTTGTAATTAATATTTGTAAGTTTTAGTTATACCGCTTAATCAATGAACTGGGCCATGAGATGAATTTATTACCAGAAAACAAAGATTGAATAACTGGTTCTAGAATTGTATCTTTCGGTGACTGTTAAAATAAACTTCCATTTATAAGTCAGAAATTACAAAGTTTGGAAACTTAGATCCAATTACCAACATAAAAATATTACCTTAGGCTCTACTGCATTGTCAAAAATTATGAGGGATCTGAGATATTACCATATCGAACACTAACAGTGAAGGCTGTCCCAAATCTCATTGATGAAAGCAGAAGACATTAAAAGCCTGGTTTAGAGAAAAGGACTTTTTCGTTGTGGCACAGCAAGCAGCCTAAGCTTTACATTCAGATCCGTTTTTCTTACTCCTCAAATTCTATAGAGACAAGACGGAGCATTTTAGGTGGAAGCTGTTCACTCAGTGAGTTTGCATCACACCTGAGCAACTCCAAGGATAGTTAATGCTAATCTTCTATATTGGGCTGTAAGCAGACCTGCCAATATTTGCTTCCTGCAGGGACACAGTGTCTCCATTTTCCAAGGACATTTGTAATATAGACATTCCTGAAAAAATAGTCCCAAACAAAAGTGACTCTGTACATAACATCGCACAGAAAGACAATGGAGAAATTACCGGTGGAAAATTATCTCCCAACGTGGAGTTGGTTAGTTTGCTTATCAAGACGTGGGTGTATTTCAAAATATTGAAAGCTTATTTTTCAATTTTTCCAAAAACTTGTTTTTCCCAACAGCTTTGTCTTTTGGCATTTCATATAATTAACTTGCACACGTGGCCATCAGTCTGCCGGCAAAGCCTTTAGTGATGAAATTCTCAATGATTGCATGACATTTTGGGTTATTTGATTTTGCACTCAGTATCATCTCTAATTGATATTAAGTTTGCTGTTTTTGATTTGATGCCGAGTATCTTGTTAGATCTAGTTTTTGAGTTGGGAGGTGCTAATGCCTTAATAAAATTAAGATGTAGCTTTGTGTTTACCTTTCCAGGCTAATTTTAAAAAAAGATGAAAATGCACATCAGGATAAAATCTCTGTTCAAGTTTTCTGGAGAAATCTTTTCTACTAGCTCTTTGTCCCTCTTTTTAGTCATACATTACTAATGTGGCAAGCATAGTGAAAGTTACTGTTGGAGAAATTCACTTTAATGCATTCAGATGTACAATGGCTAGAACAAGATCTGAGCCCAAGTAGATTTTCTCAGAAAAGTTTGTATCTAACGAACAATACAGTAGAATCACATCATCATTGAGCATTTCTGCTTCAATGACAAGATGATGGAGGACTTGTGAAAAACAAGTTTCTTCTCTAATGTCAACATAAGCATCACATGATATCTCTCTTAATAGTCAACAAATCGGAATGTGCACATAATGTAATCATGATCATCATTTTACAGATTTATTTAATTATTTTATTTATCTATATGGTGCTGGTTATTCCTTTCTCACACTAGGTAGGTGAAGGATGGCTTTGGGTTAATGAGTTTGAGTAACAACCCTGAATTTGATTTAAAAATAATGACAAAGTCTATAGTCTACCTGGACATCCCATACAATATCTCTTGCCATTAACACTCAACTCACTTTCATTCTATGGAGGTTAAAATTTAATTCACATTATCAAACAAGTATTTTCCTACAATATGTTTAAAGTATATTGATTTTAATTAGAGATTGTCAATTAGAATAGTCATTAGACTCAGACAATTTTAATAAGCCACTGAGGTGAGTTAGTGCAAAGGAATTTGATTCTACAAGTCAGTGTCAGAGGGACACTAAGGAAAAAATGGACTTTTGCAAGATGGAAAGTCCAGGCCCTTTGTTGGGAGAGGAGGAAAGCCTCTGTTACTCAGATTCAGTCAATTTTAAGAATGTGACATATTGACAGATTTTCCAATAATTTCAAGAGAAGATTCAGAATTATGTAAACACCCATTTTTTTAAAGCCACTCTAGGGTTAGTTTGTGAGTTGTCAGTTTCTGCCCTTTGCTACTCATGAGAAGTGGCACTTAAAAACATATGCACATACTGCTTAGCCCAGGGCCTGGTGGTTAAGCTGGTTCTGTCCTTTCCAATCAGAGGCCTCTGTCACAAACATACCCCGCTAGATCATCAGTCAGGTCAAGAAGCATCCAAGCTTGGTGTCCCTCTTTGTATTTATTGGAGCTAGAGGTACTGGTGCAGCACTGTATCTCTTGTGTCTGGCATTGTTCAATCCAGATGTTAGTTGGGACAGTAAGAAAAACCCAGAGCCCTGAAATGAACTGGGTCCCAGTGATCAATACAAGTTCTACTCAGTGAATGTGGATTACAGCAAACTGAAGAAAGAAGGTCCAGGTTTCTAAACGAAATATTTCACTCTAAAGCTGCCTTAGAATGAAGGTCTTCCAGAAACCATCTGCACAGTTTTCCACTTAACCAGGAAATATTTCTCCTCTAAATGCATGAAATCATTTTGATATAATCTACTGGATATTACACTGATTAATAAATAACTGAAACTTGAAAATAAAAGAGGTGCCATAAAATACTTTCATTTACTAATGAGCTACTAAATTAACTGCCCCATTCTGAAGAGAGATCAGGCTTATTTCTGAGAATGTAGAGAACATAATGCTTCTACAGTTGGCTTCTTATGCACAGCTTTGATCTTGTGAAGAAAATCTAAATTATCAGTTTTTCTCATATACGTTTTGGAATAAAAATTATCCACTTGACAGTGGAAACAAAGGGAGAGGATATTCTAAAGCAAAAATTAATCATTTCATTGAACTAAACATCCTTACTATCATAGAACAATGTTAGATACCTAAAATGTAAAACATGCACCTTTATGCCTATAACCTTGCAAATTTGCTCCTGGGAATGGTAGTGGAAATAAAATCTGGCCCATTTGTTATGGATTTATTTGAATCAATTTAATTGAATTACTGACCTATTAAAAGAAATCATTTTAAGTTGAAATATTAAAATGGAGGATCCAGCCAATGTTTGCTAAAGACTGTATGGCTCGTTATCCCAAAAAGATAATTACATTCACATATTATAGACAAACTTCATCTTACATTCAGAAATTTTATTTTTCTCCTGGCATTAAACAGGTAGCCACCGTTCTTTTATTTTCTTGGCTCTTATATAATATTTTGGAAGTACTTGTAATGATTTTCACTATCAACCCTGAATGTTAATAATGGGGAAATTAATCCTTCTGGGTATTAATTATGTAACAAGCCCTCCGGGGTTGTGGGGAAATGTTTGTGATAGTACTGAATTAATGATTAAATACTACTATCAAATATAGCGAGTAAGTATAATATTATAATCAAAGGTATTTGCAGAAAATTCTCTTGTGAAATTTACAGTTGAACTACCTGTGATTGGTTCTAATCTTCTAGGATCTCTTAACAAAAAGGGAGAAATCAAGTACATGTAAAAGAACTTAAAAAATCAATTCCATCTGTGTTCAGGTCTTCACAATCTAGGCTTAGGAAAACAAACGTTTTAAAGTGATAACTGGTTAAACTGTTATTTGTGTTAGCACTGGTTTTATCTTAAGGCTGATTTATCTGGTGCCCTCAAGAGGACTGCAATTGTGTCAGACATCATATCTGTGTTAGGGATCCCTAAGACCACCCACAGGTTCAATAATTCACTTGAAGGACTCAGAGAGCTCAAAAGCTGTCATACTCTTGGAGTTTATTACATTGGAAAGATGGTATTGAAACCAGCAAAGGAAAAATGCTCATGGGGCACAATCTGGCAGACATCAGGTACAAGCTTCTAGGTGTTTTCTCTCTTTGGGGCTGCATAATATGTTTAATTTTCTCAGTTCAAATAAGTAACAATACACTCTAAGTGTTGCCAATGTGGCTTTGTGTCAAGAAATCTTATTGGGGGTCATGTTTGTAGGCCATGCACACCAACATGACTGACACTAGACTCCAGACCTCCTGAACAGAAACAGGTATTCACCATAAATCTCACTGTTAACTAACCATCCTGTCAAGTTGGTACAGAACAGCGCAAGGCCTCAGGCATACAAAAAACTCTTATCAGGGAGAACATTCCAAGGACTCAGAGCTCCGTAATCAGAAGACAACCAAGGCCAGTCTTGAGAACAGGCCCTTTTTGGAAATGTACAGTATTTGATTAATTGAGGAATGCTGAATTAAATGTTTCCTGCACAATATTAGACAAAGGAAAGGAATTTTCACCTCTAGTGTCTATTTTATAAGAGTCAGGGACTCATTCTCAGCTACCATCTGGCAGATGTTCCCCAGGGTTTCATATATCCAAAACAATCCCAATGAAGAAAAATGGAATTTTATGATTGGCTAGAATTTCGAACTGGTGTTACCTTACATGAAGGGAATCCCTAAGCACATTTGGAGTTCTCTTATGAAGAGGAAAGGAGAGAAGTGAACATTGAATTGTCAAACATTTTCCTACAGCAAACTTTAATACTGTTGATTCTGATAGAACAAAATATAGAGGCATAAGCAATGAAACTTTGTCTTTACTATTAATATGTATACTTGCATATACATACATATACAAATATATATGTGTATCAGTTATGTATGTGTGTATGTACATATACATTTATGTGTGTGTGCATATATTAAAAATATGCTTTCTCTGTATAGACACAATAATGTTCCATGTAAGAAAACGAAATTAGAAATAGATTGGAATACCGTATTAGGTTATTTTTAATTAAATATTTTTACTGTCAAATTTAAGGTTCCCTGCAATATCATCCTTTTATGTTTTTCTGAATAGACTAACTTCTCATTTTCCTACTCTTGCCACCAAACTTTTTTTTTCAATTTCCTAGAAAATAATTGCTAAAAACTCATGAAATATTAATGCCCCTCTGGATCCCACTTTATTCATTCCCAGTAGCTTAAGTTCCCTTATGCAAGCTTTTAGAGGAAATTGATGTACATAACAATTTTGTCTTGTCCTGAATACCTTTTATTTATCTTGCAATGCTTCCTAATACCCTTTGTCCTGGTGCCTAATATTCTCTGCATCCAATCTAAATAAATTAATTCATCTTATGTATTTCTTATCTAACTTCACAGATGCTTGAAATTTTGCTTGACTTTGGAAAAAGGATCAATGTTTAAATCAAACAAATAATAAACTCCTTTTTTAACTCTAGACAGACAATTTTGAAGAGAAGTCTCAAGTGATATATGCTGTTACTAGTGCTACAGAAAATCCTTTGATTCCTTGCAAAGCTGGAAGCTCCCATTGTATCAATTCTGTGTTTTTTTCTCCCAACACTATGGTCCATTTAGAAAGAATTCAACTATAAGCTTTAAAAACCTGTTGAGTTGGGAAAATATGAAAACAGAGTCTTGTTGAGGAGACAGTATATTTAATTAACAAATCAGAGTCTGACAAGAGGCATTTAAAGATTTTCATAACTGGCTCCCACATGTTTTCCTAACCTATGTGACTTCCTTTTCCCTCTTTATTTCTCACACCTCCACCTTGCGTACAGGCCCACATTACCAAATTCTCAAAATGGGATGTGGAGAATATTTAGTCCTTTATTTCTTTTCAATTCCCATTTCCATTTCTTTTATTATTCCATTCCATTTCTTTATTTTCAATTCTTGTTATACATAAGGACCAGCCAGTTACCTCATCTGCTTGGATACCTTCTTACTCTGTATTTAGTTAACTCAAATGTAAAATTTTGCAACGGAGCTTTCTGATTTTCCTAGATGAGATCAATTACTTGCTTTTCTAAGGTGGCACAGTAGCAAGTACAAATCTCTACTAGCTCTTATCACATTATATACACTGTGTATACCTTCTATGCTTAGCACAGTGTCTGGCTTATAGTAGATGTTCAGCAAATCTGTGGACTGGGAGATGTTTAAAGGAATACATCACTGGTAGATACTAAGGGCTATTATAAACTAGACAAACAAGTGGGTACAAGAGCAGTCTTGTGGCTTAGGGGAATCTTCAAAAGAAGTAATGTACAAAGCTAACTCTTACAAGATAAATTGAATTCCACTATCTGGGGAATTACAAGATAGACATTATAAACAGAAATAATTAATAATAGAGTAATAATTTATTTCATCAATGCAATGTTTTTCTGCCAGCAAGAAACTCATAGAGATATGTTAAATAAAAAGATAAGTGTCTTAAGAAGTTATCTATATCTGTATTATTTATATCTATACCTATACCTATACATCTATTTCTTAAAACCAAAGTAGGGCCTCACAAATGGCCCATCTCAGAGACTAAAACCCTGCTGAGGCTCCCTCTTTCATTCTTTTCCTTGAAGACCAACATTATCTGTTATTTTTATTTACATGTGGGTAGGACAGGTACAGGGGATGTGAAAAACACGATTATAAGTCAGACTCGGCTTTTCTAACATATGACCCTGGAGCGTGCCAAATAGGATGCCTCAGAGTACTCGCAGGTGCCCAAGTGGGTACTCACAGGTGGGTTTTATCAATACATATAAGAGTTTATCTTCTCCAAACTTGTCCCAGAATTAACTCTTTATCTGGCTTTATTCCCTTTCGCAGTCACTTCCTTTAAAATATCCATATTTTTCTCTCTAACATTGACGTATATACAGTCACTTTTTGTGAAACGTTTCTTCTTAAATGTTTCAAACTCTCTCAACCTATTCTTAATAATATGTACAAGAAAGCATCTCAGAACCTGTCAACCAAGCCTCATCAGCCAGACTCTAAGCCTGGTCAACACAACATGTTGGTCAGGGAAGTGTTTCAGAGCCCTCCTCTTTTCAGATTCTGATCATGAATCTTAATTACATCACTCTTTGCATTAGTCTTCATATTTTCTGGCTAAGAATTTCTGCTATTCTTGAAAATATGGAATTGCATTGTGCAATAAGGTAGCCACTAGCTACATGTGACTCTCTTGGTTAAATTTAAATTAATTAAAATTAAGTTAAATAAAAGTTTAGTCCCTTAACTGTATTAGCCATGATTCAAATGCTCAATAGCAACAAGATTCCACTGGCATTGTTTCAGTCAATAATAAGATTAATAGCTCCATCTATTCTTTCACTACCCCAAAGAGGCAGGTGTGGAGTGACTCCTACTCCCTTACTGTTAAGTGAATTTTTAATCACCTTTCACAGAGATGTTACTAGGCATTAATAAAATTCTATTTGCAAAAATAATTTAAAATGTTTATTACATTATAGTAAAATATTAATGTAGGGTGATACTGAGGAATGCTTTAGTTCAATTCCTCATGTTTTCTCATGATGAATAGAAATCCCCTCATGTAAAAGTTCTATTTTCATTCAACTCCATCAATTATTTGCATACAGGAAGGAGGAGTTACCTATCTTACTGGTTTGACTGGGATGAGGAACTGAACATACCTCGCCATGGTTTTTTCTCTTTCCTCGTTTTCTGGGAAGTTACCTGCCTGCATGGGGTATGTGCTCCCAAGTGCTCTCGGTTTTGTGGTGTCGCTCCAGAGTGGAGGGCCTGGAATGGCCCATTGCCACTAGTGACTGAGCTGGAGCGTTGTTCAGTATCAGTAAGCCTACTAGGTCAGAGGTAGCCACTTTTTCCCGTATCCATTTTATTAGTAAGAAAGATGATTGTTTCCGTCAGTCTTATTCCTTATATTTTAATTTCTTGAAAGCTCAGGTAAAAAGGATGCTCTCTCTTAAAGAGACACCATCAAACATTGACAGATGAGATCAGACAGTTGAAATTTCTCTCTAAAATAAAAGCTTTAAAATACTAACTGCTACAATTAACAGTAATATTTCTTCTATAAGTCATTTCCATCTATTTAAAGAATACTGTCTATTGTCCTGACTAGAAAGTGAAGTATATTTACTTTCATAAACAATTGAGAAAATTACTTCCTTGTATACAATTTTAAATATTAATTTAAAAATCATATACTAGATGTCTAAGAAATATAAAATTGTTTTCAACTTCTGGTATTTTTTCAGCCTTATAAAGTATGCAAACCTTCTTTGTACAAACTAAAAGCAGTTTGCATAACAACATAATTTCTTAGATGCATTCTATAGTGTTTTCAAAACTTTTATTGGTGGAATTCTCAGCAAATAAAGTCTTTCAGTGGTAGACTATGTAGAAGTAATTCTAATTTTTTATATGATCATTGTATTAATACATCAAATGTATTAGAATTAACTTAATAACAATGTATTGTATGATGTGAATTGGAGAGTGGGAATAAGAGGCGAAAGAGTAGGAGATAAAGTACACTGGAAAAGTCAGACTTCTTCTTACAATGCTCAAATTACAATTGCCAGTATTGAATTCCATTTTACGGTACTTTGGTTGTCAGACACTGTCACCAATGTCATGTAATGAAATATTTCTGTAAGGCGTTCTTAAAATTCAATGCCATTGTCTTGCAGGCATTCCAGGATCGCACTTCTCATATATATTAACATGTTTTTAGAGCTAAAGAAGGAAGAACAGAGTTTGTAACGTTGAGGTTGTTTCTGCAGTGAACAGGAAAGTACCTGTTTATATGAAAAACAAGATAAACTAACAAGAGTCTTCACTTTGTATCTCAATGTTTCCAATTTGAATATCTGAAGTTTTCGAAGTATAAATGAATGTTCTGAAAATATGCAAATGTTTTCTGTAAATCCTTTTGGTTTTTTTTCCATTTCACTTTTGTCCTTGATAAGATCACAGACCCTTACCATCAGAGCTCAGATGACTTTTTCAGGGCTTCTATATATGGGATATTCAGTAAATACTTGGATGCCGTGTGCAGTTAAAGATTTGGGGGGTACTGCTTCTAAAAGAAGTAAAACCTGTTTGCTTCCTATAATGAGTCTTTCTCACAGCAGTTACTTATTACTGATGATTAATTCAGGTGTTAATAGCTATATAGTCCAGATCTTCTTGTTCTGTTTGACCAGATAAGTAGACATGAAATTGTGCTTATAAATAACAAATTTGTGGAAACATTTATTAAGGAGAGCATACTTTGATAATATGCATAATCTCATTCTACATGAATTTTTTTGGCTCCGTTATTTTATACCATATTCAAAGCTTAAATTGGGACAATCAATGAACCTAATATTTGTCAAAATACACCAAATTATTTTTTGTGCTATAAATAAAATATATCACTGACATAAATTTCTGGTCCTGAGGAGAATTCTCTTAGAAAAGGAAAGAAGAGATACATGAGGATAAAATGCATGTTATTAAATATTCAATAACAACTGGCATGGGCAACAGTTATGTGCCTCTTTGAAAAAATACAACAAATATTGCAATAGACAGGCTAGAGGTAAAACTAGACAGGTTACAATTACAGAAAGACTAACAAGATACTCTAAGTGTTTATAAACCTGCCCTTGGGATGCTTAAATCAAAGAAAAGATGACCAAGCAAACCTAATTGGCCTATATATAGCTTTCTTATTACCACCACAGAATTCTTTGTGTCAAGTTTTATTTTTAAATGCATATTGACTGGTTTTAGAAAAACAACTAAGAGGCATGAAAACTGAAAAGGTATTCGACATTTTAAAATTTCTGTATTTTACTCTCCAAAGGAGCTAGGAAAGAAAATGCTTTAAGTAGGAACACATCAAAACATCAGTGGGACAAACGATTTCCCATGGAAAATGGATTACAATGATTTTTATAAAAGTACTGTCTTTGAACTTATTCTGCCTGCATTTCTTCCTGAAAAATATGTGGCTGTTTGTGCCTCTGTAAATTAAACCAGAGCCGGGATAAATATTAAAGCATATGTAGAATAGCTAAAGAGAAATAATTATCAACTTCAAATAGATACTCAGATGATAGTGGAAAGAGTGGCTATGATTGAATATTATTAAGCATAAATTTCAAATCATGTCATACACTAATGTAGGGGAACTCTTCACTTTTGAGGCTTCTTAGCATACATGCACCCTTTCTTTAGGAAATTCCCTACCTTGGGAGCTTTAGTGAAGGGCAAAAACTGCCATGACTGAAGTTGAAAATGGTAGATATTCTCTTATCTTCCTCTGCAGCTACTCTGTGGTCACATGACTTGGGCTAAGTAATGCTCTTATTTAGAACTCAGTGCTGCAGAGAATCAGGGATAATGGCAGCATCCTGTTTCCAGGGGCAGCTGTGAACCTAATGTGAGTTCTGAGAAGAAAACATAGTGTCAAAAAAAATAAAGAAATCAAACAGATTTAAGAACTATGCCAAGGAAATAATTTGAACTGTGTTTATGGCACAGAGGCTTCTCTGGAAGGAAGTTAATCAGAAGCCTACTGTGATTCTGAAGGATTGGCATTGTCAAAAAATTCCAAAAGTTGATCTAAAAATTATTTGAATGATTGAGCCTTAAAATAGTACTCTGGCTTACAAAATTGAAAGAGTAGGATGCAGGCTGTTAAAGCTACAAATTCTCAAAACACCCATGTTAGATGTAGTCATTGAGGATATAGATGAAGTTCTTGGAGTTGGACCAGGGTTCTGGGAAGACAATGGACAAGTGAGTTTTTCCCAGGGAACATAATAGAATTTTTTTTTTTTTAAATCCCAAGTACATAACTCTCTATAAGGGGAGGAGTACTTCTTTCTGTTTTCATAGATCACAGGAATAGAAGGAATCTCTTCCAGATTCAGTACAGAAACCTTACATTGAGAATACGAACATTGAACTGAATACATTAGGCAGGTGTGACTTTGCGTTATCTTCCCTGTGTGTTGCTGGGATTCTGATCTGAGGGGAGGAAGATTTTCCGCGGGTATTTGGTAACCAGATTTGGCATAGATGCATAGCCATTATCAACAAATGTATGCCTCTTTTTATGGACTACAATTCTTTCTGGAAACCTATTGCAGTCAGCTATATTTCCAGCCTTCTCCATCCTAATCACTGACCATTGAAAGTATGTGAGCTTATTGTTGTCACCAATTACATGGGAGCAAAAGTGATGGGTTTAATTTCTAAGCCAATGTGGTTAAGAAGATTACAGATTTCTCCATTCTCTTTCTTCTTTAATATTGAAGGTATATGTCAATGTCAACTACAAACTGGGATTCATGTAGTGAAGGTGTAAAATCCTGTGTAAGCCTATATCCTTGAATAATAGTCAGGAGTATAGGCTGCCTCCACCCCATCCCACTATCAATCTGAAACACAAATATTGGCATTTGTCTAAATACAAAAATTAACTGACTGCCTAGTGTCACAATTCACAGATATGTTAACCTAATGTTAACTTAATTAAAATGCCCCTTAGCTATTTCAGAGATGTGTAAAATGACTCATTATCCTTACTATCAGCTTATACTTACATTGAAATAGCCATCTTGCTAATAATATTAGGTTGGAGCAAAAGTAATTGCAGTTTTAGACTGTGAATTTTAAATAATTATAACTAGGCTCAAACACATCCTTATTAGTCAAAATGGGAACGATTATAAACAACACATTTTTGCCAACATGAAATAAGTTTGTTTATTCCTGTAGCAAAAAAATCCATGCTTCGGGATTTGACGAACTCTTGGAAAGCATTTTCTGCATCCTGCTGGCTGTGGAAGCGTTTTCCCTCCAAAAAGTTGTTGAGATGGTTGAAGAAGTCGTAGTCAATTGGTGAGAGGTCAGGTGAATATGGCAGATGAGGCAAAATTTGTAGCCCAATTCGTTCAACATTTGAAGTGTTGGTTGTGCATCATGTGGTTGGGCATTGTCATGGAGAAGAGCTGGGACCTTTCTGTGGACAATGCCAGCTGCAGGCATTGCAGTTTTTGGTGTATCTCATGGGTTTGCTGAGTATACTTCTCAGATATAATGGTTTTGGCAGGATTTAGGAAGCTGGAGTTGATCAGACCTGTAGCAGACCACAAAACAGTGAAAATGATCATTTCTTTAGTGTAAGTTTGACTTTGGGAAGTGCTTTGAAGCTTCTTCTCAGTCCAACCACTGAGCTGGCCATTGCTGGTTGTTGTACAAAATGTAATTTTCATTGTACGTCACAATTTGATCAAGAAATGGTTTATTGTTGTTGGGTAGAATAAGAGAAGACAACATTTAAAAACAACAATTTTTTGTTGCTGTTGTTTTGTTTTTTGGTTTTTTGAGACAGAGTCTGGCTTTGTTGCCCAAGCGGAAGTGCAGTGGCATAATCTCGGCTCACTCCAACCTCTGTCTCCTGGTTTATTAAAAATAATATTGTTCCTTATTATGACTTAGCTTCAAGTAATTCTCCTACCTGAGCCTCCCCTACTAGCTAGGATTACAGGCCTACACCACCAAACCCAGATACTTTTCTTGTATTTTTAGTAGAGATAGTGTTTCACCAGGTTGGCCAGGCTGATCCGGAACTCCTGACCTCAAAGGATCCACCCTCCTGGGCCTCCCAAAGTGCTAGGGTTACAGGAATGAGTCACCATACCCAGCCAAAACAACATTTTTTTTTTTTTTGCTCACCTCGTGAGGCATCCACTTAGTGAGCTTCTTCATTTTTCCAATTTGCTTCAAATGCTGAATGACCACAAAATGGTAAATGTTGAGTTATTCCGCAACTTCTCGTGTAGTTGTAAGAGGACCAGCTTCGATGATTGCTTTCAATTGGTTGCTGTCAACTTCCAGGCTGGTCACTACACTCCTCATCTTCAAGGATCTCGTCTCCTCTGCAAAACCTCTTTTTTTTTGGATCACTTCTGAGGCAAAACTTCTTGAACCACCACCGCACTGTACGTTCGTTAGCAGTCCCTGGGCCAACTGTGTTGACGTTGCAAGCAGACTCTGCTGTTTAATCAACCATTTTGAACTTGAACAGAGAAAATTGCTTGAATATGCTTTTGTGTAACATTATTTCCATAGTCTAAAATGAACATAAACAGTAAGTAATAAGTCATTAACAAAAAAACGTAAAGCAAGAAATGCCCATTAAAATGATGTATAATATAACCACATTTAAGAATGTATTCCACTATCAAGTGGCAAATTCCAACAATGCAAAAACCTCAATTATTGTTTTTTCATAAAACATAGAATATAATGTTAGTATTATGTACTCCTCTCTCTCCTAAGTATCAGTCAGAAGAATAGTCATACAAGTTTAAAAGAAAACAGAGCTTTAATATGTGAATTACAAATTACTTGAACGTGGGAGAAGATGAGACAGTCAATACCTAGCGGTGGGAATCAACAAATCAGAAAAATAATCATTATCTACGTCATATGAGTATGCTCAGATAAAATACACCTGGAAGAAAAACTCGAAAAACGATTCCAGTCTAGATATTCAAGTGGTGCCGCAAAAGTGGAGCTTGTAGAGAGTTGTGGAAACTACCACCTACGTGAATTCTACTAAATGAAAATTGCTGCCTCCGTGGCCACTACGACCCATGGGAACCACTGCCTGTGTAGGCTCTCAGTCAAGCACCTGGTGTAAGTTTGGGACTGCTGTTGGCCAGCAGGGCCAGTAGCCAGAAAGTCAAGCTGGACGTGAGGCAGAGGGAGAGCAGGAACAAGGTAAGGCTCACGTGGGAACACTACTTTGTTCATCGCCATGTATGACCATCAAAACCATTTGAGGAAAACGATGTCTGCCTCCCAGATGACTTAAAATCATGTATGAGTTCTTCTAATCAGCTAACTCTAACCTAGAACCGTATAGGAAAAAGGATTCCAGCAAATATAAGTTCTCAGCCTTAGACAAGAGCAAGAGTGCCAACCTGGTAATACAAATTCTAGCAAATCTGGTTTGCCAGGTAACAGTGACTTAACTTTTATTAACCCATGATTTCCCCATAATATCATCGATTATATATTATCCAAAGTAGCCTAAGCCTATGATGGATAATAAAATAAAATGATAGGAACTCCAAGTCTTCTTTTGTTCACGAAGTATCCCCATTGTCTTTTAATGTTTGTTTTTTAAGGCCTAATTAAAATACAGCAAAACATACAAATCATTTTAAGATGGTTGACAAATGTAATCACCGTGTAATCATCACACAAATCAAATAATAAACATTACCACCAACTCAGTAAGTTCTCTAAGCATCTAGCTAGCCAATGTCTCCTTACTTCACAGAGACTAGAACTGTTAAAATTTTTGTCCCTACAGATTAAATTCTACCTGTTCTTGAATTTTATGAAAATAGGGGTCACATGGCATGTGGTCTTTGTATCTGAGGGCTTTTACTCAAAATATTGTTCTTTAGATTTACCTTTGTTTTTGTACATGTCATTAGTCTATTTCTTTTATTGTTGCTTATTTTTCCATTTATGAATATACCACAATTTGTTTAACTATTTTGCTGTTGATAGATCTTTGTGTGGTTTGTAGATTTTGGTTATTATGAATAAGACTGTTAAGAACATCCTTGTAAAGTTTTTGGTGAATATAAGTTTTCATTTATCTTGAATGAGTTTCTAAGAGTAGAATTGTTGTGTCATATAATAGGCATATATTTAGTTTTATTGAAAACTTCCAAGCAAATTTCAAAAGTGATATTATTTCATATTCTTGGATGAAACATATGAATTTCTGTTAATCTAAATTGTCATTAATATTTGATATTGTTGTTTTTTTAAAAAATTAAGCCATTCTATCTATAGTGGTATGTAATTCCCTAAAATTACATTAGCGTTTCTTAGATTATTAACGATGTTAAACATTACTGCATATTCTTATTGGCAATTCACATATCTTCTTTTGTGAATGCATGCTTGTTCAAGTATTTTGTACCATTTTGTGTGGATATGAGGGAAAGCTTAACTCATATTTTATGTTTTGATTTGTAAGTGTTCTCAATGTACTCTGTTTTATTATAATGTAAATATTTTCTTCCAATGTGTGGCTTGCCTTATTACTTTCTTACCTTATATTTTGATAAACAGAAGCTTTTAATTTTGGTCGTTTATTTTTTTCTTTTATGAATTATTACTTTTATCTTGCCTAAAAATCTTTGCCTACACCAACTTCACATGGATATTTTCCTTGTGTTTTTTTCTATAAAATTTATAATTTTAGCGTTTACATTTTAGAATTATGGCCCAACTTTAAGGGATTACCTTTTGTCTGTAATGTAAAGTAAGAATCAATTTTGTATTTTCATATGTTTAAATGTTCATCCACTAGTCCCAGCACACTTTATTGAAAATAATATTGGTCCTTATTATTGACTTAGCTCTTTCACTAACAATAAGTTGACTGTATATATGTGATCTGATTTCTGAAATAACTGATTTGTTCCATTACTTAATTGGTCTATGTTTAGCTCAATTCAATATGGTCTCAATACATGTAACTTGATATAAGATTTGAAATTAAATAGTAAGTGCTGTAACTTGTATTTTGTTTCTATAAATTATTTTGGTTGTTTCATGTTCTTTACATTTCTATACAAATTTTCTAATTGATTTTCAGTTCTTCCAAAAAAATCTTATGAAAATTTTATTGAGTCTATAAATGAATTTGTGAATAACTGATATCAACAAAATTAAATCCTCCAATTCATAAGCCTAGTGTACTTTATTTTTTATAGATTTGACATTCTCTAAAAAGGATTTTATAATTTTCAGTGTAGAGATCTTCCATATATGTCATTAAATATATCCCCAAATATTTTATATATTTTATTCAAATGTAAATGTTATTTTAAAAATTTTTTTCAATTGTTTATTGCAGAAAACGTAAAATACAATTCATTGTTATTTATTAACTTACATCTAGTGACCTTGCTAAATTATTTATTTGTTGATTCTTGGTAATTTTCAGCATATTCAACCATGTCATCTGTGGATAAAGATGCTGTCTTTGTCCATTCAGACTGCTATAACAAAATACTTTAGATGAGGTAATTTGTAAACAACAGAAATGTATTGCTCTCAGATCTAGAGGCTAGAAAGTTCGAAATCAAAGGGCTGTCAAATTCAATGTCTGGTGAGGGTCCTCTTTCTCATAGATGAAGCCTTCTATTTGTGTCCTCACATAATGGAAGAGGCTAGCTATCTCCCTGGGGTCTCTTTTTTAAGGTCAATAACCTTAATCATGAGGGCTCCACCCTCGTGACATAACCACCTCCCATAAATCCCTAACTCATAATCCCATCATCTTTGAAGTTAAGATTTCAACATATGAATTTGTAGGAGGAGACAGAAACATTCATACCATAGCAATAGTTTTTAATTTCTTTCTTGCAAATTTTAGATTTTTCCCTCCTTGTCTTAATAAACTAGTTAAGAAATACAGAACTGTTTAGTAGATATGGCAAAAGTGTACATTTTTGCCTTGTCTCGGATTTTTATGAAAAAACTGTTCATTACTTCACTATTAAGTATGATATTAACTATTGAATTAGCTGAACTTTATAGGTGATTTTTATCAGATTTTAAAATACTCTGTGTATATATATTATTATGAGTTTATCATGAATTATGCTGCATTTGGGGCAAATGTTTTTCTTACATCTATTGAGATGATTAACGTTTCTTCTTAATTCTCTTAATCTGGTTAAGATTTGAAACATTTTTAAATGTGATTTTAAATATTTCTAACTAATACTTTATCACTTGGGATAAACTTCACTTAGTGATGATGTTGCCTTTTTTATATATGTCATTAGATTTGATTTGTACTATTTTGCTAATGTTGCTGTTTATCTATGTTTGTGAAAAATACTGGTCTTGAATTTATTTTCTTTTTATGTCCTTGTGAGTTTTGGGGGTCAGAGTTATTTTGGACTCAAAAAACTATGCCTGGGAAGTGTGTCTTGTTCTGTTACTTTCTGAAATAGTTTAATTTTGTTGAAATGTTTGATGGAATTAACCTGTGTAGCATATGAATCAGAAATTGTCTTTGTGAATATGATTTTAATTACAAATTTTATTTCTTTAACAAAAATAGGGCTATTTACATTGTATAAGTTATGGTAAGTTTTTTAAATGAATTTTGACTTATTGACACAAAGTTATTCACTTTTTAAATTCTTTATTTTCATTTTTATATATGTTAGATGTTTTCTCCTTTAATTATAATGTTGATAATTTGTGTTTTCTCTCTTGATTAAACTTGATCAATTTCCTAGGGTTTATCAATCATTACCAATTTGTTCCCTTATCAAAAAGCAAACTTTGATTGTTGATAATCTCTCTTGTTAATTAGTAGCCATTTTTAACATTTGTATTATTATTTCCATGTTATTTTCTACTTGCATATTTTTATTTTAGTTTTTTTTTTTAATTTTTAACTTTTAAATTTTTAATTATTGGTAACTGTTTTAAAACCCTTTTTTCTCTCATGTAAACTTTAAACCTAGGAAATTCCCTTTTAGCACAATTTTAACTGTATTCCACAAAGTTTGAAATGTTGTCTCTTTATTATCATTCAGTTTTAAATACTTCACCTTTTTCTTTGTAATGTCTTTTTTTGACCTATGGGTTATTTTGAAATGATATGTTGCTTAATTTCCAAATGTTTGGTGATTTAGTAAATATTACTTTGTCATTGACATTCAATATTTAAAATTTGTGTACTATCTAAATGTTTTCAAGTAATTACATGTTTTATGAACCAGTATATGACCTATATTACAACTATTATATATGAACTTGAATTGCAGTTTTTGGAAGTATTGATTTATAAATAGCAGATTGACTTAGAGTTTTGTTTGAATCTTCTTTGCCTTTACTAATTTTTATCTATTTTTCTTTTCTAAATGAATTAATAAATTGATTTTAATATCAATGGAGAAAGACAAAAGACTCAGATTAGCTAAATTAATTTTGATAAAGAATTCCTACCTTGCCTGATCTCAAGAACTAAAACTACATGAATCCCAACAGTGTAATAGTGGCATAATGATTGAAATGCAACTCAAGTGGAACAGAATAGAGAGTCCTCAAATAGACCTACACATGTATGGTTAATTGATTTTTCATGGATGTGCCAAAGCAATTAAATAGAGAGAAGATAGTCTTTTCAATAAATGTTGCTGGAACAAGTAGATTTCTATATAGAATAAAAGAAAAAACCTCAACCTGCTCTTTACACATACACATAAACTAATTTAAAACTGACAATGGTTCTCAATATAAAAAGCTATTATGTTTTTAGAAAAAAAAGAAGAAATTCTTTGTAACATGAATTTTCTCAAGAATGATATTAGAAGCACAAACTATACCTGAAGATAATTGATAAAACAGGCTTCATCAAAATTAAAAACCTTTGATATTTATAAGACAGTTAATATAAGATAATGCTGTTACAGAGAGAATATTTTTTGTAAAACATGTATACACCAAAATCTTATATTTAGAACATACAAAGGACTTTAATAATAAGAAGATATATAACTCAATAAAAATTAGCAAAATATTTAAACAAATATCTCAAAAAAGAAGATAAATTAATGGTAAATAAGCTGAGGGATTCTCAGTATCAGCAGTTATCATAGAAACACAAATTGAAAGTATAATGAAAACTCTCCACACACGTGCGCGCACACACACATACACACACACACATGAATAGATAGCTAAGGTAAAAAAAAAAAAGACTGACACAATCTGGTGTTGGTGAGATATTGAGTTACTACATCTGTCTTATACTTTCATATTAGTTCATTCTTGCATTGCAATAAAAAATACCTGAAATTCGGTGATTCATAAAGAAAATAGATTTAATTGGCTCACAGTTCCTCAGGCCGTACAGGAAGTGTAATGCTGGCATTTGCTCAGCTTCCGGGGAGGCCTCAAGAAACTTAAAATTCCGGCAGAAGGTGAAGGGGTAGCAAGATGTCTCCCATGGTGGGAGCAGAAGCAAGATAGAGTGAGGAAGCGCTACATGCTTTTAATCAACGGCATCTTGTGACAACTCTATCAGGAGAACAGCAGCAAGTGGACCGTGCTAAACCATCCATGAAGAATATACCCCCCCAATCCAGTCACCTCCCACTAGGCTCCACCTCCAACATTGGAGATAACAATTTAACCATGAGATCTGGTGGGACACAGATCCAAACCATATCAATTTTATTAAGAAGGATTCATGGATTTGAGGTACGGTCACCTTACAAAAGAGTGTGGAATACATTAGTATACAACACAACCATTCTACTTCCAGGTCTTTACCTAAGAAAAATGAAAACATTTGTCATTCAAAAAGTTCCTGTGTTAATATTCATAATAGAATGTTTACTATAGCTCCCAAGAGAAGAAACCCAAAATGTCTATGGAATGGTAAGTAGGTAACCACATTGTGGTATATCCATACCACTGGATTTTATTCAGCAACAAACAAAACAATACAATCAACCATGTGGATGTAAATTGAAAACATCATTCAAAATGAAAAAGTCCAACAAAAAGACTAGGTACCAAAAGTGAAATTCTGCAACAAAACTATACTGACAAACAGATCAGGATTGCTTGAGGTAGGGTCTTTGAGGAAGAGATTCATTTCAAAGGAAGAATAAAACCATTTTATTGTGTAGGAACTGCTCTATGGTTGTGGTGATGATTACTCAGTTATACATAATCACCAAAATTCAACAAACTTCACCTATAAAATTGTAAACTTTATTGTATATAAATAATACTTTAAAATTAAAAGGACAAAAACTAAAAGGAAAATCAACGTATTTCACCCCATTAACACAAAAACTATATAAAAAAATAGCATTACTTTATCCACTTACCAATTAGTAATGGAAGAGATTTGCAGCAACCACAAAATAAGAGTGACAAAATAGGGCAACTATAGTAAGTAATAATTTATTATATTTCAAAATAACTAAAAGAGTGGAATTGAAATGTTCCTAACACAAAGAATTGATCAATGCTTGAAGTGATGGATATCCCATTTACACTAGATTTGATCATCGTACATTGTAAGTGTGTAACAAGATATCACATAGATGCGATAAATATAACCATATTGTATAACTAATATGTATCCATAATAATTAAAATTTAAAACTTTAAAAATACTACAGCAAACATCATATTCGATGGTGAAATACTGTCACAGATTATCATATTGAGAACAAAGATAAACATAACTAACACCTTTAGTCATTTTTATTGCAATGGACACCAAAAAATTAAGTAAAAGAAAGAATATGGATTAAGTAAGAAGAAGAAAAAAAAAACCCTGTCATTGTTTGCAGATGTAATGGATAAATACATAGGAAACCCAAAACAATGTATAAATGATTTGAGTAAATAAGTTTATGAAAGTCTATGTATAGAAAGCTAATATATGAAAATCAATTGCAGATTCCCCATTTCTACCAATACAGCAATCTTATTTTTCTTAGCTCCTCCCTCTCACAACTTCGAAAAACATACAAAAACAACAATACCTTGATATTAACACAACAGACCAACATGCAATGAAGAAGCCCAGGAGCCTAGGGATCCTGGACTCTAAGAATGATTGAGACATGAGCTCCCTGGGTTTTCTTACTGCCTTCCATATATCCCAAACAGGACACTGCAGAAGCCTCAAACCTGGATCTGCCAACAGGCATGGTGGAGTGTGAGAGAAATCTCAAGGAACCTTGTTTCCTCCCAGCCAAAACACTGGGAAAGGAATGATCTAACAGCAGAAGACCTTTTGGGGAACACTCACCCTCCTCCAGCCTAACATCAAAGGGAAATACACGCCTTCCTCCTATGGCTTCAGTGGGACTGAGTAGGGAGTTGATCTTTCAACCTCCTCCCCCCTTCTGCTGGAAGCTAGAACTGTTTCTTTTACTCCACACCCTCCTTCCACTGAATGGCTTTGGCAGGATGAAAAAAGGAACTAATCTTCTGTTCCTCTGTTGGCAAAAGCATGCAGCATTCAGGTTCTACCACCTGACTTGTCCTTAGTGACAAGCAAAGAGCTAACCTTCTATATTCTGGTCAGTAGAAATCAACTGCTGGGTTAGTGTTGGCAGTACTGAGGTGGCAGGTGATGTCCATCCAATGCTGGCAGGATTAGATTGTTCCCTGATTCTCCTGGTAGGATAAATAGTATTGGCAGACTGTGTAGGGAGTTTGCCATCTATCTTCCACCCAGAAGAAGCAGCAGGTATTCTTATTACCCCTAACAAAGTGGAGTATGCAAGACTGAGCAGGGCGCTGATCTTCCATTTCTTGCCCAAAGCAGGCATGCTCAGATTTGCCTGCCTGGGCAGTGTTAGCAAGGATCTAGTGTTGAGCTGAGACTTCACCCCAACTCAGAAACAATGAGGCAAAACAGGTGGTGAAAAATAGAGCTCATGGTACTCTGCTTCCACCCCTCAGTCCCTTGGTGTTCATACGGACTAATAGGGAGCTGAGCTACTGTCTCTAACCTGCCGCAGTGCAGCAATAGGAGTCAGTCTTCTGTTTCCCCACTTTCTGGTATACCTGGGGCTTGAAAGGAACTGAACATTCATATTTGGCCAGCTGTAAACGCACCTCAGCAGAACTACCTGCCTAAAATAGATGATTAAATAAGATTCAGAATTGTAGTATTCAGGATTACAGGATGCAGTTTAAAATCAGTCCTCATAGCAAGAACCAGGAAAATCACACCATGAATGAGAAGAGACAACAAATGCTAACATCAAATTAAATCAGATATTGGGATTATCCAGAGTTTTAAAACAACCATTATAAAAATACTCTAACAAGCAATCAAAAATTATCTTAAAACAATGTTCTAAAAAGAAAATATACCAGCAAATAAATAGATGTTATTAAAAAAGGTAAGTGAAAATTATAGAACTGAAAAATATAATAACTGAAATTAAGGTAAGGAACCTAAAAGAAAATAAAATATTTACACTTCAGTTGAAGTAGTAACACATAGATAAAAACAGATTGTAGTAATTTACACATGTGTATATCGATATGTAGAGACCTACTAGGAAATTCATATGGCAATATATTTAAGAACTTTATACAAAAAATCAAGATAGAGTCCTTAAAAATGTCCAAGTAACCTACAGGAATTAAGAAAAGCTGACAGGAAAATGAGAGAGATGGAGGATGAGGAAGATAAATAAAACAAATAATAAAATGGCGACTTAAGCACTAGCATAGCAATAAATATCTTATATTTAAATGGTCTAAATGCATCAATTTACAGAGATTGGCAGAGTGGATAAACGAATATATCCAGCAATAATCTGTCTGCAAGAAACCCACTTTAAATACACTGAACTAGTTAGTTTGATGGTAAGAGAATGGAAAAATATATACCATGCAAACATTAATCAAAGAAAGGAAGCAGGAGTGGCTACATAACACTTCAAAGAAAAGAAAATTACTAGAGATAAAGAGGACCATTACATAAAGATAAAAGGAGCAATCCACCAAGAAGAAATAACAATCCTGAATGTGTACACACAAAATAACAGAGCCTCAAAATACTAGAAGCAAACTTGATAGGACTGAAAAGAGAAATAGATAAATCCAAAATTGGAGTTGGAGACTTTAACACCTACCTATCGACAACTGATAGAACACCTAAAGAGAAATTAGCAAAAATATAGAACTCAATGCCATCCACCAATACAAACTAAATTACTCTGCCCAACAACATAGAATCACATTCTTTTCAAGTATCCATAGAACATATACAACAATAAACAATATCATGTACCTTAAAACAAACCTTGACATAGTTAGAAGAATTGCTGTATTACAGAGTATGTATTCTGACAAGAATGGATTCAAAGGAGAAATCTACAAACTTTTGGAAATTAAATAACACATATTGAAATAATGCATGTGTCAGTGAATAATCTCAAAGATAATATTAAAAATTCATAGAACTAAGTGAAAATGAAAACACGACCTATAAAGAGTGATGGGCTGCATCTAAAAAGGTACTACAAGGGAAATGAATAGTGTTAGATACTTATTTTGGAAAAGGAAAGCTTTCAAATCAGTAATTTAAGTCTCTAAGAAACTGGAAGAAGAGTAAAAGAAACCCAGAGATAGGAAAAAGAAAAAAAAAATAAATAACAAAGATAAAAGAAGTTAATTAAGTAGAAAGAAAAAAATTAAAAATAATTAGTAAAAACACTGATTCTATGGAAAATTAATGAAATTAACAAAACTCTAACAATTCTGACAAGTACATAAAGAAAAAAGACATTATCACCAACCTCAAGGATGATACAGGAAATACTACTACAGATCCTGCAGCCATTAAAAATAAAATGAGGATATATATTAACAACTTTATGTTCATAAATTTTCCTGATTAGAATCTGGACCAATTCTTTGAAAAATACTAATTACCGAAACTCAACCAAAAAAAATTGCTATCTGAATATTCCTATAAACATTAAGAAATTGTATATCAAAATGGAATAGTTAAAAATTGCCTCAAAAAATTCCAGGCACAATATTTCAGTGAAGTCTATTAGACATTTAAAGATGAATTAACATCAATCTTACCAATTATTTTATAGAACAGGAGAGAGGACTTCTTAACTCAGTTAATGAAGCTGGTATTACCCTGATACCAAACCGAAACACAGTCTGTACCACAAAATGCAAAAAATAAAAGAAAAGAAAACCATAGGCTCTAACGAAAATAGAACAAAACAAAAATCTTCAATAAATATTAAATAAAATTAAATTATTTATGAAAATAATTATACACTAAAATGAAATGGGATTTAATCCAGATATGAAGTCTTATCAGCATTCAAAGGTAATTAATGTAATCTACTATATCAACATACTTAAATTAAAAAATAATACTATTAATTGATGCATAAAAATATTTGCCAAAATTCAAGCCATTCATAATTATAAATGTTCAGTAAACTAGGAATAGAGGGAAACTTTCTCAAGTACATCAAGAATGTCTACCATCAGGAAAATGGTCTAGATATATTGTCTTACCACTTTTTTCTGACATAATGTCAGAAGTTCTAGCCATTGCAATAAGGAAAGAAAAAGAAACAGAAGATATTTGAATATTAAAAATACAAATAAATAAAACTCTCCCTATTTGACGATGATATGATTTTCCATGTAAACAATGTCCAAAAATACAAAAATATCAAATAAAGAAATGAAACCACTCCTAGAACTAATAAGGGAGTCTAGTAACTTCACAGGATACAAGATCACATATAAGAATCAATCACATTTCTATGTACTAAATTAAGAACACGTGGAAAACAAAATTAAAATCATAATACCATTCTCCATCACTCCAAATAAAATAAAAACAAGACAAAAATATGGGCTGTGGAAAAGGCCCTGTTTATAAGATAAAAAGAAAAGCTAAATACTACTTGGTAATGTTTGTAAATCACAAATTTAATAAATGACTAGTATCTTGATTATGTAAAGAACTCTCAGAACTTGAAAATGAAATTAAATGCAATTCAAAAATGGGCAAAACATAAACTAAATTTTCACTGAAGAGTTTATAGAGATGGCAAATAGATTCAAGAAGAGATGTTCAACATCATTAGCCATTACAGAAATGCAAATTAAAATCATAATGAGATATCGCTCTGCATGTATCAGAACAGTTAAAATAAGAATAGTGACAAAACCAAACAATGGCAATGATGCAGGGAAACCTGGATTGCTCTTACATTGCTGATGGGAATGTAAAATTGTACAGCCACTAAGTGAAATAGTTTGACAAGTTTTGTACAACTAAGTATACAAATACCATATGACCTACCAATTGGACTCTTGAATATTTATCCCAGAGAAATAAAAAATCAGATGTGTAACAATCCTGCCTATCAGTGTTCCCAGCAGTTTTATTTGTAGTGTTGCCAAACTGGAAATAATTCAAATGCCTTTCTATGGGTTACTAGTTAAATAAACTGTGGGGTATATCCCTACTATGTAATACTATTCAAGTAATAAAATGGAAAAACAAAAAAACTATTAATATGTGCAATGAGTTGGATGCAAATATGTGCAATGAGCAGGAAACTAAGCTAAATAAAACACTCGATAATGAAAGACTACATACTTTATTATTTTATTTATATGACATTCTTAAAATGACAAAGTTATACGAATGTAGAACAGATTATTATTTGTTGTTAAGAGTAAGGGATGGAGATAGAAAGGGACGTGCACGTGGCTATTAAACGGCAACATGAAGCATTGTTGTGGTACTGTAACTTTCATATGCCTCTACTGGAAAAATGCTAATGTATTGGTTGTGATATTGTATTAGAGTTTTGCAAGGAGTTTTCTTTGGGAGAAACTGAGTAAAGAATGCATTAATCTGTCTGCATTCTTACAAATGCAGCTGAATCTATAATTATCTTCAAAAAGTTCACATAATAATGGCAGTTGTATTTGCTATGTATCAACAACAAACAAATAGAAATGTAAATTCATAAATTATGCTATTTATAATATAAAATACACTTAAGGCTTTAAAAAGTCATATAAAACCTGTGTAAATCAGTTACAGTGAAAGTTATGGAATACGAGAAAATTTCAAAGACAAAAAAATGAAAGCATATGCAGGGCTTGTGATTAGGAAGACTCAATATTTTTTAAAAGATACTTTTTCAAGGTTGCCTATTGATTCAGTATGATACCAAATATCACATTTTTCGAGGATTTAGATCAATGGATTCTGTCACATAGTACTGTGGATATCCGTTTGTCAATATCTATTAAAGGTGACCTAAAACAAGGGCAATGGTCAGGCCATCTTATTCCTAGAGTTAGACAAAATAGAAATGTGTACCTGTGTTCATCACAAGCCAGGTGTACGATTTTTTACAGCATTATTGATAATTGCCAAAAATTAGAAACAACCTAAATATTCATCAACAGTAAAATGGTTTTAAATAATTATGTTTCAACTACATGTAACTCCATGCAACTGCATGGATGAATGTCAGAAACCCATGCCGAGCAGAAAAAGTCCAGTCAAAAAGTGTTTATGTATATTTCATATATATATATATATATATAATGTTCAAAAAGAGGTAAAACCCTTCTGTATCGTTAGAATTCAGAATGGAGTTGCTTCACTAAAGAAGCAGGAAGGAATTTCTGGTGTTCTGATAATCTTCTGACTTTTATTTTAAGTGCGATTTTATTATACAATGCAGTCTATTTGAGAAAATGTATAAAGTTTACACTTATCTGATGAACACATTTCTGAATATAAGTTATACTACGACAAAAACAGTTTACATATAAAAGCCCCATGTTTATTGCAGCACTATTCACAATACCCAAGATATGGAATTCACCCTGTATCTATCTACAGATGAATGAACAAAGAAAATGTGGTCAGACATGGTGATTCATTCTTGTAATCCCAGCACTTTGGGAGGCTAAGGTGAGAAGATGGCCTGAGCCCAGGAGTTCGAGATGAGCCTTGGCAACAAAGTAAGGCGCCATCTCTTCCAAAAGTCAAAAAATTAAAAAGGCATGGAGGTAGGTACCTGTGGTCCTAGCCATTCAGGAGCACTGAGGAGGGAGTTCAGGAAATCAGTTCAGGAAATCAAGGTTGCAGTAAGCCATGTTTGCAGCAGTGCACTTCATCCTGGGCCAGAGAGTGAGAACCTGTCTAAAAAAAAAAAAAAAATTAAAAAAGAAAAGTTACACACACACACAGAAGAATATTATTCAGCCTTAAAAGGACAAAAGTCTTGCCATTTGTAACAACATGGATAAAGCTGGAGGACATTAGATTAAGTGAAAGAAGTCAGGCATAGAAAGACAATACATCATAGTTTCACTTATATACTGAATCTAAGAACATCAAACTCAGAGAAGCAGAGAATAGAATGTTGGTTGTCAGGGAATGTGGTGGGAATGGGTAATGGGTAAATGTTGGTCAAAATCTACAAAGCTTCAAGTATACAAAAAGGTCTGCAGATCTATTGTACACCATGGTGACTATAGTTAATGACAGTACATTGTATCCTTGAAAATTGCCAGGGAGGTAGATTTTAAATGTTCTCACTGCAAATAAATAATAAATGTGAGGTGATGGATATGTTATTTAGCTAGATTGTGGTAATGATTTCACAATGCATACGTATATCAAAACTTCACATTTTGCACCATACATATATACAATTTTTATTCTTTGATCACATTTTAATGAAGCTAGAGAAAATGTACCACAACTATGCAATTCACCAATTAAAATAATTATCTATGAAATAGTCATTATATATATAATTTAAATCAAGCTTATTACAATATAACTCATCAATATATTTTATAACTTATACAAACATACACATATTTTATTTTATAATCTATATTGCATTACACGTTGGTTACATTATATCCTAGAAAATTGACATGAACTTGGATACCTTACATTCTCTAAAATTTTATTTCTCCTTTTAAAAGTAATTAGATTGGCATCTCTAAAGGTCTTGTCATCGTTCAAAAGCTGTATTTGCAAAGCATACACATGTGTTTATATATGCTGTTTACAAATATTTAAAACGAAATACCTATTCAATTCAGCTTATAACTAATTTTAAGCACATCAGTAAAATTTAAATGGTCCTGCATTTAAATGTATTTCATTAGATAACATATTGCTTTCCCTGCAGATTTACTTTAAAGAAAATATCTATGTTTCTCAGTAGGAGTGAACCATAAACTACATACGTATCAGTCAACTTGATGTAATGGTGTTAGTTCTTGTTTTAACATAAAGCAGCTTTGTAACCTTGAATAAGTTTTCAAAAAACACTTTCTTTGCTTCAGATTTTTAATTCTTTGAATGAATGATATATTCTCTGCCATCTCAGGTGGTTGATGTGTGGATTAAATGAGAAAGCAAAATTTCAGTAACTTAAAATCTATAAAGCAGTGTGTAAATGCAAATGTTGTTACTATTAATGATGCAGTAGTTTTTGCTCCTTAGTTCAGCTAAAACCAGCTCCTTGTCACACAATCAGGAAAGATTGGGCATGCATACTCATTGAAAGGTGAGGAGAGCAGAATTTACTAAAAGAAAACTCTCAGCTGTAAAAGACGTCCTACTAACAGGCTCAGATTGAACACCACACTACCACGCACGAGCTGAAGAAGCCAGGCTCCTCCCCACTGCAGAAGGTGCAAATTCCTGTGGCTCCACCCCATTTCTCCAGTGTGCATGGGGACATTATTTAGAAACAATCAGTCAGGAAAGGGCAGGCAAACAGGGGCAGTTTGCCCTCTGGGTCGCGCGTTTCATCTGGGATCAGCAGTCCGGTCTTTCAGCTTCTCCCAGTTTTATGCTTGAAGGTAGGGTTTCTCTGGGGACCTCTGGCTATCTCCTGCCGAGGGATTATTATTATTATAGGTGTTTAAATATTTGTTTTCATTTAAAAAAATTAGATTGATCCTACTCTTACTCAGACACACACGCATACACACACATCCCATACATATACCCTTAATTGAGTAGAGGGAAGGAAAATGTAGTGCATCTTTTTTCTACTGTTAAAAGCTCTGCTTTGTTCATTACCCTTCCATTACTTTTCCTTCCTTTTCTTCCCATAGGGCAATGAAGATAAGCTCCTGTTGATGGTTCATGAATTTCAATGTATGTTCCCAGGGGCAGGGTATTTTCCATGCAATGTCCCCAGTATTAGAATTTCCTGGTGCTTGTGTTTTCAGAGAACCCGTGTTTAAACCTTCAGGCCAATATGTAAATCTGTTTTTGTTCCTTTAAACAGAAGACTTGTGTTTGTTTCAAAAGAGATATGCATTAAATAAGTATTTATTCAATATTACAGATGTTAAAACTAAGAGACTTTCTCAGCGACAAGTTAAGTGAAAGAAGTGCAGGAACTGAAGCTGCATTTCCAAGTGCCTGGCCCTCAACAAGTGTCCACCAAGCAAAGCATAATTGAAAGGATTATCTCATTGTAACAAGGAATGTGCACATGTGCACGTAGAGAGACATTGAAGTACGATCCCCACAATCCTTATAGCTATTTTCTCTGGATGTTGAGATCATTTGCATTTACTTTCTTTTTATACTTTCACATAGTTACAATTATTTTACAATCAGCATGCAATTTTTATATCATTAGAAATGATATAAAAACTATTTTGTAGAGAAAAGATAATGCCATTCCAATACAATCCAGTAGCTTTACAATAAATAGTTTTATTGAGTTTTATGAAACCTATTATGCCCACTGTTTAAAGAATAATTTAAAGGGATAAACAGTTGTATGGGTTGTATGTATTCTACATCTTGTAAAATATTGAATTTCTTTCTTTTTCCACCTGAGTTAAAAATGAATTGAATTTTTATTTTCATAACTAGCTTGCTTTTTGTAAGTTGCTGAATTACACAATGGTATACCTTCAAATCACATATTATTTAGTTTTGCATGTTTTTCAGTTTTACGTAAAATGGTTAATTTTGTATATACATCTTTCCGGATTTTTTTTGTTTTAATTCAGCCTTAGCTGTGAAACTCATGCCTCTTGACACACATAATCATTCTTGGATATTTTCATTGCTCAAAAATGTTCCCTGGAAGGACTATAGTTCATTTTACTTATCCATTCTACCTCCCACAGGCAAAGATGTTTTTTTCAGTACTAAAAATGCTGCTAAAATTGTTATTCTACAAATATTCCCATGAATATTGTATTGGTGCATTTTCATGCTGCTGATAAAGACAAAACTGAGACAGGGTAATTTGTAAAGAATAAGAGGTTTAATGAACTCACAGTCACATGTGGCTGGAGAAGCCTCACAATCATGGTGGAAGGCAAAAGGTATGTCTTGCATGGCGGCAGACAAGAGAGAAGAGAGCCAAGCAAAAGGGGTTACCCCTTGCAAAGCCATCAGATCTCGTGAGACTTATTCACTATCATGAGAACAGTATGGGGGAACCGCTCCCATGATTCAATTACCTCACACCAGGTCCCTCCCACAACATGTGAGAATTATCCGAGGTAAAATTCAAAATGAAATTTGGGTGGGGACAGAGCCAAACCATATCACTCTGCCCCTGGCCCCTCCCAAATCAAATGTCCTCACATTTCAGAATCAATCATGCCTTCCCAACAGTCCCCAAATCTTAACTCATTTCAGCATTAACTCAAAAGTCCACAGTCCAAGTCTCATCACAGACAAAGTAAATCTCTTCTGCCTGTTAGCCTATAAAATCAAAAGCAAGTTAGTTAATTTCTAGATACTCTGGGGGTACAGGCATTGGATAAATATACCTATTCCAAATGGGAAAAATGGGCCAAAGTAAAAGGTGTAAAGGCCCTATGTAAGTCTGAAATCCAGTGGAACAGTCAAATCTTAAAACTCCGAAATGATCTCCTTTGACTCCATGTCTCACATCCACGTCATGCCAGCACAACAAGTGGGTTTCCATGGTGTTGGGCAACTCCAATCCTGTGGCTTTGCAGGGCACAGCCTCCCTCCTGGCTGCTTTTGTGGGCTGGCTTTGAGGGTCTGTGGCTTTTCCAGGCACATGGTACAAGTTGCTGATAGGTCTACCATTCTGGGATCTGGAGGACTGTCACCCTCTTCTTATGGCTCCAGTAGGCAGCATTCCAGTGGGAACTGTGGACTTCAACCCCACATTTCCCTTCTGCACTGCCCTACAAGGGGTTCTCCACAAGGGCCTTCCCCTGCAGCAAACTTTTGCCTGGACGTTGAGGTGTTTCCACACATCCTCTGAAATCTAGGTGGAGGTTCCCAAACCTCAATTCTTGACTTCTGTGCACCCACAGACTCAACACGACTTAAGAAGCTGCCAAGGCTTGTGCCTGCACCCTCTGAAGCAACAACCTGAGTTGCACCTTGGCCCCTTTTAACCATGGCTAGAGTGGCAGGGACACAGAGCACCAAGTCCCTAGGCTGCACACAGTAGAGAGGCCCTGGACCTGGGCCATGAAATAATTTTTTCCTCCTAGCCCTCTGGGTCTGTGATGGGAGGGGCTGTTGCAAATATCTCTGACATGCCCTGGAGACATTTTCCCCATTGTTTTCATGATGAACATTTGGCTCCTCATTATTTTTGCAAATTTCTGCAGCTGGCCCAAATTTCTCCTTAGAAAATGAGTTTTCCTTTTCTATCTCATCATCAGGCTGCAAAGTTTCTGAACTTTTATGCTGTGTTTTCCTTTTAAAATTGAATGCTTTTAAAAGTACCTAAGTCAACTCTTGAATGCTTTGCTGCTTAGAAATTTATTCCAACAGATACTCTAAATTATCTTCTTAAGTTCAAAAGTTCCACAGTTCTCTAGGGTGGGTTAAAATACTACCAGTCTTTTTGCTAAAACATAGCAAGAGTCACCTATACTTCAGTTCCCAACAAGTTCTTCATATCCATCAAACACTACCTCAGTCTTGATTTCATGTCCATATAATTATGAGCATTTTGGTCAAAGTCATTCAACAAGTCTCCAGGAAGTTCCAAACTTTCTCACATTTTTCTGCCTTCTAAGCCCTCCAAACTCTTCCAACCTCTGCCTATTACCCAGTTCCAGAGTCTCTTCCCCATTTTTGGGTATGGTTACAGCTGTGCCCCAATCTACCAGTACTAACACACTGCATTAGTCTGTTTTCACATTGCTATAAATACATACCCGAGACTGAGTAATTCATAAAGAAAAAGAGTTTTGATGGACTCACCATTCTGCATGACTGGGGAGGCCTCAAATCATGATGGAAGGTGAAAGGTATGTCTTACGTGGTGGCAGACAAGAGAGAAGAGAGCCAAGTGAAAGGGGTTTCCCCTTTTAAGCCATCAGATCTTGTGAGACTTATCACTACCACAAGAACAGTATGGGGAAAACCCCTGATTCAATTATCTCCCCCTGGTCCCTCCCACAACATGTGGAAATTATGAGAGCTATAATTCAAGATGATATTTGGGTGGGGGACACAGCCAAACCATATAGAGTATATTCTTCTTATCTTCGTGTGTGTGTGTGTGTGTGTGTGTGTATTTATATTTATATTTATTTTATTTTATTTTATCTTATTTTATTTATTTTTTTGAGACATGGTCTCTGTCACCCAGGCTGAAGTACAGTGTTGCAATCTCTGCTCACTGCAACCTCCATCTCCCAGGTTCAAGTGATCTTCCCACCTCAGCCTGCTAAATAGCTAGCACTACAGGCCTGTACCACTACACCAAAATAATTCTTGTATTTTTAGTAGAGACAGGTTCCTCCATGTTGCCCAGGCTGGTCTCAAACTCCCAGGCTTCAGTGTTCGCCCATCTTGGCCTCTCAAAATGCTGGGATTACAGGCATGAGCCACTGCACCGAACCTCTTCTTACATTGTTATTATATTTTTTTACTCTAAATTTTTGGGGTATAGCCTATTTTTCTTTTTTTAATTTCTTAAACTGTATAAGGGATTAATATTTATTTCTTTTTTCTTTTCTAATATAAGACTAACATTTTAAATGTCTTTTAAACACTGCAGTAGCTATATCCTAGACATTTTGACTTGTAGAATTTTTGTTTTCGTCTCTTATAAGTATTTTAGCAATTAGAAGTTAATTTCAAATTTAAAAAATTTATGTATGCATGTATATATTTTTTGCAATTTTAAACTTGTTAATCTTTCATTTAATTCCAGTAAGAGCAGAAAACATTTGTAGGGTATTGACTCTCAAGTTTGCTGTAATTCTCTTTGTTACCAATTATAATAAGTGGTTTTTTTTTTTGTTTTTTTTTTTTTTGTTTTTTTTTGCTTGCGTTTAAAAATAAAGAAGGACTTCCAATAGTTGGACATCAAATTTTATATATTTGGTTTGCTGTGATTAACTTTCATCTTTCATCTTTTATATTTAAGATTATAATTTATTTCAAGCATAATTTCAATGGAGAATTGTTTTCCATATTGAAACTAAACTCAAGTCCAGCTGCTCACTCTTTGAAAGCCAAAATATTAATATGATAAAAGAGGTGCAGTGAAAGGAGAGCAATTTTACTCAAATGCTGGCAGTTGAGAATGGCTAGGCTCATACCTCCAAAAACAATTTCAAAATTTTAAGGAAATAGGTAGGTTTTAGAAGGAAAGGTTGGCATGGGAAGCATGTGAGAGTGGGGCAGGGTGCAGGAACTGCGTGTCTTGTTCTGATAGCTAACTTGAACTTCTGCCCACCTGAAGCATAGGCTGGTGCCATCTCAACAATGGCCAAGTTGTAGATTAACCGCCTTGATAATTGCTAGATGCAGAGAATTCTACAGCTGGGTCTTCCTGCCTAGTTTACTTCAAAATTAGCCCCTGGAATTTACAAGCAAGTGCATATTTAGATAAGTGAGCACAGTGCAAGGGAGTGCCTGGTGGGAAGGAAGGGAAACAGAGTTAAAATGTATTACAAGACTAAGACCAGAGAGAAGAAATAAAATTTTGAAATGCATTGTAAAGCTAAGCCACTTGGTTACAATATGGATATTAAGTTGCTGATAGAATGATTTTTTCTATAAAATGATTTTTATAGGCTCTCTCTTGTGTTTTATTAATCTGTATTGCTATTTTTTGATAATACCATACTCCTTTGATTATAATAGCTTTATAGCTACTGTAGTAGCTGTAAGTTTTAAAGTCAGGTAGAATAAATCTTCCAATTTGTGTTTCATTTTTAAAAATCTCTTTGGATCTTCTAGATCCTTTGCATTTAAATAAATATTTTATAAACAATTTGTTAACTTCTTTAAAAATTGCAGGAATGTTCAATGGGATCATTTGAATGTACACAGATTTAGGTAGAATAAAATCTAACAATCAAGAGACTTTCAACTCATGAACATGGCCTTACTCTCCACCTATGTAGTTCTTTATTTCCTGTAAACACTTTAGAGTTTGTAGTCTAGAAACTTTCATGGCTGTTGTTAAATTTATTTCTCTATATGTATTTTAGGTTATTGTAAAAGGATTTCAAAGATGTGCTAACATTTTTGCTAATATATTAAAAATACGATTGATTTTTTTCAAAATTATCCTTTTTATATTACCTTCTTGATTCATTTATTAGTTCTTGCTTGCCTGTAGATTCCTAAGGATTTTCTATATTAAATAAATAAGCTATTTGTAAATAGAAGAGCAGGAGCTTTTTCTGTTCAGAGCTTCATGTTTTCTGTATATTTTCCATGCCCTATATATTGGGGCTTCACGGTGTCTTTTGGTATAATATCAAATACATATGATTTGAGTAAAAATTCTTGCCTTGTTTTCAAACATAACAACTAAAAAATCAGTATTTCACCATTAAATACGATGTTACACTTAGGTTTTTGTTAAATGCTTTTTATTTGATTGAAAAAGTTGCTTTTATTATTAGTTTGCTGAGAATTTTTATTATAAATGAGTGTTAATCTTTTAAAATACTGTATTTGTTTCCATTAATATCTTTATTTGCAACGATTACTTTCTAAAGATTAAATCTACTTTATTTCGTTAACAACATGAAGCACATTAGTTACTTTGCATATTTTAAACCAATTTGGAGTTCCAATCCTTAATTCTATTCTGCTAGTAATGCATATATTTTTTTAAAATTTTACTTTAAGTTCCAGAATACATGTGCAGAACGTGCAGGTTTGTTACATATGTATACACGTGTCAAGATGGTTTGCTGCACCCATCAACCCATCATTTAGATTGTAAACCTGGCATGCATTAGGTATTTGTACTAATGCTCTCCCTCCCTTTGCCCCCCACCCCCTGACACGGCCTGGTGTGTTTTGTTCCCCTCCCTGTGTTCATGTGTTCTCATTGTTCAACTCCTACTTATGAGTGAGAACATGTGCTGTTTGTTTTTTCTATTCCTGTGTTTGTTTGCTGAGGATGATGGCTTCCAGCTTCATCCTTGTCCCTGGAAAGGACATGATCTCATTCTTTTATATGGCTGCATAGTATTCCACGGTGTATATGTGGCACATTTTCTTTATCCAGTCTATCATTGATGGGCATTTAGGTTGGTTCCATGTCTTTGCTATTGTAAATAGTGCTGCAGTAAACAAATGTATGCATTTGTCTTTATAGCAGAATGATTTATACTCATTTGGGTATATAACCATAATGGGATTGCTGGGTCAAATGGTATTTGTGGTTCTAGATCCTTGAGGAATCCCCACACTGTCTTCCACAGTGGTTGAACTAATTTACATTCCTACCAACAGTGTAAAAGCGTTCCTATTTCTCCAAAGCCTTGCCAACATCTACTGTTTCCTGACTTTTTTAATAATCGCCATTCTGACTGGCATGAGATGAAATTTCATTGTAGTTTTGATTTGCATTTCTCTAACGATCAGTGATGTTGAGTTTTTTTTCACATGCCTGTTGGTCACATAAATGTCTTCTTTTGAGGAGTGTCTGTTCATATCTTTCGCCCACTTTTGATGGGGTTGTTTTTTTTCTTGTAAATTTGTTTAAGTTCCTTGTAGATTCCGGATATTACACCTTTGTCAGATGGGTGGATTGCAAACATTTTCTCCCATTCTGTAGGTTGCCTCTTCACTCTGATGATAGCTATTGCTGTGCAGAAGGCAGAAGCTCTTCAGTTTAGTTAGATCCCATTTGTCAATTTTGGCTTTTGTTGCAATTGCTTTTGGGATTTTCGTAATGAAATCTTTGTCCATGCATATGTCCTGAATGGTATTGCCTTGGTTTTCTTTTACGGTTTTAATCATTTGGGGTTTTACATTTAAATTTTTAGTATATCTTGAGCTAATTTTTGTATCAGGTGTAAGGAAGGAGTCCAGTTTCAGTTTTCTGCATATTGCTAGCCAGTTTGCCCAGCACAATTTATTAAATAGGGAATCCTTTCCCCATTGCTTATTTTGTTCCGTTTGTCAAAGGTCAGATGGTTGTAGAAATGTAGTGTTATTTCTGAGGTTTCTGTTCTTCTGTTCCATTGGCATATATATCTGTTTTGGTACCAGTACTGTGCAGTTTCAGTTACTGTAGTAATGTAGTACAGTTTGAAGTCAGGTAGCATGATGCCTCCAGCTTTGTTCTTTTTGCTTAGAATTGTCTTGGCTCTACAGGGTGTTCTTTGATTCCATGTGAAATTTAAATAATTGTTTTTTCTAATTCTATGAAAAATGTCAATAACATTTTAATGGGAATAGCATTGAATCTATAAATTATTTGGGGTACTATGTTCATTTTCATGATACTGATTCTTCCTATCAATGAGGATAACATGTCTGTCCATTTGTTTGTGTTCTCTGTTATTTCCTTGAGCAGTGGTTTGTGGTTCTCCTTCACTTCCCTTGTTAGCTGTATTCCTAGATATTTTATTCCCTTTGTAGCAATTGTAAATGGGAATTCATTCATGATTTGGCTCTCTGCTTGTCTATTGTTGGTGTATAGGAATGGTTGTGATTTTTGCCTATCAATTTTATATCCTGAGATTTTGTTGAAGTTGCTTATCTGTTTAAGGAGTTTTTGGGCTGAGATGATAGGGTTTTCTAAATATAAAATTATGTCATCTGCAAACAAAGACAATTTGACTTCCTCTCTTCCTATTTGAATTCCTTCTCTTGCCTGATTGCCCTGACCAGAAATTCCAATACTGTGTTGAAAAGGAGTGGTGAGAGAGGGCATCCCTGTTTTGTGCCAGTTTTCAAAGGGAATGCTTCCAGCTTTTGCCCATTCAGTATAATATTGGCTGTGGGTTTTTCATAAATAACTCTTATTATTTTGAGATATGTTCCATCAGTACCTAGTTCATTGAGCCTTTTTAACACAAAGGAAAGCTGAATTTTCTCAAAGGCCTTTTCTACATTTATTGAGATGATCAGGTGGTTTTTGTCTTTGGTTCTGTTTAAGTGATGGATTGCATTTATTGATTTGCGTATTTTGAACCAGCCTTGCATCCCAGGGATGAAGCCAGTTTGATCATGGTGGATAAGCTTTTTGATGTGCTTTTGGATTCAGTTTGCCAGTATTTTATTGAGGATTTTCACATCAATGTTCATCAGGCATAGTGGCCTGTAGTTTCCTTCTTTTGTTGTGTCTCTGTCAGGTTTTGCTATCAGGATGATGCTGGCCTCATTAAATGAGTTAGGGAGGAGTCCCTTCTTTTCAACTGCTTGGAATAGTTTCAGACAGAATGGCACCAGCTCCTCTCTGTACCTCTGGTTGAATTTGGCTGTGAATCTATCTGGTTCTGGGCTTTTTCTGGTTCGTAAGCTATTAATTGCTGCCTCAATATCAGAACATGTTGTTGGTCTATTCAGGGATTCAACCTCTTCCTGGTTTAGTCTTGGGAGGATGTATATGTCTAGGAACTTATCCATTTCTTCTAGATTGTCTATTTTATTTGTGTAGATGTGTTTTTAGTATTCTCTGGTGGCATGATTCTTATAGCAGTCACATGAATGCACCTCACAAACTTCCTACTACAAGGATCATAAATGACTACAAGCTTCAGGTACTATACTTTGAAATCCACTGTAGTATTTTTGCCACTTGATTATTAAAATCTTCCTCTGCTGAGATCACCCATTAATGAGCAATCATATGGGATGCAAATATCTTCATAGTTTTTGACTGCTCAGAGAGGTCCCTCCACATACCTCTACCCCAAATTTCTTTGTTACCACATTTCCAAACATGCTTTTCCAAGTCCCTGACCATCCAGCCAAACCATTGGCCACAGCCCATGAATCAGTATATAGTCACACATCTGGCCATTTCTCCTTCCATGCGAAGTGCACAATCAGGTGCATTGCTCAAAGTTCTGCCCACTGGGAAGATTTCCCTTCAGCGTTGTCCTTCAGAGATGTCCTAGAAAGGGGCTGTAGTGCTGCAGCTGTCCACTTCCAGGTGGTGTCTGCATATCGTGCAGAACCATCTGTGAACCAGGCCCTAGTCTTCTCTTCCTTTGTCAGCTGATCATTGGGAACTCCCCATGAGGTCATCTATGCAGGCTTGAGGAGAAAAGTCATGTGTACAGGAGTGGAGATCATAGGCATTTGAGCCACTTCCACGTTTAAATTACTGTGCCTTCAGGACCTGCTCGAGCCTGATCATGTATATACCACTTTCATTTGATGATAGAATGCTGCTGTGCATGACTGGCTTTATGGCTAGATGGATCAGAAAGTACCTGGTTCATGATAGGCAGTTCAGGTTGCATGTTGACTTGATGACCCGTAGTCAAACGTTCAGTTTCCACCAAAGCCCAGTAACAGGCCAAGAGCCATCTCTCAAAAGGAGAGTAGTTATCTGCAGAAGATGGCAAGGTCTTGCTCCAAAATGCTAGAGGCCTCCTCTATGATTCACCTATGGGGGCCTGCCAAAGACTCCATACAGCATCCCTATCTGCCACTGACACCTCAAGCACCATTGGATGTGCTGGGCCCTATGGTCCAAATGGCAGAGCAGCTTGCACAGCAGCCTGGAGCTGTTGCAGAGCCTTCTACTGTTCTGAACCCCACTCAAAACTGGCAACCTTTCAGGTCATTTGATAAATGGGCTGGAGTAACATACCCAAATGAAGAACATGTTGCCTCCAAAATCCAAATATGTCCACTAGGCATAGTTCCTCTTTATTGGTTATAGGAGGACCCAAATGCAACAACTTATCCTTCACCTTAGAGGGAATATCTCAACAGGCTCCACCCCACTGGATCCCTAGAAATTTTACTGAGGTAGAAGCTTCCTGAATTTTAGTCAGATTTATTTCCCATCCTCTGGCATGCAAATGTCTCACTGATAAGTCCAGTGGGTTTGCTACTTCTTGTTCACTGGATCCAATCAGCATAATGTAATCAATGTAATGGACCAGTGTGATATCTTGCAGAAATGAAAAGTGATCAAGGTCTCTCCAAATAAGATTATGACACAAAGCTGGAGAGCTCATACACTCCTGAGGTAGAAAAGTAAGGGCATACTGCTGGCCTTGTCAGCTGAAGGCAAATTGCTTCTGGTGGGCCTTATGGACAGGAATAGAAAAAAAGGCATTTGTGAAGTCAATGGCTGCATACCAGGTGCCAGGCGATGTGTTAATTTGCTCAAGGAATGAAATCACATCTAGTACAGCAGGTGCAATTGTACTCACCACTTGGTTATGCGAACAATAACCCATTGTTATTCTCCAAGATCCATCTGTCTTCTGCACAGGCCAAATGGGAGAGTTGAACAGGGATACAGTCAGAATCACTACTTCTCCATCTTTCAAGTCCTTGATGGTGGTACTAATCTCCGCAATCCCTCCAAGGATGAAAAGTTGTTGTTGTTGTTGTTGTTATTGTTTTTGATTTATGATTTTTCTAGATAGAGAAAGCTCTAATGGCCTTTCCCACAGTAATAGCCCTCACCTGACCATCAGGTAGTCAGTGTGGTTGTTCTGCCAGCTGCTAAGTTTATCTATGCCAATTATGCATTCTGGAACTGGGGAAATGACCACAGGATGAGTCTGGGACCCACTGGACCCACTATAAGTCAGACCCAAGCTAAAACTTAGTCAATTACTTGACCTCCATAAGCCCCTACTTTAACTGGAGGATCACAATGATGTTTTGAGTCCCTTGAAATCAACATCAGCTCAGAGCCAGTGTCCAGTAGTCCCTGAAATCTCTGATCATTTCTCTTTCCTCAATGCAGTTACCCTGGTAAAAGGCTGGAGGTCTCATTGGTGAAGGATGGGAAAAAGATTCACTGGATAGATTGTTGGTAATGTAGTGGGGTCGTTCCTCAAGGGGACCTGGCCTTCCCTTCATTCAAGTAGTTCTGTTTCTGTAAACTGACTTGAGTCTGGAAATTGATTGAAGGGCTGTGAGTCTCTGTTTTTGTAATTCAAATTATTCTTTTGTCCATTTGACCTAGAAATTTTCTCCTTATACAAATTATGTAGGAAAACAGTAGGCTTCCTATCAATCATACTTCTAGGAGCATCATGATTAATTAGCCAATGTCAGAGCATTACATGAATCAGATGATTCTGATTGTCACTTTGCCTCTGCTGTCCATTATGGTAGCTATGCTCACCTTGACTTGGATGGTGGAGTGCTGTCACTTGGCCCCTGAAAACTCAGGATCCAATTATTCCCACTATATTTACATTTTGTAGTTGAGTGACTGTGGTTCCTATTGTTAGATCTGACACATAGAGAAAAGAAATCACAGGGTTCTTCAAAGATGCAGGTTCTGCCCTCACAAATCTATTTCACAAGACATTGGTCAATGGTATATCATCTGAACTCTGCCAGCTGGGACGAGTAGGACTAAAGTGACTAACCCATTCCACCATCCTAGTCTCCCTAAGCCTTTGGATCCCTTCCTTTACATTAAACAAAGGGAGATCAGGCGTTTCCTGCTCACTCACATTGGGCCATCTTTTAATCCATATTTCAGCTAACCAAGCAAATAAACTATTCAAATCTTTTTTTCCCGACTCTCTGAGTCACAACATTAAATGCAGAGTTCCTACTTATTGTGCCCAGCTCAATACATTCAGCCTGATCTAACTTTATGCTCTTTCTCCCATTATCTCATACCTTTAATACCCATTCTCACATCTGTCCTCTAGAATTCTCTTTATATAAATTAGAGAAATCAAGCAGTTCTTTTTACATGTAATACACCTCCTCATGGGTGACACTCAACCTCATTTCTAGGGGCCCACTGGGACTTTAGTCTAGTTATAGGTCTAGAAGCAAACAGAGGTTTTGGGGGTGGCTCCTGAGGAGAATCAACATTATTTTGCCTGACAACTGCTTCAGGGGAGTCCATCACTTTGCCTCAGGCAGCATAGGGTTTATCTACTCAGGCAAAGGTGAAAAGACTGGTGGCAACATGGATCAGGGAGGGAATGTTGCCACTACTGGGGATGGGAAAGCTGTTCTTCTGGCAAAAAAGTTTCATCAGAGTTTACAAACTCTGTGTCCGCAGCTTCATCAGGGTCCTCCCACACATCCCCGTTCCAAATTGCAGGGTCCCATTCTTTCCCAATCAATTCCCTCACTTTAACAGTAGACACCTGGCAAGGCTGTGCATGCACCTTTTGTTGCAGGTCAGTCACTCGAATGATAAAAGCTTGTGTCTGTTTTTCCACAATTTCTGCTCTTTGTCTACAGGAGATAAAACTCTCATTCAGGGCACTCTTAGCAGATTTGAGGCTCAGTATCTGCTTGCAAAGCCAGGAGACAGAATCCCTGAGTTCACCATTTATTTCATCACTTTGTCCCCTGTACTTAGGAGCAACCAACCAGTCTCATTATGTTCCTTGGTTCTCCACGTATGGTCAAAGGTATTATGTATAGAGTAATGAAACTCCTTGCCTCTCATGAGTGGTGAATCAGTGGCAGACGCATTTATTTTGCATAACTCTCTAAACAGTTCAGGCCAAGGACTATCGGTGTTCTCTATACTATTGGAAGTAGAGTTCTTAACGTTTTTAGGCCTAATCATGTTAAGCAACCAACTCCAGAAACCCCAAAACCAATGAAATAACTCTATCTTTAATATTCTGTTCCTCTAGAACCACTCCTGATACCAAAATCTGTATTAGTCAGGGTTCCATAAAGGGGCAGAGCTAATAGGATAGATATGTAAAGGAGTTTATTAAGTTTTAACTTACATGATAACAAGGACCCGCAATAGGCTGTCTGCAAGCTTGAGGAGCAAGGAAACCCAGTCTGAGTCTCAAAACTGAAGAACTTGGAGTCTGATATTTGAGAGCAGTAAGCATCCAGCACAAGAGAAATATGTAGGCTGGGAGAGTAGGCTAGTTTCGCCTTTTCATATGTTTTCACCTGCTTTATATTCGCTGGCAGCTGATTTGATTGTGCCCACCAGATTAAGGTGAGCCTGCCTTTCCCAGCCCACTGACTCAAATGTTAATCGCCTTTGGCAACACCCTCACAGAGACACCCAGGAACAATACTTAGCATCCTTGAATCCAATCAAGTTGACAGTATTAACCATCACAGGTGGTGAATGTAGGTGTTTTATTGAGTGGTGGAGGTGCCTCTCAGTAGGATGGATGGGGAACTGGAGTGGGAAGATAATCTTCCCCTTGGAGTCTGGCCATCCTGTGGCCGATCTCCTCTCCGACCATCCTCAGAAGGACTCCTTTCAATGTTCAGATGCTCCTTCTCTTTTCTTCTTCTCTCCTGTGCTGTTCTGCTGCTTTTCTGCTCTTCTGTCCACTTAGTAGTTAGAGTTAATATTGTATTCTTGAAAAAAACTGGAAGTCTTGCAACCATTTATATCCATCTATTTCATCTACTATGTTCCTTTATGCTATGTTTGTCATCTGTATGACATCAGTGTACAATATATTTTGCATTAAACTATATATGTTGAAATAAGTTAAGAGAACATAAAAGCAATCTTTTTATATTTACTTCAATATTGATTCTGTCCCATTATTTTTCAGTCCATGAAAGTTTTAATTTATGCAGATATGCTTGCGATTTATTTTCTTGGTTTTGTTTTATCTGAACATGGATGGGTTTAATGTCTCCATTCAGTTTTCAGAAAACATTTATATTGGGATATAAATTACATAACACACAATTTACCCATTTAAAGTGTACAATTTGTAGCTTTTTACATATTCACAAGGTTGTGCATCCACAATCAATATTTTCATCACCCCAAAAATAAACCCTCCATCCTATAGTCATCACCACCAAAGGCCCCTTCTTCCCTAGCCCTGCACAAGCACTTTTAATTTATTTATTGTGCTAAGAACATTTACAATGAGATGTAACCTCCTAACAAATGATTATGTGCCATTGTTAATTATAAGCACACCGTTGCATAGCATATCTCTAAAACTTACTAATTCGGTGTAACTGAAACCTTTTATAAGCATTGAACAGCAAGTCCCTGTCTGTTCTGGTCTCCCCACAGATCCCTGACAACAACCAATGTCTACTCTCTGTTTCTATGAGTTTAACTGTTTTATATACCTTATGTAAGTGAAATTATGACACCATTGATTTTTGATGAAGAATTTACTGGATAAGAATTACACATTGACAGTTTTAAAAAAAAATTTTTTCTGAAAAGTTTAAGAATTTTTTACACTGTCTTGTGTTCCATAGTTTTTTTAGTATTTTTCCCTGCTTTAAGGATTTTTTCTGTATATTTGGTTTTCAACAATTTGACTATGAAGTGCCAAGAAGTGGTTTATTCAATTTACCCTCTTTGGAGTTCACTGAGCTTCCTGAATTACAGATTTATGGCTTTCCTTAAGTTTGGAGAAATTTCACTCACTTTTTCTTAAATATTTGTCTTGATCTATTATGTCTCTTCATCTATTCTGAGACTCCATAACTATATGTTAGACATTTTGATATTTCATCACAGAGCTCTAAGACTGTGTATATTTTTCAACCTTATTTCTCTGTATTAAATATTAAAGGGACACGACTGATCTTAAAAGTTTATTGGCTGTTTCCCTCTATCATATCCATTCTACTGTAAAGCTCATCCAATTTTTTAAATGTTATATACTATTTTTCAGTTAAAATTTTTATTTTACAAAATACTGTGTAGTTTAGTTTTCTGGTGAGATTCTCTATCTTTTCATTCAATATGAGTGCATTTTCTTTGTCATCATTGAAGGTTGTAAAGTCCTCGTGTATTGACACCTCTGTATAGATTATTTCAGGGTTCTTCTCTGTTAATTATCTTTAATATTGAGAATGAGTCATAGTTTTCTGATTCTTTATATGTTGAGTAAATTGGAATTTTATCTTAAAATATTTGAATGTTTTGTTTTTGAAACTAAATTTTATTATCTCATTTCAAAGAGTAAAGCTGTGCTTGTTTTAGCAGGCAATTTATTTGGGTACGCTCAAACAGTAAGCTCTGCCCCACCTGCAATAAGTTTATTTCTCCAGTTTCCTAGGCCATGAAGATAGTGAGTTTTTTGTTGAAGTTATTAACTATTCTATGTCATGCCACTACTGAGTACTGTTCTCCAGCAAAAGCACAAAGTATAGATCTGCTGCTCCCTTTCTTTAAATTTTAACTTATCTGTGGTATGTTTTGACAAGATTTGAATTCCCTAAAAAATCTGCTTACCTTTTCTTCTAAGTAGTTTTAAAAATATTATTTCTTTACTTTGTATTTTTTAAATTTCCATTTATCCATTATCTATGAATTTTGAGCTGTTAGGAACTTCCTTTCCTGTACCGCAAACAGAACTCTGATGTCTCTGTTTTTAATCATTTTGACTACTTAGATTTATGTTGAATAAAATTCAAAGTAAAATAATACTTCTGAAAATAAATTTTACATTTATAGAAGTATAAACATATCCTTGTGTAATAAACAACGTGTTTTCTGTTTTAGAGAGAGATGGGGTCTGCCTCTGTCACTGAGGCTGGGGTGACATGATCTCAGCTCACTGCAATCTGCACATCCCAGGCTCAAGCCAATCTCCCATCTCAGTCTCCTAAGTAGGTGCGACTACAGGCATAGCCACCTTGCCAGGCTAATTTTTGTAGAGACAGGATTTTGCCATGTTGCCAAGGCTGGTCTCCAACTCCTGGGCTCAAACTATCTGCCCGCCTTGGCCTCACAAAGTGCTAGGACTACAGGTGTGCACCACTGGGCCCAGCCAGATGTCTTAAACTTTGTAACAGCAAGCTTTATGTATGGTTATAGTAATGAATAACACAGAAGTGTTAATACAGTTTAAAAGATCATAAGTGTTTTTTGTTTCATATTGCATGACTTTAGATTAGAAACAAAAAAATAAATTTCAACAAATGTTGAAGCTAAAAAAAGTTGTAGATAATGAATTTGAACATAAAAACTAGATTTTTGGGGAAAACAGACTCTTTAAAGTGGTCAGTTATTTTTAATTAAGGAATTCAGATCAATGGCACAGCATACTAAATTCAAAACTTAGAGGCATGAAGCCATAAATTCAAGAACAAAATCTGTAAGTATAAGAGATCTAGATCAGGCAAAATAAACTGCATAAAAATTAATAAATCCAATAGGCTTGGTGCTTTTATCAACATTTTATTCTTAAAATTAAAAAGAGTAAGTAGGATTTGAAATAACACCTTCTTTTTCCCTTGGCATCACTAAATATGTATTTTTCTAGAAAGCAGACGCAGACCTCTTTGATACTGTCCATTAGCTAAGATAAGGTAGTTCTAATACACTGCTTCTCCTGCTTGTGGAAATAGTGATATTCCAAGGAATATTCTGCTTTGACATCATAGTTCTCAAAAATATGATTTTTAGCAAGCAAATAATAGAGTTTTGGAGCAGATTTTGTATTTAGTAACCTTTAGTAGTTTGGATTCAGCTACTATCAAGGTGATTAACTTTGGAAAACTCCTTGAATCAGTTTTGGAGCCTTAATACCACACTGGGAAATCTTTGATAATGTGGTGTGATGGAGTTTTGAGATGTCGCTTAACAAGGGAACATCTTGTACTTAACCTCTTTTGCCTTTCCTCTGATAGTTTGATTTTAATCCTCCACATTTCTGACAATTTCTACAAAAAATCCCGCAAATTCCCAAGCGGTCCTTTATAGTAGCACTTGGGCCTCAGTTTCCTCCCTCAGCAGTTGCAAGGAATATATGTTTATCGCTTTTCTTTCAAAAGTTCTGTGTCGTTATGTTTTAGGGGTGTCTTCGATAAAAAGTGTATAGTTGTTAAACTTTAAAAATTTCAATCTGATTTTTATGACTTAATCAATTATTATAGAAATTAATTATAGAAATTAATCATAAGAAATTAATTATAGAAATTAATCAAAATTTCTATGACTTTATTTACAGTAACTGCTGATATTTTAAAATATATAATATTACATTATATTTTTCCTGCTTTGAGAGTTTTAAAAATGTTTCTCCTATTTTGTCTTTATTATATTGAATGAATTTTTCTCTATTTTTTCCCTACCTGTTTACTATGGTATATGTATTCTATTTTAATGGTTCACTTAAATATATAAAATTTTAACTTATGTAACAGAGTTAATATATAAATGTAATAAATGTATTTACTTACCCTCTGAACAACACAATTGTCATAAAATAACTTAATTTTGACCTCCATTTCAACTTTTGTATCGTATTTTCTACTATTTTAATTATATCTTCTTTCGAAACTTCTCCAGATAAAATCTTTATTATACTTACAATTAACTTTCTCAGGAAATATAATTTAATGTCTACCAAATTACAAAGCAATTTTGTTCCTTACCTATTGAATTCTGATCCAATTTTCTTTTCTGTGCCATGATGTAGTAGTTTTCTACAGCAAGTGATTTTAGTTTTAAGTCTTCATTTTTTTGCTTAAAGTACTCTGATTTTACCCTACATCCTGAATGTTATTTTAGGTGAGTACAGTTTTATGTTGACAATTATTTTTTCACCCAATTTGAAAATATCTCCTGTAGTTCCTGTTGAAATGCTCTGTTTCCTACCTGTTTTAATTTGTAGTTAAGATTTTTCTCATGATGAAAAAATTATTTCTGTCTTTGACATTTTGTAATTAGATAATCCAATATTTAGATGTTGATTCAATTATTTTAAGCTTCATTATGATTGCTTTTCTAATATGTACCTTATAGCTAATGATTTTTTTTTGGCTGAGTCTAGTCTGACCACCTCTTAGTAGATTTCTTAGTATCGATGAGTATATATTTTATTTTTGGTATTATGTAGTTTTCTCACATCCTATTTACACCTTTTGTAGCATCTTGATGTATTTTTTGGTTTCTTTGTTAAGTTCTTTAATTATGTTAGAATAATTACAATATTTTTCACATTGTCCTATCATTTTAATTCCTTAGGGTTTGTTATCCTCTAGTGTGTTGTTTTGCTGTATCATTATGCTTTTTATATTTTCTGTAGTGAGCTTATTTGGAACAAGAGAACATTTTTACAAAGATAAATTTGCCTATGGAAACTTATGCCTCCTAATTTATGGGAGAAATGTTATAATTAGGGTGGTACCATTTTTTTTAACATTAACTCAATGGATTCTGTTTCCTACAACATATGTATAGTATTAAAACAGATTTTTATAAATCGTGCTTGGGGTGTGTGTGTGTGTGTATGTATTAGAAGAAGCCCTTTTTTCCCAACTCAGCTCACAAAACAAAAACAAAAAACAACCAAAAAAAAACCCAAACACACACACGCACACACACACACACACACACACACACACACACACACCGGCCTTATTCTTTTTCTTTTCAAGAGGCAGTAGATGTACCCCCTCTATTTCCCCGAATATGCATCCCTTGAAGGTATGGATTCCATATATTTTTCTGAATTTTATTTTGTCCTGATACAAAGGCTTAACTTCCTGTCTTTTTATGTGTTATTAAAAAGCAAAGATTTACTCTAAGACCTATGTGGGGACAAATAGACTTTCTTTATCCACATACCACCCAAACCACAATAACTCTATTTCCTAATTTTCTAGTATGTTTTTGATTTCTGAGATCTTTGAATGTAATTTTTTTTTTGTAATCATACTTGAAATTTTAAAAATTATTTCATTTATGGGTAATTTCTATGTGTATTTAGTGCAGGGGTTACATGTTAACTCTGCCTGTAATGCTGTGAAAATGAGTCTCAATATGTGTATTTTAACTATAGCTCAGAATCTCTGTGTACTGATTTTTCTTCCAGCTGTGATTAAGATGCTCTTTTCCATTTTTTTAGAACGTAAACCATCTCTCATGTGCTCCTGATGCCACGTGTTTCTTATTCTCTACTGAATTCCTTTTTCCCTCACATGTTATCATTTCTTTTTTATTATCATAAAGAAATTATAATATGAAATCCACCTTTTTAACCAATTGTATGAATGTGGTAAAATACTGTTAACTATATGTAGATTGTCTTACAGCAGATTTCTATAGATATGTTACCTTGCATGGCTGAAGCAATATAAGCATTAAGTAGGAACTGCCCTCTTAACCCTCCCCTCAGAGCCTGGAAATCACTCTTCGACATTGTATTTATTTATTTATTTGTCAAATAAAAATTCCTTGTATTTATAGTGTATAACATGATGTTTTCAAAATAGGTATACATTTATGGAATAGCTAAGTTGAGCTAATTGACATGTGAATTAACTGATATATCATTTTTTTTTGTGGTGAGAACACAAAACCTACTCTGCATTTTAAAAAATACAACACATGGTTACTAATTATAGTCACAATGTTGTACAAGAAAATTTTAAAACTTATCCCTCTTCTTCCTCACTAAAATTTTGTATTCTTTGACCACCATCTCACCCACTTGATCCCACCCCCAGCCCCTGGTGACCACCATTTTACCCTCTACTTGTATGAGTTCAACTTTTTTAGATTCCACATACAAATGAAATCATGCAGTATTCAACTCTCTGTGCCTGGCTTGTTTCACTTACCATAATATCCTTCAGCTTTATTCATGTCGTCATAAATAACAAGATTTCCTTTGTTTTTAAAGCTGAATAATATTTTATTGTATGTGTATACCACATGATGTATATGTATACACATCATATATTGTATGTATATATCCATCATGTGCTGATGAACACCTAGGTTGATTACATACCTTGGCTATTGTGAATTATGTTACAATAAACATGGGAGTGCAGATATCTCTTTGACATACTAATTTCATTTTCTTTGAATATAACTGGCAGTGGAATTGCTGGATCATATGGTAGTTCTATTTTTGGATTTTTGAGGAATCTCCTCCATACTGTTTTCTCTAATGGCTGTATTATTATACATTCCCACCAACAATGTGCAGGAATTCATTTTTTCCCACATTCTGGCCAACACTTACTCTTAATCTTTCTGGTAATGGTCATTCTAATAAGGATGAGGTGGTAATCTCATTGTGGTTTTAATTTGCATTCCTCAGATGGTTGGTGATGTTGAGTAATTTTTAAATGTACATTTTGGCCATTTGTATGTTTTCTCTTGAGAAATGTCTATTCAGGTCATTGGCCAATTTTTAAACTGGGCTATCTGGTTCCTTGCTATTGAGTTGTTTGAGTTTCTTATATATTTTATATTTAACCCTTGAGGTGCATGGTTTGTAAACACTGTCCACCATTCTTTAGGTTGTTTCTTAATTCTGTTGATTGTTTTCTGGCTGTGCAGAAGCTTTTCAGTTTGAGGTAATATCATTTGTCTATTTTCACTTTTGTTACTAGTGGTTTTGGGAGTCTACTGAGTTCGTCTCTGGCCTAAAGTTAATGGAAAACTCTCATGCTAAAAGAAAATAAACCTTTCACTTTACCCATTTGTCTTTTTTATTCATCTTTCTCCAGTTCAAGCATAACTTTTTTTCCTTCAATTATGTGTAATAACTTATTTTAATTCCTGCTAGTATAAGCCAATGGGTTGCCTATTGAATAGTATAAGTTATACATATATACTTCATATTTAAACACATACATTGGATTACTGTACACACAGGCTATCTCTATTTTTGCCATTTGATTCAAAGCATATAGTTTCTCTTCCAGTTTCCAATTTCCTTGTAGAAGAGCACTGTGGTTTCCCTTTATTATTATTATTTTTTTAATCCTATTCAATAAGATGGTAGGTACTTAGAATAGGCTTGAAAATACTTTTAAATATTTGTAAATTAATCTACTCGGTGACTTAGTACTCAATTGTTTGAAAGAAGTAATTGCTTAAATGATAACTTGCTAGTGTCAAAGAATTTAGAGTCTCACACAAATTAATTTGCTATAGTTTGAATGTTTTTTTGAAGACTAGGCATTGAGATTGAAGATAATATGCTAATATCATCTACTAGTAATAATATAGGGAGGGCCCCAAATCACCATGACAAATTGGTGATGAAAAGATTCGTTTAAGTGATATACTTGAGTTTTACATGTGAGTACAAATATTATGTAGACCTAAAATACAGTTTATATGTGAATATAATGTATATGTGTGTATGTATGTGTGTATATATGTATACACACATATATTCACATATACACACACACATATATAGCTGTGTGCCACATACTGACATTTTGGTCAATGATGGACCACATATATGACAGTGGTCCCACAGGATCATAATGCAGCTGAAAAATTTCTGTTACCTAGTGATGTCTTAGCTGTCATAATGTCATAGTGCAACACTTTACTCACACGTCGTGGTAGTGGTGGCATAAACAGACCACCACATTTCCTGTCATGGACATAATACTTCATAATGCTAAAAGCAACTATGTTATTGGCTTGTGTATTCGCTGTACTATATTTATCATCATTAGTTTAGAATGTATTCCTTTTAAAGAAGTAAACTGTGCAACAAGCACAAGCAGGTCCTTCAGAAGGTATTTTCCAGAAGAAGGCATGTTTCTCACAGGAGGTGGCAGCCCCATGCATGTGTTGCCCCTGATGACCTTCCAGTGGGACAAGATTGTGGAGGTGGAGGACAGTGATATTCATAATTATGAGTCTTAATTTTTAACAAAAAGTTTTACAAAGTAAACATAAAATAAAAAATAGAAAAATGTTCGTACAAAAAAGACATAAGGAAAGAAAATATCTTTGTACAGATGTGCAATGTGTTTGTGTTTTAAACTATGTGTTATTACAAAAGAGTAAACATTTTATAAAACTAAAAAAAAACATAAAATATTACAGTAAGTTGAGGTTAATTTATTATTGAAGGAAAAATATTTTTTAAAATAAATTTAGTGTAGCCTAAGTACCATTGTGTTTCAGTTGCCTACAGTATTCAGTAATGTAACATGCTGTATAGGTTTGTAGCCTATTCTACGTAGTCTAAGTGTGCAGCAGGCTATATCACCTGGATTTGTACAAATACACTCTATGATGTTCACACAATGATGAAGTAGCCGAACAATGTACTTTTCATATTGTATCCTCATTATAATGCAATACATGCACACACACACACACACACACACACACACACACACACACAAACACATCCCTCATCTTCAAAATACACTACAACTCTAAATTAACTTTCTGAACAATATATTTTTCTACTAGGAACCAACTAATTAAAATTCCTTCAACCCACACTTCTGGCATAACATTCTAATTTATAATGAAAACTAGATTAAAAGAAAAAAAGAAGGCCGGGCGCGGTGGCTCAAACCTGTAATCCCAGCACTTTGGAAGGCCGAGGCGGGCGGATCACAAGGTCAGGAGACCGAGACCACAGTGAAACCCCGTCTCTACTAAAAAAAATACAAAAAATTAGCCGGGCGCGGTGGCGGGCGCCTGTAGTCCCAGCTACTCAAGAGGCTGAGGCAGGAGAATGTCGGGAACCCGGCAGGCGGAGCTTGCAGTGAGCCGAGATCACGCCACTGCACTCCAGCCTGGGCAACAGCGTGAGACTCCGTCTCAAAAAAAAAAAAAAAAAGAAAAGAAAAAAAGAAATATGTTGTAATAGAGAGAAAAAAGCGATTTACTAAATATGAGCAGTTTTCCCCCCATTTATATGTGTACAAGTATATCTTTTATTTATTCAGTATAAAAAACTATCGTCTTTTCTGGAGCTGTTTAGCAGATGAAACCCACACGTTACTCCTCATCCTGTCAAGTGAGCTGTATTGTGAATTATCACATTAGAATATCTAAGATGTTCTGGAAAGAAGTACATTTTATTTATTTTCGCTCTTCCCAAATCCCTGATATCTTTATTTATCATTCTCTGCTTCCTGTAAGCAATATGGTTACTCCATTTTCAAAGTCACTGAACGAATTCCTGCAACTTGAAACCACAAGGATCGGAGAAAAAATAATCTGAAAGTCCACATGTAAAATGTGCTTTACCTACTTAATTAGTTTCCATAAGCATAATTTGTATTGTGTTAGTAAGATACATAGATTAATTTACCTCTACTTATTTTTCCAGTAGAAGTGAGAATGAGGAAAAAGTAGTATCTTGTTTTTAAGAAAGAAAGAAAATGATTCTAATTTTATTCATGAGCTCGAGTCACATTGTTTCTGGAATGTCAAACAAACTTGAAAGACATAAATACCATATGAACAATACACTATTCTATAATTTAACACCTGTCTCCCATGAATAGGGCATTTTCATGCTATGGCATTTTCATGCTTATGTGTTAATGCAATATGTTGCTTTTTTTTTTTTTCTTTTTGCTACTACCATGAAATATCTGGAATGGAGCTATGAGCATTTTAAACTCGGGTGTAACGTGCCTGCTCTGAGGCTCTCTGTGCTTTTTTTTCCCTCTCAGACTCATTTCACTTGGTATGCTTTCTGAATTATAAATGTCACAGCATTGTTTAAATGTGACTGTGTTACTAAGGGAAGAAAAATTTCAGGTTAACATAGACATAATAGAGATTTAACTTCTAGCTAATATTTTTAGAATGTAAGTAACAACTTTTCTTAGTACAGTATGTTTACAAGTTGCTGATAAAAGTAATAAAAGGTGGAGACAATAAAATACTGTACTGATTGATAGCAGATTAAAAATACAGAGGGTATCGTGCCTCCAATGAGTTGAGGGTAAAGCCTAAAATATTTAGCGAGCTTGCAAAATATAGACTATCCCCCCCCACCTTGCTTCTCATACTCTAGGTTTGTGCATTCTTAGACACAAAAGGTTGTGTCTGAATTTTAGTACCAGACTTCAGAGACAGATGGGGGAAGGATGGAACAAAAGTTTCAAAAGTAGATGAAATCCTTTTGAGCCTTTATACACTCCGTGATCTCGAGAAATTTACAGGAAATTATTAAGCTTCAGTTTCTTCTGTGAAATGTGAATGATAATGAAAAGAACTTGCAGAGTACTATGAAGTTACATTTGCACATGGCTTGGTAAACTGAGTTTCTGTAAAATGTCAGCTATATTTTTGTAATGTTTACAAAGTTCTTCATACCTAGCACACTATATACATCACTCATCCATGTAAAAACACCATGAGGAAAAGTACTGTTTTTATCCCCTTTGCACAAAAAGTGAAAATGGAGGCATAAAGAAATGAAAAGATTTGGCTAAGGTCACACTAGTTGTGAAGTATCCAAAATTTGGACCAAGCAGTCTGACTGCATTCTTTCCCATTTTGCTACACTGCCTCTTAAGTGAATGCAGCCTTGAGATGATAATCATTTCCTCATCTCTCACCACACTTTCTGCAAGTGTTCCTTTTGTGGCCTTTGAGGAGTAGCCTTAGTATGTCAGCTTATTACTGCCTCCTATTCTGTAGAGGCTTTCCCTAATAGGAAAGTTAAAGATAAAATTTACTTATATCCCAACTTGGTTTAAAATTATTCTTGAATGTTAAGGATGTGGGGCTCATGTTTAGAAAACAAAAGTAGAAGTAAGTGCTATGGAACTGGAGTGGAGGAGACACTTAGCCAAAGTGTCATTTCAATGGGTCAATGAACTTGATTTTTTAACGACAAACTCCTAAGTGAAAAACATATCTCGCTGTGGGCAATCCCTATATTGGCCAGCGTGTTGGGAGGGATATTGTTATATTAGGCCCAGCCATGGAAGGAGAAGCAGGTCCCTAGTCGCACTGCTTGCCTTGCTCCCTCCTCCTTTTTCCTTGATAAAGAGAGATGCTCCTGTGTCTTCCTCATAACCTACAATAGCTCTAACTTCTGGATGGGTGTGGATCAGCCAAAGGGAATGGACTCATGGAAACACTACCTCCTGCAGCAGGCGAGAGACTCCCTAACCTTTCCAGTAGTAGTTACGTTTTCTACTGCAATACCGGGAGTCCAGCTTCATTACGGTTTTGTCAGACCTTTATTTACCACTACATGTAGTTTTCCAGCAAGTCAGCTTATCCTACTTTCATATTGTTGCTCCATTCTGGAATGAATCCTTCTTAAAAATGAGAATATTTTTGGTTTTTCACTTGCAATACACCTTTTTTATTTTTATTTTGTTTGAAATCTTTTCATATCCTTTCTAATTTGCTCAAAAACAAATATGTCTCATATCAGTGAACCAAATATTATCTGTCCCATCTTCCAAGTTTTCAGATTTCAGCACTGATATTTTGATTATATTAATTCACAAATAATCTCTTCCATCACTGACCTCTTCTTATGATCATAGTCATACAATAATTCAAAATAGAATGATTCTCTAATGATTTGTTCCGTAGGTAAATATTAATCTCTGCAAATCTTTCATATGCTTTCCATAACAATAGATGCATCAAGGACTTTCAATAATTTGGTTTGTTTGTTTGAACACTAGCTATTACTTAGAAACTTAACTTACTTCTCATTAAATAAAGTCAGAAGCATAGAAAATATAATTTAGTGGAATGGTGAAAAAGAGAAAGAAAGGAACAAAGGCCCAGTTGTGTCAAGTGCGTCAATAACAGATGTTTTAAGACTGAAAAAAAATCTGCAAAAGAAAGAATGGAAAGTCAAAAGTGAGAGCTGTCTTAACACAAGCGATCTTTTCCAATAGCTGTAAAATATAATACAATTTTTATTTTATTTCTTGAAAAGTTTGGAGTGAATATTGGACATATACCCTCTTCACCTAGAAACATGTTGGCATTAAAACTTTAATATTTATTTTGTTCCAATTTTACAAAAGAAGAGCTTTCAAAGTATAATTTACTTGTGATGTCCTTCACATTGTGGTAATATATTTCTAAAACATTCCAAAAATTTAGCTACATCCCTGAAATGTAGTTTCATCATTGCTGAGAATAATATGTCATTTTATTACACAGAAAAGTAGATATTTTTAATCTCTTCATGAAGATACATCCTTATTTCTATAAGTGTTGATTGTATAGACTCAATGTCCTCAGATCCAAAATCTTTGACTCGGAGTATATTCTCTCAGCCTCTAACATCTACCAATTTCTGAATCCATCTTTAACCAACCCTGCTTGTCTGTCTCATAAAAGTCCCTTTACACTTTTACATACCTACTTTACACCTTCTACTGTTGCACATTATGAAAATAGCGGTAAAAGCCAAGCTGCAACAACTGAGTCTTGGTTTATTTATTGTATGAAAAATATCATATTATTGGTTTCTTGAGATTATTCTTGATTGCTTTTACTCTGTTTTGTTCCACCCATTTTTTTCTAACATCTTGGCTCAGTGCTAGATTGTATTCCCTTGTCAATCATTTGCTATTCATGATTATTAGACTCGATTTAGTCTAAGGGGAAGGTAAGCCTGGATCTATTAGTTTGAATGGTATATACATAATCCAGTATTGAAAGAATCTGTAATTTCAAACACCTTTGTTAACACAGCAAAACGTATAAGAATCAAATTCTTGTAACGGCAGGTTTTATATAATACTGTGCACATGCTGATATTGCTAGCATAATTATTTAGAAACCTTTGGCTATCTCCTAGGGCATGTACAAGTGATTGTAAAGGCAGAGAATTATAGATAGCTCTCCATGTCTAGCAAGGGAAGTGTTGATGCTTTTTGGAATCATTATTTACATTCCATTCAATACCACCTTTTTCTTCTAGGTTACTCCTAGATTACTGAAATTAATCTCAGTGTTGAAGTTTCTTATTAATAATGCTTATAGCCGGGCGCGGTGGCTCACGCCTGTAATCCCAGCACTTTGGGAGGCCAAGGCGGGCGGATCACAAGGTCAGGAGATCGAGACCACGGTGAAACACCGTCTCTACTAAAAATACAAAAAATTAGCCGGGCGCGGTTGTGGGCGCCTGTAGTCCCAGCTACTCGGGAGGCTGAGGCAGGAGAATGGCGTGAACCCGGGAGGCGGAGCTTGCAGTGAGCCGAGATCGCCACTGCACTCCAGCCTGGGCGACAGAGCGAGACTCCGTCTCAAAAAAAAAAAAATAATAATAATAATAATGCTTATAAAATTGTCAATGAAATTTTAAATCACAATAATATGTCAGATAGAAATTTTAATATTAGCAGTTTATATACTCTTATGACCTCAAAGACCCGTGATATTAATTTATAATTTAGTTGAAGAAGAGTGTGAATTCCAAGAAGTGAAAATCTAGTGAATAATCTCAATTGATCACTCCCATCTTCACTGTAAATTGTAATCTTCATTGTGTGTATATATTTTAGAATTAAATCATTATTAATAACAGATGTATCTCCAGGAACTCAATTATGTCACAGGATTCATTCCGACGATTTCAGACTCCAAAGAAATTCAGAAAAAGACACATTTTGAAAATCCTGTAAGTATAGGTAAACTAATAATTTATGGATGCTGTAGATGTGCAGAGGTTTTTTTTGAATCATCTTCAGGATACCAATTTCATTTATTGAAAAGTTCATGTATTAGACTCTTTGATGGCATGTGCTGAAATATTAATTTGTGTGCAATTTTAGGTAATTATAACATTCTTGAGATTAATGCAAGTCTGTGTGAACTGATGTTTTGGTTTTGCAACAAAGAACTGTTTGTAATTACTGTTTAAGTGGAGACAATTTTGAGTTACTTGAAATAATTAAATATTGAATTTAAATTGCTTATTTTTTCTTAAAAATCAAATGGTATAATATAAAACAATTTTAAAGATAACAGAAACAGTAATTACAAAGAATATAACTTATGAAGTAAACATCAGAGAAGTTAGGTAGGAGATTTTAGTAACAATTAAAGAAAAATTCATTTTCTGGCAGCAGAGGGAGCTCTTTTATTTCTTGCAAGTACCCAGTGGCATGTCATTCCACACAAAATTAATGATGCTTTGTACACACTGGACTTGCTTATTTAATAAACCCTGTCTTCTAATGCAATCTAAAAGATACAAGCAACAAAATTAGAAGGGGTATGTACAATTGCATGTTTTATATTTCTATAACGATGAGGATGTAAACATGTTTCTGCAGTTTGGGTTTACATGGAATCAGCAAATAAATCACCTTAAGTAATACTTGTACCCGCAATGGTGACTTTGAAAATAAAATTAATGTGCTTTGGTTGAGAGAAAGGTGCTTCATGCTTAGTAGGTAACTTTTCAGGTGGTATTGAGAGGAATTTTATTGGTGGGAGAGGATGTGGTTGTGCTCTCTTTGCCAAGCTGGTCAGAATTCTTCATATTTGACGCATTGATATCAATGAGAACTCCTTCAATCTACATTTATTTAGACATTGGATATGATCATGGAGATGAAGTACATTCTATAGGGAACATATTTTATCACAGAAGCAAAACAATTCAAATAGTTTGCTACTAGTTTCCTACTAAATAGCAGTGAACATTTTCTGTTGTGGTATAGATTATTATTTTCATTACTGTTATTTTAATGATTTTTGTAAATACTCGGCTAATTCTGCAGCTATACAGAGTCCAAGAATATGAGCCTTTACTTGTACTCAGAGCCATGGCATAAAATGGGACAGTAAATTTTTTAAAAAAGAAGAAAAGTGTAAGATACTGTTTCAGGGTTGACGAAGGTTGAAATATTCCTGTTGCTACAAGACTGGCATAGACAAAAATAAAAGCAAAAATAAGCAGACACTATAATTTCAAGCTAAATTATGTTTGCACCATTATTTTAATGGCATTTTCGTGAGTTCTCACTTCTTCAACATGACTGGTAGACAATGGGATTCATTTTTGGGTGAATTTTTCTGTCATGAAGATTTAAGAAAATCGGACGAAACAATAAATCCAATTTAATTGGGGTGATGTCATAGATACACATAGTGCTATGCAAGCAAAGAGATAGGACGCCTAATTGACTTGAGGGCCTGACTCCCTAAACTTTGAAGTCTGTGGCAGCCTTAATATTTGGGAGATCAACCGTGCAGGTAGAGATAGAGCAAGTCTGTTCCATTCGAATGGATCAGTTTTAACTCCTGTGCTTTTCATTCTCATAAATAACTTCACTGTGTCTTCTAAAATATGTGAACCTAAAGGCATTTAATCCAAAGGCATCTACCACTAAGTTCCCGTTTAACAGAGTGTAAAAGAATGTAAAGAAGAAAATATTCAGGTTCACAACTACCATCATTTATCATCATCCAACTTTGAGAAAGTGATGCTATGGCCACAAGTGGAATAGTTTCAGAATCGCAGATTCCACCTTGAAGAACTGCACAAAATGCCTTGTAAATATTATCCAACAAATAAGAATTCGGCCTGGTGCCGTGGCTCACTCTTGTAATCCCAGTAATTTGGAATGCTGAGGCAGGCGTATCAACTGAGGTCAGGAGTTTAAGACCAGCCTGGCTAACATGGTGAAACCTTGTCTCTACCAAAAATACAAAAATTAGGGACAGGCGTAGTGGCAGGAGCCTGTAATCCCAGCACTTTGGGAGGCCGAGGCGGGTGAATTGCCTTAACTCAGGAGTTGGAGACCAGCCTGGGCAACACGGTGAAACTACATCTCTACTAAAATACAAAAAATTAGCCAGGCATGGTGGCAGGCGCCTGTAATCCCAGCTATGGGGGGTGCTGAGGCAGGAGAATTGCTTGAACCCGGGATGCAGAGCTTTCAGTGAGCTGAGATCTCACCACCGAACTCCAGCCTGGATTACAGAGAGAGAGAGGGTCTCAAGAAAAAAAAAAAAAAAAAAAAAAAAAAAAAAAAAAAAAATTAGCTGGGTGTGGTGATGCGCGCCTGTAATCCCAGCTACTCCAGAGGCTGAGGCGGGAGAATCGTTTTAACCAGGGAAGCAGAGGTTGCAGTGAGCCGAGATTGCACTATTGCTCCCCAGCCTGGGCGACAAGAGCAAAACTCCGTCTTAAAAAAATACACAAAAAAATAAACCAATAAGACTTCAGTGAGCCTCCCTCCCTCCCTGTCTTCCCCCTTTCCCCCTTCCCCTTCCCCTCTTCCCCCCTTCCCCTCCTCCCTCCCTCCCTCCCTCCCTCCCTCCTTCCTTCCTTCCTTCCTTCCTTCCTTCCTTCCTTCCTTCCTTCCTTCCTTCCTTCCTTCCTTCCTCCCTCCCTCCCTCCCTCCCTCCCTCCCTCCTTCCCTTCACTCCTTCTTCCCATCCCTCCTATTGTTCCAGTATGCATTTGGCATTTGCTTAGTATCTAGTAAGTGCTAGGGATTTTGCTAAGACTAAAACACAGTCTCTGCCCTTGAAGAAAGGAAAAATGTTCCACCAAGAGGAACCTAATCTCAATCTTCCTACTTTTGTTTGTTTGTTTGTTTCTGTTTTGCTCCATTCATTTCTTTTTGAGCCTCACACAAACACACACATGCAAACGCATACATCACAGGCTCCTGGTTCATTTACACTATCCTGAGCTACCCACGCACTCTCCTTAAATGGAAAACAAACAGGCCGAGGAGTGGGAAGATGTATCCATTTTTAATTATTTCCTAATATTAGCATATGTGAATTATAATATCACTTTCATTTGCCTTGACATGTCTTTCCTTTTTAGGTTCATTTCATAGCAATTGCTTTTGGCATTTTTATCATGAAGTATTAGCCCATGCCTATGTCCTGAATGGTATTGCCTAGGTTTTCTTCTACGGTTTTTATGGTTTTGAGTTTTACATTTAAGTCTTCAATCCATCTTGAGTTAATTTTTGTATAAGATGTAAGGAAGGGGTCCAGTTTCAGTTTTCTGCATGCAGCTACTCAGTTTTCCCAGTACCATTTACTAAATAGGAGATCCTTTCTCCATTGCTTGTTTTTTGTTAGGTTTGTCAAAGATCAGATGGCTGTGGATATGTGGTGTTATTTCTGAGGTCTCTGTTATGCTCCATTTGTCTATATGTCTGTTTTGGTACCAGTACCATGCTGTTCTGGTTACTGTAGCCTTGTAGTATAGTTTGAAGTCAGGTAGCATGAGCCTCCAGCTTTGTTTGTTTTGCTTAAGATTATCTTGGTTATACGAGGTCTTCTTTGATTCCATATGAAACTAAAACAGTTTTTTTCTAATTCTATGAAGAATGTCAATGTTAATTTGATGGGAATAGCATTGAATCTATAAATTAAAAATTTGTGTGGTGTGGTCATTTTCACGATATTGATTCTTCCTATCCACGAGGATGGAATGTTTTTCCATTTGTTTGTGTTCTCTCTGATTTCCTTGAACAGTGGTTTGTAGTTCTCCTTGAGGAGGTCCTTCACATCCCTTGTTAGCTGTATTCCTAAGTTTCATTCTCTTTGTAGCAATTGTGAATGAGAGTTCATTCATGATTTGTCTCTCTGCCTGCCTATTGTTGCTGTAAAGGAATGGTTGTGATTTTTGCACATTGATTTTGTATCCTGAGACTTTGCTGAAGTTGCTTATGAGCTGAAGGAGTTTTGGGCCTGAGACAATGGGGTTTTCTAAATGTAAAACCATGTCGTCTGCAGAGACAACTTGACTTCCTCTCTTCCTGTTTGAATACCCTTTATTTATTTCTCTTTCCTGATTGCCCTGGTCAGAACTTACAGTATTATGTGGAATAAGAGTGTTGAGAGAGGGCATCCTTGTCTTGTGCAGGTTTTCAAAGGGAATGTTTCCAGCTTTTGACCATTCAGTATGATACTGGCTGTGGGTTTGTCATAAATAGCTCTTATTATTTTGAGATGTGTTCTATCAATACCTAGTTTATTGAGAGTTTTTAACAAGAAGGGATTTTTAATTTTATCTAAGTCCCGTTCTGCACATATTGAGATAATCATGTGTTTTTTGTCATTGGTTCTGTTTATATGATGGATTATGTTTATTGATTTGCATATGTGGAACCAGCCTTGAATCCCAGGCATGAAGCTGACTTGATTGTGGTGGATAAGCTTTTCGATGTGCTGCCAGATTCGGTTTGCCAGTATTTTGAGGATTTTCACATTGATGTTTATCAGGGATACTGGCCTGACTGAAATTTTCTTTTTTTGTTGTGTCTCTGTCAGATTTGTTATCAGGATGATGCTGGCCTCATAAAATGAGTTAGGGAGGAACCCCCTCCTTTTCAATTGTTTGGAATAGTTTCAGAAGGAATAGTACCAGCTCTTCTTTGTATTTCTGGTAGAATTCAGGTGGGAATCCATCTTCTCCTAGGACTTTTTTTAGTTGGTAGGCTGTCAATTACTACCTCAGTTACAGAGCTTGTTTTTGTTTTGGTCTATTCAGGGATTCAAATTCTTCCTGGTTTAGCTTTGGTAGGGTGTATGCGTCCAGGAATCTATCCATTTCCTTTGGATTGTTTAGTTCATTTGAGAAGAAGTGTTTACAGTATTCTCTGAGGGTAGTTTGTATTTCTGTGGGGATCAATGGTGATAACCCTTTTATCATTTTTATTGTGTCTGTTTAAATCTCCCCTTTCTTCGTCTTTATTAATCTAGCTAGTGCTCTGTTTTCTTTATTTTTTCAAAAAATAGCTCCTGGGTTCATTGATTTTTTTGAGGGTTTTTCATGTCTTTATCTCCTTCAATTCTTCTCTAATCATAGTTATTTCTTGTCTCCTGCTAGATTTTGGATTAGTTTGCTCTGGCCTCTCCAGCTTTTTTAATTGTGATGTTAGGGTGTTGATTTGAGATATTTCTAGCTTTCTGATGTGGGCATTTAGTGCTATAAATGTCCTTCTTACCACTGCTTTAGCTGTGTCCCAGAGATTCCAGTACTTTGTCTCTGTGTTCTCATAGGTTTCGAAGAGCTTCTTGATTTCTAACTTAATTTCATTATTTACCCGGGAGTCATTCAGGAGCAGGTTGTTGAATTTCCATGAAATTGTGTGTTTTTGAGTGAATTTCTTAATCCTGAATTCTAATTTGATTGCACTGTGGTCTGAGAGACTGTTATGATTTCAATTTTTTTGAATTTACTGAGGAATGTTTTACTTCCAATTACGTGGTTGATTTTAGAATAATTGTCATGTGGCACTGAGAAGAATGTATATTCTGTTGATTTGGGGTAGAGAGTTCTGTAGATGTCTACTAGGTCCACTTGATCTAGAGCTGAGTTCAAGTCCTGAATATCCTTGTTAATTTTCTGCCTCGTTGATCTGTCTATATTGACAGGGGGGTGTTAAAATCTCCCATTATTATTGTATGGGAGTGTAAGTCTCTTTGTATGTCTCTAAGAACTTGATTTATGAATCTGGGTGCTCCTACATTGGGTCCTTATATATTTAGAAGAGTTAGCCCTTCTTGTTGAATTTTTCCCTTTATCATTATGTAATAGCCTTCTTTGTCTTTTTTGATCTTTGTTGGTTTAAAGTCTGTTTTGTCAGAGACTAAGACCGCAACCCCTGCTTTTTTTCTTTTGCTTTCCATTTGCTTGGTAAATTTTCCTCCATCCTTTTATTTTTAGCCTGTATGTGTCTTTGCAGGTAAGATAGGTCTCCTGAATACAGCACATTGATGGGTCTTGACTCCTTATTTACTTTGCCAGTCTGTGTCATTTAATTGGGGCATTCAGTCCATTTACATTTTAGGTTAGTATTGTTATGTGTGAATTTGATCCTGTCATCATGGTGATACTTGTTTATTTTGCACACCAGTTGATGCAGTCTCTTCATAGTCTCATCGATCTTTATATTTTGGTGTGATTTTGCAGTGACTGGTACCGATTTTTTCTTTCCATATTTAGTGCTTCTTTCAGGAGCTCTTGCAGGCAGGCCTGGTGGTAACGAAATTCCTCAGCATTTGCTTGTCAGTAAAGGATTTTATTTCTCCTTCACTTATGAAGCTTAAATTGGCTGGATATGAAATTCTGGGTTGAAAATTCTTTCATTTAAGAATGTTGAATATTGGTCCCCAATCTCTTCTGGCTTGTAGAGTTTCTGCTGAGGGGTCCACTGTTAACCTGATTGACTTCCCTTTGTAGGTGAACTGATCTTTCTCTCAGGCTGCCCTTAACAGTTTTTCCTTCATTTCGACCTTGGAGATTCTGATGATAATGTGTCTTGGGGTTAATCTTCTACTGAAGTATCTTAATGGTGTTCTCTATGTCTCCTGAGTTTGCATGTTCGCCTGTCTTGCTAGATTGGGGAAGTTCTCCTGGATAATATCCAGAAGTGTGTTTTCCAGCTTGTTTCCATTCTCCCCATCTCCAGTCACCCATAGGTTTGGTCTTTTTATGAAGTCCCGTATTTCTTGGAGGCTTTGTTCATTCTTTTTCATTCTTTTCTCTCTATTCTTGTTTGCGTGTCTTAATTTAGTAAGGTGGTCTTCAAACTCCGATATCCTTTCTTCCACTTGGTTAATCTGGCTGTTGATACTTGTGTATGCTTCATGGTAGGCCCTGGTGCCATGGGTTTGCGAGTGGGATTTTCATATCTGTGAGCTGCACAGTTCCCTGGAAAAAGCACGGTTTCCTAGGCTGGGTAGTGCACTCACTCACTCCTCCCTTGGCTTGGGGGAGGAGGTTCCTCTTCTCTGTGTGGCTCTCAGGTAGGCCACTGCGCCACACTGCTCTTCTTTCTTTTCGTGGGTAACACCAGCTTTCTAGTCAATTTTGATGAGAGAATCTGGATACCTTGGTTGCTGGTAAAGGATTCACACGCTTATTATGGTTTTCTTCTATGGGAGCCTCTGAACGCTGCTGCTTCTAGTGGGTCACCTTGGCCCCGCCCCAATATATTCTAACATTAATAACACTGTTTTTTGTTTTTTTGAGACAGAGTCTCACTCTGTCACCCAGGCTGGACTGCAGTGTTGCGATCTTGGCTCACTGCAACCTCCTTCTCACGAGTTCAACCAATTCTCGTGCCTCAGCCTCCTGAGTGGCTGGGATTATGGGTGTGCACCACCACACCTGTCTAATTTTTATATTATTAGTAGAAACACGGTTTTGCCATGCTGGCCAGGATGGTCTCATACTCCTAATTTTAGGTGATCCACCCGCCTCAGCCTTCCAAAGTGCTGGGGTTACAGGTGTGAGCTGCTGGGATTACAGGTATGAGCCACCGTACCCAGTCAATAACACTCTTTTTGGTAATAAATTTCCTGTTACAGGAAGAAACAGTTAATGCAACAAAACCATCAGTTTTAGATAGTAATGTTTCTGCCATGCCCGCATAGGTCTCTCTCTCTCTCAGGCAAGCAGCAGCTACAGAGGTCTTTGAGTAAATGCACATCTGGTTCAATCAAATTTCTTTCTGTGCTTTATTATTTTGTTGTTATTTTTACACAACTGAACATAGTTCTCAAGAAATTCGTTAGAACAGTTGTGTTAAAATAGAAGATGCAAATAAAATACCTCTTATTAAAAGAATATTTTTCTTATCTACCACAGAGATTTCCTTAGACAATATATCTACCCCAAATGCAGTCAGTACCCTGTGAAGAGGATGTCTTAGTTAAAGTCACATTTTCCCAAGTCTCTCACACCAAACTACAAACTACAAAACTCTAATGTGGTAAATCTTTCACCTGACTTCTAAAATAGATGTTTGGCATAGTGGAGAGATCATGGCTTCTACGTTTAAGAGTTGTGCACTTAAATCCTGGCTCTGAAGAGATCATGGTTTCTAAACCTAAGAGTTATGCAGTTAAATCCTGGCTTTAATGTTTACCAGCTCCACTATGTTAGACAAATTATTTAACTACTCTTAAATCCATTTGTCTCATATACAAAGTGGAGGAATACAATGGCATTCCCAAGGTGGCTGAGAAAGTGTAACTAATACAAAGAATGCATGAAATACCCAGACATACAGTAGGCACAAGATTAGTTCTTTCCAACATTTTAGATTGCCTAAGTTAGAACGTGGCTCTTGGGTAAAAGTTGCTGTTTTTATTCAGGTATCCACTGCCCTTAGCACAGAGTAGGCAATGCAAATTCTGAAAGTATTACTGCATTCTAGTTGTTTCCATGGTTACTGTTGAAACTACCTGCTGTAATATATATGTATATCCTTATTATAAGGTAGTTATATATGACATTGTTAATATGGTTATATAATGCAAATTTTCCAAAAGAGATTTTTGACTCTAGAGAAGACAGAAAATCGTTGAGAAATAAATCTGACCAAAATCTTTCAGGTGTATTTGGAGATCACTGCAATTTATGTTACCTTGAAAAGGTATGTTTAAGGTAGACAGGCACGGGTTTATTGAAAAACATGGCTTAGTTTCAGGTGTTTTCTGGATTGAGTGTCATCGGGCAAAAAAGAAGAGAGAAAAAGAGAGAAAATAAACTAAATACTTCTATGATTTCATGTAGAGACAAGAAAAACAAATTTAAACACCACCTGCAGTCTTTGTGTCTCAAGATAATTTTATTTATATTACACTCACCCGATCAAGGTGCTGTGGGCATCAAATACACAATTAAAATGAGATAATAATAAACAACAAGGGTGAAAACATTATAAAAATCCAAACTGAAGATGATAAAAACAGGAATAAGAGAGTGGCAGGGATAGGAGACGATTGATACGTTTAGTCCAAATCTAAAGGTCTCGCAATCTGTGTTTTCTAGAATGAGTGTGTGATGACTTGGGATCCATTTGACTGTCATAGAACCTGGCATTGTAGTTGCCTTATTTCTGTCTGTTGGGGTTGGGAAACATAGATCATAACAATCCCACACGTGAAGATTCATATTCAGCTTAAGATATTCAGACAGCTCTGATTTACCATTGTAACTCATTATAGCTTAGCAGTCTTAGGGCCTGCTGTCATTTTCATGCTGTCGGATTTCAAAAAGTGCTGTAGATGGCAAAGCTGCTATTTTTATAAAGACAAAAAAGTATCTCCAGGAACTTGAGATATTAAAGAGGCTGGCAGCGTATTGCTACATGTTATTAAACAACTCCACTGTTCAAAGATTTTACCTTTAGTGATTGGCCAGAAAATGAACTAGAGAATAAATGCCTTAAAATTCTGAAATCTTTAGAAGTGTATTGGGTCATAAGGAAAAAGAATGTATGTTGATGAAAAGGGATTAAAATGGAACAATAGGGTTATCTAAACAAAAACCAATAGAAAGAGAGTTTTCGAATCTGTGAGAGCCTTTGACATCTGTGAGGTTAGAATTTAGGGGCTTCATGATTTTGGATGGAGAAAAAATTACACCTTTCTTTTTAGCTATCTCTAAAATTTGGCATTTCTTTCCATTTTGAATGTGTGCAAACTCATAATAGATATCAGCACCTATGATTTTGTTACTAATATACATCATAGATACTTTCATTTTCCATTATAGATTGTTTATTGTTCACACCAATTGCTACTTAGAAAATTAATGTAAGTATTATACCTGCACTGTAAGGCATCAATTAAAACACATATATTGATATTACACAAATTTGAATGTATAGTATGTTAGTAATTTCACCATCATTTCATTTCTTTGTAGTCATATGTAATTTATTTTAAGCATTTAAAAATATTACTTTGAAAAGCATTTAAAGGTCCATAGCTTTCAATAAACTGCCAAAAAGTTAATGACACACAACAGGTCAAGAATTCATTCATGGGTAGCAGAAATGTATTCTCCAGAAGCTAAGTAAATTATGGTTAAATAAAATTTTAGCACTAATAAAATATCAGCACGTTTCAGAAACTAACAAAGAGTAAATGCTGTGCTGACAATCCCCTCCGTTAAAATACAAGCAAACTTAGGGCAGAAGAGGCCAAATAACAACTCCTCACATACAAATACTTCTGTACCATCGTAGTAAAATATCCTGAAACAATGCTTGATCCGCAGGTTTCTCAAATTAGGAAGAGAGCAGTCTTGCAGTCTTGTAGGGTGGAAAGATCACTTGGCATGTTTGTATTCTAACTTCTATCACAAAGTTGCTATCTGACTTCGCTACTACCCAAATATTCAGAACTTGTTTGTTCATTTATATAATGAGGAAATTGGATGCTTTACCCCTTTCAGATCTAAAATCATATCCCAATTATCTGTAATCCTTTGATTAAAATGAGTTTTTTGACTCCCAGTATAAACAAATGTTTTACTGAAAGGGCTTTGCATTGAGGTGTTATTGTATTGATTCTTCCACTATTTGCAACGTTAAAAGTACCCAGCTTTTCACTATTAGTTAGAAATGATTAGATATTAACCATCGTTATATGTTGTAAAATCTAGGTAGATATGTCTTAAGACATTTCAGCTATTAATTAGCTGTTCATGCACATTTTCCAAGATCAGTGCATGACTTAACCCTGAAGCATTGTAGTCCCTTTTTTCAGTACAAAGTGCTGTAGCACATATTTTGATCACTTGAAATTTCACATGCTGCTTGGGAAAAGAAAAATCTTGATTTATCTGTAAGGTGCTTTTTCTCTTGAAGGGAATTTTTCAGAGAGTAACTTGAAAACATAACTATTTATTCTCAGCCTCTTTTTTTTTTTTTTTTCCTCTCTGTCCTTTTTGTTTGGGCAATGGCATACACATTTTAATCTTAAAACCTTGGTAGGTAAGGAGTACCTTTTGGAGCTGTGATATATTAATCTTTTAGGAAGACATTTAAGCTCTTGAAAGTTTTGTATGAGCATATGAGTTACCTTATGAAACACTTCACATTTCTTATTAACTTAGCATTTTATAAACAGAGATTTGAGATTTTTGATTTCTTCTAAATATACTAATAAAATAGATAGCCTGTCCATAGAAGCTGTGTATTGTTTATTCCATATTCAGAATAAAAGGAAATAAGGTTAAGATTTTTATTTGTAAAGGGCTCACTAGTTTCTTCAGTGAAACTTCTCTCAATTGCTCTTATTAAATGAATTAAGTTGTGTGGGGGAGGTGTTGAGCTGGATTGGGGTCATTTTATAGCATAGCAAAAGGGTGACTTTACCATGAGGCATTTCCATTCTTGTGGCCTTGGTGTCTTAGATAATGCTATTAAAATTAAAAGCCGCCCATAAGCCTAGTAATGAAATGATAAACAAACAAGGACAAGTATTTCTTGCCAATGACAGGCAGTTGTTTATATGCCTTAATCCACAAATTGCTTTCACTTAATTAATTAGTTTAATGTTTGCAAAGCACTTTGAGGATGAAAGGAATGAAAGGAATTATTATATAAATGAAAGAAATTTTAATGGACTCAATTCTCCTCTCAGAGGCTGAGAGCTCATCAACTGCCCATCTTCCTTCATGAGGACAGGAGAAATTGCCCTCTAGAATTTCTCCAGGGCGGCAGATCTGACCCTGTGATATGTTGGCTTTTGACCTTGTTGAGAAATGAAGAACCAAACCTCTCCTTTCTTTGTATTTTACTAACTACAAGAGAATCTCTTTAAAAGCAGGAAATAATGTGTATAAAGCACCTTAAAAATCATGAGAGGGGAGGAAAGGGCACTTACTATCACTCTTTTTCCTTTCAAGGTAGGACCCGGGGAATGTCTATCCTCCCTCTTGCCACTAGGACTAGTGGAGCAGAGACACCCACCTGCCAGGGAGACCAAGAAGAATTCCTTTTGAAGTCCTCTCACAGTGGCAGCTTTTGCACCTAAACAGCTAATTAAATACCACATGAGTGTATTTGGATTTTGACAGTGTCACCTGAATTGCTCTCCTTTTTAGGCGTGTGTGTGTGTGTGTGTGTGTTTTTTCTGAAACAAAACTGTTCATCAATATACTATAGAATTCCAGCGACTTTCAAAATGTAATTCTGCAAGTGAATAAACAGATTCATATTAGGATCATGAGTTGATTTTCAATGGTTTCAAAATGCAAAGAATTTATCTTAGAAGACTCAAGATATTGCTGTGATTCTAAAAGTAAAATCAGTACCTGCATTTAAAATAACCTGTGTTTTAACTGTAATGGAGGAGCTCCAAATAGATATTAAAAATTAATAGTATACCAGTCAAAAACATAACTAAAGAGGAGAAATTTTTTAAATATGTTTTTGATTTATAAATTTTCCAAATAAAATTTCTACATTTTTGAAGTAAACAAGTAGTAGGTTTCATTGTTAAAGCGCTCATATAAAGAAAACTTAAATATATATATTTCTTGATCTCTAGTCATAAAATTTAAACAGAGATGAAAACACCTTTGATGATGTGTATATACAATACAAACATATCATATATATCTTATACATTTTTATTAGCTGGTTGGAAGTATTAAAAAATAAGGTAGCATATGTTGTCTAAAAGGAATGATTATTACTCAAATACAATGTACTCCCAAGGTGATATTTGCACTGTAATTTACTTTTCAGAGTTTGCAGCAGGGAGAAGACTTACAGCTTTCTAATTTATTCAAATGACAAATTAGAGGAAAAAACCTAAAAGCCTTAGCGTATGCTCCAAAATTCAGAGGAATATTTGACTCCACAGCAGCCAAATCCCTCAGAAAATAGGCTAGTGTTTGGAAATAAAATAATGTTGAAAATTTAAAGAAATATAGCCCAAATTATTTAATTTATTATTTCATTTTGGTCCATCAATAGAAAACCCATTTTGTTTTTAGAATACAGCTGAACATGGACATGGTTGAAAATGCTTGGGCATGGCCCGGCACCATGGCTCGTGCCTGTAATCCCAGCACTTTGGGAGGCCGAGGAGGGTGGATCACCTGAGTTCAGGAGTTTGAGACCAGCCTGACCAACATAGTGAAACCCCATCTCTACTAAAAATACAAAAAATTAGCTGGGCATGGTGGCGGGCATCTGTAATCCCAGCTACTCAGGAGGCTGAGGCAGGAGAATTGCTTGAACCCAGGAGGTGGAGATTACTGTGAGCCAAGATTACACCATCGCACTCCAGCCTGGGGAGCAAGTGATAAACTCCATCAAAAGAAAAAAAAAAAAAACAAACCTTGGGCATTAGATAAAGTAAAGTAGAACTCAAAGTTCGATGTAGATTTATTTGTCATAATGAACAGCATACTTAACAAGGCAGAACTTTTGCTTATGCATACAAATATTGTAGTATTCTTCAAACAATCATGTCCTTCTAATCAAAACCCAGACTATTTGTATTTTTTGATACAGTTTGTAAAGAATGTTGGCTGTTAAAAATGCGGGAACATGGCTTTGTGTGGTGGCTCATGCATGTAATTCCCAGCAGTTTAGCAGGCCTACATGGGAGGATTGCTTGAGCACAGGAGTTTGAGACTAGCCTGGCCAATATAGGGAGATCTTGTTTCTGCCAAACATAACAATAAAAAGATGCGGTGGTACGCTCCCTTAGTTCCAGATATTCTGGAGACTGAAGTGAGAGGACCACCTGAGCCCAAGAGGTCTAGGCTGAAGTGAATCATGGCTGTGCCACTGTTCTCCAGCCTGGGAAACAGAGCTAGACCCCGTCTCAAGAAAAAAAACATGGACTCTGAAGTGATAATGACAGATTTTGAATTATGACACCATATCTGATGACTCCAAGGTGATAATGACAGATTTGAAACTGCACCCATCAACCCATCATCTACATTAGGTGTTTCTCCTAATGTTATCCCTCCCCTAGTTCCTCCCCTAGTCCCCCACCCTCCGACAGGCCCCAGGCCCTGGTGTGTGAAGTTCCCCATCCTGTGTCCATGCAAGCTGGAAACCATCATTCTCAGCAAACTAACACAGGAACAGAAAAGCAAACACTGCATATTCTCACTCATAATTGGGTGCTGAACAATGAGGATAAGTTTTGCTTGTTTGTTTGTTTGTTTGTTTTAGATGGAGTCTCGCTCTGTCACCCAGGTTGGAGTGCAGTGGCGGGAGTGCAGTGGCATGATCTCGGCTTACTGCAAGCTCTACCTCCTGGGTTCAAATGATTCTCCTGCCTCAGCCTCCTGAGTAGCTGGGATTACAGGCACATGCCACCAAGCCCAGCTAATTTTTGTATTTTTAGTAGAGATGGGGTTTCACCATGTTGGTCATGCTGGCCTAAAACTCCTGACCTTGTGATCCACCTGCGTCGACCTCCCAAAGTGTTGGGATTACAGGTGTGAGCCACCACGCTCGGCCAAGGACAAGTTTTAAAGAAAATTAAAAGTTACTTAGTTCAATGCCTAGTATATGTTGAGCAGTTAAACAAATATTAGTCACTACAATTTGTAAGAAAAGCAATAGAGCGTACCGAACAAGAACACGGAGACTGGAGCCAGACTGCACAGGTTTGAAACCCAGCTCTAACAATGACTAGCCTCGTGATCTTGGGCAAGGTATTGAATCTCTCCGTGTTTCCATCTTCCTATAAATAAAGGTAATAATAGTACAAATATGGATTAAGTATGTTAATTCACATAAATCATTTAAAAACATACCTTAAAGTTTTATTTAAGTGTTAGCAAGTATTAATAAAAATAATATTGTATAGACATTTATGTGAGGTTTCATGAATGTCTATGTTTCAATCTTGTTTAACTGTATGGGTTAATTCATTAGGTTATGGGAAACTGGAAGACATCAGGTCTGAGCAATGATTAATGAGTTTGATTCTGTATGTGCAGAGTTCAGTTCCTTTTGAGACATCCAAGTGCAATATTAAGTAAGTATTTGGATATACAGTTTAGTAGCTTAGGTCAGTGGTCTAAACTGGAGTTTAGACAAAATAGTGGTGGTGGTAAGAAAAGGATTACTGGGATACTGACAATAGTTGAAGCTAGGGTCATAAACAACACAGTATAGAAAGTTTATCAAGGGAGGGAAAAAATAAACTTTTAATTAAAACTCGAAGTATAGTTTATTTACAAAATCCTTTTGAATTCTTTGGATAGGCACCTAGACTAGCTGCCATTGTATTTCTGTAGATTCTGGTAACCACGGCAAGTATTTTCTCATGAGAATGGGATCTACTTCAACTCTAGATTCAGTCATTGGGAATAAAGCTTCTCCCTTTCTCCTTCGCGAACCTGGAAAATTGGCAAATGGTAATAGGCCCTTTGATTACGAGCTACGGCAGGTAGTTCTTGAAACTTTGAGTATGAATGGTAATAGACGAGGGACTTGGGAAAGAAGAGGACTGTGAGATTCGTATAATGAGATTGAGACTTACAAACTGAACCAGAGAGCCCAACGAGGAATCAGAGAAGGTAATTTCCAGAAATCTGAAGTTTTTGGTTTTGGATTCATGGAGATGTGACCTTTTATGAATATTCTGAATTTTACCCAGATTCTGGATATTTGACATTTGTCTAGCATTTGGCCTGCTTTTTCCCCCCTTCTGTTTCTATTAGTTTATATTTCAGAATCATTTTTTCTTTTATTTTTCTGCCTATTGAAATTTTATTGTTCCATACTCTTGTTCCTAGTGAAGGACAAATTCATTTGAGGACATATTTTTCTATAACAAATTTAATTGGAGTAGAAACTGAACGAAAATTATTTGTCTTTACTTCTCCCACCAAAATATACTTAAAGTTGTATTTCTTAGATGCACAGAAATATATATATTGGAAATGTAGAGATTAGGAGATAAATAGATGATATAGACAGATAGATGATAGATAGAGAGATAGACAGATACATGGATAGATAGATGATAGGTTTCCAAGACACTCGAGTCAAATATTATTCAGTTGGAAGCTAAAGTATTTATAAAATGCAAGGAGGGAGGAAAGTATTGAGGACTATGAAAATGAACAGCGATCAACCTGGAAAAGAAGTCATGTGATGAGCAGTGAGGAGTCAGCGGAGAGCAAAGGAAGCTTATTTCCTTTTTCTCTGCTATTCCTACTTGCCACTGTAGCAGTCTACATAGAATGCTTCAGAGTCAGTATACATTCACACACCTCCCTGTGCACACATGCTCACATATCCACATACACACAAGCATAACATAAAAGCTTGGCATTTGCAATAGTAAGTGCTGATCATTGTTAGCAGTCACTAAAACTAATAAGTTGCTTTTTTGTCAAGAAAATGGGCTTTTAACTTCAAGATGTATTCACTCAAGAAAATAAAAGAAAAAAAGAGAAGATCTCTCAAGTCTCATTCATCTTTGAATGACACTATTTTATTTCTCCCTGCTACTTGCAGTAGCAGCAGCCAATCTTAGATAGTTTGTTGCTACCCATGGCTGAGTAAAAAACTGACTTCATCATAGTCTTTAAAAACAATATGAATTATGACATTATATATTTTGCTGGCCAATTAGTAATGATTGGGGTTGTTTGAATGGTACCCTTTCATCACTTCAGAATTGTAAAACTAGAATTAGGGATATTAGCCTCTGGGTGTTCTGTCCTGTGACTGCCTATTGGAGAGAAGATACTTGATTCTTAATGACTGGAAGATTTGAAACTAGAGGCGAATCATCTCAGAGACACTCGCAATTTACAGAAACTACTATGAGTTGAAAATTTATGTTGCTTGATGTATATATATTTGTTTGGGACAAGTACCTTTGAGTTGAAAGTAACAAATATCCTCTTGTTTAAGTGACAAATGTGACTGCTTCTGTTGCATAAAGAGTGGTATAGAGGAGAAAGTAGACCAACTCAATACGAAGATATTTAAAAAAGATATCTTAAAATACATGATACTGAATTAATATGTTCAGATAACTCAAGAAAATGGTATGTATAAGGCATCATACCTGGAGCATAAAAAGGTTTAATAGATGATATCGTTGGCTGTCATGAACCAATCATTATATGCACGTAAATCCTCAAGTAATGACACTAATAATCTCCAACTCATCAATCTTATTTGTTTATTCCTCTTTAAACCTTTACGTCACACCACACTTTCCTCTCTCCTCTAATATCTGAATTTTTTTCCCTCATACTCCCACTTAATACTTGCATTTTCATTTGTCGGTTGCTTTTTCCTATCTATTGACAATTGCTTAACCCTTGTTGAAGAAGAATCAGAGGTCATAAGAAAAATTCCTTTTTTCTTTTCATCCTTTGGCAATCCAAAGCATTCCACATAAATCCTTATTCATCAATATTTTAAAACAATAATTTCTCCATCTACTTCTGAGTAGAGGGAAGAGGTGCAATCCATGACCCACACATTTATTTTAACATTCTAAGCAGGATAATGAGGAGAGGGAGGCAAGACAAGGAAAAATGAAATACAAAATTGACTTTGCACATTCACTATATGTTAGACTTTGGGCATGTTGTCTCCTCTTTGTAAGATAGCTATATCGGGTAATTATAGCTAAGTAGTAGATAGGCCATAGTTTTGAATAAAATTACTTAAATTAATTCTAATAATCCCACATTTTTTCAATGGAAAGCCTTTTCCTCACATCCCTTTTCCCTTTTGTCTTTCTTCTTTTCAGTGTAGCTACCATTACTTTTACATATTCCTTTGTAGTTCTTACGCAATTGCCAGTTTATGTTACATACTGTGTCTTATTTCCTTCTTGTTAAACTCACCACTTGACTCTTGAGTCCTATTTTACTCCCTAAAACTATTTACTGTTTCTGCAGCCCTCTCATTGCACAAACAACCTAGAATTAAAATTGTAAATGAAATCCTTCAATGTTTGACCCAATCTCCATTTCAGATAGCATGGTCAGATAATCCTATAGAATGAATATTTCTAATTCTTTCTTGTGTTGAATTGACTTATTTCAATAAGCTGGAACCAGTCATAAATGGTTAGGCTCCTGTTTCAAGGCAGCCTCAGTATAGTCAGTTAAATATCTCATGGACTGCCATATTGCAATTAGTAGTGCAAATCTATCTCATTTAAAAAGTCATAAACTCCTTGAGATAAGCCACTGTGTTTTATTGCTATTTTTATTCCTAGTGTTTTTCACTGTGCTGAACTCTTATTAAACACTGAGTGAGAAATGCCGAATTAAACAATGAATGGGAAATTTTCAGTGGTGTGACAGAAGGGAAAGGAATGGAATCTAAGATTCTTCTACAGGCAGATAAGGATTCATGAAATGCTCAGGCAAAGCTGAAACAAACAGTTTTAATTAATCCCATCCATTCTAATGTGAGTAGACCAATGTCTACAGTTAAAAAAGAGCGACAAAAAAATACGCATTCAAAGAATCCACCTATGATGTATAGAAAAGCTGTATTTGTCTATTGTAACAGGATGCCTTACATTAAAGAAGCTTCTAAGTCCATCAGCATTGCAAACGAGGCTTTCTTGCATTTATGAATAAGGAAGCCCATTTATTTTATCATTATTAGTTTTATTACTAATAACAGGCTCTTTACGCCTACGCATGAGCATGACAATAGCAAGGGAAGCAATCATTGGAAAAAATATGGACTATACATAATATCATCATTGTTACCATGCATTAAGTATAATTGCAATAAATTATGGTTGCCCTCAAAATCGAGTCCTTGTCCTGTTCCTGAAGGAAGATCAGATTTATCAAGTAGTTTCTCTTTTGCAATGAGAAGCAATCATTAGCAATTTGGTTAGACCACTTAAACTTATTTAATAATCAGAAATGTTAAAGTCCTTTGGAAATTTTCTAGTTAATAGAATTAACCTGTACTGTAATTAGACATGTCTGAATTAAAGTCCTTTTATGATGATAATACCTGCAATAAAAATAATCTCTGGGGATAAAGAAATTAGTATTCACATTAGTGGTAAATTCGTTATTTGAACCACATTTACTCTTTTGGTCTTTCATCCCTGAAGGATTCTACAATTGGATAGATTCACAGCTTTGCCCTTTCTCATCTACTGTTTTATTTCAGGGAATATTGGCCTTTATCATAATTTCCAAATCTGAACTTTAAAGGCAAATTGTTCTGCCTTGTTCTTGTACTGCTTCTGTTAGGAAATGCACAGATGATACAAACAACCACAATACAATCTATCCAACTAGCTTGAAAATTGGCAAGGGCACTGATAAGAAATCAATTAAATAATTGTAGCCAAATTCATGCTGGAATTTCTAAAGATGAACTAAATACCTGCACCCAAACTTCATCTCTTTCAGGCAATCTTCCCAAACTAATTCTATGAACAGATAACTTTAGGATACCCAGTAATGTTTCAACATTACCATGTTTATGAGAAACTAAGAAGAAGGTGTATTCATTTACCTGTTACTAATGTTTACACACATACAATTGTAAATGCATATATTTTATGTTCTTTGTTCTAAATTTTTATTAATTTATAGGTTTCCTTATGTACTCACTTCAAGACTTCTGTCCGCAGAGTGTTGTACTCTCTGTACAGGTTGAGTACCATATCAGTAGATGATACTGAATTTCCTTTATTTGCCATCAGAGACATCAAAAGTCATACATTTTCTTCTTTGGAAGTCTTTCAAACTCATATTTCTGCATCTATTCGGCCTAAGAGAGCCCTGTATGGATTACATTCATGATTTTATTTAATATAGTAACATAGGCTATGAGTTGGGGTTTAAACGTTGAAACTTACATTGTGTTACAAAAAAGCATTGTCATTATCAGGTAATGTCTGAACTCCTTTATGTCTTCCTTGGTCACCAAGGACCTAAGCACACATGACTTGAAGGCATGGTAAACAGAAAGAAAAACAAGCACTACACATTTTCTAATGCTTCCTGGAGTGGAAGGTGCTAGTATCTGCCCTCTGCCATAGGAATCTTTGTGAACAAGTCAGATTTGATAACACCCTTGTCTGGACTTATGAGTCTCTTTTTAAATACAATTTCTCTTATTCCATTTTATGTTATGTTTAGACATATGTTATGTCATCCTACATAGTTATGTCAAGACATATGCTATGTAATACCACACAGTAACGTTGTTGTACATATTTTGTACCTTCCTAATAACTATTTTGTCATTTGAGTCTCACAGTCTTTTTTGCGAATCTCAAGTAAAATGAATCATATGAGATGTGGTAACTGTAACTGGATGTACAATTGCAAGGTATCCCAACATGTATCAAATGTATGTTGACTAAAGAAAGTTTATTTCTCCTCATTCAAAAGTAGTTACATAAAAAGAAAGAAAATGCATTTTTGGTTTTTGGAATATGCTAGAAATCGTATATTATTTCATTCAATCCTCACAATGTAATCAAGCATCCCCATTTCCCAATGAAGTAAATGAGGTTTCAAGACATTAGGTAACTTCTCAACTCTACAACATAGATAGCTGTACCTGATTCACTCTTGGATCTTCTAAAATTAGTAAGTATGTTCTTTCTTCTACTATTTGCTGCCTATGTTTTAGAATTATTTTTAACTAAACTGATATATAGCTTGTGAAAATCTTTACTTTTTACTATGAAGCACTCTGTAACATAAATTAGTTTCTCAGCCTGGTGCAGTGGCCATGCCTGTAATCCCAGCACTTTGGAGCACTTTGGGTGGCCGAGGTGGGCAGATCACCTGAGGTCAGGAGTTTGAGACCAGTCTGGCCAACATGGTGAAACCTGTCTCTACTAAAAATATAAAAATTAGCCGAGTGTGGTGGTGCACACCTGTAATCCCATGTACTTGGGAGGCTGAGGGAGGAGAATAGTCTGAACCCAGGAGGCAGAGGGTGTAGTGAGCCAAGATTGCTCCATTGCACTCCAGCCTTGGTGACAGAGTGAGACTCCCTCTCCAAAAAAAAAAAAAAAAATTACTTTCTCACATTGTGTTCTCCTGCTTAACTAGGGTATGTGAGTTGGTATAAAATGCTGTAGATTTTGCAATGAATCTCCAACCATATATGCCTTTAAGAATTCTCTTTTTGTATCATTATTTACATGATACAATTGTAAAGATTCCTAGCCACCATCTACAGAAACATGTGTCTGGTGTATACACCGATTACTAAATGTAATAACGATAGAATTGTGTCTTTATTATTATGTCTACCATAGTACTAGACACATAGGAGATACTCAATACTTAAATAAGCAAATGAAGGAACTATGGGAAGAAAAGAAGACAGCAATGTATTCAGGGAAGTGCACAATGACTGTTTAGCAGTTGGATGATGTGGCTAGCAGTCTGGATCATTAACTGATTATCTGGATGGCTCAAAAAGATAGTAATCATTTATTTCTTAAAATACAAAACTTTAGCTGATATTAATACATAATGGTATGGTCAACTAATTTTTGACAAAGATACCAAGAAAACACATTAGGGAAAGTAGACTTTCTTTAGCAAATAGTGCTGGAAAAATTCATTGTCTTCATGAAAAAGAATAAAATTGGACCCTTATCTTATACCATATACAAAAATCAACTCAAAATGGTTAAAAGACCTAAATGTAAGACCAGATATTGTACCATAAAACTTCTAGAAGAAAACGTAGGGGAAACTCTCCTTGACATTCGCCTTGGTGAAGATTTTTGTATATTTTACCAAAAGCTCAGGCTACAAAAGTAAAAATAAACATGACTAAAAGCTTTTGTACAACAAAGGACACAATTGATAAAATGAAAAGGCATCCTATTGCCTGGGAAAAAATATTTGAAGACCACATAGCTAATGTGAGATTAATATTCAAAATTTATAAAGAACCCTTATAACTCAACAGCAGTAAAACAAATAACAATAAAAATGGACAAGGGACTTGAACAGATATTTTTCCAAGGAAGACATAAAAATAACCAATAGGTATATGAAAAAGTGCTCAATGCCAAAAAAAATGACCTATAACAAAACAACATTTATTATAGCTGTTCCGAATAAAAACAAAGGGATGGTTCCACCGTGTTCTGTTTCTGCACAGTTCTACTTCATTCGGTTCTAGGAAGACATCTACTTGAGTGAAAAAATAGAGTCCACCCAGAGTAATGTTCCTAGACTAAGGATATATGTAGTTTCAATCAGAACTATACCAAACCCATGGGATGTTTAGAAATTCATGAGGGCTGCATTTTAGTTGTCACAATGAGCTATAAATGCTTCCTGCAATCTAATAAGAGGAGCAAGAATGCTAAGAATTTAGCAATGCATTGGAGAATTCCACACAATAAAAAACTCTATCTCACAAAATTCCAATAGTTTCTCTTAAGAGAAATATGTATCAATATTAAAAGACAAACAAACAAAAGTATGATATTTTAGTTTATGTGGAGAGACCTGGGAATATTTAATTTGGAAAAAATATTATAACTGCTATCTCATATAGAGAATAATGGAGGCCTTCTGTGTAGAAACAGGTCTAAATGAAGGTAATCGAAAAAATTGCTGGGAGGGAAAGGGAAGAGCAGATTTTAATTCAATATATAAGGAAGATGTCTTTAAGGTTCACAATCAGAGACAGAATATGGAGAAGTGATTATTTCTAACTCATTGGCTTTCTTCTGAAGGTTAACGTTTTACTGAGGTTTATCTTTTCACTTGCTCAATACAATTAGGAAGAGTTAGACTTTGTCAAAAGAAGGGCCAAGATTTTCTAACTTTGAGAATCTCCATCTCATGGACCATGAAGTTCAGCTATATTTAAAGAAGATCAACTCCTTATCTTTTATATTCCAAAGTTAGCTGCCAATAGCTCTTCTCGGCCTATAGAGAAAAGACAAATCTAACTCTAAAATTCTGATTCTATATGTGATACTTTTTTGTTTTTTTAAGTCATTTCACTTAAGCAGCTTAATTTCCTTGGTCAAAATGGAGCTAGATGTTACTATTATCTATTTGACATTGGAACTATTTGCAATGTTTGCCTTTTGCCATTAAGCGAGGTAATTCCTAATACATGTATTTGATTGATTACTACTTAATAATTACTTGTGTCAAAGCATATAGTTTTGATTGTCATGCTAGTTCTGTTCAGAGTTTGATGAAAAATAACCCCAACTCCATTAACAGTGCATTATGCCTTAAACATTCAGAAGCATTAGATAAGATTATACTATATAAAATTAGCTTTAAATAGAAGGTTTTTGTTTAGTTAAGCACTGGTGATCAACAATAATTATAGAAGAAAGAAAAGAAATGATAAGGAAGTTCTGCTGTACTTGAGCATTGCATTGAGGCCCCAATTAAGCAGAACTATTTCAGGTAGTTGTGGGACTTGTCTTAGTCAGAGGCTAATTTAATATAATCTGGCTGTGGGATTTACTGGATTTTTTAAACATCTGGAATAACAGAATATTTTGGAGAGCACTTTTTAGCATGGTTTAATAAGGATTCCTTAAAAAAACTGTCCAAATATATAATTTTTACTTTCTTCAATTTTTAGATAAAAATTTGAGGCTGTATAAAATTAGTGTATGATTGGAAGATGATGAGAATGGGAGCGCAAGCTTTTTAAGGGAGCAGGAGCTTATAAAAAACAGACCATAATTTATGCATTCAATAGAGTGCAAGCCTTCCAAAGATATACCTTGATAAATTTGTTATGGGCAAACAAATACCCATTGCCCCCAAAATAAATGATGGATACTTTTATTTTGTAATCATCTTCAGTTAATTTATAGGCAACATACTTTGCTTTGTTTCTTGGCCATTGTATTACTCATTTAATCAGTCTAAATATGTTACATTGCAGGTTGTTTTTTAAATCCAAAACTGCATTATCCAATCTTTAGTTCATTTAGTTAAATAATAATAATAATAAAATAACCTCACCTCTGTATTATTTGAAATCTTTCAAAAAATATAATCTCCAGAAAAAGATCTTCATTTAATATCAAAGCAATTTCCAAAGAAATATTTTGAAACTTTTTGAGCAATACTATTGTGGTTTGATATGTTATGTGAACTCTGGAGGTCATAATTTAAATGAAAAATATCGTTTTGATTTTATACTTCATAATAGATTTGCCAAACTCTTTTGCATTTCCCTACATTTATTTTTCATTTTCCTATACTCTATTTTGGGAAAACTACCAGGATATATGCTATTTAGAGCTGGAGGACTCACAAAATATAGTTCTTATATTTTTAGAGATCAAAAATAAAATTACCTAAAGAATAATTCTTCTGTGTTTTCCCCACCTCAGATTGACCTACTAAATGAAATGTCATTTGTTGACCTCATCTTTAGAAAGAAAAAGGGACCAATCATTCTATGTCTTTCTAGTTTGGAGAAAATTGGTGATGGTAAACAAGAGAGATTCCCTGTCCACACGTGTCTTACCTGAGGAGGTCATCTCATTAGGGAAAGCTTGCCTCAGTCAATTAATACCTGTATGGAAAAAATAAAGCTAACTTCTTAAGTTGTCAACTTATGCTTAATCGGTGGTAAAGAGGTTTTAATTTCACATGCCTTTCTTTTAGTCTAATCACTAATCTGTTGAAAATTTGGATCAAGAAATTGCTATTATTTATTGGATGCCTTCTGAAAGAGAAAGGACAATTGTTTTGCTGTTCAGAACACAATCTTCATTTCTTCATATGCTTTCAGGTCTTTTAAGTAAGTGTTCTAAAGATCTGTAGGACAACATAATGACTACAATTAATAATTTTGTACTATATACTTGAGAAGTGTTAAGAGAATAGATTCTAAATGTTCTCACCACAAAAACAGTATGTAAACTGCACAATATGTCAATTCACTTGATTTAATCATTCTACAACGTATAACAAAATATCACATTATACTACATAAATATATACAACAAAAAAGAAACAGAAAATCAAATCGAAACAACAGAATAACAGGACTAATAGAAAAACATAAAACTGACAAATTACCAAAAGTCTAAAAATCTATACGCAGCCTTCCTTTCACAAAATTTGAAATCTATCCATTAAATTTCTTAATCCTAGTTTGGGTTCAGGTAATTTGCTCATATTTTACCTATCTGTCAGAAGAAAATTAAATTTTCCCTACCATTTTTCATATACAATGTCAGCACTCAATATAAAATTAACCAACATCCAGGCAACATGTCTAAATAACTGAAATCAAAAGGAAAAAAGCTAATATAAATAAACCTGCATATGACTTAATGATTTGTTATCAGACACAGAATTAAAAAGTAACTGTGATGATTATTATAACATTTTAATTGAATTATAGTGTATAAATTCTGCATTTCATAAATGTAATGATCAATGTACTTTTGTCTTTTTAATTTTGACTTATATTTTAGATACAGGGGTTACATGTACAGAATAGTTACATAGGAGCATTGTGTGATACTGGGTTTTATAGTATGGATCCATCACCCTGATAGAGCATAGTACCTGATAGGTAGTATTTTAACCCACTCATCTTCCTTCCTCTCTAGTAGTCCACAGTTATTTATCATTCCCGTAATTGCGTCTATGTGTGCTCAATGTTTAGCTCCCACTATCTGTGTGAACATGCACTATCAGTTTTCCTGTTCCTGCATTAATTTACTTAATATGATGGCCTCCAGCTCCATCTACGTTGTTGCAAATGATGTGACTTCATTCTTTTTTGTGACTGCATAGTATTCCATGGTATGTATGTACCAAATTTTCTTTATCCAATATATGATTGATGGACACCTGGATCGAATATATGTCTTGGTATTGTGAATAGTGCAATGATGAACATCAGTGTATGTGTGATTTTGGTAAAATTACTTATTTTCTTTTGGGTGTATATACCTAGCAATGGGATTTCTGGGTCAAATAGTAGCTTTTTTATAAGTTCTTTATAAAATCTCCAGACTGCTTTCCACAGTGGCTACACTAATTTACATTTCTACCAGCATTGTATAAGCATTCCCTTTTCTCAACAGCCTTGCCAGCATCTGTTATTTTTTGACTTTTTATTAGTAGTCATTCTGACTGGTGTGAGATAACATCTCATTATGATTTTGATTTGCATTTCTCTGATGGTTAATGATGCTGACTATTTTTTATATACTTGTTGGCTGCATGCATGTCTTCTTTTGAGAAGTGTCTGTTCAGGTAATTTGTCCACGTTTTAACATGGTTATTTGTGTTTTGCTTGTTGAATTAAGTTGCCTATAGATTATTGATACTGGCCTGTTTTGGATGCATAGTTTGTGAATATCTTCTCCCATTCTGTAGGTTGTCTGTTTGCTATGTTGGCACTTTGTTTTTCTGTGCAATATCTCTTTACTCTAAGTCCCATTTGTCTATTTTTGTTTTAGTTGAAACTGCTTTTGGAAACTTAGCCAAAAATTATTTGTTAAGGCCGATGTTGAGCAGAGTAGTTCTTAGGTTGTCTTCTAGGGTTTTCATAGTTTGAGGTATCACATTTAAATTTTTAATGTCACTTTGAGCTAATATGGTGAAAGGTAGGGGTTCAACTTCAATCTTTGGCATATGGCTAGCTAGTTACTCCACTACCATTTATTGTATAGGGAGCTCTTTCTTAATTACTTGGTTTGTTGGCCTTATCAAAGATCAGATGGTTGCAGGTGGGCAATTTTATTTCTGTGTTTTCTATTCCATTTCATTGGTCTATGTGTCTGTTTTGTACCAGTACCATGCTATTTTTTTTATTGTGACTTTATATTATAGTTTGAAGTCGGTAGTATGTTTCCAGCTTTGTTCTTTTTGCTTAGAATTGCACTGGCTCTTTTTTTTGTTTCTGTAAGAATTTTAGAATAGATTTTTTCTAATTATGTAAAAAATGTCATTGGGAGTTTTAAAGGAATAGCATTGAATCTGTAAATACTGCTTTGGGCAATATGACCATTTTTACAATATAAATTCTTCCAATCCAACAACATGGAATGTTTCACCATTTATTTGTGTCACCTCTGATTTCTTTTAGCAGTGTTTTGGAGGTCTCCTTAAGAGATCTTTTGCCTCTCTGGTTAGCTGTATTCCTGGGTATTCCATTTTCTTTGTGGCTATTGTAAGTGTGATTGTGTTCTAAATTTCACGTTTAGCTTGGATGTTGTTGATGGATAGAAATGCTACTGAATTTTGTACATTGATTTTGTATCTTGAAACTTTACTAAAGTTGTTTGTCAATTCTAGAAGCTTTTTATCAGTCTTTAGGATTTTCTAGGTGTATAATCATATCATCAGAGTAGATAATTTGATTTCTCCTTTTTCTATTTGGATGCCTTTTATTTCTTTCTCTTGCCTGATTGCTCTGGCTAGGACTTCCAGTATGATGGTAAATAGGTGTGGTGAGAGTGGGTATCCTTTGTCTCATTCTCAAGGGGAATAGTTTTAGCTTTTGCCCATTCAGTATGATGTTGGCTGGGGATGTGTCATAGACAGCTCTTATCCTGAAAACAACAGAAAAATGTATTTTTAAAAGTTTATATCTGTATATCTATCATACATATCAAAAAGTAGAACATAATCAACTTATTAAAAGAATCCATTGTGCCTGTCCAAGTCAGGATTTACCAAAGTTGACTATAATAGTGTCTATCACCAGATAATTATGTTAGTTCATTTAGGGGAAAAACATATAAACAAATTACAAAATATATCTATGAAAATGGTTCATGAATTTGAGAAAGTCTTTTTCCAAATAATCATTTGTACTTTTCACTTAATTTCATTGTTTATTTTATTTTATTTTTATTTTTAAAGACAGAGTCTCACTCTGTTGCCCAGGCTGGGGTGCAGTGTTGCAGACAGCTTACTGCAGCCTCAAACTCCTGAGCTCAAACAATCCTCCTACCGCTGTCCCTCGAGTAGCTGGGATTACAGGCATGTGGCACCACACCTGGCTATTTTTCAATTTTTAATTTTATTTTTTGTCTTGCTATGTTGCCCAAGCTTATATTGAACACCTAGCCTTAAGCAATCCTCCTGCCTCAGCTTCCTAGGCATGAGGCACTGCATCCAACCTCTCATCGTTGATTTTTTTTTAAGTCCCAGGATTGTATACAGGGTGTAACATTACATCCAAATTTAGTTTGAGATCCTGTGTTTTCTAAATTCAGTGTAAGATGTTGTTTATTCTGGAACAATTTTTCAGACATTGTACTTTATGATGTCAATATTTTTTTTTAAATACAGGCCAGTTATTTTACAGAGCTGAACTAGATTTATTAGATGATTATATTTAGATTTTGCATCTTTCACTGGAACATTAGAGAAAGCAATGCTTTGTCGTTTTCAATGTATCACAGCAGAAGGCACAGGCTTGTCGCATTATTAATGATGTTAAATTGATCACTTAGTTAAGGTCCTGTCTGCCAGGTTTCCTAACTAAAGAAAGTGTTACTAATTAATAGGTCATTTATAGAAAGGTACTCTGACACTATGTAAATACTGTGTTCCTCATCAACTTTGTCCTACTAGCTTTAACAACCATTAGTGATGAATGCCTGGATCAATTAATTACTACCACAGTGATTATAAAATGTCCTATTCTAAGCTAATAGAAAATAAATTTTTACCTTAAACTCACCTTTTTGTGACAAAAATATAAAATAATTTTAGTTTCCTAAAATAATCATCAAAGCAATCTACTATTTCAAAGATATTTTCATTCAGTTTGCCTAAAAAGTGTCAGATAAAAACAATCACATGAAATTGTGTGGTTTGGGCATAAGGATTAAAGGAGATAGTATCAAACTTTATGCATAAAATAACAAATTTATAAAATGGGAAGAGATATCTGTATAAATTGTCAATCCTGTTTCTATATGTTTAATTTCCATGGGTTTGTGGCACAACAATGTATAAATAACAAAGATATTCACTGTAGGAGTTTGCTTTTTATTATTCATAACACTCTGGAAACTTACAAAGATTTTGGGATCAGGAAAATTAATGAGGATTTTCTCAGAGAGAGTTCTTTTTGTAGAAACAGAGAACACAGAAGAAATCCATGGGAAAACCAAATTTTAAAATAGTGGAACATGAAAAGAATTTGGAAATAGTCCCCAAAGTGATAGTAGGAGAATGAGAGAGTGGAGTCTGGGTATGTAATAATGAAAAATGAAAGGCCATGTTCTTTCTTTCATGGAGCTGTAGGAATGAGACAGGAGACTCACAAAAGTGTCTGATTTGATCTGGATTGGGAATGGTTGTCATAGATTTCTAGAGAAAAGTAGCATCTATGCTGAGATGTAAAGGAGGAAAGGAATCTGAAGTGCAGAGTTCCAGTTAGAGGGAATGTCATGTATAAGACATTGCTAGGAGTATGGCTGGGTCAAGCCACATTGCACTGAGTCCCTACTTCACTGAAAGTGAGCCAGAGTATGAGGTGAGTTGACACTGAAGAAGTAAGATACAAGAATAAGGAGAAACTTTGAAAGTTACTATTAAAAGTTTGTATTTTGCATTGCTGGAAGAAATCAGATGATGCAGATAAATGTAAATATGTCGCATACTCATGAATTGGAAGAATCAAGATCATCTGTTCTTTGACAAGGCCAACAAAAACGCATACTAGGGAAAGGACTCCTTATGTTATAAATGGTGCTGACGTAAATGGCTAACGATATGCCAAAGACTGAATCTGGACTTCTGCGTCTCACCATACACAAAAATTATCTCAAAATGGATTAAATATTTAAATATAAGACCTCAAACTCTAAAACTTCTGGAAGAAACCTAGGAATTACTCTTCTCAATGTCACACAGCAAAAGAAACTATGTATAGAGTAAACAGACAGCCTACTAGATGGGAGAAAATATTCACAGACTGTGGATCCAACAAAGTATATATATGTACATATATGTACATATATATATATATAAAAAACCAAAATATAGTCATCTTCAACAAATCAACAAGCAAAAAACTAATAACCACATTAAAAGTGGTGAAATTACATGAACACATACTTCTCAAAAGAAGATATACATGCAGCCAACAAGCACATAAAAAAATGGTCAGCATCATTAATTATCAGAGAAATGTAAATAAAAACCACAATGGGATACCAACTCACAACAGTCAGAATGGCTGTTATTGAAAAATCTGAAACAACAGACGCTAGTGAGGCTGCAGAGAAAAGGGACTGCTTGTACACTTTTGATTGCAATGGAATTTAGTTCAGTAACTGTGGAAAGCAGTCTTTAGAATTCTCAAAGAAGTTAAAACAGAGCTATTTATTATTCAATCCAGTAATCCCATTGCTGGGTGTATACACAAAGGAATATAGATAATTCCACCAAAAAGACATTTGCACTCATTTCTTCATTACTGTGCTATTCATGATAGCAAAGACATGGAATCAACCTAGCTGCTCATCAATGGTGGAACAGACAAAGAAAATGTTGGAATATTACATAGCTATAAAAAGAATGAAATCATATCATTTGCAGCAGCATGGATGGAACTGGAGGCCATAACACTATGCAAATTAATGCAGGAGCAGAAAACCAAATACCTCCTATTCTCACTTATAAGTGGGTGCTAAACATTGAGCATACATTGACATCAATATGGAAACAATAGATACTATGGACTACTAGAGGGAGGAATGGGAGAAGAAAGCATGGATTGAAAAACTAATTATTGGGTACTATGCTCACTACCTGGGTCCAGCATACCTATGTAACAATGCTACACATGTATCTCCTGTACCTAAAATAAAAGCTGAAGATAAACAACAAAAAGTTCGTATTTTGCCTGTATGAAACAGAAATCTTACAACAGAATTTACTTTAGGTAAGAACTTAATTGGCTCAAGAAAATATATGGTGCATTTTAAGAACAAGCAGTTAAACATTACAAGGAAGTGAGGTTCATATTCTAGAATTATCTGTTTTTACCTGTGAGAACCTAAAGAGCCAACTTTCTCTTTGAAGTATAAATGACAATACCTACCTCTTCAGGTTGCTGAGACATTTGAGTAACATAGATTGTGTCTTCACCAGCCAATGAGGTATAGAGGTATAGCCAACAGTTCTTTTTTTCCCTCCTTCACTTTGAAACATTATTCTTCATTTTTTGTTATGCATAACAATTTATCTTTAAATTGCATAAGCTATAAAACTCTTATTCGATTTGTAACACCTCTCTGGCACTTTACACACATCATTTGTTTGTAGCCCACTGCTATGGGAAGCTGAAGTTATGGCAGACACTGTCACTTCAGGCTCGTCCCAGTCCAGCAAAGTTTCAACACGAGGATGTATTGAGTATCTTTTTACTGTTTGCCAGCGCCTTCTTTGAGGCTCTGGTAGCCAGTGAGAAAGCGATAGAAGAACCCTCAAGCATAGTGGACATCCCATCCTTCAGATAAACATTGTATTTGGTTCTCTGGAAATCCCAGTAGGACTCATGTTCCCACTCCCCACAACCTACAAGACTGGCTTCATTAATTTCATGCTGATACCAGCTTTATTTTTCTCAATATCATACTCCGTAGCTCTGCTGTCTGACATCACCTCTCAAACAATCTATTCCCACCTCCTCCTAAGCTCTAGTTTCAAGAACTCAAACTCAGTTTCTTTCCCTTTCTATGTCCTAAGAACCCATTTCATTTCATTAATTGTTTAATTCTCTCACTTTAAATTGATGGATTGCTAATCTAATCTATCATGAGCTACTCTGCTATATTATTCCTGTGAAATAGCATAATCCCCAAAACATTGTGCAATCTGAAGCCTCTTTTCTTTTCGCCTCACACAATTTTCTTATTTGCAGCATTAGATCATCTCTATTAAGCCATCAAGATCTGAAGGAGATTTTTGATATTTTGTTAACTATGCTAAAACATTAAGGGTTACACAGATATAAAGCTTGATGTTTTTGAGAATACCTCAGATATTAATATGAGTTTGAACTCTCCAATTTACTAATGTTTTAGATAATTTGGAAAGGTAACTGTGTCATACAGAATGGTTGGTGGGCACTGCAGTTGCCTATCCCACAACCGTTTCCTCCTGCCAAACACACATCTTTCTGATTATAATATAATTATAGTTTATTTGCTTAGAGGATCAAGCCCACTGATCTCGGACTGATGAATCCCAAAAGAATAAATCATTATTTGGCAAATCTGTCAAAAAACCTCACCCCCATAGCTGTGATTAATGTAATGATGAGAACGTGACAATACTGTGGCCAACGAGACATAAGAAGTTTACTGAGAAGAAACTGTGGTTCCTTTTAAAACAAGCAAACAAACAAACAAAACCCGCTCAACCTACCTATGGAAAGATTTATCTTCAAACTCTTTTTTCGCTTCCGTTTGAATATGGCCAAGGAGTTTTGAATCTGAATATGAGAAACAGCTTGAATTGTGGATGGCATCTTTGGGCAAGTAACTACCTATAACCAGACACCCTAGTTATGAGGAAAGATTGCTCTTTATTTTAAACTATTAATTAATTAATAGTTTAATAAGTAAAGCTATATATTTATTTGCTCAAAGTTGAACCTATTCCTAACAAATATAGACAAGAAATTGGAGGCCTATAACATTTTGCTTTTTCACAGGAAAAGGTCAAAGGCTAAAATTTTGTTTTGAGTATCGGTAATTTTGGAACATCTAAGTTGGCCATTCAGGGTCCTGATGATGTAATTTAGAAACTTTGTCAGGGATGAAGGACTGAGAATAAACTAAGAACTCCATGAAATGCCCACCCTTATTCCCATTGAAACAGAGCAACTTGTCTATTTTTAAGTGTGGAGACTTCTGATAAGAACAATGTTCTGGTTCTAAACTATTTAAAAATGACTAATATGAGTCATAATCTTCAGAATTATATAAATAGCTGCTTAAAATGTTAATCATATTAATTTTTTTGAAATTAAAGTTTATTCTACATTTTCCTGTCAGAAACTTCTACCTATTCTTAGATTAAAAAGTTACATGACAGCAGGAATTTGACCTAATTGTAGACAGTGTTAATTATGGCATTTATACAGCTCAGTAACAATAAGATGGGGAGTTTTGATTAATTTTCTAGAGATTCTTTGTGAAAATTTAAACTCAGATTGATACTTTAAAGCATATAAGACTGCATTGTTTTTCAGTTTTGCTACAGTTTTGCAGACTATGTTCTTGGTAGAAAATGACCTGTAAATTAAAATTAGCACCAAAATATTTAAGTAAAATAGTCACAGATATTGAAGAGATATAGAACAAAATGATCATCTTTTCAAATCTTTCACTAGTATTCAATGATAAATTATTTCTTAAACAACAATTATTGTGAGACTATATGGATTTTGGAATTTAATGTCAAATATTGCCATTTTCTAGACAAAGCTACCTTTTAATCCATTTATTTGAAGAACAATATAAGCTTAGGCGATGGTTCAAGTTTATTCCTTTTATATCTCCGTGCATTTTAAGAATTTAGATGAAAGCAAACACAAAACACAACACAGAGATTTTTTTAATGTGGTATTTGACTTCAAGAGAATGTGCAAAGAAATGAGTATCTATTTGAGACTTTAGAAATCACAAAGATGTGATAGGATATTCATAGTTGAGTAGGCAGTGTTTATGCATATCTGGCTGTGTCCGTATAAAGGTGATTTGCATGCTCAAATACAACATGTCGTGTTTTAATATCCTTTTTTAAAAAGTAGTTTTGGGTTCACAGAATAACAGGAAGTACAGAGAGTTCTCCTATACACCCCCACTTCCATAAAAGCATAGCCAACCCCACCATAAACGTTTCCCATCGGAGTAGAACTTTTGTTACAATCAATGAACTAACTTTGATACATTATTATCAGAGTCCATAGATTACATTAGGGTTTATTCTTAGAGTTGTACATTGTATGAGTTTCAATAAATTAATAATGACATGCACCCACCATTATAGTGTCATGCAGAAAATGCAATGAATTTTTTCAAAACAAATCAAGGGAATTGGAGAACTGAATACTGATTCAGCAAATCTAAACAACAAAGAAAATTAATCCATTATATGATTTCTGAAAAAGCCTATGTGTACTTTACTTATTAATTATTAATAATTCAAGCTATTTATTGTAAAACTGTATATAATTTTTTGTTGAGATACAACAACATGTCCTAAATTTGTACCCTTTAAAAATGAATAACTTTGTGGGTTTTTGTATATACAGAGTTTTAGAAATATCACCACTAATTCTAGAACATTTCATCAGCACAAAAAGAAACCATCGGTAGTATCTAGCCCTCTCCTCATCTTTTGGCAATGACTAGTCAACTTTCTGTTTATAATATTTGCCTTGGTAGACATTAAATATAAGTGAAAATATACAACATGTGGTTTGTTATGTCTAGCTTCTTTTACTCCGCATAGTGTTGTCAAGTTACATTGATGTTCGAGAATGTATCTGTTCTTTATCCCTTTTGGTGACTGAAAAATATTTCATTGTATGAATATATCACATTTTGTTTATCTATTCAGCAAGTGATAGGCATTTAGGTTATTTTTCCACTCTTTAGCTATATTGAATATTGTTTCCATGAATATTCTGGTATTTTATTGTAAACATATATTTACAATTTCTTGTCTATATGCATGGTAGTATAACTGCTGGGTCATATAGTAATGCAATGTTTAGGTTAGGAACAACAAACTGTCTTCTGTAGAATTTGCAAAATTTACATGCCTATCAGAAATATATAAGGGTATTAATTTCTCTATATTCTTACCAACATTTGATATAGTTTATGTTTTTGATTACAGTTAGCATAAGTGTGAAGTAGTATCTCATTATGCTTTTGATTTAATTTCCCTAATGACTAATGATGTTGAGCATCTTCTCATGTGCTTATTGCTTATTTGGATTTTATTTTGAGAAATGTATATTCAAATAGTTTGCCCATTTACATTTATGTTAAAAATCATCCTGCTAAGTTGCAGTGTTTTTATATATTCTAGCTAGAAATCCTTTATTAGAATATAACTTACAAATAGTTTTTCATATTCTATGGATTGTCCTTTAACTTTCTGGATGTTGTTTTCTGAAGCACAAATGTTTTTAATTATGAAGTTAATTTATCTATTTTTTTCCTTTTGTTGCATATATATTTAGTGTCACATATAGGAAATCATTCCCTTACCCAAAGTCATAAATACTTGCAAACAACTCTCATTCTAAAATTTTTACAGTTTTACCTCTTAGATTTAGGTTGTGATGCATGTTGAGTTGATTTTTGTATATAGTGTAAAGTAAATGTCCAAATTTATTCTTTGCATGTTGATTTATGATTTTATCAGTACCGCTTTTTGCAAATATGATTCTTTTACAACTGAATTGTATTGGCACCCTAATTGAACACAAACTGATCATAGGCGTGAAGACTTCTTTCTGGACTCTCAGTTTTATCCAATTGATCTATATACACATCCTTATTCCAGTATTACATTGTCTTAATTATTGTAGTGAGGTGATGTTTGAAATTAAAGAAGTGTGAGTTCTCCAATTTTATTCTCTTTTTCAGTATTGTTTTGGCTTTTCTGTGTTCCTTGAATTTCCATATGAATCAATTTCTCAGGGAAAAAAGATGGAATTTTCATAGGAATTACGTTGAATATGTAAATCAGCTTTGGGAATATTTCTGCCTTAACAAGATTAAGTCTTCAACCCATGAGCACAGAATGTCTTTTTTTTTTACTTGGGTCTTAATTAATTTCTTTCAATAATGTTTTTGTCATTTCAATGTAGACATAAATATATAATCTCCAATGATTTTTTGTCATTTCAATGTACAAATCAATATATAATCTCTGATATTACAGTTTATTTTCTATCTTTTGTCAATTTAGATCATCCTTTTGAACTGTTAGTATCTATTGTGAAATGTGATTCTTTTTATGTAAAATAATTACTATTTTATCAGCTTTTGGCAGACTAAATATTTATTCTATGTGCCATCAAGTTTTTTGCAAAATAGTATCTGCTTGAACAAAATAGCCAAATAATTTTTTTAAAGAGATGATGTTATTTCAGGTACTAAGATAATACCTGAAGTTGTCTGATCCTGAGGGTCTAAGGGAGATGCCATATGAGGAGGTGAAGAGAATCATCATGCTTTTCTACACTGGTCAGTCTGACTCACCTGTAAGTCGATGCCATCAAACAATTTTCTTACTCAAAACTGCATAACAATCATTGGAAACATGTTTATTAATTACAACACTGATGATAATGCTCAGTGCACAGTTGGTATCTGAAATATATTTGACAAATGAACAGATGAATAAAAGTATGATTTTTCCCCTTTTTTGTTTACATACTGTTGCCCACTGACCACTCACCACTACATCTACGCCCATTGTTTCCTGCATCCCCCAATCCAGAATGCGCTAACCTAAATTACTATGTCTTTGCTCATACAAAATATCCAAATGCTTCATTACTTATTTCTTTTTCTCAGTGCACACCAAATGATATTCTAGTATGTGTGTCTTAGTAACCACTAGACAGTGAGCTTTTTTATTTTTTATTTTTTTTATTTTATTTTTTTTTTTTTTTATTTATTTATTTTTTTATTATTATTATTATACTTTAAGTTGTAGGGTACATGTGCATAACGTGCAGGTTTGTTACATATGTATATTTGTGCCATGTTGGTGTGCTGCACCCATCAACTCATCGTTACATCAGGTATAACTCCCAATGCAATCCCTCCCCCCTCCCCCCTCCCCATGATAGGCCCCGGTGTGTGATGTTCCCCTTCCTGAGTCCAAGTGATCTCATTGTTCAGTTCCCACCTATGAGTGAGAACATGTGGTGTTTGGTTTTCTGTTCTTGTGATAGTTTGCTAAGAATGATGGTTTCCAGCTGCATCCATGTCCCTACAAAGGATGCAAACTCATCCTTTTTGATGGCTGCATAGTATTCCATGGTGTATATGTGCCACATTTTCTTAATCCAATCTGTCACTGATGGACATTTGGGTTGATTCCAAGTCTTTGCTATTGTGAATAGTGCTGCAATAAACATACGTGTGCATGTGTCTTTATAGCAGCATAATTTATAATCCTTTGGGTATATACCCAGTAATGGGATGGCTGGGTCATATGGTACATCTAGTTCTAGATCCTTGAGGAATCGCCATACTGTTTTCCATAATGGTTGAACTAGTTTACAATCCCACCAACAGTGTAAAAGTGTTCCTATTTCTCCACATCCTCTCCAGCACCTGTTGTTTCCTGACTTTTTAATGATCGCCATTCTAACTGGTGTGAGATGGTATCTCATTGTGGTTTTGATTTGCATTTCTCTGATGGCCAGTGATGATGAGCATTTTTTCATGTGTCTGTTGGCTGTATGAATGTCCTCTTTTGAGAAATGTCTGTTCATATCCTTTGCCCACTTTTTGATGGGGTTGTTTGTTTTTTTCTTGTAAATTTGTTTGAGTTCTTTGTAGGTTCTGGATATTAGCCCTTTGTCAGATGAGTAGATTGCAAAAATTTTCTCCCATTCTGTAGGTTGCCTGTTCACTCTGGTGGTAGTTTCTTTTGCTGTGCAGAAGCTCTTTAATTTAATGAGATCCCATTTGTCAATTTTGGCTTTTGCTGCCGTTGCTTTTGGTGTTTTAGACATGAAGTCTTTGCCCATGCCTATGTCCTGAATGGTACTACCTAGGTTTTCCTCTAGGATTTTTATGGTATTAGGTCTAACATTTAAGTCTCTAATCCATCTTGAATTAATTTTCGTATAAGGAGTAAGGAAAGGATCCAGTTTCAGCTTTCTACTTATGGCTAGCCAATTTTCCCAGCACCATTTATTAAATAGGGAATCCTTTCCCCATTTCTTGTTTCTCTCAGGTTTGTCAAAGATCAGATGGCTGTAGATGTGTGGTATTATTTCTGAGGACTCTGTTCTGTTCCATTGGTCTATATCTCTGTTTTGGTACCAGTACCATGCTGTTTTGGTTACTGTAGCCTTGTAGTATAGTTTGAAGTCAGGTAGCGTGATGCCTCCAGCTTTGTTCTTTTGACTTAGGATTGTCTTGGAGATGCGGGCTCTTTTTTGGTTCCATATGAACTTTAAAGCAGTTTTTTCCAATTCTGTGAAGAAATTCATTGGTAGCTTGATGGGGATGGCATTGAATCTATAAATTACCTTGGGCAATATGGCCATTTTCACGATATTGATTCTTCCTATCCATGAGCATGGTATGTTCTTCCATTTGTTTGTGTCCTCTTTTATTTCGCTGAGCAGTGGTTTGTAGTTCTCCTTGAAGAGGTCCTTTACATCCCTTGGAAGTTGGATTCCTAGGTATTTTATTCTCTTTGAAGCAATTGTGAATGGAAGTTCATTCATGATTTGGCTCTCTGTTTGTCTGTTACTGGTGTATAAGAATGCTTGTGATTTTTGCACATTAATTTTGTATCCTGAGACTTTGCTGAAGTTGCTTATCAGCTTAAGGAGATTTTGGGCTGAGACAATGGGGTTTTCTAAATATACAATCATGTCATCTGCAAACAGGGACAGTTTGACTTCTTCTTTTCCTAACTGAATACCCTTGATTTCTTTCTCTTGCCTAATTGCCCTAGCCAGAACTTCCAACACTATGTTGAATAGGAGTGGTGAGAGAGGGCATCCCTGTCTTGTGCCAGTTTTCAAAGGGAATTTTTCCAGTTTTTGCCCATTCAGTATGATATTGGCTCTGGGTTTGTCATAAATAGCTCTTATTATTTTGAGGTACGTTCCATCAATACCGAATTTATTGAGCGTTTTTAGCATGAAGGGCTGTTGAATTTTGTCAAAAGCCTTTTCTGCATCAATTGAGATAATCATGTGGTTCTTGTCTTTGGTTCTGTTTATATGCTGGATTATGTTTATTGATTTGCGAATGTTGAACCAGCCTTGCATCCCAGGGATGAAGCCCACTTGATCATGGTGGATAAGCTTTTTGATGTGTTGCTGAATCCGGTTTGCCAGTATTTTATTGAGGATTTTTGCATCGATGTTCATCAGGGATATTGGTCTAAAATTCTCTTTTTTTGTTGTGTCTCTGCCAGGCTTTGGTATCAGGATGATGTTGGCCTCATAAAATGAGTTAGGGAGGATTCCCTCTTTTTCTATTGATTGGAATAGTTTCAGAAGGAATGGTACCAACTCCTCCTTGTACCTCTGGTAGAATTCAGCTGTGAATCCGTCTGGTCCTGGACTTTTTTTGGTTGGTAGGCTATTAATTATTGCCTCAATTTCAGAGCCTGCTATTGGTCTATTCAGGGATTCAACTTCTTCCTGGTTTAGTCTTGGAAGAGTGTAAGTGTCCAGGAAATTATCCATTTCTTCTAGATTTTCCAGTTTATTTGCGTAGAGGTGTTTATAGTATTCTCTGATGGTAGTTTGTATTTCTGTGGGGTCGGTGGTGATATCCCCTTTATCATTTTTAATTGCGTCGATTTGATTCCTCTCTCTTTTCTTCTTTATTAGTCTTGCTAGTGGTCTGTCAATTTTGTTGATCTTTTCAAAAAACCAACTCCTGGATTCATTGATTTTTTGGAGAGTTTTTTGTGTCTCTATCTCCTTCAGTTCTGCTCTGATCTTAGTTATTTCTTGCCTTCTGCTAGCTTTCGAATGTGTTTGCTCTTGCTTCTCTAACTCTTTTAATTGTGATGTTAGAGTGTCAATTTTAGATCTTTCCTGCTTTCTCTTGTGGGCATTTAGTGCTATAAATTTCCCTCTACACACTGCTTTAAATGTGTCCCAGAGATTCTGGTATGTTGTATCTTTGTTCTCATTGGTTTCAAAGAACATCTTTATTTCTGCCTTCATTTCGTTATGTACCCAGTAGTCATTCAGGAGCAGGTTGTTCAGTTTCCATGTAGTTGAGCAGTTTTGATTGAGTTTCTTAGTCCTGAGTTCTAGTTTGATTGCACTGTGGTCTGAGAGACAGTTTGTTATAATTTCTGTTCTTGTACATTTGCTGAGGAGTGCTTTACTTCCAATTACGTGGTCGATTTTGGAGTAAGTACGATGTGGTGCTGAGAAGAATGTATATTCTGTTGATTTGGGGTGGAGAGTTCTATAGATGTCTATTAGGTCTGCTTGCTGCAGAGATGAGTTCAATTCCTGGATATCCTTGTTAACTTTCTGTCTCGTTGATCTGTCTAATGTTGACAGTGGAGTGTTGAAGTCTCCCATTATTATTGTATGGGAGTCTAAGTCTCTTTGTAAGTCTCTAAGGACTTGCTTTATGAATCTGGGTGCTCCTGTATTGGGTGCATATATATTTAGGATAGTTAGCTCTTCCTGTTGAATTGATCCCTTTACCATTATGTAATGGCCTTCTTTGTCTCTTTTGATCTTTGATGGTTTAAAGTCTGTTTTATCAGAGACTAGTATTGCAACCCCCGCTTTTTTTTGTTCTCCATTTGCTTGGTAGATCTTCCTCCATCCCTTTATTTTGAGCCTATGTATGTCTCTGCGTGTGAGATGGGTCTCCTGAATACAGCAGACTGATGGGTCTTGACTCTTTATCCAGTTTGCCAGTCTGTGTCTTTTAATTGGAGCATTTAGTCCATTTACATTTAAGGTTAAGATTGTTATGTGTGAACTTGATCCTGCCATTATGATATTAACTGGTTATTTTGCTCGTTAGTTGATGCAGTTTCTTCCTAGCCTCGATGGTCTTTACATTTTGGCATGTTTTTGCAATGGCTGGTACCGGTTGTTCCTTTCCATGTTGAGTGCTTCCTTCAGGGTCTCTTGTAAGGCAGGCCTAGTGGTGACAAAATCTCTAAGCATTTGCTTATCTGTAAAGGATTTTATTTCTCCTTCACTTATGAAACTTAGTTTGGCTGGATATGAAATTCTGGGTTGAAAATTCTTTTCTTTAAGAATGTTGAATATTGGCCCCCACTCTCTTCTGGCTTGGAGAGTTTCTGCTGAGAGATCTGCTGTTAGTCTGATGGGCTTCCCTTTGTGGGTAACCCGACCTTTCTCTCTGGCTGCCCTTAAGATTTTTTCCTTCATTTCAACTTTGGTGAATCTGGCAATTATGTGTCTTGGAGTTGCTCTTCTCGAGGAGTATCTTTGTGGCGTTCTCTGTATTTCCTGGATTTGAATGTTGGCCTGCCCTACTAGGTTGGGGAAGTTCTCCTGGATGATATCCTGAAGAGTGTTTTCCAACTTGGTTCCATTTTCCCCCTCACTTTCGGGCACCCCAATCAGACGTAGATTTGGTCTTTTTACATAATCCCATACTTCTTGCAGGCTTTGTTCATTTCTTTTTCTTCTTTTTTCTTTTGGTTTCTCTTCTCGCTTCATTTCATTCATTTGATCCTCAATCGCAGATACTCTTTCTTCCAGTTGATCGAGTCGGTTACTGAAGCTTGTGCATTTGTCACGTATTTCTCGTGTCATGGTTTTCATCTCTTTCATTTCGTTTATGACCTTCTCTGCATTAATTACTCTAGCCATCAATTCTTCCACTTTTTTTTCAAGATTTTTAGTTTCTTTGCGCTGGGTACGTAATTCCTCCTTTAGCTCTGAGAAATTTGATGGACTGAAGCCTTCTTCTCCCATCTCGTCAAAGTCATTCTCCGTCCAGCTTTGATCCGTTGCTGGCGATGAGCTGCGCTCCTTTGCCGGGGGAGATGCACTCTTATTTTTTGAATTTCCAGCTTTTCTGCCCTGCTTTTTCCCCATCTTGTGGTTTTATCTGCCTCTGGTCTTTGATGATGGTGATGTACTGATGGGGTTTTGGTGTAGGTGTCCTTCCTGTTTGATAGTTTTCCTTCTAACAGTCAGGACCCTCAGCTGTAGGTCTGTTGGAGATTACTTGAGGTCCACTCCAGACCCTGTTTGCCTGGGTATCAGCAGCAGAGGCTGCAGAAGATAGAATATTTCTGAACAGCGAGTGTACCTGTCTGATTCTTGCTTTGGAAGCTTCCTCTCAGGGGTGTACTCCACCCTGTGAGGTGTGGGGTGTCAGACTGCCCCTAGTGGGGGATGTCTCCCAGTTAGGCTACTCAGGGGTCAGGGACCCACTTGAGCAGGGAGTCTGTCCCTTCTCAGATCTCAACCTCCGTGTTGGGAGATCCACTGCTCTCTTCAAAGCTGTCAGACAGAGTCGTTTGCGTCTGCAGAGGTTTCGGCTATGTTTGTTTTTGCCCTGTCCCCAGAGGTGGAGTCTACAGAGACAGGCAGGTTTCCTTGAGCTGCTGTGAGCTCCACCCACTTCGAGCTTCTCAGCAGCTTTGTTTACCTACTTAAGCCTCAGCAATGGCGGGCGCCCCTCCCCCAGCCTCGCTGCTGCCTTGCCGGTAGATCACAGACTGCTGTGCTAGCAATGAGGGAGGCTCCGTGGGTGTGGGACCCTCCCGGCCAGGTGTGGGATATGATCTCCTGGTGTGCCTGTTGGCTTAAAGCGCAGTATTGGGGTGGGAGTTACCCGATTTTCCAGGTGTTGTGTGTCTCAGTTCCCCTGGCTAGGAAAAGGGATTCCCTTCCCCCTTGCGCTTCCCAGGTGAGGCAATGCCTCGCCCTGCTTCAGCTCTCGCTGGTCGGGCTGCAGCAGCTGACCAGCACCGATCGTCCGGCACTCCCCAGTGAGATGAACCCAGTACCTCAGTTGAAAATGCAGAAATCACCGGTCTTCTGTGTCGCTCGCGCTGGGAGTTGGAGACTGGAGCTGTTCCTATTCGGCCATCTTGCTCCGCCCCCCGACAGTGAGCTTTTTTAAAACAACTTTTATTATTATCAATTTTACATTATAGGGCTTGGAATGTAAAAGCTGCACAATAATTCTTTTCAACTGAAGAAAATTAAAAACATTTGTTTATATTACCAGCTCTATCTTACAAAATTAATACCTAATGTATTTGGTACACATATTAATACAAATATAAAATGACATATAGGAAATATTTTATTCTGTAATAATTTATACGTATATATAATCATAAAATAATAATTACAGTTGCATTTAGCTTTGTAGTAATTATAATATATCTCTATACAAAGTATTAAAATTAATAGTGATACAGAATACAGTTGTTAAATATCAACATAATTTATATAATCACAATCTGCAAAGTACTAATATATTCAGTTTTTATTAAAAGTTTTCAAATTTAATTAGATGCTCTAAACTTTTATTTAGCTTCTTGTATTTGAAAGAACTTCATAAGTAGCCACTTCAAATGCTTAAAGTACAATTATTAATTAGCTCTTTCTCACAAAATGCCTAGTAAATGAGCCTTGCTTTTCCTCTTCTATAAATTAATAAATGCATCTGTAAATGGGTTAAGCTCACATGACACCTTAGCAACTTTTGTTTTTTCTCAATGACAGAAATATATTTTAAGTTTTTTTCAAATAATTATTTTACATATAGATTTATATCAAAGGGAAAATATTAATGTCACAGAATACAGAATGGATAGATGGGTATAGGAGGGATAGGTAGATATAAGAAGGATAGGAGGATATAGTGGGGATAGGTCCAATGTTCAGTTTAATTTAAAGGCCTAGTGGTGTACTATTTGATTCTCTCCGTACATAGCTCTGCCTGCGTGATTTTATTCATTTTTACATTTTCCTGCACCCAGAAATAGTGACTTGTTCTAGACCCCTTATTTGTTATGTAAAGTTATATCAATTTTAGAAAGTTGTTACATTTACTATATTAACAAAGAGTCTTTAGCATAAATTTGGAACCATGCTGGATACTTTCGAATGGGTGGATTCCTTCTTCGACACCTCTTCAGCATTTCTCTCTTTTTCCATAATTACACTGTCCAAGGATAGACACCATAGTGCATCAGTGGCTTAAGCTTAGTTATGATACCAAATACCATACAGGTCCATTTTTTTTTTATGTTTTTGTCTAAAGTCTTGAGCCTCAAACAATAGTTTTAATTGTAAACTCATGATCAACTTGAACCTGCTCATGTGTTTCTCCTTTTGTCAATATGACTGGATAAACTGCTCTTCCCTCAAGTATCTAAATCCAACCCAAATTGTCTTTGTATCAGGAGATGTAATTACTATTGCTTTTACAAAAATAGTTTCAGGTAACATGTCATGAACTCCATGAACTCTCTACTCTTTAACTTCAGATTTTCTATCACTTCATCCCTCTTTTTTCTGTACAGTTATTTTCCAGGCTTTTGAGCCCATTTTTGCCTCTTCTCCAGATGAAGGAAACAAAATGTTTGCTTGCATTGTCATTGTAAGCTACAAAGTGTTCTCTGATGAGAAATAATGATTCAATTCTACTAGTCAAGAATGTGAAACAAAACAGAAAAACTTAGGTATCTTTTTCATAGTTACTTGGTGTGTAATGGGACAACAAACTTTCAATAATTTCCTGCTTAGATATTTTGCTGACAGGGATACACAGTGATGTTATAACTTGGCTGTTACTCTTGCTCATGATTTTGCCCAGGTAGGACAGATTGATGGCTGAGGTCTGTACTATAAATTAAAGTATGTCATGGTTAATCTGATAAATGTTCCACAGAGCTGGTACATTTTTTGGTGTGCTCATAAAGAGAAGCCATAGTCTCTTCTGTGTGTGTTTCTGTTCTGTGGAAATCATGATTATATTCAAAGGTGTAATTGAGGACATTTCTCAAATGTAATCATGTGTAAAAATCATTTTAAAAGCTTATACATAGAAAGTACAGTTCAACTAAACTACAATTCTGTCCATAGGGTGCATACTGTAGGAAAAAACTGCAAATTGACCAGCAAATATTTGGGCATGACCAGACTCAAAAATGGAACGAACTAATAGATTTGCCTGCCAGCAATGTTGCAATTCTGACTAGCAGATGATCATTTGGCACCCTAGAACAAGGCAATGATTGACTCGACATGACCAACATTTCACAGATCTATGCTGGTGCAGGTAAAGGTGGGTAATTACTTCAGCCACCCAAGGGAAAAGGGGGGAACAGGTGTTAGGCTGCCAGCATAGCTTGAGGTTCCACTCATTTCCAACATAAATGTAGCTAGTGGTAGGAGCCAAGAAATTTGAGTCAGTTGAGATTTTTGCCATCTCAATTTGTGGGATTATAATTGAGTTTTTGCCTCTCTGACCTGATTCTTTCTAATGCATTTCCCATATTGGTAGCTTTCAATATAACTGTTTCCTAAGTTCTTTGTGTTCTTTTAGAAACACTGACTACAGAACTCACATGCTGTTTCAGTAACAACTGACAAATTTGTCTTTTGAAAGATTTACTGCATCAGCTTGCCTGACAGAAGAGCTGATCGTGGAAAGGATAGATTTGTCTATTTGTCTCGTGGAGTTCTTTACGCTCTGTTAATAGCTATAGAAAGACTGAGGAGGGAAGGGGAGGCTAGTGAGTTACCACACAGGAAAATGATTTAAAATATTTAAACGATGAGAGAAAGCCCCTAGATAGGCAAATGTGTTCCCTTTTTTGCTTCTACTTTTTTAATCTCGTAAAAAATTAATAGTTAAGTATTAAATGTGACTAAGCCAGATTTATTACTCAAAATCACCTACTCTGTCTCAATCTCTGATTAACTTTCTTCTCCTGCTTATGCTTATTCATTCGTGTTTGCACATTGTACATGCCTGTAAAGCTATTTCATTTTCCAAGTACATTTCTTGCTACCTGAGGCTTGTATATTTCAAGGTGAAATTTGGAGTGGGTGAAAGGTGTTTGTTTATTTGGATTCCCTACTTAGCCATTCTTGATGGGAAAACAAAATTGTGTTCTATTAAAAATATTACGTATTTTTCTATTTTTTTGGTAACTAGAGTACAATTTACCTCTTTCTAATGACGCAGAGACATTAATATAAACATGTTTCCTTTAGTAAACTATTACACCTATATAATATCTTCAGGGGCTATTGAGAAATATAGAACTGTTTGCCCTATAATAAATGAATATGACACTGAAATATTTTGTATTTTCACAGATATTTACTTTCTCATTTCAATTTCAGGCTATAGGTTTTCACTTCTTGCTACTGCTTTATAAATGCTTATTTCTGCACCTGCTAATTTGCCCCCTCAAATGTGCTCGGGCCTGGAGAAAGAGATAATCACCTTTATAGAACTGTGTGCAAAGATCTCTTCGATGCTGTCTTCTAACACTTAACCACAAAATGTTTTATACATTATTTTATTACTAACAGAAAATTTTTGTTTGCTTTCTATATTTCAGTCACTGCAGATGGTCGAGGTTGTTGAATACCAAATCTTAAAAAATGTGATAGCATTACTATTTTTTTTTTAGTTTGTGTTTTTACTGGTTCTTTTTTATTTAAATATATTCCATTTGATATCACTTTCTGCTTGAACTTTCCCTCATTCTCTGATATAAAATCGATGTTTTATCTTCCAACTCCCAGTGGTCTAATCTGCCATGTGGCTAGATGACAGCCTGGTATTAATTTATGTGTGAAAATTATTCTGCTTCTCCTAGCATTATTTTAGGCATCTACCATCTTACATTATGATTAAGGCTAACAGAGTTGTTTTTTCTTCATGTAGAATACATTAAATATAATTTAAATAGCTTGAATCATTTTTTATCAGAGTTTATAACTTCCAAATTCTAATTTATAACTTTTAATTTCTGTGACTATTTTTGGAACATAGTTGTCAACCCAAGAGAATATTTTTAGAGTAAGAAAATATGGAAATTAAAGAGGTCTCAGAAGCTCCAATATATAAAATGTCTATTTTTAGACACCATTATCAATATATTGAAATATATATTTTCTGATAATCCATATCAAAATGGGTTAACATTTTGTTTTCAGAGATTTTGTCATTGCATAGCAACTTAATCATAGGTATTCAGGTCAGATAAAATTTAACTTCAGTCTTGCTTTCATCACTTGAAAGTTGTATAATGTTAATAACTTAACCAACTTCTCTTATAGTTCATTTTCTCATCTGTAAAATGGTAGTTGTAATATTTATTTTTGAGAGTTTTGTACAAGTACCTTGCCACATACTGAGCAAATGATAAATCCTTAACTAATTATATTTTTATTTGACTGTCATAAGTTTCCCGAACAGTTTTTTAACCCATTTTCCATACGTTATTCTCAAAGGATTTGGAAAATAAATTAACATTTCCCACAAAAACCCTTTAACATCTATTGATCAGATTTGACATATCCTTTGGGGCTCTTTATTGCTGTGATTATATCTTTACTTTTAACTTTTTGTCATTGGTAATTTTCAGAAGGGCCTATAGGACATCACACACAAGATCAGGTATTTTTGTGGGATTTGGAGCTGAGTGCTTATTAAATCTGTGACTTGTGGCATGGTGTACAAACTTAGGTGCTCTGCAATTTTATACATAAATGGAGTTGACACCTGACTTTTAAATGCTGTAAAAATTAAATAAGTGCATACAAAAGCACCACACCTTCCAAACAGGGCGCATTCCAAAATCACATCTTACTTCCCACAGTTCTGTTTTGGGGCCCTGCAGCAGGCACCGCAAGAAACACTCAGGAAGAACTCCCTGTTCTGATGAACCTTCAATTCCCCTGATTTGTCCAGGAGGTTTTTAGCTTATGATTTTGTAAATGTTTGTTTGTTTGCTGCAGTATTTTATCTTAATGCCTGAAGCTGGCCTGAATCATTGGCCTCCCTCCACAGTTATGATTTCGATTTCCCTCCTAACTATGCTATTTTTGGCAGTTTGGGGTAAACTATTTCTCTTGTCTAGACTAGAATCATCCATGCTTAACATGATCTAACCACTCACACCAAAAATTCAGTAGTATACAGTACAGTAGTGATAACACTTAGAAACATTTTTTATTTTGCAAGTTTCATTCTTATATTCTTAGACTCATAGTTTGACGTAGATGAGAACTTTCCAATGGGCAAGCCAGGATTTATTCCAGAATTTTGATGGAAACAATGAGTTGCTAGAAATTACCATAAGGAATAATAAGAAGAACTGAGAATTACCTTTTATGATTAAGAAAATATTTAAGAGGGGGCATTAACAGTCTCTCAAGGAATCTGACAGCCTACCATAAGAAACCATCTACAAACTTTTCTCTTTCTCTGATATTATAAAACAGGATTGAGATGGATGAATGAACATGAGAAGATTACCAGTCAAAAAAGTACAATATGGAAAATATAATAGAAATATAGTAAGAAACTCCTTATTGCTGAAAACATAAAGAGAAGATGGACATTTCATTTTCTCAGATTCCACCACATGGAAATGAGATGTGAAGCTATAGAGAGAATTAATGCCAAGGTCAGACTAGTAAGAAATTTGACAATTAAGATGCATTTAATGCCAATATTCTCCAATCCTCACTGAGTATTTTTGAGATACAACACTAAAAAGAGGTTTTTACCAAGAGAACAGCTTAAGGTACCCCATTTATGATGTGGAGAAATTTGATTGGTTAAACAGTAGTTAATGTCCGAGTGCGGTGGCTCACGTCTATAATCCCAGCACTTGGGAGTCCAAGGCAGGCAGATGACTTGAGGCAGAAGTTCGCGACCAGCCTGGCCAACATGGTGAAACCCCATCTCTACTAAAAACACAACAATTAGCCTGGCATGGTGACACATGCCTGTAAACCCACCTATGTGGAAGGCTAAAGCACGAGAATCGCTTGAAACTAGGAGGCGGAGGTTGCAGTGAGCCGAGATGGTGCCACTGGCATTCCAATCTGGGCATCAGAGTGAGGCTCTGTGTCAAAAAAAAAAAAAGTAATGAATGAACTGCAGAGTTACGTTTCTAATGATAGACCATGCAGGACATGATTTCTACACACAATGCAGGTGATTATTGCAACTACTTTTCAGGCTTGGATACACTGCTTTTTATGCAACAACTTTTTAGGTTCATCCTCACAAGCAAACTTTAAATTCATTATGATTATGTCTATGTACCTGACATTTTCCACTAGCTGAGTTTTGTGACTTAGCTGTGATCTATATAGCCTTACATTCTGCTTACTCATCCTGTGACTGAGGAAGGAAAGCAAGACGTTAACATGTGACAAGCTCCAACACCAGAAACATTTCCAGAAATTATGCCTCAGAGAAAAGCATATATATTTTGTAAACCATTTGCTATTTGTAATATTATTAACAAATATTGGTCACAATCCACATGTCAACAGTTTTATAGAAATCACTTAAACAATAACGGATGTTGAAATTTTAATTTTTATTGAGAAATTTAGAGAACATTTCCACATACATAAAAAATTATACATTTTATTGTTTTATAAGCTAGAAAATGAACATCTCTTGGAAATTAAACTAGGGGAACATTAAAGTTCACAACATTACTGTCTGTGAGAGGCCAGAATTTGAAAGTAGATCTAGAATGTCACTGCAACTAATAAGGCTTTGGATGACAGGCAAAGCCTAGAAGAAACTGGATGGGGAGAAGGATTTTGAGTTATTCTGATCAGTTCAGGTGCTGGTGATTTCTCTACACAATGACACTGTCCAGAAAAATGTCTACCACCTTACCTATATTTTAAGGGCTTAGGATATTGAAAAGGAGATTGGCCACACAAATTATTTCCAATAGGGCACAGACAGTTGTCAGCTCTGTTAGTGACAGAGGGGCTCTGTTTAGATTGTTATTGAAGGGAGATTCTGGTGAGAAAGGTACTTTATTTATCTACACACCTATCTATTTATCAATCTATCTAGCCAGCTAGCTAGCTAGCTACATAGTATACTGTTTTCCTGGATGGGAAAAGATCAGTGGTTTATCTCTTATGATATTCTGCGGTCCTGGCCTATGCCATGGGACAATGTACCTCTTAGATCTCCGACTGTAGAAAACCTAATGGATTGATTGTCACAACTACTGTGCCCTGAAACTTATTAATATTATTGTGTTCATGTTAAGGACACACTTCCCATGAGTCTCTGTCTGGCAGTAACTGAGGTGACAGGAATACTAAAGTCTATTCTTGGGAGACAAGAGACAGCTCTCCTATCAGTCTTTGGCTATGGGACACGCCATGAATTCTGCTGAATATTCATGGATCTGAGCTGCAATCCGAGTGGCTTTTACCCTACCCCTTTTCCTTCTCTCTCTCTTTTGCAAGGTCACAGCTACATTGCAGACAGATAGTTTCTGGCTTCATTCCCACAAATTTTATGACATGCTTTTCATCTAACAAAACTTTTGATGCCCACTCCCATCTCAGGGTACGTTTGGACTAACAAAAGCAACAGATGATTGGTGGAAAATCAGGCATGGTTGTAGAATGAAGATGAGTTGTAGGGTCTTGGTCATAATATGAAAGTGGGCTGTAGGATGAAGGTAAGTAGAGAACTGATTTGAATCCCAGAAAGCAGACATTTTACAAGCAATAGAAGATATCAAAAGGGCCTTTACAATAATTGTTTAAGATCAGGTCTTCAAACCAAAAAGAGGGTAGGTGGTTTCCTGAAAGAACAAACCAGCACCTCTATTCTAGAAATTGAGATTATATCTAACAATAATTCCAGTGTTAGGAGTTAGCCAACTACATTTGCGGTGAGGTTGCAGTCTGTTTTTGTATGATCCATAAGTTGGGAACATCTTTTATTTTTTACATTTTTTAAAAGTTGGGCAAAAAATACACAATGAAGAATGTGCAAAAAAAGACTGCACGCAGTGCGTCAACTCTAAAATATCTGCCATCTAGACGTTTACAAAAAAGTTTGCCAATTTGTACCACAGAGGAATTCAGAAACAGAAACCAGGGTGAAGGTAAGATATTAAAAATCACTATATGATAGACTCTGGCTTAAAATAAGATAAAATAGAAAACCTAGGTATCCGACCTAGATAGAGTTCCCAGTTTTAATAAATTAAAATTTAAAACATGCAGTTATATTTAAATTTCAAATAAACCATGACTAATGTTTTAGTATGAGCATCTCCAAGTATGATACAGGATGTCTTTATACTGAAAATTATTTGTGGCATACCTGAAATTTAAACTTAACTGGAAGCCCTGTATTTTATCTGGCAACACTAAGCTAAGGACATAGGACAATTCTAGAAACAGTATGACTAAGTTGATTCAGCGTTTCATCTAGGGTGGAAGAGAAAACTGTAGAAATAAAAGCATTAACACTTGCTAAATCTTACAGGACGCATAAGTGACAAATTCAACCAATGTGAGAATCACTGTGTCCTTACAGAGACCATTTCAAAATCAGTCAGCCAATATTCATAAACATATTATTGAATATTTCTTGTGTGTTAGTCATAGAGATAGCAGTAAAATACATAAGACTTACATGAAACATGGAGTCTAACAAAGGAGACAAAAGTAATACATAGGTATAAAATAGTTTTAAACAATTCTGTGATAAACGATGCTAAGGAAAAGTAGAGGAACATGTAAGAAAAATATGAGCAGCTCAAGTTCGCCTTCTTTCCCATCTTCCCTTATGGTCAAAGCAGAATAATGTTCCAACAAAAATACCCTCTTTCTTTTTCTTGAAACTTGTGAAGATGTAAACTACATGGCAAAAATGTATTCTGAAATGTGATTAAAGTTAAGACCTTAGCATGGGAGGATTATTTCAGATTATTGCAAGCAGTAAACCATCCCTATTCTCAGAAGACATGATCTTATATACACATATGTATAAAATACATGTTTGTGTAATTCTAAAAATTCCTCAAAACGGTACTATAAAATGTAGTAAACACATTCAATGGAGTTGTAACGTACAAAATCAACACAAAAAATCAGTTTGTACATACTAGCAATAAAAAATCCAAAATTGAAATTAGAAAAACAATTCCACTTACAATGGTACTAAAAATAATGACATTCTTAACACTAAATTTCACCAAAAATATGCAAGACTAATACACTGAAAACTAAAAAAATGTTGTTTAAAAAATTAAAGAAGATTAATAAATGAAAAGACAGTCTGTATCTATGGATTGGGGGACTTAATATTGTTAAGATGGCAATGCAACATATAGTGATTTGTGGATTTAATGCAATCACTATAAAGATTCAAATGGCCCTTTTTGTAAAAACAGAAAAGCAAATCCTCAAATTGTTATGGAATTGCAAGGGGCCAATATAGCAAAAACAATTTTGGAAAAGAACAACAAAGTTTAGGACTTGGAGAACTCACTCTTCTTGTTTTCAAAACTTACTCTAAATATGATGATAAAATGTCATGCTCAAAGGAAGTGTTCATTGGAACAGCTAATCTATATAAAAAAGAAAAGCTGGACCCCCACCTCATAAAAATAACTCAAAATAGCTCAACAGTCAAAATGTTAGAAATAAAACTTTTATAAGAAACATTTGATGTATATCTTCACAGGCTTGGATTATGCAGTGGATTCTTACATATGACACCAATAGAATGAGTAAGAAAAAAGTATATTCTATATCATGTTATCAGAAGAAAAACCTTTGTGCTGCAAATGACATTATCAAGGAGTGAAAAGGCAACCTATAGAGGGGAAGAAAATATGTGCTTATCTTATATCTGATAAGAATATAGTATCCAAAATATTTAGAGAGCTCTTGAACTCAACATCAAGAAAGATAAACCACATAGTTAAAAAATAGGCAAAGTAGTTGAATAGTTGTGTCTCCATAGAAAATATACAAATAAGCAACAAGTATATGAAAAGATATTTGATGCCATTAGTCATTAGAGAAATTCAAATCCAAACCATGATGATATACCACTAGACTAGTTATAGTAATAATAATGATAATAAACAAAAGAAGAAATAATGTTTTGATGGGGCTGGAGGCATTGGGTAAATATAGCCATTCCAAATGGTGAGAAATTGGCCAAAACAAAGGGGTTACAGGCCCCATGCAAGTCTGAAATCCAGTGAGACAGTAAAATTGTAAAGCCCCAAAATGATCTCCTTTGACTTTATGTCTTGCATCTGGGTCACAATGATGCAAGAGGTGGGTTCCCATGGTCTTGGGCAGCTCCATCCCTGTGGCTTCGCAGGGTACAGACTCCCTCCCAGCTGCTTTCATGGGATGGTGTTGAGTGTCTGTGGCTTTTCCAGGCTCATGGCACAAGCTGTCAGTGGATCTACCATTCTGTGGTCTGGAGGATGATGGCCCTCTTCTCACAGCTCCACTAGGTCATGCCCCAGTGGGGACTCTGTGTGGGGGTTCCAACCCCACATTTCCCTTCTTCACTACTCTAGCAGAGGTTCTCCATGAGAGCCCTGCCCCTGCAGCAAACTTCTGCCTGGGCATCCATACATCCTTGAAATTTAGCTGGAGATTCACAAACCTCAATTCTTGACTTCCATGCACCCACAGACTCAACACCACATGGAAGCTGCCAAGGCTGGTGGCTTGCACCCTCTGAAGCTATGGCTCAAGCTCTATGTTTGCCCCTTTCAGCCATGGCTGGAGTGGAAGGGACACAGGGCACCAAATCCCTAGGCTGCACACAGCACTGAGACCTTGGGCCCAGCCCATGAAACCACTTTTTCCTCCTAGGTCTCCAGGCCTGTGATGGGTGGGGCTGCCATGAAGACCTCTGACATGCCCTGGAGACATTTTCCCCATTGTCTTGGAGATTAACATTTGATTCCTTGGTACTTACATAAACTTCTGCAGCTGGCTTGATTTTATCATCAGAAAATAGGATTTTCTTTTCTATTGCATTGTCAGGCTGCAAATTTTCCAAATTTTTATGCTGTTTCCTTTTTAAAACTGAATGCCTTTAACAGCACCCAAGTCACCTCTTGAATGCTTCCCTGCTTAGGAATTTCTTCTGCGAGACACCCTAAACCACCTCTCTTATCAAAGTTCCACAGTCTCTAGGGCAGGTGCAAAATGTCACCAGTCTTTTTGTTAGAACATAACAAAAGTCACCTTTGCTCCAGTTCCCAACATGTTCCTCATTTCCATCTGAAAACTCCTAAGCCTAGACTTTGTTGTCCATATTGCTATCAGCATTTTGGGCAAAGTCATTCAACAAGTCTCTAGGAAGTTCCAAACTTTCCCATATTTTCCTGTCTTTTTCTGAGCCCTCCAAACTGTTCCAACCTCTGCTTGTTACCCAGTTCCAAATTCACTTCCATATTTTGGGGTATCTTTTCTGCAGCAAACCACTCCTGGTACATATATATACACACACACACATATATATGCATATATGTATATTCACATAAACTTATTTTCATATACATATATGTGTGTGTGTACCTATATATCTACCTATCTAGATAGATAGATAGATAGATAGATAGATAGATAGATAGATAGATATCCTATTAGTTCAGTCCCTCTAGAGAACCCTGACTAATAGGTAGTGTGATAACCTGAATTAATACTCCTTAATAAACTCCCCATATATATATGTATATATCCCCATATATATAAGTTTATACGTATATGTATATGGGGAGTTTATTAAGGAGTATTAATTGACACTATCACAAATTCCCACAATAGACCATCTGCAAACTGAGGAGCAAGGAAGCCAGTCCAAGTCCCAAAGCTGAAGAATGTGGAGTCCGATGTTCAAGAGCAGGAAGCATCCAGCATGGGAGAAAGATGTAGACTGAGAGGCTAAGCCAGTCTAGTCTTTTCATGATTTTTTGCCTGCTTTATATTCTGGCCACACTCACAGCTGATTAGATGGTACTCACTCAGATTAAGAGTGAGTCTGCTTTCCAAGCTGACTCAAATGTTAATTTCCTTTAGCAACACCCTCACAGGCACACACAGGATCAATACTTTGCATTCTTCAATCCAATCAAGTTGATATTCAGTATTAACTATCACAGTGAGGACGTGGAGAAATAGAAACTCTTGTCCATTGCTGCTGGTGATTTAAAAGTGTGCAACTACTGTAAAAAAACAGTCTGATAGCTCTTCAAAAAATTAAACACAGAATTATCATGTGACCCAGAAATTCCACTCACACATATATAATCAAAGAATTAAACACAGGAACTCAAAAAAATACCTGTACACACATATTCATAGAAACACTACTCCCAATAGCCAAAGGTAGAAAAAACCCAGATGGTCATCAAATAAATGGATTAAGAAAGAAATTGTGGTATATACATACAATGAAATATTATTCAGCTATAAAAAGTAATGAAGTACTGAAACATGCCACAATGTGGATGCATCTTAAAAACACTACATTAAATGAAAAGAGCCAAATCACATAATGTGTAAGTTTCTCTAGAGGGACAGAACTAACCGGATAGATGTATATATGACAGGGACTTTATTAAGGAGTACTGACTCACATGATCACAAGATGAAGTCTCACAATAGGCCATCTGCCAACTGAGGAGCAAGGAAGCCGAGGGAGAAAGACAAAGGTCATAAGACTCAGCAAGTCTGCTCTTTCCGCCTTCTTCTCCCTGCTTTATTCTAGCCACATTGACAGCTGATTAGATGGTGACTACCCAGATTGAGTATGGGTCTGCCCCTTCCAGTCCAGTGACTCAAATGTTAATCTCCTTTGACAATATCCTCACAGACGCACCCAGGAACAATACATTGCGTCCTTCAATCCAATCAAGCTGACACTCAAGATTAACCACTACGTATAGTATATGATTCCATTTATATTAAATATCTGGAATAGAGAAACCCATAGGCAGGAGGAAAATAGGCAGTTTCCAGGGACTGGTAGAGTGTAGGGGAAATAGAAAGTGACTGCTTAATGGGTATAGGATTTTCTTTTGGAATGATAAAATATATTTTGGTACTTGATAGAGGTGGTGGTTGGAAAACACTCATTATTAATGAGCTAAATGCTACTGTGATCTACACTTCAAAATGGCTAATTTTATGTCATGTAAATTTTACCTAATCTTTTCTAAAAAAGAAATTGTCAGATAAATACTATATTGCCATCTCTGAAGATGGAAGAAAGGGGCCACAAGTCCAGGATTACAGGCAGCCTATACAACCCAAAAAAGACAAAGAAATAGACTCTCTACTAGAGCCTTCAGAAAGTAATGCAGACCCACTGACACCTTGATTTTAGTCCAAAGACATTTGTGTTGAATTTCTGATCTATAGAACTGTGGGATAGATAATCGATTTGTCCAAAGCCACTGACTTGTGGAAATGTATTACAGTGGCAATGGAAAGCTAATACACCTCTGGTGTATGCTTATCTACAAATGAAATTGTCTTGCTATGATGTTTTCAGTAATTACATTCTTCAACTTGTCACCTTTTTTTATTTTGAACATTATTTTTTTCTTCAAGAAGTGGTACCATATTCATTTCTTCCATCTGAAGAGTTAGAACCATGTAAACCAAGCAGATTCTCATTTTTAAAGAAATAAAGTAGTTTTCACACAAGGTGCTTGGGTGGCTTGTATGGAAACATACTTAGACGACAATTTAATATCACTCAATCTCAGGAAAGACAAGCCACTACTCTGACCCTTACGTGTTAGAGGACCAAGTCTATCTTAACATACACACTCATGCACACACGCACACAAACACACACATTTTATTAAAGAACTTATGGATGTCATTTTCTGTGAGGATGCAGTGCTTATTGCAGGAACATTACAATTTATATCTCTGAGAATATTCTCTCCTGATTAACGAACACTATTTAGGAATTAAGGTGAACAAAGTGACTGCCTCAAATAGTTCAGGAGATTAGGGGTATCTGCTTCTCAAAATCAGAGATGAGCACTGCTTTTTAGTGAGGCAACGAGTTATATTGTCATATTGTCTCTTAAAGTGTATCACTGTGATAGTCTTATATAATAAAGTATCTTTTAACATAATGCCAATTATCATTTTCTTGCTTTTTTCTCATATTCCACCTCCCATTTCCAAAGACACAGAGGGATTAATGTTGTATTTACAATAGTTGCTTGTGATTACTGAGGAATATTATAAAATATTTAAAAATTCATGTCACTTTCAAATGTAGAAAATAAATAAGAAAGTAGATGTCTGTAGTTGCATGTATAAGTAGGTTCAGATGTAACACATGAAACATAACTATTTATATGGAAGGATCGAAGGACATTGAATGCAAGAATTGCACAAAGTATCATGCAATTTAATGAAATTTTTAAATAGTTAAACAGTACAACTTTATGTAACTATTTTGATTTAAAATATTAATGCCCAGGTACTATTTGATTTTATGATATATATATTACTTTTCTAAAATATTCTGATTAATATAATAGACTACTTATAATATTTAAGAAAAGATAATTTGAAAACAGATCTAATATTAAAATTTCCAAAGATTACACTGATCTTAATTTGCATATTTAATAAAAACTCATACTTTGTACACTTTGAACACATTTAAAATATTTAAATCATTATAGTTAAAATAATTCAAATTATGTGAGAATTTGATTATAACTACATAAGGTGATTTTGCAGAAATAAAAATAAATCAAGTAAGTTTTATTGAATATATAATGATTTGTGAATTATATGTTCATTTTAATATTCACCAAATATCAGCAGTTCATCTCAAGAATACTGTTACTGTAATAATGATTAATCTCATTTGTCCTTGATATTTTTATAGTTTTCACTTATATAAAAATTATTTGAGAAATATTTTTTATTTTTTCTACTCGAAAGGTATAGATATCAACATAGGGGGAGTCATGTTTTATTTAACATTTACTGACTTTGATATGTGTGTTTTAAATATCTAGACATACATTGTATTTAAACTGCTGTTGACATTTTGCCACAGGATCAGTAAAATTAGGAATGAAGATGAAACACTATGATAGAAAGTGATTCAAGTATTGAAAATTTGAGAATAACCTTTGAGCTCCCATTGACCCATTGTTCCTCGCTGTTGCCAAGGTGGTCTTACATTACAGCAAAGCCACTGGGGGATGCTCCAGTTGAAGACTGCCTTTTCCCTTACCTCTTTTCTTTGTTCCTTCGCCAGAGATTTTTCTTGGGATATTTTCAACATGTCTTTGATGCTTTATCAGATGATAATATGTTGTAATGCAGACATTTTTCTTAGGCCCCTTTGACTGCATGTTTGTATCCTTTCTGATGTCTCTCTTTCCTTCATTGTCATATATAGTTTATTAGCAAGTCACAAGATGAAACTAGATACCAACATTATGGTTAATGCATACCAGTCTGGCAGAAACTTTGATATTCCTTAGTTTAAATGTATATGATTGCATAATGAAGATGTAAACTTACTAGCTAATTGCCTCGGCGCACTGAGAAGTATTATGAATATGTCACACCACAGTGTGTATTTTTAGAATTAGGAATAAGGAGAATACTAACGCAGTTATTCTTCATAAGATAAGGACTTTGAGATGTCCATTCGATTTGGGATGCAATGCAACTTCCCAATGATTTGTTTTCTTCTAAATATTAGAGATCAAGCATAGATTTTTTTCAACTTTTATGGATTCAGAGGGTACACGTGCAGGTTTGTTATCTGGATATATTGCATGATGCTGAGGTGATGCTGCCATCATCCAGGTGCTAAGCATAGTACCCAACAGTTAGTTTTTCAACCCTCGTCCCCACACCTCTCTCCCTGCTCTAGCAGTCCCCACAGTCTATTGTTGCCATCTTTATGTCCATGAGTACCAGATGTTTAGCTCCCACTTATAATTGAGAACAAAGCACAGATTTTTTTAAAGCTAAGTTATAATCATTGTATAAATTGTTCAGGGGTGGAGGAAGATTATAAAGGAAACACTGTTTACAGGCAGGCTGTTAACATTGTCAGTTCTGTGAAGAGTGGAGGCATACTTTCATTTTCTATAGCTGTTTCTTCTTTTCTCCATAAATAAATTCTCCTACAAAGCCTTGAATTTATGCAGATGCAAATGATGTAGTGGGACCACAGAAAGGAATCATACATTAAAAACAAAGACTTTTGTGTTTAATTACTTTAAAAATATTTCCATATCTTCGTCTGTTCCAGATGTCTACTTTACCATCTACACTCCCCAAGGACTTTTGCAACATTTCTATTAACTTATAAAGTTATTGGATTAATTTAAACTTAGAAGAGTTTGTGAATTTATTTGATTGGATGTATTTTTCTAATGATGTTTTGTTTTTAAAAGATCAGTTAGTAATTTAGTGGGAAAATTTTTAAATCTGGGGTTGACATCATTTGTGGGAAAATAAAAACATGTTATTTGGTTATCAGAGAGGCATAAAGACAGCAAGCTGAATTTCTTAGATATTTCTTAAGAAAGTATCTGTATCTGAATTTCTTAAGATACAGACATTGACAACTCAATGTCTGTATCTTACCATCCTTTTCGTGGGAAGCACAGTAGGCTATTAACTGCTGATCCTTAGATTTAGTCCATGTAAGAAAATGCACATGAAAATACAGTGAAGATTACAACAAAGGTACTAGATGCCACCTAAATTTCTGTTTTTACATAAAAAATGACATCATAAAAACCAAAGACATAGACACAGAGGCTCTAATTTGATGCCACCTAGATATTCTCATGGTATTGTTTTTTTTTTTTTTAATTTGCACAGACTTCTTCTTGTTCTTGCATTTCTCCCAAACCTTTCACTTGAATATAATAATAAAACACATCATCGTATTTATTTGACAATCCTACCACAAATAGCTAGCTATATTTTTAAATGTTTTTCCAACATCTGATCTGCCTGTATACTCAGGATTACTGAAAGCCCTGGTAGCATTTGCTTTGGTGGGGGTAGTGTATCAGTTCTATCATCCAATTTAAATAATTCTTCAGGATCTAGTAAATAGCTAAGGGAATATAAGAGGATAATGATCTCAATTTCAACCTTAAATGAAATTATAGTAAAAGGGCAGAGGGCAGTGTTTCACAGAATACAGGAAAGAAAATAAAGGACAGCAGGAGAAACAATGTGGCCTAGAGCAGAGTGAAGACAAGGAAGAGTAAGACAGCAAGAAAATAAGTCAGATGAGTAACTAGCAACCAGATCATGTAGGATCTTTTAGATCATAATAAGAATTTTGGCTTTGTTTTTTTCCGTGATCTGAGATGTCATTGGGAGGTTTTAACCAAAGGAGTATGTAATCAGACTTACATAGGAATAATACTCTAGTTGCTATATTGAAGATAAACTGCAAGAGAACAGTGAGAAAGTAAGAGATGCTGGTGTTTTCCATCAGGCTGATGAGAGTGGTCTAATTAGAAGTGATGGAATTCTGAATATATTACAGGCAAAGTAGATAGGATTTCTGACTGACCAGAGTGGACTTAGAGATTTAGCCAGTTGCTCAGGCTAAATTACACCAATGTGATACCAATGTTTTAGCCCGAGCAACTAGAAGAATAGTATTGCTATTAACTGACAGGGAAAATGGTAGACTAGCTCAGTTTTGTACATGATAAGTCTGAGATCTCTATTGGAAACCTAGTTGGGAAATGTAAAGTAGGGAGTTCAATATTTGATTCTAGAATTAAGAAGCAATGTAAAGGTGAGAATAATGAGCCTATAGATGGTGTTTACAGACGTATGAGTGGATGAGTTCACATAGAAGAGATCCAAGGCTGAGGCCTGGGACGAGTCAACTCTTGAGGTCTCTTAAATTGCAAAGGAGACTGAGAAAAATGGTCAGAGATATACGAGGAAACCCAGGTGGATATGATTTTCTGAAACAAAAGAAGTATTTTGGAAGTAAATGATTACCAGTGCCCAATGCTGCCACCAGGTGAAATAAAATAAGAATTTTGACACAAATTATTAGATTTAAAACACTAGTATTATTGATGAACATATAAATGACCACCTGCAAATCTGAAAAAGGAGAATTTCTTATTATTAAGATATTGATATGCTTTGACTTACATTTTTATTTAGTCATTAATTAGCTGGTGTGCAGGAATATGTAGGCTTCCCCAACAGAAAAATATACACAAAATGAAACTTTTGGCTGTTTGTGTAACACTAATACATAATTAATATTTTTAAACTGTAAAACAATATAAACTGGTGGACTAAAAAAATACATACTTTAATGTAATTTTAACTATCTAGATAATCACACAAATAGTTTAAGTTTGTTTTATACCTGTGTTGAAACAATCTCAGAATTTAGCTATTTTGACAAGACTGATGTCTGGAAATCCACATTTTTTACAATTATTTTATTGTAATGTGTGGGGCATTTTACTCATTACATTTTGGGTATTTCAGAGTCCTCCTGGAATACTATTTGTAACTGATATAAAAGGACATCATGAATGTCATTTGCTGATGTTAAACACAGTGACATGCACCATTGAAGAGAATAATCTCGTATTTAATTAGAGGAAGAGGTTCTCTGGAACTGTCAGCCAGCTGTCTACTTCTAACTGTGATGTTAAAAGAAGCTGAATTAGAAGAATGGTGGACACTTCTAGAAGTATTTGAGTAGCTGGGTATTAAATAATCTAAAATTAGGGGATATTCAAAGATTAAGGTTAATTTCAAGACTATCACCACCTCCCTAAAAAAGAAGAAGAAGAAGAGGAAAGAAAAAGATCTTACATTCTGGTCTCATTTCATTCTTTTGCAAACAGAAAAGCTTAAGGTTTTATTTCCCTCGTTACCTCCATCAGAGTGAAAGAAATAATTACCTACACAATGCCTTTCATTCCGACCTCCAAAGTTAAATTCATAGTCACACGTAACTGGTGTTTTTTTTTTCCTACATTACCTGACTAATTGCTTAACACTAAGCTTCACTTAGGCAAGATAAAATGGGCTGGAGAGAACAGAATTACGAAATTTTCCTAACAGGTAGCCCTAGAATTTACATGTCATTATAAAGAGGTTTTTATCATCAAAAGCTTTTTAGAAACATTTCTTCAGTCCTGGTTTGTCATTTTTTGATTCATAAGTGATGGCAAAGTTTATACCATTATTTCATTTCAACGAACACTTTAAAGAACAAAATGATTAAACTAAAAAAATGCAAAAGTGACAAAAATGGTTGTTTTTTACTTGGAAGTAATTGATTCCAGAAGATGGGCAGTATTTTAACATTAGTTTTAAGATCTAGAAAGCATTTAAAGTGGATTCCTCTTGAGATTTTCCGTTTTAATTTTTTTTAGTAGTATGCATATTTCACACCAGATATTTAAAAATAAATTAACATTTTTAATATGGTGACTGAAAATAACATAGAAGTGCTACTGTTTTTTTATTTTTTTAGCTCTGAAAAAGGAAGAAATGTTAATTCAAACAACACAAACTTATGTACATACTCATACACAATACTTACTGATAAAATACTTAAATGAATTTGTATGTAGATATTTATCTAAAGTGTTATAGACTATAGTTTGTCAAAAAAAATTCCCCAAATATTTATTTCTTGCCTGGCTTCTAAGAGGTGCAGAAGTTTTGTCCTTAGTAAAATATTCAGCTTGCCACACTGGTCGTTATCACTAAAGTATAAAGTTTAGTTCAGCTCCCTAGTCACTTGACTGTGCGCTTTGGTAATGGGAGATGAAGATCAAGTGGGGTTTATTTCAAAGAAATGATGCTCAGAATTGCTGTTTATTTTGTTAGACATTCAACCAAATCAATGACCTTTTAAAATTGGAAAACGTATCAAATAGACAATCTAATAAAGGCACACAAGCCTCTGATTGGCAAGTACACAAAATAAAATGCATTAGTGTTTATTTTATTATAAAGGAAAAAAAAGATCAACACAAAAAGAACAACCACAGCAGGCAGTAGACACATATACACTCATATTTTTGCTACAGGACTACATCAACTCTCCTACTCTCTTTTTCTAATTGGCAAAACTTTATTGAGACATAATTCATATATCGCACTGTTTAAAATAGAGAATATATTGAGCTTTTTTTTTTGAGACAGAGTCTCACTCTGCTGCCCAGGCTGGAGTGCAGTGGTGCGATCTCGGCTCACTGCAACCTCCACCTCCCAGGTTCAAGTGATTCTCCTGCCTCAGCCTCCTGAGTAGCTGAGATTACAGGTGCCCGCCACCACACCCGGCTAATTTTTCTATTTTGTATTTTTAGTAGAGACGGGATTTCACCATCTTGTTCAGGCTTGTGATCCGCCTACCTCGGCCTCCCAAAGTGTTAGCATTACAGGTGTGAGCCACCGTGCCCGGCCTCTATTGGTTTTTAATACATTCATAAAGTTGTGCAAACATTGCAAGTTTAGAAGCCTAAAGACATCCCATATCCATTAGTGATGACCTCTATTTACCCACATCACTTTACCCCTGACTACCATGCTATCTACTTCTAACTCTATGGATTTGCCCATTCTGGACATTTCATTTAAATGGAATTATCCAGTATGTGCCGCTTTGTGACTGGCTTCTTTAAGATAACATCATGTTTTCAAGTTTCTTCCATGTTGTAGCATGTTTCAGTTTTTAACTTCTTTTTATTTTTAATAATATTCCATTGTATGATATAGCACATTTTATTTATTCATCAGGTGATGATCGTTTGGGTTAGTTCTGCTACTATAAATGGTGCTATCATCTGTTATGTACAAGTTTTTATGTGGGTGTATATTTTCATTTTTTCTTGAGTACATAACTAGAAATGGAACAGCTAGTTCATATGATAACTCTGCATTTAACCTTTTGAAAGATGGTCAGACTATTTCCTAAGTGGCTGCACCATTTTACTCAGTAGCAATGTAAAAATGGTGCAAATTCTTTATGTTCTCACCAGCACTTGCTATTAACTGTCTTTTTGATGACAGCCATCCTAGTGACTGTAAAGGACTGTTTTATTGGGATTCTAATTTACATTTTCCTGATTATCTTACTCCTATTTTTAAATTTTCAAAATTGAAGTACAAGCTTAACAGTAAAATACATCAGTCTGAAATGTACTTCTTAATATTTACATGGGTATGCAACTGCGTCACCACCACTCACATAAATATTGAAGGTGTTTCTAATTCCCTATGAGTCTCCTTTTTGTTCGCTCCCAGGCTGTCATCCCCCACAGGTAACCAGTATTCTTACTTCCATTATCATAGACTGCTTTGCATGCGTTAGCACTTCTTATAAACGGAATGATACAGACATACTCTCTTGTGTCTTAACCAGTCCCTGTTGATGAACGTGTGTGCTATTTTCACTCTTTTTCTATTATAAACAGTGCCACAATGAATGACTTTGAACAAGGGTCATTTAATATGTGAAGAGATGTATTTCTAGTATTGGGATACGTGATTTAAAGGCTAAATACATATGCAATTTTTCAAGAGATTGCTAGATTCCCTCCATAAGAGTTGTACCATTTTGAATCCTACCTGCAACATAGTGTTTGTACCGTTTGTTACCTCTAGACAGGTGCGTGTTGTACTTTTATATGGCATTTCTTTAGTTATTAGTGATGTTGAGAATCTACATATGTTTGTGGCTATTTGTAGTTCTCTTTCTGTGACCTAACTCTTATGATTTTTACCTTTTTCTTCTATTGGGTTCTTGGTCATTTTTTCTCAATTTATCTAAGCCATATGTATATTTGGGGCATGAGTCTTTTGTCTAAGATATGAATTGAAAATATTTTTCCCAGTTTATGTTTTATCTGTGGACTTTGTGTATGTGTGTGTGTTTTGTCATGCAGAAGATTTTTAAAAATATCGTCAAAATTATCAATCTTTTATTCTGTGCTTTAGGTTTTCAGTCATAGATAGAAAGGACTTCCATCCTTCCTTTAAAATTATGTTTATGGATGGTTAAAAAAACATAATAAAATTGACCATCCTAAACATGTATAAATGTATAGTTTAGTAGTGTTACATATATTCACATTGTCAGGCAATGTGAATATAACTTTTCATCTTGCAAAACAATTCCTGATTAACCCCTACCCCCAGCACTTGGAAACCACTATTCTACTTCCTGTTTCTATGATATTGACTACCTCATATAAGTAGAATCATATAATATTTGATTTTTGGTGACTGGTTTATTTTATTTGACAATGTCCTCAGGATTCATTCATGTTATAGAATATGTTCAAACTTCCTTCTTTTTTATGGTTAAATATTAGACTCTTTTGACAATATATTCTGAAGGGAACTTAATTATCTGGATATTTTTCTGGGAGTCCCATTGATCTGTAATATTGTTACCATCATGTTGGCTGGATCTGGGAGCAGAAATGGTAGGTTCTCTGAATGCCCTAGTAAAATATTTGCACAACCAAAGAACAAAAATTCAGCAGCATTCCATTTCACTGAAGTTTTTAAGTGTCAACAGAATGTTGTGACAGAGGTGCCAAAGTAAAGACTACATACATGCGAATCACTAAGAAGCACATCACTTGGAGGTCTGTTCAGATTTCAGAGACAATACAAACTAGATTTGGCAATAATGCAGAAATAATAATTTCTTGAGAGTCTTGAAAGGACAACAGCTTTGAATGACACCAAAGCATAAGAGATAGCTTTGCAAGAGATTCAGGTTGTTGTACAAATTGTCCCTACTTCTTGGGCTATGTGGTATGACAGATCCCATGATCTCACAGGTATTTTTGGTACATAGGGCATTCTGTGAATTTCTGGAGCCCTATTAGAGGAGTGGCAGCATAGACTCCTCTGGAATAATGCCGTGCCATATTCATCAGATATATATATACCACCTGAAAAGCAGGTTCTGCCATGTTTTTGGTCCCTAGTAAATGCTGAGTGCCTGACATGGAACATCAAATGATTATATAGTCAGAAATGAGTATCATCAGGTCCAACAAGTCATACAGCCAGACAAGCACATTAGTAAACCATAGTATGATAAAAGTGTCATTCAGTATCAGGTCTGAAATGGCTCAGAGGACATCAGTAAGTTTATAAGAGATAGTCATGAATTCCTCAAATCACCTACTACTATCTGACTGAGCCTCTCCCTTAACACATACCCACGGTCCTATGGGATATTATCTACTTCCCAGTGGGGGTGGAATAAAAACCTGGTCCTGGTTTATGGTTGGGACAATTTGATATATGGTGAGAGCTAAAAACGGACGGCTGCTGCGCTATAGCCTCACATTCGCAAGATCCTGAAAGATGGTGTTGAGGGGAATCTTCCAAGTCAGCAGGGCGTTAAGCAATTTATAGGTCATAAGCTGGTGTGAAAGAGAAGCATTCCAACTTAGCAATATGCTTAAAATTCTGCATAAAACTTGACTGGTAGCTCAGGACTTTGGAAAGAACATGAATGGAAAATTGGAGGCAAATATGTTTGGGAATAAGTGTGTGGTGAAAGTGGACAAAAAGTGTGTACATCATGTGTCATGTCAATGACACATGACTCATGTCAATGACCACTGCAGGAAAGAATATGCATATCCAAGTTTTAGACTTTTGGGTATAATAGTAATATATAGGCCCAAATATCAGGTTCTTTCCTCTCTGAATTATTAACCAAGTAACGGCTTTAATTTGATTTGATTTAATAATCCCTCGTTTTGATTTTGATTTGATTTAATAATCCCTCGTTTTGATTTGTCAAAATGAAACCAAAGTTTTTAGCTTGCTTTGTTTTTAAACTAGAATGCACATGACTGATTCATCTTTATTGCATGTTTTTCTATAAACTTGTGTTCTCTTTTCAATATTAATTCATGGGAACATTCATAAATTGTTAATATTGCCTTGTGCACTGTGGGGCAACTGTGGTCAGGTCACCCTAAATTTGTCCAAAATTGAAAGAGAGTGGAGAGACAAGATACTTATGTCAATGAAGAATAACTGTGTTGTGTAATCAGGATATAATACTCTGCACTCAATGGGCAATGCCAGGATGTCTCACTGTACGGAATGACTCACATGTGTAGTGTGCGAATAACGATGCTCAAGTTCCAGAGGAGCATTTGAAGAAAATCAGTGCCCATATTGTCGTAGCCAGAGAACAGGCAGACGTATTTAAATCATTGCCAGTTACAATTTACTTAGCATCCTTTTCCCTTGCTTAGGGGCTAAAGGGTTCTTTGAGATGATGACCACAAGCCATGATTTGCTTCCTTTCGACTCACCCCTGCCATGAGTACCTTCCCTTATTTCAACTAAAGAAGGAAAAGAAAACTAGTGGGCAGGTAAAAATCTAAGGATATTACTGAGGCTCTATTGTTCTTCAAAGTTTAGAGTGAAATAGTCCTAGTCTTTCAACCTGACACTTTGGAGGCAGAGACAATTTTGAAGAGGAAACATCTTTTCTGAATCTAATTGTTTCCTTGTATGCATACGCTTTTCCAGATGGATAGTTGTTGTTGTTGTTTCTAAAATACTGGAGTAATTATATTCAAAAGAGAGAGAGAGATGTGGCCTTTTCAGAAATGTCTCTGCCTCCAAAGACCCAGACGGAAATATTGGGGCTACTTTACTACACACTTCAAAGAATAGCTGTTCTCCTTCTAGCTTCTTCTGTGGGTTTAATCTCCCTTTCCTACCTTAAAGCTACCTTTAATCACAACTCGAGTGTTATTATGGGATTCCAGTGAGGTCTCAAGGGGAAGGGTCACAAGTAGGTTGTTTGGCTTCTTTTAGTTTTGTATGTTCTTTGTGTGGTTGGTGACCCATATTAAATGAGTTCTTTATGTAATCAATAACATTAGCGAGCACTTAAGAAATGCATTATATATATGCTTTCCATATATTGATCTAAATGTAATATGACAACATGCCTGTGGACAAAAGTCCTATTTTAATCATTATCCTAACATTATAGATGAGTATTTTGAGACAGGATATCAAGTAACTTATTCAACTTCATACAGCTGTTAAGACGAGGTGTTTGGATCACAACTGAAGTATTCCACAGTCATGATTACTTTATTATGATCTTTGTCCATAAGCAGATGATATATTTAACAGACCTTGACTTCTTGATGAACATTTTTCAGGAAGTCTGAAGGTGGTATGGCTGTGATTATACTGGATAGAAACAGTAAATCATCTCATCCATTTTTACAAATATCTCTGTAATACCTACTTTGTGCCAGGTTTTACATTTAATTAGCTTGCATCTTTGGCCAATAATCTTTCCAAACAAATATGCCTACAGAAATAACAGAAGGGTAATATAATTAAGATAGCGATACCTTTGTTTTTTTCATAATTTAAATTTGAAAAGTAAAAATAATTTTAAAAAGTGACATTAAACCAATTTTTGGACTTATATACTGAAGAAGTAAACTAGAATGTAAGATAAGAAAGAGACTTTATATAAAATTGTATTGTTAATCTAAAAATATAGAGCATGAGAACCTGAAATTTATGAAAGTAGAACAAAATGACTTTCCCATGTATCCAGGTTTTGTTGGTACTTGTCTCTGATTTTTATCGGCGAGAAAGAGAAACAACCTTTTCAGGCTGTTAGTAAGAAGAAAATGAAATGAAGCATCTGATAGAAGATTTTAATTATAAGGCACTGTACAATCAAATATTTCCAAAATGTGATTCAGGGAAAAAAATAGAGAAATTCACTTAGCAAATCTAGCATTGGTCTTACCTTCATAGGTTCATCTTCTTTTAATTAGACTCATCAGATAAAAATAAGCTGATATTTAGCCTTAAATGGAACCAAAACTTGTTTCCACTTAAAGATGTATAACCCTTTTTCTACTAATACATTAGAAATGACTTCATTCTTTTTAACTTTTCTGATGCCTTTTGATGAAATCTGACCTTTGTTGTTTCAACCCAAGTCTGAAACTGGAATATTATCTTATTTATATATATATAAATAACATTTCTCCCTCAACCAAAGTTTCTGCACTGTGAAATTAAGACTTACAATAACTACTTCATGCAAAATATTTAATTCCTACATCTTTATTAAGAGCTCATCTTTAGAACATCTTTGACAGCTAAGCATTGTATTCTGATTACTCTAGTGAACTCTCATTCATTTATAAGCAGTATCAGGAACTATGCTCTCCAGAAACTTTTTACAGAGTCCTTATACTAGTAATTCTCAAAATGTGGTATCTGAACCAGTATATTAACAATACCAGAAAACTTGTTAAAAATGAAAATTTGGCTCCACTAAATCAGAAACTTTGGGTTGGTGCCTAGCATCTCTGATTTTCAAAATCCACTAGGTATATTTAATGCTGTTTGGAAACCATTGGCTCAAATTATGTTTTCCTTCTTTAGTATTTAGATATTATTATGGGCATACCTCACTTGTTAAATTGGACACATTTTATTTCTATTATGTGGTTATTTTTCTTTATCGACTAATCAATTCTTTATCATTTTTTTAGTGAAGTAACAACTTCTCATGCATTTTTGTATTCCGTAGTGACTAACAGTGTCTCTCAAATTCTAGGGCAGACCTATGTCTAAAATAAATATATAAAGTGTTGATTCCTTCTTCTATTTTACATATAAATTATCTACCACTTGCTTTTAATGGAAATTTTTTTTCTGAAAGGATTGAAAAATCTGGTGGCAATAAAATTCTCTAGATTTACTGGCAAAACAATGCACAACGATTAATGTGATTAAGCTCTTAAAAAGTACATGCCAACTTTCAGTTCTAATCAAGATGGAATAGGTGTACTTCTCCATATTCCTAACAATAAATAAAGCTAAACCCCCCAAATGTCACATGCAAAACAAACATAAGATCTTGAAATAGAAAGAGAAGAAGGCATATTGACTACGCACCTCAGGACTTGAGGAAAAACATGGAAGTAAGTTTCCTGGGTACTGGATTTTCTTTTTCTTTTATATATCCCACTGGGTGCTAGGGAAGCAGCCCAACTGGAAATAACAATGAGTAGAGAGAGACAAAAATAGAGCATTCACAAGAATTATCTGTTCTTAACAGCCCAAATACAAGAAAAGGAACAGCCTAGCAAAAACAGCCGACTCTAATCAAATATTGAAAAAAATCTTCTGACTCCCTACTCAGTTCCATTAGCAATGGAAGAGGAGGGGAGTCTAGACTTCCACACTTGTTTATCTGTCATGAAGCACTTCTTCCCCTTATAGGAATAGTGTCACAGAAGACCTGGTAAAGAGCTAATATTTTCATTCCTACACTACCGGTTTAATAAAAATAAATGTATGCAAACTATTATATTAAAAGGCAAAAACCTACATAATAATATTAATTGACAAAGAAAAAGTTTTTAATAAAATCCATTATTCATGATGAAATTCTCAAACACTGTAGGAATGAAGGGAATTTCTTCAACACTATGGTCGACTTTTAAAGAAAGAGCCTCCCATTATTATAGTATGGAAGTCTAAGTCTCTTTGTAAGTCTCTAAGGACTTGCTTTATGAATCTGGGTGCTCCTGTATTGGGTGCATATATATTTAGGATAGTTAGCTCTTCCTGATGAATTGATCCCTTTACCAGACACATGAAAAAATGCTCATCATCACTCGCCATCAGAGAAATGCAAATCAAAAACCACAGTGAGATACCATCTCACACCAATTAGAATGGCAATCATTAAAAAATCAGGAAACAACAGGTTCTGGAGAGGATGTGCAGAAATAGGAACACTTTTACACTGTTGGTGGGACTGTAAACTAGTTCAACCATTATGGAAAACAGTGTGGCGATTCCTCAAGGATCTAGAACTAGAAATATCATTTGACTCAGCCATCCTATTACTGGGGATATACCCAAAGGATTGTAAATCATGCTGCTATAAAGACACGTGCACACATATGTTTATTGCGGCACTATTCACAATAGCAAAGACTTGGAATCAACCCAAATGTCCATCAGTGACAGATTGGATTAAGAAAATGGGGCATATATACACCATGGAATACTATGCAGCCATAAAAAAGGATGAGTTCGTGTCCTTTGTAGGGACATGGATGCAGCTGGAAACCATAATTCTCAGCAAACTATCACAAGAACAGAAAACCAAACACCGCATGTTCTCACTCACAGGTGGGAACTGAACAATGAGATCACTTGGACACAGGAAGGGGAACATCACACACTGGGTCCTATTGTTGGCGGGGGAGGGATAGCATTAGGAGACATACCTAATATAAATGATGAGTTAATGGGTGCAGCACACCAACATGGCACATGTATACATATGTAACAAACCTGCACATTGTGCACATGTACCCTGAAACTTAAAGTATAATTAAAAAAAAAAAAGCAAGAAAGAGAGAGAAGAACACATACACACACACAACAAAATAACCTACTGTAAACATCATTCATAATGACCTAAAACTGAACGGTTTTCCCCAAAGACTGAAAATAAACAAGAATGTCAACAGTTGCCAGTCTTTTTCAACACAGTATTAAAGTAGTAAAAAGCACAATAAGGAAAGAAAAGGAAAGGCAAAACATATATATCGAAAAGGAATAAAAACTATCTCTGTTTGCAGATGACATACTGGTATACACATAAAATCCAAAGAAACTCCAGAAAAGTTCAAATATTAACAAGTGCTACAGCAAAATCAGAAATACAAGATCAACTTAAAAAATCAATCATGTAACTATACAACAGTAATGAGACACGGAAACCAAAATTATAATACGATATTTTTTAGGAATGTTTTCAAGGAGATAGAAACACAGAAAAGATACAGACACGAAAAACCATTCAAAAGACTAAAGAATTCAGGAGCTGTTTCTTTGAAAAAAAAAAAAAAGATAAAATCGATAAGCTGCTAGCTAGACTAATAAAGTTGAAAAGAGAAGATTCAAATAAACACAATCGGAAGTGATAAGGGGAATGTTACCACTGACCCCACAGAAACAAAACCATTAGAGAATTTTATGAATATTTCTATGCACATAAACTAAAAGAAATGGATAAATTCTTGTACACATACACCCTCCCAGGACTGAACCAGGAAGAAATTGAATTCCTGAATAACCAATAACAAGTTGTGAAATTGAGGCAGTAATAAATAGCCTACCATACAAGAAAAGCCCAAGACCAGGAGGATTCACGACTGAATTCTACCAGGTGTACAAAGAAGAAATGGTACTGTTCCTACTAAAACTATTTCAAAAAATTGAGGGGTGCTCCTCCCTAACTCATTCTATAAGACTACCATCATCCTGCAAAAAAAAAAAAAAAAAAAAAAAAAAAGACTGGCAGAGGTACAACAACAAAAAAGAAAACTATAGGCCAATATCCTTGAGAAACATTGATGAAAAAAATCTTCAACAAAATACTGGCAAATCAAATCCAGCAACATATCATAAACCTTATCAACCACAATCAAGTTGGCTTCATCTCCAGGATACAAGGTTGGTTCAACATACACATATCAATAAATGTGATTCATCACATAAACAGGACTAAAACAAAAAACACCTGATTATCTCAATAGATGCAGAAAAGGCTTTCGATAACATTAACATCAATTCATGTTAAAACTCTCAATATATGAAATATTAAAGAACCATACCTCAAAATAATAAGAACCTTGTATGACAAACCCATGGCCAACATAATAGTAAATGGGAAAAAGCTGTAAGCATTCTCCTTGAAAACTGGCAAAAGACAAGGATGCCCTCTCTCACCACTTCTCTTCAGCGGAGTATTAGAAGTTCTGGCCGGGGCAATCAGTCAAGAGAAAGAAATAAAGAGCATTCAAATAGAAAGAGAAGAAGTCAAACTACCCTTGTTTGCAGATAACATTATCCTATATCCAGAAAACTCCATAGTCTCAACTCAAACGCTTCTTAAGTGGATAAACAACTTGAATAAAGTCTCAAGATTCAAAACCAATGTGCAAAAATTAATAGCATTCTTATACACCAACAACAGTCAAGCCAACAGACAAGTCAGGAAAAAACCTCCCGTTTGCAATGGTCACAAATAGAATAAAATACCTAGGGATAGGATTAACTAGGGAGGTGAAAGACCTCCACAAGTAGTACAAACCACAGCTCAAAGAAATCAAAGATGGCATAAACAAATAATAATAATAAAAAAAAAATCCATGTTCATGGATAGGGAGAATCAACATCATTAAAATGGCCATATCGCATCAAGCAATTTACAGATTCAATGCTGTCACCATTAAGCTACTACTGACCTTTTTCAAAGAGCTAGGAAAAAAAAATATGTAAAAATTCATATAGGACCCAAAAAGAGCCCAGATAGCCAAGGCAATCCTAAGCAAAAATAACAAAGCTGGAGGCATAAAGTTACCCAACTTCAAACTATACTTTAAGGTCACAGTAATGAAAACAGTATGGTAGTGGTACAAGAACTTACACACAGACCAATGGGAACCCAAAAATAAGAAGGCACACCTACAAATATCTGATCTTCGACAAACCTGACAAAACCAAGCAATGGGGAAAGATTCCCTATTCAGTAAATGCTGCTAGGATAACTGGCTAGTCATATGCAAACGATGTAAATTGGACCCCTTCCTTACACCATATGCAAAAATAAATTATGTTGGATTAAAGATGCAAATGTAAAATCCTAAACTTTTATAGTTTCCTTCCTAAACCCTGGAAGACAACTGAGGCCATACTATTCAGGACAGAGGGATGGGCAACGATTTCAGGATGAAGACCCCAAAAGCAATTGCAACAAAGCAGAAATTGACAAACGGGATCTAAATAAACTAAAGAGCTTCTACATAGCAAAATAAACTACCTATGTATGTTTTTATTTATTTATTTTTTGAGACGGAGTCTTACTCTGTCGCCCAGACTGGAGTGCAGTGGCGCCATCTTCCCTCACTGCAAGCTCCCCATCACCGGTTCACGCTGTTCTCCTGCCTCCGTCTCCCGAGTGGCTGGGACTACAGGCGCCCGCCACCAGGCCCAGCTAATTTTTTTTGTGTGTGTGTATTTTTAGTAGAGTCGGGGTTTCACCGTGTCAGCCAAGATGGTCTTGATCTCCTGACCTCGTGATCCACCCGCCTCGGCCTCCCAAAGTGCTGGGATTACAGGCATGAGCCACCACGCCCGATCTAAACTATCAATAGAGTAAACAGACAATCTCTACAGAACGGAAGAAAATTTTTGCAAAGTATGCATCCAACAAAGGTCGAATATCCAGAATCTATGAGGCAGTTAAAATATTTAGAAGAAAAATAGTGCCCTAATAGGTTAGTAAAAGCCATGAACAGACACTTTTCAAAAGAAGACATACATGTGACCAAGAATCATATGAAAGACAGTTCAACATAACTGATCATTAGAGAAATGCAAATCAAAACCACAATGAGATACCATCTCACACCAGTCAGAATGGCTGTTATTAAAAAGTCAAAAAATAACATGCTGGTGAGGTTGTGAAGAAAAAGTAACACTTATACACTGTAGCTGGACATGCGAATTAGTTAACCATTGTGGAACACAGAGTGGCAGTTCCTCAAAGACCTAAAGACAGAAATACCATTCACCCTAGCAATCCCATTACTGAGTATGTACCCAAACAATATAAATCATTCTATTATAAAGGCACATGCACGCGTGTGTTCATTGAAGCCCTACTCACAGTAGCAAAGACATGGAATAAACCGAAATGTCCATTAATGATAGACTGGGTAAAGAAATGTGGTACATATACACTGTGGAATACTATGCAGCCTTTAAAAGGAATAGGATCATGTACTTTCCAGGAACATGGACAGAGCTGGAGGCCATTATCCTTTGCAAACTAACACAGGAAAAGAAAACCAAATACCACATGTTCTCACTTATAAGTGGGAGCTAATTGATGATAACTCATTGATACACAGAGGGGAACAACACACGCTGGGGTCTTTTAGAGGGTAGAGTGTGGGAGGAGAGAGAGGATCAGGAAAAATAAGTAATAGATACTAGGCTTAATACCTGGGTGATGAAATAATCTGTACAACAAACCCTCCTGACACAAGTTTACCAATGTAACAAACTTGCACTTCTAACCCTGAACTTAAAAGTTAAAAAAGAAATATTTAGATGTAAATACACAAGATAATATATCTAAAATAAGTTAATAAATTTGTGTTCTGAAAACTACAAAATACTAATGAAAAAAGTTAGAAGAAAGTCTAAATACAGTTGGCCCTCCCAGTCTGTGAGATCTGCATCCACAGATTTTGATATCAGCAAGGGTCCTGGAAAACGATTCCCTATGTATTCCAAGACAAGATACAGACTAGGAAAAAAAACCCACATATCTAAAATAGGTCTACTATTTAGAATATATAAAGAACTCTTAAAATTCAACAGTCAAAATTTCACTAAAGAAGCTATACAGTTGACAAGTAAATACATGAAACAATGTTTATCATCATTGCCTACTAGAGAAATGCAATTAAGACCATAATGAGGTACTGTTACGCACATATTAAAACAGAGAAAATAAAAAAATTTGACAATATTAAATGTTGAATGAATACAGATAAACTAGATTGCTAAAAATGGCTGGTGTGAATCCAAACTTGTATATCTATTCTTGTAAAAGGCTTAACATTGTCTTAAGTAACTAAACATACTGTTAACATACAAACAACAATCACACTCATGAACATTTACCCTGGAGAAAGAAAATGTATTTACACACACACACACACACACACACACACACAAACACACTGACACACAAATAAACTGCATGAATGTTCGTAGCAGGTTTTTTTCTGTAACAGCCAATAATTATAAACAACCATGTCTTTGGTACATTAATAATTACAGAAATTGTAGTACAATTGCGCTATGGAATATTACTCAGCAACAACAAGGCATGAACTACTGATACACACAGCAGCTTGGGTAAATCTCAGGAGCTGTCTTAGTCTGCTTAGACTGCCATAACAAAATACCATAGACTGGGTGACATAAACAACAGAATGTTGTTGTCTAGCTGTGGAATCTGGAAGTACAAGATCAGGGTCTAGCATGGTTGGGTTCTGCTGAGGGCTCTCTTTCTGACTTGCACATGACCACCCTTTCACTGACTGTTCGCAGAGCCTTATCTTATGTGTGCAGAGAGAGCAAGCTATCTGATGTCTCATTTTATAAAGGGATTAATCCGATCATGGGGGCCACACCCTCATGGCTTCATCTAACCCTAATTACATCACAAAGATCTCATCTCCAAATACCATCACCTTGGGAGTAAGCAGTCCAAATATACATCTGAAGTGGGGGAACACATTCAGTTATAAAAGAGGCATAATGTTAAGTGAAAATAGCCAACCCCAAAAGCTCACATCCTGTAAGCTTCTACTTATTAACATGATTAAATTATAACAGTTTTTTAAAATAACAAATATTGCATTATTTAAAATAATAAAATTACGGATATAGAGAACACATTAATAATGGTATGGCTTTAAGGAGGGGTGAGGGGGTTAGTGAACAAGGTGGTTTGTATGACTAGAAAGGGATAGTACACGGGAGATCTTTTTGGTGAGGAAATAGTTCCTTATCTTCATTGTGATGGTGATTATAGGAATCTACACAGGTGATACCATGGCCTAAAGCTAGACACACTCATTGCACCAATGTCAATGTACTTGTTCTGATACTATACTACAATTACCTAAGGTATAACTGCTTAGAGGAACTGGGTAAAGGGTACATAGACCCTGTCTACTGGTTTTGCAACTTTCTGTGAATAAATAATTTTTTCAAAATAAAAGTTACAAAAATAATAAAAACAAATGTTGGGAAGACAGGTGAGGCAGAGGACTGTTCTTCTGGGGCACAGTGCACTGTGAGAGCCCATGAAAAGACAAAGGCAAATGACATTTGGAAATTAACTCCCAAAGATCTTTGCCTAGATCTATCAGAGTATATTGCATTGGTCAATGTTTTGTTTTGAGCTTGGTCAAGCCTATGCTGAGTCCTAGTCAGGACAGGTACAGGCATACTTTAGAGATACTGTGGATTAAGTTCCAGATCACTGCAATAAAGTCAGTGTCACAATAAATCAGGTCACACAAACTTTTTTGATTTCTCAGTGCATATAAAAGTAATGTTTATGTTATATTATACTCTGTTAAGTATGCAATAGCATTGTGCTTAAAAAATAATGTACATACCCTAATTTCAAGATGTTATTTTCTAAAAATGTGAATGATCATCTAAGCATTCGGCAGGTCATATTCGTTTTGTTGCTGGAGGATCTTACCTCTGTGTTGGTGACCATTTACTGATTAGAATGGTGGTAGCTGAAGGTTGGGATGGCTGTGCCAATTTCTTAACATAAGGCAACAATGAAGAGTGCTGTACCCACTGACTGTTTCTTTCAGAAAGATTTCTCTGTAGAATGTGATGTTTTTGATAGCATTTTATCCATAGTAGAACTTCTTTTAAATTTGGAGTAAATCCTCTTAGACCCTGAAGTTGATTTTCCAATGTGGTCTAGGTAATATATTATATTTGTTGCTGTCATTTCAACAATTTCTATATCATCATCACTAGGAATAGATTCCATCTCAAAAAACATTTTCTTTGCTCATCCCCAAGAAGCAATTCCTCATATGTTCAAATTTTGTCATAAAATTGGAGCAATTCAGCCACATCTTTAGGTTTCATTTCTATTTCCCTTGTTATTTCCACCACATTTGCTGCTACTTCCTCCACTGAAATCTTGAACCCCTCAAACTCATCCATGAGAGTTGGAATTGACTTCTTCCAAGTGTTGATCCTGGTATTTTGAGTTTATCTCATGAATTATCAATGTTCATAAAAGCATCTAGAACAGTGAATTCTTTCCAGAATTTTCTCAGTTTGCTTTGCCTAGATCTATCAGAGAAATTACCATATGTGGCAGCTATAGCCTTATGAAATACATTTTTAAAATAAGACTTGAAAGTGGAAATTGCTCCTTGATCCATGGGCTGCAATATGGATACTGTGTTAACAGGCATGAAAAGAACATTAATCTCCTTGTACATCTCCATCAGAGATCTTGGGTGACCAGAGCTGTTGCCAATGAGCTCTAATAGTTTGAAAGGAATCTGTTTTTTTTTTTCTTTGTTTGTTTTTGAATAGTAGTGTTCAATAGTGAGCTTAAAATATTCAGCTAACCATTCTGTAAACAGATGTGCTATCATCTAAGCTTTGTTACTCCATTTATAGAGCACAGGCAGAGTAGATGCAGCATAATTCTTAAGGGCCCTAGGATTTTTGAAAGGATAAGTGACCACTGGCTTCAGCAAAGTCACCAGTTGCATTAGTCCCTAACAAGAGTCAGCCTGTCCTTTGAGGGTAGGCATGGACATCGCCTCTCTAGCAAAGAATGTCCTAGATAGCATCTTCTTCCAATATAAAGAAGAAGTTTTAATCTTCTTTATATTGTTTAATCTACCCTGAAAATTAGCCATTTAGTGTAGCCACTTTCATCTATTATCTTAGCTAGCTTTCTGAATAATTTGTTGCAGCTTCTACATCAGCATTGTTACTTCTTCTTAGACTTTTATGTCACTGAAATAGTATATTTTTTAAAAACTCATGAACCAACCTCTGATCATTTCAAACTTTGTTTCCCCACCTTCTTCACTTCTCTCAGCCTTTATCGAACTGAAGAGTTGGGGCCTTGCTCAATTAGCCTTTGGTTTAAGAAAATGTTGTGTCTGGTTTGATCTCCTATTTAGAACACTATAACTTTCTTCATATCAGCATTAAGGCTTCTTATATTATTTGTGTATTCACTGGAGGGACACTTTTAATTTTTTTCAAAAGCTTTCTATTTGCATTCATAACTAGGCTAGCTGTTTGGTGCAAGAGGCCTAGCTTTGTCCTATTTTCGCTTTTGATATGCTTTTCTCACAAAGCTTAATAATTCTGTTTTGATTTAAAGTCACACACTTGTGACTTTTCCTTCCACTTGAATACTTAAAGGTCACTGTAGGGTTATTAACTGGCCTAATTTTAATATTGGTCTGCTGCGGGAAATAGGGAGGTGTGGGGAGAGAGAGAACCAACTGGGGGAATGGCTAGTTGGTGGAGCAGTGAGAATATGCACAGTTCACTGCCTAATATGGGTGCAGTTCCTGGGTTCCCAAAACAATTACAATGGTAGCAGCAAAGATCATTGATCACGGATCACCATAACAAATATAATAATAATGAAAAAGTTTGAAATGCTACCAGAGTTATCAAAATGTGACACAGAGACATGAGCACAAGCTGTTGGAAAAATTCTGCCATTAGACTTACTTGACACAGGATTGCCACAGAACGTCAATGTGTCGAAAACACAATGTCTGTGAAGTACAACAAAGTGAAGTGTAATAAAATAAAAGGAGGTGTGCCTGTAAAGGGCTTGGGAATTACATGAACACAGGCCAAAGAAAATGGAAATCTTTAGAAACAGATTAGAATAAGTGGGTAGATATTGCTATAACTTAATTGGGTGTCTCTTCTAAAACTCATGTAAAAATTCAGCTGTCATTGTAACAGTGTTAAAAAGTGGTACCTTGAAGGGGTGATTAGGCCATGAAGGCTTTGCCCTTATGGGTGAAACTAATACAACTGTAAAAAGGCAAGTTAGGACCCTTCTTTCTCTCTTGCTTTCTTGCCATGTGTTGACACAGCAAGAAGGCTCTCACCAGATGCCTGTGCTTTGATTCTGGGCTTCCAGCCCCTAGAATTGTGAGAAATTACTGTTTCATGCTTTTTATAAATTATCCAATCTCAGGTATTCCGTTAGAAGAGCAGAAAATTAAGATGTTGGGGCAAGTTGAGCCTAAGGAACAAAGGCAGAGATGATGCTGTTTAAGTCAGAAATAACTTCAGGACAATATTACCATGTTCTAGGTAAGTTCTTTATTATTATTATTATTATACTCTAAGTTCTAGGGTACATGTGCACAACGTGCAGGTTTGTTACATACGTTTACATGTGCCATGTTGGTGTACTGCACCCATTAACTCGTCATTTACATTAGGTATGTCTCTTAATGCTATCCCTCCCCCTCCCCCTCCCACTACCCCATGACAGGCCCCAGTGTGTGATGTTCTCCTTCCTGTGTCCGAATGATCTTAGATCTAGGGAAGTTCTTGATGAGGAAAGTTGAAAAGGTTCATTTACTTTCTCGAGGCTCACTCAGGCATTACTACTTTGTTTTTAAGACACTCTGATTATGAATGGAGAGACTCATTCCTTTTAGATGTTAAGGATTCAATAAATAGCCTCCACAGTTCAGATTTCTTCACTAAATGAATTTTTTTTTTTTTTTTTTTTTTTTTTTGAGATGAAGTCTCGCTCTGTTGCCAGGCTGGAGTACATACAATGGCGCAAATCTCAGCTCACTGCAACCTCTGCCCCCCAGGTTCAAGCGATTCTCCTTCCTCAGCCTCCCGAATAGCTGGGTCAATAGGTTTGCGTCACTATGCTCAGCTAATTTTTTACTTTTAGTAGAGACAGGGTTTCACCATGTTGGCCAGGATTGTCTCGATCTCTTGGCCTCGTGAACCGCCCACCTCAGCCTCCCACGGTGCTGGGATTACAGGAGTGAGCCACGGCACCTGGCCTAAATGAATCTTTTTAAAAGACTACATTTTTCTGACTCCCTTGGGCTTTCACAAGATTTATACAACCTCTATGGCCCTGACTGAGATGATGGTGGTGGGATCTTGAACCCTTCTCACACAATAGTTCTGTTTCTGGTGATCCAATCTCCATTAAACAATGACTATGTGAATTAAAGAGGGTGCTAGTAAAAACTGAGCAAAGTATGAATTGCTAAGTATTTTCTTTTCTTTAACCTTGTGTGTTATGCTGTCTGGAGCAGATGGTCAGATGACTGGTACCTTCTCACAAAGTTACTAATCATTATCACTGTGTCCTTTGAAGTGTCACTTTCATCCTGTTTATTTCCTTTTTCTTCTCTCTTCATGTATATTTTTATTTCATGTATGACAAAAATCCCTGATATTCTTTTATGGATTTTTTTACTTGCTATGGAAATCTTTCTTGATATGAAAAGAAAAAAAAAAGTAATTAAGAGCCTGTGAAGTATGAAGTGACTAATGAACTGTTAAACTCAACAACTGGTGTCTTTAAAATTCTGGAGGCATGAAATGTGTATTGTTCTCATCAGTAGTCATACTCGTGCAATTACAACTTTTAAAAATTAAGACACTCAGGGCAAGCTTCCATCGTATGACACTGAAGGAAACAGCCACTAAGATGCTTATTCTGCTACTCGTGTTACACATAAAATATAAAGGTGATTTATTTAATTAAATGATACCAAATCAACGCTGATTCATAAATAAAACTGGTAATTTATGGATGCTTCTTGACTCTTCTACTAACCTGTCAAGTCGGCTCTTTAAAGTGCTGTATTTGGTGCTGCACCTTTTATTCTACACATTTTTATCCTCTTTAGTTCCTCTGTTAGAACATCTGTTGAGTAATGTACGTGTAAGATCCACTGCTAGCAAAATTTACATGTTCCATTGCAGTAGAATATTCTAAAAAAATGGCAAGTCAGACACGCAATGGCATTTTAAAGGGAAAATGCAGTGAATTTAGAAAGAAATGCTCAATGTGCAGGACTAAAGTATATATGCTGGAAAGCGTAAGAGAGAGTGGACAACAGAGAACACACTCCATGTTGTAAGACCAACGAGAAGATATTTTGAGTGTAAGAACTGTACCTTCTCCTGAGCAAATACTAATTTGTCAAATCCTATCATTTAATATTCTCCCTGATTTTTACAATAGGAATGATATGCCTGCATAGTTTTAGATTTAAATTCATGTGTCTATCAGTAATATACATTACTGTTATTTACAGATATGGTGCTGTATTTAACTTTCCATATGGAATTCAAAAAAAGGCTATGTATCATTTTAAATAAAGATATTTTATTGTGAAAACTTTGGTCTATGAACCTTCATGATAAAATTGCAAACACTCTATGAAGCATAAATTCTAAAGTATCTTTTATAAAATCCTCAATCAATAAATCACAGTAAATGCTACAAATTGGCAAAGCATAACTGTGGCTTCTATGTGATTGGCATCCATTCCACTTTTACAAGCTAGATATGCTGTGTCGAGGATGCAATGAGATACACAGTAGTTTTTTTTTAATCCACACAAATATTAACATGTCGAGCTTGAATTACAGTTTGAAAATAATTCAGTTCACACAGGTAGTATGACTACTTAACAAAACAAATTTAAATGTGAATAATTTATTCTTTAGAAGTGGTTTAGAGCATAATTGAAGCCATGTTTTATTGCATTGATTTCCACCTTTGAAAAATTATCTATCAAATTGTAATGAGTCACAATTTTAATAAGAACATTAGAAATGAATAACAACTGGTAAAAATGCATGTAAATTGTTATTGTCTTCAAAATCAAGAACATAAAGACAAATTAGGGATTATCAACTTACTTAAATGCTATGAAACATTTATCTTGAAAATCAACTTGTACACAGAATGTATCTATCATTCTTAACCTGAAATGCTTAGTAAAGTAGATTAGTTTAGAAAATTAATAATAGCTTTTCTAATGATCTAATTTAATACGTGTATACAAATTTTTATAGGAAGATATATCAGACCTTTTTATCTTTTGGATTGCCTTAAAATATGTATGTTGTTACTTTTATTTTATAAAAATAAAAAAAAATCTACTGGATATTTAGCAGTCTTCTAATTTATTTTTTGTCAATGAACAAAAGCCACCATCCTAGAAGTACTGATAATCTGATCCCAAACTGGTTTTCTTTTTCCCAATAATGTATGATTTAAAATCAACATACATTATTCTAGAAGTTGAAGCTATATTGATATTTTCAGGGAGACTTGTGAACTGAGTTGGGAGAAAAAATAAAAGAAAAAGATTAAAAATCAAAATGTGCATCAACATTTGTAAAAAGACTGTAACTGGGGAGTGGGAAGTTTTTGCGTGCTGTGGGCTAACAATGGACACCCAGAAGGACGTTCAACCTCCAAAGCAACAACCAATGATATATATCTGTGGAGAATGTCACACAGAAAATGAAATAAAATCTAGGGATCCAATCAGATGCAGAGAATGTGGATACAGAATAATGTACAAGAAAAGGACTAAAAGATTGGTTGTTTTTGATGCTCGATGAAACCTGGGAATTCAGAGGAGTGTCTTCACTTATACTTGGATTTGCTGTCTTAACGTTTCTGATTGTTGTATTTCGATTTTACATACAGTAGTTCTCTCTTTGGGGGATACATTCCAAGGCCCCCAGTGAACTCCAGAAACCTCAGATAGTACCAAACCTTATACACTGGTTTTTCTATATATACTATGATATATATGTGAGATATATATATATGATAAAGTATAATGTATAAATTAAGCATAGCAAGAGATTAATAACAATGTAATAGGACAATGATAACATACTGTAATAAAAGTTATGTGAATGTCGTTGGTCTCTCTTGCTCTCAAACTATCTTCTTTTACAGTACTCACCTATTTTAGAATGTGGTTGACTACAGGTAACTGAAACCACAGAAAGGGAAACTTCGGATGAGGGGGGCACTACTGTACTTAGGAATACAACTATATATACACATGATTTTATCTTTAAGACCATATTGTATTTGGGTATCTACTAATATTCTGTATAAAGCAATTTTTTGTTCCATTACATTACTTTTTGTTTTATTGTATATGTAATCTGACACACAATAAAGGGCAAAGTTGCTTCCCCAAACCATACTTTTAATCAAAACCTAGAATCATCTGCAGTCCTTGTTAAAAATGCAGGTTTCTAGAACCCTTTGAAGTTCTGATTAAATAAATTTATTGGAAACCAAAAAAAAAACAAACAAAACAAAACAAAAGACTGTAACTGAAAAAGATGGACAGTAAGAGGTTAAGAAATCATTTAAAAAGAGGCAGCTGTCAAGTGGGCTTGATCGAGGCATCAAGCATTACAACAGAAAAAAGGAGAGATCCAGGGAAGGCAGGCAGTATTTCTTGAATAGCTATATTGGATTTGAATGAGGTCTCAGGTTTCCATGATTCTTAGCTAAATCAGTATTCATATATGCTACCTGATAGAAAAATTATATATATTTTTTCCAATTTGTATCTGAATTTTGGCATTTTAATTTCTGTTCTATGCTGGACAAATTTCAAACAAATGTTCCAAAGTAAAATAAGTGAATTCCTTTAACTTCCAGTGCTTTCAAATCTTTAAATGAATTAAAGATCCATGGAAGTTTAGCAGTAGACGTTCCTCTCTACATAGGGAAACCAAGTCTGGGATACATTTACTCAACCATGGCTCTCTATTAAATCTTGTTAATCTATGAGAAATTGATCTTTACTCTTTCTGAGACTATATTCTCCCCCATGAAAAGAGGAGGGGAAACAGACTACTCTCCTTAGTATGTCATTCCCAGTGTATGGGATATTTGAAAAAATAATTTCTTATTCACATCTTCCAGGTAAATTAATCTCCTTTCCTTTTGTATTTTATTGTTCAGTTTATAAAATATTATTGAAAATTTGTTTTTTTTCCATATTAACAACAAAAATATCAGTCAGTGCAATTTTTTCCAAATAATTTCTTTGTTAATTGAGATAAAATTTATTTTTTTACCTTTCACACTATGCTCCAAATTAAGCTTAAATTTTATCAGTATGGTTTTAATTCTATCAAGATGATCTTTTCACAAATCTTTATTGGTTTGATCTCTTTCTCTTCATTCATTTATACTTTATACAAAAGTCAATTTAATACAAATTAGTTATTAATATTAGAATAAATACATTTAGATTTAATTCAATGAAGATAGTTTATGTTTGACTGCCATTTTGAATTACTTACAGAACTCTTTTCCACCAAAATATCATAACACATTCAAATGCTACATTAACAAGCTAAAAACTTATAAAGTTACCTTTCATTCACCAAGAATGCACATAACTAAGAACATAGCAACCTAATAGTCAAAATCTGAGTAGGTTCAGGAGAGTTACTCATGTAAATATGTGTTACTGTGGGGCAAAATGGTGAAGAACCACGAACCATATTCCTTGGCTCTTGGGCTGCTTCATCCATCTTCAAAGAAAGCAGAATCACTATCTTTTAACTTTAACACAGTTATAACACATTTCTTTGCCACAGGAAAGGTTTTTTAAAGATTCATGATTAGGCCTACATTGATAATCCAGAATAATGTCCTCATTACAAGGTCTTTCACCTTAGTCACATCTGCAAAATTCCCCTTGTCACCTAAAAAACCATATTCACAAGTTCTAGGGGATAAATAGACAGATGTCTTTGGGTGGCCGATTTTCTTCCTACTCCAGTGGAATATATCAAATATATGTTTATGTAGAATTATCTGAAGGTGATTTGATACATGAATCATTTCAAAAACCAAAAACAAATTGTTGAAAATGCTATAACATACACTTTAGAATAAATTAATGTTCTATTTGGTCTACATTAAATACATTTTATTTTAGCTTTATAAATTCTATGGACTGTGTGATTATATAGGGCAATCTTACAGTGTCATCACATATAAAATGAATTAAATCTGTAAAATATATAGTCAATTAAAATTTTATTGCTTATTTCCATCTTTTATCATTTATTAAAGAAAATTCAATTGAATACTTCTGACTCATAATAATCTTATCTACCCTTGTTTCTGTTTTCTTCAACATGAATGTATCATATACCCTATGAAACTCCTCCTTCACCAGTTTACCCCCAAAGCAGAATGAATTTCTTTCTGTTCCAACCTATTAGATTTTACTCTCTCCTCTAGATCTTTATTATGTATGTTAACCATCTCTTTTTAAAATTATAAATCTCTTCCTCTCCCAGGTTATATACTTTTCCTGTCCACTAAATATTACCACAAAAATGTAAACACTTTTTGAAGGAGGGTAGAGATAAAAGTAGAAGAGATTCAGTTGGTTAGGTAGACTGATAATTACAGCATCCTCTTCAGTCCACTGATACAAACTGACAGGAGATATTTGTGGCTCTTTTTATGTTAATTTATTCATGTAATTTTATCTCATATGATGAACTAGGTTTAGTTCTTTTGGGCCAAGGAAATAATGACAGTCCTTCTCAGGTGGCTCACATAATAGTTCCCATTTTGCCAATTCTTTCTTCTCTAGGTCCCATATTGAAAATTGCCTTTTCTTGCTGCATCAGAATGTGGTTTTTGGAAAGTTTAAATTAAATTCATTGGAAAACTTCTCAGTCTTTGCTGCAACATATTTTTCTTTTTCTCATTTTACTTTTGTTTCTTTGTACAATAATGTTGTATTTCTCTTCTGAGCTCAGAATTCATAATTCTGCTTAGTGCTTTTTGGTGACTGTCACATTTTATATTAAAATGCCAGCCTCTATTAGCTGTTTTCTTCACTTTATGGTGAAAAACGGAACTTGAAAGCATTTATTTTGAAGACAAAGTCCTTACTGCCCAGAATACAGAGAAGAATGAGCATTCTGGTTAAAAACAGGTACAATTTTTTATGAAACATCATATATATTGCCTATATAGCAGTTCTTAAAGAGAAGCTCACATTATTTTATCTTTGATATGCTATTTAATGTTGCAAAAAAGGGACTGTGAGACTATAGCAGTTGTTTTGGAAGAATAATGTAAAAAGCTAGAAAAAATGGAACATCTCTAAAGTAGGGGAAGAAGAAAATGAGTACATGCAGTCATGAAGATAAATAGCATATAGGAAAATACCCTAGCATACAGACATGATAAAGGATTTTACCATAGATGATAGATAGATATATAGATAGATAATCCCAACTAAATATTTCCTGACAACTCTGACTACTGAAAAAGCCAAATGAATTATCATTCATTTAATAAAGAGCCTTTGACTAGCTCTTGACAATCTACAGGAACCAGTTATTTTGTTAGAAATTCAAAGGAGAAAAATAAAATGATTTGGATACATGTCCTAGTTTAGAAACATAATGTAGTAAAATGGGATGAGTACACATGATGATTTAGAGTGGGTTAATATTATAGGAGTCTAGAGTAGGAAGAAATTTTACCGAGGGAAATCAATAAAAGCCACCTAAAGATTTCAAACAAAAGGACTAATACATCTTAAAGTAGAGAGAAAGCAAGTTAGATGGCAAGAAAACCAGAGGGGAAAAGGTGGTAATAATAAAGACAGAGAACTTACCTGCAAATATGGATAAGGGGTGTCTATGAGAATACCTCAGGCTGTAGTAACAGAACCATATGTAAATGAACCTAAACAATAAGGGAACATATCATTTCACATAACAAGAAGTCCAGAGGTAAGTAGACCTCAGTGAGAAGAATTTAGTGTTTCAGATGTATTTCTATGCAATTCTCTCAGTTTTGTTCTTATCAAGATGTTAGATTTGTCCTCAAGTGGAGCTTCTTCATGGCAAAAAGATGGCAGCTATCAGCACCTAGGGCAGTTATTTGTCTTTGGAAGAAATGGAGTGGGAAATGCCACAATCAACCATAAAAAACAAACTCTTCTTTCTAGTCCTGTTGGCTCAATTTACATCCCTTGACTTCCCAAAGCTAGTGACTGTTTCAGAGGGACTCCCACGCTGATTTTCAACCATGCTTTGAAGACAGGAAAAAAGATAAGCGCTTGATTAAAAGTGGATTTTTGGCCGAGCATGGTGGCTCACACCTGTAATCTCAGTACTTCTGGAGGCTGAGGTGGGTGGATCACCTGAGGTAAGGAGTTTGAGACCAGCCTGGACAACATGGAGAAACCCATCTCTACTAAAAATACAAAAATTAGCTGGGCGTGGTGGCACGCGCCTGTAAGCTCAGCTACTCATGAGGCTGAGGCGGGAGAATCACACCTAGATTGTGCCACTGCGCACCAGGCTGGGCAATAGAGTGACAATCTGTCTCAATTTAAAAAAGTAAATAATAATAAGTGAATAAAAATAAAAGTGGAGTTTTGTCTAAAAGGAGGTTTCACAGGTGTGGGGCACAAACATTGACTTCATTCAGCATAATTTTTAGCCACTATATGCTAATTCAAAAACAACAAGAATAATAGATCGTATGTATTCTCAAATACTACAGAATGACACAAATAGAGTGGGACTACAAGATTTTAGCGTAGCCATAGGTTATAAGATGAACTGGAATTGGTAAGGTAAGGAGAACCTGAGGCAGAAAGTGAAACATTGAAGCAGTGATGAAGGAAACAGAATTAGCCAAGTGTCTATGAACATGGCGACAATAAAGAAAATATAAGATACTATTTGGAAAACAATGTGAGGATTTTGAAGCCAGTTAGATTTAAGGGCAAGGGGAAGTATGTTATGTTTGACCGGACAATGATGTAGTTATCAAAGAGGTACCATGCAAACAAGAGGCTTTTGAGCAGCAGGAAGGTTGGTGAGTTTAGCTTTAGCTTACTGATTTAAAGGAATGAAAGGATCTTCTGTTAGAGTAATCCCACAAACTCATGGAAAATAAAGAATAAAAACAATTTAAGGATGAAAGTGCATCAGACCAGGATGGTTTTGAAAGAAAATCTGAAACCTTGAATAGTGAAAAGGAGAAAACAGAGTTTTCTGAATGAGAAATAGCTTATAACAGATTTATTCAATATGTTCCTTAGTACTCTTCTTAGTGGTGACATAAGATGTATATGACATCCACATAAACATATATACATAGTCCTATACAGAATGTTAACATATCGCATATAAATATGTATGTTTTGTCCTATGTATATAGGTTTTATGCTATGTAAATATATGTTTCATGCTAAGAAAACATGTTTTATGTTATATAAGTATATATATGTTTATGTATGTTATATAAACATAGATACATGTGAGAATTTTGAAGCCAGTTAGATCCAAGGGCAAGGGAACATATAAACATATAAGAACACATACATTTATATATGTTTTTATGTTGTAGTATGAACATATATACATATATGTTTATATAGCACATAAACATGTATACATAACAATATATAGTCATATATTTTATATAAATATTTGTATTCATATAAATAAATACAACACAACCTTGTCTTAGTAATTGGGCTGCTACAACAAAGTGCCACAGAAGAGGTAAGTTATAATAAACAGCAATTTATTTGTCATAGTTTTGGAGCCTAAGAAGGCCAAGATCAAGGTGTCGTCTGAGAGCCTGCTTCATGATTCATAGAGGGTGCCTTTTCCCTGGGTCCTCACATGGTGTAAGGAGTGAGGGAACTTTTTTTGACTTATTTTTTACTCACTAATACCATTCAAGATGACTTAATCACTTCTCAAAGGATCCATTTTCAAATGCTATCATATTGAATATTAGATTTTCAGAAAATAGCAAGCGTGCACACAATTAAGAGAGAAAGTTGTAAGTCTGTACTGTGATTTTCAAATGAAAATTAAAATTGGAAGGCTTTTATTAGCATAAATTTATATTTTCATTTCTTCGCTTTCATGAGAATCTTGATTCTAATAATATAATTACCTACTTCCCTCATATTCAACGTGCATATGATTTCCAAATAATAGTATCAATTTTATCACCAAAAATAGAGACTAATAAATGAAATTTGAGCCATCTTTTTCTTAAGATTATTCAAAAACGTATGTGGTGCTCTCAAACATCTAACACATATGGAGCATTTCTTCTCTTCATGATTATGTCACCAAGTTTATATATAATTAAGGTCATCTATTTCTATTTGAGTTGGTTTTTATTTTTATTTACTTTTTAATTTTTTGAGACAGAGTCTTGCTGTGTCACCCAGGGTGAAGTGCAGTGGCATGATCTTGGCTCACTGCAACCTCCACCTCCCAGTTCAAGCAACTCTCATACCTCCGTCTCAACGAAGCTGGGATTACAGGGGTGCACCACGACGTCCGCCTAATGTTTTTATTTTTTGTAGAGATGAGGTTTTGCCATGTTGGCCAGGCTGATCTTGAACTCCTGGCCTCAAGTGATCTGCCCCCATCAAGCTACCAATGTGTTGGAATTACAAGCATGAGCCACCACACCCTGCCTTAAATTTTGTTATCTGAGGAAAATATGTTTATTAATTTTAGTTATTTAAAAGATACAAATTTTTATAAAATGTAAATGATTCTAAAACTTAAATTATAAATCAATTTCTAGACATCTAACTTCTAAATATGTACATTTATTTCTGTTCACTTCATGCTCCTATAAGCAAACCTTTTGCCGCTGTTGTTTAGACAGGGCCTTGCTCTGTCACCAAAGTTGGAATGCAGTGACACAATCATGGCTCAATGCAACCTTGACATCTTAGGCTCAAGCCATTCTTCCACCTCAGACTCCTGAGTAGCTGGGACTACAGATGTGCCCCGCCACACATGGCTATTTTGTTTTGTTTTTGTAAAGACAGAGGGTCTCACTATATTGCCCAGACTTGTCTCAAACTCCTGGCCTGAAGGGATCCTCTTGCCCCAGCCTCCCATAGTGGTGGGATTAGAGGTGTGACAAACATGCCTGACCTGACAGTTTTTTGTTTTTTGTTTTTTTTTTTGGTTTTTGCTTCACCCTTTAACTTCTTGTTTTTCAAATATAAGCAAATAAATATATCTACACACAGAAACACGTGCATAAATACACATGTATGTTTTATTCCTCTCTTAGAATACTATTCAAATATTTTGCACATTACTTTATATTCAATAACTTATCTATGTGTATCCATAATACTCTATGAGACCTTCCCCATTAAATTTGCAGCAGCATTGCATAGCTATGCCATAGTTTATGTAGCCAATTCATTCTTCAGAGACTTTTGAGTTATTTGCGATATTTTGTTGTTAAAAATACTGCTATTTTGCAAAATGTTTGCATGGGTTATTCCATATTTTCATTTGAGATAGACTCCTAAAATGATCCTTCTGGGTTTTAAAAAAAAACTCATATGAAATATTAAATTTCAGCAAATATCTCCTTGTTGGATTTTACACCGATAAGATAGGGTGTCAAACTTTGCAATATTTGACATACATGGAAAAGAATTCATTTTAGCTTTAATAAGATTTTCTTAGAGTGAAGTTGATCATCTTTTTGTATGTTTAAAAACCATTCATCCTTTCTTTTCCTGTTCATAGTTCATTTATTTCCCATTATGGTGGAGATTTTTACCTACAGTTATGCACTACATAATAATATTTTGGTCAAAAACTCACTGCATATAAGGCAATGATCACATAAGATTATAATGCAAATTTTTCTATCTTTTTTATGTTTATACATAAATACCACTGTGTTGCAACCGTCTGTTGTATTTAGCACAGTAACGTGCTACACAAGTTTGTAGTGTAGGAGCCACAGACCAAACCATACAGCCTAGGTGTGTAGTAGGCTATACTATCTAGGTTTTTGTGAGCACACTCTAAGATATTCTCCCAACAGCAAAATTGCCTAACAACATATTTCCCTTCATTAAGTAACACATGATTGTATTATGCATAAGACATTTTTCTTTGTGATATATTTGCAATTTTTTTTTTATTTTCTGTTTTTTTTGTTTTTTGTTTTCCCCTGTCCTTTTTGTCTGATACATCTGTTTGGTAGCATTAACCACAGTCATCAGTTGCTTTCCCTCTCTCCCTACCTCCCATTCCCCATCATTAACTACTTGTCTTCCAAAGTACTTAGATCAAAAATCAACAAACAACAAACAAACAAACAAACTGATTATCATCTTTTATTGGGATTACCCAAACTTTATAAACTAACTGAGAGGCATGATAAGTACAATAACAAAGTATATTTTACGTTTGATCTAGTTTACTTTTATTTCCTAACAAAATATTTTGTAGTTATCTCATATTGTTTTTACACAGTTCCTGTGTTTATTCTGATAGTTTTTGCTGAGTCTTCTTAAAAGAGTACTTTTTTAACCATTATATTTTAATAGAATATTTTTTTAAACATGGAGTTTCTTGGTTTCACTAATTTGATATGCCGCTACTTGACTATATTTTCTTGTTTGTAGTACTTTTTTCATTAATTTATTTGGGTTTTCAAAATATTTTTAAATAATATCTGTCAATAGAAATAATTTTACCTTTCCATTTATTTTTGCATCTAATTGCATTTTTCCATGTAATTGCACTGGTCACTGCCTGTAAATCAAGGTTCTGTGTTGGGAAAAAGTTAGAAAAGCATTCTTGACATGTTCATAAGAAGGATCTGATATTTCCTCATTATGCAGTCATTACCTGAACAGTTCAATTTCTTATGGTCATATTTTGAAAAAAAAAAAAAAAAAACACCTGTCATTGGCATCGGTCCCATTTCTCTCACTAATCCAACCAGATATTCAAGTTTCAGGGATTGCGAATAATCTGATTGTAGTGAAGGAATGAGCTTGGCTACACCCTTTTCTTATCACTTGGCCTTTCTTACCTTTTCTCCTACCCTCAATCCTCACCTTTACAACTTCTGGGTGAGCATCCTATACCGTGTCATAGAGACAGTTTATTCATTGTGTTTTCCTTTACTACTTATGTTTCAAATACCAAGAATATTAAAAGCTCTTTTGCCAGTGATAAGAATTTGGCTTAGGAGAGAAGAAACTGTTTTTTAGAAACCAGAGAGGCCCGTGAAAGTGATATCAGGACACTAGCCCATCTGCTAAATATGTTTTATCTGCTATGCATGTGTATACTTGTCTCAGAGTCCTTACAGGAAGACCAGATGATTGAACCAAAGAAGACATAGAGTATTATTCCAAGATTTCCTGGTGCAAAACATATTTTAGCATTTACAAATCTCCCTGAAACCAGAGAATTGTATGAAAAAATATATAAAATTCATGAATCAGAATCTAACAACTATAAGAGCACTAACTTTATACAGAAGCCCAAATTCCTCTTACTATTACAATGTCATTCTCTGGAAACGTTTAACCTTACCCATTTGACTGAAGGGAATATCATTCCAAGATCTTGGTTGAGGCCCACCTCCAAATTTTACAAAACGTACAGATGATCAGGATGGCATGTTGTCATCTGCAATATCTCTGAATGTTGCTTTGCTTGATGAGTTACTGGAAATTGGCTCAGACCTTATGACCTCTGTCCATCCACCTTCTGGGGATAAAACTAGAGAGCCAATCCTTGTTTTGATTGGCACGCCTTTCTAAAGTCCTCTGTGCTTCTTACTTACTAGAATTCTGCTGACACTTTTCCTTCTCTATAGAACAATACTGAATAGCAACACTGTTAAACTTAAATGTAGGTGTATGTCTGACATATTTCCCGCCACAATTCTCAAATACTTGCAAAAGTATTTTATTCATCTGTTATCATTTTGCAGAGATGGTTATTTTCCAAGATATGTACTGCTTTCTGTGAGAACAATGTTTGTACAATTAGTGAGAATATATGTAAGTAACCAGACACGGGGAGGAAACAGAGCAGGCAGTTAGGAATAACCAGCATGCAGCCACTGCTGGAAAGGAAAGATACTGTGGTGTTAACATATGGAAAGTATACCAATGTATACCAAATACAGTAACAAGGTATAAATACATACATATTTATGCCTCTGTGTATAAATATATTGTATAGAATGCATATATATGTCATAAATTATATAATTAAAAACTATACAAATTTTAAAGTACACATATTTGTATGAATGTCTAGATATTCTATTATATATGTATATGTACATAAATATGTTTGATATTTGTATATAAATATATATGTTTATATTTATTAATATAAATAAAATATATGTGTATTAATGAACCAGTGCAGTCATTCTTTAGGCTAACACACACAATTCTCGTTGTAGTTGACAATGTTTGTAACTTCCTTATCCTACATTGGCTGTTTTTCATAATTAAAATGTCAATGCCTTTCAATTTAAACTTTCCCTTAGAATTTTCATTAAAGTACATCAGGTACTTTAATGTGTATATTGGAGCCTAAAGATCTTCTAAGAAAAAGGGTTCAGATGTTTTCTTTTTTTCATGATACTTTTAAAAATTTAATACTATAAAGTATTATAATACTAGAGGCCAAGATGAATTAATGTAACAATTTGTTTCTTAATGTTTGTCTAATCCACAAATAAATTATGAAAATATCAGAAAATATAAAAATGTGTTCTTAAGTAAGACAAGAATGATTAAGTAAAACAAAATGTCAATATAAAGGTGCTTATGATCGTGTATTGTCTAAACCAAAATTAAATTTTTTTAGGTGAGAAATTGAGACCCTAATGCAATACTCTCGTGTGAAACTATTAACTTTCTATTATAATTCATCTTCATATCAGAAATTAAACCTACAAAAGGGAGACAGAAACAACTTTCTCTTTGAGCTGCTATCTTTGTCAATTTAAAACTTGAGGTAGAGTGGGAGAAGCGGTTAATATTAGGATAGTGATAAGGTAATGTGAGGATAATATAATAAAACTGTAATATGAAGATTAGTTATCCCATTTCATATGTAGACTTTTTGTTAGCCCTATTTTCCTCTCTGCCTCTCACCTCTACCAACTATTACACTTGTTGGTTTGGAGACAAGAGTCTTTTCAATGTCCTGTTTGGCAGATTGAATCCTAATACTTCTTTATTTTCACTTTTAATGATCTTTTAGTTAATAATAAAATGAAAAATAAGAACACGGTAATACATACAATCCATATACATAAACTTATTGCAAATACTTAAAATTTTGTATGTAAATATTTTTTCATATTTATGAAAAAAATATAATTTTTCAGTGGTGTTGATACCAACTTCTCTGTACATATCCTAAATTCCAGTGTTAATAATTGCTTTAAAGGTAAGACTCAAAAGTCTAGTATTGACAAAACCCATCTGTACAAACCTTGTAACCAGAAGGGAGGAAAATAGCTTGTGTTTAATTAGATTCCATATGTCAATTTTGGCTTTTGTTGCCGTTGCTTTTGGTGTTTTAGACATGAAGTCCTTGCCCATGTCTATGTCCTGAATGGTATTACCTAGGTTTTCTTCTAGAGTTTTTATGTTATTAGGTCTAACATTTAAGTCTCTAATCCATCTTGAATTAATTTTCGTATAAGGAGTAAGGAAAGGATCCAATTTCAGCTTTCTACTTATGGCTAGCCAATTTTCCCAGCACCATTTATTAAATAGGGAATCCTTTCCCCATTTCTTGTTTTTCTGAGGTTTGTCAAAGATCAGATGGTTGTAGATGTGTGGTATTATTTCTGAGGACTCTGTTCTGTTCCATTGGTCTATATCTCTGTTTTGGTACCAGTACCATGCTATTTTGGTTACTGTAGCCTTGTAGTATAGTTTGAAGTCAGGTAGCGTGATGCCTCCAGCTTTGTTCTTTTGACTTAGGATTGTCTTGGAGATGTGGGCTCTTTTTTGGTTCCATATGAACTTTAAAGCAGTTTTTTCCAATTCTGTGAAGAAAGTCATTGGTAGCTTGATGGGGATGGCAAAAAAAAACTACCATAAGAGTGAACAGGCAACTTTTAGAATGGGAGAAAATTTTTGCAATCTACTCATCTGACAAAGGGCTAATATCCAGAACCTACAGAGAGCTCAAACAAATTTACAAGAAAAAACAAACAACCCCATCAAAAAGTGGGCAAAGGATATGAACAGACATTTCTCAAAAGAAGACATGCATACAGCCAACAGACACATGAAAAAATGCTCATCATCACTGGCCATCAGAGAAATGCAAATCAAAACCACAATGAGATACCATCTCATACCAGTTAGAATGGCAATCATTAAAAAATCAGGAAACAACAGGTGCTGGAGAGGATGTGGAGAAATAGGAACACTTTTACACTGTTGGTGGGACTGTAAAGTAGTTCAACCATTGTGGAAAACAGTATGGCGATTCCTCAAGGATCTAGAACTAGAAATACCATATGACCCAGCCATCCCATTACTGGGTATATACCCAAAGGAATATAAATCATGCTGCTATAAAGACACATGCACACGTATGTTTATTGCGGCACTATTCACAATAGCAAAGACTTGGAATCAACCCAAATGTCCATCAGTGACAGACTGGATTAAGAAAATGTGGCACATATACACCATGGAATACTATGCAGCCATAAAAAAGGATGAGTTTGTGTCCTTTGTAGGGACATGGATGCAGCTGGAAACCATCATTCTCAGCAAACTATCACAAGAACAGAAAACCAAATACTGCATGCTCTCACTCATAGGTGGGAATTGAACAATGAGATCACTTGGACTGCGGAAGGGGAACATCACACACTGGGCCTGTTGTGTGGTGGGGGGAGGGCGGAGGAATTGTATTAGGAGAAATACCTAATGTAAACAATGAGTTGATGGGTGTAGCACATCACCATGGCATATGTAACAAACCTGCACATTGTGCACATGTACCCTAGAACTTAAAGTACAATAAAAAATAAGAATTAAAAAAAAAAAGAAAAATAGCTTGTGGTTATAATCATTCAATTTTCTTTTAAAATAAAAAATAAATTCCAAAAGTATCTTTCTCCTTATTGTATTATTTTTGGAGATATTCTGAGTGTCTTTAGAGTAACTTCCTTTGAAATAATTTGTGCCTTAACAGTGAGGTCCTACATTAAACATCAGTACCTATAAACCTATTGAAAGAGAGCAGAAGGTAAGACATTTCCTAAATTTGAAGCAATAGCTTCATAGATTCTTGGTTACTTTATGTTTTCAATGTTTTACATTGAATGCAACTGTTAAAGATCAATTTTAATAATAGTTTTCAAGTCATAAACTTTAAGTAATATATATTTTAATATCTATGTAAAATGGGACAGCAGAAGACTGAATTTCTCATATACGTTATGTTTAGTGTTGGATCCCAATATTTCCAAAGCAATTTGCCCTTTCCTCCACTCCCTATCAGTTAAAGTAAAGCTAACTCTGTAGAAGGTAAAATCTGGAATTTCACTTATAGAATATTCCTAAAACTATTTGATCAGATCATTTTAGGTTTTATATGTGTGTGTATAGATATAATATATATTATGTATATATGTGTATATACACATATTTGTATACACATGTATATATGTATATTTGTGTACATATATATGTATATTTGTATACATATATATGTATATACTAGACAAGAATCCAAAGGACATGAATGTTTGAGAAAAGAGCAAGAAATCTTGAGACCGAAAGCATAACTCACTCAAAATCTCACATGTTTGATGAATAGTATCAATGCAAAATGTATGTGAGTTTTAACAAAAGAATCATGACTTGGTTAGTGAAAAATATCAGAATTGTAAGAGAAGGAATAACAGCAAGAGAACTATGAATAACTAAACAAGTTATGGGAGTGATAACAATGTTCAACACTTTTTATGTTTCAAATTCTATTTATGTCAACACAAAGATAATCCTTTTTTCTATATAGAATTTCTATAGCAGTCTTTATAATGTTATTTAATTGGTTCTGTGACAAGTAAAACCCCTATAGGTTAAAAATTAACACCACTGGTAATAGAAGAGAAGCTATATTCTGAACTGAAATCTCAATCAGATTTACTTTATGTATAGGCTTAACGAGTAAAACAACAAAGAATAGACAACCTAAATTATTTCTCCCAACGTGAAATTACCCTTGTAAACCTTAGACACCATATAATTGATATACAGAAAATGCCAGATGCATATACATCCGACATCAATTTATTTCTGTGTATTTCATGCCTTTGAAAGTTTAAAATTGTTTGTATTAAATCTGAGGGGTTTTATTTTTTGGGCTAAGAGCATTAAAATCTCTTCTAGTGGCAAGTGCCTTGAATCATTAAAATATTACTCTACTGGCAAATTTTCAGCCTCTACTGCACTGTGACAGGGTAATGGAGCAAGTACTTCCAATGCTGACCCAGTTTCACCTGGATTCTAGTTGTGCATTAGTTCTGCTGCCCATGGGCAAAGCTTATAAACTCTTTGGGACTTTTTCAGGTATTTCTTATAAAATTAAGTAAGGTAAACTTTGCAAATTATAGTGTGCATAAATATTATTCTTATTATTATTACCTTTTAAGTTGTGTGTTGGACTAGATCATTTTTACTGTTTTAAAAATTTTCAGCATTTTACACTTTTTCTAAAGACAGTGCCATGATTTCTTAGTGTTAAAAGCCTAAGATACAACAAAAATTGTGTGGGATTCATTATGAGAAAATTTTCAGTCTCAGAATTCAGAAAATAGAAATTACTAAGCTATCAAATGGTATTAAAATGTTCTCTCAGCACATAATCTTACTCTTCAAGTTAGCATATGGAATGTTGCTTAACGATCAGGGTGTTTGCACTTCTTTTTGACTATAAAAAATAATGATCTTTCATTGTAATAAAATATTACACTATTGCATAGTCTGTGTTTTATGAATTACTCTACACACATTTTGTGTCAATTATGGGCCACAGAATAAAAGGTAACACTTCAGCCTTCAGGCTGAATCATTTACTTAGAGTTCACTGATGTGTTCTTAATTCAATTTGACGTCTTTCTCCACCCACAGTTTGTGAGGAAAGCGATGCAAACATTTTTCTTCATTGGCCGTGGCTGGAGAATGCATCAATATGACAAATATTTTATATGAAGAAAAGGGTAAAGCCCTGCGATTTACAATATATTTCTCTCAAAGAAAAACAAAGGTAATCACAGTAATATTTATAACATTTCCCTTATCTTAAAGGAGCCTCCAAGCACTTTAGAAATGTTAATGATAATCTGGTTACCACATAACCAGGGCTTCACATCTCCCATCACTAAAAAAAATTATGTTTAACAGTTTGCAAGGATGACAGACCCTGAAGAAAACTCTGTTGGATTAATGATTGCACGTGTAAGGCTGAAAAGGGAGTACTATTTACTTCAAACTGCCTATGCTGAAATGTGTATCCATCACAGAATCTCACATATGCAAAATAGGATGGCTAGCATATCATTCACCTGCTCTCAGATAGAAATATTGATGAGGCATCACAAAATACTCTGCCCCGCACCATCTGGTAACAGAGATGGCATTATGCCTGTTATTAATAACGAGAACACGAATCATCATTTAACAATATTTACTGTGCTTAGGTAAATTAACATTGTTTTGTTTCTTCTGCATATTTAAAATAATTAAATCATTAGGACCTTTTATTAATGGCCCTATAGGACATTACAAGCATAGCTATTATTTCCAAAATAGAAATAAATATTTATACGTGGTCTATGAATGTCCTAGCATGTAATATATGACTAACTCAGACAATAATATGTTGCACATTCTATAATGATTAACAGCATTGCTTGCATAATTACAAACAAGTGTTGAGGTTTTATAAATACACATGTACACATGTACAATCCATATATATGTGTATGTTTAACATATATTGATAGTTTTGTGATGCTTCAATTTGTATCATGTGTAATTATTCACCTCACAACCACTAGTAGTTACGAGAAAAAGTTTATGCAAAATTATATTTCAGTTTTTAAAAAACGTCATTCATTATCTAGCTATTTTGTGGACAAAGTTTATTCATTCATGTCTTCATTCATTCAGTAATTACTAGAACCTGTTCTAGGCATTAGGCATTTAAAGAGAAATATGATGCTTTCCATATCTTCTGGGAGATCACAGTCTCCTGGGAAAGATAAATATAGAAATGGTAAATAGAGCTCCATAAGAACACCAAACAGGCAGCCCATAACTCTAAAAGATGAGGCAAGGGCAATTTTACAGAGAAGGCAGTACTTGAATTGAATCTTGAAGAATGAGTAGGTGATGCCAGTCTAAGCAAGCAGTCCTGTCAGAGTTCTAATTGTAAAGTTAAAACGTACTTCCAGCATTCACTAACATAAAGATATAGGTCCAGAAATACTGAATTAAAAATGGATCAACCTCAGTATGAGTTCCAACAAAATGTGAGCAAAGTGACCTACTGAAATACATTGTACTGCCTTTGACACTCATACATACCCAGGTAGAACCAGACTTAAAATTAGCTTTTGAAAACAGGGTGCTATACCCCCCGGTCTACAACACTTTCACATGCCATATGCCCATTTACCTTTAGGTACAACTCATAATCACGTTCATGCTTTATTTTAACTTTCATATGTGACCCTTTTATTTTTCTGACTCTTGTCCAAATCTGCAAACTAATCTGCTAACGTAAAGTCCCACTTATGTGCATGCCTATCAAGCTTCCTCCATAACCTCAGGATAAGTGAGCTACCATGTGATGTTTTCGATTTCTTTCCTCTTTTTCTCTGGGCACTGACATGTGCCTTGCACACCTCTGCTGTTTCTGCTAGACACGATCATAATTTAACTGGACCCAACAACTCCATCTGCCTTTGATGGAAACAACCATAACTTCTTCCAGGTTCCTACAATAAATGTTTGTTTTATGCTGCTGCTAACACATAAGAACTCTCTCGGTTCTAAAGCTGTTTGGCAATTTATTGGTACATCAGAGAGACTAAGCTCATTATGTCTAGTTTGTTTCCCTAGGTATTTAATTCATTACCAGGAGGTTTCTTCATCACCCATGTCAATAAATTAATGTCAGGTCACAAACTGACCAGACAGTACCAGGCGCACCTGAAGTTCCAGAAGAAAATAGGAAAACAAATGTATAGGTAGATGTTACAGACTGAATCCTATCCTCCAAAAAAGACATGACAAAATCCTAATCCACAGAACTCCAGAATATGACCTTATTTGGAAACAGAATGTTCAGAGAGCTATGTAAGTTAAAATGAGGTCATTAGCATGGGTCTTGATCCAGTATGACTGCTGTCTTTTTATAAGAGAGAAATTTGAACAGAGAGACAGATATGCACAGAGGGAAGATGATGTGCAGAGATACAGGGAAAGGTTACCTGAAGATGAAGCAGAGATTGTAGCAAGGCATGTAACAAGTCAAAAATTGACAGCAAACCACCGAAAGTTAAGAGAAAGTCATGGAACAAACTCTCTCTTACAACCCTCAAAAATAACTTACCCTGCCATCACCTTGATTTCAAATGGGGGTACAATAAATTTGTACTGTTTAAGACACCAGTTTGTAGTACTTTGTTACAGCAGCCTTAGCAAACGTATACAAGAGATGACCCCAGTCCCACTTCCCCTTCTTCAGTATGGATTTGTATATCATATTATAGAAATAAATGTCTGTCTTCCTTTCCACGAGATGTAAGATTTACAGGTGGTAGTTACTACGTTTTACACATTTATTTTTCTTTGGAGCTCTACCCCATTATTTTGAACATGGCAGAAGTGAAATTAATTTTGCTAACTATATTTTAAAATGGAAAAATTCACTGAAGCTATTTAATACAATAATTCTTTGTTTCATAAGGAAAGAAAATCAGCAATAAATTGATGTAAACAGTCATGGAAAAACAAAATTATTTAATTCCATTTTGTTTAATATGTATCTGCATATATACTCATATTTTTCCAAAATCACTAGTGTTTATGACCATGAATTTTCAATGAAAGCAGATATATTTTATAGAAATGCCCTAATGCCTATGTGTTTATTAATATAATGTTATGAGAGCCTGTTTACTTCATGAATATTAATTGTGGCTTTATTCTCACTTTATATTAATATAACTGAACATACAATGTTGATTTTTACATTGTTTTGTATTATATCATAATACTTTTTAGCAACAATAAATCTAGCTTGATTTAGAATACATTAATACAAGCCGAACTACAAATTAATTTGAAGGTTAGTAAATATATCGAAACCACAATGCAACAGACTAATAGGCCCTAGTATACTATGAACTGTCTGTATTGTTATTACTGAAGCTTCTATTAGCTCTCCTCTAAGCAGACTCATTTGACTGGAAGAAAATTGGCTCCATATTAATGTGTCACCTATTATGCTGTACTTTAAGGAAATGAATATCAGATTTGTACATGGCCACTGTGAATAAGAAGGATGGTTATATACATTTCTTACAGGAAGTCCGAGGTAATTTAGAAGACTATCTTTTCTCACACCAAAAGTAAACACATTATTGATGATGTCTCTTTGAGCAAATTCCCTTTAAGTTTTTTAAATGTAAAATATACATTACGTTGGTGCAAAAGTAATCACAGGGAAAGAGAATCTAGAGAAGTTCGACTTAAAAAATAATCCTAAATCTTTTGATTAACCCATTGGATGACTTGACTAAGCTTTTTGAATTTCAGCCGTCTCTTTCTGACATCTTATAGCAATGGAAATCTTATAATGTACAGTTGGTGAGGAGCAGTAGAGGATGAATACTATGTGGAGCTAATTTTTTGCTCTATGATCCTGGTTTCTTTTCTCATTAGCACAAGGTCAAATACTCAGTTCTCTTCTGTGTGTTTGAAGTTCAAAGTGAATGTTAGCTGAAACAATGGCCCGCATTCCTGTCAGAAAATCTGCAGATCACAAATGAAATCAATTTGTATAATGAAACGCAAGCCATACAGGTCAAATGAATGGTCAATAAATTTAGTCATGTAAAATTACAGTAAGAGTAAAAATTCTTAAAACCTAATTTTTTTATATAAAATAAATCTTTTGGGAAAACAATTTGATTTCTGACTGGCAATGATGAAGGGCAGAAACAAAACTGATTAACAGTGACCACTGATAACTTTTTGGAAATTATTATATGATTTTCCTGAAAAAACAATACATACTCTGTGGTAATTGGAAGGCTACTCTGTGAGCTGCTGTGATAGGTAGGTAGCTGGGACATACAAGATGAAAAACTGAGATCAGCTCAATACAATGAAATTTCTAGAAAACTAGGCTAATAAATGTATAATGAGGACTGAACTTAAGTAGTTTCAGACTACACATGTTTGAAGGCGGTATTCATCTACAACTCTCATAGTTATTTTTATCTCGTAATTATTTTTCTTAGCGTAGAATCTTTTTTGTTTGTTTGTTTTTGAGATGGAGTCTCACTCTGTCACCCAGGCTGAAGTGCAGTGGCATGATTTCAGCTCACTGCAACTTCCACCTCCCAGGTTCAAGTTATTCTCCTGCCTCAGTCTCCCCAGTAGCTGGGACTACAGGAGCCTGCCACCTGACCTGGCTAATTTTTGTATTTTTAGTAGAGGTGGGGTTTCAACCTGTTGACCAGGCTGGTCTCAAACTCCTCACCTCAAACGATCCACTCACCTTGGCCTCCCAAAGTACTGGGATTACAGGTATGAGCCACTGCACCTGGCCCTTTTTTATTTTGAGAATCATACGGAGGCCATTAAATCTCAGACATCTTAGTAATATTTTACTCCCTTTGAATTACATTTATTTAAACATTAGAGTCACTGGAATTAAAATTAAGTCTTTAAAAACATGTCAGTAAAATCTGGACAGGTGAAGATACCAGTGAAGTTCACTGTCTTTGAGGTGGGCCTTATGTAGCTTTCTGAATATATTTTACAAAAGCAAATAAGTTAAATGAAAGGAAATAATTATAAGTGAAGCTTGTGTTCACATTTAAATTTTTCACTTTTACATAATAGTGCATAAAATTTGTTGAGTGATCATTTAACACCAAGCTTTCTACATGCAATATTTCATTTAGTATTCCAACAATTTAATGTAGTAAGTCATCTTAAAATCTCCAATTTTATAACAACGAGTTAAGTGATTATGTTGTGCACCTGATAAGTAATGGAGAAGATTTTGAACCAAAAGACTGACACCAGAACCTATGTAATTAAGTCATGATGCTTTTCAGAAAACTTGAGGATCCTAATTCCCTCTCTTACTGGCATTTGCTTTGCCTTTAATTTCAGAGTAGAAACATTTATAATATAAATTACAAATTCAAAAGAAAATGCAAAAGCAAATTGTTAATATGGTAATTAACAGTCTAACAACTTCAGTCTGTTAGAGCTAGCATATTCGAGCTCTTCAGTATGTTCAGCACTCTAAACTAGCATGTTACTCGTAAAAATGAACTATATAATATTCACTTCAATTTTGATTTAATGAAAATACTCACTTCTCACTTGCCCCCTCATAGCCAATACTTTCCTTTTTAAATTTAATTTAATTTTATTTTTTTTGTGATGGAGTCTCTCTCTGTCCCCCAGGCCAGAGAGCAGTGCTCACTGCAACCTCCACCTCCCGGGTTCACGCCATTCTTCTGCCACAGCCTCCCAAGTAGCTGGGACTACAGGCACCCGCCACTACGCCCAGCTAATTTTTGTCTTTTTATTAGAGATGGAGTTTCACCTTGTTAGCCAGGATGGTCTTGATCTCCTGACCTCGTGATACGCCTGCCTCAGTCTCCCAAAATGCTGCAATTACAGGCGTGAGCCACTGCCCCTGATCCAGTACTTTCCTTTTAGTGTAGCTGCAAGCCTCAATGCCTTCCACAACAAAAATTTCCATGCTTCCTTCTTCATTACTTTTCTTCTTGTAAGCATTCTTTATGCTTTATTTTAGCTTATTAATTAATTGCTTTATTATTTCATATTATGTGTACTACATAATGATTTACTTCCAGTGTTCAGATACTAATTATATATACCATGTGTTTTCATATTTCCTCCAAGTTTGCTCTGTGTGACTTTAAGGTAGTCATGTCCACTCTGGCCTACGGATTTCACAAATTATCAGACTGGTCTGAGTAATTTCCACAATTCTTAGCTCTGAATGTTATAGTCTAAATCACCTTCTTCCCAAAGAGGCGAGACCTGGATGATTTTGGCCAACTGAATGAAGAGCACACTGTAATAGGTACTTGTCATACTAGACTCTATTTTTTAGACTTGGAACCAAAGAGAGTGAAGAAACCCTGAGTATGCTGGCCCTACAGACAAGTCAATACAGTCGGTTGTCATTCATGCAGTCTAAGGAATAATTCTCTCTTTGAGAGATAAGTATACTAAATTTCAGTGAAATTTTGTCTAATTCGCAAGTCTGTATTTGCTCATTTTATTCCATGAACTTTTATTAAAATAAGGAACTTTTCCAATGGTCAAAAAAACAAACAATTATAATAAATAACCTTCAACAAAATATTATAATTTAAACACTTTTTTGTGCTATTTATTTTCCACATTTCATCTCATATTAATATTATTAAGTTTATGTTTACTATACTCGTGAGTAGTTTGAATTATTAATTTGTATATGTTTCACAGCAAAATGTTTCACTTGTCTGTACCCAAAAGTTGTATGCTAAACTGTTAAAATAAAACAAAAAGGAGATAACAGAAAAAAAGTAAAGTTTTGGTAAAGTTTTATAAAGTATATTTTTTGGAAACTATTTTTTAGATTATGATTTGACACTGAATGAATGATGGCTGTAGTTATAAAGTTTCAGAGCTTATTAAGCTGACTTTGAAATATAAATTAGTAAATTACTCAATATGACATAAAATAATAAGAACTGAAAAGAAAAACAAGTAAAAGTAGCTCAAGTAGTGTCAGTTTTTAAAAGTTGGTCTTACAATATACTTCGTATATCTGTAAGAATTTATCCTTAGAATAAGTCACCGTTTTCCAAGAGCAATTAGTGAGATTTTCCCAACACAATAAAAATCATGTTATTTAACAATCTCATCTAACTGTGTAAAAGGAAAAGTGGAACAAGGAAATGTGTCCCAGACCACCAGCAACAAGTTTTGCTATTCAAATATCCAAAAAATGAAATCCAAAATAATTCATGTATCATCAAAGCTATTGCTTTCTCAAGCCAATCTCCCCTAAAAGTTTTATATTTGAAAACTATACTTGGAATATTTTCTAAATTGAATAAAAGATCTATTTTCCTCAGGATGGGCATGAGAAAATCAAGAAATATTTTCACTAACACTAATAAACATTTTCTCTGGTTCATGCTTTAATTATTTGCATTCCAGTGGGCATTCTTTACTCCAGATGGAGTGTAAAATATCTTAGTCTATACCTGAGTTTCTCACTATTAAATTTTATTTCTTTCACTAGTTATATATCATATTAGTTGCAATATTTCCTGTAACAATAAATTCATATTAATCAAACAGTAAATTAATATTAATATCCTTTGACAATAAATTAATATTAATAAATATTTCCTTTAATAATAAATTAATAACTTCCAATAAACACTGTAACTTTTATGAATCAGACTGAAAGGTCCTAAGATCAATAATTTAAGCCAGATGTGGTCATCTGAGACTATAATCTCAGCTACTCAGGAGGCTGAAGTGGGAGAATTGCTTGAGCCCAGGAGTTCCAGGTTACAGTAACCTACGATAGCACATATGAGGCCTTACGTGATGTTTCACCCGCCTGGATGAAAGGCAGGTGACTTATCCTGACTCAACTAACTTGGCATTCTTGTATCTTTACGACTCTCTTAAAATTTATTTGACAAAGAAATGACTGTGGGAATCTATTATGTAATTATGCTATTTTACTGTTTAACTGCTTTTCTGCACTCTGTTAAATGGCATCCCCCACTATACTTAACTCTTCACAGGTGGATTGAAATTTTATTCTGACCCTCTAAACATGAATACAATGAAAGCTTTGTTTTAGCTGGACTTCTAAAACAGTGAAAAAAAAAAAAACCTCCATGCCTTCATCTTCAAAATAACAACTTTGTGTTATCACTGTATTTCCATATACAATTGCTGTGTCTGTCTTTTTCTGTGCCATCCTCATGTTAAAATTATTGAGAAGAAAAATACTGTCCGCAAATCCCCCCCGCTTTTTTTTGTTTCCATTTCTTCGTTATGTTTATAGATTTATTCATCCTTCTTAATTGTAGAATTTTTCCATGTTACAAAATATTCATAATGGGATTTAAAGTAAAATTGTATTTCATGTATAGACAGTTTGGGAAATTGACAAATATTTGGCAGTAAGTATCCTAATTTAATAATAATCTGCCTCTCTATGTCTTTAATACTTAATTTATTTATATATTTTATAACTTTTATAGAGTTTCTATACTTTTTTTTATAAGTCAATACCCAGAAATTTTCTTCCTTTTAGAAATGGGATCTATTTTTCCCATTACATTCTCAGAGATATGATATTTTTTTACTTTTGGAGTAGAAAAATGTTTTTGTTTGTTTATGCCTAACCACTAAATTTTCACAATACATTTCGTAGTAATAAATTAGCTACTGTATAATCTTCAAGGAATATGATTTTCCTTTCTTGAAGTAATATCTGTGTTTCTATCTAATGTCATATTGACTAGAATTGTCAAATAGTGTGAAATGTCATTTGCCTTAGTGGAAAATTTATTTTGTGTCTAGTTGTAATTGAAATCTTTCTTGATATTTACTATTAAAAATAATACTGAATGATTGCCTGAGGTAGACTTTATTTTATTATTTTTATTGGTATTATTAATGACTACTTTGCTAGCTTTTGTTGTTAGTTTTAAATGTAAATGGATTCTAAATTTTATCGAATACTTACTCAAGAACTATGGAAATGGTTTATTTTTTATATATATTTATTACTGCCTATGGATTCTACTATTACATCTTCTAATCTTGAACAATCTTTGAATCTCTGAAAAAATACATTTCCATAGTTTTTTAATATTTCTGTTAGTCTTTGCTAATGTTGCATGTATTATTCATATAATTGTAAATATATTATATTTTTTATAGTTTCTCATTTGATTTGCATTATCTAGATATCTAACAATAATTTTCCTGTAATCTGAAAATGTTTTAATAACTTAAGAATTGGCCACATAAAATGATTTGAAATTGCATAGCCCAGGAATTTTTCTAATGATAATTCCATAACAACTAATTTATGCAAGTTATATTAATACTACTAAATTTCAAATCTATGATGACATATTTGTATATCTATCTTTTATTCATTTCATTTAAACCATAATGACCTCTTTCTTGTTTTTTAAATAAATCAAGTTGTTCCAGATCATACTGTCTGTCTGCAATTGCAATGACTCCTACCTGTAAATTTTACCACTACCCATATTGGAATACCTCACTTTCTCACATCATTAAGATATCTGCTTTAATGTTACTACTTACAGAGGCTTTCCCTGACCACTGTCCTATCTAAAGTAGCACTCCTATTTATTTTTATTCAAATCCCCTCCTTAGTCTAACAGAAAGACATAGTTTTGTTAGACTTTCCATTAATTTTGGAGTCAGCTTTACTGTGTATAGTCATTGAAAATAATCTAAGCCATTAATATTTAAATTTTATCAGCATTGTTGTTAATCTAATATACCACTGTTTATATTCTTTCTCAAATATGTATGCATGTTGTTATAGACCTTGTCTTATTAATCTCATACTTTTTATTCTTTTATATTTTGTATAAAAGATTATAAAAGATTATTGCTGTTTGTGTTTTTTTCTATTTTCTTAGTCTTTTCATTAATCTTGGAGTCAGCTTTACTACTATGCATAGTCGAGACGGGCGGATCACGAGGTCAGGAGATCGAGACCATCCTGGCTAACACGGTGAAACCCCGTCTCTACTAAAAAATACAAAAAACTTAGCCGGGCGAGGTGGCGGGCGCCTGTAGTCCCAGCTACTCGGGAGGCTGAGGCAGGAGAATGGCGTAAACCCGGGAGGCGGAGCTTGCAGTGAGCTGAGATCCGGCCACTGCACTCCAGCCTGGGCGGCAGAGCGAGACTCCGTCTCAAAAAAAAAAAAAAGAAAATAATCTATACCATTAATATTTAAATTTTATCAGTATTGTTAATGTAATATACCATTGTTTATATTCTTTCTCAAACATGTATGTATGGTGTTATAGTCCTTGTCTTATTATTAATCTCATACTTTTTATTCCTTTATATTTCATAACTAAACTCAGGTTATTGCTATTTTTTTTCTATTTTCTTAGTCTTTAATCTACTTTCTTAAAGTTGCTCAAAGAAGTAAAAAAAGTGGCAAAACTCAAGGAAAAAATGTGTAAACAAAATGGAAATATTGATAAACAGCTGAAAGTCCTAAAAAGAAACCTGAAATACATTATAGAGATGAAATGTACAATAACTACAATGAAATATTCACTAGAGATATTCAAAGGTAGATTTAGGCAGGCAGAAGAATTGGTGCAATTGAAGACAGGACAATAAAAATTATCATGTCGGCAGGGCGGGGTGGCTCAAGCCTGTAATCCCACCACTTTGGGAGGCCAAGGCGGGCAGATCACGAGGTCAGGAGATTGAGACCAACCTGGCTAAAACGGTGAAACCCTGTCTCTACTGAAAAAAAAAAAAAATACAAAGAATTAGCTGGGCATGGTGGCGGGCGCCTGTAGTCTCAGCCACTTGGGAAGCTGAGGCAGGAGAATGGCGTGAATCCGTGAGGCGGAAGTTGCAGTGAGCGGAGATCGCGCCACTGCACTCCAGCCGAGGTAACAGAGCGAGACTCTGTCTAAAAAAAAAAAAAAAAAGAAAAAAAAAAAAGTTATCGTATCCGATGAACAGAAAATGAATTGAAATGTGGACAGAGCCTAAATAACTTTGGGAGAGTATAAAGCAGACCTACGTATTGTTGCAGTCTTCTAAGGAGAAGAGAGAGGAAGAGTACCAGAGAAAACTATTTGAAGAATTAACGGCTTAAAACTTGATAAAATATGTAAATATAAACATCCAAGAATCTGAAGGATAAAAGTAAGCAATACCAATGAACACAATAACCAAACTTCAGAAGCCAAAGACAAAGACTTTGAAAGCAGCAAGAGAGTAGTACCATTACACACAAGTGAAATCAGAATTTTAGCAGATTTCTTATCAGAAACTTGGGAGGCCAAAAGATTAATAATCAGCTAGTATATTCAAAGTGCTAAAAGAAACATCCTGTCAACCTCAAATCTCATATTTCACAAAATTGTCCTTCAAAAATGAGGGAGATAGTATGAATTTCCCAGGTAAACAAAAGCTAAGAGGGTTTATTACTACTACATCAGCTCTACAAGAGATGCTTGAGTCCTTCAGGATAAAATGAAAGGATACTACACAACAACTTAAAGCTATAAAAGATTTCAATAAAGAGAAATGCATGGGAAATTATAAAAGTATTACCGTAACAAGCTTTGTAACTCTACTTTTTTTTTTTTTACATAATGTTAAGAGGTTAAATATTTTCTAAAAATATTCATCTAAAAATTATTGTAATTTTGGTTTGTGGCTCTATATTTTGTTTTCTATATAATTCAAGATACTATTGCATTTAAAATAATTATCAGCATATGTTTTGAAGTACTTAAATATGTAATTTTGTGACATCGAAAATGAAAGCGTTGGAGATGAAGCTGTAAAGGAGCAAACCTTACATGCATTATTAAAGTAAAGCTGGTATAAATTTAAATGAGTGTTTCCCCCTTGTAGCCACAAATAATATACATATAGAATATAATTTAAACAATATAATACAAAAATTCAACTAAATGCAAAGTTGACAGTAATAGAGAAATTAGGGACAAAATAATATAAGGCACACCCATATAAGGCACATCCCAAACAAATATCAAAATAACATAAGTCCCTTCTTATTAGTATATGTAAATAGATCAAACCCTCCAATCAAAGACAGAGTTTGGCAGAATGAATTTAAAAAATGATCTAAGGCCGGGAGCGGAAGCTCAGCCCTAGCACTTTGGGAGGCCGACGCATGTTGATCACTTGAGGCCAAGAGATCGATACTAGCCTTACCAACATAGTAAGACCCCATCTCTACTAAAAACACAAAAATCAACCTGGTGTGGGAGTATACGCTTGTAATCCCAGCTAGTAGGGAGGCTGAAGCACAAGAATCACTTGAACCTGGGAGGCGCAGGTTGCAGTGAGGTGAGAGCATGCCACTGCACTCCAGTCTGTTATAGCAAGACTGGCAAAAAAATAAATAAAAATAAAAATAAATAAATAAAAATAAAAATTAAAAATTAAAAGAAATCTAAGTCTGCTGTCTACAAAATACACAATATTTTGAAAGTGAAATGATGGAAAAAGATATTCCATGGAAATAACCCAAAGAAAGCAGAAATGGCTAGTATTCCTACATCTTCAATTTTTTGGAAGAGTTTGAAAAGGATTGACATTAATTCTTTGTATGTTTGTTAAAATTAATCAGTGAAGCCCTCAGGTATGGGCATTTCTTTGTCAAGAAGTGTTTGGTTACTGATTCAATCTACTTAAAAGTTATAGGTCTATTCAGACTTTCTATGTCTTTGTGATTCAGTCTCAATAGTTGTGTTTCTCTGAATTTGTTAATTTCATCAAACTTATCCAATTTGCTGGCATAAAAATTTTGACAGTACTTTAATATTCTTATTGCTCTAGAATTGATTGCAACATTCACAATTTCATTTCTGATCTGAGCAACGTGAGTCTTCTCTATTTTTTAGTCCATTTATCTAAGTTTGTCAATTTTGTTGATCTAATCAAATAACCAAATTTTGATTTCATTTATTTTCTATATTATTCTCCTAGTCTCTATTTTATCTCTCATCTAGTCTTTATTAATTTCCTTCTGCTAGCTTTGAGTTTACTTTGTCCTTCATTTTTTATTTTTCCTTAAGTTGTAAACTTAGGTTGTTGAGACTCAGGCTGAAAGTGCTAGTGTGGTGCTGGGTGGAATCTGGAGCCTATATCTTCAGGGGTTAGCCTGGAGTCTGAGTCCAAAGGTACTAACCTAATGAGTAGTGCTGTGGGATTCAGCCTGCTCTTGAAAGATGGGCAGAAGCATGTGGCTTTGAGCGCCAGCCCAGTGCTGGTGGGAGGGAGGTCTGGAGCCTGGAGCTACTGTGTTTGGCCTGGTGGTGGGACAGCCTGGCCACAATATCTGCCTTACTGTCCAGGGCAGGCCTGAAGACTCAGTCTATGAATCCTGGCTTGGAGTTTGGGGCTCTGGAGGCCTACATGACATTGGGTTTTACTGGGATAAATCCTGAAATCCTGAGACAAAGACCAGTACTCACTTCCTTTTCCCTCTCTCATGGGAAGAGTATCTTTCTCCATGCTATGCTGCTAGGTTTGTGAGAAGGGTGATATGAATTATGTAAATCTGTCCTTCCTACACTCTTTAATGCATATTTTCTTAGTTCTGTACTACAATCAGGTGCTATAATCTCTCACCTAGCTTCCTTAGTTTTGTGAACTTGTTCAATAGTAATGTTTCCACTTTCACATCTGGCTTCATGAATTGAATTTGGAAGTACTCCCTCTTCTTCTTTCCCCATGGAAACATAAATTTGAACAAGTTCACAAAACTAAGGAAGCTAGGTGAGAGATTACTACCAATTTTACAGAAATAAAAAAAGAATTATGAGACTGCTATGAACAAAACAGATAAAGGTAAGTTGATTAATGGCTGCAAAAGTACAATTAGATAGAAGAAGTAGATTCGTGTTTGGCAGCACAGTAGGTTGACTACAGTTAATAATAATTCACTATGTATTTCAAAATAGCTACAAGATAGGATTTGAAATGTTCCCAACACAAAGAAATGATAAATGTTTGAGGTGATGGGTGCATGTGCATACAAGTACACATTGTATGCATGTCTCAAAATATCACATATACCCCCTAAGTATGTACAATATGGATATGTTCATAGATAACATCATATATTCATATGTTAATGAATATATGCACAGAAAATACTATGAACAAATATATGTCAACAACTTAGATTACTAAGATGAAATAGACAAATTCCTAAAACACAAACTCAGAACAAGAGTCCTCAACCCCTGGGCCACAGACCACTATTGGTCTGTGGCCTGTTAGGAACTCAGCTGCACAGCAAGAGGTGAGCTGTGGGCAAGCGAGCGTGACTGCCTGAGTTCCACCTCCTGCCAGATGAGCAGCAGCATTAGATTCTCAGAGGAGTACAAGTCCTGCTGTGAACTGCACGTGCAAAGGACTTAGGTTGTGTGCTCTTTATGAGAACCTAATATTGATTATCTGAGGTGGAATAGGTTCACCCCAAAACCTGCTCCATTCGTTTAAAAATTGTCTTCCACAAAACCAGTCTCTGGTGCCAAAAAGGTTGGGAACCGTTGATTTTAGAAATAGAAAACCTGAATGGACCCAGAACAATAAGGAGATAGAATCAGAATCAAAAATCTCCTCACAAACTAAAACCCTGAATCTGATGTCTTCTCTGGTACATTTTGCCAATAATTTAAAGAAGAACTACCATCAGTCCTACTCAAAAGTTTTCCAAAAAAATTGATGAGAAATGAGCACTTCTCAAGTCATTTTATGAGACCACATTACCCCAACACCAAAGGCATTGCAAGAAAAGAAACAAAAAAAACCAAAGAAACCCCAAAACACAGAACAATACCCCTTATGAACATTGAAGACTATCAAAGCAAATTTAGCAGAAAAAGTCATCTCACAGAATAGGAGAAAATAGTTTTCAAATGTTTTTCTGATGAGGAGTTAATATGCAGAATATATAGATAAACCCTAAAACTCAACAATGGCAACAATGAACATCCCAATTAAAAAATAGGCAAAGAACTTGAATAGATAGTTTTCTAATAAAGTTACACACATGGCCAGTAAGCACATGAAAAGAGGTTTAACATCACGAATCATTGGAGAAATACAAATTAAAACTACATGGAGGCGCCACGAAATACTTATTAGGATGTCTACTATAAACAAATAAATGAACAGAAAACAGAAAATAGCAAGTGTTTGCAACCATGTGGAGTAGTTGAAAAGCAAGAAAATTCTGGCACATACTACAACGGTGATGAATCTTTAGGACATTATACTGTGAAATAAGCCAGTTTCAAAAAGACAAATACAGTATGATTCCACTTCTGTGAGATACTTAGTGTAGTCAAAATTCACAGAAATAAGAAGTAATATTGTGGTTTCCAGGGGTTTGGGAGAGAAGAAATGTGAATTTAATGTTTAATAGGTATAAATTTAATGTGAATTGAATGTTTAATGCTTTAGTTTTACTAAATAGAAAGAGTCGTGGAAAGGTATGATGTTGATGATTGCACATTATGAATGCATTTATTATCTCTGAACTGTACAGTTAGAAGTGGTTAAGAAGGTACATTTTATGTTATGCAAAATTCGTTACAATTTTCATGATAATATTTAATTATAATATTATAGAGTAATTGATTTCCACACCTTCTTGCCACATCTAGAGGGCTACAGTATAACAGGATATTATTAAATACATTTGAAAAAGCCACAAAACACAAACTCTAGGTTGGAGCTCTCCAGGATGCCCAAAGATAACGGGGGCCAAACCAAAAACCCCACAGGCAGAATTTCTACCATCTGACACCTACAGTTACATAAAATAATTAACACAGCCCAACTCCCAGTCAGATTAGCAAAGTACCCACTAAAGGAATATTTACCTCAGTTTTTCTACCCAATAAATGACCTCTGACTTTTCTAAAAATTTACAAAGTATGCTAAATGTTAAGAAAAAATAATTTGAATAGACAAAGAAAGCATCAGGACAAAACTCATCTGTCATAGATGTTGGAACTATCAGACAAGGAATTAAAATGATTACAATTAATATGCTAATGGATTTAATGGTAAGGTAGAAAGTATGCAAAAACAGATGGGCAGTGAAAGCAGAGGTATTAGACAAGAAAAATTCTAAAGCAAATAGAAATCAAAAGCCCTATAATAAAAATAAAGAATGCCTTTGATGGACACATGTGGAGACCGGACTCAGTCGAGGAAAGAATCAATGAGCTTGAAAATAGGTCACTAGATCCTTCGTAACTGACATACAAAGAGAAGAAGAAGAAAAAAAAAGCATAATGAAAATCTCAAAACTGACTGTCAAGAAGTGTAATACAATTTAAATGCTGAAACATGCACATAATAATTTGAATATCTGTGGTAGAATAACGAGAATGGACCAGAGGAAGTATTTAAAGAAATAATTATGGATAATGTTAAAAATTAATGATATATCTGAAAATATAAATCCAGGAAGTTGAGAGAACACGAAACAGGATAAAAATGAAAAATGCACACCTAGGCATTTAGTAGTCAAACTGCATTCAAACCAAAAGCAACGGGAAAATCAAGAAAGAAACAAGGGGAGAAAAATCTTACTTATTGAGGAACAAGTATAAAAATTGTAGTGCCTTTTTGTCAGAAAGCATGCATGCATTAAGAGATTGACTTAAAACATTTAAAATGCTGAAAGAAAAATTCCACCAATTTAGAATTCTATATCTACAGAAACGTATTTTAAAATAAAAGGGGGAACAATCAAAAAGTAAAAAAAAATTAATCACCCAAGATGTGTCCTATAAGAAATTAAAAGAAGTTCTTCAGGTAGAAGAAAAGTAGTATCGATTAATTTCAATCTACATAATCAAAAAGTAAAAAAAAAATAATTAAAATAAATTGTATACAATTTTTTAGAAATCTTAACTCTAAAATACAGATATTTAAAATAGTAACAATGTATTGAATGATTATAGAAAATGAATAATTGAAATGGATCACAGTAATGTCATATTAATTCTTTCAATCCATGAACACAGGCTATCTTTCCATTTATTTGTGTATTTCTTTCATCAATGTTTTCTTGTCTTCAATATACAAATATTTTACTCCCTTGATTGAATTTACTGATTTTTTTTTGATGCTACTATAAAAGGGATTGTTTTCTTAATTTCTTTTATTGGGTAGCTTGTTATTAGTGTACAGAAATGCAATTGGCTTTTGCATAATCTTGTATTATGCAATGTATAGGATTTGTTAATCCTAACAATTTTTTCGTGGAGCCTTTGAAATTTTCTACATACAAAATGATGTTGTATTAGTTTGTTTTCACACTACCGATAAAGACATACCTGAGACAAGGCAATTTACAAAAGAAAAGGGTTTAATTGGATACAATTCCACATGACTGGGGAAGCCTCGCTATCACGGCAGAAGGCAAGGAAGATCAAGTCACATCCTACAAGGGTGGCAGCAGGCAAACAGAGAGCTTGTGCAGAGAAAGTCACATTGTAAAACCATCAGATATCGTGAGACTCATTCACCATCACGGGCACAGCGCAGGAAAAACCTGCCCCCATATTTTAGTCACTTCCCACTTGGTTCATCCCGTGGGAACTGTGGGAGTTACATTTCAAGATGAGATTTGGGTGGGGACACAGTCAAACTATATCAAATGTCATCTGCAAACAGAGATAATTGTACTTCTTTATTTACAGTATTGATACCTTTTACTTCTTTTTCTTGCTTAATTGCTCTGGCTAAGACTTCCAGGACTATGTTGAATAGAAAGGCAAGAGTGGACAACCCAACCCTGCATTGTTCCTCATCATAGAGAGAAAGGTTTCAACTTTTTGTTGTTTGGTATGATGTTAGCTCTGGACTTGCCATATATGACTTTTATTAAGTTGACATACATTTCTTTCATACCTAATTTGCTGAATTTTTTTTATGAAAGGATGTTAAATTTGTGAGATATATTTTCTGCATGTATTAAGATGACCACAGGATTTTCATACTTTGTTACTGTGATATATTATGCTTGTTAATTTGAATATGCCAAAACTTCTCTGCATTCCAGGGATAAATCCCATTCGATTATGGTATATGATTACTTTAATATGCTGTTAGAATCAGTGTAGTAATATTTTTTGAGGCACTATGAAGCACCTTGTTAAAAAAAAATGATCATAGAGAAACGTATTCACTAAATTGAGCTGGTTGAACTTATGTGCAATAGCTTGTATTGGCACAGGAATAAATTTTTACCTATGTCCTCTTGCTATATAACTTTGTTTTTCCTGAGTCCAACTTGAGAATCAGAATCATGATTTTTCTTTTGTGGAACATTCAATAATTCTGTTACTCTTCTTAACCAAAAATATGCTGTTAGTACATTTCTATTTATTCATTTTTATTTATTTATTTATTTAATTTATGGAAGTGATGACGGTGGATAAGATCTGTTGAAATACTTTTTTCACTAGTAAAGAAAACTACTCTAAAGCCTGAATTAGCTGTCCAAATTGTCAGTTTACTCATTTCCTGAGATGATGCTTTGAAAGATAAGCAGAATCAGATATTCAACTCTTAAAAATATTATTAAGTTTTGCAGGGCATGGTAGATTCTAGTTCACATAATTCAGTAGCAATCTATTACTAACTTGAAATATTAATTTATTTATTTTAGTGCATGTTTTCATCTGCAAAATGGCTCCCAATTGTTACAGAAAATAATTTTCTCAACTACTATATACATTTTCAACTAAGAATAAAAATGATATATTGGGTGAAGTATTTTGAGCATTTCTTATTTATTCAATATTTTAGAACATTCTGGAATATATCGAAATGTGTGAGAGTGAATTCAAAGACAAAATTACAGAATCCATTAAAATAAAGTGTTTGTAATTGTACTTGGGGATTTGAAATGAATTTTTCTCCTTGTCTTCTCTCCTTAATTCACATTATCTGAAAGTTCCTTCCATTCCTTAGTAGCTAAACTTTGGGAAGATAAAAAAGAAATGAGTGTTGTCATTGTTGTAGTAAAGTGTGTGTGAAACTTTGGGTCACTCCTCATAATGGTGGACACTGATCATCATTATGGGACAATATGTTGTGACTGAGCAACACTATGGTGAGAATGTTTATCCACATGCATGTTTGTGTGTGTGTGTGTGTGTGTATGTTGGATGCACTCTAGCAAACCTCCACTAATCAATCTAATCACATCATTTTCTTCCTACCATATCTATGAGTAGTATCCTCACATCATTTCTGACTTCTTTTCAGTGCATCATATATTTCCTTAGATATTCTGTGCTTCAGGATGTCCTTCAGTTTCTTTATTTTCTCATACTTTTGAAAGCAAAAGATTTGTAATATCCTCAGTATTGTGCCTCTTGATCTGGCAGACAGATTAAGTCCTATGAAAAGTTTCTCTATTCTTGACATAACTAGGAGTAAAGGCTTTGTATATAAAATATATGAGTAAAATAAAAGAATATACAGAGATTTAAAATTGAACATAACATATAAATCACCAAATACATGAATATCCACAGCTCTTTATTTTATTCATTTATTCTGTCATTTTATTTTTTGAGCTTGTAGAATGTGTCAATGGTCTGCTGAGAATCTAACACAGTCTCTTTTACAGAGAACTCATAGGCTGGTGGATGACAGACTCAAAACCAGCAAGCTATGAGAGTGCAAAGACCTATATGCTGAAAGGGCTGTTCAAGTTCAAGGAAAAGAGTAAGTGTATGAAAATATTAGGTTGTTTCTAAAAATTAAATCAAAATTTTAGTTAAGAATACTGTGATTATTTCCTGTTGCATAATTTTCTTAGAGGCTCTGAAACAAAAAATTACTTTTTTATAGAGACATTGAATGCTAAATTTAGTCCACTTGCTTTTGTTTAACTGCTCAATTCACATCTTATAAAAGTGTCAAATACCTTATAGACAATACTGAAAATATAATATTTAAGTACATACTTTTTGTTTCAATGCATTTTTCACACTTTAAGAATCTAGAAATTGTAATTTGAGTTATCTTGCTACTTTATGTCTAGCCTAACTCAAGAACTAATGAGTACAATTAATAATGTTTATAATCAAGTCTCAATGTTTTAATATTTAACATTCAAATTAGAATAGATAAAAGGTAAAAAAATCTTTTCTAATATTTACATTTACTCACTCTTCTCATAGCTCAAGTGTGCACAAACACATATTTTACTCTATCCAGTTTACCTCACAGGTAACATTTCAGTTAAGCCTGCAGAGATTAACCTTGTTTTGTTTTTTTTTTTCCAGACTTCCATGATGACTCTTTTGCTGCCAATCTTTTGTATACTTTCTTAAGGAAAACAAAAACAGTATCTGGTGCCTTACGCCTAGAAATGGAGTGTTACATGCAGTAGCAAGGTGAATTCAGATTTCTGAACAAAAGATTTGTGATTGTACTTGCTTCTCCTTTATGGACTCTACCTTGGTTTGAGCGCTCCGTTCAATTTGGGATTATAAAAGCCTGAAAGTAATCACAAGGTGAATTTCAATAAATTGAATTTATGATATGTGTGAAGGATAATTTGCTGACAGCTTTAAATTGTAAGCACTTCTTTCCATTGTAAATATAGCCAAATTGCCTTGTTTTCCTCATAAGAGATTTAGCATCTTGAAACAAAGATTTGCTATCAAACACGCTCTCCAGCAAACATCTGCTTCCTGTCTCTAAAGCCCTGAGACAGGTGAAATAGAACTTTGTAACGTTATATAAGCTTTGTTTTAAAGCTTTGGCAATGGAGAGGAACTTATTCATTGCATTTGTATCAGTGAAAGAATGAACATTCTTCTTAAAAAGTAAAAAATAAAAATATAAAAAGTAACAACATCAGACTTGTTTTTAAATATATATGTCTATTTGGAGTACAGAACCTGGCCCAATATTAATCTGATACTACACAAATCTAAACAACATGGTAATAAAATATAAGTTGTTTTCATTTTCTGGCTGCTTAAATATTTGTGTTTAGTGCTTTGAGAGATTCACTAGTTATATATGCATAAAAATATGACCACATATTATCAAAGTTATAAATGTATAGAGAATCTCTTCTCTGCAGGGCGCTGTGAGCTATGAATATTCACTTGTCAATATTTATAGAATTATGGAATGTTAATAGAAAATGCTATGCCAAAAACAGCATATAAACTAACAAAGTTGACAACGTACATGAAGTCACCAGGGACCTGGTAAATGCCTTTACATATCATTGGATTAAAAAAACGTTCAAACTGTGAAAATATTAACTTTAGGAAAGGATGTGGAGCAAATTGGAAGTTTTATGAATTGCTGGTGAGAGTATGAATTGTTACAACTACTTTACAAAACCACTTGACATTTTTTAGTAAAGATGAAGCTACCTGTATAGCTAATCGACCCCTAATCATATACCTTAGAGTAACTCTGTCAAATAGGAATATAATTCAATCCTCGTATGTACATTTAAATTTCCTGATAACTACAATTTAAATTTACTATAGCCTCATTTAAAAAATAGAGGATATGGTCTGGGCGCAATGTCTCACATCTGTAATCCCAGCACTTTGGGAGGCCGAGGCGGGTGAATCACAAGGTCAGGAGTTCAAGACCAGCCTGGCCAAGATGGTGAAACTCTGTCTCTACTAAAAATGCAGAAGTTGCCAGGCGTGGTGGCCGGTGCCTGTAATCCCAGCTACTGGGGAGGCTGAGGCAGATAACTGCTTGTACTCGGGAGGCAGAGGTTGCAGTGAGCCGAGATAGCGCCTCTGCACTCCAGCCTGGGCTGCAGAGCAAGACTCTGTCTCAAAAAAAAAAAAAAAAAAAAAAAAAAAAAAAAAAAAGATACAAAGTTTAATAATGTATTTGATTTAACTCATATCTGAAATATTATTTCAACCTGTAATCATTATGAAAGTGCTTATATTACATTATTTTCTGTACTGTCTTCAAAATCCAGTGGGTATTTATGCTTAGAACACATGTCAATTAGAACAACAAAATCCAAGTGTCTACTGCACTGGACATGCAGCCTTGGAAACTCTTTCATTTGTGTATGGGGAAGCATGCACAAGAATGTTCAGAGTGGCATTGCTTTTAATAGTCTTTATGGGTCAAAGCTGAATCAGTGTAACAGAGCCCTTACCAATAGCCCTGTAGGGAGAATTTGAAATAGAAAGCTACTTACAATAATATCAGAAGTGCTGAAAGCCCTCCAAAACAAATGAGAACAATGATTCAACTCAGAAATAAGCAAGAGCAGTAAACAGCTATGTCTCTTGAGCTCGTGGAATAAAAGACGAATACGGTACTCTTTATGATGAAGTCCAAACTCCTTAGGATTACCTATAGAACTTTTAATGATCTGGACCCCATATGTCTTTTCATTTTCAAATTCAGAATATTCCTTACGTCCTCCATATGTCCCAATCATATCAACTTACATGCAATTCTGAGAACATGTTCTTTTGGGCTTTTATTTCACACCTGTGTGTCACTGCATATATAGTACAGTTGCTTGAAATGATCTCTACACACCTCCTGATCACATTCTGCTTTCTCGTACTTCAGGCAGATATAAAATCTTCAATAAGAAAACTTCCTATCTTCTACTCACCTCCCACTTGTGTTGGATTACCCACACTTCTATACAACCATAGCACCCCTAAGCATACTCTAATTTAAATACTTCTTATGTCTCTTTAGTACATTGGTCTTAATTGTCAGCTTTTCCTCCACTGTAGCATATTTCAGAGTAGGTATTTCTGTAATTGCTCTATCGCCAGTTATTGGTACATAGTAGGTACTTAGGAATTAACAATTGAGATGTTAAAAAAATATGTTGTAACAGAAACATACTTTCGAATTAAAATGATTTGGATTACATATGCTTTGCAAAATTATATTAGTTTTAACTATTGGGACTGTCTGTAATGCCAGATTAGCCGAAACAGAGACAAAGTGTAGTGATAATTATGACTAATCAATGAGTCCGCCCCACTAATTTAGAAACATATGAATTTTTTATTTTTACATTTATAAATTTATTTATTTTTGAGACAGAGTTTCGCTCTTGTTGCCCAGGCTGGTGTGCAATAGTGCAATCTCAGCTCAACACAATCTCCACCTCCCTGGTTCAAGTGATTCTCCTGCCTCAGCCTCCCCAGTAGCTGGGATTACAGGCATGCACCACCATGCCCAGCCATTTTTTTATATTTATAACTGCAAAGTTTATCATGGTTTGTGAACTACAAATAATGTATAAAAAGGAAAAATATAAAGTTTTTTTTTTGCACAGCAGATAAATAATAATATTAAAATTTTCTTGCAGCTTTGACAACTATCCAAAAAAAGATATGATAAATATTTTTTTCTTAAATAGTAAGAGGTTGCATTTGTTTTTTAAACTTTCTTCTTTTTTTTTTATTATACTTTATGTTCTAGAGTACATGTGCACAATGTGCAGGTTTGTTATGTATGTATACATGTGCCATGTTGGTGTGCTGCACCATCAACTTGTCATTTACATTAAGTATATACCCTAATGCTATCCCTCCCCACTCCCCCGACCCCACGACAGGCCCCGATATGTGATGTTCCCCTTCCTGTGTCCAAGTGATCTCATTGTTCAATTCCCACCTATGAGTGAGAACATGCGGTGTTTGGTTTTCTGTTCTTGCGATAGTTTGCTGAGAATGATGGTTTCCAGCTGCATCCATGTCCCTACAAAGGACATGAACTCAGCATTTTTTTTTTAACTTTGCATTTCTTGTGTTATGTAAAAATAATTTCTACTAGGAGCTATTTATTTCTTTCATTCAATTCGGGGTGTGGGGGAGACTTTTACATAACTAACTTGGCAAAGTGGTGTGACTAATGTGAAACTTTGAAATTAAACCTGAAAACTGATTGGGTTTTTCTTCCTGAATTCAGTCTAAAAGAGAGGCCAAATATTTATAAAATGAGGAGAGACTGAAAGAATATGAGGAGAAATAAATTATACCTATTTTAGTGTCATAATGCATTTAGGGATCTTTCAAGTTTTGTTTGTTTGTTTGTTGCTTCCGTATTTAGAACAAGAGGTAAAAAGCTATTAATTCTTATCAGAAATATTATAAACATCAACAAAGCTAGTAAGTATATTTTCTCTGGCTAGGATTATTGATGTTTGATTTTTTTTTTTTTTTTGAGATGGAGTCTCGCTCTGTCACCCAGGCTGGAGTGCAGTGGTGCGATCTCAGCTCACTGCAAGCTCCGCCTCCCGGGTTCACGCCATTCTCCTGCCTCAGCCTCCCTAGTAGCTGGGACTACAGGCGCCGCCACCTCGCCCGGCTAGTTTTTTGTATTTTTAAAGTAGAGACGGGGTTTCACCATGTTAGCCAGGCTGGTCTCGATCTCCTGACCTCGTGATCCGCCCGCCTCGGCCTCCCAAAGTGCTGGGATTACAGGCGTGAGCCACCGCGCCCGGCCGATGTTTGATTTTTTTGAATGAAAACCAGGGTTATTTTTCTGATAGATATCACTTTTAAATACTGAGGAATAGAAGCCATTTGGAAATAAAGTCTTTGTAGTCTACGTGGTATGTATGTGCGAATGTGTGTGTGTGAGTGTGCCTGTGAGGGAGTTTCATATAGATGGATCAGTTCAATTTTAAAATATCTTAAAATTCTGATTTGGGGACCACAGAGGATAATATGCATTAATGTAGCAAAGGCATACATAGACCCTCAGCTATTATCTCATCATTTTCACAAAAATGATTTAACTTGATAACTCCCTTTCAAAGGAGGCAGATTTAAAATATTTGTTTCATCTTTTCTATTGACCATTTGGATAAAAAGTATTGGATGGTTTTTAACACTTTTATTCACTTTGCTTTACAGATGCTTATTTTGTTGAGTATAGTAATGTTTTAAGTACACACAATGTCTAACAAAAATGAAGACTTTTCAAGAGCATACATGATTTTAAGGGGAAATACATTCTGACTAACACTGAGTATCTAGAAATATATCCCTCTAAGTAAGATGTGTTGAAGTCTTTTTATTTCTGACATTCTCTATTTTTTCCTTCTTGCCCATTTTAGTGCTAATTGTTAAGCACTTTTGTTTTTCCTGAAGTTATTCTGAGGAGGTTAGAGCTTGCCCTTTTTCTGGCTGGATAGAATCACTTAGCATTTTTCATAGCAAGAACCCCTGCAGGAGACTTGCAGCACCACATGCCCCAGGAGCAAGCTGGGGATCTGTTCAGGAGGGATACCGCGAAAATCTGTTGTCTCCATTGTTTTTTGAGTGTAAAATGTACTTCAAATTTTGTTAGCTTGATTTGTGGAACTGAAATTCCTATATCCCTAAATCTTTAGTATTTTAAATCATTAAAGTAAATTTTATGTGATTATACAAAAGTTTTGCTTAGTTTTCTAGGTGACTAAATTTAAGATATTGTTCTAGAAAGTATTTGCAAAAATATCTAATTCCCAAATTTTATGTTAATTATGTAAAAATGTATGTATATAGATGGCCAAGGTCACGTCTTGCAAATATTTTTCTACTAATGTTAATTTACGTTATCTCAAAATTCTATAAATTGCATGAAACAGAAATATATGTCATCTGATATGAATTTTTCTGTGTGGGATAATTTTTTGAGAAACAAGATGTAAGGAGTGCAATTTATGAAAATGTTCTATTTTAGGAAGAAAAATCAAAATGAAAAATATAATGCCACAAATTATTTTTTAATAACTGGTCATGTATTTAAAATAATTGGTAAATTAAGCCAGGCCTAGGTTTTTATAAAATGTGCTATTGTGTGCTGTCAGTTTGTTCATTTTTGTAAATTTTAATTCTTATCAAAATAATGAGAATCCCTTGTAAAATATATATTTTTTTCTTAAAGCTTATTAATGTTTTATTTGAGACTGCCCCTGTTCCTGAGAAAAAGTCTGTAGTGAATGAACTTGGTTATTAGAAGTCAACTACCGCTATTAACCATCATTATGTAAGATTAAATAGGCATTTGATAATGACTTACAACTAAGAACACTATGCATAAAGTACAATTAATGATACTACCTGTACGTACAAAGAGTGAGCAAAATCTTATAAAATTAATTAAATAATTAAAAATGTAAATTTAAGAAATATTTCATCTTATTAGCATAAACCATTTCAATAAATTTAACTAAAATATAATTTTGTACTTACAGGATTTAGCCCGTGATTAAAATGCTCATATATTCCCCCAGGATTTTTGCCATATTTTACTTTTAATTAAAGCTGAGAAACAGACAAGATATCTTGGAAGATTTTGTTGTTCTTTTATGCTACATCAGATTTCGTGTTTGTTTATATGGGTAAAGATGGGCCAGTGGCAAAAATAAATAAATGAAAATAAAAAGGAACAGAAAATTCTTGTCTCCTTGGAAAGAGAGCTTACAGCAGGAGAAAAATTTTCCCTATACATTTCATGGTAATTCAGTACTGCAGTTCTGAGCATTTTTCTTTATTTACAATTTAGAAAACTAATTGTAACACCTTTTTGTGGAGTTTTGAATTCATTTTTAGTTTGAGGCACCAGAGTATTCTTAAATCCCATAAGAAAAAAACATCTGTGTCATGTTGATTTGACTATCAAAGGATTCCAACAATTCCATAGCCATAAGCATCATTTATATTTTTATGAAAAAAAAATTATTGCATTTGGCTTCCAGATAAGAAAATAGCTCAGTGAAAATGTTGCCAACACTAGAGCCAACTGGATCTATATAATTCATATTTTCTACTTCACTACTAAGCAAGTTTAATATTTATTTATTTATTCATTCATTCATTCATTTATTTATTTTTGAGACAGAGTCTTGCTCTGTCCCCCAGACTGAAGTGCAGTGGCGCTATCTCAGCTCACTGCAACCTCTGCCTCCCAGGTTCAAGCCATTCTCCCGCCTCAGCCTCCTGAGTAACTGGAATTACAGGTGTGTGCCACCACACCTGAGTTTTTTTTTTTTTTTTTTTTTTTTTTAATAGAGACGTGGTTTCATTGTGTTAGGCTGGTCTCAAACTCCTGACCTCAAGTGACCTACCTGCTTCAGCCTCCCAAAGTGCTGGGATTGCAGATGTCAGGTGGCAGAAATTAATATTTTATATTATTTTTATATTTTATAATATTTTAATAATATTTTATATAAAAATTTACATAATTTTATGTATTATCTTTTACACAATATATGATATAATATTTTTATCATGTATGGAATTAAAAAGTCAAAGTTCGTGCTGACTTTTGCATAATAAGTGAAAATACTTAGTACCACTGGTAGATCATTAGTGCATATTGTGACTTACCATGTGTTGGGGAATGTGAATTAACTTTGGTTTATTCTCATAAGAATAAAGCAAGATAATATTTCAAATATAATCCATACTAATACATTTCTAATCATTATTCTTCTGTTATTCCACAATTCTATCAGATACATACATTGCTTTAACTTTTATATTCAGATAAAAGATGGAAAAGAAAGATGCTTTTATTACTTTCTAAAAGCTTCTTAGTAAAATTTTAATTATTCCTTAGGTAGATTTTAACATATTTATGTAATAGGAGTCCAATTATAATGTTTGAAAATCTATAAGAGTTTATAAAATATTTAAAAAATTCTGTGACCTAGAAAAAGAGTTCAGAAAATTATGCTGATAATCTTATTAAATATGACAAAAAGAAAGGGAAGACTTGATATTCCTGTAGGTCCAAAAGCAAATCATTTTAGCTTAACATTATTTTTATTAATGTTTCATTTTACTATTAAAAATGAATTCCTTTGGTATATATTTCAAATACTGTTTTGCTACATGAAAACATTAAACAGTTTTAAGGCGTAAAATCAGGTGAATGAAATTAAATATAAAATGCAGCTAAATACAAAATGCAGCTGTGTGCTTCTTGAAAACAATCTAACTCATCAGGTACCCAAGGACAAACAGATTTATTGGCAAGATGGAAAGAAGGGGAAAAACAATAGCTGAGTGAATATAAAAATATCAGATAAGCTGTGGGATTATATATTGCATCATATAAACCTTCTGGACTGTGTCTCTAGGCAAAATATATCTTTGTTGTCAGTTCTGCTAATACCAACCTGCAGAATTTGGAAAGTTATCCCAAAATTTAAAATAGAAGAAATAATTAAATTATAGAAGGTAAACATGCTGCCCAACAGAAGTAGGCTAATTTTAAAAGCACACTTTACCATCATTATATTTAAATAAGGTTCTTGATCACTTGATCTGACCAGCATGGTGCAAAGCAATTGCAGTTGCACAATATATTTGAATGAGGATTATTATAATTTACTAAGAGGTGCTGCAGGGGATTAGAAAACTTGGAAGGCCAGCACTGTACTTCCATAACAGACATCTCTGCCAGATAATTAACCTTGATGTTTGTTTAGTATTCGCAGAATGCTTCATTACTGATTCAGTCAATTATCCAGTGGTAATGACCGCTGCAGAAGGTAGAATTGCTTAATTAAAATTATTTAGACCAAGGAGGAACTTCGATTGGGTCGTGCATATTGGAAAGGCTTGATTAATCTCAATGAGATACACAACTCATTTAAAGCCTTACTTTATTATGTGAAAATGCCAAATTCATTGTTTTTTCAATCAAAAATACAATATAATATTTTTCCTTTGCCAATTACATTAAAAAATTAGACAGCAGCAAGGGAGTAGATGAAAACAAGCCTCCTTAGTTAGAATTTTACTGTAAAAGCTTTGAAGAATAAAAGTAGAATAATATTTTATTTCCTAAGATTCAATTGACATAAATTAGGAAATCATTATTGCCCGAAGGAACGGTGTGCCTGGGCAGGTAAACTTGGCACTTTATGAGCATACCAGTTACAAGATGTAAATATATTTAATCTTCAATTTTCTTCACATTCACGGGTTACTTATCTAGTCCTTTCTTCATGTGCATTTGAACATGATCATCTAATTTTAGAATTGGTCAGTTGACATTATTTACGTATAAATCAGAATGCCATGGTATTCTTTGTAGATGAGTCAGAATTCTGGATAGAATGAATCTATTCCATTTTAGCACCAATATCAGCTCTACCATGTCTAGTTATTTTTTGAATGAAGATACACTTCATTGTTTTGCCTCATGTCTAAGTGTAATAAGATCAAAGAATAGTATTTCATTTTCCCAACTTCTCAGCATAAAATTTCAAAAGGGGCAGTCAAGTAAGAAGTGATTGTGTTTTTGGTTTGTTTTTCTTTTCTTTGGTCAAGGAAGGGATTGCTATTTGTTGGTTTTATGTATAGTGCTTCATTTTAAAGCTCTCCAAAACTTCAAGAAGGTGCTGATAACTGCATATATTTCCCAATCATTACATTTGATGAACAAAAGGTGTTCCCAATTATGCCATAGATACATTAGGTATTCTGAACCTAACTATAATTTAGGAAATTACTCCTCAAAGGCAATGAAATGACATCTCAGCAATTATTAGATATTATGCAGATTCCTCTGTAACACTTCCCTCCCTGTGAAGCCCAAAAGTTCAACTGGCATTTCAATTGGTACTATGGAAATATTTACATTAAATCATTATATCACTTCCGATATAAATAAAAACATAAAGTGAACTAACCCTTCAGCAAGAAATTTACATGGTTATTATCACAGACTCTAAGTAATTATTCTTACTTGGTGAATTATTCTTACTTAGAAATATGCACAATGGAAATTCAAGGAAACATAGTGAGAGAAAAACACCATATAGAAAGTTTCTGCTTGTAGAGATAATCATAGGCAGACTGTTTTCCTCTATAACCAGTAATGTAATAGCACTCTTACACGCCAAAATAACAACAAAACGCAATAACAACAACCAACCAACAAACAAAAAACATAAATTTAAATCAAATTTGATGATGAGTGCATTCATCAACATTTGGTAGAATCACATATTAGCTTTTATTTTAGAATTGTATATGATTATGTTTTCTAACAATGCAACACTGTAGATAAAACAACAAGATGACTAAAATATTTTATGGATATTTTTTAAGTGTCCATGGAAACAAATTAGTTCAAAATTACTCTTAGAATATACTATATAATTCCATGAAAACATTAATGGAATTTAGAAAATACTTAGTATTCAATAATAATACAGTACACATTAAAATTTGAGGGCTCAAGATGAAGTAGCATTTGTAAATAAATTTTCTGCCCTTTATGTTTGTAAAGTAGCAAAGGACTAATATTAATGCTGGACATCCAAACATAGAGATTAACAAGACAACTGAGAAAATTAACCAAAACTGCATAGTATAGAAAATAGGATAAGTGTGGAAATTCATACAATAGAAAAAAAAAATGCTGTAATAAAAGATTACAAAAGGTATTAAAAACACTAATAACACTAACTTCTAGAGCACACTTGATTAATACAATGAGACAGAAAAAATAAGAAAAGCAATAGTAAAAGTCAAACAAACTGTAAATGCACATAGATTGTATATATAAGAAAATGTAAAATATAAAAATATTATATTAAAGGGGCAATTTCATAGAGAATAATACCTAAATCTTATGCACAACAAATTGTAAAAGGAAATACGTAAATTTGAGTGATAAAGCAAAACATTTTTCACAAATGATCTATTTGTACATACAGAAAATGAATAATATAAAATAGCTTTTATTCAACCCATTTGATTTCCAAAATTTAAAATGGCAAATTAATGATTGATCTTAATTGACAAAATCTATACATCAAAATATTAAAAAGAAAAATTAGCTGTGGCTTAAAATAATTTTGTTGCCATATACTATTTACACAAGATGTACTTAGAAAAAATAATTTTTTTCAGTGCTAAGCAGCAAAAACTGAGCTGCCAATAAGCAAAAATTAGAGAATGTTGCATAGAACCTTTAATAAGAAAGTTGACTTTCTTTAAAGATATGCACAAAAAACACGAATAAAAATATATCCTATACTTGTGAAAAGTAAATATTTTAAGTATGCTTATACATCTCAAATTAATCTTTGTCTTTAGTTTAACCCAATAAAGTTTAATGGATTTCCTCAAATAAATTAACAAGCAGATCATAAAACTTTAGGGGAATAGAAAGGAAAAGGGTTAAGAATTTTTCCTATACTAGTAACAAGTCATATACACCTATTTTATAATAGGGTGGAATATGCACAATAATAGATAAATTGTATGATGGAACAAAATAGAGATTCCAGAAATAAGCCCAATCATATATAATATCCTGGTTTTGAGCTAAGTTATATCCTAAATTATTGGAGGAAAATACTCATTTAAGGATTCTGAGACTATTGTATTCACACGTTAAAAAGTGATATTGAGCCCCTACTTAATACCACACGCAAAACTGATTTCCGGTGAATTAAAGATACATGCTAGAAGAAAGGCCTTGAAACATTTCGGAGAAAATAAAATAGTTTCAAGTACAGAGAAATCGATAGAGGCAGGAGCCAGACACACTCTAGGCAGAAAGGGGCGGGTCCCTGGCGAAACCCCACCTTCAAGCAGAAAAGTCTGAAACTGCGGTCCGAAATGAGAACTTGTATCCCTGTTTGTCCACTCTCTCCCAACTGGTTCTTTTTGGGTAATGTATTTTTACCAATGAAATGTTGCCTTTTCCAAAACTACCTGCAGCCCAGTCCACCCCCGATTCTCTGCCTATGAAGACCCTAGACTCAGTCGGCAGAGAGAGAGAGAAGGCTTGACAGGAGAGAAGCGACTTGATTTTAGAGAGACAGCTGAACTTTGGAGCACAGACAGCTTCACTTCTGAGAGACAACTTGATTTCCAAGAAGAGCCAGCTGGAGATGGCTGGACTCACAGCGGAAGATTACCTTCCTGTCCCTTCCCCTCTCCAGCGCCTCTCCGCTGAGAGCCGTTTCCATTACTTAAAATTCCCTGCCTTCGAGTGTCCAGGCGACCTCACACTTCTTGGACACTGGACAAGAGCTCGGGAGCCACCAAGTGTGGGTACCCAAAAAAGGCTGTCACACTGCCCCTTTGCCCTTGCTGGCAGAGGGCAGCCACCCCACATGAGGAGGCAGGGGGTCCAATAAGCTGATAACACCGCTGCCCACGGACGGCAGAGCTAAGGGAGCACTGTAACATATCCTCTGGGGGTTCAGAGGTCACAGGCACCCCAACCTAGGCGCCACCGCGGGGCCTGCGCAGAGCTTGCTTCTGCCAGCGCCCAAAGTGGTGGACTGGATCCCACACTCGCTCATGCACACGTTCCCTCCTGAAAGGGTTTGAGCGCAGCGGGTGGAGTAAATGTGTCACCCCCATCGCGAGTCTGGCAAAGAGGTCGAGAAAAATCCTGCATCAAAATTAATGTATACAATTTAAGACGGAAAGATATAGTGACAACAAAATAGAAATACTCTTTATAATAAAAAGACATCATAAAATGTGATAAAATAAGGCATAGACTGGAGACAGTGTTTGGAATTTATAACTGACAAAATTATTACTGTCCAAAATGTATGAAGATCACCTGGAAACTAAGTATTAAAAGATGAACAGTCAGAAAGAAAAGAAAAAAAAAGAAAACATGCCTGAAGGTCATGAACCAATGGGCGATAAACACTAGAAAAATGCTTGACTTTCCAGAGCAATGAATATTAAAACATTCATGCAATACAATTTCCAAGTCACCTATTGACCAAATATTAAAGTCCACTAAAGCTAAGTTGGCGATTTGGTAGGGAAAGAAAATTTCCGTGTATTTCCTTAATAGAGTTATATAACCACTTTGGGAATCCTTCAGTAATATCAGTCAGCTCTGATGATAAATAAATTTAGGTCAGAAGTTTGCACTTGTGGACACATGCCCTAGGGACTCTCATGCACGTCTGCAGATATGTATCATTAAATTTACTGAAACAGGTCGGGCGCGGTAGCTCACGCCTGTAATCCCAGCACTTTGGGAGGCCGAGGCGGGCAGATCACAAGGTCAGGAGATTGAGACTATCCTGGTTAACACGGTGAAACCCCGTCTCTACTAAAATTAAAACAAACAAACAAACAAACAAAAATTAGCGGAGCGTGGTGGTGGGCGCCTGTAGTCCCAGCTACTCGGGAGGCTGAGGCAGAAGAATGGCGTTTACCCGGGAAGCGGGGCTTTCAGTGAGCCGAGATGATGCCACTGAACTCCAGCCTGGGTGACAGAGAGAGATTCAATCTCAAAAAAAAAAAAAAAAAAAAAAAAAAAAATTACTGAAACATTCTTTATAAAAGAAACAGAAATGACAAAAATCTGAAATGTCCCTAAGAAATGGATTTCTCTACAGCAGTTCAAAAAATCTATCAACATGGATTTATCTCATGAACATGTGATTTTAAAGGAAGCTACATACATTTGGTATGATTCCATTTAAACAGGGTATTAACTGGGAAAATGCTATATATTGATTATTCATGCAAACTGTAACATCATACAAAATGTAACAATATGTGTGAGAATTATAAACATCTAAATTAAGCAAGTGGTTATATCTCCACATGATTAAAAAATGGATTAGGAATGAATATACTCACAAATTTCATTCAATTGTTAACATTTTACTTTTTGAAGAATCTAAGATAATCATCAGAAATGAAAATATTTGATTTAGCTGATTGTTGCTTATGTAATCATTTTATTATCTATTCCTTTACTATTCTTTTCATTATTTTGTTAATAAAATGTTTTAAGTGACATTTCATTCTTTCTTACCTGTAGTTATCTTAATCTTTAATAAAAAATGCTCTTTCTCATTCCTTCATCCACTGAATCACTGAGTAAAAGTGCTAGCAAGAAAAAAAAAAAGATGTACACACACCCACATAAATCTCATCATTTGTAAGCCAATGTCTGATCTATTGGAATCATTTGCATGAACAACTAAGACAATGCTGATAATGATAAATAAATTGTATGTGAATGGAATGAAAGAAAAGTACTACTCACCAAGGATGAAGCTTTTCTGTCAGCGCCATCCTTCAGCATTAAGAATTTACTAGTTAAATATCTTTCGCAGATGACTGGATAATTAGCAATAATCTTAATTTAGGTCTGCTTTAAGAGTTCAATATTATAAACATTATTTTCTCCAAAACATTGTTTCTAAAAATATATATAATTAAAATATTAACAAAGGTTTATTTATATATTTTCAAGCCTAACACCCAAGACTTCTACAATCTGGTTCGATTTGAGTTTGGGCCATAATGCTGATAGACACAATCAAAAATGCCATAATCTTGAATGTTGAAATCCTGAAAGATCAAAATCCCAGCAGTCTAAATTCCAAGAATCATAATCCTGAAAGATCAAAATCCTAAAAATATAATTTGGAAAAAAAATTTAAAATAATATCTCTTTATGTTTTTGAAAGTGGATTTACTGGAGAAACATATAAATACATAGCAGAACCTTTCATAGGTCACTTTACACAAAAAAATTAGATGAGAATAACAAATACATTTTTACAAGCATAAACACTTAGGTACACTAATGGCAGTTGCACCAGTTTAACTGTTTTGAGCAGACAAACTATATTCATGAAAAGGTCAAAAACTGAAATGTATAAATGCATATAATTATGGTTGATGATTTTGTGTACCCAGTTTTATGACAACAGTTACCTGAAAATCATGAAAAACTTTATTTGGCAAAACTGATTTAAAAACCACAATGGGTCACATATGCATATACAATTGACCAAAAAACAGAGAACTCTAAAAGTTTTGCTTTTAAAAATTGCAAATGTAAAAAATAAAATAAAATTTTTTTTAAAAAAGTCCTCTCTTAATTTATTGAGGAAGTTTCAACATCCTTATATACAAACACAATGCTTACACACAAAGCCGACATTGTGGTAGCACACTTTTGTGGAGTTAAATGTGCACAAAACACATAAAGCAAATTAGAACTCTCTAAAAGTCTTTACACAATGTATACCTCCAGTATTGGAAATGATGTAAACATGACATACATAGCGTAGTGAATTGGCACTATGTGTGAAGGACCAGAAGTTGTTTATGATTGAATAATTTGGCAGGGAAAATTTCTTAACATTTTTCTTCTGCATGTTCACTTCTACGATGTTTAAAACATTTGCAGCACTTCTAAGTCCTAGAGCCCAAAACTCAGCAAGCTTGGAGTTCTTATATGCAAAGTAGCAGAAGAGAGGTCTGTCCTAGCTCTCAAAATAGACAAATCTAGACTAATCTGTCTTCTGTATTTGTTCTCTCTAGGCCTTGGTCAATTGAATAGTGCCTGTCAACATTGAGGGAAGATATTGCCCCCCGGTCTACTCAGACTCACAGACTACTCTCCTTTGAAAGTCCCATCACAAACATATCCCAACCAATGCTTTCCCAGGATTCTAGGCATTCTTTAATTCAGCCAAATTAACACTTAAAGTTAAGTCCACAAGTACACCTCTTGCCAACTTGGCATCCACATGTAGCTCCTTAAACCATACTTAATTTCCAATAGAGACAACGAGGTAATATTTGAGCACTTTTTCATATGCTTGTTGACTGCATGTATGTCTACTTTGGAAAGTGTCTGTTCATGTCCTTTGCCCACTATTTAATGGGGTTGTTTGTTTTTTGCTTGTAAATTTATTCCTTACAGATTCTGGATATTAGACCTTTGTCAGATGCATAGTTTGCAAATATTTTCTCACATTCTGTAGATTGTTTGCTGTGTTACTAGTTTCTTATGCTGTGCAGAAGCTTTTTAGTTTAATTAGATCTTATTTATTAATTTTTGCTTCTGTTGTGATTACTTTTGGCATCTCCGTCATGAAATCTTTTACAGTTCCTATGTCTAGAATGGTATAACCTACATCACTAATCATTCGAGAATACAAATTAAACCACAATGAGACATGTCACATCAGTCAGAATGGCTACTATTAAAAAGTCATAAATAACAGATGCTGGAGAGGTTGCAGGGAAAAGAGAAGACTTATACATTGCTGGTGGGAATGTAAACCAGTGTGGCGATTCCTCAAATAACTAAAAACAGAACTACCATTCGACCCAGACATCTCATTATTGGTATATACCCAAAGGAATATAAATAATTCTACCAAAAAAACACATGTATGTGTATTTTTATTGTAGCGCTATTCACCCTAGCAAAGACATGAAATCAACCTAAATGCCCATCAATAGTAGACTTTATAAAGAAAACATGGAATTCTATGCAGTCATAAAAAAAGAATGAGATCTTGTACTTTGCAGCAACAAGATGGAGGCGAAGGCCATTAGCCTAAGCAAACTAATGCAGAAATGGAAAACCAAACAGTGCATGTTATCACTTATAAGTGGGAAAAACAGATCCAAAGAAGCGAACAACAGACCCTGGGGCCTACTTGAGGGTAGAGGAACAGAAAAAATACCTGTCATGTACTGTGCTTAGTACCTGGGTGACAAAATAACCTGTACAGCAAACCCTCATGATGCGAGTTTATCTTTATAACAAACCTGCACATGTACCCCTAACCTTAAATAAAAATTAAAAGAAAGAAAGAAACAAACTAGGTAGTAATTTCCCCTAACATAATGCAACTGTCTTGCTTCTAACCAGAAACACACTAATCCCTTCCCAAGAATTTGGCTTTCAGGTTTTCAATATTCAGGGTTTTCATATCTTGGAATTGTTGTTTTTTTTTTTTTTTTTTTCTGGATTTTAGATGTTTGAGATTTTAAACACAATCATTTTGATCTTTTAAGATTTCAATATTCAGGGTTGTGTCTTTGATGATTATTAATAACACCATCACACTCACCTCTGTAGACCTACTTCACTACTCAGGTATGTGAATTCTGGAACTATGATCCTGATCCTGACCTCAAATTATTGGTCTGTTACCTGTTAATTATGTGGCCTAAAGAAGCCAATCTGTCTCGGCTTCCATTTTTCTTGTATCTCTATTGTGATTCTTACAGATGCGTAAGGATTAACTGAAATGGCACACTTGAAAACACCACACCGTGCTTATTCCTGCAACAGTGTATCATTCTAGGCTTAATCAGAAAAATAGAAACCACCTCAAGTAATTGCAAGAACAAATAAAATGCAGGATCTCCATCCTACAGTGATGGAGAATTTGAGATGCTATGAGACAGAGTAGAAATCCAGAAAGTTTCCACAGCATGAAGTCAAATTTACCCCTAGACCCGAGGGACAAAGGGAGGAGGTCTTTCTAGAGCATAAGGGCTGAGCTCTCCCCAAAACAGCTAGATTCAATGCAGAGTGATCCACCTAGAAAGAGAGGAGACGCAGCTATTGCTGAGATACCTCTTGATACCAAGAGAGTAGTGAATAAATTTCCTGATATTTCTCTTTCTCACACTTTTCAATCTCTAGTGTCACATGGTTTTTAAAGCCAGCAGGAAGCCAGATAACACAGTAGCCACAGAAATGATATAAGGGATCTGTGTCCCCTTCCACCACCCATTCTCTTGGGAAAAACACAGGGAAGGAATGAATATGAGGACAAATAATACTAAAACTTATGCAGTGTTATGGATTTGGATTTAAAAGCACAAAGTATTAAAGGGCATATACCATAATTACAGAAACGAAAAAAGATCGCTACTTTTCCTACAATCTGAAATACTTGAAAATAAGACACATAAAATAATAGAAAAAAAGATGAACCTATACGATAAATTCACAGAAAATGTTCATATGTGGGTATATATGTGTGTGTGTGCATATATATAAACAAAAGTTAAATATCCTTAAAATCAAACACATGACTATTCATGACTGCAATTAAATATCATAAACAGATGTTGAATAAATTTATAAATTATTATCTTCCAAAGTGAAGAGATAAATAGAACATAATTTGTGCATAACATATCTGAATTGTTTTTCTTTTTTGCACGTGATTTTAATGAGTATAGAAAACATGAAAATACAGTAAGTACAAAAATAAAAACAAACATCCCATATAATCTTACATTGAGAGGAAATTGACATATTTCCTTCCAAATATGGTATATAACTGGAAATGTGGAAGAAAATATAAATAGCCCAATGTCTCCTGATGATGACATGGATCATCTTTTATCCATTTATGTAAGAAATTTTACTAACATTTAATATGCTTCAAGTATATAATTTTTAAGTAGTGTGTAATATTCAATTTTTTATACACACCAAAAGTTTTTTATCCATACCTATATTATTATACCCTTAAGTTTCTTTCAACTTATAGGTAGTATAAATAATATTGTGATAAAATAATTCTGCAAAAATGCTTAAAGTGACATTACAATTTTTTTCAGATAAGCAAACTTTTAAGAAACAATAGTAATCACTCCTCATAAGCTTGAAAGAGAGTTGCACTCTTGTACCTATTGGGTGAATTATAACTTGTTTTCTTTTGATAATAATTTTGTGTCATATTTCAAAAATCTTAATATAATCTAACATTTTGACATAAAAATTATTTCTATTTACCTTAGGAAAATTATAATGTAAGAAATCAAAATTATAATGCAAAAGTTTTTTATTTTAGTAATACTTAATATGAAAAGATAAAATGTGTGATGTTAATTAGAATAGTATTAGAAAAATTAAGTTATTTTATTTCCCAACATGTTTAAATTTGTTTAAAATACTGACACAAATTCACATTTGTTGAATTGAAAAAGTAAACAAAGAAGGTGTAAAACTATATATAAACTATGAACTAAAAAATAGCTATTTGAAAGTAAATGTCCATTTATGCATTTTTGTGTCTATGTGTACTGCTGTGAGCTAGTACACAAAATTGCATGGGGTAATATTCGCTTGTCATTTTATTTACTAGGCAGAACTATATATTTACGACTTGCATATATTTAGAACTTTTCCCTAGATGATGCATAATACCATATAATTGCTTAAATATATCTAATGAGGATTGAGGAATCTTATAATATTCTAAGAGATAAAGTATAAAGTAATTCTTGAATCATCTAATGCTTATGGGTAAGTATGAAATTAAAAAATATATATATTAGAATTTTATCTATAGATCTGAGGCAGTGTTTTTTGAATTCTCATACCACCAACTTAGCCCTTGTCTTCACACCATTTAATAATTTTTGAGGGCAGCTAAAATTGTGAAAATATTATGAAAATAAAAGAAGCCTTTCTAAAATCTATTTACATATTCAAAAACATGCCTTCAATACAAGCATTTTATTTTATGTTCCTAGTATATATTTTATTTTATTTATTTTCCTGCTTGCCTTGCATGTGGCTAGTGGGCTTCAGGAGGATAATACAGTATCCTAAGCTTTTTCCCTGCACATTAGCCTTTTTTTGTTATTAAATAACTATCGCAGTTTTAAGGGGAACAAAGTATAGGCCAACCAAGATGTAGTCCAAAATGTTGAAAGTAGTTAACCATAGAAAAAAGGATTACAATATTTTTCCTTTCCTTTGTATTACTTCACATATTTGATGATTTTCAATTTTTATTATTTGTAAAATGGCACTGTATTGATAATCAAATGAAGAATATTACATATTTTTATTATGAAAATTGATTTTTTCCATATTCTCCATCTTTTAATCTTCTCTGCTATTTTTTTCCTGAATCTGTTTTCGTGATTTTATTTAGGCTATTTATTCTTCCTAGAAAGTCATTTGCTTTCTCAGTCTCCAACGGATTCTAACAGATTTTCAAATCATTTTCTGAACTCTTTATTTTTATTACATTTAATTATTAATTACAGTAACAATCATCATGATGTTCTTCAATGCACATAATATTCTCTGTGTCTCTATATACAAATACACACATAATTCCTAATAATGCATAGGAAAGTGATATGTGTAAGAGTGAGTTGTGTGTGGAGTGCCATGATGTCAGAGGGTGTATTAATGAACACCTCTTGATTTGGGTTGATGCTCAACTCAAAAGTTCCTTGCTCAATTGACTGCGAAAGTCCAAACACTGCATATGAAAGGCATCCAATATATTTATAATGTGTAGAAGTGGGAGAGTTATTTTTATGTTCTCTCTAATGTTGATAAATTAATTTCCCTGAAATAATGAGGTAGTTTTGATTATCAGTATCAAGTGACAAGAAGAAATCACTATAAAGTAGTTATGAATTACAGATATGTGTTATATTTTCCTCAAGACTTACATGGTTCATTGGTAATTTTATTAAAAGTAAAGCTTTCATAGATGTACCATTCATGATACTTTAAATAAGGTCTCATCATTCAGGGACAGATTTGAAACTGAGTGTCCTTTCTTCCTTCCCTCCTTCCCTCCCTCCCTCCCTCCCTCCCTCCCTCCCTTCCTTCCTTCCTTCCTTCCTTCTTTCCTTCCTTCTTTCCTTCCTTCCTTTCTCCCTCCCTCCCTTTCTCTCTCTCTCTCTTTCTTTCTTTCTCTTTCTTTCTTTCTTTCTTTCTTTCTTTCTTTCTTTCTTTCTTTCTTTCTTTCTTTCTTTCTTTCTTTCTTTCTTTCTTTCTTTCTTTCTTTCTTTCTTTCTCTCTCTCTCTCTCTCTCTCTCTCTTTCTTTCTTTCTTTTCTTTCTTTCTTTCTTTCTTTCTTTCTTTCTTTCTTTCTTTCTTTCTTTCTTTCTTTCTTTCTTTCTTTCTTTCTTTCTTTCTTTCTTTCTTTCTTTCTTTCTTTCTTTCTTTCTTTTCCTTCCAACCACAATCAATTTAAAATAGAAAATGAAGGCAGGGAAAGTACAAGGAATTCAAGTACATGTCAAATCTATAATCTCTGTATAAAAACTAATGAACACAATGCAAGGCACTTCCAATCTTATTTCCTCAGAAATAGAGTACAATCAGAGTGTAATGAATACTGAAATTAATAAATTAAAAATAAATCTTCATAAGAGAAAAAAATCTATTTCAGTCTAGCAGTAATTATGTTTTCAACATTGTAAATTAATTCCCCAAATGAATATCTTTCAGTGTACCCAATCTATTATCTATTTTCATCTTTTTATTTAAAGCTCAGTGTTCCTAAGTTGACTAAGCCACCACATTATTAGAAAACAATACAAGAGGTGTTCATTAACACATGCTCTGACATTCCAACATTGCATAAAATCTCACGCTGGTTTTAAATGTACACTTTCTCCCCCCCTCCCACCCCAATTATGATAAAGAAACAAATGGAGCCACCTGTAATTTTAGATAGAAAATTTGTGAGGATATTAATATCCATTCACTGAAAAATAAATAAGGATGACAAATAAAGTGAACACATACTAAATCATTAAATAAATTAAAATACTTATTTCTGTTTAGAAGACAATTTAAGATAATAGTTATTTGATTGGGTCTGATGTCAGGTGTGAGGTTCTGGTTTTTACTTGTAGATTTCCCTCATACCATGATCCTGGGGAAGCTACTTGTTTTGTTCTGTTTCCTCTTCTAAAAAAAAAGTGAGAAAAAATTTTGCATCCTAGGGTAATTATGAAAAACACATTACATACGTTTTTCTAAGCTTTTAGCTTATTATTTGCCAAACAGTAAGCACCATTAATATGAACTATTTTGGAATTTAATGTAATCCCTCAATTAGTCCTTTAGGCTATAAACTTTTTCTTCTGTTCTGTTACCTAGCAAGTCGATGTCATGTAAACAATCAATCATTTTGGACACCAAAATTGTGCATGTCTGTAAGAAACATTTCAGTTCCACTTTAGATAATGTCAGCAACTTAGTGGTTTTAAAACAATGAGAGAAATGTATGACAAATCTAGGATCTGGAAATGGTAGTGAAATTAATGCTAGATAGGGAAGTGCACATTTATAGATAGGGAAGTACATTTTATGTATTTGAAAGCAAGAAAAGACAATACAATTTTAGAACGCAATTTGGGGTCAGTAATTAATCTCATTTGCATAATTAAAGATTTGCCATATAATTTTGTGATTAAATAGGTGAAGTTCTGGGAGAATGGTCAATCTTATACTTTGTGAAATTGTATTGTTTATTAATTAAGTGGAGAAGGAACCACGTGTGTTCGTCTATGGCTGTGTTAAAGAAGGAACATCGGAAAAATACTAGGATATCTTGCCTCTAATATTAGCTCCATTACAAACTCTATGTCTTTCAATAAGTCACTTCCATGGACCTCAGTTTCCTCTAATAAAAGTATTTAGAATATGAAGTAATGGCTTAAGTTCCTTCAGATACTGTGATGCTATCATAATGTAGGGCGGTTCTCAAAATATAGACTGAGGACAAGCTACATGTTTGTGTGAGGAGGAATTTTCTTTATAAACTTTAACAAAATAGCCTATAAAAACAGATTAAATGCAGAAGCAAATAAGATAATCCAGCTGTTTTCCATTTGGTGCACATTACAGAAGTTTGCAAAAATACAATACTGCCATAATTCTCACATTTAAAGCATTTATTTTTTGAGATGGAGCTTCACTCTTGTTGCCTAAGCTGGAGTGCAATGGTGTGATCTCAGCTCACTGCAACCTCCGCCTCCTAGGTTCAAGTTTCTCCTACCTCAGCCTCCCAAGCAGCTGGGATTACAGGCATGTGCCACCACACCTGGCAAATTTTTTATTTTTAGTAGAAACAGGGTTTCACCATGTTGGTCAGGCTGGCAGGTCTCGAACTCCGGACTTTGGGAGATTCACCCTCCTCGGCTTCCCTCAGAGCTGGGATTACAGGCGTGAGCCACTGTGCCTGGCTGGCACTTTTATTTAAAAAGCAATGTAGTTATTTTTCATAAAATTCTTACCTATGTGATCATCGATTTATTTTTAAGCAAGTACAAAAATAATTACTTTAAGCCTTTTATCATGTTTAAATATTACTATAATAAATACTGACACATATAATCTACATAAAATAATTTGGGACGCTCAATAATTTTTAGGCATATAAAAAGATTTTGTGTTACATTTGTCTTTTTATTGAAAGCCATTTTGTTACCTTTTACTCAGTTTTCTCTGTTTAGTCTTTCCCACAATGGTAATTTATATTCGGAATACTCTAATGCCTTATCATAAACTCAATTTGGTATTTTCAAATGGAGTATTTTTTCCAATAAGGTAAAAATAATTCAGTATTTTCCTAACTACCAACTACTATTGAATTATATTTTAGCACAGAGTTTCCCTAAGGGCAGTTTCCATTTCCTCTTCAAATATTAAAAATATAAGATTATCATGAAAATAATATGGAAAATTGGTTAATAACATGGCTTGCTATATAAAGGGGGAAAGTCTTGCAGTATGAATTTATGAATTAGAAGACCATTTTCTACACTGATTTTTCAGGTCCTAGCACGAATATCTAAATGTGCCATGGGAAGTCAAAGGGATCACAATTACTAATTATTTTTCAATAGTCATGAGAGTCAAGTTGAAAATTGTTTTGTTTTTGTTTTTGGAAAGCCTTGAGAATAAAGGCAGACATCATGAATTCATGTGGTCTAAAATTAGACTAGGAAGATGTTTAAGGGTACAATACATCCTCCTTGATTTTCAGAAAGATAGGCAGATGGATAAAGTTGGGTTCTGGCCTGATAAGATTTTCATTTCCTCTGCTGATACTCTACCAAAATCAACTCATTTGCTTCTTTTGTTGTTGGTTATCAAGTATTTGCAATGGAAGCCAATATTAAGCAGATAATCAAATTTCCTTTCCTCGAACTATAAATTTTAGAATCCAGACAGCAAATTAATGATTTCCTTTTTACACACTTTTATACTAAACTTGAAATGCAAGACAGTGCTCTGGTTGGCCTGGGACTGACCCAGTTCTCCCCACCTCTTTTTTCACTTGTAGTTTGCAAGACTAACTGTAGAATATGCCGGAAATGCAACATCCTGGGCTAAGAGGGGAGCTGGCTAGAACAGCCTGGGCTCTGTTCCAGTCCCCTCCACATCAGAATGTCGTTCAGTGCTTTATTCCAGCATGCGACATGGCCTCAGATTACAAAACCCAGAGCCAGCTTTTTTTCAGGATCCTTCAACAGCAGTGCAAAGTGGGGCATGCACAGAAGAAATTCCGTCTGCCCCAGGCAGCTTTCCTGAGCTTTGGGAGATCAGTATGTAATGAATTCTAGGCTACTGTTGTCCCTGCTGCCTCTTTGTAAGTAATACATCTGCTTCATGTAACTTGTGGTTTGCATGATATTCTGTCTCACCAGACAGAATATCTGGTAATATTTGGTAATTGGTACACAGTGAACCTGCTTCACACTAAACATTATCAAGAACTCTGGAGCAGCTGAGATTTTACCCTGCTTACAAGAGAGCATGTTAGCAGACCAGTATCATACATGCTGGCAAAAGACATGAGACTCCTGGGTCAGAGACAGAGGGCTTCATTACTTATGGCACAGCAAGCATCATGAATTTCATATTCATACTTGATCTTCTTGTCCCCAAGCCTCACGGGTATGTGGAACAGTCTGCGGGCTGCTACACACATAGTGGATTTGCATCATCGCAGAAGAACATAGAATTTAAAAAACAGTAACTATTATAAGGGGGTGCTAACAAACTTACTTAACATTTACTCCAAAAAAGACACAATTTTTATTCTCCTGATGACAAAAATATTTGCTCTTCTGTCCCTCTACACTGGAGGTAGACATGGCCTCTATCTTCCCAGCTGGTTTGAGAATCAAAGATCCCTGAATGGATCTATGAAACAATATCTATCAAAGCTTTTGCTCTGAATAAATACAGAAATAGGAGAAAACCATGGAGATGGGAGAATACCATTTTCTCCTAACAATGTGGATGGCCTCAGATTCTGCCCCTCCCCTGGAAAATGTTTCTGGAATTTTTCCCCAACTCTCCCTATGTCAATAAATGCTATCCTACAGGGGATGTAGATAAACAGACCATCTTGAACTACTGCCCAGGCTGTCCCTCCAAAAACAAGAACTATATTGAATTATTCAAATAGAACTGAAACTCCTAAGGCCTGCCAACCACCCAGTTATGCTGCTTTAGAGCCATTATCAACCTGTCTACTCCACCAGATATAAGTTCTACCTGGAAGACTGTAATAATTATAAATAAAACTTTGTTTCCAGGGTTATTATGTATGCCATTGAAACTGGATTTCTTATGTGGCAGTTGGGAATTATTTTGCCTTTCTCTCAAAAGCAGGGTGACTGGCATCTAAGGAATGGTCATAAGAAACTGCTAAATGTTGAAGAAACACCGCCTCAACCCTGGGAGTCATTTAGTCAGATATTACTTACTAGCCGGAATTTGTATACATGATAGAATGGCTATTGTTTTGCTCCATTCAGGCTAAAGTAGAGTCTGTGCATTTGCTCGTGTATCCTGCCATACCTAGAATAATGTTATCAACCAAAAGGAAAGTCCAATACACAAACATAAGGAGAAACTCCTTGGCTTTCTAAGGTAGATTCTGATGGTTTGGGGATTTGCTTACTTGGGACACTGGGTGGTGTAGCTGAAGTCAAAACTGCATCTTAGTTGCACCCTGCTACATGGAGTTCTGTTTACATTAACTTTAGTTGAATGCTGTGTGAAAAATATTGAACAGGTTCTGTCCCATGCCATTGGTCAGATGTATCAAAGTGGGTGATGGACTGGTGTACTCATGGGAAAGTTACTAGAAGTCAAGATGGTATAGAAAAGCAAAATGAATATTATGTGAATATTTTCCTTGGGTCTCTTGTGTTTTGGCACCACTGAGCAGAGGTATTGACAGCTTGTGTTCTGAACTGTTCGTTCAAAGATGTCTGCATATTAAAAGCCTAGAATTATAAATGTAGTATCTCCTCCCTAGGGCAGAAAGTAGACTTATGTGCTATCCAGAATACTAAGCATAATTTCTCCCTCTTACACAAAGATGGTGAGGCTTGTCAGCATACTATTTTAAAATTGAGGTTTCCTAAATTTGGGGTTCCTTAGTGATGACAAAAATTTATTATGTTCATAAGATATACTTTGGCCAATACACAAGACCTGGTGGTATTTGGGGGCAAGAGTAACTAATGGAATTATGAAAGTCATATTGTTTGCTATGCCATGAGTAATATAGTCCCATCTCTCATCCAAGGATCTCATGCCATCTTGTAGAATCCATTATCTTTGGCAGATGAAGTGCTAGCTTACAAGTGCAATAAAATCTCAGACCCTGTAAATTCTTGATAAATATTTATCTGTATTAAATTTTATTAATGATGTTAGTATTCTTACTTAAAACATGATTGCCTTAACTCTTCAGAAAATTAAATATACTCAGGCAGTAAAAAATATTTATTATTGACCTCGTAAAGTTCTTACATAAAATATAAAATGTTACATAAGCAAACAACTACCTTTTTTCCTCTGAAGCATCAATAGAAGAGAATGAATTTCTTTTTACCTTTCTTCAGTGCTGTAGATGGGATTGACTGATTTGTTTTCCATTTTAATCCAACATTTTCTGAGCCTTTATATTTCTTTGAAACATCAACCTTTTTAACAAGCAAATATTTGTTCAACTTGCTCAAATACTCACTATGTTTTCATTGACAATTGGTAATGTCAGCTATTCCCTTTATTAAGAAAAGTTCTATTCAGTTTGAGGTTTTGTAGAATTTTCTATTTTCTCTAAAACCTGTCAATCTTAGTTAGCAAAGATACATTTTAGGTACTTACTTGTTCAAAATGTAATAAATAATCAACTATAAGTGCCTGTTTTTCTTCAAATTTACCTAGTCTGTTTTCTAACATGGTTGTTTTTCAATTGAAAAGAATCAAGAAATATCTGGATTGCTGTCATTTTTTTTTGCTTTAATTCATTTTAACAGATTAAATAATCACATCAGTGTTCTGTTAAACAGTGTGGTGGAACATTCCTTACATCTCCCTCCTCTAGAGAAAGCTTGCTTTTCATTCAAGAAATTTTAATGATATATCAGCTTTGGTTCCTGCTCTGTAGCCCAAGGAGTATCCTCTGATGCGAGGAGTTAGTTTCTTAGGGAAGGAATACACAATCTCTTTGGTATTCTTTAAATTGCTGTTATTATGAAATATTTTAAATAAATAAGTAGAGGCATATCAGAAGATGTATAACAAGGCCCTCATTCTATACTGAGCTATGAACTATAATTGGAAAGTTTCACTGACATATGACTTTCACACAATCTCTATTTAGTCATGTATAAAATACAAAGGGCATAGTATATTTCAACTATAATTTCAAAAGCTGTGCTGATTTAGATAGTGACTGCATGATACTTTTTCTCCCAACCTTTAGGCATCAGATCAATCATTTTGTTCAAATTCTTATTATTTTCATTCAACATGGTTAAATAAGATAGAGTAATCTTAAGATAACACTGTTCCATGAATGAAATGATATTGCTTGTCAGTGATTGATGATTAGTAGAATAAAAAGGAAATAAAGTAAGTGTGAACTATGGCAATCAGGTACACCTCAATATAAAATGACATATTTTTATTAGCAAAGGAGCAATTTTGTTGTTCAACAAGTACAGAGACGAATATTTTAGGAGATGCAAAATTTGACAAGCAAAAGAAAAAAATCATGATTGATCTGAAGTTTGACTATTTTGTATAAACTTTTAAGTACAGAAGAGAAATAACACGCTCCTTTCTATTATCCTAAATTTTTTATAACTGTTCTAGATATAAAGTTCTGGGACAAGGAAGATGACAGAAAACACAAACTGTGAAGTAGGAGATGAAGGTGGTTTGTCAAAAGGGTTGAATAAGTGGTATTAAAAAAGATCTGTGAAGCACTATGAAGGTGTAATATACAATATGAAGGCAACCTTATGCAGTTGTATTGTGATCATATGATAGATGAAGTCCTTAGACTGTTATCTCCATCCAGATCTCTCCTAATACAAAAATCTAGACTTCAGATCTTGATGTTCTACATTCTACAAGTATGAGACATTTTATTATGGTTACCTATTCTTCATTCTTTCTTCTGTCTATTCCCTTGCTATGTGATTTTGCAGTTTCTCTTACCTGTACTAGGTATACATAAACTAAGTCCTGGGATTTGGACTAAGTCATGTGACTTTGGACAACATGATGCTATGACCAACGTGCGTGGCACAAGCTGAGTGAATGTGCACATGTATTGTTCTTGTGCTTTCTCCTTTATTTATTGAGCTTCTGCCATAAGAAAAACATGATTCTGCCAGTTTGATGTCCTGGCCCAAAGAGAAAAAGAGACACATGAAATAGATCTTAACACAACTTGCAATTTTGAATTGACAACATTAAACTTTACACTCTCAAACCTATGTCCCTGGAAAATAGCAACAGTGAAAGAAATACCCTAATCCTTTTTTTGTTCTTGGAAATGTCCTACCACTCTTCCCAATATAATTTAGATAAGACTCATGGACATTCCCCGTTGTTTACCTAGGGCACATACCCTCCAAATTCCCTTTCTTTGCCTCGTAAATGACGACAAAACTGTTTGTTTCCATTGATAAGTCTGGACAAAAGACTTCTGCTTTCTTCGGGTCCTCAATTTTGATCCACTGTCAGCCTGAGCCAGCATACAACCTGTCCTTAATGGCTCGTCCTGAGTATAGACAGACCACAAAGAATGAGATTCCCTGATCAACTGTGTGAACGTGCCACCCACTCCATCCGACTTGGGTTTTTCTGTCCTGGTTTATACCCCCTTATGAAAGAAAAACACTCTTCTTCCTACCTTTGCAACATTTGTAGATCTAACAGTCAGACTGTCTTTCTGTCTCAATATTCCCTATACCTGTATTACAATATTCATTTGTTACTATCACACGAATCTTTTCACATAACATCTCTCCTTAATTAAGTCCAGATGTGTTGAAAAACACAGTTTAACAGTTTTCTGGTGCTGTGACACAAATGGCACGCAAGGCAACCCTTAGATCCTAATGTCTTCACCCAAGAATGAATGCCAGCTTCTTAGAGACTTTGTGCTCATTTCTAGCTGGGAAGATCCAAATTCAAGGTGATAAGTCAAATCTCCTAAACTCCTGCTCTGGATATTTTTATCTTGTAGTGTGGTAAAGAGTTACTTTGGTTATTTCTGGCAGAGATTTTTCTTTGGCCCTTCCATGAAACCTCTTTTGTTTTCCTTCAGCTCCTTAAATCTAAGGATTTTAGGAGGTAATCTCATTGGTTCCTTGAACCTAGGGACTGGACAAGAGTATTTGCTAATCTCAACCTGGGGATTGTGTGAGAAAACTAATTGAGCAGGGCTTATTTCTGGTTTTATTAAGGTCTCATTTCTGATTTAATTATCTAACCCATTGGTATCACGGATTAGATAATTACGTACTTGTTTTCCCTGAGTGACGAAATGATTCACCATTCATCACCATTATGGTGCTTATTCAGTTCAATATCTTCAAAAGGGAAAAATTTTACCAAAGACAATTTAGAATTACAGTGGATATTTTGAGAAGCTTGGAAACTCCCCAGGCTGGCTCATCAAAGACCTCTCCTTTCTCATAAATCCTATTCATGCTTCTTTCTTTTTCCCCAAATTCTATCTTCTCTTCACCTCTCTTGATTTCTTTGTTCTGTTTCCCTTTAACACTTCTAATTCCCCCATCCCTCTGTCTACCTCTACCAAACCTTTCCCTTCCCACTCCAGCCCCTGAACTTCCTACGTTTACTTAAGCTTCAGACTCTTCTTTCCCCATCAGGGGCTTTCTGGAGACTCGGGGATCACAGAAGCAAACACCTGAGACTGAAAATCTAAAGGGACACAATTGCATATTATATCCACTAAGCAAAGGCTTCCTCTTGCTCTCCCCTCAATCCCTTGCTCAACATTTTGTCTATAACTTCTGTACGATTACACATCAGGATAAACAAAATCTCAAAGATCTCCAAAAATATTAGTGAGGAAACCATCAAGCAGGAAACTCAAATTGTCCCACTTTCCAGAATCACAATCCTGGTGAAAATGTAAAGGTGAGGCAAAGACAAGAGGTAGCTGTTTTACATGAACCATGAGCTGCAATTTTAGAATTGAAGTAATAACTCTATTTTTGTCTGTCTTTCTTTCTGACAGTATGTTTGTTAAGTATCTACCGATTTTCAGTTGGTATTACCAAATTAGAATATAAAATCTCTTTAAGGACATGTATTCTGATCAGTTTACAGTTAAATAAGCAAATTCAATATGCCCCAAATTGATACAAATTCAGTATCTCCCAAAAATCCTAGAAATTAAAGACATTTACATTTTAACACTTTTAAAAGCATTATGATGGTTGGTTTTAGATATCAAGTTGACTGGATTAATGAATATATAGAGAACTTCTAAAGAATTATTTCTATATGTCAGTCTTTCCAGAAGTGATTGGCAGGGGTTGATAGACTGAGTGAAGGAAATTTGTCCTCAATACTAGTGGGGACCATCCAATCTGCTAGGGTCTCAGATAGAACAAAAAAGAAAGAGGAAAGGTGATTTGCTCTCTCTCTCTCTCTCTCTCTCTCCTGGATCTGGGAAGCTCTTCTTCTCCTGCCCTTAGACGTAAGAATTCCAGGTTCTCTGGCCTTTCTACTCTAGGACTGACACAAGTGGCTCCTAGATTCTCAGGCTCTCTGCCTTGGACTGAGAGTTACATCATCATCATCTTCTTCTCTTTTTTTGAAGGCTCTGAACTTGGATTAAGGTTCGCTACCATTATGCCAGAGTCTCTAGCTTTCATATAACGAGTTGTGAAACTTCTCAGCCTCTATAATTATATAAACCAATTTCCTTAATAAATTCTCCATTATCTGTCTGTCTGTCTATCTATCTATCTATCTATCTATCTATCTATCTATCTATCTATCTATCTATCTATCTATCCATCCATCCATCCCTTTGGTTCTGTTTCTCTGGAGAATCCTGACTAATCCCTGAGTGACTGGTCCTTGAGGCCAGGCTGGTCCTGAGTCCTGGCCTTAAGCGATTCTCTCACCTTGGCCTCCTAAAGTGCTGAGATTACAGGTGTTTGCCTGTACTAATACAAATACATGCTTCACCATTCTTTACCATTATGGTGCTTATTCAGTGCAATATCTTCAAAAGGGAAAAATTTTACCAAAGACAATTTTGAATTACAGTGGATACTTTAAGAAGCTTGGAAAGGCCGGGCGCGGTGGCTCAAGCCTGTAATCCCAGCACTTTGGGAGGCCGAGACGGGTGGATCACTAGGTCAGGAGATCGAGACCATCCTGGCTAACACGGTGAAACCCCGTCTCTACTAAAAAAATACAAAAAACTAGCCGGGCGAGGTGGCGGGCGCCTGTAGTCCCAGCTACTCAGGAGGCTGAGACAGGAGAATGGCCCGAACCCGGGAGGCGGAGCTTGCAGTGAGCTGAGATCCGGCCACTACACTCCAGCCTGGGCGACAGAGCGAGACTCCGTCTCAAAAAAAAAAAAATAATAATAATAATAAAAATAATAATAATAAAAATAAAAATAAGAAGCTTGGAAAATCCCCCAACTGGTTCATCTAAGACCTCTCTCCTTTCTCATCAATCCTATTCATGCGTCTTTCTTTTCATATATATGAACTCAAGAGAGGTGAAGAGAAGATAGAACGTGGGATAAATAAATATATCTAATATTTGCTCTGTTGCCCATGCTGGAGTGCAATGGTACAAGTATAGCTCACTGCAGCCTTGAACTTCTGTGTTCAAGCCATCTTCTCACTTCAGCCTGTCGAGTAACTGAGACTACAGGTATGTGCCACCATGCCCAGTTAACTTTTTTATATTTTGTATAGATGGGCTCTCACTATGTTACCCAGGCTGGTCCTGAGTCCTGGCCTCAAGCGATTCTCTCACCTTGGCCTCCGAAAGTGCTGAGATTACAGGTGTTTGCCTGTACTAATACAAATATTCTTACAGAAACAAAGCCATATGCTTTAGGAATTCAAGTTCACATGACATAAATCTTTAACAGAGACTAGTTTAATATTGCTGGTTTAATAAAAGCAGCTATGTGTTCTGAGTTATCAGCATGAAGTATGACATGAATTTATATTTTTATTCTATGCCCTAAATGTATACTAGCCTGAAAGGTGAGAAAAACATTATTTATATGACTATTTTTTTTCTCACCCTTTAGTTTTTGCTTCAGTCAGTTTCTTAGTGAGGTCTTACTTTGTACCCTAACTAACACAGATAACCCCCACAGGACAATCTTTATTTCTGATATTTTTAAATATACCACTTATGCAAAATTACATTTGTAAAAATTCATTATCTAATTTTCCTCTTTCTCAATCACCAAATGAAAGTTACATGAGAGTAGAGACCATGTCAAATTTGTTTACCCAAGGACAATCACATAATACTTGATCACTTATTGCATAAATATGTGAATCTACTTTACTGTAAAGGATGATATAATTTTTATTACATTTGATATCTTTTTATATTAGAATCATAATTTATTGGATATTAATTTACTTGCCAATAAAACATGTAAAACCTAAAAATTTGGAATCAAAAATCACAAACTGAAGGCAGCTTAACGTTCATGCAAACACAATACTTAAGAGAAAGAAAAATTGCTGACCAGCAAGGTGAAAATAAATAGCATATAAACAGTTCAGTCAAAACATTCAAGTCAGTTGTGCCTATAAACAGAGGCATCATCTTGTCAGTCTTATCTGTATGATAATAATTTTTGAAACCTGCAAATGTTTTACCACTTCCTAAGTAAGCATTCAGAGAATCAATTATTGAAAAAAAAGTCCAATTTTCTAAAATAAATCTTAAAGTAATATATTGGATTTGGTTGCCTCTGCTGATTAGTAATTCAGAAGTCTAATGATGAGTTCTATCAATCCGATGAGCTTCTGACAGAATTTTCAGCTTTGCTCTGAATATTGTATGCTTTTTCTTTATATGATATTCATAGAATTGTCATTGAACTGTGGAGCTGAGATTGCAAAGAAATACCTTGACATTGATTACAGATTATGTATTTATTGGCAAATGACTCCAATCATTTTAATTGTTCTTTTATTGTTGACAAAAAACAATAAAATGCTGTGTAAAAATAGGTGTATTCTACTAATATGCATCATTAAGATTTTATTTCTTCATAACTGCAGTAGTTTTGCTATATCTTTTTCATCTCTGACAGGAAGAGTAATAACTAGTTTATATATATCTGAGGATGTGTTGCAAGCTCAACTAGATAAGTAATCAAAGAGTTTAAATACCCTAAAAAAACAACAAAAAATGTGCTGGTTTATTTATTGCAAGTAATCAATTAGTTAAATCTATTTTAAATGTTAGCTCATATAATATGTAAATGGGAAATTATTTTAAATTATGAAACAGTTCTCTACAATTATCAATCATCAATAATAATTTCAATGATGGAATCTATTGACTAAAAATACCTTAGATACTACAAGAGTCTCTTTTTTTCTCTTTCTTGCCCCACAGTGTTTTAATGACCTTCTATTTCTATTATTAATTTTCCTTTCTACAAATGAGAAGTAAAAATAATATAGAGAGTTTATTTTTTTACAATTTAAAGTTCTATAAATTCAATACAAATATCTTGGAGCCTCGCTAGAGATTGTAAAACACAGATATAATAATTAGTATTTTTAATTTACTGTTCATAGTTCCTAAATGATTGTTTCCATGTTTATATTAAACCAATTGAAATAGCGCTTTTTCTTATTAAACAAAATGCCCATTCAAATTCAGAGAGAGAGAAAAAAAGCTGAGACCATAGAAATGTGCATATAACTTTGAACCTATACTTTTTAAACAATATATTCTATACTCTGATACATCTTTTATTTGTTCAACTCATTTAACTATTATAAAATAAAACTTATTTAAGTATCTTTAAAATACACATAACATTTTATAGAAGGGAAAACTGAAACACAAAGATATTAAGTAATTCATGTAAGGTCACACAACCAGTATGTAGCAATACTGAGGTTCGAACCTCAGCAGTCTGGCTCCAGAATCTGTGCTCTTAGCCATTACTTTATAATGCCTTTCACTAATTCATGAATTTAACATTATTGGGAGAAATGATGTTTAAAATTTGAGAAAAATATATTTTTGAAAAAGTGAATAGTAATTTCCTTGAATAGAGATATTATGAAATATAACTGCTTAGGAAACGATAGCCATGTGTCACTGTCTTTGTCTGTTTTGTGTTGCTATAATCAAAATACCCGAGACTGGGTCATTTGTAAAGGACTGAAATGTATTTCTGAAGGTTCTATAGGCTGAGAAGTCCAAGTTCAAGGTGCTGAGATTATTGTCTGAAGCGAGTCTGGTCTCTGTTTCCAAGACAGTGCTTTGGATGCTGCATCCTGTGGAGGCAAGGAATGTTGTTTCCTCATATGGCAGAAGGCAGAAGGGGAAAAAGAACAAACTCCTTCAAGCTCTTTTAGAAAGGCATCTAATTCCATTCATAAGGGCAGAGATCTCATGATCCAATCCACCCCCAAAGCCCACCCCTTCTAATATACTTGCATTGGGTATGAAGTTAAAACATGAATTTTAGAGGGGACAAAAACATTCAAACCATAGCATTAACCTTCACTTTTGAATTATCTGAAACTTTAAAAATAAAAGAATTGTGAAGCTATCATAATCAGAGAGCAAAAGCAGTGAATAATGAGAGAATGACCTGCCTTTTACCTATGACTTTGTCACAGATTCCTTGGGTGACATTAAGATTGGTATATAGTTATCCATGTCAGTAGATTTCAACTAGGAAATCATTTGCACCACTTAGAAGTCTCATAAAGTGAACTATTATAATATTCTCTTCTCCTCCAATGACATTAGATTATCTTTATTGCCACCATTAGGTCAATACCATGCCTTCAGAAATATAATGAAACCAACGAACTTCAGAGAACTAATGCAGGTATTCTTCCTTCACTCAATGTGTCCTGGATCTTATACTCCACATCTGCTCACCTAATTTCTAAGACTTTTTAAACCATCAATTATAGATCTTCTGAAATTGAGCTTCACCTATATATATTCTTCTACCTCATGTTTTCATTTATAATATCCCTAAAATCCACAGACATCATTTTCATCACTGTCGGTTAGTATTGATTCACAGACAGCACTTTAACCATCAAGGTCTTCAAGATTAGGTAATTTAAATCCCACTGCAGCTCATGATTTCATTGATATTCTAATTAAATGAAACAAAGGGAGATGTTTATACATTAGAATGACAAACTTTCCTCAACAGTATTGCGTGCCTAATGTCATACTTTTAATTTTTCTTCTATATTCTTGACTAAACACAATAGAGAAGAAACTACTGGCTAAACAGGGACAATATCTACTAGACATTTGGACCACTGACAAAAAAAAAAAAATCACATACTTTATTCAGATAGTCACTTAAATGTTATAGACAAATAAAAATTTTAGAACAGAAATGTATTACTTCTATTAAAAATCTTTTCTCATGTAAACACAATGAAATTGATTGCTAATTATAAGGCCTCAGCTTTTTCAATTTGGTGACAATTTGGAACTAAGGAATTATGCCAAGAAATTGAGTAAAGTTCCTAGTATTTCACATTTATGATTTTCGTTAGAAAACCTAAGGGTTTATCCTAATCACCATATCCCTCTGGCAACATATAGCTTCTAAGTACAGATAAAATGACCTTATCAGAACTCTTGAGAGAAAACAAAAAAAGTTACTCTGTAATTCATACTGCTGGGCTCTAGATATATTAGTTTAGAGCTATGTAATTCTTCTTTAAAAAGAAGTACTGCGGCCAGGCGTGGTGGCTCTCGCCTGTAATCCCAACATTTTGGGAGGCCGAGGTGGGTGGATCACCTGAGGTCAGGAGTTGGAGACCAGCCTGACCAACATCAGGAAACCCCGTCTCTACTAAAAACAAACAAACAAACAAAAAAACAAAAAAGAATTAGCCAGGTGTGGTGGTGAGTGCCTGTAATCCCAGCTACTCAGGAGGCTGAGGCAGGAGAATCGCTTGAACCCAGTAGGCAGAGGTTGCAGTGAGCCGAGATCTTGCCACTGAACTCCAAGCTGGGTGAGAAGAGTGAAACTCTGTAAAAACAAAAAAAAGAAAAAAAAGAAAAGAAAAGAAAAAAAGAAATACTGCATTGACATACTCTAATGCTTTATTCATAGCCAAATAACATTATTAAATATACCTTAAAAATAGATCTAATTATTTTTATTATAGATATCAAAGCTGCAAGATAATCCAAACTACAGTTTACATACTGATAAGGTGTATATTTTCACCTAACACCAATTTCTTCCAAACCTTTTCTCCTTCTTATATTAAAAATCACTAAGATCTTTTTTCCTTCTACTTACTCAGTAACTACTGTAAAACCAAGTCCTAAAACTAAACTGTTCAGAAGTAGAACTAGTTGCCATCACAACTCCAGAGGGTTTTAGATGATGAGTAAGAGGTAACCAATCTTGGAAATTTTAATGAACTCTGTCACTCTAGGATAAGTCATCAAACTCTCTGTGCTATCTAGATATAAACAAGTAACTTGCGTTAAGAGTAGCTTTAAATTTTGAAGAAAAAAATTAAGATATCTTGCAAATTAAAAATGTCTATTTTTTTAATTCATAATTTTTTATTACCTATGATATCTAAATAATCTCTCTTACTTTCTATGTATTTTCCCCTCCAAAAGCTAAGAGGCACTTTTCATGCAAAAAATAAAAAATAAATAAAATAAAAAGCATATTGAAAGAGAACTCGGTAATGAACAGTGTCGTTTAAAATAATCCATGGTGTTTAGATAAGTGAAAATATGGTTCAGAAAACAACCATATCTAGATCGTTATAAATTTATTGCAGTGAAGAGAGTTTATCAGTTACACTTGGTAAGTTTTAAATATTACATTTCGGTAATATTTCTAGATGAAAGGATGTAATATGCTCCCATAGAGCTTGCTTGATTTATTGGGAAAATAATACATATTTTGAAAAATGAGCTCTGTGAGCATTGATGAAAAAAACTGAGAGAACACAGAAGGAGTGGTTACAGTCTGCTGCGTAAATAATGCATTAGAAACCTGTTCCCATTCGAAAGCACGAGTAAAATTTTTCTAATGGCACCCGAAATGTTAATTCTGAAACTCCTTCTCAATTAGGAATGCCATCATTATTTTCTCTTTTGAAGATAATCAAATTAATTATTTTGAATGTAATGAAGACCCAATTTTTGGTGCTTTAAGATGGATTTTGGCATAAGAAAGTTACATCCTCTTACATGGAATTAAAGGTAACCATTTCAGTTCCTATATTTTGTTAAAGAGTTCAGATGGTTACATATTTGGGCTTAAGAATAAAGTAGCTAAGAAATTAGGTTCACAAAATAGCCCATAAATGAAAAAGTGGAACCAATTAAATTTAGGTTAAAAAAGAAGTTGATATAAATAAATTAAATAATTTTATAATAATAATTTGTATAATAAAAATTATAAGATGTTTTATTTACATAGTAACTTAATCAAAGATAAATTTAAGCCTCCTCTAAGTTTTTGGAAACTTGTTTTAATTTACAGTAAAGAGTAATTTTTAAATGAGATAAAACAATTTGTAAATAATCAGTTTTAAGTTGCTACTATATATTTTATCCTAGTATACAGTAATTATCTTCATAAATTTCTTAGTATATTAACTTTCTTTGTTAGCCTTTCTTCTAAGCTGCAAGGGCCTGGATTCTATTTAATGATAGAGCAGCATATAATAATAATAGTTTAATCAGAAAAGGAACAATGCATGCTTCATACTATAAGTTTTTGAAGTACTACAAGTCATCACTTTTTTTCTATTATTATTTCATTCTACAATGAAAATTAATTAACCTAGCACCTTCCTTCCATTTTTTAGATCATTTCTTTCCTTTCATCAAATGGAAGTAATTCTGGCTTTTGAGAGTTTGAAAGTTTGTCAAAATTTGATTTCTTTATACTTCTCTATCTCCCTAAAACTAAAAAGTTCCAATTTAAAAATTTCCAAAACTAATATCTTTGTCAATATTTCAATAATATTTTGAAGTCACATCTTATAAAATTTTAGTATCGCTTTAGTATGCTAAAGACAGGACTGTAATACCTTAATTACAAATGATTTAAAATGCTAAATAAATAAATCCCTGCCCTGAACAGAAAAGGGTTTGTTGTTTACCTGCAATGCAGGGAATAGAGATAGAAATGACAAGAGGGCACAGTAAATGTGTGCAAATGAATACATGAGAAATTCAGGCCCTAACTTTATTCCCCGTATTACAGATCCAATACATTAATACATGTACAATAAATTCACATGTATTTTTATTTTTGTATGATCTCTGACTGGGTGCTAAATACATTCATTAATTATCTTACTACATTCTCCCCAGCAACTGCTTCAGTCAACCAAATTCATTATCAACATTTCCTACATAAATATGAAGTTAAACATTTATTTGCAAAAGCTGGCATGTGAAAGAGCAGAATTTAAACTTGGATATGTTTAATAATATAGTCTGTGTTTTCCACCATTCTGCCTGAAAATAGACCGGAGAGGAGCCCCTTGGGTGAACTTATCTTCCATTCTACCCTGAGGAGTGTCAGGCGTGCCTCCAATGCTGTTCCATATAATCTTCAACAGATTGGAGGATACAAATAAATGTATATAAGTAGACACATTCCAGTAAAAAAGAAATAACGATAAAATGCCATAACTTTATAAGAATTCAAAGAAAGTTTAGCTGAAATTCTAAGAGGAAAAACACTAACAATTAAACTCAACTCCATGACTAAACTCAACTTCATAACTAGACATCATATAACACGACTTAATATATCTATATCTATGCTTCTCCTATCTGCAGCTATGGTAATCCTTCTTTGAAAGGATTCATGGAACAAATAAGACTTTATGTCCCTTAATCTTTGCCCCATCAATAGTTTTGGTGAAAAGTATAATCAATCAATAAGTTTACCAAGTGCAAGAACAGTGTACAAACAAGTCACCAACCAGCAATCTATCAATTAGATATTTATGTGGAAGAAAGCACAGACAATCTGATAGATTTCAGCTAAGGAAGTTGGAGTGGGCAATTAATGGGATTTTTGTGTTTGTTCAAGCATCATGGAGGCTGCCTATCTCCCTGATCAAAGTAACCCAGAATTTTTGTCTGGATACCTCTCTGTATTAGTCCATTTTCACAGTGCTATCCAAGAACTGCCTGAGACTGGGTAATTTATAAAGAAAACAGCTTTAATACACTCACAGTTCTGCATGGCTGAGGAAGCTCAGGAAACTTACAATTATGGTGCAAGGGGAAGCAGCTGTGTCTCACATGGTGGCAGTTGAGAAAGAGTGTGTGAAAGAGCAACTTTCAAACACTTATGAAACCATCAGAGCATGGGAGAACTCACTCACTATCATGAAAACAGCACTGGGAAAACCACCCCCATGATCAAATCACCTCCCGCCGGATTCCTCCTCTGATATGAGGTGATCATAGGGATTACAATTCAAGATGAGATTTGGGGGGAGACACAGAATAAAATCACATCATTCCACCCTGGACCTTCCCAAATCTTACATCCTTTTACATTTAAAAACCAATCATGCCTTCCCAAGAGTCCCCCCAAAGTATTAACTCATTCCGCATTAACTCAAAAGTTCAAGTCCAAAGTCTCATCTGAGAAAAGGCAAGTCCCTTCCACCTAGGATCCTGTAAAATAAAAACAAGTTAGTTATTTCCAAGACACAATAAAGGTACAGGCACTGAATAAATGCTCCCATTCCAAATGAGAGAAGCTGGCCAAGACAAAGGGGATACAGGCCCCATGCAAGTCCAAAAGAGGGGCAATCATTAAATCTTAAAGCTACAAAATAATTTCCTTTGACTCCATATCTCACATCTGGGGCACACTGATGCAAAGGGTGGGCTCCCACCACCTTCAGCAGCTCCACCCTCGTGGCTTTGCAGAGTTCAGCCCCCATGGCTGCTCTCAAGGGCTGGCGTTGAATGCCTGTGGCTTTTGCAGGTGCACGGCGCAAGTCACTGGTGAATCTACCATTCTGGGGTCTGGAGAATGGTGGCACTCTTCTCACAGCTCCACTAGGCAGTGCCCCAGTGGTGACTCTGTGTCGGGGCTCCAACCCCTTATTTCCCTTCTCCAATGCCCTAGTAGAGGTTCTCCATAAGGACTCTGCCTCTGCAGCAGACTTCTGCCTGGATGTCTAAGCATGTCCATACATCTTCTGAAATCTAGGCAGAGGTTCCCAAACCACAATTCTTGACTTCTGTGCACCTGCAGGCCCAACACCATGTGGAAGCTGCCAAGATTTGGGGCTTGCATCCTCTGAAACAATGCCCTGAGCTGTAGGTGGCTCCTTTCAGCCACAGCTGGAGGTAGAGCAGCTGGGAGACATGGCCTCAAGACTGAGGCAGCACAGAGCAGCGGGGTCCAAGGCCCTGCCCATTAAACCATTTTTTCCCTCCTATGCCAGGTCTGTCATGCAGACCCTGGCCAAGCGACTGATGAAAGGAGTACTCTGACATAGGTATGCAGTGTAAGAGCAGCTAGGTGTCTGCCTGGCTCTAGTGGCTAAAGTGCAGCAGCCCTGATAACCTGGAACTGCTTGTTTTTATTCAGTGTAGACACAATGCCAGAAGCCTGGCGCAAACACAATCTGTGGGTAAGATGATCAAAGATCGGTTCTTGATCAACATAACTCAACATGCCTGTTAAAATAAATTCCCCTACATTCCCTCGTACCTACTTCTTCCCCTTTGCCTCAGGGTTAGAGAATGGCTGCCTTAAGCTATTTTCCCCCAAAGCTTTGCAGAGCCTTCTGACCTTTCAGAAGGCCTGCTCCTTGTCTTATAGTTTCTGCCACCACTCTGACCGATCTCCTGCACTCCTAGGCCTCGGAGACTGTGATGAGAGGAGCTGCTGTGACGATCTCTGACATACCTCAGTCTGGACGTCATTGTCCACATAACTATCAGCATTTTAGTCAAAACCATTCAACAAGTCTCTAGGAAGTTCCAAACTTTCCCATATCTTTCTTTCTTCTTCTGAGCTCCCCAAACTCTTCCAATCTCTGCCCATTACCCAGTTCCAAAGTTGTTTCCATATTTTTAAGTTATCTTTATAGCAGTGCCCCACTCTACCTGTAACAATTTACCATACTAGTGTCTTCTCGCACTGCTATAAAAAACTGCCTGAGACTGGGTAATTGATTTTAAAAAGGGGGTTTTATTGACTCACAATTTTGTATGGCTGGGGAGGCCTCAAGACATTTACAATCATGGTGGAAGGGAAGCAGGCACATCTTACATGGAGGCAGGCAAGAGAGTGTGTAAAGGAGGAACAGTAAAGCACTTATAAAACCATCAGATCTCATAAGAACTCACTCACTATCATGAGACCACCATGGAGGAAACAGCCCCTGTGATCCAATCACCTCCCAGTAGATTCCTCCATTGACACAGGGGTATTATGGGGATTACAATTGGAAATGAGATTTGGGTGAGGACGCAAAGCCAATCTATATACCCAGCATAGAAGAAAAGCGTATTTCTGGGGAAGACTATATGCTCCACAGCCCTCAGGAAATAAATCTGTCATAGTTTACAGGGTTGGATAATAACTGGCCACTTTTACAATTTATACCAAAGAAAGCATTCAGTTACACAGTACACTTTTAGAACAATTAAATTTCTTCAGATTCCCTGACACTGTCACTAGTATCAATTTTAACCTAAACAGAAGTGTGCTGTATGTTTTGCCCCTTATGCGGTATAAACTCAAAGAAAATCCTAAAGAAAAGTTATGTATTTCCAGTACTTATCATGAACAGTGGAAAACACCATCTGTTTCATCTATTCCTACAGACTTGAGAATAGACAACATGTAGTTTCACTTTTGCATTGTCAGAGTGTAGCTCAATGGCTAACACAAAGGAGGTTATCTAAAATTATTTTACAGATTAATAAATAAATGATCCCAGTGAATATATGGATTGACACTCACCTGAAAACATATTTTTTTGATCCTAAAGCATCATACAAATGTAATTATGAAATGGCATTCTGAATCATATTTGACAATATTTATATCAGAAATATGATATAAAGGAGTGTGTAAAATCACGCACTCTTAGAACAAGACTGGTGAGTTTGAATCTTGGTGTTGACGCATGATTTATATGATCTTAGTCAAGTTTATTTATACTCACTTTGTCTCAGTTTTCTCACATGTAAAATGGTCATAAAAAGTACTAATATCATAGATTTGTTATGAGAAAAAATAGCATAAAATTTTTAAACCTCAGGTAAAATATAAACATTTAAATGATGATATTAAGAGGATTTTTGACTATGTAAACTATCAGGAAGCATTAACTGTGTTCAATGTTTTATTTCAAGCAAACTTATCTTTAAACAAGTAAAGATATTTTTCTTAATTATTGCCTTTGCAATAATACTTCTTCACCAGCAAACAGCAAGTTCAGTTTTTCCTTTTTCTCAAATTATGGTTCTTTTGATAATTTCTTGATTTAAAGCACAATTTAAATATAACTAGGATGTCATTGAGGGTTACAGAGATAAATGAGTAGGGGAAATTAGTGTGTGAGGCTTGAAGTTAGTACAAGTCTGTGGAGAAATATTCCACAAGTAAGTGTTACCAAATGCCACAGGATATTGAGCAAGAAAAAAGTAACCAGGTGGTTTGAGCTTTATATGGCAAATAAATGTGGCAACAGGCAGCTAAATATAATGTGCACCTCAGTCTACCATGAAAATAAGTGTTCTCCAAAAACTGGGATGTTTTGTCTTAAATGATATTCTGAAACCTTCTCCAGGTTCTGCTGCTGTCTTCTCAGAATACCATTTCATAATTACATTTGTATGATGCTTTAGGATCAAAAAAATATGTTTTCAGGTGAGTGTCAATCCATATATTCACTGGGATCATTTATTTATTAATCTGTAATAAATAAACAAATCTATTCAGGATTTCGGTGACAGCTACCTGTAAGCATCCACTGTTATTAGCATTATTACTCTCTGGTATTATGGCCTCTTGGCTTTTTCTTTTAAGCTAACCTGCCAGCCTCTATGCCTCTTTTTGACCCTTTCATTATAATGCTGTGAGAAACTTTACAAACTACATATTGAATATAAAGTGGGCAATTTTTCGAGGTTCTGAATTTTCCAGGTCAAAGAAAATATTTTTTTCTCCAGTAAAATTAACATTTAAACCATATTTACATCTGTGGTAAATCCTACACAACTGACTCCCAAAATAACAGAAATTGTTATATGAGAATCACATTATTTGTCATCTTGAAACTTTACTAAGTATATATCATATGCTTATATTGCATAGGCAGTAAGTCCTTCTAATTTCCGTGTTATTGTACCACTTTATTCCACCAGGTGAAGCAGACGTTTTTACAGCTATCAAGAAGCTTGTAATCACTAGAGACAGCAGTAATGAGCAAATATAGGGAGTAAGATACTGGAGTATCAAAGCCATTACAATGATACCTACAAGTACTATAAAGTCAATAAGTCTCTGATTCATGTAGCTCATAGCCACATTATGACTGAAGTTCAAAGAATTGCACACCCCTCTGTAGTTAAGCAATTCTTTGAACTTCAGTCATAATGTGGCTATGAGCTTCTGTGACCTGGGAAGCAGAAGCCATTGATAAATTAACCTCTCATCCTTTGAGCAATCTTTGTGGGAGGTAGGATATAGCGATTAATTGGACTGTTGCAGCTAAGTATTTCAAGCTTGGAATATTGTTCTTAAAAAAAGAGCCTCCTGCAAAGGGTAAGAAGATGAAGAGAAATTTGAGCCTATGCATGAAAATGAGACACGACAGATACACATGATGAAAAGTTTTCTATCAGTGGGAAAGTGACTGAGTGTTTAAACTCAATGATTAATTAATCATTTGGAACTTGAAATAGCTACAGGAAATGTTATTTTGTCTTGAGTCTACAGGAAATGTTATTTTGTTTAAGTCTTATTTGGAAGAGTAAGAGGTTAGTCCAAAGATTTATTTAAGCAAACAGATTTATTGAATCTGGCTGTCTAAGGCATTACAGAAGAATAGATATTCTGAATGTACTTTTTCAACTAACCTATCTACTTTGATCTCTGTGAAGCAAATTTTGACCACTTCTTGCCCTGAGTATTCATTTTCATACATCTTTTTTTTTTTTTTTTGAGACGGAGTCTTGCTCTGTAGCCCGGGCTGGAGTGCCGTGGCCGGATCTCAGCTCACTGCAAGCTCCGCCTCCCGGGTTTGCGCCATTCTCCTGCCTCAGCCTCCTGAGTAGCTGGGACTACAGGCGCCCGCCACCTCGCCCGGCTAGTTTTTTTGTATTTTTAGTAGAGACGGGGTTTCACCGTGTTAGCCAGGATGGTCTCGATCTCCTGACCTCGTGATCCGCCCGTCTCGGCCTCCCAAAGTGCTGGGATTACAGGCTTGAGCCACCGCGCCCGGCCTTCATACATCTTAAATAAAATATATGTAATAATTAATGAGATTATAAGACCTTGCTAATAAGAATGTCAGGCTTCTTGATATATAGTCTTTATTGAATTGTTTTACTGATATCTGAAACAGTGTGAATTCCTTTCTTTAAAAATACAACTTAGAAGAAACTTTTAAAATTATCTTCTGAGTGAGATTTTTCAGATAACATTAAAGAACTGAGAGTTACAGTTTGTATTTTTGTACATGTGGATAAGTGTCTACAATATTAACAAAAATAATATCCTATGTAGAAAAAATAATTATACTATTTTCAATCCTTGCCTGTTTCATATAAAAGATCTATGAGTTATATTGAGCATTTCTAATAGACTTAAATGTCACCAAAACAAAAAAAAAAAGTCATGTTTATTATTACCATTACCTATGCCTGTATGTCTCTAGAGTGCAAATACAGGGAAGATTGCTTATTTCATCTACATGACCGAGGTTAGCTTAGTGGAAATAATATTCAAGATGCATCATACATTTAATGGACACTGAAGTAACCAAAATCAATAGCAAACTATAAAAGCATTTATCAATCTTAAATTCTTCCTGATAAAAGCTGCAACATGTAAGATTCAGAATAAGAAAAGTACAGGACTTCATTTTTCTGAGTATACGCCTCCTTAAAATACAAGAATTCTCCACTCTTCACTTTGTAACATTCAGAAGAGATTTTTTTTTTTTACATATTCTTTTGTAATTACGCTTATTTCTCTTTGCTTAAAAGTAAGAATATACTAGGTGGTCTTTTGTCTCAGGGTATTGGATAATTTCTGTTTTATTTTTCCAATATTTAAGAATTGAATAGTACTTATCATACAAAATTGCACACCAGAAAAAGAATTTTGAAACATGTTTCCTGATTTTCTGATAAGAACATTTTCATTAATACATTCACATTAATTTTCATTTAATTTTTGCCAAAAAACCCCCAAAGCACAGTGAGCACTTACATACTTACCACTCGAGTTCAAAACTATCCACATTGTGCCATGCTGGTTTCATCCATCCTTCCAGCAGTTTCTTGTTGTCATCAGAATATTTTAAAGTGAATTCAAGACATTATAACCTTACATCCATAAATATTACATTATGCATCTCAAAAAACATTTCATTATGTAATTAAAATGCTATACATCTAAGAAAACTAAAATAATTGCATAGCATCATCTATTACCCACTCAGAATGCTAATACATTAGTACATAAATAGCTAACATACAATGTTTCCAATTTTTTCTTTCTTTTCTTTTGTTTTTGAGACAGAGTCTCGCTCTGTCGCCCAGGCTGGAGTGAGTGGCGCGATCTCGGCTCACTGAAAGCTCTGCCTCCCGAGTTCACGCCATTCTCCTGCCTCCGCCTCCCCAGTACCTGGGACTACAGGCGCCCGCCACCATGCTGGGTTAATTTTTGCATTTTTAGTACAGACGGGATTTCATCGTGTTAGCCAGGATGGTCTGCATCTCCTGACCTCTTGATCCGCCTGCCTCAGCCTCCCAATGTGTTGGGATTACAGGCGTGAGCAACCGTGCCCGGCTGTTTTTGTATTTTTTGTATTTGCTATTTGTATTCCGCCTCACCCGCTCTTTTTTGTTTTGTTTTTTTTTTGTTTTGTTTTGAGACGGAGTTTCACTCTGTCGCCGCCAGGCTGGAGTGCAGTGGTACAACCTCCGCTCACTGCAAGCTCTGCCTCCCGGGTTCAAGGGATTCTCCCGCCTCAGCCTCCTGAGTAGCTGGGACTACAGGCGCCCGCCACCACGCCTGGCTAATTTTTTGTATTTTTGGTAGAGACGCGGTTTCACCATGTTGGCCAGGAGGGTTTCAACCTCTTGACCTCGTGATCCACCGGCCTCGGCCCCCCAAAGTGCTGGGATTACAGGAGTGAGCCACAGCGCCGGACACATTTTTAGATTGTTAAATTTAAAGTGATAAATCTATTTTAGGCAATGTTTAATCTAGAACATTGCCTTCAATTATCCTTTTTATTTTATTGATTTGAAGCTAAGTTATATCTAAAGGTATGTTTTCACTTAGGTGGTTACATATAGGTGGTATGTGGATATTTTAATTTCTTGCCCACTGTAATGAACAAATACCTACCAAGTATTTGTTCTTTTTTTTTTCTGAGAAATTAATTGGATTGCATTATACTCTGAGTGCTAAGGCTTCCAGGACTTTTATACAGAACTTTTATGTGAATATAGACAGCAAATATATTATATATATTTATATATATATGTGTGTGTATATATATATAGAGAAAGAAAAATTATAATATCACACCAATAAATCTAATTTAAATATTAAGGACTACAGAGATATTATATAATGCAATTTACTTTCTACTGGTATATATTTCCTTTATGTTGAAAAGGTTCTAAAGAACATGATAATATTATTATTTATTGTATTTTATACTACAATATGATAGTTTCAAAATAAAGCTACCAGCACTATATAGGAAGAGTAACACCATTAAATACATTCTAAATGTAATTTAATTACTTTGTCTTTACATATCATCCAACCATAGAGAAAAATTAAGAAATTGGAATCCACATAAAAGATTGCTGTTTTTTAAAAAAAAATAAATGGTAGAGCCTCTGGAGAACATGCAATTTTTGACTAGGCTGTTTTGCAAAGCTAAGAAAAATACAAATAATTATTGTGCATATTAATACACACTACTTTTGTCCAATAAATTCAAGTGATTATTGCCCAATGAATAACCCAGTTTTTATAAATTGATTTACATGTTCCTGAAATCAGTGTAAATTGATATAAACACTGAATATAAAAATGTGGTTCTTTGCTTTCTCCTTCAACTGAATTATAATATCTTCTAGTTGTCTCATTAATTATATATTTTAAAACAAATCTTTATATCTGCAAGACAGCCATGCATGATTTTTCTTTCCTTCCTTCCTCCCTCCCTCCCTTCCCTCTCTCTCTTTTCTTTCTTTCTTTTCTCCTTCCTTCCTTCCTTCCTTCCTTCCTTCCTTCCTTCCTTCCTTCCTTCCTTCCTTCCTTCCTTCCTTCCTCCTTCCCTCCCTCCCTCCCTTCCCTCTCTCTCTTTCCTTCCTTCTTTCCCTCCCTCCCTCCCTCCCTCCCTCCCTCCCTTCTTTCTTTCTTTCTCTTTCTTTCTTTCTTTCTTTCTTTCTTTCTTTCTTTCTTTCTTTCTTTCTTTCTTTCTTTCTTTCTTTCTTTCTTTCTTTTTCTTTCTTTCTTTCTTTTCTTTCTGACAGGGGCTTGCACTGTCATCGAGGCTGAAGTGAAGTGGGACAATCTTAGCTCACTATAATCTCAAATTCCCAAGGTCAAATGATCTTCCTGCTTCAGCCTCCTGAGGAGCACATCACCATGCCTCGATGGGTTTTTTTTGAAAAAAATATTATTATTATTTTGTTTTTTTAGAGGTAGGCTCTTGCCCAGTGTAATCTCAAACTACTGGCCTTAAAGAATCCACCACCTTCAGCAACCAAAAGTGCTGAAATTATAGGCATGAGCCATCATTCCCTCCTGATAACTATGTATCTTTGAAAATTATTTTGCAAAACCACTATGAATATATTAGTAAGATGTTATATTTTTAATTTGTAGTTAGGTCTCCAAATTGATTTTAAAAATGGCATTTGTTTAATGTCTTTTCAGTTTGAGGGATTTCTTTCTTTTTTAATATTCTAATTATTTAAAATATTTAAATTTTTAAAATGTCAATTATAAATATTAATATGTCCAGATTCTACAATTACAAATGAATTAAATTTTACTAACACTTCTGATATGGTTTGGTTGTGCCCCCACCCAAATGTCATCTTGAATTGTATCCCCCACAATTTCCACATTGTGGGAGGGACCCAGTGGTAGGTAATTAAATCATGTGGGCAGGTCTTTCGCATGCTCTTCTTGTAATAGTGAATAAGTCTCAAGAGATCTGATGGTTTTAAAAAGGGAAGTTTCTGGCCGGGTGCAGTGGCTCTGGGAGGAGAATGGTTTGAACCTGGGAGGCAGAGATTGCAGTGAGCTGAGATCATGCCACTGCACTCCAGCCTGAGGACAGAGCAAGACTCTGTCTACAAAAAATTTAGTGGGGAGTTTCCCTGCACAAGGGCTCTTGTCTTGTCTGCTGCCATGTGAGACATGCCTTTCACCTTCCACCATGATTGTGATGCCTCTCTAGTCAGATGGAACTGCAAGTCCATTAATTTTGTTAATTGCCTAGTCTCAGGTATGTCTTTATCAGCAGCATGAAAATAGAGTAGGCCGGGTGCGGTGACTCACACCTGTAATCCCAGCACTTTGGGAGGCTGAGACAGGCAACACGAGATCAGGAGATCGAGATCATCCTGGCTAACATGGTGAAACCCCATCTCTACTAAAAATACAAAAAAAAAAAAAAAAAAATAGCCAGATGTGGTGGGAGGCACCTGTAGTCCCAGCTACTCGGGAGGCTGAGGCAGGAGAATGGCCTGAACCTGGGAGGCGGAGCTTGCAGTGAGCTGAGATTGTGTCACAGCACTCCAGCCTGGGCAATAGAGCAAGACTGCGTTTCGAAAAAAAAAAAGAAAAAGAGAAAAAGAAAACAGAGTAATACAATTTCTGATGTCAACTGTTACCAAAGCTGTATAATATTTTAAATAAACACTATTTGAAGATTAACTATGAGCCACAAATACAGAAATAAATTATGGAGCCAAGACGAAGGAGAAAAGACAAGATGAATCTTCATCTTCATATTTCATGTATTGTTTTTCCTTATAGAAGAATGGAAAGTTTGAAAGTGCACCTGAGAACATGAAAAGAGCTTTCAATAGACTCTGAGGAGCTGGAATCCAGGGATTTCTAGAAGAAAAGTTTCATGATGAATATGAGAAAATGTGGTTTAAAACCACAAAGGTGGCAACCTAAGATTGAAGTGGATAGGACATAGACCAGCCCGGAGAGTAATAGAAACTTAGAATCATGTGATAATCTTTATAATGTATGTGTTCACATTATCTGGGATTTCTGATAGCTCTAACGCAGCTATCTGGCATAAGTAAACAGAAATGCTTTGTGTGGTAAGATAAATACATCCAGAGTCTCAAAAAGGCATTGCGTTTTTTTTTTTTATATACAACTATCCAAGGGGATGACTGACTAGACGCAGCCAGAAAATGCCTCTCCCACCAAAGGAAACCAAAATTTTGAGTGAACCATTACATGTTAAACAGACCTTTTGAGAGAAAACACTGAAAGTTGATAGAAAATGCAGACACCATAATTGAAAACAGAGGGAGCTGGGGAGCCTGCTTCGAGATGCTGGGTACCAGCACTGGCCTCCAGTCCCAAAATGAAAGTAAGAAAGGGGTTAGGGAAGGAACTCTGGGGCACCACAATCCTGTCACAGATCTCGGGGATCATAGTTACAGGAATTACTGTAACTCCTATCTACCTTTGAACTGGCAGAGAGAACTGCGTGGAGATCAGGCAGAGGCATACCTGAAACCCACACAAATCTCAGAAGGTTTCACTGCATAGTGCAGCTGCAGCAAAATGTCAGCAATGTGTCCTTCCACCTAAGCTTTCCATCCTGCACTCAGTGGCTGCCACAGCTGCCGTCTGCTGGGAGAAAGCAGGCCACCATTGTTGTGGGAATGAAGTACACTTTATCCATGTGTTCCTTTGCCTGCCAGTCACTTTCAAGACTGCCTGCCTTGCTGCTCTCACAGGAACATGCCCACAGCACAGCCCCTGCTGCCCTGCCTAAGTGTTTTGCTGTTTGCCTGGTACCAGTTCAGCTCCTACCCCCAGCACAACTGGTGCTCGACCTCATGGAGCCAGAGGGCAAATTCCTAGTCCTGGTCCTAATTTCGCAGGATCTGAGTACACCACCTAGGGGTATGAAGTTGAGATATGTGGCCTGAATTCAAATGAGACAGGAGCCTCCACTTTTAAAACACAGAGAAAAGTGTGACGAAGGTTCATATAGTGGTGCAGGCACTGGGCGTCTCTCCTTTCACAAGACCAGTCTAGGAAGGGTGAGGCCTGACAGCCAACCATAATAACTTCTTCTGTCAGGAGCCATGCAGCTTAAAACATCTGGAATGGTTCAGTGATCTGGTCACAGAAAGCTTGGGAAAAGCCTACTTAGCAGGCCTGCTCCCAGTCAGATGCCAAAGGATAATCCACTGGATCAGGGGAGTGTGAGCTGGGTTGACCCTACAGTATATGCTGGGCTGAAAATCCTGGCTTGCAGGTACCTTTCCGGTTGTACACCTGCAGTTACCACTACCCCACCTGGGGATCCTCGACACTTGCCCCACTGCACCACCAGATCACCAGTACACAAGTCCTACTACCTGCTCTGACTCTCACAAGCACAGGGAATCGGTGGGCTCCTGGGGAGTTGCTGGTCTCCTGGTGACCTAATACTCACCTGGGACTGCCCCTAAGGGAGGGGATAGAGCAGATGTTGGAGCAAAAGAAACACAGATGTGGTGCCATTAGTTGAAGAGGATGTCACCAAGACCTGGGAATGTACTGAGAGGAGGAAATTATCTTTCACCTCGATGCCACACTTTCCAGAGCACTGCTATGTATTCACTGAAAGACAAAAGGGGCCTGTTGCTAGTAAAACCTTACCTTCTGGCATTTATTTACACTCTTAAGTACCATCTACTGGACTGTAGCTTGAATTACAACACCAAACAAAAACATATTCCTCCACACACAGTGACTCTGAACCTCACACAGAAAACTATCCACAACCTAGGAACACATAGAGAGCCATAGAGAGCCTTAGTCCTCTGAACAAACTCAGAAACAAAACCAATCAACTATACATAACATTTACCACAGTCAAATACTCAAGAGAAAAAAGAATATAAAGTTATAAAGCCCAATACGAATGGCAACAATTAAAAAATAATAATAAATAAAGAGACAGAGCAAGATGGTGGAATAGAAGCCTAAACCATTCCTCATGGTCAGAAAAGCACCTCATAAGACCCCAAAAATAAGGTGAGCAATCACAGTACCTGGTTTTAACTTTATATCACTGAAAGAACCATTGAAAAGGGTTAGAGAAATAGTCCTGAATTGCCAGAGCCACCATTCCCTGCTTCCCCAACAGTGGCTGCGAGGTGCAGAAAAAGAATCTGTGCATTCAGAAGAAAGAGAGCACACCAACTGGAGGATTTTACTTTGGACTCAGTGCTACCTGGTTGCAGTGGAGAGCAAAGCTGTGCTGGGCTCAGATAGTGCCTGAGCAGAAAGGAATAATTTGCACCAGATCTAACTGCAGGGGAATCACTCATTTCAGTGATCAGAACTTGAATTTCTTGGCAAGCCTTGTCACTATAGGTCAAAGTGCTGTGGGATCGTAGGTTAACATGAAAGGCAGTCAAGGACACAAGGACTGCAATTCCTAGGCATCTCTTAGTGCTAGGCTGTGCTCGGAGCCAGTGGACTAGGGTGGAATGTTATCTAGGGAGAGAACAGCCAGGGCAGCTAAGGTAGTGCTTGTGTCACTCCTTCCCCAAACCCAGACAGTGTAGCTCACAGCAATGAATGTGATTCCTTCCTTCTGCTTGAGCCAAAGAGAATGAAGAACAAAGAAGACTTTGTTTTGCATATTGTGTATCAGCTCAACCACAGTAGGATAGGAAACCAGGCAGTGATGAGGCTCCCATTCCAGGTCATAGCTCCCAGAAGACATTTATAGACACACTCTGGGACAAAAGAGAAACCATTTTCTTGACAGAAGGACCGAGTCCTGGTAGGATTTATGACCTGCTGACTAAGGAGCCCTTGGGCCATGAATAATCAGCAGTGATCCCTAGGTAGTATGCCACTGGCCTTGGGCTCTGAAAAGAGTTGACTTTAGGTGTGACCTAGTACATGTAGCTGAGGTGACTATGGTGAAAGAATCCTTCTGTTTGAGAAAAACAGAAGGAAAAGTAAAGGGGACTTTGTATTGCACCTCTGGTACTATTTGGCCACAGGGGATAAAAGCAGCAAGCAGGCTCATGAGGTTCCTGAGTCTAGGAATAGACACAAGATTTCTGGACCTGCTTTGGGCCAAAGAGGAGTCCACAGCCCTGAAGGCTGAGTCCCAGGCCGGGCAACACTCATCACAAGCTAACTGAAGAGCCTTTGGGCTTTAAGTAAACATCAGTGGTGGCCTGGCAGAAACCTTGTGATCTGGAAGTGGTGGTGGTACAAGCTTCTCTAGCTGTGGAAAGGAAGGAGAGAGCAGAAAGGACTTTGTATTGTGATTTGAGTATCATCTTTTTAAAAAAATTAATTAATTAATTAATTTGGTTATGCTTTAAGTTCTAGGGTACATGTGCACAACGTGCAGGTTTGTTACATATGTATACACGTGCCATGTTGTTTTGCTGCAACCATCAACTCGTCATTTACATTAGATATTTCTCCTAATGCTATCCCTCTCCCAGTCCCCTATCCCCCAACAGGCCCTGGTGTGTGATGTTCCCCTCCCTGTGTCCATGTGTTCTCATTGTTCAATTCCCACCTATGAGTGAGAACATGGGGTGTTTGCTTTTCTGTCCTTGTGACAGTTTGCTGAGAATGATGGTTTCCAGCTTCATCCATGTCCCTGAAAAAGACGTGAACTCATACTTTTTATGGTTGCATAGTATTCCATGGTGTATATGGGCCATATTTTCTTTTTCCAGTCAATCATTGATGGACATTTGGGTTGGTTCCAAGTATTTGCTATTGTGAATACTGCCACAATGAACATAAGTGTGCATGTGTCTTTATAGTAGCATGATTTATAATCCTTTTGGTTATATACCCAGTAATGGGATTGCTGAGTCAAATGGTATTTCTAGTTCCAGATCCTTGAGGAATCACCACACTGTCTTCCACAATGGTTGAACTAATTTACACTCCGACCAACAGTGTAAAAGCGTTCCTATTTCTCCAAAGCCTCTCCAGCATCTGTTGTTTCCTGACTTTTTAATGATCGTCATTCTAACTGGCATCAGATGGTATCTCATTGTGGTTTTGATTTGCATTTGATGCAAATCAAATGATGACCAGTGATGATGACCATTTTTCCATGTGTCTGTTGGCTGTGTAAATGTCTTCTTTTGAGAAGTGTCTGTACAAATTCTGTGTCCACTTTTTGATGTTGTTTTTTTTTTTTCTTGTAAATTTATGTAAGTTATTTGTAGATTCTGGATATTAGCCCTTTGTCAGACGAGTAGATTGCAAAACTTTTCTTCCATTCCGTAGGTTGCCTGTTCACTCTGATGGTAGTTTCTTTTGCTGTGCAGAAGCTCTTTAGTTTAATTAGATACCATTTGTCTACTATCTTAGTTGCAGGCAAATTTCTAAGGTTTCAACTCCAATCCCTGGCTGACAGACAGCAATTCTGGACCTGCCTAGGGGCTGGAGAAACTCACTGCCCTGAAGGAAAGGACACAAATTTGGCAAGCTTTACCACTTTCTGATTATAGATCCCCAGGGATTTAAGTGAACATAGGTGGTAGCCAGTTAGTGATTAGAGTGGGCCTTGGGCAAGACCCAGTGCTGTGCCGGCTTTAGGTCTGACCCAGTGCAGTCCCAATGGTGGTAGCCAGAGAGGAGCTTGCATCACATCACCAGTTCCAGGTGGCATAGCAGACAGAGAGACTTTGGGAAAATGTAAGGAAAAAGAACAAAAGTCTCTGCCTGGTAATCCAGATAATTTTTTTCAGATCTCATCCAAAATTACCAAAGTGGTATTTCTACAAGTCTGCAATAGTCACATATTAGGCTTGGGATCACCTGAAAAGCCTTCTCAAGAAAAACAGGCACAAGCAAACCCAGACTGCAAAGGCTACAATAAATAGCTAACTCTCCAATACACAGACACTGATAAACATCTACAGGCATGAAGATCTTCCAGGAAAACATGTCCTCAACAGATGAGCTAAATAAGGCATCAGGAACCAATTCCTGGAGAAATGGAGGTATGTGAAGTTTTGGACAGAGTTTTCAAAATAGCTGTTCTGAAGACACCCAAACACATTCAAGATAACATAGAGAAGAAATTCAGAATTCTATCAAATCAATGTAACCAAAATTTAAATAACTAAAAAGAATCAAGGAGAAATTTTCAAGTTGAAAAAATGCAACTGACATATGGAATGATGCATCAGAGTCTCTTAATAGCAAAATTAATCAAGACGAAGAAAGAATTAGTGAGCTCAAAGCCAGGCTATTTGAAAATACACAGACGGAAGAGACAAAAGGAAAAATAAAAAAAAATAATGAAGCATGCCTACAAAATTGCCTCCAAAGGGCAAATCTAAGAGCTATTGGCCCTGAAGAGGAGGTAGAGAAATAGATAGGGGTAGAACGTTTATTCAAAGGGATAATATCAGAGAACTTCCTAAACCTAAAGAAATATATCAGCGTTCATGTACAAGAAGAATATAAAACATCAAGCAGCTTTACTACATAAAAGACTACCTCAAGGCATTTAGTAATCAAACTCCCAAAGGTCAAGAATAAAGAAAAGATCCTAAAAGCAGCAAGAGAAATGAAACAACAAATATTTGAGCTCCAATATGTCTGACAGCAGACTTTTCAGTGGAGACCTTATAGGGTAGGGGAGAGGTCTGATGTATTTAAAGTGCTGAAGGGAAAAACAAAACAAAATAGCTTTTACTCTAGAATAGGGGATCCAGTGAAAATCTTCTTAAAGCACGAAGGAGAAATAAAGACTATCTCAGACAAACAAAACCTAAGGGATTTCATCAACACCAGACCTGTCCTAAAAGAAATGCCAAAGGAAGTTCTTCAATAAGAAAGAAAAGGATATTTATGGGCAAGAGAAATCATCTGAAGGTACAAAACTCACTGGCAATAGCACACCAAAAAACACAGAATATTATAACAGTGTAACCGTGGTGTGTCCATTACTTTTATCTTAAGTAGAAAGGCCAAATGATGAACCAATAAACAACAATAACTACAACAACTTTTCAGTACGTAGTACAATAAGACATAACGAGAAACAAAAAGTTGAAAAAAAAAAAGGGGGGCAAGAAGTTAAATTGTAGAGCAGAAGTGTCCAGTGTTTTGAATTCTTTTGGCCACATTTGAAGAATTATTTTGGGCTACACGTAAGATACACTAACATTAACAATAGCTAATGAGATAAAAAAAATTCACAAAAAACCTCATGTTTTAAGAAAGTTTACAAATTTGTATTGGGCTGCATTGAAAGTTACCCTGGGCTGCATGTTACCCACAGCAGCATGTTAGACAAGCTTGGTATAGAGTTTCTATTAGTTTTCTTTTCATGTTTTTGTTTTCAATGCAATCAGTATTAAGTTGTCATTAGTTTAAAATAATGAGTTTTAATATAGTATGTACAAGCCTCTTGGTAGCCTCAAATTTTAAAACATACAACAGATACACAAGAAATAAAAAGCAAGAAATAAAATCATACCACCAGAGAAAATCACCTTCATGAAAAGAAAGACAGAAAGGAAAGAAAGAAGGGGAAGTCTGTAAAAAACCCTAGAAAACACATATTTAAAAAAACAGGAGTAAGTAAGTCCCTATTTATGAATAATAACATTAAACATTAAAAGCTTCTGTACAGCAGAGAAAACAATCAACAAAGTGAATCTGACAAGGGATTAATATCCAGAATATATAACAGGCTCAAAGAACCCTATAAGAAAAAATCTAATAATCTGATTAAAAATGAGCAATAAAGCACCCTTGAAGATAGAATCATGCATTTCCAATAGTAAAAAATAGATTTAAAGATATTCATCATTTAAAATCTAACTTTTTAGCTAAGGTCATTGAAACTCAGAGAAAACACCTGACATGGCCATAAACACATACACAACTCCAAAATGCAGTGTGCTCTCAAAAGTGAATTATTATCTCACTGGGCCAGATCCAGACCATTTGAACTTTCTTGTACTTAGATATTCTGAAGATCTACTCTTCCAAATTCTCAAAATTATATCTAAATTATATAGAAACTACCAAAAAGAAAAACGAAAATATTTGGGAAAATTACTGCAGCTGTTCTCCAAAGAGAAGACAATGATGCTGTCTTCAACAGAGCATGGAGCTAAAGGGTCAGTTTGAACAGTATATATTTTATTTCCTAGCATAAATAACAATGTTTATTTTGCCTTAATTTCTGGTTTCCTTGGCAACCTTTCTGTAAATTTGGCGAAAGAATGTTTAAATAATATAAAGGCAAGAGAAAACTTGGGGAGTAAAAGTGTTTGGAAGAACCTCCTTGATTTTTCACCTTCCCCAAGCTACATACTTAAGTACATGAATATATATTATATACATGTAAACGGTTGATTGATTGATATCCTATAATACTATTTTTCTAAATTATGTAGTATTTGGAGGTAACAGTATATAGGTAGACACCCATCTGTATTCACTGATAAGCAATGTCTTCTTCAGCTAAAATCTAGGTAAGTAATTCTATCCTGCCATGTGGCCACTAGCTATTATCTTATATTACTCACAGGCATTCCTTTATTCATTTAAAATACTTTTAATTTTCTGTTTTGTGTTAAGGATCAGATATTGCATTATACTTGCATTTTATTTACAATTTCACTATCTCTTGATCTCATTTTCTAACTCCAGCTATTATTTTAGGGATAAAAGGCTATGACAAACTACATAGGTGAAACCTGTTAGGTCCTTGCTTTGTGTGCTGCATCATGTGCCTCTTGCTTTCTTCAAAGGGCTTCTCAGTTGCTTTAATGTGGATGCCTAAAGGACATCATTTGACACTCATGAATGTGCAATCTATTTTGCAGGAACTGATGCACACCAGGTTGCCTTTGACCAACAGGGAATAAGCACTAAAGAAGAAATACATTCCTCTTTTATCTCTTTTGGAGACAAATAATCAGATTCATAAGAACCCTGAAATGTTCTTTGAAACTGAGCCCCAGTATCCTACAGGAGTAGATAACTATATCTTTGTATTAATTTATCCTCCTTAGCTTTCCAGATTACCAGTCTCATTCACCTATTACTTGAAATCAAATTACCAATAAACTGTCTTCATATAAGCCTTTACCTTTGTCTTCGTGAGTGTCTAGACTAATGCAGTTGGTTAACTTCAGGCAGGATTTTAAAGTTGCATCACATAATCATCAGCAGAGAATCAAGTTTCTACAACTTTGGTAATTAAGAGAGCAATCACCATATACTTGTGGTAGCAACAAAATTATTCTGACTTTCACTGAAATGATTGGGATTAGGTGCAGGGAGAAAATGATATATTGGGTTATAAGGAAGCTGTGACATTTAAAATGAAAGGGGAAGGGTTACACAGGAATGCACAGATGTGTGCTTTTTGTAACTGTTTTGGAAGTCTTAAACATAAAATAGCATGCTTAAGTTAAACATCTAAACAACTCAAGCCATTTCTGGAAAGCCAGAGAACTTCCGTAGTAGCCTTAAGAAGACTTGCTTCTCACAGTTTCATGGCATACTGTGCTAAACATTAGGCCCTGGTCTTACATAAGGGTGGAAGAGCATCATACATATCTGAAAATGGAGCCTTTATATATCTCTCCCATCAAAATCAAGAACCTGATAGGAGAAGAATGGTCCTCTGAAATTCAAGATGAGCCTGAAAAACTGTGGATTCCTAGATACTTCTAAATATTCTGAGATATATAAAACTCTGTGCTCAGTAACTGAACAGTAATCTGTGAAACAAAGGGTAGACACAGGATTTTTTTCCCTCACCATCAGTCCAATGACTTACTTATGTATTTGGTCCCTATCATTACAGTGACCATGACTGCAAAAGACTAGAGATTCTGATTCCTATGGGAAAATGCTTTCACTAGGGAGCACAGTAATATTTCTATGCAATGCTTTATATGCCTCATAGTCACTTTGTGCTTCTCATGCCAATGGAGCAGTAGGGAAAATAGTGTATATACTAGGGGGATTAGGAGTATGATGGGGTCATTGGCACTGTGTATCATGGGGAACTAAGATAGCAGCTATATAATCGAGGAAAGGATAAATACGTCTGGAACCAGGTATATACACTGGTGCATGTCTTCAGCCTTTCATAATGGTGGATTATGTATTGAAGGAACCTCAGTTTAACAAGGGAAAGTAAATTAAGGACTTAGGCTCCTCATAAATGAAGGTTACGGTCATCTTATCAGGGAAGTAACATAGATCCATTACTTTTCAGTTAAGGGTAAAAGCAAACCATAAATTGTGATTTAGAAATAAAATACAAATATTGTTAATGGCCTTGGTATCAGCTGAGGTGGTGGGTACTGGTAGCTTATTTCATTAACTCACATACGTTACATTATTTGTAATAGTTTGTACCTCCTTTAGGAGCATGCAAGAGGTGAGCTGTATCTTATGCATTTTTGCACTGTTTCATATCCTGTCAGCCACACCTCATACACTAACTTCTGTGTCCACTATTACTCTGTAAACTTTGATCACTTTGCACAGATGCAATCTTACTGCATCTTGCCTCTGTCATCAAAACACATACTTCCTATTTTCTGCTGATATTTCTTATTCGGTATCATAGGATGACACAGGAACTCAATTCACACATGAACAATTTAATGTTAATGGGTGGGAGAGTTAATGCTGGGAAGACAATGCCAAGAAATAAATACACACCTTATTTTCATCTACACTGGGGGACAGTTTTGACATGCTTTTTATCAGGATCCTCAGAATGTAAAGTAGAATTGAATGTCAGTCACCAGTAGTGGTAGCCAATTTAAGATATCCTCATGTTGTCTTCCCTTATTTTCTGTATATTTCCTCTGTTCTTCATGCTTTATCTTGAAGAACTCATTTCTAAATAAGTATCTCTACATGAGCCTTTTACTCAGGGTTTGTTTTTTTTGGGGGGAAATCCAGCCTAAAGGAAAAAAACAAAACAAGACAAAACAAAACAAAAAAAACCTAACTAATCAAATAGATATGGAACTGATAAGGTTTGGCTCTGTGTCCTCACCCAAATCTCAACTTGTAGCTTCCATAAATCCCACGTGTTGTGGGAGGGACCCACTGGGATATGACTGAATCATGGGGGCGGGTATTTCCTGTGCTATTCTCGTGATAGTGAATGGGTCTCACGAGATCTAAAGGTTTTAGAAACAGGAGTTTCTCTGTACAAGGTTTTTTTGCCTGCCACCATCCAGGTAAGATTGCCTTGCTCCTCCTTGCCTTTTGTCATGATTATGAGGCCTCCCCAGCCATGTTTAACTGTAAGTCCAATAAACCTCTTTCTGTTGTAAATTGCCCAGTCTTGGGTATGTCTTTATCCCTAGCGTGAAAATGAACCAATACAGGTACCTACCCACCACAATGCATTTTGTCTAGCTGAGGAGACATATATAAAACAAATAATTACTTGAATGAGTAAACCATTAAAATGGTGATAATAATTATGAGAGAAAGTATTAAATTCTGTGAAGGCATAAATACTATGGAGCTCCCAGGAAAGCCTCTTCCAAAAAAGGATACAAAATTAAAAATTGAAGAATTTTGAGGAGTTAGGCGTGTAAAAGTGTGCAGGATGAGCTCCTGAGAAACATGGAAAGGGTAGCTGGCTAAAACAATGTGAATAAGTAGCAGAGTGACAAGGGATATAATTGGAGTAGTGGGCTAGGGCCAGATAATGTAGGGCCTTGTAGGCCATGTGATAAGTATCAAAATTAATGTTAAATATGAAAAGCCAAATTTGAAAGGTTTTAAACAAGGGAGTTATAAAGAATTATGCCTGTGTCTTATCATAGCTGAAATTGGAAGAGACAAGGGTGGGATCACAAAAAATAATGCTGGTGAAAACTAGGCAACGAACATGTTTGGGTGGGAGATCAAGTGTTGAGTTCTGCAAAATAATTACACAAGATGCAAAAATAAGATAATTGTATCCCAAACTTTAAAATATATAAATTTGTCATTATTATACCAATGTGCATGTAGCTATGTAAATATTAATGATTATAATACCTATATCAGACAGAATTCCACTAAAAAAATGGAACCACTAGGGGACACATCCACACCCATACCCCACGCCCCCACCACCATCCCCACACAGAGCAAGGAATTGACTTACACCACTCTGGTGGCTCAACAGACAAGTTCTAAATTTATAAGGCAGGCTGCCAGAAAGATCAGGCTGTATCTCTTGGGCAGGAGATGAAGCTGTAATCCATAGTGACTTTTTTTTTTTTCCTCAGGTTTCACGCTTAAACTCTTTCAACGAATTCAATTAAGGTCCACTCAGATTATCAAGACAAATTTTCTTAAGATCCTTGCCATTTTTTTGATGTTTGTCTTCTTCAAATCCCCTGCTTAAATTTGATCCCCAGTGTTGGAGGTGGTACCTAATGAGAAGAGTTTCAGTCATAGAAAGAGTGTATCCATCATGAATATATTAATGCTCTCCCTAGGGGAGGGATGAATGAGTTCTCACCTAGTTAGTTCCCACAAGAGGTAGTTGCCAAAAAGTGCCTGGCACCTCCTCTCCCCCTCTCTCTTGCTTCCTCTCTCGCCATGTGATCTCTGCACACGCTGGCTCCTCTTTGCCTTCTACCATGAGTGGAAGCAGCCTGAGGCTTTCTTCAGATGCCCAGTTTTCTAGCCAGAAGAATCATGAGCCAAATAAATATTTTCTTCTTTTTAATAAATTACCAGGCCTCAGGTATGTCTTCATAGCAACACTAAATGGACTAAGACGTGCCACCATAAAATTCTTTCACGGCAACACCAGGAGTAGTGTTTAACTGAATAACTATGAACCACAGCCATGCTATGTTGAGACGTAAAACTGACCATCACAATATTTAATTATTTTTCAGGATCCTATCTGTTTTTCCGTAGTGAAAGTGTATTTCATTCTCTGACTTAGGGATTTAAACAAAAGCATGGTGCACTCTTAATTTATGTGACACTTTTGTAAAATAAAGCTTGAAAACCATTTAACCCCAAAGGCAGTTTAAACTAATGTTCTTCTGTACTGATTCTGTAACTGTGACTAGTAGTTCAACATTTTATTTATAACCTAAATTTGGATTAAGTTTCTTACTTTATTTATAATAACATGCTTTATTATATATTCTCATATATAATCTCCTGCCTCAGCCTCCTGAGTAGCTGGGACTACAGTTGCCCGCCACCACGTCGGCTAATTTTTTGTATTTTTAGTAGAGATGGGGTTTCACCGTGTTAGCCGGAATGGTCTCGATCTCCTGACCTCGTGATCCACCTGCCTCAGCCTCCCAAAGTGCTGGGATTACAGGCGTGAGCCACCGTGCCTGGCCATCATATATTTTATTAATAGATGAGTCGAAAGCAAACATTATTTCCAGATGGCAGTTTAGCAGTATATATGTAGAGCTTTAAAAGTAGTTATAACATTGACCTAATAATTCTAGAAAATTATCATTTGAAAATGATTCAAAATATGCTCAGATAAAATTATCAAAAGCAACAAAACTAAAAAGCAACTGAAATAACAACTAATATAAAAATTATATTGTAAATTAAAATCTACCATTATGCTATACATACATCAAAAATTATGCTTTATGAAATTGTAATGACATGAGAAAATGCTTATTTTAAAATTTTAACTTACATAGCACAAAGTTATACATTATTTCAATTATGTAAGAAGGCATAGCCCAATCCTAAAACTTGGGAGCAAATGCCAGAAAACATTGGAGTTGTAAATAAAGACTTAGAAAACACAAATACATGATGTTATCTTCAGCTTCCAGAATACCAAACAGCAAATACACTTGCACCGAATGTATTTGGGAATTCCCTTAGAACTAAATGTATGTCAGAAATCTTTGCAAAACTAAAGTTATTGTGTAGGTACAACATGAGCCACTAAAAACACTTTAAGCAGAAATAACTTCATTGTTATTTGATTTAAATGTAAAGTAGTAAATACATTTTATAGATTTTGTAATTTTATATAATTTAGACTTTTATATTCTCTCTCAATTGAGTGCTCCTCTCTCTCTGTCTTCACTGAGTTTTTTTCTATGCGTGTTTCACTCATTAAATATTTTTGAATATATATACAATATTCCTAAAAACAACAACAACAACATTTTTTTTCTGATAACTTTAGGAGCAAATAAGTGGTTTAGTAAAAATCATTTTTATGTTTAAGAAAGATTTCTGAGTAGACTGGACAATATTTCTGAACTGAGAATACAATTTGTTTCAATCATTGAAAAACAAGAGGTGGGTAAAGATACCCTAAAGTAATTATACTTAATAATTTACTTTCGTTAGATAACATAATTTATTTTCATCTTTTTTTCTGCTGGAGATTGACACAATTGTCAATTTATTTTTAGTTATTATGTGTCAGGTAAATTACAAAGGCATCTAGATCAAATAGATTTTTGTTGTTGTTGTTTGTTTGTTTTTTGTTTTGAGACTGGGTCTTGCTCTGTTGCCAGGCTGGAGTGCAGTGGTATGATCTCGGCTCCCTGCAACCTCTGCCTCCTGAGTTCAAGTGATTCCCCTGCCTCAAGCAATTCCCTTGCCTCAGCTTCCCAAGTAGCTGGGACTACAGGTGCATGCCACCACACCCAGCTAATTTTTGTATTTTTAATAGAGATGGTGTTTCACCTTATTGGCCAGGATGGTCTTGTTCTCTTGACCTCACAATCTACCCACCTCAGCCTCCCAAAGTGCTGGGCCATCATACGAGGTCTAGATCAACTAGTTTGAGCAAATTTGGTTGTCTTAATGTCTAGTTCTGTGCTATACAATATGGTAGCTAATATGTCACATACAGCTCTTGGATGTAACTAATATTTCACATAGAGCTCTTAATTTTAATTATAGTTAAATGAAATGAAAATTCAGTTTTTCAGTCATAATAGTCAAATTTCAAATTCTCGGTGGTTTGTAATTACAATATTGGACCATACATGTACAGAATGTTTCTATCATTGTAGGAAACACAACCAGAAAGTGCTATACTTTAACTTTTACATTGAAATTATTCAACAAAAGTACTTTCAATACATTCTTGAATTATTGTAGAATTGCCTTAAATTTACATTTATAAGTAATTTGGACAAATAAGATTTCTAAACTGTGCTGACCAATTGTGTATTTGCTCTGATATCCAAAAACCGTATTTCCCCCTTTTCACGTTTTAGTTGAGAATTATAGTTAGCTGGGTTCTTGCTCTTTATTATCAGGTTAGTTGTCACCTGAACAGGAAGTCTTTTTGCTTCATGGTATCTCTTAAAGAGGCAGCATCTCCTCTCTCTTTCTTACACATCTTAAAGGATGTCTCATTCTGTCTGTGGAGTGGAGTCTGCCTGCTGATTGTAGCTTCCTTCTAATGGCCCTAGATTCTCCACCCTAGAAATGGCACCTCTACCTCTGTCTCCCAGATCCATGCAAGTTGAAAGCTTTCTGGCTTTGCAATTCTCTGATGTGTCTCCCTGCCTCTTCTTTGTCTTCTTAGCTCTTTCAAAACTTGTTTAACCAGTTCTCTGTATTTAATCCCAAATCTAGACCCTCCTTCCTTTCTTTCACAAAAAACAAACAAACAAACAAAAAACTAGACTGATTTCTGTTTTGCTGATTGGATTCTGATTAAAACATGTGATTTTGAATCCTTATTACATAATATTTTTCAAGGTAAAAATCACTCAATAGAAGGAAAACAGGCAGCTTAAAATAAAGGCAATCTTAGTGTATTTTTCTTTTATATGCTTGTGGAATACGAAATGACTTTGAATTACTCTATTCAACAATAACAACAAAATAACTGTGGTTTTGTGATGAGGTTATAAATAGGAGTTGTAATAAGTAAAATTTCCCAGAAGTCATTTCTGAATACCTGAGGAGGTCTTTCAGCTAACATCTATTTTGTTGTTACCCTATATGAAGAAAAAAGAAGTTAAGTATATAAAAAATAAAATTTCCTCATATTTTTTCTCAAAAAGAGAGTTTTAAAATTAGTATGTTGCCTTCCTAAACTTTCCAATGGCAAAATATTTGCATGTCCTTATTGTGATATTTTGTGTTTGAGAAGACACTCAAAGATAGAAATGGGGAATAATTACATCCCCTCATCAAACGAAATAAAATTATCTTCAGAGACATTTAGAAAAGTGATACATTTTTATTTCATTACATAAAATGGTTTGTGAGGCATTTTCTATTAATATCAAGGTTTATTTTGGTTTTCGAAAAATAGTTCTAAAGCAAATTTTAGATAAGGTTGAAAAATTTATTTTATTGGCAATCTACTCTCCACTTTTCTAATATATTGCTTAGTTTCTAAAAACTTTTCTCTCACCATTATAATATTTTCAGAGTCTGAATATCATCAGATATTTGATCATATAAATACAAATATTGTAGAAGCTTGGGGTGTGCTCCATATCCACAAGCTCAGCAAGGATAATGAAAATGGGTGTATTCTTTTGGATGTTTTCAATTTTCAAATCTTTCACAGTATATCGTTGGCTTCACTTTTGACATGATTCTCTCTCTGCCTGCCTGTCTCTGTTTGTGGCTCACTCTCTCTTTATCTCTCTCTCAGTCTCTCCCTCCATCCCTTTCTTTTCGTCTCTCTCCCTTTATTTCCCTGTTGCTCTCTCGATATGTTACATATACTCCAATATATAGATGTTTTTAACATTCCAATTTCTTCTATGTACTGGTGCATTTCTTAAATATTTTCCAAGTGTCAAAGAAAAGTATGCCTTTTGAATTGATTCCAGAATCTTCTGAGGAGTTTTTTAAACCTTTTTCCAAACCACTATTTCTTGTTCTCTCAATTTTTCTGGTATACTTAACATTCATAATTGCTGTAGGAATGGACTTTTGTGATATTAAATCTAGTGTAACAGCTTGTAGGGAAATAAGAGAATCTCAAATCATATCTTCGATCTTTCTTGAAAAAAATCACTAATGTTACCACTTCCTTGGAAGAAGCATTAGTTAACACTAAAGTTATTTTTACCTATGAATGTCTATGATTCTATACAAGATTAGTAGGAAAAAAATATTAATTACAAACTTTTTTTTCCTTATAGTTTTTTTTTGTTTGTTTTTGTTTTTGTTTTTGTGAAACTTAAGTCAATGAATAATGATTCAGTAAAGCAAGAGGACTAAGATCATGGTCTCTGGTTCAAGATTGACTGACTCCAATTCCTTTTTTACTATTGATTCACTATAAAAGTTTGAAAAATATTCTTGCCCGGGCGCGGTGGCTCAAGCCTGTAATCCCAGCACTTTGGGAGGCCGAGACGGGCGGATCACGAGGTCAGGAGATCGAGACCATCCTGGCTAACACCGTGAAACCCCGTCTCTACTAAAAATACAAAAAAACTAGCCGGGCGAGGTGGCGGGCGCCTGTAGTCCCAGCTACTCCGGAGGCTGAGGCAGGAGAATGGCCTAAACCCGGGAGGCGGAGCTTGCAGTGAGCTGAGATCAGGCCACTGCACTCCAGCCCGGGCTACAGAGCAAGACTCCGTCTCAAAAAAAAAAAAAAAAAAAAAAGAAAAATATTCTTAACCCCAGTTAATTTATCTTTTTAATGGAGATTTAAAAAGTGCTTTCTCTTTAGGTGTGTGTAGGCATGTGTGTGTCTGTGTCAGAAAGAAAAAGAGATTTAGATATGTAAAGCACTTAGAAAAACTGACACGTAATATATGTTGCTCAATAGATTAGGTAATTACAATCATTATTCAATAACTATGTGTTTAGGATCTGTTATGTGTGAGATATTCACCAGTGACCTTATTCAAATAGAAAGATTTAGTCACTACACTTGATTTTGATTTTTACTTAAAAGGAAGCATTATATATATCTACATATTTATATCTATATATGTTTGTATATACTTTGAATATAACACTTAGCCGTTTTAATTTTAAAATATAATAGACCAAAGAAGAAATAGGATTTATTAACGGATCAAAGAAAGTCTTATTGAATGAAGAAGAATCTAAGCACGGCTTTGAAGAATGGATGGGCTTCCATAATTAATAAGGGTTAAGCCCTCTGCATAATGCAAAAAGCATGCAATATGGAGAAGTAAGGAGTGCAGTAGTCCTAATTATCTGTGGTTTTGTTTTCTGCAGTTTCAGTTACCTGCAATAAACTGTGGCTCAAAAATATTAAATAGAAAATACCAGAAATAAACAATCGATAAGTTTTAAATTGTGCGTCTTTTACACACTAATGGTTGTTTTCTTGAAACATTCACTTTTGAAGATAGCTGCCAGAGAAAGATTCCAGCTTTCAATCTGTCTCCAGGGAGACGCCATTTTGCATGTTCCAGTCTTGACTACCTCTGGCTTCAGTCACAGAAGAAACCCTAAGAGAGTGCAGAAGAACCTTTCAGCCAAGCCCCTGTGAAATCACAGACTGATGGTAAATAACAAAATGGTTGCTGCTTGAGTCACTAAGTTTCTTGGGTTGTTTGTTATGTAGTTGTAGATAACTAGCACAATAACAGCAGATGGCAGGAAATGTCTTCTGAATAGGAAGAAATGAGCCAGAGTGATACATTACCTGTTAAAAGTCTCCAAAGATTCTAATCCACAAACATGAGAGGGCCAAAAAGCTTGTATAAAACTTTACAATTAAGCCAACAGACGTAAGTAAATCACGGCAATTACAGAATGTCTATTTAACAAGTGAATGGAAGTGCTGCACATATGCATTTATGAATGGCACATTTGGGAAAAAAAATTATGACAACATTTTAAAATGCCTTGTGGGCTTCTGGTTAAAGAGGTGATTTGAGTGAAATTCTTTATCTTCTTTTTCTCCTAAAACCTCATTAAAATGTTAATAAAGAAATAAAAATATAAATTCATAAAAAAGAGATGCCATCAGTAAAAGTTATTTCATCCATTTTTTGAAGATGGAAATTGAGGAGAGGTGACAGATGAAGGAGAGTGCAGAAAGAAACTTCTTAGAGGAACTCTCTTAGAAAAAATAGAGCTGATGTGTCTGGCAGAACTCTGAAGATCCTCAAGACCTAGAGTCAGAGCTGCCAGAAGAAATGAAGTTGAAAACTAAAGGAATAAGTGATGTGTGTTTCATTAATTATTTAAATTTACTCTAATTTCATCATTACAGAGCCTGTGTTAGAGATTAAAGTTTAGTTACTTTAAATTTCATGTGGAACCAAAAAAGAGCCTGTATAGCCAAGACAATCCTAAGCAAAAAGGACAAAGCTGGAGGCATTATGCTACCTGATTTCAAACTATATTACAAGGCGAAAGTAACCAAAACAGCATGGTACTGGTACCCAAAACAGATACATAGACCAAAGGAATAGAACAGAGACCTCAGAAATAATGCCACACATCTACAACCATTTGATCTTTGACAAACCTGACAAAAACAAGCAATGAAGAAAGGACTCACTATTTAATAAATGGTGTTGGGAAAACTGACTAGCCATATGCAGAAAACTAAAACTGGACTCCTTCCTTACAATTTATACAAAAATTAATTCAAGATAAATAAAGACTTAAACATAAGACCTAAAACCATAAAAATCCTAGAAGAAAACCTAGGCAATACCATTCCAGACATAGGCATGGGCAAAAACTTCATGATTAAAACATCAAAAGCAATGGCAACAAAAGCCAAAATTGACAAATATGATCTAATTACACTAAAGAGTTTCTGCACAGCAAGAGAAACTATTTTCAGAATGAACAGGCACCTACAGAATGGGAGAAAATTTTTGCAATCTATCCATCAGACAAAGGGCTAGTGTACAGAATCTACAAGGAACTTCAACAAGTTTACAAGAAAGAAACAACCCCATCAAAAAGTGGGCAAAGGATATGAAGAGACACTTCTCAAAATAAAACATTTATGCAGCCAACAAACATATGAAAAAAAGGTCATCATCACAACTGGTCATTAGAGAAATGCAAATCAAAACCACAATGAGATACCATATTATGCCAGGTAGAATGGCGATCATTAAAAAGTCAGGAAACAATAGATGCTGGAGAGACTGTGGAGAAATAGGAACACTTTTACACTGTTGGTGGGAGTGTAAATTAGTTTAACCATTGTGGAAGACAGTGTGGAGATTCCTCCAGGATCTGGAACCAGAAATACCACTTGGCCAAGCAATCCTATTACTGGGTATATAACCAAAGGATTATATATCATTCTACTATAAAGACACATGCACACGTATGTTTATTACAGCACTATTCACAATAGCAAAGACTTGGATGCCCATCAATGATAGACTGGAAAAAGAAAATGTGGCACAAATCAACCCATTGATGGACATCGACCCAAATGCCCATCAATGATAGACTGGAAAAAGAAAATGTGGCACAAATACACCATGGAATACTATGCAGCCATAAAAAGTATGAGTTCATGTCCTTTGCTAGGACATGGACAAAGTTGGAGAGAATCATTCTCAGCAAACTAACACAGGAACAGAAAACCAAACACTACATATTCTCAATCATAAGTGGGAATTTATCAATGAGAACACATGGACACAGGGAGGGGAACATCAAACACGGGGGCCTATTGGGATGTGGGGGACTAGGGGAGGGATAGCATTAGGAGAAACATCTAATGTAGATGATGGGTCGATGAGTGTAGCAAATGTATACCTATGTAACAAACTTGCACGTTTGCACGTGTATCCAAGAACTTAAAATATAGTTAAAAAGAGAGATTAAAGTTTAGAAATCATCTGTTTACAGATGGCAAATGAAGTCATGGGATTGGATGATATTTGAGAGAATATGAAATGAGATGACATCTATAGATTTTAAGATAAATTCTACAAAGTTTAAACATAGATTACAGATTGAATTACAAATATTCAAGTTTCATGTACAAAAATATAATCTTCATAATAGCATTTTTATTTAAAAATTGTTATTTCATTAATACATAATAGCACATATTTATAGAATACTTGTGATATTTTGATAGAGTCATACAATCTGTAATGATCAAATTAGGATAATTTGGTATCCATCTCAGGTCAAATATTTATTTTTTGTGTGTTGATAACATTCCAAATCTAGCTATTTTGAAATATAGAGTAAATTACTGATAACTATAACAGACTACTGTGTTATCAAGACTAGAACTTACTGTACCTACCTGTATTTTTGTACCTATTAACCAACTTCTCTTCATTTCTCCCTTTCGTCTCCCTTTTGAGCCTCTGGTAACCAACATTCTACTTTCTGCCTCCATGAAATAAACATTTCTAGCTCCCACATATGTGTGACAACATGTGATATTTGTCATTCTCTGTCTAAGAATAATATTTTTCTTGTGAAACACCAAGTAGAGTTCCTAAAATAAAAATAAATAAATAAATACTTAGAATTGTACATGAGCTTTCAATTTGTTGGGTAGATGTTTACAAAGACATAGTGTCTTTACAGAAATTATAATTAACTGCATAGTAAATTTTGGCTTTCATCTACATCCTTAACATCAAAGTACTCCTTAAAAATAAAATGGTATTGTTCTTGTTGTCAGCTAATATTGTTTTGAATTTTTAGTAACCGCATTACTGAAGAATTTAGAATACTGTTCAAGATGAACTCCACAGCAACATAGTGAGATGTAGTTAGGTAAACCAGCTGAGCACTAATTGGATTTCAGGATACGAATGACTGCAGGAATTTCAAGACTCCTTCTCAGAGCAGATATACACTGGGGCTTTTGTTTGGAGGAGGTAGAGGAAAAAACTGATTAGAGCTTGTAAGAAAAAAAAGAAAAAGAAAAAAAGAATTGTAATAGATTATTAAAAGGCAAACTTAATAAAAGTAGCTGGTCTTGCCCTTTTAATAGCATACTTCATATTTTTCTCCTATATTTACAGTCTTCTCATAAAGAAACAATTATTTGAAATGACTTTTCAAAAGTTTAAAAGAAAGTACTCAGAAACCAATTATTTACAATTTAAGGAACTTTATCTTTCCTCATTTGTGATTTCGTTCTGCCACAAATATTATCGAATTATGAAGGAAAAATATATAAAAACAGGTCGGGCACGGTGGCTCATACCTATAATCCCAGCACTTTGGGAGGAGGAGGCAGACAGATCACTTGAGGCCAGGAGTTTGAGACCAGCCTGGTCAACATGGCAAAATCCTGTCTCTACTGAGAATACAAACATTAGGCAGACATGGTGGCACGCACCTGCAATTCCAGCTACTTGGGTGGCTGAAACACGAGAATCACTTGAGCCCGGGAAGGGGAGGTTGCAGTGAGCTGAAATCACGCCACTGCATTCCAGCTTGGGTGACAGAGCAAGACTCTATCAAAACAAAACAAAGCATAACAAAAAACATAAAAACAAAACCCCACAAACGTTTGCATCTGTATTGTGAATAATCTATAAGAGAGATTAGGCTTATTCTATGCTTGGAGAGCACCGTGAGGAATCTCATACTCCTGAAAGAAAATGTCAGTAGAACCTTAAGCAAGAAACTGTGCTCCAGAAAGTTGCACACTATCTCCCTATGGCCCCAACATACCCACTCCAGAGTTAGTTAGGTATTTTTCGGTGCTTTTCCTGAACACTGTACAGTTTCATTCTTGCTTGTTACACTACCGTACCTGATTCTGTTATTTATTTACTTTTAGGTTTTTAAAATGTTATAACTCTATTACATTACTATTAGCAAAATATAATAAATTTGCCATATTCTCTGAAGGAAAAGAGTGATCTGGTATCTGGGGTCAGATGGAGGCACTGGAATGGAAAAGAATAATGAAATACTCAAAGAATATTAGAACTGAAAGATATTTTTCAAGTTGACTTATTCTATTATCTGATTTAACCGATTTTAAGTGAGCATTCAATTTGAAGTGAGTACTCAATCATAGGTATTTAGCAACAGACAGAATTAAAATCCTAGTTTACAGACTCCAAAGTCCTTTCTTTACATCAACAATTCCCAAACGATTTTTTGAAAAAGTGGCTTTTATTATTATTGCCCGAGGTCTTAAGTTTTAAAAAGCCCTTTCTATCAAAGAATCATTTTAACTAACAAGGCCTTCTTGCCTTTTAGTAAATAGTAATAATAAAGTAAAAATAGCAAGAAGACCTATGTTTTAAAATACATCTGATCAGCAGAGAAAATTAAATACTAAAATCAATTAATTAATTCCTGATTTAAAAGGAAAATACACCTCTAGTTAAATAAATGCAAATTATTTCAGTTTTATAGAAATGTTGAGAATAGCTTAAACTTTCATGACGCATTTTGCAAAGCTTAGTGGTTCAATAATTCCAGGCTGGAATTCTTTTACTACAGTCTAACGCTTTGTAAATGTTGTTTTCTGACACTGTGCTTCTACCATTGCCAATATGCTAGTACAAAAATTCATGTGCAATGACCTGATGGTTCTGAAGAAGTGCTTCTATGCTATTTGATCTTTGAATAATCTGGAGTTTTAAAGTAATGTTATTCCGGGAAGAATATCAGTAAATGATGTTCAGTGAGAATACCCAGCATATATTCTAAAAAATTGTTATAGTAGAAGTTATAATAATTTCCTCACGACAGAGCATGTACATCTGATACAAAAAAAATAAAAACTTGTCTCTCCTGTCTACTTTTTCTGTTTAATAAATATAAGATGTTGAAAATTTCAGAGGAGAGATCACATTTGCATTAAATAAGAGCTTGTTTCTGTGGTTGCAGTGCTGGGCTAGTTAATGAAATGAGTATAGAAACTATTGTAAAATGTATGGGCAATATTTAACTTTCATTCTGGCTCCTAAGCTCTCTCTTCACATATACCCTACAATGAATGCCATTACACTCTAATAAGCAAGAGTAAAGAATTATATATTATAAAATCTTTCTTACTTAAAATTGTATCTTTACATCTCTTAAGTAATTAAAATCTTCCTGAGATCAGATGTAATTAATTAGACATTGGACATAGCAAATATTTGTGAATCAATAGGCTCTTTCAGTATCCTTACATGTCCCATCCCTATTCTGTGATGTAAAACGAAAATATGCACTAGGTAAATTATTTTTTTAATTTGGGCGATTATTGGTTGCCCATCACTAAGCCTCCCTATCCCTTTTACATTTTACTCTACTAGGTACAGAGTCATGTGAGGCTAATTAATATCATCTTAAAATAATTAGTTAACTAGTACTTAAATAAGGACTAAGAATGACACTTTATCTTTATTCAATGTAGTGGATGCTGTGGTATGCTGCCCACAACTTCCTGCTTTAGGACCTAGGTATGAATTTTTCTATCAGCCTAAGTATTCACCTACTAATACCTCATAACTGAATCCTTCTGCAAGCATTATTACACTCAGTCAAATGTCACTGCCTACATTCAATGACTGGTTGATATGGGGATAACTCCCAACCACTCCTTGCTTCAGTTGGAGATATCTTTGCAGATCATCCCATCTTGAGGTCTTCAGCATACTGTAAGCTCTGCTGAGGTCTATACTGACGTGACATCACAGTTCAACTATGCCAACATGCTTTCCTCTCATAAGTACTCTTCCTGAGAATAACCCTGAGTAAACATCCTGTACACAAATCTATACCTCAAAAGCTATTTCCTAGGAACTTACCCTATGACACTTGGGTGTACCCTAATAGCAACAATGATTTTCATTAAGTGAAATTTTATTTATTTGACTAAGGATTCTTTTATTCCTGTGGGGAGACATAGTTTTAAACATTTAGGTAAAACTTTTATAATTATCTTCTGAGGGCTTATTCTTGAGTAAATAATTCTTCATATGTGTAGTGTATTAATAAAGATTATTTTCCTTGTAAATGATAGAGACCTGACTTAAAACAGCTTAAAGAAACACTAAAAATGTGCGATACAGATAGTGGGGATGGAGTTGGAAACCAGGAATAGTGGTTGTGGGGAGTGTGACATTGTCACACCTTTGTCCCTATTTTTATCATTTCTCTCTGTGAAATTATCCCAATTTCCACTCAATGATTTTTTTTCCTTAAACTGTGTGAAAGACATGACTGCAGATAGCTCGCACAGAGAAATTTTACAGTCAGTTCATCCAGGGAGAGAATGTGAGAGCTGGATTTTTCTTTCTAGATTCCCCTTACAAATATCACTGAAAAGTATTCTCATTTTCATGCATGAGTCAGATTCTCTACCCTGGAGAGCACTCAACTGTGGTTAGGTTTAACAAATACATTGTATTCACATGGCAGTTCTGTAATAATTTTGTGTAAGGTGAGTAGAACAAGAGTGTTTTTGGATGAAGGCAGGGGATGTAAAGTGCTATGCTAACTAAATAATAGATAAATTACTATATATTAAATCATGATAAACTGTATATTATGGAAACAATAAATGAAGTAAATGAGAGAGAGAGAGAGAGGGAAAGAGAGAGAGAGAAGAAATAAAGACAGGAAAGAAGAAAATGATTGCTGGAGGGAGGCAAGAATTTCTCTTAGCTAGTAGAATTCATTAAAAAGAATACATACTAGCAGGAAGAAGACTGAGACAGTAAGACTAGCTAAGAGCTAACCATTGCTTTTATTTGATACTTTAATAAAATAAGTCACCTGAATGAATTTCCTGATATAGCCCCATTTGGACAGTTTTTTGCCAATGATACACCTTGCACAGGATATATTTTTCTTAAATTTATATTTGTGACAGGATATTCCAGGTTTGCAAACGTGCACATTGGAATTCCTTCATATTTTCCCTGTAATACTGATCACTTAGTCCCAATAAACTCAGATAAGGGCAAAAGGCAGTAAGAGTAACTTCTGAATTTCTTAGTGACCTCATCTTTCATCCGAAACAGAAAGTGTTCATATCATCATCATATTTTCAAAGCCATATTTTACTTTACTATTCTGGGAGAAAGATCTTACTAATTGCCCTTTTGAGAGGTTGTGAAAGAATGAAATAAAGCATGCTTACTGGTTACCCTGAAGTCAGGAGGACATAGGCTTTTATGGCATTCTTAGCTGTGACTAATGAGTAAAACAGCATTAGACTGGTTATAGCAGGAAAACATTATGTTACCATAATAACCGCTGTTGGACAGTGGCATCCATTATGACCGCCCCTGTATTACAGTCAGCGGCAAAGATTGCTCTTTTTTTGCCCCTTGCCACCCTAAAAAATTGTGGTTCTCCAGTCTGACTTTCAGTGAAACACTTGGTCTCTTTAACAGTTTGGAACCTGTGCTGATTATCCTGCATTTCGTACTTCTTTTTGAAAAATATATAAATCATAAATTTGGAATAAGAAATAATAAATCAGTCTAAATGCAAATTGATGTATATATATTGTAAAAGTTTGGTGTTATTAAATATATTGTATATAAATTCACTAAATTCCTATATAAATATTACTAAACAAAATAGATATTAATTTTGATGTTGACATAACTTCAAATGTGATCTTAAAATTTGTTTGTTAATGTATATATAAATGATACATATATATTCAAATACTCTATTAAAATATATACTTTGTTATGTCATATATAATATATAAGAGGGACCTCAAAAAGTTTGTGAAAAAATAAAATTAAAATATAAAAACATAAATATAAACTTTATTTTTCAACATAACCTTCATTAAGCTCAAGACATTTTTGTAAGTAATGATAGCAGCCATTTCATTTATCCCTAAAGAAAGAATTGAAGGGCCTGGAAATTTTACAATGTCAATGCAGCCGTTTTTTACATAATTAGATAAAGAAAATTTTAATTTTTTTTAAGAGTAGGAAGCAAAAAGAAGTCAGAAAAAGCCAGATCAGTACCAGAAGTAAACTCCTAATAATTTCCCATCAGAACTCACAACATTGCCCTTGTTTAATGAGGGGATGAGCAGGACCATTGTTTTAGTGAAGATGATCTCTCTGATAAAGCTTTCCTAAGTGATTTTCTGCTCAAGCTTTGGCCAACTTTCTCAAAACACTCTCATATTCTTTGGCTCTCTAGAAAGTCAAGAGCAAAATACCTTGAGCCTCCCAAAAAACTGTTGCCATGACCTTTTCTCTTGACCAGCTCACTTTTACATTGACTGGGCCACTTCTATTTCTTGGTCATCATTGCTTTTCTTGTACTGTGTCTTCAGGATGGTACTGGTGAAGACATGTTTCATCTCTGGTTACAATTCTTCAGAGAAATGCCTCAGAATCTTGATCCTACTTGTGCACAATTTTCATTGAAGGCTCTTCTTTTATCTACATTTGTTCTAGGCTCAACACTTTTGACACTTACTGAGTGAAAAGTTTTCTGAACTTCAATTTTTCTGCCAGAATGGTGTTAAACCAATTGAGATATTTATAATGTTGACTATTGTTTCTGCTATTAATTGCCAGTCCTCTTCAATTAGGGTATGGAAAAGATGTCTTTTTTCCACACAAATTGATGTGGATAATCTGCTGATGGGGGCCTCATTTTCAATATTGTCTCTTCTCTTCTTAAATGAATTATCCATTTTTTAAACCACTGCATTCTTTGGGACATTGTCCCCGTCAACTTTTTATAAAGCATCAATGATTTCACCATTCTTCTGCCTAAGCATCACCATAAATTCAATGCTTGTTCTTGCATCAATTTAGCATAATTCGTTTTGTTCTGACAGAGGTTCTTCTCAAACTTATGTCTTATTATTCTTAATGCTCCAAACTGGTTCATGTTCAGACACATTATAACAAGTTACTCTAACTTCATTTTAGTGCAATAATTGATATATAATTTATATTTTACTAAATATGTGTATTTAGTAAAATAGGTTTTAGATTAAAATTATATTATATTCCTCATTCTCATACAACCAAAATAAAATCATGCTGTCTTGTAGTCTCAAAGACGAAACTAGCATGTACTATGAGATAACTAAAAGTATGCAGATATAACTAACGCTGAACGTCAAATGTGATTAAACTGGGGATATAAGTTAATACATTTTTTAGATTAAGACAATGCATTCAATAGTGTTGTCATTTGACTCTCCTTAGCACAACATCACCAAACAAACTTATTCTACACATATAGTTTCTGTGATAGGCTGCAATTTATGTTCAATGTCTTGGTAGAAAGAGATGTACAAAGAATCAGTTATGCAAGGTAATAAAAGTCAAACGTTACTGAAGAAATTATAAAGAACAGGCTGGGCATGGTGGTTCACGCCTGTAATCCCAGCACTTTGGGAGAATGAGATAGGTGGATCACTTGAGCTCGGCAGTTAGAGACCAGCCTGGCCAACATGGTGAAACCTCTACTAAAAATACAAAAATTAGCTGGGCATTGTGGTGGGCGCCTGTAGTCCCAGCTACTCAAGAGGCCGAGGCAGGAGAATTGCTTGAACCTGGGAGGCAGAGGTTGCAGTGAGCTGAGATTGCGCCACTGCACTCCAACCTGGGCGACAGAGCAAGACTCTGTCTACAAAAAGAAAATAAAAATTATAAAGAATAATAATCCATTATTCTATGACCTCTCATTAATATGCATGGTCTGGGCCGGGCGCGGTGGCTCAAGCCTGTAATCCCAGCACTTTGGGAGGCCGAGACGGGCGGATCACGAGGTCAGGAGATCGAGACCATCCTGGCTAACACGGTGAAACTCCGCCTCTACTAAAAAATACAAAAAACTAGCCGGGCGAGGTGGCGGGCGCCTGTAGTCCCAGCTACTCGGGAGGCTGAGGCAGGAGAATGGCGTGAACCCGGGAGGCGGAGCTTGCAGTGAGCTGAGATCCGGCCACTGCACTCCAGCCTGGGCGACAGAGCGAGACTCTGTCTCAAAAAAAAAAAAAAAAAAAAAAAAAAAATGCATGGTCTGTTAAAAGGTACACTGGAAGTAATTTCTGTATCTCTAAATAGTATTTAATGACTTTAAAACAAATCTAGTAAACATAATGAATAATGAGGATTTAACAAACATGACTTTCTTCCAGTCTTTTCTATTTCCTTCTGATTAAAAAGAAACTTTATTGCTTCTGTAAACAGGAAACATGTTTGTTATAAGTAATTTAAGGAGAATATAATCTAAAAATATTTTTAAATAGTCCAAATCTGTTAATATATTCCTACATAATTATTTCCATATTCTAAAAGAGTTGGATAGTGAGAAAGAAAAAAAGAAAACATGGATGTGCTCTTAGAAAAATATTATAGTCCATGCTACTTAAAATTTTAAAAAGTTGAACAAGTGAAAAACTAAAAACAATTGGTGTCAATAAAATAATTGCTGAACTAACTCTAACATTATCATTTCTATAATTTAAATATTTATAACTTTATTTTGCTCTATAGATGTAATTCCAAAAGTTTGGTTTTGATTTTACATAAAAGGTATGAGTACTATTCATCTGTCATTTTGTCAGAGCCCTTTGCTTATATATTTCCTCATTTAAATTTATCTCTAACTTGCCTTGATTTTCAAAATTCAGTGTTTTTATTGAGGAAGAGCTAATGGTTTATCATATTATTTTATGTTTCAGAATTAGTCTTTAGGTACCTGAATGAAATTTTAGTTGGATGTATATTATTAAACTACACTTTCTTCACTCTCAACATGGAAGAAACTAATCCTAGTCTGGCAGTTGAATACTATTGTAAAGGCTGAGGGCAGTTCAATTTTCTCTTCTCTTTTAGTCATTTGGCCTAGTTCTTTAAACAACTGTTTATGTTTGAGAGAAATGAATTTGATGTGGATATTAATTATGACATCAGATTATACATGATATATCAGATTTTATAAAAACTTATGAGAATATGGGTTTATTTCTTATTTATATGCTATATTTACATGATGGAGTCAGTGTAACTCTGCTCAGTGCTCTTTTAATTCTAAAATTTAGGCTAAATTAGCTACCTCTGTGTAGAACATGATTGGTTAACATGCCAGGAAAAAAAAATACATCTTGATTCTTAAATCTTCTCAGAATGATGAATACTGGTTCTGTTCACATTTCACATGACCATTCAGGCTGGATTATGAGTTATTTTATAAGGAAGGGAACAAAGTAATATAACTTATCCCAATGACATTGAAAGATCGAATATAAGGAGGTCAGAATGTGCCAGGAAGAGAATGATATGCATTTATTTATACACCGTCATAAGAGCTTCCGATGATATTTTAAAGTGTTTTGATAATTGGAAGGTTTTGATGAGAGAGTTACAAAAATCACTAGTATGCTGTGTTGAAATATACTCTAAGAAGATCAAGTATAAAAGAAGAGAAACTAGTTAGGAAACAATTGTGATGGTCTAGGAAGAAGATGGTGAGGATAAGTCTAGGGTGCTTGTGGGGCAGATGGAGAGAAATAATTGGGAATGTATTCTAGAGTGATAGCATGCAGACATTTTCTGAAATATATCTGTGTGATCTGAAAAAAGGGAGAATAAATCTTAGATTTTTAAAAAAGATCTAAGTTATCAGGTGGTACTTTTTACTTTGAAAGGGAAAACCACATGTAAGGGGGTTGGGAATAGTTAACTAGGGTGTCTAGAGTTTCTTTAGAAACCATATAACAAGTGATTTTAAATAGAGAGTATCTTTGGTCGGAGGATAGAATCCCAAGTTCTGCAATATTTAGAAATCAGGAAGAGAAGGAACCAGCAATGGAGACTAAAAACAGCTCTAGCAAAGTAGTAAGTATGTGAGAAGAGCTTGTTTTCCTAGGTTGATGATGAAAAATGTATACCTAGGAAGAAGAAATGATTGACCATCTCATATCATTTTGTGTTAGTGAGCATTTCTTTGAAGTTAACAGGAAACAGACTAGTTTAAGCAACACATTTAATGTAAAGCAGGTGCATACAAAAATATAAAATAAAAAACAAAGTAACTCTAGCAAAGAAAATTAAGATGGAAGTAACCAAGGGAGCCAATGGAGAATAGAATTTGTTGAAAACAAATTAAGAGACAAGTAGCCAATGCTCTCATCTCCGTTGACCACCTATTGGTCATCTTCCATTTGATGGACAGTATCTGTACAGGCTGATAGCTTCTGACCTTAAGCACTCACATCTCTCTCTGTCTAAGGCTATGCCTGGTCACAGGAATATTATCTGCCTGAGTTATGGCAAGCCAGAGTGCCAGAGCTTTAGTACTCCAAGATGTATGTATATTTTAATCAACCAATGGCAGATAAGAAGAGGTGGAAAAATACTTCATATTTTGCAACCTACATTGGATTGAATTGAGGTATATTCTAATATGTCTCTCAAAGAATACCCCAAAGATTAAGCCCCAGTTGAAGCCTATGGTTGAAGCCCACTCATTAAATATTATTGTCTTTGTTTCCTTCTATATCTCATTTCACTACATCTGCACTTCATTTTCTGAGATTATTTCCCAAATGTATCACTCGTCTCTAAACTTCTATCTTATAGTTTGCTTTTGTAGAGATCCAGTTAAGATAATTTGAGAGTGATAAATATCAATGAATTATAAAGAAAAATTAAAAATTTAGAAAAAAATTATGTGTACACTATATGCTCAGAGAAAACTTAGTATATTCGTAACTGAAGTCTCCAGAGAACCAGGTGATTACCATAACTTTTCAGATAATAGAATAATTTTAAACATTTTCAAATTCTAATTCGAAAGTGAATAATACCTTGGTATCAAAAGCCCAAGAACATAGCACCTTTCCTTGCCCAAATCTATGTATTTATCTAATTTCTAGATAATGAAGCTACAATTATTAAGAGTATGACTAAAAATAGCATTGAAAGAAATGTAAAATTAGTTAAATGGAAGAAAATGTATAAATTTAACTAATATAAATAATCACATTAAAATGTGAAAAGCATAATTTGGTTCACAGAGTTTGAAAAAAAGATAACATTAAAAATCTATTCTTGACAAGAACTATTAAAAACATAGGAATAGAGTATTTATTCACCAGCAAACTTCAGAACCAAATCAGATGTTCTTCCCCTTTTTCAACTTTACTCCTCCAGTTTACATGGCACAAGATTATCCCTTGATAAAATTTAATATAAGCTATAGTTAAAGATGTTATGTCTATCCTTATCTTAAAACTTCTAACCAGTTTTTGGGACATACAGATTTCAGCTTTGGATTTGAATAGCACATCTGAAAAATTATGTCAATTTTGTTAACTGAATGTATTGACTTAACACAAGTTTTATTTTCACCAAAATATTTAATAATGAATTTTGCCTAAGCTTGGTGACATATGCTTTTCTACTTTTTATTATTACTTAAAAAATTCCCATGGATTTTTATGTCACCAACCTTCAACATCAATTTCCTTATTCAAAAGACTGAAAGCAAGTGAGAAGATTCTGGAAACATGGTGGAGTGGAAAGTACTATAAATATGTCTTCCCACCAAGACAAAAATTGAACTGGAAAAACCTGTCTAATGTAACTATTTTAGAACTCTAGTGTCTACTGAAGACTTGCAACTTCTAGGAAAATGGTTTAGAGAGTAGATTATGAATAATTTTATTCTATTTCAGTCAGATTGCCTACTCATCCTCCTTCTTTGTGGCAGGGAGTTGTGCAGTTGTTCCAGGAGCAAGCTGCATACAGCTTTCAGGATCCATGAAGGATGATAGGACCTCTGTACTCTAAATATTGGGTATTTGTGTTCTGCTTGCTACTTGTGATCATTAACTGCCGACAGAGTAGAACAGTCATTGTTACAACATCCTACCCCTTCTCCCCCAAAATTGTTCCAAGCCTTTCATCTCTAGGTTCTTTGAGGGCACTTCCAGATGATTTGAGATTTCAACAAACAGTTCTCAGTCATGGTTAAAATAAGGAGACAGAAGATAAGTTAAAAAATAACTGTACAAAAAATGAAAAAAATGTTAGATCTAATGGACATATACAGAACATTCTACCTAACAGAATTTTTCTCAAGTGCACATAAAACATTTTTCCACAATAGACCTTTTATTTTGCAACCAATTTACTTTCAATAGATCTAAAATAATTGCTGATCTAACTACAACAAGATGAACTTAGAACTCAAGAAGAGAAGAAAAACTGGAAAATTTACACACTTGGGACATTAAACAGTACACTCTTACACAACCAATGGGTTAATAATGAAATCACCAGGTAAGTTAGAGAGTGCTTAGAGATGAATGAAAATAAAAACAAAATACATTTAAACTTATGGATGCAGCAAATGCAGTGCTAAGGGGGAAATTCATAGCCATAAATGCTTATGTTAAAAAAACAAGAACGTTCTCAAATCAACAAACTATACAACTCATGGAAGTAGAAAAATAAACAAACTAAACCCAAAGCTAGAACAAGGAAGTGAATAATAAAGATTAGATAATAAATAAACAAGGTAGAGAATAGAAAAATAATAGAAAAAATTTAAAAAACAAAAGTTACTTTTTTATTATATCAACAACAACAAAAAAATAAAAGAGTGAAGATTCAAATTACAAAAATCCTAAGTGAAAAAGGGGATATTGCTACTAATCTTATAGCAGTAAAATCTGTCTCTCTCTCTCTCTCTCTCTCCCTCTCTCTCTCTGGATGCTACAGGCAATTTTATGCCAACAATTGAATAACCTGGACGAAATGGAAAGAATTCTAAAAACACAGACACTCTCAAGACTGACTCATAAAGAAATAGAAAGTATAAATAGACTTATAACTTGTAATGAGATTGAATTAGTAACCAATTACCTTTCAAAAAATATAAGCACTGGACCTGATGACTTCACTGGTAAATTCTGCCATTTAACAATGAACTAACATGAATTCTCAAATTTACCTCAGAAAATTGAAAAGAAGGGAACATTTTCTGACTCATTTTATGAAGCCAGCACCACCCTGATACAAAAAAAAAAAGGGGCAAAGTTACTACAAACAAAATAAAATTACAGACCAATATTCCTTATTGTGAAAATTCTCAACACAGTACTAGTTAATTAAATATATCAACAATTGAAAGGATTATACATAATGACAAAGTGGGATTTATTCCTGAATTAAAAGAATGACTTGACATATAAAATCTCTCATATAAAAATCTCTCAATATAATACATGACATTAAAAAATAAAGGTAAAAAATACAGTCACCTTATTTGATTCAGAGAAAGCATTTGACAGAATTAAATATTTTTATAATAAAAACACTTAAAAAACTAGAGAACTTCTTCAGCCTGATAAAGGACATTTATGAAAAACCTGTAGTTAATATAATTCACAGTAGTGAAAGACTGAAGGCTGTTTTTCTAAAATCAATAGCAAGACAAGAATGCCAGCTTTCACCACTTCTATTCCATGTAGCACTGGAAGTACTAGCAAGAAAAAACAATAAAAGTCATCCACATCCGGAAGGAAGACGCAAAATGATCTCTCTTTGCAGATTATATGACCTTATATGTAGAAACCCTAAAACTTCTACCAACACACACAAATTCTATCTGAACTAATAAATGAATTTAGCAAAGAAACAGGATACACAGTCAAAAATCAGTTGTATTTCTATATATTAACAAGTAGTCATGTGAAAAGTAAATTTTGGAAAACAATAACATCAAAAAGAATGAAATACTTAAGAATAAACTTAACTAAGGAAACAAAAAACTTGAAAAATAATCTACAAAACATTTCTGAGATAAATTAAAGAAGATACAAATGAATGGAAAGATAACTCATGTTCATGGATTGGAAGGCTAATATTAGTGAAATGCCAATATTAGCCAAAGTAATCTTTGTTTTTTCTGCAGAAATATAAAAATAATCCTATAATTTATATATCATCTTAAGAGATACTGAGTAGCCAAAATAATCCTGAACAAGAAAAACAAAGGTGAAAAACTTACGTTTTTTTCTTTTCTTTTTATTTTCTTTTTTTACCCTGGCTGGAGTGCAGTGGTGCAATCTCATCTCACTGCAACCTCTGCCTCCCAGGCTCAAGTGATTCTCATGCCTTAGCCTCCCAACTAGCTGGGATTGCAGGCGCTCACCACCATGCCCAACTCATTTTTTGTTTTTTTAGTAGAGACAGGGTTTCACCAGGTTGGCCAGGCCAGTCTCAGACTCCTGACCTGAAGAAACCTGGTCGTCTTGGCCTCCCAAATTGCTGGGATTACAGGTGTGAGCCATTGCACCTGGTCAGGACTTACATTTTCATATTTCAAAATTTACCACAAAGCTGCAACAATCAAAGCTTTGTGTTACTGGCATAACGACAGATATATAGCCCAATCAAATGTATTAGAGAACCCAGAAATAAACCTTTACATATATGGTCAAATGATTTTCAACAATGATGTCAAAACCAATAAAGGAGAAAAGCTATTTCTTTTTTTTCAACAAACTGTGTGTTGAAAACTGGATGTTGAAATGCAAAACAGTGGGATTGGACCCTTAACTTATACCACATATAAAAATTAAAATGTTTAAAGAGGTAAATGTAAGAGTTACAATTCTAGAATTCTTATAAAAATTTTAAGGAAAAAACTTCATGCCGTTGTATTTGACAATGATTTCTTAAATATGATGCCAAAAGCTCAATCAAAGGAAACATAGCCCAACTGGATTTCATGAAAATTAAAACCTTTTGTGCATCAAAAGACCCTATCAACAGGGTGAAAAGGCAACCCATAGAAAGGAAGAAAATACTTGCAAATTATATCTCTGATGAGGAATTATTACCAGAATAAATTAACTAAAACTCAACAACATAAAACAAAACCTGATTCAAAAAATGGCTACAGGACTTAAATACAGATATTTCTCCAAATGCAATTCAGAATCTATGATCTCTCTGCCTATCAGGAGAGTTTTCATAATATTCTGGGATCCAGATACAGTGAGTTGTGGAATGATTCACTTACATTGAAAATTATATTAAAAATAACTCTTTATTCAAATCCACTTACAAATAACTCTGGTAATCTTTTGACTTACAAATCATGAACACAGCTACAATGCCTCCTCCTGGAAGAAAATTAGTTACAATTATTGTCCAAATAAGCACATGAAAACTTGTGCAACATCACTAATCATTAGAGAAACGCAAATGGAAACCATGGAGAGATATCATTTTGTACCCATTAGGATGACTACCTCATAAAGAAAAAGAAAAGTGTTTGTGAGGATGGAGAAAGTAGAAACTTTGTATATTATTGGTGGTTGGTGTTAACATAAAATGGTACAGCTACTGTGGAAAACAATATGGTGATTTCTTAAAAAAATAGAAATCATCTTAACCATATGATTCGGCAATTTCACTGCTGGGTATATTCCCAAAATAATCAAAAGCATTGTCTCAAAGACATATTTGCACATCTATGTTCACAGCAGCATTAGTCACAATAGTCAGAAGGTAAAAGCAATGTAAGTAGATAAACAGATAAGCAAAATATGATAGATGTATAATATATATCTTCATTAGTATATATATTAGTAGATGAATGACAAAATGTGATATATATATCCATTAACAGATTAATAGATAAACAAAATGTGATTTTATATGTATATAAACATTGATATTATTTATTTTTAAATGACAAAAAATTATATATATTTATGGTGTACAACGTCTTATTTTAATGCACATATATATTTTCTTAATTTTGGAAACATTCAAAATCTTCTCTACCAGCTATTTGAAAATATGCCATAAATTGTTATTAACTGTAGTCACCCCACAGTGCTGTAGAGAACTAGAACTTATTTCCCCTATCTAGCTGTAATTTTGTATCTGTTAAACAACCTATCCCTATTCTTACTACCCTCTAACCTTCCCAGTCTCTAGTAACCACTACTCTATTCTCTACTTCTATGAAATAAACTTTTTTAGCTTCGACACGTGAATGAGAACGTGCATTATTTGTGTTCCTGGCGTATTCACTTAATATATTGTCCTCCAGGCTGATCCACATCGCCACAAATAAAGATTTTATTCTTTTTATGGCTAAATAGTATTCCCACAATGGAATATTTTTAAGCTTTGAAAAGGATGAACTATTCTAACACAGGCTGCAACCTGGCTACAACCTTGAGGTCATTATCCTAGATGAATAAAAAACAGTCACAAAAAGGTGAATATTGAATGATTCCACTTACACGAAGTCCCAGGAGTAGTCAAAACCATATAGGAAGAACGAAGAACTACAGTTGGGGTTGAAGGCAGGAGACAGTAGGCATAGTGTTTCAGTTTTTAAGATGAAGAGCTCTGGTGATGGATTGTGGTGATTGTCGCACAAAAATATGAATGTGTTCAATGCCACTGAACCGTATACCTAAAATTGGTTAAGATAGTAAAATTTTATGTTATTTGCACTTTTCATAAAATAAAAATATTAAAAACAAATATTAACTTGTCTTTTAAGTTAAATTATTGAATAAATACATAATATTTTCTTACATTCAGTATTTAATTTTTTAATGACCTAATTTTTCTATTGACAAATTAAAAAAATCATTGGAGTTAAATAAAATTGTTTTCATGTCCATTTGCTAAAATTAATAACAAGTTAGAGCTCTACACTTTTATCATTTTTCTATGTTTGAGATATGGTACCTTTTTATTTAATACAGTTTGGGCATTTCAAATAAAACAAAATAAAATCCAAAATGCTCCAAAATTGAATTTGCTTTTTGAGTGCCAACATTATGCTAAAAAATATTCACTGAGGCAGTTCAGATTTTGTATTTTCAGATTTAGGATGTTTGATTGGGGTAAGTATAATGTAAATATTCCAAAATCTGAAAAAAAAATTCAAAATCTGAATAACTTCTGATCCCAAGCATTTCAAATAAGGGATACTCAACCTGTAATACCTGTTCAAATTGCATTAGAAGTGTCCATGTGTGCTTTAGAAAGTTTTTAAATAAAATATCTTTATTCTCTATTTGTTAAATCAATCTCATTGGCATTTGCAAATTTATTCACCATTGGTATTTAAAGGAATTTAGAGTCTTTCTAAATCTGTCTGCATAATTATTCCTTCAACGTGTAACTATATCCAACGATATAACTTGGTACAACGACCAAGACTGAGGAGTTTCAGCAAGATAAGTCAAGGGAAACATTTTGTATATGGAAACAGTGTGTGTATGTTCTACAAAGATAAATCAATAGGAAGAAAAATTAAATAACTGAAGAAAAAAGGAGTCATACATGTTAGGATAATAGTTAATTCCATATGATAAAAAACCCATAGTAAACTGTTTACTAAGGTGACATTTTCTAAACAACTTAAGCCTATACACATTTACTTGTAACCAAATTATTAAAATTATTTTATTATTTTATAGAACATTTAATTGTAAATATTTTATTCAAGAATGACCTAAACATTCAGAGTCAATATAAGAGAATATAAGAGAATATTTTCTAAAACAGTTCATTTACTAATGTTTCACATAGAAGACAGTGAAATTGTATCTGTTTTAGTTATGAAATTCAACTAACAAATAAATTAGCTACATACAAACATGTTCTCCATCCAATCTTTGCACCATTTATCCTTTTATGACTTGTTTGTCATTCCTAACTTTATCACCAGTGCTGAGTGTCACAGAAACTTTCTCTGGTTAATTATTTCCTCTCTCATGTCTATCTTTCATCTACTGATTCCTTCTCCTTATTGCTTAAGCAAACTCAGGTCTTTATTCTCTTAAAAAAAAAAAAAAAGGTAAAACACAACAAAACAAACAAACAAAAAAGTGAAATTATAAAGACGATATCCTCATCAAGGTAACATCCTTGATGCTTCTTCAAAACCAGTATTTTAGAAATACTTTTATACTCTTGTTATTAGTATTCACACACCTTCCACTTTTTTCTCATCTCACAGGAGACTAAATTATATTCACAATTATTCATCGAAACTGATTTTGTAATAACATCAACAAACGAGCCACATCTTTGATAAATTTGAGACATCCCTCACTACTTACTTTATTCACTCATTAACATTAAAATGGTTGACTACTGCCTTTTTCTTAAAACAATGTTGGCTATTTCCTGTACCATGCATCCGTCCTACTATCTTTCTCTAACTTGTTTTCTGTTCCTTTTGAGTCTTTCTCTGTTGAGGTGACTCAGAGCAAAAAAACTCTCTGGCCCTCTCTTTTCTCAGTCACATTATCTCTTTAGGGTATCTAACTCCCTCTAGGTGTTTTGCTTCCTATTTTCAGATGAGCAGAAAATTCACAGTAAGAAAGTTAGATTCAAGATGACATCAATTTCCGTATCCAATCCATTCTCTCTTCCAATCTATTTCCAATAACCATCACTTCTGATCTCTAAATCTAAGAGTAATGTCCTTTTTTTCAAACACATTATCATTCTAGTCCAATTTATAATTATTTCTCAACTTAGTCTCATTCAGTCTTAAACTTCTGTTATGTGACAAGAGTGATCATTTGTTTTTAATGTTTTAATTTAATTTAATGTAATGTTTGAATTAAGATGTTTTTCTGTCATTTCTTTACTTGACTGAAAACCCAGAAATGGTATCACATTGCTTTTATATAATAATGTATTACATAGTTAATTCAACACTAAAGACCTTTATCATAAGGTTCCTCCCTCTCTCCCCTATTCTTGCAGGCTCATGCCACGTAGTTATCCACTGCTTCATATCTACACCCTGACCTTACATTCGTTTCCTGAAGCTTGCACTGCTCGCTGCTAATCTAAGACCTTTAGACCTCCTCTTCTCTAATTGCAACACCCCTTCTTCTCAACCTGTTTTATCTGGTGAACTCCAACTCATATTTGGGTTGCTGTTTAATATTACTTCCAATGAGAAGCTTTTCCTGATTCCCACTAAACTTAGAGCTTCTTGCTCTACATTTGTTTACTTATAAATTTTTATTTAAAAATAAGTGTCAGATTTTAAATACATCAACTGAATTCACTTTTATGTTTAATGTTTACATTCTACTTCAGACTGTTAGTGAGTGTATCTCTATTACTGACAAATGAAAGCTTAATCCAAACAATAGTAGACACTCAGTACTTGCTTAATGAAGGAGAAAGAGGAAGAATTAATTGGGGTAGGGAAGTGGTGAAAGAGAGTAGTGGGGAGATGTGGAATAAAGGCCACAAGTGTGAGAATGAAATTGAAAGTGATGTAAAAGGAAAAATGAGATTTATAATGTGAGGATTATAGGACAGTGGGGATCCAGAATGGCTTATTTATTTGCTAAAATAATGATTCATTAAACTGTTAATTATCTGTACAAATATTATAATTGTGATCATCATTGTTAGCTCTGATCTAGACCTCAGAAATTAAGTAAAACCTGTAACTTGACAACTCTGGGGAGACAGCCCAGGGAAAGTAAATGATCCTTAGTTTCTTAATAAATTTATCAGTATGATGGTTATGCAAGGACAATGCTTCACTTATGTAAAACTAATATTCACAGTTAAAAAGCTTACTTAAAGTATATATTGCTGACCCAAAAATGTTTATATTTTTATAAAATGAAATAGTTGGATTCATTCTATAGTTATATTCAAATTTATATTTTAAAATACCCATATTCATAAATGGATCTGCTAAAAATCATTTAAGGTATGTTTTTACTTCTTGAGATTAATATTTTAAAATTTAGCTATTGATTAGCAATGAGTTTCATGTAAGTAATTTCTGGAAGCCTAGGTATACACTTGTATTAATATAATTAGTTTTGATTTGCTAGCCTTCAGTTTGATAAATGAAGTTTAAAAATTAATTTCCTGTGTTTCTAATTCATGAATCTGTATTTAAATACACAGATGACACATATTTAACTAAGTCATATTTTACCTTAGTTCAGATGCAACATGAGGAGACTATACAAATAACATGTACAAAGTACCTTTATATCTTTGAAGGAAACAATTTACATAAAAGTAAAGTACTTGTTACTTTGAGGCTTGTATACTAAAGTATATTATTTAAATACTGGATCTGAAGACTGTAATATGTTTACTGTTATATTTTTCAGAGGCAGTAACTTTGCTTTTAATTTTTGTTGTAAGAATAGTAGGACTTTTCTGATGTTTACAGAAGGTTGAATTGTTTGTTATTTTCTGCAGCAATAAAAATCTTATTTTATTGCCTATTCCACTTCACAATAATAATTATAATGACATTGAAACCCTCTTGGCATTTTGTAAGTAACAGAATGAATAAAATCATGTCAACTGTTCTTTTTATTGTAAAATCTCAGTACTTAAAAGTTGTTGATAAGAGATTGGAAAGCTTAGGAGCTTTATAACAGGAAAAATATAATCTAGATCTTTAGCAGTGTTACAAACATGACCCAGGTCAGTAATCATCAAAGTATCTAAGTACCTCAATAATAGTTATCCATAGAAAAACACATATGTAACTTTAAAGATATATAAAGCAATTTGGGGTAAACCCTTCAATAAATGTAACTAATTTTCTTCAGCCATGAGGCATTGGAGCTATGTTCAGGATTTGTAAGTCAAAAGATTACCATGGTTATTTGTAAGTGAATTTAAATAGTTATTTTAAATATAATTTTCAATGTAAGTGAATCATTCCCCAACTCATACTATCTGGATACCATCATATTATAAAAGCTCTCCTGATAGGCAGAGAGCTGAGAGTCTCTGAATTAAATGGATATAACTTGCTCACATTTTCTAGCATGTTGACTCATACATTGTAAGCAGATAGTAACTATTCATTATTAATAATGATGACTATAGTTCCCAGTTCTGTCACATCCTGAACCACATTGCATAGTGCAAGGATGTGCTCAAGTTGATCTTGTTTACCAATATGATTTAAAAATGTGCTTCTGGTCCTCAAATCTTACTAGCCCTTCTTAAATGTGACCATTCCAACAATAAGCAACAACCAAAGGGTAATACAATAAAAGGTAACCAAATAAAATAAATAAAATAGATAATATTTTATTAACATCTGTGCATACAAACACCTCACTGTCCCTCAATACAGGGCTTTTCTCCATAGTTTGGCCAGAGCTCATGACATAAAGGCTTCTCCCTCAATTTGAGATGGCAAGGACTATAGAGTAGACCCTGAGCTTTGTACTTAACTAGCTGAATGGATAAGGATGCCTGAATGAACTGTCCCGAGAAACCAAAGCCTGCCTTAGAAGCTAGAACCAGAATACACTAGTGAGAAAGGGCGAAGTGTTCATTCCTTTCTTTAAAAAAAAAAAAATATATATATATATATATATGTGTGTGTGTGTGTGTATATATATATTGTGTCCTGCTGTTAAACTCAGCTCAAAGAATGTGATAGGCTTTCACTAATTAGATTAGCAAAGCTTCTTTGCTGGAAATGCAGTGAGAGAGAGATGTGAGCCTGGCATAGAGAGGAGCAACCGATGAGTATTCGGAGGAGCCAGAGTTATTCACAAAACCTGCTCATAGAAAAATAAGAAATTCCTTACATTTGAGTTTCATGTAATCATCGTAGCTTCTGTTCACTTTGGGGAAATTTTTTGAAATAAAAACTATACATATCAAGATTCAAATTCTACCTTTTTCCACTTTTTAAAATTCACCTTGAAGAGAATTATGAGATATCTATTAATTCCACTCTCCATCTATAAAAAGGGTTGCAATATTAGCCATATTTGATATGAATCAGATAAGATGAGACTTTAAGGAGTTATCTGTTAATTATTTATATATATATATAAACAATAAATTCTATAGTCAAATATGTTTGGATGAAATATCTTTGTATTAGTATTTGTCAGAAACAATATGTATTATAAATCTATAGAGGAGGAAGTGGTAGGGTTTTTCTTCAAGATTATTTATCTGCAGAAACTTTTTTTCAAAAAGCAGTTCAGAGAACTAATATTTTGCTGAGAAACCACTGGGAAACTTGGAGGTAAGCATTGTAAATATAGTGACTAACAGAACACTTAATTTATTGAAATTTCTGTGCTTTGTGGCTTATGAAAAATGCACATTTTGTGTTAACCATATCCTTTGAGTTATATCATATGGGTGAAATCATAATATTTGTGTGGGATATATAAAGAATGTAAAGCAGAAATTTCAGAATATGGGCATCAAAGTTCCACAAGGGTTTCAGATACTGGAATAAAAATAATTGAAGGTGTTTTCATCTTAGCTTTTGTAAAACTTGCAGGATAATTTTAAAAAGTTCTGGCTCTTCATCAATCACAAGCTTAGAAATAGAGCTTTAAGAAAGGGCTTGATTAAAATAAACAAAAAATAAGATAAAAAAGAAAGGAAGAAAGAAAAGAAAGAAAGAAAGAAAGAAAGAAAGAAAGAAAGAAAGAAAGAAAGAAAGAAAGAAAGAAAGAAAGAAAGGAAGGAAGGAAGGAAGGAAAGAAGGAAGGAAGGAAGGAAGGAAGGAAGGAAGGAAGGAAGGAAGGAAGGAAGGAAGGAAGGAAGGAAGGAAGGAAAGGAAAGAAGGTAGGGAGAAAGGGAAGGAGGAAAAGAGGAAGGAAGGAAGAAAAGAAGGAAGGGAGGGATAGAGGAACGGAAGGAGGAAAAGAGGAAGGAAGAAAAGAAGGAAGGGAGGGATGGAGGAAGGATGGAAGGATGGGAAGAAGGAAGGAAGGACGGAAGGGTGTGTTATCTTAGAGATAATGGCAGTGATATTTGGCTATGCAACAGAGGAGAATTAACAAAATATCTAGAGCCAAGAAGTCTCAGTAAATTAGTTTCTCTTGAATGAATCTAGATTCCTTTATTCAATTAAGGCATATTATTTGTTACTGGAAAATTGATATACCTACAGCAGATCAACTGTTGTTTCAAGAGAAAGTAGGAGAATACTATTACTATATGTTCAAAACTAGAAAGAAGACTTTCCAGGTTTATGGACAGTAGCAGTTGTGGGTTTAATATTAATAATATTGATAATGCAGAAAGCTTTTTTCATCAAAATCCTCAAGATGTTACTTTCTGGTCTCCTATATTCCACCTTTATTTAGGTCAAAATCTTTGTTATTTTAATTCTTATATTATCCCATACACTAAGTTTCAAAAAGCAGTACCATTTATTGGAAGTTTCTAATTTCTTAGTGTTGCTGTTTCTCCATCTTTACACTAGAATGACAACATTTAATCACTAAAAACATAGAATATTAGAACTAAAAACAATCACATGAATGTAAACTCTTTTTGTGACCAAAATCTGGGCAAAAGAAAAACAGATCATTGAGTGCTGGCTTTTAAGACTGCTCCTCTGTGTTATATTGTCCCATCTGCACCTTATGCTGTATGCTGCTGAGTGATGCCACGATCCACTTCCCACTCCACCCTGTGTTACCTCAATGAGCATAGTTTCAGATCTGTTACAATTAGAGTGTTTTGATGAATAAAAAATATCTAGAGAGAGCAGAGGGAAAGAAAGAGAGAAAAAAAGAAAATCTATGTTCCATTTAAAGAAAAGCCTGACAAATATTATTTAAAGTACCGGCATTTCTCATCCATAAACCAAATACTTAAACTAAAATATCGATGACTTTAGTAAAGTTTAGTAAACATCCTTAATTCCATAAGGCAAGTAATGCTGAATTCACATTTAATGTTGCAATAGGAGAAACCACTGTATTGTGCAGGAGCATAGAAGTATGGTTGTAGTAAAAGATTGTATGTTGTTTCTCTAAATATCTAATAGATTAATGTCCCTGGTAATTGTGCAGTTAATCCTCAGGTGGCAGGAACTGGAAATACCTGATGTGCCAAGTTATGCAAATACCAAGACGACCCATAGGAAATGCTTCATTTACTCAATTCTCTTAGACAGAGAATTACAGAGATCCATTGCTTAGATTTCATAGAATTTTAAAATATTCTACAAAAATTCAATTGTATGAATGTTTTCCGTGCTAGTTGAATATAACCAATATTTTTATACCAGCGTGGTTGTCAGAGGAAAGCCAACACTGTCTATAAGATTTTCCAGTGAAATTATGTTGATATAGGCACTGGAGCTTTCACTTGTTTTGGATTGTATTCCTTTGCTGTCTTCAGCTTAAAATGCTGAAATCCCATGACCCTACCTGCTGAGAAATGTTAGGCTATGTAAAAAGGAAATTTCAAAATATGTTCTATTCCTGTACTTAGTCCCGTGGGACTGACCAATGTGCTAAACTTGTTGAGAATGATCCCCTACTAAGAGGATTCCTCTTTAGCTACAGTAAATTTAAAGTAGTTTCCTTTGGTCCTGTGGTAAGAAGTTCAAGACCATGGCTTAGAGTTAAAAGAATGAGTACTAGTGCAACCTCTACCATGCATTTTCTAACTCTGTCAGATCATCTATTTTTGAAAGACAATTAGTTCTTTTAGCTGAATGATTTTTGACTCTTTGTACCTACCTGCAGCAATATTTTCAAATACAGATCTACTTTTAATGACATCCTCATTTATGACGTTCTTTGACCCTCTCCCATAGACAGCTTCCTTATGCATTATACGGATGTGAGGACAGAACTAGAAGGCACATATTTGCTTATCCAATTTTACTGCAGCCCTTTATCAAATTTGCTCCTCCAGCTTTAGATCTTGTTGCATGAAATAGACTCCACAAGTCACCACACACACTTGTGACGGATTTTCATTTATTTCATCTCAGCTCCTAATTCATTTATCATTGCAAAGAGGGTGCTGACTCTTTAAATCCTTTAATTTTTTTTCTTCAGTCAGCTGGAAAAATTGAAAGCTTTTTCAGTTTAAAGTTGGAAAGTGACATTATATCATTGACATTTTAAAACATAACTCAGAGACAATATAGGAGGACGAGGCCTCCATTCCTGGTTCCTATGCATTCTTGGCAGACTCTTGCACACAGAAGTCTTCTTCAGAGTTTATCCAACAGAGTGTGGAAAGTTTTCTAGTGCTGGCTCTCCAGCACAAGTAGCTTCCCTAGCACCTAATGCAAGCAGGGTTGAAGTCTTCTCCAGCACCTGGATCTTTCATTGTGAGAGCACTTTTTTTCCAGTATCAGGCTCCTGCAGCACAGGTGTCTCCTTCAGTGTCCAGCTCCCGTAGTCCAGGGCAGTCAGTTGCATCCAGTGACTAGTAGCTTCCCTGACTCCCCTCTCTGGCAGTTCCATAATGGAGTGCCTACAATGTAACATGGATTTCTGTGGCAACATAGAGGACAGATTTCTAGTAAGATTCACGGGTGCAATAACACAGCTACTTCTCTGCCATTCAGTGAGGAATGGCCATTCATTCTTCAACAAGGTCTGAATCTCAGCCCTGGAGTAAGGATTTCTTTTTTAGGTGCTTTATCATAGTTCAAGTGGTACTGACTTCTCCTTATAGTTACTATTCTTATATTTCTTAGATATTTCTTAGGTATTTCTCTTTACTATACTTTCCTCACCATGATAATTAATTTTATGTGTCAACTTGGGTAGACTATAGTGACTGGTTGTTTCTTCAAACACTACTCTAGACGTTGATATGGAAGTATTCTTTAGATGTAACTAACAGCTGCAATTAGTTGACTTTAAGTAAAGAAGACTGTCTTCCATGATGTAGGTAGGCCACGTCCAATTAGTAGAAGGCATTAAAAGGAAAATACTGAGGTTTCCAAAAGAAATTCTGCCTTCACAGTGAAGGCTGCAATAGTTACTCCTACCTGAATCTCCAGACTGCTAGTTTTCTTTACTGAGTTCGGATTTCCCAGCTTCCAGAATCTGATGAGCCATTCCCTTAAAATACATCGGTCTCTATATATATCCTATTAGTTCTGTTTCTCTCAAGAACCCTAGGTAATACACGAGCCAGTCCCTCATTAATCAAATATTTTGTTAGAAGTAATAATTTTTATATTAAACTTTTCCTATACAGATTATTGTGTGGTTTGTTTCCTGATTGAATCCAACTGTTTCAAAGTTCTTCCAAACCTCCAGACAGCCTATAGTTCTGTGAGGGAAGTTGCCGGTAATAGAGTTAGGTTCCTAAAAGACAGCATCCAGTATCTGGAAGTGTTTCACAGTCTTCTTCTATATCCATTCCTGTTTGTCTTTTTCTAGGCTTCTGATCATCTTGGTTTGTGGTGAGGTGCGAAGTGCTACAGGAAAGCAAATTCATTGCCTAAAGCAATTAAGTTGCACCTATATGTTCAAATTTTATATGCCTGCTTTTTCAAGTACATACCATTTTCCTTATTTTTGTCATGAATATATTTCAAATAAAAGAGAAAAGATCAAGAACAGCAATCATTCACTAGAAAGAACATCATATACTAACAATATAGATAATTAAAATTATTAAAAGTAGTAGAATAATAGATCAGCTCACATTTGGAAACAAACATAGAGAAGAGAAAGTTTTATGGTGTTCATATTTCAAAGAGGTGATTTTGTGGAAAATGTAACTTGAGTCGCCACCTTCTTTTTCATCTATATAAACAGGCCTCCAGTAACTGGATACCTGGGAATGATTTTTTTTGAATTCACTTCTCTTTATGCCCTCTAGCTAATACTTCACTAAGTTCAGTACTCATTGGCACTAAAATATATCTACAATGAATTTACTTTCCTCCACTGGTACCCATTCACTACACTAAGCCTTGGATTATTAGCCTTAGCTAATTCACTATCATTTCTCCTCTACATTACTGCATTGGTTTCCCAAATATCCTTTCAGGTTTCATTATTCCTTCTTTCAATCCAATCTTTATAATCAGTCTAAGTTATATTTTAAAATGTCAATGATATAGTGTCACTTTCCAACTTTAAACTTATAGATGACAGCCCATGCTTTTGAAAATGAAAAGTAAATTCCTTAAAGTGAACTAAAGCAGAAAACTAACTACAATGAGCTAATATGTATTGTGCTTGTATCTTAAGCCAGGAACCATTCTAAATATCCTGTACATAGTAAACAATTCATATTTCATAATAATCTGCTACCTAATATTGTATGGGAAATAATATTATTATTTTATAAATGTGGAAAATAGGCACAAGAAAAATAAATAAACCATTTGCCCCTGGGTCATATAACTAAAGACAGGTGCTGTCAGATTTAAAACAGAATTTTTGTCACACTCTAGAATTGACAAGGCTAATCTGCATGCTTTCCCCAGATTTTTATTCATCATTGTTCTCTATAGGCATCAAATGCGACTCCTCCACTTACTCACTATGCCCTAACCACTCTGGTATTTTAAACCTTTCTACAATGTACCAACTCCTTTCCTTTTCAGGCTTTCCCACATGCTGTTTTATCTTCCCAGTATGCTTTTCCTCCCACTGTCCACATGGTTATTTTTATTCATCGTTTAGCATTCAACTTAAATGTCACTTCTCTAGAAAAATTACAGGATCACCGCCCAAAATAAAATAAAAAAAGGTCCTACATGTTATGTTACTCTACCATAGGATCTGTGTTTTTTATGAATTGCACTTAGGATAAAAAGTGTATATATTTTTCTCTATTTGTATAATATCCCTTTTCTCAAATAAAGTTTGTAAGGACAAGGATTGAGTCTGTTTTATTCATCAAAATGTTTCCAGTGCCAAGCAATAAATAGTTTATGGATGACAGATCAAGTGAGGTGTGGAGGCAGATCTCTTGATAGGAAGCTGAGGGGGTTTCCATCTGGCAGCTTCCTTTATTTCTGAATACAGGATCTTTTCTCAGTGAGGGATGAAAAAGAGTCTGATGTGTGAGGAATATGGAAAAGTTTAATAACACTGTTGCATAAAGTGAAGAATGAATATATGGTGGTAGCAAGTTGTCATATGGAACGATTGACTTAAATATATATCAATCACTTTAGGGAGTATGAAAAAAGAAAACAAAATGGTAAGTATTTGAATTTAGTCACATTTGGAGTTTGGGCACATGATTAAAATGAAAAGACAGAGGTAAGGAATCAACTCTAAAGTGAGGAGCTTAGAACCGACACTGCATGTTATAGGAGGAATGCGGGTGTTAAGACAAAATGTCCTGATGTTTCAGTCATTTTATGAAACAGCAGTAACAGGAGTGGCTGCAGAAACAAGCAGGAAGACGAATGTTATTGTAAGATAGAGAGATATTTGAATTCATGAAAACAGTGGAGCTCTTTTGGATGTTGGATTGGAAGCAGGTGGCTGAAGTATAATGGAGATAGTCATTGGAGATGAGAACATCAAGGAACTGAGAGGCCAGTGTGTGTGGCCGAGGAGTCTATGGTGAGATTGAAATTTCCCAGGAGGAAGAGAGAAGTTGGGATAGTGGTAAAAACTATGAGGTGGAAAAGTTTTTCCAATAATTTGATGAACAGTGATCCCAACGTGGCATCGAGGAGCAATTAAATCAGGAGTCTCAGCTTTGAGACCTAGGATAAGAAAATAACTTCCCTGATTTTCATAGAGCTGTATCAGAAATAATCTTTGAGGTTCATGAAAATTTATTTTTGACAAACATAAGGAAGATATTTCAGAGCAATGTCATGGCTATAAGGGTCTTGGTTAATTAAAGAATAAGAGTTTGAGAGAGCAGAGTGGTGGATTTTGGGAGAGAAGGGAGAGAATGAGAGTTGTATCAATATCAAAAGCCAGAGAATTGTGAAGATAATGTAACAGAGAATGCTTAACTCTCATGGAGTGGAGGGGTTTTAAACTTTTTTTATTTATCTGGAAAAATAAGTATGCTAGGTAAGGTAAATTCCATCTTGACATATTCTTGTGAATTTATGCATCTTTGAACATAACCTAATACAAGTCTAGTACAGAATGTGAACAAGTTCTTGTAACTGTGGTATAGGACTAGATATTACTTTTTTCATAAACACAGATTCAGTAGCTGTCATATTTATGCAGAGACCTGCACCTGGTGTATGAGAGAGGGGAATCTTAAGACAAAAGATACAAAAATTTACCAGATTGGCACTCAGTGTACTTTGGTTGGCACTTTTGCCATACTAGCTATAAGGGGACACTCTCTGCACTTTCTAATTGCACAGCATAAATCTTATTTTCACTAAAATATTCAGGATTTTTGAAAGTTTGTGATATTATAAGTCTCCCATTTCAAAATGTATGTTACTTTTCTTGTGTAAAATATCACAAATATGCGTGTTTCATTCTGTATCAAAAATAATTTTTAGCCTTTCTACAACATGATAAATCTATACCTACAAAGTCATAGTACTTTCTCACTCTCCTGTTGTTTGGTCTCTATTAATAATTCCTGGCTGAAGGGATTAACAATTCCTGGCTGAAGCCACATTATAACTTAAATAAGCAAAAGTTCTTCCAACTTTTCTTTAAGATTGAATCTATCTTTACTATTATTTACACCCCAGGACAAGTTCTTCAAATCCTCTGGCATCTCTAAGAAGGAAGATTCAACCAAATATACCATGATGGGATTGGTGAAGACAATTGCTGCCATGTTCACGTTTTACTTCTCTGTAGTTGTTGTGGAGTGCACATTATGTTTTGATGGAAATAGCACTGGATACTAGACCAGAATCCTTTGAATGCATTATTGGAAGTTCTTTCAAGAAAACCAAAATTATCAACAACATTCGTAAAGTGTAATATGGCAATGGTGAATGTACCTTACATTATGTCAGTAAATATAACTCAGAAATCACAGAGGCAGACATGTAATAATGTAAACTAATTAATTAAATGTTATTTGTTATTTTCTCGTACTCTCCATAATCTTTACTATATATATTTAGAAGGTAAAAATCAACATTATATTAATTTTGCATATTTATATAGAATATACATTTCAGTAAAATTAATTTAATGTAAAACTAACTGTTAAAGAAAATTTTGAAATTCAAAACAAAATAAATTTTAGCATATTATCAGAAATGTATATAACATAAATGAAGATAACAGAGCTTATCATCTATTTCCAAAGTAGACAGCTAGTTACCAGCAGAATAAATATGTCTAATATTCCTTTAGAATTTAGAGTTATGAGTATAAATAAGGCCATTTATTTTTCAGGACATAGGAAAATGGTCCATAGGAATAGATGTTGATGTTGGAACATGCACTATGTTTACTTAAATTCTGGACAATGATTATGACTTAAATTCCATATATATAATTCCAAGTTATGTGCTTCAAATCTCTATTAGCTAATATTGGGAGTTTACCCAAAACAATTTGAAAAATTTCTTTAATTTCTACTTTTCTTCTCACATCCAGTTTCTTTCATTTTCAGTCTCAATCTGTGAAACTGTGATTCCAAATTCCAGAACCTTAGAAAATGAGTTTATTATGTGATCTTCTAACTTGCAACATCGAAAAACTATTTTCAAGGTCACCATTTGAAGACTGCATTACTAAGACCATATGGCTCCGCTTCTTTAAAATTTCACAGAAACTTATGATCGCATTCCACATTAGTAATTAACATCAGATCTTATGCCACATAAATGTGAAGTGAAGACATTTGGTTAACACCTTGGTTTTAATATAGTGTAATCTTTTGCCAATTTATTTAATCGTGAAATGCTTTAGTTTACTCAGCTACAAAAAGTGACTAGAACTTCTACCACATAACTCTGTTGAGTATGCTGAAAAAAGGAAATGTAAGTTAAAGAAGAATGCAAATAGCTTTTATTAGAAAAATGTTTAAACCTTACTACCAATAACACATGTCTTGGGAGTACATTTGATTGAGAGGAGTTATATCTCACATATAAATCTTAAAAGTGAAAAAGGAAATAAACACATTTGTTTTATTTATATTAATACTTCAGAAGAAAAATTCCAATGGCCCTAAAAATAGCAAAGCAAAGAAAGATTCTACTTAATTCAGTGATAATAAAACTAAATTAAGAGCTTTGGGCTTCCATTTTGCATGTGTAAGACTAGAAAGAGGATTATTCTTATCCACATGACAAAAGATCAGTCAGATAATCTGAAAATATACAATTTTTTTGAATTTACTAGAGCGCAGAGATCCTGTCTTAGAATAGTCAAAACTGTTCCTAAGAACAAAGTCAAAGGAATAACACTACAAAATTCGAGGTTTATTATAAAGCTATGAAAAGCAGCGTGGTATTAGCCAAAATAACAGATGCATATATCAATGGAACGGAACAGAGAATTCATAAAGTTCATCACATGAATATGGTCAATTTACTTCTGACAGAGTTTTAAAGGCAATTCAATGAGGGATAATATGTTTTTCAACAAATGCTGCTGGAATAATGGCATATCCATATACAAGACGCAAACAAACAAATCTTAAACATACACTCTGGAAAAATTAACTCAGAATAAATCAGAGATCATGATGCAAAATGTAAAATTTAAATCTAGTAGAAAACATACAAGAAAGTCCATGTGAACTCAGATGCGGAATAAGTTTTCAGAAACCAAACCAAGGATACGATCAATTAAAGAAAAAAAGGTTGAACATTAAATTAACTTTACTAAAATTAAAAGTACTTTATCTGTGAAAAAAAATATTGTTAAGAGAATAAAAATACAAGCCATAGACACGTAGAAAAATTTTATATTACATATCTGATAATGCACTTTTTTTCTGGAAAACATAAATAATACTTGCAAATTAACAATAAGAAAATGAGCAATTTAATTTAAAACTGAAAAAAAAACATTAGAAGAGACTTTTAAAACAAAATTATATACAGATTGCAAATAAATATATTCAAATACTCCCAATATTGTTAGTTATTAGAGAACTGCAAATAAAAACCACAGTAAGATACCATCCCATATCCATTAAAAATGGCTAATACCAAAATAAGCCATAATGTCAAATATGGATGAGGATTCAGAGCAACCACAGCTTTCATCCAGTGGAAGCTGGTACAGCTACTTTGAAAAATAGTTTGGAAAATTCATATGAAGTCAAGCAAATACCATGAAAATCAGTAATTCCACTTATGAGGAATTACTCAAAAGAAGTATGATTTTTTTTAAAAAAGTGATATGCAAATGATTATAGCGTTTTTACTTATAAGTGCCCCAAACTGAAAATGACCCAAATGTCCCTCAGGAACATTTGAAGAACTCGGCCTGGGGTGTAAACAATAGTAACAGTAGATTCAATCTGAAAGCAAAGTTGGAAGAACTTTTCCTTATATAAGTTATAATGTGGCTGATCCTTTCATCCAGGAATTATTTCTAGAGACTAAACAACAGGAGAGTGAGAAAGTATCATGACTTTGTAGGTATAGATTTATCATGTTGCAGAAAAACTAAAATTATTTTTGACACAGGATGAAAACTATACAAACTATGGTTTACCCATATGATAGTATTCTACTCAGAAACATAAATTGGCAATCTATTAATCTGTGCAACAAGATGAATATAATTTAAGTAATTATGTGAAACGTAAGGAGACATTTTTAAAGTGACATTCTGTGTGATTCCATTTATACGGCATTTTGCAAAGGCAAAATTATAGGAATCAGCAGTTTCTACAACTGAGGATGTAAGTACCTGACTATACCATGGCACACAGAATTATGAGGCCAGTGGGATTGTTGTATATCTTTGTTATGGTTGTAATCCCAAGCATTATATGTTTGTCAGTACTCACAAAATTATTCACTAAAAGGGTTGAATTTTGCTGTATGTAAAGTATGCCCTACTTTTTTAACAAAGTAAAAGCAATTAGAAACAAAATGTTTCTATGTAAGTAGTAAATGTACTACATGAAAGTGCATTTATTTATAAGGTAAATAAAACTGGATTTTTTAAGAAGCAAGAAAAAGAAAGAAAATGATTTACTATTTTTATAAAATAATCACAACCACAACTAAAATATAACTTTGTTTATGGAAAAAATTATGACAATGCTATTTATTCAGGCAAACACAAATAATATCATCTAAATGAGGTCTGTTTAAAAAGTTAAGTATACCTCTACATATGTTCTTAACAGATACAAGAATCTGTTCAATTTGTCACAATAAAGGATGAGGTAGAAGCAGTAATAGACAATTAAAAAAAAAAACTAAAGGGATAAGAAAAGAAATCAAACTCAGAGGAGGAGGAGAAACAAGTGGAAGTATTTGAATGTCCCTAAATAAATGGGAATACTTCCAAAACATGAATAACATAAATAAAATAAGATATGATTAGCTAAAAGAAAGCATAACTAAATACTGACATGTTTCTAAAACCAGTGTGTCCACATGTTAACAACTAAAAAAATAAAAGAGATATGTTCTACAGTCCTCTAGATTTCTATGAGAAGGACGATGACAGACCAGTACAAAAAATTCAATTACGACTTCTTCCATTTCAGTCCAAATCTGGGTGCACATCCTATACATTTCCTGTATCTCTAAGATTAATCAGTTCATAGGCATATATTATCTACTCTCTTTTGATGTCCTGTGCTGGGTGCTGTGGCATACACAAAGTATTATAAGGTGTAAAGTCCAGAGTTTCTATTTGTGGGAATTTAAGTAATCCACAAGAGACACTTCAAATCCTTTCTCTGTAAGAAAAAAAGACATGCCCACACACCCTCTCTCTCTCTCTCTCACACACACACACACATATGTATTCACAGACATATACACATATACAAATGTATAAATATGAACCATATTATGAGTTGTACCATATGTATCAGATGCAAAAATATAGTATAACAGTACCAAGACACTAACTATATCTTATTATATATTACATATTTAGCATTTTACTATCATCTTATCTGGTTCACATATATAATCTAATTTAGTCTTTATAAATTTTCTGTATTTTGATCATTATTTTAAATGGCTATTTATTTTTAAAGGTTATCCAACAAACATACATGAATAATCCAAAATAAACCAAATACTGGAATTCTTAGTCCATTGTTCTCTTCACTCTGCTACTCAGTTTGATACAGGCAACAAGCATCACATGGAAATACAGAGGAGAAAACTGCAAACAAGAAATAGTGACTGGCTAAAATTTTGTCATAGAAATGTTCAAATTTCTAATGGGTATAAAGAAAAGAGAAATATGAGGAGATGACAGATACTATAGCAGGCTTGGAAGAGAAACAAAACTGTTAAGCATTAGAGAAGCTATCGGAAAAAAGTTAAGAAGGAAAAAATATAGTATTTAATGATGAAAATAAGTTAAATACAATGAGGAAAATGGACTAATAATTGGTTTTGGTGATCTGATATCATTAAATATTTTTGATAGAGTTGTTAAGAGCAAAAGATGGTTGCTCAGAATATGAGAAGTGGAGGCCTTTGCCTCTAAAATTAGCAATATAAATTTTCCAAGTTTTTGGTTTCTATTTGATATTGTCTTCTTCTAATTTAGTGATTGTATTTAATATTTGTGTTGATGACATTTTATAAATAAAAAATGTGGTATTGGTGTTCACTCATATTCATAATATATGCAGATCTCTATTCCTACAATTAACCACTTTTTCTTTCTCCATACGGCAAGATTCCTCCATCATCTCATATCATGTTTTAAAAGGGAAACTAAATGAGGAAGTTAGCTATAAGGGATTATCTAGAGCAATGAGTATGTATAAGAATGTATAAAGATCATGTGCATCAGGCTTTTTTTTTTTTTCCCCGAGAAAGAGTCTTGCTCTGTCACCAGGCTGGAGTGCGATGGCGTAATCTCAGCTTACTGCAACTTGTGCCTCTGGGTTCAAGCGATTCTCCTGCCTCAGCCTACTGAGTAGCTGGTACTACAGGTATGCACCACCATGCCTAGCTAATTTTTGTATTTTTAGTAGAGACAGCGTTTCACCGTGTTGGCCAGGATGGTCTCGATTTCTTGACCTCGTGATCCACCCACCTCAGTCTCCCAAGGTACATCAGGTAGTTTTTTAAATTCCACATTACTAGTTCTCTTATCCAATATTCAGAAATCAAAGTCAGGTTGGGAAGGTATGAATACCACAGATTTTTATAAAATTGACTAGGTGATTCTAACACACAGTAAAATATGAGCAGCATTGCTCTACTTTATTTCCTCTACTGCACGATTTCCTTGGGAGCTAAGAATGAGGTTGAAAGACCCAGAAGCATGATGAGAAATGCACTTCTGATATTGCCCAAGTGATCTAGTATGCATGAACAGAAAAAGTAGAGAGAAACTCTAAAAATCCACTTTCTCCATTGCAATCGCCCCAATGTGTATTCTCCAAGCAAACAGTTATGGTAACCTTAGTGATTAGAAAAAATAGTATGCTCTGAAAATATTCAGCTCTTTACCTAAAATGGAATATGATGTTAAATTTGATGTTTGGTTTGGAAATTTGAATGAAAACAAAATGAAACAAGTCTATGAAGATTTTCTGCTAAGGATTCTCAATCAGTGAACTATATCCTCCATGTTTCTCTTTTACTCCGTTTTCTGTAATCAGTATTGCCCCAATTTAAAGTTTTAATGAGTTGATTGTATAAGGGAGTTTGAAAATATTATGATAATGGGAAACCAAAGGACAAAAAACCAGTCAGCTTTAAGGTTTATGTCCACAGAATGTTAGTAGACGTAAGTCCTCAAACTAATTTGCTGTTCTTCCAAGGTTTCTTTGTAATGAATCTTTCACAGACTTTTCCCATCTCCTCACCCATCCATAGGAAGGAATTAAGCTGTTGAGACTAGGGATTATCTAAGTTTTGATACTTTCAAAAAGTACACAGCAACTTTATATTATGACATGATATTAATAAATATGTACTTAATTTTACTGTAAAATGTTTACCTTTGTCACATCTTGAATATAACAAGAAGAAGAATAAAAAAGTAGGAATTTTAACAGTACATTTCTTCTAAAAGACAGAATTATAAAATTTTAAACATACTGATTCATTTTCCAAATAGGAGTTGAAGGGATACTACATTAGTATTGAGAGAGAGATGTTCTCAAATACTTTCAACCTTTCAGGTTGTTCATTAATAATTATTCCAGAGTTATGACAGACAAAGAAGAAAAAATATATTGTCCTAATGTTCAGCAACATTTTCATCTTCATAATGGCTTGAGTACCTCCCAAGACTATTCATATCTTATGAGTCGATAAATAAAACCCTATCCCAAAGTGTGGAAAAACAGCAAACATATCCTGTATGATTCCACAAAAGATTCTCCCTTTTCCTGTTTTATCTTTAAAATCTTGAAAGAAACAAATGTTGATAAGCTGGTTTCATTCCAGCCTACATATTACTGCAATAAACCCTACCAGGAAAGACACATGAACACATGTGCTATGTGTTTCCCTGTCCAATAATAAAGATAATCTTTCTCAATTCATTTTTATTAAATCAATGGTGAGCTCTGGGATTTTCTGTTAACTAACTAGCTTCATAGGTTTCTGCTATATCAGTGCTAAAAATACTTTGAGACCATCTTCTCCTACCATTTTGCTTGTGAAATTAATAAATTAAGTAATTTATTCAAAATTAAGAAATTAAGTAATTTATTCAAAATTTGATAGATAATCTGTGTAATGAGTAAAAGTTTATCAATAGAGATTTTTGTTTTCTCCATTTGTCAAAATGTGTCCATGTTAACCTACACATCTGGAGGCAGTGAAGGACCCTGTACTTATATTCTAACTCACAAGAATGTATTCTTTCATTGGAAATGTCAGGCCAGTTAGAAAGAGAAGACGGTTATAACAATCTGGGAAAGACACAGTACCAGTAATCACTGAACTTTCACACTCAGCTGTTGAGAAGCTGTAGGCAGCTGACATTAATTATTTCCTAGAAATAGGATTAATTTTCCACAGAACGCTGGAGAACAAGTTCAAATATGCAGATAAATCACATTTTTTAAGGATACTTCCAAAAGATTTGCCTATACTCTATTTCCTAACTTTCTGCCTTTCTGTTTTGAAATTATAAATCATGTGTTTGGAGTTACATTTTTTATTTTTATTTATTTATTTTTTTTTGAGGGGGTTTTGATTTTGTTGCCCAGGCTGGAGTACAATGGTGCCATCTAGGCTGACTGCAACCGCTGAAATCTCCACCTCCCAGGTTCAAGCGATTCTCCTGCGTCAGCCTACGAACTAGCTGGGACTGCGGGTGTGGACCACCATGCCTAGCTACTTTTGTATTTATAGTAGAGACAGGATTTCACCATGTTGGACAGGCCTGTCTTGAACTCCTGCTCTCAAGTGATTTACGTGCCTCGACCTCCCAAAGTACTGGGATTACAGTCATGAGCCACTGTGCCTGACCTGTCTTGTCCTCTTCTTGATGTCCATCTTGTGAAAGTTATTTAACCTGCCTTAAATTCCTTATCTGGAATGTCAGCACAATTATATCTACTACATACAGAATTGTTGTTAGGATATAATAAGTTTATTGAGACAAATGTATGAAGTTCTTACCATAATGGCTAGCGCATATTAGATGCCTAATAAATGTTACTTGTTGTGATATGTCTTAGTTTCTTCTGGCATTCAGCCCTTAGCATAATTCACACATTAGGCCCTGGCTTAATGTGCACTGATTATATGACTATATCTTACAACGATTTCTCCAAACATGTTCTCCTTGTTTTCCTGTGTAATTTCTAAAAATATTTCTTTTATCTGGCAAACTCTTTTGTAATGAATCCTAAGCAAAACAATCTGTTGACAGTCTTTATGATCAGGAACATTGTTTTAAAATTACTTTCATTCTGTGTGGTAGTTTGGTTATACATCCCATTATGTAATTGCTTATCATGAAAAGAATTCCAAAAGAGTTGAATTCTTTCTGAAAAGATAATAACTCTATAGGAAAATACACTGTCAAAACATATGTGTGTATATGTGTGTGTGAGTGTGTGTATTCTGTTCTCACAATGGAGTACATTGTCTGGCTTACATACTATTATTTTTGGAAAATTTTTGTTTGGAACTCACAAAATGTCATCTTTATTATGTTATCTAAATGTTAAATTTTTAAGTTAATTTTTGGTATCTACTCAATGTACGTTTGCTTTAGCCAACTGCTCAGCTTTCTTTTTATTGCTTTTAAAAGCCCATTTGGCATGTTTCCATGCTCAGAGCTTTAGTTCTGTTCAAATATACATTCACAGTTCCATGTGTTTATTTGAGTTTTCTATAACATGAAAATATATGCCTTTATTCCTCTTATATAAAGCATACTTTTACTTCTTACAACATATTAGGTTTTAGTTAATTTCTCGGTCTTTGAAATTTTAACTCCCAAGTTAATTGATCTTTATTTTCCTTTACTTTGTTTTTTGATCTTGAAAGAAGAAAGGTATGTGGATGAAACTATAATATAGAACATTTATCTTTCATTATCTCATTTATTTCTTTTCTAATATCATTACCAAATTAAATTTAAAAATCTCTAAACTACTTTATTCAGAAATATTCATTCACATTATGTTTATTATTAATTATAACATAATATACTTATTTAGTATTATGATGATAAAAAAGGGACCTGAGATAAAATTATATTTAAACTATGGTAGAGGTTACAATCTTAGTCATCCACACTGACTCTCTATCCACATACTTTTGAAAATATGGTAGTAAATTAAAGGCTTATTTTAATTGGAGGCATAGAGAAAGCCTAAATTATATCTAACAGTTTTTTATGACTATAACAAATAACTTTTTAAAGGTTATATAGTCAAAGAATTCTGATTTCCTGCCTTCCATTCTATCATATGAGCAAATAAATAGACAAAAGGTAAAAATTCTATTGTTTCCATCTCAACTTGCCTCACATATGTTTTGACAGGGTCCATTCATCTTGCATTAAGGGAGTTACACAAATTAAGCATGATTGTGGTATGTTAGTCTTATAATTAGTATTTTCTAATTCTATTAACAAGAGCCAACAACCTAGTGTTCTTAGTCACATTTGATCTACAAAGCAAGAAATTTACATGTGGTAAATGGTAGCACTTTCCAAAAGCAGTTAATCATTAAGGGGGAAGAAAGCCTCTTGGCATTTATTGTTCACAGCACAAGAGAAAGGTATTAACATGGCTCTAATTTTTCAATTCCAAAGGAATTTCTCCACAGTTAAAAACAGATTAATGTCCAAATGCCATTATGTGTTTCTATACCTTTCTGTTAAAGATTGGAGCCATTATTATACAAACTGATGAAAGTTTTCTGCTGAAAATACAGGTCAGGTAACATGTGAAAGTACAAAGAAGCAATCAGAGATTTAAAACTATTGCTTTGTTATCCTGCAGAGAAACAGGAGAACTTCTATGCTAGGGACTAATTAGCCACTAAATGAAAACGTCATTGACAGGTTATCAGTAGTACTTTCTGCCTCTAGTTACCCGAACAGAAATGGTCATGTCAACCTTAAATAATGAGATTTAAAGAACACAATTAAATATGGAGTTTATTCAAGCACAAAGCTTGAGGATAGCTGCCCAGAAACACCAACTCTGAACAAATAGGGTCAGCATTTCAAAGTGGAGAAGTTAAGGTTTCACTTATATAGGCAAAGACAGAGAAGTTCCAGCAGGATTACATTTTCCATAAAACCAGTGTGTATGCCACAGCGATTTGATTGTTTAAAAATTGCTACATCCCAAGAAATGTTACTTGATTACTCTGTGAGGAAAGGCAGTGATCTGAGAGGGCCTTGTCTCTGCCACCACTTGGTCCTCTTAATCATTTACAAAAAAAAAAGAAAAAAGAAAAAGTGGCTGCTGCGTGCCAGGTGACTATGGCAGTATAGCTACATTTCTCTCAAGGCTCAGAATAAAGTTCCAACAGCTTTATGTTAGAATTATTTTAGGTTTGTATTACTTAAATTCACAGTCTTCATTGATAACTTTAATTTTTTGAGACAGGTAAAGACCATTTTAGCAACTTTGACAAGCAGGAATTGCCCGATTGTTTCTGTAGCAGGAATTGAAACAAAAGACTCGCCATCGACCTAGCTATTACCCATGTACAGCAATGTTAGCCATTGACTTGTAAAATTAAAGTGGTAAAAGATGAAAGTAGAAGAATATACTGCAATTGGGAAGAAAAGTAAGCACTTCTGTAACAGCAAGTGATGTTTTGAAATGAAACTGAAATCTGATTACTTTTCATGTCTCCAGGTTTCAGACTTTGGTCATTTTCAATTGTATTATTATGAGGCCAATTTTTTTTTTCTTTTCCTTTATTCTCTTTCACAACCTCTTGCTTTTTTTTTTTGTCTTCTGTCATTAGTCCCAATTTTTTTCCACTATCCAAATGTCTACATTCTCCACCAAGTAATGTCAGTGGCAATGTTTAAGGTATGTTACTCTGTGAATCTGTTTCATAAGTAAAAAGGTCACTCACACTTTAAATAATGGTGACCCCACATAAGTTATGTGCATAGGTTTTATATGTTATATATATAAGTTATATGTGTATGTTATATATGTGTATATATATATAGAGAGAGAGAGAGAAAGAGAAAGAGAGAAGAGGTTGGCAAGTTGGACACAAAAAAAGAAATGGTGAGACAAATTTTCATACTAATCGGCATTATTATTTAATGCTGATAATAATCAGTATTAAATATAAATATCTTTTAAAATCAAAATATTAGTTTTCCTCCAAGGACTTTTTGTGAAAGTGTTTTAAAAGCCTATTTAAATGTAAGTAGTGTAAACTCAAAATAAAATTCTAAGCCCCTAGCTGACTAAAGAGACCATCTCTTGGCAAACGGAGTCCCTGGAGTAACCTGGAAAACTGAGTCATCGGCCATGATGCAATGGGGAATCAGAACAGCCTCATTATACAGCAACCCTCCCTACCTAATCAGGATTAGTCTTTCTTGCCTAAGGACTTAACGGAAATCAGCTCTTTCAAAAGACTGCAGCATTGATATCAACAAACTAACTGATGCCACTCCTCCTTTATTCGCCTGATAAGAGACCACTGACCATGGAGTAGTTCTGGCCAGTCTGTAGACCACTGACCATGGAGTGGTTCTGGCCAGTCTGTAGCGAGTATGCAGTAAGGGTTTTCATGTCCTCTGTTGCACCTTTTGATGTCAGAGGGCTGAATAGTCCCCTCTCAGGTTATGCTAACACCACCATTTTTTGCACATGGGATCCATGAAGGGGCATAAAACTCAATTGCACATGCACACACGTTTCTTTTCATCTTTTCATGAATATTCATGAATCCTCCTATAGCTTATTAAATTTGTATATCTGTCCACCTTGTGCAGCATAAATTCCTGTTCCCTTTGTCCATCCCTTAAAATGTCATTTCTGGCTTCAGGATGGAGGTTATGCTTCCCAGCCTATCAGAATGTCCACCCTGCAGGCTACATACCCTTAATGCTCTCTTTTCTAAATGTATAAACCTCATCATATTTTAGTTCAGGGTAGCAATGTACATGTGCTGTTTCTGTTATTACTATTATTAATATGTCCCCGGTTGCAAGCTAGATATATGCTTTCCTCCCTTTTAACCATGCTCCATTTACATGTTTTTCTCTATTGTAATTTCAGCCAGTTTGTAAATAAGGGTAATAAGGAAGTAGCTCCCATCTTATATTTCATTATTTTTGCAACCATTTAATAAAAAAATTAAAAAATATGAAAGCCAACTAAGAAGAAAATGAACATTAGAATGAACCCTATGCTTTGGTGCAGAAGTAAAGCTGGCTATTTGTGTTATTGAACAAGGTATTTGATCTTTACAACCTTTAATTTCTTCATTTGTAAAGACAGAAATTGGCAGAGCTCAGAAAGCACTACCCAAAGGACTTTGAGCTGAAGGAGATTGTGAGGGCCTCAGAAGCAAGAAAGTCACTCTGGTCTTTCCCCACCTTTCTCTGTAAGGGCTGGTCATAAAGCAACTTTCTGACCTACTTTTCCTGAAAGTTAACCATTCCAGAGGGACCCCGCCCACACCCAGAGGGAAGGAACGCTACACAGAGAGGCCAACAAGCATCTGGTTACCACAGGCTCACATAGGTAAGGGTAAGTGGTGAGGAAGGAAAGGATAAAGACAAGTTGGTTAATGGGTACAAAAATATGGCTAGCTAAAAGGAATAAGTTGTAGTGTTCAATAGCACAATAAAGTGACTACAGTTAAAAATAATTATTGTATACTTCAAAACAGCTAGAAGAGAGGTGTTATAATGTTCCCAACACAAAGAAATGATAAATGTCAAAGGTAATGGATATTACTCTGATTTGATCATTGCATATTCTATGCATGTATCAAAATAACACATGTATTACCTATATATATACAATTATTATGGATCCATAAAAAAGGAATAGAAATAGAAAGGTCTTGCTATGTTTCCATCCTCAGTCTACTACCATCAGATTCTAACATCAGTCTAATCACATTTCTACATGGCTTTCCATTCTTCATCAATCCTAAGCATACATAACGTTTTCTCTAGATCTTCGGTCTTCATTTCTGAAGGCTCCCATATCAAGTAAAATTTTGATTGAATAAACTTGCTGTTTTCCTTTTGTTAGCTCGTCTTTTGTTATATGAGTTGGGCAATTACCCTTATGATGACTAAGGATTGGTATCACACATTTTTGCTGCTATAAAATAATACTTAACTCAAATTCCTATGAAGTAGATTACATACGATGATGTTAAAACTATGCCAGATACCTAGTAGACACTTTATAAACACCACTAAAATAGGAATCAACTAATATTTTAATTTAATATATGCAATACTGACATAGAGTGATTCACTGCCATTTTAGACATTTGCTTAAAAATTTTTGGTTACATTGTTGGACAGATGGAATCCAACAATTTCCACTGTATTTTCTAAGCACTGAATGTAGAGCTCCATGCATTTGCTTTCAAAATCAGCTAGTAAATATAGCTCTTTGAGTATTTTAAAACACATACACACACACATGATGCAAGTCTTTAAGAAGAAAAATATTAGTCTATGCTTCTTAAAAATTTTATTTAAAAGAATATAAAACAAAATGCATAATAATGATAAATTCAGCCTGGTTAAGATATCAAGAAATATTTATAATATCAAAAGAAAAGAATATTTTAATTTATCATTTTAATGTTAATTATAGTCTTGTTTACCTGTTGCTTTGCTTTATCCTTCAGGCTGCTATCCATGACACATATTGATTCTTTTTCTCTGCTAGCATCTGATTTTACATTGTGTAACTAGTTTTCAAGAAAAAATATTTGTTTTCTATAATGTACTCATGTTGCCTCTTTTTGTTCAAAAACTAAATTCAAATGGACACTGGATAAGATGAAGATTAAGTACAAATGTTTAATATTTCTATTTCTGAATTTTACTGGAATCAAAGGACTAAAAGAAAGATAATAAATTATATAAAAATAGCATTAAAATCACCATCTGTTCTTAAAACTAAGAAAGAATGTCAGTTATATGCTAGATACTGAAAAAAATGCTATCAATAATTACAACTACCATCAGGTTAAAGGAAGTATTAAGCAGACTGCTAACATACTATGGTGAACAAAATCAATATTATTTTGAAAGGTAAGTAAAAAATGTGGTAGAGGAAACTTACTAACAGTCTTAATCAGGTAGAGATCAGACTGATGAGCACTCCATGGATTAGCCCATTCCCTGGGGCAACAGAGAACTTCTTCCAGTAAACAAGGATCAAGTATATGCCCACTGATGTTGACCACATCAAGTTCTTGTCCATAAATACCATCTACTGCTCTGTAGCTTGGACCCTGTGGCCCTATGTAAAACCTGCCAACAGAAATGCATAGGACTGCAAAAGCAAGGTCAATACACCTTAATCAGCATTCTCTATAGTCACATCCTCCCGGGAGGGGGAAAGGGAAAGAAAAACAAATCCTATCTGCACTAAAATAAGTATGAAAGTTAGAAGTACCAGCGTCTACAAATGAGAAGGAACCAGCACAAGAATTCTGGCACTACGAAAAATCTGAATGTTGTGACACTACCAAAGGATCACACTAGCTCTCTAGCAATGGTTCCTAAACAAAATGAAAATGCAGAAAAAAACAGATAAAGAATTCAAAATATGAATTGCAAGGAAGCTCAATGAGATCCAAGACAAGCTTGAAAATCAACACAAAGAAACTTCTAAATTAATCCAAGGAATGAAGGAAAAGATAAAGATCTTAAAAAGTAGGCAATCAGAGTTTCTGTAATTGAAAAAATCACTTAAGTAATTTCAAAATACAATTGAAATCTTTATCAATAGACTGGACCAAGCAGAAGAAAGAACTGCAGAACTCGAAGACCAGGCTTTTGAAATAACTCACATAGACAAAAGTAAAGAAAAAAAGAATTTTTATAAATGAACAAAGTCTTTGAGAAATATAGTATCATGTAAAGTGACCACACTATAAATTATTGGCATTCCTGCGAAAGAAGGAGAAAAAAAATGAACAACCTGAAACACATATTTGAGGGAGTAATTCAAGAAAATTTTCTTAATCTTGCTAGAGAAGTGGACATCCAAATACAAAAAATTCAGAGAATACCTGTAACATACTACCCCAAACGAATATCACCAAGGCATATAGTCACCAGACTGTTCAAGGTCAACACTAAAGAAAACATCTTAAAGGCAACTAGTAAGAAAGGTCAGACCATGTATGACAGGAACCACATCAGGGTTAACAGTGGACTTCTCAGCAGAAACCTTACAAGCCAGAAGATATTGGGGAGCCTGTTTTTGGCATTCTCAGACAAAAGAAATTCAAATCAAGACTTTCATATACCACCAAACAAAGTTTCATAAGCTATCACAAAATAAAATATTTTCCAGACTAGCAATAGCTCAGATAATTTGTCACCACTAGACCAGATCCTTCAGGGAGCTTTAAACATAGAAATCCAAGAATTAAACCTGCTACCACAGAAACACATGTAAGCACACATTAAACACATTTAAGCACAGACTGTATAAAGCAAATACACAATAGAAACTACAATGCAACCCACTGACAACTTTATAATGGGATCAAAACCTCACATATCAATATTAATCTCAAATGTAAGTGATCTGAATGCCCCATTTAAAAGACTCATGGTGGCAAGTTGTGTAATATAAAAAAGACCCATCTATCTGCTGTGTTCAAGAGACCCATCTCACATGTAATGACACCCACAGACACAAGGTAAAGAACTGAAGAAAGATATATCATGCAAACAGAAAACAAAAAAGAGTAGCAACCACTATTATGATAACAAATAAAACAAACTTTGAACCAAAACGAAATAGTAAAAAGTGGGAAAAAAGACATTTTACCTGGTGATAAAAAGGTCAATTCAACAAGAAGTCTTCACTAACCTAAATATGTACGCACCCAACATCAAAGGACCCAGAGTCATTAAACAAGTACTTACAGACTTACAAAAAGCTGTACATAGCAACACAATAATAATAGGGGACTTCAACATCCCACTGACAGCATTAGACACATCTTTGAGGCAGAAAACGTAAAAAGAAATTCTAGACTTCAATTGTAAACTTGCCCAATGGACTCTAATAGACATCTACAGGATATTCCACCCATCTACCACAGAATATACATTCTTCTCATGTGCATATAGTACATACTCTAAGCTCAACTACATTCTTAGCCATACAGCAAGGCTTCATAAATTAAAAAAAAAAAAAAAAGGAAATCACACCAATCATACTCTCGAACCAATAGAAAACAGAAACCAATTCCAAGAAGATCACTAAAAATGATAAAAGCACAGGCAAATTATACAACTTGCTCCTGACTTACTTTTGGGTATACAACAGAATTAAGGCAGAAATTTAAAAATATTATTTAAAATAAATGAAAACAGAGACACAGCTACCAAAATCTATGAGAAGTAGTAATAGGAATGTTAAAAGAAAGCTTATAGCATTAAATGCTTGCTTTGAAAAGTTAGAACGATCTCATTTAACGATCGAAAATCACACCTAGAGGAACTAGCAAAACGAGAACTAAATAACCCCAAAGCTAGTATTAAAAAAAAGAATTAATTAAAATCAGAGCAAAACTGAATGAAATTGAGACCCCAAATCTCTTACAAAAGGTCAATTTAAACAAAAGTAGTTTCTTTAAATAGACAAGATCAATAGACAGCTAACTAGATGCACAAAGAAACAGAGAGTAGATCTAAATAAGCACAATCAGAAATGACAAAGGTGACATTGCCACTGATCTCACAGAAATACAAAAGATCCTCAGTGACTATAATGAACACCTCTAGGCACACAGACTAGAAAATCTAGAGGAAATGGATACATTCCTGGAAACGAACAAGCTCCCAAAATTGAATCAAGAAGAAATTGAAACACTCAATAGATTCTGTAATTTAATCAGTAATAAAAAACCTACCAATCAAGAAAAAGTCCTGGACTAGATCATTGTACAACTGAATTCTACAAGGCATACAATTCTGCTCCCCACCATCCCCTCAAAAAAAAAAAAAAAAAAAAAAAATCAGGGAAGGACTCCTTTCTAAGTCATTCTATGAAGCCAGCATTACCCTGATGCCAAAAAACCTGCCAAGATACAAAAACAACAATAATAATAATAATAATAATAAACTACAGGCCAATATCCTTGACATATATGCAAAATCCCTCAACAAAATACTAGCAAACCTAATCTAGCAGAATATTCAAAGTTAATTTATCATGATCAAGTAGACTTTATCCCTGGGATGCAAGGTTGCTTCAACATATACAAATCAATAAATGTGATTCACCCTATAAATAGAATTAAACCCCAACATCCTATGATCATCTCAATGGAAGCAAAATGGTTTTTGATAAACTCCAACATCCCTTATCTCTTTGACATCTTTCATCTCTTCATGATAAAAACTCTCAACAATCTAGGTATTGAAGGAATATACCTCAAAATAATAAGAGTCATTTAGAACAAATCCACAGCCAACATCATACTCAATAGGCAAAAGATGGAAGCATTCCTATTAAGAACAGGAACAAAACAAGGAATGTTTATTCTCACCACTTCTGTTCAACATAGTATTAGAAGTCTTAGCCAGAGCAATCAGACAAGAGAGAGAAAGAAAAGGCATTCCAATAGATACAGAAGAAAAACTATTTCTTTGCAGATGTAATGCTTATGTACCTAAAAATACTAGGGACTCAACTAAAAGGCTTTTAGAACTCATAAACAATTTCAGTAAAGTTTCAAGATACAAATCCAAAGACATTGAATCAACCTAGGCGCCCCTGAATCGTTGATTGGAAAAAGAAAATATGACACATATACACAGGAACACTACCTTTCCATAAACAAGAATGAAATCATGTCCTTTGCACCAACATAGATGCAGCTGCAGGCTAGGATTCTATTAAAACAGGAACAGAAAACCAAATACTGCATTTCTCACTTATACATGGGAGACAAACATTGAGTACACATGGACATAAAGGTGGAAGCAATGGACACTGGGGAATACTGGAATAGGGAAAGATAAATGGGGTGAGGCCTGAGAGGACTGCCTATTGGGTGTTGTGCTCACTCTCCGGGTGTCACTGTTATTTGTACACCAAACCTAAGCCACACACAGTGTCCTCATGTGACAGGCCTTCACATATATCCCTGAATCTAAAATAAAAGTTGAAATTATTTTTTTAAAAAAAGAAAATGTGGTATGTATACACACCAGGGACTACTATTCAGTCATGAAAAAGATGAAATGTCATTTGACTCAATTTGGATGAACCTGCAGGATTTTATGTTAAGTGAAATAAGCTACGGACAGAAAGACAAATACCTCACTCATATTTAGAATCAAAACTATTCATCTCATTGAAGTTGAGAGTAGAACAGTGGTTACTAGAGCTGAGGAGAATGGGGTAACGGGAGATGAGAGGAGATTGGTCAATAGATACAATGTTACAGTGAGACAGAAGTAATAATTTCTGGTACTCTTGCACAGTATGGTGACGATAACAGTAATGCATAGTGTATTTCAAATAAGGAGAAGACAGAATTCTGAATATTATCACAATAAAAAGATGATAAATATCTATGGTGATGTGTGTGCTAATTATCATGATTTAATGATTACATGTATGTACATATTGAAACATTACATTTATACCATATAAATATGTATAATTATTATGTGACAATAAAATATATTTTCAAATAATATCATTTCATATATTCAGGGTTAAAATACATTATTAAAATTAATTGCGCTTGTTTCCTCTTGCTTTTTAAAGTAATTTTAAGTGGTTTTAAAGAAGAGAGTTGGTGAGCCAATACACTGCTGACCTAGCCCCAATGGAACATGCTTTCTATTAGGTTGGTGCAAAAGTAATTGCGGGTTTTGCCATTACAAGTAATCACAATTAATAGCAAAACCCACAATTACTTTTGCACGAACATAACGGATGGAAAAAACCAGGTTATAGACATGTTATTGTGAATACATAAATAAATAAATAGAGATCTACAGTGAGCAAAACTATTATAAAGAAGTCACCCACCCAATATATCGGCTCACTCTGTTTCCAGTTGCCCAGTATTTAGAATATCCAATTGGGTTACCAAGATATAATACACAAATAAGTTAGTTTATTCAATTTCTCACAGTAGACTATGTGTTAATTTGAGAAATGAGCACCGCAAGTGATTCTCATAGTTTATGTATGTAAATATAAGTACTTATGAGTGCACAAATACACATGAGTATACACATACGTGCACACATAAAGCTTCAGTTTTATTAGGGGGTTTTGGGTATTTCGTTTATCTTCTTTGAACTTAACCATGTTTTCAATAATTTGGGTACTAAATTGGTATTATGCTTTAATCAAAGAAATATTGTTAAACCCTAAATTTTCTTCATAAAAAGTATTTTTCCTCTCAAAATTTCCTAGTAGAGGAGTAGTGTGAATTTGTAAACATTGCTTGGAGTCGTATCGGCATGTAGGCAGAATTTCGTAGAACATATCACAGTTACCAGCTTGCCATGATTCCACAGCGATCTTCACATGCACTATCAATTTGCCTGGCCAGTTGGAAACAATAGATACGAAAGAGAAAGTGGTGGTGCTCCTCATTTTCTCCTTCTCTAATTGACTGTGAAAAATGGATTCCTGCCACAATGTTGATCAGACTTACTCTATGTGACATTATTTACTTGAGGAAGGGGATTTCTGTCAAAACAAAGGGAAAAATGTAATGCAAAGATAAATATATCAGTACATATATTAAATATTTTTATTTACCAAATGGAATAAAAGGAAAAAAGAGGTTGGCAGGCTAATGACACACGGAAGAATAATTGAAAACATGCTTAATCATTTGTTTTTCCACAAAGCAAAGGACAAATGCAAATTTGATTATGAAGAGTGGTGAAAAAGTTAAACAACAATTTGGAAATTATTTCTATTTATTCTTCAGAATCAATGAATAAAGAAAAGAAGTATCAAAGTAATAATGAACTAAAATGTGTGTTTCCTTGTTAAAGTGAAATGATTTTGGGGGGCTGAAAGTGAACCCCATATTTCTCCCCAGTTTCAGATATTTGCCTGATCTATGGCTACTCATAAAATCATTGTCATATCCAGGTTTTAGAGTCAAATAATTTATGACTCAGTACAGTGTGCTGCTAGGGCCATCTTTCCTGTTGGCAAGTCTCCATGTGGTTTGTGAGGGTCACCAGGTAGCTTTCCATGCTCAGAATTTGCCTACTTTGTAGGTGCCAAATAATCAGACATTCTATTAGTGGGATTCTTTCCTATGGAGTAAAGTATTAAATGCTAATATGAGGAAGTAGAAAAATATAAAAGCAATGCCCACATTTAATACATGATTAAAACATGCTGAATACTTTCCAAGTGGTTGATAACCAAGAGCAAGAATTCACTTGGAATCAGGGTTACAGCAGATAAGTTTGACAGGAAACATGTGGAGAGACCAAGAAGTGCCTCAATGTGATGGCAAAGTTGAGATGGAAGAAACATGTCAGGGATAGGATGGGGACCTAACTGTATAAATGAGGATAATGAAAAGGGAAGAGGTTTTATATATGGAAAATAAACTTTATCTATAGCTAGCAGTAACTGAGATTGCTTAGTCTAATAAAAGGCGACTGGGAGTAGGTGATTGGTAGAGGTTAAAAAATAAAAGGCAGTCTGGTAGAAAATGGAGTCAACTATTTGAGAGTCCTACAAGATAAATTCAAAACGAATATGAACAGACTATATTGAGGCAAGTAAATATCAGACTAAAAAAATAAATTGGCTTACCAGTGGCTTCCTTTTCTATCACACATCATTTCTCCTTTTCCTCTAGACCTCTATATACACATAACTGATCTCTCTGTGGGTAGATGGAGACTTATTCTGACCCTCTTTAATTTCTCTCTGATTCAATGATGGCAATGAAAAATGAAACTTAATATCATCTTTAGAGGAGAAAATACCAAATGATATCAATTTGTATATGTCTCATGTTAGATCCTAGAGAAGCAGCTGCTGAGACTGAGTTTTTAATGAAAAATGTTGATAAAGGATCAACACCAGTAAGCGGAAAGGAAGAAAACAGATTGAGCAGAGGGAGAAGTGAAAGTGCATCAAGGGCAAACAAATAATCAGAGAACTTGGTGAGGAGCTCTGGAGCAAGGACTGTCTACAACACTGTCGCACAACAGGCTGAAGTAGATGAGGCCTTTTAACCAGGGGTTACCAGACTATGGTCAGCTTGCTACATGTTTTTATATTGCCTGTGAACTAAGATTATTTCTTTACATTTTTAAATGGTTTAAAAAAAAAAACAAATGAATATTTTCTGACATGAAAATTATATGAAATTCAAATTTCAATGTGCATAAATACAGTTTTATTGGTACATAGCCATTCTCATCCATTATGTATTATCCTTGGCTGTTTATGAGATACAACAGCAAAATCGAGTGTTTTGTGGCAGAGTCTCTACTGCTCATGTAGCTTAAAAGACTTGTTTGCTTTTTAATAGAAAACATTTGCAAATTCCTCCTTAATTCTCCTGCTTTACTGGGTCACAGGTAAGGGTAACTCTAGGAAGAGTCAGCTCTCTGCTACTGAGTCAAATCTTGAAAAAGCTGACAACCAGAAACTGTTTTCAGACCTCACTCCAGAGCTGGGAAGCCAGCCCTTCTTTTAAAAGGTTATGCTGCCATAACCTGTCTACCATAATGCTAATTTCCACAGATCACATACTAAATGCCAGCTATTCTAACTAGCTTTTGACAAATACACTATTGTCAAATAAAATCTGTTTTGCAGTTATTCCAACATATGACGTGAGCAGATACTTTAATGTAATAGAAAAACAAAATTTTTATTCAAGATGTATTTCATCAAAGAGTTTGGACTCTATTGGCAATGGTTAGCATTTTAAAGACTTAAAAATATGCTTTCCAATTATATTATTTTGAAAGAGATTTATTGGGTAAGTGCAGAAGTTGTTACAAAAAATAAGTGAACATATTCATCTTCAACAAATGTTTAATTATTACACATAAGAGTGCTACAGGACTTGTCAAATATCAATTATTGTACTGTTTTTATTGAAGAACTGGCCTTACACATTTTCTAGAGTTCAAAAAAATGTATAATTGCCTCAGAGTTTTCCCTCCCTGATTATTATTTCCTCTTGTTTCCTTAGTTACTTTCATGGGTTCCATTTCAAAGCTTTTTCTTATAATAGATTGTGCTTTCGTCATTATTTTCTCTGAGAAATCAGATTTGGCTCTCCCATTTTTACCCCTAATTAAAATTTTTGGTCTAATTGCAGTATATTTCATTAGTTCTTATAGAACACATGAGCATGAAAGAGGGTTTTGATTTAATGTTTAATAATATGCAGCCATCTAATAAGCACTGTCTATGTTAAGACTATTTTGTCAAAGTTCTCATTAGTCCATTTGCACACTGGCCAAGAAGACCACATCAAATTCCAAGGAAGAGTTTGGATTGCAGGTCCCAAGATCTAAAAAGTTAATTCTAAAAGTAAATTTTCACTGGATTACAAACAATCAAGAATGACAAGATAATTAGGTTATTTAAATGCAAGTCTGTCAAATACTGAGTTAAGAAGTACTGAAAGAATTAATAATTTGATAACTAAAACAATAAGATTATATTATTAATTTGTCTTTTGAAATTAGCATTTTTAATTCAACATATAATGTGGAAATTTGAGAAGAAATAGTTTGCAATTGTGTTTACTTTACAATTGGCCAGTGTTTCTCACTCTTCCTCATTCTCAATCTGTATTTTCTTCTTCTCTTCAGAGGTAATTTTTACATAAACTTCATGTACAATTAGGTGCGGAGAACGGCTTTATTGCCTGAAGAACATGCTCCTTGCTAGAAGAGAATCAGCCCAGTCAAATAACAGAAAAACTTTATAATATTAATGAGATTAACAATGACTCAGTTTTCAGATGACACATATTCTATTTGTTAATTCACCTGATACGATTTTTTTTCATTTAATGACAATGTATTAAGTGCCATGGGCATGTTTGAGAGAAGAATTTTTCAAGAAAGAACTACTGCAAATTTTCTGAGGTAGGACTATGAGTATCCTAAGGAGAGCAAAGGGACATTGTGGATGGAACTCAGTAAGTGATGGAGCTCACGTAGGACGTTGATTAGGACATGAGAATGATCCATGAGAGAGTCAATGGATTAATTCATGCACAGCTAGAGGTGATTGTAAGGATTGTTAAAGACTGCTAAGGGTTAAGATTCAACTTAATTTACAAACTAATAAGTGAGCCTGCCTCAGTTTCAGAGGTGTTGAGAGAAGCAATGAGACTTCTGCGTAAGAGAAAATGAAATTTATTACTCACAGAAAGGCAGGCAGTATGCACTTCACGTTCACACCTGTGTCTTATGCTTCCTAAGTCCCACAGAAGCAATATCAAGTGGCCCAGAGGGATACTACAAACACAGTAGCATAGTAGCTACAGATGAGAAATCCTGAACTTAGAAAACTTATTTATTAAAGTTCTCCAGAGAAACAGAACCAATAGGATATATACATATATGTGTGTACATATCCTACTGGTTGATAGATACATAATTTTACAGATATGGTTTTTACACATATACTATGATTTTACATATTTATGATTTTGCATGTATTTATGATTATATGTGTGTAAATATAATCTGTTTATATATATATATATGTACAGAGAGAGAGAGGATTTATTATAATCGTGTAGGATTTATTGTGAACACAGAAGCTAAGAAGGTTCACAATCTGCTGCCAACAAGCTGGAGACCCAGGAAAGCTGGTGTTGTCGATCAGACTGAGTCCCAAGACCTGAAAACCAGATGACAGGCTGTCATACGTTGAGGGCAGGAGAAGACTGATGTCCCAGCTCATAAGTTAGGCAGATAGCAAATTGTTCCTTCCTCCACCTTTTTGTTCTATTTGGGCCCTCAACGGATTCAATGACACCCCCCCTCACTGAGGAGGGTAGTCTGCTTTACTCAGTCAGCCTATTCAAATGCTAGTCTCATCTCAGAAATAAGGTTTAGCCAATATCTGGACACCCCATGGACTAACAAAATTGAAACATAAAGTTAACCATCAAAGCTTCTAATCATATGAGGGGGCAGCTAGCAAACTGTGCCAACTTTTACCCTGAAAGGAGACAGTATCTTTTATTGTCCTGTTTCAGAAACAAATATTTTCTCTGCCCTAGAGGAAGACACTATCTCTATCATCCAAGGATGTTTATTATGCAAACAAGAGATCCATGGACAACTGTTTCACAAAAAAGGATTTTAGCATTTACTGTGGGTAAAATGAACAGCCATTGCAAGCATTTTCTTTAAAAAGAGTGACATGGTGTGATTTTCATTTTAGAAGATTTACTCTGTTTACTGTGTTAAGAATATACCCATGAGAACCAATGGTAAAAGCTGTGAGATCAATAAGGGCGAAAGATGATAGCACATCGACCAGATGGTAAAAGCAGCAATGGTAAGAAGTACTTTGATTGTGTATATAGTTTGAAATTAGATCACATAGGATTTCTTGATGGATTGGTCATGGAGTATAAGACAAATAGTGGGGCAAAATTTGAAGCTCCTATTAAACAAGATTGGGAAGATTTTAGGTGAAGAGGATTTGCAAGGGAGTGAAATAATTTCAGTTTCAGTCACATAGAGTTTGAGATGTGTATTACATACTCAAGTGAGATATTAGGTAGAGATATGAATATGTTAATCTGGAATTTGGAAAAGAGATCTAGGTTGGACACACACACACTCTCACACACACACTCACACACACAGGCTATTCTGCTTATCTACTTCCAGTCTGTTCTTCGGCTCTTATTTTGTTGCTTGATAATCAGTTCTCATGGCTCTTAATCTACCACTTCGCTTGTTCTTTGTGCTTCCTCCTACAGTAGGCTCTCTTCAGATGATTACCTTTACATCTAAAGGACAATTATTTATTTTTCTCATTGATCCTCACAAGTTTGAGCTCTCTCAAGTACAATTCATATTAATCAAGCTCATCTGCTTCATTCCAGACTGGGCCGGTCGAAAGCTAGAAAATAGATCACTTTCTCAGGCCCAGATTTTAGATAACGGGATATAATTATCTTAAATTCAACATGTTGGCATTTAGCTTAATTTCCCTCCTGTTGCTTCTCTGTTTCTGGGATTTTTGGTTGGTATAAGTGAATTCAATTCCTCTGGGATTTTTGGTTGGTATAACTGAATTCAGTTCCTCTGGGATTTTTGATTAGTATAAGTGTACTTCTGTTTAAGTTCCTAGTAGCCATCTTGAACTCCTATTTTATAACCAACTTCTTCATGTCTTTTCCTCTTTTTACCTTAGCTTCTGATTTTTTTGTTAGTTTCCTCAGGAGCTACATTCTGATGCTGAACCTGAGCCCAGTTGATGGGGCAATGCTATCTATTTAAAAATTTCATCATTGTTTATCCTACCTAAAATGTTTTCAATTATTATTTAATATAAATGTATGCAAATTACTCATGTCTCAGTTACCAACATATTTTGCTATTGCAATTCAAGTATTTAGATTTCCTGTTGACTTTTAGTACTAATTGTTTTCCAGCACTATTGTCTGTCTACTTGTCTAAACTGCCTTACAAAACTTTGAGGTAAACCTGCATCTCTAGTACCATCCATCCCTCTAGTGGAGAATAAAAAGGAAATTGAAATTTACATTCTTCTCTTCTCTAATAGTTGTTTGGAGATAAAATGATAAAGAAGATATGTATTAGTTTTATCATCCCAGGGCTTAATTTTCTTTTACAACAATGCAACTAGACAAATAAATCAATATGTTTATTAAATATAATTGTTATCAATACTAAGAATTAGATTGAGACTGTGATGAAAGCTTATGACAGAGATTTCTTACTTAGGGATACTGAGGCTGAGATGAGTGAGGGATGGCTTCTAGCAACTGTCAATATAACTTGAAACAAGCAGAATCAGAAGGTGGCAAAATAAAAAGAAGGGGAATGATTCCGGGTTTCCAAGTAGAGTGAGTAACTTTATGAACACTATACAATATGAATGATTAAGACAAATGGAACTAGTCAATTATAGTGGAACAGATAAAAATCATAAAGAGTGCTGGAGAAAGTTGTACGAGATAAGCTAAATCTAAGTGGTAAGTAGGGGACCCAAATATACAGGGCTTTGGTGGCCAGGATAAAGATTTTGAACATTATTGGGAAGTCATAAATAATTTTAAGCATATCATAATCAGGATTGAATCTGTAAAACTAATCTGGTTATATCAATAGAGATTAGATCAGGATTTTTAAAAATCCCCTCAAAAAATAGTGGGTTTTGCAGAAAATCAAAAGAGAAAATGTGAGTTGCACTTCTATTACAGTACTGGCTTTTGAGAGAAATGCATGGCTTCAAGATGCACTCAGTAATTAAAATAAATAGTATATGGCCACGCATGGTGGCTCACACCTATAATCCCAGCACTTCTGGAGGCCGACACGGGTGGATGGCTTGAGCCCAGGAGTTCCAGACCAGCCTGGGCAACATGCGGGGAAACCCAGTCTCCACAAAAATTGCAAAATTAGTCAGGCGTGGTGGTGTGCACTCCAGCTTGGGAGACAGAATGAGACTTTGCTGCAAAAGAAAAAAAAAAAAAGAAGAAGAAGAACAAGAAGAAAAGGAAGAAGAAGGAGAAAAAGGAGTACCAGGAATAGCATAACTGATTGATGGGATATATGAGGTGTGGAAAAGCTAAATGTCAGATTTCTTCTTTGAGGTAACTTCTAAAAAGTTGTCGTTGACATTTACTAAGACAGGAAACAGTAGAGGAGGATAAGATTAGAATAAGAAAGATAATTTACTCATGGATGTATTGAAGTTCATGTGAATGTCTCAACTTGAAATTCACTTCTGAGATTCTCTAATATCCAGATATAAATGAAGATTAAACAAAAATGGCTATACACTTTTTTTTTTAGGAGAAAAACATATGTTTACTGCTAGACTTAGCAATCACATTGCCATCATTTATTTTGAAACACTCATCAATCTCCCTTTCTTTTATTCTAAAACAGTTATTATTAATAACCTATTCATTTACTCTAAGGCACTTATCAATTTAGCTATCATGTTTAATTAATAACAATATACTAAGTTATAAGACATTTTACTAAAATATTAGACTACTTACCTGCCCAATTTTTAGTAAACTTTATATTTTGAAATAAGTTGATATTTTGCAAAGATAGTTGCAAAAGGTAGTACAGAGTTCTGTTATACTATTTTATTATATAATTTCTATTCATAAACCTTATCATTATTATAGGCATATTTTTATTTGCACAGTTCTATTGATTCAATGTGTTTTTTCCATTAAAGTATGAAGGCAACAGTCATACTGTCTTGCCCACCACTTTATAACTAAAAAATAGCAGGTAGTCAATAAATATGTATTGAATTAACAAAAAGCTAAAAATATAAAGTCGTAAGCTATTTGCTTATAGATAACATTTGAGACCGTGGCATATCTGAGACAGGTGTCAGTTAATTTAGAAAGTTGATTTTGCCGAGGTTGAGGATGTACCCGTGACACAGTCTCGGGGATCAGGATGACATGTGCCGAAGGTGGTCAGGGCATAGCTTGGTTTTATACATTTTAGGAAGACATGAAACATCAATCAATATATATATAAGATGTCCATTGATCATGTCCAGAAAGGCAAGGCAACTCAAGTGGGGGAGGGCTTCCAGTTCATAGGTAGATGAGAAAAAAAAAGTTGCATTCTTTTGAGTTTCCAATTAGCGTTTTCAAATGAGGCAATCAGATATGCATTTATCTCAGTGAGCACAGGGATGACTTTGAATAGAATGGGAGGCAGGTTTGCATTAAGCAGTTTCCAGCTTGGCTTTTCCCTTCAGCTTAGTGATTTGAGGGGTCCCAAGACTTAGTTTCCTCTCACATGACTTAGCAAGGATGTTAACAATGCAAGCATGAGTAAAAGAATATAAGCCACAGATAAAAATAAAAAATACAGAAGGATCTGCCAGAGTAGGAAGGAAATAAGAAACCTCTGTATCCTAAAAATAGTGTTTTAAGAGGTAAATATTTGTGCCGAGCAATGCAGATACTTAAAAGTCATGGAGGAATTTCTATATTCCTGAGAGATGTAATGATGTGAAAGTCACTGTTTGTTTGTTTGTTTGTTTTGTGAGACCTGATTCAGCAAAGTGATGGAGACAGAAGGTTAATTGTAGTGGGTTCAGAGTTGAGTAGGAGGTGAGGAAATGGTTGCAAGAGTGATTATGCTTTACAGTATGTGGTTATAAAGGAGAGGAGAGAGGTAAGGAAGCTACTCAAGGGGATGACTGATTAAGACCTTCTTCTAAAGTTTGCCTGTATCTATTAAGATGACTTTTTACCTATTAAAATACATTTTATTTCACACCCTCCAGCTAGTGCATTTGAACAAGTTTGTAGCTTCTGATCTTCAGTGAACAGAACCTTGATTATGACTCACAGGGCCATCTATCAACCCTTAAGAACTTAATGGTTATATTGTGTAGAATTTCCCATAAAAATATGTTATCCTTCAACATTTTCCTAGAAAGCACAAATAATTAAATAAATAAAAACACTTCACTTTGTTACTAGCTATGAGGCAGGAGAAGAGGGTCTGGAGAAAGGGAACATAAGGCTTACTCATGCTGACTTTCTAGTACTAAATCAAATGGAAACACTTCAGCTACGACAGAAAATATCCTCTCCAGTTATGGAGGGCTCACACCGAGTAAGTCACTTTGCAACTTTACTTCATCGTCTTCATTTACATAGGATGTAGACCAAATAAACAATGGAAATCTCTAGAGGGTATTTAAACCCCAGAAAATTCTGTACCGGTCTCTTGACCCCCTTTGCTCAGACCTGCTCCCACCCCGTGGAGTGTACCTTCATTTTCAATAAATCTCTGCTTTTGTTGCTTCCTTCTTTCCTTGCTTTGTTTCTGCATTCTGTCCAATTCTTTGTCCAAGGTTCCAAGAACCCGGACACCTTCAACAAGTAATAGATACGAATTTAAACTTGCCTTGAGAATGTTCTTTCTGTAATGCTAACATATATAGGGTATTTTAGAGCAAGGCAACATTCCAAAACATTGTTTCCTATGCTCTGAGAAGATGTAGAATTATCTAACTTTTTGTTTCAACTAAAGACACCTAAAATATCTGAAATCAAGTTGTCATTTATCAAGGAAATTATGTTACTTTGCAATGGTGTCTTTTTAAAAGAGAAGGCAAAAATAATCTAATATTTTCCATTAATGAAATGGAGAATTTTCAGATTAGCCTTTGAAGAAGACTGTTATGTGAACAGCAACACACACACACATACACACACAATCTCATCAGGAATTTCAGCAGTAAAAATCACTTCTAAATCAGATTAACCCCAAGTTAGAGGGTCCCATGTTTTTCCAGTATAGACCTAGAGTGAACATTTTGTTTTTGACAGAACACAGTTAGCATGCTCTCTGATATACTAGAGGATTAGAAAGAAATCTCTTGAAAACCGTATTCACTCGTTGTAATATGCAATGATCCTCACCTTATACTCGACTGAGTAACAGCTTAGTTGTTGACGTATAGCTGACTACATGCATTATTGTCTAAATTGGGCACACTGACAATCAAAAGGAATTACATTAACTATTATGGCAAGAAAACAGGGGTAAACTGGGATTTTTCCAGGCAACCATTTTAAGTATAGTCACATAAATTATTTATGTATCCCTATTTTCTCTCCTAATGAGTGAACAATAGCAAGCTAAGATAACATCCCTCAGGCTTGGTTTACAGTTTGTAATATATGCACACTTCCTATAGTAGTCATGATGATAAAACCTGAAATTTATTAAATAACTTTGAGAATACTAAAAACTCTGTATTTGGATTTATATTTGTATATATGTATTTGTATCCAAACTGCATTTGTTATTATTTTTATTATTTAAGTTGTAAATACTAAGATGGCAGTAATTTATCTTACTCAGCACTGATACTCTGTAATATTTAGTCATTCATTTTTAGATGAATGGCAATTTTCTATCACTTTTCTTCTAAATTCTTCACTGTGATCAGGCATAACTTTATCGTTGAAAACTAGTTGAATTTTTTATGACTTGCAGTGTCTGAAAACTGGCAGTCTTTTTTTTTGGAAAAAACATAGAATTGAAAATATCAGGAAGAAAGAAAAAAGAAGGAATGTGAATTAGAACAAAAAGAGAATATTGAATTAGAACAGTAAGAGAATATTGATCTATTGCTTACTATACCATTTACTAATTTTTGATAAGATATTTGATAAATATGTTTATTCATTGTTACATGTTCAATACCACAAATGTAAACAATGTTAGATATTTTAAAATGAAAAAGACACAATTTTGTCCCCAGATAATGATCCAGGGTACAATTTTTCCACAAGTTTCTTGAAGAGGGCAATATGTTTCATGACGAAAGGGTTCCATTGTCAAGTAAATCTGAAAAACCTTAATTAAGCAAGTGTAAACAGGTTAAAATTTATTTTTTATTGACTTTCTTCTATATGATTTCTCAAAAAGTTTAATGTGTAATGTATGTTGTTAATCTCCAGAGGAAAATGAAGTACGATCATTTTTCAAACTGAGTTAACTACAGAACACACTTTAAAGAATTCTCATTTAATGACTAGCAGTGCCCGTAGGAGTTCTCACTGTAGGCATACAAATCATTCGCCCAGACTTTGAAACTATGGCTGGGTGGAGGAAACCTGGATCATTTACATTCTGTTTTCTCGATATATAGAAAGTTTAACTCCTTCCATTTCTTATTCTAAGTTATGAAAATATTCAGTTTTATTATTCCTTACCTTTAAATTTGACTAAAAATATCCATTTACAATCTATAAAAACATGCAATCACTACCTATGTTTATTTCCATGACATCCACATATTAGTTGAATAGTACTCAATATATTGGCTATATGTGTCAGCTTCTAAATAAAGCAGGAATATATATTTTATTTTGCAAAGCTTGCAAGTCATCATAGGTCTAAATCTCAGAATATGAAATGCCCAAATAAAGACACTTTTCAGAGGGATTATTTATTTATGTCTTAGATTTTTATTGCTTGGCATTTTTCCTATTTTCTTATGCTCTCTCTTATCCTGTAAGAAAGCAAAAGCATGACTGGTGAGATTGTGTTAGCACTCTACAAAATATCTGGCCTTCCTTTGCAAAATGTCTTCAGTATCGAAAAAGGAAAGACACATTTTTCGCTGATAATTATGTAGTAAATAAAGTATTCTCTCTCTGGTATAGACTCTATTGATGCTAAAATTGCTCTTTTTGGACAATGAATCAGAATATACAGGGGTGCTAAAGTATTAATATTTTGGCTATTCCGAGATTATTTTCTTCACGAAGGAATATAGCGTTCCACAGAGAGTTCTACTTCTTGGGCCACAAGACTGTCCCTTGGTCCTCAAACCCACAGTACCATGGGCTGCAAGAATGGATCAAGTTCTGCTGTGGTCAAGTGTTTTGCAAACATGGCTTTTCACAAGAAATTTAAATTGTTAGTTACTATGTAGACATATTAAAATCTTCTCTGCTGCCACCTTGGTGTAACTGGTCTTCCTGCCTCTGAATGTCCTCCCCTGAAAGCCAATATACTGCTAAGTTATAAGCAAATACCTGACCATGTAACCCTCCCCCTTAGCTGTGGTGCCTTCTCATTATCTACAGAGCAATTATATATCAAGGCTCGGCTTATATTCAAAACTTTACTCAGTTTTTATATTTCTTTTTTTTTTTCTATTAGTAGATATAATTGACTTCAACTTAGAAGTGAAATGTGGTGAATAGGTTAATGAAAAAAAATTTCAGTCCCCATGTCTAAGGTGAGTCATCTTTTTCTCCATGAGAAATTGTGTAGGTCGGGGAGCATGTAATATGGTTATCTTCCTATGATGCAGGTCCTGATGTCATGCTTCATTTCTGGTTTGTAGATTCTCTTTCAACATGATTTGGTTCAGTTTATTCAGGAGTTATATTCAGTATATTTATGGAAATATGTTCAGATACATAGGAATGCATCTGAAAAGAAATCTTCAGTAGAAGGTGAAGCAAGAAGAGATTCAGTACGTTTAGATATGCAAACTGGAGACCATTACACACACTCCGAGGTTTCCTTTCCATTGCCTGGAGTGCGCTATAAGATTGTGCTGATCAGAACTTCCTCAGAAGACACTGAAAACTTTAACATTTTTTGAGTTCTGGTAGTCAATGGTAATCATATCTAAAAGCTGTTGCTTTAACCAACTGGCTCTTTTTTTTTTTTTTTTTTTCAAGCACCTTTCTCTCGAAACCTAGGTGAATAGCGGCTTCTGCAAAATTTCATCTTTCTCTCTGAAAATTATTTTTTTGCTCTTTAAAAAGGGGCCCTTTTTTTGTGGCATTCCTTTTCTTCCAAATAACAGTCTCATAGTAGTGAAGTGGTGTCACCATCACAAGCAGCAGTGAGGTGTTGCTGTAAAAGTTGCTGCTGAGTTTTAATCATTTCTTTACATTTCTGAATTTCTAATTTGAGTTTTTCAGCTTCCTGTTCATGGTCCTGTTTTGAGATTAAATCTTCATCATTAAATTTTCTAAATGTACCTTTGAAATGTGGCTACCAAGTTTTTCTCCGTAACTTTTCAAAATTCCCCATTGTTTTCTGATGCTCTTTGTAGGCTGTTCTCTCAGTTTCACAGGAAAGGTCCCAGATACTGTCTCTGCTCATTTCCCCAGCATCTCCTTCAGGATCTGAGATGACATTTCCTGTATTACCATCTTCTCTTTCTCTAGCTTTCTTTTGAGGAGAAAGATGAAAAACCATTTCCTTTTCCATTTGCTGAAGAAACTTCTTCTTTATCAGCATTTTCCATTAGAAATCTTTTGTGACAATATTCATAATGAGTCAACATAATTTTATACATTTCGTCTAATTCCTGACTTCTGTCTTACCAGTTTTCCAGAGGCCTCTTTTTCCGTCAGCTCTCCCCACATTATTTAAAATGTCTAAAGCTATTTTTAATTATTTTTTGTTCATAAAAAGTTGATGTAGACTTTCCCTCAGTTTGTCGTACTCATTTCTCTTTATATCATTATAATACTGAATAGCTCAATTTGCAATAGTATTTTGTAATTTCTGTACCTTATCTTTCTCATTTTTCAATAGTTGATACAAATTCCTGTTCTTGCACTGTAACTGTCTCTTTCCTGAAGCTCAATCATTTCCCTCTGGGAGGTTTCCAGTTCCATAAGTCTCATGTAGCAGTTCTGTAGGTGGTTCATGTCACCTCCCAGTTTCAGGTTCTGTGTCTCCTGAGCTACAGGGTTCTTCTACTGAAGTAGTATTGGTTCATTCATATAATTTAAAAGAGCTGCCATATTTAATTCTCTCTATCTCTTTACCTTTGGATCCTTCACATAACTGAGGAAAGCCAAAAGTAGTCAATTCTTGATCAAGATAGAAATAATCTGTAACATATTACCTTTTATGCAGAAGGCACCAACAAAAAATGTGCACATTTTTAAACAAAGTTATTGAAGAACATGGCACTTCCTTGAAGTATAAATTTGATGGTGATTCTTTGCTTCTGAGCTATACTTATACATAGTTTTGCTTTGTGAAGACAGACCTGGCTTTGTAACAGCCATTTGTAACTAACTGTAGAGATTGCCAGTCTCTCATGGCAATCTCTATAGCCAGGATTCCTGAGGAATTAGTTCAGCAGTGAAACATGTAGTAAGCTGTTGTCATTCTTTTATGCGGCATCTCTTCTTACGTTTCCCCCAAGGATTAAGTGAGATAATACATAAAATATTTAGCATACTGCTTGGTTTATGGAACACAAATAATTAATATTAACTATCATCATCATCATCAGGTAGACACAGATCAGCTAGACACAGGGCTGTTTAGTATAAATGACAGGATACTAAAACCTCCACAGCCATCAGAAGTGGCAGTGAGTTGCTGCTGGGTGTCCTGGCTCACCTCCCACAACATTGAAGAGTCAGGAAAAGTGCAATGGGATGCAGGACCTTGCGCTGGCTGCCCCTCCTTCCAAGCTTTTATTTATTTTAGAAAACAATTACTCCTAACCCAGCTCAGAGGTTTTTTATTTATTTATTTATTTTTATTTTTTATTTTTACTTTTTAGACAGTAGCCCAAGGCTGGAGCACTGCAACCTCCGCCTCTCAGGTTCAAGCAATTCTCCTGCCTCAGCCTCCCAAGTAGCTGGGATTACAGGCATTTGCCACCACAGCCAGCTAATTTTTGTATTTTTAGTAGAGATGGGATTTCACCACGTTGGCCAGGCTGGTCTCGAACTCCTGACGTCAGATGATCCGCCTGCCTTGGACTCCTAAAGTGCTAGGATTACAGGTATGAGCCACCGCGCCCGGCTGCTCTGAGGTTTTTATGTTCTTTCTTTTATCATTCATGCAATCAAAACTTTTCAGTTCATATTATTGATATTTACATTTTTATTCAATGCATGCTCATTGAACATCTCTTTTGTGCCTGGCACTTTTCAAGACACTGAGGATATATTGAGGAACAAAGGAGACAAAAAGGAAGATAAAATCCTCTGGCTTCATAGACTTTAGCTTGTATTGGCATAGGAAAAAAGTAAAACAGATAAGCGAAATACATAATGTGTTAGAAAGTAAATACTGCAGATGAAATGTGAGGAATAAGACTGGAGTGCACAAAGAAGTGTTTAAAGGTTGGTTTAATTTTATACTGGGTGGATTAGGATAAGTCTCCTGAGATGGTAGCATTTCAGCAAAGCTTGTGGGACAGGTGGAGGTGGGACACATGGGGAAAGTTACATGGCTTTTTAGAGGAAAGGCCAGTGCAAAGGACTTGGGGTGGGAAAAAGGCCTCATATATTTGGGTAACAGCTAGAAAATTAGTGTTGCTACAGAAGGATGAACAAGGAGAGTGCTAAGAAAAAAAAAAAATAAGACTCAAGAAGTGAAGAGGACCCAGATGACATAGTGCCCTCTAGGTGGTTAAAGCACTACGGGCTTTTATTCTAAATGAGACAGTAAGATACACCCAATGAGATGACAAAACCATAGTGTATTTGAGCAGCAGTGAGGACTGTTTTTCTCCATGTATTTATTTTTCCTGCTATGTTTCTCAAGATTAGGTTCCTTGAAGAGGAGATTCATTTCTTGACACATAGTAGGGATTCCATAAAGCATTTACTATATGACTATCAGTCAACACATTTTTATTAAGGGCAATTTCACATATTTAAATATTCAATCACCAAAAATCATGCAATAACATTCTAATTAGTTGCCTAAAAATCAATTGAATGAGAACAAATTGTTTGAAGCATTCTATTTAATGCCTTTTATCTGCAGCATTTTTTCCCCAGATATCATACTCTGTTAGGAATAATCATACAACAATCCCAAAGCAGTTGGCACTATATGAAGTACTTTTAAAACAGTTTGTTGTAAAAATTACAATTTTTTCTGTTATAAATTATTCTAACATCACAAATATGCCCCAAACACATTATCTAATATTTTCACCTATAAACATAAAATTGCCATTTTAGAAACATTTGGAGGAGTGTTTACAGTTAGACTAATTTATTTTTTCACATAACATATTATTTATTTATTTATTTGTTGGTTTGTTTATTTATTTTAAGTTCCAGAATACATGTGCAGAATGTGCAGGTTTGTTGCATAGGTATACATGTGTCATGGTGTTTTGCTGCACCTATCAACTTGTCATCTAGATTTTAAGCTCCACACCCTGTAGGTATTTGTCCCAATGTTCTCCCATCCCTTAACCCCTACCCCTACGTTTTTCCCCTCCCTGTGTCCATGTAATTCTCCTTGTTCAACTCCCACTTATCAGTGAGAACATGTGGTGTTTGGTTTTCTGTTCCTGTGTTAGTTTGCTGAGAATGATGGCTTCCAGCTGCATCCATGTCTCTACAAAGGGCATGATCTCCTTCTTTTATTTGGCTGCATAGTATTCCACGGTGTATATGTGCCATATATTCTTTATCCAGTCAATCATTGATAGCCGTTTGGGTTGGTTCTAAGTCTTTGCTATTGTGACTAGTGTGGCAATAAACAGACATGTGCATATGTCTTTGTAGCAGAATGACTTACAATCCTTTGGGTATATATCTCGTAAGGGGATTGCTGGGTCAAACGTTATTTCTGGTCCTAGATCCTTGAGGAATCGCCACACTGCCTTCCACAATGGTTGAACTACTTTACACTCCCACCAACAGTGTAAAAGTGTTCCTATTTCTCTACAGCCCTGCTAGCATCTATTGTTTCCTGAATTTTTAATAATTGCCATTCTGACTGGCATGAGATGGTATCTCATTGTGGTTTTGATTTGCATTTCTCTAATGATCAGTGATATTGAGCTTCTTTTTCATATGTTTGTTGGCCACATAAATGTCTTCTATTGAGAAGTGTCTGTTCATATCCTTTGCCCACTTTTTGATGGGGATGTTTGTTTTTTTCCTCTAAATTTGTTTAAGTTCCTTGTAGATTCTGGATATTAGACCTTTGTCAGATGGGTAGATTGCAAACATGTTCTCCCATTATGAATGTTGCCTGTTCACTGTGATGCTAGTTTCTTTTGCTGTGCAGAAGAGTTTAATTAGATCCCATCTGTCGATTTTGGCTTTTGTTGCAATTGCTTTTGGTGTGTTAATCATGAAGTCTTTGCCCATGCCTATGTCCTGACCTGAATGGTGTTGCCTAGGTTTTCTTCTATGGTTTTTATGGTTCGGGGTTTTACATTTACGTATTTAATCCATCTTGAGTTAATTGTTGTATAAGGTGTAAGGAAGGGGTCCAGTTTCTGTTACCCGCATATGGCCAGCCAGTTTTCCCTGCATCATTTATTAAATAAGGAATCCTCTCCCCATTGCTTCTTTTTGTCAGGATTGTCGAAGATCAGATTGTTGTAGATGTGTGGTGGTGTTTCTGTCTCTGTTCTGTTCCATTGGACTATGTATCTGTTTTGGTACCAGCACATGCTGTTTTGGTTACTGTAGCCTTGCAGTACATTTCAAAATCAGGTAGCGTGATGCCTCCAGCTTTGTTCTTTTTGCTTGGGATTGTCTTGGCTATATAGGCTCTTTTTAAGTTCCATAGGAAATTTAAAGTAGTTCTATCTAATTCTGTGAAGAAAATCAATGGTAGCTTGATGGGAATAGTATTGAATTTATACATTACTTTTGGCAGTATGGTCATTTTCATGATATTGACTCTTCCTATCCATGAGCAAAAAATGTTTTTCCGTTTGTTTGTGTCTTATCTTATTTCCTTGAGCAGTAGTTTGTAGTTCTCCTTGAAGACATACTTCACATCCCTTGTAAGCTGTATTCCTAGGTATTTTGTTGTCTTTGTAGCAGTTGTGAATGGGAGTTCATTCATGATTTGGTTCTCTGTCTGTTATTGGTGTATAGGAATGCTTGTGGTTTTTGCACACTGATTTTGTATCCTGAGGCTTTCCTGAAGTTGCTTATCAGTTTAAGTAGTTTTGGGGCTGAGATGATGGGGTTTTCTAAATATACAACCATGTCATCTGCAAACAGACACAATTTGACTTCCTCTCATCTTATTCGAATACCCTTCATTTCTTTCTCTTGCCTGATTATCCTGGCCAGAACTTCCAATACTATGTTGAAGAGGAATGGTGAGAGAGGGCATCCTTATCTTGTGCTGGTTTTCAAAGGGAATGCTTCCAGCTTTTGCCCATTCAGTATGATATGGCAATGGGTTTGACATAAATAGCTCTTATGATTTTGAGGTATGTTCCATCAATATCTAGTTTACTGAGAGTTTCTAACATGAACACATGTCCTAGTATTACTAATAGCATATGAGTCTGTAGTTTTAGAGAACAAAATAAACTATTTGTAAGTTTGAACATTTTTCATTTTTATGTTTTAACTGAAAACATTAAAAGAAAAAGGAAGCATTTCTCCCTTGGGATTGAAAATAATTAAGAGTTTAAAGTAACATTTAGTAATTAGCTTGGGGGTGACCAGTTCTGAAGACATGTTTTAGTCATTTTTAACTCTCTGACATAGGTCTCTGTGATACCTAATATTTGTGCTTGTGTTTCTCTCACAATTAAATCATACATTTAGTCACAGAGTGTATAGCAAGAGAATATCTGTTATGCCCTCATTCACCCTGTCAACTTCACATTCAGCACATGAAAATGAGAATGGTTGATGTCATTGAAAGTCCAGCAGTGAACACAACAAAAACAATGTTTTCATAGAATTTATGTTCTAGTGTAGGGAGAAATAAAATATATAACTAAATTACATAGTACCTTATTTTGGTAGTATGTTGTTAATTATGGAATGTTAGTACAGATTGGTCCAGGAATTGTTTGCTCCTATAGGGGTTACTAAAGAGTTATAACTTGGACTTGTAAAATGGCCCAGGGTCTTTTCTTAGGCTGGGATTCCCTGAAAATAGAGTCTGAAGCAAAGGCTCATGTGTACTAACCTACCGGGGAGTGTGATCCCTAGGAGCAGGAGTGGGCAAATACCAGAATAAGTTAGAGAAGGTGAGGGAAACCTAATGTGGGGGTATATTGCTTAACTGGATATTGCTTGATATCAAGAACAACTGATTTCTCCTTTAGTGAAATCATCTTTGGAGAGGCTGTTTAAATGACTGCTCTGCGGACAGTTCCTCCAAAAGAAGAAAGAGAGAAGAATTTATCCAGTGGTTTCTGTATCCAACAGACCAACATTTTCTTGTCATGGTTACTCATGACTTGGTGTAAACAGGGAAACCCAGAGCTTGAGGCCAGTGACTTACAGAGTGAGCGGAGTGTAGGCATTATCAGGTAGGTCTGCATCATGATAATGAGAACTCATGTAAAGCTACTCATCAGGACAACTGAAAAGAGACAGGTGAGTCAAAAAATGTCTGAGTTGGTGCTTAAGAGGCGTCTGAGATAGCCTTCAACCCTACTTTAACCAGACCCACAGAAGGCTTTATTGGTTTTACATTGATGCGTTTCCTATACATTTTGCCAAAAACAGGTAAAAGTTAAAACGACTGATCTGTCTCAAGCCTCAATTATTTTAAAATGAAGAAACTGAGAACTAGAAGAGTAAATTGACTTACTTTCAGCTAAATCAATGAACTGTCAGTATTGAGTTCTCCTCAGCAATATACAATTTGGAGTTTACCGAGAATGTGTTCTTCATGAAGTCTTTGTTGTTTGAATGGTTTGTGTATTTCCTATAATATCCATAGATTGTAGGTAAAAAAAGGAATCTTCACATTTATTTGTTGCTTCAAGGGCCCGAAGTCTAACACCTCTTTAGTTTATATGATTCACATAAATTCACTAGGCAAATTCACATGTTAATGTTAATTGTAATTAAGATTTCCAGACTGAAAGTTTGTATTAATTGCACAGAAAGAACAACATTGATTGTTTCAATCAAAATGAAATATTTCCTGCTATCTCCAACTGGACATGAGTTATCTTTATTTCACGTGATTTGCGGGCCAATTGTGGCATTTAGCTACTTACTTATTAAGAAAAAATTAGAGATCTTGGAGTTGTCTTATTCTTTCTATAAACTTGTGAGCATCTCTATGCTTCAACGGAAGAACAGTGCCTAGTTTGGCCATATACAACACAAGCTTATGTCTCTACACACCTATTCATACTGCAAATTAAATTAGATTGTTTCCCCTGAAGCTCTTTTTTTTTTCTTTTTCTTTTCCTTTTTTTTTTTTTTTTTTTTTTTTTGAGACGGAGTCTCGCTCTGTCGCCCAGGCTGGAGTGCAGTGGTGCGATCTCGGCTCACTGCAAGCTCCGCCTCCCGGGTTTACGCCATTCTCCTGCCTCAGCCTCCCGAGTAGCTGGGACTAGAGGCGTCCACCACTGTGCCTGGCTAATTTTTTGTATTTTTTTTTTTTTTTAATAGTAGAGGCGGGGTTTCACTATTCAGGATGGTCTTGATTTCCTGACTTCTTGATCTGCCCACCTGGGCCTCCCAAAGTGTTGGGATTACAGGCGTGAGCCACCATGCCCGGCCGCTAATTCTTCTTATTTGTAAAATTGTATAATACACTCAGCACAGGATTCATAAGCAGATCTCATGTATTAAACTGTGGAAAGCCGTTTAATACAAACTTTGGAAAGCATTTGTAATGTCCTATTTGAATATTAAGTTTCAAAGATAACAGCCTAAATAATATTCCATATAAAATAGATATTTTTGTTTGATAAATTGAGCCAAAGTAATTTAAACAAAACAAAACAAAACAAAAAAACAGTGAGATTAGACCTTGGGCTCTGGTAGTTTCTGATTTTTTTATTTGGCCAAAATGGAATAAAATTTAAACTTAAAGTTTCAGAAGTATCTTCAAATATCCTCTATGATTCTGACTGTAAAGCCCCAATTATAATTTAGTTATAAAACCTTTATGTTTTGGTAATCCTTCCGGAACTCTTAGGCAGAATTAAGTATTTTAAGTAAATATGTAGTGTTTTGTGTATAATTTTAAAAATAGTGCAACAATTATCAGCTAAAAAATACAATTAAGCCATTTTCCAGTTTAAACTAAATATTTAATCACTTTTATATTTAGACCATTTCTGGTGGATTTTGAAAGTTATCTATATATTCTTTTATTAAAAATAACGATAACTGTAATTTTTATATCTGCCAATTATTCCACATGAATGTAAATATACTGACAATCTTAAAATAGATCAATTTTTGCTGAATAAATTTCATCTCTTTTCCTAAATTTAGCAGATCTTATTCTTATGCAAAATAATGCTCTGCACATATCTATTCCTTCATTTCTTAATTCAATATCAGAGAAATGGTATTTTGGTGATTTAAAAAGTTGTATGTTTTTAAAGAGTATATTCTAATATACTAAGTCAATGGTTTTTTGCTAACAGGTTTCTTGCTGTTTTTTTAATCTGTACTTAAGAGCAAACAATAAATTAATCAGATTAAACTCTCTTCTTCTGCCTTTTGCTAAGTTGTGTCGTTTGGAAGGATGTAGATTGCAATAGTCATCCATCAACGAACTACACATACCAGAATAGAACAATGGTCTCAAACCTAAACTCTCTACAGATAGATCAGACACAAAAATTTCCCTTCTGGTGGTACGGCATACATGTGTTTTAAAATCTAATATATCTTTGAAATACTGTCATTTATTTGCCTGCTTGTTATTAATTAAATAACCAACATTTATTGCATATCTACTTCCTGACAAATATTGTGTTAGATACTGTGAATAAAGGTAAATGTGACCAGGGCCTCTGCGTCATGGAATTTCTACTCTATACCAGGGACAGAAAAACAGACAAATGACTGCAATATTGGGTGATAAGTATCATAAAATATTTATCATAAAGATTCACTTGATAAGTAAAATTCATTTGTTTACAAACATTATAAAACAAGATCATTAAATGTATATTTTTTGCTTAAAGCTTTCATAAGGGATGTGTGTGTCTGTGTCTGTGTGTATGCAAGTATGTTTTCTACCTAGCATGTAAGAATTATTTTCCTGCCTCTAAATGCATACACTTATCTTTGCCCACTCTGTTTTTATTCTTCCTATTTTGAGTGACAAAGGATTCTGTCTATTCTTATCACTCTACTTATGTTTTGCAACTACCCTGTCTTATTTTCTTGCAAAACTCACTCTTTTGTTATCTTCTCTATCTCTTAAATGAAATGTCCACAAACAATTTTTTTTTTTTTTTTTTTTTTGTAAAAGGCCAGATAGTACTTTCCTGTAAAAGGCCAGTATTTTAGGCTTTGTGAGTCATGGAACCTCTTTTGCAACCCACTCAACTCTTCCAATGTGGTATGGAAGTAGCCATAGGCCATATGTAGATGAATTAGTTTAGTTGAGTTCCAATAAAACTTTATTTATAAAAACAAATAGTAGCCTGGATTTGTCCCATGAATTGTAGTTTGCTGAGCCTTACTTTAAAGAATAAACTCCTCTGTCTGTTGGGTTACTTTTAACTTTAATAAAATGTATTCTAATATCAACTATCAAAAAAGGAAAGTTTACAAAAAGTTGCCCATGTAACATTAGTTCAATATTTTAAAACTGTAATCAAGCTTAAAAAAATAAACCTGTCACATATATAACTTTCCCCCAATATTGACAAATATAGCTTCATAAACACCATGTAGGCCAAATTTGAATTTGGGGCTTTTTTGGAGTTCCCCATCAGAAATGATGGCAGAGAGATCAAATGCCATTCCTATTCTCTTTCATTTGTTACTCCCTTCCTTTCCATCTGAAGGACATAAGTTCTCACCTCCTCAGGACTAGAAGGGTTTGACTTGCTTTTAGGAAGATGAACTTGGAGATTAATTTCCTTCAAGTTCTGGACCAAGCCTGAGACCACGTGGTCAGACAAATCTAGGTTCCAAGATACCAGCACATGTTTAAGAAAGGGCAGTGCAGTGCTTGGGCGGGCACATTCTCTTGGCTACATGGTTTCCTTACTCTTTAGGGAAAGGTGAGGCTAGAGAAGGGCCAGAGTTGGGCCTGCTAAAGTGCAGGGTCCAGGGCAAGAACCCCTTTTATTGGGGTCTAGATGCACTGAGTCCAGGAGAACACCTATGTCTTCACTAAGGAAATGAGGTCGTATTTTTTGGCTTTTGTTTTAGGTTGAATTGTGCCTCCTCCATGCCTCCAAATTCCTAAGTTGAAATATTAATCCCTAGTACTCTAGAATGTGACCTTATTTGGAAATAGGGTGATTGCAGATGTAATTATTTAAGACGAGGTCACACTGGAGTAGGATGGGTCGCTAATCCAATATAACAGATATTCTTATAAAAAGGGAAAATTTGGGCACGGATATACATACAGTGAAAATGCCATGTAAAGATGAAGGCAGGGTTTGAGGTGTTGTTTTAAGTAAGTCAAGGAATGCAAAATTCCATCCTGAAACAAACAGAAGCTAGGCTAGTGGCATGGAATAGACTCACACAGTCCTCAGAAAGAGCTAACCCTTCAGGCACCTTGATCATGGACTTTAAGACCCCAGAATTGTGAGACAAATTTCTGTTGTGTAAGCCACTCGGTGCGTTGCACTTTGTCATGGTGACTCTAGTAAACTAATATATTTCCTTAAAGAGCTTTTCTTGACAAGTGCTTCTAAATAGTCACCTTTCATTTAGTTTTAGTCATTGTACTCTTATTTGTTACTCTTGGGAATAGCAAAAATTGTAATATTTTATATATTCATTTGTTAATGTATGTCTCTCTCACTGTATAGCATTTCTACATTGTAGCTGCACCTGGGCAGGATCAATGTTTGATCACTACAGCCTTAACAGCACATAGCAAAATGATGAGCATTAGACAGAATACATGCAACAAACATTCTGTGAATAAATAAAAGAATGAAAAAGACAAAGGAAGGAAGAAAAGAAGAAGAGAAAGAAGAAAATGAAAAAAAAAAAAGACCCACACATTTAAGAATATTATATGACTTCAACTCATTTATGTAGAACCATCCATTGTTCCTCAACATTTAATATTAATGAATCATCCTATAATTCTGAAAGCAAGGGAAACAGCCATGGGTGTTAAGACTTTATTAAGTGGAGAACTGACTAAACAACTATCTCAGATTCCTAGACGTAGTTGGATTAAAGGATTCGTCAAGTGATCAATTTGAGCTTAAATAAGTTTACATTAGCCAAACTGCCAAAATCTTATATAATTTTAAATTATGTAACATTACCTATGTCATCCAAGCTACATTCACACACTTACTAACTCATTCATTTTTCCTTCATTCATTTGAGAAATATTTTTAAGTTCTTAAATACTTTCAGATATGGAATAGATGAGTGGAAAAATAAAACAAAGCTCCTTGGAATTTATATTTGATATAGGTCAGGGCAAAAAAATTATACATAAATAAGTTATATAATAATTTCAGAGGTGATTATTCCTATATAAAATGGAAAAAAGTAGAGCAGGATAAAGAGTCAAGGTAGTGTGGTTTGTGGCAAAATTTTGAATGTGGTAGTCAGCAGAATAGTCCTTTTAAGGAGTTGATAATCAAAGATCTGAAGGAGGTGACACAGTTACCAATTTTTCTGAAGGAAAGATAAGACAATCAAAGTGAAAACCCCAAGGTGTAAATACGCAGGCATGCAACAACAACAACAACAACAACAACAACAACGAAACAGTAGGGAGGGCAGTAGGGTTGAATGGAAAGAAGGAGCAGGAGATCACTGAGGTGTGTTCAGAGAGGTAATATGCTGTGTGGAAAGAAGGCTGATCATGTAGACTCTCACAGCTCTTCAAGAATCTACACTTGGCAATATAAAAATAAAATTCATCAGAACATATTTTTGTTTGAGGGACTTTAATAGTAATTTAATCTCTCTCTGTTTTTTGTTTTTTGTTTTTGTTTGTTTGTTTGTTTTTACCTTCGTAAAGAAAATGGAGTCAGAGATGTTAAGATGAATGCTAAAAGTCACATGGCCTTGACCGGGTGCAATGGCTCACGCCTGTAATCCCAGCACTTTGGGAGGACGAGGTAGGTGGATCACCTGACGCCGGGAGTTCAAGACCAGCCTGACCAACATGGAGAAACCCTGTCTCTACTAAAAAATACAAAATTAGCCAGGCGTGGTGGTACATGCCTGTAATCCAAGCTACTAGGAAGGCCAAGGCAGGAGAATCGCTTGAACGCAGGAGGTGGAGGTTGTTGTGAGCCAAGATCATGCCATTGCTCTCCAGCCTGGGCAAGAGCGAAACTCCATCTCAAAAAAAAAAAAAAAAAAAAGATAAAAAGTCACATGGCTAATTTGACCAGGCACTGGAAGCTGTCCCAAATATTGTCAGTATTGGTGCTTCTAGCGCAGTGGTTGCCAAAATACAATGTGATTAGAATCATCTATAGGGCTTGTTAAGACACAGAATGTTCAGCTCCATGCTCAGCATTTCTGGTTCATTAAGTCTTGAATCGGATCCTGAGAAGTTGCATTTCAAACAAGTTTTCAAGTTGTGCTCATAATGATAGTTTGGGAGACACACGTTGACAACCACTCTCTAGAATAAATTATAAATTGACTTGATTTCAATAAATTAACATTCTATGTCAGCAACAGAACAGGAATTACATGTTTTGATTTCATACAAAATTGCAGTCATTTAAATAAATTGCAATGTCATGGAAGTGAAAAAATCTTCCTTGTGTGTCATGTGCTAATCTATCTTCCTTCCAGGTCTGGTATTCTAGAACTTGCACCATCTGTTTCTTTTCCACCTATCTGACCTCTTTACGATCTTCCATTGTCCTAATGACCAATTTCCAGCTTCCTTCCAGAATTTCATTTTTTAATCAGACTGATATATCCCAGAATTGATGACAGAATGAAAAAGAATATATGATATACGAGTTACATGGTATTGAGCCCCAATTAATTCATTGTCCCCAAAGTAAATCAATATACTTTTTTTGAATTTTATAATTTTAAATTCTCTTGGAAAGGCATTAGCATGAGAACATCTATATTTTTTGTCTACAGCAGAGTACATAACACAACTTTTCCTCAAAATTGGAGAATATCCAGCCCTGTATAGATTTTTATATCATTATATAAAGATATAGGAGCCAAACATCAATAAACAACATTAAAAAAAAAAAAAAGAAAACAGTCTTGAGAATTATACCAGTGTCGTCAAGATAGAAAGCAATTTCAAACCAATCTGGGAAAATTGTTTTCCAGGCTCTTAAGCAGTTTCAAATTTTCTTGGCCAGACGCTTTAGAGGATTCTTCTGACATTCTTCTACACTAAAATCTAGAAAGTCAGAGGAATAAAATAATCTGCGTAAATTAAATACAGACACTATTTATCTAATGGATGTACAATAAATTATCAGGTCTTTTTATTTATACTTCCTAACCATTTTTAGGATTCTTCTCTTCCTAAATATCCTTGATTCCCTTATCTTTTTCTTGGATATTTGTAATATCTTCCTTCTTCAAAACAAATTATTCTGCCAATTTGAACTACTTCTTTATTCTTGAATACAACATACACTGTTTAATGCTTCAGACTCTTGGTACAGTTGTTTAGAGCACCCTTCTTCTGTCTTCATGGGAAATCATAATTCATCCCTCAGTTAATGTTGGTATAGGCTGGAATACTGGTATATGCCACATGTGCCATATTCTATTTATCAAACCTAGTCCCAAGGTCAACTATGACTTCAGGACGTTAGAAAACTAGATCTCAAAACTCTGAATATAACGAGTATTGCAAAGGGTGTGTATGCTGGAAGGGGATGGATTTTTAGCCTTTAAACAATCTACTGCTATCTTGGTCTGTTTTGTGCTACTACAACAGAATATCTGAGACTGGGTAATTTATAAACTGTAGAAGTTTATTTGGTTCACAGTTCTAGAGGCTGGGAAGTTCAAGATCAAGGGGTTACATCTGGTGAGAGCCTTCTTGCTGCATCATCCCAGGGTAAAAGGCTGAAGGGAAAGAAAACATTTACAAGAGAAAGAGGAAAAGAGGCCAAAGTCATCCTCTCATGAGGAATCCACTCCCACAATAACTAACCCACCCTGACAGTAAATAGCATGAATCTATTGATGAAGGCAGAGACCTCATGACTGAGTCACCACTTAGAGATCCCACCTCTCAAAACTGCTGCATTGGGGATGAAGAGTTCAATACATGAACTTTGCGGATGAGGGGAGGTGGTCACTTTCAAAACATAGCAATCACATTCTGTCCTTTTGGTACAAAGGATTCGCATTTACTCCACAGGTAATATTTGCTAAACCTTTCCCAGAACACCACCTAATATCATTCTAATTACAGCATTAGGCTCAATATTCACAGTCTCATAATCTCCATCATATCCAAGTATGGATGGGATTTGTATGTGTGTGTGGCTTTTCTGTTTCTAAAATCTGTGAACTCAAAAAGGGCATACCTTTAAATATTTCTGAGTTCATAATAAATTGACTTGCAGCCAAGTTGTTAAGTGCTCTTTACCCTAAATTCAATTCTCACTTTGAAAATCTTTCTGAAATACACACACACACACATATATATATATATATATAGCAAGTCTTGCCTTAAAAAATAATTCTTACAATGAAAAGTATAAGGATGAGATATGTTTTTATTTTCAAGGAGCCTTCTATATTTCTGCTGAAGTCTACTTTCAAACTGAATAGGACCTTCTTCAGTTTAGCTCTGATTTCCTGTTCTTATCAGGCAAAATGTAATTCAATGAAAAGAAGGCAAAGGATTCTTCAACACTCTTCCTGAACATCTTTTTTAGCCATAGCCACAGGATATATTTTCTGTCTTCCAATTTACTACATTCAAGTGCTGAAATCTTTTCCACCACTGTATAATACAGATCTTTCTTTTCCTAACCTTCAAATGAAGTTTGCTCACTGTTCTTCCTGATTACCCACCTCCCAGTTTTTCTTTCTTTCTTTTTCATTTATTACCGTTTTTTTTTGTTTTACCAATATCCCAATTTTAGGTACTGGTTTCTATATCAATTATCTCTACCAAACCACTCCAAAACCTAGTTTTAAAACAATGTCATACTATCTCTCGGTGTCCTTTGAATTAGAGTGGTTCCTTATTGTTTTTATCATCACTGTTTCATTTTTACCTGGGAAGCTGAATTTAGTTGAAGGTTTAGTTGGGCTGGAAAATTCATGAGAGTATGACATACATATTTGGTCACTGATGCTGGCTGTCATCTGTAATGACTTAATTATTCATATGGCTAATAATTGCAACGCTTCAGGTTCTTGCCTAGCCCTGCCAAAGAATTGGTGTGGCGGCTGACTGCAGCGAGTGATGGAGACAAAGACTGACAGAAAAAGCTGTAGGTTTTATTAAGCAGAGTGACAGTACAAAGCTTCCACAACGTGGAAGGGGTTCTGAACGGATAGCCACTGTTGGTTTTGGGTGATTGCCTTTTAAACTCTTTAACGCAGGAGATAGGTGAGGCAGGAAGCTGTTACCAGAGCAAAAAACAAAGACAATTAACCATTTGTGACATGTTTTCGATCTTGAGGAAAACCGCAATTGCAACTTAGGTTTTATCTACTTTATGACTTTGCAGTGGCATGGCAAAAGAGACAGGATCTTACAGAACTTTACAAATTATGTCAGAAAAATGGGCAGTTAGCATTCTTTTTACTTTAGTTTCGGGGGAAGGGGAAGGGAGAGAGGGAGAGAGGACACAGAGAAACTTACAGCAAAATTTTCGCTGTTTATAGCTTTCTTGGGGAAGAAAACACAAGCACAGTTCCTGGTGCTAGGAGTATTTTAAGCGTATATCTTCAATATTATTCACCCAGGACAGAAGTAAGTCCTGATGCAGGAAATGAGTGAGTTTCACAGCTTTCTGAGCCCCTGCTCGACCCAGGAAGCCCAGCTGGCCCCTCCTCTCATAATCTTCCAATAAAAGTGACTACTTTCCTTACATTACCTTCTTAAGAAAGCATTCCAAGACGAAGAAGGCAGAAGAAGCAAGGCCTGTTCATGCTAATACTCTGGAAATTGCACAGTATTACTTACGCCAAAGTCTATTATTTAAAGTGTATCACGAAGTGATCCCGAAATTAAGAGAATGGAGGAAAGGATTAGACCTCGGGATAGAAGTAGCAGAGATATAACATTATACAAAAGTGCATTTACTGAAGTTGTAGGAGTTTATGGCAGTAATAATGTACCACAAGCCCATTAACCAAAACTAATCTTAGTAAAGAGCCCTATTAAATAATTGACAAAATAGGTGATAATTTTGTATTTTAGGACAAATTCAGCTGAAGCTTAAAGCATTATTTTAATGGTCTGATTCAGTGTTTTCTTTGTTTCTTTTTCTACCTTTACTGAATTATAACTGACAAGTAAAAATTGTATATGTTTGGGAATACAACATGGTATTTTAGTATCTATACACATTGCAAAATAATTACTACAATCAAGCTAATTAACCTATCTATAATATCACATAGTTACCTTTTTCTGCATTGGTATAAAGCCTTAAGATCTATTATCTTAGCAACTTTCAAGTATACAATGCATTGTTATTAGCTAGTATTTTCTGTCAGCTACTCAGGTGTGGGCAAAGCTTTGATATCAGTCTCACTGCTTTTATCTCTTGCTCTAAGCTATTACGGCACAAAACTAATGCAACCATTTTTTAATTCTTATAATGAAATAGTATAAAAAGCGTACGTTAAAAGTAAAGAGTGTTAATAATATTTGTATAATATGGTTGAACCATATTCAACCATATTTCAATAGCTTTTGGGATACAAATACATATATTTCAATAGCTTTTGGGATACAAATGTTTTTGGTTGAATGGATAATTGTAACAGTGGTAAAGTCTGAGATTTTAGTATACTGGTCACTGGAGTAGTGTACGTTATACCTAGTATGCAGCTCCCTTCTACCCTTCCCATTTATGAATCTCTAATATCTTTTAAAGCACTCATCTAGCTTAATTCCCTCTTATGTGTGACAACATATTGTATTTGGTTTTCCATTCCTAAGTTACTTCACTTAGAATAACGGTCTCCAGCTTCATCAAAATTGCATAAAAAAAATTACTTCATTCTTTTTCATTGAATTTCTTCTTGATTAGTCAGTAATGGTGCCCCATGTGTTTGTGTGTGTGTGTGTGTTTTTGCATGTGTATATTTTGAGCTTATTCACATTGCAGAATCAATAATAATATTAACTTTGTGAATCATATTTATTATCTGCAAGCATAAAGTCATTATGAAAAGGATTCAGATTTTTTATTATAAATGAAATGTTTTTAATATTTGGTGGTCGTGAATTTTAATACAGTTTATTTGGTATAAATACATGAATCATGGGGGTGGAGCTGGAAAAGAAGTCTTTCCAAAAGAAATGTTACAGATCTTCCTCCATATAAAATTCAATTTTTTAACAAGTAAAATTCTGATTACAAGTTAATGTCTCCTTTTAAACTGTGCCATTTGTGAAATGCTCAACAATGACTTGATGCCAAAAGCATTTTAAAAGGATATCGAAGCCTCTTGCTGTGATCTGAATGTCTATGTCCACTTCAAATTCGTATGTTGAAATCTTAATCCCCAAGAGGATCATATTAAGAGGTGGGTCTTATGGGAAGTAATTAGGTCATGAAAGTGAAGCCCTCATTAATAGGATTAGTGCCCTTACAGTGGAAAGACATTATCATGAAAGTGGGCCCTCACTAGACACCGAATCTGCTAGTGCCTTCATCTTGGGCATCTTCACTTCTCGGACTCTAGAAACGTGAGAAATATATTTTTATCGTTTGTAAACTACTAAGTTTATGAACTTTTGTTTTTACCATCCTGAATAGACTAAGACACATCTTCTTCTTCTTCTTCTTCTTCTTTTTTTTTTTAATGTAGTTTTGCTCTTGTTGCCCAGGCTGGAGTGCAATAGCGCGACTTGGGCTCACCACAACCTCCGTCTCCTGGATTCAAGCAATTCTCCTGCCTCCCGAAAATGTGGGATTACAAGCATATGCCACCATGCCCAGCTAATTTTTGCACTTTTAGTAGAGACAGGGTTTCTCCATGTTGATCAGGCTACTCTCAAACTCCCGACTGCAGGTGATCCGCCCACCTCAGCCTCCCAAAGTGCTGGGATTACAGGCATGAGCCACTGCGCCCGGCCAAGGACACATCTTTTATATAAAACCTGCTTTTACTTCATGTTCTTCAAGATTATAAATTGTGATTTGTTAGAATTCCTCTTGATGAACTGCATTATAATAGTGAATCCTGAGAGAAGAAGGTATTTTAATTTCTTAAGCAATACTTTTATCAGAGAAAATGTACTAATATTTAAATTGATTTCAAACATCTTTCTAATGTTCAAAAGGATCAATGCCACCCTTACTCACCATCTTTAAAGTCTAAGCTAAAGTTTCCCATTTTGGTTGCAGTGGTTGAATTTAGCTGTCTCAACTTTTTAATCTGGTGTATAAATTCTTGGTTTCTCAAAATGCACAGGGCTCCTTTTCTTCAGATATTCATATCAAGAGTACAAGATATCCCCACAGGAACATGTTTTTATCCACACCAAATCAAGTAAAGTAAGTTTCAGAGTTTACTTAGATAGATTTGCTTAGGTACATTTTGATTCTAATTCCAATATCAAAGTGATAAATAGCTTCAAATGGAAAAATTCAGGTGATTAAGCCTTGTCAGATATTTACCAAATAGGATGTTGATGAACTGAATGCTTTTAATGAGTTGTTCTAAACCAAAGATTAAAATTGCAATCTGCCGTGATAAGTAGAAATCCTACAAAATTCAATATTGACAATAAATCATCAATTTAAGGAATAGTAGAAGTTATTTTGGATATCATTTAGCAAACAGATGATTAGAACAAGCTTCTATAGTTTACCTCTGTATTTGCTGCTATTTAGCATTTTTTAAACCCCCATTATGGGCCAAGACATGCACTGGAATGTATAATAAAATGAGCACCCACAGTTTTGCCACAGTAAATGGAGAAATCAGCAAGATATATAGAGTTTAAGGAACTATCACTTACATTATTTTTAAAATATAATAATTGCATTTTATATTCCCACTGAATTATATTTTTGTATTTCATAAACTATATTAAACTTCTGAATATATAGTTCTGGAACTCAGCAAAAGATAACATAAAACTGAAGATCAGGAGAAAGGCAAAGGATTTAGTTGGAGGCCAAGATATGGTAATCAGAATGGATATATGGATTTTTTAAATCCATCAAATTTTATAATATTTATATCTGCAGGGGTAAATGCGACTAACATGAAATAATATGTACGGTAAAAGAAGATGTTAAAAAAATTATCTTGGGGATAACACCATGGGCAATGGTTTTATTGCTGTGAGAGAAATAGAACTACAGAAAGGAGACTAAGATAGAGAATGGGCAGAAAGGGAGGGTAGAAAATGAGCTGAGATGTTGTCACTGAAGGAAGGAAAAGAGACAGCTTCAAAGTGAATGAGAGTCAACAATGGACTGCACTAGTTTAAGTTAAATAGAAAGAACTCATGTTAACAGCAGAGAGTTGGTTGATATATTGATACAGTTTCAGTAGAGTTCTTGCCTGCAGCATATTATTAACAAGCAGTGTGAAAGAGTGAATAATGAATGGCATATGAGGATGTTCGAATTGGATAAGTACACACTTCATTCAAGGGCTGCAAGACAGGATGGTAGGTAAAGGCCAGTGTGAGGAAAAGTTGTTTGTTTGTTTATTTGGTTTTGTGTTGTTAGTTTTTATATGGGAGAAATTTGAGACTGTTTAAAATCTGAGTGGAACAATTCCATTGTGAAGAGTGCTTGAAAAGAGGGTGTAACTGAAAAATCAAACACCTTGAAGTACAAGGGAAAGTAGAGACTGATTGGTGGAGAAGCAAGAGGAACAATACAAGGGAATATCTGCATAAATGAAATTTGTCCCTTGCTTCTGGTATAAGTATATAGTCCCGCTTGGAGGGCTCAGATTTTCTTTAGAAAGTGGAGAATTGAAGGGTAGGAGACGTAGTCAAGAATTAATGACAACTGAAGGGGTGTGTGTGCGTGTGTGTGTGTGTGCATGTGTGTGCATGTGATGTCAGCAGACTAGTTTACTTTTGGAGTGAATGAAAATGTACTATTATAATGTGTCAACTGAGAACTGAAATATAACAGTAGAGAAAGAGGAGCCCTTCCAATAGCAGTGTTATGGTGGGGAGACAGATCTTTTTAACAATGACTAGATGCTTGGAGCAATCTTCTTAATAGTTCTAGAAGTAATGTGATATGTGTGTGCATGCACGCTCATGTATGCGTGTGTTAGAGAAAGAGGATATTATCTATCAGATTAAATACACAGTGAATGATTTAATATGATTTTAGTCAATCAAAATTTTTGATACAATGACAAATATTTTCTTTTTTTTTTTCAGCAAGAATGAAATACTTCAGTTTGGATGCAAGCATTGATTATACACTGGTTGTTTAGTATCTAGGCAGAAATAAAGTTGAAGTATAAGGTGTCTTAATATCCAAACAATATTCATCCAAGTAACTTAGTTGTTCATTTCGTTTCAAAAATGAAAACCAATACAGCTGTTCAACTCTGAATTATATCCTTGGGAAAAAATTATTTTTGTATAACACATTTTAGATTATACATGTTACCAATAAATTGTACTTAATCACTCAATCTAATATTTTGGAAATATTTTTGACTCCACTTCCTTGAATCTCACATCTATTGTTTTCTCTAAATCTCCTGTAACTTTTCAAACATTTTCACACACTACTGCCGTCCTAACTTGATTGTGAATAACGTCATACCAACAACCTTATACATATAACTCTTGTTAAAAGTGTCTTACTTGATTTCTGTAGAATCAGTCAATGGACACCTCTTACAAATAACCATCAGATTAATCTTTCCGAAATGTTTGTTCAAACATGATACTCTTGTTTGGAAATCTTTCTTAAGTACCCACTGAAATATCAGAATAAATCCCGAAGGTACCTTAAAGATTTGGCTTTTGAGATATATATATATATATATCCACACACACACACACACACACATACACACACACATATTTTATCCTTGGGAAAATGTATTTTTGTATAACATATTTTAGATTACACGTTACCAATAAATTGCACTTAATCACTCAATCTAATATTTTGGAATTATTTTTGATTCCACTTCCTTGAATCTCACATCTATTTATATATATATGGAAAATGAAGCCCATAGAGAGGAAGTGAAATTCCTATTAAGTTCCAATAACTCTTTTAGTTAGGTACTATGTATAGAGCATTTGGTGAAAGAAATAAAGTCCTTAACCTCACAGAGCTTATACAAAAGAAGGCGATAAGCAATAAATAAATTAAAATATATAAACAGATAAGATAATGACAAGACGTTATTAGTGCTACGAATAAATTAAAACTGGGTAAAGGGAGAGGGCATGATATTTGAGTGTGTATGTGTGTCAGTGTGTGTGTGTGTGTGTATGCCTCTGTGTGTGTCTCTTTGTGTGTGTGCTTGTATGGATGAGTGTGTGTGTGTGTGTATGCCTCTGTGTGTGTCTCTTTGCGTGTGTGCTTGTATGTATGAGTGTGTGTGTGTGTGTATGCCTCTGTGTGTGTCTCTTTGTGTGTGTGCTTGTATGTATGAGTGTGTGTGTGTGTGTGTATGCCTCTGTGTGTGTCTCTTTGTGTGTGTGCTTGTATGTATGAGTGTGTGTGTGTGTGTGTGTATGCCTCTGTGTGTGTCTCTTTGTGTGTGTGCTTGTATGTATGAGTGTGTGTGTGTGTGTGTATGCCTCTGTGTGTGTCTCTTTGTGTGTGTGCTTGTATGTATGAGTGAGTGAGTGTGTGTGTGTGTGTGTGTGTGTGTGGTCAGGGGAAGCTTTTCAGAAGAGGTACTCTTTGAATGAACATGGAGAGTGAGCCCTGAGGATATCCGTGAGTGTTTGGGGAAATAGCATTTCCAGCAGAGCAAAGTAAAATACAAGACCCTGAAGCAAGAAAATAATTTACCTTTAAAAGAATAGCAAAGAGACTAGTGTGGCTAGAATAGATGAATCTTGGGGGTGAGGGGTGGGAGGAAAAATATGTCAGAACAATACTTGGAGGTAGATTATATAGGTAAACCATGGCAAAAATTTACTTGTATCCTATCTTTGATGGAATCCATTATATGATTTCAGGCAGGGGGTGATATTACTGCACTTACTTCTTAAATATTGTAATGAACTATGGCAGGTAAGAATGGAAGTCTACAGGAGAGGTAATAGCAATAATGGTGGTAGTGCCAGAAGAGGTTAGATTTAGGTATTATAAACATTTTTTTTTCAATTATATGGAGAGTCTTCAGGAAGAGAAGGATCAAGAGAATGCAAAGTTTAGGGGCAATAAATTGGATAAATGACATGGGGAACCACAGTAAGAGTAGGTTCCTGGGTATAACTTATGATTTCAATTTTGACCAAGTTTGAGTCAAACAACCATTGGCCACCTAAGTGGAGGTGGTCAGTAAGTAGTTCAGTAGGTAGTTGGATGATCTGAGCCAAATTAAATTGGAGCCCTCAGTATATAAAATATTATAGTATAATTATCCACTGTCTATTGAATAACCACTATCTAATTTTACTTAACCATCAGAATACCCTAATTAGTGGAAATAATATGTCCATATTAAATATAAGGCATTTTCTAACCTACTTTCAAGATTGGGGTGGTCGGTGAGATGTACCAGTCATTTGTTGGGTGAGGCTTCTACGAAGACCCTTTAACAAAGTTAATATTGCAAGAAAGTTTATTTATGTGGTGTGTTTTTTCCTCTACCTATCCACCCCCCAACTGAACACAGGAAGGTTTAGTAGCCAAATTGTAATTTTGAGAAAGGAAGAAACTCTATAAGAGCTCGGGTCGTCGATAAATGTGAAACTTCCATGCCTACTCTAAACTGGCTTCTTTGGGGCTTTCTTTATGAAAGAGAAATACGTCTCTTACTTTAAGCCACTTTTTGTGGCAAATTTTTGTTTGTAAGAAGTCAAATCTAATTTAAAACAGGCAGAATACATTTAAAGTCACAAGACTGCATGAGGTCCCCAAGCAAGTGAATGTAAACAAGAGAGAAGAATGCTGAGGGAGAGCCCTGATGCATCCTCATTTAGAGGACTGAGCAATGAGAAAAATCTAGCATTGGACACCAATAAGGAGCAAGGGAACGACAAAGAAAAGAATGATGGTGTGATGTAGCAGGAGCCAAGTGCAGAAAGTGCTCAAGAAGGAGGCAGGAATAGCTATGTCAAAATGGTGAGAGGTCAGGTAAGATGAAGTCTGAGAAATTACTACTCAATTCAGCCATTGGTGGCATAGATAATTGAGCACTTAGTGAAGTGGTAGGGAAGCAGAGTAATTTAAAAATCATGAACAATTATATATATACACACATATTATATTTATACATATTATATATATAGTGTGTGTGCCTATATACACACATTCATTACATATACTATATATGAAATTGTGTGTATATATATAATTGCACATAATCATATATATGCAAAATTACATATACATTTACTTATCTGTTTTAAGATCATTTTTTAAATTGGAAAACTCATGAAGAATAAATAGCCCTAATAGGGACTTTTATCTTTATCTCATTAAGCAGACATTTCATTTACAATTTCTGACATAGTCTTGTTTTGTTTTTATTTGTTTCAGGAAATTTGTGTTAGAGAAGGGGTATACCAGTTAGAAAAAAAAGAAAAAAGAAAAGCAGGAAAAGGTGAAATTGGGATCCTACTATATATACCATTTTGCATCATTTTAAATTTCAAAATTTGAGTAGATACATGTCATTAAATACTTCACTGAAACATACTTTTAATGGATCACATTTACAAATGTCATATGGATATATCATAAATTACATTAGCTTGAAATCAAAATATTCATAGAAAAAATAAATTCAAAGAATAAAAATGAAAGGGATTTGAAACATTTTCATTCTTAATCAAATTGACGTATAATTCTCTAAGAGTAGAATTCCACATAGTTTTGTAACACAACTCACTGAGTTTAGAAGAGCTCTGAAACTACTTGGTTTTGTCTAATGATTTCAGAATTTAGAGTAATTTTCCTAGATGTTCATGGGTACTTTTATCTAGTTTAATGGAACTTAGTACAATGCAAATATTCTTAAAGATGAGAAGTCAAATTGACTTTGCTTTTAGTTTCACAAAGGGATTTCAGCACCATAGCTTTAGAACCCAGATCCTCATCTAAAATATACTTATTAAATAATAGAAAATTCACCATTTCAAAAGCAAAAATACACAGTTAGTCCCGTGTAAGTAAGAAGATGATGTTATATAGTCTATGCTGGCGAATTCTTTCCTACTTATGTAGATCATCTCTGAAAATTAATCCGCATTGCCTTGATCTAACCTAAATCCATAAGCTTTAGAAGTTTCAGTGCAAGCTGCACCTACTACCTTATGTCTTCTTTATTAATTATAGCCAACAGTTATCTGTCTACCTCTGACTGTTGTCCTGGTTGACCAGGTAACACATGTTTTGATATTATATTTATTCTTTTCCACTTTATCTTTAAACTGTTACACTTAACATGTCATCATACCACACTGAACTCCTGTTGTTCACGCATGGCAAGTCCTCATGTTTATTAACGGATATGAAATAATATCTTGTTGTTCATAATAGTTTATGTATTTGTCATTTATTTCTCTGACATTTTCAAATGTTGGTTGAGAAAAATATTCTTCTGTAATAACTCAAGAAATAATTATATCTTATTAAAAATATATAAATTTTTCTTTTTTAACTCTCAAATTAAAACATAGGCATTCCTCAATGATTTCATTTTTCAAACCATCAATCACTACCAGAGAGAAAGAGACAGAAGGAGACAGAGAGAGGCAGAATGGTGAATGATGCCTCCAAATTTTGCCAAATTTGTTTCCATGAAAAGTCTCTGATCACCATCATTATATGATTTGCTTTTTCAAGCTACTCTCAACCATACCTAAACATGTCAACATATTACTGAGAATGCTAATTGTTAAATCACATTTTCTTAACAATTCAGCAGTTATTATCTGTGTGTATTTTGAAGTACATGAATACCTGGTCTTGATTTATCTTATGAATTACATTAGTAGAATAATATCAATTATTGATTCTTTTTCACAGTTGACATTATTATTCCGAGTTCTAGCTCTTCTCTGTCAAAAATAGTCTAATGAGATCACAGCTTATTTTGTACAAATACCTTTCTTTAAAATAAAGGATACTAATTTCCAGTAGGTTATCTGACTGAATGTAACAGGAGCTACTTATCATAGTATTTGGTAAAATAATACATATCTATATTATAATATTTTGAAATTTTGATGTATCCATTAAAAGGAAGTTTCAGTAAACTATTTAATATCATGAGAATCTATATTACCTTCTTTTATAAGATAAAAAGGAGGTTAAAATGTTATTGTAGTAGAATTCCAAGTTTATAAATAAAATGTAGATTTAAAAAAATATAGAAAGGACTGTCAGCTTTAGATTTAAAAACATCTTCAAGTTTCCACAATGTATAAGCACTACTTATATATTTTAAAATATAATCTTATATATATGATTTAAAAAAAGCAAAATAATTCAGTGTGCTAAATAGTTCTGGATCATATGATTTTGGAAATAACCCTCCTTACTGTCTCTGAATCTGATGATCTGTTTTTGCTTTTTAAGTGCAGAGCAGAATACATGTCTTGAATTCTCAGAGAGTAAGGTTGGAATGCATGTGCAGATGGCACAACCCACAGAGACATTTGTTTCTTCAGGCACCTTTGTGTCTGCTTTCGAGATAATGTCAACTTGCTATTTTGGAGTAAAATCCAGACACCATTTTCAAATGATGATGTCACATGTGCACAAGGTCTCACTATTACTGCTTCTGACTAATTATAGTAAGTGTCAGTGATGCTTACAGAATGTAATACATATGTAGACACATGCCTACACACACACACACACACACACACACACACACACACACACAGATGCAGAGTAACTTAAATCAGTAATTTACAAACAGGTCTCCAGTCTCAGGGGCACCACATATAGTTGTGAAATGTCGCTTGGGATTTGGTGAAACAAAGGCGGCATTAGGCATTCTATGATGCACGGCTGATCCATCCATGTAGAGACTTATCTTATTTTGATGCTATATTTTACTTTTCCCTGAGTGTCTGAAAATCAGAGTGTGAAAAAATGCTCCTGAGGTTTGAAATTCAATGTAGAAAATGGCACAATAAATAAAACTCTTTGTCACATATGAACAGTTTTGATCATCCAGAGCATTCTTGCTAATGGTTCCAAAATTTAAGACCCGAATCGTCGAAGGCATTTTCCAGAAAGAGCCCTTGGCTTTGATATTCCCATTCCATCCTGATACAGTTCTAATTTACAGATTGTCAGAATTTGTGATATATATTTCTACTTCATGTATCACTCTCTAATTGGCAGAGTGGATTTTCTAGAATAAAGTGTCTTGTAAGCCTGGAGGTTTCTTTTCTTCTTTTCTGGACAGGAAATCTAAAATATGTTTTTATGTAGAGTTTACAAAACCTATTCACTTAAGTATTTTGGAAAATCTGATTTTAAGATGAGTTTATTTCATCATTATGATAGATACAATAAAATTGGTAGTTTTATAAATTTCTGTTTACTTCATTTTGAATTTAGTAAGACTTCTCTATGTGAATGAGGTTCTAAACTGTTATGTTTCTTTATAAAGAACTTTTCCAGAAATATCATATCTTTATTAAAAAATGTATCTCATTTAGTCTGCCAGGCATCTTGCAATAATGTAAGCATTTGCTTACAGCAACAGAATCCATTTAGGGAATAAATAATTGACTGATCTCATTATACTGAGCATTTTCCTTCAAAACGTTTATATCTCTGGTATTTACAGATACTAAGAATATTGACAAATAGATTAAGTTGTGTCATCACATGAAAAGAATCCATTTTAATCAAAATGTTTCATCCACATGTTACAAAACCTATAAACACTTAGATAAACTTAGATCTAACAATCTCCAAGGTTGTGATTTATTGAGTACTTAAAAATGTATGTACTGAACAGGCCCTTTATATATGTTATCTCTGTCACTACAACTCTACGAAGGATGCTGGGCTGGGTTTATTTGTTCTCATGTTTGAGGTTCTTGTTAGCACTTACCAGCTATTTAAGATTTTTATATCTGTTACTGACTTCAAATTACAGCAAAGCAGTACTTTAAAGATAAGAAAAGTGAGAATCAGAGAATTTAAATGAGTTTTCCAAAGCCACACAGCACATGGTAAAGAGGTAAGTCAAGTCAAATTTTTATGACTCTATGTTTCTTTCTGCAATGATATCTTCCATGTATGAATTTCCTTCTTCAGCATTATATACCAACATTCCAGAAGAGTATGTGGACATATGATGACAAGACCATGTCCCATTTATATTTATGTTCACACAGCACCTGTAAGAGTGCCTTATACACAGTGGGCTTCAGTTAATATTAATTAAATCTAAAGTATCATTATGAATCATCAGCTTAATACAATTAATCATCCCCAAACATACTGATCATTAGTCACTTAGATGCCCGTAGTTCACTTCGTTACAAAAGGTTTTGTTGAGCCCACAATGTGTGTCTATGCATGGAGGGGAATGTGTGTATTTAATATTAATTCAAAATTAACTTAATGCCAACATATTCAAAAGATCTGTTCTTCCTGCTCTTCCTGGATAGCCCATCTTTCCCAGACAACAATTCACTATAGATAAGCAGCTGACCCATGTAGGGAAAAACCACAGTCCTTATTGCTTATTTTCTCAGAGAACCAACTTGCTTCCACTATAAAATTTTGGTTACCTTTCTAGTCCTATAGGCAACTGCTTTGATTATTTCCTATTGTGCAACTGCATAGAACCAGATATTTCCTAAGCAGCCACATTCAGCAGAGATGTTTTTAAAAAGAGGAAACACTCACAGTCATGCTGCTTCAGGTTGTGGTAGTTAATATCTGTACATCTCATTTTATTCCTGGAATTATTAAAGAATATTTTAAAATAATATTAAAACTGATCTTTAAGAGTATTCTGTGCCCAGATTTTTACAAGAGCTGGGGGGCGGAAACACCACCAGTAAAAAGTCACTTAAAATACAAACACAATTATGTCTCAGCTTTTATATGTGGTTGTAATGAACTAGCAGATTAAACACACTCTAGTGGAGGGTTCTCTCCACGGGTAAGGCACTTAGGAGGGCAGTGGGACAACAGGATGGGGATTCAGAGCATGGTCATAAAATGGCAACACCTTCTCTTTCTCTGCTTCACTAAATGACAGAGCATATCCAAGCTTTCATGAAACATATTTAGATGTTGATGGGCCTCTGAATATTCTAACTCCTGGCTAACACTAGTTCTTGTACTTCAGAATTCCTTTATATTATTTGAATAAAGGTAACTTCTTTTTTAGAACAGAAATTTAACATTGGATAACTTCGTTTCAAATTCCACTTAAAGAAATGCCGAAAACACAGTTTTATTTTTTAAATGAAACCAGCTGTCTGAATATCCCAGACACAGAAGATTATTCACGTGTTAAGTTAAATATATGTAAAGTTTGAGTGACAAATTTTAATAACTAAAATGTTCCAAAATCTCAAATCTTGAAAAAAGATTAGAAGAGATTAGTAAGGATTTTTCCCTTTGCACTGTCACCACCAAGGTAAGATTGCACTAAGATTCTGTGCATATAAAAGCATAAGAAAGCTTAATATGAACGGTAGGAATTTTTTTTGAGACTCTGTAAAGCATCTATGTGGGAAAGTAGATATTTAAATCTGCTAAAAGGCAGGCATTACTGGTTGCAGGTTTTGGTCCTATATGAAAATTTTCTTTTTTTTAATGTAGATCTACATCCACTAAGACTTGTGGGGTGATTAATCAATTGGAATTGATAAAAATGGTGATAGTCATATGATTTAGGAGTTCATCATTCTTAAACAACTCATCTTTGCAACTCAGATAGCAAAGAATCTTAATGAAATCTAGAATTGCTCTAAGAAAAGTCATGTATTTAAGTATTGTATACTTTTTCTTTCCTTTGAGACTGTTTTAACTGTGGTTGAAAAGCCAGTTTACTGTACTAGCCAAGGCTTTCTGGGATTCAGTTGCCTCATCAACCGATGGGAATAATTACACATTACTGGTCTAAAACTGGGAGCTGGATTCATAGAGCTGGCAAGATACTTTAGATGTATGGATTCATCCAAACTACATTTTTAGTAATCAATGCATGTAGCCATCTTAAATAATGTGTTTTTATTTATTCTAAACTTAGCAATGGTTTCACACACATTCAAGATCACAGTACGACCTAGCCTAAGTATCATATTTTTTTTTTCTTGATAACCACCCTTGCCTTTTTCTTAGTCTATTTGTACCCAGCAAGCACACATTATGTAGGTCCCGGATCTTCCATGCAGCGTTTTCTAATTTTTTTTTTTTTTTTTTTTTTTTTTTTTTTTTTTTTTTTTTAGCAATCAGAGCCCTAGTGTAAATTCAGTGTACAAAAAAAAAAAAAAAAAGCTATGTAGATAAAAATCAGTATTAGTAACAGAAAAATAAAAGTAATAGATAAATCAAAACTGTTTAAGTTCAAAATTCTGATAGAATAACTTAGTACAAAGGACACTCTAGGCTGGCCTATTATTCCCAAGCCTCCCAACTCCAGCTTCTTACATCTTACATCAATTTACAATGTACTTTCACTAATATCTCCATAAGCATATGTACTGATTTCCTTTTATACATTGCATAATATTAAAAATAACCCAAATAATTTGATTAAGGCAGATATTATCACAATATAAATATTAAAATAGTTATTCCAGTTAATAAGAATATTAAAATAGTCATCCCACTTCATAGTTGTACTTAGAAAACAGGGGGGAAAAAAAAGAAATATTTTACCACCTAATTCTTTTTCCAGTCTAGTATTCATATGCTATGAATTTTATCTGTATAAAATTGACAATCTTACAATAATAAAAAATGACTTTTGAGTGCAGAATAGTATAAAGTACCAAACTTTTTACTAAACAATTTACATATAAATCTGTTCTATCTTTATCATGAATATTTTTTAGTATGATAGTTTTAATGATGAAGAAACTGACACACAAAAAAACTTGTAGTAACTTTACCCCGGTTATGCAGCAGTAAATTTGGACAACTAGAATTTAAAAACAGTGTATCTGATGCTGCAGTTCATAATCTCTTCATCAGGTCAAACAGAGAAAGAATAATCTACTGTAGAAAGGAAAGTTCTCTTCAAAAATAGAAGTTAAAAAATAAAAGATGCAAAAAAATAGATAGCGTAATATAGGTGTGCATGTATATGCATATGTATACTTATATTAACAAACCAGTAACTGTAGAATAGCCATTTGAATTTTGTAATGCTTTCTCAATTTTGTTTTTAATTATTGTATTTAAACTTTGTAATTTAGCTGCACCTAGAATTAATTAGTTTCTTCAATTATGTAAAACATCCTAGCATGATGAAATCATCTCTCCCAAAGTGCATTTGTGATTGATACAACTCTTTATGTTTCAGTTACTGTAAGAAACCAAAAATCTGTTCATCTCAAAATGTTATCCAGCATTTTTACATTACAACTTTGTTAATTTTATTGAAAGATATTTGTATCTGTTTTTGTTTAGTATTTCTTACAAATGTCAAGGAGAGATTTATATGATTATATCCTGAAATCTCAATATATTAAAAGAAAATTTCCGCTTTTCTAGAAGCCAAATCTCTTTTGGTAGCCTGAATATGGAAGTTCAACTATGCTTAACTTGTTTTAGTTTCATTCTACAACCTTGTAAATAAACAGGTACTGGATTCCCCAAGGATGCAGTCATTGTGAATCTAGTTAACATGCGAATCTAGTTAATTGGGGACAGGTAGAAAGAACAACTGCTTACTATTATGATTCTTTAGGGGTAAAACTAGTGTCATGTTAGTGTTTGTGTCCCCAGTGTTTTGTGCCCAGTAGGTAATTAGTAATTATTGACAGGATATGTACATAAATAAATGAAGGTCAACATTATTTTTATTTCTCCATAGATAGAAATATTACTGCAAAATTTCACAGATTAAAAACAGAAAGAAAAAAGTCATATCTTCAGCACTCTGAATTGTGTTCTTGAGGAAAAAATGATTTAAAATGTGGTTCTTGCCCTCAAAATCTTACATAGAGAGATATGATATAAATACTTGCTACTTGGAGAGTGCCAAAAATGACCAATAAAGAAGTTCTAAAAAGCAATTGTAGAAATATTACTTGGCAGTAAACAATGTATTGCCAATGATGGAAACTTGCCTTGATATAAAAGCTTAGAAGTCCAAGTAATCTGTTCAGGCTGCATTGTCTACAGGAAGCTTTTAAAGAATCAGTAACGGATTATTAGTTTTGAACAATGGATATGAGGGAAGAGAGAGATCTTCTCATATTGTTTTATATTGTTTTATACTCAGTACCTGTTTTAAGAAAAAACAAGGAAATGAAACCAAAGACAGGCAGCCCAGCCCCAGGCCCAAAACCGGGCCTGGGCCTGCCTGGCTTAAAACTAGTAGTTAAAAATCAACTCATGACTTAGAAACCAGTGTTATCCATAGATTCCCGGCACTGTATAAAAGAATATTGTGAAACTCCCTGCTCTGTTCTGTTTCACTCTGACCACGGGTACGTGCAGCCCCTGTCATGTACCCACTGCTTGCTCAAATCAATCACGACCCTTTCATGTGAAATCTTTAGTGTTGTGAGCCCTTAAAACGGAAAGAGATTATGCACTTGGGGAGCTCGGATTTTAAGGCAGTAGCTTGCCGATGCTCCCAGCTGAATAAAGCCCTTCCTTCTACAACTCGGCGTCTGAGAGGTTTTGTCTGTGGCTCGTCCTGCTACAGATACAGTAAATCTAAAAGAAGAGGACAAAAAATGCCATTCTGATTGATGGGATAGTAATCCATAGTGCAGTTTTTATAAAGTACCAGTTCTGTTTTGAGAACTAATAAATAAGTTTAGTGAATAGAGTACTATTTGATAAAAATAAAGAAAAAACAGCATTACAATAGGTTGAATTTTAAATATGAGATAGTGAACACAGTCATTTCTAATGTTTGCCTTGGATTTGAGAGCAAGATATACTAAAATGCTATTGTAGTAACCAGATTTCTTACCCGAAATCATTGTGTTGCTTTGTTTCTTCCTTTTTCCTTACTATTTTGTAAAATAGCCTAAGCTTTATTTTCTTTTAAAAGTAGATCCAATAGCAGAGTATTAATATTGTATATTTAGAAAGAATTAGTACAGTCCATTGTGAAGTAGCATTGAGGTCTATAAGAAATATGCTACATACATTTGAAAAATGACATTGCCAAAACATAATTTGATACCAGGAGCTTAACGCATGTAAGACAACGATAACATTTCTGTTAATACCGTGACAAAAAAATAAAAGGAAAGGAAAAAATTGAAAACTCCCATTAGAGATTATATTAAATTGCAATTTAGAAAACAAAATAAATCTTTAAAATCAAATTACTTTGAGTGTATCAGTTTTATCTGCATTTTCTTCACTGTCAGTAATAAATCTGACAGTGAAAAAAATGAAAAATTGATGATAGCATATCAACAGGGGTATGAATGTCTAGGGTGTTTCACTTATGAATAACTAGTAATATAGTTCAATCACCTTGGGCCCATTCATTAATGTTCCAGCTATCCCAAAAAGAAATGTCAAATACAACAATTTGTTCTCCTGTTCTTTCACTTAAACAAAAGTTTTTAAAAAGTCAGAAATTTTGTCTGATTACTCCTTCTTTGTATTACATATAAGATTTGCTTGTATATAAGGAAAGATTTAAAATAGTTTCGAACATTTATGCTTCTCCATTTCTATTAAAATCAATCCCAGGAAAATTTCACTTGCTTTGCATCTTTGTCATAAATCTTCCAAAATTTTCTAGCAAATATCTGACTGTCAGTTATAAATATAAAGATCTCCAGTTTTTTGTGTATGAGTTGCCATCATAAAACTATGGAGAGAATGTCAAAACTGTCATATGTGCACACACATGCACACACACACACAAATCTATTTAATTTTTTATTTATAATTTAGCCTAAACAAAATTATAATACAAGCTTAGATGTTTGTTGGTAATTGAATTACTAAATATTTCCCTAATATTCCTGGTTCAAGATTAGTCTACCATAACCAGATTCCTTGGCTTTGGCTCTTATTGCAACTCTTGCACTACCTCTTGCTTTCCATTAACATATTTGTCAACAAATTATTCCCTCTACTGGAATAAATCTTTCCTTCTATTGTTTCATAGTACTTTGGGTAAACCTCTCTAAATACCCCTTTGTATTTTGAGTTCACATATTGTATAATACATTATCTTAAGTTGCATACACTTACGTAAATGTGTCTATTCAAAATTAAGCTGAGAAATCTCCTCGAGGGAAGAAATTGTACTTTTGCCTCTTTTTGAAAAATTACTTTTTGCTATACATATGAAGAAAATGCCAAAAAACTAACTGAACTTTTTCTTAAGTCAAATTAATTAATAATCAATGAATATATTTTCTATTACTGAGGGTATAATTGCTTTTCTACATTGCAACTAATACAATTTATAATTACTTTGTTTGCATCTTTGTTTCATTGACTCTTCTATCTGTTAGTATATAAACTATGTGAGGCCAGAGGCCATGTTGTCTTATCTTTGGTTGTTTTTTCCATCTTTAAATCTTTTAATGCATCCATTTTATTTTATTTTTTTCTAGCATGGGAACTCGCGAAATAAACAAATAAGTGTGAAAAGCAGACAAGTTTCTAAGAGAGTGAGGGAGATTAATAAATAACCAGATGATTATAGCAAGTATTGTAATAGAGGTGCCAGAGTCAAGCACACCACAATTTTTGGCATAGATTTCCATCATTAATTGTGCATTACAAAGAAGGATGTGTGTGGCAGCGTGGGCAGGTTGGAATCTCCTTACCTTCACAAACCTCAAAAACTGGCATTCAGAAACCTAAAAGAATTAAATTTACTTACTGTGCCTTAAACATTAGGTTATCAATTATTTTTGTATATGACTTTGATCCAGAAATAGGATATATGTATATAACATTACAGTTTGCATTACATTTATAATTATGGAAATATTATCATAACTCTCCCAAGTTCACAATCTCCAAGTCTTTCTTAGTATTATTACAATTAATATTTTCTTTTACCCTATAGGTAGTTCTACCCTTTATTTGACACTATTTCAGAGTCATTTTTAACTCAAATGAACCTTAAAAAATTATTTTGCTTAATTCTTCTCTATAAAGCCTCCAGAAGGTAGAAAAACTGGTGAAGGCATTGTTTACGTCAGTAATTAACCTTTGTCGTTCTGTCAGTTTAGGTTGGTTTAGCAAGCATGCATTGCTCACCTACACTGTGCCTGGCATTGTCCCAAATTCCAGAAATTCAAAGAAAAGAAGAGGAGAAGGATCCATTCTCAAGACTCCCATAGTCTAGACTGTTATGCTCTTGTAGCTACAGGTTTCATTCCTCCTCCTTCTGCTTGTTCTTCTCCTCCTTCCTCGCCCTCTGCTTTACCCTTAGCTCCAACCATTGCCTTTATCTTTGTGTTTTTCTCCATCTCCTTATAGGTTTGGTTAAATGTAATATCAAATATTTGGTAAAGTGCAAACTAGATTATCAAACATGAGTAATTAAAGTCTTATAGTCTCATTTGCAACGAAGAATCTGTAGAGTTATAGTAGGTTGCAAATTATTCCACATAAGAATTTAAAGTTTTAATGATCTAAAAGTTTTGAAAAACTACATGCCCAAAAATGTTAATATATTTAAATTATAAGTGACTTAAAAGAAGACCTACTTACCATCATTATAAATGTACTCATAGTGAAAACTCAAGAGCAAAATATAAACATATGCACATATATGCATATACATATATATTCTCTTTGATGTGTTCAGATTTATAAGCAAGGCTCTGATTAGCATTAATGGAAGTTTTATATGGACATAAAGGTTTTTTTTTTTTTTATGTACTCAGGACCACCTCCTTCCAGCGCTTTTAGTCCTTTCTATCATCAGAGATGCTCAATGGGCCGGGCGCGGTGGCTCAAGCCTGTAATCCCAGCACTTTGGGAGGCCGAGACGGGCGGATCATGAGGTCAGGAGATCGAGACCATCTTGGCTAACACAGTGAAACCCCGTCTCTACTAAAAAATACAAAAAACTAGCCGGGCGAGGTGGCGGGCGCCTGTAGTCCCAGCTACTCGGGAGGCTGAGGCAGGAGAATGGCGCAAACCCGGGAGGCGGAGCTTGCAGTGAGCTGAGATCCGGCCACTGCACTCCAGCCCAGGCGACAGCGCGAGACTCCGTCTCAAAAAAAAAAAAAAAAAAAAAAAAAAAAAAGAGAGATGCTCAATAAAGTATTTTAAACAGTTTGTCCACAACCAAAGGAATCTGGAAAATTTACTAGATCCAAAGCATTCAGATGTACTTATCACACACGAAAGTCATCCAAGTCGGTATATCTTACGCTTTAATTCTTTTATTTGCCTCATAATTTTGTTTCCTGGACTAATTTATTTTTTTTGTCTTGATTCCTGTACGATTTGTTTTGATCTACAAATTTGAATGCTAATGGCAGCTCAGTTTGTTGTATATATGTATATATCTGTGGAAGAAGTTTATGAGGTGCTCATCCCCTAGATTCTGGAGGTTTAGGTGCTTTTTTCTGCTCTCTGCAGTTAATACAAGAAAGATCTTTTTCACACCACCTAAGAGCTATAATCTGAGCCATTGGTGGCCTGGGTATTCTAACTCTGGAAGTCAAAAAACAGAGTTTAATGTAGGTGGCCACTCAGGCAGCTGGCCTGGCAGAACTGTAAGAAGTCTTACCGCCATGTTTCAATTGAGTAATATGTGAAATGGTAACATGAGTAGAAATAGTATTCTCAAATTGATATACAATATGCATTTTATGTTTTTTGTGGTGATGAAAAATATTTATATGCTGAGAAAAATAAAAATATACAGTAGATTGAAGTAGAATAGACTTTTTTTTTTTTTTTTTTTTTTTTTTTTTTTTTGAGGCGGAGTCTGGCTCTGTCGCCCAGGCCGGAGTGCAGTGGCCGGATCTCAGCTCACTGCAAGCTCCGCCTCCCGGGTTCACGCCATTCTCCTGCCTCAGCCTCCCGAGTAGCTGGGACTAAAGGTGCCCGCCACCTCGCCCGGCTAGTTTTTTGTATTTTTTTAAAATAGAGATGGGGTTTCACTGTGTTAGCCAGGATGGTCGATCTCCTGACCTAGTGATCCACCCGTCTCGGCCTCCCAAAGTGCTGGGATTACAGGCGTGAGCCACCGCGCCCACCCTAGATTTTTATTAGAACCATTTACATTTCTCCTCAAAGTGTTCTCTGAACTGAACTGAAACAAATTGGTATACTTTACGTGTTTTGTTTCAGTTCCTCTTTTACCTGCTGCTGCCTCTGCTTTGTGAATTCAGAGGAGCTCTTCAATTATGATTTTCTCCTTTCCTCTCAGTAAGCAATGTTAACTGTTGCAATGCTCCTTCCTATGCTTTGTCCTCCTTGCCCATTCTCTAAAGTCCCTGATGTGTATCAGTAATAAAATTCACAAAAAGTGGGAGACATATAGATAATGATCATCCCTTAAATACGGTAACATTCTCTATCGCTCTTGTGTATATACCATAATACTTATTCACCATTATTCCTCCTTACATAAGTCCTACTGTACATAGACCCACTTCACTAGAGTTTGTCCAATGCGTGTCCATGATGACCTGTAGCTATTAAATGTTTGATAAGACCAAGAAAGAAGGTACTTTGCAATATATAATCAAAAATAAAAATATATAACATTGTGTTAAAACTGCGAGACATAGTGCTCAGGTGATAGTAAATGGAAACAAAATTTTCAATAACCATTATCACTGATAAAATAGTTTAAATGTCAATTGTAATTAGTCAGACATGGTGGCGAGCACCTGTAATCCCAGCTACTCAGGAGGCTGAGGTAGTAAAATCACTTGAACCAGGCGGGCAGAGGTTGCAGTGAGCCAAGATCCCGCCACTGTGCTCCAGCCTGGGCCAAAAGAGCGAGATTCCGTCTCAAAAAAAAAGTCAATTGTAGTATCTTAATTTAGCAAACATTCTATGTTGTAATGTTCATTAGACAAATACATATAAATGAACCTTCATTATTTTACTCTCAATCTGTTTTACAACCCTTTATTTTATATCATTGATTTAAATATGTGTGTGTGTGTGTGTGTGTGTGTGTGTATATATATATATATTTTTCTTTCTTTCTTTTTTTTTAGACGGAGTCTTGCTCTGTCACCCGGGCTGGAGTGCAGTGGTGCGATCTCATCTTACAGCAACTTCTGCCTCTAGGGTTCGAGCAATTCTCCTGCCTCAGCCTCCCTGAGTAGCTGGGATTACAGGTGCCTGCCACCAAGTCTGGCTAAATTTTTTGTATTGGCAGTAGAGACGGGGTTTCACCATGTTGCCCCAAGCTAATCTCAAAGCCCTGACCTCAATCTACCTCCACCTCCGAAAGTGCTGGGATTATGGGTGTGAGCAACCGCACCCTGCCAACCACCCTTTATTTTAGAGAATAATAATACTACACGAGATGGAAGACTTCTAATGTCTTCTAATGTGTTAGGAACTGTTATTTAATATTCATATCAGCTTCATAATGTAGGTGCTATTTTTATCATCCTTTTTCCTATTTTGGAAACTTAAGCACAGAAAGATAGAACGATTTCTACCCAAATCATACAGCGAGTAAGTGGCAGATCTAAGATTGAAAATCAGCTGTACTGGATTCAAACTTGGTCCTCTAAGTGGCAGATCTAGATTGAAAACCAGTTGTACTGGATCCAAATTTGGTCCTCTTAACAGGTCAGCGACACTGACACTAACCATTCATTCATCTCAAAGATGCTGTCAGAGGAGTTTTAAAGAAATAATGTGGTATAGTAGCAGTAGAAAATGCTGAATCTAACACAAAGAAGAATACAAATAAGTTCAGAAATATACCACCATTCCCCAATAAAACTTAGTCAAAAAGATTTCAAGTCACTTCAGAAGATGATCTGCATTTCTTTCACATTTACGTAGATTTGAGCACTAATACAGTTTATAAAATGGCAAATGTTTTTGTAGCCTCTGATACAAGAAAGGCACTCTGAGAGTCTAATTTTGTTTTGCCTTATTTAAGCCCTATGCCAATTCCTCAAAGTATTTTCAAACAACCATATTTTATGAATAAAGAAACTAAGGCTCAAGAAGGTTATGTCAGCTGTTCAAGGCCATGCAATCAACCGTTGTGCTCAGATTCAAATCTAGGTCTTTCTAATGCCATAAAGACACTTGAGAACTACTATAATGATAAGGAATAACTTTCTCACTAACTCCAGGTCTCTGTAGTAGCCAATTTATGACAAAATAAGATTTCTTGTCTTTCCCCTAACAAAACTTTATTTTTTTTTATGGGACTTATAACTACATGATAATATATTTTTGTAGTCACTTTTTATCTGTTAGAATTTAATCTGGAAAAGGTTGGGCAGTTTATTGTTGTCAAGGCATATATGCATGACATAGAAACTAAGTAGAAACTAAAGAGGATTGTATCTGGGCAAGAAGGACTTCAGTGCTAATTAGCAAGGTAGAGGCAACTTAAGATTTTACACTTGGTTTCCATTTTCAAGACAACCTTAATGCGTTGGCCAATTCCAGCTTGGAAAAGTTCTGCTTTCCCTGTCAGAGTGAAAAATGTGTTTTCTTAAAAATAACTTCTTTAATGTTTTATCTTAAAATAATTGCACTAAAACTGATTAATCAGATATCAAATATCATACAGTAGAATAGTAATGACATAGCAAGGAGAAGACAAAAATCGGGCTTCCATAATGATAATGAGTCATGCCATAGATTATGACCAAAAACACACTATGGAATAGTAATTTGTCAGCATTGCATATGTTAGTAAAAATCAAAGAACTTGGGGATGGATGATGCTACTTTTGAGGTTATGCATGAAGCTGAGGATAAAGAGAGCTTTCAAGGAATGGAAATAGAAACAACAAAAAAGTCCGCGTAGTTTGTAGTAGAAAGATTGTGAACGTGATCAGATTCTTAACCCTTCTTCTATGCACACTATTGCAATGTGAATTTGCTCTTTCTTCCTTTAGAAATAAATCCATTTCCCCAATTCCTGAATTTAAGCTGGCTTTGTACCTTGCAACAGAAGTGAGGGTATATGAGTTACAAACCAAAGCCTCAGGAGGTCTTGTGTGCATTCAATCGCACTTTTATAATGCTGCCCCTAATATGTTAACAAGCTTGGGGTAACCTGATGAAGGAGGAGAGATCATGTGGGGCACAGTCAACCAAAATAGCCAAGTCCAGTGTCCAGAGATGTGAAAGATTCCAATCAAGAAGGCCTGAATGCCAGCCCTCGGCCAACCCATCAGTTGACCATAAACGCATAATCAAGCACAAATGAGAACAGTTGAGCCCAACCTGGAATAAAAAATAATGGTTCAGATAACCTAAAGACTAGTAAGCTAATAAATGTTTATTGTTTAATTGTTTGTTACATAGCATTATTATTGCAATAGATAACTGGCACAATAGTAAGATAGCACTGAAAATTTAGTTGCCTTAAGTGTTCTAGCTCTGTTATCAACAAATATGGTGAATATAAATGAATAACACAGCTTCTGTTTCTCTCTTTTCAAAACTGCAAAATAAAAGAACAAGATTTTAAGATAATTTCTAAATTTTTCTTTTTTTCATAGTCTAAGTTTCTAGGAAATTTGAGGAAGTAGAATTAAAAAACACAATCCATGAAATTAACTTTGTAGATATAAATATACCATGTCTCTTAAAATATTGATTAGAAACACCATTTGTTTCATTTGTAATGTATCATTTACAGTGATTACAAATAAAAGCAATAAAAAATAAAACCCTCGTAACTGGAAGATATTTGCCAACAACAACAAAAAAAAGCAAATGAGCCATTTGCTCAGCCACTGGAAGAACAAAATCAAACTAAAACATTGGAAGTACATTAAAGTGCTTATGCATGAAAAAGTTTGGTACCCAGGCAAAGGATATCAAAGCCTCACAAGATTCTAGAAATATATATGTCTCTCCGAGACAGTAAACAAATATATTCAATTTCAGAAAAACAAATTACCGGACTTCTAAAAGAATGGCGAAGATTCTTACGTTGTTGGTAGTTACAACATTAACTAATGTCTTTCTGGCTTTTTAATCGAAGGAATCCGTGTCTCTTAAAGGAAGCGAATAACAATGCATATTTATCCAAGTCACTTATATTTTTAATTCTAAATTCACAACAGCCTCTAAGCCTTCATACTTAGTAGAAGAGATAGACTCAGAAATATTATAACATAGATAATGTTGATTTCCTCTGTGGGCTTTCACTTAAGCTAAGTGGCTGACTAGCTGATTTTATCGATAAAATGATTTAAGGATAAGGATTGCCGAGCAATAGATCTATTCCTTTATGATAAGATTTTAACATTTTAACAAGGTGTCCCAGGATCTGAACCCAAAGGAATGAAAGTTGTGGGATAAATCAGTGAGAATGACATTCCACAGTGACACTGTTGCCTGCTCATTTTATACCATCATGAGTCTCACTGTATAGAAATGTTTATGTGGGGAAAATAACACAAATAGAAACAAAAGAAATTGTTTTTTACATTATCATGTTTATTGATTACATGACTTGGGAACTTTTTCCCCAGGAGGAATATATGCTCACACACATGCATACATTTTTAAGAAACAATAGGGGGAAGAAACCATCAAATGATCTTAATCTGTAAACCTATATAATTTGAAGTTCAGAGGTACATCAGATTTCAATCTTTCGATTTGTCAGTGCTTTCGCAATGTCATGGTCATAACTTTTTATCCTTGGGGTCATTAATTCCCCAAACTGGGTCTCTTGTTGTTCAAAACTTACTGCATTGGCAAGTGAGACTTGATGCTTTCTTACTTGCCTCTGATTGGACATAGGTCAGGTGTTCACCCACAAATCAATAATTTTGGCCAGGTGAATGACAAATGCTAACTGACTTAAGCGTAGATTTCTGAATCTATTATTGTCAAAGTGATTGGAATTACTATGATTAGTTTGGTCATGACAAATCTCAGAACCTTAGGGTGGTATCTTTTCTTGATAAGCATCAAACCTGAAAAAATAAAAGTAGGTAATTGAACAAAATGTAAGTTCTATCATGAAGCAGAAAGGTAAAGATGGATGATGGACAGACAAAAAACCATGACCTCTAAAGATATTTACTTTAGGCTGGGCATGGTGGTTCATTCGTATAATCTCAGCACTTTGGGAGGCCAAGACGGGCAGATCACTTGAGGTCAGGTGTTCAAGACCAAGCTGGCCAATATGGTGAAACCCCATCTCTACTAAAAATACACAAAAAAGTAGCCAGGCATAGTGTCATGCACTTGTAGTCCCAGCTATTCTGGAGGCCGAGGCAGGAGAATCACCTGAACACAGGAGGCACAGGTTGCTGTGAGCTGAGATCTGACCACTGCGCTCCAGCATGGGCTACAGAGCAAGACTCTAAATAAATAAATAAATAAATAAATAAATAAATAAGACATTTATTTTATAGTATCTGAGAAAAGACAGTATAAGTGTTTTCAAATATTAATGGGCTACAAACTGAAAATGGATTTAGTTGTTACAGCTGTTAGGACAGAACTAAGAGCAGTGTGAGGAAGACATGAGAGGTGAGCTTTAGCTTACAATGACATCTTTCAACAAGGAAATCTGAAACATTGTGACTAGAGGGAATATTTTTAACTGGAAGAGTTCAGGTAGAGATTGGAGGAGTCCAATTGGTGACAGAGTTAATTTCTGCAGTGAGTCCAGAGGCATCCTACATGCTGATTCTGACTGCAATATGAGTTATGTTTTATACACTTTCTAATTGAAACTATAGTTCTCATAATTATTTTGGTATCTTTTAATAAACAATTGCCATTTATTTCAATGTGATTTCAGTTTGTTGATTACTTAGTCTTCAGGCGAATGATTTGTAAGAGATGACCAATTACTTTTAGGTGGCATAAATGTTCTTATTTTTTCTAGCAAGAGATATATGTGTGTGTGTGTGTGTCTTTCTGTGTGTGTGTTTTTTTTTTAGAGTACACAGTTGGTTTTCTTTAATATGAAGGATCTTTACTTTTTCATACTTAATGTTGTAAAAGTTGAAATATGAAGATAAAAATGATTCAAGGAACAACACTGCAGTGTCAGTACTTTTGTTTTTATTTGCTTTGTCATATATTTTTAGCCTCCAAATGAGTAGTGAAACACATTGACAGAAACGAGATAAACCATGGAATTTACTTCACCATTGAAAGGAGGACGGGATTCTTTAATTATGCCATATGAAAGTATATTAGAAATATGATATCGTTGGAATTAGTGTCTCCTTAGATGCATTTGGTACATATGCTATCAGATGAGATGCAAAATGCTTGCATTTCCTCATTATAAAAGATTTCACTAATAGTTGCTTACTGTATTCAAATGCAGTTATAATCAATCAAATCAATATTTTAAAAAGCATTTTGTGGAAGTTTGATTACCTATGAATATCTTACTGTTCATTTCTTCCCTTATGTACATAAGGTGTAAACCTGGCCTTGTACAATGTGTACTGCCTTTTTCTGGAGCTCATATTCTTAAAAAATAGATGGAAATTCCCTTTCCTGAATATCATAATTAGACATGTAAGTCCAAAACAATGTAAAGAAAATGTATGAAAGAGGAAATAAAATTTTTTAATCAAAGAAAAAACTTTTTAAATAATTATTATTTCTGTGTGAGATAAATATTTGTCCTAAGAATGAAGAGGAGGGAACCAGAGTACCTATGTTATTACTAATGCTTAAACACGCTGGGTATTCATATAAGCATATGCCTATAATTAAGCAGGTCTCTTATTAATTAAAATTTTAGTTATAAATAATTTTGTTATATAAATACACAGTTGTAAAATGCATATAATGACTTGTTTTAAATTGTATTTTAAATAGGAGCTGCGTCTAAGTGCTGTCTTACTGGCTATGTGAATAAGGGCAAACCTTATATCCATGTGGTCCACAGATCTTCAGTATGTAAGGAGATTATTCAAATTATCTCTGTGGTCTCTTCTAGGTTTTTAATTAGAAACATTTATAATTAACCTTAATAAAAATATTATGATTAAAAACAATAGGGTATAGCTATGACACTGCTTAATTGGCTACCAATGCAAGTTGGTGCATTCCAGTTCTCCAAGGAATGCTCTGGTTAGTGGTCAGATATAGTTTAATTTATCTTTTAAATTTTCACATTAGGTGTCTTTTTAAAGAAAGAAGTTTGGAATATCTTTGATATTTTAAAAAATTGTGTTACTAGTGGTAAAAATAATTACAATAATAAGAACAAGCATAAAGATCTACAAATAGTTTCAAAACTAATAATGTGTTAAATAGCCAACTACTACAGATGTTAAAGACATTTTTCTAGCATTTTTACAATTAGACACACCATTTGCTGTAAATTTTAAAATATTAATTCTAAATGGGTCAGAAAGCACCCAGTTCATGATAGACAGTTCAGGTTGCATGGTGTCTTGATCACCCATAGGAAAACATTCACTTTTTACCAAAGTCCAGTAACAGACCAAGAGCAGTCTCTTAAAAGAAGAGTAGTTATCTGCAGAAGATGGCAGAACCTTGCTCCAAAATCCTAGAGGCCTCCACTGTGATTCACCTATAGGGGCCTACCAAAGGCTCCAAACAGCATCCTTATCTGCCACTGACACCTCAGGCACAATTGGATCTGCTAGGTCATATGGCCCAACTGGCAGAGCAGCTTCCACAGCAGTCTGGACCTTTGGCAGAGCCTTCTCTTGTTCTGGACCCCACTCAAAACTGGCAGCCTTTTGAGTCACTTGATAAATGGGCTAGAGTAACATACCCAAATGAGGAATGTGTTGCCTCAAAAATCCAAATAGGTCCACTAGGCATTGTGCCTCTTTCTTGGTTGTAGAGGTTGCCAAATGCAGCAAATTATCCTTCACCTTAGAAGAAATATCTTGGCAGGCCACACACCACTGGACCCCTGGAAATTTTACTGAGGTAGAAGTTCCCTGATTTTTAGTTGATTTTATTTTCCATCTTCTGGCATGCAAATGTCTCACCAATAAGTCCAGTGTGTTTACTATTTCTTGCTCACTGGATCCAATCAGCATAATGTCATCAGTGTAATGGACCAGTGTGGTATCTTGTGGAAGCAAAAAGTGATCAAGACCTCTCTGAATAAGATTATGACACAAAGCCAGAGAGTTGATATATCCCTGAGGTAGGACTGTAAACGTATAGTGCTGGTCTTGCCAGCTGAAGGCAAATTGCTTCTGGTGGGCCTTATGGACAAGAATGGAAAAAAAGCATTTGCCAAGTCAATGGCTGCACACCAGGTATGAGGAGATGTGTTAATTTGCTTAAGCAATGAAACCACATCTGGTACAGCAGCTGCAATTGGAGTCAACATTGGTTAAGCCTACAGTAATCCACTGTCATTCTCCAAGATCCATCTGTCTTCTGCACAGGCCAAATGGGAGAGTTAAACGGGGATGTGGTGGGAATCACACCCCAATGTCTTTCAAGTCCTTGATGGTGGCATTAATCTCCACAATTCCTCCATGGATGCAATATTGTTTTTGATTTACTATTTTTCTAGCTAGAGGAGGCTCTAATAGTTTCCATTGGTCTTTCCCACCACAATAACTTTCACCCTATGGGGCAGGGAGCCAATGTGGGAGTTCTGCCAGCTGCTATGTATGTTTGTGCCAGTTATGCATTCTGGCACTGGAGAAATGACCTCAGGATGAGTCTGGGGACACACTGGACGCACTGAAAGTCAGACCTGAGCTAAAACACCATTAATTACCTGACCTCCATAAGCCCCTACTTCAACTGGAGGACCACAATGATGTTTTGGGTCCCTTGGAATCAACATCAGCTCAGAGTTAGGGTTCAGTAGTCCCTAAAATCTCTGACCATTTCCCTTTCCCCATTGCACAGTTACCCTGGTAAAAGGCCAGAGGTCTCCTTGGGGAAGGGTGTGAGAGAGATTCACTGAATACATTGTTGGTAATGTAGTGTGGTCCTTCTTTAAGGGAACCCAGTCTCCCCTTTATTCAAGGAATTCTGGGTCTGTAAACTGGTTTAAGTCTGGAAATTGATAGAGGAATCGTGATTCTCTATTTTTGTAATTCAAATTAGTCTTTTATCCTTTGACCTAAAAGTTTTCTTCTCAGCTAAATTAAGCAGGAATGTAGTAGGCTTCCTGTAAATTTCACTTCTAGGAACACCGTTATTAATTAGCCAAAGCCAGAGCTCTACATGATTCAGATTATTCTGATTGCTGCTTTGTCTCTGCTGTCCATTTTGGTAGCTGTGCCCACCTCGCTTTTGATGATTGAGAGCCACCACTTGGCCCCTGCCATCTTGGTATCCCCCATTGTATTTACATTTTGTAGTTGAGTGACTGTGATTCCCACTGTTAGATCTGACATACAGAGAAGAACAACAGGACTCTTCAAAGATGAAGACATACAGGACTCTCCAAAGATGCAGGTGCTTCCCTCACAAATCTATTTCACAAGTCATTGGTCAAGAGTATATATTCTGGATCCTCCCAACTGGCATGAGTAGGTCTAAAGTGACTAATTCACTCCACCATCCCAATGTCCCTAAGCCTTTGGATCCCTTCCTTTATATTAGACCAAGGGAGATGAGGGATGTCCAGCTCACTTACAGTGGGCCATCTTCTAATCCATATTTCAGCTAACCAAGCAAATAATCTATTAGAAACTTTCTTAATTCCCTGAGCTGCATTAAAAGCAGAGTCACTACTTAGTGGGTCTGAATCAATAAATCCAGCTTGATCCAACTCTATGTTACTTCCATCATTATTTCATATCCTTAATATCCATCCCCTTGCCTGTTATCCAGATTTCTGTTTATATAAATTAGAAAACTCAAGCAGTTCTTTTTGAGTGTAGTGCATCTCCTCATGGGTGATACTCTCAACCTCACCTCTAGGGCCCCACCAGGGCTTTAGTCTAGTTATAGGTTTAGAAGCAAACAGATGTCTTGGAGGTGGCTCCTGAGGAAAATCAACATTATTTTGCCTGCCAACTGCCTCAGGGCAGGCCATCGCTGTTGCCTCAAGCAGCACAGGTTTATTTATCACCTCAGACAAAGGTGGAAAGGCTGATGGCAGCATGGATTGGGGAGGGGATGTTGCCACTACTGGGGATAGGGAGGCTGTTCCTTCTAACAAAAGAATTTCATCAGAGTTTACAAACTCTGTGTCCCCAGCTTCATAAGAGTTCTCTCACGCATCCCCATTCCAAGTTGCAGGGTCTCACTCTTTTCCAATCAATGCCCTCAATTTAACAGTAGACACCTGGTGAGGCTGTGCGTGCACCTTTCCTTGCAGGTCAGTCACTCACATGATAAGAGCTTGTGTCTGTTTTTCCACAATTTCAGCTCTTTATCTTCAGGAGATAAGAATCACTCAGGGCAATCTTGGCAGATTTGAGGCTCACTATCTTCTGCTGATGCTGGGAGACAGAATCCTTGAGTTCATCATTTTCTTTCATCACTTTGTCCACTGAACTTAGGAGCAACCAACCAGCTTCAATATGTTCCTTGGTTCTTCACATATGGTCAAGTATATTATGTATAGAGTTACTAACCTCCTTGCCTCTGATAAGCGATGAATCAGGAGTGTCAAATCATTTATTTTGCATAACTTTCTAAACAGTTCATGCCAAGGACTATCAGTGTTTTCCATACTATTAGAAGTAGAATCCTTAGCATTTTTTAGTCTAATCATATTAAACAGCCAACTTCAGAAACACCAAAACCAATGAAAAAACTCCATACTTAATACTGTGTTCCTCTAGAACCACTCCTGGTACTAAACTATGTATTAGTCAGGGTTCTCTAGAGGGAGAGAACTAATAGGATAGATACATAAAGGAGTTGATTATGTATTAACTTACGTGATCACAAGATCCCACAATAGGCTGTCTGCAAGCTTGAGAAGCAAGGAGAGCCAGTCTGAGTCTCAAAACTGAAGAACTTGGAGTCTGATGTTTGAGGGCAGGAAGCATCCAGCACTGGAGAAAGATGTAGGCTGGGAGGCTCAGCTAGTCTCGCCTTTTCATGTTTTTCTGCCTGCTTTATATTCTCAGGGAGCTGACTCAATTGTGCCCACCAGATGAAGGGTGGGTTTGCCATTCCCAGCCTGTTGACTCAAATGTTAACCTCCTTTGGCAACACCCTGACAGAGACACCCAGAGTCAATACTTGCATCCTTCAATCCAATCAACTTGAAACTTGGTATTAACCATCACACCCCAACATGACAGTGCTATCCAAAGTTCTGAGGCTGTCTAATACTCCAATATAATTATATGTATTTGTGTGATTCCTGTAATCATACCAGTATATGTGTATGAGTTTAGTAGAAACCTTAGCTATAGATAAATCAAAAGAAGAGATACAAAAAATTAAAATTATATTAGAAATATGTGTCAACCTTTATCATGACAAGCTTAAATATTTAACTATTGAGTTAGGTGCAGTAGAGTGACTTTAGAACTTAAAATTTCCTTGATTTCTAAGGAAAGGGAATATTGCATGTAAGATCTGAGATATGGATGATTTCTGTAGTTGAAGAAAGGATAAAGCTATCACATCAAACAAGATGATGAAAAAAGAGTGAATCGTGTCACTTTTCAGGCAAATTAAGCATTTTAGATTATCATAGTATCACTTCATAAGTGAATAAACACAGATTCATGGCCCATTTTCCATAGTAAATAAAGAAGAAAAGTAAGTCATTACCTAGTCTGAACACTTGCCTAAAACATCTTAGTAGTTTTAAATATTTTTAAGGGAGTTTCATTTCTATTTTTTTAAAAAGTTGATTATACATTATTCAATCCATTTAAATATGACTATGAAAATATTTATTAATATGCAAAATTAACTAATGGACATATTTTTAAAATCTAGTTATTAGAAATCTTCATGTGGAAGATCAGAACACTTTTAAATCTTTCTGTTATCCATTCAAACATAGTTTATAATGAGCAGATGTTGACTTTTTTAGAAGGAGAAGTTTCTATGCACACAGATTCCATGTTTCTGACATGACATCTGTATTCTCTTAGCCATTATTGTGAGAGCTATGCAGCTGCCTTATCCTTCAAACCTGGGATTCAAACCTTATCCCAGATTTGGGATTACATCAGTGTGCACAGCTAAAGGATGTTCCAAAATGTGTAAGTAGAGGAAAATATGAACTTTTTCCCAATTTTGAAATACATAACACTTTTTTGTAGAGGTTTATACCAAACTCTTAAAGTGATAGAGTAAAAGAAAAGAAAAGGATTAACAGTGTTGTAACATTCCCAGCCAAAACAAAGAAATACAAATGTATAATGTGATATTGAGAAGAAGCATCCTTGCAGAGGCTTGTAACTATACCCTCAAAGCTTAAAAAGTGAAAAATGTCTAGGCACAAACAACAATAGGTAAGAGACAAGAGGTATATTAAGCACACTGAATTATAGTTGTGGTATATATAATATTCCATTTTATTTTTGGAAGAAACTTGAACTTAGAAATTAAATCTGAATTTTGAGAGTTTACATTGTATTTATTCTGGCAAAATATGATGTGTTATTGAATTTAAAATACTACTAAAATATGTCATAAAGATTCCTTCAGGGTGTTAAATATCTACCAAAAAAGGAACTTTGGCAACCAAATATAAACATCCAAGAGAAAAAAATGGTATTTAAGAAGATATTACATATTTCTCAAGCCAGGTGGCTGACTAGAAGTATTGGACACTTGCTGTCTCCAGAGGGGAAAAAAAAAAGCCAAAATTGCAAATAGATAATCACATCTGGCATAGAGCATCTGAGGCAGAACAATGAAATTCAACAGAGAAGTCATGAAAAACAATTGAAGCATGGCAGGAAAGGGAACTGTGACGCCCAGCTCTTCTGGGATTGGCTGGGAGCTGGGAGAGAGGCTCAATATTGTGGAGAAAGGCTAAGTGAAACCCTCAGTGGTCCACGTTTTCACCGCAGACTACTGTGACCCTAGCCATGGGAGAGTTCCTGTACACACACAAGCCCTGGGCTGTCACGGAGGGCAGCCTGGGGACCCCATGTGGACATTGCTCTATAGAGGGAGTCTGCACTGGGTCATATATTCCCACCCTCAAGACATAAGCAGCAGCATCACACTGTAATTTTGACAACTCAGCCTCTACCAGACAGGATTCTTCTTTGGGACTCAGTAGTCCCTGGACCTCTCCATCCCCAAAACCCCCAGTGACATCCTGAGCATCCACCTGGAGAGCTGCACTGGCACATAGCTGGCACAGTGCTGAGGTCCTCAGCACTCTAGACCGAATAGAGTCCTGCTCCCCAGAGAAGGGCAATGCAACACACTGACAAGGCTGCCCAGGACAAACGGCACCAAAACATGTACTATCCAGAACGTGAGAGGTGCCTGCCTTAGTCTATGGGCGAAGTAGTCTCATCTCCCTCTTTTGCCCTCACTAGTAGCAGAGCTCCGAGCTTTACCTCCTGGACAGGGACCAGATCCCGTTCCTGATCACGCACTGCTACAACTGCTGCTGACACCAGAAAACAAAGCAAGTATTACCTAAAGTCTAAGAGTTGCCTGTCTGGGGCTGTGGACTGCAACCTGGCTTACACCAGAAGCACAACTTCTGGGCTTGTGCTAACATCCAGATGCCAGGATCCCTCCCCATGTCACACACCAATGCAGTTGCTACTGCTACCAGCAACCAAAATGAGCAGTACCCTGAGTTTAAGAGCTGCCTCTCTGGGGTTGTGAACAGCAACCCTCTCTCCACCATCAAAATGACCTCTGAGCTCTAGCATGTGCCCTGAGATCAGGCTCTCCACAGCCACCATTGCAGATCATCTGGCCCTACCTACTACAGCCTGTGACTCCGGACACCACTGAGGGCCTAAAGTCCAGCCCGCCTGGCCTGGAACTACCTCTTACAATGTGCAAGCATACTGCCTATGGACATGGAAATTACCCTGACCATTCCTCCACCTCAGGCATATATGAACTCCCCCTAGAAACCTGAAGACATGCCCACCTAGCCTGCCACAAACACCACTGACACCCACCAACACATGCCAGCTGAGTGCCTGGGGACTGGTCTGCCCAGCTCATTATGACCACTACTAAAAATACTGAGTGCCAGCTGTGAGCTGAAGGGTTGTCCTACTATGACTACTACCATCACTCATGCCGCACACCATGTCCAGGGACCTGAGGACCCACTTGTCCATCTGGCCCACTGCTGCCACTGCCAACACCTGAGCAAACTGCCTGGAAGTCCAAAAATTGGACCACCTGCACCTGCTAAATCTAATGTCTACACATGCTGCCCAGGCATGAAATGACAGGCATGCTCGGGCCACTACTGTAATCACCAAGGCTTGAGCACTGCCCACCTGACATTCTCTCCTCAGCAAAGCCTCACCATGGCCTGTACTAAACACTGCAGCCAAGCCACCGAGGAAATTACAGACATCTCTGATGCAGTACACAGTCAGTGAAATCATATGAAGACTACTGTACTGCAAGAATCCAGAATCAAAGCTGAGGTACACTTCCCAACCATCGACATAGGCACATCTTGAGAAAAAAAATGTCTTCCTCTACAGAAGTTAATTCAAATATTAGAAAATGCTTTGTGCTTTTTGTTCAGAATTGCTTTGCAAATTCAGGCTCATTTTTTTATTTCACATAAATTCTACAACAGTTGTTTTTCTAATTCTCTGATTATGGGAGTTTGTTAGGAATAGCACTGAATCTGTGATTGCTTTGGGCAGTACTGCTATTTTAATTATGTTGCTTCTCCCAATCCGTGAGCATGGACTATATTTCCATTGGTTTGTGTTGGCTCTGATTTCTTTCTGCAGTGTTCTGCAGTTCTCCTTGTAGAGATCTTTCACTTCCTGGGTTAGCTGTATTTCTAGGTTTTCATTTTCTTTGTTGCTCTTGTAAATGGAATTGTCTTCTTGATTTGACTCTCAGCCTAGACATTATTGGTGTATAGAAATGTTACCAATGTTTGGATAATCAATTTTGTATCCTGAAACCTTACCCAAATAATTTCAGTTCTAGTAGCCTTTTGGTGGAGTATAATGTTTTCTAAGTATTAAATCATATTGTCAGTACAGAGAGAGAATTTGACTTCTTCTTTTCCTATTTGGATGCTTTTTATCTCTTTCTTTTGATCTGTCCAGGACTTCTAGTCCTATGTTGAATACAAGATGATGGTAATCAAAACAGCATGTTACTGGTACAAAAACAGACACATACACTAATGGAACAAAATAGAAAATTCAGAAATAAAGCGACACACCTACAATGATCTATCTGATCCTTGACAAGGCCAGCAAAAAGAAGTAATGGGAAAAGAAAACCCTATTGATAAATTGTACTGGAATAATTGATGAGCCATATGCAGAAAACTGAAGTTGGACCTGTACCTCTCACCATGTACATAAATTACCTCAATATAGATTAAAGATTTAAGACTTAAAATTTTAAATGTAAGACCTCAAACTATCCGAATTCTAAAAGAAAATGTAGGAAAATACTCTTCTTGTCATTGACTTTGGCAAAGTATTTTGGAATAAGTGCCAAAATTAATTGCAACAAAACCAAAAATTAATAAGTGAGATTTAACTAAACTAAAACGCTTCTTCACAGAAAAAAAAAAAGCTATCAATAGAGTAAACAGACAAACTACCAAATGGGGGAAAAATAATAGCCCTTCTGACTGAAGTGAGAAACACAAAAGTATGAGACTCACTGTTAAAGCAAACAAATGAATAGGAAAGAGAAAGGTCTCAAATGGTCCCACTACAAAAAATTACCAAATTACAATGACAAATAATAAGAGAAAAAGGAATAATGTATATACAAAACAGTGATAGAACAATTAACAGTATGACAGGAATAAAACTTCATATATCATTGATAACCTTGAATATAAATTGATTAAATTTTCCAATTAAATGATACACAGGCTGGCCACATAAATTTAAAAAAGTGATGCAGCTATATGCTGCCTACAAGAAACATACTTTACCCAAAAAACAGCAGAAGTAGCTGTACTTAATATCAGATAAAATAGACACTAAGGCAA